>NC_133328.1:431288598-433858598 GCF_042186555.1 Aquarana catesbeiana
CCAGCAGGCTTCTTCAGATGAATAGGGAGCAGCGCCTCATTTGTGAGCGCCTATTTGGGGAAACAATCCATAAGGGGCTGCAGGGCACGCTAACACAAAACACCCAACTACATGAGGCAGCCCCCCCTCCTCCTCCTCCTCCTCCTCCTCCTCCTCCTCCTCCTCCTCCTGCCACAACTGAAACACCAGAGCCACAGCCTCAAAAGAAGGCTACAGGGAAGGCTGCAGGGCAGCGTGGAGGAAAGGCTGCAGGGAAGAGAAGAAAATGATGACCTGGGTTCAGTCTGGTCTGACAGAAGACGCAGGCTGTTGTAGGACCACAGTCTGGGGACATCTAGATCATCTGCTGGTGCTGTTGATCTCTGGGATTCTTGGACCAGATTGTGCTCCCTCTTATATGGACTCCGCAAGATCCCAATTTTCTGGTACACCGACTTTTTCCAGCGTTGACTTCCTCTTTATTTTATTTTGACCATGAATAAATGGATCATTTTTTGAGTTTAGCAAAAGACTTTATGTTTTTTCTTTGAAATCATTGATTTTACACACAATGTTAAATTAACAAGGGACAACAATCTCATTGAGTTTGAAAAAAAACACACCAAAAATACATTACTAATGTTAATAATGTTCAAGTGGTAAGTCTTGAAAATCCAAAAATTTACGTAACCAAAAACGGTGCTTTGGGTTAACTTTATCTAAAAACTAAAAAATAATCACTATAAAAAAAAAAAATAATAATGGGTTCTTTGTGTTAACTTTACAAACCTAAAAAAAAAAAAAGGGGAAAAAGTATTATTAGTATGGAAACATTGTTTTTAAAATGCATACTATATCATTCATGAGATCAAAGAGAAAAAGAATCCAGAAATCAGTTTGGGAGAACTCTGATTATGAACAGCAAAACACCTTCGTTCTTTATAGAGCCTTCGTAAAGAAGAAATAAAATGCGCTGCATTCAACGATCACAGATTTTGCAGCGTGATGAATGTGCTACCTACAATACGAACACTAGTTTTACTAGACCGAGTGCTTCCGTTTAGTTTTTGCTTATGAGCATGCGTCGTTTTTTTGTCCGTCGGACTAGCATACAGACGAGCGGACTTCGGGGTCCGTCGTAGTTACGACGTAAAGATTTGAAGCATGCTTCAAATCTAAAGTCCGTCGGATTTGAGGCTAAAAAAGTCAGTTGAAAGTCCGGAGAAGCCCACACACGATCGGATTACCAGCCAGCTTTAGTCCGTCAGCGTCCGTTGGACTTTTGTAGACGAAAAGTCCGACCGTGTGTACGCGGCATAACACTCTACAGGACACTTCCATATACGGAAGCTATGTATGAATTGTTTGCCAGATTTAGAAAATCATAGCTTATTGCAGATTGAACTGGAAAATATTACTATTAATACCGCATTACAAGAAAGCTGGTATACCTATAATATCAATTATATACATATATGTTAGGGCTGGGCTCAGCCCTTCCTTCTCAGAGCAGGTCACTCAGCTGTCGGTTAATTGCCAGCTCTAATCTTTCCACAATGACTCACCTGGTGATGATATCCTGCTTGTCAGTCCTACTGGCTATTTAAGCTGCTCAGTTCAGATTATCTGTGCCTTCGCCTTGGTCAACATATCAAGGGACTCTCTGCTGTGTTCCTGTTTAAAGACTTGCTTGGCTTTAAGTCCCTTTTGGTTCCTGATCCTGTTTGCTGTTCCACTATGCTGATCTCCATTTTCCTGATTTCCTGTCTTTCCTGGCTTGTTCTGAAGTACGCTGATCTCTAGCTCCCTGATGTCCTGGCTTGTCTGACTATCCGTTCCGGTTACCGAACTCTGGCTATGTTTTGACTATGTTTGCTCTGTTTATACCTTTTTACCATTATTATTAAATAGTGTGATTTTTACTGCACTTCTGTCTCAGTCTGATTCATGGTTCCTGACAATATATATATATACAGTATATGTACTGTATTTAGCAAAAGAGGAGTTACATTTCAATAGGGCTTATACTGTATGTTTTGCATTTCTAAGAAAGCTGGCTTATTAATCATGAATAAGACATTTGCTGTTAACTGGGCCAATATGGTTAACAAATTTCACAGTTAGTAAACAGGGCCTCTCCTATACATTGACATGTATGATCTGTTAAACATGCCACACATACTGTATCTTTAACAACATTAACACTTATACTGGGGCTACACTCCTTAGCACATTTTAAATTCTGAGACATTTCATTACTGTGCTAGGACATGGTGCTTTGCTAGTGTCCTTTCTGTAATCCCCTAGTCCTCTTTATTACATTGTTATGGTGGATACACTACAATGGCATGCTTTAGAATACATACAGGACAAGTAAAATATTTTCTTTGAATAGGAACACAAGTTAATGTACGGCACCTGCTTTACTACTGCTATCCCTACAATTAAGGAAGAAAACAGAAGGACTAAATTTAATTGTAGAAATAGATGAGACTCTTCACAAGGAGGGGAAATAATACAGGTCATGTCCTCTTGCAACAGTGGGTTTTCACAACAATTTGCTGGGATTCAGGGGAATATTTAAATGGGGCCCACTGATTCATGGAGGACATACTGCTCCAGCTAGAGGAGAGAGTATTCAACCACTTCATGGTCAATCATAAGTATTATTTAATGACCCAGAGACAGGAATGCATACCAAAATTGTTGAGAGACCATGGAGCAGATTAAAACAGAAAAACTAATCAGAATGAGTGGCAGCAAGACAATATACTTTGCACAGTTCACGTAGAGGCAGAATCGTGAATATAATGACATGTTCTCTAGTGTATCTAGTGATGTCACAAAATATTGGCCCCCTGAAATACATAAGTAATTTTCATTCTGACATGCATAAATAAGTTCAGATGTGAAAAAAGTAAATATTTCATAAAGTAAATTAATGTGTGTATGCCTCATTTCTCCTGGTGAGTGGCATTTCTCCTCACAGAGGACTGAGGCTGTGGCTCATGGATAATGGAAAAGTACCAATTAAACTACTTATATGTGTATATCTAGAGAAGGTATACAGAAGAAAAAAAAAGACTTTATGTTGCCAGGTGGTTCCACTAAGTTTGGGTCCTATTATATTCAGGTTATAGAGGTCTTTTCCATTTGTAAATACATGTTCAAAGCTGTTACAGATAATTGTGGATGATAAATACTAAATCCGCCTTTGTAATGTCTAAAAAAAACATATAATTGCTCTTGTACAATCAATACATTGCTTTAATGAGTTAGTGAATGCCTGTTAATTATATTAACTGCACACAATACACTTGCAGATGCTAGTAAGTAAGTGTCATGCACCAGAAACTTTTATTCTACCCTATAGCTTCAAATTACTAGAAGCGAACTGCCCTAGAAAATCTGTGGGACAGGCCTGCATCTAGGTCCTCTATCCTGCTGATTTTAAAAGGATTGAAAGTTACCTTTGAATATACATAAATGATTAGTGACTGGTTTTACATATGCTTTATTGGAGTTTTCCACTTGCAGCAAAAGCTTTGGAAAGCATTGTAATACACAGGATTTTTGCCACCTACAAAAACCTTCAATCCATCAATAGCCACAACAGGTGTAACAGTACACAGTAGAAAGGGTAGGATCAGATGGTGTTTTCCAAAAATGCTATACCAAAATGCATTTGCAATATTGTTGGCTTTTACCATTTTACAAAAACTTTTGGGATGCCGCTAGTCAAACTAATAGATAAATAATTGTACTAATCAGCAAAACCTTGGCTGTGTTTTTTCCCTTATTATGATAAATCGTCCTGTATATACAGTATTTTAAAAAGCAGTATTAAACCAAAAAGCAAACATTTATTATATTGCAGCCTACCAATTCATCACCTGGCCAGTAAGGCCAGCAATACATGGTTCGAATCTTGGCCACTTTAGCAGGAAAGGGGCAATATTTGAACCATTAATGGGCAGTCCGAATGTAGTACGTACCAGTGGATCAATCGATCAACTTGGGTACAACCAGCCTGCTGTCTTCTCTTCTTATCGCAATCGGCTTTTTTTATTCATGTAAAACCTTCATCTCAAAAGGAAAAAAACTGTTTGTAATCAGTTACAGCAATCTATTAGCTGGAGTTCAGCTCCAATTTGTTACTGTAATAAAAACTGCTAGTACATCTAACACTCCCCTTCCCCAGACTGACAATGCTGCTGTCTAGGGATGAGCCGAACACCCCTGGTTCGGTCTGCAGCAGAACATGCAAACAGGCACAAAATGTGTGCGAAAACGCGAACACCGCTAAAGTCTATGGGAGTCCCCCCAAAATCCATACCAGACCCTTATTTGAACACGCAATGTTGATGGGGACAAAGGCCTCATTGTGGGGGTCTGTGGGCAGGGGGATTATGGGAATCTGGAAGCCCCCTTTAACAAGGGGACCCCCAGATCCCAGCCTCCCCCCTATGTGAATCGGTAACGGGTACATTGTACCCCTATCATTTCACAAAAAAAGATTCAAAAATAGTAAGAAAGACAGGAGACACTTTGGAACAAGTCCTTTATTAAAAAATAAAAAATAATAAAAATGTCCCACAATGTAGATCCATCTCACACCACCTGAAGAGTTGAAAAAATGCAAAAAAAAGCAAAACAGCTCCGCCTCCATGGGAGGCTCCCGCCGAGTGACACTTCTTTTCTGTCTGGTCAAGCATGTGGTGCTCAAGCAGCTGCTGTTCTGGCCACACTTGATTCGCTTTAGACATAGGTTGCAAACAGCAATGGTGCGATCTGCTGCACACATGTAGAAAAAGTCCCACACCAAGGAACTTTTAAAAGTCAGCGGGGAGTCAGCAGCACCCTGCACCTGCGGAGCTCTGCAGAGTGATGCAATAGCTTGGCTGCCCTTAAGCTGCCTCCTAGAAGACATCCTGCCTTGTTGGAGTTGTGCCTCTGCCTCCTCCTCCTCTCTTCTCTCAGTCACTCAAGTACAGTCAGTGACCTCATCATCCCCTCCCTCCTCATCACTGGAGCAAACTTGGCAGTATGCTGCAGCTGGGGGAACATGACTGCCAGTTTCTTGTCCTTCTTCGGCACCTCCACCCTCTAGGCACACGTTACTCATGTCCTCAACCTGTGAACCAACATCGGAGCCTTCAAATTGCTGCGTATCCTCCAGCAGCATATAACCAACACTGTGGTCGAATAATTCTGGGAACTCCTCTGTGCATGATGGTGCGGAAGGACTGACTTTGGACAAGGATCCGGTGGAATAGGCCGCTTTGGCAGCTGCGTTGGAAGGCTAACTACTCTGAGCCTGGGTGACAGAGGATGAGAAGGATGAGGATGGCTTTGTTATCCACTCCACCAACTCTTCTGCATGTTGTGGCTCAATAACACGGCTAGCACCAGAAAAAAAGGACAAGCATGCCCCACAGCCACCTGCAGAGGATGTCCATGACCACCACTATTGACTGTAGACACAGAGGCTGCTTACCCTCTTTTAGTGGCCTGTGAGTGTCTGCCTCTCCTTGGTGGCCTTCCAGACATGATGCATTTTTTGTTTTGCAAAACCACACTACACTGTATCATATACTGTGTACACCGCCTGAAGTGTATTCGAAAATATACACAACCGAATGTACTGTATATATAGGCTACACTGAATGCAGAGTATATATATATATATATATTAGACTGCATATATATATATATATATATATATATATATATATATATATATATATATATATATATATATATTAATACACTGCCTGAAGTGTATTAGAAACAGTACACCACCGAATGCACTGTAGATATAGGCTACACTGGATGCAGATTATATATATATATAGATATATAAATATCTATATATATGTATCTATATATATATATATATATATATAGATATATATATATATATATATCTATATATATACTAGAGTATATATATAGATATATATATATATATATATATATACTAGAGTATATATATATATATATATATATATATATATATATATATATATACTACTATATATATTAGACTGTATACATATATATATTAATACACTGACTGCACTGACTGAATAGACAGAGTAAACACTTCATATAAAGTCTATGCTAAATGCAAAATATATACCGTATTTATCGGCGTATAACACGTGTCGGCGTATAACACTCACCCCAAGTTTAGGAGGGAATTTTAGGGAAAAAAACTTTTAGGAGGGAAGTTTAAGGAAAAAAAAACTTATTAAAATGCCCATCAATGCAGCGTTATCAGTGTCCATCTGCAGCCTTGTCAGTGTCATTGCAGCCTTTTCAGTTTCAGTGCAGCCTTGCCCCAGTGTCCATTGCAGCCTTGTCAGTGCAGCTTTGCCCCAGTGCAGCCTTGTCAGTGTCATTGCAGCCTTTTCAGTGTCAGTGCAGCCTTGCCCCAGTGTCCATTGCAGCCTTGTCAGTGCAGCTTTGCCCCAGTACAGCCTTGTCAGTGCAGCTTTGCCCCAGTGCAGCCTTGTCAGTGCAACTTTGCCCCAGTGCAGCTTTGCCCCAGTGCAGCCTTGTCAGTGCAGCTTTGCCCCAGGGCAGCTTTGCCCCAGTGCAGCCTTGTCAGTGCAGCTTTGCCCCAGTGGTCAGTGCAGCCTTGTCATTTCAGCCTTGCCCCAGTGTCCATTACAGGCTTGGACAGATCGCTGCCGACATACACATAGCATGTAGATTTAAATATGGCGCCGCGGAGTTTGCAGGGACTCGGCAGAGCTGAACGAGCGCCGCCGAGATCACAGTGACTGGGCGGAGCCGAGATACACATAGCCGAGTGTTCTCGGCTCTTCTCGGCGCCGCTCACAGTCACGCCCAGTCCCGCCCTATGACGGACATAATACAGGTCCAATGGCGGGACTGGGCGGGACTGTGAGCAGCGCCAAGAAGAGCCGAGTACACTCAGCTATGTGTATCTTGGCTCCACCCAGTCACTGTGATCTCAGCGGTGCTCGTTCAGCTCCGCCAAGTCCCTGCGAACTCCGCGGCACCATATTTAAATCTACACACTGTGTGTATGTCAGCGGCGATCGCGGCGATCGCTCCGATCTATCACAATTAGCGGGGATCGGCGTATAACACGCACCCACGATTTTTCCCTGATTTTAAGGGGAAAAAAGTGCATGTTATACGCCGATAAATACGGTATATAATATATAGTATCTCACAAAAGTGAGTACACCCCTCACATTTTTGTAAACATTTTATTCTATCTTTTCATGTGACAACACTGAAGAAATGACACTTTGCTACAATATAAAGTAGTGAGTGTACAGCTTGTATAAAAGTGTAAATTTGCTGTCCCCTCAAAATAGCTCAACACACAGACATTAATGTCTAAACTGCTGACAACAAAAGTGAGTACACCCCTAAGTGAATATGTCCAAATTGGGCCCAATTAGACATTTTCCCTCCCCGGTGTCATGTGACTTGTTAGTGTTACAAGGTCTCAGGTGTGAATAGAGATGTAAAATTTCCGGAAATTTTGAAGCTCGGAAAAAAACCTATTTTTTTCAGTTTTTTTGGGGAAAAAACGGAAATCTTCGGAAAAATTAACAAAAGTGCTACATTAGCACTTTTTTGTCTTTTTAAGATTGAAAGTCATTCTGTTACTTTAGGAACATAAAATATGACTATGGACAATTTGACTTGGCATAAAATTATCACAACTAGCATATTAAAAATATAGTGTAGCCAAACAATTATCACAAACAGAATGTACTTTTTTATAATATTTATTTGTAACAAAGGGAGCAACAATCTCCTGAACTGCTTACTAGTTTATGTGGAACAGCCAAAAAACCTCCACAAAACAATTTTCAAAACCAAAAGTAACAATTTTTCATATTTCCTCTCCACAGTATTAAAAAAAATAAAAACCCCATTCTCATAAAAAGAATTGAAGATGGGGGAAGTGTTAAAAAGAGAGTGGAACTAAGTTTCAATGGACATTTAATCAGAATCATTTTCTGAGCTGAAATTGTCAGTATCTGTCTCTGCTTCTGCAGCTACTCTTTTTTTGTCCGTCATCACAATTAGGAACTTCTAAAAACTTAAGGTTTGACCGTACCAGTTCTTGTTACAATAGCAGCAGAGCTCCCTCTAAAGGAAGAAATGCATACTGTTCTTGCACTGGAGGGCTCAGTTTGTTACCTAGGACTTGCTTGTCCTCACTCAGTGCACAGAAATTAGAATAATCTGATATCATACATTTTTTTTAGAAATGATTTGGAATATTTTTGAACACCCTGTCTTAAAATATTTTATTCATCATGTTAAAATAAAATATTCCACAATTATTATTTTTCTTTTTTCAATTTTTTGGAAAAAAACAAAAAGCCTTCAGGAAAAAAAACAAAAAAACCCCTTTTTTTCCCCGAATTTTTCAGTTTTTTTTCCGGGCCTTTACATCTCTAGGTGTAAATGGGGACCAGGTGTATTAAATTTGGTGTTATCACTCTCACTCTCTCATACTGGTCACTGGAAGTTCAACATGGCACCTCATGGCAAAGAACTCTGAGGATCTGAAAAAAAGAATGGTTGTTCTACATAAAGATGGCCTAGGCTATAAGAAGATTGCCAAGACCCTGAAACTGAGCTTCAGCATGGTGGCCAAGACTAAACAGGGGTTAAAAAGGACAGGTTCCACTCAGAACAGACCTCGCCATGGTCGAACAAAGAAGTTGAGTGCACGTGCTTAGCGTCATATCCAGAGGTTGTCTTTTGGAAATAGATGTATGAGTGCTGACAGCATTGCTGCAGAGGTTGAAGGGGTGGGGGGTCAGCCTGTCAGTGATCAGACCATACGCTGCACACTGCATCAAATTGGTCTGCATGGCTCTCGTCTCAGAAGAAAGGTTCTTCTAAAGATGATGCACAAGAAAGCCTGCAGTTTGCTGAAGACAAGCAGACTAAGGAAATGGGTTACTGGAACCATATCCTGTGGTCAAATGGTGTCAAGGGTGTGTGGCGGCAACCAGGTGAGGAGTACAAAGACAAGTGTGACTTGCCTACAGTCAAGCATGGTGGTGGGAGTGTCATGGTCTGGGGCTGCATGAGTGCTGCCAGCACTGGGGAGCTACAGTTCACTGAGGGAACCATGAATGCCAACATGTACTATGACATACTGAACCAGAGCATGATCCTCTCCCTTCAGAGACTGGGCCGCAGGACAGTATTCCAACATGATAAAAACCCCAAAAACACCTTTAAGACGACCACTGCCTTGCTAAAGTAGCTGAGGGTAAAGGTGATGGACTGGCCAAGCATGTCTCCAGGCCTAACCATTGAGTATCAGTGGGGCATCCTCAAAAGGAAGGTGGAGGAGTGCAATTTCTCTAATATCCACCAGCTCTGTGATGTCGTCATGGAGGAGTGACAGAGGACTCAGTGGTGACAGTGGCAACCTGTGAAGCTCTGGTGAACTCCTTGCCCAAGAGGGTTAAGGCAGTGCTGGAAAATAATGGTGGCCACACACAATATTGACACTTTGGGCCCAACTTAGACATTTTCACTTAGGGGTGTACTCACTTTTATTGCCAGCGGTTTAGACATTAATGGCTGTGTATTGGGTTATTTTGAGGGGACAACAAAGTTACACTGTTATACAAGCTGTACACTCAATACTTTACATTTTAGCAAAGTGTCATTTCTTCAGTGTTGTCACATGAAAAGATATAATAAAATATTTACAAAAAAGCGAAGGGTGTATTCACTTTTGTGAGATACTGTATATATACTAGACTGACTGTGTATATATATATATATATATATATATATATATATATATATATATATATATACACACACACAGTCAGGTTCATAAATATTAGGACATAAACACAATTCTAATCTTTTTGGCTCTATACACCACCACAATGGATTTGAAATAAAACAAACAAGATGTGCGTTAACTGCAGACTTTCAGCTTTAATTTGAGGGTATTTACATCCAAATCAGGTGAACGGTGTAGGAATTACAACAGTTTGTATATGTGCCTCACACTTTTTAAGGGACCAAAAGTAATGGGACAATTGGCTGCTCAGCTGTTCCATGGTCAGGTGTGTGTTATTCCCTCATTATCCCATTTACAAGGAGCAGATAAAAGGTCCAGAGTTCATTTCAAGTGTGCTATTTTCATTTGGAATCTGTTGCTGTCAACTCTCGAAATGAGATTCAAAGAGCTGTCACTATCAGTGAAGCAAGCCATCATTAGGATGAAAAAAACAAAACAAACCCATAAGAGAGATAGCAAAAACATTAGGTGAGGCCAAATCAACTGTTTGGAACATCCTTAAAAAGAAAGAACGCACCGATGAGCTCAGCAATAACAAAAGACCCGGAAGACCACAGAAGACAACTGTGGTGGATGACCGAAGAATTCCAAAGCATACCACCTCATCAGTGAAGCATGGTGGTGGTAGTGTCATGGAGTGGGCATGTATGGCTGCCAATGGAACTGGTTCTCTTGTATTTATTGATGATGTGACTGCTGACAAAAGCAGCAGGGTGAATTATGAAGCGTTTCTGGCAACATTATCTGCTCATATTCAGCAAAATGTTTCAGAACTCATTGGACGGTGCTTCACAGTGCAGATGGACAATGACCTGAAGCATACTGCAAAAGCAACCAAAGAGTTTTTTAAGGGAAATAAGTGGAATGTTATGCAATGGGCAAGTCAATCACCTGACCTGAATTTGATAGAGCATGCATTTCACTTGCTGAAGACAAAACTGAAGGGAAAATGCCCCAAGAACAAGCAGGAACAGAAGACAGTTGTATTAGAGGCCTGGAAGAGCATCACCAGGGATGAAACACAGCGTCTGGTGATGTCTATGCGTTCCAGACTTCAGGCTGTAATTGACTGCAAAGGATTTGCAACCAAGTATTAAAAAGTGAAAGTTTGATGGATGATTGTTAATCTGTCCCATTACTTTTGGTCCCTTAAAAAGTGGGAGGCACAAATACAAACTGTTGTAATTCCTACACCATTCACCTGATTTGGATGTAAATACCCTCAAATTCAAATTAAAGCTGAAAGTCTGCAGTTAACGCGCATCTTGTTTGTTTCATTTCAAATCCATTGTGGTGGTGTACAAAGCCAAAAACATTAGAATTGTGTTGATATTGTAAGCGGGTGACCCCACCCCCTCTGATGTCATGGGGAAAGTCATAGGAAAGTCCCCGTCAAGTCCCCGTGCGTCAGAGGGGGGCGGGGTCACCGGGTGGCCCCGCCCTCCGTTATATAATAGGTTATATAATAAGTGTCAGAAGAAGAGAAGCCTCACACAGCGGGAGCCTCCCTTGGATGCGGAGCGGCCCAAGAACGAAGCGGAGAAGAAGGCGCCGCAGAGAAAGATGCCAGACGAGAACACCTGAACAAGAAGCAGAGGATCGGAGGAAGAACCAGAGGAAGAAGAAGATGGAGGAAGAAACCGAAGGAAGAAGAAAGGAAGAAGACCTGAAGAAGATGGAAAGAAGAAGACTTTAAATAAAGGAATTGTCAAAAACTGTCTCTTGTCATTTTTAACATTTTTGACACTTTTGTACCCCATTACCATTTCACACAGGGGGCGGGATCTGGGGGTCCCCTTGTTAAAGGGGGCTTCCAGATTCCGATAAGCCACCCGCCCGCAGACCCCCACAACCACCGGCCAAGGGTTGTGGGGATGAGGCCCTTGTCCTCATCAACATGGGGGCAAGGTGCTTTGGGGGGCTACCTCAAAGCACCCTCCCAATGTTGAGGGCATGTGGCCTGTTACGGTTCAGGGGGGGCTCTCTCATCCCTCCTCTTTTCCTGTGGCCTGCCAGGTTGCGTACTCGGATAAGGGTCTGGTATAGATTTTTGGGGGACCCCACGCCATTTAAAAAAAAAAATTGGCAGGGGGTTCCCCTTAAAATCCATACCAGACCTGAAGGGTCTGGTATGGATTTTGAGGGGGACCATCACACCATTTTGTTAAAAATTTTGGCCGGGGTTCCCCTTAATATCCATACCAGACCTGAAGGGCATGGTATGGAATTTAGGGGGACCTCAGCGCCATTTTTCTTTTTATTTTGGTTTGGGGTTCCCCTGTGGGGAAATCCCATGTCGTTTTTATCAATGAACTTTTATGTGTATTGTCGAATCGGCAATTCATTAATAGCCGCGAGTAGTTTTAAATGACTTTTTTTCCTTTGAAATGTCATTTTGCTGTCAGACTGTTAACTAAACATGGGAAACATCTTTACAGGCATACTATAGACACCCCTCAGGTACAAAATTTAAAGGAATATTACATTTTTATTGTTTCACTTTAAGCATTATTAAAATCACTGCTCCCGGAAAAACAGCCATTTTTAAAACTTCTTTTTGCATTGATACATGTCCCCTGGGGCAGGAACCAGGTCCCCAAACACTTTTTATGACAATACCATGCATATAAGCCTTTAAAATTAGCACTTTTGATTTCTCCCATAGACTTTTAAAGGGTGTTCTGCGCTGTTCGGCGAACTGGCGAACAGCTGATGTTCGAGTCAAACATGAGTTCAACTCGAACTCGAAGCTCATCCCTACTCCTGAACCATGATTGGCCAAAGGCACTCTCCCTTTGGCCAATTATGGCTCTCTTAGAAGAGCACGCTGTGATTGGCCAAAGCAAGCAGTTCAGGTGACCAATCATCATACAGCAATGCACTGCGATCTCACAGTGCATTATGGGGAAATCCGCGGTGCTCAAATTTCCCACGAACGCCCCATATGTTCGGTTTGTTTTAGAACAAGCGAACACCCGATGTTCGAGTCAAACTTACGTTTGACTTGAAATGCTGGCTCATCCCTACTGCTGTCCAAGTCTGCCCCCTGTCCTCATTCGTCTAGAGTGTTGTCTGTATAATACAGGAGATGTGTTACTGGCCAAATCACCAGGGCAAAGCAGTGGGGAAAAAATCTGGAAAGAAAAAAACGAATACAGCCTTTACATCTAATGATTGCTTAGCTGCAATATACCTGTAATACATTTTTGGTTTTGGGTTTAATGCCACTTTAAATGTACAATAATTAATTGATAAGCCTTTGGAAGAGCCATGTGAATTTTAAATGAACGCCAAACTCCTCATTAAAGTACATTATCTGCCTACAATGGCTTGCTGGACAAAAGGTGTCCTTGGAAATTTTTTTTAAATGTTGACAACTATGTATACATATTTTGCTAAATTTGAATTCATTTATTTATGGCCCAGCAGACTGAATAGTGAAACTTTTCAGTCTAACATTTCAATAACTGATTTTCTCTATGATTACATGCAAAGAACACGATCAGTGAAAGATGTTTTGCAAAATCATGTCTTTTCTTGTAACTGCTGCTCAGCGTGTGATGATAGAAAACGGGATGTAATGTGCTGACCAAATGCCTCTGTTCAGAAGATACTGTCATTCTGCTTACTGTAATCTCTAGACACTTCATCTTTTAAACCAAGTCAGAAAAGGATATATAGTATGTTTGTGTACTCAGTACCAATGGTGGGGGGAATGTGAAGAGAACCTAAAGCATGTCTAGATAATGTAATCAGAGATGTACCCAGAAATGAATCGACTATGTCGCACGCGTTAAAAATCCTAGGTTATCCTTTTCCCATTAAAAAATAATATTTTAGGGGATTTTGAATAAATAAGACAAGTGGCTAGAAGAAAAAACAACTCAATGAAACAAAAACATGCTTACTTCATTTTGAGCAACTTTGTACAATGTGTACAAACGTGGAAATCAGATTATCTGTCTATTAGTACTCTGTACATTAGTACATTAGTAGGTGCCAGAGCTATAATATCAGGATGCAGGGTGGGGGGGGAGGGTATTGAGGTTGGTTGGGAGGTAGACTATGTGGAGACTAAACCGTTGCACCTGTTCCAATGCCCTTTGTCTGCTTCTTCAACCTGCCATGTGCTGCTGTTCCAAATGCTCCTAATGTATTATCTAGATCACTATCTATGGATATCTAGAGCACCCACTATGTTTTTCACTTTAGGTGGACTGCTCTTTTGGGTGGACAGGGACAAGTATGCACCTAGTCTGTTGGATGTCAATATGTGTCCTGATTAGACAAGGTCTTTTTTAAAAGGCACCAGAACACTCTGGTTGCTCACTGTAGTCCTTAGCTGGCTCATGGAGTTGACCCAGCTGGCTGGTTTACATTGAAAGACTCAGACTGACCTATTTATTGACCTCGCTTGCACACCATGATATAATATCTGACTAACACTGCTGTTATGGTTTGTCTTTACATACTAGTGAGTGTAGCGCTGGATATATAAAATTAAATAATTATGATGACTGGTGACTACAAAGATATTGTGCACAATCTAGTGAGACTAGAATATCAATTAGACAGGATAACCATCGTGAAAAAATGAGAAGTGACAAAGGTGCAGCATCAAATTAATAATACAATACCAAAAAATCGCATAAATTTAAATATAAAATTCAAATAAGTGATAAGAGAAAAGTTCTACAAAGTGTCCCAAATCACACTGTGTTAATTCCAAAAAAGATCCAGAAGAGATGTTTTTGCAGAGTTCGGGGATGTTTGGTCCACCTTTCGTGCGGCCCACCACCAAATGGAAAAAATGAAGGCTTACCGACAAGCCTGCGACCGCCCTTATTCAGGGGGGTCAAAACAGGCTTAGTAGTGGAAATCTCCTAGGATAATGGACCCTCTGAACTCGCTCTCTCCTCGTTAATCCAGCAGCCCACCGCAACAAGGACATCCGTGAAGAGATGTACTCATAGGGAATCCTTTAGTGTTCCTTTTCAAAAAGACTGGTGCTTTAGCAAATGAAATGTCACTCAAAGATAGTCTACATCTACTGTAACACCATACAGCGTATCCACTAAGGCGGTATTACATACATCTGATTAGTTTGGGTCTGATATGATTGCTGCTGTAAGAAATCGTCCTTTCCGGTTCCAGTCTTTGTAACACACCTTCTTGTCACAGACCTCGTATATCCCGTCTCTATAAGTCTCTATAAGGGATAGAGACGGGATATACGAGGTCTGTGACAAGAAGGTGTGTTATAAAGACTGGAACCGGAAAGGACGATTTCTTACAGCAGCAATCATATCAGACCCAAACTAATCAGATGTATGTAATACCGCCTTAGTGGATACGCTGTATGGTGTTACAGTAGATGTAGACTATCTTTGAGTGACATTTCATTTGCTAAAGCACCAGTCTTTTTGAAAAGGAACACTAAAGGATTCCCTATGAGTACATCTCTTCACGGATGTCCTTGTTGCGGTGGGCTGCTGGATTAACGAGGAGAGAGCGAGTTCAGAGGGTCCATTATCCTAGGAGATTTCCACTACTAAGCCTGTTTTGACCCCCCTGAATAAGGGCGGTCGCAGGCTTGTCGGTAAGCCTTCATTTTTTCCATTTGGTGGTGGGCCGCACGAAAGGTGGACCAAACATCCCCGAACTCTGCAAAAACATCTCTTCTGGATCTTTTTTGGAATTAACACAGTGTGATTTGGGACACTTTGTAGAACTTTTCTCTTATCACTTATTTGAATTTTATATTTAAATTTATGCGATTTTTTGGTATTGTATTATTAATTTGATGCTGCACCTTTGTCACTTCTCATTTTTTCACGATGGTTATCCTGTCTAATTGATATTCTAGTCTCACTAGATTGTGCACAATATCTTTGTAGTCACCAGTCATCATAATTATTTAATTTTATATATCCAGCGCTACACTCACTAGTATGTATTTTGTTTTTGCCTTATGTCGAGGGTTTAGTGTTTAGCAGCAGGATTTTGGTATATCCAACTTGGTCATTCACATTTCACATTTTTAGATTTTATATTTATTCACGTAGCGCAGTTCTTTATTTATTTTTAATTTATGGTTTGTCTTTGACTGTAAGGATTAGAACTACTAATAGTAATATTAGTGGGCTATTACTGAGACAGAAATTTGTATATGGTATTTGGCCCTTTTTTTGCAGTTTTGTAGCTTTCTTTGTGATTTTTCTCTTTGTAGCTGACAGTATTCTTTATATTGGATAAAAAATCCAAAAATGGCAGCCACTCAGATCAGTTTATAACTAAAAGAAAGGAGCACACGGGTAGGTTGGTACATTGAAGAATGCAAACTTCCCTTTTCCCTCAATTCAGCATCCTAAGTTAAACAGTTTCAATAATTTGGTTAAAACAGAAGTTTTTGCTTTTGATATTTTCAAATAAAACCACACTACAATTTGGGCCTATAACCACTCTGTGGTCCCTAACTCTAAACTGTTCCAGCTCCCAACCTGTGACCTTTATATAGTAATAAATTCATAGAGAGAAGCTTACCTAGGCATTAGCCCAATCCTTCCCTTAGGTGCATCAACACACTAGGAGTTCAGACTGATTCAAGGCTTATAAAAAAAACTCCAGTGTGTATGTCTGTGACCTCCCCCATGGCTGACAGTGTTACTGGGAAATTTCCCACTGTGACTGTTTGCGTCCTCCTTTGACCGATGGCATGCTGTGTGGTTTTCTTATGTGTCTGATGGCATTCCATGTGGCTCCTACCCTGTGACTAATGTTATTCTGTATGTCTTTACCATGGGACTGTTCTGTGAAACTTTCCCCATGAATGCTGGTGTTCTGTATATTTTTCCCCTTGTGACGGATGGTGTTCTGTGAGACTTAACCACTCTGACTGATGATGTCCTGTGTGTCTTTTACCTTGTGACTGATGATGTTCTGTGTGGCTTTTACCCTGTGACTTATGATGACTTGGAAAACATCCCCTTGTGACAAATTATATTTTGAGAGACTGTTTGGTGTGGATTTCCCCCTGTGACTGATGATGTTCTTAAATTTCCTCATGTGACTGAGGTTTTGAGTGGCTTTACTGCTGTTATCCATGTATCTGGTGGTTTTCCAGGAGACTTTCCCTGTAATTTATGTTCTGTATGGCTTTACCCCAGTTAATGATGGTGTTCTGTGTTGCTTTCTCCTGTGAAATATGGTGCTGTGATATGTCTTTCCTATGTATTTGATGTTGTTTGAGGAGACTGTCCATCCCCCATGAGTGGTGTTCTGTAGAGGCTTTGTTTTGCTACTGATGGCACTCTGTATGGCTTTTTCCCTGTGACTGATGATTCGTTATAATTTTTTATAGCATCTTGAACAAAATGTCTCAGATGCCCAGATTCTTTTAAACCTTGTTTGCAAACTTCAGAAATGTTTTGGTATTCACAAATTTCTGCAGTGTGCTATGTATGACCTATAGTTAATGCTTAAAAGTTGCCTAAGTGTTCCCCCTATCTTTTTAGACCCTAGAAACTCCCCTGGTATATAGGTCTTTGAGATCCTCTATGTTCAGAAAAAACAAAAGCGTGGAGAAGGCAAGGCAAATAGTCATCTCTTCCACTACTCCCCACTGACATCATTACATTTTGGATAAGTGGGAGAACAGTAGATGAACAAGACAACTAAGGGTCGTTCGAAGAAATTTCAAAAAGTTTGGTCATGCTGGCTGGACAATCTTTCTATAACCACATCAGCTGATGCCTAAAGGTATTGATCAATTCCCTTAAAGTAGGTCCTCGGGAAATCCTTCTGATGGGCAAGGTACCCTTATGTGCGCCGTCAATAAATTTGTTTTGTTCCGTTCCGTTTCGTATTAGAATTAATTCGTATTTCGTAAATCGTGTCCGAAATTTTGTACGAAATATGAATTTTCGTTAGGTTCGTTAACTTTTCGTAACAATTACGAATGTTCGTTATGATGAATTTATCATTATGAGGGGCTCCCACCATCCTTGTGCTGACTTCCTGGGTTTTTAACTTTTAGGTTTGTTAACTTTTCGTAACAATTACGAATGTTTGTTATGATGAATTCATCATTATGAGGGGCTCCCATCATCCCTGTGCTGGGCTGACTTCCAGTGTTTTTAACTTTTAGGTTTGTTAACTTTTCGTAACAATTACGAATGTTCGTTATGATGAATTTATCATTATGAGGGGCTCCCACCATAACTGTGCTGTGCTGACTTCCTGGGTTTTTAACTTTTAGGTTTGTTAACTTTTCGTAACAATTACAAATGTTTGTTAGGAATTTGGATCCGAAATTCGTAAACAAAATTTCGTATTTCGTACAAAATTCGGAAGCATAGCAATTCGTATTTTGGATCCTCCCGAATGTACGAATTTACGGAAATTCGTACGAATTTTCGATTCGTACAAAACTAATTGCACATGTCTAATTAATATTCTTTACAACTTATGCTTGAGCCATACACTATATGATTGTATGATTTTATTGTACAACGTCTATGTTTTGAGTTTTGTTTTTTACACGTGTGCTCCCCCTGCATGGGTTGTAAACTTTTTTTTGTACTTTTTGTACATTTTCTGCACTTTCATCAAAAATTCAATAAAAAAGAAATTAAAAAGAAATGGACAAGTAACATAGTTGTGCAGGCACTAGTCATGGAAATTGTTTCTATTGACAAGGGAAGCTCTATGGGTCTAAAAAAATATACAAAATTCATTTGGATACAGTGTTACGTGATGGAGTAATTGTCAGTCTCAATACCACAGCACTGAAAATTGAAAAATCGTCTGGTAAAGAAGGGGTACTACTAGCTAATACTGAAGTGGTTAAAAAACTATAATCAGCAGCCAAAGTAAATTAGAAACTTATATAACTTTCATTAAAATAATCAAATTACATTTTAAAAGTGGCATTTTAAATAAGTAGCAGAACAATTTTGACACATAAAGGGTATATTATTTAAAGGACATTTTCCTGTGTACAGTACGTATACTCTTTTATATGATATTATTTCATAAAGCTGATACAGTTACGTATTGAATATATAGATAATGTTACGGTGACAGATATTTCTTGTCACGGCAGTTTTACTATTACAGTGGAATGGATAAGATATGAGTTGCAAATGCTGTTTCTGCACTTTCCCAGTAACCTCTCTGCCTTTGCTTACCCATCAGCTTTTTTTTTTTTTTTTTTTTTTTTTTTGTTTCAAAGGCATGGCAATGTACTTTAAGCTTATTTCTGATCTCCTTGTCAGCATTTCTACCTATAGAATAAGACAATTTGATTTTAAAAATGAACTTACTCACTAAGAATCCATATCGATATGTTTTGCCTAAACACAGCTTATAAAGCTAAGTCTCGCTGTAGGTAACTATCAGAGCTAACATTTCTATATGGCTAGAATATTTTACAATGTTATTCTTAGCTTTTGTCCTGCATTTGATGTGATTTTAATATACACACCTAATTTCCAGATCAGAAGGGAAACATGCAGCAGGGTGGCTTTGTCAGTTGCACAAAAAGCAATACTAGTAACCTTCCTGTTGTGCATATAAGTGTCAATGTGCTCAGGGCCGGCATAACCATTAGGTGGGACAGGCAGCCGCCTAGGGTGGCAGGATAGGAGGGGCGGTAAAATCCTTGCTGACAAAGTAACTCGGCACCAATCTCTGCTATTACACACCAAGCCGCACAGAGCAGATTGGTGCTCTATTCCGGGATGCAGGGTGACAATCCAGAGGATGAGCCGGGTGGTGATAAGAGTAAACAAGCACGAGCGGAGCAGGGGGCGGAGTCTGTGTGGGCCACTGCGGGAGGAGTGTCTTCTCCCCCAGGCACCATGACTTGTAGTGTGGAGATGGAGAGGAGCTATACCTCTATTTCCGGCGCTCCACAGCCTCTGGCATCTTGTCATAGTCACACAGTGAGAGCGGGGAAAGCCAGCTTACACAGGAGTCGGGCTATGCCCTGTCTCCACTGTCCTCCTAACCCTACCCTCACTCTGCTGCTTGTTCAATCTGATACACTGCCTCCCATTTGTGCCCGCCCAACCCCGCCAACACTCTAGCCACATGCATGCCATGCACTTACTCTGTGCTGCGAGAGGAGTTCTGTGAACAGCTGAGCGGCACTTTTAAAACAATAGATTCCACAGCCCTGAGGGACACCAGACTGAATGGAGGGAGACATATTTGGTGAGTGTGACTTCCTTCCCCAGAACAACCCCCCGCTCTGTTCCCACCACTTTGTGCTCTGCACCTTCTTCCTCCCTCACCCTTTTTTTTTCTCTCTGCCCCTTCCCCCTCTTTTCCTTAAACCTCTCTTCCTCCTCAACATCCTCCTCTCTCCCCTCTCCCTCATTCTCTCCCCCACTAGACTAGGGCCTAGCCTGTCCATATACCACCCTGGTGATCTACCACCTTGGCTGTATACCACCCTGTCTATATACCACCCTGTCTATATACCACCCTGTCCATATACCATGTTGTCTATATACCACCCTGGGTATATACCATCCTGGCTATATATCACGCTGTCTATATACCACCCTTTCCATATACCACCCTGTCCATATAACACCCTGGCTATATACCACCCTGGCCTGTCCATATACCACCCTGGCTATATACTACCCTGGCTGGTCCATATACCACCCTGTCTAATTACCACCCTGGCCTGTCCATATACCACCCTGGCTATATACCACCCTGGCTAAGTATCATCCTGTTTATATACTACCCTGTCTATATACCACCCTGGCTATATACCAGCCTTGCTATATACCACCCTGGCCTGTCCATATACCACCCTGGCTATATACCACCCTGTACATATACCACCCTGTCTATATACCACCCTGTCAAAATACCACCCTGGCTATATACCACCCTGTCTATATACCACCCTGGCCTGTCACTATATACCACCCTGTCTATATACCACCCTGGCCTGTCAATATACCAACCTGACTATATACCACCCTCGCCTGTCCATATACCACCCTGTCTATATACCACCCTGTCAAAATACCACCCTTGCTATATACCACCCTGTCTATATACCACCATGGCCTGTCACTATATACCACCCTGTCTATATACCACGCTGGCCTGTCCATATACCAATCTGACTATATACCACCCTCACCTGTCCATATACCACCCTGGCTATATACCACCCTGGCTATATACCACCCTGGCCTGTCCATATACCACCCTGACCTGTCCATATACCACCCTGGCTATATACCACCCTGGCCTGTCCATATACCACCCTGTCTATATACCACCCTGTCTAGATACTACCCTGTCCATATACTACCCTAGCCTGTCCATATACTATTCTAGCCTTTCTCTATACTATCCTAGCCTGTCTATACACCTGTGGACCAAGGCTGGTGTGAGGAAGCGAGCTGGTGTCGCCATTATTTGTCTTCAAGCCGGGTCCAGAGGTGCAGGTGTGGGCCTGTGGACCACGGCTGAAGAAATAGTGGCAAAGCACTGCAAAAATCTCTGCCGCCACCTCCACCGTATACATGGGCAGGGAAAAGTGGGTGAAGTCAGGGGCAGAGCCAAGGGGAGGGGGCGGCAAAATGAGGTTTTGCCTAGGGTGTCAAAAATCCTTGCATCAGCCCTGAATGTGCTGCAAAACCATCACGCTCTTTCCTTTAAGATAATCTGGGATTTTCTGCTCTTAATAGAATGATGTCATTTATGTAATATTGTTTTACATAAAAACATTTGATGTTGCTACCTGTCAGAAAATTCTCAGACTAGTTTGTTTAGATTCACAGCACATTTATAAAGCAATGAATGTGACATTTAATAAACATTCATCACAGGTAAATCAATCACTGTAATTTAAAACATGTGCTTTAGAAAGATGCATCTACAACTGCTGATTGGGCAATTTATAGGAAATCAGCAGTACTGTCACTGAATGGTGGTTTCTCTCTGACAATACAGGGGTTTCCCAACCAATCTTGACCATTCATAGGCAACAAACAGGCAATCCTGACAATATGCAGGCAACAAATAGTCATCTGGTAAAAATATGTGAGAAGCCTTTAGTGGGGAATGACAGTAACAGTAGCAATAACTGGAGCCCAGGCTGTCCCTACCTTTTTGTTACTTACTTTAGTGGGGAATGACAGTAACAGTAGCAATAACTGGAGCCCAAGCTGTCCCTACCTTTTCGTTACTTACTTTAGTGGGGAATGACAGTAACAGTAGCAATAACTGGAGCCCAGGCTGTCCCTACCTTTTCGTTACTCCAGGCCTCCAGAAAGCAACATGTAAAAATCTTCTCCTCCACCTAGCCATATAAATTCTTAGTGACCAGAGGGAGGAGCTAGCTCTTTCTGGGTTTCTCCAACACTGGTTTGAGAACCTGGTTGACCAGGAAAGTGACAGTAATGTACAGTAATGACAAAGAGCAGTAGAGCCTCCTGTGGCCTCAAGAAACAACAAATAAACTGAATCTTTACATGAAAGTGGAAACTTTCCATCTACATATAAATGTAATAGACAGACGCAAAACTGTTTTTTAAATGACATGTTTTAAACATGCTGGCACAGTGTATGACATGCTACAAGATTTTCAATTACACTGTGTTGGTTGATTAAATTATTTCTTGCAATAAATGTTGTAATCAATGGTGGAGAAGGATCTGGGGGTTTGGTAGATCACAAGCTCAATAATAGCATGCAATGCCAAGCTGCGGTTTCCAAAGCGAGCAAAGTCCTTTCTTGTGTTAAGAGAGGTATAGACTCCAGAGAGGGAGAGATATAATTTTGCCACTGTACAAATCATTAGTAAAACCGCATCTGGAATATTCAGTTCAGTTTTGGGCACCAGTTCTCAAAAAGGATATCGGGGAACTGGAGAAAGTGCAGAGAATGGCAACCAAACTGATAAGAGGCATGGAGGAGCTCAGCTATGAGGAAAGATTAGAGGAACAG
Organism: Aquarana catesbeiana; assembly: GCF_042186555.1. Lineage (NCBI taxonomy): Eukaryota > Metazoa > Chordata > Amphibia > Anura > Ranidae > Aquarana > Aquarana catesbeiana. The sequence goes on from NC_133328.1 coordinate 431,311,394, forward strand.
AATCTATTCCCTCTTGAGGAGAGGAGATTGGGGGTGGGGGGTATGATGTACAAATACATAAGTGGTCCATATAGTGAACTTGGTGTTGAGTTATTCACTTTAAGGTCATCACAGAGGACAAGGGAGCAGTCATTACATCAAGAGATAACAAGATTTCATCTCCAAATATGGAAAGGTTTCTTCACAGCTGTGAAAATGTGGAATAGACACCCTCCGGAGGTGGTTCTGGCCAGCTCAGTAGATTGCTTTAAGAAAGGCTTGTATTCTTTTCTAAATGTACATAAACCTAAATATAAACATAAATATATACCTAAATATGTACATAAACATAAATATAACTGGGTACTGACATTTACAGGTAAAGTTGATCCAGGGAAAATCCAATTGCCTCTCGGGGGATCAGGAAGGAATTTTTTCCCCTGCTGTAGCAATTTGGAGCATGCTTTGCTGGGGTTTTTTGCCTTCCTCTGGATCAACTGTGGGTGAAGGATTGTGTATATGGGATTGTATTTTTATTTTATTTTTTTTGGTTGAACTAGATGGACTTGTGTCTTTTTTCAACCTGACTAACTATGTAACTATGTAATTCATTAGTATAAAAAATTACAGGGAGATATTTGTAATTATTTTTATTTTATTCTGTAAGGGGTTTTCCCTTAAAAATAATTTGTATAGCATTTTTTTTCTAAGATTATAATTGCTTTTGCTATTGCACAACTGACAATTTTGAAAGATGTGTTAACTGCTTCTGCCCCAGAAGATTTTACCCCCTTCCTGACCAGAGCATTTTTAAGATTCGGCACTGTGTTGCTTTAACTGACAATTACGCGGTCGTGCAATATTGCACCCAAACAAAATTGATGTCCTTTTTTTCCCACAAATAGAGCTTTCTTTTGATGGTATTTGATCACCTCTGCGGTTTTTATTTTTTGCGCTATAAACCAAAAAGAGCGACAATTTTGACAAAAATGCAATATTTTTTACTTTTTGCTATAATAAAAATCCCCCAAAAATATATAAAAAAAAATTTTTTGTTTCCTCAGTTTAGGCCGATATGTATTCTTCTACATAATTTTGGTAAAAAAAATCACAATAAGCGTATATATGCAAAAGTTATAGAGTCTACAAAATACAGGATAGTTTTATGGCATTTTTATTATTAATTTTTCTTTTTACTAATAATGGCAGTGATCTGCGATTTTTATCGGGACTGCGACATTATGGCGGACACGTCGGACAATTTTGACACATTTTTGGGACCATTGACATTTATACAGCGAACAGTGCTATAAAAATGCACTGATTACTGTAAAAATGTCAGGGAAGGGGTTAACACTAGGGGGTGATCAAGGGGTTAATTGTGTTCCCTAGTGTGTGTTCTAACTGAAGGGGGGAGGGGACTGTGTAGGGGAGATGACAGATCGTCTGTTCATACTCTGTATGAACAGACGATCTGTCTCTTCTCCCCTCAGACAATGGGAAACTGTGTGTTTACACACACAGATCTCGTGTGCCCCGAGTGACCACGGAGCCCGGTGGTGATCGGGACCGCTGGGCACTCGCATTGAGTCCATGGGTGAGCAGGAGTGGCCACAGGGCGAAGCGACATTACAAAACCTTGTTTCGTTCAGCTGTGCCATTCTGCCGCAGTACAACTGTGGCGGCTGGTCGGAAACAGAATGATGTGATATTTTAATTAGATGACAGCGGACAGAGCAATAGTAATCTTGCTTAGTTCATAATACCACATGCTTTACAATTGAAAGAAATCCTTTTTTAATGTGTATAGCACACTCACACTTGACCACACCTAACAATTGCTGTGGCAGTATAGATAGAAAGTGCTACTAATATGGAAGGGCCAGTTGGTTTTGTTTTGACCAGGCCAAGAGTTCCCAGTTCCCATTTGATGTGTAGTTCTTGGCTGTGCTCAAATATATAACTATATATATAGTTATGAGGTTCAGGTTTACTGCTACCATGGTTTTAAGTTGAATGCTGTTTGAGGTTAGCAGTCCTGGCAAATTTTTGTGCAGATTTGCCTGAGGAAATATTTTTAAAGCCAAAATGCACTGTATGGCCTTTGAGCTACAACCAACAGGCTAAGAAGGACCAATTTAGCACTCCCTCACTATAAAAAGGGAATAAAAAGGAGGGGAGAACACTAGAAGCCCCACCTGAGTGTAGTATTAAGGCACAGTTTAAAGGCAAGGTAAGTAATACACTTACAAGATAAAAGATAAAATAAGGCTCATCTGTGTGTGGGTATGGAGGGTAACTCTCCCGGTGTCCAAGACAAGCATCCACGCGTGTGAAGAGATGACAGGGAAACCATGATCCGTCCTGTGGCCACCAGGAAGTCGGCTGGAACCAGCATGGAATGCAGGGAAATTACGTCACCAGAAGCGGAGAAACATCAGCAAGGCTACGCGCTCGGAGCATCAGCTCCTTCTACAGACCCCATGGACTAATGGACTAACTTTATTATTATTATTATCATCATTAACAACATTTATTGGTTTATTGCCCACCTACATGTCCACAGTCACACTGTTTTAAGAAAGGGGATTTTGGCACTTTGAGTGAAGCACAAGACACTTGGTAGGAGAAATTGTAAAATTGTTTAATTGGCATATAAACAAAGCATACCTCATAAACATGTGATACTTGGTTGAACATGATTATTTTTAATAATTTTAAGTGATGGCATACAAAAAGAAGAATTCATATATATATATATATATATATATATATATATATATATATATATATATATATATACACGCATCTGAAATCTCTTAGTATCCCATGGAAGTAATTAATATAAAAAGCCAAATGCTTATTGAGTAATGGATACAAATGGGTTATACGATACAAATGAATCACAGCTGAGGTCAAGCTATGTGTTGGGAACATGATGACATTGATAGGCTCGATGTGTTTCGTGGCCAATTGCCACTCATCAGGAGCAAACGCATAGCGTATCTGAAAAAAATTTAAAAAGGTACTAAATAGGATCTAATGTTTTGCCCAGATAGTAACAAAGAAGGTAGGGGCAAGGGGAAACAAGATGTATATCTCCCTGAAATACTTACGTATAAATTGTGTTACAAGTTAGGATCTGCGAGGCAAGTCTGTCCAAGGAGCTGAGGGAATGAACCCAAGGAAGAAGCGTGCGCACTGACACAGCCCAGGAGCACCCACCAAACGTAATAGGCAAGGGTGAAAAAATTCCAAATATGGCTGTAGAGTAAATGATATTGGACCAATATGTGTAAATGGTACCAGTATATGCATACAGTATTCATGAACTATAAACCAACACCCATTGTTGCCTGAAAAAGTGAAAAGCATAGTAGATACAAAGTGATGGGAATGATAGATCCCATAAGTGGAAAGAAAATAAAAAGTGAAATATCACATGAAAATCATGCAATACCCCAAGGGGGAAAGGGTGAAGAAAAACAAAGAGGTGTGTAGTCTTGGTAATAGAGAGGAAATCGCAAGGATAGTTACCTGATGACATTGCACAGAGATGTGCTCTGACACATTATGTGCATGTGTGAGGAGAAAGCCAGAGTGTCAACAAGACTCCCAAGAGGGTGTAAGTAACACTCCCCGGGCCCCTCCCAGCATCACACTAAGCATGGAAAATCAAAGAGAGATGGACTCGCCTAAGCGGTAACAAAGTCCGCTGATGGTGCCCAACCACTCCCCTCGTCAACTAGCTAGATGATTAATGCGTCGGCATCATGCCATCTGTCAAGATGCACAACACACAGCACGGGTATGGTGCCGATGCACGTCAGGAAACCCAGCCGCCCCCTGTGTGAAACACAGCAGAGGGGGAGGGCACCCGACGTGCATCGCAGCTCCCGGGTATGCAGCCCGACTAGCAAAAAACACATAAATAAGAAACTATCACTAAATATTAGATAAAGGTATGTACATATTCCAAAAAACTAGACTCAGTGGAAATAATAAAAAACAGATATATGCAGACAAAATGTATAGCATCATCCAAATCATACACCAGTATGATTTGATCAAAAAGTAACAAATTAATCCAAACCAACCAGTCAATTGTGCCTCTATCCCTATTAATATAGAAAGCAAAAGGGGTTTTGGGACTTTCAGTGAGGTGCATGATAACATGCACCTCCATTCCTAAATCAGATTTAACCTCTTTAGCCCCGGAAGATTTGGCTGCTGAATGACCGGGCCATTTTTTGCGATTCAGTACTGTGTCGCTTTAACTGACAATTGCGCGGTTGTGCGACGCTGTACCCAAACAAAATTGGCGTCATTTTTTTACCACAAATAGAGCTTTCGTTTGATGGTATTTAACAATTTTGTAAGAAAACCTGCGCTAATGAGCAAAAACAGCAAATAAAATGAAATGTTTGAAATGCAAGGTGCAGCTGCAACAAAATACTTCAAATATCAATAAAGTGTAAAAACCATATATAAACTTAAAATTGTGCGCTAGCATAAATATATCATATATAGTGAAATTAAATCTGCATCTAAAAAGCTTGTTGGAAGAATACCAGAAGCTGTAGTATATATTTAAAATAAACCACAGTGCAGCCAGATGACAAATTACAAGTTATGACACATCTCTGTGAGGGAAAAAATATGAAAAAAAAGAGTGAAAAATTCAAAAGTACAATTGAAATCCAAATCGCTTGAAAAACGCCACATTCAGTTCGTGAAAAACGAAATTGCAAGAAAAGGTGTGTGAAGAAGATAAGCCGTTCCTTTGGTGTATCGCATCAAAGTATAAAAATAAATATATATAATGATAAGAAAATGACAAAAGAATAACAAAAATTTTAACAAGAAAAAATTGTATGGAATTTGGGCATGTTGTATTTAAATTTGGGCATGACAGCCATGTCCAGCCCCAATATCTCCCCTTTTTTGGGCTGTCATGCCCAAATTTAAATACAACATGCCCAAATTCCATACAATTTTTTCTTGTTAAAATTTTTGTTATTCTTTTGTCATTTTGTTATCATTATATATATTTATTTTTATACTTTTATTTTGTAGTTCATAGGTCCCTATTAGAATTGATCGGGCCAATTTTTCACTATTTATGTTTTATTTTTATTTTATTTTTGATTTTTATTCACTGCAATAAATTGCAGTGCATTATGCAGTGCATTATATACAAGTCTCCCCCCTGATGCTGAAGCAGAGATAACATCTTTGAGTGGGCGGCGCTCATGAGCAGGACCAGGACATCAATATCCATCTGTCCCTGCCGAGGGCTATATCTGCAAGCCCGTATGACCTCGCTACATAGGGGGTCCAACAAGTTTGGTAAGGGTACATCCATTACTACTCTTCCGCAACTATCGGTGGCTTGGAAGTGTTTTCTACATCTTTCACCTTTCCACCTTGATGCGATACGCCAAAGGAACGGCTTATCTTCTTCACACACCTTTTCTTGCAATTTCGTTTTTCACGAACTGAATGTGGCGTTTTTCAAGCGATTTGGGTTTCAAATGTACTTTTGAATTTTTCACTCTTTTTTTTCATATTTTTTTCCTCACAGAGATGTGTCATAACTTGTAATTTGTCATCTGGCTGCACTGTGGTTTATTTTAAATATATACTACAGCTTCTGGTATTCTTCTAAGAAGCTTTTTAGATGCAGATTTAATTTCACTATATATGATATATTTATGCTAGCGCACAATTTCAAGTTTATATATGTTTGATGGTATTTGATCATCTCTGTAGTTTTTATTTTTGCGCTATAAACAAAAAGAGTGACGATTTTGAAAAAAACACAATATTTTGTACTTTTTGCTATAATAAATATCCCCATTTTTTTTTTTTAAAAAAGATAATTTTTTCTCAGTTTAAGCCAATGTGTATTCTACACATTTTTGGTAAAAAAATCGCAATAAGCATATATTGATTGGTTTGCGCAAAAGTTATAGCGTCTACAAAATAGGGGATAGATTTATATAATTTTTATTTCATTTATTTTTTTACTAGTAATGGCGGCGATCTGCGATTTTTTATCATAACTGCGACATTATGGCAGACACATTGGACAATTTTGACACATTTTTGGGACCTTTGGCATTTATACAGCGATTGGTGCTATAAAAATGCATTGATTACTGTAAAAATGTCACTGGCAGTGAAGGGGTTAACACTAGGGGTCGATCAACTGTGTTCCCTGGGAGATTATTCTAACTGAAGGGGGAGGGGACTGACTAGAGGAAGTGACGGATTGTGGTTCCTAGCTGATAGGAACACACGATCTGTCACTCCTCTTAGAACAGAACAGGGATTTGTGTGTTTACACGCACACTTTCGTGTTCTGTCCCTCGTGCTCGTGATCGCTTGTGGCTGGCGGTCATTGTTGGAGGAGTTAATTTGGCCTTTTTCATACTTCTTCCCTAGCCACTGTTAATGGGATATTTGCACATATACCGTGCCTTGAAAAAGTATTCATACCCCTTGAAATTTTCCACATTTTGTCATGTTACAGCCCAAAACGTAAATGTATTGTATTGGGATTTTATGTGATAGACCAACACAAAATGGCACATAATTGTGATGTGAAAGGAAAATGATAAATGGTTTTCAACACTTTTTACAAATAAATATCTGAAAAGTGTGGCGTGCATTTGTATTCAGCCCCCTTTACGCTGATACACTCAACTAAAATGTAGTGGAACCAATTGCCTTCAGAAGTCACCTGATTAGTAAATAAAGTCCACCTGTGTGTAATTTCATCTCAGTATAAATACAGATGTTCTCTGAAGCCCTCAGAGGTTTGTTAGAGAACCTTAGTGAACAAACTGCATTTATATTCAGCCCCCCTGAGTCAATACTTTTTTTATCACATAAAATCCTAATAAAATATATTTATGTTTTTGTTTGTAACATGACAAAATGTGGAGAGGGTGTATGAATACTTTTTCAAGGCACTGTATGATCCTCACTACCAATGTGTGTTAGATATAATTCCACGTGAGCCCTAGGTTATGTCCGACCAGCGGCGGTCACCACCAATTACTATCCTTGTTTTATGGCTCTGAAATGACATGTGAGTATACATAGATATATGTTGATGAATTATAATATTATGAAATACATATATATAATATCTGTTTCTTTAGTTAGGCTCTTCTGAATGCAAGAGCAAAGGTGTAACCTTTACTAGGGATTATTATGGGTATTTTTATATTGTATGATCTTTTAAAGTTTTTTTTATACTCTTATGTCATCCCTGGTACCAGTAAAGTCCTACTTTTTCTGTTGTTGTTGTGTTTTTTTTTTTATCTTATTTTGTGCTGACTTGAGGTCAGAGTGTACTTTCAACTGCTGACTTGTCCATAGCCAACTTTTTTTTCTGCTGCAGGGCTTCTCTTAACAAAACAGACTTTTCTTCTAGGATTGCAATTATTTGGGGTTTTCATTTATTTTGTGGGTATATTGTTTTTTTTTTTTTTATGTTGCTAGGGCCTTTGTTTTCAGGTAAATATTTTTTTTTCCCCCATAGAAAAAAATAACAATTAGGCATACGTCGGTTAGGCCTATTATTCCTGATTAAAACTGTGCCATTGCTGGCCAATTTTACACTTCTATATCTTCTGCAGTTTTATAATTCTTGTTATAAAGCCCCAGCCTGTTCTATTCATCTCTAGAAAATTTGGGGCCTAGCCCTGCTACTTAAAATTGTCTTGCTGCTGGCTAATTTTACACTGCTGTGCCATCTGCAATCTCACTGAACTTCCTGTAGTTTTTTCCTCTAGTATATTTTGGCCAGTTCTTCCTCATTAAAAATGTCCTATTGATTTCCAGTTTTACACTGCTGAATCCTCTACAGTTCCTTAAATCTTAATGAGAATTCAATAAAAATTGGTTATTGGGAAGACAATTTTGCACCAGTGAGCACAGGGGAAGCCTTAGCAAACTATCTTCCACCAACTTCAAGTTTTGTTTCTTAACTCACATACAGCGTTCAAGCATCACCCAAGTATGTTATTTGAAGGATTTTTTCAATTTTGCATTGATACCTCCCCAATATGGCAGTGCCCCACTTTCCATGTTTTTAGATTGCCTATTAGTCCTTAAAAATGGCCACAATTTATCAATAGGACTCCCCTCCTCCTACCATAGACTTCAATGGAATTCGCCACTAAGTTTGCATTTGCCAAATTTCAAACATGATTCACTAAACCCTAGTTATATCAAGACCAGGCAGATTTACACATCCTTAGTTACAGTGTTGCAGTTTGATAACTGGGGTGAGGAAACTGAGAAAATTCTTTATCCTGCCTGCTGCAAACAGATAACATCATACTAGTGTATGCAAAGTCAATGACTCAAGGGCTGCTTTTTAAAGAAACAAAGTACAGCTTTTATGAAATATTACACAGTCCCTGTACATTGTAACAACAAGAATCCATTTATGAAGACTTGTAAAATTACTGATAAGTACTCTTTATCTATATAATATTCACACTATCATTTGTTATTTATAGCTTGTTGAGATAAATTGTTATAAAGATCATATTTATGACACAGATCTTGCTTTTTTTATAGGGCGTACACACGGTCGGACTTTGTTCGGACATTCCGACAACAAAATCCTAGGATTTTTTCCGACGGATGTTGGCTCAAACTTGTTTTGTCTACACACGGTCGCACAAAGTTGTCGGAATTTCCGATCGCCAACCACGCGGTCACGTACACCACGTACGACGAGACTAGAAAAGGCCGGTTCAGAACCAAGCGCGGCACCCTTTGGGCTCCTTTTGCTAATCTCGTGTTAGTAAAAGTTTGGTGAGAGACGATTCGCGCTTTTTCAGACTCGTGGTTATCAGATCGTTTTCTGCCGTTCAGTTTGTGCTTGTGGGTTTGTATCTGCTCTTCAGTGCGTGCAAGCAAGTTCCGCGTGACTTTAGTCATTGTATTCTTGTTCGTTCATTACTGTTTTTCAGGTCGCTCTTCACAGGCCTTGCTGTTCTTCAGTGCGTTCTGTTACTTCGTTCTGAGCAGCCGACCGTTTTCTAGCCATGTTGCGTATGCGTACTCCTCGTCGAGTTCGTGCTGTGCGGGGGCTTGGTGTTGGGGTCCTGACCTTGACACAAGTCCAGTCCATGAACAGGGTGGGGAGGAGTTCATGGACTAAGAATTGGTTGCTTCAGCGTGACCAGTTCTCTCATATGCCTTTGCTCCGTGAGATCCGTGAGAATAATCCTGATGATTTCAGGAACTTTCTCAGGATGACGGACCCCGTGTTTCACCGTTTGTTGGCTTCGCTGACCCCTTATATTAGCAGGCAGGATACCTGCATGAGGCAAGCCATCACTCCGGAGCAGAGGTTGGTCGCTACCCTGCGGTATTTGGCCACAGGGAGAAGCCTGCAGGACCTCAAGTTCTCGACAGGCATCTCCCCCAGGCTCTGGGGATCATTATCCCAGAGACCTGTTCTGCCATCATCTAGGTCCTGCAGAAGGAGTATATGAAGGTAAGATTTTTATCCTTTAATATCACATTTTATTGTATTGAATGTTTGATAATATATTGTATTTATTTCCTCATTCCCTAATTACCATGATTGGAATATGCTGTGAATGTCCCCTTTGTCCTCATGCATGCTGGATTTTTATGTAATTATTATTTTAGGTCCTTCATACATATTTGCCCTTCAATAACCTCCCCAGCATGGTGTCTCCTGGCCCTATATTCACCTCATGTAGTCACTTAACAATGTATTTTTTCTGCTCCATAGTAGTGTTTTACCCCAAACACCCCCTAAAATGTTTTGAAATGTTATTTTTGCTTTAAATTCTGGCAGAGTGCCAGGGGCTTTTTTGTTGGTGGTGTCCCCAAATAATTGTTAGTAACTCTCCCTCCCCCAACTGCTAAGTCAGCTGATCCCAATTCATTATCCTCAATCTATGGATGAATTCCCCAAAGCTTGTAGCGCAAGGGCCTGCCTGTATACTTTCAAATGGTAATGTTTAAAGTTTTTTTATTATATTATTATCTTGATAGGTTATAGCAGAATGTCCAAATGTACTCAAATGTGTACAGTGTGTATTTATATCTTTGTATTATGACACTTCTTACCTGTCCAGTGGGCTGCCAATAGTGTAACTAAGGAGGGGCTGTTCCAAGTAATACCCTGTATTTAGGCATTCATCTCTCAATGAAGTGAAGAGGGTTACCTGTCCAAGATTTCCACACACCCCTATAATGTTAGAAATGGCCCATGAGAGCGGTGGAGGGGGAATATGATAGGTGTACCTTATACTTTGGCGTTGTTAAATTCCCCTTAATAAATGCTATCTGGAGGTTGCCCCATAATGTTTGTGCCTAATCTGCTTGCCATATTTCAGATCAAAAATAGTAATGTTTATTTTTTTTCCTCAACAGTTTCCTTCCACGCCACAGGAATGGCAGACTGTGGCCTCCCACTTTGCCCAGCGGTGGGACTTTCCTAACTGTGGAGGGGCAATTGATGGGAAACACGTCCACATCGTCCCACCACCCAACTCGGGGTCGTACTATTTCAACTATAAGGGGTTCAATAGTATAGTGATGTTGGCGGTGGTGTCGGCTAATTACGACTTCCTGTATGTGGACGTGGGGAGTCATCCCCAGATGGAGTTTTACAGGCGTCTCCAGAATGGCAGCTTGGACTTGCCAGCTCCAGAGGACAATGTTGAAGGACTCCCATTTGTGTTCGTTGCTGATGAAGCGTTTGCGCTGGGCGACCACCTGATGTGGCCATTCCCAATGAGGACCCTGAGCCCGGAACAGAGGGTTTTTAATTACCGGCTGTCCAGAGCCCGAAGAGTGGTGGAGAACACATTTGGAATCCTGGCCAGCCGGTTCCGCCTATTTCTGACACCCATCCATATGGCGGAGTATAAACTGAACCATATTATACTTGCGTGCTGTGTTCTCCATAACTTTTTAAGGAAACATTCGGCCAACTATGCTGGCTCAGTTGGGCCTGAGGCCGGAATGATACATCAAACCACACTGACGGAGCTTGAAAGCGGCCGTCCCTGAGTGCCCGTGATGTCCGGTTACGCTACCTGGATTTCTTTGCGAGTAGGGGGGCTATCAATATGCCAGCGAATCTGTGAAGCCTTTTTATAATAAAACAAAAAAAAAATTCTTTGTGGACATTTACTGCTTGTGTTTGTTTTAGCTGACCCTGACAGAAATGTTTTGAGTGCAGAAAATGGCGTGATTGTGTAACCTTATACAAAGCACTGTTGGCTGTTATTTACTAAATGCAAAAACACATTTCACTACAAGTGCACCTGCAACTGCACTGAAACTGCACTTGTAGTGCAAAGAGGATTTGCCCTTAGGAAATAACCCCCATTTTTGCAGAAAAAAGCATTGACATCACCACAAAAGTGTTGTAGCGTTGAGACAATAATCCACACATTCTTGATTAACAATCTTTTTAATACCTGCACAATCACATGTGCATTTACCAAAGGTTTTTCAAACAAACCAACATGTTTGTTATATAACAATTTGTGGGGTAGCATTATCAAAACTCAAAATGTCCATTTTAGATAAAACAGGCCTGTGTAAAACCAACAAGAAAGACACAAATCTTGAACTTACAAACGTCACATTTGGTAGAATTTGAAGGCAATATCAGACATGAGTATTTAGGAACTGTGTTTGATATTGCATTCAGATGGGGTGAAGTCACCCCAGGAAAAGCCAAATTTGGAAGATGCACACCAATTTAACAATGTCAACACGTGCGACCTGCCATCACGGGGGATCAAGGGACGTGTTTTGGGGGAGCAAGCCCTTCCTCACTGCTACTTTATTATTGAGGAAGGGGTTGCACCCCCAAAATGCGTCCATTGATCTCCCATGATGGCAGATAGCACATGTTGGCACACTGTGTGCATCCTCCAAATTTGGCTTTGGGAAAAATCACAAAAACATTTCGCACATTGTAGCAGACAAAAGAAGAAAGTGATTTGGAGGGGCTTTAAACTCGCACCAAAACATCAATGATGTTTTTATTTTTTGGAATAACATCATTGATGTTTTTCTTGATGATTTCCAATTGTAAATTACACCCCATGATCTCCCCGATCAGGATCTGGGTACTTTCGCATGTGAAAGGATCTGGATCCACAACCTCACGATCACCTAAAAAGAGAGGAACCCCAAAATAAATTAGGTCTAAAAAAAATGCCGCCATCCATCTCTTATCTGAGCCTGTGGTCGCAGACACTCACCTGTTGTGGTGACTAGTTCCACCACGTCTTCTTCCTCCTGCTCAGATTGTGTTGGGGGGATTTCCCCTTCTTCCAGGGGGGGGGGGGCTCTGGTCTCCTCGGATGAGGGGTGTCCTCCGAGTCTTTTATCCCCTATGTAAAACAAAAATGGTATACTTAGCACACAGATATTTGATGGCAGAACTAGAAATAGGAAACATTGCTTGGAAGTGGGGTACAATTGTCAATTTTAGCAGAGTTCAAAGATGTAGCTTTTTTAGTGTCCTTTGTCAAGCTGCAATACTTTACCTGTTTGGTACAAGCTTCACAGATGGAGACCCCCCTATAGTATACACTGGAGCACCTGTGTGGCCCCCTAATAAAAATGGTGTTCTTGTGTCCAACACCAGTGCTCCAGTGTCCAGATGTGAAAACAGCTGCTCAGTGTCCTCTCCTTACACAGAATCTAGTTTGCATTTCATTCTAGTAACAAAGCCATCTACACAACACAATTCTTTTAAGACAAGTATAGGGAGTCAAAATGGTGGACAAATGCATATGGCCTAAACAATGGTATTTTATAGTCCGAAAGAAAAATGTTTGATCCGAACGAATAGTGTGCCCATGAACATGAAAGTTGCCATTTTAAACTGTACAACAGTTCCTAAAAGCACATGGAGCAGCACGAACGTAATAAACATAAAGAATAGGAACACAGCACTTTTTTGCAGCACTCTCCAGATCTTTCTGTACTGCTCATGTTCTCGTAATTTGAGGTCCGACCACCGGTTCCTGAGCTAATCTTTCGATCGTCGTACCCCGAATTTCCGGTGCAGACTCCTGACCACTTTCGCCATGATCTTGGCCTTTCTGATATTGGGGTTGGGGTAAGGCCCATACTTTCTGTCATAGTCGGCCTTCTTCAGGATGTCGACCATCTCCAACATCTCCCCAAAGGACATATTTGAGTCTTTAAATCTCCTTCTGGATCGGGACGTGTTCGGATCCGGCCTTTCCTCCTCCTCCTCCTCGTTGCTACAATTAGCACGATCCTGCTGTGTCTCCGCCATGTGCTCTTCCCCCACTGCGCCGAACGAAAGGGGGCGGGGAATAGACTAGAAAGAACATCAGGGGCGGGTGGAGTTACACGCATGCGCAGTGTGTATAAAGCGTAACACGCGTGCATCTTACGTACGATCTGTGAGCGGAAGCCTATATTGTAACAAGATTAGGGGAGTTTGGCCTGATATTAGGGTTTGTCTTGTGTTGTGTCTTGCAGAGAAAATGGATGGCTTCAACGACCACAATTTCCTCCCCCTGTTCATTGACAAATACAGGGAGCTGCCCTGTCTGTGGCAGGTCAGACACCCCCACTATAACCATAAACAAAAGAGGCAGGCAGCGCTGGAGACACTGCTGGAGTTGGTGACACCGGTGGTCCCCACAGCAACCATCCCCTATTTAAAAGCCAAAATTGGTGGCCTGAGGAGCACTTATCTTAGGGAGCGCAAGAAGGTCACGGATTCACGGATTCAGCAGATGACGTTTATGTCCCCAGGCTCTGGTACTATGAGAGACTGCGATTTCTGTCAGACCACACTGAAGTCAGGGAATCCCTCTCCACTCTTCCTTCCACTCTTCCTTCCACCCCAGCTGAGGCTTCCGATGTCCAACCTGGGCCTTCCAGCCAGGAAGAAGTGGAGGAACCCAGCTGGAGTCAGGTATAGCATTCTTCTACAGATTTCTGGTCAATAAGGAAATTATGTTTACTAGATGTTATTATTGATCACTAATTGCTGATTGAAAGTGTTTTACATATCAATAGACAGTAGTGGGCACCCAAAATTGGAACAAGAATGAAAACTGCTGGGCTCAGAACGATAGTCTGTTATATTTGTTAACATTGAATTTGCAGCAGTCAGGACGTGAAAATTGTGTGTGATTGATGAAAAAAATACTAAAACTATGTCCCTTTTTCATACACAGGAAGACCTCAGCCAGGAGGAGGTTGTGGAATGTGGCAGTCAGGAGGAGGCGGGGATTAGTGGCAGCCAGGAGGAGGCGGGGCTAAGTGTCAGCCAGGAGAAGCCAGGGACTAGTCGCAGCCTGAGTCTCAGGTTCCTCCCCTCCGCCTTCCGTATAAAAAAGCCAGGAAGACGACTCCGAGTCCCGTGCAGGATTCAGCATTCAGGCTGATCCAGGAGGCTTCAGCGTCCCTACAAGCCTTACCCACTCCTGAAGAGGCCTTTGCCTGCATGGCTGCCACAAAACTGCAGGGCATGCAGGAGGGTCAACGCAGGCTCTGTGAGGACCTGCTTTATAAAGTCCTAACTAAGGGGGTGAGTGGGGAACTAACACCCAAGACCGACGTGGTTGAGTTGGACCATCCTCCTCCTCCTCCTGCTGCCACAACTCCACCACCACAGCCACCGCGTGGAAGGAAGCATGGAAAGAAGACCTGAGAGTGATGACCCTGGGTTCAGTCTGGTCTGACAGAAGATGCAGTCTCTCGTATGACCACAGCCTGGGGACACAGATGTCATCTGCTGCTTTCCGGATCTCTGGGACTTCTGGACCAGACTGCCCTCCCTTAGATAAGGACTCCTCAGGCCACCAATTTTGCTTAAAAATAGTTGATGTGTGCCCTGGGGGTCCAAGGCTTCACCCACTTCTGCAGTTTCTCCAGCGTTGCCTCCCTCTTTATTTAGTTGTGACCCCTTAATAAAATTTTTTGGGGGAAATTAGACTCTCCTGTGTGTTTTCATCCAAAAAGGACAGTTTGTTGGTGACGATTCAGGTACATTTCTAACATAAAATGTGAAATTAACAAGAGACAACAACACCAAACAATCTCCTACAGATTAAATAGAACAACATATCAATGGTGTTGTGGGAACTTGTCACAAAAAACACACACAAACATTTTCGGGAGTACAAATCAAAATCCCCCCAAAAAATACTTTCAAAAAAAATACAAACACAAAAAAAGAATCTACATTAAAGCCAAAAAAAAAATACAAAAAAAATACAAAAAAAAATGTTGTCAGATGTGAGAAATCAAAATATATTGAGGGAATCCCGATAAATAGTAACAAAATAAGTTTGTGAGAAGTGTGTGTGAATATGAGCAGCAAAACTACTATATTCTTGTCACATTATAAAGAAGAAGAGAGTGCACTGTATTAAACCATTTTTAACATTGCAGCGTGACGAAAGTGCAGTATCCATTGTGAACGCTAAGTTTACCAGAACGAGCTGTTCCGTGCTGGAGTTTCTTCTGAGCATGCGTGGCACTTTGTGCGTTGGAACAGACCACACACGGTCGGAATTGACGCGATCGGATTTTGTTGTCGGAAAATTTTATCTCCTGCTCTCCAACTTTGTGTGTCGGAAAATCCGAGGGAAAATGTCCATCGGAAAATCCGACCGTGTGTACGGGGCATTAGTATCCAAGCAAGAAACAAAAGACTGACACAGCTTATCTGGTCCACTTTTAACTAAAATATCATTTTAGATGGAATGGCATTTAAACTATCAAAAATTTAATGTGTCAAAGGAGGTATATTAGTTTTAATTACCCCATCGCAAAAATGATCTAATCAACCACTTCCCGACCCCACTATAGTTGAATGACGGCTACAGCACGTCGCACATTGCCGGGAGGGCATCATATGACGTCCTCCCATGATCGCGCGCCTGCTGCGGCACATGAATGGCGTGATTGCTGTGTCCTTTAGGAGGACAGCTGATTACGATGTAAACACAAGCCTATTATTCCTGTCCTCATGCTGACAGTGAGGAGAGAAGAGTGGGTACTGATTATCAGTGTCCTGATTATCAGTGCAGTCCAAACAGTGCCCACCAGTGCTGCCAATCAGTGCCCATTGGTGCCTCCTCATCATTGTCACCTATCCGTGCTGCATATCAGTGCCCATCATGCTGCCTACCAGTGCCCATCAGTGCTGCCTACCAGTGCCCATCAGTGCCACCTATCAGTGCCCTTCAGTGATGCCTATCAGTGACGCCTATCAGTGACACCTCAACAGTAGGGATGAGCCGAACACCCCCCCGGTTCGGTTTGCACCAGAGCCTGCGAACGGACCGAAAATTTGCGCAAACTTTAGAAACCCATTGAAGTCTATGGGACTCGAACGTTCAAAATCAAAAGTGCTAATTTTAAAGGCTAATTTGCATTGTATTGTCCTAAAAAGGGTTTGGGGATCCGGGTCCTGCCCCAGGGGACATGTATCAGTGCAAAAAAAGTTTGAAAAACGGCCGTTTTTTCGGGAGCAGTGATTTTAATGATGCTTAACCACTTCCCGCCCGGTCAATAGCATATTGACATCCGGGAAGTGGTTGAGTTATCCTGACTGGACGTCATATGACGTCCAGCAGGATAACATGCCGGCGCGTGCCCGCGGGAGCGCGCAGCGCGGCGATCGGCGGCGGCGCGTGTCCCTCGGACACAGCGCTTCCCCGATCTAGGTAAACAGCCAATTCTATTGGCTGTTTACCCCGTGATCGGCTGTGTCAAAGTCACAGCCGATCACCTGTCACAATAAGCTCGGCGGCGCGCTCCCTGCGCGCCGCCGAAGGCATCCAGAGTAGTGATCGAGGAAGGCGAGTGTCCCTTGGACACAGCGCTTCCCCGATCGGTAAACAGCCAATGAAATTGGCTGTTTACCAGGTGACCGGCTGTGTCCAATCACAGCCTGTCACAAATGTAAACAAAAAAGTTGCTGTTACTATCTGATCCCTGCTCTCTCCTCACACACCGATCGTGAGAGGAGAGAGCAGGGATCAGTGAGTTATTCAGTGTCTGTCTGACAATACTGTTTGTACTGTACTGTGCACAACACGGCCCCCCCCAATAAAGAGGACCTGTCACACAGCCCAGCCAATCAGCCCATCTGTCAATCAGCCCATCTGTCAACCAGCCCATCTGTCACAGGCCCACTGCCATCGGTACCGCCACACAGGCTACCAGTACCGCCATCGGTACCGCCACACAGGCTACCAGTACCGCCATCGGTACCACCACCAGTAACGCCACTAGTACCTCTATCAGGCCCACCATCTATACTACCACACAGGCCGCTACCAGTATCGCCACTAGTGCCGCCATCGGTACCACCACCACCCGTACCACCGTCAGTACCGCCATCGGTACCACCACCACCCATACCGCCACCTGTACCGCCATCACCTCCTGTACCGCCACCACCACCCGTACCGCCATTGGTAGCACCACCACCTGTACCGCCACCGGTACCGCCACCACCACCTGTACCGCCACCACCACCTGTACCGCCACCACCACCTGTACCGCCATCGGTACCACCACCACCCGTACCGCCACCGGTACTGCCACCACCACCTGTACCGCCACCGGTACCACAATCACCACCTGTACCGCCACCACCACCTGTACCGCCATCGGTACCACCACCACCCGTACCACCACCGGTACCGCCACCACCACCACCCGTACCTCCATCGGTACCACCACCCATACCGCCATCTGTACCACCACACAGGCCTGCCAATAAGAATTGCCATAATGTCCCAAAGGCTTTACACACCTGAGGAGGCATATGAGATTCTTACCATGTCGGATGATGGGAGCAGCGGGGAGCTCACATCATCTGGTTCGGAATACGAGCCAGTGGAGGATAGTGGATCAGAGTCCGAGTCCGCGGAGGAAACCGTCCCTCCCAAAAGATTAAGATCAGGACCAAGATCAGGACCAAGATCAGGACCAAGATCAGGAGATCTGCCCACCACCAGCAGCGCCAGACCCCAGGAAGAGGAAGAGGAGCCCAGTACAAGCACTGGAATTATCACCAGCAGCGCCAGACCCCAGGAAGAGGAAGAGGAGCCCAGTACAAGCACTGGAATTACCCGCCCAACCCGAAGAACCCCGCCCCAGTCCTACCTTCCCGATGCCCTGGCAAACCCCTTATGGTTGCCTGCCAACTCAGGACTTGCTATCATCCCCCCTTTCACCGTGCAGCCAGGTGTGCAGCCCGACACTACAAATTTTTCTGAATTCGATTATTTTTCTTTATTTTTCCCCCAAGATTTTCTGCAGAATATGGTGGATCAAACTACCGGTAATTTATATGCATCCCAATTTATTGCTGCCAACCCCAATTCTTCCTACGCCGCATGTTCCAGTGGCGATGTGTCACACTGGATGAATTTAAAATGTTTTTGGGCCTAACTTTTAATATGGGGCTTACAAAAAAGAATGAAGCCCATGCATATTGGTCCACCCATCCCATCCAACAGATGCCCATATATTCCGCTGTCATGTCCAGGACAAGATACGACATGATTATGCGTTTTCTCCACTTCAGTGACAATTCCCAGTGCCCTCCCCGAGATAATCCCAACCATGACAAATTGTTCAAGATACGCCCCCTAATCAATTCCTTTTCCCAGCGATTCAAAGAAGTTTTCATCCCAGACCAAAAAATTTGTGTGGACGAGTCCCTCATACATTTCACTGGCCGACTGCACTTCAAGCAGTATATACCAAGCAAGAGATCCAGGTATGGGGTGAAGTTAAATAAATTATGCGATCGAGCCACTGGATGTATCTTCACATTCCGGATCTACGAAGGCAAAGATTCCCAGCTCCAGCCCCATGATTGCCCCACATATATTGGAACCAGTGGGAAAATTGTCTGGGAGCTGGCATACCCCCTATTCGACAAAGGATACCATTTATATGTCGACAACTACTATACCAGCCTGCCCCTTTTTCGTCACCTTTATAATAAAAAAACCCCGGCCTGTGGTACCTTCAAAAAAAACCGTAAGGGATTCCCACGAAATCTGTTGGCAAAAAAATTAAGAAAGGGAGAATCGGCATTCATGAGGAACGAGGAGGTGTTGGCCATGAAGTGGAGGGACAAGAAAGATGTCCACATGCTCTCTACCATCCACAATGACACCGTGGTAGAGATCCAAAGAAGACGCGGCCCCATTGTAAAGCCCGAATGTGTCCACGACTACAATATGTATATGGGGGGGGTGGATTTAAACGATCAGATGCTACAGCCCTACTTATGAAACAGAAAGTCCCGTTACTGGTACAAGAAAGTTGCCTTTCACCTTTTTCACATGGCCCTTTTTAATTCGTTTGTCTGCTACCAAAAAGCAACTCAAAACCAACAAGTCACCTACCTCAAGTATTTTGAATCGATCGTCACTGCCCTCATTTACCAACAAGGTCCCGCCCCAGGAAGCATTCGCTCAGATGCTGTGAGTAGACTTCACGAGCAACACCTTCCCTATAGCATTCCCCCCACAGAATCTGGAAGAAGACGCCAAAAGAAATGCCGTGTATGCAGCAGAGGAGGAGTAAGAAGAGATTCCAGCTATTATTGTCCCCAATGTCCCTCCCAACCTGGCCTGTGCATCGGAGATTGCTTCAGAAATTATCATGCATTCATCCAATATTAGTTCCCTGTATTATTACCAGGCTGCCATTTCCCCATTTGCCTGCTACCATGTTAATTAACTGACTCTGGCCTGTTTACCGACGATGTCTTTGCTTGCCGTTTCTGCACGTTTCTGACTTGCATGTGTACCAACCTCAGCCTGTTTACCGACGATGCCTCTGCCTGCCGATTTAAACCACGTTTCTGACTTGCACGTGTACCAACCTCAGCCTGTTTACCGACGATGCCTCTGCCTGCCGATTTAAACCACGTTTCTGACTTCCACGTGTACCGACCTTGGCCTGTTAATCGACCATGTTTTTGCCTGCCACTTGGACTGATCTTTTGGCCATCTACTTTAGTACACAGGGGTCTCACATATGTGAGGGGCTTCAGAATAGCTGTTTTTCGTTTTCTGTGCTCCCAGAACAGGGTCTGGTTGCCCGGAGGCTTCAAAGCGATTTGGGTGGGAGAAGCCTCTACCCCTGTCCCCCTGGCCCTAAGCTTGATGGTCCTTTCTGCTGCCAGGACCAATACTTTGGCTGTGCTGACCATATTGCTGCCTGTAAAGACCCATGACATTATGGACCATGTTTCTTCCTGCTGTTTGGACCAATACTTTGGCTGTGTTGACCATATATCTGCCTGCTGCCTCTACTGACTTTGGACAGTTTTTCTGCCGGGACACCTCTGCCTGCTACCTGGACCTGTGCTCTGGCTGTGCTCTAGCTGTGCTCTGGCTGTGCTGACAGTATCTCTGCCTGTATGAACTATGGACAGTATTCCTGCCTGCTGCCTGGATGATTGCTTTTGCTGTCGCTGACCTCATTCCTGCCTGCTGCCTGGACCGATGCTCTCCTCTGTGGACCACTGCACTTCTAAAACCACAGGTAATCTTTTGTTATTTGGTATGTACCTGCTATGTGTTAGAAATATGAAGGGCCTGCAAAAATGTGATCGGTAGTCAGAAAATGATATGTGTAATTAATGCTGCTAGAATGCCTGGAGGTGCTACTTGGATTTTGGGCCTCTGTATGTGGCCAGGCTGCGTAAAAGTCTCAAACATGTGGTATCGCCATACTCAGGAGGAGTAGCAGAATGTATTTTGGGGTGTCATTTTTGCTATGTACATGCTATGCATTATAAATATCTTATAAATGGACAACTTTGTGTAAAAAAAATGCATTTTCATTTTTTTCCCACATTTTCCAAAAACTTCTGGAAAAAAATGAACTGTTCAAAAGACTCATTATGCCTCATAGATTATACGTTGGGGTGTGTGCTTTCCAAAATGGGGTCATTTTGTGGACAATTCAATTGTCCTGGTGCTCCAGCGCCTTCAAAAATGTAATAGGTGGTTGAGAAAGGATATGTGCAATTTATGCTTGTAGAACGCCTGAAAGTGCTACTTCAGTGTTGGCCCTTTGTATGTGGCCAGGCTGTGTAAAAGTCTCACACATGTGGTATTGCTATACTCAGGAGGAGTAGAGGAATGCATTTTGGGGTGTCATTTTTGCTATGTACATGCTATGTGTTAGAAATATCTTATAAATGGACAACTTTGTGTAAAAAAAATGCATTTTCATTTTTTTTCCACATTTTCCAAAAACTTCTGGAAAAAAATGAACTGTTCAAAAGACTCATTATGCCTCATAGATTATACGTTGGGGTGTGTGCTTTCCAAAATGGGGTCATTTTGTGGACAATTCAATTGTCCTGGTGCTCCAGCGCCTTCAAAAGTGTAATAGGTGGTTGAGAAAGGATATGTGCAATTTATGCTTGTAGAACGCCTGAAAGTGCTACTTCAGTGTTGGCCCTTTGTATGTGGCCAGGCTGTGTAAAAGTCTCACACATGTGGTATCACTATACTCAGGAGGAGTAGAGGAATGCATTTTGGGGTGTAATTTTTGCTATGTACATGCTATGTGTTAGAAATATCTTATAAATGGACAACTTTGTGTAAAAAAAATGCATTTTCATTTTTTTTTCACTTTTTTCAAAACCTTCTGGAAAAAAATGAACCGTTCAAAAGACTCATCATGCCTCACAGATTATACGTTGGGGTGTGTGCTTTCCAAAATGGGGTCATTTTGTGGATAATTCCATTGTTCTGGTGCTCCAGGGCCTTCAAAACTGTAATAGGTGGTTGAGAAAGGATATGTGCAATTTATGCTTGTAAAACGCATGAAAGTGCTACTTCAATGTTGGGCCTTTGTATGTGGCCAGGCTGTGTAAAAGCCTCACACATGTGGTATCGTCATACTCAGGAGGAGTAGAGGAATGCATTTTGGGGTGTCATTTTTGCTATGTACATGCTATGTGTTAGAAATATCTTATAAATGGACAACTTTGTGTAAAAAAAATGCATTTTCATTTTTTTTCCACATTTTCCAAAAACTTCTGGAAAAAAATGAACCGTTCAAAAGACTCATTATGCCTCATAGATTATACGTTGGGGTGTGTGCTTTCCAAAATGGGGTCATTTTGTGGACAATTCAATTGTCCTGGTGCTCCAGCGCCTTCAAAAGTGTAATAGGTGGTTGAGAAAGGATATGTGCAATTTATGCTTGTAAAACGCATGAAAGTGCGACTTCAATGTTGGGCCTTTGTATGTGGCCAGGCTGTGTAAAAGCCTCACACATGTGATATCGCCATACTCAGGAGGAGTAGAGGAATGCATTTTGGGGTGTCATTTTTGCTATGTACATGCTATGTGTTAGAAATATCTTATAAATGGACAACTTTGTGTAAAAAAAATGCATTTTCATTTTTTTTCCACATTTTCCAAAAACTTCTGGAAAAAAATGAACCGTTCAAAAGACTCATTATGCCTCATAGATTATACGTTGGGGTGTATGCTTTCCAAAATGGGGTCATTTTGTGGACAATTCAATTGTCCTGGTGCTCCAGCGCCTTCAAAATGTAATAGGTGGTTGAGAAAGGATATGTGCAATTTATGCTTGTAGAACGCCTGAAAGTGCTACTTCAGTGTTGGCCCTTTGTATGTGGCCAGGCTGTGTAAAAGTCTCACACATGTGGTATCGCTATACTCAGGAGGAGTTAATATGTTAATATGACCAGTTTGTGTAAAAAAAAAAAAAAAAATCTTAATTTTCCCAAGAATTGTGGGAAAAAATTACAGCTTCAAAAAACTCCCCATGCCTCTTAGTAAATACATTGGACTGTCTACTTTCCAAAAAGGGGTCATTTGGGGGGTATTTGTACTTTCCTGGCTTGTTAGTGTCTCAAGAAATGAGATAGGCCTTCAGGTGAGATAGTACATCAGTTGTGATCAATTTTCAGTGATTGGCACCATAGTTTGTAGACTCTATAACTTTCACAAAGACCAAATAATATACATTAATTTGGGTTATTTTTACCAAAGATATGTAGAAGTATACATTTTGGCACAAATTTATGAAGAAAAAAGACTTGTTTGCAAAATTTTACAATAGAAACTAAAAAAAAGTACGTTTTTTTCAAAATTTTCGCTGTTTTTTGCTTATATCGCAAAAAATGAAAAACCCAGTGGTGATTTAATACCACCAAAAGAAAGCTCTATTTGTGAGAAGAAAATGATAAACATTTTGTTTGGATACAGTGTAGCATGACTGAGTAATTGTCATTCAAAGTGTGAGAGCGCTGAAAGCTGAAAATTGGTCTGAGCGGGAAGGTGCATAAGTGCCTGGTATTGAAGTGGTTAAAGTGAAAAAAAAAAAGTGAAATATTCCTTTAAATATCGTACCTGGGGGGTGTCTATAGTATGCCTGTAAAGTGGTGCGTGTTTCCCGTGCTTAGAACAGTCCCTGCACAAAATGACATTTTTAAAGTAACAAAAGTAATTTAAAACTGCTTACGGCTTTAATGTAATGTCCGGTCCCGGTAATATGGATGAAAATCAGTGAGACAAACAGTATGGGTACCCCCCCCCAGTCCATTACCAAGCCCTTTGGGTCTTGTATGGATATTAAGGGGAACCCCGCACCCAAATTAAAAAAAGGAAAGGTATGGGGCCCCAGGCCCTCTGAACAGCAGTATACAGGCAGTGCAAACAAGACAGGGACTGTAGGTTTGTTGTTAAGTAGAATCTGTTTGTAATTTTGAACTGGTACATTTTTAAAGTGTAGCTCCAGCCAAAAAATCTATTTTTAAGCTTTTTGGAAAACATAGGGAAGGGTGATCACCCCGTGACATTTGTTTTGCTGTCTGTGCACCTCTTCAGAAGATTTTACCTCACTTTCTGTCCCAATGACAAATGTTTTTTGACAATTTGGGGTATTTAGTGAAACAAGGATTGGTGATAAAGCATCAGTGGAGAGGAGACACGTTTTTCTCCTATTAACTCTTACAGGAGAGAATTTCCCTTCCTGGGGGTAGATTTTATCTCACTTCCTGTTGTCTCCTTTCGTTTGCAAGTAGGAGTCGTTTGTAAGTTGGATGTTTGAAAGTAGGGGCCTGCCCTATATACTCTGCAGAAATTGCGGCCTTAGGTGTTGGTGTTGCCACAACACTGTAAGTCCTCACAGCTACTCTTGGTGGGCGCAGGAACGGGCTCTGCTGTGAAATATTAGATGAAGAATTGTAATTACATGCCCCTGTTGAACAGAGTCAGAAAAATTGGGCCTTTGGTGGTGGTGGTGGTGTTGCCACAACACTGTACATGCTCACAGTTACTCTTGGTGGGAGCTGGAACGGGCCCTGCTGTGAAATATTAGATCAAGAATTGTAATTACATGCACCTGTTGAACAGGGGCAGAAAAATTGGGCCTTTGGTGTTGGTGGTGCTGGTGCCACAACACTGTAAGTCCTCACAGTTACTCTTGGTGGGTGCAGAAACGGGCCCTCCTGTAAAATATTGCATCAAAAATTGTAATTACACGCCCCTGTTAAACAGGGGCTGAAAAATTGGGCCTTAGGCACTGGTGCCACAACACTGCAACCCCTCACAGATACTCTAGTTGGAGCGCAGGAACAAGCCCTGCTGCAAAGTATTGCATCAAAAATTGTAATCACACGCCGCTGTTAAACAGAGGCTGAAAAATTGGGCCTTGGGCAATGGTGCTGGTGCCACAACACTGCAACCCCTCACAAATACTCTAGCCGAGTGCAGCAACAAACCCTCCTTGCAAAATATTGCATCAGAAATTGTAATTACACGTCCCTGTTAAACAGAGGCTGAAAAATTGGGCCTTAGCCACTTTAGCCACTGGTGGCGACGCCCAGAACCAAAAATATTCTTACAAGCTATCAGAATGATCATTGTGGAGGAAGAGGATAGTCACTCAGCATAACAGGATAGTCACTCAGCATCAACATAGACAGTCTTGAAGGTATCTGACATTTCAAAAAAAATTATTCGGTTACATCAGCATCAGGTCCTTGGTAGCTGATCACCTTGGTAGGTGATCCAAGACTGATTCATTTTTATGAAGGTCAGTAGCTCGACCAAGTCGGTGGACAGGCGCACCCTGTGATCGGTTACAAAACCTCCAGCAGCACTGAATGTGCGTTCCGAAAGAACGCTGGATGCAGGACAGGCCAGTAGCTCAATTGCATACTGTGCAAGCTCTGGCCAGTGATCCATCCTCAAGACCCAGTAACCCAGAGGATTTTCGGTGGGAAAGGTGTCCAAGTCAGATTGTGCCCCTAGGTATTCCTGCACCATGTAAAACAGACACTGGCGATGGTTGCTGGAACCGATCATACCTTGGGGCTGCGGACTAAAAAATTGCCTGAACGCATCGGTCAGACGGCCACCTTCTCCACCGCTCCTTCTTTGACTGACCGAAGCCTCAGCAACACGTTGTCCAGGAACAGGAGTTTGTAACCTCCCAGTCTCTGGGAACGCATTGCACAGACCTTTCTGCAAGGCCTTCCGAAGATGTTTCATCATCTCCTCTCTCTGTGACGTCAAGATAAGGTCTGCAACCTTACCCTTGTAACGTGGATCAAGGAGGGTTGCCAGCCAGTATTGATCCCTCTCCTTGATACCACGAATACGAGGATCCTTCCGCAGGCTTTGCAGGATCAGGGAGGCCATGCAGCGTAGGTTTGCTGAGGCATTCGGTCCAGAGTCCTCTGGGTCACTAAGGACGACATGATCCGCAGCCACCTCCTCCCAGCCACGTACAAGTCCATGGGTTTCTTGGGACTGTAAATGATCCCTTAAAGACTGCTGCTGATGCTGAGTGCCAGGCTCCACCTCCATGCTGACACAATCCTCCTCTTCCTCCTCCTCCTCCTCCTCGTCCTCTTCCTGTGTGATCGGCGGGCACGCAGGAACACTATCTGGATAAAGGGGGCCTTGAGAGCTAAGGAAGTCCTGCCTCTGTTCTGCCTCAAGTGCCCTGCCCATTATTCCACGCACCGTGTGCTCCAACAGGTGGACAAGGGGGACAGTGTCACTGATGCATGCACTGTCACTGCTCACCATCCTCATGGCCTCCTCAAATGGTGACAGGACAGTGCATGTATCCCTGATCATGGCCCACTGGCGTGGGGAAAAAAAAACAAGCTCTCCTGACCCTGTCCTGGTGCCATAGTCGCACAGGTACTCATTGATGGCCCTCTGCTGCGTGTGCAGCCACTGCAGCATGGCCAACGTTGAGTTCCACCTGGTGGGCATGTCACAGATTCTTGGGCAGGTTAAATTCCTTTTGGAGGTCAGTCAGCCTAGCACTGGCATTATATGACTGGCGGAAATGCACACAGACTTTCCTGGCCTGCCTCAGGGCATCCTGTAAGCCCGGGTACCTGCCCAAGAACCGCTGCACCACCAAGTTAAGGACGTGAGCCAAACAGGGCACATGGGTCATTTGTCCCTGTCGGAGGGCAGAGAGGAGGTTGGTGCCATTGTCGCAAACCACCATTCCTGCCTTAAGTTGGCATGGCGTCAACCACCTCTGAACCTGCGCCTGCAGAGCTGACAGAACATCTGCCCCAGTCTAGCTTCTGTCCCCCAAGCACACCAGCTCAAGCACCGCATGGCATCTTTTGGTCTGCGTAGTTGCGTAGCCCCTTGAACGCCTACGGAGCACTGCTGGTTCAGAGGACAAATCAGCACAGGAAGAGGCCATGGAGGAAGAAGAAGAGGAGGGGGTGGAGGAGAGAGGTGTGTCAGAATCACCAGTAGTAGCATTTTGGAGGCGTGGTGGCGGAACAACCTTCAACACTACTGCACCTTGTCCTGCATCCTTCCCAGCTGCCAGCAGAGTCACCCAATGCGCTGTGAAACTTAGGTAATGTTCCTGTCCATGCCTGCTGGACCACGAGTCAGCGGTAATATGCACCTTACTGCTGACCGCCCTGTCCAGCGAGGCATGGACATTGCCTTCCACATGCCGGTAGGGAGCCGGAATCACCTTCCGTGAGAAAAAGTGGCGTTTGGGTACCTGCCACTGAGGAACCGCACATTCCACAAACTCACGGAAAGGGGCAGAGTCTACCAACTGAAAAGGTAGCAGTTGAAGTGCTAGCAATTTTGCCAAGCTAGCATTCAACCGCTGGGCATGTGGATGGCTGGAAGCGAACTTCTTTCGGCGGTGCAGCAGCTGGGGCAGGGAAATTTGCCTTGTACAATCTGACGTCAGTGTCCTGATAGCAGATTGCCCACAAGTACTTGGCTGTGACACACCTAATTCTACACCTTCATTCCTCTCAGTGCAGGTCTCAGAGAGAACTGAAGGTATAGTGGGGTTGGAGATCTCAGCTGATGAGGAGCAAGGAGAGGTCCTCTTTGTTCTTTGGTGTGGGTCTTTTAGGTACGCTTGCCAATGAACTGCATGGCAGGTCAACGTGTGTCTGGTCAAGCATGTGGTGCCCAAGCGGGAGATGTTTTGGCCACGTGAGATACGCTTGAGACATATGTTGCAAATAGCAGCGTTTTGATCTGATGCACTTGTCTCAAAAAAGGCCCACACCAAAGAACTTTTGGAATAACGCGCAGAGACAGCAGCGCCCTGCACATGCGGAGCTTTGCGGTGTGATGCAGTCAGTGTGCTGCCCTTAAGCTGGCCCTTGGAGGGCATCCTGCCTCGTTGGTGATGTGCCTCCTCCTCTCTCCTATCAGGCACCCACGTGGAGTCAGTGACCTCATCATCCCCTCTCTCATCATCACTGGAGCAAACCTGGCAGTATGCTGCAGCAGGTGCAACATCACTGCCAGATTGCTGTCCTTCTTGGGCACCCCCTCTGTCTGGACTCACGTTACTGCCTTCCTCTAGCTGAGTACCATCATCGGAGCCTTCAAAACACTGGGCATCCTCCTGGAGCATGTACCCAACACTGTGGTCAAACAGTTCGGGGGACTCCTCAGGAGGACATGGTGGGGCTAGGGAAGGAGTGACTGATTCCATTGAGCCGAGGGAAGAGGCCAGGTTGGCAGCTGCTTTTCCAGACAAAGTACCCTGAGCATGGCTGAGAGAGGATGAGGAGGATGAGGACGGCTTGGTCATCCACTCGACCAAGTCTTCCACATGTTGCGGCTCAACACGGACAGCTGCCGAAAAAAAGGCCAATCTTGTCCCAATGCCACATGCTGATGAGGATGCACAGTGTCCACGACCAACACTGTTGCCTCTAGACACAGAGCCTGCTTGCTCTCTTTTATTGGCTTGTGACTGTCTGCCTCTCCTTGTTGGCTTTCCAGATATACTAATGGCCTGCAGTGAGATGTAGCTGCACTAAGCTGGGATATATATATATATATATATATATATATATATATTGATACTGCAGCTAGCAAAATCAACTGCCTGCCTGTAGTATTATTAGTATGAGAACACCACCAATCTTCTACAGTTAGCCTTAGCTGAACATTGTGTAGAGGTCGCACTACACTAACTTGTAGCTTTAGCTGAACACTGTGCAGAGGTCGCACTACACTAACTTGTAGCTTTAGCTGAACACTGTGCAGAGGTCACACTACACTAACGTTTAAATAATGTAGCTGTCTGCGATGGTGATAGGATAAGGAAAACACCACCAACCTTCTACAGGTAGCTTTAGCTAAACACTGTGCAGAGGACGCACTACACTAACTTGTAAATAATGTAGCTGCCTGCGGTAGTGATAGGATCAGGAAAACACCACCAACCTTCTACAGGTAGCTTTAGCTTAACACTGTGCAGAGTTTGCACTACACTAAGGTGTAAATAATGTAGCTGCCTGCGGTAGTGATAGGATCAGAAAAACACCACCAATCTTCTACAGGTAGCTTTAGCTGAACACTGTGCAGAGGTCGCACTACACTAACTTGTAGCTTTAGCTGAACACTGTGCAGAGGTCGCACTACACTAACTCGTAGCTTTAGCTGAATACTGTGCAGAGGAGGCACTACACTAATGTTTAAATAATGTAGCTGCCTGCGGTAGTGATAGGATCAGAAAAACACCACCAACCTTCTACGGGTAGCTTTAGCTTGAACACTGTGCAGAGGTCGCACTGCACTAACTTGTAGCTTTAGCTGAACACTGTGCAGAGGTCACACTACACTAACTTGTAGCTTTAGCTGAACACTGTGCAGAGATCGCACTACACTAACTTATAGCTTTAGCTGAACACTGTGCAGAGGTCGCACTACACTAACTTGTAAATAATGTAGCTGCCTGCAGTAGTGATAGGATCAGGAAAACACCACCAACCTTCTACAGGTAGCTTTAGCTGAACACTGTGCAGAGGTCACACTACACTAACGTGTAAATAATGTAGCTGCCTGCAGTAGTGATAGGATCAGAAAAACGCCACCAATCTTCTACAGGTAGCTTTAGCTGAACACTGTGCAGAGGTCGCACTACACTAACTTGTAGCTTTAGCTGAACACTGTGCAGAGGTCGCACTACACTTACTCTTAGCTTTAGCTGAACACTGTGCAGAGGTCGCACTACACTAACTTGTAGCTTTAGCTGAACACTGTGCAGAGGTCGCACTACACTAACTTGTAGCTTTAGCTGAACACTGTGCAGAGGTCGCACTACACTAACTTGTAGCTTTAGCTGAACACTGTGCAGAGGTCGCACTACACTAACTTGTAGCTTTAGCTGAACACTGTGCAGAGGTCACACTACACTAACTTGTAAATAATGTAGCTGCCTGCGGTAGTGATAGGATCAGAAAAACACCACCAATCTTCTACAGGTAGCTTTAGCTGAACACTGTGCAGAGGTCGCACTACACTAACTTGTAGCTTTAGCTGAACACTGTGCAGAGGTCGCACTACACTTACTCTTAGCTTTAGCTGAACACTGTGCAGAGGTCGCACTACACTAACTTGTAGCTTCAGCTGAACACTGTGCAGAGGTCGCACTACACTAACTTGTAGCTTTAGCTGAACACTGTGCAGAGGTCGCACTACACTAACTTGTAGCTTTAGCTGAACACTGTGCAGAGGTCGCACTACACTAACTTGTAGCTTTAGCTGAACACTGTGCAGAGGTCACACTACACTAACTTGTAAATAATGTAGCTGCCTGCGGTAGTGATAGGATCAGAAAAACACCACCAATCTTCTACAGGTAGCTTTAGCTGAACACTTTGCAGAGGACACACTACACTAATTGTAAATACTGTAGCTGCCTGACTGTGGTACTAATAGGATCAGAAGAACACCAGCAATTTTCTTCGGGTAGCTGTAAATACTGTAACAACACCTGCCTGCCTGTCAGTAGGAAGAGAATAACACGAACAGATCTAGCTAAACTGAAAACAGTGTATATTTATATACAACACCTGGGATGCATATATATATATATATATATATATATATATATATATATACACAATACACTGTAAGTGCAGCTAACTGACTGACTGTCCTGCCTAATCTATCTAACGTAAATCAAATGACACTGTCTCTCTGTCTCTGTCTCTCAATGCCGGAACACACTACACAGGGCCGACGTGCAGGCGGCCTTATATAGTGTGGGGCGTGTACTAAACCCCCTGAGCCATAATTGGCCAAAGCCACCCTGGCTTTGGCCAATTACAGCTCTCTGTACAGACGGCGCTGTGATTGGCCAAGCATGTGGGTCATAGTGCATGCTTGGCCAATCATCAGCCAGCAATGCACTGTGATGCCGCAGTGAATTATGGGCCGTTCGCGCCACTCGAATTTGGCGCGAACGGCCCATATCGTTCGCAATTCGGCGAACGACCGAACAGACGATGTTCGAGTCGAACAAACTATGAAAAACATTTTTTTTCAAAATTTTCAGTCTTTTTTAATTTATTTAGCAAAAAATAAAAACCCAGTGATGATTAAATAGCACCAAAAGAAAGCTCTAATTGCGTGGAGAAAATTATACAAATGTCATATGGGCACACTGTAGCAATTACTAT
Source organism: Aquarana catesbeiana (assembly GCF_042186555.1). NCBI lineage: Eukaryota > Metazoa > Chordata > Amphibia > Anura > Ranidae > Aquarana > Aquarana catesbeiana. Next base: position 431,342,421 of record NC_133328.1, read on the forward strand.
TCAAAGTGTGTCAGCCCTTAAAGCTGAAAATTAGCCTAGGCAGGAACGGGGTAAAAGTGCCAAGTAGGCAAGTGGTAACAAGAAATCTATTTACAAGTGTAAAGCTGGCCAGAGGCTAGCCTGTATTTGTGGGAGGAGTTTCAGAGGGCTATTTAATCCTCCTCCTCTGTCAGGGCCGGGTTGTCGGAGGTTCTGGGTGGACGCACGTCACTTCCGGCCTCTTTACAGAGCGGCGGTCAGCCGCAGCTATGGTGTCGGTTCCTCTCCCGGGCACCATCAGGGACCACCCTGTCCCCCCACTGTCATCCCTGGGTTCCACCAGAATCGTGGGGGCCACCCAGTCTGTCCTCTCTTACAGCCCCATGCTCCATCCAGCATCATGGGGGGCCGCCCGCCCGCTTCTCCCGGCCCTCCTGAGGGGGGTCAGTCCATCCATTCTCCACAATAATAAATAAATATATGTGTATGCGCTAAAGGCTATAAATACGCGAACAAAGAATATAATAAATCTATACAATATTAAAAATTATTATAAATTATAAACAGTGTCACACACCTGTGAAGAAAGTGACTATAATCCACAATTGAATATATGAAAAATGGTAACATGCACCATGCAAAAAAAAGTGAGAAAAAAAAAAAAATCCTTTAAATGATTAAAAAAATATATATAAGTGCTACTTGATAAATAAAGTGTCCGAAACCAATTCATACAAATGAATATATCTCAGTCCAAGCCATTCATAAGAGTATATAAATCAAAGTGCACAATAGTGTCCAAACAAATAGCAGGCAATCCTTATGCTGGTTTTTATGAAAAAGTGCTAAATATTCCTCATGCTCTTCTTATGGGATGTGCACATTAAGGCATGCTGCAGTGCTCTCCAGTGACCCCCAATGGATAATGCGCTCACCTTAGAGCGTGTGACACAGTAGCTAAACAGTGTCAAAACACGCATTAGAGCCACTCCAGGGCTCACATAGGGTCTGCTGGTGATGATCTGTATCTCGCTCAAATGGTGACATTTATGAAAGAAAGGAGACTCATAGCATAATACCGCCAGGAATTTATTTGAAAAGCCCTAAAAACAATCCCTCCAGGAGGGTACTCACAATGCTTGGGTGCGTCAGTGCAGCATCCTATCCAAAACATGCAATACAGATGAATCCTGTGACGTGCGGTGTGGCCAGCGTGCCGCCCGCCCGCTTCTCCTGGCGCTCATGGCGGGGGGGTCCGTCCTTCCATCCTCCCTACAGCCCCATGTGGCCAGCAGCGGCCCGTCCACTTCTCCCGGCGCTCATGCGCGGGGGAGCGGGGGGCCATCTTTCCCCCCACAGCTCCATGTGGCAGCGTGCAGCCCGCCTGCCTCTCCCAGCGCTCATGCCGGGGGAGAGCGGGGGGCTGTCCTTCCATCCTCCCCACAGCTCCATGCCCGCCTGCTTCTCCCAGTGCTCATGCTGGGGGAGAGGGGGGGGCCTGTCCTTCCATCCTCCCCACAGTTTCATGTGGCCAGTGTGCAGCCCGCCCGCTTCTCCCGGCGCTCATGCCGGGGGGGCATCCTTCCCCCCCACAGCTCCATGTGGCCAGCATGCAGCCTGCTCGATTCTCCCGGCGCTCATGGGGGGGCGTCCATTCATCCATCCTCCACTCACCCACTTCCCCAGGGCTCTGTTTGGCCAGGGTGCCGCCCGCCCGGTTCCCATGGTGTTGGGGGGGTCTCGTCTGTCCATCCTCCACCTTCGCTGGACTCAATCTCACCTTCTCCCTCATCCCTGTGTTTCCTGCCAGCACTGGGGGGGCCGCCCACTTCTCCTGGGGGGTGCGGGGGGGAGGGTGTCTGTTCGTCCATCTTCCACCCACCCACTTGCCACTCACCCGCCAGTTCACCTCCCTGGAACTCACGCAGTGCATCATGGAGGAATTGCCCGCACGCTTCCCGGTTCTCATGGGGGGGCGCTCACCCGCCTGCTCACCTCCCGATACTCACGTGGGGCATCATGGGGGGGGAGATCCCCGCACGCCTCCCGGGCATCCACCGCTTCAGTCACAAGTGTTTCATCATGGCGTTTCGGCCCAAGGATTCTGTCATAGCATTACGGCCCCATGATTTCTGTCATAGCGTTCTGGCCCCAGCTTTCTGTCACAGCGTTTCTATCTAGGCGTTTAGTGTCAGCGTTTTTCTATCATAGCGCTCCTGTCGAAGCGTTTTCTGCCTCAGCAGTACTGTTGCAGCATTCTCCCCCAGCATTTCTGTCAGGGTGTTCTGCCCCAGTATTTCTGTCATGGTGTTTCTGCCCCAGCATTTCTGTTGTCACAATCGGCCCTGTATTTCTGTCATGGCGTTTCTGCCCCAGCGTTTCTGTCATCATGTTCGGCCCTGCATTTCTGTCTGCGTTTATGCCTCAGCATTTCTGTCGTAACGTTCAGCATTTCTGTCTTAGCGTTCTGCCCTACCATACCTGCCATAGTGTTCGGCCCCAGCATTTCCATCATAAGCGTTCTGCCCTGGCATTTCTGTCTCAGCGTTTTTATCAAAGCGTTTCTGCCCCAGGACTTCTGTCACAGCATTCTGCCCCAGCATTTCTGTCTTAGCGTTCTGCCCCAGCATTTCTGTCTTAGCTTTCTGCACCAGCATTTCTGTCATAGTGTCCTGCCCCAGCTTTTCTGTCATATCGTTCTGCCCCAGCATTTCTGTCATATCGTTGTGCCCCAGCGTCTCTGTCATAATGTTCTGCCCTAGCATTTCTGTCATAGCGTTCTGCCCCAGCATTTCTGTCGTAGCGTTCTGCCCCAGCATTTTCTGTCATAGCGTTCGGCCCCAACATTTCTGTCACACGTTCTGCCCCAGCATTTTTGTCATAGCATTTGGCCCCAGCATTTCTGTCACAACGTTCTGCCCCAGCATTTCTGTCATAGCGTTCTGCCCCAGCATTTTCTGTCATAGCATTTGGCCCCAACATTTCTGTCACATGTTCTGCCCCAGCATTTCTGTCATAGCGTTCGGCCCCAGCATTTCTGTCACAGCGTTTCTGCCCCAGCATTTCTGTCACAGCGTTTCTGCCCCAGCATTTCTGTCATAGCGTTCGGCCCCAGCATTTCCGTCACAATGTTCTGCCCCAGCATTTCTGTCATAGTGTTCTGCCCCAGCTTTTCTGTCACAACGTTCTGCCCCAGCATTTCTGTCATAGTGTTCTGCCCCTGCATTTCTGTCATATCGTTCTGCCCCTGCATTCTCATTTTCTGTCATATCGTTCTGCCCCAGCAGTCTCAGTGCACAGTCTCAGTGCACAGTCTCAGCATTTCTGTCATAGCATTTCTGGCCCAGGTTTTCTGTCATAGCGTTTCTGCCCCAGGATTTCTGTCACAGCATTTCTGCCCAGGATTTCTGTCATAGCATTTCTGCCCAGGATTTCTGTCATAGCATTTCTGTCCAGGATTTCTGTCAAAGCTTTTCTGCCCAGGATTTCAGTTATAGCATTTCTGCCCCGGATTTCTCTCATGGTGTCCTTCTGTCATGACGTTCTTCTGTTATGGCGGCATTCTGCCCCAGCATTTCTGGCTTGGCGTTCAGTCTCAGCTTTTCTGTCTTAGTGTTTCTGCCTCAGGATTTCTGTCATTACATTTCTGCCTTAGCGTTTCTTCCCCAGGATTTCTGTCATTACATTTCTGCCTTAGCGTTCTGTCATAGTGTTTCTGCCCCAGGATTTCTGTCATGGCATTTCTGCCTCTGCATTTCTTCCCCAGGATTTCTGTCTTTGCTTTTCTGTCTCAGCGTTCTGTCATAGCGTTTCTGCCCCAGGATTTCTGTCATGGCATTTCTGCCTCTGCGTTTCTGCCCCAGGATTTCTGTCTTTGCTTTTCTGTCTCAGCGTTCTGTCATAGCATTTTTTTCCCCAGGATTTCTGTCATTACATTTCTGCCCCAGGATTTCACTCTCAGCATTTCTGTCATACGCTCTGCCCAGGGTTTCGGTTCTCACGTTCCTGCCTCAGCTTTCCGTTTCAGCATTTCTGTCGAAGGGTTTTTCTGTCCATGCGCTTCTGCCCCAAGATTTCTGTCATAGTGTTTCTACCTCAGTGTTCAGTCTCAGCATTCCTGTCACAGCGTTTCTCAGAGGGGCATTGTTGTTCAGTCACGGTATACTCCGGTAGCTGTTTTTTTTATCTTCGTTGTTTGTCATGTCTCATCGTATCTTTGTTCATGTTTGTACCTGGGTCAGTTAGCTAGGATCTGTCACGTCTACAGATACATACTGGCTGAGGTTTCGTTTGTTAATGATTGTTGACCACAATCTTCTCGCCCATACACCATACGTCAAACGATGCACGTTCATTCACCACACCTGTACGACTACCCACCACGGTCTGTGGGTACACCAGCCCTGAGTTTTTCAGTCAATTACCTGTCTCTGCGCTGCAGGTTACTCGGTTACTCAGCTTACTACTTACACGGGGGGGGGTCTGTCATCAGGTTCATTCACGCGCAGTGGTCTTGACATTTATGTTCATGTTTTCATACTTAGGTAGGCACAGAGGGGCGTTGTTGTTCTCACGAAGCAGTCGTCAATCTTCTTTTAGTTGACATCCTGTTGCTTAGAGGCCCTGGTTACCGCCCAGGGATTTATAGTCTTTCTCAGGGTGTGTGCTGAACCACATCCCCTTGTCGGTCCTCTAGTGGTAGGTTGGGCTAACGTCGTCATGATTTTGGATTCCACTCTCGGCTCTGATCTCTTCTCTAGGATGTTGCCTGGAGAACTGCTCAGGGACGTCAGTCCAGTCATCTTTTCTGATCCCCAGCCTGTTCCAGGTGGGGGGGGCTTCTGTCACTTTGGGTATGACTGTATCATGCCATGGGACTCATTTCCCCGGGATGGAGTCTGGCCCTCCTTCCTCGGTTCAGGATTCAATCTCGGTTGTCAGGTCACAGGCTGAAGCACAACGCGATTGTATCAGGTGGGACCAGTATTATGTGTCTGGCATGGTTTCTCCATTTTTTTTTGACGATGCTTATTGCCATAGCGCATGAGCCTTATCCGCCTACTTCTTCACATCCATCAGGTATCTAGCATTTCGCACTCCTGCCAGTTGTCTTTTTGCACTCACCCTCTCACTTCCCCAGTCCAAGTATGGGTGGGCCGGGGGTTGGGGGCATTTCACTGAGCTACTTCGCTGGTGTCCATTTGAAGCATTTCGATTTTCTTGGCCATCATTTTGCAGGGGCTCCTCGGGCCAGCCCTTGCTCCCTTTCCTCCACGTATCCTCTCATTTTTAAGCAGTTTCATTCTCAGGTCTGGGTTGTCTCAGGCATCAAGCTCAATCCAATCTTTCACTGGTAGGTCAGTTGGCTGTTGCCATCTGGCGCTTACGATACTCCACTTGATTGATTGTTACCTTCCCTTCTTCACCTAAATTTGTGTCTTTTTGCCCTCTTTTCAGGCATACTGACCTGCTAGGCCATGGCACATCTCAGGCCTTGGTTCTTAGGAGTATCGCATTTCCCACTCGAGGACTCTGACTACAATTGTAAGGCTGGCCAGAGGCTAGCCTGTATTTGTGGGAAGAGTTTGAGAGGGCTATTTAAACCTCCTCCTCTGTCAGGGCCGGGTTGTCGGAGGTTCTGGGTTCCCACCCACCCATTTCCCCCAGCCTTCTTACATACTCATAGTACTTTTTCTCATTTTACATTCAGGGTATGCCCTCTTTTCAGGCATACTGACCTGCTAGGCCATGGCACACCTCAGGCCTTGGTTCTTAGGAGTATCGCATTTCCCACTCGAAGACTCTGACTACAATTAATACATACCCAAACACAGAATGGCAGGCCATATCTATTTTCCTAGCCAAATTCAAGTTGAATGCATTCTATGAGTGCATCTGTTTACATTACCAAGATTACAATCACATTGATGTGTTTTGACAGAGTTCAAGGACTAATACATAATAGCATGATACAAAACTGAGTATGAACTATTAAATCGGGAGCCATAATCTAATCGCTGGAAACACTTAATTGTTTAATGTGATCATAATACATGGTGCTGGTAAACGAGTTACCAATAAAGCAGGATTTTTTACTCTCTAGAAAAGTGTCCTTGCTTTTGTATTTGCAGCACATATATAAATGTTAGAAATGGACAGTCCTTGTCGCAGAACTGGTTATGACTGTTAGGTAAAATTACTGATGTGGCTGACAGTGACATAAACTGTTTCATTCACTGAAGTTACAAATACCTTTAGAGCATTCAAAGTGTCTTGTGGACAGGGGATGTCACCACTTTTGCATGTATGTGGCACTATACTATTATATAGGGCAGCCTTTCTCAACCAGTGTGCCGCGGCACACTGGTGTGCCGCCAGAGGTTCTCAGGTGTGCCGCGGGATCAGGGGAGAGAAGGGCTGTCAGATGAACCCGATCTCCCGATCCCCTGCCGAACTGTACATCAGCACTGTGAGAAGCTCCGTCAACCTCAGCAAAGTGAAAGTAAAGTGCAGGGGAGTGTGCTATGCTCTCTGCTTCCCCCTACAGTGCAGTACCTGGCTGAATGAGGACACTGGAAAGGTACTGTGCTAGAAGCTAGATTTGTTTTAAAAGGGCTTTATACATGTGTCTGTGTGTGTGTGTGTGCGTGCGTGCATGTGTCTGTATGTGTGTGTGTACATGTGTCTGTATGTGTGTGTGTACATGTGTCTGTATGTGTGTGTGTACATGTGTCTGTATGTGTGTACATGTGTGTGTATGTGTGTGTGTGTGTGTGCATGTGTCTGTATGTGTGTGTGTGCATGTGTCTGTATGTGCGTGAGCATGTGAGTGTCTGTCTGTATGTGTGTTTGTACGTGTGTGTGTGTGCATGTGTGTGTGCATGTGAGTGTCTGTCTGTATGTGTGTCTGTATGTGTGTTTGTACATGTGTGTGTGCATGTGTCTGTATGTGTGTGTGCATGTGTCTGTATGTGTGTGTGCATGTGTCTGTAAGTGTGTGTGTGCGCATGTGTCTGTCTGTGTGTGTGTGCGCATGTGTCTGAATGTGTGTGTGCATGTGTCTGTATGTGTGTGTGCATGTGTCTGTCTGTGTGTGTGTTTGTACATGTGTGTTTGTGCGTGTCTGTATGTGTGTGTGTGTGTACACATGTGTGTGTGTGCACGTGTCTGTATGTGCGTGTGTACGAGTGCCTGTATGTGTCTGTATGCCTGTGTGCACATGTATGTGTCTGTATATGTGTTTGTGTGTGTGTGTATATATCTTACTTTTAATCCAGACACCCCCCCTCCATTCCTGTACCATCAGAACTGCTTTTGTAGGTCTTGTTTGTGATAGCAGAAAGGACTGCTTCTCCTCTGAAAAGCAACCCATGCACAGATCGCTTTTCAGAGGAATTGACAGACGGTAAAGAGGCATTATGTTGCCTCCTCACCACCTGTTTTAATGCAGCATTACTACACCGCAACCGTGCAATGAACACAGTTGCAGGGTAGTTGCAGTGCAGCCCCATTCACCCTGGGTATACCTCCAGCTGCAGCCACAGCATGTGTACACCCCCAGCTGCTGTCTCTGCAGCTAAAGGGGAAGAAGTTGGGGGTGGTAAAAACAGCTTAACCATGTGCTTTTACCACCCCTCCAACCTGACATGTGAACAAGCCCTTGGTTCACATCTGTGTGGCTGTGTGCTGCGTGTAGGGCAGCCCATTCATTTCAATGGGCTTCCCTATCCACAAAAATTCAGGGAAGGAAGTCCCCGACCTTTTTTTTTTTTTTTTTTTTTTTTTTTGCACGGCACCAAAAGCACATTTTCCAATGTGTGAGGTACCATTAAGAATTAATGGCACCCCTAAAGAGCAGAGCATTTGTCTGTGTGTCAGGAACGAATGCGATTTTGCGCATGTTCCGCAACACACAGTAACGTGAACTAAGCCTTGGACTGGAAGAAGGTGCCCCGACTGGAAGAAGGTTGAGAAACACTGATATAGGGGATGTACAGACAAAAATACTTTTTGCTCAAGAGCCTAAATATTTTTTAAATGATATTTAGTTTTATTGCAGTTTGGTGTTCTTCGAGGAACTAAAATGTAGACATTAAAGGGTAAGTTCACCTTTGTACACTTTTTTTTTTCTAAATTCCAGCTCCCCTATGCACCATGTACATTTTTTGCAAAAATATCAAAGCTTTCCATTAAATCTACAGCCACTTACTTTTCTTGTCCTAATCCACGTTGACAGACATTTCCATTAGTAATGTCTTTCTTCCCTAAAGACTTTAGGTCATGACACAGGAAGAAGTTGACCAGCCGACCTCATAGCACACACCCTGCATCATCCACCCTTCAAGTACATAGGAGGGAGTGGACAGAAATATTCAGTTGTCAAGCCCCGTTCACATCTCTGCATAGCAGAAACTCGCATTCCCACATGCGTTTTTTGAGGAGGAGAGGCGTTTTGGAGCATTTTCACTCATCACACAGAAATCACCTTAACCACTTGAGCCCCGGACCATTATGCTGCCTAAGGACCAGAGGTCTTTTTCCAATTTGGCACTGCGTCGCTTTAACTGCTAATTGCGCGGTTATGCAATGCTGTACCCAAACGAAATTTGCGTCCTTTTCTTCCCACAAATAGAGCTTTCTTTTGATGGTATTTGATCACTTCTGCAGTTTTTATTTTTTGCGCTATAAACGGAAAAAGACCGAAAATTTTGAAAAAAAATGATATTTTCTACTTTTTGTTATAAAAAAAATCCAATAAACTCAATTTTAGTCATACATTTAGGCCAAAATGTATTCGGCCACATGTCTTTGGTAAAAAAAATGTCAATAAGCGTATATTTATTGGTTTGCGCAAAAGTTATAGCGTCTACAAACTAGGGTACATTTTCTGGAATTTACACAGCTTTTAGTTTATGACTGCCTATGTCATTTCTTGAGGTGCTAAAATGGCAGGGCAGTACAAAACCCCCCCAAATGACCCCATTTTGGAAAGTAGACACCCCAAGGAAATTGCTGATAGGCATGTTGAACCCATTGAATATTTATTTTTTTTGTCCCAAGTGATTGAATAATGACAAAAAAAAAAAAAAAAAAAAATATTTACAAAAAGTTGTCACTAAATGATATATTGCTCACACAGGCCATGGGCCTATGTGGAATTGCACCCCAAAATATATTCAGCTACTTCTCCTGAGTACGGGGATACCACATGTGTGGGACTTTTTGGGAGCCTAGCCGCGTATGGGACCCCGAAAACCAATCACCGCCTTCAGGATTTCTAAGGGTGTAACTTTTTGATTTCACTCTTCACTGCCTATCACAGTTTCGGAGGCCATGGAATGCCCAGGTGGCACAACCCCCCCCCAAATGACCCCATTTTGGAAAGTAGACACCCCAAGCTATTTGCTGAGAGGCATATTGAGTCCATGGAATATTTTATATTTTGACACAAGTTGCGGGAAAGTGACACTTTTTTTTTTTTTTTTTTTTTTTTGCACAAAGTTGTCACTAAATGATATATTGCTCACACAGGCCATGGGCCTATGTGGAATTGCACCCCAAAATACATTTAGCTGCTTCTCCTGAGTATGGGGATACCACATGTGTGGGACTTTTTGGGAGCCTAGCCGCGTACGGGGCCCCGAAAACCAATCACCGCCTTCAGCGTTTTTAAGGGCGTGAATTTTTGATTTTACTCTTCACTGCCTAACACCGTTTCGGAGGCCATGGAATGCCCAGGTGGCACAAACCCCCCCCAAATGACCCCATTTTGGAAAGTAGACACCCCAAGCTATTTGCTGAGAGGCATGGTGAGTATTTTGCAGCTCTCATTTGTTTTTGAAAATGAAGAAAGACAAGAAAAAACTTTTTTTTTTTTTCTTTTTTCAAATTTCAAAACTTTGTGACAAAAAGTGAGGTCTGCAAAATACTCACTATACCTCTCAGCAAATAGCTTGGGGTGTCTACTTTCCAAAATGGGGTCATTTGGGGGGGTTTTGTGCCACCTGGGCATTCCATGGCCTCCGAAACTGTGATAGGCAGTGAAGAGTGAAATCAAAAATTCACGCCCCTTAGAAAGCCTGAAGGCGGTGCTTGGTTTTCGGGGTCCCGTACACGGCTAGGCTCCCAAAAAGTCTCACACATATGGTATCCCCGTACTCAGGAGAAGCAGCAGAATGTATTTTGGGGTGTAATTTCACATATTCCCATGGCATGTTTGAGCAATATATCATTTAGTGACAACTTTGTGCAAAAAAAAAAAAAAAAAAAAAAAATTTGTCTCTTTCCCGCAACTTGTGTCGCAATATAAAATATTCCATGGACTCGACATGCCTCTCAGCAAATAGCTTGGGGTGTCTACTTTCCAAAATGGGGTCATTTGGGGGGGTTTTGAACTGTCCTGGCATTTTATGCACAACATTTAGAAGCTTATGTCACACATCACCCACTCTTCTAACCACTTGAAGACAAAGCCCTTTCTGACACTTATTTTTTACATGAAAAAGTTTTTTTTTTTTTTGCAAGAAAATTACTTTGAACCCCCAAACATTATATATTTTTTTAAAGCAAATGCCCTACAGATTAAAATGGTGGGTGTTTCATTTTTTTTTTTCACACAGTATTTGCGCAGCGATTTTTCAAACGCATTTTTTGGGGAAAAAACACACTTTTTTAAATTTTAATGCACTAAAACACACTATATTGCCCAAATGTTTGATGAAATAAAAAAGATGATCTTAGACCGAGTACATGGATACCAAACATGACATGCTTTACAATTGCGCACAAACGTGCAGTGGCAACAAAATAAATACATTTTTAAAAGCCTTTAAAAGCCTTTACAGGTTACCACTTTAGATCTACAGAGGAGGTCTACTGCAAAAATTACTGCCCTCGATCTGACCTTCGCGGCGATACCTCACATGCATGGTGCAATTGCTGTTTACGTTTGACGACAGACCGCCGCTTGCGTTCGCCTTAGCGCAAGAGCAGGGGGCGACAGGGGTGCTTTTTTTTTTTTTTTTTTTTTTCTTTATTATTTTTTTGCTTTTTTATCTTATTTTTAAACTGTTCCTTTCATTTTTTTTTTTTTTAAATCATTTTTATTGTTATCTCGGGGAATGTAAATATCCCCTATGATAGCAATAGGTAGTGACAGGTACTCTTTTTTGAAAAAATTGGGGTCTATTAGACCCTAGATCTCTCCTCTGCCCTCAAAGCATCTGACCACACCAAGATCGGTGTGATAAAATGCTTCCCCAATTTCCCAATGGCGCTATTTACATCCGGCGAAATCTAAGTCATAAAATGCTCGTAGCTTCCGGTTTCTTAGGCCATAGAGATGTTTGGAGCCACTCTTGTCTCTGATCAGCTCTATGGTCAGCTGGCTGAATCACCGGCTGCATTCTCAGGTTCCCTGTTGAGACAGGAGAGCCAGAGAAAAACACGGAAGACGGTGGGGGGGGGGGGGCATTCCCTCCCACGGGTTGTAAAGGCAGTCTAGAGGCTAATTAGCCGCTAGGATTGCTTTTACATGAAAGCCGACCGCTGGCTGAAAAGAATGATACCAAGATGATACCTAAACCTGCAGGCATCATTCTGGTATAACCACTCAAAGTTGTGAATGGCGTACCTGAAGACAAAAAAATGGTTAACAATAAAGCACAGTAAACAATAAAGTATAAATAATTACATACCTGAAAAACAAACATGATAAAACATAATAACAATAACAATAACAATAACAATAAAACACTGCAGAATAGAATACAGTAAAAAAAGAGCAGAACAATAGAGAGAGAGAATAGAGAGAGAGAACAATAAAACGACAACTATTTTTTTTTATTTTATATATATTTTTTTTTTTTTTTACACTTTTTTTGTAACTAACTTTTATAACTGTAACCGGTTCCAGGTTCGGGTCTCTCAAAATGCGATGGCATCTTGGGAGACCCTGTGAAAGTGTGCCTAGTCTGTGCAATGCTGTACCCTACGCTAATACTCAACTAGTGTATGGTAGCGTTCAAAACATTCACCAATGCAAAGACCAGGATTGTCAGGACAGAAGGGACAATAATAGTGGGTGTCACGCCTATATCCGCGTTTGCTGCAGACGCAACATCTTTTTGGGGGGGTTCGTTGGGTAGGGGTACTCGGGAGCACATAAAAATGCCTCTCATGCAGCCGACTGCATTTCGTTGGGGGATGTGAATGGGGGAAGTACGGGCGCTGCAGAAGTGGTGGGTTCCCAATTAGGATTGGCGAATGCAGCAGGAAGGGCACTATGGGCACGACGGGCCTGTGTTTGTCTTTTTGGTGGCAGCGGGACACTACTTGTGCTTGTCACCTCACCAGCTTGAACTGCACTTATGGGACTCGCCACGTCACCAAGTGTTACTGCAGTGCTGGTTTGACTACGACCGGGGTGTACTAGGCCGCTGGTGCTTGCCAGTTCAATAAAAAGCTTCCAAAAAAACTGTTAGCGATCGCAGGGATCAGGCCTGACTCTGCAAACGCTGCAGTTATGCGTTTAGTGTTTTGTAAGTGACAGTGATCGATCGATACTGCACTTGGGTGGGCTGGACTGGGCCGGGCGGAGGGGCAAAACGCAGGTGCTAGCAGGTATCTGGGTTGATCCCGCTAACACTGCGTTTTTGGGAACCCTAAACTGCTGGGGACGCTAGTATAGATCTGATCTGATCGGATCAGATATTGATCCGTTCAGATACTATACCACTAAAGGAGGCGTATGCTGCGTGCGTGGGTGTTAGTGGTACTGGCGCTAACCTGACGCTGCCTGGGGCCGGTGCTTGCTAGTTCACCAAAATGCTACCAAAAAAACTGTTAGCGATCGCAGGGATCAGGCCTGACTCTGCGAACGCTGCAGTTATGCGTTTAGTGCCTTGTAAGTGTCAGTGATCGATCGATACTGCACTTGGGTGGGATGGGCTGGGCCGGGCGGAGGGGCACAACGCAGGTGCTAGCAGGTATCTGGGCTGATCCCGCTAACACTGTGTTTTTGGGAACCCTAAACTGCTGGGGACGCTAGTATAGATCTGATCAGATCAGATATTGATCCGATCAGATACTATACCACTAAGGGAGGTGTACGGTGCGTGCGTGGGTGTTAGCGGTACTGGCGCTAACCTGACGCTGCCTGGTGCTTGCTTGCCAGTTCACCAAAATGCTACCAAAAAAACTGTTAGCGATCGCAGGGATCAGGCCTGACTCTGCGAACGCTGCAGTTATGCGTTTAGTGTTTTGTAAGTGACAGTGATCGATCGATACTGCACTTGGGTGGGCTGGGCGGAGGGGCAAAACGCAGGTGCTAGCGGGTATCTGGGCTGATCCCGCTAACACTGTGTTTTTGGGAACCCTAAACTGCTGGGGACGCTAGTATAGATCTGATCAGATCAGATATTGATCCGATCAGATACTATACCACTAAGGGAGGCGCATGCTGCGTGCGTGGGTGTTAGCGGTACTGGCGCTAATCTGACGCTGCCTGGGGCGACGCATATCACCGCCGGGCGATCAGGGGGCTAAACCTTTATTAGGTAATAAACGGCGGGTGCCCTGACACTATAAAAAATAAACGAACTAACCTGCGTCACCCGTAACGGTTATACGGTGATCAGTGGTGAAAGGGTTAACTAGGGGGCAATCAAGGGGTTAAAACATTTATTAGGTAGTATATGGGGGTCCCTGTCACTATAAAACGCTGACGGCGAACCTAAATATTTACCTCACTAACTAGCGTCACCAGCGACACTAATACAGCGATCAGAAAAATGATCGCTTAGTGACACTGGTGACAGGGGGTGATCAAGGGGTTAAAACTTTATTAGGGGGGGTTAGGGGGGTACCCTAGACCTAAAGGGGGGTGATACTAACTGTCCCAACACTGTAACTGTCACAAACTGACACTATGCAGTAATCAGAAAAAAAAAAAAAAAAAAAAAAAAAAAAAAACCTGCTGGTGTCAGTTTGTGACAGGGGGGGGGGGTGATTGGGGGGGGATCGGGGGGCGATCGGGGGGGGGATCGGGGTGTTTTGTATGCCTGGCATGTTCTACTGTGTGTGTGTGTGTTGTGCACTCACATTGATGTCTTCTCCCCTCGGCGCTGGAACGGAAAATACCGAGCCGAGGGGAGATGACATCATTTCCTTTGCTGCTGTTTAGCATACAGCAGCAAAGGAGTGTTCCCATTGGCCGGCGGCGATCGCGAGGGGGGGGCCACGAACGGATGGCCTCCCCCTCATCTCGGATCGCCGGGGAACAGAACGGGACCGCTTCGGGCACCGGGGGGGGGTCCGATCGGACCCCCCACCCGCGAGAGGCAAATCACGTACATGTACGTGATTTTGCCTGCCCGTGCCGCCTTGCCGACGTAAATCGGCGTTAGGCGGTCCTTAAGTGGTTAAAGAAGCTTCAGAACTTTTTTTAGAGTGGAGCTTGGTGCGTTTTCACTGCGACTTTTGGTGCAGCGCAAGGAAACGCACAGATGTGAATGGAGCCACATTGTTCTTGTGGTACTGCACCAATTTCACTTTCAGGTCCCATTCACATCTAGCATAGTGGGGGCGCACATTTTGTGTCTCATTTTTCCTGTGACACGCATAGAGCACCCTTTTGATTTCAATTGGCTGCACTGCATGTGGTTAAAGGGACATTTTGGCGTTTTGTGGGTTGTGTGTTTTTTACTGTGCGTTTTGCAGCATTTGCCCCTCGTTTTTTCACATGGCAAAATGTGTGTTTGCTTCTGTGTTTGGTGTGTTGTTAACAATTAATGGCACTGAAAGCGCAATTAGTAATTTTAGGTGTATAAACATGGCCATACACTACACAATCTGATTGTATATTGTGTATTTAGTGAGAAGGGTAATTACTGATTGATTGCATTTCATTTAAAAAACATGTACCTTGGAATGGGTGGGTGGATGATGCTGGGTGTGTGCTAATGAGGTCAGCTGGTCAACTCCTTCCTGTGTCATGACCTAAAGTCTGATCAGGAAGAATCTGGGGGACCTGGATGACACCCCTCTGATCATGGCTGATCCGCCTGCTCTGTCCCCTGTGACTCCATGCCTCACACAGCCACAGGTCTCTGACATGGCGGCGTCCAGCCAGCATGTCAGCACTGATCCTGAGTCAACCCTTAGAGATATACTAGCTGCAGTCACTGACTGTAACTCCTCGATTGCAGATCTTACAGTTGAGGTGAAAGGTATAAAGATGGAAATGTCTTTTGTGAGGCAGGATATGCAGAGGCTGCGTGAGCGTACATCTGCTGTGGAGGGGCATATTAGCACACTCGAGGATGACTGGCAGCCATTGCAGAGAGATGTTAAATTTGTTCATTCTGTGGCCTCTGTTAATGCATCTAGGTTGGAGGACATAGAAAACCACCTTCGCAGAAACAATGTGCGTGCGGTGGGCATCCCAGAGAAAGCTGAAGGCAAGAACCCTGTGGCATTTATTGAAGCATGGCTGGCTGACACTTTTGGGCGAGGCACTTTTTCACCTATGTTTTCATTTGAGAGAGCCCATAGAGTCCCAATGCGTCCCCCACCGCAGGGAGCTCTAGCAAGTCCCTTCCTGTTTCATCTCCTTAACTATAGAGACAGGGATACCATACTGTCTAAGGCCAGGACAGCTGCCTCTCCTAAAGTGGATAACGCAAAAATCTCTCTGTTTCCTGACTTCTCGGCAGAGGTGCAAAGGCAAAGTGCGAAATTTCTGGATATCAAGAAATGGCTGTGGGCTCTGAATGTTCAATATTTTATGCTGTACCCGGGAAAAGGTCCTTGCTAAAGGATCCTCCCACTTCTTTGATGATTCTACATCCGCCATGCACTGGCTGGACTGGGAGGAACGCAATCTGGCACAGCATCGGCCTGAAGGTTGATAAAAGAAATCTACATTTTTTTCATCGGTGCATTGTGTTTGATATGGGCTATGCGGTGGGGTAGGTTATAAACGGTTGTTTCTCTCTGCTGATACACCATGTTATGGGGCATTCTTTAAGTGGTCATGCTTGACACCAGCTATTTGGATTGTATGCCCTCTGGGCTACCCTGTTTCCCCCAAAATAAGACCTAGCGTGATTGTCAGTGATGGCTGCAATATAAGCCCTACCCTCCAAATAAGCCCTTCCCTGTTGCCCTGAAAATAAACCCTACCCTAAAAATAAGACCTACAGGAACTTTAACTAGGGCTTATTTGGGAGGTAGGGCTTAAATTGCAGCCATCACCGACAATCACGCTAGGTCTTATTTTGGGGGAAACAGGGTACGTTACTGCTCCCTCGCAAAATGGTCCTGAGAGGACTCTTCTCCCCTCATGTTGAGGGGTATGCTATAACTCCATGGGTCCTGTTGGACTGGAACTATGTATACTGTTTTTTTCCTGGTTTTCTTCCCCTTTTTTCTTTACAGTTTCTTTTTTATTTTTATTTTTTTTTCTGCTAATGGGTCTGGACTGGATTATTCAACTACTAACTGCTTTCTAATCTGACACTAGAGGGCAGTCTAACCATGTTCTTTTTTCTCTGGGAGACAGAAAGTTCCAAAGTATATATTTGACAATACTACTGCTTAAGCTGCTAATTTACAATGTGGGTAATGCCTTGCAGAAGGGGGGAAGGGTTTGCAGTGTTCCCCCATTTTTTACTTACCAGTATTATGCCTGACAACCCTGAAAAGGGATTGCTCTTCCTCTCATGGAACATGAGGGGCCTGAGCGATAGTACTAAGCTTGGAGCAATGTTTCAGTTTCTGTCTAGAATGAAGCCACACATCGTGTGTCTCCAGGAGACACACTTACAACCTGACTGTCCGCCTGCTCCGCTCCCGTAAATTTTCTGTACAGATCCATTCCACCTACTCCTCTTTCTCTAGGGGAGTGAGTATGCTGATTGCCAATAATATCTCTTTCAATTATCTGGAGAAGCAGGTTGACAGAGAGGGTCAATTTGTATTCTTACTATGTAGCCCTGGGGGCTTTCCATGTATTGTTGCTGCTATGTATATCCCTCCACCCTTCTCCTCAGACCCTCTAAAGAAACTGGCACAATTCATGGCACTGCACCCCGGGGTTCCAGTATTTGCTCTAGGGGACTTTAATAATGTTATTGACCAACATCTGGACAGGTTGTCCACCCATCCTGGAGCTAAAAAGTTGATGTCCCGTTCAACCCCTTTCACTGCCTTGCTCTCAGAGATGGGTCTGCGAGATGTCTGGAGGGGGCGTAACAGGGCTGTACAATGCTACTCTTGATATTCTCTAGAATCGATATGGGTATAGGAAATTATATTCTGCTCCCACATGTTATAGATACTGCATACAAACCTCGCCTCCTTTTGGATCACTCTCCATTCTGGGTGCGTGTGGCCACTGCAGTCTCAACTGTCAGACCATTATGGAGAATTAATTTATTTTGGTTAATCCTGTTCCCTGCTTCGGACCCCATCCCTGAAGCACTGAGGGAATTCCTCCTTTTTAATAAACAGTCTGCTAGTGGGACGGTAGTATGGGACTCCACTAAGGCATTCCTGCGGGGTCTCCTCATAAGGGAGATCTCAGGTATAAAACGTAGATCTAGAGAATGAGAGGATACGGTCCGTCTTGGGCTGCAACGCAAGGAGGTGGCGCTAGTGGCATATCCTACCCCAGCCAATCCCAGTAGCTGAACTGAGGCCCAATCCCTATATAACAAAGTAGTACTGTTGGCAGCTGAGAAAAAGCGGTACTTTCTACAATAAAACTATTTTGAGGAGGGAGAGAATAAGGATAATTTGTTGGCTATGGTTGCTATGGCACAACAAGAAACTACCTCCATTACTGAGATTAAGACATTGAATGGTGATGTTTGTACCTCTACCACTGACATTTTGGATACATTTCAGTGATTCTATGCAGATTTATACACCTCTAAGACTCAGGCTACCCCTTCCGACTTGGCTTTGTTTTTACATGACTGCACCTTTCGCGGGGTCTCTGCAGATGAAAAAGCTGCTTTAGACTCCCCAATAACCATGGAAGAACTGACTGAGGCACTTGCAGATGCACCTAACCACAAATCCCCAGGTTCCGATGGACTATCTGCTGAGGTATACTCCAGGTATGGGTGGATGCTTCTACCTCCGCTGTTGCGGGCCATACGGGAGGAGGCTAAAACAGGTAATTTACCTGATTCGATGAAGGAGGCCATTATTGTGGTCCTCCCAAAGCCTGGCAAGGATAGACAGGTACTGGACTCATATCGCCCTATATCTTTGCTTAACATAGACGTCAAGCTGCTCGTTAGGGTCCTTGCTAATAGGCTTTCAGGGGTTGTTTGTCGGCTAGTTCACCATGACCTATTCCTTAATTTACAGACTCCAGTGGATAATCCCGGGGGTAGGGCCATTTTATCTTTAGATGCTGCCAAAGCTTTCAACAGCATTGAGTGGCCCTATCTCTGGGAGATTCTAGCTGGATTTGGCATGGGGAATGCTTTTATCACCTGGGTGCGGGTTCTCTATTGTGCGCCCAGAGCCAGGATTCAAATCAATAACTTCCTTTCTTCACCTTTCAAGTTATACCGGGGCACTCACCAGGGATGCCAGTTATCCCCCCTTTTGTTTGCATTGGCAGTAGAGACACTTGCCATGTTAATTCGTAACACCCAGGAAATTGTGGGCTTCCATAGGGGCCAGCTGGAAGACAAACTATTCCTCTATGCTGACGACACTCTAATATATCTGTGGGATAATGGTGGATCATTGCAAACTTTGATGGTGACTATTATCAAATTCAGTGAATTCTCGGGATTCACCATCAATTGCTCCAAATCCGTAATTATGTCCCTTGATCCACTCAAATCACCCCTCCCTGCAGAGGTGTCCCAAATTGCCATTGTTAGCACCTTTAAATAACTGGGAGTATGAATACCTGAAACTTAATCTAACTCCTTTGTTGGACAAGCAACGTGTAGGCTCCCGCTGTCGGTGGTCGCTGTCGGTGGTGGGGCGGGTGAACCTGATCAACATGGTCTGGGCACCGCAGCTCCTATATAGTTTCTATAATTCTCCTATGTTGATTTCCAACAAATGGTTCAGATGGATTTACTCTCAATTCCGTGATCTTATCTGGAAAAAGGGCCTGTATCAGCTTGTCTGCTCTACAATATAGCAAGGACGGAGGGGGCCTGGCGGTTCCACACTCCAAGATTTACTATTTAGCATCACAGCTGCAACAACTTACAGGATGGGATCTTCATGACTCTGACTATCCCATAGTACAATTGGTGTTCCGCACCTATGTTAACAACTGGCTCTCATTTGGAGCTGGGTCTACCGGGTGTTCCTTCATCCTCCCCGACAGCGTTTTTGCTCCAGAGGGTCTGGAAGGCAGTTAGAAGGGTACTAGCGATTGCTGGCCCGCTGGAGTTTACCCCCTTTGGAATAATCCCAATTATCCAGAACGAATTAAACTGCAGGGTTTCTCCCTTTGGACATGACAAGGGATCTGTTTTTTTAAACAACTATATGACGGTAGTGTACTCAAGTAATTTGATCATCTGTGCGGGGAATTCTCTTTAACACGGAAACAATTTTATCAACACCTCCAACTCAGGCACGCGCTACAAACCCAGGCACAGACTGTTAGTTTATCTGTCGATAAATCTTTACTTCTCCAGGAGGTTCTGCAGGCAACCAACCGTAGGGGTGTAATATCACGAGCTTACTCAACACTAGTATCTTCAATTCAGAACCCTGCTCTTCTCAAATGTAGAACTCATTAATCCACTGATGTGAGAGGTATAGATGCAGACCAGTGGGATATGGCCTTAGAATCAATTCCGGTGGTGTCAGTGTCGGCATCTCATAAACTATTGCAAGTATTCATACTACATAGGTCCTACCGCACACCTGTTCAGTTGTATGACTGGGGAAAAAGAGACTCTCCCTTATGCCCAAAGTGTACCATCCATAGGGGAGACTTCATACATATGATCTGGCGCTGTAAAAAGCTTACCAGATATTGGACAGAGGTCACGCAGACTATCGACACTGAAATGTATCCAAAAGGTATTTATATTCTGTTAACCAGACTACTATACCTGGCTAGGAAACTTATAGCATGCTTCTGGCTGGCATCTGCTGTACCTGGAAGAAAAGAACGGCTGCACACCACAGGAACATTCCAACGATTTTATTCCAAAAAATAGCAATAAACAGCCAAAAAGACAGAGTGTCCGAACCCAGGAGATGACGCGTGCGTTTCACACTGACCTGTGTGCTTCTTCAAACCTACAGCACAACTGAAGTACTGAGCATATAAAGGCTCCATTCCCCCACACACAGGTGCAGGATAATGCAATCAGCTGTGCCAAATGTAAGACAAGGCAATCCTAATACATTTGCATAACCATACCTCTGTGTTACCATATGACAACATGGCATAGCATGTAAACTTCATACAAAAATATATATAATATTATAAAAAATAATAACACCGCCAAAGATTGTTATAATAGTCATACAATATAAGTATAAATATATTAAAGTGTAAAGTAGAAAAACTTAAATGACAAATAGCATAATATTTAGAATAATAGAAACTAACCCAAATATATGGATGAGAAGTATAAATAAATTACTAGAGAAATAGTGTCCTATATTGATAAAAAATGAAATATAATATTCCATATGCAAATAACCTAGCAATTCATGTATAAAAACAAAAATAAAAAGGTAAGACAAAAAAGAAGAAAAAACACATCCCAAAATCAAACAATAAATAAATCAGTTTGATATTGTGGACGCACAAAAAAGATCTCTAAATGGGAAGATGTGGAGTATGTAGTGTTAATCGGAACTACTATGTTAAAACCGATAAGACTAAAAAGCAACCTTTTTCCCTGGCACAGCCACACCCATAGCCATAGAAAAATACTCCACAAAAGACATCCCCTAAGTACAAGGCCATCAACCCGCTATAATAAATTGTCAGTAATTGTATATAACCATTTTTGAACATTTACGGGTGAAGGAAGAGTGGAGAACATCGCAAGGATCAACAAATGGTGAGAAACACAACAACATCTCTAGCCAAAGCGGGTCCACAACAATATGGCAAGTATCCAATCATGATAGTGACTAACATCCCACTCAAAGTTGAGACCTGAAGGGATGCGAGTCTGGAGACGGTGTATCCAGAACACCTCCCTTTGACATAACACCCAGAAGACATCACCCCTTTTTGGTGCACACACTTTTTCTATAACCTGCACTTTCATAGCCTTGATGTTACCATCGTGGCACTCTCTAAAGCGTTTGGCTATGGCTATGTTGGTTCCCTTATTTTTGACTAAACTTTATACATGTTCGTAGACACGGTCTCGCAGATGTCTCGTAGTCCTATCAATAAATTGCATATAGCAAATGTCACAAGTAACTAGATATATAACATAACTTAAGCTCTATTTAGCATCCACTTAGGGTAGCCCCTATCCAGAAATAATTTGTAGAGCGCACTAGCCTCTATATTGAATTGTGAATCATTACTGCAAATGCGTCTTATGCCCAAAAACTGTCCTACGGGGATACCCCTAATAGTGTGCTTGGGATGTCCAGACTGGGCTGAGAGTAAAGTATTCCCAGATGAAGGTTTCCTATATAGTGTGGTACTTACTACCAGTCCTTCTCCCATGAGAGACACATCTAAATAACAAATCCTGTCAGGATCTATCATTCCTGTAAACGCCGCGTTTTTGTCATTGTCATTGAGGTATCGCAAAAACTGGTCAAACATGTCACCACCATTCTTGACAATGAGCAACAGGTCATCTGTACAATCTGTGATCTAAATGGGTTCTCCATTCCAAAGATGCAGGACCGCTCCCACCAACCCATATAGAGGTTGGCCAAGGAGGGAGAAAATTTGGCTCCCATCGCGGCCCCGCACCCCTGGAGATGGAACACACCATCAAACACAAAGTAGTTATGTGTCAGTAGAAATTCCAATGCCTCACTGACAAATGCCCTTTATTCAATGGTAAAATCAGTGTATGTCTCCAAATAAAAGGAAACGGCTGTTATAGCCAAACCATGGTGAATGGAGGAATACAAACTTGTGACATCACAAGTGGCCCACGAGTAATGATCACTCCAAGAAAAGTTTTGCATTATGTGCAGAAGGTGGTTAGTAGCCTTCAAAAAAACAGGTAGCTGTTTGACCAAAGGCTGCAAATGTCCATCCGGCCATTATAGGTCTACCTTGTAAGGGGGAGAGCCCTTTATGGGTTTTGGGGAGGTGATAAAAGGTGGATAGTGTAGGGTATTCAGGTATTAGAGACTCAGCCTCCTTTTTATTTAAAAAACCCTGCCTTAAACCCCTATCCACTAATTCTGTCAAAATTGACTTGTATTTTTGGTGGGATCACTCTTTAACCAACTATATGTCTGGGTATCAGTAAGCTGTCTGGCTGTTTCATTTAAATAAGACTCAACACCCATGACAACTATTAACCCTCCTTTGTCTGAATTGTGGATAACAATGGACGTATCCTCTTCCAAATTAGTCAGGGCCAGCCTCTCTTGTTTTGAGAGGTTGTCCTGCCAAGGAGAGGTGCCCCCAGACACCTTATGAGCCAGGGATTTGAGGTCCCGTTCCACCACTTTTTGGAATCTGCTCATATCTGGTGTCCGAGAGTTGACAGGATAAAACTGGGACTTGGCTCTAATGGAAACCGAATCAATTATAAGTGCAATGATCTCCTGCGCTAACCACAGCATTCTCCCTAGCCAAATCCTCCAAATCCCTCACCGCACATAGTTCTCTAAACCCAAGGTTAACATCATCCTCCAGTGAGGGGACTGGTATCTCCCTCCCCTCTACATCATTCCCTTTATCTGCCAAAAAGTAATGCTTTTTAATAGTGAGATTTCTCACAAATTTATTGACGTCTAAAATAGTATCCAAAAGGTTAAAGTGCCTGTTAGGACAAAAATTTAGACCTTTCGACAAGAGGATGACCTCACTTTCTGTCAGTATTTTATCTGACAGATTAAGAACGTTACAGGGGTTAATTATTTCTTTTGCGTCCTTATTCTAAGGATATTTATTCCAATCGCCAGTCATATTTTCTCTTCCTTCCCCGGCGTGTCCTCCTCTTCCCCTGTTACAATCACTTGTTGGTACCATGCCTGTTTTTTGAAGGGGCAGCTGGGGTACTGGTGTCTCCCGAATTGTTGGGATGGGGTGGTTTGGCAGGTGATGTATCTGATTCGGATAAAGCCGAGCCCTCATTCAGCCTATCTGTCTCTACAGCAGAGAAACTCACATGTTTCTTAAACATCTGCTGTGCCTACTAGGGCCCAATGGATTACCTGTGTTAACTCTCTCCTCCTCAGGGAACAGCTGGCATATTGACATCGCAATGCGGTTAAAAAGCTCGGAGGATGGTGTCTTTTCTGTGGTTTGTCTTAAGTTTTACCAGAAATAAGGTTATATGAGCTTGGTACCAGGTAACTGCATACTCTGCATTTGGGTATATACAGTGGGGACGGAAAGTATTCAGACCCCCTTAAATTTTTCACTCTTTGTTATATTGCAGCCATTTGCTAAAATCATTTAAGTTTTTTTCCTCATTAATGTACACACAGCACCCTATATTGACAGAAAAACACAGAATTGTTGACATTTTTGCAGATTTATTAAAAAAGAAAACCTGAAATATCACATGGTCCTAAGTATTCAGACCCTTTGCTGTGACACTCATATAGAGTATTGGTAACTGTAAGCGCAAACACACAAGTCCATATATAAAAGGAGATATAAAGGGCTTAGCAACTTAGTCCATAGGAGACAGGCTGGAAGTTCAAGGGTTAAGTGGTAACCGGTAATGTAATGGTTAAAGTAGGCTGGTAGGCTAGGCGGCTGCTGTCCTCAGAGAGCTGGCTCTGTGATGGATGAGAGAGGGGTAGAGAAGGAAGCGCCACCCGAGTGTAGTATTAACAAATGATGTTTAATGATACCAGGTAAAAACACACTTACAGGATAAAAACATATAAAAGGCTCATCTGTATAGGTATGTGGTCCTTGGTGTTCCCTCTGATCCTGTGGTGGTGACGCTGCAGGGATGCTGGGCTGCAGAAGGTGGATTACCAGCTGGGAGCTCCTTCTGTGGCCATCAGGAAGAGACTAGGGGCCGGAGTGGAGCGCACGTGGAGCGTGCATGACGTCACAGGTTGTCCGTCTGCTTCTGGGTTCGGTATCCAGGGGAGGGATCGTCCAGGGAGGAGGGCTAGCAGGGAGGTTGAGAGAAGGCTACGCGCTCGGAGCCACTGCTCCTTCAATAGGCCTTATAGGGAGGTGTCTGCAATGTGCTTTTATATGGCAGTGCTGTGGGATAACAGGTCCCAGCGTCTGTCACAAGAAAGCACAGTGCCACCTGTGGGCGGGAGGGGAACTACAAGGTAACATAATATACACAGAGAAAAAAAGGAGGTTATATAATAGTCAGTGTCATGGAAACATATATATGAAGAAGTGCATGGTAGTAAACATGGAGACAATAATATTAACAATAGTAAAAATGGGAGTAACAATGGGGGCAAAAAATGGAGGTAAGTATAAAAATATATATATTTTTCCTCATGAGACCACCCCTACAGATGTAGTCTTGCTACAATATATATATCTTTAAGAACCCTGCACAGATACGTGCTTCCCTGTTTCTTGTGTTTTCCCAATACGCATGCTTTATCCATGTCCACTTCTTATACCATAATTTTTTCACCATTGTTTTGCATTTCTCTACCTATTTATTTATTTATTTATTTATCTTTCCTGTTGCATTTTCTGGTTCTTTTGTATCATCACCATGGGAGTTATTATTATGTTATGCTTTTATACTTACATATGTGTATGTGTATATATATATATATATATATATATATATATATATATATATATATATATATATATATATATATATATATGTGTGTATATATATATATTTATACTTACCTCCATTTTTTGCCCCCATTGTTACTCCCATTTTTGCTATTGTTAATATTATTGTCTCCATGTTTACTACCATGCACTTCTTCATATATATGTTTCCATTACACTGACTATTATATAACCTCCTTTTTTTCTCTGTGCATATTATGTTACCTTGTAGTTCCCCTCCCGCCCACAGGTGGCACTGTGCTTTCTTGTGACAGATGCTGGGACCTGTTATCC
The DNA here is from genome assembly GCF_042186555.1 of Aquarana catesbeiana. Taxonomy (NCBI): domain Eukaryota; kingdom Metazoa; phylum Chordata; class Amphibia; order Anura; family Ranidae; genus Aquarana; species Aquarana catesbeiana. Next base: position 431,367,637 of record NC_133328.1, read on the forward strand.
CACAGCACTGCCATATAAAAGCACATTGCAGACACCTCCCTATTAGGCCTATTGAAGGAGCAGTGGCTCCGAGCGCGTAGCCTTCTCTCAACCTCCCTGCTAACCCTCCTCCCTGGACGATCCCTCCCCTGGATACCGAACCCAGAAGCAGACGGACGACCTGTGACGTCATGCACGCTCCACGTGCGCTCCACGCCGGCCCCTAGTCTCTTCCTGATGGCCACAGAAGGAGCTCCCAGCTGGTAATCCACCTTCTGCAGCCCAGCATCCCTGCAGCGTCACCACCACAGGATCAGAGGGAACACCGAGGACCACATACCTATACAGATGAGCCTTTTATATGTTTTTATCCTGTAAGTGTGTTTTTACCTGGTGTCATTAAACATCATTTGTTAATACTACACTCAGGTGGCGCTTCCTTCTCTACCCCTCTGTGACACTCATATATTAAACTCAGGTGCTGTCCATTTCTTCTGATCATCCTTGAGATGGTTCCACACCTTCTTTTGAGTCCAGCTGTGTTTGATTATACTGATTGGACTTGATTAGGAAAGCCACACACCTGTCTATATAAGACCTTACAGCTCACAGTGCATGTCAGAGCAAATGAGAATCATGAGGTCAAAGGAACTGTCTGAAGAGCTCAGAGACAGAATTGTGGCAAGGCACAGATCTGGCCAAGGTTACAAGAAAATTTCTGCTGCACTTAAGGTTCCTAAGAGCACAGTGGCCTTCATAATCCTTAAATGGAAGACGTTTGGGACGACCAGAACCCTTCCTAGAGCAGGCCGTCAACCCAAACTGAGCTATTGGGGGAGAAGAGCCTTGGTGAGAGAGGTAAAGAAGAACCCAAAGATCACTGTGGCTCAGCTCCAGAGATGCAGTCGGGAGATGGGAGAAAGTTGTAGAAAGTCAACCATCACTGCAGCCCTCCACCAGTCGGGGCTTTATGGCAGAGTGGCCCAACGGAAGACTCTCCTCAGTGCAAGACACATGAAAGCCCGCATGGAGTTTGCTAAAAAACACCTGAAGGACTCCAAGATGGTGAGAAATAAGATTCTCTGGTCTGATGAGACCAAGATAGAACTTTTTGGTCTTAATTCTAAGCAGTATGTGTGGAGAAAACCAGGCACTGCTCATCACCTGTCCAATACAGTCCCAACAGTAAAGCATAGTGGTGGCAGCATCATGCTGTGGGGATGTTTTTCAGCTGCAGGGACAGGACGATGGACAGGACGGTTGCAATCGAGGGAAAGATGAATGCGGCCAAGTACAGGGATATCCTGGACGAAAACCTTCTCCAGAGTGCTCAGGACCTCAGACTGGGCCAAAGGTTTACCTTCCAACAAGACAATGGCCCTAAGCACACAGCTAAAATAACGAAGGAGTGGCTTCACAACAACTCCGTGACTGTTCTTGAATGGTCCAGCCAGAGCCCTGACTTAAACCAAATTGAGCATCTCTGGAGAGACCTAAAAATGGCTGTCCATCAAAGTTTACCATCCAACCTGACAGAACTGGAGAGGATCTGCAAGGAGGAATGGCAGAGGATCCCCAAATCCAGGTGTGAAAAACTTGTTGCATCTTTCCCAAAAAGACTCATGGCTGTATTAGAACAAAAGGGTGCTTCTACTAAATACTGAGCAAAGGGTCTGAATACTTGGACCATGTGATATTTCAGTTTTTCTTTTTTAATAAATCTACAAAAATGTCAACAATTCTGTGTTTTTCTGTCTCAGTGAAATCTGCCAAATCGGAAGCATGTCCCCCCTTTTTCTGAAGTAGGAACGAAAGACACACAGCTTAACCCCTTCCCACCGACCGTACGCAGATATGCGTACTCGGCTTTCCAGGGTTATACCGGGATGATGCCTGCTGCTGCAGGCATCATCCCAGTACCGTTGTTCACAGCGGGCGATCGGCTACCCGAGTATAACAACCGATGCGGCTAAAAGCTGCTCGGCTGTTATACCGGAGGAGCGGGAGGGGACATCCCCCCCTCCCGCCGCCTCCCGACGCTCTTACCGGGCCTCTCGTGCGATCGGGAGGCCTGGTGTCCAATCGTGTGCCTTCGGCGGCTGGGGGCGGGCTGGAACGAAGCTGTGGGCGGCTTCGTTCCAGCCTTCTTGTTGTAAACGCGGAAGCGACGTCATGACATCACTTCCCGTTTACTCGGCTGCCAATGGCGCCGGTTTAAAAAAAAATACAGTATTCAGAATCGCCGTTTTCGGCGATCTGAATATTTTGAAGTGCGAAGGAGGGATCCCCTCCATACAGAGTACCTGTCACCACCTATTACTGTCACAAGGGATGTTTACATTCCTTGTGACAGTAATAAAAGTAAAAAAAAAAAAAAAATTTTTTTAAACACAATTTATAAAGTAAAAAAATAAATAAAATAAATTAAAAAAAAAAAAATTTTTAAAGCGCCCCCGTCCCCGCGAGCTCGCGCAACGAATAAAACACATACGGAAGTCGCGCCCGCACATGTAAACGGTGTTCAAATCACACATGTGAGGTATCGCCGCGATCGTCAGAGCGAGAGCAATAATTCTAGCCCTAGACCTCCTCTGTAACTCTAACTGTAACTGTAACTCATAGGTACCGTAATTTGTTGCCATTCCACGAGTGCGTGCAATTATAAAGGGTGACATGTTTGGTATCTATTTACTCGGCGTAACATCATCTTTCACATTATACAAAAAAATTGGGGTAACTTTACTGTTTGGATTTTTTAAAATTCATGAAAGTGTCCCTTTTCCAAAAATTTGCGTTTAAAACACCGCTGCACAAATACCGTGTGATATAAACTATTGCAACAATCTCCATTTTATTCTCTAGATTCTCTGCTAAAAAAATATATAGAATGTTTGGGAACTCTAAGTAATTTTCTAGCAAAAAATACGGATTTTAACTTGTAAACACTAAATTTCAAAAATAGGCTTAGTCATGAAATGGTTAGACCTCACCTTTGTCATACCGCCATTCACAAGGACTATGATGAATATATACACAAGAATGAAACCACATTTACTAGAGGAGTTGAGGATCTTCACACAATAAATTGTTTGAAAATTCACTCCTGTTTACTTACTTCATCTGTAGATAGTTGGGTATATACAATGAACAGAAATTAGTTTTTCACTTCAATGGATAATTAGACGATGATTTACACAAATTATTGTTTGATGATTCTCAACTCCTTTAGTGAATAAGCCCAATGGTCATTTAACCCATTGATGTATAATGTTCTCTATCTCAAGACACCCTAAAGATAATGGAAGCTTGTACAATATGCAAAAACATATTTGAATCTATTATAGTGTACATTATTCTTTCTAATAAATGTATTTTCTTTGTTTAACTGCATGGAAGTTTGTCAGAGGTATGTTCTACATTTCATAGAGGTACAGTAACTGTATTTTAGGCAATTAGATTGCATCTAAGTACAGTGTACAGAATATATATAAATATGCTAGCTCCTTTCTGGCACTTCTCTATAAAAGAATTATAGCCGAATACCAATTTGGGATCAAACACTACACATGCCATGCTGTGTAAGGCAATGATGAAATTGAATACATCTACAGTCTTGATTTACTGTTTTTTTTTGCATTGTAGAGATGAATGCCTAATGTAGACTTTTACTATTATACTAAAACAGAAAGAAACATGGTTATATGCAAAGGAAAGTGCACCATATTCTTATATAATACTGTACACCAGGGGTGTCCAAACTTTTTTCAAAGAGGGCCATATTTGATGGAGTGAACATGCGTGAGGGCCAACCATTTTGCCTCACATTCTTTGAACCATTAAAATTCAGTCTAATGCTGGCCATACACTATACGAAAAATCAGCCAAAAACGAACATTCGGCCTTGAGAGCAAACAATTGTGCAATCATGTAATGACCGATAAATCGTTCAGTGAACATAACTGAATACATTTTTTGTTAGTTTTTTTTACATATACCTAGTGCAAACATTTTGGACAGGAAACACATGAACCTTTTAATTTATCATTTCTTCTGCAGAAAATGTCCAAACTTGTCCTTTGCTTTTTCGGGTCAAAAACGTCCCAACGATTATCGATTTTGTGCTCATTAACTGGCCGAAAAACAAAACAAACTGTCTAAATGACCGAATTTCGGCCAATTTTTCGTATAGTGTATGGCCAGCATAAGTGTGTTCGTCAGAGCACTAATACACTGCCCAGCCTTTGTGGCTGTGTGTTGTAAAAAGATGAGCTCGGGCGTATTATTTGGTTATATCTTTTGTGACACCCAACGAATCCCCCAGCGCCACTCAGGACTAAAGATGAGCTCAGGCATGTTATTTGGAAATACCATATTTATCGGCATATAACACGCACAGGTGTATAACACACATATAACACGCACCTTCACATTAAGAGGGAAGTATCAGGAAAAAAATGAAATTTTAAATAAAGAACTGTGAAGCAAAATAAGGGTCAGTGCTCATCAATGCAGCCTAATCAGTGCTCATCTGCAATCTCACCATTTCCATGAATGCAGCCTCACCATTGCCACAAATGCAGCCTCACCATTGCCATGAATGCAGCCTCATTATTGCCATGAATGCAACCTTACCATTGCAATCAATGCAGCCTTACCACTGCAATCAATGCAGCCTTACCATTGCCATGTATGCAGCCTTACCATTGCCATGAATGCAGCCTCACCATTGCCATGAATGCAGCCTCACAATTGCCATGAACGCAGCCTTACCATTGCCACGAATGCAGCCTTACCATTGCCATGATGAATGCAGCCTTACTATTGCCATGAATGCAGCCTTATCATTGCCATGAATGCAGCCTCACCATTGCCATGAATGCAGCCTTATCATTGACATGATGAATGCAGCCTTACCATTGCCATTGATGCCCATCTGCAGCCTCAGAGGGGAAAGGGAGGGGGCAGGACGAGCGCCAACAGATTACATACAGGGGAGCTTAGGAGACGGGACTTCCTATTACAGAAGCCGCCAAGTAAACAGGAGATTCTCCTGTATGTAATCTGATGGCACTCGTCCCTCCCCCTCCCTGTCCCCTTCAAGGCAGCGCCGATAAATATGGTATATATCCAAATCACTAGGGGGGGGCGTACTAAATTGGAACGCGGGCCGCAATTGGCCCGAGGGTCGGACTTTGGACATGCCTACTGTACACGAAAGAGCACTTTATTGTTTGCAGTATCTATCTGCTTATTGCAGCATCTTCTTGAGTAAGAAGATAATTTGGTAACTTTCAGGTTTCTCTTAATTTTAGTGTATCTGATTTTGCATCCAGTTTTTCAACTAAAGCAATCAAACAGCAAAGGATCAGTCATAAGGTAGGAAAAATCAATATTTTGCTCATAATGTGCATCTTAAAACACCAATACTGGATTGTAGTGTGCTACTTGTGCTCACAACACATGATAATTATTTTCAAATGTATAAAAAAATACAAAGCATAGAAACTTTATATTGGTGCTCACTGTATCAGCAGCAGCCTTATTAAACAGGACAAACAGCAATGCACAGTAATTAATAGCAAATAACTGTCCCTTGTTCCAACAACTATGAACTTTCATTGGTTGCTATAAGTTTTTGCTTTTTGCACAATCTTGCTGAAAAAGTCAAAGAGCGTGCCAACATAAGTTTAGGTTTTAATTGAAGGTTGATCTTATTTTATATTTGTTTTCCAAACTCGACAGAGAGAGACAAGGCTACTATCAGAATTCATAGAAAAAAAAATGAACTATAGTGGGCAAATATGAAATATTAAATCATCACATATACAGTGCTAACATATGCTTCATCAAACAAAACAAAATATCCTAAAGTGTCTGTGCATAGATAAAGTGTCCAAAATACCTTACAGTGTCCATGCACAAATAAAGTGTTCAAATGATTGAAAAAAAGTGCTCAGTGCTGTGCAGATTGTTTCCAGTAGCATTAATCCATCCATTAGTACCATGCGTGATCCTCAACCTCCACATCAGAGTACTCACCATATCGTCATGGCAACCTATATCAGGTAAGTCATTAAGTGCTTATGTTGCCCCAGGGGGTATCTCCTTCCAAGGCTACTCTTAAACCAGGACCTGGAACAACATAAGCGTTTAATGACTAACCTAATATACAGGTGCATCTCATAAAATTAGAATATCATCAAAAAGTTAATTTATTTCAGTAACTCAATTCAAAAAGTGAAGCTCATATATTATATAGATTCACTTCCCACAGAATGATCTATTTCAAGCATTTCTTTCTGTTAATTTGGATGATTGTGGCTTACAGCTAGTAAAAACCCAAAATTCAGTATCTCAGAAAATTAGAATATTACATAAGACCAATAAAAAAAGGAGTTTTAATACGAAAATTTTGGCTTACTGAAAAGTATGTCCATGTACAGTATAGTATACACTCAGTACTTGGTCAGGGCTCCTTTTGCATGAATTACTGCATCAGTGCAGCGTGGCATGGAGGCGATCAGCCTGTGGCACAGTTGAAGTGTTATGGAAGCTCAGGTTGCTTTGATAGCTCGCTTCAGCTCATCTGCATTGTTCTCTCATCTTCCTCTTGACAATACCCTACAGATTCCCTATGGGGTTTAAGTCAGGCGAGTTTACTGGCCAATCAAGCACAGTGATATAATGATCATTAAACCAGGTATTGGTACTTTTGACATTGTGGGCAAGTGCCAAGTCCTGCTGGAAAATGAAATCAGCATCTCCATAAAGCTGGTCAGCAGAGGGAAGCATGAAGTGTTCTAGAATTTCCTGGTAGAGGGCTGTGCTGACTTTGGACTTGATAAAACACAGTGGACCAGCATCAGCAGATGACATGGCTCCTTCAGAACACTTCTTCCAGCTCACCTCAGAACACCTCAGAACCTCAGAACACTTCTTCCAGCTCACTTCCTCCAGCACACTACTTCATTGTCCAATTTTAGTAATCCTGTCACACTATCAGAACATGGCTAGGCCTCAGTCTGAATAAGTCCCAGTGTCTTTACTTGATGGCCTTTACTTGGCACTTTGTAGGCTGGGGCCTGCAGTGCCCCTTTGTGGTAGCAACCGGTTTACTTGAGAAGAATAAATGTACTTGACGGACTACTGATCCCAGCAAGTCCGACTTGCAAATCCTGGCTGCCCTCATGGCTGCATCGATTTGACACAAACTCCTACAGTCTCTGCCTCTGGCTCTACATCCAGCTCCACTGGCATGCCTCTTCCAGAGCTTTCCATTGTGCTTTTCACTCACCGACACCTGCCCTGGATCCTTCCTGAATGACTTTACTCTGGATGTGTGGACCAACTGTCTCCTCCAGCTCCTGTTCCAGGACACCTCTCCATGCGGCTCCCTCCCAGCTCCCGAGCTCCCCACCTGAGGTACACCCCCCCAAAAAGGGGGTTCCCTCAGACACGACAGTCTAACACTCCATCATCCAGTTCACCCAGCTGACAACTCCTCCCCCAGCAGGCTGACTATGGGTATATGTAGGAGGCCTGCCCCCTGCCAATCCTAGCTGGGGATTGGTCAGAGCTCCTCACATGTACCCCATGCCACTCCAGCTCTCTGCCCTGCCCCTTTTCCAGAACATTCTCTCTGGAAACAGAGGAGGTGCCCAAGAGCTGAAGTACATGTCAGTCACCTATTGCTATACTAAACCACTCCCCTGCCCCCAGATCAAAACAAACAGGCCTGCGCTGGCAGCTTACACAAAACCTAAACCTAGCACCTATCTACCTAAAGTAGAGGGTGCTACACAAATATGAAATATTGCATGTTAATATTATGTAGTCCTCCATTTAGTCACCAACTGAAGCTCTAGTCTAATTTACACTTCATGTATTATATTATTAGATATAGTATTATAAATTTCAGCTGACAGAAACTCATTGCTTACTAAAGTAGAACAGATTATTACAGCAGTGATTTATCCCTTATCAAATGGATTAGTCTGAATTTCTGTGAGACAAAGGGAGTTGCAAAGAAAGCGTGTAGGCAGGTGTAGTTGGGTTAGTTTGTCTCTTGTACATATATGTCGGCAGTTTGAAGATGGATATCTCGGTAATGACAGCAGCTGCTGCCACAACTGAGGTATCCATCTTTAGAGCCGGTGGTTCTGTTTATGATAATGGTGGTCTCTGTGGCAGATTCACTGCGAGATCACCGTTATTGTCGGCGGAAGAGGGGCCACCTCCCTCCCGCCGCTCTCCTGCGCCCTCCGCCACTTACCAGAGCCATCGGCAGCGGCGGAGGCGATCGGGACATGTTCGTGGCTGGATATGGAGGCAAGTGAGGGGAAGATGGCCCCCAACCGTCTCCATACCATAGCAGGGCGGAAGTGACGTCAAAACGTCAGCTCCGCCCATGCGTCTTAAAGGGCCATTTTTTTGTTGTCATTTTTTCAAATGACAATTTTTTTTTTTTTTTTTATTGCATTTAGGTCCAAATATGAGATCTAAGGACCCCAGATCTCATATTTAAGAGGACCTGTCATGGTTTCTTCTATTACAAGGGATGTTTACATTCCTTGTAATAGGAATAAAAGTGACACATTTTTTTTTTTAAAACAGTGTAAAAATTAATAAAATCAAGTAAAATAAATAAGAAAAAAAAAAATTTAAAGCTCCCCGTCCCGACGAGCTCGCATGCAGAAGCGAACGCATACGTGAGTAGCACCCGCATATGAAAATTGTGGTCAAACCACACATGTGAGGTATCAGCACAATTTTTAGAGCAAGAGCAATAATTCTAGCCCTAGACCTCCTCTGTAACTCAAAACATGCGACCTGTAGAATTTTTTAAACGTCACCTATGGAGATTTTCAAGGGTAAAAGTTTGACGCCGTTCCATGAGCGGGTGCAATTTTGAAGCGTGACATGTTGGGTATCAATTTACTCGGCGTAACATTATCTTTCACAATATAAAAAAAAATTTGGCTAACTTTACTGTTGTCTTATTTTTTTATTCAAAAAAGTGTATTTTTTCAAAAAAACGTGTGCTTGTAAGACCGCTGCGCAAATATGGTGTAACAAAAAGTATTACAACGACCGCCATTTTATTCTCTAGGGTGTTAGAAAAAAAATGTATAATGTTTGGGGTTTCTAAGTAATTTTCTAGCAAAAAAAACCTTATTTTTAACTTGTAATCACTGAGTCTGAATAAGAGGCCTGGTCTTTAAGTGGTTAAGAGATGCTCTTTCTACTCTGTGGAGCATTGTGGGTGGAGTTGAGGCTCAGGGTGCTGGGCTGTCTGCAAGACCTGAGAAGAGGGAAGGGGTGCTGAGGTTTTCCCTGGTCTCCCCCTAAGGGAGTGGGGGGCTAAGGAGAGAGACAAGGTGGTAACAGCTTTATAAGAGCTGGAATTGGCAGGAGACTCTGTGGCGGAGGCATCAGTAAATGTCATTTGATGTTTTTCAAGAGTGATGTTGGCAAGGAGGGCATTAAAGCTGAAGCCATGGTCAGTGGATCCTGCCTCAAAATCAATCTGGTGCATACCTGATACCAGACGACAGCTCCAATCTATTTGGGAGTAGACTAGATACAGCAATCTCAAGGGTGATCAGTGGAAGATCAAGACTGATATCATCTGACAAAAAACAGAAGAATTAGAGAGGTCCAGCATACAAGTAGATACAAGCAGGCAAAATCCTACAGACCCAGAAAAGATTACAAAGGGAACTGGTCAAGTACCCAATCTTCATTGCTGAAGCCTTAAAAACCTAAGGCACCTGTCTAGGGAGAAAAGCAGAAGTCCTTTTAAGGGTGCACTCATCCAAGGGGTACCTGTGGCAGCCAGATTGAAGCTTTGCGCACACACCCAGATGGAAAATATTCAGGATCAATGGCTTTATCAGTGTGACATTGCTCTCATTGATGACAGTTTAAGGGATGTCCACCTTCCGTTTATTTTCAGCCAGCCAGGCTACCAGACTCGATAGAAAAAGAAAAAAAATCTGGTCCAGTTTATAGCTGAATGAATTAAAAAACAAGTGATTGTAAAGGTTCCAAGCACCCATAGGAGATGAGGATTCTGTTCACCTCTGTTCCTAAAAAAAAAAAAAAAAATGGTGAACTGTGGCAAGAACTAAACTTCAAAAAACACTCAACAAGCACATAAAGTTGAAGTCGTTTGAGATAGAGAATCTCCAATCAATTAAAGGAGTAAAGGCAGGTGTTTTACTGCATGAATTAAAAGACCACTGATGACATGACAATATAAAATTGGCCAGCAGCTGGACAATTTTTAATAGTTAGGCTAGGCCTAAATTTATTAAAAACAAAGAGCACATGACTACAGGTTTATTAGACGCCTACTTACTTCTACCCAATCCATCCGGTATTTCAGTCCCACTACCGGTTTTGGTGCCTTCCCTTAGGTCTCTCAACCTTCCCCAGGACATTCACAAAGGTCCCAAAGCCTGCCATAGCAAGGGGAATGAGAATACACCACTACTTGGATGGCATCCTACTTTTAGCCAGCAATCGAGAGATGCTTATCCAGCATGGGGACCAGGGTTGTCTTTAATATTGATTGGACCCTGGGCAAACATTTTCTTGGGCCCCCCTCCATGCATCAGGCAGCGAATTACGTTTGATTGCCAGAGGTTACAGTGTATCATTATCACTCACTGACTGGCTGCTAGAGGTTACAGCACACATTATGGCTAACTGATTATTTGCTAGAGGTTACAGCACATTAATTCTGCTTGTTGATTGGTTTCTAGAGATTACTGTACATCAATACTGCTCACTGGATGCTAGAGGTTACTGGACATCCTTACCACTCACTAATTGGTTGCCAGAGGTTACTGCACATTATTGCTGCTCATTGATTGGTTGCTAGAGGTTACTGCATATCTTTACCGCTCAATGATTGGTTGCAAGAGGTTGGTGCACATCATTACTGCTCACTGATTGATTGCTAAAGGTTATAGCACATTTTCCCCTCACTGCCTGCACACCATGGACTGGGGAGGTGAAGGGACCATCACTAGACAGATAAACTCCTAGGGATCCTAGGCCTCCAGGGAACAGTAACAATGCTAGGGGGTTGATGGGATCAGTGGCAGTGGTGGGGGGATGGGATTAGTTAGGAGGCAGTACACTGTGGCAAATTCTGAATCATGTAGGAGCACAGCTGGAAATCTTTGAAAAATATATATTGGGGGATTCTACACTGACCACCAATGTAATGAGGAATTTACAATGACCACCAATGTGAGGGAGGATTTACACTGACCACCAATGTGAGGGGGAATTTGTACTGACCACCATGTAAGAGATTTTACGCCACCCACCAATATAATATATAATGTAATGGGGAATTTTACATCAACAACCAATAAAGAGATTTTTCTACACTAGCCACCAATTTAAAGGGGGATTCTACATAGATCATTAATGTAAGGTAGGATTTAAAACTGACCACAAATGTAAGTTTGGATTTTTTTTTACCAATTACCAATATAAAGATGAGTTTCTACACTGACCACTAATGTAATAGGGATTTACACTGACCACTAATGTAATGGGGATTTACACTGACCACTAATGTAAATGGGGGAATTCACAGTAACCACAAATGTAAGGATGGATTTACACTGACCACCAATGTAAGGGGGGCCTTCACACTGACCACTAGTGTGAATGAAAGGATTGTACACCAAGCTCCAATGTAATGAGAAGATTTACACTGACCACCAATGTAACTGAGACATTTAGACATTTGTGTGTGTCGGGAACGCATGCAAAATCGCTTTCCTGACACCACAGAAACGTGCTGTCCTTTAGCAGATGCACAGTAGTGCCATTAATTTTTAATGACACCCTCACACATCTGCTGAGATGTGCATATTCAAATGCACCAAAATTCATGGTGCTGTGTCACAATGTTATTTTGAAAAAGGTTTCCACCTCCAATTTGCTTACCTTTGCAGAACAGGCTGACCTTAGGCTTAATGACCACAGTTGTAGGCAGGTCTTTCAAGCATGCCCCTTTACCTCCCCAGTGGGCAACATTCAGCAGAAATGATGGTGGATATGACCTCAGAGGGGCATGATATATATATGAATGCTGCCTCTATTTTCATATCAATGATGCCAGACCGCTGTTATTTACATATTAATGCTGCCGCTATTTACATATCAATGCTGGGTATTTACATGTATACACAGGGTCTGCAGGTGAGTCATCTGTACACGGCAATAGAAACAGCTGGGCAGCATTAGTAACAGAACTTCACACTGAGATATCGGGACACAGCGCGGAACTAAAACTTCAAGGGAATTTAAACTGGGATATGAGGCAGCTGCTTTGGGCCCCACAACAATGATGGGGCCCAGGGCAGCTTTCCCTTTTGCCCTGCCTTAAAGATGGCCCTGATTGGGAAGCTCTGCAAAACAATCTATAAAATTTTAGAAAGCTAGTTAATTGGAAAAAATTCCTCAGCCCAACCCAAAGAATGAGGTTCTTGGGGGCATTTTTGGATACACAGACAAATTCAGTAGAACTTCCATGAGGGAAAATCTGAAGAACAGTGCCTGAGTATATTTGGGTCTTCTTACTCAACCAATTGTTGTTTCTGAATGGAACATTATCTCATCAGACACCAGCTAGAAAGGTAGGGGAACACATTTCAAAGAGCAAGCTGCTCAAGGTCATGGGAAATTCAGCTTACTAGGCATAGTATCGAATACTCCCGAACTGAGAGCAGTGCTCAAAGACCTTCTGCCGTTGACTCCTTTTATAGGAGGAACAAGAGTTGTACTGTGCTTAGACAATAAAATGTCAGTTACATACATACATTCAGAGGCAAGGACTTGAGGGCAGTCTGTTTGCTAGCAACTCAAAATCAATTATCAGACTTGTTGAGCTGCTCCTTCTTATCAACTAATGATTAGTCCCTCAGCTGGGAGGTTCAGTCAGTTAACTCTGAAGGGGGGATCTTCCCAGGGTGATCCATGACAACTCCCTGGAATATGAAATGTGGCAGATTCCTAGCGAGAGCACCATACCCAGCAGTGGAAGGGTAGACTTCTTAGACTGCCAGTGGAATTATACCATACCAAGGAGGCTCTGGTGTCCGTTTCTCCAGTGACACTGGATCGGCTCTCTCAAGGCCAGTTTTGCCATCCCGCACCAAGAGACTACTTTTACTGGAAGTTGAGCGGCAGGGGCTACAAAGTCAAGGGTGCTCAGTGCAGCTAGTGGCTACCTTGTTTCAAGCCAGAAATGTCTCCATGAATAAGACTTATCAGAGAATATGGGTAAAGGGAGCAAAAGCCTGGGTTCCTTTATCACTAAAACCAGCCAAGGTTCTGCAGTTCTTACAAAAGAAAAGTTCAATGTTCAGCCTTGTCTGCATTTACAGGGGTTTAAGGGGTTCAAGGGGCTCTTAACCTTTTAGTGATGCAATTCTTAAAGGCTTGCATGACATTAAGACCTGCCAAGAAACCATTGTTCCCTAAGTAGGATTGGCCTATGGTCCATGAAGCTCTATCAAGGCCTCATTTCTATTCTACAGAATTGGCTACACTCTGCAATGTAACCCTGAAGTCCACATTTCTGGTTGCTACAACCTCTGCAAAAAGGGTGTCAGAGCTGCAGGCTTTGTACTCGAGGAGCCTCACCTAACATTCCATCCTAATAGAATAGTCCTAAAACCCTGCTTTTCCCTTAAGTGTCTTTCTCCGTCCACTTTAACCAGAAAGTCAACTTATCATCTTTCTCTGGTGAAGCAGGAGAACTATGTCCTCTGGATGTTGGTCTAACTCTGATGGCCTATTCAGCAGCTACCTTTTCATTCTGGAAAGCTGAAATCTGTGCTTGGTCCTAGATGGCTTAAGGCAGGGTCAATCAGCATCAACAGATACAATTGCCTCCTAGTTTGTTAAGGCAATTAAAAGAGCCTACTCAATAATGGCAAAATAAGGGGTGACAGGCCCCCCTAGGTTTAAAAGAGCAGTGCCACATCCAATAAACAGATACATATAAAGGTGGGTTCCCCTGAGCGGACTTTAAAGGCACTTTTAAGAGATTACAAGTATTGAGGAAGTATAACAGAATTTTAAAAGTAACAAATTTTTATTTAAAGACAAATTATATTAAAACATTGTATACATTGAATTCAACAAAACATTAACATATTAGAAAAATTCATTACTGTCACCGCATGGTGAGTTTATGAAGAGGCTCTTTTCACAGCCAATGCGTTTCAGGATATAAAGTATTTTAGTCCTTCTTCAGGGGTGTAGAAGAAAAGAGAGATTCATATGGTATTAGAAGGTGAAGTACACTATTGGGCATATTGCGTTGCACATGCTGGATGCTGGGATGCGTGACTGATCTACTCCAACTTGTCTTAAAAAGTTACCAACCTGATTGGCAACCATTTCTTACTATACTCATCCCAATCTACCTTTGATATACGGGATTCCTTTTTTGCCTCTGGCTGATACGCATCCGCGGAATGCAGGGGAAAACACCCCTTGAATGAGGCTACCATTAAGTGATATTATCTTATGATAATCATGGTGTTAAAGGGACAGCAACCCCACCAGCATTAATGTCCAATGCTATCTCAACATCAGGTTCTTAATGCAACTTAACGAAACATACCAATAATGTACTTCACCTTCTAATACCATATGAATCTCTCTTTTCTTCTACACCCCTGAAGAAGGACTAAAATACTTTATATCCCGAAACGCGTTGGCTGTGAAAAGAGCCTCTTCATAAACTCACCGTGCGGTGACAGTAATGAATTTTTCTAATATGTTAATGTTTAGTTGAATTCAATGTATACAATGTTTTAATATAATTTGTCTTTAAATAAAAAATTGTTACTTTTAAAATTCTGTTATACTTCCTCAATACTTGTAATCTCTTAAAAGTGTCTTTAAAGTCCGCTCAGGGGAACCCACCTTTATATGTATCTACTCAATAATGGTGGCCACACAAAATATTGACATTTGAGCCCAATTTGGACATTTTCAGTTGGGGTATACTCAATTTTGTTGCCAGCGGTTTAGACATTAATGGCTGTGGGTTGAGTTATTTTGAGGGGAAAGCAAATTTACACTGTTTTACAAGCTGTACACTCACTACTTTACATTGTAGCAAAGTGTAATTTCTTCAGTGTTGTTACATGAAAAGATATAAAAAAATTTACAAAAATATGAGGGGTGAACTCTTGTGAGATGCTGTATATATATATATATATATATATATATATATATATATATATATATATATATACACACACAGATAATCTTGCTGTCAAGTTCTGAAACAGTTAAACATGATAATAACATTGGTATCAAATAGCATCACATGATAAAATTTCCACAATCTACCAAATTCATATATACACATACACATATTACAGAGTAATACCTGCATGACCTATGGCCTCACTATTCCCTGTCATAATTGATAAGGGTGTGTACATAATTACATGAGGATCTAATAAGCGCATGATTAGTGTTAAACATGGCATCTGGTAGCTCTACACGTTTTGTGGTTTTGAGACACTCTTTAGGAGCAAGCACAAGATGTATCTGTAAATGGAAAATTAATATAAATGATCTAACATATACCAACATAGTCATGTTTAACTGTTTAAGAACTTGACATCAAGATTCAAGATTATATGTGGGTATATATATATATATATATATATATATATATATATATATATATATATATTAGTAAACATTTTTAATATTCACCAATTTAACCATTTTCTAACCATGTGCTTCACATAAAGTGCCACCTCCTTCCTCCTTCTTTCATATTGACACGGTTGGAGGCACATGACCTTATCAGGCCATGGCTTCATGTAAAGTCCCAAACCTTTTCTCCCCGTAGTAAAGCTTGTAGGAGGAGTTTTCAATCACCCCTGATCTTCTGTCTGGACATGTCTGGACAGTGCTGATTGGCCCTGTGCTGATCACATGCACTCTCCCAAGAAAAAAAAAAATCTCTAGGAATACACACCAAACTGAGCATGCTCTGTAAATATCAGGTTATTTTGGTAGACAGTGGAAGAAGAGGAGGATAAGAGAGACAGGATCAGACAGCCTTTATACACAATGCAAAGGATTAACCTCTTAGGTTCCACGGTGAGTATAACAGCATGCTTTAGGGCGGCACAGTGGTGTAGTGGGTAGCACTCTTGCCTAGCAGTAAGAAGGGTCACTGGTTCGAATCCCGACCAAGACACTACCTGCCTGGAGTTTGCATGTTCTCCCTGTGTCTGCGTGGGTTTCCTCCGGGTACTCTGGTTTCCTCCCACACTCCAAAGACATGCTGGTAGGTTAATTGGATCCTGCCTAAATTGGCCCTAGTATGTATGAATGTGAGTTAGGGACCTTAGATTGTAAGCTCCTTGAGGGTGTAGGGACTGATGTGAATGTACAATGTAACTGCATATACAGGCTGATTTTACTGTTGTGGGTTTGGTAACATTTTAAAACTGGAAATGAAGCCATGGTAACACTCTTGGTTGAAAATAGACAATTAAAAGTGTTACTTAAAAGAGTTAACCCTTATAGTTAAGTGTATGTAAGTGAACATCATAGTTAATCTGTATGGTTATGGACTGAAGATGAAGGAATAAGCAGTGGAAGCAAGTGACGGTGGCAGGTGACCAAAAGCCTGGTGGTGAGGGAATAGGTATACTTTATGTTCCCCACCTAGTGATTTAGAAGTAAGATATACCTGTGCTCAAATCCCAATAGCTTCTTCATGTATATAATCCATCATGTACTAAAGGGGTGTGACCACATGTTACCACTAAAAAATTCTGGATGAACCCTCTGCACACTGCTATATACCCTTTAAAGCAAACTTTGCAAAACACAGGGATTTTTAGTTTGTGTGTTGCAATACATGTTTAAGTTGGTTACCTGTGACAATATAATCCCCTAATGGCTCCCTAGTGACTTGATCTTTATCTTGGAGCCTGCTGCAGCACAAGGTATGCCTTGGGATCTAGCCTGGGGTCATGATGTGCAAGGCCTTGTGAATCCGAAGTATTCAATTCAAGATACAAAGCTGAGAGTGCAAACTTCTGATTCCATTGTTGAGTGCAGACCTAAGACAGGCTAGTGGAGTCAAGGACATACTCAGTATTACTTGTTCAGGAGATGTAGTCCTTCAGAAATATGTGGGGCTGAGGGTATAAAGTGGACCTCCAGCTTCTAGTGTGTTAAAGTGGTTCTAAAGGCATACGTTGTTTACCTTAATGCATTATCTAGATCTAGGTAAAACCTTTCCAGTATCAGCTCACCCCACAAATTCTTTCCTAGCTCCTCTTTCAATCCAGTGCTGTGCCCAAGAGCAGCATTGCTGCTATCTTTCCTCAAAGGCACAGAGGCAGCAGTGTCTCCTGCTGCTGTCAATCAAAACCTGTGAGGAGGGAGCCTGCATGTCTTCCCCCATAGCACACAGCTTGCTATGGGGTAGACACAGAAGAGGAGGAGCCCGGAGCGCTGGTGGGGGACCCCAGAAGAGGAGGTTCAGTGCTGCTCTGTGCAATACCATTGCACAGAGCAGGTAGGTATAACATGTTTATTATTTTAACAGAAAAAAGCTAAGCCTGTACAATCACTTTAATGCCCCCACAAAGCAGTAAGTTAGAGTTCTACTTTAATGGCTTGTGTTGGCGACATCGGTTCCTAGGGGGCGACCTTCCAATACATGCACTATTGAACCTTAAACTATCAAGAATGGCAAGAATGGCAAGAAATGTTCCCTTGTCCTTAATTACTTTGATGTTTACTTACAGTGGTGCTGCATGGGTTTGTGTATGGTACATATTTCTTATCACTGGATAGAATAGATAGGTATCTAATAGGTTAAGAGAATCAGTTAATTGATCAGACAGAGGGGAGTTTTAACTTTATCTAAAATGTGCATATTCAGATTAACAATGCAAAAAAGGTGTGCATGCAGTTCAGAACAATATTAAGCCACACAATCTCTAAAAGGCTGCGTAGCCACCAGTGGCAGCCCATAATGCATGGTGCAGGTGGCGCGGCACGCATTAATTACAATGGGTTTTTTTTGTTTTTTTTTAAGCACGTGATTAGAGCCAGAGGCTCTAATAGGCTTTAAAAAAGGGTGGGCTCGGGGTGCAGAGCACTGCGCCCCAAGCCCATCCAGTTGTGTGACAATAGCTAATGAATATTCACTATTGTCACACTGATTCTCCTCCCGACCAATCAGGAAGCGGACCTGAGACCCGTTTCCTGACTGGCTGAAAGGAGAAGTGATCCTATTGGCCTAGGAGGAGGAGACGCAGGGGAACCGCCGCCCATGCCATAAATGGGGTAAGTGCTGGTAACTTATCGACCGGGGGGGCTGCGTCTGACCCGACTGACTGAGGTGAGGTCACCCACCAAGCAGCCGGGGGGGGGCTGTTGGTGCATTGTTTGCCTCCCCCACCACCAGACGCCACTGGTAGCCAAAAATGCTACAGTGCAACAGTAATGCAGTGGCTAAGTCTTCTTTGGGAACTGCTTGTAATAAGGCTCCAACCCGACTTCCCACACACCAGGACTAATTGCGTAGAACCAAACATGTGGCAGCTGATCACATGTCTAGCCTTCTCTGCTTCATCAGGTTCAATCTGTCTTAGAACCTAAGGGCGGGAAGTAGGGGAACCCTTTATCCCCTGGGTGTGACCTGGTGTTTTTGTGAGCCCAGAAGATTGTGGGAAAAGGAGATAAAGATAAAGAAGATAAAGAAGCCCATGCATGCATCTAAGCATGGTAAGTAAATGTAAATTGGTAATATAATACTTCAAGTGCACGTAAACCCTAACTGTATGATATGTAATGAACTGTATATCATAAATAATTGTCTTTTTTTTAAAAAATACTGTTTTACCCTTTATTCATGTTTTGTTGAATGTTACCTCTGTTAATCTCCTGTAGCCTCTTTGCAGCCACTACCTTCTTGGAGTGGTTTTCCTGGTGTTGAAAACAGTGAACTTGCATGTACAATGTCCTTTTGGCCCAGCTTGTACTCTCCAATGGGAGAGTTTACCATCTTTATAGGGCAACAGACAAAGCATTGTCTCCCTTTAGAAGGCCGTGCAGGAATTACCCTTAAAAGGACCTTCATGGCAGATATTTTTTTTATATAAAGCTGAAAATTTTAAAAATATTACATTAACCAGCTAAAGCTTATGAGATTTTAGTGTTTGGGTTTTGCATAAAGTTTAACTGCACTGTAGGAATTTCTTGACTTAAAGTGGTAGTAAACTGAGGCAAATACAAAATCCACTGACAGCCAGGGCTTTTATAACAGAAGAGACCCTAGAGGACATTTATGGCCCGCTCTGCATGCAGCAGCAACGTGACTCCTGTGTGCATGCACGGGAGTGACATCACCGCTGCCTGGCCATTCAAGCGGCCAAAAGATTCCACACCCGGAAGGAAGACATGGAATGACAGTTCAGTGCTGGAGGGCACCATTTATAGGTAAATCTGACATAATATACTAGTATGCAATGCATACTAGTATATTATGACCTAAACCTGCAAGGGGACCATTTTTTTTTCACTACGAGACCTTTTTCTACCGCTTTAACCAAATGCTCTAACACTTATTTATGTTTTATATTAAAACATGAACATATCTCTTCATTTGCTTATTTATTGTTGGTTCCATTATTTTTACAACAAAATATAACCCACCAGTAATAACCTTGATTGTGCTTCTGTATATTGACCTACTTTCATGAAAAAGAGTTTTACAAGATTTGAATTTGGTATACACTGTAATAGGCATAGTCCCAAGATAGTCTTTATTTAAAATATATGCTTAGCGAGAAAAGCAACAACAGAATTACTAAGTAATGCGATGTTTATTTATGTGCACTAGAGAGCCATGACAAACATGACAGTTCCATTCCTTTGCTGTAAAACTGCATGAAATGTGTATTAAGTGCATCTAAACAACAATCACTGTTTATTTTGCAGTTCTAATTGAGTTTCCTAGAAAATACCAAAGTACCCATTAAAACTTACATTCATCACAAATAGCTTAAAACGCATAATTCACATAAAATGTTTGTGCAAAAAATATATTATTGTATATACTATAGCCACAGCTTTCACCCGAGAACACATTTTTTATTTTTTCCACACATGTAACAATCTGGATTTTTGACCATAAAATTACCAAAAACACCTAGAACATCATATATTTTCTGAAAGCAGAGGCCTTGCAGAATAAAAAAATAGTAGTTGCAATTTTTTATGTTGCAAGATATTTGTGCAACTGTTTATCTGCAAATTTGCACAAAAACTATATAATACCCACAGTTTTTGTAAAATAAAAAAGATGGGGTTGTGTTGAGTAAATAGATACCAAATATGTCAAGTCTTAAAATTGCGCCCACTTGCAATAGCATGAAAAATCTTCAAAAATCTCCAGAGGCGACGCATTGAAAGCCTTTATTACTCATCACTTTAGAGATAACCATGAACTATGGTGCTAGAATGATTGCTGTCACTCTGACGTTCACAGGGATATCTCACATGTATGGTGCACTCATAGTTTACATACACATGTGCATTTGCGTTTGTGGGTGTGTGCAGGGCAACAAAAATCAAGCTTACTTTTTTAATAAACATTTTTATTTATTTATTTATTTATTTATTTTTAACTTTACTGCTATCAAAAGGGGTTAGGAAAGCATTGGGAATGTGACTGTTACTGTTTATGAAGACATTGGGGGTCACACTTCCCAGATCACTTTCTCTTCACAGTCAGGAGCTGACCAAGGAAAATGGGCACAAGATGATTGCTACTGCTTGGCTTTGAATTTTTTAGACGTACTACATATTTTAAAGTGGTACTAAAGGTAATTATTATTAAAGGTTACAAACATGTTATACTTACCTGCTCTGTGCAACAGTTTTACACAGACCAACCACAATCTTCCTCTTCCTTGGTCCCCTGCCAATGCCCCTGGCTCCTCCCCCCTGCTGAATGCCCCCATAGCAAACTGCTGCCCATAAGACATCCCGCCCCTCCCTCTCTCCTCACTAGCTGTGATTGAGAAGGGAAGTTTTGCAGGCTTCCATTATCCAATCACGTGCAAGCAAAAATGCTGCTGTTTATTTGCCTTGCATGTAATTGGGTACTCTTTGTAGAGTGAAGCTCTACCTCATTTACTAAGCTCTGGAGGAACTGCACTTGCAGAGTGCAACTGTACCTGCAAAGTTCACAGTCTTTTTGTCTTTAGTAAATCAGCCTCATTGTGTTGTCTTCCCTTGGAATGTTTCTATGTATATATTTTATGATACCATTTTGAGCCTTTAAAGTCCCAACATATGGGGGGATTCCTATTTTTCTTATTGTATTAGGGGATCTGTCACATGTAACATCATCCAATATGTGAACTGGAGTGGAGTACTCTTGGATACTTTAGGATCAGATCTCATGCAGTTAGGTTATTCTGTGTTTGTTTCTGCTTGTGTACAGAAATTAGTAAAATGTCAACTAGAAAATATATTTTAAAATGTTTTCTTTTTCAGGTAGAACTCCTAAAAAATGCTATGCTGACTTCTGCATTATACAGACATTTTACTGACATAGATAAAATGTCTTCAATAAACTGTATACTTACCCTACTGAGACACTTTTTAAATCATACTGCATGTTTGTAAAATGTTTGTAGTCTTTGATTAAAAGCATTTTAAAAAATTGTATCATTTCCAATAAACTACTATTTTAAATGTGTTATTATTTTTGTAGAAATTATGCTCAACTAGCAGCACCCAGTACAAGTAATTCCTCTGTTGATGTTATTAAGTTATTAAGAAAATGAATGTGCTAAATGCTGATATTATTTTTAGCATAAAGTATGTAATAAAAACAGCTGGAATTCAGCTGTTATAATAAAACTAAAATCATTAACTCTTCAGGGCTCAGCAGTAAAATGATGCAAAATAAAATATAATAGGAGACCGAGACATCTTAGAAAATTCAATCGAAAACTTAAAAATGTTATAAAAATTTAATGCTGATTTTGAGATAATTGTAAGTAATTGTAAGTAATCTTTACAAGTTAAATGAGCACAGATTATTTAAATGCTATGGAGTTTGTTGTTGAAGGAAGCCTCTTCTAAAGATGATGCACAAGAAAGCCCGCAAACAGTTTTTGCAGACAAGCAGACTAAGGACATGGACTAAGGGTCTGGTATGGATTTTGGGGGGATCCCATGCCACTTTTATTTTAAATTTTGGCATGGGGGGGCCTGGTATGGACCTGTGAAGGGCCTGGTATGGACCTGGGAGGGGGACCCCGTGCTGTTTTTTTTGCATTTTTTTTTACGGCAATTTATTTTTTACATTCAGCTATCAACTGACAGCTGATTACTCATCAGTTGTTAAGGATGTGGCTGCCGGCTTCCTCCCCCCTTCTTATTTGTTGATACATATTAGATCATTTAGACAATCCATTTTTAATTTCAGACACATCAAGGGCTTGCTCCAGAAGAGTGGCTTAAAGCCATGAAACGCGTAGAGATAACAGATGCCGTGTTACATTTATCATGTGTTTATCAGATTTTCATGCTATTATGTCTAAACCCTTACCAACCATGATGGGGATTAGTGAGGCCATAGGTCATGCAGGTATTACCCTGTAACATGTATATGTATATATATTAATTCTGGTGAATTGTGGAATTTTAACCTTGTGATACTAATTGATACCAATGTTATTATCATGTTTAACTGTTTCAGAACTTGACACAGAGATTATGTTTGTACATACATGTATATGAGCTAATAAACATCTTGTTATATTCACTATATATATATTCTATTCAATTGCAACCACGTGCTTCATACAAAGTCCCAACCCTCTTGCTCCTTTTATCATATTGACAGGGATGAAGGCGCATGGCCTTACCAGTCCATGGCTTCATAAAAAAAACCCAGACTCCCTCTCCCCACCTTTTTAGTATCTCCTATATCAGGGTGAGGTTGTAGAGGTAGACTCACCATATCTGCACTATTAAAAATAATGTAATCATGCAAGATCTCTAATAAACCTACTTCCTTGTACTGTGTTTATTTACTTCAGATATAACTGCCATCATGCAACACTTGGAAAACACAGTAAAGCAAGAAAAATAATAGGTCAATGCACCTCTCTTTTACTTTAACCATTTATTGGGCTTATCTTCACCTGCAAAAAAATAAAAAGGATGACAACAACCAGGAATATTTGCAATTAAACTGAGTACATGACATGGACATTATAAAGAAATAACATCAATATGTCAGTGGCAGGGGAAGACATACTGTAGGTTTTGCATGGCTCATATTTTCTTTTGATGATCTTCTAACAAGTCTGGCTCAGGACTAGAGATGTGCTGAACACCCCTTGGTTTGGTCCACACAAGAGCTCCCAAACATAGCAAAAGTTTGGATCTGAACATCTAACCCCATTGAAGTCTATGGGACCTGAACGTGAAAAATCAAAAGTGCCTATTTTGAAGGCTTATATGCAAGTTACTGGATACAAAAAGGGTATGGCGTCCCTGGGTACTGTCCTGTGGGACATGTATCAATGCAAAAAAAAAGTTTAAAACAGATCGCTTTCAAAGGAGCAGTGATTTTAATGATGCTTAAGTGAAACAATAAAAATGAAAAATTCCTTTAAATATAGTGCCCGGGGGGGGGGGTCCCCTTAGTCTGCCTGTAAAGTGGTGCATCTGTACGATGTATAGAGCCTGCTGCAGAAATACTGACATTTCTAAAGGAAACAAAATTAATTTTAAATTGCTGGTAATACAATACCATTGCCAGGAATAGAAAATCAGGAAAAAAATGCGTGAGGCCCCCGCAAAATTTATAACAGACCCTTATCCAAGCATGCAGCCCGGCAGGCCCCCCTCCCCCTGAATGATACCAGGCCACATGCCTTAACATTGGGAATGCTTTGGGGCAGCATGTTGGAATTTTTTTGTGGCAATAATCACTATGTGGTCTCCTGGCAAGGACAGCTCTGCATAATCAGATCTATGCTGCATCCACCTAGGTTAATATGATTGTTTGTTATTTTGAAATCCCACACTCTTTTAACTCACCGAGCAGCTAGCCAGCAAAAAAATAAAACGGTACAGTACAGTATTTAACAGTACGTACAGTATTTAACAATTGGTGTTCAAAAACAGAGGTTTTAGTTGCATAACATTTGCAAATGTTTGTAGAAGCCGCACTACCTTGTCAATTCCACTCTGTATAGTGTGGTCCTATCTCTAGTCTATGAGAATCTTCATGTTGTACATAGCAATGGATAAATTAAGGGCAGATATGCCTAGAAACTGCCAATTCCTCCTTAAAGGCACAGGGACACACCAGAAGCTAAAGTTGTCCAATGTGGCCCCACACCGACTTCAGCAAGCTAGACAAAAAATGGCAATCACCCCCAGCTTTTAGAGTAAGGTACTTATTAACTAAGAATTGTATAAAGAACAAGCAAAACAAAATATTTTTATAGTAATGGGCTGCCTCCTGGCATACCTGCATTTATTTTATCCATTGTTATATATGTTCTAACATAGAGGTTCTCATAGACTTGTCTTGCATACAAATGGCACAAAATTGTCGGCCAACAAACCCGAACGTAGTGATGTACTAGATGTACTATGAGCCGATAAAGAGGAAGTTCAATTGTCATGACCCACCCTTTGGGCTCCTTCTGCTAATTTTGTGTTGGTAGAAGTTTGGGGAGTGTCGATTCGCGCTTTTCAGTTCGTGCTTGTCAGTTCATTTCTGAACGGCCGTTCGTTAACCAGCTATGTTGCGTTATCGGAGGAGAGAACGTGCTATCATTGGGCTTGGAGTTATTGCTTTGACCCAAGTCCAGTCCAGGAACAGGAGTTCTTGGTCCAAGAATTGGTTGCTTAATTGTGACCAATTCTGTCATATGCCTTTGCTGCGGGAGCTTCAGGGGAATAATCTTGATGATTTTAGGAATTATCTCTGGATGACGGACTCCTGCTTTCACCGTCTCTTGGCACTGTTGACCCCTATATTAAGAAGCAGGACACATGCATGCGGCTTGCCATTACTCCCGAGCAAAGGCTCATAGCCACCTTGCGGTACTTGGTGACGGGAAGAAGTCTCCAGGACCTCAAGTTTACAACTGGGATCTCCCCAGACTCTGGGACTCATTATTCCAGAGACCTGTTCTGCCATTATTCTAGTCCTGCAGAAGGATTATATTCAGGTAAGTTTTAGTCTTTAACATCACATTCTATGTCCATAATTAACATTATTGTAATATGCTGTGAATGTCCTCTTTGTTCTCATGCATGCTGTAAGCTTTTTATGCTCCTTTTTTGTCCTTCATGCAAATTTTCCTTCACTAACCTCCCCAGCATGCTATCCTGGACCCATACACACCTAGCCTAGTAACTTAACAATGTATTTTGCCAGCTACATTTTTGTGCTTACCCTAAACACCCCCTAAAATGTGTCCAAATGTTATTGTTGTCCTCAAATTCAGGCAGAGTGCAAGAGGCCATTTTTTGGGGACAAACTCATTTGGAACCCTCCCCCCAAAATGCTAAGTCAACCGATACAAATACTCTATCTGCTGCCTTTGAAAAACCCATACACACTATACCTCTTTTGTGGTCATATTTCTGGATGAATTGACCAAAGCATGTAGTGCAAGGGCCTGCCTGATTACCTTCAAATTGTAATGTAGAAAGTTTTTGTCTCCTATTATCTTGATAGGTAATTTTTGAATGGCAAAATGTGCTTCAATTTGGACAGTGTATATCCATATTTTTAGATTATGACACTTCTTACCTGTCCACTGGGCTGCCAATAGTTTAAGTAAGGAGGGGCTGGCCAAAGTATCACACATTATTTATGTATTCAGCTCTCATGGAAGTGGAGAGGGTTACCTGTCCTTTACATCTACCCATTACCTCACCCTCACCATAACGTTTTTCTAATGGGCCACCAGAGGGGGTGAGGAATCTGATAAGTTGACCTTACACTTTTGTCTTTAAATACTCATTTAAATTTTGTACTTATGTTGGCCAAGAATGTTTTTGTTAAATCTGCTTGCAATGTTATGTGCAAAAGTAGTAATTTCTTCTTTCTTTTTTGACTCCACAGTTCCTTCCAACCTACAGCAATGGTGCGATGTTGCGGCACAGTTCCAGCATCAGTGGGATTTTCCCACCTGTGGTGGTGCTATTGATGGCAAACATGTCAGGATTGTCCCACCACCCAACTCGAGCTCATATTACTTTAACTACAAGGGCTTTTGCAGCATAGTCCTGCTAGCTGTAGTGTCTGCAACATATGAGTTCCTGTTTTTGGATGTTGGGAATAACGGCCGCAACTGATGGAGGTGTCATTATGTAGACTGAGTTCTACCATCGGCTCCAGAATGGCACCTTAAATTTGCCACCTGCTGAGGACAATGTTGAGGGCCTCAATTTTGTTTTTGTGGCAGATGAGGCCTTTGTTCTGGGGGAACATCTTATGAAGCCCTCTCCTATGAGGAACCTCACCCCAGAGCAGAGAATCTTTAATTATAGGCTCTCTCGTGCCAGAAGGGTGGTTGAAAACGCCTTTGGCATCCTCTCCAGTCACTTCAGGCTGTTTTTAACACCTATCTACCTGGCACAATATAAAATCAACCATGTTTTATTGTGCTGTTGTAGCCTCCACAATTTTTTTATGGAGGAATGCTAGCAGCTACCTTTCCTCAGTGCCAACTGATGTGGACTCCGCAGTGTCAGGACCAGCTGAAGAGGCTGCAGCTTGTCCTTCGGTGGGCATAATGACAGCTGTCGAACCTGGCCGCGCTGTGTTGCCCTCCCAAAATGCCCGAGATATCCGGCAAAAATACATGGGTTATTTTGTGGGTAGAGGGGCAGTGGCTTGGCAGCAAACTGTAGCTGATCCAGAATAATATTTTTTTTTTCCAATCAAAAAGGTTTTATTGCTCATAAAAAACAAACAGTACATTTATACATGAACCATAATCGACATTTTTTCCCAAGTAGTAAAATAGCCATCAATCAAGTGTTATAGTTTACAGCTTAAAACTTTCAACATTCGGACTATATGTCCCATCTGATTTAACCAGAAGTATGTTCTCCAGTTACCTCACACCTTCCTCCTCCATCCTTCATTACACATTTTCTACAGCTACATGTCATATTTGTCATGTGACCTAGCTCCCAACCATCTGGCAGACACCTCATTCCATCTTTGAATTTAAGCAATTCTTAACAGTCTCATCTGTACCAATTCCATGGGGCTTATTCCAGGCACATCTAACCACGGGTCCCACAGTCTATCAAATTTTCCAGGGCTCCCCCTGTGCTGGTATATATATTTTTTCATTATAAGTGTTTTTCCCATGTTTTGTATCCATGTTGTGCACCTAGGTGGCGTAGCAGATTTCCATCCCATCAGTATTACCTTCCTGGCCTGAAACAGTGCTCATGCAAAGGCAACCCTCGTCACCTCCTCCGCAATCACCCCCTCCAAAACTCCCAGTAAGCAACACAAAGGATCTAGGGGGACATTGGCCTGGAACACCTGATTTAGTGTAGCCAGAACCTCCGTCCAATACCTATGGAGTTTGGGGCAACGCCAAAGGAGGTGAATCAGGTCCCCAGCTGCTGCCCTGCATCTGCCACATAGTGAGTCTGGTGCTCTGCCCATTCTGTATAACTTTACAGGGGTATAATGTATTCTCAATAGGATATATAGTTGGGAGACCTTTTGCACCACGTTTAGTGAGCAGGTGCTAACCGCTTGCAAAGCTTCTTCCCACACCTCCCCGTAAATGGGGCCCACTGAGCAGCCACCCTTGTGGGATACCCTTCTAAGAATGACGATAATAGCATGTTATAACATTGTGAGATTGTGCCTTTAGTCTCTGACGCCTCCTGCATCATATGAAAAACCAGTGTGGGGGACTGGGACCAGTCTGTCGCATCCCCATGTGCTTTAATTACATGCTGTAATTGTAAATAATAAAATAACATACTGGTAGGCAGAGAATATTTAGCTTGTAAATCCTTAAAAGATAACAATGTTCCATTACTAAAAATCTGATTCAAATGAGTGATACCCCTGCAGCGCCACTTGGGCCATTGTTGGATCTTGGCTAGTTCCGCGTATGTTTTATTTTCCCAAAGCGGGCTATACTTGGTAAAGCCTGTCACATTTTGCAGTTGTTTAGCCTTGTTCTAAACCTTCTGGAGAAGTGTATATGTGGGCATTTGCTTGTTGGGCCTTTGGAAAAGATGGGCTTCCAATCCCTCGGGAACTGACTCTGCCCCTGTGCCCACCAGCATAAGCTTAGCCGATGAAGCCATCGGCGAAGGAGCCATGGCACCTATCAGATGCTGCAATTGTGCTGCTAGGTAGTATATCCAGGGATTGGGGAGGGCAAGGCCTCCCCCCTTCTTTGAGCACTGCAGCTGTTCTAATTTAATTCTGGGGGGTTTGGTGTGCCACAATAACAGCCGGAATAAGGAGTTAAACCCTGAATATCTTCAGTGTAATAACTACTGGCGTGTTATGTAGCATGTACAAAAATTGTGGCATCAGAATCATCTTTATGAGATTAACTTTCCCTGCTAGGGACATTTTAAGTTTATTCCATACATTTATTTTATCTCTAAACCGCGATAGCAGAGGGTAGATATTCAGGCTACAGAATGCAGTAAGTTTGGGTGAAATGTTTATACCTAGGTATTTAAAGGTAGATACTATAGGTATCTGGCTCGGGGGTCTCTCATTAGTTATCGGCGATCCATCTATAAACATTAACACTGATTTAGTCCAGTTAATAGTGAGGCCTGAAAAGTGGCCAAACTTCGTGATAAGGGACATTACCTGATCTAGGGACCCCTCCATGTCTTCCAAGAACAGAAGCATGTCGTCGGTGTAGAGCATGATTTTTTCATGCAGTTCGCCATACCGAAAACCCCTAATCTGCGGGCAATCTCTCACCTGTGCCGCAAGGGGCTCTATAGCCAGTGCAAAGAGCAGGGGAGATAGAGGGCACCCCTGTCTGGTCCCCCTGCCCAATCCAAAGGCATGCGACATTCTATCTGCCATACGTATGGCTGCCTGTGGTGTATCATATAACAGCCTCACCCACCGGATGAACCTGGGCCCAAACCCAAACTTGGCCAGAACCGCCCACAGATACCTCCAGCACACGCTGTTGAACACCTTATTGGCGTCAAGAGACAACAGGGCCCTGCGACCAGTTGATTCCGAAGGAGTCTGCATGTTTAAGTATAGTCACCTAAGATTGGTCGCTGTAGATGTTCGAGGCATAAACCCTGCCTGATCTGAGTGGACGATTGATCTGACTATCCTATTGACCCGCATGGCCAGCACTTTAGCTAGTAATTTAATATCGCTCAGTAGCAGCGATATAGGCCTGTAAGTGCTGTGATCTAAAGGGTCTTTACCCATTTTTAGCAGTAGTATGATATTAGCTTTAGTCATGGTGGTGGGCAGCCTTCCTTATGTAAAGAAGGCATTTAATACCTCAAGCAGTTTGGGTAAGATTATTTCGCCATATTGGGTATAGACCTCCATGGGAAGCCCGTCGTCCCCTGGGGCCTTGCAAGTGGGAAAATAGGCTGCCGCCTCCCTCAACCCGTCTAGCGAGATTGGTGCTTCCATCTCTCCCCTCGCTTGGTGGGTCAGAGTTGGAAGTGTTATTGTACCCATGTATGTCTGCATCTGTGTAATTGTCACATGGATTGTATACCTCAGCATAAAAAGATGCCAGGTCCTCTATAATTTTCTCCGGATCATTCACCAGAAGTCCCAAAGAGCTAAGTATCGCTCCTATAGCAGGGGACGACTGTTGAGATCTGGCTATCCTAGCCAACAGTCTGCCAGTTTTTTCACCTTCTTCGTAAAATGCTTATTTGGTAAAAAAACATTTGTGTTCCGCGGCGCAGGATCTCAACCGGTCCAGAGACTCCTGAGTCAATATCCATGCCTCCCTCGCGGACTCTGATGAGTCTAGGACAAAAGCAAGCTCCAATTGCTTCACCCGGTCTTCCACCTGCACCAATAGGGCTGAGGAATTGTGTTTTATGTCTGCAATTTCAGCTATAAATGTACCCCTTAGGCATGCCTTAAATGCATCCCATCTCATTAGTAAATCAGTTTGTCTCTGGTTGTCAGAAAAATATTGTTCTATCTGTTTCACTATTCTATCGTGGGAAGTCAAAAGGCATTCAGTTTCCATGGTGCTCTCGGTAGTGAGGTCACCGGCCTGGTAATAAGGTAGGCAGCCAGAGGGGAGTGATCAGAAACCCCCCGGGGTAAATAATCCACCTCATGCAGAATGTTTAGAAGTTGCGGGGACCCCACGCATAGGTCTATACGGGAGAGTGACCCATGGGTTTTGGAGAAGCACGAGAACTGTTTGGTCGTGGGGTGTTTAGCTCTCCACAAGTCTGTCCATCCCACTTCTACCAGTAATCTACTCAAAATTGTGCCTCTGTTCCCCGAAGGCGGTTGTGCCAGGGGATGCCTGTCAAGTCTGGGATCTAGGTAGCCATTAAAGTCTCCCATGATCATTATAGGGACATCAGGTTTGTCAACCAGGCAAGTCAAGAGGAGTTGCAATATTTCCCTAGAGAAGGGAGGAGGTATGTACACAAACACCAAAATCAACGTCAAGGTATATAATCTGCCGTGTAGAAATACAAATCTACCCATAAAATCAATAACTGCGTCTAATTCCTGGTAGGCCAAGGACTTATGTACCAGGACAATCACCCCACGGGAATATGCAGTGTGAGTGGAGTGGTATGCCTTGCCCACCCAGGAATATTGCAGGAAGCTGACTGTGTCTCTTGTTAGATGAGTCTCCTGGAGGCTCACTATAGCGGGGTGAACTTTTCCAGGCAGGTGCTTATCATAGTGCGTTTCAAAGGATCATGGACACCACGGACATTCCATGTCACAATTGGAATGTTTGCCATGTTTGGTGCAGTAAGGTGTTATGTCCAAGGTAAACCTGCTTCTTCGCCCCCATCTCAGGCAGTAGAGAGTCAATGTACGTCCCAGTGACACAAATTTTCCTGGTGAAGCATTCGGTATTGATTTGCAATGATGACTTGAGGCGTCTGTGGAAGCATGTGCATGACATTTCCAGGTGGAAAAGTGTCATTCCTAGCATTGAAAGTGTGAATAGCAATTTTAAACTGTTTTTTTGGGTGTGGGCAACAGGTCAGAGGGGGACTCCCTCATTCTGCCTGCACACCCTAAATCGTGTCGTAAACTTGTGCCAACCGGGCACTTTTTAACCAGCCCCTTCAACTGGGGTAAATCGAGTTTCCGAAAAGTTCCTGTGGGTATATCTATCCCACCATGGTGTCAGTTATTTCTTAGTGAATCTCTTGTGAACAAAGCTCTTGTCAAGCGCTAACTTTGTAAAATAGAAACAGTGTCCCGCATTGTAATTTGTAGACTCTAAAACGTCTAAAAGTGGCATACCGACCTCATAACTCCGTGTAGTGGAGCTCAGTCTCCCATGTCAGCCTCTTTCCGCCTCCTGAGATCTTGTTCATTGCGGTCCAACCAGGCGGACGCTTCAGATGCAGATTCAAAGAAGGTTGACTGCCCTCTTGCTGTGATGCGTATACAACATGGTCGGAGAAGTCAGGATAAAATAATATTTTTGTTCCATTATAGTGCACTGCACCCCTTTTCCTGGCCAATCGAAGTATTATTTCTCTGTCCTTATAGTTCAGGAGTCTGGCCAACATGGATCTAGGTGGATTACCCAGAGGAAGGGTGCGGTGAGCTTGTTCCACTGCAAACAGTGTGGTGAAGGCGTCTTTGATGAATATGTCCTGTAACCATGCTTCAGTGAACGCCGTGGGGTCCCTGCCCTCCACCTTCTCCGGGAGCCCCACTATGCGTACATTATTTCTCCTGAATCGGTTCTCGATGTCGTCAGTTTTGGCGTTGGCTTGTGCTGATTGCTGTAATGCACTCCTAGTATCCCTAGTGAGGGGGGGTAGCATATCCTCCACCTCACTGATCCTACCCTCCACCGCTGTGGTTCTCTCCCTGATCTTTTGGATGTCATGGCACAGGAGGGACACCGTCTCAGTGAGGTTTCCAAATTGCACCTTCAGTCCATTCACAGACGCCGTGCAACTCTGCACCGCCCGTAAAATGGCAGTGTGGGCTGCTGTGCCTCTTCCTGCAGAGAGTCAGAACCGTCTGCATTAATGATCAGGGAGCCTTCTAAAGGCAGCGTGTCATCTAGTGCTATGGCGCCTTCTTGCCCATCCGTCTCCAATGCTAGTGACTGCTGGGTTAGGGGGGGAGCGCCACTCTGTCCCTGCATCTTTTGAGCATAATACACCATGTCTCTGGGCTGCTCCTTCCCCCACTGTTTCACAGACTTTATTGCCTTACCGCTTGGTTCCTGTGTCTTGTCTGTGCTGCGCGCCACACGCTGAGGCAGAGGAGAGCCGGCGCCATCTTGGCCTTCCATGGCCGCCGCTGCTGCAGCTTATTTCTCCCCCTTTCTGGTCATTCTGGGTGCCTGTGACTGTTCGCCGATGCTGTGGGGCTTTCTGCAGAGTCACGCTGTGCTGGTGAGTCGGTTGGATGCACGGAGCGGTGGCGGGTTTAGGATCTAGAGAGAATCAATAGCGGGAGCTCCATGTACAGCGTCTGCTCACATGCCCGTCCAGGCCACGCCCCCAGAATAATAATTTGATTTTATCATAAACTCCTATTTCATTTGAACTACTGTTGTCTGTGTTTCTTATCTGTATAATAGGTTCTCAAATGGCCTTTATTTTGGCCATTTTATACCATAGTGAAAACGTACCTTATTTGCTACATGAGATGACAATCTCGTGTTCAGCCAACTATTATGTTGTGCGGTGGGTCTGCTACACACGCACAATGTTTTTGTTATTAATATATCTAATGTATTAAGTTCAAAAACATTATGCCTTGTCAAAACCTTTAATTTCTTTGAGGCCATAAAATTGTCTGAGTTGGCCACATTTTAGAGCACATTGTCACTGGTACTACACTAACTTAACAAATACACTGGTATTGAGCATTGAAGTAATAAGCCACACGTTGTTTATTACAAAACATTTTACTCAAAGCACATTCACATGTGCGTTTTAAGGTTTTATAATAAACCAACATCTTGGTGTATAAACATGTATGTTTGCCATTATTTTTTCTTTTTTGGGGCTAAACAGCCATGTTTGAAAACATAAGATACACATCCCCAACTCAGGAACTTACAAAGTTCGATTTTGGTAAAGTGAAGGCCATATGAGACATTAGTATCCCAAGACTGTGTTGATGTTGCCTTCCTCAGATGAGGTGATCTCACACCTCTAAAAGCCAAAATTTGAAGCCACATACACATAGAAGCATAACTGTTAATTGTCCCTTATGATCCCCTGCCTAAAATGTGTGTAGGTACAAACCGGTTAGTTTCTAAAGCCCCAAAACACACAGTGTTTCAACATTAGGGATGAAATAATATGTAATGGGACCTCTGCGCTACTAAATATATATATAAAGTAATCCAAAGTGTATAAAAACATAAGAGTGGTGCTGCAAAATCAAATAGTGCTCACTGAATCACCATCAAAATAAACTGTGTAAAATAGGATTTTGCGCAAACACATGAAATGAAAATAAATAATAACTGATAAATCACATGAATGGTGTGCAACTAATAAATAATAAATAAAAAGTAAAAAGTTTCCAATAATGGTGAAAAATGCAGGCTTCTAATTTCCAGTTCAGCATTTCGATAGTACAGTACTCTCTGACGCTATTAGACCATTTAGACTACACAAACATGGCGTCGAAACAATTTCCGGCTACTGACTATAAATCCACGGAGGTCTCGACCAATCAGAATCCCTGATGAAGTCACGAGGTCACGTGACGCAACGCGTAGGATCCCGTTAGCCATCGCATACGATACCACACACTGCTCTAACCCAGAAGCGCTATCAGTGTGAACCGGAAGTTTTGCACCGGGTGACGGCGTCCCGCCGCCATCTTTGTCTGTCACCACCGCACACTGTACCCACAGTGTGTATGTTTTTTACCCACCGTTTTGGAAAGTTATTTTTTTATTTTATTGATGCAATAAAACCATCTTTTTAACAAACTACACCATTGGAAGCCCTCGTGTTCCTTCTCTTTTTCCTTACTTGGTTGGATTGGAGCCCATGATCCTGAATCACTCCAGACCAGAAGTGACTAGAGTATCCACTCACCAGGAACCACCACCAGGGGACACCCTCCTACTTCTCCCAGGCCATCACCTGTATCTACATTAAGGCTTTATCTTAAGCCCCTTAAGGTAAGGGCAATGGGAGACCTTTTTTAAGGGAAGGAAGCTATCTCACTATTGATTATATATGGAAGTTTATCAACCAGCTGATCTTTCACCTAATTGTCCAACTGGAAATTAGAAGCCTGCACTTTTCACCATTATTGGACACTTTTTACTTTTTATTTATTATTTATTAGTTGCACACCATTCATGTGATTTATCAGTTATTATTTATTTTCATTTCATGTGTTTGCGCAAAATCCTATTTTACACAGTTTATTTTGATGGTGATTCAGTGAGCACTATTTGATTTTGCAGCACCACTCTTATGTTTTTATACACTTTGGATAACTTTATATATATATTTAGTAGCGCAGAGGTCCCATTACATATTATTTGTCTTTTCACTATTTCACCTTTGCAGCCACTATGGAAGTTTTTAATTTCATGGAACAGAGGAAAATCAATTTAGATGAAGTATTTTCCATACAAAACAAAACTAATAGTGACTTAGCCAGTCTAGTGCGCAAATTAGGACACACCATGGAGAAAAAAGTGAGTCTCTGGTGGGACATCAACACTTTTGAATGGTACCTAAGGGAAAAAATAGTACCTAGAAGGCTAAGGTGGGAACTACTACCCAACGACGGACTCCTAGATAAGGAGTCCATTGATGAGTGGTATGAATTCTTTAATAGCAAGAGCTTAGAAGGTTTGGAATTTCTGCTCAAAAGAAAACAAAGGAAAATGCTCTATATAGAGCAACAAATAGAAGAATTGAAACTCAAGATTGAACCGTTTAAAGCCCCTAGTGATTTTAATACGTTAGCCAATCAAATGAATAAAGACCTCTTAGCTAAAGACTTGGAAGTCCAACAAAGGAAGATAAAAAAGTATCATAGAGACTGTGCGGACTACAAAGAAGATCAGGTTTTTAAATGGCAGTCTAAATTAGAAAACCCTTTAGTCACCTCCACTTACTCCACCCCAGAACGCCAAGTGAGAATAGAGGAACCAAAAGCCAGCACCTCTGCAACAACCCACACTTCAGAAGGTTGGAGAAATGGGGAACACGTGACACCAAGACGGGAATCAGAATACCAGGACCACTACAATTACAGATACCAGACTCCAAGGAACAACAGAAAGAAACCTTTCAAAAAACAACCAAGGAAACCATACCACAGTGGAGACCATTATGTGAAACCACAACCAAGCAGACCTTATGGGGGTACAACTTATGATAGATCGTACCCAAACAGACCCCAATAGGAGGGATATCAAAGGGAAAATAGAGATTACAGAGAATATACGTATCCCCAACCCTCCAACAGATGGGAAAGAAGGCCAATTCCAACTCATAATAGATTTGAACCACTGAGACAACCAACATACCATGATACAGATTACCGTCAATCAAATCACTATCAAGAACAACATAGGGCTGATTTTTTAGATCAGGATCGAGGAGACCACTCACCGAAACGGAGACAAGAACGCACACGACAATCCCCAAGAAGACACCAACAAGAGAGACACGGCACACCAAGACGAAGACACCACAAGGATCATCCCAGAAGATCCCCAGAACCAAGAGAGGACGCCGAGCGGGAAAGAGAGCCCAAAAGAAAGTGAGAATATTAGGTGAGGGTATATTCAATTTAAGCGGACAGGAACTAACCAGAGAAGAACTAGCGGTCCTCGACAAAGGTCTAAAATATGCGCCCATCCAAAATCTGAATAAATTCGACACATACATTGGAATTCGCAAGTATGTAAGAAAAATTACGATCAAGAAGGCCATCATGAGTAACCCACAAGTAAAGAATAATGACGGACCAAGCATACAAACCTTAATGCAACATAGCACTTTACGAAATAAGTCTCTTTTTAACCCCCAGATACAGGACAAACAACACATTGAAGTTTTTAAAGACCTAGTTTTAAAAGAATTGGACCAACTAAAAATAAAAAATATCAAAGACCCAGCTCACATTAAAAAGGGCATGCAAGCATTAACCAAAAGAAAGGACCTCGTAATAAGACCAGCCGATAAAGGAGGAGGAGTAGTGTTACAAAACAAAGATAACTATCTAAAAGAGATTGAACGCCAACTTTCTGATGAGTCCACATGCACTAAATTACAGAGAAACCCTACGTTACAAATTAAACGTGGACTTGAACAACTAGTCCAAAAGGGAGTCAAAAAATCAATACTTAATAATAAAGAAGCCAAGTACCTAGTACCAGAATTGGCTACTGACTATAAATCCACGGAGGTCTCGACCAATCAGAATCCCTGATGAAGTCACGAGGTTACGTGACGCAACGCGTAGGATCCCGTTAGCCATCGCATACGATACCACACACTGCTCTAACCCAGAAGCGCTATCAGTGTGAACCGGAAGTTTTGCACCGGGTGACGGTGTCCCGCCGCCATCTTTGTCTGTCACCACCGCACACTGTACCCACAGTGTGTATGTTTTTTACCCACCGTTTTGGAAAGTTATTTTTTTATTTTATTGATGCAATAAAACCATCTTTTTAACGAACTACACCATTGGAAGCCCTCGTGTTCCTTCTCTTTTTCCTTACTTGGTTGGATTGGAGTCCATGATCCTGAATCACTCCAGACCAGAAGTGACTAGAGTATCCACTCACCAGGAACCACCACCAGGGGACACCCTCCTACTTCTCCCAGGCCATCACCTGTATCTACATTAAGGCTTTATCTTAAGCCCCTTAAGGTAAGGGCAATGGGAGACCTTTTTTAAGGGAAGGAAGCTATCTCACTATTGATTATATATGGACGTTTATCAACCAGCTGATCTTTCACCTAATTGTCCAACTGGAAATTAGAAGCCTGCACTTTTCACCATTATTGGACACTTTTTACTTTTTATTTATTATTTATTAGTTGCACACCATTCATGTGATTTATCAGTTATTATTTATTTTCATTTCATGTGTTTGCGCAAAATCCTATTTTACACAGTTAACATTAGGGATGAGCTTCATTGCCTGTTCGGTTGTTCGTCAAATTGTGAACGTTATGGGCGTGGCTTTGGCCAATTATGGCTCAGGGGGTTTAGTACACACCCCGCACTATATAAGGCTGCCTGCGTGGCAGCCTTGTGTAGTGTGTTGCAGCGGCAGAGAGAGATAGACAGAGAGACAGTGTCATTTGATTTAAGTAAGATTAGTTAGAGCAGGCAGGCAAGTCAGTTAGCTGCACTTATAGTGTATTGTGTATATATATATATATGCATCCTAGGTGTTGTATATACAGTGGGGACGGAAAGTATTAAGACCCCCTTAAATTTTTCACTCTTTGTTATATTGCAGCCATTTGTTAAAATCATTCAGTTCATTTTTTTCCTCATTAATGTACACACAGCACCTAATATTGACAGAAAAACACAGAATTGTTGACATTTTTGCAGATTTATTAAAAGAGAAAAACTGAAATATCACGTGGTCCTAAGAATTCAGACCCTTTGCTCAGTATTTAGTAGAAGCACCTTTTTGATCTAATACAGCCATGAGTCTTTTTGGGAAAGATGCAACAAGTTTTTCACACCTGGATTTGGGGATCCTCTGCCATTCATTCTTGCAGATCCTCTCCAGTTCTGTCAGGTTGGATGGTAAATGTTGGTGGACTGACATTTTTAGGTCTCTTCACAGATGCTCAATTGGGTTTAAGTCAGGGCTCTGGCTGGGCCATTCAAGAACAGTCACAGAGTTGTTGTGAAGCCACTCCTTCATTATTTTATTTGTGTGCTTTGGGTCATTGTCTTGTTGGAAGGTAAACCTTCAGCCCAGTCTAAGGTCCTGAGCCCTCTGGAGAAGGTTTTCATCCAGGGTATCCCTGTACTTGGCAGCATTCATCTTTCCCTCGATTGCAACCAGTCGTCCTGTCCCTGCAGCTGAAAAATACCCCATAGCATGATGCTGCCACCACCATGCTTCACTGTTGGGACTGTATTAGACAGGTGATGAGCAGTGCCTGGTTTTCTCCACACATACCGCTTAGAATTAAGGCCAAAAAGTTATATCTCGGTCTCATCAGATCAGAGAATCTTATTTCTCACCTGGAGTAGTTCAGGTGTTTTTTTTAGCAAACTCCATGCAGGCTTTCATGTGTCTTGCACTGAGGAGAGGCTTCCGTCGGGCTACTCTGCCATAAAGCCCTGACTGGTGGAGGGCTGCAGTGATGGCTGGCTTTCTCCAACTTTCTCCCATCTCCTGACGGCATCTCTGGAGCTCAGCCACAGTGATCTTTGGGTTCTTCTTAACCTCTCTCACCAAGGCTCTTCTCCACCGATAGCTCAGTTTGGCTGGACGGCCAGCTCTAGGAAGGGTTCTGGTCATCCCAAACGTCTTTCATTTAAGGATTATGGAGGCCACTGTGCTCTTAGGAACCTTAAGTGCAGCAGAAATTTTTTCGTAACCATGGCCAGTTCTGTGTCTTGCCACAATTCCATCTCTGAGCTCTTCAGGCAGTTCCTTTGACCTCATGATTCTCATTTGCTCTGACATGCACTGTGAGCTGTAAGGTCTTATATTGACAGGTGTGTGGCTTTCCTAATCAAGTCCAATCAGTATAATCAAACACAGCTGGACTCAAATGAAGGTGTAGAACCATCGCAGGGATGATCAGAAGAAATAGACAGCACCTGAGTTAAATATATGAGTGTCACAGCAAAGGGTCTGAATACTTAGGACCATGTGATATTTCAGTTTTTTTTTAATACATCTGCAAAAATGTCAACAATTCTGTGTTTTTCTGTCAATATGGGGTGTTGTGTGTACATTAATGAGGAAAAAAAATGAACTTAAATGACTGCAATGGCTGCAATATAACAAAGAGTGGAAAATTTAAGGGGGTCTGAATATTTCTGTGTATATATATATATATATATATATACACTGTATTCAGTTTAGCTAGATCGTTCCTGTTATTCTCTCCCTAATATACTGACAGGCAGGCAGGTGTTTTTACAGTATTTACAGTATTTACAGTTAGTGTTCTGTGTCCTCTGCACAGTGTGCACCTAAAGCTACCTGAAGAAAATTGCTGGTGTTCTTCTGATCCTATTAGTACCACAGGCAGGCAGGTGCAGTATTTACAGTTAGTGTACTGTGTCCTCTACACAGTGTGCACCTAAAGCTACCTGAAGAAAATTGCTGGTGTTCTTCTGATCCTATTAGTACCACAGGCAGGCAGCTGCAGTATTTACAGTTAGTGTACTGTGTCCTCTGCACAGTGTGCACCTAAAGCTACCTGAAGAAAATTGCTGGTGTTCTTCTGATCCTATCAGTATCACAGGCAGGCAGCTGCAGTATTTACAGTTAGTGTACTGTGTCCTCTGCACAGTGTGCACCTAAAGCTACCTAAAGACAATTGCTGGTGTTCCTCTGATCCTATTAGTACCACAGACAGGCAGGTGCAGTATTTACAGTTAGTGTACTGTGTCCTCTACACAGTGTGCACCTAAAGCTACCTGAAGAAAATTGCTGGTGTTCTTCTGATCCTATTAGTACCACAGGCAGGCAGCTGCAGTATTTACAGTTAGTGTACTGTGTCCTCTGCACAGTGTGCACCTAAAGCTACCAGAAGAAAATTGCTGGTGTTCTTCTGATCCTATCAGTACCACAGGCAGGCAGGTGCAGTATTTACAGTTAGTGTACTGTGTCCTCTACACAGTGTGCACCTAAAGCTACCTGAAGAAAATTGCTGGTGTTCTTCTGATCCTATTAGTACCACAGGCAGGCAGCTGCAGTATTTACAGTTAGTGTACTGTGTCCTCTGCACAGTGTGCACCTAAAGCTACCTGAAGAAAATTGCTGGTGTTCTTCTGATCCTATCAGTATCACAGGCAGGCAGCTGCAGTATTTACAGTTAGTGTACTGTGTCCTCTGCACAGTGTGCACCTAAAGCTACCTAAAGACAATTGCTGGTGTTCTGATCCTATTAATACCACAGGCAGGCAGCTGCAGTATTTACAGTTAGTGTACTGTGTCCTCTGCACAGTGTGCACCTAAAGCTACCTGAAGACAATTGCTGTTGTTCTGATCTTATTAATACCACAGGCAGGCAGCTGCAGTATTTACAGTTAGCATACTGTATCCTCTGCACAGTGTGCACCTACAGCTACCTGAAGACAATTGCTGGTGTTCTCCTGATCCTATTAGCATAACAGGCAGGCAGCTGCAGTATTTACAGTTAGTGTACTGTGTCCTCTGCACATTGTGCACCTAAAGCTACCTGAAGACAATTGCCGGTGTTCTGATCCTATTAATACCACAGGCAGGCAGCTGCAGTATTTACAGTTAGTGTAATGTGTCCTCTGCACAGTGTGCACCTAAAGCTACCTGAAGGCAATTGCTGGTGTTCTGATCCTATTAATACCACAGGCAGGCAGATGCAGTATTTACAGTTGGTGTACTGTGTCATCTGCACAGTGTGCACCTAAAGCTACCTGAAGACAATTGCTGGTGTTCTTATGATACTATTAATACCACAGGCAGGCAGCTGCAGTATTTACAGTTAGTGTACTGTGTCCTCTGCACAGTGTGCACCTAAAGCTACCTGAAGAAAATTGCTGGTGTTCTTCTGATCCTATTAGTACCACAGGCAGGCAGCTGCAGTATTTACAGTTAGTGTAATGTGTCCTCTGCACAGTGTGCACCTAAAGCTACCTGAAGAAAATTGCTGGTGTTCTTCTGATCCTATTAGTACCACAGGCAGGCAGCTGCAGTATTTACAGTTAGTGTAATGTGTCCTCTGCACAGTGTGCTCCTAAAGCTACCTGAAGAAAATTGCTGGTGTTCTTCTGATCCTATTAGTACCACAGGCATGCAGCTGCAGTATTTACAGTTAGTGT
The DNA here is from genome assembly GCF_042186555.1 of Aquarana catesbeiana. NCBI lineage: Eukaryota > Metazoa > Chordata > Amphibia > Anura > Ranidae > Aquarana > Aquarana catesbeiana. Next base: position 431,408,936 of record NC_133328.1, read on the forward strand.
ACTGTGTCCTCTGCACAGTGTGCACCTAAAGCTACCTGAAGACAATTGCTGGTGTTCTGATCCTAATAATACCACAGGCAGGCAGCTGCAGTATTTACAGTTAGTGTACTGTGTCCTCTGGACAGTGTGCACCTAAAGCTACCTGAAGAAAATTGCTGGTGTTCTTCTGATCCTATTAGTACCACAGGCAGGCAGCTGCAGTATTTACAGTTAGTGTAATGTGTCCTCTGCACATTGTGTACCTAAAGCTACCTGAAGAAAATTGCTGGTGTTCTTCTGATCCTATTAATACCACAGGTAGGCAGCTGCAGTATTTACAGTTAGTGTACTGTGTCCTCTGCACAGTGTGCACCTAAAGCTACCTGAAGACAATTGCTGGTGTTCTGATCCTAATAATACCACAGGCAGGCAGCTGCAGTATTTACAGTTGGTGTACTGTGTCATCTGCACAGTGTGCACCTAAAGCTACCTGAAGACAATTGCTGGTGTTCTGATCCTAATAATACCACAGGCAGGCAGCTGCAGTATTTACAGTTAGTGTACTGTGTCCTCTGCACAGTGTGCACCTAAAGCTACCTGAAGAAAATTGCTGGTGTTCTGATCCTATTAATACCACAGGCAGACAGCTGCACTATTTACAGTTAGTGTACTGTGTCCTCTGCACAGTGTGCACCTAAAGCTACCTGAAGACAATTGCTGTTGTTCTGATCCTATTAATACCACAGGCAGGCAGCTGCAGTATTTACAGTTAGTGTACTGTATCCTCTGCACAGTGTGCACCTACAGCTACCTGAAGACAATTGCTGGTGTGATCCTATTAGTACCACAGGCAGGCAGCTGCAGTATTTACAGTTAGTGTACTGTGTCCTCTGCACAGTGTGCACCTAAAGCTACCTGAAGACAATTGCTGGTGTTCTGATCCTATCAATACCACAGGCAGGCAGCTGCAGTATTTACAGTTAGTGTACTGTGTCCTCTGCACAGTGTGCACCTAAAGCTACCTGAAGGCAATTGCTGGTGTTCTGATCCTATTAATACCACAGGCAGGCAGCTGCAGTATTTACAGTTAGTGTAATGTGTCCTCTGCACAGTGTGCACCTAAAGCTACCTGAAGACAATTGCTGGTGTTCTCCTGATCCTATTAGCATAACAGGCAGGCAGCTGCAGTATTTACAGTTAGTGTACTGTGTCCTCTGCACATTGTGCACCTAAAGCTACCTGAAGACAATTGCCGGTGTTCTGATCCTATTAATACCACAGGCAGGCAGCTGCAGTATTTACAGTTAGTGTAATGTGTCCTCTGCACAGTGTGCACCTAAAGCTACCTGAAGGCAATTGCTGGTGTTCTGATCCTATTAATACCACAGGCAGGCAGATGCAGTATTTACAGTTGGTGTACTGTGTCATCTGCACAGTGTGCACCTAAAGCTACCTGAAGACAATTGCTGGTGTTCTTATGATACTATTAATACCACAGGCAGGCAGCTGCAGTATTTACAGTTAGTGTACTGTGTCCTCTGCACAGTGTGCACCTAAAGCTACCTGAAGAAAATTGCTGGTGTTCTTCTGATCCTATTAGTACCACAGGCAGGCAGCTGCAGTATTTACAGTTAGTGTAATGTGTCCTCTGCACAGTGTGCACCTAAAGCTACCTGAAGAAAATTGCTGGTGTTCTTCTGATCCTATTAGTACCACAGGCAGGCAGCTGCAGTATTTACAGTTAGTGTAATGTGTCCTCTGCACAGTGTGCTCCTAAAGCTACCTGAAGAAAATTGCTGGTGTTCTTCTGATCCTATTAGTACCACAGGCATGCAGCTGCAGTATTTACAGTTAGTGTACTGTGTCCTCTGCACAGTGTGCACCTAAAGCTACCTGAAGACAATTGCTGGTGTTCTGATCCTAATAATACCACAGGCAGGCAGCTGCAGTATTTACAGTTAGTGTACTGTGTCCTCTGGACAGTGTGCACCTAAAGCTACCTGAAGAAAATTGCTGGTGTTCTTCTGATCCTATTAGTACCACAGGCAGGCAGCTGCAGTATTTACAGTTAGTGTAATGTGTCCTCTGCACATTGTGTACCTAAAGCTACCTGAAGAAAATTGCTGGTGTTCTTCTGATCCTATTAATACCACAGGTAGGCAGCTGCAGTATTTACAGTTAGTGTACTGTGTCCTCTGCACAGTGTGCACCTAAAGCTACCTGAAGACAATTGCTGGTGTTCTGATCCTAATAATACCACAGGCAGGCAGCTGCAGTATTTACAGTTGGTGTACTGTGTCATCTGCACAGTGTGCACCTAAAGCTACCTGAAGACAATTGCTGGTGTTCTGATCCTAATAATACCACAGGCAGGCAGCTGCAGTATTTACAGTTAGTGTACTGTGTCCTCTGCACAGTGTGCACCTAAAGCTACCTGAAGAAAATTGCTGGTGTTCTGATCCTATTAATACCACAGGCAGACAGCTGCACTATTTACAGTTAGTGTACTGTGTCCTCTGCACAGTGTGCACCTAAAGCTACCTGAAGACAATTGCTGTTGTTCTGATCCTATTAATACCACAGGCAGGCAGCTGCAGTATTTACAGTTAGTGTACTGTATCCTCTGCACAGTGTGCACCTACAGCTACCTGAAGACAATTGCTGGTGTGATCCTATTAGTACCACAGGCAGGCAGCTGCAGTATTTACAGTTAGTGTACTGTGTCCTCTGCACAGTGTGCACCTAAAGCTACCTGAAGACAATTGCTGGTGTTCTGATCCTATCAATACCACAGGCAGGCAGCTGCAGTATTTACAGTTAGTGTACTGTGTCCTCTGCACAGTGTGCACCTAAAGCTACCTGAAGGCAATTGCTGGTGTTCTGATCCTATTAATACCACAGGCAGGCAGCTGCAGTATTTACAGTTGGTGTACTGTGTCATCTGCACAGTGTGCACCTAAAGCTACCTGAAGACAATTGCTGGTGTTCTGATCCTATTAATACCACAGGCAGGCAGCTGCAGTATTTACAGTTAGCATACTGTATCCTCTGCACAGTGTGCACCTACAGCTACCTGAAGACAATTGCTGGTGTTCTCCTGATCCTATTAGTATAACAGGCAGGCAGCTGCAGTATTTACAGTTAGTGTACTGTGTCCTTTGCACATTGTGCACCTAAAGCTACCTGAAGACAATTGCCGGTGTTCTGATCCTATTAATACCACAGGCAGGCAGCTGCAGTATTTACAGTTAGTGTAATGTGTCCTCTGCACAGTGTGCACCTAAAGCTACCTGAAGGCAATTGCTGGTGTTCTGATCCTATTAATACCACAGGCAGGCAGCTGCAGTATTTATAGTTGGTGTACTGTGTCATCTGCACAGTGTGCACCTAAAGCTACCTGAAGACAATTGCTGGTGTTCTTATGATACTATTAATACCACAGGCAGGCAGCTGCAGTATTTACAGTTAGTGTACTGTGTCCTCTGCACAGTGTGCACCTAAAGCTACCTGAAGAAAATTGCTGGTGTTCTTCTGATCCTATTAGTACCACAGGCAGGCAGCTGCAGTATTTACAGTTAGTGTAATGTGTCCTCTGCACAGTGTGCACCTAAAGCTACCTGAAGAAAATTGCTGGTGTTCTTCTGATCCTATTAGTACCACAGGCAGGCAGCTGCAGTATTTACAGTTAGTGTAATGTGTCCTCTGCACAGTGTGCTCCTAAAGCTACCTGAAGAAAATTGCTGGTGTTCTTCTGATCCTATTAGTACCACAGGCAGGCAGCTGCAGGATTTAAAGTTAGTGTACTGTGTCCTCTGCACAGTGTGCACCTAAAGCTACCTGAAGACAATTGCTGGTGTTTTGATCCTAATAATACCACAGGCAGGCAGCTGCAGTATTTACAGTTAGTGTACTGTGTCCTCTGCACAGTGTGCACCTAAAGCTACCTGAAGACAATTGCTGGTGTTCTGATCCTATTAATACCACAGGCAGGCAGCTGCAGTATTTACAGTTAGTGTACTGTGTCCTCTGGACAGTGTGCACCTAAAGCTACCTGAAGAAAATTGCTGGTGTTCTTCTGATCCTATTAGTACCACAGGCAGGCAGCTGCAGTATTTACAGTTAGTGTAATGTGTCCTCTGCACATTGTGTACCCAAAGCTACCTGAAGAAAATTGCTGGTGTTCTTCTGATCCTATTAATACCACAGGTAGGAAGCTGCAGTATTTACAGTTAGTGTACTGTGTCCTCTGCACAGTGTGCACCTAAAGCTACCTGAAGACAATTTCTGGTGTTCTGATCCTATTAATACCACAGGCAGGCAGCTGCAGTATTTACAGTTAGTGTACTGTGTCCTCTGCACAGTGTGCACCTAAAGCTACCTGAAGACAATTGCTGGTGTGATCCTATTAGTACCACAGGCAGGCAGCTGCAGGATTTAAAGTTAGTGTACTGTGTCCTCTGCACAGTGTGCACCTAAAGCTACCTGAAGACAATTGCTGGTGTTTTGATCCTAATAATACCACAGGCAGGCAGCTGCAGTATTTACAGTTAGTGTACTGTGTCCTCTGCACAGTGTGCACCTAAAGCTACCTGAAGACAATTGCTGGTGTTCTGATCCTATTAATACCACAGGCAGGCAGCTGCAGTATTTACAGTTAGTGTACTGTGTCCTCTGGACAGTGTGCACCTAAAGCTACCTGAAGAAAATTGCTGGTGTTCTTCTGATCCTATTAGTACCACAGGCAGGCAGCTGCAGTATTTACAGTTAGTGTAATGTGTCCTCTGCACATTGTGTACCCAAAGCTACCTGAAGAAAATTGCTGGTGTTCTTCTGATCCTATTAATACCACAGGTAGGAAGCTGCAGTATTTACAGTTAGTGTACTGTGTCCTCTGCACAGTGTGCACCTAAAGCTACCTGAAGACAATTTCTGGTGTTCTGATCCTATTAATACCACAGGCAGGCAGCTGCAGTATTTACAGTTAGTGTACTGTGTCCTCTGCACAGTGTGCACCTAAAGCTACCTGAAGACAATTGCTGTTGTTCTGATCTTATTAATACCACAGGCAGGCAGCTGCAGTATTTACAGTTAGCATACTGTATCCTCTGCACAGTGTGCACCTACAGCTACCTGAAGACAATTGCTGGTGTTCTCCTGATCATATTAGTATAACAGGCAGGCAGCTGCAGTATTTACAGTTAGTGTACTGTGTCCTCTGCACATTGTGCACCTAAAGCTACCTGAAGACAATTGCCGGTGTTCTGATCCTATTAATACTACAGGCAGGCAGCTGCAGTATTTACAGTTACTGTAATGTGTCCTCTGCACAGTGTGCACCTAAAGCTACCTGAAGGCAATTGCTGGTGTTCTGATCCTATTAATACCACAGGCAGGCAGATGCAGTATTTACAGTTGGTGTACTGTGTCATCTGCACAGTGTGCACCTAAAGCTACCTGAAGACAATTGCTGGTGTTCTTATGATACTATTAATACCACAGGCAGGCAGCTGCAGTATTTACAGTTAGTGTACTGTGTCCTCTGCACAGTGTGCACCTAAAGCTACCTGAAGAAAATTGCTGGTGTTCTTCTGATCCTATTAGTACCACAGGCAGGCAGCTGCAGTATTTACAGTTAGTGTAATGTGTCCTCTGCACAGTGTGCACCCAAAGCTACCTGAAGAAAATTGCTGGTGTTCTTCTGATCCTATTAGTACCACAGGCAGGCAGCTGCAGTATTTACAGTTAGTGTACTGTGTCCTCTGCACAGTGTGCACCTAAAGCTACCTGAAGATATTTGCTGGTGTTCTGATCCTAATAATACCACAGGCAGGCAGCTGCAGTATTTACAGTTGGTGTACTGTGTCATCTGCACAGTGTGCACCTAAAGCTACCTGAAGACAATTGCTGGTGTTTTGATCCTAATAATACCACAGGCAGGCAGCTGCAGTATTTACAGTTAGTGTACTGTGTCCTCTGCACAGTGTGCACCTAAAGCTACCTGAAGAATATTGCTGGTGTTCTGATCCTATTAATACCACAGGCAGACAGCTGCCCTATTTACAGTTAGTGTACTGTGTCCTCTGCACAGTGTGCACCTAAAGCTACCTGAAGACAATTGCTGTTGTTCTGATCCTATTAATACCACAGGCAGGCAGCTGCAGTATTTACAGTTAGTGTACTGTATCCTCTGCACAGTGTGCACCTACAGCTACCTGAAGACAATTGCTGGTGTGATCCTATTAGTACCACAGGCAGGCAGCTGCAGTATTTACAGTTAGTGTACTGTGTCCTCTGCACAGTGTGCACCTAAAGCTACCTGAAGACAATTGCTGGTGTTCTGATCCTATTAATACCACAGGCAGACAGCTGCAGTATTTACAGTTAGTGTACTGTGTCCTCTGCACAGTGTTCACCTAAAGCTACCTGAAGGCAATTGCTGGTGTTCTGATCCTATTAATACCACAGGCAGGCAGCTGCAGTATTTACAGTTAGTGTAATGTGTCCTCTGCACAGTGTGCACCTAAAGCTACCTGAAGGCAATTGCTGGTGTTCTGATCCTATTAATACCACAGGCAGGCAGCAGCAGTATTTACAGTTAGTGTACTGTGTCCTCTGCACAGTGTGCACCTAAAGCTACCTGAAGAAAATTGCTCGTGTTCTGATCCTATTAATACCACAGGCAGACAGCTGCACTATTTACAGTTAGTGTACTGTGTCATCTGCACAGTGTGCACCTAAAGCTACCTGAAGACAATTGCTGGTGTTTTGATCCTAATAATACCACAGGCAGGCAGCTGCAGTATTTACAGTTAGTGTACTGTGTCCTCTGCACAGTGTGCACCTAAAGCTACCTGAAGAAAACTGCTGGTGTTCTGATCCTATTAATACCACAGGCAGACAGCTGCACTATTTACAGTTAGTGTACTGTGTCCTCTGCACAGTGTGCACCTAAAGCTACCTGAAGACAATTGCTGTTGTTCTGATCCTATTAATACCACAGGCAGGCAGCTGCAGTATTTACAGTTAGTGTACTGTATCCTCTGCACAGTGTGCACCTACAGCTACCTGAAGACAATTGCAGGTGTGATCCTATTAGTACCACAGGCAGGCAGCTGCAGTATTTACAGTTAGTGTACTGTGTCCTCTGCACAGTGTGCACCTAAAGCTACCTGAAGACAATTGCTGGTGTTCTGATCCTATTAATACCACAGGCAGACAGCTGCAGTATTTACAGTTAGTGTACTGTGTCCTCTGCACAGTGTGCACCTAAAGCTACCTGAAGGCAATTGCTGGTGTTCTGATCCTATTAATACCACAGGCAGGCAGCTGCAGTATTTACAGTTGGTGTACTGTGTCATCTGCACAGTGTGCACCTAAAGCTACCTGAAGACAATTGCTGTTGTTCTGATCCTATTAATACCACAGGCAGGCAGCTGCAGTATTTACAGTTAGCATACTGTATCCTCTGCACAGTGTGCACCTACAGCTACCTGAAGACAATTGCTGGTGTTCTCCTGATCCTATTAGTATAACAGGCAGGCAGCTGCAGTATTTACAGTTAGTGTACTGTGTCCTTTGCACATTGTGCACCTAAAGCTACCTGAAGACAATTGACGGTGTTCTGATCCTATTAATACCACAGGCAGGCAGCTGCAGTATTTACAGTTAGTGTAATGTGTCCTCTGCACAGTGTGCACCTAAAGCTACCTGAAGGCAATTGCTGGTGTTCTGATCCTATTAATACCACAGGCAGGCAGCTGCAGTATTTACAGTTGGTGTACTGTGTCATCTGCACAGTGTGCACCTAAAGCTACCTGAAGACAATTGCTGGTGTTCTTATGATACTATTAATACAACAGGCAGGCAGCTGCAGTATTTACAGTTAGTGTACTGTGTCCTCTGCACAGTGTGCACCTAAAGCTACCTGAAGAAAATTGCTGGTGTTCTTCTGATCCTATTAGTACCACAGGCAGGCAGCTGCAGTATTTACAGTTAGTGTAATGTGTCCTCTGCACAGTGTGCACCTAAAGCTACCTGAAGAAAATAGCTGGTGTTCTTCTGATCCTATTAGTACCACAGGCAGGCAGCTGCAGTATTTACAGTTAGTGTAATGTGTCCTCTGCACAGTGTGCTCCTAAAGCTACCTGAAGAAAATTGCTGGTGTTCTTCTGATCCTATTAGTACCACAGGCAGGCAGCTGCAGTATTTACAGTAAGTGTACTGTGTCCTCTGCACAGTGTGCACCTAAAGCTACCTGAAGACAATTGCTGGTGTTCTGATCCTAATAATACCACAGGCAGGCAGCTGCAGTATTTACAGTTAGTGTACTGTGTCCTCTGCACAGTGTGCACCTAAAGCTACCTGAAGACAATTGCTGGTGTTCTGATCCTATTAATACCACAAGCAGGCAGCTGCAGTATTTACAGTTAGTGTACTGTGTCCTCTGGACAGTGTGCACCTAAAGCTACCTGAAGAAAATTGCTGGTGTTCTTCTGATCCTATTAGTACCACAGGCAGGCAGCTGCAGTATTTACAGTTAGTGTAATGTGTCCTCTGCACAGTGTGCACCTAAAGCTACTTGAAGGCAATTGCTGGTGTTCTGATCCTATTAATACCACAGGCAGGCAGCTGCAGTATTTACAGTTGGTGTACTGTGTCATCTGCACAGTGTGCACCTAAAGCTACCTGAAGACAATTGCTGGTGTTCTTATGATACTATTAATACCACAGACAGGCAGCTGCAGTATTTACAGTTAGTGTGCTGTGTCCTCTGCACAGTGTGCACCTAAAGCTACCTGAAGAAAATTGCTGGTGTTCTTCTGATCCTATTAGTACCACAGGCAGGCAGCTGCAGTATTTACAGTTAGTGTAATGTGTCCTCTGCACAGTGTGCACCTAAAGCTACCTGAAGAAAATTGCTGGTGTTCGTCTGATCCTATTAGTACCACAGGCAGGCAGCTGCAGTATTTACAGTTAGTGTAATGTGTCCTCTGCACAGTGTGCTCCTAAAGCTACCTGAAGAAAATTGCTGGTGTTTTTCTGATCCTATTAGTACCACAGGCAGGCAGCTGCAGTATTTACAGTTAGTGTACTGTGTCCTCTGCACAGTGTGCACCTAAAGTTACCTGAAGACAATTGCTGGTGTTCTGATCCTAATAATACCACAGGCAGGCAGCTGCAGTATTTACAGTTAGTGTACTTTGTCCTCTGCACAGTGTGCACCTAAAGCTACCTGAAGACAATTGCTGGTGTTCTGATCCTATTATTACCACAGGCAGGCAGCTGCAGTATTTACAGTTAGTGTACTGTGTCCTCTGGACAGTGTGCACCTAAAGCTACCTGAAGAAAATTGCTGGTGTTCTTCTGATCCTATTAGTACCACAGGCAGGCAGCCGCAGTATTTACAGTTAGTGTAATGTGTCCTCTGCACATTGTGTACCTAAAGCTACCTGAAGAAAATTGCTGGTGTTCTTCTGATCCTATTAATACCACAGGTAGGCAGCTGCAGTATTTACAGTTAGTGTACTGTGTCCTCTGCACAGTGTGCACCTAAAGCTACCTTAAGAAAATCGCTGGTGTTCTTCTGATCCTATTAGTACCACAGGCAGGCAGCTGCAGTATTTACAGTTAGTGTAATGTGTCCTCTGCACAGTGTGCACCTAAAGCTACCTGAAGAAAATAGCTGGTGTTCTTCTGATCCTATTAGTACCACAGGCAGGCAGCTGCAGTATTTACAGTTAGTGTAATGTGTCCTCTGCACAGTGTGCTCCTAAAGCTACCTGAAGAAAATTGCTGGTGTTCTTCTGATCCTATTAGTACCACAGGCAGGCAGCTGCAGTATTTACAGTAAGTGTACTGTGTCCTCTGCACAGTGTGCACCTAAAGCTACCTGAAGACAATTGCTGGTGTTCTGATCCTAATAATACCACAGGCAGGCAGCTGCAGTATTTACAGTTAGTGTACTGTGTCCTCTGCACAGTGTGCACCTAAAGCTACCTGAAGACAATTGCTGGTGTTCTGATCCTATTAATACCACAAGCAGGCAGCTGCAGTATTTACAGTTAGTGTACTGTGTCCTCTGGACAGTGTGCACCTAAAGCTACCTGAAGAAAATTGCTGGTGTTCTTCTGATCCTATTAGTACCACAGGCAGGCAGCTGCAGTATTTACAGTTAGTGTAATGTGTCCTCTGCACAGTGTGCACCTAAAGCTACTTGAAGGCAATTGCTGGTGTTCTGATCCTATTAATACCACAGGCAGGCAGCTGCAGTATTTACAGTTGGTGTACTGTGTCATCTGCACAGTGTGCACCTAAAGCTACCTGAAGACAATTGCTGGTGTTCTTATGATACTATTAATACCACAGACAGGCAGCTGCAGTATTTACAGTTAGTGTACTGTGTCCTCTGCACAGTGTGCACCTAAAGCTACCTGAAGAAAATTGCTGGTGTTCTTCTGATCCTATTAGTACCACAGGCAGGCAGCTGCAGTATTTACAGTTAGTGTAATGTGTCCTCTGCACAGTGTGCACCTAAAGCTACCTGAAGAAAATTGCTGGTGTTCGTCTGATCCTATTAGTACCACAGGCAGGCAGCTGCAGTATTTACAGTTAGTGTAATGTGTCCTCTGCACAGTGTGCTCCTAAAGCTACCTGAAGAAAATTGCTGGTGTTTTTCTGATCCTATTAGTACCACAGGCAGGCAGCTGCAGTATTTACAGTTAGTGTACTGTGTCCTCTGCACAGTGTGCACCTAAAGTTACCTGAAGACAATTGCTGGTGTTCTGATCCTAATAATACCACAGGCAGGCAGCTGCAGTATTTACAGTTAGTGTACTGTGTCCTCTGCACAGTGTGCACCTAAAGCTACCTGAAGACAATTGCTGGTGTTCTGATCCTATTATTACCACAGGCAGGCAGCTGCAGTATTTACAGTTAGTGTACTGTGTCCTCTGGACAGTGTGCACCTAAAGCTACCTGAAGAAAATTGCTGGTGTTCTTCTGATCCTATTAGTACCACAGGCAGGCAGCCGCAGTATTTACAGTTAGTGTAATGTGTCCTCTGCACATTGTGTACCTAAAGCTACCTGAAGAAAATTGCTGGTGTTCTTCTGATCCTATTAATACCACAGGTAGGCAGCTGCAGTATTTACAGTTAGTGTACTGTGTCCTCTGCACAGTGTGCACCTAAAGCTACCTTAAGAAAATCGCTGGTGTTCTTCTGATCCTATTAGTACCACAGGCAGGCAGCTGCAGTATTTACAGTTAGTGTAATGTGTCCTCTGCACAGTGTGCACCTAAAGCTACCTGAAGAAAATTGCTGGTGTTCTTCTGATCCTATTAGTACCACAGGCAGGCAGCTGCAGTATTTACAGTTAGTGCAATGTGTCCTCTGCACAGTGTGCTCCTAAAGCTACCTGAAGAAAATTGCTGGTGTTCTTCTGATCCTATTAGTACCACAGGCAGGCAGCTGCAGTATTTACAGTTAGTGTACTGTGTCCTCTGCACAGTGTGCACCTAAAGCTACCTGAAGACAATTGCTGGTGTTCTGATCCTAATACCACAGGCAGGCAGCTGCAGTATTTACAGTTAGTGTACTGTGTCCTCTGCACAGTGTGCACCTAAAGCTACCTGAAGACAATTGCTTGTGTTCTGATCCTATTAATACCACAGGCAGGCAGCTGCAGTATTTACAGTTAGTGTACTGTGTCCTCTGGACAGTGTGCACCTAAAGCTACCTGAAGAAAATTGCCGGTGTTCTTCTGATCCTATTAGTACCACAGGCAGGCAGCTGCAGTATTTACAGTTAGTGTAATGTGTCCTCTGCACATTGTGTACCTAAATCTACCTGAAGAAAATTGCTGGTGTTCTTCTGATCCTATTAATACCACAGGTAGGCAGCTGCAGTATTTACAGTTAGTGTACTGTGTCCTCTGCACAGTGTGGACCTAAAGCTACCTGAAGACAATTGTTGGTGTTCTGATCCTAATAATACCACAGGCAGGCAGCTGCAGTATTTACAGTTAGTGTACTGTGTCCTCTGCACAGTGTGCACCTAAAGCTACCTGAAGAAAATTGCTGGTGTTCTGATCCTATTAATACCACAGGCAGACAGCTGCACTATTTTCAGTTAGTGTACTGTGTCCTCTGCACAGTGTGCACCTAAAGCTACCTGAAGACAATTGCTGTTGTTCTGATCCTATTAATACCACAGGCAGGCAGCTGCAGTATTTACAGTTAGTGTACTGTATCCTCTGCACAGTGTGCACCTACAGCTACCTAAAGACAATTGCTGGTGTGATCCTATTAGTACCACAGGCAGGCAGCTGCAGTATTTACAGTTAGTGTACTATGTCCTCTGCACAGTGTGCACCTAAAGCTACCTGAAGACAATTGCTGGTGTTCTGATCCTATTAATACCACAGGCAGGCAGCTGCAGTATTTACAGTTAGTGTACTGTGTCCTCTGCACAGTGTGCAACTAAAGCTACCTGAAGGCAATTGCTGGTGTTCTGATCCTATCAATACCACAGGCAGGCAGCTGCAGTATTTACAGTTGGTGTACTGTGTCATCTGCACAGTGTGCACCTAAAGCTACCTGAAGACAATTGCTGGTGTTCTTATGATCCTATTAATACCGCCGGCAGGCAGCTGCAGTATTTACAGTTATGCCCCGTACACACGGTCGGATTTTCCGATGGACATTGTTCGATCGGAGCATGTTGTCGGAAATTCCGACCGTGTGTGGGCTCCATCGGACATTTTCCATCGGATTTTCCGACATACAAAGTTGGATAGCAGGAGATAAAATTTTCCGACAACAAAATCCGATCGCGTCAATTCCGACCGTGTGTGGCCTATTCCGACGCACAAAGTGCCACGCATGCTCAGAAGAAATTCGGACACGGGACAGCTCATTCTGGTAAACTTAGCGTTCGTAATGGATACAGCACTTTCGTCACGCTGCAATGTTCAAAATGGTTTAATACAGCGCACTCTCTTCTTCTTTATAATGTGACAAGAATTAAGTAGTTTTGATGCTCATATTCACACACACTTCTCACAAACTTCTTTCGTTACTATTTATCGGGATTCCCTCAATATATTTTGATTTCTCACATCTGACAACATATTTTTTTTATTTTTTTGACTTTAATGTAGAATCTTTTTTTGTGTTTCTCTTTTTTAATTTTTTTTTGGGTGATTTTGATTTGTACTCCCGAAAATGTTTGTGTGTTTTTTGTGACAAGTTCCCACAACACCATTGATATGTTGTTCTATTTAATCTGTAGGAGATTGTTTGGTGTTGTTGTCAATTGTTAATTTCACATTTTATGTTAGAAATGTACCTGAATCGTCACCAACAAATTGTCCTTTTTGGATGAAAACACACACAGGAGAGTAGAATTTACCTAAAAATATTTTATTAAGGGGTCACAACTATAAACAAAGAGGGAGGCAACGCTGGAGAAACTGCAGAAGTGGGTGAAGCCTTGGACCCCCAGGGCAGACATCAATTATTTAAAAGCAAAATTGGTGGCCTGAGGAGTCCATATCTAAGGGAGGGCAGTCTGGTCCAGAAGTCCCAGAGATCCGGAAAGCAGCAGATGACATCTGTGTCCCCAGGCTGTGGTCATACCAGAGACTGCAGCTTTTGTCAGACCAGACTGAACCCAGGTCTTCCTTCCACGCTTCCTTTGGCTGTGGTGGTGGAGTTGTGGCAGCAGGAGGAGGAGGAGGAGGAGGAGGAGGATCATCAATCTCAATGACATCCGTCTTGTGTGTCAGTTCCCCACTCTCCCCCTTACGTAGGACTTTATAAATCAGGTCCTCAGAGATCTTGCGTTGGCCCTCCTGCATGCCCTGCAATTTGGTGGCAGCCATGCAGGCAAAGGCATCTTCAGGACTGTGGAAGGCTCTGAGGGATGCAGAAGCCTCCTGGATCAGCCTGTATGCTGAATCCTGCACAGGACTGGGAGTGGCCTTCCTGGCCCTTTTGTATGGCAGGCGGAGGGGAGGAACCTGAGACTCAGGCTGCGACTTGTCCCAGGCTTCTCTTGGCTGACACTTAGCCCCGCCTCCTCCTGGCTGCCACTAATCCCCACCACCGGCTTCACCAACTCCAGCAGTTTCTCCAGCGCTGCCTGCCTCTTTTGTTTGTGATTATAGTGGGGGTGTCTCACTTGCCACAGACAGGGCAGCTCCCTGTACTTGTCTATGAACAGGGGCAGGAAATTGTGGTCGTTGAACCCATCCATTTTCTCTGCAAGACACAACACAAGACAAACCCTAATGTCAGGCCAAACTCCCCTAATCTTGTTACAATATAGGCTTCAATTTCGAAGCAGTATAGGCCCAAGTTTAGATCCTACCTTCGTTAGCATGATCGGCGTCTCCGATGCTCCTTCCTCCGCTCACAGATCGTACGTAAGACGCGCGCGTTACGATTTATACACACTGCGCATGCGTATAACTCCGCCCGCCCCTGACGTTCTTTCTATTCTATTCCCCGCCCCTTTTCGCTCGGCGCAGTGGAGGAAGAGCACATGGCGGATAGACAGCAGGATCGTGCTAAGTACAGCAACAAGGAGGAGGAGGAGGAGGAAAGGCCGGAGCCTGAAACGTCCCAATCCAGAAGGAGATTAAAGGACTCAAATATGTCCTTTGGGGAGATGTTGGAGATGGTGGACATCCTGAAGAAGGCCGACTATGATGGAAATTATGGGCCTTACCCCAACCCCAATATCCGAAAGGCCAAGATCATGGCGAAAGAGGGTCAGGAGTCTGCACCGGAAATTCGGGGTACGACGATCGAAAGATCAGCTTAGGAAGCGGTGGTCAGACCTGAAATTACGAGAACATGAGCAGTACAGAAAGATCCGGAGAGTGCTGCAAAAAAGTAAGTAGTTGTGCTGTGTTCCTATTCTTTTTGTGTTTATTACGTTCGTGCTGCTCCATGTGCTTTTAGGAACTGTTGTACAGTTTAAAATGGCAACTTTCATGTTCATGGGCACGTTATTCGTTCGGATCACACATTTTTATTTCGGACTATAAAATACCATTGTTTAGGCCATATGCATTTGGCCACCATTTTGAGGCCCTATACTTGTCTTCAAAGAACTGGGTTGTGTAGATGGCTTGGTTACTAGAATGAAATGCAAACTAGATTGTGTGTAAGGAGAGGACACTGAGCAGCTGTTTTCACATCTGGACACTGGAGCACTAGTGTGGGACCCCAGAACACCATTTTTATTAGGGGGGCCACACAGGTGCTCCAGTGTATACTATAGGGGGGTCTCCATCTGTGAAGCTTGTACTAAACAGGTAAAGTATTGCAGCTTGGCAAAGGACACTAAAAATGCTACATCTTGGAACTCTGCTAAAATAGATCATTGTACCCCACTTCCAAGCAATGTTTCCTATTTCTAGTTCTGCCATCAAATATCTGTGTGCTAATTATACCATTTTTGTTTTTGTTTTGTTTTACATAGGGGAGAAAAGACTCCCCTCATCCGAGGAGACCAGAGCCCCCCCCTCTGGAAGAAGGGGAAATCCCCCCAACACAAGATGAGCAGGAGGAAGAAGACGTGGTGGAACTAGTCACCACAACAGGTGAGTGTCTGCAACCACAGGCTCAGATAAGAGATGGATGGCGGCATTTTTTTTAGACCTAATTTATTTTGGGTTCCTCTCTTTTTAGGTGATCGTGAGGTTGTGGATGAAGATCCTTTCACATCAGAAAGTGCCCAGATCGTGATCGGGGAGATCATGGGGTGTAATTTACAATTGGAAATCATCAAGCAAAACATCAATGATGTTATTCCAAAATATAAAAACATCATTGATGTTTTGGGGCGAGTTTAAAGCCCCTCCAAATCACTTTCTTCTTTTGTCTGCTACAATGTGCTAAATGTTTTTGTGATTTTTCCAAAAGCCAAATTTGGAGGATGCACACAGTGTGTCAACATGTGCTATCTGCCATCACGGGAGATCAATGGACGCGTTTTGGGGGTGCAACCCCTTCCTCAATAATAAAGTAGCGGTGAGGAAGGGCTTTCTCCCCCAAAACACGTCCCTTGATCCCCCGTGATGGCAGATAGCACATGTTGACATTGTGAAATTTGTGTGCATCTTCCAAATTTGGCTTTTCCAGGGGTGATTTCCCCCCATCTGAACGCAATATCAAACACAGTTCCTAAATACTCATGTCTGATATTGCCTTCAAGTTCTACCAAATGTGAACTTTGTAAGATCAAGATTTGTGTCTTTCTTGTGGGTTTTACACAGGCCTGTTTTCTATAAAATGCACATTTTGATTTTGGATAATGACACCACAAAAATTGTTATACAACAAACACGTTGGTTTGTCAGAAAAACCTTTGGTAAATGCACATGTGATTGTGCAGGTATTAAAAAGATTGCTCATCAAGAATGTGTGGATTATTGTCTCAACACTACAACACTTTTGGGGTGATGTAATTGTTGTTTTATGAGAAAATGGGGGTCATTTCCTAAGGGCAAATCCTCTTTGCACTACAAGTGCAGTTTCAGTGCAGTTGCAAGTGCACTTGTAGTGAAAAGTGTCTTTGCATTTAGTAAATAACAGCCAACAGTGCTTTGTATAAGGTTACACAATCACGCCATTTTCTGCACTCAACACATTTCTGTCAGGGTCAGCTCAAACAAACACAAGCAGTAAATGTCCACAAAGAAGAGCCTGGGGGGAGATGCCTGTCGAGAACTTGAGGTCCTGCAGGCTTCTCCCTGTGGCCAAATACCACAGGGTAGCGACCAACCTCTGCTCCAGAGTGATGGCTTGCCTCATGCAGGTATCCTGCCTGCTAATATAAGGGGTCAGCGAAGCCAACAAATGGTGAAACACGGGGTCCGTCATCCTGAGAAAGTTCCTGAAATCATCAGGATTATTCTCACGGATCTCACGGAGCAAAGGCATATGAGAGAACTGGTCACGCTGAAGCAACCAATTCTTGGTCCATGAACTCCTCCCCACCCTGTTCATGGACTGGACTTGTGTCAAGGTCAGGACCCCAACACCAAGCCCCCGCACAGCACGAACTCTACGAGGAGTACGCATATGAAACATGGCTAGAAAACGGTCGGCTGCTCAGAACGAAGTAACAGAACGCACCAAAGAACAGCAAGGCCTGTGAAGAGCGACCTGAAAAACAGCAACGAGCGGGCAAGATCGCACAGAAAACTCCGATACGAACTGACTGCACGCACTGAAGAGCAGATACAAACCCACAAGCACAAACTGAACGGCAGAAAACGATCTGAAAGCCACGAGTCTGAAAAAGCGCGAATCGTCTCTCACCAAACTTTTACTAACACGAGATTAGCAAAAGGAGCCCAAAGGGTGCCGCGCTTGGTTCTGAACCGGCCTTTTCTAGTCTCGTCGTACGTGGTGTACGTCACCGCGTTGTTGGCGATCGGAAATTCCGACAACTTTGTGCGACCGTGTGTAGGCAAAACAAGTTTGAGCCAACATCCGTCGGAAAAAATCCTAGGATTTTGTTGTCGGAATGTCCGAACAAAGTCCGACCGTGTGTACGGGGCATTAGTGTACTGTGTCCTCTGCACAGTGTGCACCTAAAACTACCTGAAGACAATTGCTGGTGTTCTCATACTAATAATACTACAAGCAGGCAGTTGATTCTGCTAGCTGCAGTATAATCAATACATGTATACGTCCCAGCTTTGTGCAGCTACAACACACTGCAGGCCATTAGTATGTCTGGAAGGCCAACAAGGAGAGGCAGACAGTCACAAGCCAATAAAAGAGGGCAAGCAGGCTCTGTGTCTAGAGGCAACAGTGCTGGTCGTGGACACGGTGCATCATCATCAGCAGTAACGTGAGCTTAGAGAGAGGGGGTGCCCAAGAAGGACAGCCATCTGGCAGTCATGTTCCCCCAGCTGCAGCATACTGCCAGCTTTGCTCCAGTGATGAGGAGGGAGGGGATGATGAGGTCACTGACTCCACGTGGGTGCCTGATAGGAGAGAGGAGGAGGAGGAGGAGGCACATCTCCAACGAGGCAGGATGCCCTTCAGGGCAGCACACCGACTGCATCACACCGCAGAGCTCCGCATGTGCAGGGTGCTGCTGTCTCTGCACATTATTCCAAAAGTTCTTTGGTGTGGGCCTTTTTTTGAGATGAGTGCATCAGATCCCACTGCTGCTATTTGCAACATATGTCTCAAGCATATCTCACGTGGCCAAAACATCACCCACTTGGGCACCACATGCTTGACCAGACATATGTCAACCTGCCATGCAGTTCGTTGGCAAGCGTACCTGAAAGACCCACACCAAAGAACAAAGCGGACCTCTCCTTGCTCCTCATCAGCTGGGATCTCCAACCCCACTATACCTTCAGTCCTCTCTGAAACCTGCACTGAGAGGAATGAAGGTGTAGAATTAGGTGTGTCACAGCCAAGTATTTGCAGGCAATCTGCTCTCGGTACACTGACGTCAGATTGTACCAGGCAAATTTCCCTGCCCCAGCTGCTGCACCGCCGAAAGAAGTTCGGTCCCAGCCATCCACATGCCCAGCGGTTGAATGCTAGCTTGGCTAAATTGCTAGCACTTCAACTTCTGCCTTTTCAGTTGGTAGACTCTGCCCCCTTCCGTGAGTTTGTGGAACGTGCGAATCCTCAGTAGCAGGTTCCCAAACGCCACTTTTTCTCATGGAAGGTGATTCTGGCTCTCTACCGGCATGTGGAAGGCAATGTCTTGGCCTTGCTGGACAGGGCGGTCAGTGGTAAGGTGCATATTACCGCTGACTCATGGTCCAGCAGGCATGAATGGGGACGTTACCTATCTTTCACCGCGCACTGGGTGACTCTTCTGGCAGCTGGGAAGGATGCAGGACAGGGTGCAGTAGTGTTGGAGGTTGTTCCGCCACCATGCCTCCAAAATTCTACTAGTGGTGATTCTGCCACACCTCTCTCCTCCACCCCCTCCTCTTCTTCTTCCTCCATGGCCTCTTCCTGTGCTGATTTGTCCTCGGAACCAGCGGTGCTCTGTAGGCATTCAATGGCCTATGCAAGCACGCAGGCAAAAAGATGCCATGCGGTGCTTGAGCTGGTGTGCTTGGGGGACAGGAGCCACACTGGGGCAGAGATTCTGTCAGCTCTGCAGGGGCAGGTTCAGAGGTGGTTGACGCCACGCCAGCTTCAGCCAGGAATGGTGGTTTGCATCAATAGCACCAACCTCCTCTCAACCCTCCAACGGGGACAACTGACCCATGTGCCCTTTTTGGCTCACATCCTTAATTTGGTGGTGCAGCGGTTCTTGGGCAAGTATCCGGGCTTACAGGATGTCCTGAGGCAGGCCAGGAAAGTCTGTGTGCATTTCCACCGGTCATATAATGCCAGTGCTCGGCTGGCTGACCTCCAAAAGGAATTTAACCTGCCCAAGAACCGCCTAATCTGTGACATGCCCACCAGGTGGAACTAAATGTTGGCCATGCTGCTATGAACAGGGATGCATGCACTGTCCTGTCACCATTTTAGGAGGCCACAAGGATGGTGAGCAGTGACAGTGCATGCATCAGTGACACTGTCCCTCTTGTCTACCTGTTGGAGCACACGCTGCATGGAATAATGGACAGGTCACTTGAGGCAGAACAGAGGGAGGAAGAGGAGGATTTCCTTACTTCTCAAGGCCCCCTTTATCCAGACAGTGTTCCTGCGTGCCCGCCGATCACACAGG
Source organism: Aquarana catesbeiana (assembly GCF_042186555.1). Taxonomy (NCBI): domain Eukaryota; kingdom Metazoa; phylum Chordata; class Amphibia; order Anura; family Ranidae; genus Aquarana; species Aquarana catesbeiana. The sequence continues at coordinate 431,428,644 of NC_133328.1, forward strand.
AAGAGGAAGAAGAGGAGGAGGAGGAGGATTGTGTCAGCATGGAGGTAGAGCCTGGCACTCAGCATCAGCAGCAGTCTTCAAGGGATCATTTACAGTCCGAAGAAACCCAAGGACTTGTATGTGGCTGGGAGGAGGTGGCTGCAGATCATGTCATCCCTAGTGACCCAGAGGATTCTGGACCGAATACCTTAGCAAACCTATGCTGCATGGCCTCCCTGATCCTTCAAAGCCTGCGGAAGGATCCTCGTATTCATGGCATCAAGGGGAGGGATCATTACTGGCTGGCAACCCTCCTTGATCCACGTTACAAGGGTAAGGTGGCGGACCTTATCTTGCCATCGCACAGGGAGCAGAGGATGAAACATCTTCGGGAGGCCTTGCAGAAAGGTTTGTGCAACACGTTTCCAGAGCCTGGAAGGTTACAATTTCCTGGTCCTGAGGCTTCGGTCGGTCACAGAAGGAGCGGTGGAGATGGTGGCCATCTGACCGATGCGTTCAGACAATTTTTTAGTCCGCAGCCCCCAGGTATGATCGATTCCAGCAACCAATGCCAGCGTCTGATTCACATGGCGCAGGAATACCTAGGGGCAAGATCAGACTTGGACACCTTTCCCCCTGAAAATCCTTACTGGGTCTTGAGGATGGATCACTGGCCAGAGCTTGCACAGTATGCAATTGAGCTACTAGCCTGTCCTGCATCCGGCGTTCTTTCGGAATGCACATTCAGTGCTGCTGGAGGCTTTGTAACCGATCACAGGGTGCGCCTGTCCACCAAATTGGTCGATCGCCTGACCTTCATAAAAATGAATCAGCCTTGGATCTCCAGCTACCAAGCACCTGATGCTGATGTAACCGAATAATTTTTTTTTAAATGTGAGATCCTTTCAAGACTGCCTATGCTGATGCTGAGTGACTATCCTGTTATGCTGAGTGACTTCCTCCTCAATTTTCATGCTAATAGCTTGTAAGAACATTTTTGGTTCTGGGCACCGCCACCAGTGGCTAAGGTCCAATTTTTCTGCCCCTGTTTAACAGGGGCATGTAATTACAATTTTTGATGCAATACTTTGCAGCAGGGCTCATTCCTGCACTCCAACTAGAGTAACTGTCAGGGGTTGCAGTGTTGTGGCAAAAGCACCAGTGCCCAAGGCCCAATTTTTCAGCCCTTGTTTAACAGGGCCAGAGCTGGCCAGAGCTTGCACAGTATGCAATTGAGCTACTAGCCTGTCCTGCATCCGGCGTTCTTTCGGAATGCACATTCAGTGCTGCTGGAGGCTTTGTAACCGATCACAGGGTGCGCCTGTCCACCAAATTGGTCGATCGCCTGACCTTCATAAAAATGAATCAGCCTTGGATCTCCAGCTACCAAGCACCTGATGCTGATGTAACCGAATAATTTTTTTTTAAATGTGAGATCCTTTCAAGACTGCCTATGCTGATGCTGAGTGACTATCCTGTTATGCTGAGTGACTTCCTCCTCAATTTTCATGCTAATAGCTTGTAAGAACATTTTTGGTTCTGGGCACCGCCACCAGTGGCTAAGGTCCAATTTTTCTGCCCCTGTTTAACAGGGGCATGTAATTACAATTTTTGATGCAATACTTTGCAGCAGGGCTCATTCCTGCACTCCAACTAGAGTAACTGTCAGGGGTTGCAGTGTTGTGGCAAAAGCACCAGTGCCCAAGGCCCAATTTTTCAGCCCTTGTTTAACAGGGGCGTATAATTACAATTTTTGATGCAATACTTTGCAGCAGGGCTCATTCCTGCACTCCAACTATAGTTACTGTGAGGGTTTGCAGTGTTGTGGCAGCAGTGGCTAAAGCCCAATTTTTCTGCCCCTGTTTAACAGGGGCGTGTAATTACAATTTTTGATGCAATACTTTGCAGCAGGGCTCATTCCTGCGCCCCAACTATAGCATCTGTGAGGGGTTGCAGTGTTGTGGCACCAGTGCCTAAGGCCCAATTTTTCTGCCCCTGTTCAACAGGTCCACGTAATTACAATTCTTGATATAATATTTCACAGCAGGGCCCGTTTCAGCGCCCACCAAGAGTAACTGTGAGGACCTACAGTGTTGTGGCACCAGCACCACCACCACCACCAAAGGCCCAATTTTTCTACCACTGTTCAACAATGGCATGTAATTACAATTCTGGATCTATAATTTCACAGCAGGGCCGTTCCTGCGCCCACCAAGAGTAACTGTGAGGGCTTACAGTGTTGTGGCAGCACCAACACCTAAGGCTCCAATTTCTGCAGTGTATATAGGGCAGGCCCCTACTTTAAAACAATCAACTTACAAACGACTCTTACTTGCAAACAGAAGGAGACAACAGGAAGTGAGATGAAATCTACCCCTAGGAAGGGAAATTCTCTATTGTAAGAGTTAATATGGGAAAAACATGTCTCCTCTCCACTGATGCTTTTTTCACCAATCCTTGTTTCACTAAAAACCCCACATTTTCAAAAAACATTTGTCATTGGGACAGAAAGTGATGTGCAATCTTCTGAAGAGGTGCACAGACAGCAAAACAAATGTTACAGGGGTGATAACCCTTCTCTATGTTTTCCAAAAAGCTTAAAAATAGATTTTTTGGCTGGAGCTACACTTTAAAAATGTACCAGTTCAAAATGACAAACAGATTCTACTTAACAACAAACCTACAGTCCCTATCTTGTTTGCACCGCCTTTTTTTAATTTGGGTGCGGGGTTCCCCTTAATATCCATAGAAGACCCAAAGGGCCTGGTAATGGACTGGGGGGAGGTGTACCCATGCCATTTGTCTCACTGATTTTCATCCATATTGGCGGGACCCAACATTACATTAAAGCCGCAAGCAGTTTTAAATTACTTTTATTCCTTTACAAATGTCATTTTGTGCAGGGACTGTTCTAAGCATGGGAAACACGCGCCACTTTACAGGCATACTAAAGTAAAGTAGGTGAGAGGAAGGGGTTGCACCCCCAAAACACGTCCATTGTTAACATGTGCTATCTCCCATCACGGGTATCAATGGATGCACTTTGGGGGTGCAACCCCTTCCTCATAACTAAAGTAGGTAAGAGGAAGGGCTTGCCTTGGAACATGTCCATTGATACCCCATGATGGGAGCTAGCACATGTTGACCCACTGTGTGTTTTGTGGCTTTAGCAAACTAGATGTAGGGAAAGACACACATTTTAGGCATGGGCTCATGAGGGAAATAAGAATCTTTTGGCACAATTTGTGGGCATCTTCAAGTTTTGGCTTTGCGACTCTTAAAAACACATATGGATTACAATTAACATTACTTAGGGCAGTGTTTCCCAACTCTCCTTCTCCAGATGCATTCCCAGGTCATGTTTTCTATATTTTTTGCTTTTGTCACAGGTGATGATGTAATTTTCAAGGTTAGTAATTCACACAGTCAACAGGACCTGGTGGTGCACCTAGAGAAGTGGACACTGACCTAGGACACTAAAGCCTAGGTTCACATTGGAGCGATTCGTCATGCAATTTAAGAGATAAAATCGCATGACAAGTCACAGCCTATTGGAGGCAATGGCACTGTTCCAATCGGTGCCACACTGAATTAGCGGCGCCACACCAATTTGCTAAAGTAGTTCCTGCACTACTTTTGCCGATTTCAGGTGCGACTTCAATAGACATCTGGGCATGAAGCCACAGAAATGTCTATCAAGTAGCAGCTATGAATAAGCACTCATCGTAGTGTGAAACGCGTCAGCTGCTTTTGTATGCTTCTGCTGTTATGTTTCGTGTTTCTTCATGATTCAGCTTTTTAAATAAAGCATTCATCATTATACCGGTGTGTGGCTTCCAGCTTTCCTCGATTTGTTTACCTCTATCAAGTAGCACCTGAAATCGTGCTGACCTTGCTACTTAGAAATCGCGCAACTGCAAGTTAAGTAGCACTATTTCCAAATAGCATCAATGTGAACCAGGGCTTACATTGTTTTTGGCACTCGCCACATAAGGCTTTATTGCCCAAACTGATTTGCACCTTAAATTAACAAAGTACGTATTTGTACTTTCCTGCAAACAAAATACTAGATATGTGCACACTGAAATATTTTGTTTCAGAATTTCGTTTTCGTCTGAAAAATAAATTTATTTAGTTACTCCCGAAAATCGTTTTTATTTATTTTATTGTTCATTAAAAATTGCATTCGTCCGAAAATCCAAATTAAATAAGGTCGAATCTGTCGTTGAAGGCTTATGGTGTCTGTCGAATGTTCAAAGAAGATTTGATGGAGCAGCTAAACTGTACGTATAAATTTCCGGTCGAATTTTCTGCCTACAAGCTAGCTGTAGTAGAATTCTAATGTTGTATGACTAGTAATAATTATATTTATTAATTATTTTACTAGTCAACCAACATTAGAATTTTTCTATAGCCTATGGGCGGATGCATTTGACCGGAAATGTACGATTGCAGCGTCGTACAGTTTAGCTGCTCCGTCGAATCTTCCTGGAACTTTCGACAGACACCATAAGCCAAAGATTTGACGTTTGTATGTTTTTTGTTGCTTTGTCGAATCTTCGTCGTTCGTGTTGAATGGTCTACTCTACCCCAACAGTCAGCCAACTTTCACATTCGTTTCTCAGTCTCCAAGTGCAATGGCGGGCGCGGCATCCGACATTGTGTCAGATATTGATATGGCATTATAATATAGAATCTATAATAATAAATCCCCCCCACAACACGGGCAGGCTCTGAGGCTATCACAACACTAGCAACACTAGTATCACTATCAAGTTCACAACACTAACACGATAGCAGCAGATTATTATGAAAAAGTTAAGTTGAACTGTAGCTTGCTTCACAATTGTTCTGCTGCTGTGCTTATGCTTAGTTGCTAAATAATTCAGGTTCTCTGACAAACGGACCAGCTAAGATTGACTGTCTTCTGAAATGATTCAGTGTGTGTGTCTCTCTCTGCTAGCAAATTGTAAGTGAAAGTAAGTTGGCTGTACGTATTTACTTTCTAGCTATTTTACTCCTCTTTGGTTACAATCGGCCAATAACATTCATCATCATCATTACTTTTATTTTACTTCCCCCACCTGATTCCAGCAGCAATCTTTTCTCTCTATGTCGAATCTTTTCTCTCTATGTCGAATCTTTTCTCTCTATGTAGAATAATCTTGGACTAATAGAGTTAAGGTTAGGCACATTCGACCACAGGTTCGATAGATACAGATTGTCAGCGTCATGTTGAATCTCCTATCTATATCGAACTGTTATCGCAACGAAAACGAAAATAAAGCATTTGTTTATGTCGGATCTTTCGGTTTTCATATCCTGCACTTTCGTTATCGTTTGTTAAAACGATAGGGAAAATACCTGAAATTTGGATGAAAATGCATTCGGACCAAAACGAATGCACATGTCTACAAAATACAGCATTCCTAAAGAAGCAAGGACAAGCACAAAGTCGGTTCCTACTTTTTTAGATGTAACTTGGCTAACAGACACATTTCTTATAAAAGTTTCTTATTAAACTTCTAAAATTACAGGTAAACGTGTAACTAAAACTGTTGAAGGTATTCAAGTTTTTGGATGAAATAGTAATATACAAAACACGGATATTTGTACAATGTGTGAAAGCACACCTTCAAGCTTTTTGTACATGACAATACTTTTGGACAAGCTACCCCACCATATTCAACAATGTGTTGTGTCCAATTTGGTGCTGTAGCTGGGGGAGCAAACCACCCTGAGAAATGGGCAAAGTTAAAATAGGAGCTGGCAACTCGATGATTCCTCTTTTTCTCCCAAAAAATGTAAATAGGATACAAGCTGATGTGTTTCATCTAAAGCATAATTACTCATCTGAGGAAGGCTGCAAGTGCTGAAATGCATCAGTATGATCCTGTTTAACATGATGTAGGCAACAAAAAAAGATAATGACAAGTCATGGAGTTGCAGGTTCATATGTCAATCTTTTGCTAAAGTGAAATCGTGCATTCAAATATAACAGTTGCAACTATTACAAAAATGTGCAAAGGTTAGTCAGTTTCAAACTGTACAAACACATGTACAACAGAACAAAAAAAATAAAACATGTTTGCTTTTTAAATTTTAGCTAAAATATTGATGATGTGGATAACTCTGTTTTGGAGATCATGCATGTTTTCTTTCATTTTCTCCAATTCTCTATTGCAAACCAAGAGCTTACTGATAAGTATTTGTGCACTTGCACTGCTGAAGTAAGTTTTGTCTTCCAGAACATCCACAACACCTAAAAAATATAAAACACAACATGTATTAGAAATATGCAGGCATCCATATATTACTTGAAGCTGTGGACACAGACACTAACCTGTGGTTGACACAGTTTCAAGAAATTCACGGAGTACTTCTTGCACATAAGCATCAACATCTTCTTCAGGGTGTCTGGTGAGTTTCTGGATCTTCAGGAAGTGCTGGGTTACTGGTGTCCATACATAGCTCAGATGTTCCTTTTCTTTTCTCCCCTATGTGAATCCAAAAAAGGTATACTTAGCAGACAGATATGTTAGGCTAGAAATAGTAATATGAAACATTGTTTTGAAGTGTCTTTCAACTGTCTGTTTTGGCAGAGATCCAAGTTGAATACATTTTCCCTTTCCAAAGCAGGAATACTTATCTGTTTTGTATAGTTTCACACATGGAGATACCACTAGTAACCACTGGAGCAGCTGCGTAGGACACCATAACAAGGGTGTTATGGTGTCCCACACTGGTGCTCCTGCGTCCAGCTGCATAACAGCTGCTGAGTGTCCTCTACTGACACTGAATAAAGTTGACATTTCATTAGTTACGAACACATCTAGACAACAATCTAATGAACTTATGTTACATCAAAATAGGCCATAACAAATGCATTTAACATGCATCTACCAATAATGAAATATTAGTGGTCGATCAAAACGATGTTTCATGTCCAGCAAAAGATTCCTGTGTCTACAAAAATAAAACTTGGCATTTTAAACTGTAGATAAGTAAAGAAAAGAACATGGACCAGCACGAAAGTAATAATAGGAACACAGGACAAATACTTTTTCACATCACTTTCTGGATCTTTCTATACTGATCTTCCTCTCTCAATTTAAGGTCTGACCAGCGTTTTCTCAACTGATCCTTGTTTCGTTGTACCCCAAAATTCCTGTGCAGACTTCTCACAACTTTAGCCATGATCTTGGCCTTTCTGGCATTTGGGTTTCTGTAAGGTCCATGCTTCCCATCATAGTCTGTTCTCACAAAGATGTCCACCATCTCCAGCATTTCTTCAAAGGACATATTTGTGGCCTTATAGCTCCTCCTGGATCTGGAAGTTGTTTTCTCCATGTTTTCATCATTGCTGCTCTCACCACAAACCTGCTGTCTCACCGCCATTCGCTCTCCCACTGCCCTGAAAGAGAAGAGGCGGGGAATACACTAGAAAGAAGGACAAGGGCAGAGTTTCACGCAAGCTCAGTATATATAAAGACATAACGCACGATCGCAGGAACGGCTGTAGGAATGATCTTGGGGTGGAGGGCGAATTATCACCATCAACTACATGCAAAAGGAGCCATAAAATGAAGGTACAATTGTAAATTGGTGCATCAGTGGTTAGTGGCCTATACTGCTTAGATTGAGGCTTATATTGGGACCAGGTTATGAGTTAAGCCTCACATTATAGTTTGTCTTGTGTTCTGTCTTGCAGGCATCTGATAAATAATTGATCATGGTGGATAAATTCACTGCACCCGACTTTTTGCCTCAATTTATAGACCAATACCAGGAGCTGCCCTGTCTGTGGAAGGTGAAGAGTAGGGATTACTCTAATAAAATCAAGAGGAAGGCAATGATGGAGAAACTTCTGGAATTGGTGAAGCCTCTGCACCCCAGGGCAGATATCAATTTTGTGAAGAGCAAAATTGGGAACCTGAGGAGTACATTTAATAGGGAGCACAAGAAGGTCCAGGAATCACAGAGATCAGGAGCATCAGCAGATGACATATAGGTCCCCAGGCTGTGGTACTACCACAGCCTGCATTTTTTGTCCAACCAAACCCAACCCAGGCCATCTCTCTCAACTCTCTCTTCCACATCGGATGATGCCACAGCTCCTGAGGTCCACCCTGGTCCTTCGACACAGGATGAAGATGTGGAGGAGCCCAGCACTTAGGAGATTAAAGGATTGCAGCCTCCCCCTAATTAGTTCCCACAGGGACCTATTAACGTGAAAAGAGGAAATATGGGGATATGGCGCTACCCTAGGTGACGCAAATTATAATTGTTGTAAAAAAATATGTAAGGTAAGTGAACTACTAATACCTTTTAAATAAATAAATAAATATATATATATATATATATATATATATATATATATATATATATATATATATATATATATATATATATATACACACACACTCTGCAGTGCAATTAAAGAGTAAACATACGTATATAAGTGCGTGAAAAATTATATAAAATAAAAACGCTAGCTCACAAAATAGCTGGTACACAACAAACGCTTTATCACAGCAAAACAGTAAAACAATAAATCACCACAAAAAATGATAATTATTTGCAACAATATTGGAAAATACTTGGGTATGTGATCTGTGTTTATACTAAGTCCAACTTGCTTCGCTCCTGGTACAATTAATTATAAATTAAGTGCTATACTTGTGCCAAAAATTATGTGTGAGTATCCATTATATAATTACAACACTGATAAGGGGTGACTACTTCTGGTGAGTGGGGAAACATTGGGGAAGCACCTGAAGTCACCAGTTTCCATGAGCACAGAAGTCACTGTTTTTTTATCATTTATTTTTTCTGGATTGCACGAGTTGGGAGGACACTTTTTTGGTATCCCGGCTGGGACTATATACATACTTTCTATGGGCTTATCAGTGTTGTAATTATATAATGGAATATACTCACACATAATTTTTGGCACAAGTATAGCACTTAATTTATAATTAATTGTACTAGGAGCGAAGCAAGTTGGACTTAGTATAAACACAGATTACATACCCAAGTATTTTCCAATATTGTTGCAAATAATTATCATTTTTTGTGGTGATTTATTGTTTTACTGTTTTGCTGTGATAGAGCGTTTGTTGTGTACCAGCTATTTTGGGAGCTAGCGTTTTTATTCCATATAATTTTTCACGCACTTATATATGTTTACTCTTTAATTGCACTGCAGAGTGTGTGTATATATATATATATATATATATATATATATATATATATTTTTTTTTTTTTTTTATAAGGTATTAGTAGTTCACTTACCTTACATATTTTTTACAATTATAATTTGCGTCACCTAGGGTAGCGCCATATCCCCATTTTTCCTCTTTTCATGGGTTCAAAATTGTGTGTGATTGATGACCAAAAAAAATAAATATACTAATTATGTCCCATTTTCATACACAGGAAAGTGTCAGTCAAGAGGAGCCTGTGGCCAGCAGCCACACGGAGTCACAGATCCCTCCTCTATGCCCTCCTGCTTAAAGGGCCAGGAAGAGCAGGAACCTGGACGAGGCTACAGCTGCCTTCCTCAGCCATGCAACAACTGCAATCAGTATGTCCCCAGATGCAGCTGAGGCATTTGGCTGTCTGACAGCTAATAAGTTACTAATCCTGCAGCTCCTCAACAAGGGGGGAGGGGACAAATTTTCTCCAAAACCCATATCTCAGATCTGGAAGCTCCACCTCCACCACCTCCGCAGCCACCAAAGCAACCCCACCCACCACAGCAGCATGACAGACATTGGCAGTTCCAGCCCCAAGACCCCCAACAAGCCAGCTGACCTGGGGATCTTCAGCCATACAGTTATTAATTAGCTTTTTTATTATAATTTTATTTGTTATACTTTATTTCTTTTTGTATGCAGAGAATGCACTTTTTAGTTAAGTGTTTGAATTTTGATTTGGATGGCAGATAACATGTCTAATTTATTTTATTTTATTTTTTTGAAAAATGCAGAAGAAAAAAAATGGCCTCAGCTGATGTGGAAGGGAGCAATGGCCTGGGTTCGGTCTGGTCTGTCAAAAACCGCAGGCTGTGGTAATACCACAGCCTGGGGACATACCAGTCATCTGCTGCTGCTCCCGATCTCTTGGAGTTCAGGACATTTGTGTGCTCCCTAAAAAAGAAATCCTCAGGTTCCCAATTTTTCTATTCACATAATTGAGGTCTGCCCTGGGGTACAAAGGCTTCACCAATTCCAACAGTTTCTCCATCTCTGCCTTCCTCTTGATTTTTATAGGACCCTCTTGTGATTCCCTATTAAATAAAAAATAAATAATTTGAAAAATACTTGGCTATGTGTTTTACTTAAAATGACAGTTTGGAAGTAGGCAGGTACATTTAAAAAATACAATGTAAAATTAACAAGGGACACCAACATAGTTGTATCTTTGATCTTAAAAACTATGGGATAATGGTGTTGTGGTAACTTGACCCAAAAAAATAAAAATAAATTCTTCTTGATATCGCTAGAAAAAAAAAGCCTTTTTAAATATGTTTGGCAGAACCCCATCAGTTTCACCAGCAAAGCAGCTTCATTATTTTCCCATTATAAAGAAGAAAACAATGTGCGCTGTATTTTGAGATTTCATAATTTGCTGCGTCACAAATGTGAATTCTCCATTAGGAATGCTAGTTTTACAAGACCGACGAGCTTCCTGCTCGTCCTTGCTTCAGAGCTTGTTTGTACTTTGGACTTTTGTCCGACAGACTTGTGTACATCTGCTCGGAAGATCAGATAACAGACATTTGTCCGTGGAAAATTTGAAAGCCTGCCATCCAACATTTGTCAGCGGAAAATCCGACAACAATTGTCCGATGGAGTGTACTAACGGTCGCCAACAGCCTATCATCACACAATTCCCGATCATGCGTACAAGGCTTAAAGCGGAGTTTCCGGGAAAAAAAAAATAGGAGTCAGCAGCTACAAATACTGCAGCTGCTGACTTTTAATAATCGGACACTCACATGTCCCAGGGTCCAGGGGAACGAAGCCCTGCTCATCTCCCCCTCCTTTCTGCGGCACCAGCATTGTCACTGTGGGCGCCCGGCTGTGGCTTCACAACCGGGCACGCACTGCGCATGCACGAGCCGCGCTGTGCACTGTGACTGGCCGGGCAATCATCTGGGACCTGTGACATGTCCCAGATTATTGCCGAGAGGGAGGGGGGATAGGTGAACTTACTTCCGGTGCCGCGATGCCCTGGGAGGAAGTGGGAGCGGGAACCCTCTAAAAAGAGGGTTTCCGCTCCCCCCCAAAAAAATGACATGCCAAATGTGGCTTGTCAGGAGGTCATCTTCCTTTAAAGCGGAAGTTCCATATTTGGCTGGAACTCCGCTTTAAGGAGTTAGGACTGCAATTTACAGATGAGCCTTAATGAGGCAGTGCGGCCTCCATGTGTATTTGTAAATGTTGCACAACTAACACCTCTGACTAGCTGTTAAGTGTGCTGGAAAAAAATGATTTGTTTGTTCTGTGTAAAGCACTTCTATGTGCACCTTACTATAAAAGCTAGTTAAAAATTGGAGCATTTTCATTTTTACTTACCTTGCTGGAATTGGTGCAGAGACACTATTGACACCTTCAGCTGTCATGGTGCTCTGCTCGGCTTCTGGTGTGGCTGTGCACCTTTGAGGCTTCCATAGACTAGAGTTAGGACCATGTTATACAGAAGAGCCTTGATGGGGCAGTGTGGCTTCAACATATATTTTTGCACGTTTTGTGCAACTAAAAACTCTATTTTAGACATTGTAATTTTTTAAAGATTTTAGACAGTTTAATATATTTCTTTTGCTGGCTAGCAATAGTTTTCTGGGAAATGTTTTGTTTTATTTATTCTATAGAAGTGGGAATTCCTAGACAGGCTGCATTTGCTTGCAGGCCACCCTATGTAATACCCTCCTGTGATGATGACCTTCCATTGGTAAGCACAGGCCAGGAGCAGCACAGGGACATTAAGGCTTGGAAGGAAGGCAATAGATAATGTTAGCTATCCTCCAGCCCGAAAATGTGGCAGACTCTATCTGACTTGCTGCAGCTTCTACTGCACACTGTGAAAAGTTCATAATGTACAGTGATTATACAGTGAAAATTGTGTAAGCATTAAAGTTCAGTTTTAAATGAATATACTTACTATATATACAGCTGTGGCCAAACGTTTTGAGAATTACACAAATATAAATTTTCACAAAGTCTGCTGCCTCAGTTTTTATGATGGCAATTTGCATATACTCCAGTATGCTATGAAGAGTGATTAGATGAATTGCAATTAATTGCAAAGTCCTTCTTTACCATGAAAATGAACTTAATCCCATAAAAAAACATTTCCACTGCAATTGTGAAGAAGGCTTCAGGGCACACAAGAAAGCTCAGCAAGTGCCAGGACCATATCCTACAGATGATTCAGCTGCAGGGTCAGGGCACCACCTGTGCAGAGCTTGCTCAGGAATGGCAGCAGGCAGATGTGAGTACATCTGCACACACAATGAGGTGAAGACTTTTGGAGGATGACCTGGTGTCAAGAAGGGCAGCAAAGGCCACTTCTCTCCAGAAAAAACATCAGGGACAGACCTGTCCAATTGTTTGGGGCATCAGGAAAAAACTTTATCTGGAGAAGAAAAGGTGAGCGCTATCATCAGTCCTGTGTCATGCCAACAGTAAAGCATCCTGAGACCATTCATGTGTGGGGTTGCTTCTCAGCCAAGGGAGTGGGCTCACCTACAATTTTTCCTAAGAACACAGCCATGAATAAAGAATGATACAAAAAACCTCAGAGAATTACTCCCAACCATCCAAGAACAGTTTGGTGACGGACAATGCCTTTTCCAGCATGATGGAGCACCTTGCCATAAGGTAAAAGTGATAACTAAGTGCGTTGGGAACAAAACATCAATATTTGCGTTCATGGCCAGGAAACTCCCCTGACCTTAATCCCATTGAGAGCTGGTGGTCAATCCTCAAAAGGCGGGTGAACAAACCCCCCCCCCCCACAAATTCTGACAAACTCCAAGCATTGATTATGCAAGAATGGGCTGCCACCAGTCAGGATGTGGCCCAGAAGTTGATTGACAGCATGCCATTGCAGAGGTCTTGAAAAAGAAAGGTCAACACTGAAAATGTTGACTCTTTGCATAAACTTAATGTAATTGTCAATAAAAGCCTTTGACACTTATGAAATGCTTGTAATTATACTCCAGTATACCATAGTAACATCTGACAAAAGGATCTAAAAACACTGAAGCAGCAGACCTTGTGAAAATTAATATTTGTGTAATTCTCAAATCTTTTGGCCATGGCTGTACACCTTACAGTTGGATGGTTGGATAATGTGTGATGTATGTACATGCCTTATTTTTACATACAGTTCATCACTAGAATACTATGCTAACACTAAGTAGAATATCCCAACAAATATGTTTCATAATTACAATATCTGTATTAAGTTTTTGCAAGGTTGGGTGGAAGCTGTATTTGGATAGTAACACGCTCATTCTTCAATTGTATTTAACACAGAAAAGAAAAACAAAGATGATGACTGTTAATTTAGAATAATTACCATGTAATGTAGAAAGGCAAGTGACAGCTGTATGGGAATGTGATTTAAGAAAATAAGAACGTTTTCTGAATAATCATGCCGAGAAGAATTTTTTTCATTGCAGTTATGTAAACAGCCATGGATTTATTCTTTGTTGTAAAAGATCATTAAATGTATTAACTAAATAAACCATAATATTCACATGTTGAGAAGCTGTGTCCTGGTGTGATAATTACAAGGAGAGAACAGCTGGCATTCCGGCTAACAGCCAACTTGAACATTAGGGTTGACTGCAGCAAGTTCCATGATATTAGCTCCTAACATAGAATTAAGGGGGAAAAAAAAGATGTGATCTTTGATTGAAGTCTTAATGCGTGTCTAGAGTTATACTCTATTTAAAAGTACATGATTAAAGAGAAGACATTGTCTACGAACAGACTTTGATTTGTGTTCTTTTTACTTACCCTAAATGTAGGTTCAGCTTGTGTCATTTGTTTGAGACATGAAGATAATCATTGGTGCTCTAGCAAAATACAGTATATGCATAAATAAATACATTTAATGTATATGTACGATAAATCAATAAAATTTAATTTTATTATTTACAGGATAATGCAACTTCATATGTAATCTTCAATATTCTTAAATCTGCAGATTCTATTATAATAATACCTGGTGATCCTGTATGAAGGCCCTTGCTCATGCGCTTCCTATTATCAGATAGCAGACTCTGGGGGAATTCAATAAAGGTGTTGTGTCGCTTTTCTGGCATAATCCCTCTTATTAATGTGTTGTGCCAAATTCATGAAGAATCTACAACACTTTTGGTTCTAACAGCGACTCGTGCATCAAATTCAGGTAGCTCTAAAATGCACCACTTTTACAGTAAAACCTTGGCTTGAGAGTAACTTGGTTTGAGAGCGTTTTGCAAGACAAGCAAAATTTTATTTTAAAGTTTGACTTGATATACAAGCGATGTCTTGACTCTTGATATACAAGTAGCATAATGTCACAACTGAGTATAAAAGAGAAGAGAGGCGCCTCTAAGTGTAGCAATATGGTTACATTTAATGAAGGTACAATATTTAGCAACATATTGCTACACTTAGAGGCGCCTCTCTTCTCTTTAATACTCTGTAGCTCCTGCTGGATTTTGCTTCTGATCCCCTTGTTGAGGCTTCCTTTAGTGGATGGACATTTTATGGTTACACAAACGATCACATTGCTATAATCTTTTTATATAGACTATAAACTGAAGGACCTATGAATAAATGGTTGTGAGACGAATCATTTGAGTTTCCATTATTTCTTATGGGGAAATTAGCTTTGATATACAAGTGCATTGTATTACAAGCATGTTTCTGGAAAGAATTATGCTCGCAATCCAAGGTTTTACTGTATATTGCAGCGCAATGAATGTGCCAAATTCAAAATAAAATACTGACAGTTCCTAACGTACGAAAGTGGAGCTGATTAAGAAAAACTAATGTGACAGACTCACCTGGGACAGAGACTTTTGGAGGGGACTGAATGCCAGCCTCTTGCCTACCAATTATGGGCCCTGGCATTTGGGGGAACGGTGTGCTTTGTGAGCTGTATGCCTGGGGACCCTTGAGGTGGTGTTACTTTGGATTCGGGTCCTTGTCCCCCAGGACACACAGACTCTGGGGACCCTGTAATTGTCATATTAAAAATAGTGACTGATTCATACTGTTGGGACACATACTGTGAGGAGATGCTAATATCATCAACTTCAGCCACCTGTCTGTTATCCTCTATAATGTAAATGAGTCTAGTCTGGCTTACCACAGCTTCTAAGAGTATTCCACCCATTGTTTGTGCTAATTAATCCTGTGTTGATTTTTTATGGTAATGTGTATTGAATAGTCAGTGAGCTAGAAGACGTAAAGTCTTACCCTGAAAGGTCATATCTCTGAGTCACCTAGTTTGGGTCAATGATTAGATAACTAGCTCATGTTAATTAGGTTTTGGATACAGTATTTTTTTTGTAAGCCTGCTGTATATATATATTTGTGTGTCATCTCAAATAAAACAGTCCATGTTAGCAGCTAAACAAGTGTTGTCTTGTTTTGTGCTTGTGAGCGGTTGGAATATCTGATATCTATATTCAGACTGGGAGGAAGCGGTATATGATGAAAGCACTCAAGCGGAGTGTGGGGGACATTCCGTTACAACTATATTTTGGCATAAAGAGAGAGACCCTGGTGCAAACTGATTTTGTGAAAGTGTCTCACGTGCATTCTAAAAGTGGCACAGTATTCAAAGTATGATTTCTAGACAGGGACATGAATTTATCACACTCTGTGCCACTTTTAGAGCGTACACAAGACACTTTCGCACAATCTTTCTGCACAGGTCTTTATGAATTTCAAGGTCTGCCTCCTGCACTGCCAGCCTGGGCTTGATTTACTAAAAGCAAAGAGGCTGTTCATTTGCAAGGGAAGTTGCACGTTGCAAGTGAATTTTCCATGAAGCTTAGCGAATGTGGTGACGTTTCACTTTGCAAAGAATACCCAATCATGTGCAGGGAAATAAACAAAAACAGCAGTTTTGCTTGCACATGATTGGATGGTGGAAATCAGTAGAATTTCATCTAATTCTTATTCATTCACATTTCCTTGCAAAGTGAACAGCCCATTAGCCTTTAGCAAATCAAACCCCCTGTCAAAGTAAATGTCTATCTGGCGAATCATTTTAAATTGACTTAGAAGCCATTGCTACATGGAAGATTTTAAAAAATCTAAAAAGCTAAAAAATGATCTAAAAGGGTTTTTTAAATACATCCCCTTAGAATCTATCATTGAGTAACTCAATCTATCATATACAGTTAAATACAAATTAGTTAATTTTCTAAAGGGGTTGAAAAAATTCACATAATAAATTGACTGAATTTTCACTTCAATTATTCAATCATGTGAAAAGCAAATTCCTGTTTAGTTTGAATACTCAATCATGTGCAGATGAATATGGAAACAGGAATTTGCTTTTCACATGATATAATAATTAACATGAATATTTGCATGTTTTTTGTTTGGAAATTATCAGCTCTTTTAATAAATCAGCCTCCACATGAGTAACATGGTAGAGACAAACAAATACAGGAGACTGTTGAACCATTTGGTAATTTTTGTAACATCTATGCAACAAACTATAGATAAATAGCATGCAGACACTCATATAGCAGAAACTGGGAGAGCAACAGAGGCATTACAAAACATCCATTGGGATAGAAAGTTTTGTTTGACTCACTGTTCACCACTGCTGGTAAGGCAAAAATGAATATAGACAGCCAAGTGCTACTTTTAACAACCTTATAGACTGTTACTGAGAAAATCCCACAAAGTGCACTGAATAGTGAGTAGGTGTAGTAGTTTCAACAATTTAAGACCAAACTGTCTCATCCCCTTCGTGCCCAGGCCATTTTTCAGTGTTCAGTGCTGTCACACTTTGAATGACCATTACTCACTCATGTAACACTGTACCCAAATTAAATTGTTATATTTCGAGACAGATAGAGTTTTCTTTTGATGGTATTTAATATATGAAGTAAAAAAGATGAAGACTTTGAAAAAAAAAAGTGTTTCTGTTTAAATTTGTATTCTGATACATTTCTTTGGTGAAAAACACAAAAACAGAAAATTGTAGCATACTTACCATAATTTTCCTTTCCTGACGCCAATCCATGGCAGCATACGGACCCACCCTTGTGCATTTTGGTATCTAGCTAATTATGAAGAATGGGGTGGGGCCTAACTGGCCTTTAATTTATGCTATTTCATTGGTCCTGAGGGAGGGGAGAAAGGCGGATCCTATCACTAGTATCACTAGTATGCTGCCATGGTGGTGTCAGGAAACAGTGTATATAATTTCGTCTGCATGAAAGTGATAGAGTCTACAAATATATATATATATATATATATATATATATATATATATATATATATATATATATATATATATATATTTGAAAATTGGTCAATCCTAATGATGACTCCCTATCACATTAACTGAGGCCCTAAAATGGCATGATAGTATATACCCCCCAAATGACACCTTTTTGAAAAGTAGACAGTCTAAGGTATTTAGTAAGAGGGATGGTGAATATTTTGAAGTTTACATTTTTTCCCACAATTCTTTGGAAAATGATGAAAGTAAATAAGATGTGTTTTTTTTCCCCACAAAATTGTCATCTTAACAAGTTATCTCTCACACAATAGATAGGCAGACTTGCAATTAGAGCCCAAAACACATTCAGCTACCCCTCCTGAGTATAGTGATGAGATATCTGTAAGACTTTTTCACAGCCTAGCCACATAGAGCTGCCCAAAATCCAAGTAGCACTTCCAGGTGTTTTAGGGGCATAAACTACACATCTACCGTATACAGTGGGGAGGGAAAGAATTCAGACCCCCTTAAATTTTTCACTCTGTGTTATATTGCAGCCATTTGCTAAAATCATTTAAGTAAATTTTTTTCCTCATTAATGTACACACAGCACCCCATATTGACAAAAAAACACAGAATTGTTGACATTTTTGCATATTTTTAAAAAAGAAAAACTGAAATATCACATGGTCCTAAGTATTCAGACCCTTTGCTCAGTATGTAGTAGAAACACCCTTTTGATCTAATACAGCCATGAGTCTTTTGGGGAAAGATGCAACAAGTTTTTCACACCTGGATTTGGGGATCCTCTGCCATTCCTCCTTGCAGATCCTCTCCAGTTCTCTCAGTTTGGATGGTAAATGTTGGGCAGCCATTTTTATGTCTCTCCAGAGATGCTCAATTGGGTTTAAGTCAGGGCTCTGGCTGGGCCATTCAAGAACAGTCATGGAGTTGTTGTGAAGCCCCTCCTTCATTATTTTAGCTGTGTGCTTAGGGTCATTGTCTTGTTGGAAGGTAAACCTTCAGCCCAGTCTGAGGTCCTGAGCACTCTGGAGGTGTTTTTCGTCCAGGATATCCCTGTACTTGCCCGCATTCATCTTTCCCTTGATTGCAACCAGTCGTCCTGTCCCCGCAGCTGAAAAACACCCCCACAGCATGATGCTGCCACCACAATGCTTCACTGTTGGGAGTGTATTGGCATGATAGTATATACCCCCCAAATGACACCTTTTGAAAAGTAGACAGTCTAAGGTATTTAGTAAGAGGGATGGTGAATATTTTGAAGTTTACATTTTTTCCCACAATTCTTTGGAAAATGATGAAAGTAAATAAGATGTGTTTTTTTTCCCCACAAAATTGTCATCTTAACAAGTTATTTCTCACACAATAGATAGGCAGACTTGCAATTAGAGCCCAAAACACATTCAGCTACTCCTCCTGAGTATAGTGATGAGATATCTGTAAGACTTTTTCACAGCCTAGCCACATAGAGCTGCCCAAAATCCAAGTAGCACCTCCAGGTGTTTTAGGGGCATAAACTACACATCTATCGTATACAGTGGGGAGGGAAAGAATTCAGACCCCTTAAATTTTTCACTCTGTGTTATATTGCAGCCATTTGCTAAAATCATTTAAGTTAATTTTTTTCCTCATTAATGTACACACAGCACCCCATATTGACAAAAAAACACAGAATTGTTGACATTTTTGCATATTTTTAAAAAAAGAAAAACTGAAATAACACATGGTCCTAAGTATTCAGACCCTTTGCTCAGTATGTAGTAGAAACACCCTTTTGATCTAATACAGCCATGAGTCTTTTTGGGAAAGATGCAACAAGTTTTTCACACCTGGATTTGGGGATCCTCTGCCATTCCTCCTTGCAGATCCTCTCCAGTTCTGTCAGGTTGGATGGTAAATGTTGGGCAGCCATTTTTATGTCTCTCCAGAGATGCTCAATTGGGTTTAAGTCAGGGCTCTGGCTGGGCCATTCAAGAACAGTCATGGAGTTGTTGTGAAGCCCCTCCTTCGTTATTTTAGCTGTGTGCTTAGGGTCATTGTCTTGTTGGAAGGTAAACCTTCAGCCCAGTCTGAGGTCCTGAGCACTCTGGAGGTGTTTTTCCTCCAGGATATCCCTGTACTTGCCCGCATTCATCTTTCCCTTGATTGCAACCAGTCGTCCTGTCCCCGCAGCTGAAAAACACCCCCACAGCATGATGCTGCCACCACAATGCTTCACTGTTGGGACTGTATTGGACAGGTGATGAGCAGTGCCTGGTTTTCTCCACACATACATTGTTGACTTAGAATTAAGGCCAAAAATTTCTATCTTGGTCTCATCAGACCAGAGAATCTTATTTCTCACCATCTTGTAGTCCTTAAGGTGTTTTTTTTTAGCAAACTCCATGTGGGCTCTCATGTGTCTTGCACTGAGGAGAGGCTTCTGTCGGGCTACTCTGCCATAAAGCCCCGACTGGTGGAGGGCTGCAGTCATGGTTGACTCTCTACAAATTTCTCCCATCTCCCAACTGCATCTCTGAAGCTCAGCTACAGTGATCTTTGGGTTCTTCTTTACCTCTCTCACCAAGGCTCTTCTCCCCTGATAGCCCAGTTTGGCAGGACGGCCAGCTCTAGGAAGGGTTCTGGTCATCCCAAACGTCTTCCATTTAAGGATTATGAAGGCCACTGTGCTTTTAGGAACCTTAAGTGCAGCAGAATTTTTTTGTAACCTTGGCCAGTTCTGTGCCTTGCCACAATTCCGTCTCTGAGCTCTTCAGGCAGTACCTTTGACCTCATGATTCTCATTTGCTCTGACATGCATTGTGATCTGTAAGGTCTTATATAGACAGGTTTGTGGCTTTCCTAATCAAGTCCAATCAGTATAATCAAACACAGCTGGACTCAAATGAAGGTGAAGAACCATCTCAAGGATGATCAGAAGAAATGGACAGCACCTGAGTTAAATATATGAGTGTCACAGCAAAGGATCTGAATACTTAAGACCATGTGATATTTCAGTTTTGCTTTTTTAATAAATCTGCAAAAATGTCAACAATTCTGTGTTTTTCTGTCAATATGGGGTGCTGTGTGTACATTAATGAGGAAAATAATGAACTTAAATGATTTTAGCAAATGGCTGCAATATAACAAAGAGTGAAAAATTTAAGGGGGTCTGAATACTTTCCATCCCCACTGTATACTCGAGTATAAGCCAAGTTTTTCAGCACTTTTTTTGTGCTGAAAACACCTCCCTTGGCTTATACTCGAGTCTCCCTGCCTCACTGTGCCCATCTGCAGCCTGATGCACCTAATCTCCCGGTGCTGTGACATGAGGTCTAGTTGGCGGCCGTACAGTGTAACACAGCCCCGCCTTCTCCTCGTCCGTGATATGCGGAACACTGACTCACTGCTGGGAAACTGAATCAGTGTTCCGTCACGGACGAGGACAAGGAGGAGGTGGGGCTTTGTTACACTGGATGGCCACTGACTACACTGCATGTCACAGCACCGGTGTTCTGGAGATCAGGTACATGAGGCTGTAGATGGACACAGTGAGGCGGGGAGATGGCACAGTGAGGCAGGGAGATGGCACAGTGAGGCATGCAGATGGCACAGTGAGGCATGCAAATGGGCACAATGAGGCTGCAAATGGGCACAGTGAGGCTACAAATGGGCATTGTTGACCCTCTTTTCCACTTACAATAGCTGCTGCATTTCTCACCCTAGGCTTATACTTGAGTCAATACATTTTTCCCAGTTTTTTGTGGTAAAATTAGGTGCCTTGGCTTATATTCGGGTCGGCCTATACTCGAGTATATACAGTAATTTCCTAAATACCCATTGGATTTTTGGAGGCCCTGGACCCCTAGGGCAGTGGGTGGGAACACTCACAAAATTACAGCATTTTGCAATGCAAACACCCCAATCTATTTTCTAAGAGGCATAATGAGTCTTTTGAAAACGTCATTTTTTGCCGCAGGTTTTTGGAAAACATGGAAAGAAAATGAAAATATATTCTTTTTACACAAGTTGTCAGTTTATAAGCTATTTTTAACATACGGCATAGGCATACTTAGAATTACACCCTAAAATACATTTTGCTACTCCTCAGAAGTGTAAGGATACCACATGTGTAAGAGCTTTTCGATGTTTGGACTGATTATGTACCTGACATTGCAATCTGTGCATCACAAAAATCAACCAACACTATATAGAAAACAATGTACTGCAATGGTCACCTCTGTAAGAGTGGTCAGTGATTATAGCATAGCGTAGTTTCTTTTACAGCAGTCCCTTTTCCTTAAAGCTATTCCCATAGCACAATTCTATATTCACTCGCAAGAGAGTACAGAAGGCTGAACAAAGGGTAAACAAAAGAGTACCTGTATTGTCAGTAGTGCAGCTTTCCACAGAGGATGGGAGGGACTGGTGCCTCACAGGAACATAGCCAGTGGGAAATAAGGATTGGTTAGTACTGGTGCCAGGCAAAGGATTTGTCCAGGCAGAAGGCAAAAACATGGTTGATTAACAGGCCAGGGTCAGTACAGGCGGAAGGCAAGAACATGGTCGATTAACAGGCCAATGGATTGGTCTAGGCAGCAGGTGGAGGCATGGTTAGTTTGCAGGCAAAGGCAAATGATAATCAGCCTTCTGGCTCTTGTCACAGCAGTGATGCTCAGGCCTCACACTTCCTAAATGGTCTCACTGACCACCTCACAGCACCCCCGTGCGTTTCACAGCTTTTCTGTGCACATACACAGATCCCTGCTTCTCTGGCCCTTTGGCCTAGGGCCTCAGTCAGGTAACAGCTGGACACAAGGTTAGGAGCTTCTACCCACCCAAAGCTCTTTAAAGTGCTGGACTCCAGATCCTGATCTGGAAATCCCAGAGAAACTCAGATAAAAACAAAAGCTTCATTTTCATCACTCTGGAACAATACTCTGGATCCCCTCACTCTGCATACATGAGACAATCCCACTATTACAGTAGCAGGGCCTAACACTGCTCAGGAGGCAAACAGGTCACAGTCATTTCAGGTCAAAATGACCAGTCAAAAAACAGGATAGGGGACAGGCAAGCAGCAAGTGGAATTGTGGTTGAGTAAGCAGGTAAATGGTCACCACACATGATATCATATACAGGGAAATGGCAAGTACTGTAGTTAGAAATATATTCACCTTCACTGATATTGTAGTGAGGTATGGTAATGACAGAAGCTTCTATGCATAGGCCAGTTTGTGAGGGACATTGGGGATAATGGTAATGGATGTCATGCCCTACTCTATTTCTGGTGCATACACAACATTTTTTTTTTGGGGGGGGGGGGGGGTTCAGTTTGTTTTGGTAGGAGGGATAATATTTGCAAAGTGTCTCTTATTCAGCCTGTTGACTGCATCAGAAAAAATGTTTTCAGGTGCAGGGCCCACCTGGTAGATAAGGGCTGTTACAAACTCATCTTGATAGTTTAGGAGGGAGCCAGGTCTTTATGTGGACTTACAATAGATGATGTATGAGTTGTAAGTGGCCAATTGGAACAAGTACTGTATATGGACACTTTTGTGTATCAGTGACAGGCTCTGGTTGGTCATTATAATCTACACCTCCCATGAACTTGTAGTAGTGTATGTAATCAGGTTTTTGGACCGGACCTGCCTGTACGTAAGAAAGAACATACACAAACTGCAAATTGGTATTTGGGTATCGGTGGCTCCTTCCTACTGTAACCCTATAGAGGTAATCTAGATGAAAGCAAGAATTGGCCTTGCTGTAAAAAATTGCAATTGTATGCACCTGTCAAACAGATCCCTATAGAGCAGGGATATGCAATTAGTGGACCTCCAGCTGTTGCAAAACTACAAGTCCCATCATGCCTCTGCCTCTAGGTATCATGCTTGTGGCTGCCAGAGTCTTGCTATGCCTCATTGGACTTGTAGTTCTGCAACAGCTGGAGGTCCACTAATTGAATATCCCTGCTATAGAAGTACTCTTGATGAAAGCAAGAATTGGCCTTGCCGGGGACTCCTCGGGGTCACTCAGGTTGACAGCATCTGGAACTTCCTCCTCCCAGCCACGTACTACTCTCAAGGGTCCTGGGGTTGTAAAGCCATTGCTTACAGATTGATGCATGTGTCAGGATACCAATAGCAGGAAGTCTCTATGACCAGCACCTGTCAGAGAACCAGAAGGGCTCTAGGACCCAGCACCTGTCAGAGAACCAGTAGGGCTCTAGGACCCAGCACCTCCTCCAGCAGATCACATGGGCCTTTATAAGAAAGTCAGCCCTTGGCTGAAGTGCTGTTTGATCTTAGCTGTTACCAATGTTCCTGTGTTTCCTGTTTCCTGTGATCCTTCATTACCGACCCGGCTTGTTCCAGACCTGTCTTCTGCCTGCCCCCTTACCTTGATCTCGGCTTGTTAAATGTATCTCCTTGGCCTGCTACCTTTCTTGACCTCAGCTCCCACCTAACCTTGTCTCCTCTGCTATCCACCTGGCACCGAACCTTGGCTTGTACTGACTACCCTCTGTCTCAGTGACCCTGGTTACCTGCTACATCTCACATGCACCACCTGCCTGCAGCAGTCCCGCGGCACATCAGCGGTGTTCCTGAGACTTCTCTGCAAGCAACTATGCAGGTGACCTGTGGGACTTTAAGCCTGACTCCTCCTGTCTCACCTCCAGGGGGGTCTGGAACTGAGCTGCAAGGGAAGCCCTCTCTCCATTGGCCTCCAGCACTTTGATACCTGATAGTATCAAACCACCAGGATTTATGAGGCCTAGAGAGGTGCTTCTAGGGCAGATGGCGGCACTGACGCAAGCAGTCAAGAATCTGCAGGAGGGTTATTTCCAGCTTGATGGACGTTTTTCTTGCCCTCTATGACTTTTGCTGAAGCTAACCAAGCCACAAGCCCCGCCTCTACACCAGCGTCCTCCAATTCTGCTGCTGCCACTTCACCCTCAGTTGTACTGCCTCCTCCAGAGCCCAGAGTTCCCACTCACTCCTGAACGCTTTTCAGGGGACCGATGGAGGTTTAGAGTGTTCAGGAATGCCTGCGAACTTTATTTTGCCCTGCAATCCAGGACCTTTGCTATAGAGACTGTCTGAGTGGGGTTCATCATCTCCCTCTTGTCTGATGAACCACAATCCTGGGCCCATAACCTCCTAGAATGAAAGGATGAGGAGTTAAACTCAGTTACCATTTTTTTTGAAGCCATGGCTACTTTATATGATGACCCGCAGAAAACTGCCACGCAGAGTCTGCCCTTCACTCCCCGGTGCAGGGAAGATGACCAGTAGAGGATTACATCAGGAAGTTCCGTAGATGGGCGGCCGATACCAGATGGAATGACGCAGCTTTGAACTATCAATTCCGTATAGGCCTCTCTGAAATCATCAAGGATGAGCTTGCCAGGTCTGCAGCTCCTGCCAGGCTAGAGCCTCTTATCCAAGCTTCCATCCTGCTGGATAGGCGCCTGCGGGAGCGACGCTATGAGCGTTCTCAGACCTTTTGGCCAACCTGGGTACTGTCTAAGTGTCCGGCTCCAACAGTTCCTGCCGCTACTCCCCCGAATTCCTCCGATATAGAACCAATGCAGTTTGGTCTACTCTGACCCGCTCTAACCCAAGAAGAAAGAGAATGCAGGTGACAGAACAACCTCTGTATTTACTGTGGAGTGTCAGGCCACTTTCTATGCAACTGTTTGGTTCGGCCAAGTAAGTCCAGGCACTTGTACCCGTCATACCTTCAGCTATCTGGGACTCTATTTGCTCACATTATTCTCCCCATCTCTCTGCAGGTGGCTGGAAGGGATGTCAAACTGCAGACAATCATTGACTCTGGAGCTTGCAGCTGCTTCCTGGACATCAACCTAGCTAAAGACCTGCACATTCCTCTGACTCTCAAAGATCAAAAACTAGATATGCACCTAGCTGATTGCACTCCACCCAGTTCAGGACCTATTACACAGGAAACTGTCCCTATTCTCACAACCACAGTCACAGGGCACCAGGAACTTGATTCTTTGATGTGATCAGATCCCCCATTTTCCCAGTTATTCTCGGAATACCGTGGCTACAAGCCCACAACCCTTTAATAGACTGGTCCAGAGGGGAGGTCACCTTCTCATCCAACTACTGCCACTATCATTGTGGCATCCCCATGCAAACCAACTCCCACACTTGCCTGACCATACAACCAGCAACAGACACCAGTCAAGTAGTCCCTTCTGTCTACCACGACTACCTTGACGTCTTTGACAAAAGGAAAGCAGATACCTTGCCTCCACACCGGTCATATGACTGTCCTATTGAGCTACTACTCGGAGTAGAAATTCCCTAAGGGCGCATCTTCCCTTTGTCCGAGGTGGAATTGGAGGCCCTCAGCCAGTACATCAATGACAACCTACCCGAAGGCTTCATTCGTCCCTCCTCCTCAGCCATCTTCTTTGTTGAAAAGAAAGACCACTCCCTCAGGCCATGCATCGACTATCGGGAGCTCAACAAGGTCACCATCAAGAATAGATACCCTCTTCCCCTCATCCCAGAGTTGTTCCAGAGGTTCCGAGCTGCCCGGGTATTTACGAAACTGGACCTGAGGGGGGCATATAATCTGGTGCACATTAGAGAGGGGGACGAGTGGAAAACGGCCTTCAGAACATGCTTTGGCCCCGCAACATTTCAACACCTGGTCAATGATATCTTCTGAGAGTACCTTGACTTATTCCTGATTGTCTATCTGGACGATATCCTGATCTTCTCTGACTCTCTCGAACTTCACAGAGACAATGTCAAGAAGATACTGAATATCGGTTTGTACGCCAGAGCAGAGAAGTGCGATTTTGAGAAACAATTCATTCGAATCTTGGGGCTCATAATCTCCGTTGAAGGGATTTTCATGGATCCCCGGAAGGTCTCAGCAATCCTAGACTGGCCTGCACCTTCAGACAGAAAGGGTGTCCAAAGATTTGTAGGCTTTGCCAACTTCTACTGCAGATTCATTAAAGGTTTCTCGACCATCATTGCCCCAATTACTCAACTCACACGACTCCATACTCGTTTCCTCTGGAAGCCCAAGCAGCCTCTGAACAACTTAAAACTTTGGTTACCTCTGCTCCAGTGTTGCAACACCTGGACCCAGCACTCCCTTTTGTTCTCGAAGTAGATGCTTCTGAAGTGGCAACAGGAACCATACTCTCTCAGAAGCTCTACTGCACCCTGTAGCCTTCTGCTCTAAGAAATTAAACCAGGCAGAAAGAAACTACGATGTAGGTGACCGAGAGCTTCTGGCTATTAAGGTGGCCTTCAAAAAGTGGAGATATCTGTTGGAGGGTGCCATTCACCCAATCATGATCTTTACCGACCACAAAAACTTGGAGTATCTGAGGTCCAACAAACGTCTAAGACCCCGGCAGGCTAGATAGGCGCTATTCTTCTCAAGATTCAACTTCCATTTAACATATAGACCAGGATCCAGGAACGGGAAGGGGGGTGCCTTTTCCAGGATGTTCCCTGAATCTACAGAATCTGCTCCTCCGAGCACCATTCTTTCAGCCCAGAACTTTTTATTGATTCAACCCAGTTTGAAATCAGTCATTGAACGAGCCCCTGCTTCATGCCCTGAATCTGAACAGGCCTTATTAAGAAAACAAGATGGATTACTCTGGCATCAGGATAAGGCCTTCATAACTCAGGAGACAAGGCTTCGGGTCTTCATGACGTATCACAACCACCAGTTAGCCGGCCACTTTGGAGCTCGTAAAACAAGTGAGCTCATCCAACAGTCCTTCTGGTGGCCCAACCTTAGTCGAGACTGTAGAGCCTATTTCAGATCCTGCTCAGTGTGCCCACATAGCAAGGGTGACAAGACAAAGCCCTGGGGACTGTTTGAGACCCTTACCCATTCCCAACCACCCATGGGAAATGATCTCCATTGACTTTATTGTGGAGCTCCCTCCCTTGAAAGGGTTTACCGCCATCCTGAAATTAAACCAGGCAGAAAGAAACTACGATGTAGGTGACCGAGAGCTTCTGGCTATTAAGGTGGCCTTCGAAAAGTGGAGATATCTGTTGGAGGGTGCCATTCACCCAATCATGATCTTTACCGACCACAAAAACTTGGAGTATCTGAGGTCCGACAAACGTCTAAGACCCCGGCAGGCTAGATAGGCGCTATTCTTCTCAAGATTCAACTTCCATTTAACATATAGACCAGGATCCAGGAACGGGAAGGGGGGTGCCTTTTCCAGGATGTTCCCTGAATCTACAGAATCTGCTCCTCCGAGCACCATTCTTTCAGCCCAGAACTTTTTATTGATTCAACCCAGTTTGAAATCAGTCATTGAACGAGCCTCTGCTTCATGCCCTGAATCTGAACAGGCCTTGTTAAGAAACAAGAAAGGTCTTCATAACTCAGGAGACAAGGCTTCGGGTCTTCATGACGTATCACAACCACCAGTTAGCCGGCCACTCGTAAAACAAGTGAGCTCATCCAACAGTCCTTCTGGTGGCCCAACCTTAGTCGAGACTGTAGAGCCTATTTCAGATCCTGCTCAGTGTGCCCACATAGCAAGGGTGACAAGACAAAGCCCTGGGGACTGTTTGAGACCCTTACTCATTCCCAACCACCCATGGGAAATGATCTCCATTGACTTTATTGTGGAGCTCCCTCCCTCGAAAGGGTTTAACGCCATCCTGGTGGTGGTGGACCACCTGTCGAAGATGGCCCATTTTCTACCCTTGATAGGCACACCTTCAGCAACTAAGACTGCCCACACATTCATAAAGGAAATTGTGAGACTCCACGGCTTATCCAGTAGCATTGTTTCTGATCGGAGGGGTACAATTTACCTCCAAATTTTGGAGAGCGCTCTGTAAGGCCCTGAAAGTAGAACTTTGCCTCTCATCAGCCTACCATCCTCAGAGCAACGGACAAATAGAGCGCACAAATCAAACCTTGGAGCAGTACCTGCGCTGTTTCACTGCCTTTTCCCAGGATGACTGGGCTTCGCTGCTCCCACTGGCAGGGTTTGCCTATAAGAATTCGCTACACTCAGCCACAAACCAGTCTCCGTTCTGGGCCAACTACGGATTCCACCCTCTTGCCTTGCCTGAAACTATATCAGAATCAGCAGTGCCTGCTGTTCAGGACGGACTTGCTTTTATTCAGAAAAACTACCAAACCCTCCAAGAATGCATACAGAAGGCGCAAACAGACTACAAAAAGTTTTTCCACAAAAAACAAAGTGGGAATCCCTCCCTTAATGTCGGGATGAAGTATGGCTGTCAACGACCAATCTGAAATTTCCATGCCCATCGAAGAAGCTAGGGCCAAGATACATCGGGCTGTTTCCAGTCAAATGTGAGGTAAACCCAGTGGCGCTCGAATTATCCTTGCCTGATTCTTATGGGATTCACCCAGTTTTTCATGCCTCTCTCCTTAAATCAGCCATTCCGGATCCATTCCCAGGGAGAGTGGAACCACCTCCGTCACCAGTAACTGTTGAAGAAGAAACAGAATACGAGGTGGAGTCAGTATTGGATTGCAGAAAGTCAGGCAGGCAAATCCAATATCTGATCAAGTGGAAGGGGTATCCATCCGAAGAGAGCTCCTGGGAACCGAGGATCAACATCCATGCCCCTAGACTCCTTCAGTAATTCCATATGAGATATCCTAGAAAGATGGCCCAGTTGGGCATCTACAGGCTGCCCGTCAGGGCTGCATTGTCAGGGTACCAATAGAAGGAGGTCTCTAGGACCCAGAACCTGTCAGAGTACCAGAAGGGCTCTAGGACCCTGCACCTGTCAGAGAACCTGAAGGGCTCTAGGACCCAGCAGTGCCAGCACCTCCGCCAGCACATCACATGGGCCTTTATAAGGAAGTTAGCCCTTGGCTGAAGTGCTGTTTGATCTCAGCTGTTACTGACGTTCCTGTGTTTCCTGTTTCCTGTGATCCTTCATTACCAACCCGGCTTGTTCCAGACCTGTCTCCTGCCTGCCTCCTGACCTTGACCTCGGCTTGTTAAATAGATCTCCTCAGCCTGCTACCTGTCTTGACCTCGGCTCCCACCTAACCTTGTCTCCTTTGCTATCCACCTGGCACCAAACCTTAGCTTGTACCAACTACCTTCTGTCTCAGTGACCCTGGTTACCTGCTACATCACACAGGCACCACCTGTATGCAGCAACCCTGCAGCACATCAGTGGTGTTCCTGAGCCTTTTCTGCAAGCAACTCTGCAGGCGACCTGTGCGACTTTAGGCCTGACTCCTCCTGTCTCACCTCCAGGGGAGTCTGGAACTCAGCTGCAAGGGAAGCCCTCTCTCCATTGACCTCCAGCACTTTGGTACCTGATAGCATGTCTTCCTCTTCTTCGAAGCCTATGAAAGTGCCAGAATCCTATTCCTCATCCT
Source organism: Aquarana catesbeiana (assembly GCF_042186555.1). Lineage (NCBI taxonomy): Eukaryota > Metazoa > Chordata > Amphibia > Anura > Ranidae > Aquarana > Aquarana catesbeiana. Next base: position 431,458,503 of record NC_133328.1, read on the forward strand.
CCTCCCCTCTCTCCTCCTGTGTGTTCTGTGACATAGGAATGATGGTGTCTGGATAAAGTGGGCCTTGAGAGGAAAGGAAGTCCTCCTCTTCCTCCTGCTGCTCTGCCTCCAGTGCCCTGTCCATAATGCCATGCAGAGTCTGCTCCAGCAGGAACACAACAGGGATTGTGTCACTGATGCATGCACTGTCACGGCTCACCATCCTTGTGGCCTCCTCAAATGGTGACAATACAGTGAATGCATCATTAATGATCAGCCATTGGCATGGGGAAAAAAAGCCCAGGTGGCCTGAGCCTGTCGTTGTGCCGTACTTGCAAAGGTACTCATTGATGGCCCTTCTGCTGCATGCATAGCCGCTGCAGCATTGCCAAAGTCGAGTTCCACCTGGTGGGCATATCACAAATCAGGCAGTTTATGGGCAGGTAGAATTCCTGCTGAATTTCAGCAAACTGAGCACTGGCTGTGTATGACCTCCTGAAATGGCTACAGACTCTTCTGGCCAGCTTTAGCACATCCTGCAACCTTGGGTACATATTTAGGAAACGCTGCACCACCAAATTGAGGACATGTGCCAGGCATGACACATGTGTCAACTTTCCCTGTCTAAGGGCAGACAAAAGATATGAGCCATTATTGCACACCACCATTCCTGGCTCCAGCTGGCGTGGTGTGAACCACCTCTCAGCCTATCCCTGCAGAACTGCAAGAATCTCTGCTCCGGAGTGATTCCTGTCCCCCAAACACACCAGCTGCATGGCACCTTTTAGCCTGACTCATGGAATAGCCCTTTGAATTCTTAGGGGGTACCTGATGTTCATAGGACAATTCTGCAGAGGAGGGCATGTAGGTGGCAGAGGAGGAGGGGGAAGAGTTCACAGGTCTAGCATCATCACCACCAGCTGTATGGAGACGTGGGTGCACAACAAGCTGCAGCACCGAGCCCTATCCTGCATCCTTTCGAGTTGCAAGAAACATTATCCAGTGGGCTGTGAACATAATATATTGTCCCTGCCCATGCTTGCTGGACCAAGTGTCAGCAGTAAGGTGGATTTTACAGCTGACTGCCTTGCCCAACGACGTCAGAACATTCCCTTTCACATGATGGTAGAGAGATGGAACAGTCTTATGTGAAAAGTAGTAGCGACTGAGAACATGCCATTGTGGTACAGCACATTGTGCAAATTCACAGAAGAGGGCAGAATCCACCAGGCTGAAAGGCAGAAGTTGGAGAGCCAACAGCTTTGACAAGCTTGCATTTAGACACTGGGCATGTGGGTGGCAGGGACTGTATTTTTTTTCCCACTGCAGCAGATGGGGCAGAAAAATTTGCCAGCTACAATCTACAGCTGGTGGTGTGCTGCTGGCAGATGTGCTGCTGAGACCTGGGACACCCTGTGCTATACCATCATCCCTGTCAGTGGAGCCTGCTGAGAGGTAATGACTCGGTATAGCAGGGGCAGACCGAAGTGGGTATGGAGGAGGAGGAGGGACAGATTTGTGCCCCTTTTGTGTGGCTTTTAGGAGTGGTTGGACTTTAAATGCCTTGTTAAGCATGTGGTACCCAAATGGCTGGTGTTTTGCCATGTTTGATGTGCCTGAGACACAGCTTGCCAATAGTAACAGTGCGGTCTGCTGCAGATGCGCTGAAAAGCAGACAGCTGAGACAGCTGAGCTTTGGGGAGTGGGCTGGGAGGTAACAGCTGGAGAATGTGATGGAATAGGGTGGCTGCTCTTTACTCTTTCTTGATGTCAGCCCCCTTGGGGTTGTGCTGCCTCACCTTCAGTTTCCTCCTCTGCTCTATCTGGCACCCAAGTTGCATCAGTGACCTCATCATCATCAATATCATCTCCATCTCCTCCATCTTCATCATCATCATTACCACTGGAGACAACTTGGCAATACGCTGCAGCTGGGGGAACATGAATGCCAATTTGTCTACCAGTGTTCTCCCCTTTCTCATGTTCCTGTCACCCTCAAGCTCAGAACCAACATTTGAATCCAGTAATGGCTGGGCATCATCAAGGAGCAAGTGGCTGATGCTGTGGTCAAATAACTCAGCTGACTCCGTCATGGCTGATGTTGGGGCTATGGCAGGAATAGATGTGGACAAGGAGGCAGGTTTATCCACTCTAGCAACTGCAGGGAACTGCACATTTGTCTCTGCTTGCGTGACAGAGGATGAGGAGGATGAGGAAGGTTTAGTAAGCCAGTCCACCACCTCCTCTGCATGCTGTGGTTGGATAGCACGGGTAAACTCACTAAACAGAGGATATGATGCCATACCTGATGACTAACCACCACATCCACCTTTGCCTGTGGACACATTTGTTGCTGGGCCCCTTACAGTGCCAAGGAAATGTCTGCCTCTCCTTGTTGTCCTCCCAGACATTATTGGGAGGAATAAGCAAATGTAAAGGAGAAGTTGAAATCTGTACGTAGATGCACTTTAATCAATGTAAAGTGGTGTTTAGTGCACTTTAATTTGAGTACTCACACTACACAGACACACTCCATGGATACACTATAATATACTGAAATATTACGCCAAACATACAGTGACGCACAGAACTATATGGAATTAAACTTGCAGTAACACACACAGAAGTAAATAGCATTAAACTTGTAATAAAGCACACAGAAGTAAATGGCGTTAAACTTGCAGTAACGTAAACAGAACTATATGGCGTTAAACTGGCAGTAACGCACAAAACTATATGGCGTTAAATTGGCAGTAACGCACACAGAAGTAAATGGCATTAAACTGGCAGTAACACACACAGAAGTAAATGGAAACTGGCAGTAACGCACACAGAAGTAAATGTCGTTAAACTTGCAGTAACGCACAAAACTATATGGCGTTAAATTTGCAGTAACGCACAAAACTATATGGCGTTAAACTGGCTGTAACGCACACAAAACTATATGGCATTAAACTGGCAGTAACGCACACAGAACTATTTGGCATTAAACTGGCAGTAACGCACACAGACCTTTATGGTGTTAAACTGGCAGTATCGCACACAAAACTATATGGCGTTAAACTGGCAGTAACGCAATCAAATAGATGGTGTTCAACCATCACTACACTGACGCTATCTGAACTGTTCCTACTCTAGCTATACACTAATGTAAAGATTACTGACACGGTCTCACTACACTACACTGAAACTATCTGAGCTGTCCCTACTCTCTGGTCACCCTCTTCTTCTATCCTATGCTCCCTCACTCACATCTTCAATCTCTCCCTCTCTAGTGGCACCTTCCCCTCCCCTCTAAAACATGCGCAGATCACTCCCATACTTAAAAAGCCCTCACTGGACCCTACCAACCTGAACAACTTAAGACTCATCGCTTAGTCTACAACCGTCTTAGCTCCTACCTCAGTGAAAATAACCTTCTTGACACTTTACAGTCTGGTTTTCACTCACAGCACTCCACAGTAACTGCCTTACTAAAACTCTCTAACGATTTACTAACTGCTAAAACCAACAACCAGTACTCCATACTCCTACTACTTGACCTCTCTGCGGCCTTTGATACTGTTGACCACCCACTCCTTCTCAATAAACTACATTCCCTTGGCCTCCGAGATTCTGCTCTATCCTGGTTCTCTGCCTATTTATCACAGCGCTCCTTCAGTGTCACCTACAACTCTGTCTCCTCCTCTCCATTTCCCCTTTCTGTGGGGGTCCCCCAAGGCTCTGTTCTAGGACCCCTTCTTTTCTCTATCTACACCTCCTCCCTTGGTCACTTGATAACCGCCCACGGCTTCCAATACCACTTATACATTGATGACACCCAAATCTATCTCTCTACTCCTCATCTCACTCCTTCAGTCTCCTCTCGCATTACTAACTTACTAACTGACATATCAGCATTGATGTTGCACCACTTCCTTAAACTAGATCTCTCTAAAACTGAGCTATTAATATTCCCCCTGCCCATGCCCCCCTCCACGACTTTTCCGTCAAAATCAACAATGCAACCATCAGTCCCTCCCCTCATGCCAGGGTACTTGGTGTAATCCTAGACTCTGACTTGTCATTTCAGCCTCAAATCCAATCGTTGTCAAAAGTTTGTAGAATTCACCTCTGTAACATCTCTAAAATTCGCTCCTTTTTAACAAATGAAACCACCAAGCTCCTCATTCACTCCCTTGTTATCTCTCGCCTTGACTATTGCAACTCCCTTCTCATTGGCCTGCCTCTCCATAGGCTATCCCCTCTTCAGTTTATCATGAATGCTGCTGCCAGACTTATCCACCTTACCAACTGCTCAGTGTCTGCCAACCCTCTCCTCCAATCCCTACACTGGCTCCCAATCACCCAGTGAATTAAATTCAAAACACTAACCACAAATACAAAGCCATTCACAACTCTGTCCCGAGTTACATCACCAATCTTGTCTCTAAATATCAACCAAATCGTTCTCTCCGCTCTTCTTAAGACCTCCTACTCTCAAGCTCTCTCATCTCCTCCTCTCATGCTCGTCTCCAGGATTTCTCCAGGGCCTCCCCCATCCTCTGGAACTCGCTACCTCCATCTGTCCGGCTATCCCCTACTCTTCAGGTGATCCCTGAAAACTCATCTCTTCAGGAAAGCCTATAACGTCTCTAACTAATCTTTTACCATTTCCATCAGCTCATTCCCCACAGTTACAACCTTTTGTACCACCTGCCCCACCCTATTAGATTGTATAATGTTATAACTGCGCTAACCCAATAAAATAAAATGGCTAGCAGCTACACTGGAATGTGACTAAAATAGGATAATGTGAAAAATGCAGCGCTAAAACAAAATATGTATATAAAACACATATGTGTGAACTAACAAAGTTCAGTGATAAAAGGGAATAATCCAGTGCAATGTGTATGTGAAAAAACATAAAAAGGTGATGGAGTCCAAACAATGAGATGGATGACAAATCCAATGAAACTATGGAGGTCCTCCGACATGCAATACGTCTAATGCCGCGTACACACGAGCGGACTTTATGGCAGACTTTGCCCGGCGGACTTTTTGACGTACTTTACGACGGACTTTCTGAATGAACGGACTTGCCTACACACAATCCACCAAAGTCCGTCGAATTCATACGTGATGACGTATGACCGGACTAAAACAAGGACGTGGCTTTTTGTCCGTCGAACTAGCATACAGACGAGCGGACTTTTCGACCGGACTTCGACCGGACTCGAGTTCGACGGATTGATTTAAAACATGTTCCAAATCTAAGTCCGTACAACTTTTGAGAAAACAAAGTCCGCTGGAGCCCACACACGATCGAACTGTCCGACGAAATCCCGTCCGCCGGCCAAAGTCTGCCATAAAGTCCGCTCGTGTGTACGCGGCATAATAATAACTCTTGTAGTGAAGAAGGTATAAACACTCTTACCAGAGCAGATGGATTTGATTGCCAATGACACCGAATCAAACAGGCTTAGAGATGCAGATGAATGGTTCTCCCAGGTAGTGATAGGGGTCCCAGATCTGCAAAGATATCTCCTCTAGACTGGAACAGCTGTAATGATATCCACCGAACCAAGGAAACAACACATCCAGTGGAAACGTCCAGATCTCTCATGGAACCAAAAGGTATGGGAACAAAATATAGAATGCTCCGATGGTGCAGATCAAAAGGGTACATTTATTGGAACCAACCAATATACAATGGTATAAAAAGGATCACATAAAAAAGGTATAAAAGCAATCTTAATCCTCCTGTAACTTATTGTATTATAACTGTATTGTCTCCCTTTTATATTGTAAAGCACTGCGTAAACTGTTGGCGCTATATGAATCCTGTATAATGATAATAACAATACTCTGCACTAATATGTGTATGAATGACACGGTCTCACTACACTACAGTGAAACTATCTGAGCTGTCCCTACTGTAGCTGCACGCTATGCAAAGCTGAATGATGGTCCTCCTCACTACACTCACACTATCCCTAAACTGACACTAAGCTAATATTCTACACTGACAATTGAAGTAAAATAGCGCAGTATAGCACACTAACTAACTAATAGCACTGAACAGAGTCATGTGCTATCTCTCTCCACGCCGAAATCACACTGAAAAGGGCTGCCATTGAAAGAATACTTTTATACTGTTGTAGTGATATATTATATCGTGTGTAGATAATTAATATTTAGGTATTATTATGATGACGTAAGTACTCTTCCGCAGCAACCCAATTCTTCCAGAGAGATGCACTTTATTGACTTCCAATACAGAACAAAGTCCAAAGCCCACAGATGACAAAAATTCAACAGAGTAAATATAATTCAGAGTCCCGTTTTTCCTAGATCTACGCTTTCATAGTCACACACAGACAAGACTGAACGCAAGGTTATATTCAGCTGCAGTCATAAACTGCCCTAATTTGCATTCTTGCATATTAACATTGACATAGCCCAGAGTCACTATCTGTCCCCTTTGATATGTGGAGTAAATCTTGTTTGTCAACTTCCCCTTTGATCAACAAGTCCCCTTTGATATGTGTAATTGAGTTGGCCCAGACAACTCCAATCATTGTCAACTGAAATCTGGCCTGGTCAATCTTGTACTGTATGTGTATATATATATATATATATATATATATATATATAAAATCCCACATAAAGCTACCACATATTACAACATATACCCCCACTCGGGTCGGTTCTAACTACTAGAACTGGCCCATGAATCAAACAACAAAAATATCATTATGATTTAAGGTACTGAATGCTTTACAATGGCTCATATAAAATATGAAGTTGAAACTGGTTACATCTCTCTTCACCAGCCTCTAAAATATCCCAATGAAACAGTTATTAGATAATATAACTTTTAGACCATGACTGGAAAAGGATTTGGTAAACATCCGTGCCCCGTATAGCTGTTAGGCCTTATTTCAAAGCTTGCTCTTTCTTGAGTATATCGCATCAAGGTCTTGAATATTGGGCAAAAACGAGCTGATGTCACAGTCCATTCTTCGATCTGACTTCATCACATCTCTCACTGAAAGTAAACTTGGTATGCTCTGGGAGCTCCGATCCACATACATCCAGGATTCTCTCATCTCCAGGCTCAAGGTTTTCATTTTTAAAGATGCTTTTATACAAACACCAGCAAATCCTGAAATTCTACTTCCATCTTTATAGTAAGAAGAACCATCAATATACCAGCGCTCACTTTCAAGGTCAAAAGGTTTGGATACGGCAGTAAAAACTCTTTGCTGCAAACTATTTCCTTGCACTTGACATTCATGAGCATAAAGCTCTAGTCCATCTTGCAAGCATTTTACAATTCACATCTGCTTCTTTCCATTTCCTATTTGAGCAATGATGACCTGTTGTGTGCCTGTCAAGTATCTGAATTTGTTGATTGCCAGCCACAATTTGCTTTTGGGATTTGCTGTAGGCCAACCCCTCATTACCTTCAATAGAGCAGTTACTTGGATCATTCAGTCCATAATTGCACCTGAATGGTAAACCAACATATACATATACCCCCACACGATGGTTGAAATAAAATCAGCTTGATATCAGTGTTTATCAGATCTTCTATCCAGACAAAGTGGCAGTGGAAATTCTTGCCAGTATCATCACCATGAAAGGTAGAAAGGTCTTTTTCATCCATATATGTCATAGCCTTTAGCATATTATAAGTAGGGATGAGCTGAACACCCCCCGCACCAGAAACCTGCGAACGGACCGAAAATTTGTGCAAACTTTAGAACTCCATTAAAGTCTATGGGACTCGAACGTTCAAAATCAAATGTGCTCATTTTAAAGGCTAATTTGCATGGTATTGTTCTAAAAAGGGGTTGGGGACCCGGGTCCTGCCCCAGGGGACATGTATCAATGCAAAAAAAAAGTTTTTTTTTAAAAAACGGCCGTTTTTTCAGGAGCAGTGATTTTAATGATGCTTAAAGTGAAAAAAAGTGAAACATTCCTTTAAATATCAAACCTGGGGGTGTCTATAGTATGCCAGTTAAGTGACACGTGTTTCTCATGCTTAGAACAGTCCCTGCACAAAATGACATTTTTAAAGGAATAAAAGTAATTTAAAACTGCTTGCGGCTTTAATGTAATGTCGGGTCCTGGCAATATGGATGAAAATCAGTGAGGCAAACGGCATGGGTACCCCCCCCAGTCCATTACCAGGCCCTTTGGGTCTTGTATGGATATTAAGAGGAACCCCACACCCAAATTAAAAAAAGGAAAGGCGTGGGGCTCCCAGGCCCTATATGCTCTGAACAGCAGTATACAGGTGGTGCAAACAAAACAGGGACTGTAGGTTTGTTGTTAAGTAGAATCTGTTTGTAATTTTGAACTGGTACATTTTTAAAGTGTAGCTCCAGCCAAAAAATCTATTTTAAGCTTTTTGGAAAACATAGGGAAGGGTTATCACCCCTGTGACATTTGTTTTGCTGTCTGAGCACCTCTTCAGAAGATTTCACCTCACTTTCTGTCCCAATGACAATTTTTTTTTGACAATTTGGGTTTTTTAGTGAAACAAGGATTGTTAATAAAGCATCAGTGGAGAGGAGACACGTTTTTCCCATATTAACTCTTACAGGAGAGAATTTCCCTTCCAAGGGGTAGATTTCATCTCACTTCCTGTTGTCTCCTTCCGTTTGCAAGTAGGAGTCGTTTGTAAGTTGGATGTTTGAAAGTAGGGGCCTGCCCTATATACTCTGCAGGAATTGGGGCCTTAGGTGTTGGTGTTGCCACAACACTGTAAGCCCACAGTTACTCTTGGTGGGCGCAGGAACTGGCCCTGCTGTGAAATATTAGATCAAGAATTGTAATTACATGCCCCTGTTGAACAGGGCCAGAAAAATTGGGCCTTTGGTGGTGGTGGTGCTGGAGCCACAACACTGTAAGTCCTCACAGTTACTCTTGGTGGGCGCAGAAACAAGCCATGCTGTGAAATATTAGATCAAGAATTGTAATTACATGCACCTGTTGAACAGGGGCAGAAAAATTGAGCCTTTGGTGGTGGTGGTGGTGTTGCCACAACACTGTAAGTCCTCACAGTTACTCTTGGTGGGCACTGGAATGGGTCCTGCTGTGAAATATTAGATCAAGAATTGTAATTACATGCACCTGTTGAACAGGGGCAGAAAAATTGGGCCTTTGGTGGTGGTGGTGCTGGTGCCACAACACTGTAAGTCCTCACAGTTACTCTTGGTGGGCGCAGAAACGGGCCATGCTGTGAACTATTAGATCAAGAATTGTAATTACATGTCCCTGTTGAACAGGGGCAGAAAAATTGGGCCTTAGGCACTAGTGCCACAACACTGCAACCCCACAATACTCTAGTTGAGCGCAGCAACCAACCCTCCTTGCAAAATATTGCATCAAAAATTGTAATTACACGCCCCTGTTAAACAGGGGCTCAAAAATTGGGCCTTAGCCACTGGTGGCGGCACCCAGAACCAAAAATATTCTTACAAGCTATCAGCATGATCATTGAGGAGGAAGAGGATAGTCACTCAGCATAACAGGATAGTCACTCAGCATCAGCATAGGCAGTCTTGAAGTGATCTGACATTTCAAAAAAAATTATTCGGTTACATCAGCAGCAGGTGCCTGGTAGCTGGTGGTGATCCAAGACTGATTCATTTTTATGAAGGTCAGTCGATCGACCGAGTCGGTGGACAGGCGCACCCTGTGATCGGTTACAAAGCCTCCAGCAGCACTGAATGTGCGTTCCGAAAGTACACTGGATGCAGAAAAGGCCAGTAGCTCAATTGCATACTGTGCAAGCTCTGGCCAGTGATCCATCCTCAAGACCCAGTAACCCAGAGGATTTTCGGTGGGAAAGGTGTTCAAGTCAGATCTTGCCCCTAGGTATTTATGCACCATGTAAAACAGACGCTGGCGATGGTTGCTGGAACCGATCATACCTTGGGGCTGCGGACTAAAAAATTGTCTGAACGCATCGGTCAGACGGCCACCTTCTCCACCGCTCCTTCTTTGACTGACTGAAGCCTCAGCAACACGTTGTCCAGGAACAGGAGTTTGTAACCTCCCAGTCCCTGGGAACGCGTTGCACAGACCTTTCTGCAAGGCCTCCCGAAGATGTATCATCCTCTGCTGCCTCTGTGATGGCAAGATAAGGTCTGTAACCTTACCCTTGTAACGTGGATCAAGGAGGGGTGGCAGCCAGTCTTGATCCCTCTCCTTGATACCATGAATACGAGGATCCTTCCGCAGGCTTTACAGGATCAAGGAGGCCATGCAGCGTAGGTTTGCTGAGGCATTCAGTCCGGAGTCCTCTGGGTCACTAAGGATGACATGATCCGCATCCACCTCCTCCCAGCTACGTACAAGTCCATGGGCTTCTTGGGACTGTAAATAATCCCTTAAAGAATGCTGCTGATGCTGAGTGCCAGGCTCCACCTCCATGCTGACACAATCCTCCTCCTTCTCGTCCTGTGTGATCGGCGGGCACGCAGGAACACTGTCCGGATGAAGGGGGCCTTGAGAGCTAAGGAAGTCCTCCTCTTCCTGCCTCTGTTCTGCCTCAAGTGCCCTGTCCATTATTCCACGCAGCGTGTGCTCCAACAGGTGGTAAAGGGGGACAGTGTCACTGATGCATGCGCTGTCACTGCTCACCATCCTAGTGGCCTCCTCAAATGGTGACAGGATAGTGCATGCATCCCTGGTCATGGCCTACTGGCGTGGGGAAAAAAAAACAAGCTCCCCTGACCCTGTCCTGGATCCATAGTCACACAGGTACTCATTGATGGCCCTCTGCTGCGTGTGCAGCCACTGCAGCATGGCCAACGTTGAGTTCCACCTGGTGGGCATGTCACAGATTAGGCGGTTCTTGGGCAGGTTAAATTCCTTTTGGAGGTCAGCCAGCCGAGCACTTGCATTATATGACCGGCAAAAATGCACACAGACTTTCCTGGCTTGCCTCAGGACCTCCTGTAAGCCCGGGTACCTGCCCAAGAACCACTGCACCACCAAGTTAAGGACGTGAGTCAAACAGGGCACATGGGTCAGTTGTCCTGTCAGAGGGATGAGAGGAGGTTGGTACTATTGTCGCAAACCACCATTCCTGCCTTAAGCTGGCGTGGCGTCAACCACCTCTGAGCCTGCTCCTGCAGAGCTGACAGAATCTCTGCCCCAGTGTGGCTCCTGTCCCCCAAGCACACCAGCTCAAGCAGCGCATGGCATCTTTGGGCCTGCGTATTTGCGTAGCCCTTGAATGCCTACGGAGCACTGCTGGTTCTGAGGACGAAGCACAGGAAGAGGCGATGGAGGAAGAAGAAGAGGAGGGGGTGGAAGAGAGAGGTGTGTCAGAATCACCAGTAGTAGCATTTTGGAGGAGTGGTGGTGGAACAACCTCCAACACTACTGCACCTTGTCCTGCATCCTTCCCAGCTGCCAGCAGAGTCACTCAATGGGCTGTAAAAGATAGGTAACGTCTCTGTCCATGCCTGCTGGACCATGAGTCAGCGGTAATATGTACCTTACCTCTGACCGCCCTGTCCAGCGAGGCCAAGACATTGTCTTCCACATGCCGGTAGAGAGCCAGAATCGCCTTCCTTGAGAAAAAGTGGCATTTGGGAATCCTGCCAATGAGGAACCGCACATTCCACAAACTCACGGAAGGGGGCAGAGTCTACTGAAAAGGCAGCAGTTGAAGTTCTAGCAATTTAGCCAAGCTAGCATTCAACCGCTGGGCATGTGGATGGCTGGGAGCGAACTTCTTTCGGCGGTGCAGCAGCTGGGGCAGGGAAATTTGCCTGGTACAGTCTGACGTCGGTGTACCAATAGCAGATTGCCCGCAAGTACTTGGCTGTGACACACCTAATTCTACAACTTCATTCCTCTCAGTACAGGTCTCAGAGAGGACTGAAGGTATAGTAGGTTGGAGATCCCAGCTGATGAGGAGCAAGGAGAGGTCCTCTTTGTTCTTTGGTGTGGGTCTTTTAGGTATGCTTGCCAACATATGAACATATGTCTGGTCAAGCATGTGGTGCCCAAGCGGGTGATGTTTTGGCCATGCAAGATACGCTTGAGACATATGTTGCAAATAGCAGCGGTGGGATCTGATGCACTTGTCTCAAAAAAGGCCCACACCAAAGAACTTTTAGAATAACGTGCAGAGACAGCAGCGACCTGCACATGCGGAGCTCTGCGGTGTGATGCAGTCGGTGTGCTGCCCTTAAGCTGGCCCCTGGAGGGCATCCTGCCTCATTAGTGATGTGCCTCCTCCTCCTCTCTCCTATCAGGCACCCACGTGGAGTCAGTGACCTCATCATCCCCTCCCTCCTCATCACTGGAGCAAACCTGGCAGTATGTTGCAGCTGGGGAACATGACTACCAGATTGCTGTTTCTTGGGCACCCCCTCTGTCTGGGCTCATGTTCTTGTCTTCCTCTAGCTGAGTACCATCATCGGAGCCTTCAAAATGCTGGACATCCGCCTTGAGCATGTACCCAACACTGTGGTCAAAGAGTTCGGGGGACTCCTCAGGAGGACATGGTGGGGCTAGGGAAGGAGTGCAACTGTGCAGGGTACACAGTACACTAACTGTAAATACTTCAAGCTGCCTGCCTGTGGTATTAATAGGATCAGAAGAAGAACAGCACTAGTCTTCAGGTAGCTATAGGTGCAACAGTGCAGGGTACACAGTACACTAACTGTAAATACTTCAAGCTGCCTGCCTGTGGTATTAATAGGATCAGAAGAAGAACACCAGCACTTGTCTTCAGGTAGCTATAGGTGCAACTGTGCAGGGGTACACAGTACACTAACTGTAAATACTTCAAGCTGCCTGCCTGTGGTATTAATAGGATCGGAAGAAGAACACCAGTACTTGTCTTCAGGTAGCTATAGGTGCAACTGTGCAGGGTACACAGTACACTAACTGTAAATACTTCAAGCTGCCTTCCTGTGGAATTAATAGGATCAGAAGAAGAACACCAGCACTTGTCTTCAGGTATCTATAGGTGCAACTGTGCAGAGTACACAGTACACTAACTGTAAATACTTCAACCTGCCTGCCTATGGTATTAATAGGATCAGAAGAAGAACAACAGCACTTGTCTTCAGGTAGCTATAGGTGCAACTGTACAGGGTACACAGTACACTAACTGTAAGTACTGTAAAAACACCTACCTGCCTGTCAGTATATTAGAAAGAGAATAACAGGAATGGATCTAGCTAAACTGAATACAGTGTATATATATATATATATATATATATATATATATATATATATATATATATATATATAATAAACAACACCTGGGATGCATACACTGTAAGTGCAGCTAACTGACTCGCCTGCCTACTCTATCTAACTTAAATCACTTAAATCAAAATGACACTGTCTCTCTCTCTGTCTAATTCCCTCAGACGCCGCAACACACTACACAAGGCCGCCACACAGGCGGCCTTATATAGTCTGGGGTGTGTACTAAACCCCCTAAGCCATAATTGGCCAAAGCCACCCTGGCTTTGGCCAATTACAGCTCTTTGTGCTTGTGATTGGCCAAGCATGCGGGTCATAGTGCATGCTTGGCCAATCATCAGCCAGCAATGCATTGCAATTCCGCAGTGAATTATGGGCTGTGACATGCCACTCAAATTTGGCTTGAACGGCCCATAACGCTCGCAATTCGGCGAACGGTCGAACACACGATGTTCGAGTAGAACTTGGGTTCGACTCAAACTCGAAGCTCATCCCTAATTATAAGTAAATAATTCAACAAAGTTTCAAATCATTACTGGAGTGATGAATTTCACTCACCCCTCTTATAAATTTGGGAAAACCACCCAACAAACTATAATTTATGCTATGCCAAGCCATTGTGCAGCATCTCACCTTAGATGTTAAATATATTGATCAATACGTATTATGTAATATGTACAGATGTTATGAAAATGATTTTAGGTTTAACTGATTCACTTTCTGGGTCACGGCACCAATGTAGTGATATAGTATCTCGTGTGTAGATAATTAATATTTAGGTATTATTATGATGATATAAGTACCCTTCCGCAGCAACCCAATTCTTCCAGAGAGATGCACTTTATTGACTTCCAACACAGAACAAAGTCCAAAGCCCACAGATGACAAAAATCCAACAGAGTAAATATATTTCAGAGTCCCATTGTTCCTAGATCTGCGCCTTAATAGTCACATACAGACAAGACTGAACGCAAGGTTATATTCAGCTGCAGTCATAAACTGCCCTAATTTGCATTCTTGCAAATTAACATAGCCCAGAGTCACTATCTGTCCCCTTTGATATGTGGAGTAAATCTTGTTTGTCCACTTCCCCTTTGATCAACAAGTCCCCTTTGATATGTATAATTGAGTTGGCTCAGACAACTCCAATCATTGCCAACTGAAATCTGGCCTGGTCAATCTTGTACTGTATGTGTACACATATATATATATATATATATATATATATATTAATATAAAATCCCACATAAATCTACCAACATATTACAACAACTGTGGGGCGGGAATGAGCCATGATTGGATAAAGTCATATGATGACAATGTCAATCATGACTCTGACAGTGCTCTGTGCCCTGATTGGCTGAAGTTTTCACTCCCTCAGCCAATCAGGGCTTGCAATGCACTGTTCAGCACCGCAATGCAATTTGGTCGGTTCGGGGGGCCGAACAAACGGTAGAACAACCCGTTTGTTCGGATGTTCGTCGAACAACAAAAGTTCGCTGAACATCCGAACAACCAAAGTTTGGCCCAAACTTATGCTCAGGCCAAACCGTTCAGCCATCCATAAAATGCACCGCCACCCCCCTTTTTTTTAGAATTATTTGAGTAATAAAATAACATCAGTGCAGAAAGTTTTTAAGTGTGCACATTGCCAGAAGATATGCAAATGTGAGCCTGGCTCAAGACCACAATGCTAGCATAGGGCTGAGAGCGAGGAGTCTTGGTGGTGTAACATTTCTTGGGTTTTATATCAAAACATAAGAACATAACATAAACACATATCCTCTTTGAGAAAGACAGCCTCCTGAAGAATTTTGTATGTAGAGGAAATCAGATGGCGTGGGTATGGGCCTTGAGCGCATATATATTCAAAAGCAGAGGTATGGAGATAATGACTGGAAAAATGCTTGGCTTGCAAATAAAAAAAGAATGTTTTTCCGGAGTTGGCAAAGAGGGGGTTGCAGCCAGGATGATATGCATCCAAAAGATAAACTGTCAGGTATAGTTGGATTAAATAAAATGTTGGAAAAAGGGGGGCAAGGTGAGGCGAGAGAGTACCTCTGATAGCACTTCTGACTCCCCCCTTTTTAGCTTTGTGGTCAATACATATTCCTTGTGGGAAGCCCTTCTGATTTGTTTACACTGAACCGCAAGCTAGAGTTTGCTGCAGATAAAGATAGTGGAATAGTGAAATGCTGGTGTAAAAATTGCTCATATAGAGGTGGTAGCCATAATGGAATAGGGATGATGCAAACTCCCACACAATTTTTCCATTGTTCCCCATATAGACTGGGCATCCAGGGGGCTATAGATGGCTGTCCTTCTCTCCATAATCATAGAACTCATACGTGAACCCTGTGGCCCTCTCACAATTGTATAACTTCACTCCCTATCTTGCTTAGTTTCTTGACATATATTCATGCCCAGCCTACCAGTAAAATGGATGAGGGACTCATCAAAGCAAATATATTTGTCAGGAGTATGCATCTGAGAAAGTGTTTGGAAAAAAATGAATAAGTGGACAAATTTTATAAAGCTTGTCATATCCAGAGTTATTTCCGGGAGGGCACAGGGAATTGTCACTAACTTGGAGGAACCACATGATCATGGCATAGCAAGTCCTTGATATAGCACAGGAATTTATTGGCATATGGTGAATGGGGTGTGTGGACTAGTAAGAGTGTACATTTTTTTGTGAGTACCATATTAAGTGTAAAGCCCAAAGTGATTTTGAATTCTTCAACTGTGACATAAAACCAACTTGATTATTGGTGATGTTGTACTGGGCATAAAGATCGCATTGATCCACAATTAAATTGAATAAATTATCTGTGAAAAATTATGTTAAAAAACTGAATTGGTGTAAAACGTGAGGTGTCTGCTTGATTACCTGGCTGTGTGGTAAATATGGGGATAATAACGGTTGCTGAATTAGAGGAAAGACATAATTGGTTTGAAAGTGTCCCTGGGATACTAATATCGATTATAACTCTTTGTGGTTGAAGTGACACCCCACTAATTGTACTTGGCTTTTCATTCAGGTGTACTGCGCTGCTTGTGCTCGCCACTTCACCAGGATGTACAGTGCTGCTGCCAGTGGTCACTAGCTAGCCTATTAAAAAGTGCAATCAGGGCACTTGGGGCATATAACATTTTCAAAGCAGTTTGTTGCTTTTCCTGTATGCTATCTTACTACCCCAACCTGTGATTGTGGCAAAAAAGGTTAATGTACTACGCTCTCAAAAGTGGAAGCTTGCACATTTTAATAGGCTAGCTTTTTGTAAACATGTAAAAATAATGAGAATACTTAAAATCCAAGATTTTAATTTTAAAGTGAAGTGGCTTGTTATAGCAATTTAGTAAAATGAAAGTTTATAATAATTTTTCAATCATGTCTATATGTATGCTGGAAAATATTTCTTCTTATCCTAAAAAGGCAGGTAGGATTCATGTTCAAATAAATACAAGCAGTACAACTTCCAACAGATACATAGTGACAAATCAATAAATCACCCAACAATATTACACCAATGAAATGTACTAAAAACAGCAGTGAGTTTTAAGGAATTACTTGTTTGCTACATTTTAAAAATTAGTAACAGAATTTAGGAAATTTAAATTGTGATTTAAATCACAGCTAACTTGCAGCTGATAGTTATTTCTACATGGAATCTTTCCCTTTTAAATGTGTAGGTCCATATGTTTAAACCACATAGTCCTGCCAGGTTTTCCTTCATCTCCTCATGACTTTGCAAAAAGAACAGAAGTGGAATTGAATCATGCTGGCATCTAAAACAAATAGAACATTTCCTAGAGTGACGCATGTTTTATGTAGCTTCTTAATCACGCTTCATCATAGCTGCATTTAGCAAACATGCTAAAGGTGATTATTAATTTTAATATGCATAATATATGAACTAATATAATATTGATGGTATATAAGACATTTTTTAAACCCCCCAATACAATGGTTTGGACTTGTTTTAGAAATTTCAGAGTTAGAGTAAAACTAAAGTTGTGATTTTTTCAAGCAATAAATGTCATAATAATACCAAATGTAATTAAAGAGTATTTAGGAGTACATACATAATTTCATTGAAGTGCTTTCTAGCAGAACACAAAGTTAATGTGCTGCATGCAATCATGCTTGAACATGCGGGATAGCAGGCTGGGTGGGAAAAGATTTTAAAAAAGCTAAGCACAGCCACACTGTGATACTGACAGGTAGGTATGGCAGTAGAACAAATTAATGTCACCTTTATTTGTTCTCTATAAATATAAGTGTGATAACATTTTTTATGCCACATTTATCCCTTTTTACTCTATCTTCCAAAGATGCTAGTAAGATTAGGTGACATACATTTATCAGTCATATGGTGCCACCAAAGGACTTGATTGGATTGACCAGATTGGCTAATTAGGGCTTTTAGGGTGCCTACATTTAATCAAGTTTCAAAAGATAAAATATCACCATATTTTTTCACACATCTTGTTTATGTAGCCAGGTGCTTGGCTAGAGGCGATTTAGGACGCTGTGCTACAGTGCTCACTGTACTCCAAATGGACTTCAGCTGAAAGGGTTAATGCTACCTCCCCTCTATCCACCAGGGGGAGCTGACAAGCATATGGAGCTCAAGAGACTTGATAGTTGGCAGCATTGTATCACTGGAGATGAAGTTCAGAAAAAAAAACTTTACTATGGCACTGAATGGATGATTGGATTACAATCCCCAATATGAGACAGGTATAAAGAGAAAGCTGTACCAAGGGACCCTCTCTTTGCTACGGGGGCCTGAGGTGTGTACATCGCTGCACCTGTGTGCACATCAACCTGTCACAAGCCTGTGACTGTGTACTGAAGACTTGAGTCACTCCAGGCAGATCCAGAAGTGAACTGACATCTGCACAGTGAGATCCCTGTTGCTGTATTGCTGGGTCTGGTGAGAGGACACTGCTTCCATTAATCTGTTGCTGCGAGCAGAGACCGAGCACATAGGGAATGGCCATCTAACTTGCAGTACTGTAAATTATAAACAAATATATACCGCGCTGTCTCAAAAAAAAAAAAAAAACTAAAGCAGCCAGCACAGCAGTGGATAAAGTTGCAAAAATGACAAATTGGGTAAAATGTGCAGCACTTATGTGATCATATAAACCATAACAAATAATATGAGTAAAAAAAATGTGAATAATTAATGATGTGCTCAAAAATACTCCAAGCAGTCCTCTATTATGACATGTGATGTCTATAAACAGAGGAACTTGGATGTGTGATGACCAAAAAAGAAAAAAGTCAGTGACAAGCTTCAATCATGTGTGATGATAATCCTCAACCACATGTGGATATAAAATAGTGACAGTCTTTAACTTCAAATTTGTATAATGTAATAACAGTTAATAGTAGGTCCACCACTAGACTTGTGCAGGATGAAAAAAATTGTTTAGTTTAGTTTAGTTTAGATTCGTTATTTAACTAAATTCGTTTAGTTAAATTAGCTGCATTCGTTACATTCGTTTTCGGGATTCGTTTAGTTTCGTATTTGAATTCGAAAAAATTCTACCGCATTCGAAAAAACTATCAAATTCGAAAAAATTCTACCACATTCGAAAAAAACGATCAAATTCGAAAAAATTCTACCACATTCGAAATAAACTATCAAATTCGAAAAAATTCTACCAAATTCCAATTCCGGAAGATGTTTTATATATATTGTTCTATTGTTTTTTCTATTCTAGTCTTTTCTATTAGAATTCAATTTCATTCTATTTCTATATAACCATTTTCCGAAATTTCGAATTTCGTATAGAATGAATTTGCATTCAAATAGAAAAGATTAGAAAATAATAGAAAAGAATAGCATAGAAAAACCATAGACCAGCATAGAAAAAAATAATATATATATATATATATATATATATTATATATATATATATAAAAAACCATCTTCTGAAATTCGAATTTCGTATAAAATGAATTTGAATTTGAATAGAAAAGATTAGAATAGAGTAGAAAAGAATAGACTAGAAAAACAATAGAACAGAATAGAATAAAACATAATATATATATATATATATATATATATATATATATATTTTATAGTTTACTCTATTCTGTTCTATTGTTTTTCTAGTCTATTTTCTATTATTTTCTATTCTAATCTTTTCTATTCAAATTCAAATTCATTCTCGAATTTCGTCTAGAATGAATTCAAATTCAAATAGAAAAGTTTAGAATAGAAAAGAATAGCATAGTAAAACAATGGAACAGAATAGAAAAAAAATTATATATATATATATATATATATATATATATATATATATATATATATATATATATATATATATATAAAACATCTTCCGAAATTCGAATTTCATATAGACTGAAATCAAGTTTGAATAGAAAAGATTAGAATAGAATAGAAAATAATAGAAACGAATAGCATAGAAACAATAGAACAGAATGGAAAAAAATATCATATATATATATATATATATATATATATATATAGATTGAAGTGTAGAGGAATTGAAGTGTAGAGGAGAACCACACTCTCAGCTTTCAATCTGTCAGCAAACAGGTCCTCCCACCGACCTTGTATTTATAAAAATAAAGTTCAGATGTGTTCTGACTGATCTAAGAAAGGGTGCGAACAAATTAGCCTGAAACATAATCTTTGTCTGAACAAATGATTGTAATGATTCTGTTTGGAATGACTCTACTTGCTTTGTAATCTTTTTCTAAAGATTTGATGGAATAAAGCAACAAATTTCTTAAGTGGAGCAACCTTTGGAACTTTATATATAGAATAGAATGATTTTGAATTTGAATGGAAATGATAAGAATAGAATAGAAAATAATAAAAAAGAATAGAATAGAAAAACAATAGAACAGAATAGAATAAAATACAATATATGTTTTTCTAGTTTATTCTTTTCTATTATTTTTTTTCTATTCTAATCTTTTCTATTCAAATTCAAATTCATTCTATACGAAATTTGATTTTCAGAAGCCATGTTTTCTGAAATTCGAATTTCGTATAGAATGAATTCGAATTTGAATAGAAAAGACTATTAAAGAATAGAAAATAATAGAAAAGAAAAGAAAAGCATAGAAAAACAATAAAACAGAATTAAAAAAAATTATATATATGTATTCTATTGCTTTATGATTTTATATTCTATTTTATTGTATTTTTTAGAAAATCGATTTCTATTGTTTTCAAATTCAATTCAAATTTGTTTTCGAATTCGATTATGTTTTCAAATTTGATTATGTTTTCGAATTCGATTCAAATTCGATTTGAATATGTTTTCGAATTCGATTTGAATATGTTTTCGAATTTGATTCGAATTTGTTTTCGAATTCGATTGGAATTTGTTTGCTTTTTTTCAGATTCGTTTAAATTCATCACTTTTGTAATTCAGAAATTCGGATGCATCCGAATTTCCGAATAATGAAAAATTCGTCCGAATTTCGTTTCGGAACGAAACTAAATGCACATGTCTATCCACCACCAAAGACACCAGAAGCTGCTTACCAGTGGGATTGAACTCAAATAGGTGTACACCTAGTGAGTCAATCAAGCAGCTTTGTGGTATAATATACCAAGGGGATCAGATGCTCTATCCAGATATGACCTCCAGATGGACCTCAGAACAAGTGTAAGGTATGGATGGACTCAGTAGATATAGGCAGTCAGCCCCATCATTAAAAGAAAGAGGAGCATATCCTTCCGACGCGTTTCAACTTAGAAGTCATCATCTGGGGTCCCCAGAAGGATTTGCTGAGACCACTCTCTTCTTTTATACAAGCGCTTGATTTTACTGCTAAACACGTGAGTGTATTTCCTTTGCTTTTTATGTATTAAAATTTCCATACAGAGTTACACTATATGCCTTCCTCTTTCTTTTAATGATGGGGCTGACTGCCTATATCTACTGAATCCATCCATACCTTACACTTGTTCGGAGGTCCATCTGGAGGTCATATCTGGATAGAGCATCTGATCCCCTTGGTATATTATACCACAAAGCTTGATTGACTCACTAGGTGTACACCTATTTGAGTTCAATCCCTCCGGTAAGCAGCTTCTGGTGTCTTTGGTGGTGGACCTACTATTAACTGTTATTACATCATACATATTTGAAGTTAAAGACTGTCACTATATTATATCCACATGTGGTTGAGGATTATCATCACACATGATTGAAGCTTGTCACTGACTTTTTTCTTTTTTGGACATCACACGTCCAAGTTCCTCTGTTTATAGACATCACATGTCATAATAGAGGACTACTTGGAGTATTTTTGAGCACATCATTTATTATTCACGTTTTTTGTACTCATATTATTTGTTATGGTTTATATGATCACATAAGTGCTGCACATTTCACCCAATTCATCTAACTAGCAGGGTTATTTTTTGCATGCAGACTTTACTGGGACTGTACTCACTGTAACCACCATAATGACTGGGCCCCAACACTTGCCAGTTGAAGAACTAGGGCTAAAGACTGCTCACTCAGATAGCTGCTTTACAAGAACTTTTCCTATTGTCTATAGTAAGAGGTACCTTTTAGGGAGTTTTAATTTTCATTGCTGCCATTCATATAGAGTGCACTCTGAAGTAGATATAGCCTACTGTTTACAGAGGAGTTATTGCAGTATTGATTATCATTACTGTTACTGTCTTCTGATGCCAATATTTTTTGCAGATTTTGTGGTTTACCAGGTCTATAATTTAGCTGCATAGAACTCCATTCTATGCTGTTATAACCTAGTGAACATATAGTATTATCTAGTGAACTGTATTTGACCTAATCCTTTACTTATTCATTTACAGTATGTGTATACTGCTATGTACTGCAACCCGTGACAATATATTAGGTTAATTTACAACTGACAAGTCTGATGTTTGTTTTTTGAACCTTAGTTGTCTCTAGGGAGTGTCTAGGGTCTCTATATTTATGCTCCCAGTCAGTGGCGGCTGGTTTTTTATTTTTTGGGGGTGGCAAACAATTCACCCGCCGCCACCCCCCCTCCCCGGTCAGTCGGGTCATGGATGACACCCACCAATGGTCAATCGGCCGGCCGGGTCACGGGCAGCACCCCCAGTCAGTCAGTCAACAGTCAGGGCCCCTCACTTACCCCATCTCATGGGCAGCGCTCCGGGCAGCGATGGCTTCTCTCTGGGCTGTGGGCTGCTGCTTTCTCTTTTCCCCTGGGTCTCCTCCCTCCTCCTTCTGGCGGCCAATCTGATTGTATCTCCTTTCGGCCAATCAGGTGACGGGTCTTAGACCAGCTTCCTGATTGGCTGGGAGGAGAATAATTACTACAATAGCGAATATTCATTCGCTATTGTCACACAACTGGGTGGGCTTCAGACGCATCGCACTGCGCCACAAGCCTACCCTTTTTTAAGGCTATTAGAGCTTTGGAATCCATGCATTTGGTGCCCTACATATAGATTGGGGTCCAGACACAGGAAAAGGGGGGGCGGCGCCCGTGCGCCCTTAGTGGACGGGCCACCACTGCTCCAAGTAGCAGTGCAGCAGCCCTTTGTCTAACCTAGTGTGTCATTATGGCTGAGCTTGTTCTTAGAGTCGAGGCAGAAGAACAGAGAAACCAATCTACCAAGCAGCTCCTCCGCTGCACTTAAAGTACAAATCCATAGCCATTATAATCATAACATTACGTAATAAAATCAAACAATGTAACAATTACCTCCTTCTTGGGGAGACTGCACCTACATAGTCAACCCCTTACAAAGTATGGATTGGTTAGTACAGAGGCATCATTTTGTTTAAATATTCAGAGCAGTCTACTTTACCAACATGCAAAGCTTCTTTGGGAGAACAAGGAGAAGAAAATTACCCACATGTACATTGCGTTTAGGTAGCACTTATACCTCAGCATATATAGTACCACTAGCTGGTCCACACATTTTCACTTCTTTACTGGTGTATTGCATAATGTTGTAGTTGATTGGTAGTTGATTTTTTGTTCACATGCACAATTGAGTATAGCCTCAGTAGAATTGCACCAATGGGCAGGGGTCACGTAGGAGCTTCTTACAGCAAAGATCCCCCTGTATTTGCAAACCTAGAACAACAAAGTCAAATTTTACAATACGTTTACAGAGTCTCCTGTACTCAACTTAGACAGTTTTGAAGGGATTTCTTTACCACAACATTTGGCTTGTAAACTAAGCAGAGTACATGCACTATGGCCTTGTACAGGGCCATGATAATGTTTTGGCATTGTTCCTTACCACAGTACTTATTTGGAGAAATTGGGGTGATTTGTTGGTGGATACATTTTAGTAAATAATATATAATCTATTTAGCCACTTTGGATGCTGATTTGGCTGCTGAATGACTGGGCCATTTTTTGCGATTTGGCACTGCGTCGCTTTAACTGACAATTGCACGGTCGTGCAATGCTGTACCCAAACAAAATCTATGTCCTTTTTTCCCATAAATAGGGCTTTCTTTTGGTGGTATTTGATCGCCTCTGCGGTTTTTATTTTTTGTGCTATAAACGAAAAAAGAGCAACAATTTTGAAAAAAACACAATATTTTGTACTTTTTGCTATAATAAATATCCCCATTTTTTTTTAAAAAAGCTAATTTTTTCTCAGTTTAGGCTGATATGTATTTTTCTACATATTTTTGGTAAAAAAAAATTATAATAAGCGTATATTGATTGGTTTGCGCAAACGTTATAGCGTCTACAAAATAGGTGATAGATTTATGTGAGTTTTTACCTGTCCATTAGCCATCATTACAGTGATGGTTCAGAGAGCACTAGATATCTTTTATTTTGTTTGCATATGCCACTGATTGGGAGCTCACACCATTTGATTAGAGGTACTGAAGACCTGGAACGGAGTAGAGCACGAATCTCACTGGTGGAGGATCACATTTGAGCACAGCTACTATTAATATTTAGCACAGAGGTGGAACTCCAAGAGGCCAAGGAACTGTATATACTCCCTTTTGGAGTATTTATTTTTTTGTTGGACTCACTTATTGTTTTATTGATTCAGTATAGTAACATTTGTTACCTTAGTTGTTACATTGTTGCACAAGATTTATATGTTCACTTATCTAATTTGTTTTTTATGTGTGAGTTGCGCTGCACACGTTTATTTGTTATTCCTCCCATTGATACCAAAATTGAGGCACTATTCCTCCCATTATACCAACAATGGGACACTATTACCCCCACTGACACCAATGATGGGGCACTATTCCTCCCATTGATATCAATGATGGGCCACTGACACGAATGATGGAGCACTATTCCTCCCACTGACAACAGTGATGGGGGGGTTATTCCTCCCTCTGACACCAACAATGGGGCACTGTTCCTCCAATTGATACCAAAGATGGGGCACTACTACACCCCCTAATACCAATGATAGGGCATTGTTTACTCCCACTGATGCCAGGACATATTCTTCTACCACTTGCCACAATACGGCCCCCCTAAAGTTTGAAGGATAGTAAACTGGCCCTTTGTTTAGAAAGTTTGGAGACCAATGCTTTAGACACTGCCTAATCACCAATCAGAAAACACAGCTCTCCTCCTGTGAAGACTTGGCATGTTTCTCATTTTATCCACTGCTACATCATCATCACCTAGCCTAGAGTCAGGAGATTCATAACTAGTGTTACTTGTGATATCAACAGCAATTGTGACGTTGAAGTTCAGTAACCACTACAGTTGCCAAATATGCTTTTACTGCAGTGACTACCACCTCCAATGACAAGCATCTGGTTTTCAATACTCTCACTGAACCCTATATACTTGTGTAACTATTTTAATACATGCTTTTCTGTATTCATTGAGGTATACATGGGACAAGACTGCTACACTTGTTTTTTAACATGGAGAACTTTTAGAGAAGCATTTGTTGATAAACAATGGTAAATGATAGTATTCATATTCTTTTCAAAAAATATTTGTAGAATGTACCAAATAGTTGTTATTTGTTACTGTAAATTGTATTATACATTTAGTTTAGCTACATATCCATACCTTTTAATCACAAGACCTACAAATAACTGCAGTAGCTGTGAATAATTTCAGTACTTTTTACATCTTTAGACTAATAGAAATTTATTTGGATTAGCGAGTAAGCAACCTGTAGCCTATTAGAGTTACATTTGCAAGTTAGGTTGCATATAAACTTCTTCAATTCACATCACCCACCAAGGCATAATGGGTACAAGGGAACCTAGATCCTCTTGGCATTAGATTAATCAAATTCTAAATTGCCAAAAGCAGATGTTTATAGAGTAGTGCAAATTATTTTTGTATTCTAACATTGTTTCTTTGACAGATAAGCATTGCATTTAATGCAAAATGGAATAGTGAGCATATAACATAGAAAAAGCATGGTGGACAAGTAGTTAGCATGCTACCATGTAGTTTTAGGTACTGAGTTTTAGGGCTGGTTCACACCACAACATCCGTTTCCGTACATGTGTGTTTTTGCACGTTCCCACACTCTCCTGCGCAACATGTTTTTGACACCCTAATTATTTGAACGCACTGTCAAATGTATGGGAATGCACAAAAAGTACAGCAGGTACAACTTTTAAAATTGCACTGCATCAAGCCACATGGTACTGCTGTACTATGTGTTTATGTGGTTGTGGCATTTGCACGCTTGCTAGATGCATTTGGGGTGCCATTAACACTAATGGCACCCATGTGTGTCTTACAAGGGCAGCACATTCTCGTGAAGTTTGGGGAACAGATGTAGAAATGCAAATTTTACTGCATCACAATTGAAGTGAACAGGCCACTATTCACACAAGCATGATATCTGCATGAGGTTTGTATGTTTTACTGTGTTTCGTGTGTTTCTTCTATGTGCCCTGGATTTGTTCCACAAAAAATATATAGTAATATGTTAAGAGCCTGCGTTAATGGGCTTTGTTTGCCTCAGATTGGTTTTGCATTTTCACACAAATATATGGAAAGATAAAACCTTCTTGAAGCAATTCAAATGCAGGTCAGAAGGAGGTCAATTGCATGTCCATTGTACTTATCAATGAGATCTGAATGGACTAAGAAGCACTTCAAACTGAAGTCAAACCAATGCCATCAACACAAGCCCAAAGCCTGTCAACACAGGCCTTTATTGACATCCTCCCAAAGCATCACCTCACGCCATTGCTTGACCTCTTTAATGAAGGCTCTCTCCAGTTTAAGATGACTGTGACATACGTGGGTCAGACCACTGCACTTTTCACCAACTTGTAACAACTGGCTGGTCAACCTCACACCGCCCTGTCACTGCTTCACAACAATGACACGCTCAGCCTCACCCTGCACATACATTTTCCAGCTTGTGGGACCTCAATCTAAGTGCCAACAGGCTGAGAGTGATTGTCACTGGGCTTGGTTAACTAAGCAATTAACCCTTTAAACCCCAAACTGCCACCATATAGGTCCGGCCTATCACCCGTTCACAATATTAACAATAACAATTATGATTTTAGAATAAATGTCTGTATGCACACTGTCATCACAGTCAAGTATATTCAGAGATTTACCATGTAGGAGCACCCTTCAAGACACAGGGATTCTTTAAGTTTGCATTAGGGCATTAAAGACAGTTTTAACATTTTTCAAAATATGGTTTAATAATGAAAAGGTCAAAACAGTGCAAATAAAATATATACAAAAAAATCTGGTTCAGAAGAGTCCAATCAATCAAGCAAGATGGTACAGTGGCTCTCACAAGTCCTGTTAGGTGCTCCTTGGTTTGCTGTTAAATGAGAGCTGACCACTTCAGGGGCAATCTTTTTTTCTTGTCAGTGAAGGAGGTGTTCTCAGAAAGATCTGACCAAACAAGAGGCAGAGGGGTGGCCATGGGATGTCTCTGTGTTTACGATCATGCCACGGATCCAGTTTTCTCTAGGTATGAAAATCTCTGAATACCTACAGGTTACAGTTTGCTAACATGAATATCATTGTCCAGCATGGAATTAGCTTTGAAATGGATATAAATATGACAGGATTCGGATGTCTACTTTACCTAGAAGGGTTAATGGGTCTCATTGGCTCCCCATATTGTCCAATATAGGGGTGTTTGGACTTAAAACTTTACTAATAAACTGATGGAGGTAAATATGTCCTTATTCTGACTGTACTGTAATTTTTCCATAAGTTATAAAATATACTGAAGTTTTATGCCGTGTACACATGATTGGACATTCCGACAACAAAATCCTGGATTTATTTCCGACAGATGTTGGCTCAAACTTGTCTTGCATACACACGGTCACACAAATGTTGTTGGAAACTCCAAACGTCAAGAACGCGGTGACGTACAACATGTACGACGAGCCGAGAAAAATGAAGTTCAATAACCAGTGCGGCTCTTCAGCTTGATTCCGAGCATGCGTGGAATTTTGTGCGTCAGAATTGTGTACAGACAATCGGAATTTCCGACAACGGATTTAGTTGTCGGAAAATTTGAGATCCTGCTCTCAAAATTTTTGTTGTCGGAAATTCCTACAGCAAATGTCCGATGGAGCCTACAGACAGTCAGAATTTCCGACAACAAGCTCACATCGAACATTTGTACACGGCATTAGAGTCTTTTGCTTATAACCAGTTAATTAGTAATGTGTATCGGCCATTCCCCTAGCTGAGCTATTTATAACTTGGTATCTGTTAAAACTCTAGTTACTTAGGCTTGTGAGAGTGACGTTTTTGGGGTTTCTAGACTGAAGTATGGATTCAAGCTAATAGGCATTAAAGGGTCTGCATCTGTCCCCTCAAGGAGGTTCTGGAATTGGCTAACAGTGGAGGGGGAAGGTCACTGCAGCTATGTCTTCTGATGACAAACTGGCATAGGACACTTGTTACCTGATCAAAATGGCTGCCGCACCCACAGCTATTTGTGTGCCCAGTACGTGCAACCATTATAGTGACCTTCATATCTTCCTGTGTCTTACTTGTGTGCTGTAAAGTTTTAAAGGCATTCAGATGACGCAGATAACCCCCCAAAATCATCACTGACAAATTTATATAGGATATTTAACAAGGAGTGTTTTATTAACCTGTCACATTTCTATTTATACCAATTTTCATCCAAAGATGAAACAAAAAGTATAACATGAAAGCGAGAAATTCCCTGGGGGTGGGACTTTAAAGGCACTCAATGGTAATACAATAGAGTCATTAAAAAGTTAATTTGATGAATAGAAAATGATTAAAATTGAAAACATGGAATAGACATGACCTAAACAACTGGAAAAGCATCATAACAAAGATACATGACAATACAGGTGGATATCCTTCACTTGATGCGTTTCAGAGTTTGTTATCATCTCATTCATCAGAGTTTAGTAGGGTATCAATTGTCTATTTATGCAAATACAGATAATCAGTCAAAGCTCATATACATTGTAATACATTTGTATAGTGAATGGAGGATCTTAAGCTCCCATTTATTCCAGTCATGTACATGTATAAATCTCATGTTGTGCTAAAACAAAAACACAGTCTCATAGAGTCTCTGATAGCTTCTATATCCCTGGAACTCAGCCAATAAAGGACTGTGTTCTGTGTGCATAGTGAGCTCCTCTGTATTCAATCTTTAGTGCATTTTGTGACATATTTATATGCTACTCTTTTCTTATATACTAGTTTACTCTTCCTACATTTGTGTTTCAAGGAATCTGTCTGCTCGGCCTCAGTGTTTTTGGTCTACCCCAGTAGCCGCAATATTGGTTCAGGCCCCCTCCAAATATTGGTTTCCTGTTTATATCTTCAATATGTAACATATTACCTGTACATGACTGAAATAAATGTGAGTTAGAAATCTTCTATTCAATACACAAATGTATGACAATGTAGATGAACTTTGACTGATGATCTGTATTTGCATTTATAGACAATTGATACCCTACTAATCCCTGATAAAGGAGATGATAACAAACGCTGAACCATTGAGTGCCTTTAAAGTCCCACCCCAAGGGAATTTCTTGCTTTGCTTAGATACAGGCATGTGGCACGCTAGGGAAAAGCGATCCCCAAAATCTTTCCAAAAAATATAACATAAACCGGACTCAATAAAAACAGCTTGATCATTAAATAAACCAGTTGAAAGAAATAAAAAACATGAACAGAGTAACATAAATCATTTAACCGTTTGCCGACCAGCAGCTTTACTGCGGCAGAATGGCACGGCTGGGTGAAACGACATTACCTTACGTTGCTTCGCCTTTTGGCCACTAGTGTCGCATGCACCTGCAGTGTGTGCACAGAGCCAATGCGAGTGCCCGGAGGGTGCAATGGCCACCGTTTTTTCTGCGATCGCTCATGACAGAGCGAGAACTGGGATCTGTGTGTGTGTGTAAACACACAGATCCTGGTTCTCTCAGGGGAGTAGAGACAGATGGTGTGTTAATACTATGTAGAACACACCTAGGGAACACAGTTAACCTCTTGATTGCCCCCTAGTGTTAACCCCTGCCCTGTCAGTGACATTTATACAGTAATCATACAGTATACAGTAATCAGTGCATTTTTATAGCACAGATCGCTGTATAATTGTCAATGGTCTCAAAATGTGTCAAAAGTGTCCAATTTATCCACTGCAATATTGCAGTCCCAATAAAAATCACAGATCGCTGCCATTACTAGTAAAAAAAAAAATAATAATAAATATGCCATAAATCTATCCCCTATTTTGTAGATGCTATAACTTTTGCACAAACTAATCAATATACGCTTATTGTGATTTTTTTTTAACAAAAATATGTAGAAGAATACATATCAGCCTAAACTGAGGAAAAAATTTGTTTTTTTGATAAAAAATGTGGAGTATTTATTATAGCAAAAAGTAAAAGATAATGTGTTTTTTTCAAAATTGACGCTCTTCTTTTGTTTATAGCGCAAAAAATAAAAAACTGCAGAGGCGATCAAATACCACCAAAAGAAAGCTCTATTTGTGGGGAAAAAAAGATGTCAAATTTGTTTGGGTACAACGTCGTACAACGGCGCAATCAGCAGTTAAAGTGACGCAGTGCCATATCGCAAAAAATGGTCTGGTCATTGAGCAGCCAAATCTTCTGGGGCTGAATTGGTTAAAGAATATGTTACCCCAACTTTAGTATTAGTGTTATGTATCTGTTGTATGTAATTGTATTAAAAAATATCCATTTCTCTTTGCATGACTTCTTTTGTGTGAAACATCTGGTGGTCTTTCCAGTCCCTCTGCTTTTCTATTTAAAACTTACCATGCCAGGCATAGAAGCTCATCCATCTCAGTGTGGTCAGTTTTCTGGCTGTGCTGGGAGTACAGTCAGCCTCCACAAATACCTGTGTGCTGTTTCTCCACCCCCAGCTCTCTAAACTCCTTATGCAGCTCAGAAGAGAGGTATTGTAATCACTGTCACGGAACGTCCCTCACTCCGCTTGAGTGCTTCCGTGAGTATACCGCTTCCTAAGTTCTGGAACACAAGCCCAATGGATCTGGCTATAGGAACCCCCAAGAACTAGACAACACCAGTCTTGGAGTACATCAGGACTAACTCTTTATTTGAGATCTCACACACACTTATACACCAGGCTGACTCAAAGCTAACCTAATTAACATGAGCTAATTTACTAAAACATTTACCCAGACCAGATGACAGACTTGTGGGCACCGAGCTTCACACAGTAGTATAAACACAATAGCTGGAGCTAATTACAATTAACAATACAAACAAAACCTAATTAACCTAGTTAACATGAGCTCCAATAGGAGTCGTCCCGTCTCCTACATTGTATAGAGGACAATGTGATCAGCTCATTCAATTAACATACATTACCATAAACATCAACACAGGGTTAATTAGAACAAACAACAATGAGTTGAATACCCTTAGAACCTAGACTAAACTTATTTACATTAAACACATTATAGCTGACATCAGACAGGTGAGTGGAGTTGATGACATTAGCATCTCCTCACAGGATGTGTCCCAACAGTATAATTCAGTCTTATCATTCTAATATGGCATATAACGGGTTCCAGAGTCTGTGTGTTTTGGGGGGACATGGAGCTGAATCCAAAGTAACACCAACCCCAGGGTCCCCAGGCATACAGCTCACAGAGAGCACCATTCCCCCAAATGCTAGGGCCCATAATCGGTGGGCAAGAGGCTTGCGTTCAGTCCCCTCCAATAGCCTCTGTCCCGGGTGAGTCTGTCACAATCACTTATAAAAAAGTGCATTTAGAATTGTTTATATATATAACATATATATATATATATATATATAGTGGGGACGGAAAGTATTCAGGCTCCCTTACATTTTTCACTCCTTGTTATATTGCAGCCATTTGCTAAAATCATTTAAGTTCATTATTTTCCTCATTAATGTACACACAGCACCCCATATTGACAGAAAAACACAGAATTGTTGACATTTTTGCAGATTTATTAAAAAGGAAAAACAGAAATATCACATGGTCCTAAGTATTTAGACCCTTTGCTGTAACACTCATATATTTAACTCAGGTGCTGTCCATTTCTTCTGATCATCCTTGAGATGGTTCTACACCTTCATTTTAGTCCAGCTGTGTTTGATTATACTAATTGGACATGATTAGAAAAGCCACACACCTGTCTATATAAGACCTTAGACCCCTTTCACACCGAGCCACCCATAGCGTTGGCGGTAAAACGCAGCTATTTTTAGCAGCATTTTACCATTGGATTTGTGGCGCATTTCGGGCACTAGCGGGACGCTTTTACCCCCTGTTAGCAGCCAAGAAAGGGTTAAAACTGCCCGCAATGCGCTGCAGTAGCAGCGTTTGGCCGGCGATATCGCAGCGCTGTCCCATTGATTTCAGTGGGGAGCAGCGGTGGAGGAGCGGTAAACACACCGCTCCTTTACCGCTCCAAAGAAGCTGCTGGCAGGACTTTTCCTGATGTCCTGCCAGCGCACCACTCCAGTGTGAAAGCCCTCGGGCTTTCACACTAGTGACAATGGAGCAGCTGTTTGAGGGCGGATTGCAAGCACTTTTTTTAACGCTATAGCGCCTGCAAAATGCCCTTGGTGTGAAAGGGGTCTTACAGCTCACAGTGCATGTCAGAGCAAATGAGAATCATGAGGTCAAAGGAACTGCCTGAAGAGCTCAGAGACAGAATTGTGGCAAGGCCAAAGTTACAAAAAAATTCTGCTGCACTTAAGTTCCTAAGAGCACAGTGGCCTCCATAATCCTTAAATGGAAGATGTTTGGGATGACCAGAACCCTTCCTGGATCTGGCCGTCCGACCAAACTGAGCTATCGGGGTAAAGAAGAACCCAAAGATCACTGTGGCTCAGCTCCAGAGATGCAGTCGGGAGATGGGAGAAAGTTGTAGAAAGTCAACCATTACTGCAGCCCTCCACCAGTTGGGGCTTTATGGCAGAGTGGCCCGACGGAAGCCTCTCCTCAGTGCAAGACACATGAAAGCCTGCATGGAGTTTGCTAAAAAACACCTGAAGGACTCCAAGATGGTGAGAAATAAGATTCTCTCATCTGATGAGACCAAGATAGAACTTTTTGGCCTTAATTCTAAGCGGTTGTGTGGAGAAAACCAGGCACTGCTCATCACCTGTCCAATACAGTCCCAACAGTGAAGCATGGTGGTGGCAGCATCATGCTGTGGGGGTGTTTTTCAGCTGCAGGGACAGGATGACTGGTTGCAATCAAGGGAAAGATGAATGCGGCCAAGTACAGGGATATCCTGGATGAAAACCTTCTCCAGAGTGCTCAGGACCTCAGACTGGGCCGAAGGTTTACCTTCCAACAAGACAATGACCCTAAGCACACAGCAAAAATAACGAAGGAGTGGCTTCACAACAACTCCGTGATTGTTCTTGAATGGCCCAGCCAGAGCCCTGACTTAAAACCAATTGAGCATCTCTGGAGAGACCTAAAAATGGCTGTCCACCAACATTTACCATCCAACCTGACAGAACTGGAAAGGATCTGCAAGGAGGAATGGCAGAGGATCCCCAAATCCAGGTGTGAAAAACTTGTTGCATCTTTCCCAAAAAGACTCATGGATGTATTAGATCAAAAGGGTGCTTCTACTAAATACTGAGCAAAGGGTCTGAATACTTAGGACCATGTAATATTTCAGTTTTTCTTTTTTAATAAATCTGCAAAAATGTCAACAATTCTGTGTTTTTCTGTTAATATGGGGTGCTGTGTGTACATTAATGAGAAAAAAATGAACTTAAATGATTTTAGCAAATGGCTGAAATATAACAAAGAGTGTAAAATTTAAGGGGGGCTGAATACTTTCCGTCCTCACTATATATATATATATATATATATATATATATATATATATATATATATATATATATATATATATATATTTTTTTTTTTTTTTTTTTGCTTTTTGTTTCTATAGGTCTGAATAGGTCATTTTACAAGGTAAAGGTTCACAAGGTTCACATATACTGTACAAATTTTTTGTACCATTTGTTCCCAAATACATTTGCAACAACAATTACATCACAAACAATTTATTAATACCCTGTTTTTAGATAAAGTAATATTGTAAAAACAAGCTGATTTATTATCTGGTTACCTTTTTGCCACAATATTGATATTTCTACATTTGAAACAATCAAAAACTCACCAGTAAACTTATCATCTCATAATTTCTGTTTTTCCATAATATCTATTTCAGGGAAGGAGGTGAATTACCATATAACTAACGTGTTTCCTGGAACAAAATCAGCTTTCACAGAGAAATCAGAAAGTGTGCACACACTTTATAGTCCATACTGAATGACATGTCAGGAAGCAGACAGAATAGAGCCTTTAGAAAAGCTTTAAGCATAACTCCACTTTTGTTTAGAAAGAAACATTCCCCTCTGGGTGATCTATATATATTGCAAGTATTTTAACAAACATTGTTACAGATTCCTACATTTTGTTATTCTGAAGAAATCCCTGTGTATTTGTATCCATGTGTGAAAGTGGATCTAATGGGAATGGTTTCATAATTATCAGCTGTGCAACTGCAAAGCACTTATGAGGAAAGCTGCTGGGCCTGCATCCCTTTAGATGTGATTTCCTATTGGGAGAATCTCACCAAAAATGAAATTTTTGTTCCAGAGGATGCCTGATATCTGACTTATATCTTAGTTTAGACTTCTGGGAAAATTGGTAAACCAATCACACAAGCAGAACATTTTGTTTCTGGGGGGCATTCTGTACACATTCTGTGTACAGAACACCTCCAGGTAGCCATATTGCATTGCATTTTCAGAAAACTACAGCAGCTGCAGGTTAAGAAAGGAAAGGTAATTTTTAATAACATTCAATTAAAATATGATTTGTGTCGCAATTGTATACGCAATATTATTTTTTCATAATTTGCTATTTTTTTCCCCACGAAAGTGGAGTTACCCTTTGAAATATGTCAACAGCCTTTGGTGCTATGTGCTATGTGCCCATGAGGGGAGCTTGGGTCATCTTCAGAAAAAACTTTGTATAATTATATATATAGCCCGTTGAAGGAAGAATATCTTAGAGGAAGTGGACACCTCTCAATCTGAAGTAAGTATATTTTATAAAAAAATGTAAAATAAGGAATTTATATATAAAGATGGTTTAACATTTTGAAATATCAATATTGCGGCAAAAAAGTGACATGACAATAAAAAGGCATATCGTTTGAAACTGCAATTTTTTTTAAATGATATTTTATATTTAAAAGAAAACGACTTATTGTCTTGTGATTGTTGCAAATATAATTGGGAAGAAATTGCACAAAAAGCCTTCTTTCAATACAATTACAATTTTCTACAGAAAAAGGTGAAAAAGGGGTAGCTTCATTCCTGATCTGATTACACCCATCTCCTAGTCACAAGAAGATTGGCACAAGTTCTACAGCGATGGTTTAAAGGTCGCACCACCTTTTTTTTCTGGGTAAAATTGGTGCCTGTCTATGTCCATTTAAACGCTGACTGTACATAGGTCACCAAAAACAATCAGTGTGACTATTTTAAATATCACCATAAAGAGGCAGGATAATGGGCACATCTAATAATTAAAATTGACATTTAGAAAGCATTTATCAATACTGTGCAGTGTATTTTCATTTATACACCAATGTCCCAATGCCATAATATTTCTCACAAAGTCTGAAACAAAATAAAGTCATCAAGAATAAATCTTGATGTCAAGAATTATTTTTAATATGTGTATTAAAAAAGTGAAAATGCAATGTAAACAGTAATTTATTAAGTTCTATTTTTGATAATAGCAGATCAGAGAGATTTGTAATTACAGTTTAGGTTATGCTCCGAATCTACTGAATCACTTGAAGCCTTCCTTGACTTCTATTAAATCCCTCAGCAGTAATTAAACCCAACAAAGTGTAAGCTACAATTTTTAATTACCAGAATCAATCAAAAATATCTCTATGTAATGACATTTACATTTTCAAGTACATGCTGTTTTCCAGGGATTAAGATTCCTGAACAGAAAAGAGAGACCAAGAAAAAAGGTAGTTCACTTTTACCTGTCGACATTTATATGACAAATTTCATATTTCTTTGACAGTCCTAAATGAACAACTCATCTCATATAAGCATTTAACCATAACTGACTGACAGAAGCTTGAACTCAAGTCAAACACTGTTTTACACTACACAGGTATGGATAGATCTTTTTCTTATTTTCAAACCATTGGCTACTGCAAATTTCTCTAAAATGGAAGTAACATTTTATAAATGCTACTTCAATTTTTAAACGATTTAAAGCTTAGCTCTGGCCAGGGCATCTTCCACCTCTCCTCTAACTAGTTACTCAAATATATACACTATATTGTCAAAACTATTGGGACACCTGCCTTTACACGCACATGACCTTTAATGGCATCCCAGTCTTAGTCCATAGGGCTTAATATTGAGTTGGCACCTTTGAGATGAATTAGAGTGGAGACTGCGAGCCAGGCTTTCTCATCTAACATCAGTGCCCGACCACACAAAGGCGCTTATGTAAGAATGGTCAAACATTCCCATAGACACACTCCTAAACCTTGTGGATAGCCTTCCCTGAAGATTTGAAGCTGTTATATCTGCAAAGGGTGGGCCAATGCAAGATTGAACCATACGGACCAATGCCGCGTACACACAGCCGGACTTGCCAATGGGCTAATCTCCGCCGGCATTTTCGACTGAAAGATTTAGAACATGTTCTATATTTGAGTCCATCGGAAATGCCGACAGAAAAAGTCTGATGGGGCATACACACGGTGGGAATGTCCGACCGAAAGCTCCCATCGGACTTTTTCTGTCGGGAAGTCCGGCCGTGTGTACGTGACATAATATCAGGATGCCATTAAAGGTTCATGTGTGTATAAAATCAGGTGTCCCAATACTTTTGACAATATAGGATATATATATCTTTATTAGGTAACCTTGCTAGTACCAGGATGGACCCTCTTTTGCCTTCAGAACTGCCTTAATTCTTTGTGGCATAGATTCAACAAGGTGTTGGAAACATTCCTCAGAGATTTTGGTCCATATTGACATGATAGCATCACGCAGTTGCTGCAGATTTGTTGGCTGCACATCCATGATGTGAATCTCAAATTTCTCTATTGGATTGAGATCTGGTGACTGTGGAAGCCATTGGAGTAAGTCAGTGAACGCATTGTCATCTTCAAGAAACCAATTTGAGATGATTTGAGCTTTGTGACATGGTGCATTATCCTTCTGGAAGTAGCCATCAGAAGATGGGTACACTGTAGCCATAAAGGGATGGACATGGTCAGCAACAATACTCAGGTAGGCCGTGGCGATTTAAATGAAACCGTGCTCAATTGGTACTAAGGGGCCCAAAGTGTGCCAAGAAAATATCCCCCACACCATTACACCACCACCACCAACCTGAATCATTGATACAAGGCAGGATGGATCTATTCTTTCATCTTGTTATTGCCAAATTCAAACCCTACCATCTGAATGTCGCAGCTGAAATCGAGACTCATCAGACCAGGCAGCATTTTTCCAATATTCTAGTGTCTAATTTTGGTAAGTCTGTGCCAATTGTAGTCTCAGTTTCCTGTTTTCAGCTGACAAGAGTTGGCACGTGGTGTGGTCTTCTGCTGCTGTAGCCCATCTGTTTCAAGGTTTTTTGTGTTGTGCATTCAGAGTGGTATCCTGCATACCTTGATTTAACGAGTGGTTATTTGAGTTACTGTTGCCTTTCTATCATCTCAAACCAGTCTGCCTATTCTACTCTGACCTCTGACAACAACAAGGAGTTTTTGTCCACACAACTCCCACTTACTGGATATTTTTTCTTTTTTGGACCATTCCCTGTAAACCTCAGAGATGGTTGTGTCTGAAAATCCCAGTAGATCAGCAGTTTTTAAAATACTCAGACCAGCCTGTCTGGCACCAACAACCATGTCACGTTCAAAGTCACTTAAATCCCCTTTCTTGCCCATTCTGATGCTTGGTTTGAACTTCAGCAAGTTGTCTTCATCATGTCTAGATGCCTAAATGCATTGAGTGGCTGCTATGTGATTGGCTGATTAGTAATTTGTGTTACCAAGCAATTGAACAGGTGTACCTAATAAAGTGGCCGGTGGGCATATATATATATATATATATATATATATATATATATATATATATATATATATATATACATTTAAACAACATTAAAAGCCCCCTGTATACTTCCCTGTATCCTAGGTCACAGGACACTAGAGGTGAAGGTCCTGATTCTTCTATTTTGTGGACTTAAGAACGTTCTTCTTTGGGCCCCAAAACCCGCTGCAACACTTCACATATGCTGTCCACTGGCAGGACCACTCTAGCAGTGGCATGATGATGTCACGAAGAGTGGTAATAAAAAGAACAGTAAGCAGCATGAGTAGACTGCATTGTTGGATCCCTGGTCTTTACACCCAAAAGAGGCATCAGCAAAGGGGAAAAGCACTAATTTTGTTTTTTTTTTTAATTTTTATTATTGCCTATTGAGGGAAGTGAGGAGTTAATATTTTCCGTAGATGAAATGTAATGAATGTATTCATACAAACAAGACCCTTCAGTATAGCTAAATATAGTCCTACATCTTAAATGTCCCGCCTATTTAAAGCTTGGTTAGACTTATCGCTAACAGATTGATTAAAAAGAATGCATAGTGATTTGCATATTATTTATTTATTTATGTACTACTTTAATATGGTAAGGACTAAATGTGGTGAATACAAAATATTGCATTTTGTATTCAATTTTGTATTCAAATCCAGCCAGTAGGTGAAGCTTTAAGCTCCTTTTCACATGTTTTTAGTATTTCCTTACCTCCTGTTGTGAAAAGCCTATCTACAAAGCTTTTTAGAATCAGCTAAAGTTCGCATACAGTCAACAATCCAGAGCAATTACTCATCCTACCCCATTGGTGTGTCTCCAGGGGAAGCTTGGAATAAATAACTATTTATTTATTTGTAAAATGATTGCAAGCACTTTATATAGTATAAAATTGAATTAAAACTATATAGGTGATAAAGAGGCAAAGTGTATGTGTATGTGTGTAGACTAGTGGCTAATTTACAAATCTCTGTATCTATTACAGTGACAAAATTACAAAAAATACTCACCATGCTTCTTAGCAAATACCTTGGGGTGTCTATTTTTTAAAACGGACTCATTTGGGGGGTTTTGTGCTTTCTTCACATTTCAGGGTTTCTGTAACTGTAATAGGTAGTGAGGAGTAAAATTACCATTTTACGCCCTTAGAAAGCCTGAGGGCAGTGATTCGTTTTTGGGGTCCTGTACGTGGCTAGGCTCCCAAAAAGTCCCACGCATGTGGTATCCCCATACTCAGGAGAAGTAGCAGAATGTATTTTGGGGTGTAATTCTACATATAACCATGCCATGTTTGAACAATATATCATTTAGTGACAACTTTGTGTAAAAATAAATAAATACATTTTCCCAAAACTTGTGGCAAAATTTAAAATATTCCATGGACCTAACATGCTTCTCAGCAAATAGCTTGAAGTGTCTACTTTCCAAAATGGGGTAATTGGGGGGGGGTTGTAGTATCTTGACATTTCATGGCCTTCGAAACTGTGATAGGAAGTGAAATCACCATTTTACTCCCTTAGAAAGACTGAAGGCGGTGATTGGTTTTCGGGGTCCTGTATACAGCTAGGCTCCCAAAAAGTCTCACACATGTGGTATCCCCGTACTCAGGAGAAGCAGCAGAATGTATTTTGGGGTCTAATTTCACATATGCCCGTGACATGTTTGAGCAATATATCATTTAGTGACAACTTTGTGCAAAAAAAAAAAAGTTTGTAATTTTCCCGAAACTTGTGGCAAAATATAAAATATTCCATGGACTCAACATGCCTATCAGCAAATAGCTTGGGGTGTCTACTTTCCAAAAAGGGATCATTGGGGGGGAGTTTGAACTGTCCTGGCATTTTATGCACAACATTAGAAGCTTATGTCACACATCACCCACTCTTCTAACGACTTGAAGACAAAGCCCTTTCTGACACTTTTTGTTTACATGAAAAAACATTTTTTTTGCTAGAAAATTACTTTGAACCCCCAAACATTATACATATTTTTTAAAGCAAAGGCCCTACAGATTAAAATGGTGGATGTTTGAACATAGTTTTGCCTGACTTTGCGGGTGCTTGGGGGGGGGCAAGCCAGGACGGCCACTTTCAAGCGCCGTCATTGCTGCAGGTTCTGATGAAAAGTTGGCCTCAGTCGCAACTGAGGCCAGATAGAAGCCTGCATTCTTTTTTGAAGGTAGTTGTGTAGAATGCAGCAGCTCAACACAATGTGGTTAAGTTTGTATTCGGCCAGATTGATGGATGTAAGGAAAAGCCTGAACTGGCTGGCCATTATGCTAAAGGCATTCTCCACCACTCTTCTGGCATGTGCCAGCCAGTAATTAAAAACCCTCTGCTCTGGGGTCATGTTCCTCATGGGGAACGGCCTCATCAAATGTTCCCCCAGAGCAAAGGCCTCATCCACCACAAACACGAAACTGAGGCCCTCAACATTCTCCTCCGGAGGTGAAAACCCCAAGGTGCCATTTTGTAGATGCCGTTAAAACTCCATCTGGGTGATCACTCCTCAGGGTTATGGACGTTCTTCCCAATGTCCAGGTAGATGAATTCATAATTGGCCGTCACCACTGCCAACATCACTATACTACTAAACCCCTAGTAATTATAGTAGTATGACCCCGAGTTGGGTCCCATCGATAGCACCACCACAATTGGGGAAGTCCCACTGGTGGAGAAACTAGGAGGCCACAGTCTGCCATTCTGCCGGAAAAAAATAATTAGTACTTTTGCACATAACATTGTAAGTAGATTAGACACAAACATTCTTGGCCAACATAAGTATAACATTTATTGAAATGAGTATTTAAAGACAAAAAGTATAAGCTCAACTCATCAGATTCCTCACCCCCTCCGGTGGCCCATTGTAAAAATGTTATGGTGGGGGGGTAGATGTTTTGGACAGGTAACACTCTCCATTTCATTGAGATCTGAATGCATAAATAATGTGTGTTACTTTGGCCAGCCCCTCCTTACTTACACTATTGGCAGCCCACTGGACAGGTAAGAAGTGTCATAATCCAAAAATATGAATACACACTGTCCAAATTGAAGCACATTTTTACATTCTGCAATTACCTATCAAGATAATAGGAGAACAAAACTTAAAACAGTAATATTTGAAAGTAGTCAGGCAGGCACTTGCACTACATGCTTTGGTGAATTCATCCATAAATATGACCACAAAAGAGGTAGGTATAGTGTGTATGGGTTTGGCAAAGTCAGCAGATAGAGTATTGGTATCAGTTGACTTAGAGGTTGGGGGGGAGGGTTCAAAATAAGTTTGGGCCCCCCAAAAAAGCCTCTTGCACTCTGTCTAAATTTAAAGACAACAATAACATTTTGACACATTTTAGGGGGTGTTTAGGGTAAGCACTACAATGGAGCTGACAAAATACTTTGTTAAGTTGGTAGGCCCAGGTTAGCATGCTGGGGAGGTTAGTGAAGGCAAATATGCATGAGGAACAAAAAAAGAGCATTAAAAGCTTACAGCATGCATGAGGACAAAGAGGACATTCACAGCATATTACAATCATGGTAATTATGGAATGAAGAAATGAATACAATACATTAGCAAACATTAAATACATAGAGTGTGATGTTAAAGGATAAAACTTACCCTAATATAGTCCTTCTGCAGGACTTGAACTATGGCAGAACAGGTCTCCAGAATAATGATTCCCAGAGCCTGGGGGGAGATCCCAGTCCTGAACTTCAGATCCTGGAGACCACCCCCTGTCACCAAGTACCACAAGGTGGCGACGAACTTTTGCTTGCCGCATGCAGGTGTCCTGTTCATAATATAAGGGGACAGGAAAGCCAATAGGTGGTGAAAGACGGGGTCCGTCATCCGGAGATAATTCCTGAAGTCATCAGGATTATTCTCCTGGAGCTCCCACAGCAAAGGTATATGACAGAATTGATCACGATTAAGCAACCAATTCTTGGTCTAAGAAATCCCCCTGTTAATGGACTGGACTTGGGTCAAAGCAATAACTCCAAGCCCAACAACAGCACTATCTCTCAGACAAGAATGCAACAGTAAACGAATGGCTGCTCAGAATGAACTGACAGAACGCACTTAAAATCAGAAAGGGCCTGACAAGCACGACCTGAATATCAGAAACGACCGGACAAGCATGCACTGAAAATCGGAAGCGAACTATAAATAGAACGCACTGAAAAACGGAAATGACCTGACAAGCATGCACTGAAAAACAGATACGAACCAACAAGCACAACCTGAAAAGCAGAAACGAACTGAAAAACACTAGGCTGAAAAGCACGAATCGTCACTCACCAAACTTCCACTAACACAAAATAAACACAAGATTAGCAGAAGGAGCCCAAAGGGTGGCTCACGACTATTGAACTTGCTTTTTATCTGCTTGTCGTAGGTCTTGTACGTCACAACATTCGTAATTGTTGGCCAACATTTGTGTGACCGCGTGTATTCAAGACAAATTGGAGCCAACATCCTTCCAACAAAATTCCACGGTTTTGTTGTCAGAAAGTCCGATCATGTGTACAAGGCTTTAGCTTTTGCAGGGATCAGGCCTGACTCTGCAAATGCTGCAGTTATGTGTTTAGTGTTTTGTAAGTGACAGTGATCAATTGATACTGCACTTGGGTGGGCTGGGCTGGGTGGAGGTTCTAGCAGGTATCTGGGCTGATCCCACTAACGAGGAAAAGTGTGCCTATGTGTACTGTGTCAGTGCAGTGTTGGTGCAACTCACATTTGAATGTCCTCTTGTTTGGTGTCTTTCAACTCAGATGATTCATGGACATAACACAATTTATTGCTACCAAGAGTTCTATTCCTTGTAAAATATGTATATATACAGTGGTAATCTTGTTTGTAAAAAAGTTACACATGATGGAATATGTCTCCAGGCCACTGATTGCACCAAGGACAATTTGAATAGTGAACAGATAGATGCCTCAACACAATTAAATACCACAAATACCACAAAGCAATCTTCAAAGCCAAAAAAGAACACTTCTCGAACACCATCTCAACTGCCTGAAACCGGCCGCGGGAACTTTTCAAAATAGTCGCCCAGTCAATGAACCCAACCTGCTTAGAGCCCCCAGCAAACGATACTCAAGAATTCTGCAATGAGTTGTCCAATTTCTTCATCGACAAAATCTACAACATTCGGAAATCAATTCAACAGAAAAAAACAACCAACCTCACTCAACCAAAGCACAAAGAGGATATCGACATGAACATCACACAACCACGGAATTTCTCTTTGACCCCAATCACCACTGACATGACTAAAAACATTATCAGAAGCCTTTGAGACAGCACATCACCAAACTACATCATCCCCACAAAACTTCTGTCCACCTCAGAGAAGTAGCAGGAGCCACAGATTCTGGTCTAAAATGGTTTACATCCTTCTTACAGAATCGCTCTCAGACAGTGAAACTAGGAGCATTCACCTCTGAAACCAGCGCAATCTCCTGTGGAGTCCCTCAGGTTTCACCCTTGTCCACGGCCATCTTAAGAGCATTATAGGCCCCCGGGCAATACAGTGCACTGGGGCCCTATCTACACAATCACGCACGAGAATAAAAATGCAAATGATCAAGAAGGCTATATTTATTGGTACTTCCAACAAAATCTGTGTTTAAACATTAACACAACATTTGGACAATATAACACCAGCTTGATGGGCACAGTGGCAGCGTTTGATGGGCACAGTGGCAGCGTTTAATGGGCACAGTGGCAGCTTTTGATGGGCACAGTGGCAGCTTTGATGGGCACAGTGGCAGCTTTGATGGGCACAGTGGCTGCGTTTGATGGGCACAGTGGCAGCTTTGATGGGCACAGTGCCTGTGTTTGGGCACAGTGGCAGCTTTTGAGGGGCACAGACAGTGGCTGTGTGTGATGCACAACTTGAACGTACTTAAGTAGACAGTGTTAGACTTACTAAAGGCCGCCAGCCTGGTGCAGTACAGTGTGTCACTCACAACAGCAAGGAAGCACCAGCTATCAAGGGCTGTGTTTCCGCTCCGCTCCCTCTCCACGCTGTCTGAAGAATATGGCAGAGGTGGGCGGAGCTTGTTCACTAGCAGCTGGGGCAGCCGTGGTGTGCTATGAATGCTAGGGCAGCCGCGGCCTCTGACTGATGTCACTGGTTGCTAGCTAGACGCCGGTCGGCTGGTGATTCTAGCAAGTGAGCAACCAGTGCAGTCAGTCAACTTAAGCAGAAGATTGCAGCACTGAGGATTGGACCTGGATGGGGCCCTCCAGACAAGTGGGGCCCCCGGGCAACTGCCCAGCATGCCCAGTGAAAAAAACTGCCCTGCCCTTGTCACTAGTGCTATTCAACATCTACATCTGCCCACTGCTCAAAATCATCAGAAAATTGGACCTCTCCTTCCACTCATACGCTGATGACACCCAACTCTACTTTCGCATCACCGGACAAAAAGACCACCATCAGCAATTAGAGAAATGCCTCACTTTGATAGATGAGTGGATGACCATTAGCTCCCTCAAACTCAACGGTTTAAAAACAGAACTTCTCCTAAACGCTAACCAAAATTCCAAAACCACGACTCCATGGACACCTCCCACCATCTTTGGACAGGCCATCTCTCCAAGCACCAAAGCCAAGAGTCTCGGAGTCATCTTTGACTCAGAAATGACAATAGATGCACAAATAGGATCAGTAGTTAGCAGGTCTTACCATCTCCTCCGCCTGCCACGTAGACTTATCCCCTTCATCCGAGAAGAGGACAAAGCAGCAGTAGTTGGAACAATCATCAATTCCCAACTCGACTACGCAAACTCGCTCTACATAGGAT
The DNA here is from genome assembly GCF_042186555.1 of Aquarana catesbeiana. Classification (NCBI taxonomy): domain Eukaryota; kingdom Metazoa; phylum Chordata; class Amphibia; order Anura; family Ranidae; genus Aquarana; species Aquarana catesbeiana. The sequence continues at coordinate 431,503,161 of NC_133328.1, forward strand.
TACCCCAATATCAGCTTGCGCGCCTACAACTCATCCAAAACGCGGCGGCAAGACTGCTTACAGGAAAAAAACCCTGGGAGTCCATTTTCCCATCCCTGAGGAGCCTATATTGGCTAACCGTAAAGAACCAGATCACATTCAAGACCCTCTGCCTCACCCACAAATGCATACAAGGAAACGCTCCTCAATACCTTTGAGAGAAAATAAAACACTACACACCCAATCGCAATCTTCGATCATCTAACCAAAACCTCCTCCTCATTCCCAAATACCGCTACAAAGCAAAGGGAGAATGAAGATTCGCAGTCCAAGGACCACGGCTATGGAACGCTCTTCCGACTTACATCCGCATGGAAGAAAACCATCAGGCCTTCAGGAAGAAACTCAAGACCTACCTCTTCTAAAAAGCTGACAACACAGAACGCATCTAGCGCCTTGAGGCGATTCAGTTCGCATTTGCATCACTTTACAAATCATTCATTCATTCAATTATGGAAAAACAGAGAACTAATCATCAAAACTATCAACAAAGGGGGATGTGTTATGAAGATATGGTATACCAGATTTTCAATAATAGAAACGGGTAGAAATGCATAGCTAGAATGATCAAACAAACATCATGAACTGCTTTTCGATAGCAGATCTTCCTCTTGAGAAAAAAAAATTGATGAGTAGACAGTAGAATATCTGAAAGTACTGTAACATTATTCTATGCTTTGCTCAAGGTTCCAAGAACGTAAATAAAAAGCACCAGGAAGACTTAGTATAGTATGCCTTGAAAGCCTAAGAAAAAGGGCAAGTATGTCGACACAGCTCTTAAAGGAGTTGTAAACCCTCAAGGTTTTTCACCTTAATGCATTCTATGCATTAAGGTGAAAAACCTTCTGTAGTGCAGCAGCCCCCCAAAGCACCCCATTTTACTTAAACAAAATAAGTGCAGCGCAAAGTGTGACAGATAAATATATGCAGAGATTTATCTGTCACACTTTGCGCTGCACTTATTTTGTTTAAGATTGTTTTTGGAGGTTGGTGCTACCTTTTAGTGTTCAGCTTGCATATTATTATGGGTTTAGTTTGCGCTGATTGCCCTTTATTTTTATTGTCTATTATTACACCACATTTTACTTACCTGAACCCGATCTTTCTGGCAAAAGGGGATGAGCACAGAAGCTACAGCCGGTGTCTCGGGTCCTCATTGGATAGATTGATAGCAACGGGAGCCATTGGTTCCCACTGCTGTCAGTCAAATCCAGTGACACAGGAGCTGGGGGGCAGGGCTGAGTCCTGCTGTCTGTGTCAATGGACGCAGCAGCAGGACTCGGGAGCGCGCCCGCATGGGTGCCCCCATGAAAAGCGGCTCTCTGTGGGGTCACTCGAGAAGAGGAGGAGCCAGGAGCACCGCTGGGGAACCCCAGCGGAGGAGGATCGGGCCGCTCTGTGCAAAACCTTGCACAGAGGAGGTAAATATAACATGTTTGTCATTTTTTTTTAAAACAAACATTTACAACCCCTTTAAGCAACTATGTAGAGCCACCACCATCTCACATTACCCCTTATATGACACAAACTATTTATTAACTTGAGTTTTCCCCTGACATCCTACTGGTGGGACTAAATGTCTAAGACCATTTTTTCCTCGGTATCCCATAAAAAAATTACTTAGAACAGAAAACAAAAGTTGTTAGATGAGTCAGATAATACTGAACATAAACACAATATGCTCCTTTTATCATCATTGAATTTGATTTTAAAAAATCTTTTTTTTTTATAGGTCCAAATGTGGGGATTAGTGATGGGTACCACCTGTGTTCCATCCTATGCCAACTTGTACCTGGGAGATGGGAGCATAAAATGTTGCTAAGGAGATCTTATCCATGGCCTGTGCCATGTTTTCTTAAGCCGAAGGAAAATAGAAGATATCTTCATCCAGTGGTCTGGATCAGGCAAGCTGGTGAAGCATTTCATCCAAAGCTTGAAATGAGATTCATTGCGAGGGCAGGAGGCGGAGCCTAGCAGAGCAGACATGCATTGTACATTTTTCTTAAAGGTACATAAACAAGATAGGATTAACTTTACATTGTAATATGTATTTAGTTTTGAAATCATCTCACTTATATGAACAAATTGAAGTTAAGAACATATTTTATGTTTTAATTTTGACAAGGTTATTAGAAAGGTTTTATGGATTATAGATTTATGTTAAACACAATTTGGAGGGAAAATATGAAACAAATTTCTGAAGTGATATCTATATTTCAAAGTATTGTACAACAATGTTACATTTATGAATCATGAAATTAAGGGGATTGATTTATTTGGTAAAAGAAAAAGAAAATAATAATTGTGAAAATATTTTTTATGGTATATGAAGATGAAGGGTTATGAATTCACTTTTCCTTATATAGAATCACATTTGAAAATATATATTTGAGTCAATTATCTTAAGATCTTTGGGCATGAATGAATACGGATGTGATGCGTTTGAGGTATAAATGAATTTAGAGTTAGATTCAGATTTAGATTTAAAATGATTAAGATTAATTTAAATCAATCATTTTGAGAGGGAAATGTTAGAATATCAGAATTTATGAATGGTTGAGTTCTTGTGATAATTGAATTATATATATAAATATATATATAAATATATATATCTTCTATGTATGGAAAAGGTGAAGTTATATAGGTTTTTATACTCATATAAGTTTATGCTGGTATAGGCTTTGTATGCATTGCTTGGGAGAGATTCATCTCACATATGGATACAATTTAGTGTAGACCATTTCACCTCCCCCATCGTAAGAAGATTAGATTACAGTCTTTCCAAAGACACAAAGTTTCAGTATGTTAAGAATAAGCTGTTTCTTTATACTACTATATTTCTTGATTAGGGTATTAATAAGAACACTGCATTTTACATATATGTATACTGATATGTAGGATTTTATATGTTTAAAGGAAATGTATATATTGTAAGTTAAATGATTCTTAAAAGATAGCTTTTTCATATAGTTCATAGCCCCGCCCTTAGGAATGTTGGAAGGAGTAATTCAAATTTCCCGGTCTTTTCTATGGGACTATAACGAACCGTTTTTAAGCCAGCCTCTTTGGGAAAGGTGGGAGTTAATTGAAGGAGTACAGACAGGCTGTGGGAAGAGGGTCAGATTCATTGCAGCTCTCCATCAAGACACACACACACACAGATCTCAAGATATACACACAGACATATCTGATTTAAACTTTATTTTAAGAATAATCTATTTTTGTATTCTACATTTTGACATTGTTTTTGTAACATTTTGCTAATTGATCATTAAATCAATTTTGGAGGTTTTACACGAGAACTTAACAGATTTTTCTTGGAACTTTTCTCATCAATATGAATTATTGAAATATAGTTATTAATACAGTAAATAACTCGATTTCTACACACAATTATCAAATTTTTGCTGACCTATCCCAACTTACTATTACTAAAAGACGATCCATGAAACCCCAACTAATGGAACTGCAACGCCACAACATTATGTATCAATGGGGCTTCCCCTTTTCAGTCAGATTTAACTACCAAGGTACAATTTACAGAAGCAGATCAGCAGATGAACTACAACAAACCCTTTTAAAATTAAATCTGACAGAACCCACAAGCAGCAACACTCCCACACGCAGAAGAATGGCATCATCTTCACCTTCAGGCAGCACCCAGAAAATTTCAGAACAAAATGGGAATCATCATTCTCACAAAAGAGGCCATTATGCCACATCATCCATGGACCAAGAAGATTCAATGGACTGACATCCTAATTCCTGATATCTCTTAATTTATTATACTAAGAGATGGTTCTCTATAAAAAACCTATATTTATAACTGAATGTAACTGCATTCTGATAGTCACACACTGTGTGGGATCATGTTACATTCCAGTTATATTTCTTATTACTTCTGATTCATATAGCCTTAGAATATATAAGTGAAATAAGGAAATTCTTGTTCAGTTATATATTATCAGGTAATAACAATAGATTTATTACTTTTTAGGACAAATATGTTCAATAATCCAGAAGTAATGGAAGCTTTTTCTTTCTTTTCTTAAAACAAATATATTATTACCTAACTAGTTCCTAGAATTATGTTTTTGTTTATTCTAATCTGAAGCAATACAACCTCAATTTTATGAGTTAACATATCTAAACAGTTACATATGAATAAAATATGTAATTGTTTACTCTAAAAGGGTTAAAATCCCAAAATAATTCAAACTTATTTCTTCATCAATACCAAAGTTATTAACAGTACCTTTCTAACTGAATTATTTAGCCTAGGGCAAGACTAACCATATACAACCACCCTGGAATAAATAATTTCAACAAAAACTATATTCTGCACTCCAATTAATGAAACATCATTTTGATGTCTTTTGACATAGCACTTCTCTCCTGTAAGCGGAAGATCCGTGTACCCCCATTAGCCCTCCTCATTCTCCCAACCATATTATGTGGGAGTGTGACGAAGGCACTTATTCCCCTGAGAGAGATATTTATTCTCTTTCACGGGTACATTGTGATTACTTGCAAAAAATAATTTATACAATGTATCATCTAATCTCATATGTTTTTTGTTTACTCTTTACTCCAGAATTCACTGGTTTCTTTTCTATCTATTCATCTCTTCAGTCCACACAGGTTGATCTGCGCAGTCAGCTCTGCATAACAAAAAGTAAGTCAAAACTATTTGATCTATTGCCATGGCACCACTGAATATACTTTCCCTGAATGTTCAGGGAATAAATGTCCCTCAAAAAAGGACCAAAGCCTTCCGTACTTTCCATAACAAGAAGGCTCACATAGTATGCCTCCAAGAAACACACTTCACCAAAGATTCTACTCCAAAATATATTTCTCCTTTTTATCAACAAATTTACACGGCTTCTGCCTGTACCAAGCAAAGGGGAACTCTAATTGCATTTCACCGATCCACACCATTCACCTTATCATCAGAAATTAAAGACCCAGAAGGTAGATACCTGATACTCATGGGTTATATAATGGATACAGCAATCACGGTGATTTCCTACTACGCTCCTAACAAACAACCTACACCATTCCTCTCACATATATTACAAGTGATTAATACACACAAAATAGGAACAGTGATAATGTGTGGGGATTCGAACCAGGTCCTCCTCCCATTTCTAGATAAATCACCTTTTACACCATCCAAAATAACCTCTAGATTACCTTTTTCTCAACTTCTTTCCAAATACAATCTGGTAGATTCATGGAGAGAAAGTAACCCAATGAAAAAGAAATTCACTTATTTCTCGCACCCTCATCAAACCTTCACCAGAATAGATCATATTTTTCTAACAATAGGAATGATACCAGAAATTATTGCATCAGATATAATTCCGATTCCGTGGTCTGACCATAATGCAGTATACACTACTATAGCCTCAGCCATACCAAAAGCGCATGACCCAACGTGGTACTTACCGGACATAATGCTCAAACACCCACTACATCAGATGGCTATTGAACAAGCTTTAAAGGAATACATATCAATTAATAATACAACAGACATCTCCCCAATAACACTGTGGGAAGCTCATAAGCCTGTCTTGCGTGGTACAATACAAAGACAAATGGCACTATTTAAACGGGAACGCAAAAATCTAGCAAAAAAACTAGAACTCAATTTTAATGCAGCCTACATATCATTTCAAGATAATCCATCTCAGAGTACAAAATCTCATCTGGAAAAATCTAGATTGGAATACGATCTATTTCTCACTGAGTCAGTTGATAAATCCCTCAAACGCTCCAAACACAATTTCTACATGAATACAAACAAACCAGGTGCATATTTGGCTCGGGCATTAAATTCAACTAACAAATCTTTCAAACCAATACGTTTGAAATTATCAAAAAATGTTTACACTTGTAATCCAGTTAAAATAGTCCATAAATTTCACTCACATCTCGCAACTTTATACAAGACAAACAATGAATTTAATCCTACAGAAGCTGAATCCTTCTTCTCAAAAATAACCTTACCTGAGTTATCTCAGAATCAAAAAAGCAGTTTGGATGAGCCTATAACTATAGATGAAGTTGCTAACGCCATAAAAGACCTAAAACTTAACAAAAGACCAGGCCCCGACGGCTACTCGGCTTTATACTATAAAACATTCTCAGAAATACTCTCTCCCATTCTCACTGAAACTTTTAACAAACTTCTAGATGGACATTCTTTTCGGCAAGAAACACTAATGGCAATTGTCTGTATGATCCCAAAACCCCTTTCTGATGATACTTCCTGTGTGAATTATCGGCCTATCTCTCTGTTAAACCTCGATATTAAATTATTAGCAAAAATAATAGCAAAACGCCTCAATAGCATTATAGGAAAATTAATACATAGAGATCAAGTAGGCTTCATGCCAAATAGACAGGCAGGCGATAATATACGCAGGGCAGTGTTATTGGCACATATTGCTAAAAAACGGAAAATCCCTTTATGTTTTCTATCTCTCGATATTAAGAGGGCATTTGACACAGTATCCTGGCAATATATGCAATATTCATTACAAAAATGGGGTTTTGGACCCCACTTTTTAACATGGATCAAAGCATTATATAATAAACCCAAAGCCTATATAAAATATGCTGGATACAAATCTGAAGCCTTTAATATCGAAAGAGGTACCCGACAGGGTTGCCCATTATCTCCCTTATTATTTGCCCTTATACTCGAACCCATGGCCCAATACATCAGAACAAACCAAACTATAACTGGCATTGAAGTAGGAGGTATTACACACAAATTATGTATATTTGCAGACGATATATTACTTTTTCTATCATCACCACAGGTCTCTGGTCCTAACTTAATACCAGCTCTTGATGGATTTGCAGCCCTATCCGGCCTTATGATTAATCCTAAGAAATGCCTAGTGCTTAATATTTCACTCACAAACATGGAATTGATCCCGGCTAGGGCTGCATTACCATTCACATGGGCAGAAAAATCAATCCCATATCTTGGAATTAATTTAGCAGCATCTCATTCTGACTTATTCTCAACCAATTATCCTCCTGTATTAAGACAGATCACAAATCTAATAAAACAATGGTCGCAACTTCCTTTATCCTGGATAGGGAAGATTAATGCAATCAAAATGACTATTCTACCCAAATTGCTTTATCTATTCAGAGTCCTCCCTATTCCAATTCCTTCCTATTTTTTGAGAATAGTACAAAAAAGAGCAACTTCGTTTATATGGGGCTCTTCTAAACCACGTATACCTATACACACACTACATCTTCCCAAAAATAAAGGAGGCCTGGGATACCCTAATTTTACTAACTACTACAGAGCAGCACATTTGGCCAGTCTGTCCAAATACCATGCAAAACAGGAAATCCCATTATGGGTATTTATAGAGACTTCAGAAAATGACCCTCTATTAATATCAAATTTATTATGGCTTGATCCTAAAGACCGCTTCAAAATTCATAATCCCATAACTAAACACTTCTTATCTCTCTGGGATAAACTAAAAACCAAATATCAGTTACAATCTCCACACAATCCTCTCCTTTCTTTTATCAGAAATCTGGCCTTTTATCCGGCATGGATCTACCCAAATTCTTTTAAAGCTTGGACAACATCAGGCATTCAGACACTAAATGACTTCATAGCATCTAAATCATTCCTTTCATTCCCATCGCTTAGAGAAAAATATGATCTACCAAACTCTGAGATATTTAGATATCTCCAAATCAAAAATTTCTATACACCATTCCTAAAAGGGGATACACCATTATCCCAATTATCCATTTTTGAATCAATCTGTACAAAAGATCCATTTGCTAAAGGTACAATTTCATCACTTTATAATCAATTATATGGAGTAGCAAATCTTAATAGACCCTCTTACGCTCAGAGGTGGGAGGAGGACCTGGGACGAACTTTAGAAGACACGGACTGGTCTAATATATGGCTCACATCTAAGTCATCTTCACCCAACATCTTGGCACTGGAGACAAATTATAAAGTCCTAACTCGCTGGTACCTTGTACCCGCTAAAGTGGCAAAATATTCACCTAATACCTCAACTCTTTGTTTTCGAGGATGCCCAGAAATAGGCACATATTTACACATATGGTGGACGTGCCCAGTAATCCAAACCTTCTGGAAGGAAGTCTTCGTGATTGCATCTAAAATATTTAAAAAAATAATACAACCAGATCCATATTTAACTTTACTTAATCTAAAACCAGAATGGTTAACACTCTCTCAATTCAAACTTATGATCCAACTAATAACGGCTGCAAAACAAACAGTGGCCAAGGCATGGAAATCTCCTACATTGGTACTAGCAGAAACAATTCACAGAATGAATAATACAATGTCCCATGCTAAGATGGTAGCCATCGATCAAAATCAAATTCCAAAATTTGAAAAACTTTGGCATCCTTGGATAAAACAACAGTTCCTGTCAAATTTCAATGACTCTGTCCTGTTGCCATGGTAACAGATTAAATGACTTACAGAGACACCCATTCTAAGGCTTCAAAGAGAACTAAAAAGAATAATAAACTGACGAGCGGGACAACCTTGTGGACCATACCTCTACCTTTCAACCCTTTTTCTTCTTTCTCTTTCCTTTTCTCTACTTTACGATTAAAGCTCATTATCAGAATTTATTTGACCTATATACACTCTACTTGTAAACAATATGTATAGTAGGTATAAATCATTTAAATACCTACAAAAGTAACTAAGGAAATGATATATATCTTTAATTTAGGTTTACGTGAACCCAATGTTTAATATTTGAAATTTCATGATATTTACCTATATAAACCCTACTGTAAAACAATGAGCTTACTTTATAGATCCTTGTAAACTTACTTTATGTATCTTTATGTATCTTTATAACATTGTATACTCAATAAACTTCTTTTGACAAGGAAATGAGATTCATTGCAAGCTTTTCAAACCAGCATAAAAAATTGACAAACATTTTACAACAAATGGCACCTTTATTTCTCAGTATGTTCCTAATGCACCAAGAACTACCAATAGAAAAACAAAACAAAAAAACAAAAAAAAAAAACAAAAACAAATCCCTTGTAGATACGTTGCAAGCAGGAAAAATTATCAGGGGAAAAAAATAAAGACTACTGCAAATACATGAGGACGTCAGCTTGTCATAAATATAATTTTTGTAAATTCCTTGAATAGACAGAAATGTGACTCCGTCTAAAGGGAGCATTTTTAAACCTAATCATTTTTTTAAATGCATGAAGCAAAAGTATACCTTCTTACCTGTAATGTGGGATGTCAAAAAAATATATTAAAAAATGCCTTAGAAATTGAATGTTGGACCGCATTTATTATGCCAATTTCTACAATTTGGGGTTACCGGTTGCCAGATATTTCATCCTGAAACATAATGGCCAATTTAGGGGATTACAGATTGCCTTGCTGGACAAAGTTCATATAAGCAGAAGATGAGGAAATTGGAGCAAGATTTTATTACAAAAATAATGCAGGTGGATTCAACAACTAGTTGCATAAAAAAAAAACAGGAATAAATAAGGACATACATTTTGGTTGCTTCAAGTAGGAACCTATTTGCCAATGGACCAGGTTGTTTTTGATCACTTATATCTATATACATATTTTTACATTTCTTTTTCACAAAAAGAAATGCAAAAATGTTTTGTTTGACCACTTGACCTCCGGAAGGTTTTACCCCTTTTATGACAAGGGCATTTTTTGCTATTCGACACTGCGCTATTTTAACTGGCAATTGTGCGTTTATGCAAAACTGTACGTAAATGCAATTTATATCACACAAATAGAGCTTTTTTGGTGGTAGTTGATCACCACTATTTTTTTTTTTTATTTGTTATTATATAAATGAAAATTTTGAAAAAAACTGTTTTAGTTCATAAGAAAAATTAAAAAATAAAATTTCTTCATAAATTTGGGGCAAAATGTAATCTGCTACAAAAAAATCCCAATAAATTTGTATTAATTGGTTTGTGCGGAAGTTATAGCGTCTACAAACTATGATATATACAGTATGTTTCAATCCAATTTCAAATAGTTATTTTTATTAATGAAAATGTGTTCCAATTACATAACAAATTACAAACCCTTATGTAAATCCTCAAGTTTTACTCACCATGTTATAAAAGCTTTATGTGCCCCCACCCAGATAACATCAAGATGATAGATGAATTTGCCCCCAACGCATCAGAGTGTCTTCTTCCACAGAAGTTACTGCAGCTGTGATTCTGTTTTTGAGCTTATCCAAGTCAGCGGGTAATGGTGGAACATAAACACGCTGTTTTAAATATCTCCACAAAAAAAGGTCACAGGGTGTAAGGTCTGGAGATCTTGAGGGCGAGCAGTGTAGTGCCAAGTCTTGGGGTCCCGTATGACCTATCCAACGTTGAGGCAATGTTTCATTTAGAAACCGACAAACTTGGTTGTGCCAATGTGGCAGTGCTACGTCTTGCTGAAAAATGAAAGCTTCAGAGTCTTCATTAAGTTATGGGAAAAGCCAGTCCTTCAACATTTCAGGATAGGAATGTCCCATAACAGTGTTTCCCTCAAAAAAGAAAGGACCATAAATCTTTGTAAACGAAACCGCACAAAACACATTAATTTTTGGTGAATCTTGCTCATGCTGTACAAGTTTGTGTGGCTTCTCAAGTCCCCACAAGTCCCCATATGCGAACGTGAAACTTTACTGCTTAGATAAAATGTTGCTTTATCACTAAAAATCAACTGCGGTAAGAATCTGTCATCCTTCATGTTGTCTAAGAGCATATGACAGAAATTTAAACGTCTCCTGTCACTTACACGAAGAGCACCACCAGTTGCAATCGGTATGGCCTCAGAAGTAGGCGTCATCTTAACACATGCCAAACAATATAAATATGTGGTCTGATGCACCCTGTGATAAGCCTCTATCCCCACCCCAATGAATACATAGTATATCACTAAAAATCAACTGCGGTAAGAATCTGTCATCCTTCATGTTGTCTAAGAGCATATGACAGAAATTTAAACGTCTCCTGTCACTTACACGAAGAGCACCACCAGTTGCAATCGGTATGGCCTCAGAAGTAGGCGTCATCTTAACACATGCCAAACAATATAAATATGTGGTCTGATGCACCCTGTGATGCGCCTCTATCCCCACCCCAATGAATACATAGTATATCAATTTATTAGTAAATTGAGTTGAGTACACTTCTCATAAGACAGCATAAAAAAAAAGATATATACTGTATATATATATATATATATATATATATATATATATATATATATATGCATATATATATATTTTTTTTGGGGGGGTCTTTCTCGTATTTTTCGTACTGCCAATAATAAATTATGGTTTAATATAAGCAAAGAGCACATGGATGATGCCTGTGGTAATATCAAAATACTGAAATATAGCCAATATTGAAATGTGGTGCTGTGTTTTTTTATATACTACAGTGCCTTGCAAAAGTATGCACCCCCTTGGCATTTTTCGTGTTTTGTTGCCTCACAACCTGGAATAAACATGGATTGTTTGAAGATTTGCATCATTTAATTTACAGAACATGCCCACAACTAACAAAAAATAACACAAAATAACATAAAAACCCATGGTGCATAACTATTTACCCCCCTAAAGTCAATACTTTGTAGAGCCACTTTTTGCGGCTATCACAGCTCCAAGTCGCTTTGGATAAGTCTCTATGAGCTTGCCACATCTTACCACTGGGATTTTTGCCCATTCTTCCTTGCAAAACTGCTCCAGCTCCTTCAAGTTGGATGGCTTGTGCTTGCACTGTGTTTGGGGTCCTTGTCCTGCTGGAAGGTGAACCTCAATCCTAGCCTCAAATCACACACAGAGTGGTACAGGTTTTGCTCAAGAATATCACTGTATTTAACACCATCCACCTTTCCCTCAACTCTGACCAGTTTCCCAGTCCCGACTGCTGAAAAACATCCCCACAGCATTATGCTGCCACCACCATGTTTCACTGTGGGGACGGTGTTCTTTGGGTGATGTGATGTGTTGGGTTTGTGACAGACAGCGTTTTCTTTGATGGCCAAAAAGTTACATTTTAGTCTAATCAGACCAGAACACCTTCCTCCATACATTTTGGGAGTCTCCCACATGCCTTTTTGCAAACTCAAAACATGTGTCAGGAGCCAGGGAGCGTCTCCGCTCGCCGGGCTCCGGTGCGCATGCGCACGGGACGAGCACTTCGCCGCACACCCATCCGCGGCCTGATGGTGCGGCGCGCGCGGGTGCACGGCGGTCCCCGTGTGCGCGCCGTAGCCCGTGCGGGTGCCCGGTAGCGCGTCACACTGACGCGCTCGCCGGCAGGGGGACTATATCTGACGGCTCCAGCGCCCAGTCGGGTTGCTGGTTTGTCGTCAGCTCTCCCTGTTCCTTGAGCCTGTGTTTCCCCTGTACTTTGCCTGATCTGTGTACCAAACCTCTGCTGGCTTGTTTAACTACTACTCTCCCGGATTGTCCCTTTGTACTGCTGCCTGATCTGTGTACCGAACCTCTGCTGGCTTGTTTAACTACTACTCTCCTGGATTGTCCCTTTGTACTGCTGCCTGATCTGTGTACCAAACCCCTGGCCTGTTTAACTACTACTCTGCTGGACAATCCCACCTATACCCTGCTTGATCTGTGTACCAAACCCCTGGCCTGTTTAACTACTACTCTGCTGGACAATCCCACCTATAACCTGCTTGACCTGTATACCAAACCCCTGGCCTGTTTAACTACTACTCTGCTGGACAATCCCACCTATAACCTGCTTGACCTGTGTACCAAACCCCTGGCCTGTCTAATTACCACTCCGCCAGACTATCTTGATTCTAGCTGCCTGATCTGTGCACCAAACCCTGGCCTGCTTAACCACTGCACTGCTGGATCTTGTGATACCCTGATTATCACCTGCTTGTACCCTAACCTTTGCTTGTGTTTTCAGCCCTGCTCCCTACGGATCCCAGAACACCCGCTTCCAGCTTCGGAACCTACTATCCTTCCGGAAGCCCGTGCCTCCACGTGCCCTCAGCCTCCTGTACCCATTTCGGGGGTCTGGGTGCGCGTGGTCGTAAGGGCGAGCCGCTCTCGGCATCTCGGCCTCGGTGAGTATTTGTCCGTGACAGTACAAACCAGCCAGATGTCTGAGGCCGACAGAGCGCGCTCTCCTCTGGAGATCCTGTGTCAACAAGTATCTACCCTTGCAGACTCCGTACAGAAGTTACAAGAAGGTTATACACAAATTGATAACCGTCTGCAGCAGATCACCGGGTTACTACCCTCCGCAGCCGCAGCTCCTGCACCCAGCAGTGGGGGTCCACTTCCCCAAGCTCCAGCCAACCCCACTGTGGTCATGGCTCTTCCTGAGCCCAGGGTCCCTATACCTGAACGGAGACCGCAAGAAGTTTAGGGCTTTCAAAAACGCATGTTCCCTCTACTTCGCTCTACAGCCGAGAACCTTTTCCTCAGAAATTGTCAAAGTGGGGTTTGTGATTTCCCTGCTATCTGAAGAACCCCAGGCGTGGGCCCACAGCCTGATGGAACAGAGCAGTCCTGCCCTGAACACTATTGAGGCCTTCTTTGAGAGCATGACCCAGCTCTACGATGATCCGCAACGCATGGCCACAGCCGAAGCTATCTTGCACCACCTGTTCCAAGGAAGAAGACCTATTGAGGACTATACAGTGGAGTTCCGTAAATGGGCGGCCGACACAAACTGGAATGAGCCGGCCTTACGTTATCAATACCGTCAAGGCTTGTCTGAATTACTCAAAGATGAGTTAGCTAGGATGGAGACCCCTGCTTCCCTAGAGGAACTCATTCAAGCAGCTACCAAGCTCGATCGGCGTCTTCGGGAGCGGCGCTCAGAACGGTTTCAGCTGCCTCGCCCTGCCTGGGCGTCACCAAGATCTCACTCCACGGTACCCTCAAATTCATCTTCAGTTCCCACTGCATCGGTCTCTGAAGCCGAACCAATGCAGCTTGGCTTGGTCCGAGGTCCGTTAACCTCCGAAGAGAAGCAACGCAGGCGGCAGTCTAACCTTTGCCTCTATTGCGGAGGAACCGGACACTTCCTACGCAGCTGTCCGATCAGGCCTAGTAAGTTCCCTCAATCAAACGTATTGAACTTTCCAAACAATAACATTCCCAAGGCTTATGTGATGTTGTTTGTTTCTCTACAGCTTCCGGAAAGGGAGACTCGCCTGCAGGCCATCGTTGATTCCGGGGCTTGCAGCTGCTTCATAGATTCCACCTTGGCACACAGATTGAAGATCCCTCTACAAACCAAAGAGCAAGATTTACAAATACATTTGGCCGACGGATCCCTTCCTTGCTCTGGTCCCATCACCCAGGAGACCCAACCTATTCCAGTAGTCACAGACTCCGGTCACCGGGAGTTCTTACGGCTTGACCTAATCCGTTCACCAATCTTTCCCATCATACTGGGCCTACCCTGGCTACAAGCTCACGATCCACTAATCAAATGGAGCACCAAGTCGGTATCCTTCTCTTCGCAGTATTGCTCTCAGCACTGCCTGCTCCCGGATTCCAAAGTCTGTGCCACAATGGCGGTACCACCAGGCAATCTCCAACACGTCCCCTCCGAGTACCTCGAGTTTCAAGAAGTTTTTAGTAAACAAATGGCTGACCGCCTACCACCTCACAGGGCCTATGACTGTCCAATTGACCTTCTTCCTGGATCCGAGATTCCATTTGGCCGGATATTTCCCCTGTCTGAAACCGAGTTGGAGGTCCTGAAGCAGTACATAGACGAAAATCTTGAGAAGGGTTTCATCCGCCCTTCATCCTCACCCGCCGGAGCGGGTATCTTTTTCGTCGGGAAAAAAGATGGTACCCTAAGACCCTGCATAGACTATCGACAACTAAACAACATTACAATTAAGAACCGGTACCCGTTACCGCTCATTCCCGAGTTGTTCCAGAGGTTCCGATCAGCCAAGGTGTTCTCTAAGCTCGATCTCCGAGGGGCCTACAATCTCGTCAGGATCAGGGCGGGAGACGAATGGAAGACGGCCTTTAGATCTAGATTCGGTCACTTCGAATACTTAGTGATGCCATTCGGTCTCTGCAACGCCCCAGCCACCTTCCAACATCTGGTGAACGATATTTTTCGACAATATCTAGATGACTTTCTCGTGGTATATCTGGACGATATCCTGATTTTCTCCCCTACGCTAGAAATGCACAGGAAACACGTTAAAATGGTTCTTGCTATTCTGCTACAACACAAGCTATATCTGAAAGCCGAAAAATGTGAATTTGAGAGATCAACTATACAATTCTTGGGGTTCATACTCTCTACCAATGGGGTTGCCATGGACCCTCAGAAGATTCAGGCAATTCAGGAATGGCCAGCTCCATCTAATAAAAAAGGAGTACAGAGGTTTATTGGTTTTGCTAATTTCTACCGGAAATTTATCGTGGGATTTTCGGCCATTGTGGCACCTATTACCCAATTAACTCGGCAGCATCAATCTTTCAGTGGTCCACAGCGGCTCAAGAGGCTTTCCTTAAATTAAAAGAACTATTCAGTTCCGCTCCAATCCTCTGCCATCCTGACCCGACTCAGCCCTTCATACTGGAGGTGGACGCATCGGAAAACGCAACCGGAGCAATTCTTTCCCAGAGACAGGGACCAAAAGCCATTCTACACCCAATAGCTTTCGCTTCCCGGAAACTCAGCCCACCGGAACTCAATTACGAAGTGGGTGACAGAGAGCTGCTGGCTATTAAGTTTGCTTTGGAGGAATGGAGGTACCTGCTGGAGGGGGCGGTTCATCCGGTAATGATCTTTACGGACCACAAGAATCTCGAGTACCTCAGAACAGCAAAACGCTTAAAACCCCGCCAAGCCCGTTGGGCCCTTTTCTTCTCCCGCTTTAATTTCCATATAGCGTACAGACCTGGGGCAAAGAACGGGAAGGCTGATGCCCTTTCACGGATGTTTTCCGCAGACTCCCAAATACCAACACCCAGCACGATCCTCTCTCCTCAAAATTTCCTCGGACTAACTCAAGCAGACTTGATATCCTCCATCAAATCTTCATCAGGCGCTTGTACAGAACCAGCTGTGCATTCCCTGAAAAGATACGAAGATCTTTTCTGGATTAAGGGAAAAATATTTGTACCACAAGTGACTCGGCCCTTAACCCTTCAGATGTGTCATGATCATAAGTTGGCAGGACACTTTGGGAACAAGAAGACGGCGGAACTCCTTTCTCGTTCTTTTTGGTGGCCAGGATGGAGAAGGGATTGTAAAGAATATGTGGCTTCCTGTTCCCTGTGTCAGAGAAACAAAGGCCAAAACACCAAATCCTGGGGTCTGCTCAGACCTTTGCCCATTCCAGAACGACCATGGGCTGATGTCTCCATGGATTTCATTGTGGATCTACCCAGCTCAGAGAGTTTCTCCACCATCCTTGTTGTTGTCGATCGCTTTTCCAAAATGGCTCACTTTTTGCCCATGAGGGGTACTCCCTCTGCCGTAGACACAGCCAACATCTTTCTAAAAGAGATTGTTAGGCTCCATGGGATACCAAGGAGCATCGTGTCGGACAGAGGCGTCCAGTTCACGTCCAAATTCTGGAGGGAACTATGCAAGGCCTTGGGTATTAACATTTGTCTTTCTTCGGCTTATCATCCCCAAAGCAATGGCCAGACAGAGAGGACCAATCAGACGCTAGAGCAATACCTCCGCTGCTTCTGCTCGGGATCCCAGGATGATTGGGCGAGCCTCCTCTCTTACGCTGAACAACTCTATCCATGCCTCCACCAACCAGACCCCTTTCTGGATCAATTGTGGGTTCCACCCCACATCCTTCGCTAACAACATCCCCGAAACGGCAGTTCCTGCAGTCCAGGATAGGATAAATTCACTACAAACTAACGTTCAAAAAATACAGGACACACTACGCAAGACCCAGGAGGACTACAAAAGACAATACGACCGGGGCAGAAAGGCAAACCCAAAATTTGATGTAGGAGACGAGGTCTGGCTGTCCACCCTTAATTTGAGATTACCGCTGCCATCTCGAAAGCTCGGGCCTAAATTCATAGGGCCTTTTCAAGTCAGGAGGATTATCAACCCTGTAGCTGTGGAGTTGACACTTCCCAAGACATACCGGATTCACCCCGTTTTCCATGTGTCACTATTGAAGCCTGTGGTGCCCAGTCCTTTTCCAGGAAGAGGAGAACCCCCTCCTCCGCCAGTCAGAATCGATGGTGAGACTGAATTCGAAGTGGAATCCATTCTTGGTTGCAGAAAGAGGGGCAGACAGTTACAGTACCTGATTCAATGGAAGGGGTACCCCCCCGAAGATAATTCCTGGGAGCCCGCCAGGAATCTGCACGCTCCACAGTTAATTCGAATGTTTCATCGAGATCATCCAGAACTGATGACCAGCCTTGGCGTCCAGTGTCCGCCCTTAGGAGGGGGGCACTGTCAGGAGCCAGGGAGCGTCTCCGCTCGCCGGGCTCCGGTGCGCATGCGCACGGGACGAGCACTTCGCCGCACACCCGTCCGCGGCCTGATGGTGCGGCGCGCGCGGGTGCACGGCGGTCCCCGTGTGCGCGCCGTAGCCCGTGCGGGTGCCCGGTAGCGCGTCACACTGACGCGCTCGCCGGCAGGGGGACTATATCTGACGGCTCCAGCGCCCAGTCGGGTTGCTGGTTTGTCGTCAGCTCTCCCTGTTCCTTGAGCCTGTGTTTCCCCTGTACTTTGCCTGATCTGTGTACCAAACCTCTGCTGGCTTGTTTAACTACTACTCTCCTGGATTGTCCCTTTGTACTGCTGCCTGATCTGTGTACCGAACCTCTGCTGGCTTGTTTAACTACTACTCTCCTGGATTGTCCCTTTGTACTGCTGCCTGATCTGTGTACCAAACCCCTGGCCTGTTTAACTACTACTCTGCTGGACAATCCCACCTATACCCTGCTTGATCTGTGTACCAAACCCCTGGCCTGTTTAACTACTACTCTGCTGGACAATCCCACCTATAACCTGCTTGACCTGTATACCAAACCCCTGGCCTGTTTAACTACTACTCTGCTGGACAATCCCACCTATAACCTGCTTGACCTGTGTACCAAACCCCTGGCCTGTCTAATTACCACTCCGCCAGACTATCTTGATTCTAGCTGCCTGATCTGTGCACCAAACCCTGGCCTGCTTAACCACTGCACTGCTGGATCTTGTGATACCCTGATTATCACCTGCTTGTACCCTAACCTTTGCTTGTGTTTTCAGCCCTGCTCCCTACGGATCCCAGAACACCCGCTTCCAGCTTCGGAACCTACTATCCTTCCGGAAGCCCGTGCCTCCGCGTGCCCTCAGCCTCCTGTACCCATTTCGGGGGTCTGGGTGCGCGTGGTCGTAAGGGCGAGCCGCTCTCGGCATCTCGGCCTCGGTGAGTATTTGTCCGTGACAACATGCCATTTTGTCTTTTTCTGAAAGTAATGGCTTTCTTCTTGTCACTCTGCCATTCTTGTCAACTCTGTGGAGCGTACGGCTTATTGTCTTCCTATGTACAGATACTCCAGTCTCTGCTGTGGAAGCTCCTCCAGGGTTACCTTAGCTCTTTGTGCTGCCTCTCTGATTAATTCCCCTATTTGCCCGGTCCGTGAGTTTTGGTGTGCGGCCGTCTCTTGGCAGGTTTGCTGTTGTGCCATGTTCTTTCCATTTGGTTATGATAGATTTGATTGTGCTCCTAGGGTTCATCAAAGATTTGGATATTTTTTTATAACCTAACCCTGACTTGTACTTCTCAACAACATTATCCCTTACTTGTTTGGAGAGTTCCTTGGTCTTCATGGCAGAGATTGGTTAGTGGTGCCTCTTGCTTAGGTGTTGCAGCCTCTGGGGCCTTTCAAAAAAGGTGTGTATATGTAATGACAGATAATGTGACACTTAGATTGCACACAGGTGGACATAATTTCACTAATTATGTGACTTATGAAGGTAATTGGTTGCACCAGGGCTTTTTATGGGCTTCATAACAAAGGGGGGTGAATACATACGCACATGCCAATTATCAGTTTTTAATTTCTGAAAAATAGTTTTATGTATATATTTTTCTAATTTTACTTCACCACCTTAGACTATTGTGTTCTGATCCATCACATATAATTCAGATTAAAAAAAACATTGAACTAAAGGCTGTAATGTAACAAAATAGGCAAAAAGCCAAAGGGGGGTTGAATACTTTTGCAAGGCACTGTATGTATCAGTATGATTGGTTACCATTATCTTAGCATGAAAGCGTATGGATAACTCCTACAGGCTTGCATTAAGTAACGGAACTACTGGAGTTTTGGGTGCAGATAAAGAATTTCCTCTTTTGTGTTATGATAGGCTGAAAGGATGCATTAGCAGAGATGCTGTTCCCACACACATGAATGCCATTTTTTGTATAAAGTAGATGTGTGGCACCCTAGCTGCTGGATTAAGTCTATGGTACATTACAGGTACAGCTAGGAAGATGTACTTTTTCAGGTGAGTTTAAATCGATTTATGTGAGGTGACTTAGTAAAAAACTGAATATTTTAAATTAATCTGACCAGATGCATGCAGGGGTTCTCTTGGTTCTGTGATATCACTCAAAGACATTGCATTGTACTTATGGCTGAACTATGTGTTAGTGATGGGCGCCACCACTACCTTGAAGTCCAGACAGTGAATATAGGGTGTGTGTATACATGCTTGTATCTAGTCTTGAACTGTGATTCCATGTACTCAGTGGAGTCTAGCTGATTAGGCAATAGACAAAACATCTTACAGAAAGTGTTTTTCATTACCCTGTCTGTTTGTGGAGGCACACAGCCAACAGGAGAGAAACTAATGTATACAGTATATGGCAGTTCACTCAAGCAACATGCACAGTCTTTACATGTTGACATATCAGCATTGTTTTTTCATGAATGTTTTTAGAAATATGTAGTAAAAAACATGGAGCCACTATATTATACATGACATTTCTGAATGCCTCACACTGACAATAAATCAAAGAATAGATGCAGATGTAATTTTAAACATTTACTATTTTGCAACTGTGGAATACACTTTAGAGCCATACTAAACCTGTTGCCCCATTTTTGGAGCTTTAAACTTTTGATCACTGGAGAATACTTTGTACTTTTGTTATAACAGGATTATTTGTAGAAAGTGCAATATTTCACC
Source organism: Aquarana catesbeiana (assembly GCF_042186555.1). NCBI lineage: Eukaryota > Metazoa > Chordata > Amphibia > Anura > Ranidae > Aquarana > Aquarana catesbeiana. The sequence goes on from NC_133328.1 coordinate 431,523,441, forward strand.
ATAGACCTCTGTTTCTCACCATTGGAAAGCTTGAATCTACAATTATACAAGATTTTATACTAAATGTTACTAAACCCAGGACCGTGCATTCATTATATTTGGTCCCCCACAGTACACAGAACATGAAAATGCAATAATTTTAGTAAATATAAACTGCTATATAACTTTTCTCATCAGCAGTATATAGCAGTCTTGTGACTTCTATCAGTGCCTGGTTAAAGCTTGTAAGAGGAGTTTTCATACTGCACTGGCTGTCCTATCAGAATGCAGGACCCCTGACCCTCTGTCTGGACAGTGCTGATTGCCCCTGTGCTGATCACATGTACTTTCCCAAGAAAAAAAATACTCTAGCAATACGCACCAAACTGAACATGTGCAGCCTCACTCCAGTAACTCTGTCTTGTCCGAACATGTTTTGGGGCAATGCAAGAAGAGGAGGATCTGTGCATACAGGATCAAACAGCCTTTTTGCAGAATGCAGAGGATTGACCCCTAGGTTCCACAGTGAGTATAACAAGTATGCTTTGTTGCATATACAGACTGATTTTACTGTTGTGGGTTTAGTAACACTTTAACCTCGTTATTATAAGTAAACCCTTTCCACCAAGTGATTTTTTAAATAAAAAGCATTACAGTACGAACAAAAAAAAAAATGTATGACGGGCGTTACAAGTAGAAAACATCACTACAATACCTAATATTAAATGTCCTTCAAATAACTGAACAACATATATTCATTAAAGCGGTTGTATACCCGCTGACATTTTTTTTTTTTAACCCCTGTAAGGCAAAAGGCATAATGAGCTAGTATGCACCGCATACTAGCTCATTATGAAATACTTACCTTAGAACGAGGCGTCGGTATCTTACCTGGTCCACGCCGAGGTAGCTGACATGTTGCCTCGGCATGTCTTCTGGGTATCGCGGCTCCAGCGCTGTGAGTGGCTGGAGCAGCGATGTCATCACTCCCGCGCATGCGCGCGGGAGATTTCTTTCCTGGCAAGGTCTGGCAGCTGCCGGGCCTTCAGCCGAGAATCACCTGTGCGCATGCGTCGCTGAAGTCAGCAGCTCATAGCAAGGGGAATATCTCCTAAACCGTACAGGTTTAGGAGATATTTTTTTTACCTACAGGTAAGCCTTATTATAGGCTAACCTGTAGGTAAAAGTAAAAAAATGACTATACAACCACTTTAAAGCTTTAGTGACTTTTCTGCTTTTTTCAAATCAATATAGTTAAAAGAATCTAAAAATGTGATTTAATTTTTTTCGTCAATCACATCTTTAGCTTTCAGAACACATTGAAATTACATGGATATACAGACATTTTAATAATATAAAAAAAGGTGTTTTAAAATATTTCCTGGCAGATTGATTTACTTTCCATTATAATAATTGAAATGATATAATATTAAGATTTTTCAAATGCTGTATTGTTGTATGTTAAATGTATTAAGAATATTAGACTAAGGTAATACAATAATTAAAATGAAAGAAAGCTTAATTAATAATTATAATTGTTAATAATGTCACTATTCGGGACACAGGCGGTACAGTAAACAAGGCAGATTGGCATTCTGTGAAAAGGGAAGGCTGTGATCCTGTGTTCCTGCAAAGCATTAGTGTCACTGGTCCCAGAAAAATGTCACTTAGTGTCCGATTTGTCCACCGCAATGTCGCAGTCCCGCTATAAGTCCATGATCAACGCCATTACTAATGAAAAATAAAATAATTCCATTTATCTATCCCACTATCTATCTCAGACTTGAACCCGATTGAACATCTCTGGAGAGATCTGAAAATGGCTGTGCACCGACACTCTCCATCCAACTTTATGGCGCTCAAGAGGTCCTGCAAAGAAGAATGGGGGAAACTGCCCAAAAATAGGTGTGCCAAGCTTGTAGCATCATACTCAAAAAGACTTGAGGCTGTAATTAATGCCAAAGGTGCTTCAACAAAGTTTTGAGTAAAGGTTGTGAATACTTATGTACATGTGATTTTTTCATTTTTTATGTTTAATAAATTTGCAAAGATTTCAAACTTCTTTCATGTTGTCATTATGGGGGATTGTTTGAGGAATTTTGAGGAAAACAATGATTTTAATCTTGGAATAAGGCTGTAACATAACAGGGACGGAAAGTATTCAGACCCCCTTAAATTTTTCACTCTTTGTTATATTGCAGCCATTTGCTTAAATCATTTAAGTTCATTTTTTTCCTCATTAATGTACACACAGCACCCCATATTGACAGAAAAGCAGAAAATTGTTGACATTCTTGCAGATTTATTAAAAAAGAAAAACTGAAATACCACATGGTCCTAAGTATTCAGACCCTTTGCTGTGACACTCATATATTTAACTCAGGTGCTGTCTATTTCTTCTGATCATTATTATTATTATTATTATTCAGGATTTATATAGCGCCAACAGTTTACGCAGCGCTTTACAATATAAAAGGGAGACAATACAGTTATAATACAATACAATAGGATTAAGAGGGCCCTGCTCAGAAGAGCTTACAATCTAACAGGGTGGGGCAGGTGGTACAAAAGGTTGTAACTGTGGGGAATGAGCTGGTGGAAGTGGTAGGAGATTAGCTGGAGACATGATAGGCTTTCCTGAAGAGATGAGTTTTCAGGGATTGCCTGAAGGTAGCAAGAGTAGGGGATAGCTGGGTAGATGGAGGTAGCGAGTTCCAGAGGATGGGAGAGGCTCTGGAGAAATCCTGGAGACGAGCATGGGAGGAGGAGTTGAGAGAGCTTGAAAGCAGGAGGTCTTGAGAAGAGCGGAGAGGTCAATTTGGGTGATATTTGGAGACAAGATTAGTGATGTAGCTTGGGGCAGAGTTGTGAATGGCTTTGTATGTTGTGGTTAGAATTTTGAATTTAATTCGCTGGGTGATTGGGAGCCAGTGTAGGGATTGAAGTAGAGGGTTGGCAGACACTGAGCGGTTGGTAAGGTGGATAAGTCTGGCAGCAGCATTCATGATAGACTGAAGAGGGGATACCCTATGGAGAGGTAGGCCAATGAGAAGAGAGTTGCAATAGTCAAGGCGAGAGATAACAAGGGAGTGAATGAGGAGCTTGGTGGTTTCATTTGTTAAAAAAGGGCGAATTTTAGAGATGTTACGGAGGTGAATTCTACAAACGTTTGACAGCGATTGGATTTGAGGCTGAAATGACAAGTCAGAGTCTAGGATTACACCTAGTACCCTGGCGTGAGGGGAGGAACTGATGGTTGCATTGTTGATTTTGATGGAAAAGTCATGGAGGGGGGCACGGGCGGGGGGGAATATTAATAGCTCAGTTTTAGAGAGATTTAGTTTAAGGAAGTGGTGCGACATCCATGCTGATATGTTAGTTAGTAAGTTAGTAATGCCAGAGGAGACTGAAGGAGTGAGGTGAGGAGTAGACAGATAGATTTGGGTGTCATCAGCGTATAAGTGGTATTGGAAGCCGTGGGCAGTTATTAAGTGACCAAGGGAGGAGGTGTAGATAGAGAAGAGAAGGGGTCCAAGAACCGAGCCTTGGGGGACCCCCACAGAAAGGGGCAATGGAGAGAAGGAGACAGAGTTGTAGGTGACACTGAAGGAGCGCTGTGATAAATAGACCAGAGAACCAGGATAGAGCAGAATCTCGGAGGCCAAGGGAATGTAGTTTATTGAGAAGGAGCGGGTGGTCAACAGTATCAAAGGCCGCAGAGAGGTCAAGTAGTAGGAGTATGGAGTACTGGCTGTTGGTTTTAGCAGTTATTAAATCGTTAGTGAGTTTTAGTAAGGTAGTTTCCGTGGAGTGCTGCAAGCGAAAGCCAGACTGTAAGGGGTCAAGAAGGTTATTTTCATTGAGGTAGGAGCTAAGACGGTTGTAGACTAAGCGTTCTAGAAGTTTAGAGGTGAATGGGAGTAATGAGATGGGTCTTAAGTTTTTCAGGTCGGTAGGGTCCAGTGAGGGCTTTTTAAGAATGGGAGTGATCTGTGCATGTTTTAGAGGGGAGGGGAAAATGCCACTAGAAAGGGAGAGATTGAAGATGTGGGTGAGGGAGCATAGGATGGAAGAAGAGAGTGACCGTAGTAGTTGTGAGGGAACAGGATCCAAGGGACAATTTGTTAGGTGGGAATCCGAGAAAATTTTTGTAACCTCTTCCGTAGTAGCCAATTCAAAAGAGGAGAGTCTTGAATGTGCTGCTAGGCAAGGTATGTTGGGTGGGGAAGACGTACGCACAGTGGAGATGTCCTCACGAATTGCATCGATCTTGTCTTTGAAGTGATTGGCAATCTCTTGGGCAGTGAGTGAGTTAGTGGGTAGAGGGGGTGGTGGACGAAGCAGAGAGTTAAAGGTTGAGAAGAGCCGACGGGGACTGGATGACAAGGAATTAATAAGAGAGACAAAGTAGGCTTGTTTGGCAGCATGGAGGCATGAATTGTATTTTAGAAGGGCAGATTTATATAGGGTGAAGTCTTGCAGGCATTTGGTTTTACGCCACAGTCGTTCAAGAGCACGGCAATGTCTCTTGAGATTTCTAGTGTTGTCAGTTTGCCAGGGTTGTAACGGTCAGGGCCTAATTCTGCATGTGGTTAGAGGAGCAAGTGCATCTAGTGATGATGAGAGTGAACTGTTGTAGACAGAAGTGGCCAGGTCAGGACAGGACAGGGGAGAGATTATGTTATATAGGTGGTCAGTAGCAGAATAGAGAAGAGAAGGGTTAAAGTGGCGAAGGTTTCTACAAGTAATTGTTTGCTGCTTGGAGGGATGGGTGGTTGGAGGCAAGGATACAGTGAAAGTAATGAGGTTGTGATCAGATAGAGGAAAGGGGGTGTTGGTGAGGTTGCCAGGGTTGCAGAGATGGGAGAATACAAGGTCAAGGGTATTACCATTGGAGTGAGTGGAAGTATGTGTCCATTGGGTTAGGTCAAAAGATGAGGTTAAGTTGAGAAGTTTAGCTGTAGTTGGGCTGTTAACATTGACAGGAATGTTAAAGTCACCAAGAATAATGGTGGGTATTTCAGAGGAGAGAAAGTAGGGTAGCCAGGCAGCAAAGTCATCAAGAAAGCGCGATACCGGTCCTGGAGGCCTATAAATTGCTGCAATCCTCAGAGAAATGGGAGAAAACAGACGAATACAGTGTATCTCGAAAGAAGAGAGGGATAGAGAGGGAGGGACAGGAAGGACTTGGAAGGTGCTTTGTGGGGACAGAAGGAAGCCAACTCCACCTCCTTTCTGTCTGTTGGGTCTGGAGGAGTGAGTCCAATGGAGACCACCATGGGAGAGGGCAGCAGGAGAAGCTGAGTCAAAATTTTGAAGCCAGGTTTCTGTTATGGCGAGTATGTTCAAGCCATGAGAGATGAAGAGGTCATGTACAGATGTTAGCTTGTTACAGATGGAGCGGGCGTTCCAAAGGGCACATGAGATTGGTGGGCTGCTTTGAGGAAGCAGGGGGATAGAAATTAAACTGAGTGGATTGCGGTGGTTGCCAGAGGGGGAAGGGTATTGGATATGTTGCTTGCATTTGGAAAATGGCGGACCAGGATTAGGAGAAATGTCACCTGAGACTAGGAGAAGGAGGAGGGTGAGGAAGGCAAGGTGGGAGAGGGATGTGCATGAGCGCACGTGTCTAGTGGCCCTGGTGTTTATGTCAGCATGTGGGTGCAGCAACTGCAGGAGATGATGGGTGCCATAGTAGGGAGAGGGTAGGAGTGAGGGTGATATGTGCATGCTGCAGGGAAGAGAGGAGGGGTAGAGTAAAGATAATTTGAGGATAGAAGACACCAATGTGAGAAGGAAGAGAATAAGGAGCATGTTAGTGGATAGAGAGTGGGAAACTAACCTAATATAAAATAAATTTTAAAGGTGGTTTGCTTGTCGTCTTGCAGAGTGGAGCAGAGTTCCTGTTGTTCATGCAGCTTTAGTTATCCTGCTTTCGTTAAACTGCGTCAGTGAAACTGCACATCACTCGTGACAGAGCCACTCAGGAAAGAGCCATGATGTCTGCGCCTTGCCCCTGTCTGCGCCCACCCCATAAGCTGCCATAAATTTATAGAGAGACTAAGCTGGGATGCATTTCTCAGTTGGTCATTATTGGGTCTGATGTGAGACACCTGAATATGGGGAGGAGATGGTCAGGGCCAGGCCAGCTACAGACACAGGCTAGGGTCGTAAAGCTAATTACCTCTCTTGATCACTCAAGCCACATGGAGTTGAGAATCAATCACCAGTAATATTGCTATTGCAGTGTGTTTGTTATAGAGCTAGCAGTAAATATGGAAGTTTAAAGATATGGCAGCAGGAGACAATTACCAAAAATATTAATAGCAGACTCAGCAAACTCAGTTCAGTTCAGTAGGGATGTACAGTTGGATAGGAGATAGGAGACAATTACCAAAAATATTAATAGCAGACTCAGCAAACTCAGTTCAGTAGGGATGTACAGTTGGATAGGAGATAGGAGACAATTACCAAAAATATTAATAGCAGACTCAGCAAACTCAGTTCAGTAGGGATGTACAGTTGGATAGGAGATAGGAGACAATTACCTGTAAAAGAGCAGAGAAGACATGATCAGAATTGATAACTGCGTCGGTGAAACTGCGCATCACTCGTGACAGAGCCACTCAGGAAAGAGCCATGATGTCTGCGCCTTGCCCCTGTCTGCGCCACCCCATAAGCTGCCATAAATTTATAGAGAGACTAAGCTGGGATGCATTTCTCAGTTGGTCATTACTGGGTCTCCTTGATCATCCTTGAGATGGTTCTACACCTTCATTTGAGTCCAGCTGTGTTTGATTATACTGATTGGACTTGATTAGGAAAGCCACACACCTGTCTATATAAGACCTTACAGCTCACAGTGCATGTCAGAGCAAATGAGAATCATGCGGTCAAAGGAACCGCCTGAAGAGCTCAGAGACAGAATTGTGGCAAGGCACAGATCTGGCCAAGGTTACAAAAAAAAATTCTGCTGCACTTAAGGTTCCTAAGAGCACAGTGGCCTCCATAATCCTTAAATGGAAGACATTTGGGACGACCAGAACCCTTCCTAGAGCTGGCCATCCGGCCAAACTGAACTATCGGGGGAGAAGAGCCTTGGTGAGAGAGGTAAAGAAGAACCCAAAGATCACTGTGGCTGAGCTCCAGAGATGCAGTCGGGAGATGGGAGAAAGTTGTAGAAGGTCAACCATCACTGCAGCCCTCCACCAGTTGGGGCTTTATGGCAGAGTGGCCCGATGGAAGCCTCTCCTCAGTGCAAGACACATGAAAGCCCGCATGGAGTTTGCTAAAAAACACCTGAAGGACTCCAAGACGGTGAGAAATAAGATTCTCTCGTCTGATGAGACCAAGATAGAACTTTTTGGCCTTAATTTTAAGCTGTATATGTGGAGAAAACCAGGCACTGCTCATCACCTGTCCAATGCAGTCCCAACAGTGAAGTCTTGGTATGCTGATGCCTTAAGAGTTCCCATCACTGGAACTAAGGGGCCAAGCCCAACCCCTAAAAAACAACCCCACACCATAATCCCCTTTCCACCAAATGATTTTGACCAACGCACAAAGCAAAATCCATAAAGACATGGATGAGCAAGTTTGGGGTGGAGGAACTTGACTGGCCTGCAAAGAGTCCTGACCTCAACCTGATAGAACATCTTTGGGATGAATTAGAACGGGGACTGTGAGCCAGGCCTTTTTTTCCAACATCAGTGCCTGACCTCACAAATGCGCTTCTGGAAGAATGGACAAATATTCCCATAGACACACCCCTAAACCTCATTGACAACCTTGTGGAGTTGAAGCTGTTATAGTTGCAAAGGGTGGGCCAACTTAATACTGAACCCTATGGACTAAGACTGGAATGGCGTTAAAGTTCATGTGCGTGTAAAAGCAGGCATCCCAATACTTTTGGTAATATAGGGTATATGCAATATCTCACAAAAGTGAGTACACCCCTCACATTTTTGTAAATATTTTATTATATCTTTTCATGTGACAACACAATGTAAAGTAGTGAGTGTACAGCTTGTATAACAGTGTAAATTTGCTATCCCATCAAAATAACACACAGCCATTAATGTCTAAACCGCTGGCAACAAAAGTGAGTACACCCCTAAGTGAAAATGTCCAAATTGGGCCCAATTAGCCATTATCTCTTCCCAGTGTCATGTGGCTCATTAGTGTTACAAGGTCTCAGGTGTGAATGGGGAGCAGGTATGTTAAATTTGGTTTTATCGCTCTCACTCTCTCATACTGGTCACTGGAAGTTCACCATGGCACCTCATGGCAAAGAATTCTCTGAGGATCTGAAAAAAAAGAATGGTTTCTTTACATAAAGATGGCCTAGGCTATAAGAAGATTGCCAAGACCCTGAAACTGAGCTGCAGCACGGTGGCCAAGACCATGCAGCGGTTTAACAGGAGAGGTTCCACTCAGAACCGGCCTTGCCATGGTTGACCAAAGAAGTGGAGTGCACGTGCTCAGCGTCATATCCAGAGGTTGTCTTTGGGAAATAGACGTATGAGTGCTACCAGCATTGCTGCAGAGGTTGAAGGGGTGGGGGGTGTCAGTGCTCAGACCATACGCTGCACACTGCATCAAATTGGTCTGCATGGCTGTCATCCCAGAAGGAAGTCTCTTCTAAAGATGATGCAGAAGAAAGTCTGCAAACAGTTTGCTGAAGACGAGCAAACTAAGGACACGGATTACCTGAACCATGTCCTGTGATCTGATGAGACCAAGATAAACTTCTTTGGTTCAGGTGTCAAGTGTGTGTGGCAGCAACCAGGTGAGGAGTACAAAGACAAGTGTGTCTTGCCTACAGTGAAGCATGGTGGTGGGAGTGTCATTGGGCTGCATGAGTGCTGCCGGCACTGGGGAGCTACATTTCATTGCAGGTACCATGAATGCCAACATGTAATGTGACATACTGAAGCAGAGCATGATCCCCTCCCTTTGGAGACTGGGCCACAGGGCAGTATTCCAACATAATGACCCCAAACACACCTCCAAGATGACCACTGCCTTGCTAAAGAAGCTGAGGGTAAAACTATGGACTGGCCAAGCATGTCTCCAGACCTAAACCTAATTGAGCATCTGTGCGGCATCCTCAAACGGAAAGTGGAGGAGTGCAAGGTCTCTAACATCCACCAGCTCCATGATGTCATCACAGAGGAGTGGAACAAGACTCCAGTGGCAACCTGTGAAGCTCTGGTGAACTCCATGCCCAAGGGGGTTAAGGCAGTGCTGCAAAATAATGGTGGCCTCACAAAATATTGACACTTTGGGTAGGGCTGCCACATCATCCCTTTAATCCAGGACACACATTAATTACACAGGTTCTGTGGATGATTAAGGTGGTAATTAAACTCACTTGTTGCCTTATCTGCATTAAATCAGCCTCAGAACCTGTGTAATTCATATGTGTCCTGGATTAAAGGTATGATGTGGCAACCCTAACTTTGGGTCCAATTTGGACATTTTCACTTAGGGGTGTACTCAGTTTTGTTGCCAGCGGTTTAGACATTAATGGCTGTGTGTTGAGTTATTTTGAGGGGACAGCAAATTTACACTGTTATACAAGCTGTACACTCACTACTTTACATTGTAGCAAAGTGTAATTTCTTCAGTGTTGTCACATGAAAAGATGTACCGTAATCAAATATTAACAAAAATGTGAGGAGTGTACTCACTTTTGTGAGATACTATATATATATATATATATATATATATATATATATATATATATATATATATTATAATATAATAATAACAACATCAACATATAAATACATTACCTAGTCATTTTGCTGTCACACAATATATAGCATCTTAATGATGAAGGCAGAGTGGATGAACCCCCAGAACACCTTGGCTTTTTTTCTATTAATTATTTAGTTAAAAACCATTCTCAGCTCTGAAACCATTGGTGTGATGTCCTTACTGCTTTGTGTACAATCTGAAACATATTATGCAACACTAGCTAAAAATATATATTATGATTGCTTTTCATTCATTCAAGTATGCGCATATGAATTTTTATTTTTAATTATTATTTTTATATATTTTCAGTGTCTTCTGCAGCAATAGTTTTCATTTCTGTGTTTCCTGGGGACTTCATCTGTATTATGTGGTGTATTTTATGTAAATCACCCTTAAGATTGAACTTAATGCAGATATAAAAGATAGATAATCAGCTATGTATTTACTAATGCATCATTACATTTTTTTTTTATTGCAAGCAGTGTAAGTTCCTGAATTGTATTTGGTATCTACCTCTTGAAACTTACTGTACAACAGAGCTCAGATTGAGAGAGGGAGAAGCAGTTCAAAATTGTAATGGTTTCTCAACTAAAGAAAGCCAGGAAAAAGCAGGATAGATAGACCCTCCCATGGAGTAAAGCACTAGTCTTTTTCTAGGTAGTGCCTTTAATGTTTTATTCATGTAAAATTCCTGGTTAACCCTAAAGACTCCCTTCCCCCTCCTTATACCAATGCTTGCTAACTTGTGTAAGAAGGATGCTTATGCTTACCTAATTTCATGCCACTCTGGGCCGGTCACTTGACCTTTCTTGTGTCAGCTAGGGGCTGGCTGCAAGCGAGAAGAAAGAGAGTTCAACAATGGCTGGCAAAGCCTGGAACAGTTGCAGCGCCCATAGGCTTCAGTGGCCCATCCATTGATGATGGTCCCTCCTGACACAGCTGGCTGACACAGGGGAGCTGGGACATGTGACCACACCGGAGTGGCATGAAAATTGGTAAGTGTAACCATCTTTCTTATAAGTTAGTAAGCATTGGTGTTGGGAGGGTGTTTTGTAGTTCCAATACACTTCCTGTCTCAGAGTGATAAGCCTGCTTCCTCTTTATATACATAGTAGTGAGTGTGCATTGCTACCCTGGGACAGGAAGTCTGTTACTGGCAGAATTATCAGGTGAAAATAAAGGATATAAATAGCCTGAAACAGAAAATGCAAGCACCACATCTGGCATGCTGAGAAAAATGTGTTTATGTATTAAAGACTATGCTTCCCTAAAATCAGTGATCAAAGAGGACATCACAAGAAATGTGGCTTAGCGAACCCTTTGAAATACTGCCTTGATAGGTATAAGGATAAACTCTTTATCAAGATTTTGTATTTTAGATTTTTAACTCTCTGGTTCATCATATCAAATTGCTGCTGATTATTTTGTAGTATTATCCCCTCTGACAAAAAAAAACTGTATGCCTTTGATCACTGACATTTTTACCTTTCACTTTTACCTTTCAAGTTATTCTCTTTTTTACAACATGTACCATATAGCCTAAAATGTTCATCAATCTTGGCAATTCCTTTGGAAATGTGCTTTCTATATTATAAAGAAAAGCTTTATTCCAGCTTTGAAAAATAAATTGAATAAAATAAAAAGTAAAATATAACATGTTGTTTTTTAAATTACAGGGCAAAGTCAAAAATTGATGGACCATTAAACGTTAAAATTCCAACAATAGCTCAAGCAGACAGAGAAAGTAAATAGCTTTATTCATTGATTAAACATTTAAATGGTCCTCTAAAATGCCAATTAACTTTTCAAGTTTAAATGTTGTTTCAGAGTAATATTCTAATCCTTATGGTCCTAAAGGTGTGGCACGGCCAAATCCTACTATGGCAAAATTGCTGGTGTGTACTGTGACGTATTGCACACTCAGCCTCACCCTGTACAGAAGTTTTCCAACTCAGAGGACATCAGTCCAATCACCAGCAGACTGAGAATTAAAGTCACCAGACAGGGTAAGGGGATAGTTAACACTTTACTCACACAAAATGTAGTCATCACATTCACCACGCGTTTTACCAGAAACACACAATGTTCACAGCATCTGTTCTGGCAATTCTCACCTTTAAAGACGGGTACACGCTATTCTTTTTTTTTTCAACCCCCAGGGTTGAATGAAAAAAACTGTCAGCTCCGGTCAGGAGCCACTGTACTAACCATGCAAGGTTAGTACAGCGATCTCTCCCCGCTGAGCTGTTGTTTTCTGACAGGGGGACGGCCCCCGCAAGAACTCTCTGATCAGCGCTGTCTGCAACTGGCTGAGAGTGCTGTTCAAGAGTTGGTTGGATGCCGGTTTTCCAGCATACACAGAATGACACACGCACACACAGGCCGAATGTTGGCTGTTTTCTTTTGAGCCGGCTGTTGTCTCCCGACATTCAGCCCATGTGTACCCAGCTTAAGAAATGTCTGTGACACTTGCTCTCGAACCGATACAGGAATATAACAGAGTTTCAATATGTGGTAGCCCTTGTAGAGGCAAAAATGTAATAATTCTGAATTAGAGCATTCAGAGATTCAGCTTAATGATTTTTAAATATACAGTAGTTTTAATGAAAAGAAATATGATGCAAGGAAATATTTACAGAATAGATATTACAAAACAGACAATTCACAATAGTAAAATAAATAAGAATAAAAGTGAAAAAAAACAAAACTTTAAACAAAATGTACCTGCTCATTGGTTCCATGCAGAGTAAATCCAGTCTGGTGTGTCACTGGCTCTCGTAAATGACCCTCAGCATTCCTTTATAGTTTTAAAGTAGACAGGAGCTCTTCAAAGGGCCTGAAAGGTGTGATGAAGGGGTGTTGAAGTGCTTTATGATGCTCCTGCAGACACACCCTTAATGATAATGTTTCTAATGTCATCCATATTTCCAGATGGCAAGGTTTTACTATCTGACATGCCAACATATTATTGAATACAATTAAATTACAATTTGATATGGATTCTAAGCATATTCTCACTAGAAAATGTAAATTGTTCCATCTGCACCTGATAACATAGGTGGTAAAAACAGATCATCATCACAGATGAATGTGTATTGTCTAGACATGCAAATGGCTATTTATGCTCTGTTAAATACTGTTTATGATACTCCTAGGGGTTTACAACGAGGTTCCTTCTCTGTTTTAATTGGATTTAATAGGATTGAAGAGGCCTCTGCTTAATGTTAAATGTGTCTTAAGGTGGCTGACCATTTTGTCATCAACTTGAGCTTTTTGGGGAAATAAGGGTGGCACTATGTGCAATATGACTTCCCCTACTCGGTTTGGGGTTGTCAGACCCCATATTAATCACATATACTGTACACCTTTCTTGCTGCTTGTCAGGCAGATGTAGATTGTTAAGCATGTGTGTTGTGATACAGTATATTGTCTATGAGGTAAATAGTACTGTAAATCTTGATGTTTTGCCTTCTTGGTAGATGTGTGTACTGATGCATTGTCTACAAAGTAGGTGTGTATTGTTGAATATCCTGCCAAAAAACTGGGCAGATTGATGTATTGACTGTCAGACAGATGTTTACCGTTATGTTGGCCTTCCCTATCACGCATATGTAAGTCTCTATATACTCCATGAAAGGAAATTGTGTTTTCTAGTAACTACTGTGCTATAACAATGTGTGTCCTGATGTATTATCTGCAAGGCAGATGAACAGCCTAATGTTGATGTTTTTCCTGGCAGACAGATGTTTGCTTAAATGCACTGTCAGCCGGGAAAAAGCACATGCCAATTGAAAATAATTCCTGCCTGACATAAATTGTACACCATATGCAAAGAAGCTGTAGCAGATAGTGTACTGCCTGCTAAAATACTATGTACACTCATATGAAACAATACATCCCTATAGACTGTTTGCCGAGAAAAAAATATACATTGGTACATTCTATTTTAGACAGCTGGATATCCTGAGGTCATGCCTACAAAGGAATGCACCAAAATGTGCTCTCTGCCATTTATGTGCATCATGATGCATTAGGGTTGATTTACCAAAACTGGAGAGTGCAGAATCTGGTGCAACATTGCATAGACTGATGTATAACTTGATGTTTTATTTTCCAAAAAAAAGAGATACAGTATAACTTACAGATATGCTTGCCAAAAGTGTTTCATGCTGAATGCTAGACGCTGTGTGTCAGACAAATGTGTTATAGCAGATACATATTCAAATAAAATGCATGCCAGACACTTGAATATCTTCATTTATAACAATGTTATTTATCTACTCTATCTATCTATCTATCTATCTATCTATCTATCTATCTATCTATCTATCTATCTATCTATCTATCTATCTATCTATCTATCTATCTATCTATCTATCTATCTATCTATATATCTATCTATTTATCTGTAGCAGGTGCCCCGCATCTCCCACGGCCATGCTAAGCTGACCAGGGCTCACATCTCCCGCTGCTATGCCAAGCTGACCAAGGCTCTCACTGAAGGGAGAGCGTGTTTGTCGGCTCCTGCGGGGGGATTTCTCTCCCTCCCTCTCCTCACTGACTCTATGTTAATGTGAGTGGTGCTTGCAAGGACATAGGCAGCCGCTCTGCTCCCTTCCCTGCATCCTCATTGGCAGGGGGAGAGAGCCAAGCAACACAAGGCTCCAGCAACTGAACAGGATTCTGGGACATGTAGTCCCAAACTAAAACGGCCCCACAGCCTTGTATGGGGCATGGAACTACAAGGTCCAGCATGCTCTGCAAGAAAAGAGCAAAGGACACCATCTGGTTTACCTGGGGGAAGTCAGTCACCACAAGGCAGGAGAAGAGACTGGACTCAGGGGAGAGGTGCTGCCTTCCAGGTCAGTTCCCTGCTTCTTTTCAGCCATCCACGGCCGGTCGGGGACATCAAGCCTGAGAGGGGCACCCAGGTGCAAATCCAGATGTACCTGCATCAACGGCGTGAGGCATTCCAATGTGAGGTGACCAGTCAGGTTATCTGAAGAGCCTGCCTGTTCTAGGACGTTCGTTTGGCCCTTGACCACAGGATTGGTGAGAAGACACTTGCCCATTTGCAGGAAAGAAGGGCACTGCACACAGAGTTACTTCACTGTGCCCACACTTGCCAGAACCTGGGTCTCATTGAAGCCCTGTTAAGCAGTTACAGTGTCTGCCTTGCTATCCAGATACTGTCAGCATACCACAGTTACACTTTACCAAGCATGAGTTCTAAGTGCACCAACTAAGGTGGCTAGCTGAAGATTCAATGCCTCATTCTTCTTCCAAGGGACTGAAATACTGGTGCCATACAGACATGCACACATACTCAGGGCTTTGTATATGTGGTGTATCAGCGGGGTAGTCTGACTTGGGAGTAACGCCACTGACCACTGAATTTGGTGCAGTGTTTATAGATGGGCCTGTGGTGTCAGGAGACATAAGAGAAGGTAATTCTTCTGCTCTCCTCCTGCCTGGACTCAGAGCCATAGAGATTTGAGTAGAGGTAACTAGTCTGGTATAAGTTGTCATATTGTGATTTATTGCTAGAGTGTTCGCCTCTGCTCTTGGGGTTATTCGCAGTTGTGGAATCCCCTGAAAGCAGCCTGATATAATATATTGAGTTATATTGCTCTCGATCTCAGTTATTGCTCTTCAGTTAATCCATTTGAAGATATACTGTTACCGTTTGTTACTTTTCCCACAGAAACCTTACAGTAAAGATAACTTCTGTGTTTTACCATAATGTGTGTGTTTTCATTGGTCTTTGCACTTAAACTATTGCCAGGTTGCTAAAGGGGCTGAGACCATTCTTGGGGTTGAGAGGCAGAGTACAGAACCAAACATACTCAAGTGGCTCCTTCAGTCATACAGTAGGGATGAGCTGAACACCCCCCAGTTCGGTTCGCGGCAGAACATGCGAACAGGCAAAAAATTTGTGCGAACACGCGAACACCGTTAAAGTCTATGGGACTCGACCGTGAAAAATCAAAAGTGCTAATTTTAAAGACTAATATGCAAATTATTGTCATAAAAAGTGTTTGGGGACCAGGGTCCTGCCCCAGGGGACATGTATCAATGCAAAAAAAAGTTTCAAAAACTGCTGTTTTTTTGAGAGCAGTGATTTTAATAATGCTTAAAGTGAAACAATAAAAGTGAAATATTCCTTTAAATATCGTGGCTGGGGGGTGATTATAGTATGCCTGTAAAGTGGCACATTTTTCCTGTGTTTACAACAGTCCCTGCACAAGTTCTCCCATATAGTTCTCCCATATAGAGAAGTGTATGGCTTCCATGGTTCAGAGAAGCAGGACCCACTAACCATGGGATACTTTGTCGTAGTAAGTGGGCTTAAGCACCATATAGCAATATGGTGTGACCAAATCCCCATATTATTTGATAATGTTTTTTGAGAATGTCTAGGTGTTTTAAATAACCTTGCAGGAGGTAAATGTCTTTTTTGCATGTGTGCGAAGTAATATTTTGTTCTTTCGAATTTATATGCTAATCACCTGTCTCCTAGCAGGTGTCTCGGGTCCTGATTGGATAGATTGATAGCAGCCATTGGGTCCCTCTGCTGCCATTCAAATCCAATGACGCGCAAGCCAGAGGCAGGGCCGAGTCCTGCTGTCTGTGTCAATGGACACAGCAACAGGACTCGGGAGCGTGCCCACATGAGTGTCCCCAGGGAAGCGCTTTCCCGTGGGACACTAGATGTTGCGATGCTGCGAGGAGCCAGGAGCACCACGGAGGGACCCCAGAAGAAGAGGATTGGGGCCAGTCTGTGCAAAACCCTTGCACAGAGGAGTTAAATATAACATGTTTGTTATTTAAAAAAACAAAGTTTTACAATCACGTTAAGAAAAGCTGTATCTGTAACTATTTCCTTGGAAGTCTGGTTCCTAAATGTCTGTGTTCAATCTAATCATCTGATGCGCTTGCAGTCTTCCGATGAGGAAATTTTCAGTGTCTGCATCCCTTTAAAAGTAATTAACCATTAAGGAGTATCTCACCAAAAATAAGAAGAGGATGCCTAAAATGCTACTTGTATCTTAGTGGAGTCTAGAAAAATCAGTGAGCCAATAATTCAAGCAAGTGACATTTCTGCAGAAATTCTGTACACCAACTGTGTACAGAAAGTCTCCAGGTTGCTATATTGCATTGACCGTTACAGAAAATTACAGAGGCTGTAGGTTGAAAAGGAAAGGGAATATTTAATAACATTAATTTACAATATGGCTAGTGTAGTATTTGTATATGCTGTATTATTTTTTATTGTTTTTCATGAAAGTGGAGTTGCCCTTTAAGTGAATCTTTTTTTTTTTAATTTTCAAGAGGGTTCTAAAGTATCCTGAACAATTCAAATTCCTATTAGATTAATCAATTCATCCAATGGGAATATTTGTATGTCTCTATCTATTATCAGTGGACTAGCATTATTAACAGTAACTGTTAATAGCAAGGCAGCAATCCAGAGGTCAGACTGTATGGCACAAATAGCAGGAAGTTAACTCTGATGATTAACTCTATGGCAGCAGGGCTTCTCAGGCTCGCTGCAAGTATGGCACCAAACCTGTTAGCGACTGCAACCTCTGCAACCTCCACTCTAGTGTTACTGTTTTGCAAATTAATTTCAAAGTGGAACTCTGGTACTTCTTTAGGAAACAATCAAATAAACAAATCAGTATATAGCACATACAGCACAACAGGGACAATTTTAATATTAGCATAGTAATGATCATTTCTTAAAATACACACAATTAAAAAGAGCCGAGTTTTGGAACAGGAAAAGTACAACTTTAAAATGGTATACACATATGGAACAACACTTTGACCTCTTGTTGAATCATCTTCTCCACATAATGGCCATCTGCTATGTGGGTAGAAACTATTTTCAGATAATTAGATATATTTACTCTGCAAGAGTTTTCATAGATACTTCTGTTATCACAAGTACATTTATTTCTATTTTATTTCTACTTAAAATCTCAATCCATATCTATAAGTGGGTTTTAACATTTAACAGTGCTATTTACAGATACTTTGTATGCATCATGAAAACAGCTGTATGTTAACATTTTAGGTCAATAAACGTATCTTTTTATTCTATGCAGACCACTCATTAGCTGTTTGTATAAATGCTCTAGAATTAAAATTCCCCTTGCTATTCAGACTTATACATGTCATTGAAAAAGTATTCGTTGAAGAGTAATACACGATCTTAAATCATCCACTTAAGCAGATGGCTGTAAAGAGGGTGCCCAAAATCTTTCTTCCAGAATTTAAGTATGCACAGGATTAGGACTTTAATCTAACTCCTTCAGGATTAACTAGAAAATAATCATGATCATTTTATCCATTGAATAATGGATTTGGTTAATCTGATTTTAAAAGTGGATGCTAAAGAAGCCTGGGTAGTATTTTTACATGTGACAAAAACAGTGTGGTAGATCAGGTTCTCAATTCTTATTTTATTGTGCATAATCTAGTCCCTGGATATACGGTGATGGCTTGTGCTTTTGGTCTGTTGTGTCTCCTTTCCAAGGCAGGGATAAAGTGCAGTGAAATTCATTCCTGGCAATTTAGCAAACAGCAAGTAAAAATAAAGTATGCCATTTTTACAGGCCGATAACTGAAGACAAACACAATGCTTTGCTAAGCCAAGAGAGAGAGGAAAAAAATCTAGCTAAGTAAGCACCTTCTGAAGCTCTTCCTCTAATGTTGATTTAGTCCTCAGGCTATTGATAATGCTGACAGTAAATTCCACCCAAAACTGATATTGGAAAGGCATCTCACAAGCCCTGCTGTATTCTCTGAAACATAAAATAAATGCATACAATCAAAAAGCAGGAGAGAGGCTATATACGCTCTGCGATAGCTAATGTATTGCTACATTACTAAAAATTGAAACAGGCGTTTCTTACACTGTAGATGTCAGAAGCTAACTGGTATTTTAACCCATTGGTTTCTGTGTTGCATGCACATGATTTTAAAGGATAAATTTACTTTTTACAAAGTGTACTTACTCATTTTGCTCCTCCCCTGACCAAACCATCTCCCCCACCTGAGCTGCTTGCATACATAGTTACATAATTAGGTTGAAAAAAGACACAAGTCTATCTAGTTCAACCAATAAAAGTGAAAACAAAATAGTTATACAATCTCATACCCAATCCTATCCTCAGTTAATCCAGAGGAAGACAAAAAATATACCATACATACCTGAATCTGAAAACCATGGTCTGCTTTAGTGTTTACATTTATCAGACTTTTTTGTGAGACTGTCTTTCATATCTGGAGATACTCAGAACAGCAAAAAGATCATGGGTACAGCCAGTGGTATTGAAGATTTGACCCAAAGAATGTAAACATTGTGTTGGGCCAAGGCTTTCAGAGTCAAGTAAGTAAGCAGGTGGGGCGTGTGGGGTACTTTAGGTTGGGAGAGGGGTGATAGGAAGTATCCTGAAAAATATGTTTTTATAAAGAAAGTTGGTTTGTTACTTTCCACAGGTTTCACTGCCACTGCTTCCCTTTTCTTTGTCTTAGTATGAATGCACATCAAACCCACAGTTACACAGCCTTCTACTTCTGTTCTCATACTAGGCAGATCCAGTTGTACTGCCACCTGACAGGTATCTGCCAGTTGGGTAATTACATCCTATATATGTTAGTGAACAATCAGCAGTGACTGTGCAGAATGACTTGCCTATAATGGCCTCTTGGTCTTCTCCCGACTTGTTTCTTTATTTTCAAACAACAAACAATTCACAGTTTGAAACATACTACTGCAGTCAAGAAACAAAATAGTCTCACTATAATTATTTAAATTTCTAATCCTGAAAATATGCATACATTCAAGATTCACAAAGTGCTACCCCTACATCTCTGATAACAATTGTTATGCCGCGTACACACGAGTGGACTTTTCAGCATCAAGGGTCCGACGGTCTTTCCGACGGACTTTCGACGGAGTTACGATGGACTTTCAGACAACCGGACTTGCCCACACACCAATGGACTAAAGTCTGTTAGAAAGTCTGTTGGTTTGAACGTGATGACGTACGAAGGGACTAGAATAAGGAAGTTCATAGCCAGTAGACAATAGCTGCCCTTGCATCCTTTTTTGTCTGTCGGACTAGCATACAGACAAACGGATTTTTCGACCGGACCCGAGTCCGTCGGAAAGATTTGAAACATGTTCCAAATCTAAAGTCCGTCTGATTTTCGACAGAAAAAGTCCACTGAAGGTCCGATGAAGCCCACACACAGTCGGATTGTCCGATGGATTTGTTCCGTCGGACCAGTCCAGTCGAAAAGTCCGCCAGTGTGTATGCGGCTTAAAGTGAGCTAGAGGGTTTACAGTGAACGACATAAGAAGAAACTCAAAAACAATTGAACTGTCATTTATTTGAATATGTACAGAAAAATACTGTAGTTCACTTCAAAAGCTGAGGAGCTCATTTGCCTATTTCTGCACTCAGCATTGATGACTGTATCTGCAGTAGTCCCGATATCAAGATACCTGATATATGAGTACTTTCCTATTTTAGAACTGGAAACAGCTACCATTCATAACTGATTCCAGCTTATTACTTTACAAAGTAAATACCAAGACAGATTGAATAATGAAAATGAAAAATATATTAAAATAGCAAGCATGATCATATGACACCATAATGTGTACTGCATAATAATGCATTTCTTATGTGTATGCCCATAACAAAATATGTTTATTTCCCCTGACTGTTGACAGCTTGTTTAATATTTCTCTTGAAACTAGCAAGAGAACTTCCACCACACAAGCACAGCTAGGACTGCACATACTAAAGAATTTTCCTACATGTATTATGCAACATGTGGAAACTGTCCCAAATGCAAGAGGTGGCTTTTATAATGCTGGTTATGTGCACAATATAGTTTCTTTACTTTAATGTCACAATTACATATATTCCGTCAGTGGGGATGGAAAGTATTCAGACCCCCTTACATTTTTCACTCTTTCTTATATTGCAGCCATCTGCTAAAATCATTTAAGTTCATTTTTTTCCTCATTAATGTACACACAGCACCCCATATTGACAGAAAAACACAGATTGTTGACATTTTTGCAGATTAATTAAAAAAGAAAAACTGAAATAAGTATTCAGACCCTTTGCTCAGTATTTAGTAGAAGCACCCTTTTGATTTAATACAGCCATGAGTCTTTTTGGGAAAGATGCAACAAGTTTTTCACACCTGGATTTTGTGATCCTCTGCCATTCCTCCTTGCAGATCCTCTTCAGTTCTTTCAGGTTGGATGGTAAACGTTAGTGGACAGCCATTTTTAAGTCTCTCCAGAGATGCTCAATTGGGTTTAAGTCAGGGCTCTGGCTGGGCTATTAAAGAACAGTCACAGAGTTGTGAAGCCACTCCTTCGTTATTTTAGCTGTGTGCTTAGGGTCATTGTCTTGTTGGAAGGAAAACCTTCGGCCCAGTCTGAGGTCCT
Source organism: Aquarana catesbeiana (assembly GCF_042186555.1). Lineage (NCBI taxonomy): Eukaryota > Metazoa > Chordata > Amphibia > Anura > Ranidae > Aquarana > Aquarana catesbeiana. The sequence goes on from NC_133328.1 coordinate 431,544,664, forward strand.
GAGCACTCTGGAGAAGGTTTTCGTCCAGGATATCCCTGTACTTGGCCACATTCACCTTTCCCTCGATTGCAACCAGTCGTCCTGTCCCTGCAGCTGAAAAACACCCCCACAGCATGATGCTGCCACCACCATGCTTCACTGTTGGGACTGTATTGGACAGGTGATGAGCAGTGCCTGGTTTTCTCCACACATACCACTTAGAATTTAAGCCAAAAAGTTCTATCTTGGTCTCATCAGACGAGAGAATCTTATTTCTTACCATCTTGGAATCCTTAAGGTGTTTTTTAGTAAACTCCATGCAGGCTTTCATGTGTCTTGCACTGAGTAGAGGCTTCCATCGGGCCACTCTGCCATAAAGCCCCTACTGGTGGAGGGCTGCAGTGATGGTTGACCTTCTACAACTTTCTCCCATCTCCCGACTGCATCTCTGGAGCTCAGCCACTGTAAACTTTGGGTTCTTCTTTACCTCTCTCACCAAGGCTCTTCTCCCCGATAGCTCAGTTTGGCTGGGCGGCCAGCTCTAGGAAGGGTTCTGGTCATCCCAAATGTCTTCCATTTAAGGATTATGGAGGCCACTGTGCTCTTAGGAACCTTAAGTGCAGCAGAAATTTTTTTGTAACCTTGGCCAGTTCTGTGCCTTGCCATAATTCTGTCTCTGAGCTCTTCAGGTAGTTCCTTTGAACTCATGATTCTCATTTGCTCTGGCATGCACTGTGAGCTGTAAGGTCTTATATAGACAGGTGTGCAGCTTTCCTAATCAAGTCCAATCAGTATAATCAAACACTCAAATGAAGGTGTAGAACCATCTCAAGGATGATCAGAAGAAATGGACAGCACCTGAGTTAAATATATGAGTGTCACAGCAAAGGGTCTGAATACTTAGGACCCTGTGATATTTCAGTTTTTCTTTTTTAATAAATCTGCAAAAATGTCAACAATTCTGTGTTTTTTCTGTCAATATGGGGTGCTGTGTGTACATTAATGAGGAAAAGAAAATGAACTTAAATGATTTTACAAATGGCTGTAATATAACAAAGAGTGAAAAATTTAAGGGGGTTTGAATACTTTCCCTCCCCACTGTGTATATATATATATATATATATATACATATATATATATATATATATATATATATATATATATATATATATATATATATATATATATACATACATACATACATACATACATACATACATACATACATACATACATACATACATATATATATATATATATATATATATATATATATATATATATATATATATATATATATATATATATATATATAAATGTTGGATAGCTTTGTTGATGGCTAAAAGGGGAAAAAAGTAATTATTTGCATGACACCATTTACTTACCCATAAGCAGAGACAGCTCCTTGATTTTTGTGCTGGAAGTCAGGACAATACTTAAGAGGTGGGCTTTTTGGTTTCTTTTGTACCACCTCACTGTGACCTAAATGATTTTAATGTAATAGATGCACAAACTCTACATGATAAAGTCAGTAAAGCCACATCTTGCATTGATGAGGGCATAGAAGCTGTAGTAACACTGATTCTATAAAATTATTGCTATACTGTATACAGAGGCGTATCTAGTGAAAATGGCGCCTATGGCAAGCACTCCAACTGCGCCCCTGTCAAAACATTTGAAACCCATCTTTCAGATAACCTTAACAAAAAAAAAACCTAACAAAACGACAAGGCAAAATTTCAAAATATAAAATTGTAGTATATTAGTGATGGTGACACCCCCTATTGTAAGTAGAGTTATTTTATTTCTTGAGGGGGTGTTACCATCATTTATATATTGCAACTTGTTATCAAAAATCTTTTGAGGGGGTGTATATGGTACTCCACCGTCACTTAAAGTGAAAGTAAACTTCCTTTACTGCCTTTTACATATAGGTAAGTCTATAATAAGGCTTACCTATAGGTACAGTAAATATCTCCTAAACATGTATAGTTTAGAAGATATTTACATTACATGGAGCCAGTGACGTCAGTGGCGCATGCGCTCTGAAGGAACGACCACCGGTGTTGTTCCTTTAGAACCCTGTGCCATAAACGGTGACTCCCGTGCGCATGCATGGGAGTGACTTCATCATAGCTCAGGCCAGTCACAGAGCCTGCGAACCCGGAAGCAAGATGAGTAAAAACTAGAAAATGCATTTCCTGGGGAAAATGCGTGGGAATGCTGAATAGCTGAATTGCTAAAACGGCCCCCAGCAAAACTGCCCCCATCATATTGCCATCAAAACTGCCCCATCAGAATTGCCCCATAAAAATTGGCCCCAACTAAACTGCCCCATCATATTGCCACCATCAAATCTGCCCCCATCAAAACTGCCCCATCATATTGCCACCTTTAAAACTGCTCCATTAAAATTGTCACCATCAAAACTGCCCCATCATATTGCCACCATCAAAACTGCCCCATCAGAATTGCCCCATCAAAACTGCCCCATCATATTGCCACCATCAAAACTGCCCCATCAGAATTGCCCCATCAAAACTGCCCCATCATATTGCCACCATCAAAACTGCCCCATCAGAATTGCCCCATCAAAACTGCCCCATCATATTGCCACCATCAAAACTGCCCCATCAGATTTGCCCCATCAGAATTGCCCCATCCAAACTGCTCCATTAGAATTGCCCTATCAAAACTGCCCCATCATATTGCCACCATCAAAACTGCCCCATCAGAATTGTCCCATCAAAACTGCCCCATCATATTGCCACCATCAAAACTGCCCCATCATAATTGCCCCATCAAAACTGCCCCATCATATTCCTCTATTATAAATCAGTACATGGTGTGTCTGTCCCCTCCCCCAGGCTCTGTAAACAGAGCTGAGATGCTCCAGCCACCTCCCCCCCTTGTATAACAGAAGCTTTAGTAACCATGGCAACAAAAGCAACACACTGATTAATGGCTAAAATTTCCTGAAATGACCTCTAAACAAAAAGCTTTTTCACAAAAACTGTAAAAGATATCAAACTGAAAAGATATAGCCAGATAGCTGAATATTTTGTGAACATTTTAAAGTTCGTTTGGCGTCTGTAGGTGAAAGTATGAAGGAGCTGAAACTTTTGGGAGCGAAAGAAGATTTTAAGGATCTGAAGCATGCTCCCATTGACTTCAATGTTAAAAAAAGTGATAAAAAGCTTAATATTTTAAAAAGTATAAATGGTAGAAAAAAAGTTGAAAAAGTCCCATCATCAGCTGAAAGAGACGAACGTTTTAATAGTTGAATGGATTTAATAGCTAAAAGTATGCAGAAGTTACGCACAGCCAAAAAACGTACGGAATAATAAATAAAGAAATAAAAAGAAATAAAATCGAATAACAATAGTGGGACTGCTAAAGCATTGCCACTAATGAGAGCACCTTCTGCGCTGACTTCTGGGTGTGGAAGGGTTTGTTTTAAGGTAAGTTTAACAAAATGTGCTAGTATGCGATCCATAGTAGCAAATTATACCTTGACCTTGCATAGTAAAAAAAAAAAAAGAAAAGTCCAGCAGTATACAACCGCTTTAAATTATGCCATTACATTTAAATTGAAACACTAAGGGCTCTTTCACACTGGGGCAGTTTGCAGGTGCTATTGCGCTAATAATAGCACCTGAAAACTGACCCGAAAGTGCCGCTGCTTTGTCTCCAGTGTGAAAGCCCCAAGGGCTTTCACACTGGAGCGGTGCGCTAACAGGACGGTAAAAAAAGTCCTACTAGCAGCATCTTCGGAGCGGTGCGCTGGCAGGACGGTAAAAAAGTCCTGCTAGCAGGATCTTCGGAGCGGTGAAGGATCGGAGCGTATACCGCTCCTTCACCGCTCCTGCCCATTGAAATCAATGGGACAGCGCGGCTATACCGCCGGCAAAGCGCCTCTGCAGAGGTGCTTTGTGGTGGTTTTTAACCCTTTCTCGGCCGTTAGCGGGGGGTAAAACTGCCCTGCTAGCGGCTGAATACCGACGGTAAAGCGCCGCTTACAATAGCGGCGTTTTAGCGCCGATGCCGCCCCAGTCCCAGTGTGAAAGGGTCCTAAGGTGAAGAAGGAAGCACAGCATTGTATTTTATTGTAACATTTATAGTGTTTATACTGATTATGGCAAGAGGGAAAAAAGGGAGGGGGGGAGATGGAAGGGGGATGAGAGAGAACTGGGGGGGGGAGAGGAGAGAGAGAGAAGGGGGGTAGGGGGAGGGAGACAGAAGAGGAATACAGAATACATCAGAAAGTACAGAGAGAGAATAAAGAGAGGAGCATTGTAGTAAATGTCTCTTCCTGTGCACATTCTCCACATTACCTTCACCTGAATACATTCTGCTTCTCTTGCTCATTTCTCCTCCTTCTCTGCCCCCTCCCCAGTCCCCACAGCAGCTCAGTTCCTTCTCCAGGCTCCAGCATGGCTCCAGTACTCTGTTTTTCTCAATCAAAGGAGGCGGCTTAAGAAGGGGGCGTGTTACAGTAGCGCCCAGTGGCTCAGTTAGCAGCAGGAGGTGGATCAGCTCCTGCTGTTAACTCTTTCTTGTATTGTGGCAGCCATTCCTATATTACGAGGCTGCTGGCTCCTTTCTGCTGCTTCTACTGTATATAGTCAATGACAGGACAGTAGGGGGAATCTGCACACACACACAGAGCCACTGGGAGAGAAGAGCTGCAGTGTCAGGACTGTGAAGATGGAGGGGAGGGAGAGCACAGCTCACCTCCTGGCTCCTTTCCCCTCTCCTGCATGGCAGCCTATTTTGCAAATAACCTAGGGGGACACCACTGCCTAAACTCCTCTCTCCCTTTGATTCTTCTGCATGTCAGAGAAGATGCAGGGAGGAGGTGGGTGGAGCTAAGCAGTGGGCATGGAGGAGGAAGTTAAATCTCCACTCTGATTGCTGATCTCCGCCTCTCTCCTCCGTGACGTCACTGGTTGTTAGGCGCCAGGCGGGCCGTGCTTAGCAACCAGTTTGGGCAGTGGGCCAGGGGTCAGTGGTGAACGACCTAAAGCAGTCTCCGCTGGCCAGGATCCCACCCCAGGCTGACATTGAGTAACAGTGGCGATATCAGGGCCATTTTAAGAAGAGATTTCTGCAGCCACTCAGGAGCGCCCCCTTCATATGGCGCCCATGGCACTTGCCATATCTGCCATACCCTGGATACGCCACTGACTGTATATGTGCAATATACCAGTGGTTCTGAATACAATAATTTTTTTTTCCAAAAAGAGTTTATTTTTTTTAATGAAAACAAACAGATTGACATGTGATATTGTACAGAAATATCGGACATGAACAGTACATTAAGCAATGATTAAGATAGGAATAGGTCCCTTCATTGTCCCAGTGACCCCACATAAACCTTAATAAACTTTGTCCTACCATTACATCCATTCTGTTGAGAGTGCTTTGTTGCATGTGGGAGCGACCGGTTCAAGTGTTGTCAATGTTGTCAATATGTTGCACCAATTAGGTATAATGGGTGATATTATACTTCATAAGTTTGGGGGAGCCAGTCATGGTGTGATTGTCTCGGATGGCTTGAGGTGTCTCTCACCCAGTGTAGGTACCTTGTGTTTGTCAAGGTGGGCTAGCTATGTTCCAAGAGAGTCTAAGGTGGGGTATGTGGGGTGTGTTGTCATTAGCGTCTTGTAGGGGTCATATGGTGTCAGGTTGGTGGAGAGGGGGGGTACAACTAAAAATAAAAGGTAAAAGGGTAAAAAAATGAGAAAAGGGGGGGTAACAGGAGGGGGGGTTGAATGTTGGTGTTCAGTAAGAGAAGGAGGACCCATGATGTAGTAAGTGGAGTTGCGGGTAGGTAGGAGGGAGATAGTAGGGAGGGAGAAGAGAGGAAACAAGAAGGGGGGATAAGATTAAGAGAGTGTAGGTTCTAATGTTGAGTTGGGCCGACTCTTGCTTCCCTCCCTGGAGGTCCATCATTTTTTAAATTGGATTGTGTTTTTGGGGTAGGGAGCAGCCCTTTACTTAGTAGAGTTCCAGGTTAGATCATGAGGTTGATGAGTTTTAGTTCTGAGCTTTGGGCATCAGGGATTTTTGACTCTAAGAATCTAGGTAGGTGACGAGTTGAGACGGGAAATTTCTGTCATGGACTGGAAATGTATCCAGCAAGCCCATTTGATGCCATATTTTCTGGGGGTATCTCGTGTGATTTGGATTACTTCTTCCATTTCAGCAATCCTATTAATTCTACTGAACCGTTCTTTATTTGAGGGAATGTTTTGGGATTTCCAGTGTAGTGGTATGTTTTGTTTTGCTGCGTTAATCATGTGCATCGCTAGTGATTTATGGTACGAGTTATGTGATAGGGATGAGTGATGCAGCAGAAACTGAGCAGGTGTTCATTCCAGATTGTAGGATGTGACATGGGAGGTGATGCGGTGTACATCTGCCCAGAAAGTTTAGATACGAGGGCAATCCCACCAATTGTGTAACAGGGAGCCGTGTTGTTTGTGGCATCTCCAAAATTTGTCTGATATCGTTGGCTTAAATTTATGTAATATAGCCGGTGTGGAGTACTAGTGTGATTGGATTTTGTATCCATTCTCTTGTGTAGATACATTGATAGAGCCTTTGTGTATGTTGGTGTAGATTTTTTCCCACTCTTCTGGTGTTAGGGATAGAGAGATCAGTTTCCCACGCTTCAAAAGGCTTGGAATTGTTGGGCTGGCAATCAGGGAAGAGGAGGGAGTGAGTGGTAGAGATCAAGTGATTTTTGGGGGATGTGTGTGTGCAGAGCCTTTCAAATGGCGTTAGTTGTCTGGTGACAGGGGATTTTCTGTCCGGGGATCTTAGAAAGTTTGTGATCATCAAGTATGTCCACGGTGGTATTGAGGATTTCTCCATAAGTGTAGCAAGTTGGGAGTAGGGATGAGACAAACACCCCCCGGTTCGGTTCGCATCCAGAACATGCAAAAAATTTGTTCTAACACACGAACACCGTTAAAGTCTATGGGACACGAACATGCATGATCAAAAGTGCTCATTTTAAAGGCTTATGTGTAATTTATTGTCATAAAAAGTGTTTGGGGACCTGGGTCCTGCCGAAGGGGACATGTATCAATGCAAAAAGAAGTTTTAAAAACGGACGTTTTTTCGGGAGCAGTGATTTTAATAATGCTTAAAGTGAAACAATAAACGTGTAATATTCCTTTAAATTTCATACCTGGGGGTGTCTATAGTATGCCTGTAAAGTGGCGCATGTTTCCCGTGTTTAGAACAGTCTGACAGCAAAATGACATTTCTAAAGGAAAAAAAGTAATGTAAAACTACTATCGCTACTATCACTACTAACTACTGTAAAAGTACTATCGCTAGCACCGGTTATAATGAATTGTCGGTCCGGCAATACACATAAAAGTTAATTAAAAAAAAAAGCATGGGATTTCCCCACAGGGGAACCCCGAACCAAACTTTTTAAAAAAATGCGTGGGGGTCCCCCTAAATTGCATACCAGGCCCTTCAGGTCTGGTATGGATATTTAGGGAAACCTTGCGTCATAATTAAAAAAATGGCGTGGGGGTCCACCTCAAAATCCATACCAGATCCTTCAGGTCTGGTATGGGTTTTAAGGGGAACCCCGCGCAAAAATAAAAAAAAAAATGGTGTGGGTTTCCCCCAAAAATCCAAACCAGACCCTTATCTGAACACGTAACCTGGCAGGCCACAGGAAAAGAGGGGGGGCGAGAGAGCGCCCCCCCTCCTGAACCATACCAGGCCACATGCCCTCAACATTGGGAGGGTGCTTTGGGTTAGCCCCCCAAAGCACCTTGTTCCCATGTCGATGGGGAGAAGGGCCTCATCCCCATAACCCTTGCCCGGTGGTTGTGGGGGTCTGCGAGTGGGGGGCTTATCGGAATCTAGAAGCCCCCTTTAACAAGGGGACCTCCAGATCCCGCCCCCCCCCTGTGTGAATTGGTAATAGGGTACAAATGTACCCCTACCATTTCAGAAAAAAAGTGTCAAAAAGTTTAAAAAACACAAGAGACGGTTTTTGACAAGTCCTTTATTAATTTCTTCTTCTTCCATCTTCTTTCTTCTGGTCTTCCTTCGGTGTTCTTCTTCTTCCTCCATCTTCTTCTTCTCCATCTTCTTCTTCTCCATCTTCTTCTTCCTCCGCTCTTCTCATCCCGCATCTTCCTCCGGCTTCTTCTTCGCTCCGTCCGCACAATCCGCCTCAGTGGGAGTCTTCCACCATGTGACGCTTCGGTTCTTCTGACACTTCTTATACAACGGAGGGCGGGGCCACCCGGTGACCCCGCCCTCCTCTGACACACGGAGACTTCATGGGGACTTCCCTGTGGCTTTCCTCGTGCGTTAGAGTAGGGCGGGGTCACCGGGTGGCCCCACCCTCCATTATATACGAAGTGTCAGAAGAACCGAAGCGTCACACGGCAGAAGACTCCCACTGAGGCGGATCGTGTGGACGGAGCAGAGAAGAAGCCGGAGGAAAATATGGGACGAGAAGAGCGGAGGAAGAAGAAGATGGAGAAGAAGAAGATAGAGAAGATGGAGGAAGAAGAAGAACACAGAAGGAAGACCAGAAGAAAGAAGATGGAAGAAGAAGCAGAAAGAAGAAGAAATTAATAAAAGGACTTGTCAAAAACCATCTTTTGTGTTTTTTAACCTTTTTGACACTTTTTTGTGAAATGGTAGGGGTACATTTGTACCCCATTACCAATTCACACAGGGGGGCCTGGATCTGGGGGTCCCCCTGTTAAAGGGGGCTTCCAGATTCCGATAAGCCCCCCGCCCGCAGACCCCCACCACCACTGGGCAAGGGTTGTGGGGATAAGGCCCTTCTCTCCATCAACATGGGGACAAGGTGCTTTGGGGGGCTACCCCAAAGCACCCTCCCAATGTTGAGGGCATGTGGCCTGGTACGGTTCAGGAGGGGGGGTGCTCTCTCGACCCCCCCTCTTTTCCTGCGGCCTGCCAGGTTGCGTGCTCAGATAAGGGTCTGGTATGGATTTTGAGGGGATCCCCACACCATTTTTTTTTAATTTTGGTGCGGGGTTCACCTTAAAAAATATACCATGGTATGGATTTTGAGGGGGACGCCCACGCCATTTTTTTTTTAATTTTGGCGCGGGGTTCCCCTTAATATCCATACCAGACCTGAAGGGCCTGGTATGGAATTTAGGGGGACCCCCACGCATTTTTATTTAAAATTTTGGTTCGTGGTTCACCTGTGGGGGAATCCCATGCTGTTTTTATCAATGAACTTTTATGTGTATTGCCGGACCGACAATTCATTATAACCAGCGCTAGCGATAGTAGTTTTACATGACTTTTTTTCCTTTAGAAATGTAATTTTGCTGTCAGACTGTTCTAAACACGGGAAACATGCGCCCTTTTACAGACATACTATAGACGCCCCACAGGAACGAAATTTAAAGGAATATTACATTTTATTGTTTCACTTTAAGCATTATTAAATCACTGCTCCTGAAAAAAACAGCCATTTTTTAAAACTTTTTTTGCATTGATACATGTCCCCTGGGGCAGGACCCAGGTTCCCAAACACTTTTTATGACAATACCATGCATATTAGCCTTTAAAATTAGCACTTTTGATTTCTTCCATAGACTTTTAAAGGGTGTTCCGATTTCGAATTTGCCGCCAACATCCCAAATTGTTCACTGTTCGTTGAACGGGCGAACAGCCAATGTTTGAGTCGTACTCATGTTCGACCCGAACATAAAGCCCATCCCTAGTTGGGAGGTGGTGCGGGGTTTTTCCTTGGTCATAGAAGTGGTGAGCCAATACCTGTTCATCTGACCAGTGTTGTGCGAGGAAATATTTTGTCATGCCTGGGGGGAAGTCTGGGTTTAGTCTTATCGGGGTCATCGGGCCTGGCAGAGTCGATAGGGGGGGTGTTTACATAATCTGTGAAAGCATTGTATCGTAGGCCTGATCAGTGGGTGTGAGTTGATGTCTAGAGGGGTATGGCGTTCCAGTATCCAAGGAAGCGATTTAAGAGATAGATTTGTGAAAGATGCTTCCAATCTGACCCAGTCTTTGGTGGAGGAATGTAAGTGCCAGTCAAGTATTCTGGTCTAGTGTACAGCCGTATGATAGTTCATCAGGTCCGGGAGTCTAATCCCGCCTAAGTGTTTGGGCCGAGTCAGCTGGGTGGAGTTGATTCTGGGTTTGTAGCCTCCCCAGAGGAATTTAGAGCGTTATGTGTATCGGTACTGTCTGCTGTATAAATAGTATTCTTAGTAGTGCATTCATTTTAAGCATCGCCGCCCTGCCAAACCAGGAGAATAGTGGTTTGTCCTATTGTTTGAGGTCTGCTGTCAGTCTGTTCAAGATTGGTATGTAGTTTTTTGAATATAGGTCTTCCAACCTGGCGGGGAGTTGTATGCCTAAGTAATCGCGACTGTTTGCCTTTTGAAGTTGAAGTTTTCTTTGCATTGTGTTACTAGTTGTGATGGTAACGAGATGTTGAGGGCAAAAGATTTAGCAAAGTTAATTTTGAGGTTGGAAATTAAGTTAAATTGCTGAAAATCTTCTAGTAGTATTGGCAGCGTGGTGTGTGGGTTTGTAAGGAACAGGAGAATATCATCTGCGAAAGCGGCGAGCTTGTACTCTTTGTTATTGGCTTTGATGCCTTGAATATCAGGATTTTGTCTTTTGCAACATAAGAAGGGCTCGAGGGTAAGGACAAAAAGAATGGGAGACAATGGGCAACCTTGTCTTGTCCCATTGCGGATAGAGAAGACATTCGATAGGGTGTTGTTCACGCTAATCCGGGCTCAGGGATTAGCATATAGAGACAGAATTAAAGTGCGCATATGTGGGCCAATGCCCATAGTCTGTAGAACCACCTTCATATAATCCCATGCCACCCTATCAAATGCCTTCTTTGCTTCCAGGGATAGGAAGAAGCCTTTTTGATTTGATGTTGTTATGTGATGGTGTAGATTTAAGGCTTTTATAGTGTTATCCCTGGCTTCTCTTCCAGGGACAAAGCCAACTTGGTCATGGGAGACAAGTGAAGAAAGCAGTGTGAGGAGTCTGTTGGTCAGGATTTTGGAGAAGATTTTGAGGTCCACATTGAGAAGTGATAACGGTCTATCGTTTGCAGCTTGTGACGGGTTTTTGTCATCTTTGGGAATTACTGTTATGTGGGCTTCAAGCATCCCAGGCGTGAGTGGGTTGGATTGGCATATGGAATTAAAGGCCTTCAAACAGGGGGAACTCAGATTTTCCGTGAAGGTTTTATAGTAGGCGGCCAATAGGCCATCCAGACCAGGGCTTTTGCCCAAATTTAAATTTCTTGACTGCCTCTGCCACTCCCCTGGAGGGAGTGTGGAGGGATTCGGTTTATCTAAGTTGTATAAAGTAGAATAGTATCTTTCATATTCTTGGGCTATGTCAGTGTTTTTCATGTATGTTTCTCCCGTGGGGGAGTGTAGCTTATGTACGATTGTTTTAGCTTTTTTGAGTGTAATGCTTGGGCTAGTAGGTGTCCGCTTTTGTTTCCAAATTCGTAGAAAAGCTTTTGAGATAGTGTGAAATTTTTCCTCACAGAGCATCCCAGCTCGTCTTGTATTAGTGTACAGGTTTCAATAAGTTCTTGGTACGCCTGTTGGGCTAATGTTGTGTTTTGCGTGTCTTGAGTTTGATGAATAGGTCCATGAGTCGTGTTTGTCTTTCTCTTTTGATTCTGGCCATCATTGAGATGAGTTTTCCCTGAATGACACATTTATGGGCTTCCCATTGGGTCACACTGGATGTGTCTGGTGTGTTGTTTTCTGAAAAGTAATTATCCAGGCATTTGCTGAGTTCTGTTGTGTGGGTTTTGTTGGTCAGGATAGTGGGGTCTAGTCTCCAAATCTGGGAGAACGTGAATTTGTCAGGAAGAGTCAGTGTGATTGAAATTGGGTGGTGATCTGATAGGGTAATAGGTTCAATTGTTGTCTTTGTCAGAAAGGGGAGGTCATGTTGTGTCAGGAAGAAATAGTCGAGTCGGGAGTATCGGTTGTGTGGTGCCGAAAAAAAGGTAAAATCCTTTTCTTGTGGCCTGAGCATACGCCATGTGTCATGAAGTAAGAGGTTTTGAATGCTTAGTTTTATTTGACCTAATGCCCTATATGGTAGGCTGGATGTGCCCGTGGAGGTATCAAGGAGAGGGTCCAGAGGGATGTTAAAGTCGCCACCCAGAATTAACATTCCAGTTTGAAAGGTGGACAGCTTGCGCATGACGTCACAGAAGAATGGGACTTGAGATGTGTTTGGACTATAGATGTTGGCTAGAGTGATTGGCCTGTTCTGAAGAGTGCCTTTTATGAAGATGTATCATCCCTGTTTATCAGTAAGTGTGTCTGATGCCTGGAAGGCAGTGTTTTTGGATAGAAGAATTGTGACCCCTTTAGTTTTGGAGCTTGGAGATGTTGCGTGGTAGCTAAGTGGGAAATACGTGTTTGATCATTTCAGGATAGCATTCAAGCAGAAGTGGGTCTCCTACAAGAATACCACATCTGCCTTCATGCTCTTCATACTGGCTAGAACTCGGGAGCGTTTCTTAGGTATGTTCAGGCCTTTGGCGTTTAAAGAGATCAGCTTGAGGGTGGTATTCTTTGTAGTGGTTTTGGGTGAGGCCATGTTGATTAGGAGTATACCTGTCTCAGATAGAAGTTTTCCTGGGGAGAGAAGCAAGAGAGGGTAGTTTGAACAGAGCAGGGAGGAGAGGGGAGTTAGAGAGGAGAGAGTGGATGAGGGTGGCTGGTATCCGGAGTTGAAGGGGGTCCTCAAAGGTATAGGTATCAGGGGTACATGCGGTAAGGGGAAGAGGGGAGGGTGGTTGTGTGGACTGGTAATGAATAAGGATATGTGTCCTTCTTCGTGAAGTATTAGGCCAGTAAGGGTCAGCTGGTACTCTTAGCATCCGCTGTGTGTGAGGGTGGTTGGTTACGATTCCTGAAAGGAGAGAGTATCACGTTCCTTTGAGGTCTAGATGTTGCATGTGAAAGTCATTATTTATCAAGAGATATGGGGATATTTAAAAATGTAAATATGTATATAGGTGTATAGGTATGGGGAGCGTTCCCCCCCCCCCCCCCCGGAGATGTGGGGAAACAGTGATGTGGTGTTTGTTCAATTGAGTGAGGAAAGCATTAGTCATTTTTGTAAGGCAGTGTATAGGATGTCTAACCAATGAGTCTTATAAAACGTAGGTAACTTGCATAGTATAGGGAACTCGTTGTTTACATCGCGTCACAAACTATGGGGAGCGGTAGATAGTCTAGACAGGAGTACCCCCTAAGGCTCATTGTTTGTGAGGCAGAAACAGAAGGGGCTATGTCCCTTATTAGTTTAACTGTATATTTGGGTAAACAGTGAACAGTAAACAATAAAACATCTTAACTGGTAATACACAAACTTCAGGGTTAAACATTAATGAACATGACATAGAAGACATCATGACCCCAGTAACAGTACTAAGTGTATTTGCATACATGGGGTGCAGGGTTAGGTCAGATGGGTATGAGGGTGGCACCAGGTAGTATGTCTATGTGGACATGGGTGGCTGGTTATTTCGTCCGCAGTTTTCAGCCATGGATCTAGTATCAGGAATTTAATTGATAGAGGAGTATTAGAGCACGCAAAGCGTGGTTATGGGAGTGGAGTGCGTGCATAGTTGGCCCTATATGGAGAAGGGGGTTAGGTGTAACGTGTGCCATATTCATACCTCTGCCAAATGATCATAGTATTTATACATACAAAGCTGTGATCGTGTGCCTCTGGTATAATTGAGTGGATTTTACTGCTGACTAGATAAAGGCAAATGCCACCTCCTAATCTGAAGTGGGTTTCTCGTATTGACCCTACCTGGTAAGGCCAGTGTACAGATTATATCTTGCTCCTTCCTTCATGGCGCTGTCCTTTGATCTTAGATAGCAATCAGAGAGATAGGGGAACAGTCTGTAATAAAAAAGGTTTAGCTAGTTGTTCATGCTGAGTGACCACCCCTGTTAGGATGAGGTGCCTATGTAAGAACCAAGTCCTTAGGGTGAAAGATGGACCCGTGGGAGGTTGTGAATTTTTCTGACCGTTGGTCTGTCTCTCCGGAGGACATCGAAACTTTTGCCTTGCTAAAGAGGATCAACGGAAAGTTATAAGTCGGTCTCCTCTGTGCTTCTCATGTAGGTGTGATGATGAGATACGTCTCGAGCAAATCCTTGAGGTTTATATTATCAATCAACTTCATGTGTTTTGCGGATCTAATAGGAGTTTGTTCTTGTTGATGAGGGAATTGTGCAGAGGAGACCTGTTAAGCCTCTGGATAGTTATGGCAAGACGATCTTAGCAGGTTACCAACCGGTTTTAAGTTTAGTATGGTTTACCTCAAAAGGTTAGAGTGTGTGATTCCGATTTGCTTTTAGTGCAATACTTGTGCTGGGTGGGTTCACCTGGCTTACCACGGTGGCCTCTTGGCGTCAAGGTTATCTAGTTCTGGCAGTATGACAATCTTTAATTGGAGGCACACAGAAAGTCAGTGTATGCTTCTGGGTTCTGCTTGCTAGGGGGAAAGGGGAGGTGATGGCTTCATGTCATGTAACATGTTCTGCAGAGGAAAAAAAAGGCATCCTTTACCTCACTTATGAGTGGTGAGCTCTGCGATAGTACGGGGATGCTGTAGGACTGCCATTGTTCAGAATCCCTGATATTTGGGATGGTGAGAGCGGAGGGTGTGTGCGATGGCGTTGGATACTGAAGTTGCCTGCTTTGGTGATGCCTTCCATGGAGGTGGCTCTACGCAGTGGAGGGAGATGGAAGTCACTGTACCAATCAGGCAGGTCCACCAAGGGGATGTTGAGCGAGGTGCAGAGATGCTCTTGGTCTTCCAGCACTCTGAGATTTGCTGTGTGACCATTGTTAGATGCTGATAAGCAGAAAGGGAATTTCTAGCGATATACTATGTTTCTAGCTCTTAGAACATCAAGCAGGGGTCTCAGTTCTCTTCTCCTCTGTAATGTTATGTTGGATAGGTCCTGAAATATTCTGATGTCAGAGCCCTGAAAGGAAAAATGTATTCAGCTCTAGCTTTACGGAGGATTTCCTCCTTCAGAAGGAAATCATTCAGGCAACAAATTATGTCTCTGGGTGGGTCTGTTTCCCTTCCCCTGGGGCGCAATGCTCTATGGATGCACTCCATAGCAATAGGGGAGTCTGGGGGTCTTTCCAGGAGCTCATTGAAAAGGGCAGTGACCGAGTGGGAGAGCTGGGCAGAGTTAAGGGACTCGGAAAGGCCTCTTACCCTTAGGTTGCGGCGTCTCCCGCGATTATCCAGGTCCTCCATGTGGTGGTTGATTTCTCTGAGGTGAACGGCATGGGATTCAGTCACCTGCTGTACGTGACATAGCGAGGCGTCATGGCGGGCTTGTGTCTCCTCAACTACCTCCACCCTCAGGACTATAGCCTGAATGTCCGATTGCAGGTCAAAGATAGCAGCAGACAGTGTATTTTTAATGTCTGCTGCTACTGTTAGGAGGTCGGCTAGACTCAGCGCTGAGGCTGCTTGCATGTCAGGTGAGGGAGGACTGCGGCTCCGGTCTCTGTGTGAGTGTCTGCTACCTGAGTGGGATGCGTGAGTTGAGGCCTTTGATGCCGGTGTGCCCCCCTGAGACCGCGTCCGGAAAATATCTCCGCTATATATGGCATATAGCTGCGTGTCCTGGTCTCTGGGAGAGCGGGATCGGGTGGCTAAGGCACTCGGGGGTGTGCTCCCCATGGTAGGCTCGCTGGATGACTGCTGTAGGCTATTAGCAGGACCTCGAGGAACAGGAGCTTAGAGATTAAGCGTCCATCTTAGAACGAAACCAGGCCACGCCCCTCCTAGATACAATCATGGCTACAAGGGGGGAAATTATGGATTTGCATGACTCTGCCTACCCATAACCAAAGGCTAATCTCTATGTTTTGGGGTTTGGTGCTTGAAGTGACAGTGCAAACTTCTTCTGTTTTAGGAAGGCAATGCTGTATCTCAGTGGATATACAGTACAATAAAACAGAAGAGTGCGAGTTGCCTTAAAGGGAGAAGCTACAAACAAAATATACCCTATACACCATAAGCAAGCATTGTTTTACACTTTACCCAATACAGTCCTGCTCATTCAACACCTTTACTTCTTTAAACCTTTATCCATCCAACAACCAAACCTCATCAGCTCACTTTTCAGAACATCCCCCCCCATCACACCCACACACTCTGTCACTATCTAACATCCCCTCACCCATAATGTCCCTGCACATATCGCATCTAACAGCCCAACATCTAAAATTCCTCTACATCTTTCTTATAAAACATCTTCACATTCACAGCTCATATAAGCCTTTAACAATCTAATACCACACCAAATAAACCCATGTAGCTAACTCATTGACCATCTCATTAGACATACTCACTCAGTAAACTATATGGGGAGGTAATATTTCCTCAAAAAGGACAGAACAAAAGGTGCAACATGTTCCCTTCATAAGATACCCCCTTCCCTGTTGATATCTACTCTTGCCGTACTCCCCTGCTGCCCTGATTTTCCATTTGTCAGCTGGACCCCGTGAAATAACTGGTGCTTTTTGGTATAGAAGAGCATGTGACCTTCCTCCCTCTTCTCATGATGCTCATTGCCCAAACAAACAATTTCTAGGCCCAAGCACTGTTACATGGGGGTGAGGGATTGCTATTAGTCCTTTTTAAGCTTTGATTCAGGCCAACAATGATGCTACATGGGGCTCTCTACTTAGGTCTTCAGCAGGGAAACAGGGAAATAGGGAAGCTCACGGGAGGTAAGTCTTAGTGGGAGGTGGGTGGGCTATCAAGATAATTTGTCACCTTTACTTTAAGGTTGATCTTTCATTAAAATGAATGTGAATCAGAAGAGCACAAATTAGCAGACCAAATCACATTACTATTTTCAATAAAAAAGTTTCTATGTTAAGTTCTGGTTACCTAACCTTAAGGCAAACCCTAACATTTAACCCCGTTGCAAGATTAATTCTGTATTTTATGGCTAAAGTCTATATGAAATGTTGCTGCGATTATGGATTTTCACATGCGGGTTTGACAATACTTCTCTGAAACATGAGCAGAACATTTGAAAATTCATAAAAATCCTTTCATAGCTGGATAAAATATTTTAATTTTATACAGTATGTTTTAGAAATCTGGAAGGTTAGAAAACATAGCTCAGTTTGGCAGACGTAAAATAATAATACAATAGTGCTGCAATAAACTCCAACATGGATTGATTTTTATTAAAAAATAATCCTTCTATTTGTTCTCTTGGATCAGGGATTATTTCTGATCTATGAACCACAGGCTTTTAAAATTGCTTTAGATTTATATTTTAATTTTCTTTTGCACAACAAGATGATTTTCCAATAACTACCCTAATATTGTTTGAACTATACATCTAGCCCCAAATTTTAGAACAGAGTTAGGTGTATTGCTTTGCTCATAATTTACACTGTTATAATGGAAAGTAATTTAATTTTGAAGAAATGAATAGCTGATACATAAAGAATTATACAGAATGTCTGTCTGTAGCAGTCATGTTTTCAGTAAGTGAAGTTTTGGTAAATATTCTAAAACTGTTGCTTTAGTCTGGTAAAATTCAAAGATACTTTCAATGAATCTGAACACCATTTGAATGCCTGATTCAGATTGGGCACATTCAGCCTGATCTTTAATACACTTAATGCCAAACTCCAGTAATTAATAAAATGTACCCATGTAGTAGGGCTCACACGCTGTAAGGGTAAATTGTTATTTAAGTCTAGGGGTGCAGGAATAAGTATACTTAGCTTACACCTTGTTTCTGCAGGCTTCCTTCATTTATGCATTAGGCTAATAAAGTTTCCTCTGTAGGCCACAGTCTCAAGCTTTCCTCCTAACATACAATGCAAGGTAATAACCCTGCATTGTATGTGATGACAGTGAGGGACAGCCCAGAGTGTTTAGGGAGAAGAGAACAGTGCTGAAGTCAGCCAGAGTGATGGGTGGGGTAAGTAATATAGCTTCTTCTGATACCCCTAGACTTAGCAAGCATTTGACTCTTCCAGTGTGGGGAAGCATTCCAAGGGTAGATTATGTCCAATTTTGTTTAAATTGGGCTTTAACTATTTGCAGGGATGGATTCATGCCCCAAGGGTAGCTATACACAAGTGCAGATTTGCATATATGGCAACTGGACCACAGCATCCCGAAACGAATAGTAACAGTAGTCATAGAGTCACTGTGATCATAAAAAAATAAATAAAACTGAACAGGGATGATTCAACAGTTTGGTCTGATACTTGATCAATCATTTGAAGATTTGTGTTATGTCATTGTAACATGACTGACTGGGTATGTTATAAAACCTTATCCATTTTGTGGTCAAAATAAATTACCATATGTATCGGTGTATAACACGCACAGGTCGTACAACACGCACATTCATTTTAGGAGGGAAGTTTCAGGTAAAAACTTAAAATAAGGAACTTTGAAGCAAAATAAGGGTCAGTGCCTATCTGCAGCCTCACTATTGCCATCAATGCAGCCTGATCAATGCCCATTTGCAGCCTTACAAGTGCCATCAATGCAGCCTCATCAGTCCACATCAATGCAGTCTCACAAGTGCCATCAATGCAGCAGCCTCACCATTGCCATCAATGCAGCAGCCTCACCACTGCCATCAATCCAGCAGCCTCACCATTGCCTTCAATGCAGCAGCCTCAACATTGCCATTAGTGCAGCCCTAATCGATGCCCATCCACAGCCTAGAGGAGACAAGGAGGGGGGCAGGACGAACGCCGACAGATTACGTACAGTGAGAATCTCCTATGATAGACAGAACAGTAGTCTAATTGCGGCCCAGGAGACAGGACTTCCTATTACAGAGGCCACCAAGCAAACAGGAGATTCTCACTGTATGTAATCTGATGGCGCTCGTCCTGCCCCCCTCCCTGTCCCCTGCGAGGCAGCTAAAATTGAAGTATTGGCGTATAACACGCACACGCTATTTGCACATGATTTTCAGGGTGAAAAAGTGTGTGTTATATGCCAATAAATACAGTAGCTAGTAGTTCTTTAGAGAGAAAAAAAGCAAAATACAGACTTGTTTGGTGCAAGAAATATATTTATGTCTGCTGTCACAGATCCCATTGCATTATGAAGTAGTTACAATAATACTTTATCAAATAAAAATATCCAATAATAGTTGACCTCCAACAATATTGCAGTTCAAAAGAAATTAAAAAAAAAGAAATGTTATGGCAGTAAATATGTCAAATGTCAAATGTCCACTTGCTTCAGATTTTTTTGTTGCAAATATTTGACTGTCTGGGGGTCATTTACTATATTGCCGCGTGGTAATTAGCGCTGGTGCAAAAATACTCTCAAAACAGAATTTACTATAGCTTTCAGAAAACAAATAGTGCCCAAACCCCTACTCTTGTTAGGACTACAACTATTGCACATGGAAATAATGTTTAGAGTAGGGATGAGCCGAACACCCCCGGTTCGGTTCGCACCAGAACCTGCGAACGGACCGAAAGTTCGCACGAACGTTAGAACCCCATTGACGTCTATGGGACTCGAACGTTCGAAATCAAAAGTGCTCATTTTAAAGGCTAATTTGCATGGTATTGTCCTAAAAAGGGTTTGGGGACCCGGGTCTTACCCCAGGGGACATGTATCAATGCAAAAAAAAACTTTTAAAAACGGCTGTTTTTTCGGGAGCAGTGATTTTAATGATGCTTAAAGTAAAAAAAAAAAAAGTGAAATATTCCTTTAAATATCGTACCTGGGGGGTGTCTATAGTATGCCTGTAAAGTGGCACGTGTTTCCTGTGTTTAGAACAGTCCCTGCACCAAATGTCATTTTTAAAGGAAAAAATCTCATTTAAAACTGCTTGCGGGTTTAATGTAATGTCGGGTCCTGGCAATATGGATGAAAATCAGTGAGACAAACGGTACCCCCCAGTCCATTGTCAGGCCCTTTGGGTCTTGTATGGATATTAAGGGGAACCCCGCACCCAAATTAAAATAAGGAAAGGTGTGGGGCCACCAGGCCCTATATACTCTGAACAGCAGTATACAGGCGGTGCAAACAAGACAGGGACTGTAGGTTTGTTGTTAAGTAGAATCTGTTTGTCATTTTGAACGGGTACATTTTTAACGTGTTTAGCTCCAGCCAAAATATCTTTTTAAGCTTTTTGGAAAACATAGGGAAGGGTTATCACCCCTGTGACATTTGTTTTGCTGTCTTTCCTCCTCTTTAGAAGATTTCACCTCACTTTTTGTCCCAATCACAAATGTTTTTTGAGAATTTGGGTTTTTTTGTGGAACAAGGATTGGAAAGCATCAGTGGAAAGGAGAAATGTTTTTCCCATATTAACTCTTACAGGAGAGAATTTCCCTTCCTAGGGGTAGATTTCATCTCACTTCCTGTTGTCTCCTTCCGTTTGCAAGTAGGAGTCGTTTGTAAGTTAGATATTTGAAAGTAGGGGCCTGCCCTATATACTCAGCAGAAATTTGGGCCTTAGGTGTTGTTGTGGCCCTGCTGTGAAATATTAGATCAAGAATTGTAATTACATGCCCCTGTTGAACAGGGGCAGAAAAACTGGGCCTTTGGTGGTGGTGGTGGTGGTGCTGGTGCCACAACACTGTAAGTCCTCACTCGCTCTTGGTGGGTGCAGAAATGGGCCCTGCTGTGAAATATTAGATCAAGAATTGTAATTACATGCCCCTGTTGAACAGGGGCAGAAAAATTGGGCCTGTGGTGGTGGTGGTGCTGGTGCCACAACACTGCAACCCCTCACAGACACTTTAGTTGGAATGCAGGAACGAGCCCTGCTGCAAAGTATTGCATCAAAAATTGTAATTACATGCCCCTGTTAAACAGGGGTAGGAAAATTTGGCCTTAGGCACTGGTGCTGGTGCCACAACACTGCAACCCCTCACAGACACTCTAGTTGGAATGCAGGAACGAGCCCTGCTGCAAAGTATTGCATCAAAAATTGTAATTACACGCCCCTGTGAAACAGGGGCAGAAAAATTGTGCCTTAGGCACTGGTGGTGGCGCCCAGAACCAAAAATGTTCTTACAAGCTATCAGCGTGATGATTGAGGAGGAAGAGGATAATTACTCAGGGATAGTCACTCAGCATCAGCATAGGCAGTCTTTGAAGGGATCTGAGATTTCAAAAAAAATTATTCGGTTACATCAGCATCAGGTGCTTGGTAGCTGGTGGTGATCCAAGACTGATTCATTTTTATGAAGGTCAGTCGATCGACCGAGTCGGTGGACAGATGCACCCTGTGATCGGTTACCACGCCTCCAGCAGCACTGAATGTGCGTTCCGAAAGAACGCTGGATGCAGGACAGGCCAGTAGCTCAATTGCATACTGTGCAAGCTCTGGCCAGAGGATTTTCGGTGGGAAAGGTGTCCAAGTCTGATCTTGCCCCTAGGTATTCCTGCACCATGTAAAACAGACGCTGGTGATGGTTGCTGGAACCGATCATACCTTGGGGCTGCGGACCAAAAAATTGTCTGAACGCATCGATCAGACGGCCACCTTCTCCACCGCTCCTTCTTTGACTGACCGAAGCCTCAGCAACACGTTGTCCAGAAACAGGAGTTTGTAACCTCCCAGTCTCTGGGAACGCGTTGCACAGACCTTTCTGCAAGGCCTCCCGAAGATGTTTCATCCTCTGCTCCCTCTGCGATGGCAAGATAAGGTCCGCAACCTTACCCTTGTAACGTGGATCGAGGAGGGTTGCCAGCCAGTATTGGTCCTTCTCCTTGATACCACGAATACGAGGATCCTTACGCAGGCTTTGCAGGATCAGGGAGGCCATGCAGCATAGGTTTGCTGAGGCATTCGGTCCGGAGTTCTCTGGCTCACTAAGGACGACATGGTCCGCAGCCACCTCCTCCCAGCCACGTACAAGTCCATGTGTTTCTTGGGACTGATCCCTTAAAAACTGCTGCTGATGCTGAGTGCCAGGCTCCACCTCCATACTGACACAATCTTCCTCCTCCTCCTCCTCCTCCTCCTCATCCTCTTCCTGTGTGATCAGCGGGCACGCAGGAACACTGTCTGGATAAAGGGGGCCTTGAGAGCTAAGGAAGTCCTCCTCTTCCTGCCTCTGTTCTGCCTCAAGTGCCCTGTCCATTATTCCACGCAGCGTGTGCTCCAACAGGTGGACAAGGGGGACAGTGTCACTGATGCATGCACTGTCACTGCTCACCATCCTGGTGGCCTCCTCAAATGGTGACAGGACAGTGCATGCATCCCTGATCATGGCCCACTGGCGTGGGGAAAAAAAAACAAGCTCCCCTGACCCTGTCCTGGTGCCATAGTCGCACAGGTACTCATTGATGGCCCTCTTCTGCGTGTGCAGCCGCTGCAGCATGGCCAACGTTGAGTTCCACCTGGTGGGCATGTCACAGATTAGGCAGTTCTTGGGCAGGTTAAACTCCTTTTGGAGGTCCGTCAGCCGAGCACTGGCATTATATGACCGGCGGAAATGCACACAGACTTTCCTGGCCTGCCTCAGGACATCCTGTAAGCCCGGGTACCTGCCCAAGAACCACTGCACCACCAAGTTAAGGACGTGAGCCAAACAGGGCACATGGGTCATTTGTCCCTGTCGGAGGGCAGAGAGGAGGCTGGTGCCATTGTCGCAAACCACCATTCCTGCCTTAAGTTGGCGTGGCGTCAACCACCTCTGAACCTGCCCCTGCAGAGCTGACAGAACCTCTGCCCCAGTGTGGCTCCTGTCCCCCAAGCACACCAGCTCAAGTACCGCATGGCATCTTTTGGCCTGCGTACTTGCGTAGCCCCTTGAACGGCTACGGAGCACCGCTGGTTCCGAGGACAAAGCACAGGAAGAGGCCATGGAGGAAGAAGAAGAGAAGGGGGTGGAGGAGAGAGGTGTGTCACAATCATTAGCATTTTGGAGGCGTGGTGGCGGAACAACCTCCAACACTACTGCACCTTGTCCTGCATCCTTCCCAGCTGCCAGCAGAGTCACCCAATGCGCCGTGAAACTTAGGTAACGTCCCTGTCCATGCCTGCTGGACCATGAGTCAGCGGTAATATGCACCTTACCGCTGACCGCCCTGTCCAGCGAGGCATGGACATTGCCTTCCACATGCCGGTAGAGAGCCGGAATCGCCTTCCGTGAGAAAAAGTGGCGTTTGGGTATCTGCCACTGAGGAACCGCACATTCCGCAAACTCACGGAAGGGGGCAGAGTCTACCAACTGAAAAGGCAGCAGTTGAAGTGCTAGCAATTTTTCCAAGCTAGCATTCAACCGCTGGGCATGTGGATGGCTGGGAGCAAACTTCTTTCGGCGGTGCAGCAGCTGGGGCAGGGAAATTTGCCTGGTACAATCTGACGTCGGTGTACCAAAAGCAGATTGCCCACAAGTACTTGGCTGTGACACACCTAATTCTACACCTTCATTCCTCTCAGTGCAGGTCTCAGAGAGGACTGAAGGTATAGTGGGGTTGGAAATCTCAGCTGATGAGGAGCAAGGAGAGGTCCTCTTTGTTCTTTGGTGTGGGTCTTTTAGATATGCTTGCCAACGAACTGCATGGCAGGTCAACATATGTCTGGTCAAGCATGTGGTACCCAAGCGGGAGATGTTTTGGCCACGCGAGATACGCTTGAGACATATGTTGCAAATAGCAGCGGTGCGATCTGATGCACTCGTCTCAAAAAAGGCCCACACCAAAGAACTTTTTGAATAACGCGCAGAGACTGCAGCACCCTGCACATGTGGAGCTTTGGGGTGTGATGCAGTCAATGTGCTGCCCTTATGATGTGCCACCTCCTCCTCCTCCTCTCTCCTATCAGGCACCCACGTTGAGTCAGTGACCTCATCATCCCCTCCCTCCTCATCACTGGAGCAAACCTGGCAGTATGCTGCAGCAGCGGGAGCATGACTGCCAGATTGCTGTCCTTCTTGGGCACCCCCTCTGTCCGTGCTCATGTTACTGCCTTCATCGAGCTCAGTATCATCATCAGAGCCTTCCAAACGCTGGGCATCCTCCTGGAGCATGTACCCAACACTGTGGTCAAACAGTTCGAGGGACTCCTCAGGAGGACATGGTGGGGCTAGGGAAGGAGTCACTGATGACATTGAGCCGAGGGAAGAGGCTGCTGCTTTGCCAGACAAAGTACCCTGGGCATGGGTGAGAGAGGATGAGGAGGATGAGGACGGCTTGGTCATCCACTCGACCAAGTCTTCCGCATGTTGCGGCTCAACACGGCCAGCTGCCGAAAAAAAGGCCAAGCGTGTCCCACGGCCACGTGCTGATGAGGATGCACCGTCTCCACGACCAGCACTAGACACAGAGCCTGCTTGCCCTCTCTTATTGGCTTGTGACTGTCTACCTCTCCTTCTTGGCCTTCCAGACATACTAATGGCCTGTAGCTGCACTAAGCTGGGAAATATATATATATATATATATATGTACTGATACTGCAGCTAGCAAAATCAACTGCCTGCCTGTAGTATGAGAACACCACCAACCTCCTACAGGTAGCTTTAGCTGAACACTGTGAGGTGGACGCACCCCACTAATTTGTAGGTTTAGCTGAACACTGTGAACAGGACGCACCCCACTAACTTGCAGGTTTAGCTGAACACTTGAACACTGTGAACAGGATGCACCCCACTAACTTGTAGGTTTAGCTGAACACTGTGAGCAGGACGCACCCCACTAACTTGTAGGTTTAGCTGAACACTGTAAGGTGGACGCACCACACTAACTTGTAGGTTTAGCTGAACACTGTGAGCAGGACGCACCCCACTAACTTGTAGGTTTAGCTGAACACAGTGAGCAGGACGCACTGCACTAACTGTAAATAGTTTAGCTGCCTGACTGTGGTACTAATAGGATCAAAAAAACACCAGTAATTTTCTTCACGTAGCTGTATATACTGTAACAAGACAAGCCTGCCTGTCAGTAAGAAGATAACAGGAACGGATCTAGCTGAACACTGTGAGCAGGACGCACGCCACTAACTTGTAGGTTTAGCTGAACACTCTGAGCAGGACGCACCCCACTAACTTGTAGGTTTAGCTGAACACTGTGAGCAGGACGCACTGCACTAACTGTAAATAGTCTAGCTGCCTGACTGTGGTACTAATAGGATCAAAAAAACACCAGTAATTTTCTTCAGGTAGCTGTATATACTGTAACAAGACAAGCCTGCCTGTCAGTAAGAAGATAACAGGAACGGATCTAGCTGAACACTGTGAGCAGGACGCACCCCACTAACTTGTAGGTTTAGCTGAACACTGTGAGGTGGACGCACCCCACTAACTTGTAGGTTTAGCTGAACACTGTGAGCAGGACGCACTGCACTAACTGTAAATAGTCTAGCTGCCTGACTGTGGTACTAATAGGATCAAAAGAACACCAGCAATTTTCTTCAGGTAGCTGTATATACTGTAACAAGACAAGCCTGCCTGTCAGTAAGAAGATAACAGGAACGGATCTAGCTGAACACTGTGAGCAGGACGCACTGCACTAACTTGTAGGTTTAGCTGAACACTCTGAGCAGGACGCACCCCACTAACTTGTAGGTTTAGCTGAACACTGTGAGGAGGACGCACCACACTAATTTGTAGGTTTAGCTGAACACTGTGAGCAGGACGCACCGCACTAACTTGTAGGTTTAGCTGAACACTCTGAGCAGGACGCACCCCACTAACTTGTAGGTTTAGCTGAACACTGTGAGCAGGACGCACCCCACTAACTTGTAGTTTTAGCTGAACACTGTGAGCAGGACGCACTGCACTAACTGTAAATAGTCTAGCTGCCTGACTGTGGTACTAATAGGATCAAAAGAACACCAGCAATTTTCTTCAGGTTGCTGTATATACTGTAACAAGACAAGCCTGCCTGTCAGTAAGAAGATAACAGGAACGGATCTAGCTGAACACTGTGAGCAGGATGCACTGCACTAACTGTAAATAGTCTAGCTGCCTGACTGTGGTATTAATAGGATCAAAAGAACACCAGCAATTTTCTTCAGGTAGCTGTATATACTGTAACAAGACAAGCCTGTCTGTCAGTAAGAAGATAACAGGAACGGATCTAGCTGAACACTGTGAGCAGGACGCACTGCACTAACTGTAAATAGTCTAGCTGCCTGACTGTGGTACTAATAGGATCAAAAGAACACCAGTAATTTTCTTCAGGTAGCTGTAAATACTGTAACAAGACAAGCCTGCCTGTCAGTAGGAAGATAACAAGAAGGGATCTAGCTAAACTGAATACAGTGTATATATATATATGCAACACCTGGGATGCATATATATACACAATACACTGTAAGTGCATCTAACTGACTGACTGTTCTGCCTAATCTATCTAACTCAAATCAAATGTCACTGTCTGTCTCTCTCTCTCTCTCAATGAACGCCGGAACACACACTACACAGGGCCGCCGTGCAGGCGGCCTTATATAGTGTGGGGCGTGTACTAAATCACCTGAGCCATAATTGGCCAAAGCCTTCTTGGCTTTGGCCAATTACGGCTCTCTGTTCAGGCGGCGCTGTGATTGGCCAAGCATGCGGGTCATAGTGCATGCTTGGCCAATCATCAGCCAGCAATGCACTGCGATGCCGCAGTGAATTATGGGCCGTGACGTGCCACGCGAATTTGGCGCGAACGGCCCATATCGTTCGCAATTCGGCGAACGTGCGAACAGACAATGTTCGAGTCGAACATGGGTTCGACTCGAACATGAAGCTCATCCCTAGTTTAGAGTATGATATAATTGCCTAAATGGTACTGAAATATGTGGTATATTGTTTAACCGCTTGCCGCCCGCCAGCTGTCATATGACGGCCAGGCGGCGCGGCTCTCGTTCTGGGAGGGCGTCATATGATGGCCCTCCATTTAAACAGGGAATGTGCGTGATCGTGTGCTCGCATTCCTGTTCCCTTGCTGGCAGCGTGTCATGGAGACACCGCTCGCCACCAAGGTGGGTGAACAGCCATTGGGCATGGCTGTTTACCACATGATCGGCTGTGATGAAGTGACGGTCAATCACAAGTGGTACCGCCCCACTTTGCACAGTGCATGCACGCGATCCCGAGTGTGCTGCGCATGCACGATGGTGGCGGTGTGTTCCAGTGCATGCACGCGATCCCGAGTGTGCTGCGCATGCACGATGGTGGCGGTGTGTTCCCGGGAACACTGCTCGTCACCGATGCTGGTAAACAGCCATTGACTGTTTGTGAGTGTAAACAAACAAATCCTCATTCTGACAGGAGTGAAGAGACAGATCTGCTGTTTGTTGTAATTGTGTACAGCGATATGTCTCCTCCCCCAGTCAGTCCCCTCCCCCCCCCAGTTAGAAACACTAACGAGGGAACACATTTAACCCCTTGATTGCCCCCTAGTGTTAACATTTCCCTGCCAGTGACATTGACACAGTAAACTGGGCGGCACAATGGTGTAGTGGATAGCACTCTCGCCTAGCAGTAAAAAGGGTCGCTGGTCTGAATCCCAACCACGACACTACCTGCCTGGAGTTTGCATGTTCTCCCTGTGCCTGCATGGGTTTCCTCCGGGTACTCTGATTTCCTCCCACACTCCAAAGACATGCTGGTGGGTTAATTAGCTTCTGTCCAAAATTGGCCCTAGTGTATGAATGTGAGTTGGGGACGTTGGATTGTGGGCTCCTTGAGGGTAGGGACCAATGTGAGTGTGCGATGTATGTGTGTAAATTGATGGCACTATATGGGTACCTTAAATAAAATAGGGATAATTTTAGACACGCACCCACACTCACTCAGGTTGATGGATGGACTGGTGTCTTTATTCAACCTTAATAACTATGTAACTATGTAATCAGTGCATTTAATAGCTCTCGTCGCTGTATAAATGTCAATGGTGTCAAAAGTGTCCAATCTGTCCGCCACAATGTCGCAGTCCCATTAAAAATCACAGATCACCACCATTAGTAGTAAAAAAAAAATAAAAAAATAAAAATGCCATAAATCTATCCCCCATTTTGTAGATGCTATAACTTTTGCGCAAACCAATCAATATACGCTTGTTGGGATTTTTTTTAACCAAAAATATGTAGAAGAATAAATATTGGCCTAAACTGATGAAGGAATTTGTTTTCTAAAAATGTTTTTGGGATATTTATTATAAAACCTATTAAGAAATATAATCAAATAAATCCACAATAAAAATAAGTTGTGTACATAAAGTGAGCGTGAAATCCACAGAAAAAAGAAATCAAACATGTGAATCCAGACACATAAACTGAATTTTCATGACATCCTTATAGCATCAAAAGATAAAAGAAGGTATGAAGAAAAGTTGCATGTAGATTATCCACCATCAATTGGATGAAAGCTTACCAGAGAGCTTGGACTCAAAAGGACATATGCCTGATGAGCAAGCAAAGCTTGGGGTGAAGTACACCAAGGGATGAGGGCATCCGTGTAGGCGACCTCTGGCTGGGAGTCAGTTATTCCTATGGTCCTTCCGATGGCTCTCTGGGGCAGTGACCCACAGGGTAGTCATTCATGGTGCGGGGTGGATAAACTCTTCCGCGTGATATGGTTAGGAAGGAAAATAAAGGGCCACAGTGTGATTCCATTAAGTAAAGGGGTATATATTTGCTAAAAAAGGAACACTCACATTTGTGAAGATAAAAAAGCGATTTGGTACAAATGACGCAATGGCATCAGCAGGGCCTTTCCCGATGCGTTTTGTCTAACAAGACATCATCTGGGGACTTCACGTTCACCTAATGTACACAACTTATTTTTATTGTGGGCACAGGGGTGTAGTAGGTAGCACTTTCGCCTAGCAGTAAGAAGGGTCACTGGTTCGAATCCCAACCATGACACTACCTGCCTGGAGTTCGCATGTTCTCCCTGTGCCTGCGTGGGTTTCCTCTGGGTACTTCGGTTTCCTCCCACACTCCAAAGACATGCTGGTAAGTTAATTGGATCCTGTCTAAATTGTCTCTAGTATGTATGAATGTGAGTTGGGGACCTTAGATTGTAAGCTCCTTGAGGGTAGGGACTGATGTGAATGTACAATGTATATGTAAAGCGCTGCGTAAATTGACGGCACTATAGTATAAGTACCTGAAATAAATAATTTGATTATGTTTCTTCACAGGATTTATCATACGTTTGAGATTCACATGGTCACTATACAATCTTAGTTTATCCTGAGATAATTAATTAGCGATGCACTTATATTTGTCCTCTCTGTTTGCAACTGTCTTTTTGCTGTGCTGACTGGTGTTTCTCATTTAAAGGGAAAGTGCGTTTTTTTTTCACTTGATATTTATTTTTTTATTAGTTTCTTTTTCAAAATTGTCTCTCTTTTTTGTTTATAGCGCAAAAAATAAAAAATGCAGAGATGAGCAAATACCACCAAAAGAAAGCTCTATTTGTGGGAAAAAAGGATGTCAATTTTGTTTGTGTACAAAGTCGTATGACCATGCAATTGTCAGTTAAAGCAACGCAGTGCCATATCGCAAAAAATGGCCTGGTCATTAAGGGGGTAAATCCTCCTGGGGCTGAAGTGCATAAAGTCCTGCATTTGGGGCGGCAGTTTGGCCTAAGAACAGGCCTGAATTTTTCTTTGCAGTGTGTATATTGGGTTACAAATAAATGTGGGTTTTGGGGGTGCATAATTTCTAACCCTGCACACCGCACTAAGGCTGTGGTTTGATGATTGCTTCTAAATCTCACATGTTAGACTTACAACTGCTATGTAATGATTGAGATAAAAAAATGTTCCTGCTGATTCATTCCTGCTGTGTTTATGCCAATGTAGTTTGTGCGCTGCCTTTTGTATTCATTTTGTCTTTTTTTGCTTATGATAATTCTGCCATGTAACTTTTAGCTTGATTTGTATCCCTGCATTTCTAATCTGATTTGTTTAACGTGTATAATTTTTAGTGTCCTGCCCTTGTAGATTGTAAGCTCTTTTGAGCAGGGCCCTTTTAACTATTGTCAAATGCTGGAGCATGGTTGCCAATGCCATGCCTTTTTTTTTTTGTTTGGCCCATGTACATTATTGTAACAAATGTTTATACTAATGTTGAAATAAAAAGTTGATTGTTTTTTGCTTTGACTTTTGCAGATTTGAAATACATATTTTATAAGTGCAAACAATTCATACCCCTTCCAATTTGTATTAAATCTACTTGCATACAAAAGTATTTAGTTTTGCAAGTCCTTGAGTAAAAAGTGTAAGTGTAAGAGCAAAAAATACCCCAAAAACTGTTGTTTAAAAAAAAATGGTGTGGGGTTCCCCCTGGTCTGATATGGATTTAAAGGGGAACTCCATGCCAGATTTAAAAAACAAGCGAGCTCCCCCCTCCTGAACTGTACCAGGCCACATGCCCTCAACATGGGGAGGGTGCTTTGGGGTCTCCCCAAAGCACCTTGTCCTCATGTTGATGGGAACAAGGGCCCCTTCCCGACAACCCTGGCCGATGGTTGTCAGGGTCTACGGGTGGGGGGATTATCAAAATCTGGAAACCCCCTTTAACAAGGGGGCCACCAGATCCTGGACCCCCTATGTGAATGGGTAGGGGTAAATCGTACCCCTACCCATTCACCGAAAAAAGCAGTGAAATGTAAAAAAAATAATAGCCAATTTTTGACAAGTCCTTTATTGTAAATTAGCTCAGAGCCATCTTCTTCCCTGAGTCTACTCTCCCGCCGCCATCTTCTCCTGCCACTGTCTTCTCCATCCGACATCTTTTTCCTGTACCGTCTCTCCTGCCGCTGTCTTCTCCATCTGTCGTCTTCTCCATCCTGCCGCTGTCTTCTCCATCTGCCGTCTTCTCCATCCGTCGTCTTCTCCTCGAGCAGTCTCTTCTGCCACCGCCGTCTTCTCCCACCGCTGTTTACCCGCTAATTAACAAAAAAGGTGCTGTGTGGCGTCTCTTACATAGCCATGAGGAGGGCTCTCTGGGTGACGTCATCGGATGGCCACGCCCCATGGCTATGTAAGAGATGGGCACAACACAGCAGAGGAAAACAGGCACAAAAGAAGTGTGGCTCTTTTATTTATTAGCGACTAACTGGCGGCGCAGAAGAACACAGCAGCAGGAGAAGACAGTGGTGACAGGAGAGATGGTGGCACGAGAGACAGCTTGGGGAGAAGACACTACTTTTTTTGGTGAATTGGTAGGGGTACGATGTACCCCATACTCATCCACATGGGGGGGTGGGATCTGGGGTCCCCTTGTTAAAGGGGGCCTCCAGATTCCAATAAGCCCCCCACCCACCGACCCCGACAACCCCTGGCCAGGGTTGTTGGGAAGAGGCCCTTGTCCCCATCAACATGGGGACAATGTGCTTTGGGGAGGACCCCAAAGCACCCTCCCCATGTTGAGGGCACGTGGCCTGGTACGGTTCAGGGTGAGGGTGAGCTCAGCAGCATAATTAGCCAATGCACATCAGTTTGGTTTATTCCATAATTTTAACTCTTCAAATGCATACAATGGTATGTAATTATTCAATAATATTATAGTGGGGAATTCCAAAAATCTGGCTATTCTAAAATCAAGGAAACAAATTTGATAAGGGGTCCACCCAAAATCCAGGCTCTTATCCGAGCATGCAGCCTGAGGGTCAGGAAAAGGGGGAGTGGGCGAGCGCCCCCCTTGTGAACCATACTAGGCCACATGCCCTCAACATGGGGAGGGTGCTTTGGGGTCCCCCCAACGCACCTTGTCCCCATGTTGATGGGGACAAGAGCCTCTTCCCGACAACCCTTGCCATTGGTTGTCGGGGGCTGCAGGCGGGGGGTTTATCGGAATCTGGAGGCCCCCTATAACAAGGGGACCCCAGATCCCACCTCCCCATGTGGATGAGTATGGGGTACATCATATCCCTACCCATTCACCAAAAAAAAGTAGTGTCGTGTGACAAAAGACGAGTCCGTTTTTGACAATTCCTTTATTAAAAATGTTTTCTTCCCCGCTTCTTCTCCTGGTCTTCTCCTTCTTCCTCCGGTCTTCCTCCATCTTCTCCTTCTCCACTTCTTCCTTCAGTCTTCTCCTTCTTCCTTTAGTCTTCTTCCAGCTTCTTCTTCCCCCACTTCTTCTTCCAGTCTTCTTCTTCACCGACCGCCGCTCCCACCAATGACCCGCTGAACATGAAAAAAACTACACCCTCCTCCGAAGCTGCGGCCAGCTGACCTTTCTGCTTCCATAGCGCACATTTCATATATAACTACTGTGACGTCATAGCCAGGCGCCACGTTGTGTTTGCTTCCCAAGCCTCCTTTTGGCTCCAATCACACGGCCGTGTCGTTGCCATACTGCAGACGCTGGACAAGCTTTGTGGACACCATAGCACAGCCAGCGAAAGGCTCTGGCATCAGACTTTCCCATACAACTACTCCCGGAACCCACATCTGGCTTGACAGTCTCTTCATTGACCCTATCCAATCTCGATATGCCATCCGGACAACTGAAGGAGAATTTGCTGTGCTCAGCCATCTCACCCTATCCTCATTGGATCTGATGTGATGCCAGCAATCTATGGACTCGCTGTGAGTCCTCCCCCTTCTCTTCAGCCCAGAGATGTATCTGAACTCAATCCTACAGTTTTCCATGTGAGTGGGTATTGTTTTTTTATAAATGTTTTTTGATACATACTCGGAGGCGCCCCTCTCCTTGTTTTTTTCATATATAACTATGTGGCGTAGCCACCAGACGATGTCATCTGGAGACCCCACCTCCTTGTGACATCATGGACCCATCATGCCCCGAGTGGTGAAGTCGCAATGGGCGGGGTCTCGGAATGACGTCATCCGCCCCATCGCAGTATTGGAGGTTTGTTTTTTGAATCTTCAGTGGGAACGGTGGCAGGAGTGGTGACGAAGGAAGAAGAATGGAGGACAAAGCAGGGGAAGAAGAAGCTGGAGGAAGAAGGAGAAGACTGGAGGAAGACCAGAGGAAGAAGGAGGAAGAAGTGGGGAAGAAGACATTTTTAATAAAGGAATTGTCAAAAATCAGCTATTATTTTTTGTCACATTACACTACTTTTTTTAGTGAATGGGTAGGGGTATAAAGTACCAGAAACCCATTAACATAGGGCGGGTGGGTCAGGATGGGGGGGGGTTCCAGATTCCGATAATCCCCCCACCCACAGACCCCGACAACCACTGGGCAAGGGTTGTCAGAAAGAGGCTCTTGTCCCCGTCAACATCGGGGCAAGGTGCTTTGGGGGGGACCCCAAAGCACCCTCACCTTGTTGAGGGTATGTGGCCTGGTATGGTTCAGGAGGGGGGCGTTCACTTGTCCCCCCTGTCCTATCCTCCAGGCTACATGCTCTGATAAGGGTCTGGTATGGTTTTTTGGGGGACTCCATGTAAAAAAAAAAAATTTTTGGAGTGGGGGTTTCCCTTAAAGTCCATTCCAGGCCCAAAGATCTTTCCCCTATATTGCCGGGAGCCGGCAATACATTACAGCCGCGAGCAAGTTTAACCACTTCCCGCCCGGCCTATAGCAGATTGATGGCTGGGAAGTGGTTCTGTTATCCTGACTCTCTCGGAGGCTTCTTACCACGTGATCAGCTGTGACCAAGCACAGCTGATCATCGTGTGAACCAGGAAGTGTCGGTAAACGGCATTCCTCAGTTCGCGATGACAGGGAGAGCCGATCTGAGCCCATCGACAGCTCTCCCTGTCAGAGGGGGGGTCTGTGCTGATAATCAGCACATTGATTATCAGCACAGCCCCCTCAGTGGTCCCAATCACCTGCCAATCAATGCCCAGCAACACACACAATAATAAAGTCTCCCAGTGCCCACCACAGTGCCAATAAGAGCCCACCACAGTGCCAATCAGTGCCCACCACAGTGCCAATCAGTGCCCAGCATCTGTTATTGATCTATCAGTAACTCATCATCAGTGCTGCCCATCAGTGCCATCTGTCAGTGCCAATCAGTACTGCCTACCAGTGCCAATCTGTGCCGCCTGTCAGTGCCCATCACAGCCGCCTGTCAATGCCCATCATAGCCGCCTGTCAGTGCCCATCAGTGCCACCTGTCAGTGCCCATCAGTGTTGGATATCAGTGCCGCCTATTGGTGCCCATCAAGGCTGCATATCAGTGCCGCCTATCAGTGCCCATCAATTCTACATATCAGTGCCTCCTCATCAGTGCACATCAGTGCCACTTTATCAGTGCCAACTCATCAGTGCCCATCAGTGGCGCCTCATCAGTGCCCATCAGTGCTGCCTCATCAGTGCCCATCAGTGCTGCCTCATCAGTGCCCGTCAGTGGGCAGGGGAAAACAACATTTTATGACAGAAAGTAAGAAAAACTTTTTTTTTCAAAAATGTTGGTCTTTTTTACTTTGTTTAGCAAATAATAAAAACCCCAGAGGTGATCAAATACCACCAAAAGAAAGCTCTATTTGTGGGAAGAAAATGATAAAAATTTAGTCTGGGTACAGTGTTGCATGACCGGGCAATTGTCATTCAAAGTGTGACAGCGCTGAAAGCTGAAAATTGTCCTGGGCAGGAATGGCCGAAAGTGTCTGGTATTGAAGTGGTTAAATTACATTTTTTTCCTTTAGAAACGTCATTTTGCTGCGGCAATGTTATACACATTGGCCAGATGCACCACTTTACAGGCAGACTAAGGGGACCCCCCCCCCCCAGGCATTATATTTAAAGGAATTTTTAATTTTTATTGTTTCACTTTAAGCATTATTAAAATCACTGCTCCTGAAAAAACGGTTGTTTTAAAAAAAAAAAATTCAATTGATACATGTCCCCTGGGGCAGTACCCGGATCCCCATACACTTTTTATGGAAAATAACTTGCCTATAAGCCTTCAGTGAGGACTTTGGATTTTGCAGGTTCAAGCCCCATTGACTTCAATCATATGCGATCGGACAGGCATGTTCACCAGCAATAGCACAATTTCCATTTGCATGTTCGTCCAGTTTCTGAAAGTTGAAGTCCTAATTGGCTTTAAGTTTGGGTGTTATTTTCATGGACTGCAGGATCACATATTGGCGCTATAGTAAATGACCCCTTTATGTTACTTTATTTTATTTATTAGGAGGTTTTATGCTGTATGAGCTAAGACTCAGCTGATGGAATATGTACCTCTAGTTCAGACAGACACATATAGTACTTCTGCCTTTTACATTTTGTAGGTAATAAATAGTCTATGAGGCATAATCAATGGATACATTTTTATCATTGATATAGCTACTGTATATTTTCTTTAAAATATTTAAAATTATTTAGAGGTTACTATCAAAAAAAATTGCAGGTTATTTGTGGTACTATGGATAACACAGCATACAGCATAGACCAAGTAATCTGATGGTATAAAAAGATACACAATATCATAAAGTTGAGAAACCCTGAGCTAAGAAACATCCTATGACATCTCCATGCAGAAGGTCAATTGTGAAGTATAAATCAATTCCCTTTGGATTACTTAATTCATAGTCTACTTATATTGTGACTTGTCACCTTTAGAAAATCACTATTTCTTTTCCTACCTTTCAAACCTAGTAGATGCCATGATCAGATTTATCTCAAGAATGCAATACACCAAGCAATCTGTCATTAGCCCTTAGGCAATAAAGTATCTAAGGGGACAGTTTTTCAGACAGGATAAAGAGATTATACTAAACATGTTCATGCTGGTAAGAGGCAGGTCACTTTTCATCAAAGGTTAACTAATATTTAATGTACTGCCAAGCTGCGGGAAAGCCTTCTAAATCCTATGAATGAATATAGTATATAACAGAGGCATCAACTATCCCATAAAATTAAACCTATAACCAAATTGCCTGCACAGCCTGTGTCCTTTAGTTTTATGCAACCTGTTCAAATAGAAAAATATCTTATTTAATTTAACTCAGTAATTAATGCCTTGTATAATTATATCTTAAAAAAAGTATGCATAATCCGAGATAATATTAGCAATGAGATACAGAAACATGCATAAAATTAAAGTACTCTCAGGTCTTGCCTGGTAATAGTGGTGAATAGAGTATATTACTCGTACAAACCCACAGTTCTCACTTTTTTTATAAACATAAATGAACAATGCCTAAATTGCAGAGTATCAGTCAACAAGCTACTATTAGATGCTATCATTATTTACTGTTCCAACACCAAAAATTAAGGATCAGGTTTGTATTCCCTACCACCATGCGTTCGAGCTAAATCCTGGGTTTCAAGATTTTCAGTCCTTGTGAATGTATGTGCCAATTCATCAAGGAAATGTTTTTAAACCACATTTCACTTCCTAGCCTTTAAACTATGACTAGCAGACTTATGCCCCATACACACGATCGGAAATGCCGCCAGCAAAACTCCGATCAGAGGTTTTGGTCGGAAAATGCGACCGTGTATATGCTCCATCGGACTTTTGCTGGTGGAATTCCAGCCAGCAAAAGATTGAGAACAGGTTCTCTATTTATCTGTCGGAAAAAGTTCCTATACGAAAATGCATTTGTCTGTATGCAATTTGGACGTGCGAAAAATCACGCATGCTCAGAAACAATTTGACGCATGCTCAGAAGCATTGAACTTAATTTTCTCGGCTTGTCGTAGTGTTGTATGTCACCGCGTTCTTGACGGTCAGAAAGTTCAGAGAACTTTTGTGTAACCGTGTGTATGCAAGGCAAGCTTGAGCGGAATCCCATCGGGAAAGCCATCTTACCTTTTTCCGACAAAAATTCAGATCGTGTGTACGCGGCATTAGAGGGGTCAATATGGAGGCTTATGGTTAAGCCAGCCCCCTCACTAAAAGCAGGGGAATTTTTCCCAAAGCTTAGTGAATAAGGTGAAGCTCTGCTGGCTGCAATCATATGCAAGCAGACATTCTGTTATTTTTATTTGGTATATTCCTGATTGGATATTTTTTACAAAATGAAATTCCACCAATTTCCATAAGCTCTTTTTCCTTGCAAACCGGTGCACCGGTGGTCAATTGACCATCTGGGAAATTCTGTATGGCAAAAATCTATACCCTGTAATATAATTGAATATAATACATAAACACAAAATACTACATATTATATTTGCCTTACAGAATTTCCCGGATGGTCAATTGACCATCGGTGAACTCTTCATGGATACTTTGTTTCCCCCTTCTGGTCCACACCCTGCAACCCGGTGTGCATCGGTATGGCCCCCTCAGCTCCCATGGTGGACACTTTTGGGATGGCCTGCTGGCTGTCGGCACCTAGTGTTCACGGTGGCAGCTGGTTTTGTGAGTAACTCTAACCAATTTTTGATTTTCCCTCACTTGGGCCAAATTCTCTACTTCATGACTATATTGAATACAATGGTACTTATGCATACTTATATGTACTTATAGATGGATGGTTGGCGCTTGCCCCTGATGAGTGATGGTTCACGAAACGCATCGAGCATGCTGTGCGGCAACCCTATTGATTGACTTACAATATTCAATACCATGTACTCTACCAATTCTGTTTTGATTGCTGTATGCTTTATTGCTGTAATTGTGCTGAAGTAACTGTTTTACAGTTTTTCTCCATTGTTTTGGCTCATTTCTTGAAACAGAAATGACATTCTCAAAACAACATGGACAAATCTCCAAACCACTTGGCAATTGTTCACAACTGAATTGAATTTCTCATTCATTTCATCAAAATTGCAAATGTCTCAGTACATGTCTCAATGTCTCAGTACATCTTTCAAATGATTAAGTACAAATAGCCTACATTTAGCACAATTTCCAAGTGAATAGATCTTGTTGATCTAAACTGATTGTCAATTCTCAGTCTAATGGTTGTTCTCTCCAAAACATGTCAGCATCATTTCATTGTTTAAGTCATCACATGCACAATAGTCTGTTCAATTGTCAAAATTATTCAGGAACATAATACCATGAATACCATATATGAATCTCTTGGAACATTTGATAAAATGATTACAGCAATTGACAGTCAGGTGCAACTAGAACTCGACTAACAAAGGAGGAGTCGGAGTTGGTCTCAGATGACCAATCAAACAGTATGTTTAGTTACCTGACAGGTGCTGTCCTTGATTGTAAATGCTGCCAAACATGTATATATAGAGCTTGACCATGCAGGACCAGTACAATTTCTGAACATGGAGGCACCTGGCCAAGTAAATGAACAAGGGAAACTGCCTGCTCGAGGAAGAGGAAGAAGAAGAGGAAGAGGAGTAAGGGTGCGTGGTGGTGGAATAGGGGGAAGAGGCCGAGGATCACGAAGACACTATGCTGTCCCTGATGAAATTCGGGCCACAATTATAGATTATGTCATCAACCATGGCCTCACAATGGCGGAGGCAGGTCGCCGAGTGCAGCCTAATGTGCCTCGCTCTACAGTCTCCTCTATCATCCAAACCTTTCGCAGGGAAAACAGGTATGTAGTCAGTCAATGATGGAATTATATAATGTATAGGACAGGACACTGTGCATAGAGCAAAAAATATGTGTATTTACTCATTTACGTATTCGTTTAGTGTGTGTGTGTGTGTGTGTGTGATAGGCCTACAGTATTACAGTATCTTACCTCAGTGGGATGTTACGTATGATACTAACAATGACAAGAAAAATATTGTAGAAAATAAACTATGGAATAGTATGGAATAGTTTATTTTCTACAATATTGATGATACAGTTTACAGTAGTATTCCAGTCACTGTGCAGTGATGCATTGGAATTGTGGTAGTTACTGTAAGTAAAACAACAATACGATTACATTGGTAACTCATTCTGTACGGAATACATAAGGTATAAATTATGAATGGAGTGTTGTCCTTTGAATTCTATGTCTAGGATTGGACGACAACCTGGCAAGGGTGGCCGAGGAAAACTTCTCAATGAACAACAAGAACAAGAGATCTGTAACATGTTGTTTGCAAATAATGCCATCACATTACAGTTTTTCTCCATTGTTTTGGCTCATTTCTTGAAACAGAAATGACATTCTCAAAACAACATGGACAAATCTCCAAACCACTTGGCAATTGTTCACAACTGAATTGAATTTCTCATTCATTCCATCAAAATTGCAAATGTCTCAGTACATGTCTCAATGTCTCAGTACATTTTTCAAATGATTAAGTACAAGCAGCCTACATTTAGCACAATTTCCAAGTGAATAGATCTTGTTGATCTAAACTGATTGTCAATTCTCAGTCTAATGGTTATTCTCTCCAAAACGTGTCAGCGTCATTTCATTGTTTAAGTCATCACATGAACAATAGTCTGTTCAATTGTCAAAATTATTCAGGAACATAATACCATGAATACCATATATGAATCTCTTGGAACATTTGATAAAATGATTACAGCAATTGACAGTCAGGTGCAACTAGAACTTGACTAACAAAGGCGGAGTCGGAGTTGGTCTCAGATGACCAATCAAACAGTATGTTTAGTTACCGTACAGGTGCTGTCCATGATTGTAAATGCTGCCAAACATGTATATATAGAGCTTGACCATGCAGGACCAGTACAATTTCTGAACATGGAGGCACCTGGCCAAGTAAATGAACAAGGGCAACTGCCTGCTCGAGGAAGAGGAAGAAGAAGAGGAAGAGGAGTAAGGGTGAGTGGTGGTGGAATAGGGGGAAGAGGCCGAAGAGCACGAAGACACTATGCTGTCCCTGATGAAGTTCGGGCCACAATTATAGATCACATCATCAACCATGGCCTCACAACAATGGCGGAGGCAGGTCGCCAAGTGCAACCTAATGTGCCTCGCTCTACAGTCTTCTCTATCATCCAAACCTTTCGCAGGGAAAACAGGTATGTAGTCAGTCAATGATGGAATTATATAATGTATAGGACAGGACACTGTGCATAGAGCAACAAATATGTTTATTTACTCATTTATGTATTCATTTAGTGTGTGTGTGTGATAGGCCTACAGTATTACAGTATCTTACCTCAGTGGGATGTTACGTATGATGCTAACAATGACAAGAAAAATATTGTAGAAAATAAACTATGGAATAGTATGGAATAGTTTATTTTCTACAATATTGATGATACAGTTTACAGTAGTATTCCAGTCACTGTGCAGTGATGCATTGGAATTGTGGTAAAGTTACTGTAGGTAAAACAACAATACGATTACATTGGTAACTCATTCTGTATGGAATACATAAGGTATAAATTGCAAATGGAGTGTTGTCCTTTGAATTCTATGTCTAGGATTGGACGACAACCTGGCACGGGTGGCCGAGGAAAACATGGTGTAACATGGTGTTTGCAAATAATGCCATCACATAGATCCGCACTGCAATCCTACAAGACAAAGCCATATTCCAAAATGTCACTCTATAAGCATCTCCACAATAGCCCGCATATTGAAGAAGCATCAGATGACAATGAAGCAAATTTACAGGGTACCATTTGAGAGGAAATCTGACAGAGTGAAAGAGCTGTGGTACCAGTATGTACATGTAAGTTAGTCACTGATTGTCCATCAAGATAACCTTTTTACAATTACCATAAGCAGTGGTTCCCGAAATGTATTGGTTTCAGTACCCACTTTACCTGATTTCTGAATCTAGGTAATCCAGGTATGAAAGTATTTGATTTACGTATCTGATTTATAGACATTTTGTCTAAAAACTGCAGCTTACTGTATGATGCAATTATCATTATATATCATTATAATCCTTATTTTCTTATTTTGAAGAATATAACATACAATACAGTAAGGAAAAGGGTCAAAGAGCTGCAATTACAGTAGTGCCTCCCATGTAAATCTATCTAATACTGTGGGTTTTACTGTAACATTTCAGTAAGTCTACTCATTGATAATTTTTCCCCTCCCCTTTCTGTCAAATACCCCCTGTAGTACCTCTGCATGGGGTACATGTACCCCAGGTTTGGAACCACTGGAATACTGGCCAGTAATATATTGAACTTGTGTAGAACATTCCTATGTGACTGTCTGTAACTGTTGTGTATGACTCTTCTGTATGACTGATTTGATATTTTCTTTTTTTACTCTATTGTAGAGAATAATGGCATTGCAAGGAAACGAGACCTCTCACATACTCGTGTATGTGGATGAGGCTGGCTTCAACCTGGCCAAGGGCCGAAGACGTGGCCGTAATTTTATTGGCCACCGGGCCACGGTGGATGTCCCAGGCCAGCGAGGGGGCAATATAACTATGTGTGCTGCCATTTCTGAGAATGGTGTGGCCACTCACATCCCCAGTCTTGGCCCATACAATACACAGAAGCTCCTCATCTTATTGGACCACCTTCATTTGTATTTGATCCCTGAAAATAAGAGAGGTCTCATACTGCCTCACCTACCACAATATATAATTGTATGTGACAATGTGAATTTCCACCGTGGCCTGCTTATCAGGGCCTGGTTCACTGCTCATCCAAGGATGGATATGGTGTTCCTACCACCTTACTCTCCTTTCCTCAACCCTATTGAGGAGTTTTTCTCCGCTTGGAGGTGGAGAGTGTATGAGCATCGGGCTCAAGATCAGAGGTCCCTGCTCCATGCAATGGACGCTGCCTGTGAGGATATTACAGGAGATCAGTGTAGGGGATGGTTGCGACATGCACACCGTTTCTTCCCTCGTTGCATCGCAAGGGAGGATATACGTTGCGATATTGATGAGAATCTGTGGCCAGACAGACAGCAGCGTGTGGATGGGCAGGAGGGTGAGGACGGTGGCCAGTGAAGAGATGTTACAGTAGTTGTGAAACTCCAGCTTTATTTACAGCATTGTAGGCTAAATGTAATTTTCCTTGTTTTTTGTTTGTGTGTTTATATTTCCGTATATTATGCTGTATACATTTTCTTTTTACTCTGATGTTTGGAAGTTACTTTGTGTGTGAATGATAATTGTTACAATACTGTAAAGTAATTTTTTCTTGACAGTATGAGTGCAATGTGTGATGTCAATCAAACCTTGGAGGCTACTCTTACCCTAAAATCTTTTCTTTTTTTTCAGTTTTATACACAATTGTATTAAGTTAGCTAGATAAAAACTGTACAGTAACCATTGTCAATGAAGGACTGGGCTAAGACTGAAAGGTGGACATGAGGGATATTTCAATGGTCCTCTGCCTTAGAGACAAAACATCTAAACATTTTGACTTGCAGTGCTTACACAATGCCAAAGGGACAAAGCATTTTGGGGGCACTGACTATTTGAATGAGAAAGAAATTTATTTTTGACACATGAGTGAACTGTTTTGGGAAAGATATGAGCTTTTGAAGGTGAACCATGGTGTTGTGCTGAACCATCCAGGTTATTTTGGCAAAAGCACCAAGAGAGTTGAGAACGTCTGGTCTGTTTCAAGAAATGAGCCAAAGCAATTGAGAAGAATCTTTGCCATTTTGGTAGCACTGACTCTTTATATGGGAAAGGAATATGGTTTTGAAGCATGAGTGAACAGTTTTGGGAGAGATGTGAGCTTTTGCACGTGAGTTATAGTGTTGTGCTGAACTGTAAGACTGTTTTGCCAAATGAACTTAGAGTTTTGAGAATGTCATTTCTGTTTCAAGAAATGAGCCAAAACAATGGAGAAAAACTGTAAGACAGATCCGCACTGCAATCCTACAAGACAAAGCCATATTCCAAAATGTCACTCTATAAGCATCTCCACAATAGTCCGCATATTGAAGAAGCATCAGATGACAATGAAGCAAATTTACAGGGTACCATTTGAGAGGAACTCTGACAGAGTAAAAGAGCTGCGGTACCAGTATGTACATGTAAGTCAGTCACTGGTTGTCCATCAAGATAACCTTTTTACAATTACCGTAAGCAGTGGTTCCCAAAATGTATTGGTTTCAGTACCCACTTTACCTGATTTCTGATTCTAGGTAATCCAGGTATGAAAGTATTTGATTTACGTATCTGATTTATAAACATTTTGTCTAAAAACTGCAGCTTACTGTATGATGCAATTATCATTATAATCCTTATTTTGAAGAATATAACATACAATACAGTAAGAAAAAGGGTCAAAGAGCTGCAATTACAGTAGTGCCTCCCACGTAAATCTGTCTAATACTGTGGGTTTTACTGTAACATTTCAGTAAGTCTACTCATTGATAATTTTTCTCCTCCCCTTTCTGTCAAATACCCCCTGTAGTACCTCTGCATAGGGTACATGTACCCCAGGTTTGGAACCACTGGAATACTGGCCAGTAATATATTGAACCTGTGTAGAACATTCCTATGTAACTGTCTGTAACTGTAGTGTATGACTGTTCTGTATGACCGATTTGATATTTTCTTTTTTTACTCTATTGTAGAGAATAATGGCATTGGAAGGAAACGAGACCTCTCACATACTCGTGTATGTGGATGAGGCTGGCTTCAACCTGGCCAGGGGCCGAAGACGTAGCCGAAATTTTATTGGCCACCGGGCCACGGTGGATGTCCCAGGCCAGCGAGGGGGCAATATAACTATGTGTGCTGCCATTTCTGAGAACGGTGTGGCCACTCACATCCCCAGTCTTGGCCCATACAATACACAGAAGCTCTTCATCTTCTTGGACCGCCTTCATTTGGATTTGAGCCCTGAAAATAAGAGAGGTCTCATAGGGCCTCACCTACCACAATATATAATTGTATGGGGCAATGTGAATTTCCACCGTGGCCTGCTTATCAGGGCCTGGTTCACTGCTCATCCAAGGATGGATATGGTGTTCCTACCACCTTACTCTCCTTTCCTCAACCCTATTGAGGAGTTTTTCTCTGCTTGGAGGTGGATAGTGTATGAGCAGCGGGCTCAAGATCAGAGGTCCCTGCTCCATGCAATGGATGCTGCCTGTGAGGATATTACAGGAGATCAGTGTAGGGGATGGTTGCGACATGCACACCATTTCTTCCCTCGTTGCATCACAAGGGAGGATATACGCTGCAATGTTGATGAGAATCTGTGGCCAGACAGACAGCAGCGTGTGGATGGGCAGGAGGGTGAGGACAGTGGTCAGTGAAGAGATGTTACAGTAGTTGTGAAACTCCAGCTTTATTTACAGCATTGTAGGCTAAATGTAATTTTCCTTGTTTTTTGTTTGTGTGTTTA
Source organism: Aquarana catesbeiana (assembly GCF_042186555.1). Lineage (NCBI taxonomy): Eukaryota > Metazoa > Chordata > Amphibia > Anura > Ranidae > Aquarana > Aquarana catesbeiana. The sequence goes on from NC_133328.1 coordinate 431,588,752, forward strand.
TATTTCTGTATATTATGCTGTATACATTTTCTTTTTACTCTGATGTATGGAAGTTACTTTGTGTGTGAATGATAATGGTTACAATACTGTAAAGTAATTTTTCCTTGGCAGTATGAGTGCAATGTGTGATGTCAAACCTTGGAGGCTACTCTTACCCTAAAATCTTTTCTTTTTTTTCAGTTTTATACACAATTGTATTCAGTTAGCTAGACAAAAACTGTACAGTAACCATTGTCAATGAAGGATTGGGCTAAGACTGAAAGGTGGACATGAGGGATATTTCAATGGTCCTCTGCCTTAGAGACAAAACATCTAAACATTTTGACTTGCAGTGCTTACACAATGCCAAAGGGACGAAGCATTTTGGGGGCACTGACTATTTGAATGAGAAAGAAATTTATTTTTGACACATGAGTGAACTGTTTTGGGAAAGATATGAGCTTTTGAAGGTGAACCATGGTGTTGTGCTGAACCATCCAGGTTATTTTGGCAAAAGCACCAAGAGAGTTGAGAACGTCTGGTCTGTTTCAAGAAATGAGCCAAAGCAATTGAGAAGAATCTTTGCCATTTTGGGGGCAGTGACTCTTTATATGGGAAAGGAATATGGTTTTGAAGCATGAGTGAACAGTTTTTGGAGAGATATGAGCTTTTGCACGTGAGTTATAGATTTGTGCTGAACTGTAAGACTGCTTTGCCAAATGAACTTAGAATGGAGAAAAACTGTAATGCAGCGATTTGACCCTTTTGCAACATGGTTACAACTGTGATTAAATGCTTTAATAAAGTGCTCTTCATTATGTGCTTTTTCCTTACAATCATTTGGTGTTTTTTTTTTTTTTTTTCTCATGGTTGAGGTCTTTATTTGTCTTTCATTTTTATTTTGTGGTTGAGCTGAGGGCAGCAGTCACTTTTAGTTGCTGTCCTGTCCATAGCAGCATTTGTTTGCTTTTGCTGCAAGGCTTTTCTTTAAAGGGGATGGTATCTTGGTGTTTTCTTTTGTTGTTGGGGTATATTGTTTTATATTTTATGTTGGGTGTTTAGGGACTTTATTTTAGGTTAAACTGTTTTTTTTCAAGGCTTCCCTTAAAAATTTCGTTTTAGTGATGGTATCTTGTGATTTTCATTTCTTTTGTGGGTGGAGAAGTGGAGAATTCACTGACCATCTATTCTTCCAAATGATTTTTGCTTGCAACAGGCCACTGGAATGAATCTAATTAGGTTGCGGCTTTATTTAAATCAAGCTAATTGTAAGATAAAAAAATCTGTTCCATTATCAAATATGTGCTGCCAGTGTACGCTGTTCTGAGACTGTCTACCTAAAGTGTACTGTTCTGTAACATCTCATACAGCCTTAGAGCATCCCACAAGCATGTTATTTTGGGAAATTGTGTTCTTTTAATAATGCCCTCAACGCCACATGAAAATACATTAAAATTACATTTTAAAATATTGTACAGCAGGGAAAATGTAATAGATTCTCCATTGCAGTTCTCAGCTCCCAGTGTAGTTTCTGACAGTAGTTTGCCTATTTGTTCTAAAAAAATTGGAAACATTTGGCAAACAATGTAACTCCTAAAGACCATATAATAGGATTCGCCACTGAGTTCAGGATTATTGAGTCCCATAAAATGAAATTTGTCTTTAAGATCGGGTTTACCAAATATTGAACAATATTTTCCAAACTCTCAGTAAAGAAAACCCAGGCAAATTGTAAACCCAATGAATCTGCTTACACTGCTAATATTTTTTTGAAAATCAAATCAAGCTAACTGCAAGGCAGGTGTCAAGTCACAAGCAGGAGCCGGAAAAAAGCAAATGCCATCACAACTACACAAAACACTTTAACCTAAGGATTATGGATGAGTTAAAGTTACAGTTTAAACACAAGTTAAGAGTAAACTTGAGCTGTTTGGGCTTTCATCACAGGATTTTTAGACCATTCAGCAGGAGCCATACATCATATATAGTACTGGTATTTTTACCACTACTATATCAGTCCACTTCCTATATGTCAATGGTTACTAAGAAAGTCCGACGGATGTGTCTGTCAGTCAGTGGGATGTTTTCTTTTGGCAGGCGTCAGGTGTGGTTCATTATGATTGATTTGGATCTTAACCTGAATGACTTGATTGATGATGGATGTACATTGTGGGACATGTTTTTTTTTTAAATAAAGGACTTGTTTGACAATGTAAGTGCCTTTTTTTACTGTTTACTTTTTTTTGTGGAATAAGTAGGGCTACTATGTAACCGTTATTCATTCACATGGGGGGGGTTGATATCTGGGCAGCTTCTTCTTCTCATTGGGGGCTTCAAGGTTCTGATAAGCCCCCTGCCCACAAGCCTCCACACTGGGCCAGGGTTGTGTAGAAGAAGCCTTTGTCCTCACCCAGCCTGGCAAGGTACCCCCCCCCCATCATATTCTACGCCTCTATGCTTGGATATTTTTGCATAGTTTTCCTATTAAAATTCACACCAGACCCAAGGGATCTTTAGGCATGCTATATTTTTATCAGACCTCATCAAAAATAAGTGTTTGGTAATTGTTTTTTGGTTCAACTTTGCTGATTTTTTTTTTTTTTTGGGGGGGGGCACCAAATAACATCTATATCAGACTTTAATCTAGGATAGGGGTCTGGTATAGATTAAATTAATCAATGGACATTTGTTTACAAACAAAAATAATGTGGCTAAAACCACTGCTACAGTGGGAGCAACTGTAAAGCCAGCATTTTGGCAAGCTGGCATTGAGATGCTGGACATGGTGGGTGGCAGGATGCATTTTTTTATACATTTTATTTGCTGGAGAAGTCACCTGTTTGCTCAGGAATAGAGATGGAGGTGGTAAAGTGGAAAAGGCAGAATCAGATGGAGGTGGCAAGTTGGAAAAGGTAGAATCAGATCGAGGAAGTAATCTATGATTGTGCCTATCCTGCATGGCCCAATGCTTACCCTCTTTCCCCTTAAAGTGCTCTAAGGTTAACCTCTCACACCCCTTGACAGACTTTCATACATTTTGCTTGAGGCTGCAGATAAGGAATCTTGTGTAGTGGGGGTGGAGGTACGATAGGAGGAGCAGGAAGGAGGAGGAATGTGGCTCTTTTGCTTGCAACCAATAGCATTCATGTGCTGCTTCCACTGAGCTCTGCAGTGAGTAGTCAAGTGTCTCTTCATGTGGTGCCAAATGGCTCATGGATTTCCTATGCTTGATACACTGGTGGCAGAGACTGCAAATGAGTACTGTGCTGCCTGCAGCATATGTGTAGAAAAAGGCCCACACCACACAGCTGAACTATGGGGAGTGGATCAGGGAATAACAGTGGCCTCATGGAGCAGTGCCATCCAGTGGAATATGGTGGCTGTTCCCTCCACTCTTCTGCAAGCTGTCCCTGGATGACATCCTGGCTTGCTGATGTTCTGTCTGTTCTTCACTTCCTCCTCTATTATTTCTGCCACCCAGGTATGTCAAAGATTTCTTGAAAAACCCCACCATCTTCTTCTCTGAAGCCAGCTTAGCAGTAACATGCAGCTGAAGGAACATCATTGCCAACTGATTCTCTATGCTTTTCGTGCATTGATTCTATACTCCAGTTGTTCTCCTCAACCCCAGATGCATTTAATTGCTGTGAAACCTCCTGCAGAAACTGGCTCAAATAATTCAGCCCACTCTCTCATGCCAGTTTACAGGGTAATGGCAGGTTTATCATTGGATAAGAATAAGGAACAGGATGGTTTTGCAGCTAAAGAAGACATTACTCTACTCTGCACCTAGCAAAAAGAGGTGGAGGATGAAGAGGGCTTGGTTAGCCACCCCACTGCCTCCTCCATGTGATCTGACTGTATAGCGCACACTCTACCAGAAAAGAAAATAAGATCTGCTGACCCCATAATAGCTGCATGGGAACATCCCAGACATAAAGATAATAGTTTTATTTATATAAAGTCCATGTGATTATGTGAGGAATTAGTGAAGTAATCTTCTTTAAAAACTAATTGAAAGAAATCCAACACCAGCAATGATATAAACTCCTCCCGTGAAACCTCCACCTCCAATAATAGGGATGCTTACCAGATCCCATTGATCTTCGATCTCTAGAAAGGTCAATTGAGCAATCTTAACCATCTATAAGCTATTTGCAGGTAGAGATGCACTCCTGTGGGAACTGACCACCACTGCTTATCTCCAGACCGCCCAGTTCCAGCAGCCCCACATTCCCCTGTTATGTACTACCTTCCTAAAATTCATAAAAATCCTATTGGTTCCATGGGATGTTCCATCATTAGTGGGATTGACTTAGTTACGTCTCAGGTGGGAAAATACATATAGATCATTACCTTCAACCACTACTTAAGGACACACCTTCTTACATCAATGATACAAGGCATACCATTAATCTGTTAAACAGTTCTTCATACAGGGAAGAAGTGCTGGGACAAGATAATTTAGCGCCCAGGGTGAAGACACCAAACTGCGCTCCCCCCCACACACACACACAAGATGTATGAGCATCATGTGTTAGCAAATCCCCCCCTCCAAAAAAAATAAAAAATTGAGCACTAATCGCCCCCCCCATCCCCATTTCTAACAGCCCCAATATTTCCTATCCTAGCACAAATCCCACCCCCCCATCACCTCTTCTAGCACAACCCCCCCAAATCCCCCTCTTAGCACAAATCCCCCCCATCTCCATGGCACAAATCCCCCCATCTCCATGGCACAAATCCTCTTTCCTGGCACAAATTCTCTCCCCCCCAACAGAAAAAATCCCCCCACCTAGCACAAATCCTCATCCTCCCAGCACATATCCCCCCACCTAGCACAAATCCTCATCCTCCCAGCACATATCTTACCCCTGTCTCCCCCCAAAATCCCCCCACCTAGCACAAATCCTCATCCTCCCAGCACATATCTTACCCCTGTCACCCCCCAAAATCCCCCTCCTAGCACAAATCCTCCCCCCAAATTTCCCTTCTAGAACAAATACCCCCAATCATCCCTACTAGCATAAATCCCCCCCCCATCCCCATTTCTAACAGCGCCAATATTTCCAATCCTAGCACAAATACCCCCCCCCCCCAAATACCCCTACTAGAAAAAAAAATCTTATCCTGGCACCCCTCAAATTCCTCATCCCAGGAGAACCCCCCCCAGAATTCCCTTCCTAACACAACAGCACAAATACACCCCCCCATATCATTCCCACCTGAGAAGTAATCATTTTCTCCCTACACTTGTGTCCTCAGTGCAGCTCTCCCTTCCCTCAGCTTGGCAGCAGCTTTCCTCACACACAGACCTCGGATACAGTGCAGCACAGCGCTCTGTGATGCCCATCTTCTGACGTTCTGAGATCCCGCTGCTGAAGGAGACCGGGATCACGGCGATCCTCTGAGTCCTCCCACCCTGCCTCTGGCCGTGAGTGAGCTCACGCCGCCGGCCAGGACTTCGAGGCTCCTCCATAGGGGGAGTAAAAAGTGAAGCTGACAGGGAAGGGAGGTGAAGCCAGTGCTTGTTGTGCCAGATGCAGGAGCGCACTCGGCACACTTACAGGCAATGTCCCAGGTACAGCGGCACTGGCTAGTGTGTATAATGACAGGCGTTAAGCACATTGCCAGCACTTCACCTGCGCCCCCCTCCTATAGAAAATCGTACCGCCCAGGGCATCCGCCCCTTCCGCCCCTGCCTTGTACCGGCCCTGCAGGAAAGGTTATTGGTTAGTCACCGCTGATGTGACTTCCCTATATACAATAATACCACATCAAGGGGGTCTGTCATCTGTGGAATCTTATCTTAACCAAGGGTCTGCTATACCCACCAAACAAATAGAGTTCGTCATGGAGCTCCTAAAGTTTGCTACCACACATAACTATTTTTGGTTTAGCTACAAGTACCATCTTCAAACTTGGGGAGTTGTTATGAGGGCAACCAATACTACTCTATTAAAAAGATTGTCTACAAACATTGGCATATTTTACGGAGTGACAGGATATTGTATCCAACCTTTCCTGATAAATCCCAAGTGGTGTATAGGGGTGTCTCTTCCCTAAGGAATAGGATGGCTCCTAACGTGTGTGATCCCCCTTGTAATAAACCCATGTTTTTTCAAAAGCTAACAGTTTTTTTTAAATGTAAAAAAAATGTTCCGTGTGTGCCATTAATGCAATTATGAACAAGAGAACAGATTAGTTTATAGCTAATAGTACGTCATATAATTTCCCTATTAAATCATTCATTACATGTTCTCCAAACGTGGTTTACATACCAACTTGCCCATGTAGTCTCCAATACATTGGGTGAACCACACGTGCCTTACAAGTTCATTTAGGTGAACACATAGGTAATATTAAGAGGGGTTTCAAAGGCCACTCAGTTTTGAGACACTACACAGAAACACATAATAGTGACCCTTCAGGTACAACTTTTCTGCGTATGGACAAATTGAAATTACATTGGAGAGGAGGCTCTGGATGACAAGAAATATGCAAATTAGAGATGAAGTGGATATATAATGTCAAAACATTCATTCCCTTTGGGCTTAATGTAGACATAGAAGTAAACACTTTTATTGATAATGCTTAGTGAGATCATACATTTTTTTCCCCTTTTTTTCCACTCCCTCTCCCCTCTTGAATTGCCACTTTTTGAAGCGAAAAAAAACATTTATAGATGATGTTGATATTTGTACATGCCATAGAGGATTGTTCTTTTATATAATTGCTCTTTTATATAAATTTATGAAATATTGTAAAATAGGCTTGAAATGCCCTAAGCCACGTTTATATCCCTTTTGAATGCAATACCATTTTTTAGCCACAAGATGGCCTGAATCGGGACAGAGAATTTTAATAATGTAAATTTCAAACATAATAAAATTTTCTGCTGGGAAGAATTCAATGTTTTTTCCCGGCCGTTATTGCTGCTGATCTCATGTATCATTATACACAGTTTCTACCTAATTTGGTCTGTTTTGGAGCCTGGATAATATATGTAGGGAACTGATACTCACTTGGATATTGCATCAATGGGCTATATATCATTCCCAGGGTTGATTTTTACAGCATAGCGCCCATGCCCCGGAAGCAGTCATTTATGACTAAACATGTAGGGCAGTGCTGCGTGCTGATGTAAATGCGGGTCGAATTGTTTGTCAGCAAAAGAGTGTTCAGGTTGGTGTTTTAAACATTTACTTCTGTAAGTGCAATTTTAATTATTTTAACCAATTAAGGACTGGAAGGATTTGCCCCCTTAATTCCCAGGCCATTTTTTGGGTCACTTTAACTGACATTTGCGCGGTTCTGCAACGTTGTACCAGAACAAAATTTATGTCCTTTTTTCCCACAAATAGAGCTTTCTTTTGGTGGTATTAGATCACCTCTGCAGTTTTTTTTGCGCTATAAACAAAAAAAAGAGCGACAATTTTGAAAAAAAAAAACAATATTTTTTACTTTTTGCTATAATAAATATCCAAAAAAAAAAAAAAGTCTTCATCAGCTTAGGCCAATATGTATTCTTCTACATATGTTTGGTAAAAAAAATCGCAATAAGCATATATTGATTGATTTGCACAAAAGTTATAGCGTCTACAAAATAGGGGATAGATTTATGGCATTTTTATAAATTATTTAATTTTTACTAGTAATGGTGGCGATCAGGACTGCGACATTGCGGCAAACAGATCGGACACTTTTGACACTTTTTTGGAACAGAGCTAGAAATAGCCACTGATTACTGTATAAATGTCACTGGCAGGGAAGGGGTTAACACTAGGGGGCGATCAAGGGGTTAAGAGCTCCCTAGGGAGGTGTTTCTAACTATGAGGGCGGTGTACTGACTGGAGGAGGAGAGAGATCACTGTTCCTGATCACTAGGAACAGCAGATCTCTCTCTCCTCCCCTGTCAAAACGGGGATCTGTTTTTTCCCTCTATACCTTGGTCCATGGTATCTGGCATGGCCGGTCTGGAGATAAGCTGTGGGGGGCAGTTCCCACAGGAGTGCATCTCTACCTGCAATACCTTATAGATGGTTACGATCATTGCTCAATTGACCTTTCTAGAGAGTGAAGGTCATTAGGATCTGATAAGCGCCCCTATTATTGAAGGTGGAGGTTTCACAGAAGGAGTTTATATCACTGCTGGTGTTGGATTTCTTTCAATTCGTTTTTAAAGAAAATTTCTTCACTAATTCTCACATACTCACGTGAAATGAAAAAGTATTTGCCCCGTTTCTGATTTTTATTTTTTTTGCATATTTTTCACACTTAAATGACTCAGATCACCAAACTAATTTCATTATGTTTGAGTAAATACAAAATTCAGTTTTTAAATTATGGTTTCATTTATTAAGGCAAAAAAGCTGTTCAAATCTGCCTGGCTTTATGGGAAAAAGTAATTGCCCCTAAACCTAATAACTGGTTGTGCCACCCTCGGTGGCAACAACTGCTATCAAGCGTTTGCAATAACTGGCAATGTGTCTTTCACATTGCTGTGGAGCAATTTTGGTCCACTCTTCTTTGCAGAATTGTTTTAATTCGGTCACACTGGAGGGTTTTCCAGCATGAACGGCCTATGTAAGGTCATGATACAGCAGCTCAATTGGATTTAAGTCCGGGCTTTGACTAGGCCACTCCAAAACCTAAATTATGCTTTGTTTGAATCATTTGGAGGTGGACTTGCTGTTGTGCTTCGGATCATTGTCCTGCTGCAGAACCCAAGTGCACTTGAGCTTGAGGTCACAAACTGATGGCCGGACATTCTGCCTTAGTATTTTCTGGTAGAGCTCAGAATTCATGGTTTCATCAATTATGGTAAGTCGTCCAGGTCCTGAAGCTGCAAAGCAGCCCCAGACCATCACACTACCACCACCATGTCTGACTGTTGGTATGATGTTCTTGTTATGAAATGTTGTATTCGTTTTATGCCAGATGTAATGGGACCCACACCTTCCAAAAAGTAGAATTTTTGTCTCACCAGTCAACAGAATATTTGCCTAAAAGTCTTGGGGATAATATAGATGTTTTTTGGTAAATGTGAGATAAGCCTTTGTGGTTTTTTTTGGTCAGCAGTGGCTTTGGCCTTGGAGCTCTCCCATGGATGCCATTTTGGCCCAGTCTCTTTCTTATTGTTGAATCATGAACACTGATCTTACCTGAGGCAAGTGAGGCCTGCAGTTCTTTAGATGTTGTTCTGGGTTCTTTTATGACCTCCTGGATGAGTTGTCGTCATGTTCTTGGAGTAATTTTTGTATGCCAGCCACTTCTGGGAAAGTTTACCACTGTTCCAAGTTATCTTCATTTGTGGATAATGGCTCTCCCTGTGGTTCACTGGAATTCCAAAGCCTTAGAAATGGCTTTGAAACTCTTCCTAAACCGATACATGTACTTTTTTTGTTTCTAATGCCGCATACACACGAGCAGACTTTGGTCCGATGATCTTTCCAACGGACTTTGTAGCGTAGGTGCGCCGGACTTACAAACGGACGGACTTGGACACACACGATCACTCCAAAAGTCCGATGGTTTTGAACGCGGTGATGTACAGCACGTACGACGGGACTAGAAAAAGGAAGTTCAAGCCCATTACGCCACCCTTTGGGCTCCTTCTGCTAATCTCGTGTAGAAGTTTGGTTAGAGACGATTCGCGCTTTTCACACTTATTTCGATCATTTTCTGTGGTTCAGTTTGTGCTTGTGAGGTTTGTATCTGGTTTTCAGTGTATGTTGGTCAGTTCGTAACCTGCCTAGGAGGCCGTTCCTGATCTTCAGGTCGCTCTTCATAGGCCTTGCTGTTTTTCAGTGCGTTTGTTCTAAGTTTGTTTGTTTGACCAGCCGACCGTTTTGAAGCCATGGTGCGTGGATGTACTCGTTCTCGAGTTCGTGCTGCATGAGGACTTGGTGTTGGGGTTAATACTTTGACTCGAGTCCAGTCCATGAACAGGGTGAGGAGGAGTTCATGGACGAAGAATTGGTTGCACCAGCGTGACCAATTCTCGCACATGCCTTTGCTCCATGAGATCCGTGAGAATAATCCTCAGGATTTCAGGAATTATCTCAGGATGACGGACCCTGTTTTTCAATGTCTGCTGGCTATGCTGACCCCTTATATCTGCAGGCAGGATACCTGCATGAGGCAAGCCATTACTGCGGAGCAGAGGCTAGTTGCCACGTTACGTTATTTGGCGACTGGGAGAAGTCTTCAGGACTTGAAGTTCTCGACAGGCACCTCCCCCCAGGCTCTGGGGATCATGATCCCAGAGACTTGTTCTGCCATAATTCAGGTCCTGCAGAAGGACTTTATGAAGGTAAGTTTTTTATCCTTTAACATTACATGATATGTATTGAATGTTTGCTAATGTATTGTCTACATTTCTTCGTTACCTAATTACCATGCTTGGAATATGCTGTGAATGTCCCCTTTATCTTCATGCATGCATGTTTTTTTTTCCTAATTAATTTTTTGCCCTACATGCATATGTACCTTCACTAACCTCCCCACCATGCAATCCTGGGTCCATTTATACCTATAGCCTATAGTCCCTTTAACAATGTATATTGTCAGCTCCATTGTACTGCTTTACCCTCCCCCACCCCCTCAAATGTCTCCAAATGTCATGTGTGTTCTTCTACTAAATTAGAACCCTCCCCCCACCCCCTCAAATGTCTCCAAATGTCATGAGTGGTCTTCTACTAAATAAGACTCCCTCCTCCACCACCTCAAATGTCTCCAAATGTCATGTGTGGTCTTCTACTAAATTAGAACCCCCCCCACATACAAATTGATCAATGGTCCATCAGAGGGGGTGAGTAATCTTATAAGCGGGCCTTATGTTTTAGATTTTTAGAAATAATACATTAAAAAAAGTTAGGCTGCTGTTGTTCAAGAATGTTTTTGTGTAATCTGCTAGCAAAGTTATGTTTCAAAGTACTTATATTTTTTTTTTCTTGTTTGACTCCACAGTTTCCTTCCAACCCACAGGAATGGTAGACTGTGGCCTCCCACTTCGCTGACCGTTTGGACTTTCCCAACTGTGTCTGGGCGATTGATGGGAAGCATGTCCGCATTGTGCCACCACCCCATTCGGGGTCTTACTACTTTAACTATAAGGGGTTTAATAGTGTAGTATTGATGGCGGTGGTCTCGGCACAATTGGATTTTATGTTCGTGGATGTGGGGACGAACAGCTGGATATCGGACGGAGGAGTCTTTGCACAGACCGAGTTGTGCCAGCGTCTCCAGACTGGTGGCCTGGGATTGCCACCTGATGACCAGAACGTTGATGGACTCCCCTCAGTTTTCATCGCAGATGAAGCGTTTGCTCTTGGTGAGCACTTGATGAGGCCGTCCCCCCAAAGGTTCCTCACCCCTGAGAGGAGGGTATTTAATTACCGGATGGCCAGAGCAAGAAGAGTTGTGGAGAATTCCTTCGGAATTCTGGCCAGCTGGTTCCGTTTGTTCCTCTCGGCCATAAATCTGGCGGAATATAAAATCAATCATGTCATAATGGCTTGCTGCATTCTCCATAATTTTTTGAGAAGACATTCTTCAACATATATAACCTCTGTTGGGCCCGAGGCCAGACTTAGTGGAGAATCTCCACTCACAGGCCTGGATACTGGCCGTACTGGCTTGGCCCCCCAAACCGCCCATCATGAGCGGGACAGATATGTCAATTATTTTAATGGTCGGGGGGCCATTGCAATGCCAGAACATCTTTAAACTTTTACAAAATAAAAAGAAATTATTTTGGATCAAATCTCTTGTTTTTATTCTTGTTTGCATGTTTTTTTTGGCTGTCTCCTAGTGCACTTGTAGTGGAAAGTGCATTTCCCTTTAGTCAATAAGGCCCTTTGTCACTGTAAACACCCAAAAAATTAAGAAACTGGTATTGATAAATAATAAGCCACACACATTGTAGTATTAAAAACATTTTACTGTGTGCACATTGAAAGGTGCATTTTTTTTAAACTTGTTTCTTTATTTTTTTTTAATTTTTGTTTAATTTTTTGGGGTTTTAAAAAAAAAAAAAAAATATATATATATATATATATATATATATATATATATATATATATATATATATGTGTGTGTATATATATATATATATATTGGTTATTTTAGGCATATTTATCCAAAAATATTTTTTTGACAAATTTTTGATTGACAACAGGGTTTTTTCACACATAATAAAAAAACAAAACAGGAACTTACAAAGTTCAACATGTCAAAAACTGTGCTGGTGATGTCACCCATGTATAAGCAAAATTTAGCAGATGCACACAAATTGTGAGTCCAAATGGTTAAAGTCAACATGTGCTATCTCCCATCATGGGGGAGCAATGGACGTGTTTTGTGTGTGCAATCCCTTTTTTCCTCTCACAAACTAACATTATTATGAGGAAGGGGTTGCAAGCACAAAACAAGTACATTGAGATCCCCTGATGGCAGATAGCACATGATGACACACCGTGTGCATCTGCTAAATTTTGCTATTACTATTTCACAACTTTAAAAATTTTAAAATTCTAAAATTTTACAATGAAATGAAGAACATGATTGATGTTTTTAGGCAAAAAGTGATTAGATTCTGCCCAAAACATCAATCATGTTCTTTATTTCCTGTTGCATGCTGTCCAGCCGATTTCTCATGCTGTCAATTTGTTCTCGCATTCGATCAATTTGGCCATTCCACACCATTATCTGCCCAATCAGTCTTTGTGCACTGTCTGTGCTAAATGGCTCCACCGCTTGGCCTTCCACAACCAGAACAGCACTTAAAATTTGTGGAGAAAAATGTGTTAAGAAATATGCACGCTTAAATAAACTACCTTAAGCTGGGGTGTCAGTCACTCACTTGGTGGGGTGTAAATCTCGCACACTTCCTCCACCTCTCCTTCTTCAAGATCGTCGGGTGGGCATGGTCTTGGGCTGGGGCTTGGGGTAATTCCTGCTTCAGGCTGGTGACTTGGGGGGTCCTGGGATCCTCGGACTGTTGTCTGAGTCTTTTCTCCCCTATGAGAATGAAACAAAAGGTATACTTAAAACACAGTGATATTTCAGTCCAGAAATAGGAATATGAAACCTTGCTTTGAAGTGGTGGACAATTGTCTGTTTGTTACAAAAATATTTTTGAAGACACGATTCAAATTCAGTTTGAACAAAACTGACAAAAACTTCACATTTTGATGCAAGTTTCACAGATGGAGACACCTCAAGTATCCCCTGGAGCCCCTGTGTGGATTACCCTCAAAAATGTTCCGTGGTGTCACACAGTACACTAGTGCTCATGAGTCCGGATGTGGAAACAGCTGCTGTGTTCTGTCCTTACATTACACTGAATCATTTTTTTGATAAGCATTCTAGTTTCAAACCCATCTACACAACATCAAAAAATTATTTTAATAGGACAAATTATCCAGACCAAAATGTATGTACAACCCTGTACCATCGTATTTTTTGCAAAACAAACGCCATTTTATTATTATCATATGTATTTTAAAAAGAACGGTCTTTACGAACGATGCTGTATAAACAAAAAGCATATGGATCAGCATGCAAGTTAAGTATCGCAATAGGAACACACAACAAGTACTTATTTTTTTAAAGCACCTTCTTGATTCGCCAATATTGTTCAGGCTTCCTAGTTTTTAGGTCAGACCACCGCTTCCTCAATTGTTCTTTAGCCTGTTTAATGCCAAATTTTTCTTCAATAGCGGTGACAACTGAGGACATTATTTTGTCCTTCCGCATATTGGGTCGGGCGTACGGTCCTTTTTTGTATCATAGTCCTCCCTTCTCAATATGGACACCATTTCCCCCATCTCTTCAAAGGCCATGTTGGTGGCCTTATATCTCCTCCTGGATCTGGATGGTTGTGGCTCCAGGCTTTCCTCCGCGCTTGTTCCAGATAATCTCTCCACTGTCTCTTTCTCTATATACTCCCACTGCGCGAAGAGTGAAGGGGCGGGGAAAAATCATCCTAAAGAACGTCAGGGGCAGGCAACGCTGGCGTAGCATGACACATGCGCAGTGTATATAAAGCTATTACGCTGGCCTACGTATGTCCGAACGAAGTAGCGAGCGTCATAAACGAAGGTAAGATTTAAACGTGGGTGTGTGCTTTGTATATGTGTTTGGTGTGTGTGTCTGTGTGTGTGTGTGTACCCTATTTTCTGATAAAAATAATACTGGGAGTTTGGACTAACATTGCAGTTGTTATCTTCTGTCTTGTCTTTCAGCAAAAATGAATCCCTTTAAGGAGGAGGAATTTTGGTATCGTTTTATTGATCTGTGTCAAGAGAACAGAAACCTGTGGGAGGTCAAGCACCCATTGTATTTCATTAGACATGCAAGGAAGGCAACACTGGGGAGACTTCTGGAATTTGTCAAGACTCGAGCCCCCCAGGCAGACATTAACCACTTACCGACCGGCTCCTGTACATTTACGTCGGCACTTTGCTGCCACAACTGAGGTATCCATCATTACCAAAGCCGGTCGTGTTTCCGATAATGGTGGTCTCCACGGCAGATTCGCCGCAAGAACACCATTATCGGCGGCGGGAGAGGTGCCACCCCCCTCCCGCTGCTCTCCTGCGCCCTCCGCCGCTTACCTGAGCCGTCGGTAGTGGTGGAGGAGATCAGGACCTGTCAGTTCCTCGGTATGGAGACGAGTGAGGCTAAGATGGCGCCCACCCGTCTCCATACCATAGAACGGTGGAAGCGACGTCATAACGTCAGCTCCGCCCATATGTCTTAAAGGCATTTTTTTTGTCATTTTTTAAACAATTTTTTTTTTTTTTAATTTTAGTGTAAATATGAGATCTGAGGACATTTTGACCCCAGAACTCATATTTAGGAGGACCTGTCATACTTTTTTCTATTACAAGGGATGTTTACATTACTTGTACTAGGAATAAAAGTGATCCAAATTTTTAAAAAAAAAAAAACTGTGAAAAAATAATTAAAATAAAGTAAAATAAATAAGAAAAAAAAAAATTTTAAAGTGCCCTGTCCCGACGAGCTCGCGCACAGAAGCGAACGCATACATGAGTAGCGGTGATCAAACCACACATGTGAGGTATCGCCGTGACTGGTAGAGCAAGAGCAATAATTCTAGCCCTAGACCTCCTCTGTAACGCAAAACATGCAACCTGCAGAATTTTTTAAACGTCGCCTATGGAGGTTTTTAAGGGTAAAAGTTTGACGCCATTCCACGAGCGGGCGCAATTTTGAAGCATGACATGTTGGGATCAATTTACCTGGCGTAAAATTATATTTCACAATATAAAAAAAATTGGGCTAACTTTACTGTTGTCTTATTTTTTTATTCAAAAAAGTGAATTTTTTCCAAAAAAGTGCGCTTAGAAGACCGCTGCGCAAATACGGTGCAAAAAAAAGTATTGCAATGACTGCCATTTTATTCTCTAGGGTGTTAGAAAAAATATATATAATGTTTGGGGTTCTAAGTTATTTTCTAGCAAAAAAACCTGTTTTAAACATGTAAACACCTAAAATCCAAAACGAGGCTAGTCCTTAAGTGGTTAAGTTTGTGGAAAATAAAATTGGGATCTTGCGTAATATGTACAAGTGGGAATACAGGAAGATCCAGGATTCCCTCAAATCTGGAGCAGCAGCAGACAAGGTTTATGTTCCCAAGCTGTGGTACTACCCAAAACTGAGATTTCTGGATGACCAGACAGAAGCAAGGCAATCACTTTCGACTCTTCCCTCCACCCTTCCCTCCACCCTTCCCTCCACCTCCACCCTTCCCTCCACCCCAGCTGAGGTGTCCATGGAAGAACTGGGCCCTTTCATCCTTGATGAAGTGGATGCACCCAGCTTCAGCCAGGTATACTTTTTTTTTTGAATTTTGGTTTGTGTAAATAATTGCTTAAAAATCAATGATTTAATCACAATTATTATTATGTATACATATCACTAGACAGTAGTGGCCAAAAATGTACTTCAAAGATTGGTGAACAGCTAGAATAATGGTGGGGTAAAAATGATAGCCTTTTATATTTGTTTAGAATTATATTTGCAAGTTATGAGCTGAAAATTGTGTGTGATTGAGGAAGCAAAAATTACAACTATGTCCCTTTTTTTATACACAGGATGAGCTCAGCCAGGAGGAAGCCGTGCCCAGTGATATAGAGGAGGAGGCCTTGCCCAGTGGGAGAGAGGAGGAGGCCGTGCCCAGTGGCAGGCAGGAGGTGGCTGGGCCCAGTAGAAGCCTCACCGAATGTCAGGTGCCTCCCCTCTGCATTACCACCAATAGGCCCAGGAAGATGAGTCGAACAGAGGAGGAATCACTAGCCCTCATTCGGGAAGCCAGCCAAATGCTCAGTACCCCCCCAATGCTGAAGAGGCCTATGGAACTTATATGGCCACCAGGTTGGTGGAACTTGAGAAGGGGCAACACCTCTTCTGTGAGGGGATTATTTTTCAGGCCTTTCAGAAGGGGTTGAGAGGGGAGCTTACTCCAACAAACCATATTTCAGATGAAGCCCATCCTCTTGCTCCTCCTCCTCCTGGTGCCACAAGTACACCACCAGAGGCACAGCCTCCAAGGAAGGCTGCAGAGAAGCGTGGCGGGAAGGCTGCAGGGTAGCGTGCAGGGAAGGCTTCACGTAAGAGTCGAAAGTGATTGCCTGGCTTCAGGCTGGTTGACAGAAGACGCAGATTGTGCTCCCTATTCGCAAGATCCCAATTTTGTTTTCCACTGACTTGATGTGTGTCCTGGGGGACAAAAGGCTTCACAAATTCCAAAAGTGTCTCCAGTGTTGCCTTCCTCATTTCTGTTTTTCCCAGAATAAATGGATATTTTATTTACCTTAAATTATTTACTACGTGTTTTTATTCAAAAAGGACATTTTGTTTGTGAGTAGGCAGGGACCTGTCAAAAAGACTATGGGGGTTATTTACAAAAGGCAAAATCATTTTGCAATTCAAGTGCAAAGTACAAGTGCAAAGTGCACTTTATAAATTGCACTGCAAGTGCACTTGTTGGAAGTGCAGTCGCTGTAAAATCTGAGGGGAAGATCTTAAATGAGGGGAAGCTCTGCTGATTTTATCATCCAATCATGTGCAAGATAAAATGATTTATTTTTTGTTTCCTTGCATGTGCCCCTCGGATCCACAGTGACTGCACTTTCAAGTGCTCTTTCAGTGCAATTTCAAGTGCACTTTGCACTTGTAGTGCTAAATGAATTTGCCTTTTGAAAATAATGCCCCTATGTCAAATTAACAAGGGACACCAACCTCATTAAGGTTCATTAACAATACAAAATAATAAGGTTATTGTGGTAACTTGAAACTCCATAAAAAAATTAAACATTTAAATCAATAGATTTTTGAGAATTTATCACAAATTGGAAAATAGATATTGATGAAATATAAAAGTACAAAAGATGAGTCAAATAAATAATTTTCTATATTATTTCTGGAGATCTGGCTTTTAAAAACTATAATATTAGTCATGACATGAGGATAAATAATGAAGAAAGTATTCTGTGAGAACTCTGTGTGAATATAAGCAGCAAAACAACTTAATTCTTCTCGCATTATAAAGCAAAAAAGAATGCGCTGTATTAAAAGATCACTGAAGAGGAATGTGCTAGCTTCAATACGAAGGCTAGTTTTACAAAACCGAGCGCTTCCATCTTGTACTTACTTCAGAGCATGCATCAGTTTTGGTCCGTCGGAATAGCACACAGACGAACAGTTTGTATGCTAGAAAGCCGAGTCGGTCGGAAAGATTTGAAACATGTTTCATTTCTATGTCCGTCAAACTTTTGGGGAAAAAAAGTCCGCTGGAGCCCACACACGATTGAATTGTCCGACGGACTCCGGTCCGCCGGACCAAGTATGCCATAAAATCCGCTCGTGTGTACGCGGCATTATATGTTCTTGATTTTTTTTAGATTGTGGCATGATGTGTGACTTTTTGTGATCTGTTAGCTTGCTTCACTTTGTCAGACAGCTTCTATTTATGTGATTTCTTGATTCAACAGGTCTGGCAGTAATCAGACCTGGGTATGGCGTGTGAAATTTAACTCAGCTTTCCAAAAAATTGTGGTTAATCACAGTTCATTCATGATTCAGCATGGGTGGGGGGAATTACTTTTTCACATAGGGCCAGACAGGTTTGAACAGCTTTTTTCCCTTAACAAATTAAATATAATTTAAAAACTGCATCTTGGATTTACTTGGGTTATCTTTATGTAATATTAAAATTTATTTGATGATCTGAATCATTTATGTGTGAAAAATATGCAAAAAAATTAAAAATAAGGAAGGGGCAAATACTTTTTCACAGCACTGTATTTAATACATTTGTGTTATGTTTTACTGAATGTATACTTAAGTTACTTTGTATTGCACAAGCTCTGTTTTTCTTATATTTGTATGCACTATGGTTATATCACATGGTTGGGTTGCTGCTTTGCACAAATTATTTTCGATATAGTATTGGAACTAGTGCGGTTTCTGAAAAAGATTTCTATAACGTTAATAGTGAATTTAATAGTGAATTTCCTGTTTTGTTTTTTTTTACCAGCTATGATGACAGCTGGATGGGGAATGCACTTCAAAATCCAGCTTTTTCAGTGTCATTGATAAATTCATGCTACTGCTGAACCCATAAATTAAAAATGAAATAAATAAATAAAAAGCCCTAACACAATTGTATAGAGATTTTTTTTTCAAAAAAGTAAAGAACAAATTTGAATAAAAACTAAAAAAGATAAAAAAGCAATAAAACACACCCCCAACAAAACAAACAAAAAAAGAGGGAAAGCAGAAACACACAGTAACAGAATGCAACCCCCCCCCCCCCCAAAAAAAAAACAAAAAAAAAACAGTAGTTCTAATAAGGACTATTGGATCTGTTCCCAGTTAATCCAGGCACAGTAACCCTCCACTCTCCCTGGCCCTACAAACTGCAATTCACTGTAATGTACCAGAGGCAACATACAACACTAAATATAGCACTGTATTTAGCACACTAGAACAGTTCAATAGCACAAACTGTCTCTCACTACTAACTGCAACACGGAAATAGGGCTGCTGGAAGAGCTGACTTTCATTGGCCAAAACACATGATTTTCCATAGTAATCCACCTAACCAGAGTTTACAGTGTTCTGCAATGCATTATAAGTTCATCTTAGCACCTCTGCTAAACAACCTTGAAAGTTTGAAACATCAAACATGGAAAGTTTGGACTGAACCCAACCCAAAATTCATCCTTAGTGCTTATGCTGTTAGGTATGAGAATGCATTACTCCACATTGCCAGCAGCTACAGTGCTTAGGCTTTTTATTGATCATTACGGTATGTAAACTCTTGAATGAACATATCTTAGTTACAGTTTAATAAAAAAAAGAGACAGATCAGAGACAATAATAAAAGTACAACACACACAGATTGCAAGATTTTACATACAGTCTTTCAAAATAGCTTTTCACACAAGAGTATGGATAAAACATAACATCAATAAAATGCAAGTGGTAATAAAACTGATATTTTTATTCATGCATTGAAAGTTGGAGCACAGTTTATGAATGCTATTTAAACTGCATGCATTAGTTTCAGGCTAGCACCAACAGCTAATAAATCTCCCCTTTATGCATCCATCAGGAACTAAGCTTGAAAAGTGCATAGAGATTAGGAAATAGCACACAAGAAAACAAACCTTTGATTGGTATTCTGTCAATCAAAGGAACCTTACCTGAAATGACTACAAGTTGAAATATTAGGCAATGCACGCAGTTTTTTTTTCGAATGTATATTTTATTTCTAATGTTCAACACAACGTTTCCACATTGCTTTCAGCTAGCTTCTAATTAATAGCTATGTTTTATTGTGAAAGTAATGATTTTTCCATCGTTATCTCTTTTCATTTTGTGACATAATTAGATAAGAGGCACACGTTCTGAAGAGTTTCTAGAGAAATGCAAAAAATGGTTTAAATAATGAAAATCATTTTGCCTGATATTCACAGTTTTAAAGGTAGTCTGTGGCAAAAATAGAACTCAGATATGCATCAATTGACTTTTACAGGGCCATTCCAGCCTAAACCAACATTTCAGTTTTTGTTAGATGCTTAAAAGGTAAACCAGCTTCCAATTTTATGTATCTATTGGGGACTCTTTATTTATCTGTGCTTGAGTTTATGGAACTAGATTATTGTAAAGGGTTTCAAGTTACCACAACACCATTATTATCTTGTATTTTTTAACCTCAAGGAGGTTGTTTGGTGTTGGTGTCCCTTGTTAATTTGGCATTGTATTTTTGAAATGTACCTGCCTACTCGCAAACAAACTGTCCTTTTTGAACTAAAACACATAGCCAAGTATTTGTGAAAATAAACTAGGCATGTATTAGGGGTCAGAACAAAATAAAGAGGAAGGCAACACTGGATAAACTGGTGAAATTCACGAAGCCTTTGTACCCCAGGGCACACATCAATTATTTGACAGGCAAAATTGGTAGCCTGAGGAGTCCATCTAATAGGGAGCAAAATCTGGTCCAGGACTCCGAGGGATCAGGAACAGCAGCAGATGACATATATGTCCCGAGGCTGTGGTCATACAACAGCCTGCATCTTTTGTCAGACCAGACTGAACCCAGGCCATCACTCTCTTGTCTTCCTTACACGCTTTCTTCCACGCTTGCTTCTGGGCTGTGGCTCTGGTGTTGGAGTTGTGGCAGGAGGTGAAGGAGATGGAGGAGGATGAGGATGGTCCAACTCACACAGGTGGGTTTTGCTTGTGATTTCGCCCCTCAACCTCTTATTTAGTGCCAGATAGATCACTTCCTCACAAAATAGGCATTGGCCCACCACCATTTCCTGCATTTTGCTTGCTACCATGCAGGCATAGGCCTCTTGAAGATTGGGGGTGGTTCTGAGGGCTGCAGTAGCCTGCCAAATCAAAGAAAGCACTGACTTCTCCACGTTACTCCCCTTCCTGGGCCTTTTTGTTGGAAGGCGGAGGGGAGGATCTGGGATTCGGTCAGGCTACTGGGCCAGGCCACCTCCTGGCTGCCACTTACCCTTGCCACTTCCTGGCTGCCATTTTCCCCACCACCTCCTGGCTGCCACTTTCCCCCGCCACCTCCTGGCTGCCACTTTCCACAGCCTCCTCCTGGCTCAGGCTTTCCTGTGTATGAAAATGGGACGTAGTTTTAGTTTATTGTTCATCAATCAAACACAATTTTGAGAAATATGTTAAACAATGCTATACCTGACTCAAGTTGGGCTCCTCCACATCTTCTACCTGGGTGAAAAGCCCAGGTTGGACTTTGGAAGCCTCATCTGAGGTGGACGGAAGAGTGGAAGGAAGTGTGGAAGGAAGGGTTGAAAGTGATGGCCTGATTTCAGTCTGGTCTGACAAAAACCGCAGTCTGTCATAGTACCACAGCCTGGGGACATAAACGTCATCTGCTGCTGCTCCTGATCTCATAGAATCCTGGACCTTCTTGTGCTCCCTATTATATGTGCTCCTCAGGCCACCAATTTTGGCCTTCAAATAGTTGATGTTTGTCGTGGGGATCTGCGTCTTCACCAATTCCAGAAATTGATCCAGCGCTGCCTTCCTCTTTCTTTTATTAGTATAAAAGGGTGTTTCACCTGCCACAGACAGGGCAGCTCTCTGTACATATCAATCAATTAGGGGAGGAAGTCGTGATCATTGAATCGATCCATTTTCTCTGCAAGACACAACACAAGACAAACCCTAATATCAGGCTAAACTCTCCTAATCTTGTCCCAATATAGGCCTCAATCTAGAAGCAGTATAGACCACTGATGCCCCAAGTTCAAATTGTACCTTCGTTATCACGATCAGCACTTATGCTACTCCGTCCTCCGCTCACAGATCGTACGTACGACGCACGCGTGTTATGCTTTATATGCACTGCGCATGCATGAAACTCCGCCCACCCCTGACGTTCTTTCTAGTCTATTCCCCACCCCTTCTCTTTCGGCGCAGTGGGAGAGCACATGGCGAAGAAAGTGCAAGTGCATGCAGAGGAGAGCAGTAACGAGGAGGAAGACGAAAGCCCGGAGCCACAAACATACCGATCCAGGAGATTTAAGACCTCTAATATGTCCTTTGTAGAGATGGTGGAGATGGTGGACATCTTGAAGAGGGCAGACGATGACGGGGAGCATGGACCTTACCCAAACCCAAATGTGAGAAAGACCAAGATCATTGCTAAAGTTGTGAGAAGTCTGCAGAAGAATTTTGGGGTACGGCAATCCAAGGATCAACTGAGGAAACGATGGCAGACCTCAAATTGAGGGAGCAGGATCAGTACAGAACAATCACGAGAGTGCTGCAAAAAAGTAAGTATTTTGTCATATGTTCCTATTATTATTATTACGTTCATGCTGCTCCATGTGCATTTCTTTACTGTTGTACAGTTTAAAATGGCAAGTTTCAGGTTCGGGGGAACACAGTAATCGTTTGCAGTAAACATTGTTTGTTCGCTCACTAATACAATGTTTTTGGCATATGCAGGTTAACTACATTTGTTCATGCCTATTTGTATTAAAAAGAAGTTTAGTACATTGTTGTCTAGATGGGTTTGTAACTAAAATGAAAAGCAAACATGATTCAGTGTAAGGAGAGGACACTCAGCAGCTGTTTACACATCTGGATGCAGGAGCACTAGTGTGGGACACCAGAACAATCTTTTTAGGGTGTTCCACACAGGTGCTCCAGTGGATACTAGGGGTCTCTACATGTGTGCTACTTTACCAAAAGAGGTAAGTATTCCAGCTTTAAGAAAGGGAAAAAATCATGTCTTCAGCTTGGAACTCTGTCAAAACAGACAATTGGACAACACTTCCAAACAATGTTTCGTATTACTATTTCTGCCCTTAAATATCCATGTGCTAAGTATACCTTTTTTTTATTCACATAGGGGAGAAAAGACTCGGGACATCAGAGGACACCAGGGACCCACAACCTCCTAAAGAAGGGGGAATCCCCACACCACAACTAGAGGATGTGGAGAAAGGAGAGGTTTATGAATTGGGGCAAAATAGTGACCACAACAGGTGAGTGTCTGAGACCACAGCTTCAGGTAATAGATGTACGCCTGCATATTTATAATACATGGTGTGCTTTTTTAATTTTAGGTGATGTGGATGTTGTGGAAGAAGAAACTCATTTCACAAGTGCAAGTGCACATGTCCTCATCGGGGAGATCATGGTGTGCAATAGGGATTTACAGAAGATCAAGGAAGACATCAATGATGTTGAAAAAAGACTCAAAAACATCATTGATGTTTTAGGCAGAATCTAAAACACATCAAAATTATTCAAATAGTTTATTTTTTTATTATTTTTCTAACTTTTTTAAAGTATATTGAAAGCCAAATTTTGAAGATACACACAGTGTATCAACATGTGCTATCTGCCATCATGGGATATCAATGTATGCGTTTTGTGGGTGCAACCCCTTCCTCACAACTAAAGTAGCTGAGAGGAAGGGGTTGCACACCTGAAACACATCCATTGATCCCCCATGATGGAAGCTAGCAGATGTTGACATTAGGCATTGGATCAGGAGGCAAATCTCCATTTTGACTCTCAATTTGTGTGCATCTTCAAAATTTGGCTTTCACAGGGGTGACATCACCCCATCTGATGAAGGCAAGATCAACACAGTTTTAACATACTAATGTCAGAATGCCTTCAATTTATTAAAGTTGAACTTTGTAAGTTCCTGAGTTTGTGTATTGTTTTATGGTTTTAAACATGCCTGTTTACCCCAAAAAAGGATATTTCTACTGTCAAACAAAAAAAAATGTATTCTAAAATATGTTGGTTTGTTCAAAAACCCTTTTCTAACGCACATTTGAATGTGCTTTGAGTAAAATGTTTTCTACTCAACAATATGTGGCTTCTTCTTTCAATGCTCAATAGCAGTTTTTGGAGTAATTTGGTGTTTACAGTGACAATGGGGGTTATTTACTAAAGGCAAATCCACTTTGCACTACAAGTGCACTTTAAGTCCAGTTTCAAGTGCACTTTTGCAGTGCACTTGTAGCGCAAAGTGGGTTTTCCTTTAGTAAACAATACCCACAGTTCTTTAAAATTTGCCCCAATCAGGCCATTTTCGTGACTCAAAATATTTAATTCATGGTGCTGAAAATGATGAATATTTTTATCATTAATGCATTACATACATTAACACCAAAAACAAGGTG
This sequence comes from Aquarana catesbeiana, assembly GCF_042186555.1. Lineage (NCBI taxonomy): Eukaryota > Metazoa > Chordata > Amphibia > Anura > Ranidae > Aquarana > Aquarana catesbeiana. The sequence continues at coordinate 431,612,961 of NC_133328.1, forward strand.
TGTGCGTAGCAGACCCATAACATAATAATAGTTAGCTGAAGAAGAGATTGTCACCTCATGTATCAAAGAAATTACGTTTGCACTATTGAAGAAAATGGCCAAAAAGAAAAGCCCATTGGATAACCAAGGAGACAGCTAAAATAAACACAAGCAGTAAATCAAAGGAAATCTTATTTCAGTTTAAATTACAAATTTATTTTAAAAATGTTTCTTAAACATTTTCTGGCATATCAATGGCCCCCCTACCCGCAAAGTACTCCATATATTTTAGACAGACCTCACAGCGCTTTTGGGGGGGCAAGTCAGGATGGCCAGATTCAAGCATCGTCAGGGTTTGTTCTTGAAATCCGGCCTCAGGCCCAACTGAGGCCACATAGTTCATAGCATTTCTCCTTAAAAAGTTGTGTAGAATGCAGAATGCAAATATTATATGGTTACGTTTATATTCCGCCATGTTGATTGGCGTAAGGAATAGGTGGAACCGGCTGGCCATTATCCCGAACGCATTCTCCACCACTCTTCTGGTTCTGGCTAGCCGGTAGTTAAAACCCTCTGGTCCGGAGTGAGGGTCCTCATCGGGAACGGCCGCATCAGGTGATCACCCAGCCCAAATGCTTCATCAGTGACAAAGACGAATGGCAGGCCAGCCACGTTGTCTTCCGGAGGTGGCAATCCCAAGCCACCACTCTGGTGCCATCTGTAGAACTCGGTCTGGGTGATGACTTCACCATCCGACATCCGGCCATTCTTCCCCACGTCCACATACAAAAACTTGTATGTCACTGACACCACAATACTAATAAACCTCTTATAGTTGTAATAGTATGACCCCGAGTTCGGGGGTGGAACTATGTGGATGTGTTTCCAATCAATTGCCCCTCCACAGTTGAGAAAGTCCCACCGCTGGGCAAATTGGAAAGCCACAGTCTGACATTCCTGTGGCATTGAAGGAAACTGTGGAGCGAAACAAGAAAAAAAAATAGTACTTTTGCACATAACATTGCAAGCAGATTAGACACAAACATTCTTGGCCAGTATAACATTTATTTGAATGAGTATTTAAAGACAAAAATATAAGGTCCACTTATCAGATTCCTCACCCCCTCTGATGGCCCATTGTAAAAATTTTAGGGGGGAAGTAGATGTTTTGGACAGGTAACCCTCTCCACTTCATTGAGAGCTGAATGCATAAAAAATGTTTGTGTGTCTTTGGCCAGCCCCTCCTTACTCACACTATTGGCAGCCCACTGGACAGGTAAGATGTGTCATAATACAAAAATATAAATACACACTGTCCAAATTGAAGCACATTTTTACATTCTGCAATTACCTATCAAGATAGGAGAACAAAACTTGAAACAGTACCATTTGAATGTATTCAGGCAGGCCCTTTCACTACATGCTTTGGTGAATTCATACCGAAATATGACCACAAAAGAGGTAGGTATAGTGTGTATGGGTTTGGCAAAGTCAGCAGATAGAGGATTGGTATCGGTTGACTTATCGGTTGGGGGGAGGGAGGGTTCCAAATTATTTTGGGACCCCCCCAAAAAAAAGCCTCTGGCACTCTGCATGAATTTAATGACACAAATAACATTTGTACACATTTTAGGGGGTGTTTAGGGTAAAGCACTACAATGGAGCTGACAAAATAGATTGTTAAGTGACTAGGCTAGGTGTGTATGGGCCCAGGATAGCATGCTGGGGAGGTTAGTGAAGGCAAATATGCATGAAGGACAAAAAAGGAACTTTAAAAACTTCCAGCATGCATGAGGATAAAGGGGACATTCACGGCATATTACAATCATGGTAATTAGGGAATGATGAAATAAATACAATACATTAGCAAAAATTAAATACATATAATGTGATGTTAAAGGAGAAAACTTACCTTAATATAGTCCTTCTGCAGGACCTGAATGATTGCAGAACAGGTCTCTGGAATAATGATCCCCAGAGCCTGGGGGGAGATGCCTGTCGAGAACTTGATGTTCCGCAGACTTCTCTCCGTTGCCAAGTACCGCAACATGGCGACTAGCCTCTGCTCGGGAGTGATGGCTTGCCGCATGCAGGTGTCCTGCTTCATAATATAAGGGGACAGGAAAGCCAACAAATGGTGAAAAACGGGGTCCGTCATCTGGAGATAATTCCTGAAATCATCAGGATTATTCTCACGGATCTCCCGCAACAAAGGCATATGAGAGAATTGGTCACGCTGGAGCAACCAATTCTGGGCTTGGGTCAAAGTAAGAACCCCAACACCAAGCCCCCGCATAGCACAAACTCTATAATAAGTACGTACCCGCAACATGGCTTCAAAACGGTTGGCTGGTCAGAACGAAATAACAGAACACACTGAAAATCAGAAAGGCCCGAGAAGAGCGAGCTGAAATTCAGAAATGAGCGGACAAGGACGCACTGTAAATTAAATACGTACTATAAAAATATGCACTGAAAACCAGATGCAAACTGACTACATGCACTGAAAACCAGATACGAACCCACAAGCACAAACTGAAGAGCAGTAACGATCTGAAAAGCACGAGGCTGAAAAGCGCAAATCGTCTCTCACCAAACTTCTACTAACACGAGATTAGCAGAAGGAGCCCAAAGGGTGGGGCACTGGCTATTGAACTTCCTCTTTAAAGTGTCGTCATACGTTCTTGACTATCGGAATTTCCGACAACATTTGTACGACCGTGTGTATGCAAGACAAGTTTCAGCCAATCCAGGATTTTATTGTCGGAATGTCCGATCGTGTGTACACGGCATAAGAGTTGTAGCATTTTTCCCCATTTAAACTCAATGATTTATATTTAAACAGTACAGGATATAGCCTATTTACAATTTATTTAGATTTTTGTCCCCATTCACACATAATGAATGTACATGCATTTTTACAGGGGAATAACTGTGCAAATGATTTATAAATCAACCCCATTGTGTTATTGAACCCAAAAGATTGAGCACTAGGCAGAAAAGGTGGTGTAATAGACAGCTCTGGATTGAAGGTGTATACTGCAGCCTGAGCCCTGGGCTGCTTTTATTTATAGCACCTGGGGGACATTTAAAAAAAATTAGCACTGAGCTGAGCTTTAAATATCAGAGAACACATTTGATGGACCACATATATATAATGCAGACTATTTATTACCAGTCAAGAAAATGAGGAAATATTTTAAAGCGGTTGTAAACCTAGGAAAAAAAACCCATCCAAGGCAAAGGCATAATGTGCTAGTATGCATGCATACTAGCACATTATGAAATACTCATCTTAGAACAAAGCCCTCTCAGCGGTGCCTGGTCACCGCTGAGAGGGCTCCCATCTTCTCCCATCCTTTCTTCCGGGATCGCATGCATGTGGGAGCCCTCGATTCTGACAAGAAGCTCTGAAGTTCCTGGCTCAGTAAGCCGGACCTTCAGAGCGCATGAGCCGCTGACGTCAGCAGCTGCATGCAGGGGGAATATCTCCTAAAACATGCAGGTTTAGGAGATATTCATTTTACCTACAGGTAAGCCTTATTATAGGCTTACCTGCAGGTAAAAATCACAAAGCGGGTTTACAACCGCTTTAATTGTCCCTATCTATTAAAGTGTTCCTGTAAGTACAGAAAAGAAATTAATTGAAATTGCTGACTTCCTTATGAAAATGTAATTTGTTTGGCTATTATGCAAACCCTCTGGCTTTCACATTTTCTCAGTCACTGACCCAAAAGAAGTGTGCTGATCAAGAATGTCTGAAGTCTTTATCTGCATTTTTGTTTGAGTCAATGATTCCAAGAAATAAAACAGAAGGAATCAATATGACCACCAGAGAGAGACATACCTTTTTCATGTCAGGATTGCTTTAACCTGTGGCTGTACAATAATGCCCTATACACACGGTTGGATTTTCCGACGGAAAAAGTGCGATCGGATTGTGTTGTTGGAAATTCCGATCGTGTGTGGGCTCCATCGGACTTTTTCCGTCGGAATTTCCGACACACAAAGTTTGAGAGCAGGATATAAAATTTTCAGACAACAAAGTCTAATCGGTTAAATTCCGATCTTGTGTACACAAATCCGACGCACAAAGTGTCACGCATGCTCAGAATAAATTAAGAGGCGAAAGCTATTGGCTACTGCCCCGTTTATAGTCCCGATGTACGTGTTTTACGTCACTGCGTTCAGAACAATCGGATTTTCCAACAACTTTGCGCGACCGTGCGTATGCAAGACAAGTTTGAGCCAACATCCGTCGGAAAAAATCCAATGATTTTGTTGTCGGAATGTCCGATCAATGTCCAATCGTGTGTACAGGGCATTACAGTGAAACCACCACACCGTGAAATTTCATTATTAATAGGAAGTTTGTAAATGATCAGACTGCAACTGCAGTGCTGGGTCTGATGCCAGTAATATTCATGGCTGGGCATTATCTACTATAGATTTTTTGTGCAGGTTCCACGCCTATATAGAAATCTGTAGATGAATAGAAGGAATAGCATTGACAAATAGGAAGTTGGCTTACCAAGACCCAATGGGCTGCCAAACAGCTAATGTAGGATTGCTTGTGGCTCTAAGGTGGCTGGTTGACCTTTCTTCTGGTAGAGCTTCTGAATCTACCCAGTTATTATCTATATTTTGTACAGAACACCAAGAATGGGTTCTGGCAGGAGATATATTTCCCTACAAATTGGGTTTTGTTTCCTTTAAGAGAGAGTTTAAAGGACATTCTTGGTGCTCAGGAGTTCTCACCCATGCAGGGTGAGAGGTTCCAGGCTAGTCCAGACAGAGAGGAGAGAACTGATTTCAGTATTCTCTGGATTGGTAAGTCCTCATTTGGGACCCAGAATTCAAAGCCTCAGAGAGACTTTGGCTGGGAAAGAGCCTTCAAACCCTGATTACAGGGACTTTGGTCCCAAAAGGGATTAACACATCCATAAGAGAGGTTTGAAAAACAGTAGAAAGGAGTTAGCACAAGTCTGTGAAGTATTGTGGAGTGGTTCACAGCTGTGAGATAGTGTGGACTTTCTGGAGACTGAGACTGTGTTTTTCTGAGCTCCTGCGGCTTTTTATGTATGCCGAAGCAGATGGAAACCCTAAACCCAAGTGTGGGACTGGCATATTTGTGGTGAGCTGTTATGTTGCTTTGATGTTACCAGGATTATGGACTGTTTGCTTTATTTCTGTTGCAAAAAGATGCTTTTTTGTTCGCTTTTTTGTGAGATCAATAAAAACTGCTTTTTACAAGCAGCTGGCTAGTGACCTCAGGCTTTCCATTTTACAACTTATAAACAGGAATATAAAATATTTTTCTTAAGCTAATTCAGTTTGATTTAAGCTCTCCAATGCTTTCAATTTAAAAATCATAAGAGGTTTTTTTGCAATTTTCACCTAATTTGTATCCAAAACCATGTGAAACTTGTTTAACAGGGAACAGTTGAAGCATTAAAGTGGTTGTAAAGTCAGAGTAGGATTACTGCCAGCCTCTTTGTTATACCAAGGTATACTACACAGTGTAAATGTTTGTTTAAAATGATGCAGATAAATACCTTATTTAACTTCACCTCTCTGTAGTCACGTGACCACCCTCTGCTCTCCTCCCCGATCTAAGGGCTACAGTGGGAGGGGCCCCCTTTGATGTTACCCGGGAGGTCATGTCACCGCTGTGCTGTCCACTCAACCCCTCCTGCTGAACCCCTTTAGATCAGGGGAGGAGAGCGGCGGTAGGTCATGTGACCGCACAGAAGCAATCTGAAAGAAGGTATTTAGCAGCATCATTCTAAACAAACATTTACACTGTGTAGTATACCTTTGTATAACAGAGGGGCTGCCAGTAATCCTACTCTGACTTTACTGCCAGCTACTAATAGCAGCAGGAGGGGAGGGGCACGGAGGAAACCACTCACACACAGGAGCTGACAGACAGGAAGGGAGGGGGAGGGAGGGGGAGAGAGGAGAGACTGCAGGTTGATGGAGGTATGTAAACTGATCACGGCATTATGGATCAGCAGCCATGATTACCATGATCAGCACACCTAGGGGGACACAGGAACAGGCAGGATCAACCAGGTTTTTTAGAGCATAGAAAGGGACAGATTAAACAGCACAAGCACTACGCTTTTGGACATTTTTGCCAAGTAACTATATAAAGCGTAATTGTGATTTATATTGGTGTGTTCAAAGTAGGCTTTACTAAATTTGGCATTAATTCTCCAAGTAGTTTGTTTTGGCCCTGGTCCCTGTATTTGCTATTACCTTCATAATATCTCCCAACCCCTAAATATCAAATAAGCCCTTAATCTTAATACCTGTCTAAATCAATGCCCTAATTTTTATCATAAAGCATTCCCCTGGACTCTTATCCTAAACCTTAACCTAACAACTAACTCATAACCCCTAAATATCAATCATTCCAATGGTGTTAAGATTCCCAACTATGTTTCACAATGGGCTCCAGTCACAGAATGAACTCACATCAGATAGTTAGGTGTCAGGACACATTTTGCCTAAATATTTCATGTGATTCTGAAGCTGTCAGGGTTTGTGCGGTATTTACCAAAAAATACTTAAAGCGCTCGGTAAATAACGCATGAACAGGTGTTAAAATCCATTCACAGAAGGAAATTAATAATGAAGTGCATGTGGAAATTAAGTAGTGGTTCAGGCATGCAGTATTTGTGGAATGTGTACTGGTTGTTAAGAAGAGAGCTGACAGCTGAACCTAAAAAAAAATAATTGCCGGCAATAGGAAAATCAGGAAAAAAGCGAGATCTGGGGGGCCCCCTTGTCAAAGGGGACTTCCAGATTCTGATATGCCCCTTGCCTGCAGACCCCCACAACAACTGGCCAGGGTTGTGGGGAAGAGGGCCTTGTCCATATCAACATGAGGACAAGGTGCTTTGGGGGGGCAGAGCCCCCCTGCCCCAAAGCACCCCTCCATGTTGAGGGCATATGGCCTGGTATGGTATATCCCCTCCCTTTCCTGACCTGCCCAGCTGCATGTACAGATAAGGGTCTGGTATGGATTTTGGGGTGACCCCATGCCATTTAAATAAAAAGAAATTGGCATGGGGGCTTCCTTTAAAATCATACCAGGTCCTGGTATGCATTGGAGGGGAGAACCCCATTTTTTTCCCAATTTTTTTTTTTTGCTGGCAATTCATTTCTTTAGATTCAGCTGTCAGTCGGGAACTCCGACTGACTCATCAGTTGTTAAGAATGCAGTGGCTGCCCGCTCCTTAACAATGCCTGTTTATTAAAGTAAATAAATATGCCGACTAGTACCAGGCAATAAATTACTGCACATTTTCACTACTAAAATACCGCAAGACTTCATAAAATAACTCATATGTTATTTTAGTAGCATTTTTTGTGAATTCCAAAAAACATTTTGAAAAACACTGAGCAGTATTTTACCACATTTTGTATGGGGAAATAGACCGCTTTGTTAATGGAGACCAATGTCTTGTTTGAAAACAGAGGTATCCTACCATGTATCAAAATAAAGAGAGTCAACATATACTGTCATATACCAAGAATCCATTGCCAAAACCCCTTGCTAAAAACTAAGTGATCTGAACTGCCTTTCTTTGTATTCTTTCTTAGCTGCCAGTAATGCAAATAATTTCTTTCATGATTGGTATACATAATTTTTATACCTGTAAATAACATCACGGCACATCACGGATCTTGTGGACAGATTACTGGGAGGGGCTGGGGAAGACCCAGCTGTCATGGTGCACGTTGGCACCAATGACAAAGTCAGAGGCAGATCGAGTGTCCTAAAGAACGATTTTAGGGACTTAGGAGCTAAATTGAGGAAAAGGACCTCCAAGGTAGTATTCTCAGGAATACTACCGGTGCATCGAGCCACACCAGAAAGGCAGAGGGAGATTAGGGAAGTAAACAAGTGGCTGAAGAGCTGGTGTAGTAAGGAGGGGTTTGGGTTCCTGGAGGACTGGGCCGACTTCTCAGTCGATAACCGGTACTATAGAAGGGACGGACTGCACCTAAATGAGGAGGGAGCAGATCTGCTGGGAATGAAGATGGCCAAAAAGTTAGAGGGGTTTTTAAACTAGGCGATGGGGGGGAGGCACAAAAACACAAGGTAAGTATAATAGCAAGTCCTAGTTGCAATCTCGAAACACCCAATACGAGGACAATATGCGACCGGTCTAAACTATGTGGCATGTTCACCAATGCCAGGAGCATGGCGGACAAGATGGGTGAATTAGAGATACTGTTGTACAAGGAGGATTTGGATTTTGTGGGAATTTCAGAGACCCGATTCAACAGCTCTCATGATTGGCTAGCAAGCATTCAAGGGTATACCCTTTACTGCAAGGATAGAGAGGGTAAAAAAGGGGGAGGGGTATGCCTATATATTAAGAATAATGTACAAGTGAATGTGAGAGATGACATCACTGAGGGAGCTAGGGAGGAGGTGGAATCCTTATGGGTAGAGCTCCAAAGGGATGAAGCTAAGGGGAAAATAATACTGGGAGTATGCTATAGGCCCCCTAACCTGAGGGAAGAAGTGGAGACAGATCTCAATTTGGATTAGCAGCAAGGATGGGAAGTGTTATCATAATGGGGGATTTTAATTATCCAGACATAGACTGGGTGGAGGGCACCGCGCATTCATTTAAGGCTCGCCAGTTCCTTAATGTCTTGCAGGACAATTTTATGGGTCAGATGGTAGACGCACCAACTAGAAATAAAACATTACTGGATCTACTGATTACCAACAATACAGACCTGATCACGGATGTGGAAATACGGGGCAATTTAGGTAACAGCGATCACAGGTCAATTAGTTTCAGTATAAATCGCACAAATAGGAAACATAAAGGGAATACAAAGACAATGAATTTCAAAAGAGCCAACTTCCCTAAACTACAAACCTTGCTAAAAGGCATAAATTGGGATAAAATATTAGGAACAAAGAATACGGAGGAGAGATGGGTTTGCTTTAAGAGCATATTAAATAAGGGCATTAGCCAATGTATCCCATTGGGTAATAAATTTAAAAGAGCAAACAAAAACCCTGGATGGCTTAACTCCAATGTAAAAATGCATATAAAAGCAAAGGAGAAGGCCTTCAAAAAATACAAGGTTGAGGGATCATCATCAGCATTCAGACTTTATAAAGAATGCAACAAGAAATGTAAGGGTCCTTTCACACTGGGGCAGTTTGCAGGCGCTATTGTGCTAATAATAGCGCCTGCAAACCAACCCGAAAGTGCCGCTGCTTTCATTCCAGTGTGAAAGCCCCGAGGGCTTTCACACCTGAGTGGTGCGCTGGCAGGACGGTAAAAAAAGTCCTGCTAGCAGCATCTTCGGAGCGGTGAAGGAGCGGAGTGTATACCGCTCCTTCACCGCTCCTGCCCATTGAAATCAATGGGACGGCACGGCTAAACCGCCGGCAAAGCGCCTTTGCAGAGGCGCTTTGCGGTGGTTTTTAACCATTTCTCGGCCGCTAGCGGGGGGTAAAAGCTCCCCGCTAGCGGCCGCATACCGACAATAGCGCGCTTTACCGCCGACGCCCGCCCCAGTGTGAAAGGGCCCTAAGGGTGCAATTAGGACGGCTAAGATAGAACATGAAAGACACATAGCGGAGGAGAGCAAAAAAAATCCCAAGAAATTCTTTAAGTATGTAAACAGTAAAAAAGTGAGGATGGACCATATTGGCCCCATAAAGAATGAGGAAGGACATCTGGTTACAAAGGATGGGGAGATGGCGAAGGTATTGAATTTATTCTTCTCCTCAGTCTCCACAAGTGAATCGGGGGGCTTCAGTAACCAAAACTGCAGTGTTTATCCTCATGACACAACACAGGAAGCACCTCCATGGTTAACAGAGGACAGAATTAAAATTAGACTTGAGAAACTTAACATTAATAAATCACCAGGACCAGATGGCTTGCATCCGAGGGTACTTAGAGAACTCAGTCAAGTGATTGCCAGACCGTTGTTCCTAATTTTTACAGACAGTCTACTGACTGGAATGGTACCAGCTGATTGGAGAAAAGCCAATGTAGCACCAATATTTAAAAAGGGCCCAAAATACATCCCTGAGAATTACAGACCAGTTAGCCTAACATCAATAGTATGTAAAGTCTTGGAGGGGATGATAAGGGACTATATTCAAGATTTTAGTAATAAGAACGGTATCATTAGCAGTAATCAGCATGGATTCATGAAGAATCGTTCTTGCCAAACCAATCTACTAACCTTCTATGAGGAGGTGAGTTGCCATCTAGATAAAGGAAGGCCCGTAGACGTGTTGTATCTGGATTTTGCAAAAGCATTTGACACAGTTCCCCATAAACCTTTACTGTACAAAATAAGGTCCGATGGCATGGACCATAGGGTAAGTACATGGATTGAAAACTGGCTACAAGGGCGAGTTCAGAGGGTGGAGAAAAATGGGGAGTACTCGGAATGGTCAGGGGTGGGTAGTGGGGTTCCCCAGGGTTCTGTGCTGGGACCAATTCTATTTAATTTGTTCATAAATGACCTGGAGGATGGGATAAACAGTTCAATCTCTGTATTTGCAGGCGATACTAAGCTAAGCAGGGCGATAACTTCTCCTCAGGATGTGGAAACCTTGCAAAAAGATCTGAACAAATTAATGGGGTGGGCAACTACATGGTAAATGAGGTTCAATGTAGAAAAATGTAAAGTAATGCATTTGGGTGGCAAAAATATGAATGCAATCTATACACTGGGGGGAGAACCTCTGGGGGAATCTAGGATGGAAAAGGACCTGGGGGTCCTAGTAGATGATAGGCTCCACAATGGCATGCAATGCCAAACTGCTGCTAACAAAGCAAACAGAATATTGGCATGCATTAAAAAGGGGATCAACTCCAGAGATAAAACGATAATTCTCCCACTCTACAAGACTCTGGTCCGGCCGCACCTGGAGTATGCTGTCCAGTTCTGGGCACCAGTCCTCAGGAAGGATGTACTGGAAATGGAGCGAGTACAAAGAAGGGCAACAAAGCTAATAAAGGGTCTGGAGGATCTTAGTTATGAGGAAAGGTTGCGAGCACTGAACTTATTCTCTCTGGAGAAGAGACGCTTGAGAGGGGATATGATTTCAATATACAAATACCGTCCTGGTGACCCTACAACAGAAATAAAACTTTTTTGCAGAAGAGAGTTTAACAAGACTCGCGGCCACTCATTAAAATTAGTAGAAAAGAGGTTTAACCTTAAACTACGTAGAGGGTTCTTTACTGTAAGAGCAGCAAGGATGTGGAATTCCCTTCCACAGGTGGTGGTCTCAGCAGGGAGCATCGATAGCTTCAAGAAACTATTAGATAATCACCTGAATGACCACAACATACAGGGATATATAATGTAATACTGACACATAATCACACACATAGCTTGGACTTGATGGATTTGTGTCTTTTTTCAACCTCACCTACTATGTAACTATATGTAACTATGTAACATAGGCTCCAGATAGAGTCTTACCCAGCATCTTGCCCTCTACAGTTTAGAAGACACAGAATCAAGTATAAAAAGAAACTGTATCGTATTTACAGTAAAAACTTATTTTGAGTTCTTATTTGATCATTTAAGTAATTTTTAATGTCAGTTTTACAATTCTACTTGTTTATTGTTCTATATGTTGATTGCAACATTTTCTTTAAATATTTGTAATTACTTCTCATAATGTATACAACCAAACAATTCTTGTAGACTTTTTAGGTGCTACAGTGATAAGCCACACCAGTAAACAGGATTTCATTCAAAGTATCCCTTTTATTTTACACTTTTTATCTTTACATGTTTTAATATGAACCCCTTCATGCCGACTGTACATAAATATTTGGCCCCAATGGACTGGGCCACATATTTGCATAGCTCCTTTTTTGCTGAACAGAGACCCAGTTTTCACGGGACCCAGAACTCCCAATTCAGGATCACCTGATCCCTGTGATAGCCTCTCACTGGCTATCACAGTGACTGTGAAGCCCGCCCCCGTGACTTCTTTCTCTGTGAATGGAGGAGAAAGATACTTATGCCCCGTACACACGGTCGGATTTTCCAATGGACAATGTCCGAACGGAGCGTGTTGTCGGAAATTCCGACCGTGTGTGGGCACCATCGGAGAGAGATAAAACTACACATTATGATGATAGTAGTTCATAGTGGTATACATTTATTTCTGCATTAACATATATTACCCCTAGTGTTGACTATATTAACAATGTATACTTTCCTTGTTTAATACGCACTTTTATGTATAAATATATACTAGTAAAACACATAGGAGAGTATAATTCAAAACAAAAATCCTTTATTAAGGGATCAGAACCAAACAAAGAGGAAGGCAACACTGGATCAACAAGAGAAATTAGCGAAGCCTGGGACCCCCACGGCAGACATCAATTCTTCAACATCAAAATTGGTGGCCTGAGGAGTCCATATGTAAGGGAGGGCAGTCTGGTCCAGAATTCGCAGAGATCCGGATAGCAGCAGATGACATCTGTGTCCCCAGGCTGTGGTACCACAAGAGGCTGCATCTTTTGGCCGACCAGACTGAACCCAGGGCAATCACTGTCTGGTCTTCCTTCCACGCTTCATTCGGGCTGTGGCTGTGCTGTTGGAGATGTGGCAGGAGGAGGAGTAGGACCTGGAGGAGGAGGAGGACTGGGAGGACCTGGAGGAGGACTGGGGGGACCTGGAGGAGAGGGAGGAGGAGGAGGAGGACCTGCAGGAGGAGGAGGAGGACCACCCCAAAGATGTGTGTGAGGTGTAATTTGGCCCCTCATACCTTTCTCCAGAGCCTCCGATATGAGGGCCTCACACAAGGCTTTTTGGCCCTCCTCCATCCTCTGCATTTTATAGGCTATGAAGGCAGCAATGTTCTCCTGCATGGTGTGTGGTGCTCCCAGGACCTCTGTAGCCCTCCAAAAGAATGCTATAGCAGCCTCCTCTAGGGTATTCCTCCTACTGCCACTTTCTCTTTTCAGGGGGAGTGGAGGGACCTTGATATCAGCCAGCCGGCTCGGCCCGGCCACCTCCTGGCTGAGACTTCCCTGTGTATGAAAAAGGGACATGGTTTTAGTTTTTGCATCATCAATCACAATCCTAAATTAGTACTCCCAACTAACATCTAGTTAACATCATTGATTGGACAAGCAGAAATATTTAGAGGAATGCTATACCTGGCTCAATCTGGGCTCCTCCACATGTGGCCTGGAAGGCCCAGGTTGGGCGTCAGAAGCCTCAGCCGGGGGGGGGAGGAAGCATGGAAGGAAGACTGGAGAGGGATGACCTGGGTTCAGTCTGGCCTGCCAGAAAGTGCAGCCTGTCGTAGTACAACATCCTGGGGACATAGATGTCATCTGCTGCTCCGGGTCTCTGTGAATCCAGGACTTTCTTGCGCTCCCTCAGATATGTACTCCTCAGGCCACCAATTAATATCTTTAAATAAGTGATGTCTGCCGTGGGGGTCACCTGCTTCACAATTTCACACAATTGCTCCAGTGCTGCCTTCCTCTTTGCTTGGTTCTTGAAATGGGGGTAGGTAATCTCCCACAGACAGGGCAGCTCACTTAGCATATCTATGAATACTGACATGAAGTCATTGTCTTTCATTAAGATATCCATGTTCACTGCAAGACACAACACAAGACAAAGCCTAATGTCAGACAAAACTCTCCTAATCTTGTTACAATATAGGCCTCAATCTAGAAGCAGTATAGGCACAAGTTTGTCTCTTACCTTCGTTCTTACGATCGGAGCGTCCAATGCTCCTTCCTCCGCTCACAGATCGTACGTAATACGCACGCGTGTTGCGCTTTATACACACTGCGCATGCGTGTAACTCCGCCCGCCCCTGACGTTCTTTCTAGTGTATTCCCCACCCCTTTTCGTTCGGCGCAGTGGGTGAAGAGCACATGGCGGAGTTACAGCAGGTGCGTGCTAATTCTAGCAACGAGGAGGAGGAGGAGGAAAGGCCGGATCCAGGCACGTCCCGATCCAGAAGGAGACGTTTTAAGGCCACAAATATGTCCTTTGGGGAGATGTTGGAGATGGTCAACATCATGAGGAAGTCCGACTATGACGGAAAATATGGGCCTTACCCCAACCCCAACATCAGAAAGGCCAAGATCATGGCGAAAGTGGTTAGGAGTCTTGAGAGGAATTTCGGGGTACGAAGATCAAAAGATCAGCTCAGGAAGCAGTGGTCGGACCTGAAGTTGAGAGAGCCAGAGCAGTACCGAAAGATCCGGAGAGTGCTGCAAAAAAGTAAGTAGTTGTGCTGTGTTCCTATTCTTTCTGTCTTTATTACGTTCGTTCTGCTCCATATGCTTTTATTAATTGTAACGTTTAAAAAGGTCAACTTTAATGTTCATGGGCCCATTATTCGTTCGTATCAAACATTTTTCTTTCGGCCTCTAGAACACCATTGTTTAGGCCATATGCATTTTCACACATTTTTGGGGGCCTACTTGGATGCCAAATATTTGTTTGTGTAGATGGGTTTGTTACTAGAATGAAATGCAAACTAGATTGTGTGTAAAGAGAGGACACTGAGCAGCTGTTTTCACATCTGGACACTGGAGCACTAGTGTGGGACCCCACAACACCATTTTTATTAGGGGGGCCACACAGGTGCTCCAGTGTATACTATAGGGGGGGCTACATCTGTGAAGCTTGTACTAAACAGGTAAAGTATTGCAGCTTGACAAAGGACACTAAAAAATATACATCTTGGAACTCTGCTAAAATAGACAATTGTACCCCACTTCCAAGCAATGTTTCCTATTTCTAGTTCTGCCTTCAAATATCTGTGTGCTAAGTATACCATTTTTGTTTTACATAGGGGAGAAAAGACTCGGACACCCCTCATCCCAGGAGACCAGAGACCCCCCCCTCTGGAAGAAGGGGAAATACCAACCCAAGAAGCTGAGCAGAAGGAAGAAGAAGACGTGGTGGAGATTGGCACCACAACAGGTGAGTGTCTGCGACCACAGGCTCAGGTAAAAGAGATGGATGGTGGCAGATTTTTGAGACCTTTTTTTTTTGTTCTTTATCTCTTTTTAGGTGATCATGATCCAGAACGCTTTACATCTGAAAGTGCCCAGATACTCATCGGGGAGATCATGGAGTGTAATCTCCAATTGCAAAACATCCAGCAACAAATCAGTGATGTTATTAAAAAAAATAATAACATCATTGATGTTTTGGGGCGAATTTAAACCCCACAAAATTATCGTACGAAAATTTTTTCAATGTTTAGAAAAGCCAAATTTGGAGGATGCACACAGTGTGCCAACATGTGCTATCTGCCATCACGGGAGATCAATGGACGCGTTTTGGGGGTGCAACCCCTTCCTCAATTATAAAGTCGCATTGAGGAAGGGCTTGCTCCCCCAAAACACGTCCCTTGATCCCCCCTGATAGCAGATAGCACATGTTGACATTCGTAAATTGGTGTGCATCTTCCAAATTTGGCTTTTCCAGGGGTGATTTCCCCCCATCTGAACGCTATATCAAACACAGTTCCTAAATACTCATGTCTGATATAGACTTCAGGTTTTACCATATGTGAACTTTGTAAGTTCAAGTTTTTTGGCTTTCTTGTTGGTTTTACACAGGCCTGTTTTATCTGAAATGGATATTTCGATTTTTGATAATGCTACTGCAAACATTGTTATACAACAAACATGTTGGTTTGTTTTAAAAACCTTTGGTAAATGCACACGTGATTGTGCAGGTATAAAAAAGTGCCTTACTCAAGAATGTGTGGATTATTGTCTCAACACTACAACACTTTTGGGGTGATGTAATTGCTGTTTTATGCAAAAATGGGGGTTATTTCCTAAGGGCAAATACACTTTGCACTACAAGTGCAGGTTCAGTGCAGTTGCAAGTGCACTTGTAGTGAAATGTGTTTTTGCATTTAGGAAGTACCAGCCAACACTGTTTTTTATAAGGTTACCCAATCACGACATTTTCTGCACTCAACACAATTCTGTCAGGGTCAGCTAAAACAAACACAAGCAGTAAATGTCCACAAAGAATTTCTTTTGGTTGTTTTTTATTTGAAAAAGGTGTCACAGATTGTCTGGCATATTGATAGCCCCCCTACCCGCAAAGAACTCCAGGTAGCGTAACCGGACATCACGGGCATTCAGGGAGGGCAAGCCAGGACAGCCACTTTCAAGCGCCGTCAGTGTTGATGGATTAGGGATTCCGGCCTCAGGCCCAACTGAGCCAGCATAGTTGGCTGAATGTTTTCTTAAAAAATTATGGAGAACACAGCAGGCAAGTATTATATGGTTCAGTTTATACTCCGCCATATGGATGGGTGTCAGAAATAATCGGAACCGGCTGGCCAGGATTCCAAATGTGTTCTCCACCACTCTTCGGGCTCTGGCCAGCCGGTAATTAAAAACCCTCTGTTCCGGGGTGAGGGTCCTCATCGGGAATGGCCGCATCAGGTGGTCCCCCAGCGCAAATGCTTCATCAGCAACGAACACAAATGGGAGACCTTCAACATTGTCCTCTGGAGGTGGCAAGTCCAAGCTGCCATTCTGGAGACGCCTGTAGAACTCCGTCTGGGCGATCACTCCACCATCGGACATCCGGCCATTCTTCCCCACATCCACATACAAGAACTCGTAATTAGCCGACACCACCGCCAACATCGCTATACTATTAAACCCTTTGTAATTATAATAGTACGACCCCGAGTTGGGTGGTGGGACGATGTGGACGTGTTTCCCATCAATTGCCCCTCCGCAGTTAGGAAAGTCCCACCGCTGGGCAAAGTGGGAGGCCACAGTCTGCCATTCCTGTGGCGTTGAAGGAAACTGTTGAGGAAAAAACAATAAACATTACTATTTTTTCAAAGATACATGGCAAGCAGATTATACACAAACATTATGGGGCAACCTCCAGATAGCATTTACTAAGGGGAATTTAACAAGGCCAAAGTATAAGGTACACCTATCATATTCCCCCTCCCCCCCTCTCATGGGCCATTTCTAACATTATAGGGGGGGGGACTCTTGGACAGGTAACCCTCTTCACTTCATTGAGAGATGAATGCCTAAATAATGGGTATTACTTGGAACAGCCCCTCCTTAGTTACACTATTGGCAGACCACTGGACAGGTAAGAAGTGTCATAATACAAAGATATAAATACACACTGTACACATTTGAGGACATTTGAACATTTTGCTATTACTTATCAAGATAATAATAGGATACCAAAACTTTAAACAGTACCATTGGAAAGTATACAGGCAGGCCCTTGCACTACATGCTTTGGGGAATTCATCCATACATCTGACCAGTAAAGAGGTGGGTATAGTGTGTATGGGTTTGGCAAAGTCAGCAGATAGATGATTGAGGATAGAGAATTGGGATCAGCTGACTTAGCAGTTGGGGGGAGGGAGGGTTAAAAAAAATTTGGGGACACCACAAAAAAAACCCTCTGGCACTCTGCCTGAATTTTAATCAAAAATAACATTTCCAAACATTTTAGGGGGTGTTTGGGGTAAAGCACTACTATGGAGCTGATAAAATACATTGTTAAGTGACTACATGAGGTGAATATAGGCCAGGAAAGACCATGCTGGGGAGGTTATTGAAGGGCAAATATGTATGAAGGACATAAAATAATAATTACCTAAAAATCCAGCATGCATGAGAACAAAGGGGACATTCACAGCATATTACAATCATGGTAATTAGGGAATGAGGGAAGAAATGCAATATATTATCAAACATTCAATACAATAAAATGTGATATAAAAGGATAAAAATCTTACCTTCATATACTCCTTCTGCAGGACCTGGATGATGGCAGAACAGGTCTCTGGGATAATGATCCCCAGAGCCTGGGGGGAGATGCCTGTCGAGAACTTGAGGTCCTGCAGGCTTCTCCCTGTGGCCAAATACCGCAAGGTAGCGGCCAACCTCTGCTCTGGAGTGATGGCTTGCCTCATGCAGGTATCCTGCCTGCTGATATAGGGGGTCAGCGAAGCCAACAGACGGTGAAATACGGGGTCCGTCATCCTGAGAAAGTTCCTGAAATCATCAGGATTATTCTCACGGATCTCACGGAGCAAAGGCATATGACAGAACTGGTCACGCTGAAGCAACCAATTCTTGGTCCATGAACTCCTCCCCACCCTGTTCATGGACTGGACTTGTGTCAAGGTCAGGACCCCAACACCAAGCCCCCGCACAGCACGAACTCTACGAGGAGTACGCATACAAAACATGGCTAGAAAACGGTCGGCTGCTCAGAACGAAGTAACAGAATGCACTGAAGAACAGCAAGGCCTGTGAAGAGCGACCTGAAAAACAGCAACGAGCGGGCAAGATCGCACAGAAAACTCTGATACGAACTGACTGCACGCACTGAAGAGCAGATACAAACCCACAAGCACAAACTGAACGGCAGAAAACGATCTGAAAGCCACGAGTCTGAAAAAGCGCGAATCGTCTCTCACCAAACTTTTACTAACACGAGATTAGCAAAAGGAGCCCAAAGGGTGCCGCGCTTGGTTCTGAACCGGCCTTTTCTAGTCTCGTCGTACGTGGTGTACGTCACCGCGTTCTTGGCGATCGGAAATTCCGACAACTTTGTGCGACCGTGTGTAGGCAAAACAAGTTTGAGCCAACATCCGTCGGAAAAAATCCTAGGATTTTGTTGTCGGAATGTCCGAACAAAGTCCGACCACGTGTACGGGGCATTAGTATCTCTCTCTCCTAGCAGAGAAAAAAAGAAATGTAATAAATAAATAAATAATAAGAAAAAAATAAGAAAGAAATATTATAAAAAAAAAATAGAGCAAGGTTTGAGCTAGGTCAGTGCCAGCGTTAATGTTTGGGTCAAGGTCAGTGTTTTTTTACACGATTTTTTTTTTACTATTAGTGTCAGTTAGTGTCAGTGTGTTTTAGGTAGGATAAAATAGGCACTATTGTTTTTGGGCTTTACTATGGGTACAAACCACAACTAGCATACACATGTGGTATCACTGCAATCGTCAGGAGCAGGAGAATTTAATTTGGGTTGTTTTTTGGTGAAAGGTTAGGGTAGTAGCAAGAAATATACAGCTAAATGTAAAAAAATGTTTTTTTTGTTTACTATTTTGGGCCACTTATCCTTTGATAATAGTAATAAAAAAGACAGAAGATATCTATTACCATTTACCACCAAAAGAAAGCCCAATTTGTTCTGAAAAAAAAGAAAACAAGGTATAATCCACCTAGATGCACAAAGTAGTTGTGGTGATATGTACGATTTTACTAACACATGTCAAAATTGCAATATTGAGCTTAGGAATTTAGATTTGTTTTACCCTTAGGCACGAAGGGTTAATATGGCTCTGTGGCCATCAAGCCATCCCACCTTCCAGTCACTGTGAACCTCTTGGAGCACGGGACGCTGCCATAGACAAACAACAGGAGACGAGCTCGGAGCTCGTAGTTACTACACACTGCAGCATTGTTTTAAATGTAAGTTGATTGGACTTGTTTTATTAAATAAATATACCTTTTATATGGGATCACGCTATGTGCGTCTCTTTCCCCCTCACACTGTACATCACTACTCTACCTGACGAACACTGAGGAGAGAGGCACGGGGACATATTCCAGTTTCCAGGCACGGGGACAGATTCCAGATTGGTGACACTCCTGGAGGCATACGAGCTCGGCGCTCGTGGATTGATGCCCACACTCACTTCATGAAAGTGAGTGCAACCTCCCCCTGTGTGTGTCTTGCCCCCCTCCACTGTGGTCGTTGCAGAGTTATTTTACATGCTGTATACTTTTTATTTTTTATATTTCGCTTGGCATGTTCATCATTGTCACTGCCTGTATACACGGAACGTCTACACCTGCGGGTCATTTGCAACACAGGCTGTACACCTTACAGCTGTAAGGTAAGCGGCTTGCAAACACGGAGGTGTCCTCACTGAAGATCCCCCCTCCCTTCACGATTGGACTTGTTTTGTGTTTCTCATCACGTGTTTTTGCTTTTTGGACTGGATGATAGAACTAATATTCATGTTTGTCCTAGGGATTTGTCACTTGTAGTTCACCAGGATCTGGCACGTTTTTGCTAATGGGGCACTAGCCCACATATATTTTTCTTGCATTATATATATATATATATATTTTTTTTTGCATTGTGTCATTATTCACCCTATTTGTGTTGGTATATGCATTTTTGTTTTGCTATATTCAAGCAGTCACTGTTTCACGATTACCTTTATATATTAGGCTATGTCTGCCCGCAACATGTCATGTTGATCAGCTACGTTGCACTGCACTGCATCCCCACCATGTTCTTTTAGCATGTAGGATCTATTCATGCATTGGCCCGTTTCTGCTTTTTTAGTTCACTTTGCCACTTTAGTCATCTTTGTAGCTTCCCTCCAATCCCCTTCATCACAGCGCAACTACCATCTTCCCCCACTTTTTTTTTTTTTTTCTCTTCCATATATTTATTGAAAGATTTTCATACAGATTATACATTATACAATTGGACATAGTATGTCGTGTAATGACATTCCAATTAGACAGTATAAGGAATACAGTTCAACTTGTGAGTTCAATAATTATAACATTTTACCAACCTTGGTTGGTTATAACTTTTATTTAACATATATCCATTGTGGATTCTAGACTACCAATGTTATTAACCGTAGTTTCGTAGTTTTTTAGTTGTAGACCTCTTCACTAGAGTCGCACCCCAAATGGGATCTTTAGTGCCACAGGAGTGAAGAGGCCCCTTCTATCTTATGTTAATATTGATAAATATTGATAAATATGTGCTAGTTAGAACTAGCTGTTGCATATAACTTGTTTCTCTTGCCTATAGAAAGGTATTGCTCGGTCAAGAAGAGGAGGTGGGTATCAGTGTTTAGGTTAGTGGTTTGCGCAGTGTGCAGTCCAGTCAGTCCATGGTTGCCAGTTCTTGTGTGCTTTCGTCGCCTGGCCAGTGTGAGTAGCTGTTATGATCTCGTAGCTGTAATGAAGGGCTACTAAGTCAATGACTTGGGTTATTGTCAGGGGATTGTCAGATTTCCATTGCCTGGTTATGTTTAGTCTTGCCGCCAGGAGGATGTGAGTGACCACTGGCCTGAATGAATGTGGGATTGATTCTATAGTTAGGTTAAGTATCGCTAATGCAGGGGAGGGGTGGATTTTAATTTGGGTTATGTGAGAGATTAAACTAAAAATTCTTTCCCAGTAGTTGTGGAGTTTAGTGCATGTCCAGAGTATATGCATTATGTCGCTAGGAGAAGAATGACATCTCCAGCATATATTAGGGATTTTTGGGTTAAAGGTCGTAATTCTGGCTGGAGTGATGTACCAACGTAGTGTGATTTTCTGTGTGAGTTCCCACAGGGCCGCGCATTTAGTGGCTTTGTATATAGTTTTGAGGGCAAGTTGCCATTGGTCTTCCGTATAGGGCTGATCTAAATCTTTTTCCCAATTTTGGTGGGGTTTTAGTTTAAGGAAGGTACGTTTGTTGTGGAGAATGTTGTAGAAGTAGGATATACCTCTGGTTTTAGTGGCTGTGTTGGTAAGGTATTCCCAGGTTTTAGGGTGGATATTGTAGAGGGGGAGGGGTAGGGTTTTTAGATAGTGGTGTAGGCGCATGTAAGTGAATTTGTCAGATGCTGTTAGATTGAATTCGGATTGGAGTTGTGCGTATGATTTAATGTGGTTGTCATGTATTAGGTCTTGTATGAGAAGTATGCCTTTGGTGGTCCAAGTTGATAGAGAGATTTCTGGTAGCGTGTGATGTAGGGATTCCAAGGGGATGTGCCCTGGAGATGTGACCGGAATAGGGGTCAGTAAGGATACTGATTTCTTCCATGCGAGTGCCGAAGCTTTCATGGTCGGGGGAAACGCCTTTGGTATTATGGTTCCCAGTGGAATACTAAGTAACCAAGTTTTCAAGTTTGGTTGAGATAATGCGGAGCTTTCAATTTGTCCCCAAAGTGTAGTGGATTGTGATTGGAACCAGGAAGGTAATTGAGCTAGGATTGTCGCTAGGTAATAGTCCTCGAAGTCTATAGATCCTGTTCCACCGACTAGTTTATGTTTTACTAAGTTGTGTTGGGCACTCCTCGGTTTTTTCCCGCTCCATAAGTATTTGTTGAAAGTAGTTTTGAGAGATTTGAAGAAGGTGGTTGGCAGTGGTATAGGTAGGGTTCTAAAATGATAAAGTATTTGGGGGAGGCATATCATCTTAAATGCTGCAAGTCTGCCCGACCATGAGAGCTCGTGCTTTGCTATTTGTTGGGAAGTTGATTGAATTTGTTGTAAGAGTGGTATGTAGTTGCTCGAGTAAATTTTCTTAGTTTCTCTCGGGAGTTGAATGCCCAAGTATGATATGTCGGTTTCTGCCCATTTAAATGGGTATTGTAGTTGTAGGAGGTGTTTCATGGTGGTGTTTATGTTTATGTCTAATATGAATGATTTGGTCACATTAACCTTGTAATACGAAATCGAGCTAAACCAAGTGAGCAGTTTTTGTACTTCTGCCAGGGAGACAGTCGGATCTGTAAGGATTAATATTACATCGTCCGCGAATAAGCTTATTTTGTGGTGTGAGAGGCCTATACGCATGCCTGAGATGTTAGGGTGGGAGCGAACGTGTTCAGCCAGGGGTTCCATAAGCATGTTAAATATTAGAGGGGAGAGGGGACAGCCCTGGCGTGTGCCATTTGTGATGGGGAATGGGCGTGAGAGCATGCCTTCTGTGAACACTTGGGCTTCAGGGTTAGAGTACAATGCTAGGATGGCTGTTAGGATCCGTCCCTGGAATCCGAATTTGTGTAGGACTGCTTCTAGATAGGTCCAGTGAACTCTATCGAACGCCTTCTCTGCATCTAGGGAAAGAAGCAGAGAAGGCGTTCCAGTGGATTCAGCATGGTGGATAAGGTCTAGCATTCTCCTGGTGGCATCTGAAGATTGTCTGCCTTTGGTAAAGCCAGTCTGATCTTGGTGTATGATAGTTGGCATAATTTCGTTTAGTCTGTTGGCAATGGTTTTGGAGTAAATTTTTAGGTCTAAGTTGAGTAAGGAGATCGGGCGAAAGTTTTGGGGGGCATCCGACTGTTTCCCTGGTTTTGGTATGGTTATTACAAGCGCTTTTAAGTATTCTTTCGAGAAGCTAGCAGAGGAGGCAGCGTGGTTAAAGAGATCTGTAAGGTATGGGATTAGTTGGTTGGAGAACACTTTGTAGTATTCCCCTGTTATCCCGTCTGGACCTGGTGCTTTGCCACTAGGCAATGAGTCAATAGTAGTCTTGATTTCCAGGTCGGTGAATGGTGCGTT
The DNA here is from genome assembly GCF_042186555.1 of Aquarana catesbeiana. Lineage (NCBI taxonomy): Eukaryota > Metazoa > Chordata > Amphibia > Anura > Ranidae > Aquarana > Aquarana catesbeiana. The sequence goes on from NC_133328.1 coordinate 431,636,291, forward strand.
CAGGGCGGTCAGTTGGTCGGTAGATAGTTTGGGCAGTTTGATTTTAGTGAGGAAGTTGTTAATGTCGTCTTGTGTGGGTTGGGGGGTATGGTGGTCATGTTTTAAGTTGTATAGGTCTTCATAGTAGGTGCTGAAAGCATCGGCAATGTCCTGGGGATTGGTCAATGGGGTGTTGGTGTGGGGGTGTTTAAGTAGTGTTATTCTAGCTTTATTTCGTCTTCCTTTGAGTCTTTGGGCTAAAGTCTTCCCTGCCTTGTTGGAAGTAGAGTATGAAGATGCTTTAAATTTCCTTTGAAGGAATTCGTATGAGTGAAGGAGAAGGGTTTTCAGTTCCTGTCTTAGGGATAGTAGTTGGTTTGTAAGTGGGTTTTGAGGGTCACATTTGTGTTTCTTTTCTAGGTCCACTATTTGGGCTGTTATTTTATCTATGCGCTGCGTCCTCTGTCGCTTATGATGAGAGCTTAATTTAATGAGCATTCCCCTCATGTACGCTTTATGAGCGCTCCACACCACGGCAGGGTCGGGTACCGATCCCTTATTCAACGAGAAAAATTCTGAAATGTGTTCTGAAATTTCTGGGGTGTATTTATTATTTTGAATTATGGAGTTGTTTAGTCTCCATAGGAATGTATTATGTTGAAGATTGTGATCTTGGATGGTAATTGAGGTGGGTGCGTGGTCCGACCATGCCATGGTGTGGATTACCGACTGAGATATTTTTTGTAAAATACGTTTATCAGCCAGGAACAAATCAATTCTGGAGTAAGAACCATGTCTGGGGGAAAAAAAGGTGAAGTCACGTTCGGCGCCATGGTGGCAGCGCCAGACATCATACAGGTCATGGGTTTGTATGAACGCTTTTAGAGGCGATTCACGTCTCTTCGCTGAAGCGGTGGAGTCCAGGGACACATCTGGGACCAGGTTGAAGTCCCCACACACAATTGTGTGGCCTTTTTGTATGGGTTTTAATGTACGGATAATCTTGCGTAGGAATCTCAATTGGTGAGTATTCGGAGCGTATAGGTTGATGATGGTGTAGGTTGCTCTATTAATGGTACAGATAAGGATGATGAAGCGTCCTTCGGGGTCTGGGACTATTTCTAAGAGTTGGAAGTCTATGGTATCTTTGACGGCTATCATGACCCCTCTGGTCTTGGTAGAATGCGTTGCGTGGAATATGTTTGGAAAGTGACGATTTTTACACAGGGGAGTGTTGGTAGCTAGTAGGTGGGTTTCTTGGACGCAAATGATGTCACTCTGGAGATCTTTGACGGTTTTCCATAGTGAGTGGCGTTTGGCTGGATGATTCAGCCCGTTGACGTTGAGTGAAAGGATGTTAAACGGCATCTTGTGAGTGTGGGTGTGGTGTAAGCTTCTAGTAACACTTACAGTTAGGCGATCTCGTGATGAGCTGGTTTTTTGTTTTCCCAGTCGATGTGATGGGTAGGGTGCGGTATGGAAGTCCGAGATTCAGTTCAGCTGGGTCCCGTATACAAGAGCGGTGAGCGTTGTATCTGGCTGGCCAGGGGGCCAAGGTGAGGATGGACTAGTAGACTGCAAATAGAGCAATACGTTAGGTAGCAAGGCAGTTATAATCAAATAGAGATCATGTGTACTTTGGGTAACAATGAAAATTTTGAGAGAGCTCTGTGTTGTGAGCTGGTAAGTTAGCTTGTTAGCAGAGAGGTGGCGGATATAACGTTGCAAGAGAGAAAAAAAAACTTTGTAAGAAAAAAGAACAAAAAATAGAAAAACAAACAGAGGGGGTGCTGAGCACCTGTGGACCTCTGTATTGGGGTACAAAGAGTCACTACCACGGGTAGCAGAAGACTGGAGTGGAGGATAGCCATAGCACAGGGGAACTGTTGTTGCTGTTATTGGCTTTGTTGTATTTGTAAGTTTTCACTTGGTGTTTTGATCTAGTTGTCTGCGGGGAGAGGATGAAATTCTGTTATGCTGAGCAGGATTAGGTGGTTCTGGGTTTATGCCCCAGGTATGGAGTAGCTTCAGGCCCTTTTCTAGTTCCCCAATTGCGTGGGTTTGACCGTTGCGGACAATGAGAATGGTGGCTGGGTATCGCCATTTGTATTGCAGCTTGTGATTTTGTAGGCCTTTGGTGATTGGGTTCAAATGGCGCCTCATTTGGAGGGTGTATTTTGAGAGATCAGGGAATAGCTGAATTCCCGTGTAAGGTGCTGGTAGTGGCGATTTAGCCCTGAGTCCCATGAGCAGTTTTTCTTTGATGTGGTAAAAGTGAACCCTCATCAGGACATCTCTGGGGACTGAGGCAGCTAGATGGGATGGTTTAGCAATTTTATGAATTCTGTCTACGATGACGTCTCTCGGGGAGGCCTCAGGGAGAACTAAGTGTATCAGTTCTTTTGCGTAGCGTGGCAGATCTGCGGGTAGTATGGACTCGGGGACCCCCCTCAGTTTAACATTGTTCCTGCGAGATCTGTCTTCTAAGTCGGCCAGCTTGGCACGCATCCATGTCTGTTCCTCTCTAACAGCTTCAAAGGCTTCAATGGTGTCATTCACTGTGGAGGTGCAGGCATGTATTCCTCTCTCAGCGTTTGTCACTCTATCATCCAGAGAGTGGATGTCAGTGGTGATCTTGTGGAAGAGGGATGATAGATCTGTCATGAGGGAGGTCTGCAGGGATATGAGCATATCCTTGAGCGTTGTGTCCATGACCGGCTGCCCTGAGGTGGGGAAGGAGGCTATAGAGGATTGTAAGGCCTGGTCTAGTGAGTACTGGGTGGGAGCCTGGGCCTCAATTTGCGAGTACCGCGACCGTTGCGGCATCGCATCTATCCTCATTTTTGCCTTTGCTGGGGTGCCTAGGTTGGGATCCCCTTCTGGGGTATGGGGGAGGTTATCCACGGTACCTGTATCCTGAGGATCATCTGTCTCATCATCCGGCAGGTCCGTGTAAGCTGTGGACGGCGCGGCCTGGCCGGCGCCATCTTGGATCTTCCATCCCGCCGGCTTGTAAGCAAATTCGGTGAGTTTTTGTGGTATGTGGTCTGTAAATCTCTTCCTGGAAGACATCCTTGTTGTCCCCTGACTGTGAGGAGTGTGGATGGGTAGGTTTGATTCGTTTTTTGCAGCCGATGTCGTTGGATTCTGTCCCCTGGCTCAGAGCTGTGGAATTAAGCGTCCATCTGCTATCCCGGCTGGCCACGCCCCCATCTTCCCCCACTTTTGTGAACCTCTTGCCACCCACAAAATGCATATGTGTGGAGGGAAAAAGGTGGGCTTTAACACCCACACACCACACGTATGTGTCTACGGGCAGCATAGACTTCTGTGCTGAGAGCTTGCTCACTGCATGCTCCCAGCACAGAGACTGAGCTGTCAAGGACAGCTCTTGGACTGTACTACAGATTGGGAACCAGTGGGACCAGCTCTCAGTTATGTAACCATTATGACAGACATTCACAATGGTCAGAGGATTTGGTGCATCTTCCCATCCCCATGCATAACAGCCTAGTTAAAGGGATGCCAGGGTGGTCAGGAGGGGGTCAACATTGTGCTACAAATAAGGTACAGTGTAGAACAAAATTAATTTAGCCACTAAAACATCCATGTTATGATTTTCAACTGTAGCTCTAACCCCCGAAGGAGCTGCTGAAATATTTCGGGTTGTTGCCATCACCCCTTACCTGTAGTTTCACCACATCAAGAACCTAGAGTCCATGTTGAACTTTGTATCCACTAATGTACGCACCAGTCACTTTAGTATTTTTTTTAATGCTTTAATGAAAGAACTTGAAAGAAGTAGCAGTGAAGAGGTAAAAAGGGAGTTGCAGGAAAATTCAAATACCTTTGTCAGATCATTGAGGGATTGTAGATCTTAGAAACGATTATACCTTCAGTCCAAAGATCTTTGCCCACCCGGATAGGTCTCTCTCACTGACCTAGCAGCCGGAATGGAGCACGAACAAAAAGTCTCTGCCACAGACTTTAAAGGAACAAAATTGCTATACAATCCTCTGCCACAAGATGTAGTATTAGATGAACAGTCCTCTGCCACAGGACGTAATGGTTTTAGTTGAACAGCGACACAGTACCAGAACCTTTAAGCCCACTGGCACTACTGTGCGGTAAGTTAGGTTAGGATGCATCCTCCAATTGAGTCACCAGGCCCCTCTTGAGACCAGCCTTCCACACGGTCCTCTCTAAGATGAGTCCTCCCCTGGATCTTCTCAATTGCTTGGCTTCTTCCCGCAGGACAGACAGCACAGGATCACCTCTAAACCAATGGGCCCCAGGCGACCTCTGGGCCCACTGCCCACTTATAGTAATGCAGCCTCGGGCCAGCATGGCCCTGAGACTGAAAGGAAGCCTTCACATACCTTTAGGCCAGGAGGGCCAGCAGGTAAAAGAGAACCAAAAATGGCGTCTGCACCTTAAGTACTCTCTCCCAGAATGCATTGAAAGTGCACCACCTCTGCCGAGTTGCTTCTGAGAAAGAAGAGCACTCAATGCACTTCAGCCTGTTGCTTTTCAACAACGACACCTACAGGCGACAGCATGAAACTGCACACAACACAACCGATGCTGGAACAGAAGCTAATTTAGCCATAGATTAAATCTGTACCATGTATAGAACAGATAACCCACTAAATTTACATATAAGCGCCTGATCAACAGGAGCAGGGCGCTACATACTCCCCCCACCAGAAAAGACGATGTCCTCAACGTCTGTCAAAAACATGACTCTCAAGCCTGAGAGTAGGTATTTGAACCAAAAACTTGGATGGGAAAGAAGAAAGACAGTAAGAAAGAATGTTACAGTTTCAAACATTAATCAACATATGTTCACATTAGTCATGTTACAGGAACCTCACTATCTATCTAACTGCAATGCCTCTAACAACTTGATAGGAGATCTGGTTTTACCTGAAAAAGAACAAAATTAAACACACAAAAATATACATCAGCATCACTAATCAGTTAGGAGCAAGGCCTCACTCCCAAGAGAATGAAACTTTCTTCCTCACATTCTCCTTTAAATAAAAGATGAACTAAAAGTAACTTAAAAGTCCATCCCTATCTCTGGGCAAATGCCACTATTTAGTAGAAGAAATCTAGTACAACGAAGAGTCTTTGAATATAGGAGTGCTGAGGTAAATGAGATCTCTTGACCACGAAGTTCTCTAAACCCTGGCACTATCTGGCTATATACCCCAAAGTTCTCTTTTCTTTGGCAAAGCAGAAAACAACAGTCCCTTTGCATAATCACCAATAGAACCGGGGATCTGACAGAGTCAGTTTCTTCCCCTGTTTATCCACAGTGGTGATAAAATAAACAATGTCATCCTTTCCAGGTCTGCAGATGACCACTTTGTCAGCATAGATGTGCCGACCGTAATTCCAATGCAGCAAACACCCATTGAACTGTTCATCCATAGCAGCAGAATAACCAGCTTTCCGAAAAGGCTTTGGTAGAGACAAATAGTCCCAGACAGCTTCCCGGTACCACTGCTCTCGATTAGCCTCAATTTCCTGCATAATTTCTTGAGTAACATAAGGAAATTCCAGACCATACTCTGTAGCAACTCGTTTGGTGAGTACTCTCTGTAGTAGGGCAAGTCTAGGTAAAGCTCTTGTTTTTCCCAGACCAGGAGGCACACAAGAATTTGGCGATTTGCGCACCATAGATCCGATGGGCATCGGCTCAGACTCAAACGAACCAATAATTTTAGACAATGTTTCTGTAGTAGTGCTGTGTGGCTCCACACATGGTGATGTCTTCCCAGAATCCATGGCTATCCATTCTGAGAAGGTAAAGGTAGAAGCAATATCTTCACCCTGGGCCCACAATAATTCTTGTGACATTGTCTCAAACAAATCATCATCACCGGAGAGATCTGACAAAGAATCTATCTCCGAGTCTCTCAACTCTTCTGCTGGTAAATATTTTCAAAGAGTCCCAGATATGTTCTCCTTTGATCTCTCACCCATTCCTGTCGTGGACTTCTCCAGATTCATGCTTTCCTCCAGCTCCGGTTCAGGTAGTCTTTGGGGTAGGCCTCGACCGCGGCCGTGGGAAGCCTTCACATATCCCACCTTCCTCGGGACAGGTGCAGCGGGAATAGGTTTAGTGGAAGCAGAAACAAAGGTGATGTCCGCTGATGAAGCAGTAACAGGAACACTCACGGTAACAGATGAGACTAAGGTCTGTTGCTCTCCAGCAGTAATGGCAGTAGTTTCCACTGTAACGATCCCTGTAGCCCAGTCCACTCGGTAAGCATGGGGCGACATTGTAGGTTGCTCCACTGTGAATAGGTATTCTCTGCACTGCAAACATTGGACAAATGGACGGAGATGGCCAGTCCCTCACACTTGTGACAAAGCATGCCCAGCCCTTCAATATCTCCAACAGTGTATAACACGAACCGCCCCTGTGGCTTCAAACAGATGCCGGTATCCATCAGCAGGGTTCCAGTTAGCATAGCACCCGCAGCGGTACTTGTAGGGAACATCTTGGACCCCATGGCCGATGGTATCAGTGGAAAAGAAGACATGGCTGCACTCTGATCCTCTCAGTATGATCACGAGGCTTCTCTTCTCCTTTGGTGGCAGACACACACACGTGTCTTACGCAGCAGCAAGCAGGTGTAGCTCCTCCCACTTGCTCCTCTGATCACGTAGCTCCCAGTCTTTTATTTCTCACCCGCAGCCTATGCAGTCAGAAATGTGATCCTGCAATTTAACCCCTTCTTTTCCTGGAGAAAGTGACAAAGTCCAGAAATCTCTCTCTTAGCATAGACTCTCGGTGAAATACTTCTCAGAGTTGCTTAGGGCAAAGGCAAAAAATCCCGGATGAGCCCCCACATGTAGCACTAAACCCGACGGAGCTGCTGAAATAATTTGGGTTGTTGCTATCACCCCTTACCTGTAATTTCAACACATCAAGAACCTAGAGTCCATGTTGAACTTTGTATCCACCAATGTACGCACCAGTCACTTTAGTATTTTTTTTAATGCTTTAATGAAAGAACTTGAAAGAAGTAGCAGTGAAGAGGTAAAAAGGGAGTTTCAGGAAAATTCAAATACCTTTGTCAGATCATTGAGGGATTGTAGATCTTAGAAACGATTATACCTTCAGTCCAAAGATCTTTGCCCACCCGGATAGGTCTCTCTCTCTGACCTAGCAGAATGGAGCAAGAACAAAAAGTCTCTGCCACAGTCTTTAAAGGAACAAAATTGCTATACGATCCTCTGCCACAAGATATAGTATTAGATGAACAGTCCTCTGCCACAGGACGTAATGGTTTTAGATGAACAGTGACACAGTACCAGATCCTTTAAGCCGACCCGGGCAGCACTGTGTGGTAAATTAGGTTAGGATGCATCCTCCAATTGTGTCACCAGGCCCCTCTTGAGACCAGCCTTCTGCACGGTCCTCTCCAAGATGAGTCCTCCCCTGGATCTTCTCAATTGCTTGGCTTCTTCCCACAGGACAGACAGCACAGGATCACCTCTAAACCAACGGGCGGCAGGCGACCTCTGGGCCCACTGCCCACTTATAGTAATGTAGCCTCGGGCCAGCATGGCCCTGAAACTGAAAGGAAGCCTTCACATACCTTTAGGCCAGGAGGGCCAGCAGGTAAAAGAGAACCAAAAATGGCGTCTGCCCCTTAAGTACTCTCTCCCAGAACGCATAGCAGTGGACCACCTCTGCCGAGTTGCTTCTGAGAAAGAAGAGCACTTAATGCACTTCAGCCTGTTGCTTTTCAACAACGACACCTACAGGCGACAGCATGAAACTGCACACAACACAACCGATGCTGGAACAGAAGCTAATTTAGCCATAGATTAAATCTGTACCATGTATAGAACAGATAACCCACTAAATTTACATATAAGCGCCTGATCAATAGGAGCAGGGCGCTACATACTCCCCCCACCAGAAAAGACGATGTCCTCAACGTCTGTCAAAAACATGACTCTCAAGCCTGAGAGTAGGTATTTGAACCAAAAACTTGGATGGGAAAGAAGAAAGACAGTAAGAAAGAATGTTACAGTTTCAAACACTAATCAACATATGTTCACATCAGTCATGTTACAGGAACCTCACTATCTATCTAACTGCAATGCCTCTAACAACTTGATAGGAGATCTGGTTTTACCTGAAAAAGAACAAAATTAAACACACAAAATTATACATCAGCATCACTAATCAGTTAGGAGCAAGGCCTCACTCCCAAGAGAATGAAACTTTCTTCCTCACATTCTCCTTTAAATAAAAGATGAACTAAAAGTAACTTAAAAGTCCATCCCTATCTCTTGGCAAATGCCACTATTTAGCAGAAGAAATCTAGTACAACGAAGAATCTTTGAATATAGGAGTGCTGAGGTAAATGAGATCTCTTGACCACGAAGTTCTCTAAACCCTGGCACTATCTGGCTATATACCCCAAAGTTCTCTTTTCTTTGGCAAAGCAGAAAACAACAGTCCCTTTGCATAATCACCAATAGAACCGGGGATCTGACAGAGTCAGTTTCTTCCCCTGTTTATCCACAGTGGTGATAAAATAAACAATGTCATCCTTTCCAGGTCTGCAGATGACCACTTTGTCAGCATAGATGTGTTGACGGTAATTCCAATGCAGCAAACACCCATTGAACTGTTCATCCATAGCAGCAGAATAACCAGCTTTCCGAAAAGGTTTTGGTACAGACAAATAGTCCCAGACAGCTTCCCGGTACCACTGCTCTCGATTAGCCTCAATTTCCTGCATAATTTCTTGAGTAACATAAGGAAATTCCAGACCATACTCTGTAGCAACTCATTTGGTGAGTACTCGTTTGGTGAGTACTCTCTGTAGTAGGGCAAGTCTAGGTAAAGCTCTTGTTTTTCCCAGACCAGGAGGCACACAAGAATTTGGCGATTTGCGCACCATAGATCCGATGGGCATCGGCTCAGACTCAAATGAACCAATAATTTTAGACAATGTTTCTGTAGTAGTGCTGTGTGGCTCCACACATGGTGATGTCTTCCCAGAATCCATGGCTATCCATTCTGAGAAGGTAAAGGTAGAAGCAATATCTTCACCCTGGGCCCACAATAATTCTTGTGACATTGTCTCAAACAAATCATCATCACCGGAGAGATCTGACAAAGAATCTATCTCAGAGTCTCTCAACTCTTCTGCTGGTAAATATTTTCAAAGAGTCCCAGATATGTGCCCCTTTGATCTCTCACCCATTCCTGTCGTGGACTTCTCCAGATTCATGCTTTCCTACAGCTCCGGTTCAAGTAGTCTTTGGGGTAGGCCTCGACCGCGGCCACGGGAAGCCTTCACATATCCCACCTTCCTCGGGACAGGTGCAGCGGGAATAGGTTTAGTGGAAGTAGAAACAAAGGTGATGTCCGCTGATGAAGCAGTAACAGGAACACTCACGGTAGCAGATGAGACTAAGGTCTGTTGCTCTCCAGCAGTAATGGCAGTAGTTTCCACTGTAACGATCCCTGTAGCCCAGTCCACTCGGTAAGCATAGGGCGACATTGTAGGTTGCTCCACTGTGAATAGGTATTCTCCGCACTGCAAACATTGGACAAATGGACGGAGATGGCCAGTCCCTCACACTTGTGGCAAAGCATGCCCAGCCCTTCAATATCTCCAACAGTGTATAACACGAACTGCCCCTGCGGCTTCAAACAGATGCCGGTATTCATCAGCAGGGTTCCAGTTAGCATAGCACCCGCAGCGGTACTTGTAGGGAACATCTTAGACCCCATGGCCGATGGTATCAGTGGAAAAGAAGACATGGCTGCACTCTGATCCTCTCAGTATGATCACAAGGCTTCTCTTCTCCTTTGGCGCCAGACACACACACACGTGTCTTACGCAGCAGCAAGCAGGTGTAGCTCCTCCCACTTGCTCCTCTGATCACGTAGCTCCCAGGCTTTTACTTCTCACCCGCAGCCTACGCAGTCAGAAATGTGATCCTGCAATTTAACCCCTTCTTTTCCTGGAGAAAGTGACAAAGTCCAGAAATCTCTCTCTTAGCATAGACTCTCGGTGAAATACTTCTCAGAGTTGCTTAGGGCAAAGGCAAAAAATCCCGGACGAGCCCCCACATGTAGCACTAAACCCGACGGAGCTGCTTAAATAATTTGGGTTGTTGCTATCACCCCTTACCTGTAGTTTCAACACATCAAGATCCTAGAGTCCATGTTAAACTTTGTATCCACCAATGTACGCACCAGTCACTTTAGTATTTTTTTTAATGCTTTAATGAAAGAACTTGAAAGAAGTAGCAGTGAAGAGGTAAAAAGGGAGTTTCAGGAAAATTCAAATACCTTTGTCAGATCATTGAGGGATTGTAGATCTTAGAAACGATTATACCTTCAGTCCAAAGATCTTTGCCCACCCGGATAGGTCTCTCTCACTGACCTAGCAGAATGGAGCACGAACAAAAAGTCTCTGCCACAGACTTTAAAGGAACAAAATTGCTATACGATCCTCTGCCACAGGATGTAGTATTAGATGAACGGTCCTCTGCCACAGGACGTAATGGTTTTAGATGAACAGCGACACAGTACCAGAACCTTTAAACTGACCCAGGCAGCTCTGTGTGGTAAATTAGGTTAGGATGCATCCTCCAATTGTGTCACCAGGCCCCTCTTGAGACCAGCCTTCCGCACGGTCCTCTCCAAGATGAGTCCTCCCCTGGATCTTCTCAATTGCTTGGCTTCTTCCCGCAGGACAGACAGCACAGAATCACCTCTAAACCAGTGGGCCCCAGATGACCTCTGGGCCCACTTATAGTAATGCAGCCTCGGGCCAGCATGGCCCCGAGACTGAAAGGAAGCCATCACATACCCATAGGCCAGGAGGGCCAGCAGGTAAAAGAGAACCAAAAATGGCGTCTGCCCCTTAAGTACTCTCTCCCAGAACGCATAGCAGTGGACCACCTCTGCCGAGTTGCTTCTGAGAAAGAAGAGCACTCAATGCACTTCAGCCTGTTGCTTTTCAACACTGGCCTGTGGTGACAATGACACCTACAGACAACAGCATGAAACTGCACACAACACAACCAATGCTGGAACAGAAGCTAATTTAGCCATAGATTAAATCTGTACCATGTATAGAACAGATAACCCACTAAATTTACATATAAGCGCCTGATCAACAGGAGCAGGGCACTACACAACCCTAAAGCGGAGTAATGTATTTCCATAAAATGTTTTTTTTTTTATCATTTTGAACTCTGTACTTTACATCTATTTATAACTATTTAGGCGGGATTTAATCGAAAGCAATTATAAAACATTACACACCGAGGAAAGACATTTGATGTGTATCTGCATGCATAATGAACTAAGTGTTAAAGTAATTTCTATCCAAAAGTGATATTAATTGTTTCATTTCAGTTAATACACATATCCACGTCATAAAAATATCATCAATGTATCTGTGACACCAATATATAGAAATTACTTTAACCTCAATGCTTGTGGGTAAAAATCAATTTCCCTTTCTCAATGTAAATATTATGGCCCTGAGCAAGGGCACGTTCGTTGTGAATCTTTATCATAAGGCAAAGGCCAGAAATACAATACTCCATGCCAATAGTGCCCATCCCATCTCGTTAATAAAAAAGCATATCATACAATCAATATAACTGCATACTTAGGAACTGCTCAGATAAGAATGACTTTGAACAACAAATCTATGGCCTGAGGGGACAAGTTGTTACCTAAGGCTATAGGAAAAATGCTTCAAAAGTGCAGATAAACAGAAAAGAGGGAAACTGTATTGTATTTACAGAAAAAACTAATTTTGAGTTAATATTTGATCATTTAAGTAATTTTGTAAGTCGTTCTATTTTCTTGTGGTTCCATATGTTGATTGAAATATTTTCTTTAAAGATTTTGTGATTTCTTCTAATGTATACAACCAAACAATTCTTTTGAACTGAACAAGACTTTTTAGGTGCTACAGTAATCTGTAAACAGGATTTCATAAAAAATATCTGTTGTATTTTACACTTTTGATCTTTACATGTTTTAATATTAATATGGCAGTAGCAGATGCCAGTAAAGTGTATTAACCTTTCCACCCCCATATATCCGATTTGCAAACTGTATCTTCATTGACCTGCATTTTAATATTTTTCCTCCCTTATCCTTATCTCCATCCTCCCACTATATGTGACCTGTACATTAACTCCTTCATCACTTTTTCCCCTTGTGTATAACCTTAATGTTCTGTATCTATTGCACAATACTATTTTCTACATTTTACCCACACCAATACCACCTTGTTTTTCAAAACTTTTGGCAAAAAATTTGATTTCGTAGGGGTGTCTACTTTTAAAAAGGGGGTAATTTAGGGTGTGTTTACACGGTCCTGGCATTTTTTCCAGAACATTTTTGGACCAGGGTATGTTTCAAAAGTTTTTTCCTATATATAGTAAAAAATAGGGGTTATTAAATACCATTTAAATATATTTTATCAGTCTCAAAAAAATAAAATAAAATACATTTGGGTACAACCTTGTATGATGGAGAAAATTTCAGTAAAAGTATAACAGTAGCGGAAACGTAAAAATGGCCAGGTAATAAAATGGTAATACAGACTGGTAGTCAAGTGGCTAAGCTCTAATTATTTTTAAGATGAAAAATAACTGTACAGTTGATTACATTACTAGAGAACCCCAATTTTGGAAGGTATAGAATTATTTAATCTACTTACAGTATATACATTGGTCATGATTGATCATTTCTCAGAAATAATGTACAGTATTTGTAGTGAAATTTATGATAACCTTAATATTAAGCTTGCCATACATGGATCGAAATTGCTCAACTGGGCGAATTTTGGTCCATATATCTACTTCAGTAGCAGAAGATTTGGCTGCTCAATGACCAGAGCACTTTTTTTCAATTTGGCACTGCACTGCTTTAACTGGTAATTCTGCAGTCATGCAATGCTGTACCCAAACTAAATTGTGTCCTTTTTTCCCACAAATAGAGCTTTCTTTTGATGGTATTTGATTGCCTCTGTGATTTATATTTTTTGCGATATAAACAGAAAAAGACCGAAAATTTTGAAAATAAATTATATTTTCTACTTTTTGTTATAAGAAAATCCAAAAAACTCAATTTTAGTCATACATTTAGGTCAAAATGTATCCAGTCACATGTCTTTGGTAAAAAAAATGTCAATAGGCGTATATTTATTGGTTTGCGCAAAAGTTATAGTGTCTACAAACTACTACTTTATTTTCTGGAATTTATGCAGCTTTTAGTTTATGACTTTATGACCTAATTTCTTGAGGTGCTAAAATGGCAGGGCGGTATAACCACCCCAAATGACCCCATTTTGGAAAGTAGAAACCCCAAGGAAATTGCTGAGAGGCATGTTGAGCCCATTGAATATTTTATTTTTTTATCACAAGTGATTGAAAAATGACAAAAAAAATTTACACAAAGTTGTCAGTAAAGGATATATTGCTCACACATGCAATGGTTATATGTGGAATTACACCCCAAAATACATTCTGCTGCTTCTCTTGAGTATGGGGATACCACATGTGTAAGACCTTTTGGGAACCTAGCCACATACAGGACCCCGAAAACCAAGCACCGCCTTTAGGATTTCTAAGTGCGTAAATTTTTTATTTCACTCCTCACTACCTATCACAGTTTCGAAGGCCATACAATGCCAAGATAGCAAAAACCCCCCCAAATGTCCCCATTTTGGAAAGTAGACACCCCAAGATATTTTCTGAGAGGCATGCTGAGTCCATGGAATATTTTATATTTTGCCACAAGTTGCTGGAAATTACACACTTTTTTTTTGCACAAAGTTGTCACTAAATTATATATTGCTCAAACATGCCATGGGCATATATTAAATTACACCCCAAAATACATTCTGCTGCTTCTCCTGAGTACGGGGATGCCACATGTGTGAGACTCTTTGGGAGCCTAGCCGTGTACAGGACCCCGAAAACCAATCACCGCCTTCAGGCTTTCTAAGGGCGTAAAATGGTGATTTCACTTCCTCACTACCTATCACAGTTTCGAAGGCCATGAAATGTCAAGATTAGGGATGAGCTTCGAGTTCGAGTCGAACTCATGTTCGACTCGAACATTGGCTGTTCGCAAGTTCACCGAACAGCGAACAATTTGGGGTGTTCGCGGCAAATACGAATGCCGCGGAACACCCTTTAAAAGTCTATGGGAGAAATCAAAAGTGCTAATTTTAAAGGCTAATATGCAAGTTATTGTCATAAAAAGTGTTTGGGGACCTGGGTCCTGCCCCAGGGGACATGGATCAATGCAAAAAAAAGTTTTAAAAACGGCCGTTTTTTCAGGAGCAGTGATTTTAATAATGCTTAAAGTCAATCAATAAAAGTGTAATATCCCTTTAAATTTCGTACCTGGGGGGTGTCTATAGTGTGCCTGTAAAGGGGCGCATGTTTCCTGTGTTTAGAACAGTCTGACAGCAAAATGACATTTTGAAGGAAAAAACTCATTTAAAACTACCCGCGGCTATTGCATTGCCGACAATACACATAGAAGTTCATTGATAAAAACGGCATGGGAATTCCCCAAAGGGGAACCCCGAACCAAAATTAAAAAAAAAAAATGACTTGGGAGTCCCCCTAAATTCCATACCAGGCCCTTCAGGTCTAGTATGGATATTAAGGGGAACCCCGGCCAAAATTAAAAAAAAAAAAATGACGTGGGGTTCCCCCTAAATTCCATACCAGACCCTTCAGGTCTGGTATGGATTTTAAGGGGAACCCCGCACCAAAAAAAAAAAAAAAAACGGCGTGGGGTCCCCCCAAAAATCCATACCAGACCCTTATCCGAGCACGCAACCTGGCAGGCCGCAGGAAAAGAGGGGGGGACGAGAGTGCGGCCCCCCTCCCTCCTGAACCGTACCAGGCCACATGCCCTCAACATTGGGAGGGTGCTTTGGGGTAGCCCCCCAAAACACCTTGTCCCCATGTTGATGAGGACAAGGGCCTCATCCCCACAACCCTGGCCGGTAGTTGTGGGGGTCTGCGGGCGGGGGGCTTATCGGAATCTGGAAGCCCCCTTTAACAAGGTGACCCCCAGATCCCGGCCCCCCCCTGTGTGAAATGGTAAGGGGGTACATAAGTACCCCTACCATTTCACGAAAAAAGTGTCAAAAATGTTAAAAATGACAAGAGACAGTTTTTGACAATTCCTTTATTTAAATGCTTCTTCTTTCTTCTATCTTCCTTCATCTTCTGGTTCTTCTGGTTCTTCTGGCTCTTCTGGTTCTTCCTCCAGCGTTCTCGTCCAGCATCTCCTCCGCGGCGTCTTCTATCTTCTTCTCCTCGGGCCGCTCCGCACCCATGGCATGGGGGGGAGGCTCCCGCTCTTCTCTTCTTCTTTTCTTCTCTTCTTCTCTTCTTCATTTTCTTCTCTGGGCCGCTCCGCAATCCATGCTGGCATGGAGGGAGGCTCCCGCTGTGTGACGGCGCTCCTCGTCTGACAGTTCTTAAATAACGGGGGGGCGGGGCCACCCGGTGACCCCGCCCCCCTCTGACGCACGGTGACTTGACGGGACTTCCCTGTGACGTCACGGGGAATGCCACAGGGAAGTCCCGTCAAGTCACCGTGCGTCAGAGGGGGGCGGGGTCACCGGTGGCCCCGCCCCCCGTTATTTAAGAACTGTCAGACGAGGAGCGCCGTCACACAGCGGGAGCCTCCCTCCATGCCAGCATGGATTGCGGAGCGGCCCGGAGAAGAAAATGAAGAAGAGAAGAAGAGAAGAAGAGAAGAAAAGAAGAAGAGAAGAGCGGGAGCCTCCCCCCCATGCCATGGGTGCGGAGCGGCCCGAGGAGAAGAAGACAGAAGACGCCGCGGAGGAGATGCTGGACGAGAACGCCGGAGGAAGAACCAGAAGAGCCAGAAGAACCAGAAGAACCAGAAGATGAAGGAAGATAGAAGAAAGAAGAAGCATTTAAATAAAGGAATTGTCAAAAACTGTCTCTTGTCATTTTTAACATTTTTGACACTTTTTTCGTGAAATGGTAGGGGTACTTATGTACCCCCTTACCATTTCACACAGGGGGGGGCCGGGATCTGGGGGTCACCTTGTTAAAGGGGGCTTCCAGATTCCGATAAGCCCCCCGCCCGCAGACCCCCACAACCACCGGCCAGGGTTGTGGGGATGAGGCCCTTGTTCTCATCAACATGGGGACAAGGTGTTTTGGGGGGCTACCCCAAAGCACCCTCCCAATGTTGAGGGCATGTGGCCTGGTACGGTTCAGGAGGGAGGGGGGCCGCACTCTCGTCCCCCCCTCTTTTCCTGCGGCCTGCCAGGTTGCATGCTCGGATAAGGGTCTGGTATGGACTTTTGGGGGGACCCCACGCCGTTTTTTTTTTTTTTTTTTTGGCGCGGGGTTCCCCTTAAAATCCATACCAGACCTGAAGGGTCTGGTATGGAATTTAGGGGGAACCCCACGTCATTTTTTTTTTTAAATTTTGGCCGGGGTTCCCCTTAATATCCATACCAGACCTGAAGGGCCTGGTATGGAATTTAGGAGGACTCCCACGTCATTTTTTTTTTTAAATTTTGGTTCGGGGTTCCCCTTTGGGGAATTCCCATGCCATTTTTATCAATGAACTTCTATGTGTATTGTCGGCAATGCAATAGCCGCGGGTAGTTTTAAATGAGTTTTTTCCTTCAAAATGTCATTTTGCTGTCAGACTGTTCTAAACACAGGAAACATGCGCCCCTTTACAGGCATACTATAGACACCCCCCAGGTACGAAATTTAAAGGGATATTACACTTTTATTGTTTGACTTTAAGCATTATTAAAATCACTGCTCCTGAAAAAACGGCCGTTTTTAAAACTTTTTTTTTGCATTGATCCATGTCCCCTGGGGCAGGACCCAGGTCCCCAAACACTTTTTATGACAATAACTTGCATATAAGCCTTTAAAATTAGCACTTTTGATTATTCATGTTCGTGTCCCATAGACTTTAACGGTGTTCGCATGTTCGAACGAACTTTTTTCCTGTTCGCATGTTCTGGTGCGAACCGAACAGGGGGGTGTTCGGCTCATCCCTAGTCAAGATAGCACAAACCCCCCCAAATGACCCAATTTTGGAAAGAAGACACTTCAAGCTATTTGCTGAGAGGCATGTTGAGTCCATAGAATATTTTATATTTTGCCACAAGTTTAGGGAATATTTATAATTTTTTGTTTTTACACAAAGTTGTCACTAAATGATATATTGTTCAAACATGGCATGGTTATAAGTGGAATTAGACCCAAAATACATTCTGCTGCTTCTCCTGAGTATGGGGATACCACATTTGTGGGACTTTTTGGCAGTCTAACCGCGTACAGGACCCAAAAACCAATCACCGCCTTCAGGCTTTCAAAGGGTGTACATTTTTGATTTCACTCCTCACTGCCTATACAATTTCGGAGGCCATGAAATGCCCAGATAGCACAACCCCCCCAAATGACTCAATTTTGGAAAGTAGACACCCCAAGCTATTTGTTGAGTATTTTGCAGATCTTGCTTTTTGTCACAAAGTTTTGAAAATTGAAAAAAGTAAAAAAATACATTTTGCTTTTCTTTCTTCATTTTCAAACAAGAGCTGCAAAAAACTCACCATGCCTCTTAGAAAATACCTTGGGGTGTCTACTTTCCAAAATGGGGTCATTTTGGGGGGGGGGGGTTGTGCTATCTGGACATTTCAGGGCCTCCGTAACTGTGATAAGTAGTGAGGAGTAAAATCACAATTTTATGCCTTTAGAAAGCCTGAAGGCGGTGCTTGGTTTTTGGGGTCCTGTACGCGGCTAGGCTCCCAAAAAGTCTCACACATGTGGTATTCCCATACTCAGGAGAAAAAGCAGAATGCATTTTGGGGTGTAATTCCACATATAACCATGCCATGTTTAAACAATATATCATTTAGTGCCAACTTTGTGTAAAAAAAAAATGTAAAAAATTAAAATTTTCCTGAAACTTGTGGCAAAATATAAAATATTCCATGGACACAACATGCTTAGCAAATAGCTTGAAGTGTCTACTTTCCAAAATGGGGTCATTTGTGGGGTTTTGTGCTATCTTGACATTTCATGGCCTCCGAAACTATGATAAGTAGTGAGGAAGTGAAATCACCATTTTACGCCCTTAGAAAGCCTGAAGGCGGTTTTCGGGGTCCTGTACACGGCTAAGCTCCCAAAAAGTCTCACACATGTCGTATCACCGTACTTAGGAGAAGCAGCAGAATGTATTTTGGGGTGTGATTTCACATATGCCCATGGCATGTTTGAGCAATATATCATTTAGTGACAACTTTGTGCAAAAAAAAAGTTTGTAATTTCCAGCAAGATCTGTGTGATAAAATGCTTTCACAGTTTCCCAATTGCGCTGTTTATATCCAGCAAAATCTAAGTCATGAAATGTTCATAGGTTCCGGTTTCTAAGACAATAGAGATAATTGGAGCTATTCTGGTCTCCGATCAGCTCTATGGTCAGCTGGCGGAACCACCGGCTGCATTCTCGGGTTCCCTGTTGGGACAGGAGAGCCTAAGAAAACCATGGAAGATGGTGGGGGGACGTTCCCTCCCACTGGAGGGACATTCCCTCCCACTAAACTATTGGGGATGCTAAAATTGTTCTAATCAGATCAAAGATATTGATCCATTCAGACACTATACTACTAAGGGAGGTGTATGGTGTGTGCATGGGCGCTACTGGCACTGACGCTGCCTGGGGCGACACAGATCCTAACTGACACTAAAACCTAACTGATATCACCTGCTGGCCGATCAGGGGATTAAACCTTTTATGAGGTAATGTACGGCGGGTGCCCTGGCGCTATAAAAAATAACTAACTAACCAGTGTCATCCGTGACACTAATACGGTAATCAGGGGGTGATCAAGGGGTTAAACCTTTATTAGGGGGGTTTAGGGGGGTCCCTAGACCTATCTGGGCCTCCTACTAAGTACCCTAATGCTGATTAGTGTCACAAATGACACCAGTACAGTGATCAAAGAAAAATATGAACACTGCACTGGGTGACACAGTGACAGGGAGTGAAGGGGTTAACTGGGGGGGATCGGGGGTGATTAGGGGGTGAAATGTATACTGTGTCAGTGTAGTGTTGGTGCAACTCACATTTGGATGTCCTCTCTCCTCTCTCTGGAACGGAAAAGAATTCCATAGAGGGAGATGACATCACTCCCCCTGCCTGTGTGTATACTTACAGGCAGGGGAAGCATTTCATTTGTCAGAACCAATCAGTAGGTCCAGCCCAGAAATCATTGGCCTGGGCCTGGAAACTGATCGGTTCTGAAATTAATTTGATCATCGCGGCCGCCATAAGGTAACATAGTTTCGTCCACCCGTACCATTCTGCCACAGTAAAACTGCGGCGGCTGGTTGGGAACCGGATGTGGTTGTTTCTGTTCATGAGAAGTCGATCTATCAATCGACTTCTCACAAATGGGACTAATGGAAAATTTCAGCTTAATCAATAGGCTGCAGCGCTGATCAGTGACAATGGGGAGATGGGGGAATTTCCCTGCTGTCAGAATACAGTGACACAGTGGGGAGGATTCCCACATCCTCTCTGAACAAGTGGATGAGGGAATCAGTTAATTTTTAATGTATGGGCCGCTTTTTAGTGATTTTATACTATCCAATAGATGTTTATCAGTTCTGCCAGTCTTGCACCCTCCAAACATATACCCTCTTACCCTCCCTCTTGGGTTGAGGGTTGCCCTTGCTTGCCTTTGTCTTGCCTGCATACATGGAAAATGTAATTTTACTGCGCTATCCTAATAACACTCCAAGAGTGACATCAATTGAAAAAGAAACAGCTGCAACTATAATGTGAGACACACACAATAAACGAAACAAAAAAAAAGAAAAAGCTGCGCTGTGTGATTATTGTGATCTAAAATTATAGTGACTTATAAATGACTATTCTGGTGTAATGGAGATATAAAATCTCTGTGTAACCCAATATTGAAAATATAATAAACATAACACAAGTGAAGCATACACAAAAATTAAATATCACACAATGAAGGCTACAAGAGTTCTCCAAATGTCCAATCTACTCTGATGGATTGATAAAAAGACGTTCCACAAGGTATATAGTTCAAAGTGACAATCAAGTGATGGTTCCTCAACCCTTTACTCTGTAGTGACATGTAGGGATGAGCCGAACACTCCCCTGTTCGGTTCGCACCAGAACTTGCGAACAGGCAAAAAATTCATTCGAACACACGAACACCGTTAAAGTCTATGGGACACGAACATGAATAATCAAAAGTGCTAATTTTAAAGGCTTATATGCAAGTTATTGTCAAAAAAAGTGTTTGGGGACCTGGGTCCTACCCCAGAGGACAAGGATCAATGCAAAAAAAAGTTTTAAAAACGGCCGTTTTTTTGGGAGCAGTGATTTTAATAATCCTTAAAGTGAAACAATAAAAGTGTAATATCCCTTTAAATTTTGTACTTGGGGGGTGTCTATAGTATGCCTGTAAAGGGGCGCATGTTTCCTGTGTTTAGAACAGTCTGACAGCAAAATGACATTTCAAAGTAAAAAAAAGTCACTTAAAACTACTCGCGGCTATTAATGAATTGCCGGTCCGACAATACACATAAAAGTTCATTGATAAAAACGGCATGGGAATTCCCCACAGGGGAACCCCGAACCAAAATTAAAAAAAAAATGACGTGGGGGTCCTCCTAAATTCCATACCAGGCCCTTCAGGTCTGGTATGGATATTAAGGGGAACCCCAGCCAAAATTTAAAAAAAAAAAATGGTGTGGGGTCCCCCTAAAAATCCATACCAGACCCTTATCCGAGCACGCAACCTGGCAGGCTGCCGGAAAAGAGGGGGGACGAGAGAGCGGCTCTTGTCATTTTTAACATTTTTAAAAATTTTTTTAGTGAAATGGTAGGGGTACTTTTGTACCCCCTTACCATTTCACACAGGGGGGAGGGCCGGGATCTGGGGGTCCCCTTGTTAAAGGGGGCTTACAGATTCCGATAAGCCCCCCACCCGCAGACCCCCACAACCACCGGCCAAGGGTTGTTGGGATGAGGCCCTTGTCCCCATGGGGGACTACTCCCAATGTTGAGGGCATGTGGCCTGGTACGGTTCAGGAGGGGGGGCGCTCTCTCGCCCCCCCCTCTTTTCCTGCGGCCTGCCAGTTTGTGTGCTCGGATAAGGGTCTGGTATGGATTTTTGGGGGGACCCCATGCGTTTTTTTTTTTTAATTTTGGCGCGGGGTTCCCCTTAAAATCCATACCAGATCTGAAGGGCCTGGTATGGAATTTAGGGGGACCCCCATGTCATTTTTTTTTTAAATTTTGGTTCAGGGTTCCCCTGTGGGGAATTCCCATGCCGTTTTTATCAATGAACTTTTATGTGTATTGCCGGACGGCAATTCATTAATAGCCACGAGTAGTTTAAATTACTTTTTTTCCTTTGAAATGTTATTTTGCTGTCAGACTGTTCTAAACACGGGAAACATGCACCCTTTTACAGGCATACTATAGACACCCCCCAGGTACGAAATTTAAAGGGATATTACACTTTTATTATTTGACTTTAAGCATTATTAAAATCACTGCTCCCGAAAAAAACAGCCGTTTTTAAAACTTTTTTTTGCTTTGATCCATGTCCCCTGGGGCAGGACCCAGGTCCCCAAACACTTTTTATGACAATACCATGAATATAAGCCTTTAAAATTAGCACTTTTGATTTCTCCCATAGACTTTTAAAGGGTGTTCCATGGCATTCGAATTTGCCGCGAACACCCCAAATTGTTCGCTGTTCGGCGAACTTCCAAACAGCCAATGTTCGAGTCGAACATGAGTTTGACTCGAACTCAAAGCTCATCCCTAGTGACATGTAATCATGACACCCAAGAAGATGTGATAGGGTACGACAGGAAAGACTACGCCGTTTCATCACAGATGACGTCTTCCAGCGTCTTCTAGTGCCCCTGGAAGATGTCATCTGTGAAGAAACGGCGTAGGGAGGAGCGGCGTGCTGACATCACCACATACCGCGCTTGTCCCAGAAGCAACGAGCAGCAATTGAGAGCCGGCCGGCTCGATTTTTATCTGAAACGCTTTATATCCACAGTTATATTGTAAGTGTAATACTGCTTATTTTATTAATAAATGTTTTTAAAAGAATCACACTGTGGAAGCTTTTATATCCTTACATGGGGAGTGCGTGAATGCCAGTTGCACTGAGAATATCCTGAGCAGCATGTCTGGGAACATCTAGCTATCCAAGCACAGAGACCCAGGGCTGGGGATAAAGCCACAGGCACTTGTGATCTCCTTAAACAAGAGATCTAACAAGCTGGTTAGTGGCAGTATTATTACTGGTGGAGGATCTTTCCTGTCATACCCTATCCCATCTTCTTGGGTGTTGTGATTACATGTCACTACAGAGTAGAGGGTTGAGGAACCATCACTTAAATTGTCACTTTGAACTATATACCTTGTGGAATGTCTTTTTATCAATCCATCGGAGTAGATTGGACATTTGGAGAACTCTTGTAGCCTTCATTGTGTAATATTTAATTTTTGTGTATACTTCACTTGTGTTATGTTTATTATATATTCAATATTGGGTTACACAGAGATTTTATATCTCCATTACACCAGAATAGTCATTTATAAGTCACTATAATTTTAGATCACAATAAGCACACAGCGCAGGTTTTTCTTTTTTTTGCCTGCATACAGTCCATAAAATTAGCTTTTCTGCAAAGAAAAGGGTATCACTTTGCCTAAGCAAAATCTTCAGAAGAACTTATAAATAAAATCAGCAACTGTTTGAGACAATAAACACTTTATCCAGGACTATACAATGTACAACATAGTGTACAGAATGCAGATGCCAGGAGTAAATAACACACAGAGCATATAGAGTACAGTAGTCAGCATGACAAGGGGACGGGTGATCAGTATTGGAGATTGTTCTGAATGATGCACTATGTTCCATGATAGGAATTCATAGCACAGCTGTTCTTGTTTTTATAGTACAGTGCCTTGCAAAAGTATTCACCCCCTTAGCATTTTTCATGTTTTGTTGCCTCACAACCTGGAATTAACATGGATTGTTTGAGGATTTGCATCATTTAATTTACAGAACATGCCCACAACTTGCAAGATGTTTTTTTTTTTTTCTTATTGTGAAGCAAACAACAAATAGGACAAAATAACAGAAAAAGTCAATGTGCATAACTATTCACCCCTAAAGTTAATACTTTGTAGAGCCACCTTTTGCGGCTATCACAGCTCCAAGTCGCTTTGGATAAGTCTCTATGAGCTTGCCACATCTTACCACTGGGATTTTTGCCCATTCCTCCTTGCAAAACTGCTCCAGCTCCTTCAAGTTGGATGGTTTGCGCTTGTGAACAGCAATCTTTAAGTCTGACCACAGATTTTCTATTTGATTGAGGTCTGGGCTTTGACTAGACCATTCCAACGCCTTTACATGTTTCCCCTTAAACCACTCAAGTGTTGCTTTAGCAGTGTGTTTGGGGTCATTGTCCTGCTGGAAGGTAAACCTCCGTCCTAGCCTTAAATCACACACAGAGTGGTACAGGTTTTGCTCAAGAATATCCCTGTATTTAGCACCATCCATCTTTCCCTCAACCCTAACCAGTTTCCCAGTCCCGACTGCTGAAAAACATCCCCACAGCATGATGCTGCCACCACCATGTTTCACTGTGGGCATGGTGTTCTTTGGGTGATGTGATGTGTTGGGTTTGCACCAGACATAGCATTTTCCTTGATGGCCAAAAAGTTCAATTTTAGTCTCATCAGACCAGAGCATTTTCCTCCATACATTTTGGGAGTCTCCCACATGCCTTTTCGCAAACTCAAAACTTGCAATTTTGTTTTTTGCTGAAAGTAATGGCTTTCTTCTGGCCACTCTGCCATAAAGCCAAACTCTATGGAGTGTACGGCTTATTGTTGTCCTATGTACAGATACTCCAGTCTCTGCTGTGGAACTCTGCAGCTCCTCCAGGGTTACCTTAGGTCTCTGTGCCTCCTCTCTGATTAATGCCCTCCTTGCCCGGTCATTGAGTTTTGGTGTGCGGTCGTCTCTTGGCAGGTTTGCTGTTCTGCCATGTTCTTTCCATTTGGTTATGATAGATTTGATGGTGCTCCTAGGGATCGTCAAAGATTTGGATATTTTTTTATAACCTAACCCTGAGTTGTACTTCTCAACAACATTATCCCTTACATGTTTGGAGAGTTCCTTGGTCTTCATGGCAGTGTTTGGTTAGTGGTGCCTCTTGCTTAGGTGTTGTAGCCTCTGGGGCCTTTCAAAAAGGTTTGTATATGTAATGGCAGATCATGTGACACTTAGATTGCACACAGATGGACATCATTTAACTAATTATGTGACTTCTGATGGTAATTGGTTGCTCCAGAGCTTTTTATGGGCTTCATAACAAATACATATGCACATGCCAATTATAATTTTTTTATTTCTGAAAAATAGTTTTATGTATTAATTTTTCTACTTTTACTTCACCAACTTAGACTATTGTGTTCTGATCCATCACATATAATTCAGATTAAAAAAACATTGAACTAAAGGCTGTAATGTAACAAAAAAGGTAAAAAGCCAAGGGGGGGTGAATATTTTTACAAGGCACTGTATGTAAATATTAGATAAGGCTTCTGTCTAGCTGTGTTGAATGGCAGTTGTACAAGGAGCAGACACTGAAGGAACAGGTTGACAATGGTTTTTGCACTAAAGCCCCAGCACAGGAGATTGGCAAAATATTTATAGACCGTACAGTGTACACATACTTCAGTACTAGCACAGCTCTGAGGAAATGCCTCAGTTTGTCAGCATAACAGTCAGGTTACACAATTCCTGGATTGGATGTGTCTTGTGATGTTGTCAGGGCCGTCCTTGAGGCAGGGAAAAAGGGGCATCTGCCCTGGGCCCCATCATTGTTGTGGGACCCAAAGCAGCTGCCTCATACTTGCCAACTAACCCAGTTTAAATTCCCTTGTCCCTTGAAGTTTTAGTCCCGTGATGTGTCCCGATATCTCAGTGTGAAATTCTGTACTAATGCTGCCCCGCTCTGCCCTATTGCCGTGTACAGATGACTCACCTGCAGATCCTGTGTTTATATATAAATAACCTGCATTGATATGTAAATAGCGGCAGCATTAATATGTAAATATCGGTTGCATTGATATGTTAATAGAGGCGGCATTCATGTGTATATCATACCCCCCGAGATCATATCCACCATTACTTCTGCTGAATGCTGCCCACTGGGGAGGTAAAGGGGCATGCTTGAAAGTCCTGTCTACAACTGTGGTCATTAAGCCTAACATCAGCCTGTTCTACAAAGGTAAGCAAATTGAAGGTGGAACCCTTTTTCAAAATACCATGGTGCCACAGCACTGTAAATTTTGGTGCATGTGGATACACACAAGTCAGAAGATGCGTCAGGGTTTCAATTGGCACTGCTGTGTATCTGCTAAAGAGCAGCACGTTTATGTGGTTTCAGGAGAGGGATTTTGCATGTTCCCAACACACACACAAATGTGACTGTAGGCTAAATGTCTCAGTTACATTGATGGTCAGTGTAAATCGTCTGATTACATTGTGACTGGGTGTACAATCATTCTTTCATTCACACTAGTGGCCAGTGTGAAGGTCCCCCTTACGTTGATGGTCAGTGTAAATCTCTCCTTACATTGGTGGTTACTGTGAATATTCCAATTACATTAGTGGTCACTGTAAATCCCCATTACATTGGTGAGCAGTAAAGAAACTCCTCTTTATATTGGTAATCAGTAAAAAAAAAATCAAAACTTGCATTTGTGGTCAGTTTCGAATCCTCCCTTACATTGGTGGTCCATATAGAAGCCCCCTTTAAATTAGTGGTGAGTGTAAATCACCCCTTACATTGGAAGCCAGTGTAGAAATCCCCCTTTATTGGTTGTTGATGTAACATCCCCATTACATGGTGATCAGTGTACATTTCCATTTTGGTGGTAAGTGCAGAATTGCCCTTACAGTGGTGGTCAGTGGAAATCCCCACTAATATTGGTGGTCATTTTAGAAGTGTCACCTTACATGGAGGTCATTGTATATTCCCCCTTACACAGGTGGTTGGTGTAAATGCTCCTATTACATTGGTGTCAGTGTCCCTCTTTATATTGGTGGGTTATGTAAAATCTCCCAAAACCCCCCCTCTTATTGGTGGTCAGTCTAAATGCCCCATTACATTGGTGGTCTGTGTAGAATCCCCCACTATATACCTGCTAAAGATTTTCAGCTTTGCTCTACATGATTCAGAATTTGCCACAGTGTACTGCATCTTAACTAATCCCACCCCCCACCACTGCCACTGATCCCATTAACTGCCCAGCATTGCCACTGATCACACACCCCTCCCCCAGCAGTTCCACTGATCCCAGGTGTCCTAAGATCCCTAGGAGTTCTCTGTCTATTAACCACTTGAGCCCCGGACCATTATGCTGCCTAAGGACCAGAGGTCTTTTTCCAATTTGGCACTGCATCACTTTAACTTTTAATTGCGCGGTCATGCAATTCTGTACCCAAACGAAATTTGCGTCCTTTTCTTCCCACAAATAGAGCTTTCTTTTGATGGCATTTGATCACCTCTGCCGTTTTTATTTTTTGCGCTATAAACGGAAAAAGACCGAAAATTTTGAAAAAAAATGATATTTTCTACTTTTTGTTATAAAAAAAATCCAATAAACTCAATTTTAGTCATACATTTAGGCCAAAATTTATTCGGCCACATGTCTTTGGTAAAAAAAAAGTTAATAAGCGTATATTCATTGGTTTGCGCAAAAGTTATAGCGTCTACAAACTAGGGTACATTTTCTGGAATTTACACAGCTTTTAGTTTATGACTGCCTATGTCATTTCATGAGGTGCTAAAATGGCAGGGCAGTACAAAACCCCCCCAAATGACCCCATTTTGGAAAGTAGACACCCCAAGGAAATTGCTGAGAGGCATGTTGAACCCATTGAATATTTATTTTTTTTGTCCCAAGTGATTGAATAATGACAAAAAAAAAAAATATTTACAAAAAGTTGTCACTAAATGATATATTGCTCACACAGGCCATGGGCCTATGTGGAATTGCACCCCAAAATACATTCAGCTGCTTCTCCTGAGTATGGGGATACCACATGTGTGGGACTTTTTGGGAGCCTAGCCGCGTACGGGGCCCCGAAAACCAATCACCGCCTTCAGGATTTCTAAGGGCATAAATTTTTGATTTCATTCCTCACTACCTATCACAGTTTTGAAGGCCATAAAATGCCCAGATGGCACAAAACCCCCCCAAATGACCCCATTTTGGAAAGTAGACACCCCAAGCTATTTGCTGAGAGGCATGTTGAGTCCATGGAATACTTTCTTTTTTGACACAAGTTGCGGGAAAGTGACAATTTTTTTTTTTTTTGCACAAAGTTGTCACTAAATGATATATTTCTCACACAGGACATGGGCATATGTGGAATTGCACCCCAAAATACATTTAGCTGCTTCTCCTGAGTATGGGGATACCACATGTGTGGGACTTTTTGGGAGCCTAGCCGCATACGGGGCCCCGAAAACCAAGCACCGCCTTCAGGATTTCTAAGGGCGTAATGTTGTGATTTGACTCCTCACTACCTATCACAGTTTTGAAGGCCATAAAATGCCAAGATGGCACAAAACCCCCCCAAATGACCCCATTTTGGAAAGTAGACACCCCAAACTATTTGCTGAGAGGCATGTTGAGTCCATGGAATATTTTATATTTTGACACAAGTTGTGGGAAAGTAACACTTTTTTTTTTTTTTTTTTTTTTTTTGCACAAAGTTGTCACTAAATGATATATTGCTCAAACATGCCATGGGCATATGTGGAATTACACCCCAAAATACATTCTGCTGCTTCTCCTGAGTATGGGGATACCACATGTTTAGGACTTTTTGGGAGCCTATCCGCGTACGGGGCCCTGAAAACCAAGCACCGCCTTCAGGATTTCTAAGGGCATAAATTTTTGATTTCACTCCTCACTTCCTATCACAGTTTTGAAGGCCATAAAATGCCAAGATGGCACAAAACCCCCCCAAATGACCCCATTTTGGAAAGTAGACACCCCAAGGTAATTGCTGAGAGGCATGTTGAGTCCATGGAATATTTTATTTTTTGACACAAGTTGCGGGAAAGTGACAATTTTTTTTTTTTTTGCACAAAGTTGTCACTAAATGATATATTTCTCACACAGGCCATGGGCATATGTGGAATTGCACCCCAAAATACATTTAGCTGCTTCTCCTGAGTATGGGGATACCACATGTGTGGGACTTTTTGGGAGCCTAGCCGCATACGGGGCCCCGAAAACCAAGCACCGCCTTCAGGATTTCTAAGGGCGTAATGTTGTGATTTGACTCCTCACTACCTATCACAGTTTTGAAGGCCATAAAATGCCAAGATGGCACAAACCCCCCCCAAATGACCCCATTTTGGAAAGTAGACACCCCAAACTATTTGCTGAGAGGCATGTTGAGTCCATGGAATATTTTATATTTTGACACAAGTTGCGGGAAAGTAACACTTTTTTTTTTTTTTTTTTTTTTTTTTGCACAAAGTTGTCACTAAATGATATATTGCTCAAACATGCCATGGGCATATGTGGAATTACACCCCAAAATACATTCTGCTGCTTCTCCTGAGTATGGGGATACCACATGTTTAGGACTTTTTGGGAGCCTAGCCGCGTACGGGGCCCCGAAAACCAAGCACCGCCTTCAGGATTTCTAAGGGCATAAATTTTTGATTTCACTCCTCACTTCCTATAACAGTTTTGAAGGCCATAAAATGCCAAGATGGCACAAACCCCCCCAAATGACCCCATTTTGGAAAGTAGACACCCCAAGCTATTTGCTGAGAGGCATGGTGAGTATTTTGCAGCTCTCATTTGTTTTTGAAAATGAAGAAAGACAAAAAAAATGTATTTTTTTTTTCTTTTTTCAATTTTCGAAAGTTTGTGACAAAAAGTGAGGTCTGCAAAATACTCACTATACCTCTCAGCAAATAGCTTGGGGTGTCTATTTTCCAAAATGGGGTCATTTGGGGGGGGGTTGTGCTATCTGGGCATTCCATGGCCTCCGAAACTGTGCTAGGCAGTGAAGAGTGAAATCAAAAATTTACGCCCTTAGAAAGCCTGAAGGCGGGGCTTGTTTTTCGGGGTCCCGTGCGCGGCTAGGCTCCCAAAAAGTCCCACACATGTGGTATCCCCATACTCAGGAGAAGCAACAGAATGTATTTTGGGGTGTAATTTCACATATTCCCATGGCATGTTTGAGCAATATATCATTTAGTGACATCTTTGTGCAAAAAAAAAAAAAAAAAAAAAATATTTGTCTCTTTCCCGCAGCTTGTGTCACAATATAAAATATTCCATGGACTCGACATGCCTCTCAGCAAATAGCTTGGGGTGTCTACTTTCCAAAATGGGGTCATTTGGGGGGGGTTTGAACTGTCCTGGCATTTTATGCACAACATTTAGAAGCTTATGTCACACATCACCCACTCTTCTAACCACTTGAAGACAAAGCCCTTTCTGACACTTTTTGATTACATGAAACAATAATTTTTTTTTGCAAGAAAATTACTTTGAACCCCCAAACATTATATATTTTTTTTAAAGCAAATGCCCTACAGATTAAAATGGTGGGTGTTTCATATTTTTTTTTCACACAGTATTTGCGCAGCGATTTTTCAAACGCATTTTTTGGGGAAAAAACACACTTTTTTAAATTTTAATGCACTAAAACACACTATATTGCCCAAATGTTTGATGAAATAAAAAAGATGATCTTAGGCCGAGTACATGGATACCAAACATGACATGCTTTAAAATTGCGCACAAACGCGCAGCGGCGACAAAATAAATACATTTTTAAAAGCCTTTAAAAGCCTTTACAGGTTACCACTTTAGATTTACAGAGGAGGTCTACTGCTAAAATTACTGCCCTTGTTCTGTCCTTCGCGGTGATACCTCACATGCATGGTGCAATTGCTGTTTACATTTGACGCCAGACCGACGCTTGCGTTCGCCTTTGCGCGAGAGCAGGGGGGGACAGGGGTGCTTTTTTTTTTTTTTTTTTTTTTTTCTTTATTATTTTTTTGCTTTTTTATCTTATTTTTAAACTGTTCCTTTCATTTTTATTTTTTTTAAATTAATTTTATTGTTATCTCAGGGAATGTAAATATCCCCTATGATAGCAATAGGTAGTGACAGGTACTCTTTTTTTAAAAAATTGGGCTCTATTAGACCCTAGATCTCTCCTCTGCCCTCAAAGCATCTGATCACACCAAGATCGGTGTGATAAAATGCTTTCCCAATTTCCCAATGGCGCTGTTTACATTCGGCGAAATCTAAGTCATAAAATGCTCGTAGCTTCCGGTTTCTTAGGCCATAGAGATGTTTGGAGCCATTCTGGTCTCTGATCAGCTCTATGGTCAGCTGGCTGAATGACCGGCTGCATTTTCAGGTTCCCTGTTGGGACAGGAAAGCCAGAGAAAAACATGGAAGACGGTGGGGGAGGGGGGGCATTCCCTCCCACTGCTTGCAAAAGCAGTCTAGAGGCTAATTAGCCGCTAGGATTGCTTTTACATGAAAGCCGACCGCTGGCTGAAAAGAATGATACCAAGATGATACCT
The DNA here is from genome assembly GCF_042186555.1 of Aquarana catesbeiana. Taxonomy (NCBI): domain Eukaryota; kingdom Metazoa; phylum Chordata; class Amphibia; order Anura; family Ranidae; genus Aquarana; species Aquarana catesbeiana. Next base: position 431,667,041 of record NC_133328.1, read on the forward strand.
AAACCTGCAGGCATCATTCTGGTATAACCACTCAAAGTCCAGCAACATACCAGTACGTTGCTGGTCCTTGTTAGGCATATATTGTAAACTTTTTTTTCATGCAGCCTGTGGGCTGAACGAAAAAAAGATATTGATCGGTGGGTATGCCCACCATTAGAATACCTCCCTTCATCCACCCACTTCTAATGATGGGCATACATGCACCATTTATATATGCCGAAGCATGGGGGCATCCTCCCGCAAAAGGCAGGAGCAAATTGCTCCTCCACCCACTGCTGCCCCCACGCTTCGGCATATATGCTGAAGTATGTAACTGTGGTGGTGAAATCACCTCCGACAGCGCTGGAGTCACGGCTTTATATATCGTGGGAGCAAACGCTGTTGCTGTCAAGATAAATAAATCCGCGCTGCAACTGAATGGCGTACCTGCTAAGCAAATGATGGTTAACAATAAAACAAAGTAACATTACAGTATAACAGTAAGACTTACCATACCTGCAAAGCAAATACAAAAAAAAACCATAGTAAAAAATAAAACATTTAACGCAACCTGTGCCTAAAATATATATATATATGCCGAAGCATGGGGGCATCCTCCCGCAAAAGGCAGGAGCAAATTGCTCCTCCACCCACTGCTGCCCCCACGCTTCGGCATATATGCTGAAGTATGTAACTGTGGTGGTGAAATCACCTCCGACAGCGCTGGAGTCACGGCTTTAGATATCGTGGGAGCAAACGCTGTTGCTGTCAAGATAAATAAATCCGCGCTGCAACTGAATGGTGTACCTGAAAACAATAAAATGGTTACCAACAAAACAAAGTAAACGGTAAAGTATGAAAAATCTGAAAAGGAAACATGGTAAAACATAATAACAATAAAACATTGCAGAATAGAATAGAGTAAAAAAGAGAAGAACAATAGAGAGAGAATAGAGAGAGAGAGAACAATAAAACAACAACTATTTTTGGTTTTTTTATTTTATATTTTTTTTTGTTTTTATTTTTTTTAATTTTTTTTTAATTTTTTTTTTACACTTTTTTTTAGTAACTTTTAACTTTTGTAACTTGTTCCAGGTTTGGGTCTCTCAAAATGCAATGGCATCTTGGGAGACCCTGTGTTAGTGTGCCTAGTCTGTGCAGTGCTGAACCCTACGCTAATACTCAACTAATGTATGGTAGCGTTCAAAGCATTCACCCATGCAAAGACCAGGATTGCCAGGACAGGAGGGACAATAAGACCGGGTGTCACGCCTAAATCCGCGCTTGCTACAGACACGACATCTTTTTTGGGGGGCTCGTTGGGTAGGGGTACTCGGGATGGCATAAAGAAAATGCCGCTCATGCAGCCGGCTTACTGCATTTGGTTGGGGAAGGTGAGGTAGAGCACCGTCTGGAAACAGAAGGGCTCTGACGATCTCTTCCTGGAATTTAAGGAAGGATCCAGTCTGTCCTGAAGCTCTGTATAGCACATGAGCATTCAGCAAAGCCAATTGAAATAAGTATACAGACACTTTTTTGTACCAGCGTCTGGCCTTACGGGCAACTAAGTACGGCGCCAACAACTGGTCGTTGAGGTCCACCCCTCCCATATTAAGGTTGTATTCGTGGACACAGAGGGGTTTCTCCACAACACCAGTCGCCGTAGAAATTTGGGTCGTCGTGTCTGCATGAAGGGAGGTGAGAACGAAAACATTCTTCTTATCCCTCCACTTCATAGCGAGCAAATTATTATACTTCAAGCAGGCTCTCTCCCCCAGCCTAAGACGGGAATCTACAAGCCGCTGGGGAAAGCCCCGGCGATTAGGTCGCACGGTGCCACATGCTCCAATCTGCTGATCAAACAAGTGACTAAAAAGTGGCACGCTCGTATAATAATTGTCCACGTACAAGTGGTACCCCTTTCCGAATAAGGGTGACACCAAGTCCCACACTATCTTGCCAGCGCTTCCTATGTAGTCAGGGCAGTTGATCGGCTCTACGTGACTATCTTTGCCCTCGTAAACCATAAATCTACATGTATAGCCTGTGGCCCTGTCACAGAGCTTATACATCTTGACCCCGTATCTGGCACGCTTGCTGGGAAGGTACTGTTTGAATGACAAGCGGCCAGAAAACTTAATCAGGGACTCATCAACGCAGACAACTTGATGGGGGGTAAACAAGTCTGCAAAACGTTGGTTGAAGTGGTTTACGAGGGGCCGAATTTTGTAGAGCCGATCGTATGCAGGGTCTCCACGAGGACGACAGAGTTCATTGTCGTTGAAGTGCATGAACCGCAAAATCTGCTCGTATCGTGCCCTGGCCATGGAAGCAGAGAACAAGGGTGAATGGTAAATTGGGTCAGTGGACCAATATGACCGCAACTTACTCTTTTTATTCAACCCCATGAGGAGGGAAAGGCCCAGAAAGGTCTTAAATTCGGAGACCGTAATTGGTCTCCAATCTCTGGCAAGGGAGGACTGGGGATTAGCGGCGATGTGTTGACCAGCGTATAAATTGCTTTGGTCCACAATAGATCTATAGAGATCTTCGGTGAAAAACAGTGAATAAAAATCCAGTGGCGTAAAGTCAACTGTTTCCACCTGAATTCCGGGTTGGCCAGTGAAAGGGGGAAGTACGGGTGCTGCAGAAGTGGAAGGTTCCCAATTCGGATTGGCCAATGCAGCAGGAAGGGCACTATGGGCACGACGGGCCTGTCTTTGTCTTCTTGGTGGCAGCGGGACACTACTAGTGCTTGCCACCTCGCCAGCTTGAACTGCACTTATGGGACTCGCCACGTCACCACGTGATACTGCAGTGCTGGATGTACGACCAGGGTGTACTAGGCCGCTGGTGCTTGCCAGTTCACCAGAAGGAATAGCGGCGCTAGTACTTCTCTGCTCCATACGAGAGCCCTGCGGTTCTTGCACTTCAAGGACAGAAGAAGAAGAATGGGGTCTGGTACGCCTGACTCTAGCAGGGACCACAACTCTGTCGTCAGAGCTATCTGTCATGGAGCCGCTGTCCTCTACAGGTTCGTATTCTGAGCCTGAACTTGACAGATGAGTGACTTCCTCTTCACTATCTGTCATACTCAGAAACGTGTAGGCCTCTTCACTAGTGTACCTTCGATTTGCCATTTTGGCCTCTAAATTTAGGGGTACACTAGTGAGACTCACAGGCAAAAAAGCTCCTGACTGTTGGCGACTGTATAAAAACGCTACCAAAAAACTGTTAGCGATCGCAGGGATCAGGCCTGACTCTGCGAACGCTGCAGTTATGTGTGCTTAGTGTTTTGTAAGTGTCAGTTATCGATCGATACTGCACTTGGGTGGGCTGGGCAGGGCTGGGCCGAGGAGCAAAACGCAGGTGCTAGCAGGTATCTGGGCTGATCCCGCTAACACTGCGTTTCAGGGAACCCTAAACTGCTGGGGAGTATAGATCTGATCGGATCAGATATCGATCCGTTCAGATACTATAGCACTAAGGGAGGTGTATGCTGCGTGCGTGGGTTTTAGCGGTACTGGCGCTAACCTGACGCTGCCTGGGGCGACGCAGACCTTATCTGATCCTAAAAACTTAACTTCTATCACCGCCGGGCAATTAGGGGGTTAAACCTTTATAGGGTAATAAACGGCGGGTGCCCTAAAACTATAATAAACTGTAATAAACTGTAATAAACTACAAAAAACAAACTAGCTAACCAGCGTCACCCGTAACAGTTATACGGTGATCGCTGGTGAAAGGGTTAACTAGGGGGCAATCAGGGGGTTAAAACCTTTAGCAGGTAGTATATGGGGGTCCCTGTCGCTATAAAACACTGACAGCGAACCTATATACTTACCTCCCTAGCTAGCGTCACCTGTGTCACTAATACAGCGATCAGAAAAACGATCGCTTAGCGACACTGGTGACGGGGGGTAATCAAGGGGTTAACTTTTATTAGGGGGGGTTAGGGGGGTACCCTGGACCTAAGGGGGGGTACCCTAGACCTAAAGGGGGCTAACCTAACTGCCCTAACACTTCTAACTGACACAAACTGACACCAATGCAAAAAAAAAAAAAACTGCTATTGGTGACAGAGTGACAGGGGGTACAGGGGGGTGATCGGGGGGTGATCGGGGGGTGACAGGGGGGTGAAATGTGTGCCTGCGTGTTCTACTGTAAGTGTAGTGTTGGTGCACTTACTTGGATGTCTTCTCTCCTCTGCGTCGGATCAAAAAGACCGACTCGAGGAGAGATGACATCACTTCCTTTCCCTCTGTTTACATTACAGAGGGAAAGGAAGCATTTTCATTCGCCGGGAGCGATCGGGAGGGGGTGGCCAACAATGGATGGCCGCCCCCTCACCTCTCATCGCCCGGGAACAAATGGCGACCGCCTCGGGCACCGGGGGGGGGACCGATCGGACCCCCCACCCGCGGAAGGCAAATCACGTACATGTACGTGATTTTGCCTGTCCGTGCCACCTTGCCGACGTACATCGGCGTGAGGCGGTCGTCAAGTGGTTAATGGGTCCCCTCACCTCCCCGGTCCATGGTGTGCAGGCAGTGAGGAAATGATGTGCTATAACCTTTAGCAACCAATCAGTGAGCAGTAATGATGCACACTAACCTCTTGCAACCAATCATTGAGTGGTAAGGAAATGCAGTAGCCTCTAGCAACCAATCAGTGAGCAGTAATAATGTGCAGTAACCTCTAGCAATCAATTAGTGAGTGGTAAGGATGTCCAGTAACCTCTAGCAACCAATCAGTGAGAAGTATTGATGTACAGTAATCTCTAGCAACCAATTAACAAGCATAAGTCATGTGCTGTAACCTGTAGCAGGAGGAGAACGAAACTGCATTGGGGGGGGGCAAGAAAATATTTGCCCAGGGTCAAATCAATATTAAAGATGGCCCTGGATGTTGTATGTTTTTTATATCTTTTACATTTGTGAGCACCCATTTTGTCTACACTTCTGTTTTTTAATAAATCTCTGGTAATGCACAAGGCATTTGAGCCCTCCTGTGTGTTCTTTTGTAGCTTTTATTGCATTCCCTGATCTGAGGAGGGCTGCATTGGCTGAGCATTCTTGGCAGATACCATCTTTGCCACCTATGGTCTGCTGTACGCCTTGCCTGTGGTGTAGCTCTGAGTGCTGTAAGTGATTGTGAGGGTGATTTACTAAAACTGGTGCACGCATAATCTGGTGCAGCTGAGCATAGTACCCAATCAGCTTTTAACTTCAGTTTGTTCAATTAAGATTTGACAATAAAACCTAGAAGCTGATTGGTTACTATGCACAGCTGCACCAGATTCTGTATGCACCAGTGTGTTCTATATTTTTTCATCTACATGTCAGCTGATCTTAACAGATTGTTGCTGCCTCCCATCTCCTGAAATGTTTAGATTTGCAGTATTCAGCAGCTTACAGACACATGAGGTGGTCATGCAGAAGAGGAGGACACTGTGTATTGGTGAGCGGTGTATGTGCAGAGTGTAGCAGAGATTGGGGGAGATCCCAGGGCATGTCCTTCCTCCAGAGGAAGCAGGCAGGGCATCTCCCCTTAAACAAACCAATTGATCTAGCAGCCCCAGAGACAGGGGTCCTGATGCCTCTAGCTCCCTGCTTTGTGTATCAAGGGCACCAGGCATCCCCACCAAGGTAAGCCACTGACAGAGCCACCACTACAGATGATGAGGTCCTGTACAGCCAAACCCCCACCAATCCCCCCCCCAAAAAAAATCTTAGAGGTCATAATAATGACTGCTTATATACATTGTTCCACCAGAGTGTAGGAAGCCAAGCAAGTACTCATGAGGACATATGCCGCGTACACATGACCAGTTTTGCCGTCAGAATAAACTCCGAAGGTTTCTCCGACGGAACTCCGACGGAATTCCATTCAAGTCGTCTTGCCTAAACATGGTCAAACCAAAGTCCGACCAAAGTCCGACTGTCAAGAACGCGGTGATGTACAACACTTATGACAGGACTAGAAAAATGAAGTTCAATAGCCAGTAGCCAATAGCTTCCGTCTCGTACTTGCTTCAGAGCATGCGTCATTTTTCGTCCGTCGGAACAGCATACAGACAAGCGGTTTTCCTGATAGGAATTAGTTCCGTCGGAAATATTTAGAACATGTTCCATTTCTAGGTCCATCAGAATTTTCGAAAAAAGAAGTCCGATGAGCCATACACACAATCGAATTAGACAATGAAAAGCTTCCGTCTGACTTTTTCTGTGTATGCGGCTTTAGATTGCTGAACATGACTTGTAATAATGGAGGCGCAGACCTACATTGATATCTGATTGGAGTGAAGCACCTATCTGCTGACACACGGGATGTAGAATGCTGTCTTCTTCACAATAAATCTTTTCTACTTGTGACTATACCTGCAATTAGTGTTCCTGGGATTTCAATAAAGGGACTAGATTTGTTAAACATTATCCCTTCATACATAGCCATGTAGGCACCTATTAATAAATAATAAATGACATGGATTATGTGAATTTCACCAAACATTCTCTGGTAGAGAATCTATTACTGCCATTTAAAACACGTGGGATTGGAACATTCACCTGCAGAGAATGTTTGATACATTTCACATTCATTGATTTAGAAATATACCCCTTAGTGTAGTAGTATGACAATGCTGGCTTTAAAATATGCATTTGACTAATAATAATAATAATAAAATAAAAATAAAAACATAAATACATTAAATGAATAGTAAGATGGGCCATACAGTCCTTTAGGATTTCTACTATTAAATTATTGATCCAAGTTGTGCCTGGGACAACAAGTTCTAGGATCTGTTTACACAAATCTTCCCACATTGTTTCCCTTACAGTTTTCACCTCTAAATATATCTGTGCTGTCTGACCTGTAGGATGAACACACACAGCTTAGCAGACACTAGATTATAAATGTGTTATTTTTTTCTAAGTGAAGAATTTGTGTTATAATAATATACTAGCTAATAGCCCACTTTTTTTCTGGTGATGCACTGTGATAAAACCAGAAGTAATCACACTGAATAGGCAGCACGAGTCACCAACCAGTATATCAGTGCTAGCACTGAACATCACAGAGAGGAACAATTATACATTTCTGTACGTTTACAAATTACAGTTTAGTGTCCAGATGGAATAATTTTGCTGTATTGCAGCTGCTCAGTGGAATGCTGTGCTTTCCTGCTGGCTGACAGACCCTACTGCCTCGTACACATGTTGAGAATATCCGATGAATGATCAACCTTTTTTTTTTTTTGCATGCTAGTCCCATAATAGATTGCTAGATTTACTTTCATTTCTGAGCGTGCACTGTCTTGTTCACTAGATTTTTTACGGATGACTGCTGCACTGATTAAACAAATAACAATTGTTCTGTTATTGTATGTGAAAATTTTTTGTGCTTGTCCCTTCAGATAATTTTGCATAAACTGTCATTATTAGCTCTCGAAAACTGTGTACTAATTATCACATTACCAGATGATTGCTGAAAACGGGTCACAGGAGTGCAAAACGAGTTGCACTCCTGTGATCCATAGGAGAAGCCCAGCCAAACGAGCTTAGGCTGGACTTCTCCTTTAAAACCAATATACTATGCACTTACATTGTAAAAATCAATACAAAGCCTGGAAATCGATATGAACAGGACGCCATGCATTCCATGGACAGGAACTGGAAGTGATGTAGTGACACCAAGAAGTAAGTATGTGCATAGTATAGAGGTTTTAATTAAAAAAAAAAAAATATATATATATATATATATATATATATATATATATATATACGGATTCACACTATTGGATTTGCCTATGTCCTTCTGCCCCTTGCATATACTTTGTGTGTATGTATATATTTTATATATATATATATATATATATATATATATATATACAGTATCTCACAAAAGTGCATACACCCCTCACATTTTTGTAAATATTTTATCTTTTCATGTGCCAACACTGAAGAAATTACAATTTGCTACAATGTAAAGTAGCGAGTGTACAGCTTGTATAACAGTGTACATTTTCTGTCCCCTCAAATTAACTCAACACACAGCCATTAATGTCTAAACCACTGGCAACAAGAGTGAGTACACCCCTAAGTGAAAATTTCCAAATTGGGCCCAAAGTGTCAATATTTAGTGTGGCCACCATTATTTTCCAGCACTGCCTTAACCCTCCTGGGCATGGAGTTCACCAGAGGTTCGCAGGTTGACACTGGAGTCCTCTTCCACTCCTCCATGACGACATCACAGAGCTGGTGAATGTTAGAGAACTTGTGCTCCTCCACCTTCCAATTGAGGATGCCCCACAGATGCTCAATTGGGTTTAGGTCTGGAGACATGCTTGGCCAGTCCATCACCTTTACCCTCAGCTTCTTTAGTAAGGCAGTGGTCATCTTGGAGGTGTGATTGTTATCATGTTGGAATACTGCCCTGAAGGAAGCGGATCATGCTCTGCTTCAGTATGTCACAGTTCTTGTTGACATTCATGGTTCCCTCAATGAACAGTAGCTCCCCAGTGCCGGCAGCACTCATGCAGCCCCAGACCATGACATTACTACCACCATGCTTGACTGTAGGCAAGACACACTTGTCTTTGTACTCCTCACCTGGTTGCCGCCACACATGCTTAACACTATCTGAACCAAATACGTTTATCTTGGTCTCATCAGACCACAGCACATGGTTCCAGTAATCCATGTCCTTAGTCTGCTTGTCTTCAGCAAACTGTTTGCAGGCTTTCTTGTGCATCATCTCTCGAAGAGGCTTCCTTCTGGGACGACAGCCATGCAGACCAACTTGATGCAGTGTGCGGTGAATGGTCTGAGCACTGACAGGCTGACTTCCCACCCCTTCAACCTCTGCAGCAATGCTGGCAGCACTTATACATCTATTTCCCAAAGACAACCTCTGGATATGATGCTAAGCACATGCACTCAACTTCTTTGGTCGACCATGGCAAGGCCTGTTCTGAGTGGAACCTGTCCTGTCAAACCACTGTATGGTCTTGGCCACTGTGCTGCAGCTCAGTTTCAGGGTCTTGGCAATCTTTTTATAGCCTAGGCCATCTTTATGTAGAGCAGCAATTTTTTTTTCAGATTCTCAGAGAGTTCTTTGCCATGAGGTGCCATGTTGAACTTCCAGTGACCAGTATGAGAGAGTGAGAGTGATAACACCAAATTAAATAAACACAGGGGGGGGGGGAAATGGCTAATTGGGCCCAATTTGGACATTTCCACTTAGGGGTGTACTCACTTTTGTTGCCAATGATTTAGACATTTATTGGCTGTGTGTTGAGTTATTTTGAGGGGGCAGCAAATTTACACTGTTATACAAGCTTACACTCACTACTTTACATTGTAGCAAAATGTCATTTCTTCAGTGTTGTCACATGAAAAGATATAATAACATATTTACAAAAATGTGAGGGGTGTACTCACTTTTGTGAGATACTTTATATATTTATAGTTTGGATGATTTCACTAGCACTGTAGAATTTTGATATTTGATTTTTTTTGCACTTTATGGTACACCACATTATTGATGGGGATTTTATTCTCAATATGAATTAATTTGCACGTTTAGTTCATGAAATACTTACATACACACTTTTAAGTAAATAGTTTATATTTATTGACCCAGGAGGTGTGGAGTCATTTTATTTTTTTCTCAGACATTTTTCCACCTATTTGACCATTAATTCAACAACCCATCTGTGAATAGGACTTTAAGTGGAGGCAGCAGCATTTGTTGTAGCTATCTTCCATAGTGCAGACTAATTTCACATCAAACTTCCACTTCCACCACAAACAATTGTACTTCTTGCCAATTTATTAAACCCCTTATCATATGGAGGTCTACTGTGCTTTTTCCTACATGCATGGTTATCAAGGTAGCTGGCTTCCAATTAGTCTCCTTAAAAACCCTCTCCTTAAACTTAACCAGGAAACCCTGGTGAAATGCATTGGGCCGGGCACATTGTCTGACATCATCATGCAGACAATATGTGCATTTATCATTCCTGCTTTGTAAGTATATCTGCTGCTGAAAAAATGTTACTTTACAGTATCACACTGTGCAGCTTGCCTTTCTTTTAATCATTTGGTATATGGAGCCGTAGCCTCCCTGATGGTTTTCCCGAGTGTGGCTCGGGTTAAATTTCAGTCCCATTAGCGGTAACCCCGAGCCACACTCGGGATTACATTGCAGGATCCTGGTGCGGCGTCACTTACCTTGTCCCCAGGATCCTGCGATATCCCCCGCTGTGTCTGCGGGCTCTGTTTCCTCCGAAGCCTCTCCCTGCCAGGCTCCGTTCCCCGCGAGCGTCGTGACGTATGGGGGTGGAACCTGGTGGCAAATTCAAAAAATGTACAAACCATAACACACACAGTACTGTAATCTTACAGATTTTTTTTTAAATTATTTATATTTATTTATTATATTATAATTTATGTTTTTGTGTTTCAAACTTCATCATACCCTGGATATCTACTAGACTCTTGTTTGGACAGATTTAAGTGTGTTATTGTAAAGAATTACAGGCCTACAATATAAAACGCCAAATTTCCATGCAAAATAATTGTACCGCTTTCAGCACCTAAAATCCGAAATAATCATACCGCCAGGGAGGTTAAGAAAGGCCTGAAGAGACTGTTTTTAAGGAGTTAATTTGGAGTTTAGTATGAGCCTCACAGTAACACTGCTAAGCAGGAACCAGAGTTTGTATATGGTTGGACAATTAGTGAGCAGGCTGGATGCTGGACACAGTGAAAGAGCAAGCTAATGCTGGACACAACGAGAGAGCAAGCAGTTGCTGGACAAAGTGAGAGAGTGAGATGGACACAGTGAGAGAGTGGGCTGGATGCTGTGAACAGCGGCACAGTAAGGGCAGAGCAGAGAGGTGGGGAAGAGAGGCTGAGGCTGTTTGAGAGGGTCGCCAGAGTGGGGTGAAGAATCCTTGGAGCAGTACTGTATGTTTACTGAGACACTATGAGTAGAGGGGCATTGTGACCTGGGGGGGCACTGTGAGCACTGAGGTATTGTGACTTGGGAAACTGTAAGTTCTGAGGTATTGTGACTTGGGGCACTGTGAGTAATGAAGTATTGTGAATTGCAGCACTATGAGTACTGTCAGATTGCTAATTAGGGCACTGAGAGTACTGAGGTATTTTTACTTGAAGCACTGAGGTATTCTAGCTTGGGACACTGTGAGTACTGAGGTATTTTGACTGGGGCACTGTGAGTACTGAGGATATAGAGGGCTGTGTAATCAGTGAGCAGAAGCAAGAGGAGGGGAGGCTGCAGGCCGTTTGATTAGTGAGCAGGAGGTGAGGATGCCTGGGGTCATGTGATCAGGGAGCAAGATCAAGTTTTTCCCTGATCCTGCTCACTGATCGCATGGCCCCTAGCATTCTCTCCTCCTGGGGCCATGTGATCAGTGAGTGGGAGAAGGAGGAGAGGATGCCAGGACCGCGTGATCAGTGAGCAGGATCTGGAAGACAGGACGCTGGGGGCCTGTAATCAGTGAGCAGGAGATCCCACACAGCAGGGAAACAAATGCTCAGAACAGAAAAAAGTTAAAAAGGAAGATTAACAATAAATTATATAAAATATAATTCCTCATTTTACCTTGATTATCCCCGTTAAGTTAATGAGTAACATGTCCAATGGGATAAGTGATGTAAATTGGTGCACAACCATTCTTGGGTAAATACTACTATGCAAAATGTGAGCTGGCAACAATGCGAAGCTGTGTTAAAAGGGTATTTGCTCAAGAGATAAAACAATAATTCTTTCACTTTTCAAAACTCTGCTTTGACCACATCTTGAGTATGCTGTCTAATTCTGGCCACCGATCCTCAGGAAGGATGTGCTGGAACTGGAACGAGTTCAGAGAAGGGCAAAATAGCTAATAAGTGGACTGGAGGACCTCAGTTGTGAGGAACACCTGCAAATAATTATTCTAGCTTGAGAAGAAATGCTTAAAGTGGTAGTAAATGCTTTTTTTATGTTTTTATTTATACCTACAAGAAGGCCTATAGTAAGGCTTACCTGTAATTACAGTAAATATCTCCTAAACATGCACCGTTTAGGAGATTTTTACTTTAGCAGCACCAGTGATGTCACCGGCACATGCGAGCTGCGCTCTCAATGGGCGGCGTGCCATCCATAGAGAGAGCTGTGCCACAGCAGTGACTCACATGTGCATGTGCAGGAGTGATGTCTTTGTGGCTCAGCCAATGAAACGGTAGCTGCCCGTGAACCCGAAAGGAAGATTGGGTGGAGATGGAAACCCTGTCAGAGGTGATAGCATGCCGCTAGAGGGCTTCGCTTTCAGGTAAGTCTTTCATAATGTGCTAGTATGCGATGCATACTAGCACATTATGACATTAATTTGCAGGGTTTTTTTAGGTTTACTACAGTTTTAAGAGGGGATATGATAGCAGTATACAAATATCTAAATGGTGTTCTAGCATAGGTAGAAAACTATTCAGTCTCAAGTCGCTTAAGAAGACACATAACCACGCAATGAAATTGGATGTGAAGCAGCTTAACCTTATATTGTGTAAGGGGTTCTTTACTGTCAGAGCAATAAGGATGTGGAACTCCCTTCTACAATTGGTGGTGTCAGAAAGGAGTGTCAGTGGTGGTGTCAGTGTTGCTTTTAGGCCACAAAGTTTAATTTTGGTCTCATCTGACCAAAGCAACTTCTTTAACATCTTTGCTGTGTCCCCCCACATGGCTTCTCGAAAACTGCAAACGGGACTTCTTATGGCTTTCTTTCAACATTGGCTTTCTTCTTGCTACTCTTCCATAAACACCAGATTTGTGGAGTGCACGACTAATAGTTGTCCTGTGGACAGATTCTCCCACTTGAACTGTGGATCTCTGCAGCTCCTCCAGAGTTACCATGGGCCTCTTGGCTGCTTCTCTGATTAATGCTCTCCTTGCTAGGTTTGCAGTTGTGCCATACTCTTTCCATTTTTGGATGATGGATTGAACAGTGCTCCATGAGATGTTAAAAGCTTGGCATAGTTTTTTATAACCTAACCCTGTTTAAACTTTTCCGCAACTTTATCCCTGACCTGTCTGGTGTGTTCCTTGGCCTTCATGATGCGGTTTGTTCTCTAAGGCATGCTAACAAACCTCTGAGGGCTTCACAGAACAGCTGTATTTCTACTAAGATTAAATTACACAAAGGTGGACTCTATTTACCAATTAGGTGAAGTCTGAAGGCAATTGGTTTGTTCCACTAGATTTTAGTTAAGGTTATCAGAGTAAAGGGGGCTGAATACAAATGCACTCCACACTTTTCGGATATTTATTTGTAAAAAAAATTATTTTCCTTCCACTTCACAATTACTTTGTGTTGGTCTATCACATAAAATTCCGATAAAAATTTCAAGGTGTATGAATACTTTTTCAAGGCACTGTACATATACACACATACACCCACAACTGCATAGGTTGAACTGGATATACTGTTGTCTTTGTTCAACCTTACCAACAATGTAACAAGCAAATACGGTTTCTCCAGTGAATATGAAGTATTTGTGAATTGCACACATACATATATTTAACCCTTTAATGTAAAGGGATCAGTGAAACCTATGTGCCCAGACTACATTTATGCCCCGTACACACGGTCGGACTTTGTTCGGACATTCCGACAACAAAATCCTAGGATTTTTTCAGTCGGATGTTGGCTCAAACTTGTTTTGCCTACACACGGTCGCACAAAGTTGTCGGAATTTCCGATCGCCAAGAACGCGGTGACGTACACCACGTACGACGAGACTAGAAAAGGCCGGTTCAGAACCAAGCGCGGCACCCTTTGGGCTCCTTTTGCTAATCTCGTGTTAGTAAAAGTTTGGTGAGAGACGATTCGCGCTTTTTCAGACTCGTGGCTTTCAGATCGTTTTCTGCCGTTCAGTTTGTGCTTGTGGGTTTGTATCTGCTCTTCAGTGCGTGCAGTCAGTTCGTATCAGAGTTTTCTGTGTGATCTTGCCTGCTCGTTGCTGTTTTTCAGGTCGCTCTTCACAGGCCTTGCTGTTCTTCAGTGCGTTCTGTTACTTCGTTCTGAGCAGCCGACCGTTTTCTAGCCATGTTTCGTATGCGTACTCCTCATAGAGTTCGTGCTGTGTGGGGGCTTGGTGTTGGGGTCCTGACCTTGACACAAGTCCAGTCCATGAACAGGGTGGGGAGGAGTTCATGGACCAAGAATTGGTTGCTTCAGCGTGACCAGTTCTGTCATATGCCTTTGCTCCGTGAGATCCGTGAGAATAATCCTGATGATTTCAGGAACTTTCTCAGGATGACGGACCTCGTGTTTCACCGTTTGTTGGCTTCGCTGACCCCTTATATTAGCAGGCAGAATACCTGCATGAGGCAAGACATCACTCCGGAGCAGAGGTTGGTCGCTACCCTGCGGTATTTGGCCACAGGGAGAAGCCTGCAGGACCTCAAGTTCTCGACAGGCATCTCCCCCCAGGCTCTTCTTTGTGGACATTTACTGCTTGTGTTTGTTTGAGCTGACCCTGACAGAAATGTGTGGAGTCCAGAAAATGTTGTGATTGTGTAACCTTATACAAAGCACTGTTGGCTGTTATTTACTAAATGCAAAGACACTTTTCACTACATGTGCACTTGCAACTGCACTGAAACTGCACTTGTAGTGCAAAGAGGATTTGCCCTTAGGAAATTACCCCCATTTTCTCAGAAAACAACAATTACATCACCCCAAAAGTGTTGTAGCATTGAGACAATAATCCGCACATTCTTGATGAGCAATCTTTTTAATACCTGCACAATCACATGTGCATTTGCCAAAGGTTTTTCTGACAAACCAACATGTTTGTTGTATAACAATTTTTGTGGTGGCATTATCCAAAATCAAAATGTGCATTTTATAGAAAACAGGCCTGTGTAAAACCCACAAGAAAGACACAAATCTTGATCTTACAAAGTTCACATTTGGTAGAACTTGAAGGCAATATCAGACATGAGTATTTAGGAACTGTGTTTGATATTGCGTTCAGATGGGGGGAAATCACCCCTGGAAAAGCCAAATTTGGAAGATGCACACAAATTTCACAATGTCAACATGTGCTAGCTGCCATCACGGGGGATCAAGGGATGTGTTTTGGGGGAGAAAGCCCTTCCTCACCGCTACTTTATTATTGAGGAAGGGGTTGCACCCCCAAAACGCGTCCATTGATCTCCCGTGATGGCAGATAGCACATGTTGACACACTGTGTGCATCCTCCAAATTTGGCTTTGGGAAAAATCACAAAAACATTTCGCACATTGTAGCAGACAAAAGAAGAAAGTGATTTGGAGGGGTTTTAAACTCGCCCCAAAACATCAATGATGTTTTTATATTTTGGAATAACATCATTGATGTTTTGCTTGATGATTTCCAATTGTAAATTACACCCCATGATCTCCCCGATCACGATCTGGGCACTTTCTGATGTGAAAGGATCTTCATCCACAACCTCACGATCACCTAAAAAGAGAGGAACCCAAAATAAATTAGGTCTAAAAAATATGCCGCCATCCATCTCTTATCGGAGCCTGTGGTCGCAGACACTCACCTGTTGTGGTGACTAGTTCCACCATGTCTTCTTCCTCCTGCTCATCTTGTGTTGGGTGGATTTCCCCTTCTTCCAGAGGGGGGGGGGGGCTCTGGTCTCCTCGGATGAGGGGTGTCCTCCGAGTCTTTTCTCCCCTATGTAAAACAAAAATGGTATACTTAGCACACAGATATTTGATGGCAGAACTATAAAGATGAAACATTGCTTGGAAGTGGGGTACAATGATCTATTTTAGCAGAGTTCCAAGATGTAGCATTTTTAGTGTCCTTTGTCAATCTGCGATACTTTACCTGTTTGGTACAAGCTTCACAGATGTAGCCCCCCCTATAGTATACACTGGAGCACCTGTGTGGCCCCCCCTAATAAAAATGGTGTTCTGGGGTCCCACACTAGTGCTCCAGTGTCCAGATGTGAAAACAGCTGCTCAGTGTCCTCTCCTTACACAGAATCTAGTTTGCATTTCATTCTAGTAACAAAGCCATCTACACAACCCAATTCTTTGAAGATAAGTATAGGGCGTCAAAATGGTGGCCAAATGCATATGGCCTAAACAATGGTATTTTATAGTCCGAAATAAAAATGTGTGATCCGAACGAATAATGTGCCCATGAACATGAAAGTTGCCATTTTAAACTGTACAACAGTTCCTAAAAGCACATGGAGCAGCACGAACGCAATAAACACAAGAACAATAGGAACACAGCACAACTACTTACTTTTTTGCAGCACTCTCCGGATCTTTCTGTACTGCTCATGTTCTCGTAATTTCAGGTCCGACCACCGCTTCCTGAGCTGATCTTTCGATCGTCGTACCCTGAATTTCCGGTGCAGACTCCTGACCACTTTCGCCATGATCTTGGCCTTTCGGACATTGGGGTTGGGGTAAGGCCCATACTTTCCATCATAGTCGGCCTTCTTCAGGATGTCCACCATCTCCAGTATCTCCCCAAAGGACATATTTGAGTCCTTTAATCTCCTTCTGGATTGGGACGTTTCAGGCTCCGGCCTTTCCTCCTCCTCCTCCTCGTTGCTGTACTTAGCACGATCCTGCTGTCTATCCGCCATGTGCTCTTCCTCCACTGCGCCGAACGAAAAGGGGCGGGGAATAGAATAGAAAGAACGTCAGGGGCGGGCGGAGTTATACGCATGCGCAGTGTGTATAAATCGTAACGCGCGCGTCTTACGTACGATCTGTGAGCGGAGGAAGGAGCATCGTGCTAACGAAGGTAGGATCTAAACTTGAGCCTATACTGCTTCGAAATTGAAGCCTATATTGTAACAAGATTAGGGGAGTTTGGCCTGACATTAGGGTTTGTCTTGTGTTGTGTCTTGCAGAGAAAATGGATGGGTTCAACGACCACAATTTCCTGCCCCTGTTCATAGACAAGTACAGGGAGCTGCCCTGTCTGTGGCAGGTGAGACACCCCCACTATAATCACAAACAAAAGATGCAGGCAGCGCTGGAGAAACTGCTGGAGTTGGTGAAGCCGGTGGTCCCCACAGCAACCATCCCTTATTTAAAAGCTAAAATTGGTGGCCTGAGGAGTACATATCTTAGGGAGCGCAAGAAGGTCACAGATTCCCAGAGATCCGGAGCTGCAGCAGATGACGTTTATGTCCCCAGGCTGTGGTACTACGAGAGACTGCGATTTCTGTCAGACCACACTGAAGTCAGGGAATCCCTCTCTACTCTTCCTTCCACTCTTCCTTCCATCCCAGCTGAGGCTTCTGATGTCCAACCTGGGCCTTCCAGCCAGGAAGAAGTGGAGGAGCCCAGCTGGAGTCAGGTATAGCATTCTTCTACAGATTTCTGGGCAATAAAGAAATTATGTTTACTATAGATGTTATTATTGATCATTAATTGCTGATTAAAAAAAGTGTTTTACATATCAATAGACAGTAGTGGGCACCCAAAATTGCTACAAGAATGAAAAATGCTGGGCTCAGAAGGATAGTCTGTTATATTTGTTAAAATTCAATTTGCAGCAGTCAGGAGGTGAAAATTGTGTGTGATTGATGTAAAAAAAACTAAAACTATATCCCTTTTTCATACACAGGAAGACCTCAGCCAGGAGGAGGATGTGGAATGTGGCAGTCAGGAGGAGGCGGGGATTAGTGTCAGCCAGGAGGAGGCGGGGATTAGTGGCAGCCAGGAGGAGGCGGGGCTAAGTGTCAGTCAAGAGAAGCCTGGGACAAGTCGCAGCCTGACTGAGTCTCAGGTTCCTCCCCTCCACCTGCCATACAAAAGGGCCAGGAAGGCCACTCCCAGTCCTGTGCAGGATTCAGCATACAGGCTGATCCAGGAGGCTTCTGCGTCCCTCAGAGCCTTCCCCAGTCCTGAAGAGGCCTTTGCCTGCATGGCTGCCACCAAATTGCAGGGCATGCAGGAGGGCCAATGCAAGATCTCTGAGGACCTGATTTATAAAGTCCTACGTAAGGGGGAGAGTGGGGAACTGACACACAAGACGGATGTCATTGAGATCAATGATGCTCCTCCTCCTCCTGCTGCCACAACTCCACCACCACAGCCAAAGGCTGGAAGGAAGCGTGGAAGGAAGACCAAAGAGTGATTGCCCTGGGTTCAGTCTGGTCTGACAAAAGCTGCAGTCTCTCGTATGACCATAGCCTGGGGACACAGATGTCATCTGCTGCTTTCCGGATCTCTGGGACTTCTGGACCAGACTGCCCTCCCTTAGATATGGACTCCTCAGGCCACCAATTTTGCTTTTAAATAATTGATGTCTGCCCTGGGGGTCCAAGGCTTCGCCCACTCCTGCAGTTTCTCCAGCGTTGCCTCCCTCTTTGTTTATAGTTGTGACCCCTTAATGAAATATTTTTAGGTAAATTCTACTCTCCTGTGTGTGTTTTCATCCAAAAAGGACAGTTTGTTGGTGACGATTCAGGTACATTTCTAATATAAAATGTGAAATTAACAAGAGACAACAACAACAAACAATCTCCTACAGATTAAATAGAACAACATATCAATGGTGTTGTGGGAACTTGTCACAAAAAACACACAAACATTTTCGGGAGTACAAATCAAAATCACCAAAAAAAAAAATTAAAAAAGAGAAACATAAAAAAAGATTCTACATTAAAGTAAAAAAAATAAAAAAAATATGTTGTCAGATGTGAGAAATCAAAATATATTGAGGGAATCCCGATAAATAGTAACGAAAGGAGTTTGTGAGAAGTGTGTGTGAATATGAGCAGCAAAACTACTTAATTCTTGTCACATTATAAAGAAGAAGAGAGTGCGCTGTATTAAACCATTTTGAACATTGCAGCGTGACGAAAGTGCTGTATCCATTACGAATGCTAAGTTTACCACAACGAGCTGTCCCGTGTCGGAATTTCTTCTGAGCATGCGTGGCACTTTGTGCGTCGGAACAGGCCACACACGGTTGGAATTGACGCGATCGGATTTTGTTGTCGGAAAATTTTATCTCCTGCTGTCCAACTTTGTATGTCAGAAAATCCGATGGAAAATGTCCGATGGAGCCCACACACGGTCGGAATTTCCGACAACGCGCTCCGATCGGACAATGTCCATCGGAAAATCCGACCGTGTGTACGGGGCATTAGTCAGCAATGGCTATTTATGCCTATTGGAAAACTCTGATATTTTGACTTCTTGCACAACTGCTGTAGCAGGAAATATGAAGAAAGACTGTGAAACTGGACACTAGATAGTTCTGTAACTTTAATTGAGCTTTAAGTTATAGACAATTTTACCAACATGCACTGAATAGTGACTACAAGTCTGGTGAAGAATGGATTGTTCCAGAGTCTCAAGTTCTTCTGTTTGTCTGGAAATTATTTATAGTTCCATAAAGCTACAGTTGCTTCTGTCGCTATAATTTGTCAGTTGCTGCAATGTGTTTTTGTCATCCCAGCAACACAGATGGACAGAATGAGCACCCTTGGATTATGAAATGTTATATCACTAGAAAGAAAAACACACCATTAGATCAAGCTCTAAGAACCATGATAAGCATGAAAAAAACAGCAGTTTTTATTACCTCACCTCAAATCCATGCAAAATGTATTAAGGCTAAACTACTGCCATGAAGGAAAGACTATCATAGGCAAATGAAAAAAGCTTATCTTGTCCAAAAATGCTATTATTTTTAAGTCCAGATGTTTTTAGAGTTTTGTCTCACCGTGTCTCTTCTTAGGCCTATGCAGGGCAGTTTTTATTCTTTGTGACCTGGTGCCACTTATTATCTCTCTATGGAAATTTGGCTTCCAGTTTATGTTTCCTCCTCTCCGTAGTTGAGAGAATGTAGCAGTAAGGTATTTACATCACATTATCTTCTGGAGGTTATTACAATCTGTACAGCACCTGGTGGTGACCTGTTTACACTTTCTGGCGGCTATGCAAAAAGCTGCTCTTGGTCACATAGCACAGTTTACTTGGATGCAAGGAACACCCCTAAGCACTGCCCTCTTACCAACAATGTCAATTAATTCCCATTGATCCCGCTGAATTGTAGTTGTTATTTTCCCCAAGTAAAGTGATGGATGTTACATGCAGTCCATGTATAGATAGCACAGTACAGTTTTTGGAAGAACAAAATGACATAATAAGGCAGAATAGCTCAAAAAAGTTAGATTGTTAAAGCATTTTTAAAGTGCATAGAAGCAGGGAGCTAGGAGTATAAAGTAGGTTGTATCCTAGAGTTCAGTTTTAAGCCTCTAACTTTCTAGACAGATTTCATAAAATTACAACCATGCACATTATGCTTGGTCTAGTGAGCATATTATTCAAACTTGGCAGTATTTATAATTTATATACCTCAATGATAATGCAAGTTACCAGTCCTGGTTATTTCTCTGGCATAAACAGAACATTTGCACATATTGCCAGACAGATGACAAGTTAAGTAAGCAGAAGTATTTATATGTCACTCATTCCACATCTTTTATTGAATGTTCAAATGTAACATTAAAATGCAAATCTGTGCATTCATGGACTTTAGCTTTAGTTTCTAAACATATGACACTATGTTGATGCTTTACTTTATAAATTAAAACACGCCACATATGTTTTAAAATAGGAAAAAAATAAAAGAAAAAATACTGTATGTGTCGCTTTGAAAGTTGTAGCTAATTTGCCCATGAGTAACTTACGACAATGACATTGTGCCAGCTTTAGATGATAACTGATGGTGATACTGCACCTTGTAACATCTAATGTAGATGGTGAAACAGGGCAGACATTGCTAAAAAGAATACATCTGCATAGACATAGAATGACCAGAAAAGAACATAAGGAAGAGAATTACGGCACACCTGTGGAACATCATTTCTCACAACCAGACCGCTTTATCGAAGACATGAATGTTTTGGGTCTTAAAAAGAACTTTGAAAATACCTTTGACTTACAAATGATTAATCTGTTTGATACAAGAGATAACTGACTGAATGCAGACTTTCTAAATCACTCAGATAGTTTGTGACCATTCTCACATCTGTGACTCCACCCCTTATTCCATAGCCCACTCCTCTTCTCCCTATTTCTCACTTTTTTTACCCCGTGTGTATTTCATTTCTCTAGAGATTGTAATTATTGAAGATTTCTTCCTAACATTTTGCTAAACCTTTGTTCATCAGTACTGCTTTGAAGAAGATGGAAATGCCACCAAAATTTTGTCCTGAAAATTTAACTGTTAGTACAGTAATTCCCATACTTACGAACATGTTCCGGGAGCAAGTCTGTAAGTCGATTTGGTCCAACAAAGGGAGGTTTATCGTACTTTTCACACAAATAATGCATACAAAACAAACACAAAAGAACCTTTTTAATCTTACAGTACAGTACCATTAAAAGTACATTAGTACAGTATAACAGCTGGCATACAGGGGCTGGCATGTAGTGAAGAGGGAAGAAGAGTTACCAACTGGAGGAAGAAAGGGATTTGGGAGATGGTGAAGCTGAAGCATCGTCAGCAATAGGAGATGGAGGGCAAGATGCAATTTCACTCATGCCGGATGTTGATGGAACTGAAGGATCTTCAGCAATAGGAGGTGGAGGGCAAGCTGCAGTTTTATTCACATCTGATGTTGATGGCACAGGTTCTGGTTCCTTGCTAGATTCATTTCTATCTACCCTCTTGAAAAAATTATCCATTGATGTCTGGGTAGTAGCTCTTTTTTTTTTTTTTTTGAATGGCATTATGAACAGCTGCTGCAACTTTTGTGTACTGTTCTATGTTTAGGGCTGTGTCCCAAAAACTAACACTGCCTCCTCAAATAAAGAAAGCCCCCTTGCCATTTCCTGTGTTGTGAATCTCCATCCTTTCACCGGGCCTCCGATTCCATCAGGTTTTCATTAGCAAGCTCCTCGTGTTGCACAGCAAAGAGTTCATTGAAGTCGTCCTCTTGCAGATCTATCTCCACCATTTCACTGGGGGTCACTAAGTTGCCGAAGACCTCTTTGGACTCCTCACCTACCTTCTCAAATCCACGAACATCCAAGCAAAGTCAATGTTTTTATGGCCTTTTAGATGTTATAGTCCTTTCAAAATTGTTGCAAGGTTGTTCCTGATTCCTCAATCACCTATACTACCCGGCGAAAAGTGTGACGTAAATAATATTTCTTAAAAACTTGCAATAACTCCCTGGTCCATAGGTTGGATAAGTGACATAGTATTTGGTGGCAAATGCACTACTTTGACATTGGGATGAAAGTCATCCATTAATGGGGGGTGGCCCAGAGCATTGTCAAGCAGCAAAATAATGTAGCTCTGGGATAAAGTGGTGGAAAAATCAGTTCTGGAAAATGGCCTGCATAACCCTGGCTATGGAGTTACTCTTCCACACAACAGAGAGAGCCATTGGCTATGTTTTTAAGGGCTTTTGGGTTCTCTGCATGGTAAACTAATGCCGTGTACACACGACCGGACTTTTCGACCGAACAAATCCGTCGGACAATTCAATCGTGTGTGGGCTTCAGTGGACCTTTTCTGTCGAAAAATCTGTCAGACTTTAGAAATAGAAAGTGTTTCAAATCTTTCCGAGTCAGACTCGAGTCTGATCGAAAAATCAGTTCATCTGTATGCTAGTCCGATGGACAAAAAAGGAGGCAAGGGCAGCTATTGGCTACTGGCTATGAACTTCCTTATTCTAGTCCAGTTGTACGTCATCACGTTCGAAACGATCGGACTTTGGTGTGATCGTGTGTAGGCAAGTCCATTTCATTAGAACTCCGTTGGAACTCTGTCGAAAAGTCCTTCGGGGTTAAGTCCGACGAAAAGTCCGGTCGTGTGTACACGGCATTAGAGGCTTCAGTTTCATATCACTGGCAGCATTGCAACTAGCATATCCTTTGCTGCTTTATAGCATGGCATCAACTTTTCCACCTTACTGATGTAACTTCAGTCTGGCATCCTTTTCCAGTACAGTCCTGTCTCATCTACATTAAAAACCTGCTCAGGTAAATAAGCGCCTTCTTCAATAATTTCTCAAAGCATTGCAGGAAATTCCCGGGCAGCTACAGAATCTGCACTCGCTGCCTCATCACTTACTTTTATGTTGTGAAACTGGCTCTAGCCTTGAACCTACATACAGGCTTTTAGCTTTTTCTTGAATCAGCATTAGGCTGAGAGGGGCTCAACACTGGTGTTGATCCTCCATCCACACACTGAGAAGTTATTCCATTTCCGCTATCACTTTCCCATGCTTTTTTGATATTATTGTCAACATCATTGGCACAGCAGACTTCAAATGTTCCCTGATATTGTCCTTGTTCATTAGAATTGTGCCGATGGTTGAATAATTCATGTTATAGTAACAAGCGACATCTACTATCTTTTCTCCTCAGTCCAATCTCTCAATTATTTTCACTTTTGTTTCCATTGTTACTGCTTGACGCTTCTTCTATGTAGTCCCTGCTACATCACCGGTGCTTTTACACTTGCTTCCGGACATCCTGGGCTTGAAATCCACACTGTATAGTACTACTGTACACTATAGTACTGTATTGTACAGTAAAGTACACAGCAGCATGACCATTTGCGACAGAGGGTGCACGCATGTAAGAATGTCTGGCAGACATGTAAGCTACTTCCGTGAGTTGACATGCGAACAAATGTTCGCATCTTTGAACGTTCGCAACTTGATGATTCATAAATAGTGGACTTACTGTACAAAAAAGATAGCGGGCAGTACTCAACTTTATTTTAAGACTAAAGGACATAGTTATTATGTCCTGGCATATAAACTATATTGTCACATAAAGGAACACATTTTTCTTAATGATACATGCAACATGAAAACAGAATGTACATTTTTCTCTACACATATTTTAATGTCCTGTTTATAATTTTCCCATGCAGTATTATTGGTTAAAGTTGTAATCTTTAATTTCTTTCATTTGAGAATTTCTTAGAGAATCATCAAATACAATATGGTCAATTATACAGAACTGGCTTTTGGGCATACTCTTTTCAAATGAAAACATAATAATATAAAATTAAACTGCTGTCTGTGGGCAAGATGCATAAATCTGTGCATAAAAGCTATTATATATTATTAGCCAGTATCAGGAGAATGGATTCTATCACTGCTCACATGTAAAGTTGACAGAAAGATTGGGTAATCCTAATCCCTAATATATAATGTAGGAAGTTATGGGCAAGTATGGTAAAATACAAATGACAAAATTGCAATAAATAAATCAACATTTTTAGTGATTTACGGAATCAGTAGGTTAATGTAAATATGTGATCATGTACATAAAAATATTTACATATTCTGTTGATGTGGAATAACCATCACATTAAAGTGGGCCCCATGCCACAGCACCAATCCTCTGGGCAAATAGAGGAAAAAGACCAAATTATAATTCCAAAAATGAATAAGCAGCTTCAGATCTTCTGGCTGGAACCACAGGGACCTGCTCTGGCAGCTGTCAAAAAAGACCGCCAATAAACAGCGTTCTGTGCCATTGCCTAATGCCTCGTGGTGACCTCTGTGTGCAGATGAAAAGAGGGGGGTGGTAACATGTTTCAAAGGACAATTCCTTCTTTCTCAAACTTGCCCCTAAAGGCTACAATTGGGCTTATAAATGATCTGCCGAGAGTTTGACAGGCATTGTGTGTAGTCTGCAGCATTGCTTGTCAGCACAGAGAGCAGAAATCTCCAGCACAATACAGCTCCCACAAACAATTAGAACAAAATTTAAACTAACTGTCACGTACCTTTCCGAGGCCAAGAGGCTGAGAGAGACTCCCCTTGCAGCTGAGCACAATATTCCCTTGAAGGTGGTACAGAGGGTATAATGCCCAAAGAATCACGGGTTGCCAGCAGGGTGTCTAGGACTTGAGCAGATGACCACTTCCAGGCTACTTGAGGAGATGCTGGAGTGTGTCCTTAAGGAGCAGGGACAGGACACAGTGTGTAGGGTATCCGGAGAAGTCAGTGAAGGCCTGGCTGAGGATCCAACACTGATGATCATACACAGACAGACTTGTGTTGGGAGAAGCAAAGTTTCTGAGGCAAGCCGGGGTCATAGATGGGTAAGCAGGTCGGTTCAGGCAGAAACAAGTCCGTAGGGTAAGCCAGGGTCAGAGCCAGGAGAAGATCAGAGTAGGTCAAGGAACAATCATGGTCACAGCAGGATAACAGGAAACAGATGCAAGTTCAGGAACTCAGGGAGAGCTGAAGACAATCCAGCAATGAGAGAGAGTCCTGGGCAGCCTTTTATAGGCCATCAGAGAATTGCGTCTGTCACACTATGCGCAGGCCACCTCGCACGCGCCTGCGCCATCCCGTTGTGCGCCCGCATGTGCTGAACCACAATTCTACCAAGCACACGCACAGGAACCCGTCAATAACATCTGTTAACAGTCCTGTCATAGACCTTATTGTTATTTCCCTGCCAGCACCCCTCCGGATGCCCAGTCTGGCCAATCTTGCAGAATGTCTGCTGTGAAAGGCCTGTATTAGTTGTGGGGTGTGTATATTATTTGAGGGCCCCCAGGAATTGTCCTCAGGAGGGTACCCCTTCCCTTGATGAGGTACTGCACTTGTCTCCCTGTTTTCCTTCAATCCAAGATGGTCTCTACCTCAAACTCGGTTTCACCCCCTATTAAGACTGGAGGTGGTGGTGGCAATTCTTCTCTTCCAGAAAAAGGACTGGAGACTATTGATTTCAACAGTGAAGCATGAAATACCATGTAAATCTTGTAGGAGTTAGGCAATGCCAATTCAAAGGCTACTGGATTTACCACTTTCTTGAGCTTCAAAGGACCCACCTTGAAAGCGCGGTTTTCTTTTCTTCCTCTGTCATGATACTTCTTGTAACCAACCTGCGCCTCTTGCATATGGCTTCCCGAAGTTGTTGATAATTGGACTGGATGAAGTTTATCTTGTCCTAGACCACAGGCACAGATGCTCCTGGTATGGAATTGGGTAGGAATGATGGATGAAAGCCATAATTGGCCCAGAAGGGAGTTTGATTAGTGGTGGTATGTAAAGAGTTATTGTAGGCGAATTCTGCACAAGGGAGAAGAGAGGACCAGTCATCTTGAGAACAGGTACAGAAACAACAAAGGTATTGCTCCAGGGTCTGATTTGTCGTTTCAATCTGGCCATTGCTTTGTCGATGATAGGCTGATGAAAGGCATACTTCAATTGCCAAAGATTTGCAGAGGTCCTTCCAGAATCTAGAAGTAAATTGTACTCCCCTATCAGATACAATGTTATCCGGTAATCCATGCAGCCTGACAATTTCTTTAATGAAAATATTTTCTGTGTCAACAGCAGAGGGGGTGCCAACCATGGGTAAGAAATGTGCCATTTTTGAAAGATAGTCCACCACTATCAAGATGGAGGTGAATCCTTCAGAAGGGGCAAGTCCATGATGAAGTCCATCAAAATTTTTCTTCAGGGCTGTTCTGGGATGGGCATTGGTCTCAACAGACCCCAGGACTTGATGAATATATTATTCTCCCACGCTACCTAACCTAAAATGATTGGGTGCTTAGTTGCAGCAAACACCGGATTGGTCAAACACTAGCCAAAAATTAACACGTAATAAAACCAATAAATGGTGATGCACTCTAAGTGATGTAAACATTTTGTATAAGTGTTCAGTCACTAATATACTGTACAATGCAAATGACTGTATAATAAACTTAAGAAAATGTTTTAAGGGGGGTTGGGCCGGGCTTCAATGTGAGCAGACGTGTACTGGCTCTGCTCCTGATCCTGCTGATTGAAAGCATGATATCAATTGTGGAGAGGCTTATCTGAGCTGGTTATTGCGGCGTGAGAGCGTGCTTGTTGAGGGGAGCAGAGCGGAGACAGAGCAGAGAAAGGGCTCAATAGGAAAGAAGGAAAGAAGCCGTTTATGTTAGAGGAGCCGCTTGTGTACTTCAGCGCAGGTCCCTGGTCCCCAGTGGATTCTCAGCTCCCGGCCTATGCCCTTCATGCTATGAGCTTTGTGTTTCCTTGTTCTCCCTGCTCTAGTACTCTAGTACTCTGAGATCTGTACCCTACAATCCATGTTCCCTATTCCTCTGCTCCGGCTGGATAGATCTGGATAGACCCCGCTGATCCCACTAACCCTGCTATCCCTGCTACTGTTACTGCTTCAGATCCTGTTACAGATAGAGGGGGCTCTGGCATCCTTTGCCCTCTGCTATCCTCGATCTGCTGTTTACCATGATCTTGCGGCAACCCCCGGAACGTTTCTGGACTTTGCAGGTATCGAGGGGGGGAGAGCACATCAATTCCAGCTTCCAGATCCTGAAGCACCAAGGAGTCGGACCAGAGCTAGAGTAACGCTTAATTCACCCCAGTCCAGGTGGGATCAAAGCACAGTGACACTGGTGAACTGTACAGCCTGGAGCAAAGTAAGAGGCTGTGTGGTGAATGTTCCAGGCTTCTGTCTGTGCTCTGTTTGAAAGGAACTGTGAGGAACTGTGCTATGGAACTGTGTTGATCTAATTGCAGGTGCAGTGTCAGGGTATTTCTTGTAATGAAATACCTGAAATACTTGAAATACCTTAGATACCCAAATTACTTGAAATATCCGGAATATCTGAAATACCCGAAATGTTTGAAAATATTTGAAATATCTGAAACACCTGAAATATTTGAAATATCTGAAATACTTGAAATATTTGAAATATCTGGAACACTTGAAATATTTGAAATATCTGAAATACATGAAATATCTGAAATACCTGAAATACCTGAAATAGCTGAAATAGCTGAAACATATTAAAGGAAAGAAAGTGCACGACTGCCCTAGTGTAATACTATTTTAATGATTAAAATGAAGATATAAAAGTAGAGGTATTGCACTCACAGACATAGGATATAAATCGCATGTACAGCTGGATGGATGCCTCCTTTCCTGGTTTGTATCACTGAGTGGACTGCCAAAAACGAGTGGTGATGGTGAGGGGTGTAGATCTAATCTTCCTTCCTCGTCTCATCAGGCTGTTACACACGTACGGTCCAGCAGGAGCTGCATGACATCACTCGCGGCCGGAAAGGGGAATCGAAGTGAGTGCAACCTCTTCCTTTATCTCACAAAACAAACGGTTGCCAGAACTACATGTTTCAGAGGTGCGGCATCCTTCTTCAGGTCACACCCTCACTACCTCTAACCTGCCTATATACGTGAATACCCCCGCCCCTACCCTGGGTCAGCCAATGCTGTTCAACAGACCAGGAGCACGGAGTTCACAATAGGAAGTATATACAGAGTGGGAGGGGGCTGGATTATTGGCAACAGATACCTAAACTAAGTTTTACACAAATATATATGCATTGACACAATAAATTTTAATAAAAACTAAAAATAGATATTTTAAATAGTGTAGGATATTACTATATGTATATATGTAATATTTATGGATAAAGAAGCAATTAATATCTTGGAAGAATTATTCTTGGAGGGGGACCCGGAGGTTGAATTTCCCATATCTACATCTTTCTCCAATGGGATGATACATTCTACATTTCGTCCGAGGTCAACCTTCTATCCACATCATGCAAAAAATTAGTTTATTAAAACTTTCTATGCTATGGTGTATGCAGATTTCCATAAACTGTGTGAAGCACCGAAGGGGAAGGTCAATATGCATAATGTTTCAACGCAGGAAAAAGATGCTTTGCTTGCGTTGAAGGATAATCATGATGTAGTTATCCCCACAGCGGATAAAGGAGGAGGTATAGTTGTCCAGGACAGGGTGGAGTATCTAAGGGAAGCATACCGACTCCTATCTGATAAAACAACGTATGAAATACTGCAAAATGATCCTCTCCCTGAGTACAAACTAGAGCTAACAGAATTGATGAATCAAGGCTTTACTCAAGGTATTATACAAAAAACAGAAAAACAATTCTTCTTGGCTAAATATTTTAAAACTCCTTATTTTTACCACACCCCTAAGATCCATGACCCAATATGTCCACCAGGTAGACCCATAGTGGCAAGTATAGAGGGCATTACTAGTTGGGTGTCTCAGTATGTGGACGCATTCCTTCAACCTTTGGTTATTTCCCTCCCAGCCTATATTTGGGATTCTGCATATGTCCTGGATACTCTGCAACATTATAAATGGGAGTCAGGTTATCTGTGGCTATCCTTGGACGTGAGTTCGCTTTATAGGTCAATCTCCCATGACTGTGGACTACGGACAGTTGAATACTTCCTATCAGAAGAAAACCGTATCAATCCTATCCAATCCGAGTTCATCTGCCAATGCACCCGATTTGCCCTGGAGAGGAATTATTTCTCTTTCCAAGGTCAATTCTATAGACAGGTGTCTGGCACGGCTATGGGTGCACATTTTGCACCCTGCTATGCCAACCTGTTTATGGGATACTGGGAAAAATTTCACATCTGGTCTCAAAATCCCATCGCTAAACACCTGGATGGGCCTCCTGACATCGTTGATCAATTTGTATCCTACTGTAATGCCAATGAGTTTGGTATCCACTTTACTCATGTGGTGGATGCAAATTCATTGTTTTTTTTGGATCTTGAACTGGGTAATGATGAAGATGATCACATTACATCAAAAACCTATTTCAAGCATACAGCTGGAAACTCTTATTTAAATCATGGGAGTTGCCATCATGCAAAATGGAAAGAAAACATACCCTACTTCCGGTTCTGCCGGTTATGTAGAAATTGTAGTAATGTTAAGGATTATGATGATCAGGCCATCATACTTACTACTAAATTCCACGAAAAAAGGTTATGAACCCCAGCACATCCAGAAGGCATTTGACCGCTATAGAGAATGCACTCAGAATAGAGATAAGCCTAGACCTGATAAAGATCATTATGGTACCCTTTTTATTACAAGGTTTAATGATCAACATTGGGCCATTAAAAAGGCGATTCAAAAACAGTGGCCAATTTTGGGGCAGGGCAAAGCACTCGGTAGAGTTCTCCCAAGTAAACCCCAGGTGGTCTTCAGATGTGCAACAAATGTCAAAAGCATTATTTCCCCTAGTCGCCTCAAAGAAAAACATAACCCTATGGTCAAAAATAGTTTCAAAGTGAAGATGGACGCACCTTTTACATTAAACAGTTCATATGTTGCAGCACTCAGTTTGTTATATATGGGCTAAGGTGCCCATGTGGGTTCCTTTATGTGGGTAGGACGGTGCGAGCCATGCGGACACGGTTTGGCGAGCACCGTAGGTTTACAGAAAAGAAGATTGAGAAACATAGTGTCCCATGCCATTTCAAATACAAACATGGAGGTAGTACGGAAGGGTTGGAACTATTTGGCATAGAGTCCATATCTATGTCCATCTCAAAAGGCGAGAGATTTGCATGTCTATGTAAATGGGAATCTTTTTGGATTTTTACCCTTAATAGTATTCCATCAGAAGGGTTAAACGAGGAACTCGACATAGGTACCCTCATATGAAATAGTGTACATTTAATTATACATTTTATAATTTTTTTTTTTTCTTATGTGTAACGAATCTCATAGTATTCAATATAACTTAAATATATATATATTTTCTTAAAAATACTTTATTACAAATATACAAATATATAAATATATAAAAATAATTTACATCTACTAAATACTAGAAATTATGCTATAGTAACTATATATTTTAATAAAATTAAGAAACGCCAAACACCCATATCCAATGATGACTATATGAGATTATGGATAAACTTAACTGATTATATGACAATTATCAAAGTTCTCACAGCAAATTCTACTGTTAAATGACAATAATGAAAGTGTAAATATATAAAATATTTTATATCTGTATTTTAATTGTTTTACATATTTTAAATAGTATAGGAGATTACTATATCTATTTTTATTTTTTATTAAAATTTATTGTGTCAATGCATATATATTTGTGTAAAACTTAGTTTAGGTATCTGTTGCCAATAATCCAGCCCCCTCCCACTCTGTATATACTTCCTATTGTGAACTCCGTGCTCCTGGTCTGTTGAACAGCATTGGCTGACCCAGGGTAGGGGCGGGGGTATTCACGTATATAGGCAGGTTAGAGGTAGTGAGGGCGTGACCTGAAGAAGGATGCCGCGCCTCTGAAACATGTAGTTCTGGCAACCGTTTGTTTTGTGAGATAAAGGAAGAGGTTGCACTCACTTCGATTCCCCTTTCCGGCCGCGAGTGATGTCATGCAGCTCCTGCTGGACCGTGCGTGTGTAACAGCCTGATGAGACGAGATTAGATCTACACCCTTCACCATCACCACTCATTTTTGGCAGTCCACTCAGTGATACAGACCAGGAAAGAAGGCATCCCCCCAGCTGTGCATGCGATTTATATCCTATGTCTGTGAGGGCAATACCTCTACTTTTATATCTTAATTTTAATCATTAAAACGGTATTACACTAGGGCAGTCGTGCTTTCTCTTTGCTTTAATATGTTTCAGATTTTGTCCGCCACTCAGTGGATCTTTGAGAGAGCTGCAGCACCTATAGCAAGAGAACTTTGATATAGACTGTTTTTTTGAAGGACTGTTTTTATTTGAAGTAGTGTTTGTGGGGTCAGCGCTGCTTCTTGGTTATTGTGTTTGTTTGGATTTGTCTACCTGCAATACCTGAAATATTTGAAATATCTGAAATATCTGAAATACCTGAAATATCTGAAATTATCTGAAATATTTGAAGTACCTGAAATATTTGAAATATCTGGAGCACTTGAAACATTTGAAATATCTGAAATATCTGGACTATATTAAATATTTGAATCACCTGAAATATTTGAAGTATTTGAATCATCTTAACTATTTGGAATATTTTATATACCTGAAATTTTTGAAATATATGCAATATTGGAAACACCTGAGCTGTAAGTGAACACGCTGAATATCTTGAGGCTAGGTATAACTATTTTAAGTACTTCAGGGTGGTCTACCCGCCTCTCCCTGGCAGTATCAGTTATCAGTAGATTTACCATATGTTTTATCATGTTTTCTAGAAATCCCCGATCATCTGGCCCCTGATGAGTGTATGTCACACGAAACGCATCAGGCTTTTGGGATACAGACATATGTTTACAGTACAACATTCCTAGAATACCGTTCATTTTTTCCATCATGGTTTTAATATCACATGAATTGTATTTTATTATTTCCTCTGTGCTGTGGTGTTTTATATGTACATTTATGAAATCTTTGTAATGCATAAATTATCCAACGAGTCTACTAGTTGGTACCAAGTTTGACTTCTTGATTCTTGAATTCTTGATGCCTATCGCATATACACATACATATGTGGTTGTGATTATTATGGAAATGAGATTTATTATAATGTCTTTCTTCTTATGGCTCTGTTTTGATTTGTGTTATGCATTTTATTTGATAAATAAATCTGTACTTCCACTTTTAGTTACCTCATGTTGTCTATGACCTCAATTAAAGTCCCAAACTCCCTTCATTTCTATTTTTCGCAACTAGGGATGGAGACACCTTTTTAGGTGCCTCATTTAAAGTCCCAAATCCCCTCTCATTTTCCCAGGTATAACTACTAAAGCTTTGCAAAGAAGGAATAGAGGGGAGGGAGTAATGCTGACTCAAAACACAAATGACAGCAAAGAGTTAACTCCCCAACGGATACAGATAAAAGATAAAAGTTCACGGGAGAAGATGAAATGCTTCGCAGGAAATAACACTATGGAAGCCTTGGCAATACAGTATACACAGCAGCCTGTGTATCCTGTGCAGATATTGGATAAACAAGATCTTCAGGAGTGGATCCCGGCACCCACATCTGAAGAGACTCAGGGGATTGATGTCTATACAGAGGGGGAGAGAGGGAGCGAGGAAGAGGAGAAGGGGAACGGAAATAAATCTGTTATTAAAGAGAGTATACAAAATGCACAGGGGGGGGAATCAACTTTAAAAGTTGTATTCCAAGCAGTACAGATATGTAATACTACACTGATCAACTTATCAAATCAGTTTCAGTATTTACATGAGGAAGTCACTATTATACGTCATGATATGGAAAAAGTGTGAGAATGCACAACTGCTGTGGGGGATAGAATTAGCAACATTGAAGACACCCTGGCTTTTATGCAGCGAGATCTAAAAATGGGATTACAGTCAAAACATCATGCTACCTACAAAGATACCTTAGAAAACAGGTTACATAGAAATAACATTAGGATAGTGGGCCTCCCGGAACAGATAGAAGGAAGAAATGCTATAGAATTTATGGAACAATGGCTGCTGGAAATTTTTGAGAGAATGCATTTCTCCCCTTTTTTTTCTGTTGAGCGTGCTCAGAGGATACCATCCAGAACCCTATCCTCCTCGAAAGTACCCACGCCCATTCATTGCTAAAATGCTGCATTTTAGAGACAGAGACAAAATCCTGGCCCTGGAACGAACAAAGGGCAACGTAGATGTTAAAGGTTAAAAAATCTCCTTTTATACAGATTACTCCATCAAAATGCAAAAAATGAAGGCTGTATATATAGAAGTTAAAAAGCGTCTTCGCAAGCTTCAAATAATATATGGAATGTTATACCTGGCCAAGTTGAGGATCACTGTTAACCACTTGCCGACCGCTGCACGCAGATGTACGTCCCTACTTTGGGGACGGATATCGTTGCTATGGAAGCAGCTAGCTGCCATAACCCCGGTAACCCCCATGTTCGGACGGCGGTCGGCTACAAGATAAAAGTGGTCTCTGCGGCGGATTCGCCGCGAGATCACTTTTATCGGTGGCAGGAAAGGGCACCTTTCCGCCGCGATCTGGTGCCCTCCGCCGTTTACCCGAGCCATCGGCAGCGGCGGAGGCGATCGCGTCTGTCTCCTTGCTAGGTATGGAGACGAGTAAGGGGAAGATGGCCCCCACCCTTCTCCATACCATAGCAGGGCAGAAGCGACGTCAAAACGTCACTTCTGCCCATATGTCTTAAAGGCACATTTTTTTTCAAAATGACAGATTTTTTTTTTTTTGCATTTAATTCCAAATATGAGATCTGAGGTCTTTTTGACCCCAGATCTCATATTTAAGAGGTTCTGTCATGCTTTTTTCTATTACAAGAGATGTGTACTAGACATGTGCGGTTCGTTTTGTATGAATCGAAAATTCGTACAAATTTCCGAAAATTCGTTCATTCGGAAGCATCCGAAATACAAATTTCTATGCTTCCGAATTGTATACAAATACAAAATTTTGTTGACAAATTTCGAATCCAAATTCCGTTACAACAGAAACGTGACTGGTGTTTTGTTGACCAATCAGAGGTTTTCTTCTACTGCTGAGTGAGGGTTGGGAAAATTACCTTTTTTAATATGGGAGTGGGAGACTGGTACTGGTAGTCGATGGGAGATTCAGAATCGGACAAAATAAGAATGTTCGTTAATATAGTTTTATCATTGTCATAATAATTACGATTATTCGTTATGATGAAGTTAAAAACCCAGGAAGTCAGCACAGCACAGGGATGGTGGGAGCCCCTCATAATGAGCACAGCAGGGGTACAGCCCCAGGAGGAAGTCAACACAGCACAGGGATGGTGGGAGCTCCTCATAATGAGCACAGCACAGGGATGGTGGGAGCCCCTCATAATAACCACAGTAGGGGTACAGCCCCAGGAGGAAGTCAGCACAGCACAGGGATAGTGGGAGCCCCTCATAATGAGCACAGCAGGGGTACAGCCCCAGGAGGAAGTCAGCACAGCACAGAGATGGTGGGAGCCCCTCATAATGAGCACAGCACAGGGATGGTGGGAGCCCCTCATAATGAGCACAGCAGGGGTACAGCCCCAGGAGGAAGTCAGCACAGCACAGGGATGTTGGGAGCCCCTCATAATGAGCACAGCACAGGAATGGTGAGAGCCCCTCATAATGAGCACAGGAGGGGTACAGCCCCAGGAGGAAGTCAGCACAGCACAGGGATGGTGGGAGTCCCTCATAATGAGCACAGCAGGGGTACAAACCCAGGAAGTCAGCACAGCACAGGTATGGTGGGAGCCCCTCATAATGAGCACAGCAGGGGTACAGCCCCAGGAGGAAGTCAGCACAGCACAGGGATGGTGGGAGCCCCTCATAATGAGCACAGCACAGGGATGGTGGGAGCCCCTCACAATGAGCATAATGAGTCGACGACTGCCATATTGAGAGGTATTTTTTGCTTTTTAAATTCATCATAACGAACGTTCGTAATTGTTACGAAAAGTTAACGAAAACTCGTATTTTGTACGAATCCAAATTGAATTTCGGACACGAATTATGAAAATACAAATTAACAGCTAATACGAAACGGAACGAAACAAAACAAATTTATTGATGGCGCACAAGTCTAATGTTTACATTCCTTGTAATAGGAATAAAAGTGACATTTTTTTTTTAAAACAATGTAACATTAAAAAATAAAAGGTAAAATAAATAAGAAAAAAAAAAATATTTTTTACACGCCCCCCATCTCACCGAGCTCACGTGCAGAAGCGTAAGTAGCGCCCGCATATGAAAACGGTGTTCAAACCACACATGTGAGATATCACCGCGATTGGTAGAGTGAGAGCAATAATTCTAGCCCTAGACCTCCTCTGTAATGCAAAACATGCAACCGAAGCGTGACATGTTGGGTATCAATTTACTCGGCGTAACATTATCTTTCACAATATAAAAAAATTAGGCTAACTTTACTGTTGTCTTATTTTTTAATTCAAAAAAGTGTATTTTTTCAAAAAAAGTGCGCTTGTAAGACCGCTGCACAAATTTAGTGTGCCAGAAAGTATTGCAGCGACCGCCATTTTATTCTCTAGGGTGTTAGAAAAAAAAATGTATAATGTTTGGGGGTTCTAAGTAATTTTCTAGCAAAAAAATCAGTTTTTAACTTGTAAACACCTCATCAAAAAAAAGAGGCTTGGTCTTAAAGTGGTTAAGGATGAGACAATTTTTTTTGATAACCCCAAAATGGCCACAATATGGTTGGATAAAAACGAGCAACATCTGTCTTCTAATTGCAGGGACATATCAAGCTGATTATATGTATTTCATTTTTCTGTCCTAAATATCAAAAGCTAAAGGCAGGGGGAGTGTGATGCAGCTGGATGGATGTTCACATTCAGGTTCAGGGTGGGTGTGTTTTGGGGAGATGTTGGTTGTTGTGGTGTGGTTTGGGTTTTTTTTTCTCCCTCTTCTTTTTTTACCCCCTCTACTCTCCGTTTGCAGGGCTCTTATATACCAGTGTCACTGTGGCCCTATCATGTGGTTAGGATGAGCTATTATTCATACCTGAAGAATCCGGTTATGTTTATGGTTGTATACTTTTCTAGAGAAAGCAAAATGGAAAAGTTATATGTACTATATATCTCTTTACCATTGGCTATAGGTATAATAGATAGGGATAACAGCAGAGAAGAAGATTGAAGGACCCAGTTAAAAAAAGGGCCATTTTTTCTATTATGGAACAATATAATGCATCGATAGTCTGTCTGCAAGAAACCCATCTTACAAAATATACTATCTCTCTACTACAAAATGCAAAGTTTTCTACTCAATATCATTCGGTATTCTCTGCATTTTCAAGAGGGGTTAGTGTACTAATATCAACGAGGATACAATTTTCCTGCAGACAGACATTGATAGATTCCCAGGGTAGATATGTCCTATTGGTATGCTCTTTATTTTATACTACATGTATAATAGGATCAGTGTATGTACCACCACCTTATAACTCAGAGATACTGCAGAAGATTAGTATATTTCTGGCTGAATACCCCGGTATTCCAATAATGATAATGGGGGACTTTAATAATGTCTGTGACGCGAGTATGGATTGCTATCCGGTGGGTCCAAAGTCAGAGACCCCCTTTGCTAGACACTTACAGGAAATAGGTCTGTGTGATATGTAGCACCTCCTCTATCCTGGAACATATGCTTGTACTTGATGTTCTTCTACTTATGGTACTTCACCCAGGATTGACTAGGCTCTGGGCTCTGGGCACTGAACTAACCCTCCCATTGGCTTCAGATATACAGTGTCTGGCAAGGGGGATCTTGAATCATTCTCCAATTTTGTTGACAATAAGAAAAATGAAACCATATAATAAAAGTTACTAGCATATGGGTGCTTCATGGTTCCCGGTGTTGGGCCAGTATGAATGCAAACGACAATCACTTACCAAATTTTTTCTTAATAATGTAGAATCAACGACTCCACAATTGGTATGGGATATTATAAAGGCTTTCTTAAGAGGGTTATTGATACAAGCTATAAGTATATTTAAAAAGACAAGTAAGGAATGTGAAAGTCTTTTGGCAGCAGAAGTGCGACAAAAAGAATTTCAATATGTTCAGAACCCTACACTTGGGAATCAAGCTATATGGAAGGATATACAACTTTTATACAAAAGAACAGCTATGGAAAAAGCTGAAAGGGATCAATCTCTTGTAAGGAGTAAGTACTTTGAGGAGGGAGAGAAAAATGGGAAAATGTTTGCAGTTATTGTTAAATCCCAGACTAAGTCTAACTTTATTTCCCGTATTTGTATACCAAATGGGAATATTTCTCATAGTCAATAGGGATGAGTTGAACAGCCCCCCCCAGGTTCGGTTTGCACCAGAACATACGAACATGCAAAAAAGTTTGTTTGAACACGCGAACACCGTTAAAGTCTATGCGACGCAAACATAAAAAATCAAAAGTGCTAATTTTAAAGGCTTATATACAAGTTTTGCCCTAAAAAGTGTTTGGGGACCCGGGTCCTGCTCCAGGGGACATGTATCAATGCAAAAAAAAGTTTTTAAAACGTCAATTTTTTCAGGAGCAGTGATTTTAAGAATGCTTAAAGTGAAACAATAAAAATCAAATATTCCTTTAAATATCGTACCTGGGGGGTGTCTATGGTATGCCTGTAAAGTGTCGCCGTTTTCTCGTGTTTAGAACAATACCACAGAAAATGACATTTCTACAGGAAGGAAAAAGTAAAACTGCTTGCGGCTGTAATGTATTGTCTGGTCCTAGCAATATAAATGAAAATCATTGAGAAAAGCCCATTACAAGGCTCTTTGGGTCTGGTATGGATATTAAGGGGAACCCCGCGCCCAAATTAAAAACAAAAAGGCGTGGGGGGGCCCCCAGGTACTATATACTCTGAACAGAAGTATATATACTATACGGCCTGCCCTATATACTCTGCAGAAAATTGGGCCTTAGGTGTTGGTGGTGCCAGAACACTGTAACCCCTCACAGTTACTCTTGTTGAGCCCAGGAACAGGCCTTGCTGTTAAATATTATTTCTAAAATTGTAATTACATGCCCCTGTTAAACAGGGGCAGAAAAATTGGGCCTTAGGCAGTGGTGGTGCCACAACACTGTAACCCCTCACAGATACTCTTGTTGGGCACAGGAACGGGCCCTGCTGTTAAATATTATATCAAAAATTGTAATTACATGCCCCTGTTAAACAGTGGCAGAAAAATTGGGCCTTTGGTAGAGGTGGTGGTGGTGGTACCACAACACTGTAAGCCCTCACATTTACTCTTGGTGGGCGCAGGAACGGGCCCTGCTGTGAAATATTAGATCAAGAATTGTAATTACATGCCCCTGTTAAACAGAAGCAGAAAAAGTGGGCCTTTGGTGGTGCCAGAACACTGTAAGCCCTCACAGTTACACTTGTTGGGCGCAGAAACGGGCCCTGCTATGAAATATTATATCAAGAATTGTAATTACATGCCCCTGTTAAACAGGAGCAGAAAATTGGGCTTTGGTGGTGGTGGTAGTGGTGCCACAACACTGTAAGCCCTCACAGTTACTCTTGTTGGGTGCAGGAACGAGCCCTTCTGTAAAATATTTGATCAAAAATTGTAATTACATGCCCCTGTTAAACAGGGGCAGAAAAATTGGGCCTTAGGCAGTGGTGGTGGTGCCCTAAACGAAAAATATTGTTGAAAGTTAGCATCATCAAGATTGAGGAGGACTAGGATAGTCACTCAGCATAGGCAGTCTTCAAGGGATCCCACATCCATAGAAAAATCAATCAGTTACATCTGCATCAGGTGCTTGATAGTTGCTGCTGATCCAAGACTGATTCATTTTTATGAATGTGAGCCTATCAACGGAGTCTGTGGACAGGCGCACTCTATGATCCGTTACAAATCCTCCAGCAGCACTGAATGTGTGTTCAGAAATAACGCTGGATGCAGGACAGGCCAGTAGCTCAATTGCTTATTGAGCAAGTTCTGGCCAGTGGTCCATCCTCAAGACCCAGTAACCCAGTGGATGGTCTGTTGGAAATGTCTCCAAGTCTGCTCTTGCCCCAAGATATTCATGCACCATGTAATGCAGACGGTGGCGATGGTTGCTTGAACCGATCAGACCTTGGCGCTGAGGACTGAAAAATTGTCTAAAGGAATCAGCCACCTTCTCAACCGTTCATCCTCAGACTGAACGAAGCCTCAGCAACACGTTGTCCAGCACCAAGAAATTGTAACCTCGCAGGGTCTGGAAATGCAATGCACAGACCTTTCTTCATGGCCTCCTGAAGATATTTCATCCTCTGCTCCCTCTGCGAAGGCAGGATGAGTTCTGCAACCTTACCCTTGTAATGTGGATCAAGAATTGTTGCCAGCCAGTAACGATCCTTCTCCTTAATACCATGAATCCCAGGGTCCTTTGCAGAATCAGGGAGGCCATGCAGTGTAAGTTTGCAGACGCATTCAATTGTGAGTCCTCTGGGTCACTGAGGATGATGTTGTCAGAAACTATCTCCTCCCAACCACGTACAACTCCTTGGGTTTCTGGATACTGAAAACCATCCCTTGAAGATTGCTGCTGATTGTTATCCTCTACATCCATGCTAACACAATCCTCCTCCTCCTCTTCTTTCTGTGTGTTTCACATTAATGCTATCTGGATAAAGGGGGCCTTGAGAGGTAAGGAAGTCCTCCTCTTCCTCCCACTGTTTTGCCTAAGGTGCCCTGTCCATTATTCCACGAAGCGTGTGTTCCAACAGGAAGACAAAAGGGACAGTATCACTGATGCATGCATTGTCACTGCTCACCATCCTTGTGGCCTCCTCAAATGGTGATAGGACAGTGCATGCATCCTTGATCAGTCGCCACTGGCATAGCGAAAAAAGCCAAGCTCCCCTGACCCTGTCCTGGTGCCATACTCACACAGGTACTCATTGATGGCCCTCTGCTGTGAGTGCAGCCACTGCAGCATTGTCAACGGTGGACAGGTTGCATTCCCTTTGAATGTCAGCCAGCTGAGCACTGGCATTGTATGACCGGTGGAAATGACCACAGACTTTTCTGGCCTACCTCAGGAGATCCTGTAAACCTGTGTACCTGCTCAAGAACTGCTGCACCACCAAATTCAGGATGTGTGCCAAACATGGGACATGGGTCAAGTGTCCCTGGCGGAGGGCAGAGAGAAGGTTGGTGCCGTTGTCACATAAAACCATTCCTGGCTGAAGCTGGCATGGTGTCAACCACCTCTGAGCCTGCCCCTGCAGAGCTGACGGAATCTTTGCCCCAGTGTGGCTCCTGTCCCCTAAGCAGACCAACTCAAGCACCGCATGGCATCTTTTTGCCTGAGTGCTTGCGTAGGCCCTTGAATGCTTACGGAGCACCACTGGTTCAGAGGAGAAATCTGCAGAAGAGGCCAAAGAGGAAGAAGAAGAGGAGGGGTGGAGGATAGAGCTGTGGCAGAATCACCACTAGAATTTTGGAGGTGTGGTGGCG
Source organism: Aquarana catesbeiana (assembly GCF_042186555.1). Lineage (NCBI taxonomy): Eukaryota > Metazoa > Chordata > Amphibia > Anura > Ranidae > Aquarana > Aquarana catesbeiana. Next base: position 431,707,799 of record NC_133328.1, read on the forward strand.
GAACAAGCTCCAACAATACTGAACCCTGTCTACATCCTTCTCAGCTGCCAGCATGGTTACCCAGTGCGCCATGAAGGAAAGGTAACGTCCCTGCCCATGCCTGCTAGACCATGAGTCAGCGGTAATATGCACCTTACTGCTGACCACCCTGTCCAACGAGGCCAAAACATTTGCGAGGCCTTGCACATGCCGGTAGAGAGCCGGAATAGCCTTCCATGAAAAGAAATGGTGTTTTGGAACCTGCCACTGAGGTACAGCACATTCCACAAATTCGCAAAAGGGGGCAGAGTCTACCAGCTGAAAAGGCAGCAGTTGCAGCGCTAGCAATTTGGCCAAGCTAGCATTCAGACACTGAGCATGTGGATGGCTGGGACCAAAGTCAGATAAAAATCATCTATTGCCAGAATCTTATCGTTCAATCACATTGTTAAATTCCGATGCTAATATTCTAGCAAGAGTATTGGCATGCAGTTTAACCACTTGACATCCCACCCATAGTAATATGACATTCGCAGGAGGGATCTCCCATCCTGGGCGGGCGTCATATGATGTCCTGGTCTTCCTGGCCATCTAGGGGGTGCATGCGCGTGCCCGCCACGTCACTCGGGAGCTGGTGCGGCCGCTATTGCCCGATAATAGAGCAAGACCGTGTTTACGCACACAGATCCACGTCCTGTCAGGTGAGAGGAGATCGATCGTGTGTTCCCAGTACAGAGGAACACTGATCAGTCTCCTCCCCTTGTGAGTCCCCTCCCCCTACAGTTAGAATCACTCCCTAGGTAACACATTTAACCCCTTAATCGCCCCCTAGTGTTAACCCCTTCCCTGCCAGCGACATTTTTACAGTAAACGGTGCATTTTTATAGCACTGATCGATATATATTAATGTGAATGGTCCCAAAATAGTGTAAAAAGTGTCCGATGTGTCTGCTGCAATGTCGCAATCATGATAAAAATCGCAGATCACTGCCATTGCTAGTTAAAAAAAAATAAATAAAAATGCCATAAAACTATCCCCTATTTTGTAGATGCTATAACTTTTGCGCAAACCAATCAATTTACGCTTATTGCTATTTTTTTACCAAAAATATGTAGAAGAATACATATTGGCCTAAACTGAGGAAAAAAAAGTTTTTTTTTTTTTTAAATTGGGATATTTATTATAGCAAAAAGTAAAAAATATATTTTTTTCAAACTTGTCACTCTTCGATTGTTTATAGCGCAAAAAATAAAAACTGCAGAGGTGATCAAATACCACCAAAAGAAAGCTCTATTTGTGGGGAAAAAAAAGATATAAATTTCACTTGGATGCAATGTTGAATGACTGAGCAATTGTCATTCAAAATGCGACAGCGCTGAAAATTGGCCTGGGCAGGAAGGGGGTGAAAATGCCCTGTGGTAAATAAAGTTATACATAAACTGGGGCATGCGGACCAATCAGGTTTTATACCTGGAAGGTCCACAACAACAAATTTGAGAAGACTATTTCTAAATTACAGATACCATCAGATAATGTAGGGAAGAGAGCTATATTATCACTAGACGCAGCCAAAGCATTTGACTGCGTCGAGTGGATATATTTATGGGAGGTCCTTAAGAAATTTGGGCTGGGTGAAGGATTCGTAAAGTGGATTAAATTATTATACACAGTTCCACGAGCATGTATACAGATAAATGGTGCACTATTAGAGCAGTTTTCTCTGTCTAGAGGTACTAGGCAGGGGTGCCCATTGTCACCATTATTATTTGCACTGGCTATAGAATCACTGGCAATAGCAATTAGACAAACAACTATTATTAGGGGATTTGAGAGAGGAGGAAGAGTGGACAAAATCTCCTTATACGCAGACAATGCTTTATTATTCTTAGGAGATACAGATCAATCCCTAAAATCTGCGATGAAGCTATTGAGACCTTTAGCAGATTTTCAGGTTTTGCTATAAATTGGGAAAAATCAGTACTACTTCCGGTTTACGATTTAACACTAGCGGTAGCACAAACAGACCATAAAATACAAGTTGTCACAACTTTTAAATATCTAGGTATATGGGTTTCTTCTAATATAAAGGAATATATTAATTATAACTTAGTCCCCATATTTTATAAATTTAAGATGAAGAGTAAAGTATGGACTAAATTAACTTTATCAGTGGTAGGACGTGCAAATTTAATAAAAATGATATGGGCCCCACAGCTACTTTACGTTTTACACAATTTACCGATTTGGATACCACTTAAATTGTTTAAAAAAATGTACTCCCTGTTTCAAACATTGTTATGGAAAGGACAAAATGCTAGAATTAAACTTAATACATTACAACTCCTCAAAAATAAGGGGGGACTAGCTATTCCAAATGTTAAAATGTATTTCCTAGCAGCACAACTCCAACAGGTTGCAGGATGGGGAGAGATAGATTGGACTGATCCTATTCATTCGATAATCTTGAGTAGATCCTCACAATATCACTTATAGTGATAGCTCAATTAGAATCAGGTAATTTTGGTGATGCGTCACAGGGTTTGACGCTTGGACTCATACATAAAGTCTGTCAGGAAATGAAATGCATTATGCAATATAATTATCACTCAGTTTACTCCCCCTTATGGGGAAATAAAAACTATGAGGAAATAGGTAAATTAAAAGGGTTTGGAGAATGGAGAGAAAAGGAGATACAATATATTGCACAGCTTTATACAGACAATATATTAGAAACATTTCAAGATCTACAAAAAAAATATCTTTTGCCCCCTCATACATTTTTCCAATATTTACAATTGCGCCATGTGCTACAGAGTCAGTTTAAAGACAAAAAATGAAGATACAAAATATGCCACTTATGGATGTCCTGGCAAATAAGAAGGGTTTAATCTCCACTCTCTATGGTCGCCTGATTGAGCAGTCACAAGAAACAAATAGTTGTTTAGCTAGAAAGGGATGGTAAAAAGATCTTGGAAAAATGACAGATGAAACATGGCAGTGTATATTGGAACATGTGCAGTCCATATCAGTATCTCCACAGCAATGCCTAACCCAATTATACATAATATATAGAGCGTATAGGACACCAGTTAAACTATACCAATGGGGGAGGCGGGATATGTTAGAATGCCTGAGATGTTCAAGAATATCTGCTGATTTAATGCATATGCTTTGGAAATGCCCCAAATTGTTCAGATATTGGCAGAATGTGGTAGAAACCATTAATCAGGCGTATCAAACCCAGATAAAGGTAGACTTAGGAATATGTTTGCTAGGACAATTAGAAACGGTAATAAGGATACCCATTAGTAGGATGCTATTTATTGCACGAAAACTGATAGCAATGAAATGGATATCCTCGAGAAGTCCAACATATGAGGAATGGTGGACACAGTAAAATGATGCACTGCTGAAGGAATGGCAGGTGTATAAAAATAGGGGTTTAGTAAATACATTTAGTGAAATGTGGGAACCATGGCTGTTACCAGGCTTGACACCATTTATTTTGGGATTAGACGGAAGTATAGGGGTTAACAGACTATTTACAAGTTACAGAATAGTTAAGGTATGATGATTCAAGTAGGTAGGATTGGTGAGGGTGGCTTTTTGACGGGAAGGGGGTGAGGGAGAGAGAACTTATATATATTAGGGAGGGGTGGGTGCTTCCTTCCTTTTTTTTTGTTGCTGTATAGAATGTAATATGTTATTGTTGTATGTATTCTTGTATTGTATTGTGGAATCTTTTTTTTTTATGTTTGTTTTATGATGTGTTTGTGATGGTAAAAAAAAAATGTTTCAGCAAAGCACAGTGTGAACAATGTACATTCTAAAGTGCTAAGTACTAAAATATAAGTGTGGATTTCCAAAGTGCAATACAAATGCAAATAATGAAAAATAAAAGGAGTGACAACTGGAATGGTGCTGTCCTAAATAAATAAAGTGCTGGTGCCAAGGGAGTGGGGGAGGGGGTTGAGTCCAAAGTGAGTAAAAAGTCTTCAGATAGATACTGGTGAATGTAAAGTAGAAGAAAGTAGAATATTGGGTTCCAAATGGATACAGTGTAAAAAAAAACAACAATGTGCTGGATTCCTGCTAACACATTGTGTTAGTGTGATGGTGTGGGTGGTGATTTATCTTCAGTGCATTCACACCATAGGGTGAAATGGCTCCTTACCTTAACGCTGTAAGGTTACAGCATAAACTAGCCAATAGTAATCCAGGATTCCAGGATCCTGTACTAGGTCACCCTAGGGATATCCTGTTGATGACGATATGGTGTCCTGGTGGGTGTTTCTCATTGGGATATGTCTCCTTTGTGTGAATCAATAGTGGTAGAGATCCTCCCAAAAAGGATACATCAAAAAGTATAGAAAAAGAAAATAGGTGAAGTATGTAAAACTAGATATTTATTTAAATAACAGCCAAGATATGGTACTCACATAAAAGCAGGTAAAAACAAATAAAACACAAACGAACAGCGAGCTCACAGCCTGACATCACTTCTGGTGACTGTGTATTCTGATGCGTATCGTCACGGCCACGTGACATCATCAGGGAATAGATACTAGCACTGGAAGTGTCTTTAAATAGGTTAAAAGCTGTATAATAACGAGCGGCCATTTTCTGGTAGATATTTCTGAAAGAACTACAGCCACAGCCATGTTCTTGTAATTTTCTTGTAACTAAGTAAACAAAACGGCAGCCATTTTCTGAATGATCATACACTAAGGTGACTATCAAAGAGTGTATGGGGGTGCAAAATCTGAATCAGAGATCGTGAATGGTGGATTGTATAATAGAATTGATGTTGCACACTACTACAATGGAAAGCATTTAAAGTGATAGATAATGTATAAAAATTGTTTAAAATATGAATTATGGTGAACATAGAACGTGGGGGACACCGGAAATTATGTCAGTGAATCACTAAATATCACATGTACAGGAAAAAGCAAAAAGCTTAACTAGGTTAATGTGATAACTAGTCATAGTCAATATAATTGGGAGAACAAATGTAAGGGAAGTGAGGAGATAGCCTATCTAGAAGAGGCATGTAGAATTATAAATATAGATCATGTTGGCAAAAAAAGTTTGCCAACATATAAATATAAAATGACAAGAATATATAATATTAAAACTGTTTCTAGTTGGTTAAAAATCACTGATTAAACAACTCAGATCAAATTCAATGTTTAATCTCTGGGGTGCAAAAGTGTCCAATATAAAGATCCATTTGGACTCTAACTGGCTGAGGGTCCTTACTTTGTGGCTACCCGGCCAGTGTTTTTTATATGGTTCTATCCCCCAAAATTTCAAGTGGGTGGGATCTTTATTATGATGTGTGCCAAAACGTTTGGAAACGCTATGTTTGTCGAATCCTTTAAAGATATTTTGTACATGTTCTTTGATGCGTACTTTCAGGGATCTTTTCTTTCGTCCCATGTATTGTAACCCACAGCTACATCCCAGAGCATAGACAGCTCCTTCTGTATTGCGGCCTATGAAGTCTTTGACCTCGTAGGTATTGCCTGTGCTGGTGGATGTGAACATACATTTATTTTCCACCGGATGTTTTGTTCTAGTGCATGCAAAACACTGTTTGCACGGAAGAAGCCTTTTCCTGTGGAAAAATGTAAATCCCCTCGAGGATGGATCCGGAATACTTTTAACAATCTTATCCTGTATCGTGGTAGCTCATTTGTATATAAATTTGGGATTGTGAGGTAAAAAATCTTGAAGATGTTTATCTGTTAGCAATATGTGCCGATGCCGTTTTATGATTTTTTTTATTTTTTTATATTGGACATTATAGTCCAAAATGATCAGTACTGTATCTACCCTGGATCCTTGTTTTGTCTTGTCTTTAATAAGTTCATTATGGTCCATTTCTGCTACTTCTGATATCTTCTCCTTTATATGTTTGCTGTCCTAGCTTGTTGTCTCTTCCCTGATCAGCATCCTCTCTTCTTTCTGGGCTTCTTCTCGTATAACAACAACGATAGAAAAACTAACTTGGGACATCTCAACTAACTTGGGACATCAGCAAAAAGACCATATCCTTCCAAGATTTGGAAATCACACAAGAAGGGTGTATACAGAGTTCAAAAACACACTTCAAAAATGTAGATAAAAATAGCTATCTCCCATTAGAGAGCTGCATCACCATAATTGTCTGTATAAAACGAAAGGATATCCCTAAGGTGACATGGTACAAGATCTCGAAATCCGGGATTACTATTGCCTAGTTTACGCTGTAAACTTACAGCGGTAAGGTAAGGAGCCATTTCACTGAAGATAAATCACCACTAGGGATGGCCGAACGGTTCAGCCCAAGCATAAGTACGGGCCGAACTTTGGTTGTTCGTATGTTCAGCCAGCAATGAACATTATGCGGTGTTCACGGCAAATTTGAAAGCCGCGGAACACGTCTATTGGACATTAACATGATAAACCAAAAGTGCTCATTCTAAAGGCTTATATGCAAGTTATTGTCATAAAAAGTGTTTGGGGACCCGGGTCCTGCCCCAGGGGACATGTATCAATGCAAAAAAAAGTTTTAAAAACGGCCGTTTTTCGGGAGCAGTGATTTGTAATGCTTAAAGTGAAACAATAACAATGAAATATTCCTTTAAATATCGTGCCTGGGGGGTGTCTATAGTATGCCTGTAAAGAGGCACAGTTTTCCAGTGTTTAGAAAAGTACCACAGCAAAATGACATTTCTAAAGGAAAAAGGGTAATTTAAAACTGAACGCAGCTGTAATAAATGTCAGGTCTCGGCAATATAGATAAAATGGCATGGGTTCCCCCCAGTCCATTACTAGGCCCTTTGGGTCTGGTATGAATATTAAAGGGAACCCCGAATGAAAAATTAAAAAAAATTGCGTGGGGATCCCCCCAAAATCCATATCAGGCCCTTCAGATATGGATATTAAGGGGAACCCTGCGCCAAATAAAAAAAAAATGGCTTAGGTGTCCCCCCTTTAGGTCGGGTTTGGATTTTGAGGAGAACCCTGCGCCAAATAAAAAAAAATGGCGTAAGGGTCCCCCTTCAGGTCTGGTATGGATTTTGAGGGGAACTCTGCACCAAAATTTAAACAAAAATGGCAAAGGGGTCCCCCAAAATCTATACCAGACCCTTATCCGAGCATGCAACCTGGCAGGCCACAGGAAAAGAGGGGGACAAAAGAGCACCCCCCCTCCTGAACGTACCAGGCAACATGCCCTCTACATAGGGAGGGTGCTTTGATGGAGACAAGGGCCTCATCCTCACAACCCTTGCCCAGTGGTTGTGCGGGTCTGCAGGCAGGGAGCTTTTAAGAATCTGGAAACCCCCTTTAACAAGGGGACCCCCAGATCCCGCCCCCTCTATGTGAATTGGTAACAGGTACATTGTACCCCTACCATTTCTCAAAAAAGTGTCAAAAATAGTAAAAAAGACAGGAGACACTTAGGACAAGTGTATTAAAAGATAAAAAAATTAAAATGTGCCATGATGGAGATCCATCTCACGCCGCCAACGAGCCAAAAAAAGAAAAAAAAAGCCGCAACAGCACCACCTCCATGGGAGGCTCGCACCGAGTGACGCTTCTTCTCAATGACAGCTGTTATATAGCTGAGGCTGGGCCACTTGGTGATGTAAACGGGCGACCCCGCATTCCTCTGACGTCATGTAATGTCAGAAAGGGCGGGGTCACATGTTTATGTCACTGGGTGGCCCCGCCCTCAGCTATATAACAGAGAAGAGAAGAAGCGTTACTCGGCGGGAGCCTCCCATGGAGGCGGAGTTATTGCAGCTTTTTTTTTTTGGGATCAGCGGCGGCGTGAGATGGATCTACATTGTGGGACATTTTTTCAAATCTTTTAAAAAAGAACTTGTGCCAAAGTGTCTCCTGTCCTTTTTACTTTTTTTGACACTTTTTTGTGAAATGGTAGGGGTACAATGTACCCGTTACCAATTCACATGGGGGGGGGCGGGATCTGGGGGTCCCCTTGTTAACCACTTCCATACAGGCCATTTCACCCCCTTCCTGCCCAAGCCAATTTTCAGCTTTCAGCACTGTTGCACTTTGAATAACAATTGCGTGGTCATGCAACACTCTACCCAAATTAAATTTTTATCTTTTTTTCCCCACTAATAGAGCTTTCTTTTGGTGGTATTTGATCACCCCTGCGTTTTTTACTCCTTGCGCTATAAACAAAACAAGAGCGACAAGTTTGAAAAAAACAATATTTTTTACTTTTTGCTATAATAAATATCCAATTTTTTTTTTTAAACAAATTTTTTCCTCAGTTTAGGCCGATACGTATTCTTCTTCTACATATTGTTGGTAAAAAATATTGCAATAAGCGTATATTTATTGATTTGCGCAAAAGTTATAGCATCTACAAAAAAAGGGGATAGATTTATAGCATTTTTATTTTTATTTATTTTTTTACTAGTATTGGCGGTGATCTGCAATTTTTATCATGACTGCGATATTGTGGCGGACACATCAGACACTTTTGACACATTTTTGGGACCATTCACATTTATACAGCGATCAATGCTATAAAAATGCATTGATTACTGTATAAATGTGACTGGCAATGAAGGGGTTAACCAGGAGGGGGCGCTGTAGGGGTTAATTATGTTCCTAAGGAGTGATTCTAACTATGGGGGGAGGGGACTCACAAGGGGAGGTGACTGATCGGTGTTCCTCTGTACAAGGAACACACCATCAGTCTCCTCTCCTCTGACAGGACGTGGATCTGTGTGTTTACACACACAGATCCACGGTCCTGCAATCGCAGGTGCCCGGCGGACATTGCAGCCACCGGGCACACACACCGGGACCCGAGTGATGTGGCACGTGCCCCCTGAGGGGCCTGGAAGGCCATCACGTCATATGACGGCGGCTCAGGATAACAGCTGCACCATCCCGCCGTCATATGACGGTGGGTGGGCAGCAAGTGGTTAAAGGGGGCTTCCAGATTCCGATAAGCCCCCTGCCCACAGACCCCCACAAGCATTGGGCAAGGTTTGTGGGGATGAGGCCCTTGTCTCCATCAACATGGGGACAAGGTGCTTTCGGGGGTTACTCCAAAGCACCCTCCCCATGTTGAGGGCATGTGGACTGGTATGGTTCAGGAGGGGGGCTGCTCTCTTGTCCCCCCCTCTTTTCCTACAGTCTGCCAGGTTGCGTGCTCGGATAAGGGTCTTGTACAATTTTGGGGGGAACCCTACGACATTTTTTTTAAATTTTGGTGCAGGATTCCCCTTAAAACCATACCAGACATGAAGGGTCTGGTATGGATTTTGGGGGGACCCCTACGCCATTTTTTTAAATTTGGCACAGGGTTCCCCTTAATTTCCATACCAGAACTGAAGGGCCTGTTATGGATTTTGGGGGGACCCCCACACAATTTTTTTTACATTTTTGGTTCGAGGTTCCCCTTAATATACATACCAGACCCAAAGGGCCTGGTAATGGACTGGGGGGGAACCCATGCCATTTTTTTCAATGTGTTTTATCTATATTACCGAGACCCGACAACTCAATACAGCCGTGATCAGTTTTAAATGACTTTTTTTCCTTTTTTTTGCTGTGGTAGTGTTCTAAACATGGGAAAACTGCAGCACTTTACAGGCATACTATAGACACCCCTAGGCACAATATTTAACCACTTCAATACAGGGCACTTATACACCTTCCTGCCCAGACCAATTTTCAGCTTTCAGTGCTGTTGCAGTTTGAATGACAATTGCGCGGTCATCCATCACTGTACCCAAACTAAATTTTTATCATTTTGTTCCCACAAATAGGGCTTTCTTTTGGTGGTATTTGATCACCTCTGCGGTTTTTATTTTTTGCTAAACAAATAAAAAAAGACCGAAAATTTCGAAAAAAATAAAAGTTTTGCTTTTGTTTCTGTTAAAAAAATTTTGTAAATAAGTACCATATTTATCATCGTAAAACACGCGCCGGCGTATAACACGCACCCCCAAGGAGGGAATTTTAAGGAAAAAAACTTTTAGGAGGGAAGTTTAAGAAAAAAAACTTACATTTAAATGCCCATCAATGCAGCCTTGTCAGTGTCCATCTGTAGCCTTGTCAGTGTCAGTGTAGCCTTGTCAGTGTCCATCTGTAGCCTGTCCATCATTGCAGCCTTGTCAGTGTCAGTGTCAATCTGTAGCCTTGTCCATCATTGCAGCCTTGTCAGTGTCAGTGTCAATCTGTAGCCTTGTCCATCATTGCAGTCTTGTCAGTGTCAGTGTCCATCTGTAGCCTTGTCCATCATTGCAGCCTTGTCAGTGTCCATCTGTAGCCTTGTCCATCATTGCAGCCTTGTCAGTGTCCATTTGTAGCCTTGTCCATCATTGCAGCCTTGCCCCTGTGTAATTTGCAGACTGCTGCCATTTAAAAATGGCGCCGCCGCTGTCGGCGGCTCTTGGCGGCTTTTGGCCACTCTCGACCATTCTCGGCGTGTCTCGGCGGCTTTCGCCTGTTCTCGGCGGCTTTCGGCACCTCACGTGGGACTGCGAGAGCCGCCAAAAGCTGGCGAAAATGGCCGAAAGTGGCCGAGAGCCGCCGAGAGCAGCCGAAAGCAGCCGAGAGCGGCCGAGTGCCACCGAAAGCCGCCAAAAGGCTCACAATCAGCGGGGATTGGCGATTTTCCCCTGATTTTAAGGGGAAAAAAGTGCGTGTTATACACCGATAAATACGGTAAGTTTTCTTTTTCACTGATGGGCACTGATAAGGCGACACTGACAGGCTCTGATAAGGCGGCACTGATGAGGTGGCACCAATGAGCAGGCACTGACGATGGGCACTGATATGCGGCACTGATGGGCACTGGTAGGCGGCACTGATGGGTGGCACTGATATGCAGCAGTGATGGGCATTGATAGGCGGCACTGATGTGCACTCATGGGTGGCACTGGGTGGCACTGGTGGGCACTGATGGACACTGATAGGTGACACTGATGGGCACTGAAAGGCTGCAAAGATGGGTTCCTATGGGTGGCACTGATAGGCGGCACTGCTGGGCACTGATAGGCGGCACTGATGGGCACTGATAGGTGGCACTGTTGGGCACTGATGGGCATTGATACATGGCACTGATGGGCACTGATATGTGGCACTGATATGAGGCACTGATAGGCATCCCTGGTGGCACTGGCAGTGGAAGGCATTGTGAGTTGGCACTGATTGGCAGCTGCCTGGGCATTGATTGGCAGCTGCCTGGGCACAAATTAGTATTTCCCTGGGGGCCTGGAGGGGCATACCTGGTGGTCCAGTGTGGATGGCCATCCTGGTGGTCCTGGGCAGCATGATGGTGGTCTTGGGCGGGATCCGAGGGGGGCTGTGCTGATAAACAATCAGCACAGACCCCCCTGTCAGGAGAGCAGCCGATCGGCTCTCCTCTACTCGTGTCTGTCAGACACCAGTGAGGAAAAGCCGATTACCGGCTCTTCCTATTTACATCGTGATCAGCCATGATTGGACACGGCTGATCATGTGGTAAAGAGTCTCCGTCAGAGACTCTTTACCTAGATCGGAGTTGCGGTGTGTGAGACTGACACACTGCAACAACGATCGCCACGATGTGCGCCCCCGGCGCAGTGGCTTAATATCCTGATCATGTCATATGACGTCCGGTCAGGATATTGAAACCACTTTGCCGCTGTCATTCTGCTATATGGCGGGCGGCAAGTAGTTAAAGGAATATTTCATATTTACTGTTTACATTATTAAAATCACTGCTCCCGAAAAAATGGCCGTTTTAAAAACTTTTTTTGCATTGATACATGTCCCCTGGGGCAGGACCCAGGTCCCCAAACACTTTTTATGACAATAACTTGCATATAAGGGTTTAAAATTAGCACTTTTGATTTTTCATGTTCCTGTCCCATAGACTTTAACGGTGTTCGCGTGTTTGTCTGAATTTTTTGCCTGTTCGCATGTTCTTGTGTGAACCAAACTGGGAGGTGTTCGGCTCATCTTTAACCACTTCGGTCCCAGAAGGATTTACCCCCTTCCTGACCAGAGTACTTTTTGCGATTCGGCACTGCATCACTTTAACTGACAATTATGCGGTCGTGCGACGTGGTATGCAAACAAAATTGACGTCCTTTTTTCCTCATAAATAGAGCTTTCTTTTGGTGGTATTTGATCGTCTCTGCGTTTTTTTTTTTGCTATAAACAAAAAAAGAGCGACAATTTTGAAAAAAATTCAATATATTTACGTTTTGCTATAATAAATATCTTCCAAAAATATATAAAAAAAACATTTTTTTCCCATAGTTTAGACCAATATGTATTCTACATATTTTTGGTAAAAAAAAAATCGCAATAAGCATATATTGATTGGTTTGTGCAAAATTTATAGCGTCTACAAAATAGGAGAATTTTTATGGCATTTTTATTTTTAATTTTTTTTTATTAGTAATTGCAGTGATCTGCGATTTTTATCAGGACTGAGAGATTATGGCGGACAGATCAGACACTTTTGACACTATTTTAGGACCATTGTCATTTATACAGTGATCAGTGCTATAAAAATGCATTGATTACTGTATAATGGCACTGGCTGTGAAGGGATTAACAACTAGGGGGAGGTAAAAGGGTTAAGTGTGTCCTAGGAAGTGATTCTAACTGTGGGGGGGAGGGGCTACACCTCACATGACAGCGATCACTGGATGACAGAGAGCAGTGATCTCTGTCCTGTCACTAGGCAGAACGGGGAAATGCTTTGTTTACAGAAGCATCTCCCCATTCTGCCTCTCTGTGACACGATCGTGGGCACCCGGCGGACATCAAGTCTGCGGGACTGGCGGTCACAGTCACGGAGACCGCGGTGGGCGCATGCGCGCCTCTGGCTGCACGCTTGTGCCCGCAGCACCGCTTCTTAAAGGAGACGTACCTGTACGCTCTTTTGCCCACCAGTGCCATTCTGCCGATGTAAATTGCGCTGGTCGGCAAGCGGTTAATCACCACCCACACCATCACACTAACACAATGTAGGAGTGAAGTAGGAATCCAGCACATTGTTTTTTTTTTTTGCACTGTATCCATTTGGAACCCAATATTTACTTTCTGCACTGGATTCACCAGTATCTATATGAAGACTTTTTGCTCACTTTGGACTCAACCCTCCCCCCCACCCCCTTGGCACCAGTACTTTATTTAGGACAGCACCGTTCCAGCTGTCACCTTTATTTTTCATTATTTGCATTTGTATTGCACTTTGGAAGTCTACACTTATATTTTAGTACTTAGCACTTTAGAATGTACATTGTTCACACTGTGCTTTGCTGAAACATTTTCTTAAGACCCCAGGACTTGGTATTGGCCCCTTTATTATGTTGGCAAATGGTACAGGAACTGACAAAGTCTTTACAATCTTGCCTCCATGCGGGCCACCAGAAGGTCCATTGTATAAGCTCAATGGTTTTCTGAACCCCAAAATGTCCAGCAAGTTTATGGTCATGAAAGGTCTTTAAGACCTGAAGTCTCACTTGTTGAGGGATGAAGATCTTGCCTTGAAACCAAATTAATCCTTCCTGATTTGTCAGAGAAGGCACCTCAGGTTCAGTACACTGCCTGGAAGCTTGCCTAATTGCTGTCTTTAGATGAAAAAGCAACAAATTTTGCGCAGACAGGATGGTACCTGGTTCAGCTGTTTCAGGAACATCTGGGAACATTTGAGACAAAGCCTCTGCTTTCCCGTTTTTAGAGCCAGGTTGATAAAAAAAGTGGAAGTTGAACCTGGAAAAGAACAATGCCCACCGAGCTTGACGAGGTCTTAAACGTTTTGCTGTTCTGAGATACTCCAGGTTCTTGTGAAAATCATAATGGGATGAGCAGCCCCTCTAGCAGGTACCTCCATTCTTCTAAAGCAAATTTGATGGCCAATAGTTCTCGATCGCCCAAGTCATAGTTTTTCTCTGGTGAACTGATCTTTTGTGAGGCAAAGGCTACAGGGTGAAGAAGTGCCTTAGGCCCTTGACGTTGGGACAAGACTGCCCCTGTGGCTATTTCTGAGGCATCTACCTCCAGCACATAGGGTAGAGCCAGATCAGGATGTTGTAGTACTGGAGCGGAAATGAACAACTTCTTCAATTTATCAAAGGCGACTTGGGCTTCTTGGGGCCACTGGAACAGAACCTGCTGGTGAGTCAACTGGGTAATGAGTGCAATGATAGCAGAGAACCCCTTCACAAACCTTCGATAGAAATTGGAAAAGCCTAAAAATCGTTGGACACCCTTCTTGTCTACAGGGGCTGGCCACTCCAGAATTGCCTTGACCCTTTGTGAGTCCATTGCGATTCCCTTGGTGGACATGACAAATCCTAGGAACTGAACAACTGATCTTTTTAAAATTGCACTTTTCTACTTTTACATAAAGTCAATGTTCTCTGAGAGTTGTAAGTACCTTCTTTACATGGTTTTGATGCAGGTACAGTGTGGCAGAGAAGATAAGGATGTCATCAAGATAGACAATCATAAAGTTGTCAAGATATTCCCTAAAGATGTAATTTACCAAATGTTGAAAAGTAGCTGGAGCACTGCAAAGTCCAAATGGCATGACAAGATATGCAACATGACCAAACCGTGATCTGAAAGCCATCTTCCACTCGTCCCCCTCTCGGATTCCTACAAGATTATAGGCTCCTCATAGGTCCAGCTTAGTAAAGATACGAGCAGTTCGGAACCTCTGGAATAATTCAGGAATGAGGGGAAGCAGGTAGCAAATTTTTTTGGTAATCTTTTTGAGAGCTCTATAATCTACACAAGGTCTCAAGTTGCCTTCCTTCTTTACAGGGTTTTCATTGATATAAGTCTGCAAAGCTTCCAACTCAATCTCTGATAAGGGGAATATTCGGCCAAACGGAATTTCAGCTCCGGGTAGTAATTCAATTGGACAATCATAAGGCCAATGTGGTGGAAGTTTGTCTGCTTTTTTCTTATCAAAGATGTCCATGAACTCTTGGTATACTGGTGAGACATCCTGGTGTAAATTGGAAGTGTGTTGAATAGTCAGGCAGTTGGCTGAATTAAGAATACTTGGAACAAGACAATGCTGGGAACAATAAGCAGACGGAAATTAAATCTCGGAAGTCCTAGAATAATAGGAAACATAGGGGAGTAGATGATGTCAAAGAAGATAAATTCTTGGTGGCTGGAGTCAGTAATGGTGAGAATGGGCCTGGTTTCCTGGGTAACAGGTCCAGAGCAGGGTAGAGAGCCATCAGCCAGATGTATTTTAAGGCTCTGTCTTTTATCGTGGAGCAGAATACAAAGTCTCTTTGGCAGGGAAGAGTCCAGAAAGTAGCTGCACGCCCCAGAATCAACGATGGCTTGGAACTGAATTTCCTCTTCCGCCACCTGCAGGGAGAAGGGAGGACAAGATGAGATGAGATAGGACTAGCCACCTGACAATTCACCATATGCTGTTGACGTGACTTACTAGGCCTCACAGGGCAGATTATGGAGATAAAGCTGAGGCCCCACTGGCAGATGATGGGTCTGGGTCTGCAGGCACAGGTGATACATTCAGATGCTGCAGACGCCCCTATAATTGAAAATAGCCCTCTTGAAGTCTCTGTACTGCCTGAGTAAGGACAGTGACCTGTTGACATAAGGCTTCGAGTGGGGAACCAACTCTGTCGGCCTCTGATATGGCTGGATTGTACTGTCACGTACCTTTCTGAGGCCAAGATGCTGAGAGAGGCTCCCCTTGCGGCTGAGCACATTATACCCCTGAAGGTGGTACAGAGGGTATAATGCCCAAAGAAGCACAGGTTGCCAGCAGGGTGTGTAAAACTTGAGCAGATGACCACTTGCAGGCTACTTGAGGAGCGGGGACAGTGCATGCGTGTGGGAACCCACCGATAACGTCTGTTAACAGTCCTGCCATGGGCCTCATTGTTATTTCCCTGACACTAACACTCTCCTTAGGAACCTCTGGGTAATTAATTACCTTACACTAATTACCCAAAGTTACAGAAGAGAGGGGAAGGAGACAACTATATATCTTGCATAAATAAATCTAAGCCAACCATATTACTAACCTAATTCGGATGGTGACAACTATTTACATGCAGGTAAGAAGTGCCTGCCGATTCTTTAAAATGATTATCAGAGATGATGGTTGTATCTGTATGTCCTAACTCCAAATCCAAAAATACCAATTTATGTCGGTCATATACATGGCTTGATCTGAAAGGTATGTACCAAAAGGTTTATAAGAAAAGACTCAGCAAAATGTGTTCGCTTGTGACACACAAACAAATCTTTTTCAGATTATCAATGGAAAAGTTATGAAATCCAGGAATTTATCAATTGTTCCACAGAATTTGTAATTTATTGTTTGCAATGTCCTTGTGGCTTATTGTACTGTATGTAGTACATACTACTAGGACAATTAGGAAAGGATTTGGCACTTGTAGAGTCAGGTGATGTGGAACAGTGTCATGAGACTTTTTGTGCTTACACATAATAAATCAACTAAAAAGGGCGCACACACCGCTTCAGGCAACAAAAGTGGACACACCTGGTTCAAGGTGCTAATCCCGGCTCACCACTGTCAGTAGTATATGGAAGAAGAGGAATTGATTTCACACTTGAGTCCAAAGGATGTTGCTAAAGTTTTCTTTATTGTCATAAGCCAGACAAACTTGCAAGAATGTATAGTTGAATTGTTTCACACGAAAGAACCGTGCTTGTTCACAACATTTGAAATGCTCTCAGCACAGGCTATTTAAAGGCATGTATCAAATCATGAGCCAAACACAAAACACCTGCGAACTAAGAGCAATCAATACAAAGCATCACCGACCATAAAATAATTTCTTAATTACTAAAAAAAATCTTAGTATACATTCAAAATAGTCAGAAAAAAGAAAAATATAAACATATAAACAAGGAATATATTAAAAACAAAGAGGGAGCAAGAAAACATATGATGTAAACATTTAGATTAAATCATGTATATCACTATATATTATATTATAAAGAATCTAAAAATGTCCACGGAACAAAAATGGTGACAAGAGCGCAAAAAGTGCATGTGCAATAAAAAGTCATATATATATATATATATATATATATATATATATATATATATATATATATATATATATATATTGTCAAATGTCAAACAACTTGAAACCAATGTGAACATGAAATATATACATATATGTATATTGCAGACATTCCACAAAATGCAACTAGAGGAGCTGTTTATCTTGGTGTCCAGGGTGGGACCATGAAAAACATGGGACCACACCTGGGTTCAGGAAACACGAAAAACACAAAAGAAAAAAGCACCCAAAATGTTGTCGCCTTTCATCAGTACGGGGGTAGAGAGCAAGGGACAAAGCAAAACAAATAAGAAGCATTAGAGGGAAAGCACCAAAGAAAAGGAGGAGAAAAACGAAAAAAAGGGGGACACCGCATAAATAATGTAAACCAAAGGGATGAAAAAAGCCCCCCCGAGTGGGAACAGACTGATTGCAATAATGTGTAATGTCCCACTCAAAATTCATTCCAAATATAATATGAGTTTTAAAATAAAAAATCCAAAAAACTTCCCTTTTACAGAAGTCTAAAGACATCGCCGCCTCGTTTGGGTGTATGAATTTTTTCTATGATCTGTACCCCAACAGCTGAGGTGCTACCCTCATGGTATTGATTAAAATGTTTTGCAACATTGGTGGAGAGGTTTTTTTCTACACTATACAGATGTTCCTGAAACCTATCCCTGAGGCGTCTCGTATTACGACCAATATATTGTACCTTGCAAATGGTACATGTAATAATGTATATTACATAATGGGTGTTACAATTGTAAAAGGATGTTAATTTATGTTTCTTGCCATTGGAGTGTGAACACACTACATTCCCCTTAGTGATATGTGTACAGCAAGAACACCCGGTCGCACCACATCTGTAATTACCTTTGTAGTGCAACCAAGTATTTGATCTAATTTTGCTTGATTCAAACACACTTGGTGACAGGTAATTCCCCAAAGTGGGGGCATGTCTGGAGACAAAGTTAATCAAATAGATCTCAAATAGAACTGGTAAGTATCTACATATATACAATTGTCCTGATGTCGTTAAACTCCTGACTAAAGAGCGTGCTAATGGTTGGTCTCCCTTTATTAAAACGCTCTTGTTTGCTTCCACTATCACTGTAGTTGGTCTGTTTTAAAAGATCATCCCTATTTTTGGAATTGGCAATGGACACTGCTCTAAAATATACCTGGGATACCCCCTCCTTAAAAAGCAGGCTTAGAGAGCCTGTGCTTCTTTCTCATATGTACTTGGATCATTACAGATTCTACGGATCCTGAGAAACTCAGCCTTTCTATAATGCAGCTGATTTCACCAATCTAGATAAACGTTTAAATGAGAGATTAAACAGATTAGAAATGGACACTATTTAAACCAAAAAAGAAAAAATGTTCAGGGACAAATTGGACTATGACACCAATACAGTCTATGTTTGGAAGCGTAGATGGAATTGGGGTAATACACCTAGTAAACAGGTAAGCTTTTCCAACACTGAGGTTGAGTTCATTGAAGATCTGATTCGGATTTTCCCACAGTACGCTCTTCGGATGGTAGATGCATTGATGGGAGCAGTACACCTACCTTTCCAAAAAACAGGACACAGAAACGCAAGCATTTCAAGAAGTAAAATGATCGGGGTTCAAGAAAACAAGAAGGGGACGCAAATGGGGATACCAGTGTCCAGGTCTCAATTTTTGCCCCAAAAGACATTTTAATGTTTTCTAGAATCTTTTGGACATTAACAATTTTGTTAGAAATCTAACAATAAAAAAGATTTTTTTAATATATACATATCTTATTTTTTTATCTACACAAGTCCATAAAAGTTTTTAAACTCTTTATCCTCCTTATAGATCCATGACTGTTTTTTTGAAGTACTACTTGAATTATTAATTTAATGTATTGATGGTACATAATTTACACATGATATACCGGTAGTATCATAAATTAATGATTACATGGTACGTTAGTTCAACTTTAAAAATATCAATTCATATACATTTTCCTAATATATAAAGCCTAATAGATGAATGGTTTATTTTATTTGTCAATTTCATTTATTGATGGTACACACATTTTACATGATGCACTAATATAAATGAATACTTAGAAGATGCTTTAGTCTATTTCTAATATTATCTATTTATAAAAATGATCCTAGTAGATATTAATTAAATTCATTACGATGTCACAGTCCCATCATGCCCCGGGACTGTGACATCATAAGGGGCGGGGTCACTGGGTGACATCACCCAGTGACCATACCCCATCCCTATTTAAGTCGTTGCGGACCGCGCACACGGCATTACAACAGGAGAGAGCGTTGTGTCAACATCGGAAGAAGAGAAGAGGGAAGAAGACAGCGGAGAAGACCAGGCCACCGCTAGCAAAAGAGCCGGAAAAAGAGCAGAAGATAGCGGAGGAGCCCGGCAGAAGATACCGGAGAGCGGGAGAAGAACCGGAGAGCACAGAGAAGAGGCTGGAGAGTGCAGAGAAGAATTATTTTAAAAACCTGTCTAGTGTGTCTTTTTATTGACACTTTTTTTCCTAGGTGAATGGGTAGGGGTACGATGGACCCCATACTCATTCACATAGGGTGGGGGGCCAGGATCTGGGGGCCCCCTTATTAAAGGGGGCTCCCAGATTCCGATAAGCCCCCTCTCGCAAACCCCGACAACCAACGGCCAGGGTTGTCAGGAAGAGGCCCTTGTCCTCACCAACATGGGGATAAGGTGCTTTGGGGTGGGGGGCCGCAGGGTGCCCCCCTGCCCCAAAGCACCCACCCCCCATGTTGAGGGCATGCGGCCTGGTACGGTTCAGGAGGGGGGTGCTCGCTCTTTCCCACCCCCATTCCTGACCGGCCTGGCTGCGTGCTCAGATAAGGGTCTGGTATGGATTTCGGGGGGACCCCCACGCCGTTTTTTTGGCGTAGGGGTGCCCCTTAAAACCCATACCAGACCAAAGGGCCTGGTTTGCCCTTGGAGGGGGAACCCATGCCAGTTTTTTATTTAAAATTTGGCACAGAGTTCCCCCTCAAGATCATCTGAGGACAAGTTGCATGCCAAAGTCGGATCATGAGAGACGTGATCCGACTTTGATCTGACTTCAATGACAGTCAATGGGCTGAAGTAGGATCAAAGTCGGACCAAGGGAGTACGGGGAGAATTTTCAAAGTCGGACCGACTTGTGCTAGACCAGTTAGGATGGCTCCCATAGGGAAACATTGATTTTCACACGTCATGCGACATGAGCTCCCAATGTCAGAGTGTTTGTCGCACTAGTGTGAACCCGGCCTCAGGCCTAAGAATTGTTAAATATTGTTTACTGAAAGAAATGCAATAAAAATAGACAACAACAGCAACAACAAAATAATATAAGAATTGCTACCAACTCCAAAGGCATCTCATACATATATGACTTACTGTCTTTTCCAATCTCTACCCATAAATCTCCAAATATGGTCTTTTGGGAATCGAAAATTACAGATCTCAGCACCCTCTGCTGAATGGTACTGAGCTCTCAGAACTCCATCCCTTTTCTCCAAAAATGTCACTCACTGGGAAACCCTTATTAAAATATACTATGAGTGGTACTTCACGCCCACAAGAATAGCCCACATCTACTCATCCCACTTTCCAAAATGCTGAAGAAACTGCAACGCTGATGGAACTATCTTTCATATTTGGTGGGAATGTCCAGTTCTTTCCCCCTATTGGAGGAACATTTCTTCGTTTATATCTGGAATCACCCAAGTCTCATATTTGTTAACCCCACAAATGGCTCTCTTTGGTCTAGATCCTTCTCCATGGCCAACTAAATTAATTCCAATCGTAACACATTCTGATTGCAATGCACCTTATATAGCGCACGCTTGGAAAAATCCTCTCCCTCCAATCCTCTCTGGTATCTCTTCTCTTAACGACATATGCTGTATGGAATTCCTTCTAGCCAAAGCAAATATGGCAAGAGATAAATTCATGAAACACTGGTCCCCTTGGTTATTAGATCCCCGAAGCATTTTGCTACTATGATTAGAATCATCCCTCCATCAGATTAAAAAAAAATCACATCTGACATGTATATCCCCCCAGATTTTGGACCAAACAGAGCCTGCAGCAACCCTTGAGTTTCAAAATGCAGATCGGTACTCCTTGTAAGTTTATTCAGGGTTAAGACTCACCCATCACCCACCTAACACTGTTTACCTCCCTCTCCTCTCTCCCCTTCCGTATCCAACTCCTACCCCTTCTCCTCCTGCTCTGTCACCCTTCTTTCTGCCCTGACGATACCCCTAACGGGGTAACGTTGTGGAAGGCTATTTGCTTAAAATTTTGCATACAGCCATAATTGATTTGTTACAATATTTATAAGTCACTCAAAATACTGTGTATTTGTTTCTGTGTATAGTAGGATACAGTTCTGTGTACAGTTGAGTACAGCTCTTCCCTTCATTTTGGACTATTGTATTGTATGCTTTTTCTCAATAAAAATCTATTGAGAAATAAATAAATAAATAAAAAATAATATTAGAATAAAAAAGTACTTCTTATTCTGGCAGTCTAGCATAAGCCTGAAGTGTATCAGAGTCATTGGCCCTTAGCATGATTCTCTAGGCATGTGTGCATTATTTTAAGGAGAGATCCAGAACTTCAGGTGGAGATATCCTTTTAGGATCCTGAGAAGGGTGTTTACCAAAATTAAATGAGCAATAAAAGAGTCTGAGGAGGGGCTGAAGGGTATCAAAGGGTTTCATGGTAGTCAATAGATCCTCCTTCAGATTATTTTTTCTATTTCATTATTACCCTATGATCACATGCTACAATTTAATAACCAATAATTTACCTACCAGCAAGAAATTACCTTTTGAACAAGACCACATATAGTATACCTTTTATATGTGCCTTCTTCAGAAGTGGTAATCTGTCTCATTAGCCCCCTGCACTTTGATTAATGGGAGTATCTAGTTTTAAAATGATTGCAATCCTCTTCTACATTTGACCACTTTTAATATACTTTAATCATATCAGGAGTAGTGATAAGCCAAATGCACCTGGAATTGGTTGATGGGATGTTTGCCAAACTGCTTCTAAATTTGAATGTTAATCTGGACCACAATGAAGTCAATAGGAGCTAAATCTTCAAAATGATATGGCCATTTTCAATGTTAATAGGCAAGGCATTGTCAAACAAAGGGCATGGGGCATTGCCTGGGGGGGACATGTACCAATGCAAATATATTTATTTTATTCTGTTCAGTGGTGAGTGGATCTTTCTAATTGGATTTGCTAGAATTACCTTAACTATGAATACCCGTGCTCTGTGGTGAAACAAACATACCCCTTGTGTTTTTAGGTAGCTGCTGTTATACTGTGTTATATTAAACATCAGATAGTGAAATTAAAACAAAAATTAACAGCATTGCCTATACTGTACATCACAAAAATTACACATAATCCCACATATAGAGTCCACAAACAAGTGTCCGTGTAGTTGTGATGACAAATATGACACACTATAGTGTTTCAAAGAAAGAAATGTTTCCACAAAGGAACGTTCCTCCTAGGAAAGACAGCTCACATGGATTCACACCTCATTCACCAGTTGGAGTTGACACCTTGTTTTAAGCAAGTGAGTCAAAAAGGCTTTTGTGTATAAGACCAGGGATATACGGCTGTCACCTGCTCCACAAATCTTTCTTGAGCTCTATAGTAAGTACAGAGGTACTTCTGGTTGATGTCACCTTTGGAACAGGAAGTGCATGACAGCCATCTTAAATGAGGACCACTTCCAAGTTTATTACAGGCTGGTGGCAGTTTATTTTAATGTAAATGCGGTACTTGTCATGTGTTTTTAACAAACATACTTTCACTATGTGGGGTGCCTCTCCTGTATTATCTATGTAGAGAACAACTGCTTTGAGATTTGCGAGGTGGAACTGTATACTTATCATAGAGTTGAAGGAAGATTTGTGCAGGATTTGATAGAATACCTACATTTCTGAGCCCATATTAAAGCGGTTGTCAGCACATTTTTACCTATGGGTAAGCCTATAATAAGGCTTAACTGTAGGTAAAATTAATATCTCCTAAACCTTTACGGTTTAGGAGATATTCACCTTGCATGCAGCTGCTGACGTCAGCAGCACATGTGCAGTGAAGGTACGGCAAAGGTCCAGCGTATCGTGCCGAAACCGGAACTTGTCAGAACGGAGGGCTTGGTGCACGCATGCACGGGAGTTACGTTATCGTGGCTACGGCCACTCACAACGCCGGTGCCGCAAACCCAGAAGAATCGCTGAGCCACAATGTCAGCTCCCTCGGCGGTGACTGGGGGATGGTCCGGGGGCTTAGTTCTAAGGTAAGTATTTTTATTTTTTCTTCTGGGTATACAACATGGTTAGAGTATTGTAATGTCATCAAGGGTTCTGGTTTTAAGAACATTGATTGTACTAGGGAATTTAACATTTGTCACATGTCTGTTATCTAAATCTGTTTATTTAGAAGGCCCATGGTAGGATTCCACAGCATAGCTACTCTATCAATTCCAATCAGTCCAATCAGTCCAATCCAAGATTTTCCAGTGGTTAGACACTTTTTGGAGGCTGGTCGTGCTTCTAAACAAGTAAAGTTTTAGGTGATTTATCATGTCCCCAAACCATGTAGAAGATGGGATAAAATCCTATTATTAAAAAAAGTGAGTTTATTAGGATATTTATTAGCATTCTAGGCATCATAACACCCAAAGGGTTAAATCATGATTATGATCTGTTATTCTTCCTTTGAATAAGTTTTTATGTATGGTTTTAGTAGCTGAGGGCAATGTAGACATTCCTTTCATCTTTTTGTTTATAGTTTGGCTCAGTTTCTTGGATAACCAAGCTATGTTGGAGTGGACCATCATCATATCATTACATCATTGTTGCATCCTTTTATATACATATATATATGTTTATTTTACTACTTGCAACTTTATTTACTTGCAACTTTACTTACTTGCAACTTGCAACTTTATTTACCACTTGCAACTAAAAATTAAGCCAATTGCATATCATTTTGGGTAAAATTCTTGCTGGCTGAGGTATGTTTATGCATCCTTCTAATGTAGCTTTATACCTGGAAAAAGTGATCCTAAATGAGTGAAAAAAAAATATATATATAAATATTGATATATACATTATATTGCAAGTATTGGGACGTCTGCCTTTACACGCACATGAACTTTAATGGCATCCCAGTCTTAGTCTGTAGGGTTTAATATTGAGTTGGTTCACCATTTGCAGCTATAACAGCAGGCACTGATGTTGGACGAGAGGACCTGGATCGCAGTCTCCACTCTAATTCATCCCAAAGGTGTTCTATTGGGTTATGGTCAGGACTCAAGTTCCTCCACCCCAAGCTCACTCATCCGTGTCTTTATGGACCTTGCTTTGTGCACTGGTGCAGTCATGTTGGAAAAGGAAGGGGCCATCCCATCCCCAAACTGTTCCCACAAAGTTGGGAGCATGAAATTGTCCAAAATGTCTTGGTATGCTGACACCTTAAGAGTTTACACCTTCATAGTGCAGATCAACAAATGTATATATATTAATACATTCTCTTGCAAATAAACAAATATTATTATGTCATGCTCTCAAATTGTGATAGTTGCACATTAAATTCTACAAAAAATAAACCCATCCACTCACATACAAGTGTCCATCTATATCACATCTTCCACCGACAGTGTTTAGTGATAAATCCTTCCTCTTGTGTTGCATATGCTCCCAGTGTCAGGTAAAAAACCCGCTCACCTCAAAATAGAAATAATCCGGCCCATCATCAAATATAACTCTGCTCCTGGGGAGAACTGCTTTCTTTCCTCTTGAGTCTCTGTTATCTCTCACGCTGTAATGAAGGATATAGCCAGGATGTGCAGGCTGCTGGATTCTATAAATATCTTCACTGCAGGGGTGCCCTGTCCTCATCCTGCTCCTGGATTCTCAGTGCTGTGAGGTTACCAGCTTCAGAGCCTTCACAGCCTTAAAAGTTCCCTTCACTTAAACTAAGGGGAAAGCCCAACCCCTGAAAAACAACTCCACAATCCCCCCTTCACCAAATGATTTGGACCATTCAGATTATAAGATGGAGAGGCAACACAAGGGGCCCATCAGACTCTGCTATGTAAACACACAAAATTACAACAGAAAAGAGCAGAATAAGCGGTCAGAAGCATGCCATTATCAGTTTGCTGCTGCTTCTTCACTGTTCTATCAAATTTTAGGGACATAGATGTGACCAGACTGTAATATCTAAATACAAGAGAGAAAAGTCAGGTCACCAACCTAGCTATGCTACCCAGCAGGGTTGTGTAAATCCCATGATTGTATAAAAATGGAAAAAAAATGTGTTTTAGAAAAATTCACTTTATCTGGAGTCCAGCTTAAAATACATTTATCGTGGTCTTTAAGTACTGTGAGCCATAACCCTTAGAACCAGAGGAACTATTTTGGGTCACATGAGCGATCTTGTTTTATCGTACTGATAAAGTGGTTGGAACGGCAACCTGTGCTTTATAACGCTAAAGTTTAATCTTTGTTTTTTGGAGTTAAACTAATTGTATAAAAAATATTTCATAAAGACCACTGTCATCACCGTGTAAGACACTGGTTATTGATAGCCACTCAGGAAATCATCTATATCTCTAAAATCTTTAAATATTAGTATTGAGTAAGAGTATGTTTTTTTCATGGTCAACTTTTGCTTCTATTTTGTTTTCTAGATTTCTCTTTGTTTTAAATGTTACCCATGTTTTAGGTAGTAGAGTATACAAGAAACATACCACTTGTTACTTGTCTTCGCAGATTAAATTATAGCAGATATTTTTATTTATGGTTGAATATGAGCATATATTGAGGCATATATAACCTGCACACCATGGATCCTCACAATTATTATTATTTTTTTATTATTTTAATACAGGATTTATAAAGCATTAACAGTTTACACAGCACTTTACAACATAAGGGCAGACAGTACAATTACAATACAGTACAATACAATGACAATACAAATACAATGTAGTAGAAATTACGATGGCAGTGTCCCCCAAGGTGAGCTTGTGATAAGGGAGTGGGGGGTGTGGGTTGGCATGGTGTTCGCCGCTCTCAGCTGGTGTGCTGAGAGAAGAGGGAGGGTTGTTTGTGTCTGCCTCCCTGAGCTGGTCTGATAACAGGGAAGGGGGAGGTTGATGTGTCCACCACCACCCACTGATGTACTAACTCACTGCTTTTAGTTTAAAGGGTGATTGAGTGATTGGAGTGCAATGATTTTAAGTAACATTTACCTGAGAGTCATTTTTTGATTTGACTTTACTTGCTTGCTGTTCCATATTTTGCTTCTTGTTTTTCCAATGTAGCTTTGAAAATGCCCCCTCTAGTGGTGATCAGGGATTGTGAGCAGAACCTTTCATACCACTAGTGTGAGACTATAAGTAGCGTAAAGTAAAGTCTGCAAGCTACAGTGGGGGGGGGGGGGGGGTGATGTTGGTGCTGGTTTTCTGGTGTCCAGTGCAAAAATGCCAAACTGCCCCCCCTACTAGTTTATTGCAAATTAGTCATGAGCATATTTTGAACATAATCATTTAAATAAGGTTTATGGCTGGTTCACACCTGAATCACACAGATACATGCTCCGCGTTCCTGCTGGATTCCTGTGCAACTCCATGAGGTGCAATTTACGGCTCGTTAATTTAACTGGGATGAAATCACACTGGATCGCCCAAAAATGTAATGCACGCACTACTTTTTCAAAAGCATACTGCATCAAATTGCATGATACTATGCTACCACGAGATCTGGGGCAGGCAAATGCACTGCAATTGTGATCTGCGTTAGAGGTGTCCTTAGAAAAATATATATACACCTGCAGGAGATCATAACAAAAAACAAGAGATACAAAGAATTCTTCAATGAGGAACAAGCATGGTTAGCAAAAATATAAATGTTTAATATAGAAAATTAATTATATGAAATAATACCACATATACACCAGATAGAGTCATAAATAGACAATAAATGAACCAATACCAACTAATACCAATTAAAATTGACAACGTTGTCGGGAACAAAAAGCACAACATGCAGATGGCCACCACTACACATACATACACATGAAATTGGCCAGCTGGACTTTTAAAGTCTCTAATAAGTTGAGGCTGGATAGGAGTAGAAAGCCAATAAATAACAGTGTATGGCCTTAAATGGGAAGGAGTCCGCAGTATACACTGCCAATAGCAAGCCCAGATATGACTGCAGATGGATAGACACACTTTGTTGATGGTAGCATGACGCCATCACGCCCGTTGTAGCACCCGTGCAGATCCACCCACTAGCCCCTGGGATTTGATTCGCCACTGCTGAAGTCACTCAAGCCCGGTCGAACGTCCGGTGATTGCCCCGCAGCACGGAACCAGCAAGTAACCAGGATATCATTGCGCTCTACCCCGCTAACAGGTGACACGCCACTCTATCCCCTCACTTCCACTTACCTGGCGGGCGTCTACCTGTCTGGACTTATCGGCCACTCTATCCTGACCAGATGATGATCAAATCCATGGAGGATTGGACTGCCCCACTTACCTGCAGTATCTGGATTTCCATGGCTTGGTGAGATCGCTCCCTCTTACACGCTGTTGTTATACTTCCATAGCCACATAGGTGCACCATCATCCCCTGCACCCTTGCTTAGCACTGACATAGCTGTTTATGCATGTTATTTGCCACAGTTGACCTCCACTTGTCAGTGCTACCATCAACAAAGTGTGTCTATCCATCTGCAGTCATATCTGGGCTTGCTATTGGCAGTGTATACTGCGGACTCCTTCCCATTTAAGGCCATACACTGTTATTTATTGGCTTTCTACTCCTATCCAGCCTCAACTTATTAGAGACTTTAAAAGTCCAGCTGGCCAATTTCATGTGTATGTATGTGTAGTGGTGGCCATCTGCATGTTGTGCTTTTTGTTCCCGACAACGTTGTCAATTTTAATTGGTATTAGTTGGTATTGGTTCATTTATTGTCTATTTATGACTCTATCTGGTGTATATGTGGTATTATTTCATATAATTAATTTTCTATATTAAACATTTATATTTTTGCTAACCATGCTTGTTCCTCATTGAAGAATTCTTTGTATCTCTTGTTTTTTGTTATGCTCTCTAATTCAGAGGAACACATCCACTTATTATAATTTGGATGTCAGCAGTTATTAGCATATGTAAGCAGTCTCTATGTGGGTGATTCCCCTTCTGTTTACAGCTATTAGTTATCTAAGCAAAGTGTTAGTTTCATTATTTCTTTTGTTGTTTCACCTGCAGGAGATCACATACCCAGTGCGTTTTGAACGCAGTGTGGGAAACGCACACAGAACATGGATTTCCTGCACCGCCTTCTGGTATGAATGAGCCCTTAATTAATTCAAATCAAATATTACTCACAAATTTTAACAGTATTTATTTTAGTAGTTCCAGTGTTCCCATAATTGTATTTTATTCCTGTTCTACATATGCATAATACACTGTAAATTTCATTTTTTTGCAGCAAGGCACATGGAAATGAAGCAGGAGTAAAATAGGCCCATTTATTAACAACCCCCAGCAATGATGTCAGTGGATGCTATAATTACCCCTAACATTGGTGTCAGTGGGTGCAATATTACCCACAGCATTGGTGTCAATGGGGGCTGTGCAATGTAAAGGGATCCAGAGGTGCAGGATGCTGTGTAATGTAAAGGGTACTTGAGGTGCAGGGGCTGGGTAATGTAAAGGGGTCTAGAGGTATAGGGGCTGTGTAATGTAAAGGTGTCTAGAGGTATAGGGGCTGTGTAATGTAAAGGGGTCTAGAGGTATAGGGGCTGTGTAATGTAAAGGGGTCCAGAGGTATGAGGGCTGTGTAATGTAAAGGGGTCCAGAGGTATAGGGACTGTGTAATATAAAGGGGTCCAGAGGTATGGGGGCTGTGTAATGTGAAGGGGTCCTGAGGTACGGGGGCTGTGTAATGTGAAGGGGTTCAGAAGTATTGGGGCTGTGTAATATAAAGTGGGTCTTTGTACATTTTACCCACCTGTTAAAATCTCAGTTCTATAGATTTCTATTAGGTTGCAAATTTTGTTATGCATTTTCTGAATGTGCACCAAAAGTCCCGCATGCTGCATCTTTGGCACACTTTCAAAAAACAGGAAAATCATTTTTTGGGGGGGTGACACCATGTTTTACTGCACCAGGTGACACAAACCCTAGTGATGCCACTGTCAGCAGCACATTGTAAGTGTGCCACTGTCAGTTACATGTATTTATGTCTGGTGCCAGACACCTGATGACAATCTTCGGGTCGGTCTGTGCCATTTTTGCAGAGGAGGGGCCTGGCCGCCCGGGGGAGCAGAGGAAGGTGGATTCTTCTGGGTTCCGGGCGCGGAGGCACTACACGTGACGTCATTTGACATCAACGTGCGGTGCGCCGCCTGCCCGCCTGGGGGGGTGCCAGATATAGGATTCACCCCAGGTGCCAAATGCTCTAGGTATGCCCCTGGTCAAGAGATACAATAGGTAATAACTGTGGGGGATGGGATGATGGAGATAATAAATGTACAGTTGTTAGATGGGGCAGGATAGGCCTCTCTGAAGAGATGAGTTTTTAGGGATTGTCAAAAAGTGGACAGAGAAGGAGATAGTTGGATAGATTGTGGTAGGGAGTTCCAGAGGATGGGAAAGGCTCTGAGAATGTCCTGGAGGTGAGCATGGGAGGAAGTGACAAGAGTCAAAAAATAAACTCAGTGTTCGTTTGAGGAGAGACCCTGGAGGTGTACACAGATAAAATAAATGTGATTAAAAAAGTCTCTCAATAACAGGGACAAAGTCCATAGCAACAGTCTCTAAGATGAAGAGGGAGAGGAATCCATGTACCAGCAGCACTAAGGGCAGCCAGTGTAAAGAGCTAGAAGCAGTCTCTGCAATGCAACAAAGGAAAAGAAACACATCGCTTCTAAGTGCAGTATTGGTAGGCCATTTAATGATAGGTCAAAAGTGAAACTACTCTCAAAGGAAGCATAAACACAAGCATGATAGTAATCCTGCAGCAAAATCCGGGGGGTGGTTTTCTCCTAAACATCCATGTCTCTGAAGTGCAGCTGACAGCTCATGCTTGATTCCAGCATTCGCAGACTATGGAAAAATCAGGGAACACAGGGGAGATCAGAGCTGACGTAATTTCTGGGATCAGGGTGAGAGGATGCTGCTTCGCGTTCGGAGCATGCTCCTTCCTCAGGCCATCGTCACACGTAAGGCTGGAACGCACGTTGCGCTATGTCACATCCTGGTGGAACGCTCGCTGACTCTGCTGTGGGTCTCGCGGCTTCTATTGCCTCCATCTGTCTATTGCGGTGGTTCACAAAGGAGGATGCATTGTTTTATTGTTTTACTTGCATTTGTAGCCATTGAGGCTTTTAATAAAATACCCTACGGTATCACACTATGAGAAGTCCGTCCCCTCTTATTTCTCTCCTGCACCGCTGGTGATATCCCGTTTGGAGCCACGTTCCATCCCAAGAAGGAGGATATTGGAGGATTCATTTAAAGACACCTGGAGGTTGGGGAGACCCCACAAGCACTTATGATCCTTTCTGCCGTATGGTAGTAGGATCTACAACATCTGGTGAGTGGATATCTACACATTACTTGTTTACACCACCAATGCAGGATGATTTTTTCATTTGGATCATCCTGGATCTAGTTTGGAACTTTGTTTTTCATATTTGGACTTTTCACAATCATATGTTTCAGGGTTTATAAGTTTTTTTAGTAGTTACCATCCACATTACCATTTTTTTTTTTGGTCACATTGTTTATATTTATTTAGGATATGCTTTCCATTTTTAATACATACATTCATTATTATAATTTTGGGGATTGGCAAGTGCTGATTGCAAAATAGGTTGTGCACGTTTACAAACCATTTATTTAATTTGAGCAGCAGCTACTATTATAAAAGTTGTATGGTTTAATTGGTTCTTTGGTCTATGTGGTTTTATTTAAATAAATTAGTGATGCATGAGGAGACTGATGGAGTGAACTGAGGGGCAGAGAGCTAGATGTGGGTGCCATCAGCATAGAAATGGTACTGAAAACCATGGAAGGCAATCAAATGACCAAGGGAGGAGGTGTAGATTGAGAATAGGAGAGGTCCAAGAACAAAACCTAAGTTAGTGGGTGGAGGCGGTGAAGGGCGAAGAAAAGAGCTGAAGGTAGAGAAGAGTTGACGGGGGCTAGATAAGAAGTTGTATTACTGAACATGCTAAAATAGGTCTGCTTGGCAATGAGGAAGCAGGAATATTTTTGGAGGGCAGATTTATATTGAGAAGGGTTGAGGTGGCAAAGGTTTCTATGGGTAACTTTTAGGCAGTTAGAGGGTGAGGAGGTGAAAGACAGAGAGAGAGTGAAACTAATAAGGTGGTGATCAGAGAGTAAGAGAGGATTGTTGGAGAGGTTGCACTGAGTGCATAGACAGGAGAATACAAGGTCAAGAGTGTTGCCATCAGATTGAGTAGGAGCCTGTATTCATTGCTTAAGGTGAAAAGAGGAGATTAAATTGAGCAGGAGAAGTAGCATTAACCGGGATGTTGAAGTCAACAGAGAAAGATTTGGGGGATTTCAGAAGAGAGAAAGTAGGGTAGCCAGGCAGAGAAGTCATCAAGGAAGTTTAATACTAGTCCAGGAGTCTGGTAGATCATAGAAATTCTTAGCGAAATGAAGAAAATAGATGAATACAGATGAATACAAGGTGCCTCAAAAGAGGAGAGTGTCAGAGGTGGGTGAAGTACCTGATAGGTGCTGCGTACTGCTAGCAGGGTTCCCACTCTGCTTCCATCCACTGGGGGAGTGAGTCCATAGAAGGCCACCAGGGGAAAGCGAAGCAAGAGAAGCTGTGTCAGACTCATGAACCCAGGTTTTGGTAAAGGCAAGTAGGTTAAAGAGGAGCTTCGGCCCCCCCACCAAAAAATGTAAATACTGTAGCTGCTGACTTTTAATATTAGGACACTTACCTGTCCAAGGATCCCTCGATCCAGCGAGTAGGATGATAGGAGCGTTGGTTACAGTTAAATGATGGAGGCCCATGGTTTGGGGATATATCACCAGAGGTTAGGAGAAGCAGAAGGGTAAGGGAGGTAATATAGGAAAGTGATTTACATGAAGGGACATACCCCAGCCTCCAGGAGGTTTTATCAGCACGTGGGTGTAGAATTATCAGGAGTTGGTGAATGCAGTAATAGGGATAGGGACAGAAGAGAGTGTGATATATATAAGCTGTGGGGTGGCGTATAGTGGGCTCCATTCACAAAAGCAGATCACATGTGGTATTTAGGTGTTTTCCAAAATACCGCATTTGATCCTGAAAATGTCAATTCACTATTGCTTTAAGGGGTATTTACTGCAAAAAGCAAAAACACTCGGTAAATACCACAGCGTCTCTTCCTGAACTCCTGTCAGCAACCCCCTTGCCGCTCTGTGACAAGTGATCCACCTGGGACAACACACATGTAAATGAGCCCTTAAGGAGTTTGGAATCTTCATTCAAAAATTGCGTGACCATTCACTTCACAATCATGTGAAAAGCAAATTCCTTATCCAATCATGTACAGAGATGGGAGATGAGATTAATGTAAAGAAAATAGTTGCCGACATTTAAAAATTAATGATCTTAATATGAGCACCCCCCCCTCTCATTAGACATACCAGGACACATGCCCTCAACATGGGGGGGGTGTTTTGGGGAAGGGGGGCTCCCCCCAAAGCACGTTGTCTCCAGTGTAGATCCAGCGTCAAGCACAAAAATGCTGGCCGCCGACATTAGAAAAAAAAAGTCCTCACCGGACGAAGGCTCCCGCCGACTGACATCTCCGCCACTAAATAAAAAAAGGGCGGGGCCACCCAGCAATGTCACTGGGAGGCCACACCCCCTTATGACATCACTGACCAGGGAGTACTATCAGAACAACCAGCTCTTTACACTGTTTACCTGTAGGCTTTTACTACTAAAATATTGCATGCCTTCATAAAATAACACATGTGGTATTTTAGTAGCGTTTTTTAGTGAAATGAAAAAAACTTTTTAAAAACGTTGTGCTGTATCTTACTGCATACTTGGATGCTGTAAGATACCTCTTTGTGAATGGAGCCCACTGTGAGCAGGTGGCAGGTGAAGGCACTATCACGTAACTGTACGCCAACTCTTTTCCAGGTTCAGCGATGAGCATGCGCATGCCCCCTGCCGACCCATGCTGTGATTGTACACAGTACGAGTTTGGCAGCTGATTTTAACCTATGATTTTGGCTGAAGTCAGCTGATTGGCTGTGTCCAATCACACACAGAGTTCTGTGTCAGCAAACACACAAAACTCGGTGTGCATAGGAACAGTAATCTGGCGGTTTCTTCTCCCTGAAAAGCAGGGAGGAAAAACAGCCAGATAGTAAGGTAAAAACAGCACACATTACACATTGTTATTCACAGAGTTAACACCTTGATTGACCCTAGATGTTAACCCCTTCCCAGGCTGTATCATTAGTACAGTGTTAGTGTACAGTATTATCATTACTCTCAGTCTTTTAGTGCCAGATGATTGCCACCTATCACAGTCCCACTATAAGTCACTGATCACCACCATTACAGTATAGCGTCTATAGCTGAGTAAATTACAATATATATATATATATATATATATATATATATATATATATATATATATATATATATATATATATATATATATATACCACAGTTTGTAGATGCTAAACCTTTTGTACAAGCCAATTAATTACATTTATTCCAATATATATACCATGGTTTGTAGATGTTAAACCTTTTGAACAAGCCAATTAATTACACTTATTGGGATTTTTTTTGTACCAAAGACATATAGCGGAATACATTTTGGCTTAAATTTATGAAGAATTTTTTTTTTATTGGACATGTTTTATAACAGAAATGAGAAATTGTTTATATAAAAAAAACAAATTTCAGTCTTTTGCTGTCTATACAATAAAAAAATAAAAAACCCAGTGGTGATACCACCAAAAGAAAGCTCTACTTATGAGAAAAATACAATGTCATTTGTGTACAGGGTTGTATAGCCCAGCAATTGCAGATTAAAGTAGTGCAGTACTGAATAGTAAAAAATGCCCTGGTCATAAAAACCTCTGGAGGTCAAGTGGTTAAAGCGATCACATCACAGTGGCAAAGGTGCAATATTTTGGGGCCACACAGGATCCCTTCATCAGGCCATTTTCAGGAATGTGTGCAAGGGGGATATTATAAGTGGATGTACGCATATGCACATAAAAACATAGCTTGTTCTTTTTATAAGAAGATTCTGAATTCATGGATTGTAGTGCTTTCAGTCTGTAATTAAATGTGTTGGGTGCATTTTGTTTACAAACTGAGCATGAAGATTGACATACATTTACTAGGCTTTGGATAGGGTATACTATTATTTTGTAAGGCTTTACACATTTAATTAACACAGAGGGTATAGCATATTTCTATTTAAAATTGATATGAAGCCTTCCAAGTCCAAACAGACTCAATGTTGAATGAAAGTTTAAGTAGCTTAGCTGCTTAGCAAGATATATTCTTCGAGACATACAAGTATGCCAACTCATTATGCAAACCATGTTAAATACTTAAGAAATCAAAACATGAGCATTTCTTTATTCAATGTAAGTTTTAGCTCATAGGGAATTCTGACAGAATCTTCTAAAAAAACACCTCTTACAGACATCCTGCTTTAATTAAAAGCATATTTTGTTGTGACCATATCACTGGATTGGCAAATGTAAGTAAATTATTCAACAATAGTATTTGAATATACAGCGTAGAAGTGCCTAGAATGTCACTCTTGCAGTGCTGGGTTTTCTTCTGCTAATACAGTGTATCTGTAGTGGTTGCAGTTCTGCAAAGAATTACTGCATGCAGTACTCTTTTTCAGTGTGATGGGTTGTGACATTAACTACCGCATTGCAAAGGCATTGTGTGAATAAAACTTAAAGCAATAGTAAAGCCCACTTTGTTACTTTTACCTACAGGTAAGCCTATAATAAGTGAATAAACGGTCCTTCTATGTGTAACGTCCTACATACACACAATTAACCACCACTGCGCCTTGGAGCAAATCAAATAAATGATGATACACATCAATTGGTGAAGCCTATCTAAAGCTGCCACTTAGTGTATAATAGTATATGAAGAATATTTTTAAATCTTGTGACGTGATAATGGTGTATTACAACCCACGTGAAGAATAAAAATGTGGCGCTATTCTAATCACTCTTTCCGTAGTATTACCATTATAAGTGAATATCCTAAACTAATAACCCCTTTGTTCAAAGTGTGTGAATCAAACAAATAATTAGTGAAAAATAGTGATAATAAAAATCAAAAAACAAAAAACAAAAAAACAAAAAGCAAAAAACACCAAAAAACACTATAAATTGACTTCAGTGACTCAGTGATGTTGCTGAAAATCGCAGATGTGTCAATCCTACAATTAAGTGTGCAGTTGATCAATAACACACTCAGCATGAACTTCGTGACTAAATAACATGAAAGTCCAATAATAGGTGCACATATGTGGAATAAAAAAAGTCCGTGATAAAGATGCACAATAAATAGTGTCACAGCAAATCTTGGAAGTTCCTGAAATAAACTTGGACTCTCCACCACACCTCTGTGTTCAGTGTTCCCTCTCCCAATAGACAGTCTCTTACCAACTCTGTATGCCTCCACTTTCGTATGAGGCTAGCAAGCATAAGAATATCCAGGCAGTCAGAAGGGGTTAAATGTATTCCATTCAGGGACTCGTTCCATATGTGAATGAGAAAGAACTCCCAATAGTGTGATAACGTAAAAACTTTTAATATACACACTACAAAATACACTTCAAAGGATGCACTCACATTGTGTCAACTTTATAACAGCACATCAAAAAACTCCACGGCACTCTGTGCACAGCAATCTCAACAAGGCAACCTGGGTGAACTATCCTAAGGTTTTCACATAAGGTATGTGGTCACGGAGGACCTAAATGCCGCCAGCGTGTGTAGGGGTCTATCTCACCCACTCCTCGCTCGCTCTTCCAATAACTCCTCCGTCTCCCTGACAAGTGAACCGCAGCCCCTTGCTCTCTTAAGCCACACAGTCTCTGGTGTTTATCCTTCTCTCGGCCTTGCCCCCGACATGTTTCGCTACAACTGTAGCTTATTCATGGGATAGGCCACTCAGATTGTCAATCTACTTATATAACCTCCCTCCCCTCTGTCTAACTAGGGGGATCTCAGTGCGCATGCGCGTCCCGCGTGTCCCGCGCATGCGCAGTTAGAGTGTCCCCATAACGCGCAAACCGCAGCTATATACAGCTGTCTGTTTATCCTACCATGTTATTCTCTGCAGCGGTTTCAAGTTATTGACATCCCACTGCTCAATTTCCATGGATCTGGGTATCCAAAAGCCCGATGACAGTTTTAAAGTTTTATTGAGTGTCCTGGAATGTATTCTAGAGCGCTTTATGTGCTTAATACTAATCACAGACTATATAATATAGGAGTGCTTTAATTCCCTCTCCATTAATCAGAGGGATCCAGGGCTTTACAAATTGTCTGCTAATACTCTCATTGGTCTGTAGTATTGAGTATCCTCACTACCACACATCAAAAAAGAGGTGTATACCCATACATTAAAAATCTGTAGCTCTAGAAATTAAAATAGAAATTAAATATAAATATAAAATATATAATGCATAAAATTATATTATATCGAATGGAAGAATAGGCTTGGCTAAATTCAAAATAAAATGAGATCAGACATATTACATCTGATATTACTACAATTCCCTCTATTAATATCAGTCATATATACCCAATTTCAGGAATAATATTACAATGTTCCAAAAAACTCTGCCTGAAACCATTGTATATCTATAACTATATCACATATCATTATATTAGGATATCTATACTCCATATTCTCACATAGGCAATATATCCATTACTTCTAATTGGCGTGAGCTTCTGAGCTACGACCACGCCAATTTAAAACTGTCATCGGGCTTTTGGATACCCAGATCCATGGAAATTGAGCAGTGGGATGTCAATAACTTGAAACCACTGCAGAGAATAACATGGTAGGATAAACAGACAGCTGTATATAGCTGCGGTTTGCGCGTTATGGGGACACTCTAACTGCGCATGCGCGGGACACGCGGGACGCGCATGCGCACTGAGATCCCCCTAGTTAGACAGAGGGGAGGGAGGTTATATAAGTAGATTGACAA
The DNA here is from genome assembly GCF_042186555.1 of Aquarana catesbeiana. Taxonomy (NCBI): domain Eukaryota; kingdom Metazoa; phylum Chordata; class Amphibia; order Anura; family Ranidae; genus Aquarana; species Aquarana catesbeiana. Next base: position 431,745,192 of record NC_133328.1, read on the forward strand.
TCTGAGTGGCCTATCCCATGAATAAGCTACAGTTGTAGCGAAACATGTCGGGGGCAAGGCCGAGAGAAGGATAAACACCAGAGACTGTGTGGCTTAAGAGAGCAAGGGGCTGCGGTTCACTTGTCAGGGAGACGGAGGAGTTATTGGAGTAGCGAGCGAGGAGTGGGTGAGATAGACCCCTACACACGCTGGCGGCATTTAGGTCCTCCGTGACCACATACCTTATGTGAAAACCTTAGGATAGTTCACCCAGGTTGCCTTGTTGAGATTGCTGTGCACAGAGTGCCGTGGAGTTTTTTGATGTGCTGTTATAAAGTTGACACAATGTGAGTGCATCCTTTGAAGTGTATTTTGTAGTGTGTATATTAAAAGTTTTTACGTTATCACACTATTGGGAGTTCTTTCTCATTCACATATGGAACGAGTCCCTGAATGGAATACATTTAACCCCTTCTGACTGCCTGGATATTCTTATGCTTGCTAGCCTCATACGAAAGTGGAGGCATACAGAGTTGGTAAGAGACTGTCTATTGGGAGAGGGAACACTGAACACAGAGGTGTGGTGGAGAGTCCAAGTTTATTTCAGGAACTTCCAAGATTTGCTGTGACACTATTTATTGTGCATCTTTATCACGGACTTTTTTTATTCCACATATGTGCACCTATTATTGGACTTTCATGTTATTTAGTCACGAAGTTCATGCTGAGTGTGTTATTGATCAACTGCACACTTAATTGTAGGATTGACACATCTGCGATTTTCAGCAACATCACTGAGTCACTGAAGTCAATTTATAGTGTTTTTTGGTGTTTTTTGCTTTTTGTTTTTTTGTTTTTTGTTTTTTGATTTTTATTATCACTATTTTTCACTAATTATTTGTTTGATTCACACACTTTGAACAAAGGGGTTATTAGTTTAGGATATTCACTTATAATGGTAATACTACGGAAAGAGTGATTAGAATAGCGCCACATTTTTATTCTTCACGTGGGTTGTAATACACCATTATCACGTCACAAGATTTAAAAATATTCTTCAAGCCTATAATAAGGCTTACCTGTAGGTAAAATGAAAACCCCCTAAACTTGCACTGTTTAGGAAATATTCACCCTGCATGCAGCCACTGACACCAAAGGTGCACGTGCTCTGAAGGTCCGGCATAACGTGCGCATGCGCGGGAGTGACGTCATTGCGGCTCCCGCCACTCACAGCCCCGGAGCCTGTCAACCCGGAAGAAAGCCCGGGGAAAGTGTCTGGGTGCTGCTGGAAGGGCTATCTTCTAAGTTAAGTATAATACATTGTATTATTGTATTACAGGTGTTTTTTTTTGTTCTGCAGTGGTTTATTTTACCAATTAAATGAAATGTCACTTGTGTAGTGAACCCCCAAAAGAGCCACTGGTGAATCTGGCCTTCTTCCCCCAGTCAGGACACACACAGCCAGGCACATAGCATTTTCTTCATTCTTTCATTGGCTGTAAGAAAAAGCCTAGGGGTGACTTTTTTTTTTTGGAACTTGGATAGGGTCAGGGGGCATGGGATAACCCAGAACCAAAGATCTGAGTGCTTTGCAGACCCTCCTCTAGATTGCTGAGCTACACAAAAATGTCCCAGAGAATCTGTCGCTGGTAGGAGACTATGGCTTTTTGCCCAATGGACTAGATTAGAGCTACACTCAGTCACAAATTTCCAGAACCAGGGTCAATTACTCACACGGCCATAGAATCATCAGTTGACTCCTTTGGATATTGACCAGGCCCTTTCTAGTGAGGCAGACACAAACTCACACCACCAAAGGTCAGCTGGACACTCCTCCTCCAACTTCATCTTGGTACTCTCTCCGGTGAGCTTCTCCAGACCCAAATGAATTCCAGGACCAAGCTTTTGCAAATTGAATCCCCAGCTGAAGCCTTAGCTGGGACCTTGATGTCTTCTAGAAGGCACCTTCAAAAAACCTGCACAGGGGGTCTCCTCCAGCAGGATTGGACCCAGGAACTCTCCCTTTCTGCCTCAGGTCCCAGTCTATTTAAGGGCTGTTCCACCACCTTCTGGACACACCTTCCCAAAGATTGATAAATATTCAACCTGCTTACTCTGTTCTTCCTTCCACTATAATCCTCTAGAATAAAGGGGGGAGCAATCAGAACAGCAGCCCGTGGGACACTGAGCAGACCTAAATAATCAAGCCCATCTCTATTTTACACTGGGAAGATGCTACACTTGTGAAATATTTCAATAATGTTCTAAACTGGGATTGGTGCACCGGCACTGTTTACTCCCAAAGTACACCCGTAGCCACGATTCATAGTGTCATTCTCTAACATGCTTATAGCTTTATAATTCTATTGTGTTCTATGTGTACACATTCTTTAGGTTTTTTTTCTTCTTGTTTTTTTTTAAACATTTAAAATATTTTAATGTTAACTTTATCATTGTTAATGCCATAGTACTCCTTCTGGAAAGCTTTAACCTTCTTTTGTTAAAATTTGGTAGTAAAGTTGCAGTAGACTTGCAGCTTGGGTTTCTCAGCAACTCGGACCTCCAAGTCCAGGAGGTCAATGGCTAAGTAGCATTTTACTCATTTAATTTCAGTCATTCTGGACAGTCAAAGATAAAAAGCTGTAATGGTCTATAATTGACAGCTAATGCAGCTGCAAGTGACAGGGGGAAAAAGTGTGTATCTCTGCACTCCTGTCAGGGAAATGTCGGAAAGGTTCTGCGCAGATGTGAGAGTTATCCATCTATCGTGGTCCCTGTCAAGACAAAAATGCAATGTGTGCATGAAAAGTAGCTAGATGCCTAGGTATCTTGTCAAAGACTACAGCTAATTAACAGAAAACAGTCCCTGTAGCGGGGGAAAACACCAACCGGCATAATATAGTAGTGAGTGGTGGTTGAGAGGTCAACAGCCTAAAAGAAGTAGGCTGATAGAATAAAAGAAGTAGCAGAGACTACATGAATCCAATAATGTTGAGAGTGATTATCTAGGTTCTGAATTACTGAGAGGACCTGCTAAAAGAATTAAAGAAATATTTTTATTGTATTGTAGATTTTAGGGCCCATTCACACCAGAAACCTAACATAACCGCACGTTTTTGACTGCATGTTTACACACATTTGAAGTGCATTTGATGCGCGTTTGAAGTGCACTTGATGTGCGTTTGAAGTGCGCTTGACGTGCGTTTGAAGTGCGTTTGAAGCATGTTTAAAGTGCACTTGAACCCTGTGTTTTTAATGCAGTTCCTTTAACCACTTCACATGAAACCTGTATGTCGTTTTGAGGAAGTGGTTGTACCGGGATGAAGCCTGCAGCTGCAGGCTTCACCCCTTTATTGTTTTTTAGAGTTGGCGGTCGGCTTTCTGATAATAACAACCAATGTGGCTCAGCAGATGCTCGGCTTTTATCACAAGGAGCGAGTGGGGATGTCCCCCCCTGCCACCTTCCACCACTCCGCCCGGGTCTACCGTCCTGATGAGAGACCCGAGCGACCAGCCAGCACATCCGCTGGCTGGCCGGAGTCCCAAAATAAAGCCGGAATCGTCTTAGGTCAGGTCTCTGATGTAGTAACCGTCTCAGCCCCCCTCTGTCAGCCCACCCTCCTCTGTCAGCCCCCCTCTCTGTCAGCCCCCTCTCTGTCAGCCCCCCTCTCTATCACACCCCTCTCTGTCAGCCCACCCCTCCTCTGTCAGCCCACCCCCCCTCTGTCAGTCCAACCCCCCTCTGTCATCCCATTTCTCCTCTGTCAGCCCACCCCCATTTTTTCAGCCCATCCCCACCCCCTCTGTCAGCCCACCCCCGTCAGCCCCCCCTCTCTGTCAGCCCACCCCCCCCTTTGTCAGCCCACCCCCCTCTGTCGGTCCCCCTCTCTGTCAGCAGAGAGTCGCGTAAATTCTTGCTATAATTCTCTCCCAGATCTTCCCTTTTCTTCACACACCACATGTACAGAGCCAGGAAGTTAATGGAAGGGACAGGACATAGGAAGGAGGGATAGGTTATAATATTTAGTAGTACAATTATTATGATTTTTTTAAGGGGTACAGCTCATTTGTAGTGCAACGCATTGGTTTCGCATTTGTAGCGCGTTTGTGGCACGTTCCCTGCCTTTGCAGTGCAGAAAAATGCAGCACGCTCTACTTTTTTCAACTGCTCTGAACTGCACTGCAATGATGTGAGCTATGCCCATAGGATTACCTTGATTTTGGGCTGTCTATGCAGTTGGAGTGCAGTTCAAAATATATCCAACTGCATCCAACTGAATTCGGTGTGTAAAGGCCCTTAGTGTATTGTAAAAAAAAAAAAAAACAAACTGTACTATAATAGTGTGTCTTTTGAAGGAAATGCATTTTTGTATTTACAGGGACTTGAAACCATATTTGCACTATTGTTTGAAAAATGTTCCTTGTGCGACAATATCTTGTTAATTCAATAAAAACAATTGAAATAAAATATGCCATGTGAATGGCATATGCATGCTAAGAAATGGTGTAGGTTTAATTTTTTTTTGCTCTTTTCAAATAATAGTTTTCTTACAATTTCTAAACACCTTTGCTTAGAGGTGTACTGTACTCTAACCCCCCCCCAACCCCCTTCATGCCTTACACCAACTACTAGCTACTTATGTGATAGGCAGACAGTTTTCAGTCAGTATACCGAGATACTGCTTGCTTTGAAAAAATTGTTTTAGTAAACATAATTTCAATTTTTTTTATTAGTTTTTTTTTTAACCACCTGTTATTTAGAGTATAATTAGAATTAAAAAAAAAATCCTTAGTCTGAGTCTAAAAGTCCAATGGACACCCAATAATTAATGCTGGTTATACAGTACACCTCTAGGAATATGGGGTACAGCATGAGTTCTCAACAAAGCTGTAATTTCCATTTTATTTATTAATGATACTTTGTGTGTGGGAATCAAGTAAATTTATCATTTATTTAATTATACATGCAATTATTTAAGACGGAAACATTTAAATTTTACTTCAGGGAGCTCTACAAGTTATTAGCAGCTTATCAGCGTGCATTAAAAACAGCATTTACTAAAGAGATAAAACAAGAGGGCAAGGGTGCTGGAGGACATCAGTTATGAAGAACAACTACAAACCTTAAACCTTTTCACCTTGGAGAAGAGACACTTAAGAGGGGATATGATAATAATGTACACATCTTTAAATGGGGACTCTAGCATTGGGAGAAAATTGCTTAATCTTAGGTCTCTAAAAAGACCTAAAATGATCTAAAAAAGTGCATTTCAGTAGGGTATTAAGGTCAAATATGTGAATTTTCTCTTGATGTTGCACAGTTTGAGGTGTTTTTCTTTACTTTTTAAAATGTATCAGGCTGGTTAAGTTTGAAAAATTGAAGTGGAACTAAAGTCTGCTGTACTTACTTCCCCTCCAGTGCTGCAATGTCCACAAGTTCCCTTCTTGCTGCTCATATCTTTTCCAATTCTTCTTCCAAGTTTGTCATATGCAGCCATCTTGGTTGGCCAGTGAAGAGTAATGAAACTCCCCCACATGCATACGAGAGTAGGTTCATCTCAATGCCAATGCTTGCCGACATTGTATATGGACCTGTGCATGTGTATCCCAGTGTGAAATCTTTAGACACTTGCTAGCAGGAAAGTAAAATTACAGGTAAAGGTACAGTATCTCTTTTGCAGTAAAAGCCTTCTTACTATTATTTTATTTAAAAAAAAATATTTTCAAAATTATGTTGTACAATGAGATATACTGCAGCTCCTGTATTGAACATTTCCAAATGTTTTTGTTGTTTTACTAGGTATTAGTTTAGCTATATTCCCTGTGTTGTTTGTTTGCTTGCCTTACCTTGTAATGATGTTGTGGCTGTAATTTGTCGTTTCATAGCTGACCAATTCCCCTATGTCCATGTATTGCTTCAGCTATCCTATCCCTTTTCACTAAAGAGACAAGGCAACTTCCTGTTCCAGGTAGAACAGCATCCAATGCTGTGTTGCCATTAGGGATGAGCTTCAAGTTCTAGTCGAACCCATGTTCGACCGCTCGTCGAATTGCGAAAGATATGGGCCGTTCGCGACAAATTCGAGTGGCGCGTCACGGCTCATAATTCACTGCGGTATCGCAGTGCATTGCTGGCTGATGATTAGCCAAGCATGCACTATGACCAATTATGGCTCAGGGGGTTTAGTACACACCCCACACTATATAAGGCCACCTGCACGTCGGCCCTGTGTAGTGTGTTCGGGCATTGAGAGAGAGATAGAGAGAGAGACAGTGTCATTTGATTTAAGTTAGAATAGGTAGGCGAGTTAGTTAGCTGCACTTACAGTGTATTGTGTATATATATGCATCCTAGGTGTTGTGTATATATATATATATATATATATATATATATATATATATATATATATATATATATATATATATATATATATATATATATATATATATATATATATATATACACTGTATTCAGTTTAGCTAGATCAGTTCCTGTTATTCTCTTCCTACTGACAGGCAGGCAGGTGTTTTTACGGAATTTACAGTTATCTGAAGAAAATTGCTGGTGTTCTTCTGATCCTATTAGTCCTATTAGCTACAGTGATTACAGTTAGTGTAGTGCGTCCTCTGCACAGTGTGCACCTAAAGCTACCTGAAGAAAATTGGTGGTGTTCTTCTGATCCTATTAGTACGACAGGCAGCTGTAGTATTTACAAGTTAGTGTAGTGCGTCCTTTGCACAGTGTGCACTTAAAGCTACCTGAAGAAAATTGGTGGTGTTCTTCTGATCCTATTAGTACTGCAGACAGCTGTAGTATTTACATGTTAGTGTAGTTCATCCTCTGCACAGTGTGCACCTAAAGCTACCGGAAGAAAATTGGTGGTGTTCTTCAGATCCTATTAGTACCGCAGGCAGCTGCAGTATTTACAAGTTAGTGTAGTGCGTCCTCTGCACAGTGTGCACCTAAAGCTACCTGAAGAAAATTGGTGGTGTTCTTTATATCCTATTAGTACCGCAGGCAGCTGTAGTATTTAATAGTGTAGTGCGTCCCCTGTACAGTGTGCACCTAAAGCTACCTGAAGAAAATTGGTGGTGTTCTTCTGATCCTATTAGTACCGCAGGCAGCTGTAGTATTTAAACGTTAGTGTAGTGCGTCCTCTGCACAGTGTGCACCTAAAGCTACCTGAAGAAAATTGGTGGTGTTCTTCTGATCCTATTAGTACTGCAGGCAGCTGTAGTATTTTTCAAGTTAGTGTAGTGTGTCCTCTGCACAGTGTGCACCTAAAGCTACCTGAAGAAAATTGGTGGTGTTCTTCTGATCCTATTAGTACTGCAGGCAGCTGCAGTATTTACAAGTTAGTGTAGTGCGTCCTCTGCACAGTGTGCACCTAAAGCTACCTGAACACAATTACTGTTATTCTGATCCTATTAATACCACAGCTAAGCAGCTACAGTATTTTTCAGTTAGTGTACTGCGTCCTCTGCACAGTGTGCACCTAAAGCTACCTGAAGAAAGTTGGTAGTGTTCTTCTGATCCTATTAGTACCGCAGGAAGCTGTAGTATTTTTCAAGTTAGTGTAGTGTGTCCTCAGCACAGTGTGCACCTAAAGCTACCTGAAGAAAATTGGTGGTGGTTTTCTGATCCTATTAGTACCGCAGGCAGCTGTAGTATTTTTCAAGTTAGTGTAGTGCGCCCTCTGCACAGTGTGCACCTAAAGCTACCAGAAGAAAATTGGTGGTGTTCTTCTGATCCTATTAGTACCGCAGGCAGCTACAGTATTTACAAGTTAGTGTAGTGCGTCCTCTGCACAGTGTGCACCTAAAGCTACCTGAACACAATTGCTGTTGTTCTGATCCTATTAATACCACATCTAGGCAGCTACAGTATTTACAGTTAGTGTACTGCGTCCTCTGCACAGTGTGCACCTAAAGCTACCTGAAGACAATTGCTGTTGTTCTGCTCCTGATAATACCACAGGCAGGCAGCTGCAGTATTTACAGTTAGTGTACTATGTCCTCTGCACAGTGTGCACCTACAGCTACCTGAAGAAAATTGGTGGTGTTCTTCTAAACCTATTAGTACCACAGGCAGGCAGCTGCAGTATTTACAGTTAGAGTACTGCATCCTCTGCATAGTGTGCACCGAAAGCTACCTGATGACAATTGCTGTTGTTCTGCTCCTATTAATACCACAGACAGGCAGCTACAGTATTTACAGTTAGTGTACTGTGTCCTCTGCACAGTGTGCACCTAAAGCTACCTGAAGAAAATTGGTGGTGTTCTTCTAAACCTATTAGTACCACAGGCAGGCAGCTGCAGTATTTACAGTTAGTGTACTGCATCCTCTGCACAGTGTGCACCTAAAGCTACCTGAAGAGAATTGCTGTTGTTCTGCTCCTATTAATACCACAGCCAGGCAGCTACAGTATTTACAGTTAGTGTACTGTGTCCTCTGCACAGTGTGTACCTAAAGCTACCTGAAAAAAATTGGTGGTGTTCTTCTTATCCTATTAGTACCACAGGCAGGCAGCTGCAGTATTTACAATTCATTTACTGCGTCCTCTGCACAGTGTGCACCTAAAGCTACCTGATGACAATTGCTGTTGTTCTGCTCCTATTAATACCACAGGCAGGCAGGTACAGTATTTACAGTTAGTGTACTGTGTCCTCTGCACAGTGTACACCTAAAGCTACCTGATGACAATTGCTGTTGTTCTGCTCCTGATAATACCACATGCAGGCAGCTGCAGTATTTACAGTTAGTGTACTGTGTCCTCTGCACAGTTTGCACCTAAAGCTACCTGAAGAAAATTGGTGGTGTTCTTCTGATCCTATTAGTACCGCAGGAAGCTGTAGTATTTTTCAAGTTAGTGTAGTGTGTCCTCTGCACAGTGTGCACCTAAAGCTACCTGAAGAAAATTGGTGGTGTTTTTCTGATCCTATTAGTACCGCAGGCAGCTGTAGTATTTTTCAAGTTAGTGTAGTGCGCCCTCTGCACAGTGTGCACCTAAAGCTACCTGAACACAATTGCTGTTGTTCTGATCCTATTAATACCACATCTAGGCAGCTACAGTATTTACAGTTAGTGTACTGTGTCCTCTGCACAGTGTGCACCTAAAGCTACCTGAAGACAATTGCTGTTGTTCTGCTCCTGATAATACCACAGGCAGGCAGCTGCAGTATTTACAGTTAGTGTACTATGTCCTCTGCACAGTGTGCACCTACAGCTACCAGAAGAAAATTGGTGGTGTTCTTCTAAACCTATTAGTACCACAGGCAGGCATCTGCAGTATTTACAGTTAGAGTACTGCATCCTCTGCATAGTGTGCACCTAAAGCTACCTGATGACAATTGCTGTTGTTCTGCTCCTATTAATACCACAGGCAGGCAGCTACAGTATTTACAGTTAGTGTACTGTGTCCTCTGCACAGTGTGCACCTAAAGCTACCTGAAGAAAATTGGTGGTGTTCTTCTAAACCTATTAGTACCACAGGCAGGCAGCTGCAGTATTTACAGTTAGTGTACTGCATCCTCTGCACAGTGTGCACCTAAAGCTACCTAAAGAGAATTGATGTTGTTCTGCTCCTATTAATACCACAGCCAGGCAGCTACAGAATTTACAGTTAGTGTACTGTGTCCTCTGCACAGTGTGTACCTAAAGCTACCTGAAAAAAATTGGTGGTGTTCTTCTGATCCTATTAGTACCACAGGCAGGCAGCTGCAGTATTTACAATTCGTTTACTGCGTCCTCTGCACAGTGTGCACCTAAAGCTACCTGATGACAATTGCTGTTGTTCTGCTCCTATTAATACCACAGGCAGGCAGCTACAGTATGTACAGTTAGTGTACTGTGTCCTCTGCACAGTGTGCACCTAAAGCTACCTGATGACAATTGCTGTTGTTCTGCTCCTGATAATACCACATGCAGGCAGCTGCAGTATTTACAGTTAGTGTACTGTGTCCTCTGCACAGTTTGCACCTAAAGCTACCTGAAGAAAATTGGTGGTGTTCTTCTGATCCTATTAGTACCGCAGGAAGCTGTAGTATTTTTCAAGTTAGTGTAGTGTGTCCTCTGCACAGTGTGCACCTAAAGCTACCTGAAGAAAATTGGTGGTGTTTTTCTGATCCTATTAGTACCGCAGGCAGCTGTAGTATTTTTCAAGTTAGTGTTGTGCGCCCTCTGCACAGTGTGCACCTAAAGCTACCTGAACACAATTGCTGTTGTTCTGATCCTATTAATACCACATCTAGGCAGCTACAGTATTTACAGTTAGTGTACTGCATCCTCTGCACAGTGTGCACCTAAAGCTACCTGAAGACAATTGCTGTTGTTCTGCTCCTGATAATACCACAGGCAGGCAGCTGCAGTATTTACAGTTAGTGTACTATGTAGTCTGCATAGTGTGCACCTACAGCTACCTGAAGAAAATTGGTGGTGTTCTTCTAAACCTATTGGTACCACAGGCAGGCAGCTGAAGTATTTACAGTTAGAGTACTGCATCCTCTGCATAGTGTGCACCTAAAGCTACCTGATGACAATTGCTGTTGTTCTGCTCCTATTAATACCACAGGCAGGCAGCTACAGTATTTACAGTTAGTGTACTGTTTCCTCTGCACACTGTGCACCTAAAGCTACCTGAAGAAAATTGGTGGTGTTCTTCTAAACCTATTAGTACCACAGGCAGGCAGCTGCAGTATTTACAGTTAGTGTACTGCATCCTCTGCACAGTGTGCACCTAAAGCTACCTGAAGAGAATTGCTGTTGTTCTGCCCCTATTAATACCACAGCCAGGCAGCTACAGTATTTACAGTTAGTGTACTGTGTCCTCTGCACAGTGTGCACCTAAAGCTACCTGATGACAATTGCTGTTGTTCTGCTCCTGATAATACCACATGCAGGCAGCTGCATTATTTACAGTTAGTGTACTGTGTCCTCTGCACAGTTTGCACCTAAAGCTACCTGAAGAAAATTGGTGGTGTTCTTCTAAACCTATTAGTACCACAGGCAGGCAGCTGCAGTATTTACAGTTAGTGTACTGTGTCCTCTGCACAGTTTGCACCTAAAGCTACCTGAAGAAAATTGGTGGTGTTCTTCTAAACCTATTAGTACAACAGGCAGGCAGCTGCAGTATTTACAGTTAGTGTACTGCGCCCTCTGCACAGTGTGCACCTAAAGCTACCTGATGACAATTGCTGTTGTTCTGCTCCTATTAATACCACATGCAGGCAGCTACAGTATTTACAGTTAGTGCACTGCGTCCTCTGCCTAGTGTGCACCTAAAGCTACCTGAAGAAAATTGGTGGTGTTCTTTTGATCCTATTAATACTGCAGGCAGCTGCAGTATTTACAAGTTAGTGTAGTGCGTCTTCTGCACAGTGTACACCTAAAGCTACCTGAAGAAAATTGGCGGTGTTCTTCTGATCCTATTAGTACTGCAGGCAGCTGCAGTATTTACAAGTTAGTGTAGTGCGTCCTCTGCACAGTGTGCACCTAAAGCTACCTGAAGAAAATTGGTGGTGTTTTTCTGATTTTATTAGTACCGCAGGCAGCTGTAGTATTTTTCAAGTTAGTGTAGTGCGTCTTCTGCACAGTGTACACCTAAAGCTACCTGAAGAAAATTGGCGGTGTTCTTCTGGTCCTATTAGTACTGCAGGCAGCTGCAGAATTTACAAGTTAGTGTAGTGCGTCTTGTGCACAATGTGCACCTAATGCTACCTGAACACAATTGCTGTTGTTCTGATCCTATTAATACCACAGCTAGGCAGCTACAGTATTTAAAGTTATTGTACTGTGTCCTCTGCACAGTGTGCACCTAAAGCTACCTGAAGACAATTGCTCTTGTTCTGCTCCTGATAATAACACAGGCAGGCAGCTGCAGTATTTACAGTTAGTGTACTGTGTCCTCTGCACAGTGTGCACCTAAAGCTACCTGAAGAAAATTGGTGGTGTTCTTCTGATCCTATTAGTACCGTAGGCAGCTGTACCATTTTTCAAGTTAGTGTAGTGCGTCCTCTGCACAGTGTGCACCTAAAGCTACCTGAAGAAAATTGGTGGTGTTTTTCTGATCCTATTAGTACCGCAGGCAGCTGTAGTATTTTTCAAGTTAGTGTAGTGCGCCCTCTGCACAGTGTGCACCTAAAGCTACCTGCAGAAAATTGGTGGTGTTCATCTGATCCTATTAGTACCGCAGGCAGCTACAGTATTTACAAGTTAGTGTAGTGCGTCCTCTGCACAGTGTGCACCTAAAGCTACCTGAACACAATTGCTGTTGTTCTGATCCTATTAATACCACATCTAGGCAGCTACAGTATTTACAGTTAGTGTACTGCGTCCTCTGCACAGTGTGCACCTAAAGCTACCTGAAGACAATTGCTGTTGTTCTGCTCTTGATAATACCACAGGCAGGCAGCTGCAGTATTTACAATTAGTGTACTGTGTCCTCTGCACAGTGTGCAGCTAAAGCTACCTGAAGAAAATTGGTGGTGTTCTTCTAAACCTATTAGTACCACAGGCAGGCAGCTGCAGTATTTACAGTTAGACTACTGCATCCTCTGCACAGTGTGCACCTAAAGCTACCTGAAGAGAATTGCTGTTGTTCTGCTCCTATTAATACCACAGCCAGGCAGCTACAGTATTTACAGTTAGTGTACTGTGTCCTCTGCACAGTGTGTACCTAAAGCTACCTGAAAAAAATTGGTGGTGTTCTTCTGATCCCATTAGTACCACAGGCAGGCAGCTGCAGTATTTACAATTCCTTTACTGCGTCCTCTGCACAGTGTGCACCTAAAGCTACCTGATGACAATTGCTGTTGTTCTGCTCCTATTAATACCACAGGCAGGCAGCTACAGTATTTACAGTTAGTGTACTGTGTCCTCTGCACAGTGTGCACCTAAAGCTACCTGATGACAATTGCTGTTGTTCTGCTCCTGATAATACCACATGCAGGCAGCTGCAGTATTTACAGTTAGTGTACTGTGTCCTCTGCACAGTTTGCACCTAAAGCTACCTGAAGAAAATTGGTGGTGTTCTTCTAAACCTATTAGTACCACAGGCAGGCAGCTGCAGTATTTACAGTTAGTGTACTGCGTCCTCTGCACAGTGTGCACCTAAAGCTACCTGATGACAATTGCTGTTGTTCTGCTCCTATTAATACCACAGGCAGGCAGCTACAGTATTTACAGTTAGTGTACTGTGTCCTCTGCACAGTGAGCACCTAAAGCTACCTAAAGAAAATTGGTGGTGTTCTTCTGATCCTATTAATACTGCAGGCAGCTGCAGTATTTACAAGTTAGTGTAGTGCGTCTTCTGCACAGTGTACACCTAAAGCTACCTGAAGAAAATTGGCGGTGTTCTTCTGATCCTATTAGTACTGCAGGCAGCTGCAGAATTTACAGGTTAGTGTAGTGCGTCCTCTGCACAATGTGCACCTAATGCTACCTGAACACAAGTGCTGTTGTTCTGATCCTATTAATACCACAGCTAGGCAGCTACAGTATTTACAGTTATTGTACTGTATCCTCTGCACAGTGTGCACCTAAAGCTACCTGAAGACAATTGCTGTTGTTCTGCTCCTGATAATAACACAGGCAGGCAGCTGCAGTATTTACAGTTAGTGTACTGCGTCCTCTGCACAGTGTGCACCTAAAGCTACCTGATGACATTTGCTGTTGTTCTGCTCCTATTAATACCACAGGCAGGCAGCTACAGTATTTACAGTTAGTGTACTGTGTCCTCTGCACAGTGTGCACCTAAAGCTACCTGAAGAAAATTGGTGGTGTTCTTCTAAACCTATTAGTACCAGAGGCAGGCAGCTGCAGTATTTACAGTTAGTGTACTGCATCCTCTGCACAGTGTGCACCTAAAGCTACCTGAAGAGAATTGCTGTTGTTCTGCTCCTATTAATACCACAGCCAGGCAGCTACAGTATTTACAGTTAGTGTACTGTGTCCTCTGCACAGTGTGCACCTAAAGCTACCTGAAAAAAATTGGTGGTGTTCTTCTGATCCCATTAGTACCACAGGCAGGCAGCTGCAGTATTTACAATTCCTTTACTGCGTCCTCTGCACAGTGTGCACCTAAAGCTACCTGATGACAATTGCTGTTGTTCTGCTCCTATTAATACCACAGGCAGGCAGCTACAGTATTTACAGTTAGTGTACTGTGTCCTCTGCACAGTGTGCACCTAAAGCTACCTGATGACAATTGCTGTTGTTCTGCTCCTGATAATACCACATGCAGGCAGCTGCAGTATTTACAGTTAGTGTACTGTGTCCTCTGCACAGTTTGCACCTAAAGCTACCTGAAGAAAATTGGTGGTGTTCTTCTAAACCTATTAGTACCACAGGCAGGCAGCTGCAGTATTTACAGTTAGTGTACTGCGTCCTCTGCACAGTGTGCACCTAAAGCTACCTGATGACAATTGCTGTTGTTCTGCTCCTATTAATACCACAGGCAGGCAGCTACAGTATTTACAGTTAGTGTACTGTGTCCTCTGCACAGTGAGCACCTAAAGCTACCTAAAGAAAATTGGTGGTGTTCTTCTGATCCTATTAATACTGCAGGCAGCTGCAGTATTTACAAGTTAGTGTAGTGCGTCTTCTGCACAGTGTACACCTAAAGCTACCTGAAGAAAATTGGCGGTGTTCTTCTGATCCTATTAGTACTGCAGGCAGCTGCAGAATTTACAGGTTAGTGTAGTGCGTCCTCTGCACAATGTGCACCTAATGCTACCTGAACACAAGTGCTATTGTTCTGATCCTATTAATACCACAGCTAGGCAGCTACAGTATTTACAGTTATTGTACTGTATCCTCTGCACAGTGTGCACCTAAAGCTACCTGAAGACAATTGCTGTTGTTCTGCTCCTGATAATAACACAGGCAGGCAGCTGCAGTATTTACAGTTAGTGTACTGCGTCCTCTGCACAGTGTGCACCTAAAGCTACCTGATGACATTTGCTGTTGTTCTGCTCCTATTAATACCACAGACAGGCAGCTACAGTATTTACAGTTAGTGTACTGTGTCCTCTGCACAGTGTGCACCTAAAGCTACCTGAAGAAAATTGGTGGTGTTCTTCTAAACCTATTAGTACCACAGGCAGGCAGCTGCAGTATTTACAGTTAGTGTACTGCATCCTCTGCACAGTGTGCACCTAAAGCTACCTGAAGAGAATTGCTGTTGTTCTGCCCCAATAATACCACAGCCAGGCAGCTACAGTATTTACAGTTAGTGTACTGTGTCCTCTGCACAGTGTGCACCTAAAGCTACCTGATGACAATTGCTGTTGTTCTGCTCCTGATAATACCACATGCAGGCAGCTGCATTATTTACAGTTAGTGTACTGTGTCCTCTGCACAGTTTGCACCTAAAGCTACCTGAAGAAAATTGGTGGTGTTCTTCTAAACCTATTAGTACCACAGGCAGGCAGTTGCAGTATTTACAGTTAGTGTACTGCGCCCTCTGCACAGTGTGCACCTAAAGCTACCTGATGACAATTGCTGTTGTTCTGCTCCTATTAATACCACAGGCAGGCAGCTACAGTATTTACAGTTAGTGCACTGCGTCCTCTGCCTAGTGTGCACCTAAAGCTACCTGAAGAAAATTGGTGGTGTTCTTTTGATCCTATTAATACTGCAGGCAGCTGCAGTATTTACAAGCTAGTGTAGTGCGTCTTCTGCACAGTGTACACCTAAAGCTACCTGAAGAAAATTGGCGGTGTTCTTCTGATCCTATTAGTACTGCAGGCAGCTACAGTATTTACAAGTTAGTGTAGTGCGTCCTCTGCACAGTGTGCACCTAATGCTACCTGAACACATTTGCTGTTGTTCTGATCCTATTAATACCACAGCTAGGCAGCTACAGTATTTATAGTTATTGTACTGTGTCCTCTGCACAGTGTGCACCTAAAGCTACCTGAAGAAAATTGGTGGTGTTCTTCTGATCCTATTAGTACCATAAGGCAGCTGTAGTATTTTTCAAGTTAGTGTAGTGTGTCCTCTGCACAGTGTGCACCTAAAGCTACCTGAAGAAAATTGGTGGTGTTTTTCTGATCCTATTAGTACCGCAGGCAGCTGTAGTATTTTTCAAGTTAGTGTAGTGCGCCCTCTGCACAGTGTGCACCTAAAGCTGCCTGCAGAAAATTGGTGGTGTTCTTCTGATCCTTTTAGTACCGGAGGCAGCTACAGTATTTACAAGTTAGTGTAGTGCGTCCTCTGCACAGTGTGTACCTAAAGCTACCTGAAAAAAATTGGTGGTGTTCTTTTGATCCTATTAGTACCACAGGCAGGCAGCTGCAGTATTTACAATTAGTTTACTGCGTCCTCTGCACAGTGTGCACCTAAAGCTACCTGATGACAATTGCTGTTGTTCTGCTCCTATTAATACCACAGGCAGGCAGCTACAGTATTTACTGTTAGTGTACTGTGTCCTCTGCACAGTGTGCACCTAAAGCTACCTGATGACAATTGCTGTTGTTCTGCTCCTGATAATACCACATGCAGGCAGCTGCAGTATTTACAGTTAGTGTACTGTGTCCTCTGCACAGTTTTCACCTAAAGCTACCTGAAGAAAATTGGTGATGTTCTTCTAAACCTATTAGTACCACAGGCAGGCAGCTGCAGTATTTACAGTTAGTGTACTGCGTCCTCTGCACAGTGTGCACCTAAAGCTACCTGATGACAATTGCTGTTGTTCTGCTCCTATTAATACCACAGGCAGGAAGCTACAGTATTTACAGTTAGTGCACTGCGTCCTCTGCACAGTGTGCACCTAAAGCTACCTGAAGAAAATTGGTGGTGTTCTTCTGATCCTATTAATACAGCAGGCAGCTGCAGTATTTACAAGTTAGTGTAGTGCGTCTTCTGCACAGTGTGCACCTAAAGCTACCTGAAGAAAATTGGCGGTGTTCTTCTAGTCCTATTAGTACTGCAGGCAGCTGCAGAATTTACAAGTTAGTGTAGTGCGTCTTGTGCACAATGTGCACCTAATGCTATCTGAACACAATTGCTGTTGTTCTGATCCTATTAATACCACAGCTAGGCAGCTACAGTATTTACAGTTATTGTACTGTGTCCTCTGCACAGTGTGCACCTAAAGCTACCTGAAGACAATTGCTCTTGTTCTGCTCCTGATAATAACACAGGCAGGCAGCTGCAGTATTTACAGTTAGTGTACTGTGTCCTCTGCACAGTGTGCACCTAAAGCTACCTGAAGAAAATTGGTGGTGTTCTTCTGATCCTATTAGTACCGTAGGCAGCTGTACTATTTTTCAAGTTAGTGTAGTGCGTCCTCTGCACAATGTGCACCTAAAGCTACCTGAAGAAAATTGGTGGTGTTTTTCTGATCCTATTAGTACCGCAGGCAGCTGTAGTATTTTTCAAGTTAGTGTAGTGCGCCCTCTGCACAGTGTGCACCTAAAGCTACCTGCAGAAAATCGGTGGTGTTCTTCTGATCCTATTAGTACCGCAGGCAGCTACAGTATTTACAAGTTAGTGTAGTGCGTCCTCTGCACAGTGTGCACCTAAAGCTACCTGAACACAATTGCTGTTGTTCTGATCCTATTAATACCACATCTAGGCAGCTACAGTATTTACAGTTAGTGTACTGCGTCCTCTGCACAGTGTGCACCTAAAGCTACCTGAAGACAATTGCTGTTGTTCTGCTCTTGATAATACCACAGGCAGGCAGCTGCAGTATTTACAATTAGTGTACTGTGTCCTCTGCACAGTGTGCACCTAAAGCTACCTGAAGAAAATTGGTGGTGTTCTTCTAAACCTATTAGTACCACAGGCAGGCAGCTGCAGTATTTACAGTTAGAGTACTGCATCCTCTGCACAGTGTGCACCTAAAGCTACCTGAAGAGAATTGCTGTTGTTCTGCTCCTATTAATACCACAGCCAGGCAGCTACAGTATTTACAGTTAGTGTACTGTGTCCTCTGCACAGTGTGTACCTAAAGCTACCTGAAAAAAATTGGTGGTGTTCTTCTGATCCCATTAGTACCACAGGCAGGCAGCTGCAGTATTTACAATTCCTTTACTGCGTCCTCTGCACAGTGTGCACCTAAAGCTACCTGATGACAATTGCTGTTGTTCTGCTCCTATTAATACCACAGGCAGGCAGCTACAGTATTTACAGTTAGTGTACTGTGTCCTCTGCACAGTGTGCACCTAAAGCTACCTGATGACAATTGCTGTTGTTCTGCTCCTGATAATACCACATGCAGGCAGCTGCAGTATTTACAGTTAGTGTACTGTGTCCTCTGCACAGTTTGCACCTAAAGCTACCTGAAGAAAATTGGTGGTGTTCTTCTAAACCTATTAGTACCACAGGCAGGCAGCTGCAGTATTTACAGTTAGTGTACTGCGTCCTCTGCACAGTGTGCACCTAAAGCTACCTGATGACAATTGCTGTTGTTCTGCTCCTATTAGTACCACAGGCAGGCAGCTACAGTATTTACAGTTAGTGTACTGTGTCCTCTGCACAGTGTGCACCTAAAGCTACCTGATGACAATTGCTGTTGTTCTGCTCCTGATAATACAACATGCAGGCAGCTGCAGTATTTACAGTTAGTGTACTGTGTCCTCTGCACAGTTTGCACCTAAAGCTACCTGAAGAAAATTGGTGGTGTTCTTCTAAACCTATTAGTACCACAGGCAGGAAGCTGCAGTATTTACAGTTAGTGTACTGCGTCCTCTGCACAGTGTGCACCTAAAGCTACCTGATGACAATTGCTGTTGTTCTGCTCCTATTAATACCACAGGCAGGCAGCTACAGTATTTACAGTTAGTGCACTGCATCCTCTGTACAGTGTGCACCTAAATCTACCTGAAGAAAATTGGTGGTGTTCTTCTGATCCTATTAATACTGCAGGCAGCTGCAGTATTTACAAGTTAGTGTAGTGCGTCTTCTGCACAGTGTACACCTAAAGCTACCTGAAGAAAATTGGCGGTGTTCTTCTGATCCTATTAGTACTGCAGGCAGCTGCAGAATTTACAGGTTAGTGTAGTGCGTCCTCTGCAAAATGTGCACCTAATGCTACCTGAACACAAGTGCTGTTGTTCTGATCCTATTAATACCACAGCTAGGCAGATACAGTATTTACAGTTATTGTACTGTATCCTCTGCACAGTGTGCACCTAAAGCTACCTGAAGACAATTGCTGTTGTTCTGCTCCTGAAAATAACACAGGCAGGCAGCTGCAGTATTTACAGTTAGTGTACTGCGTCCTCTGCACAGTGTGCACCTAAAGCTACCTGAAGAAAATTGGTGGTGTTTTTCTGATCCTATTAGTACCGCAGGCAGCTGTAGTATTTTTCAAGTTAGTGTAGTGCGTCCTCTGCACAGTGTGCACCTAAAGCTACCTGAAGAAAATTGGTGGTGTTCTTCTGATCCTATTAGTACCGCAGGCAGTTGCAGTATTTACAAGTTAGTGTGGTGCGTCTTCTGCACAGTGTGCACCTAAAGCTACCTGAAGAAAATTGGTGGTGTTCTTCTGATCCTATTAGTACTGCAGGCAGCTGCAGTATTTACAAGTTAGTGTAGTGCGTCCTCTGCACAGTGTGCACCTAAAGCTAACTGAACACAACTGCTGTTGTTCTGATCCTATTATTACCACATCTAGGCAGCTACAGTATTTACAGTTAGTGTACTGCGTCCTCTGCACAGTGTACACCTAAAGCTACCTGAAGAAAATTGCTGTTGTTCTGCTCCTGATAATACCACAGGCAGGCAGCTGCAGTATTTACAGTTAGTGTACTGCGTCCTCTGCACAGTGTGCACCTACAGCTACCTGAAGAAAATTGGTGGTGTTCTTCTAAACCTATTAGTACCACAGGCAGGCAGCTGCAGTATTTACAGTTAGAGTACTGCACCCTCTGCATAGTGTGCACCGAAAGCTACCTGATGACAATTGCTGTTGTTCTGCTCCTATTAATACCACAGGCAGGCAGCTACAGTATTTACAGTTAGTGTACTGTGTCCTCTGCACAGTGTGCACCTAAAGCTACCTGAAGAAAATTGGTGGTGTTCTTCTAAACCTATTAGTACCACAGGCAGGCAGCTGTAGTATTTACAGTTAGTGTACTGCATCCTCTGCACAGTGTGCACCTAAAGCTACCTGAAGAGAATTGCTGTTGTTCTGCTCCTATTAATACCACAGCCAAGCAGCTACAGTATTTACAGTTAGTGTACTGTGTCCTCTGCACAGTGTGTACCTAAAGCTACCTGAAAAAAATTGGTGGTGTTCTTCTGATCCTATTAGTACCACAGGCAGGCAGCTGCAGTATTTACAATTCGTTTACTGCGTCCTCTGCACAGTGTGCACCTAAAGCTACCTGATGACAATTGCTGTTGTTCTGCTCCTATTAATACCACAGGTAGGCAGCTACAGTATTTACAGTTAGTGTACTGTGTCCTCTGCACAGTCTACACCTAAAGCTACCTGATGACAATTGCTGTTGTTCTGCTCCTGATAATACCACATGCAGGCAGCTGCAGTATTTACAGTTAGTGTACTGTGTCCTCTGCACAGTTTGCACCTAAAGCTACCTGAAGAAAATTGGTGGTGTTCTTCTGATCCTATTAGTACCGCAGGAAGCTGTAGTATTTTTCAAGTTAGTGTAGTGTGTCCTCTGCACAGTATGCACCTAAAGCTACCTGAAGAAAATTGGTGGTGTTTTTCTGATCCTATTAGTACCGCAGGCAGCTGTAGTATTTTTCAAGTTAGTGTAGTGCGCCCTCTGCACAGTGTGCACCTAAAGCTACCTGAACACAATTGCTGTTGTTCTGATCCTATTAATACCACATCTAGGCAGCTACTGTTTTTACAGTTAGTGTACTGCGTCCTCTGCACAGTGTGCACCTAAAGCTACCTGAAGACAATTGTTGTTGTTCTGCTCCTGATAATACCACAGGCAGGCAGCTGCAGTATTTACAGTTAGTGTACTATGTCCTCTGCACAGTGTGCACCTACAGCTACCAGAAGAAAATTGGTGGTGTTCTTCTAAACCTATTAGTACCACAGGCAGGCAGCTGCAGTATTTACAGTTAGAGTACTGCATCCTCTGCATAGTGTGCACCTAAAGCTACCTGATGACAATTGCTGTTGTTCTGCTCCTATTAATACCACAGGCAGGCAGCTACAGTATTTACAGTTAGTGTACTGTGTCCTCTGCACAGTGTGTACCTAAAGCTACCTGAAAAAAATTGGTGGTGTTCTTCTGATCCTATTAGTACCACAGGCAGGCAGCTGCAGTATTTACAATTCGTTTACTGCGTCCTCTGCACAGTGTGCACCTAAAGCTACCTGATGACAATTGCTGTTGTTCTGCTCCTATTAATACCACAGGCAGGCAGCTACAGTATTTACAGTTAGTGTACTGTGTCCTCTGCACAGTGTGCACCTAAAGCTACCTGATGACAATTGCTGTTGTTCTGCTCCTGATAATACCACATGCAGGCAGCTGCAGTATTTACAGTTAGTGTACTGTGTCCTTTGCACAGTTTGCACCTAAAGCTACCTGAAGAAAATTGGTGGTGTTCTTCTGATCCTATTAGTACTGCAGGAAGCTGTAGTATTTTTCAAGTTAGTGTATTGTGTCCTCTGCACAGTGTGCACCTAAAGCTACCTGAAGAAAATTGGTGGTGTTTTTCTGATCCTATTAGTACCGCAGGCAGCTATAGTATTTTTCAAGTTAGTGTTGTGCGCCCTCTGCACAGTGTGCATCTAAAGCTACCTGAACACAATTGCTGTTGTTCTGATCCTATTAATACCACATCTAGGCAGCTACAGTATTTACAGTTAGTGTACTGCGTCCTCTGCACAGTGTGCACCTAAAGCTACCGGAAGACAATTGCTGTTGTTCTGCTCCTGATAATACCACAGGCAGGCAGCTGCAGTATTTACAGTTAGTGTACTATGTCCTCTGCACAGTGTGCACCTACAGCTACCTGAAGAAAATTGGTGGCGTTCTTCTAAACCTATTAGTACCACAGGCAGGCAGCTGCAGTATTTACAGTTAGAGTACTGCATCCTCTGCATAGTGTGCACCTAAAGCTACCTGATGACAATTGCTGTTGTTCTGCTCCTATTAATACCACAGGCAGGCAGCTACAGTATTTACAGTTAGTGTACTGTGTCCTCTGCACAGTGTGCACCTAAAGCTACCTGAAGAAAATTGGTGGTGTTCTTCTAAACCTATTAGTACCACAGGCAGGCAGCTGCAGTATTTACAGTTAGTGTACTGCATCCTCTGCACAGTGTGCACCTAAAGCTACCTGAAGAGAATTGCTGTTGTTCTGCCCCTATTAATACCACAGCCAGGCAGCTACAGTATTTACAGTTAGTGTACTGTGTCCTCTGCACAGTGTGCACCGAAAGCTACCTGATGACAATTGCTGTTGTTCTGCTCCTGATAATACCACATGCAGGCAGCTGCATTATTTACAGTTAGTGTACTGTGTCCTCTGCACAGTTTGCACCTAAAGCTACCTGAAGAAAATTGGTGGTGTTCTTCTAAACCTATTAGTACCACAGGCAGGCAGCTGCAGTATTTACAGTTAGTGTACTGCGCCCTCTGCACAGTGTGCACCTAAAGCTACCTGATGACAATTGCTGTTGTTCTGCTCCTATTAATACCACAGGCAGGCAGCTACAGTATTTACAGTTAGTGTACTGTGTCCTCTGCACAGTGTGCACCTAAAGCTACCTGATGACAATTGCTGTTGTTCTGCTCCTGATAATACCACATGCAGGCAGCTGCAGTATTTACAGTTAGTGTACTGTGTCCTCTGCACAGTTTGCACCTAAAGCTACCTGAAGAAAATTGGTGGTGTTCTTCTAAACCCATTAGTACCACAGGCAGGCAGCTGCAGTATTTACAGTTAGTGTACTGCGCCCTCTGCACAGTGTGCACCTAAAGCTACCTGATGACAATTGCTGTTGTTCTGCTCCTATTAATACCACAGGCAGGCAGCTACAGTATTTACAGTTAGTGCACTGCGTCCTCTGCCTAGTGTGCACCTAAAGCTACCTGAAGAAAATTGGTGGTGTTCTTCTGATCCTATTAATACTGCAGGCAGCTGCAGTATTTACAAGTTAGTGTAGTGCGTCTTCTGCACAGTGTACACCTAAAGCTACCTGAAGAAAATTGGCGGTGTTCTTCTGATCCTATTAGTACTGCAGGCAGCTGCAGTATTTACAAGTTAGTGTAGTGCGTCCTCTGCACAATATGCACCTAATGCTACCTGAACACATTTGCTGTTGTTCTGATCCTATTAATACCACAGCTAGGCAGCTACAGTATTTATAGTTATTGTACTGTGTCCTCTGCACAGTGTGCACCTAAAGCTACCTGAAGAAAATTGGTGGTGTTCTTCTGATCCTATTAATACTGCAGGCAGCTGCAGTATTTACAAGTTAGTGTAGTGCGTCTTCTGCACAGTGTACACCTAAAGCTACCTGAAGAAAATTGGCGGTGTTCTTCTGATCCTATTAGTACTGCAGGCAGCTGCAGTATTTACAAGTTAGTGTAGTGCGTCCTCTGCACAATGTGCACCTAATGCTACCTGAACACATTTGCTGTTGTTCTGATCCTATTAATACCACAGCTAGGCAGCTACAGTATTTATAGTTATTGTACTGTGTCCTCTGCACAGTGTGCACCTAAAGCTACCTGAAGAAAATTGGTGGTGTTCTTCTGATCCTATTAGTACCATGAGGCAGCTGTAGTATTTTTCAAGTTAGTGTAGTGTGTCCTCTGCACAGTGTGCACCTAAAGCTACCTGAAGAAAATTGGTGGTGTTCTTCTGATCCTATTAGTACCGGAGGCAGCTACAGTATTTACAAGTTAGTGTAGTGCGTCCTCTGCACAGTGTGTACCTAAAGCTACCTGAAAAAAATTGGTGGTGTTCTTTTGATCCTATTAGTACCACAGGCAGGCAGCTGCAGTATTTACAATTAGTTTACTGCGTCCTCTGCACAGTGTGCACCTAAAGCTACCTGATGACAATTGCTGTTGTTCTGCTCCTATTAATACCACAGGCAGGCAGCTACAGTATTTACTGTTAGTGTACTGTGTCCTCTGCACAGTGTGCACCTAAAGCTACCTGATGACAATTGCTGTTGTTCTGCTCCTGATAATACCACATGCAGGCAGCTGCAGTATTTACAGTTAGTGTACTGTGTCCTCTGCACAGTTTGCACCTAAAGCTACCTGAAGAAAATTGGTGGTGTTCTTCTAAACCTATTAGTACCACAAGCAGGCTGCTGCAGTATTTACAGTTAGTGTACTGCGTCCTCTGCACAGTGTGCACCTAAAGCTACCTGATGACAATTGCTGTTGTTCTGCTCCTATTAATACCACAGGCAGGCAGCTACAGTATTTACAGTTAGTGCACTGCGTCCTCTGCACAGTGTGCACCTAAAGCTACCTGAAGAAAATTGGTGGTGTTCTTCTGATCCTATTAATACTGCAGACAGCTGCAGTATTTACAAGTTAGTGTAGTGCGTCTTCTGCACAGTGTACACCTAAAGCTACCTGAAGAAAATTGGCGGTGTTCTTCTGGTCCTATTAGTACTGCAGGCAGCTGCAGAATTTACAAGTTAGTGTAGTGCGTCTTGTGCACAATGTGCACCTAATGCTACCTGAACACAATTGCTGTTGTTCTGATCCTATTAATACCACAGCTAGGCAGCTACAGTATTTACAGTTATTGTACTGTGTCCTCTGCACAGTGTGCACCTAAAGCTACCTGAAGACAATTGCTCTTGTTCTGCTCCTGATAATAACACAGGCAGGCAGCTGCAGTATTTACAGTTAGTGTACTGTGTCCTCTGCACAGTGTGCACCTAAAGCTACCTGAAGAAAATTGGTAGTGTTCTTCTGATCCTATTAGTACCGTAGGCAGCTGTACTATTTTTCAAGTTAGTGTAGTGCGTCCTCTGCACAGTGTGCACCTAAAGCTACCTGAAGAAAATTGGTGGTGTTTTTCTGATCCTATTAGTACCGCAGGCAGCTGTAGTATTTTTCAAGTTAGTGTAGTGCGCCCTCTGCACAGTGTGCACCTAAAGCTACCTGCAGAAAATTGGTGGTGTTCTTCTGATCCTATTAGTACCGCAGGCAGCTACAGTATTTACAAGTTAGTGTAGTGCGTCCTCTGCACAGTGTGCACCTAAAGCTACCTGAACACAATTGCTGTTGTTCTGATCCTATTAATACCACATCTAGGCAGCTACAGTATTTACAGTTAGTGTACTGCGTCCTCTGCACAGTGTGCACCTAAAGCTACCTGAAGACAATTGCTGTTGTTCTGCTCTTGATAATACCACAGGCAGGCAGCTGCAGTATTTACAGTTAGTGTACTGTGTCCTCTGCACAGTGTGCACCTAAAGCTACCTGAAGAAAATTGGTGGTGTTCTTCTAAACCTATTAGTACCACAGGCTGGCAGCTGCAGTATTTACAGTTAGAGTACTGCATCCTCTGCACAGTGTGCACCTAAAGCTACCTGAAGAGAATTGCTGTTGTTCTGCTCCTATTAATACCACAGCTAGGCAGCTACAGTATTTACAGTTAGTGTACTGTGTCCTCTGCACAGTGTGTACCTAAAGCTACCTGAAAAAAATTGGTGGTGTTCTTCTGATCCCATTAGTACCACAGGCAGGCAGCTGCAGTATTTACAATTCCTTTACTGCGTCCTCTGCACAGTGTGCACCTAAAGCTACCTGATGACAATTGCTGTTGTTCTGCTCCTATTAATACCACAGGCAGGCAGCTACAGTATTTACAGTTAGTGTACTGTGTCCTCTGCACAGTGTGCACCTAAAGCTACCTGATGACAATTGCTGTTGTTCTGCTCCTGATAATACCACATGCAGGCAGCTGCATTATTTACGGTTAGTGTACTGTGTCCTCTGCACAGTTTGCACCTAAAGCTACCTGAAGAAAATTGGTGGTGTTCTTCTAAACCTATTAGTACCACAGGCAGGCAGCTGCAGTATTTACAGTTAGTGTACTGCGTCCTCTGCACAGTGTGCACCTAAAGCTACCTGATGACAATTGCTGTTGTTCTGCTCCTATTAATACCACAGGCAGGCAGCTACAGTATTTACAGTTAGTGTACTGTGTCCTCTGCACAGTGTGCACCTAAAGCTACCTGATGACAATTGCTGTTGTTCTGCTCCTGATAATACCACATGCAGGCAGCTGCAGTATTTACAGTTAGTGTACTGTGTCCTCTGCACAGTTTGCACCTAAAGCTACCTGAAGAAAATTGGTGGTGTTCTTCTAAACCTATTAGTACCACAGGCAGGCAGCTGCAGTATTTACAGTTAGTGTACTGCGTCCTCTGCACAGTGTGCACCTAAAGCTACCTGATGACAATTGCTGTTGTTCTGCTCCTATTAATACCACAGGCAGGCAGCTACAGTATTTACAGTTAGTGCACTGTATCCTCTGCACAGTGTGCACCTAAAGCTACCTGAAGACAATTGCTGTTGTTCTGCTCCTGATAATAACACAGGCAGGCAGCTGCAGTATTTACAGTTAGTGTACTGCGTCCTCTGCACAGTGTGCACCTAAAGCTACCTGAAGAAAATTGGTGGTGTTTTTCTGATCCTATTAGTACCGCAGGCAGCTGTAGTATTTTTCAAGTTAGTGTAGTGCGTCCTCTGCACAGTGTGCACCTAAAGCTACCTGAAGAAAATTGGTGGTGTTCTTCTGATCCTATTAGTACCGCAGGCAGTTGCAGTATTTACAAGTTAGTGTGGTGCGTCTTCTGCACAGTGTGCACCTAAAGCTACCTGAAGAAAATTGGTGGTGTTCTTCTGATCCTATTAGTACTGCAGGCAGCTGCAGTATTTACAAGTTAGTGTAGTGCGTCCTCTGCACAGTGTGCACCTAAAGCTAACTGAACACAACTGCTGTTGTTCTGATCCTATTATTACCACATCTAGGCAGCTACAGTATTTACAGTTAGTGTACTGTGTCCTCTGCACAGTGTACACCTAAAGCTACCTGAAGAAAATTGCTGTTGTTCTGCTCCTGATAATACCACAGGCAGGCAGCTGCAGTATTTACAGTTAGTGTACTGCGTCTTCTGCACAGTGTGCACCTAAAGCAAATTGGTGGTGTTCTTCTGATCCTATTAGTACCGTAGGCAGCTGTAGTATTTTTCAAGTTAGTGTATTGCGTCCTCTGCACAGTGTGCACCTAAAGCTACCTGAGGAAAATTGGTGGTGTTTTTCTGATCCTATTAATACCGCAGGCAGCTGTAGTATTTTTCAAGTTAGTGTAGTGCGTCCTCTGCACAGTGTGCACCTAAAGCTACTCGAAGAAAATTGGTGGTGTTCTGATCCTATTAGTACCGCAGGCAGCTGCAGTATTTACAAGTTAGTGTGGTGCGTCTTCTGCACAGTGTGCACCTAAAGCTACCTGAAGAAAATTGGTGGTGTTCTTCTGATCCTATTAGTACTGCAGGCAGCTGCAGTATTTACAAGTTAGTGTAGTGCGTCCTCTGCACAGTGTGCACCTAAAGCTACCTGAACACAACTGCTGTTGTTCTGATCCTATTAATACCACATCTAGGCAGCTACAGTAATATAATAATAGGTGGTGCTGCGCTAATCCTGGGCCTCCTTAATGAGTAACTGAGGGTGATAGTAACTACATGCAAAGTGATATAAAAAATGCAAAAGTGTTGGCACCAGCCATAAACTAATCTCACTTGTGAAATAATAAATCGTCTGGGTGCTAAAACAAATACGGTCTAGAGGTAAATAGATAACTCAGCATGGATAAATAAAAATAAAAT
Source organism: Aquarana catesbeiana (assembly GCF_042186555.1). Lineage (NCBI taxonomy): Eukaryota > Metazoa > Chordata > Amphibia > Anura > Ranidae > Aquarana > Aquarana catesbeiana. Next base: position 431,772,980 of record NC_133328.1, read on the forward strand.
TACAAAACAATTCGTATCTGTAACCATGTGCATATATGGATAAACATTAGTGTGAACTTTCATCAAATAATAGTGTATCATAAAATCCAAGTGACTCAAAATAAAACGAGCAAATAAAGTGACATACTGCAATAGTGACAAAAAATTGTTAGAAGTCAATAGGTGAAATATCCAAGGATTGTCAAATTCTATGACATGCACTCTGTAATAAATAATGTGACTTGAATATATTGGCATGCACCAGGTGTGGCAATGAAGGGAAGTCCTTATTTATTAAAAATGCAATAGCGTCTCAACATGCAACAGCACGCTCTGCGGTGTTTAAAATAAATCACACAGTGCTCATCTTCGTGTTTCAACACTCATGTGGGGGATGGCCCCTTACCTTAAGGCAATAGGGCAAGCGCATATAACCACAGATCTTTCAAAGGGTCCTCCTTAGGGAAATAGGGCAAGCACTTCTGACCAAGTAACTTTGAGGGGGTCCTCCTATGGATGTAGCAAACTATCCTCACGGTAGTAGTTTCAGGGGATAATTACCTCGGTGGTATAGGGAAATAAAAAACACGGGGAGCCCCAAAGTGGTTATATGTGCTTGCCCTCATTAAGGAGGCCCAGGATTAGCGCAGCACCACCTATTATTATATTGATGTTCATTTAAGGTCTGGTTTGCACCTGGTTCGGTGCATGCAGCTTTTCCGAGTACTGTTTATTGGATTTGATACCTGTTAGCGCGGGAATAATTCTTTTAATTTAGGCAGCTACAGTATTTACAGTTAGTGTACTGCGTCCTCTGCACAGTGTGCACCTAAAGCTACCTGAAGACAATTGCTGTTGTTCTGCTCCTGATAATACCACAGGCAGGCAGCTGCATTATTTACAGTTAGTGTACTGTGTCCTCTGCACAGTTTGCATCTAAAGCTACCTGAAAAAAATTGGTGGTGTTCTTCTAAACCTATTAGTACCACAAGCAGGCAGCTACAGTATTTACAGTTAGTGTACTGTGTCCTCTGCACAGTGTGCACCTAAAGCTACCTGAAGAAAATTGCTGTTGTTCTGCTCCTGATAATACCACAGGCAGGCAGCTGCAGTATTTACATTTAGTGTACTGCGTCCTCTGCACAGTGTGCACCTAAAGCTACCTGAAGAAAATTGGTAGTGTTCTTCTGATCCTATTAGTACAGCAGGCAGCTGCAGTATTTACAAGTTAGTGTAGTGCGTCTTCTGCACAGTGTGCACCTAAAGCTACCTGCAGAAAATTGGTGGTGTTCTTCTGATCCTTTTAGTACTGCAGGCAGCTGCAATATTTACAAGTTAGTGTAGTGCGTCCTCTGCACAGTGTGCACCTAATGCTACCTGAACACAATTGCTGTTGTTCTGATCCTATTAATACCACAGCTAGGCAGCTACAGTATTTACAGTTATTGTACTGTGTCCTCTGCACAGTGTGCACCTAAAGCTACCTGAAGACAACTGCTGTTGTTCTGCTCCTGATAATAACACAGGCAGGCAGCTGCAGTATTTACAGTTAGTGTACTGCGTCCTCTGCACAGTGTGCACCTAAAGCTACCTGAAGAAAATTGGTGGTGTTCTTCTGATCCTATTAGTACCGCAGGCAGCTGTAGTATTTTTCAAGTTAGTGTAGTGCGTCCTCTGCACAGTGTGCACCTAAAGCTACCTGAAGAAAATTGGTGGTGTTCTTCTGATCCTATTAGTACTGCAGGCAGCTGCAGTATTTACAAGTTAGTGTGGTGCGTCTTCTGCACAGTGTGCACCTAAAGCTACCTGAAGAAAATTGGTGGTGCTCTTCTGATCCTATTAGTACTGCAGGCAGCTGCAGTATTTACAAGTTAGTGTAGTACATCCTCTGCACAGTGTGCACCTAAAGCTACCTGAACACAATTGCTGTTGTTCTGATCCTATTAATATCACATCTAGGCAGCTACAGTATTTACAGTTAGTGTACTGCGTTCTCTGCACAGTGTGCACCTAGAGCTACCTGAAGACAATTGCTGTTGTTCTGCTCCTGATAATACCACAGGCAGGCAGCTGCATTATTTACAGTTGGTGTACTGTGTCCTCTGCACAGTTTGCACGTAAAGCTACCTGAAGAAAATTGGTGGTGTTCTTCTAAACCTATTAATACCACAAGCAGGCAGCTGCAGTATTTACAGTTAGTGTACTGTGTCCTCAGGACAGTGTGCACCTAAAGCTACCTGAAGAGAATTGCTGTTGTTCTGCTCCTATTAACACCACAGGCAGGCAGCTACAGTATTTACAGTTAGTGTACTGTGTCCTCTGCACAGTGTGCACCTAAAGCTACCTGAAGAAAATTGGTGCTGTTCTTCTGATCCTATTAGTACCACATGCAGGCAGTTGATTCTGCTAGCTGCAGTATCAGTATATATATGCATCCCAGCTTTGTGCAGCTACATCTCACTACAGGCCATTAGTATGTCTGGAAGGCCAACAAGGAGAGGCAGACAGTCACAAGCCAATAAAAGAGGGCAAGCAGGCTCTGTGTCTAAAGGCAACAGTGCTGGTCGTGGAGACAGTGCATCCTCATCAGCACGTGGCCGTGGGACATGCTTGTTCTTTTTTTCGGCAGCTGGCCGTGTTGAGCCGCAACATGCGGAAGACTTGGTAGAGTAGATGATCAAGCCGTCCTCATCCTCCTCATCTTCTCTCATCCAGGCTCAGGGTACATTGTCTGGCAAAGCTGCTGCCAACACGGCCTCTTCCCTCGCCTCAATGGTATCAGTCACTCCTTCCCTAGCCCCACCATGTCCTCCTGAAGAGTCTCCCGAACTGTCTGACCACAGTGTTGGGTACATGCTCCAGGAGGATGCCCAGCATTTTGAAGGCTCCCAGCTAGAGGAAGGCAGTAACGTGAGCCCAGAGAGAGGGGGTGCCCAAGAAGGACAGCTATCTGGCAGTCAAGTTCTCCCAGCTGCAGCATACTGCCAGCTTTGCTCCAGTGATGAGGAGGGAGGGGATGATGAGGTCACTGACTCCATGTGGGTGCCTGATAGGAGAGAGGAGGAGGAGGAGAAGGAGGCACATCTCCAACGAGGCAGGATGTCCTCCAGGGGCCAGCTTAAGGGCAGCACACCGACTGCATCACACTGCAGAGCTCCACATGTGCAGGGCGCTGCTGTCTCTGCGTGTTATTCTAAAAGTTCTTTGGTGTGGGCCTTTTTTGAGACAAGTGCATCAGATTCCACTGCTGCTATTTGCAACATATGTCTCAAGCGTATCTCACGTGGCCAAAACATCACCTGCTTGGACACCACGTGCTTGAACAGACATATGTCGACCTGCCATGCAGTTCGTTGGCAGGCGTACCTAAAAGACCCACACCAAGGAACAAAGCGGACCTCTCCTTGCTCCTCATCAGCTTGAATCTCCAACCCCACTATACCTTCAGTCCTCTCTGAAACCTACACTGAGAGAAATGAAGGTGTAGAATTAGGTGTGCCACAGCCAAGTACTTGCAGGCAATCTGCTATCGGTACACCGACGTCAGATTGTACCAGGCAAATTCCCCTGCCCCAGCTACTGCACTGCCGAAAGAAGTTCGCTCCCAGTCATCCACATGCCCAGCGGTTGAATGCTAGCTTGGCTAAAGTGCTAGCGCTTCAACTGCTGCCTTTTCAGTTTGTAGACTCTGCCCCCTTCCATGAGTTTGTGGAATGTACGGTTCCTCAGTGGCAGGTTCCCAAATGCCACTTTTTCTCACGGCGTTTGGGAAACTACCGGCATGTGGAAGGCAATGTCTTGGCCTCACTGGACAGGGCGGTCAGAGGTAAGGTGCATATTACCGCTGACTTATGGTCCAGCAAGCATGGACAGGGACATTACCTATCTTTCACCGCGCACTGGGTGACTTTTCTGGCAGCTGGGAAGGATGCAGGACAGGGTACAGTAGTGTTGGAGGTTGTTCCGCCACCACGCCTCCAAAATTCTACTAGTGGTGATTCTGCCACACCTCTCTCCTCCACCCCCTCCTCTTCTTCTTCCTCCATGGCCTTTTCCTGTGCTGATTTGTCCTCGGAACCAGCGGTGCTCCGTGGGCATTCAAGGGGCTACGCAAGCACGCAGGCAAAAAGATGCCATGCGGTGCTTGAGCTGGTGTGCTTGGGGAACAGGAGCCACACTGGGGCAGAGATTCTGTCAGCTCTACAGGGGCAGGTTCAGAGGTGGTTGACGCCACGCCAGCTTAAGGCAGGTATGGTGGTTTGCGACAATGGCATCAACCTCCTCTCCACCCTATGACAGGGACAACTGACCCATGTGCCCTGTTTGGCTCATGTCCTTAACTTGGTGGTGCAGTGGTCCTTGAGCAGGTACCCGGGCTTACAGGATGTCCTGAGGCAGGCCAGGAAAGTCTGTGTAGGTCATATAATGCCAGTGCTCGGCTGGCTGACCTCCAAAAGGAATTTAACCTGCCCAAGTACCACCTAATCTGTGACATGCCCACCAGGTGGAACTCAACGTTGGCCATGCTGCAGCAGCTGCACATGCAGCAGAGGGCCATCAATGAGTACCTATGCAACTATGGCACCAGGACAGGGTCAGGGGACCTTGTTTTTTTTTCCCCACGCCTGTGGGCTATGATCAGGGATGCATGCACTGTCCTGTCACCATTTGAGGAGGCCATGAGGATGGTGAGCAGTTACAGTGCATGCATCAGTGACACTGTCCCTCTTGTCCACCTGTTGGAGCGCACGCTGCGTGGAATAATGAACAGGGCACTTGAGGCAGAACAGAGGGAGGAAGAGGAGGACTTCCTTACTTCTCAAGGCCCCCTTTATCCAGACAGTGTTCCTGCGTGCCTGCCAATCACACAGGAAGAGGATGAGGAGGAGGAGGAGGATTGTGTCAGCATGGAGGTGGAGCCTGGCACTCAGCATCAGAACAGTCTTCAAGGTATCATTTACAGTCCAAAGAAACCCATGGACTTGTACGTGGCTGGGAGGAGGTGGCTGCAGATCATGTCGTCTTTAGTGACCCAGAGGACTCTGGACCGAATGCCTCAGCAAACCTACACTGCATAGCCTCCCTGATCCTGCAAAGCCTGCGGAAGGATCCTTGTATTTGTGGTATCAAGAGGAGGGATGATTACTGGCTGGCAACCCTCCTTGATCCACGTTACAAGGGTAAGGTTGCGGACCTTATCTTGCCATCGCAGAGGGAGCAGAGGATGAAACATCTTCGGGAGGCCTTGCAGAAAGGTTTGTGCAACGCGTTTCTAGAGCCTGGGAGGTTACAATTTCCTCGTCCTCCTGGACAACATGTTGCTGAGGCTTCAGTCAGTCACAGAAGGAGCGGTGGAGAAGGTGGCTGTCTGACCGATGTGTTCAGACAATTTTTTAGTCCGCAGCCTCAAGGTCTGATCGGTTCCAGCAACCATCGCCAGCATCTGATTCACATGGTGCAGGATTACCTAGGGGCAAGATCAGACTTGGACATCTTTCCTACCGAAAATCCTCTGGGTTACTGGGTCTTGAGGATGGATCACTGGCCAGAGCTTGCACAGTATGCAATTGAGCTACTGGCCTGTCCTGCATCCAGCGTTCTTTCAGGAACGCACATTCAGTGCTGCTGGAGGCTTTGTAACCGAATCGGTCAATCAGCTGACCTTCATAAAAATGAATCAGTCTTGGATCACCAGCTACCAAGCACCTGATGCTGATGTAACCGATTGATTTTTTTTTAAATGTGAGATCCCTTCAAGACTGCCTATGCTGATGCTGAGTGACTATCCTGTTATGCTGAGTCACAGTCCTCTTCCTAGTCAATTTTCATGCTGATAGCTTGTAAACACATTTTTGGTTCTGGGCACCGCCACCAGTGGCCAAGGCCCAATTTTTCTGCCCCTGTTTAACAGGGGAGTGTACAGTAATTACAATTTTTGAGGCAATACTTTACAGCAGGGCTCATTCCTGCGCTCCAACTATAGTATCTGTGAGAGGTTGCAGTGTTGTGGCACCAGCACCAGTGCCCAAGGCCCAATTTTTCAGCCCCTGTTTAACAGGGGCGTATAATTACAATTTTTGATGCAATACTTTGCAGCAGGGCTCATTCCTGCGCTCCAACTATAGCATCTGCAAAGGGGTTGCAGTGTTGCGCCAATTTTTCTGCCCCTATTTAACAGGGGCATGTAATTACAATTTTTGATGCAATACTTTGCAGCAGGGCTCATTCCTGTGCTCCGACTAGAGGGACAGAAAGTGAGGTGAAATCTTCTGAAGAGGTGCACAGACAGCAAAACAAATGTTACAGGGGTGATAATCCTTCCCTATGTATATATCAGAGTATATAGGGCCTGGGGGCCCCACGCCTTTCCTTTTTTAAATTTGGGTGCGGGGTTCCCCTTAATATCCATACAAGACCCAAAGGGCCTGGTGATGGACTGGGGGGTGGAGGGTACCCATGCCATTTGTCTCACTGATTTTCCTCTATATTGCCAGGACCCGACATTACATTAAAGCCGCAAGGAGTTTTAAATGACTTTTATTCCTTTAAAAATGTCATTTTGTGCAGGGACTGTTCTAAGCATGGGAAACACATGCCACTTTACAGGCATACTATAGACACCCCCCAGGTACGATATTTAAAGGAATATTTCACTTTTTTTTCACTTTAAGCATCATTAAAATCACTGCTCCCAAAAAAACGGACGTTTTTAAAACTTTTTTTTGCATTGATATATGTCCCCTGAGGCAGGACCCGGGTCCGCAAACCATTTTTAGGACAATAACTTGCATATTAGCCTTTAAAATGAGCACTTTTGATTTTGAACGTTCGAGTCCCATAGACTTTAATGGGGTTCTAAAGTTCGCATGAACTTTCGGTCCGTTTGCAGGGGGGTGTTCGGCTCATCCCTAGTTGCCATCCACAAATGTGGAAGTGCTAATGTAATTAAAACATCTTCTAGCTGCGAACTCTCTGTGTATCTGTGAATGCCCTGTCTGTTTGTGTCTGTGTAAGAACTAATTACTGTGTAGCTCAATCCTGCCCCAGCACTAGACTGAAAGACCCAGGGATTGTTGGATATATAGTTTCTTCACAGGAAATGCCAGTTCTTACACTACAGACAGAGGCCATGAATTAACCTCTGCAGTACCATTCTGAATACCACATGCTTCTACACAAACAGAAACTGCTGGAACAGAAATATGAAGGTTTACACTATTATAGGCTGTGCATACAGAGCAAAAAAAATGAGACAGTGAAACTACTTGATCAATACACATCGTATCCAGGTGAAAAACACAAGGTGTAGATAGGAGGGTTTACAATACCCTTACACATTCTTATCTGGTAACAGCAGTTTGCGATTGCAAGAAATTTACTAAAGCAATCTAATGAAAAATGTTCCACCTTTTGCACGCATGCGTTTTAGTTGGAGCTAAAGTGTTGTTCCAACCCATGTGACTTTCTCTGTTAAACTTAAAAGAGGCCAATTTAAAAGGGAAAATAAATATGGTTATTGCTCTCCACTGGGCAGTGCACTGTTACCCCACACTACAGACTGCATTTTCCATTCCCATTTAAAAAAAAAATCAAATCACAGTGTAGAGCCTGCAGTGTCATATTGAGTGCTCTGTGTATAATTCTGCAGATAGAACTGCTATTAAAGAAGAGGTTAATCACATGACTTTGACAGGTTATGTGACTGGCATTTTCTGCTCCTTGCTTCTTCTTTTTTTTCTTCTTTGTTTTCTTATTCATTTACAGTTGTTTTAAGTCCCAAAGGAAACAGAGCACAACTCACATTTGAAGAGCCAGCCTCTTGCCACACTTTGTACAAACTAGAGTGAGTAATGCCAATGTAACAATTTGTGCTGCTCAGAGTTTAACACACTTCTAACAAAGAAATACTACACTAATTTCAGCAACTTCTCATTTACAATAATATCCATGTTTATTAGGATACAATTTTAACTCCAAAAATTTCTAATAAGAATATGCTATCCTCAATAAAATCTGTTACATTTTTGTCCAGTTTGTCTTATACAGGACACACTGTGCACATAAAATGTCTGTTTCTATGTGAGGATCTTTAAAACTTTTTGTAGCGCTGACAGATGGGTGCATGTTGCATATGGAGGCCCTCTTGAACAAACGAGCTGTCTATGCCAACATTAGTCATCCAGACATCAACTTAATGTGCTGTCCCATTAATTTCATAATAATTAAAACACACTGTAAAAGCAACAGGAAACAAGAATTATGATACACTGGAGCATGTATCTTGTTTTTGGAACAGATTTAATAAAGAATTACAATTAATTAGCTGAAAACAGCATGGTCACTTTTTTGATTTTTCACATTGTGTATTTTACTGTATAGACTTGATTCAAATCAATACTCTAACATGTATATGTTTATATGTCGATTAGGTTAATAATTTTCTATGTATACTTAACAATGAAATGCAAAAAAGTGTCTGTTTCAATCCTGAATATATTATTAAAACAGTAAGAAATTATATATTAGGGAGATACGTTATTTAAAACACTAAATTGACTGATTAATATTTGATCCTTTATAAAAAAAGGTTAGGGCTTAATTCTATTATATTCAGTGACCTGTGTTTTCTATGTGTTCTGTTCACACCACAATGTAGCTGTGACGTGTAGTGAGGAAAAATGCATATACAGTGGGGTATTCTTGCACAGTTGGGTATCACCCTTGCAGTCCAGGCACAGGGAGTACACTAATGGATGTATATTACTGGAAAACCTCTGAACTTCCAACTGTTGGATCCATTTTTATTATACCAAAAAATAGCTGCAGCCTGAGATCCTGAGATAGTGATTGGTGTGTCCAGTAAAGGTATTGGACATTTTCCTTTTTCAGTTATGGCTGGGGATCAGGATGAGTTGGACCCTGACCCCAAGGTTGTACAGGGATCCCAAGGACCCCAAGGAGTAGTGTACAAAATGTTATGCATGGCTCTAATAGTGAAAGTGAACAAGGTTATGTGCCAGACTTTGAAATCAGAAAGGATCATTTGGTACAGAACAATTTAAAGATCCCATGCTAGAGAAAACATAAAAATGATGAATGAGGAGCCAGTTGATCCTGATGCGGGGCTGTCTTTCCCCTACATGGCTCTTTAAAATGATTTACTGTATCAATTGGTAAAAGAAGGTAAGGATATTGTGGAACATCTAGTAGTCTTGAAACATTATTAAAGGATGGTGTTAGATCTTGCTTATGGTCATATAATGGATAGACAACTTGGGAGAGAGAGAACTAAAAATAACCACTGAAACATTCTTTTGTACTGGTTTACATTCTGATATAAAAGAATTTTGTGAGTCCTGCCTGGAGTGTCAGTATGTCCTTTGACAGCTGAGTGGGGCCAAGAATGCCAGTGTTGGCTTCAGGTTGACAGCTTGCCAGCTTTCTGGTATTCTGGATATAGTCCTCTGCCTATGCTGCATCCTGGATCTTGTGTATGTTTCTGGATACTTATTATGTAAGTAGTATTTTTATTTGAATAGAAAGAAAAGTCCAACAAAATCCAAAAGTTCAACATAGATCAGTTGCCAAGTAGGGGTTTCCACCATAAATGTAAATTAAACAATATTCAGCCCCTTGGCTCTCGCTAGCAGTACCACTGTTCAGGCCTTGTGACTTGGTCCTGCAGACTGTCATGTACCAATGCTGTACCTCTGTCAGCTCTCTTTTTTCTCCTGCCCGGATGAGAATCCTGGGTGCTACAAAACCCTTTTAATACCATGGCAGGTTCCAGCACTGTCACACCTGCCAGGCTCTGGTCACTCTTAAGCTGGTGCCTCGACCACTAGGGATCTAATTTAGACAGGCACCAAGCTGTTTGATGCATGGACACTTATTGCAGCCATGTGGATGTGATTGACAGCAATTCTGGGGCATCTGATCAGTCCCAAATTTATTCTGTAGTAGGACACTGATCTAAAACATACAGCCAAAAATAATTATCTACAGGGAAAAAGAGAAAAGAATAAAGCAACTGAGGCAGTTTAAAACCAAGAAAAACTCCTACAATTATGGAATAATCTTTTCTATGAATAGCTTAAAAGAATGCATGAAAGAATATCCCAGATAGCAAGGATAACTTGCCACAAATGTGTGCACTTGAAGCACAAGTTCTAGTTGACACTTTTCCAATTTGTAGCAAATTTGCATGACAAGTCTCTAGCAAGAACAAAATTGCAGTGGTGAGTCTACAGCAAGATCTCAGCAAGTCTACAGCATGAAAATTCAGTCACAGTGACCCCCGTGGTGGGATGACTATTGCACAACATAACTGAACCAGAACTTGCAGCAAATTTGCAGAATGTTTACAATGAAAGTTGATCTGGAGTCATGCAATGCGGACTTGCTGCAATTGTGCAGCAAACTTGTGAAGTCTGGCAAGTCTAGCAATAGCTTAGCAAGTCGTTTCCAAATTTGTGGCACAATTGCTTGCTGTCTGGGATGTAGGAGAATAAATTGCTGTTTGGGTGGACACTCTAAATATTGTCTATTTTGTGTTTATGTATTTTCTATGTTGTTGATTGATCAATAAAAAGATATTCAGTGCATTATCTTTGAAAGAACCCTCACTTTATAGAATTTTTTCACCTAAAGTGCCTAGAACTTTTGCATAGTACTGTAGGTGGCAACTGTCAGACTTATGACCTTTGACCCCCAAAAAGTGTGTTGTTCAAACAAAGTATGTGAGGTTAAATAAGGGGAAATATAAACCTTTCATAAAAAGTTTTGCAGGACAGTGAGTATGTTTAGTCTGGGAGTGCTAGTACTAGCACCGGAGTCTAGAGTAGAAACCTAAAGTGTAACCCCACTATTGTTAAGCAGTAGTAAAGTCTTTGCAATATTGAAAAAATGACCCCCCCCCCCGGAAGGTTTAAGCCATAATGTACTAGTATGCACTGCACTGCCACAGCACACAGAGCAGCCCGTAAATGTGGTCTGAGCTGTGCATGTGGGGCTCAGACCACATCATTACCTACTGACAGGCTGGGGGGGGGGGGGGGCGTTTTTTGTAGTTGTTTAGTTTTCCCCTCAAGAAAGTGGGATTGTTGGAAAAAGCAGCGACCCCATTATTTAAGCTATTTGGACTGTAGACTCCTGTAGATAGAGGGATACTTTGGTGTTTGTACCTAAGACCACACTACCTGCAGACAGGTAGGGGGGACATTTATGACAGAAGAGACCTGGGAAAATGAGAAAATGGGATTGTTGGAAAAAGCGGCAACTCCATTACTCAAAGTGAATGTAAACCTTCAGAAATGAAAAGCAAAACATTGTTGTATAGATATAGAAAAAAATATTATAAATACCTTTTTTCTCTTTTTTATAAGTGATCACATTCCCTCTGTTCTCAGCTGCATAAGAGCTGGGGGGAGAAGCAGCAGCTCTCTGAGCTTGCTAGTGAATGGCTGTGCAGCAGAGGCATGTCAGCACAAGTCTGATCATTGGAAGGGAGTACACTGAGTTCTCAGCAGAGCTAGATAACTGACCACGGTGTGCTCTCCTGCTTAGTATGATCAGTTTTCAATAGGAAAGCAAGGGGACTAGCAGGAACACAAGGGATTTCACATAAAGGAAGCAATAGAAAGAAAACAGGATCCTTTCTCATATAAGCAAAGCAGGCACATATCAGCAATATGAAGTGTTGGGGTAAAAAACGCTTTAAGCTACTTAAACTGTAGACTCCCATAGATTGAGGGATACTTTGCTGTTTGTACCTAGGTGACAGATCTAGTCTACTTTAGTAACTTTGGATTATTTATGGTGCTTTGTTTTATTTTAGCCTTGAAGTACGGGTGTAGAACTGAAGGTGGCAGCTGTTTGGATCTGTAATATCTATCTATCTATCTATCTATCTATCTATCTATCTATCTATCTATCTATCTATCTATCTATCTATCTATCTATCTATCTATCTATCTATCTATCTATCTATCTATCTATCTATCTATCTATCTATCTATCTATCTATCTATCCCTCTCTCTCTCTCTCTCTCTCTCTCTCTTTATATATATATATATATATATATATATATATATATATATATATATATATATATATATATATATATATATATATATACAGTTGTGCTCATAAGTTTACATACCCTGGCAGAATTTATTATTTCTTGGCCATTTTTCTGAGAATATGAATGAAAACACAAAAACATTTCTTTCACTCGTGGTTAGTGTTTGACTGAAGCCATTTATTATCAATCAACTTTGTTTTTCTCTTTTTAAATCATAATGTGAACAAAACCTACCCAAATGACCCTGATCAAAAGTTTACATACCCTGGTGATTTTGGCCTGATAACATGAACACAAGTTGACACAAAGGGGTTTGAATGGCTATTAAAGGTAACCATCCTCACCTGTGATCTGTTTGCTTGTAATTAGTGTGTGCGTATAAAAGGTTAATGAGTTTCTGGACTCCTGACAGACCCTTGCATCTTTCATCCAGTGCTGCACTGACGTTTCTCGATTCTGAGTCATGGGGAAAGCAAAAGAATTGTCAAAGGATCTGCAGGAAAAGGTAGTTGAACTGTATAAACCAGGAAAGGGATATATAAAGATACCCAAGGAATTAAGAATGCCAATCAGCAGTGTTCAAATTCTAATCAAGAAGTGGAAAATGAGGGGTTCTGTTGAAACCAAACCACAATCAGGTAGACCTAAAATTTCAGCCACAGCTGCCAGGAAAATTGTTCAGGATGCAAAGAAAAACCCACAAATAATTTCAGGTGAAATACAGGACTCTCTGAAAACATGTGGTGTGGCTGTTTCAAGATGCACAATAAGGAGGCACTTAAGAAAGATGGGCTACTTGGTCGAGTCGCCAGAAAAAAGTCATTACTACGCAAATGCCACAAAGTATCCCACTTACAATATGCCAAACAGCACAGAGACAAGCCTCAAACCTTCTGACACAAAGTAATTTGGAGTGAAGAGACCAAAATTGAGCTTTTTGGCCATAAACGCTACATTTGGAGAGGAGTCAACAAGGCCTATGATGAAAGGTATGGAGGTGGATCGCTGATGTTTTGGGGATGTGTGAGCTACAAAGGCACAGGAATTTGGTCAAAATTGTTGGCAAGATGAATGCACTATGATATCAAAAAATACTGAAGGAACATTTGCATTCATCAGCCAGGAAGCTGTGCATGAGACGTACTTGGACATTCCAACACGCCAAGGATCCAAAACACAAGGCCAAGTCAATCTGTCATTGGCTACAGCAGAATAAAGTGAAGGTTCTGGAGTGGCCATCTCAGTCTCCTGACCTCAATATTTTTGAGCCACTCTAGGGAGATCTCAAGACAGCCCATGAATTTACAGGAACTGGAGGCTTTTTGCCAAGAGGAATGGGCAGCCTTATCATCTGAGAAGATAAAGAGCCTCATCCACAAATACCAAAAAAGACTTCATGCTGTCATTGATGTTAAAGGGGGCAATACACTATATTAAGAACTGGGGTATGTAAACTTTTGATCAGGGTCATTTGGGTAGTTTTTGTTCACATTATGATTTAAAAAGAGAAAAACATTTGATTGATTGATTGATTGATTGATAATAAATGGCTTCAGTCAAACACTAACCATGAGTGAAAGAAAAGTTTTTGTGTTATCATTCATATTCTCTGAAAAATGGTCAAGAAATCATGAATTCTGCCAGGGTATGTAAACTTATGAGCACAACTGTATATATATCTATACCTATATCTAAATATATAAATATTTATAGATATAGATATATCTATATCGATATATAGCTATAGATATATAGAAGAAGTTCAAGGGATTGCTGCACATAACATGAACCGATTGTTCAAGCATATACAAAGCATTACATGATGTAGCATTCCATGATTTCTGTTTTGGGCTTACAAGCTCATGCCCTTCACCAGATGGAAACACATCTTAAGCTCTAAGTACACCTATGTCTATTTAAACATTTTTAAACAGCATATTTGGAATCAATTATGTGATCAATCAGTAATTAATGCAATACAATTCCTTCATTAATACGTGTCTTTTATATCACAGGACAGCAATAGTTAAGAGAACAGACGCTCTTCCAATCATTTCCTTAGAAGCCTCCAAAAGTTAAGAGAAATATATACACAATATATCACTACCTCATAGTCATCTAAAGTTACACTTTACGTTTTTATCCAATAGCCCCTTATTATGTACAGTATCACAAATAAATATATTAATAAAATCAAATAAATAAATAAATAAATATATATAAATCCATGTTTAATCCCTTAGGGGCAATACTATCAGGAAAATGTATCCAGTGTACTTCTCGTTTCTTTAACACTAATTCACGATCACCTCCTCTCCTGTTCTTATTTATCCCCTCTAATACCATATATTTTAATTGGGAGACTGAATGTCCTTTCTCTATAAAGTGTCTGGCTAATGGCAACTGCATTCATTTATCCCAAATTGAGTATTTGTGTCTCTATTTTACTGCATTTAATTACTTTTTTGGGCTGGTTTGATAAATGGCACGCAAAACCCTGTGGAAAGGTTATCTATTGGTAATTACCAGTCTCTGAGCAAAACAGCCCTCTTCAGGCTCTTAAATAAAGAAGACGTGGATGAACATGGCTGTATGAGTCTTGCTTCTATATGATTATATGTTCTGGCAATGACCAGTCTAATAGCCTTCCCAGGCAAATCAGACTCTTCAGACTATACAAAGGGGAAGATGTGGAGGGACATGACTGTGTGAATCTTGCTTTGATTAAGCAACCAGAGATGAGGATGATGCTACCTAAGAGGTTGTCTTATTTATTAAACACGTGGCCAATACACTCAAAGGAGTTATTCCCACTTACCCTGTGAAGGGGTTAAATTCTCTGGCAAGGAGCAGTCTCATAGCTTTCCCAAGCAAAACATCCCTCTTCAGACTCTATAAGAGGAATACATGGATGGGCATGACAGTATGTATCCCACTGGCTCAGGCAGCCAGGGATAAGGATGACACCTAATAGGATGTCACATTCAATAAACACATTGTCAATACACTCTAAAGGAGTGGTTACTGCTTACCCTTTGAAAGGGTTATCTGCTCTGGCAATGAGAAGCTGCCTAGCCATACCAGGTGAAACAGCCCGTTTTTCGAATTTCCGGATTGATATGACTGCATAAATACTGCTTTGTTCAAGCAACCATGGATAAGACATCTAACAGATTGTTACATGAGGCTAATATGCTCTAAAGGAGTGTTTCCACTCACCCTGTGAAAGGGCTATCCTTTCTATCAGTGAGCAGTCTCCTAGCCTTCCAGGCAAACCATCTTATTCGGGCAGAAAAGGCAGATGAACATGACATTATAAGCCCTGCTGGTTCAAGTAGCCAGGGATAAAGATGTCCACACCTGCCAGGTTGTCACATTCATTGAACACATTCTAAAGGAGTTGCTTCCACTCTGTGAAGGGGTCATATATTGTGCCAATGAGTTGTCTCAGAGCCTCTTCAGGCAAATTAACCCTTGTCAGCTTCTTCCCAAGAAGAGGTGAATGAACATGTGATTCCTACTTTGTTCAGGCAGACTGTGATTAAGATGATGGTGACCAAGTTGTCACAATTAAGCATATGGTCAAGACACTCTAAAGGATTTGCTGAAATCATCTTCTGCAAGGGCCATTTATTATGGCAATGTCCAGTCTTCTATTCAGGGCCTTATCAAGCCAATCAATCCTCTTCAGTCTCTTCTGAACAGGAATATGAGGACGACCTTTGTCCAGATTGGTAAGGTGGGTGAAATGCCTGTAACTAGAAGTGAAACTTTGGAAGTATTTTAAGTACCTCCAGAGGACTGCTTGACAATTACTTTATGTTGGATGGATCAAGTGCTTGTTCTACAAGATTGGAGTATGTTGTCACAGCAAGATGTCAAAGTTATGCCCTTTTGAACTGAAAGATGTCCAAGGGTTTGGATCATCCCTCTGCTCAGTGTGTGTCCCTTGTGGGATTGGCCAGATACTTGACCTTACCATCAGAATATGTGGTGACCTTCAAGGACAAACACAATCACTGCTTTTTTCTTGATCGTAGAAGGTCAAGCCTAAATTTAATAGTGGTCAGTTTGGCTTCCTGCCTAAAGATGAATGTCTGCTGAGTTAAAGGTGACCGAAAAGCTCAAGTGTCAGTTTCCACACTTACTCTTACTCCAGAGAGGTTAGCTTCTGCATTTCTGGCTGGGAGTCCAGGAAAAACTGGGAAGCCAACGCATAAGCCAAGAAGTCAGAAAAGAGTTCCATGTCACAATGCTTTCTGGTATTTTGGGATTGTGCCACCCATACATGCCTTATGGGAATTTTGTAGCTCCTCTGTGGACATAGGGACAGCTTTGGTGATTGACACGTGATCCCTTAAGGCAAGCATTTTAGGCCATATTTGGAGATCTTTCATCCTTCATGTCTCAGATTGAGCCATAGAAATTGCCTTGCTCCAGCAGCTCAGGTAGGCTCAGTTTAACTCGTTCCCGTTCATCTGGAAACAAGGCTCAGGCTCTCCCTCCTGAAGGTGGTTTCTCTGATTCTGGAATATGCCCAAGTCAATCTTCTGCAGCTATCTGCAGCCTATGTGACTGGTCAGAAGAATCTTCAGGCAAACTATTTGTCCAGGACAAGTCTGGACGACAATGAATGGTCCAGATTACTGCGAGTCTTTCAAGAACTAACAGAGCTTGGTATTTTTCTTCCAGAGGTAGAACCGCTCACATCCCCAGTCAACACCAAGTTGCTGAAGTTCTATTCCAGGGCCCAGAATCAGGGTGGAGTTGCTGACCGCAGAGTGGATCTCCAAGACAGCTTATGCCTTTCTGCTGGTCCCTCTGAATCTCAGCTTCCAGCTGTGGCTGGGGAAGGTGACAGTTCTGGTGATAATCCCAGATTGGCCAAAGGGGCCTTGGTACCCTTTGCTCATCCTTATGAGTGTCAAGGATTGACTCCCTCTGCCTGTAAGATCAAATCTTCTCCAAAGTCCCATTCATCCAGTATCTGACAGGCTCAGGCTGATGGCCTGGGTCTGGAGAGGCAGAGGCTAATGGATTTTGAATGATCTGTGAAGATTGTGAATACTCTTGTTACAAAAACAAGAAAGGACAGCGCTAACCGTGCCTATATTAGAATATGGTAGACATGTGCATTTGTTTTCATCCGAATGCATTTTCATCCGAATTTCGGGTATTTTCGTTATCGCTTTAACAAACGATAATGAACGTGCAGAATCCGAAAACCGAAAGATCCGACATAAACAAATGCTTTATTTTCATTTTCGTTGCGACAACAGTTCGATATAGATAGGAGATTCGACATGACGCTGAAAATAGCGATCTCTGTCCATCGAACCTGTGGTCGAATCTGCCTAACCTTAGCTCTATTAGTCCAAGATTATTCTACATAGAGAGAAAAGATTCGACATAGAGAGAAAAGATTCAACATTATAGAGACAATAGCAAAAAAGGTCGAATGTGCCTAACCTAACTCTATTAGTCCAAGATTATTCGACATAGAGAGAAAAGATTCGACATAGAGAGAAAAGATTCGACATTATAGAGAATATAGCAAAAAAGGTCGAATGTGCCTAACCTAACTCTATTAGTCCAAGATTATTCGACATAGAGAGAAAAGATTCGACATGAAGATTCGACGAAACATCAGCCAGAGGAGAGTCATCACCCGACTCGACTACACAAAATCCCTCTACATAGGATTACCCCATTATCAGCTTGCACGCTTACAACTCATCCAAAACATGGCGGCAAGACTGCTAACTGGAAAAAAACCCTGGGAATCCATCTCCCTATCCCTGAGGAGCCTGCATTGGCTAACCGTAAAGAATCGGATCACATTCAAGACCCTCTGCCTCACCCACAAATGCATACAAGGAAACACTCTTCAATACCTTCAAGAGAAAATAAAACTCTACACAACCAATCGCATTCTTCAGTCATCTAACCAAAACCTCCTCCTCATTCCCAAATACCTCTACAAATCAAAGGGAGAACGAAGATTCGCAGTCCAAGGACCACGGCTATGGAACACTCTTCCGACTTACATCCGCATGGAAGAAAACCATCAGGCCTTCTGGAAAAAACTCAAGACCTATCTCTTCTAAGAAGCTGACAACACAGAACGGATCTAGCGCCTTGAGGCGATTCAGTTTGCATTTGCAGAGCTTTACAAATCATTCATTCATTCATTCAGCATTGGTGGCCTTGGGGTTTAAAGAACCCATACTCACGTACTTCCCAGACAGGGTGGTACTCATGCCAAAGCTCGAATTTTGTGCCTGAACTGGGCTTCAGAGTCCATATCACACAAGAGGTTGTCCTCCTACGTTCCTTTTGGTTAGTACTCAAGAAATTAGCCCATCGTATGTGGGCCAAGCTTTAAACTGTTTAATCATGGTGACTTCTGCCATCAGGAAAATGCCATCACTCCTCACAAAAATGTGAGGAGTGTACTCACTTTTGTGAGATACTGTATATACTGTATAGCCCTTTTTATTATTATTATTATTATTATAATACACGATTTATATAGCGCCAACAGTTTACGCAGCATTTTACAATGTAGAGGGGGGACAGCACAATTACAGTACAGTTCAATACAGAAGGGACAGAAGGGCCCTGCTCATAGAGCTTACATTCTAAAGGGAGGGGGTGGTGGTACAAAAGGTAATAGATGCGGGGAATGATATGATGGGGGTGGCTCATGGACAGTTGTTAGGTGGATGTGGGATAGGCTTCCCTGAATAAGTGAGTTTTCAGGGATCTCCTAAAGGTGGACAGGTTAGGGGCTGATCGAATATACCGGGGCAGGGAGTTCCAGAGGATAGGAGAGGCTCTGGAGAAGTCCTGAAGGCAAGCATTAGAGGAGGTAACAAGGAAGCTAGAGAGCAGGAGGTCCTGGGAGGAGCGGAGGGGACGATTTGGGCGATATCTGCAGATGAGGTTGGTGATGTAGCTGGGGGCGATGTTGTAGATGGCCTTGTATGTTATGGTTAGCATTTTGAATTTTATACGGTGGGGTAGACTGAAGGGGGATAGCCTGCGTAAGGGTAGGCCATTAAGGAGAGAGTTGCAGTAGTCAAGTCAGGAAATAATCAACGAGTGAATAAGTTGCTTTGTGGTGTCATTAGTCAGGAAGGGTCAAATTCTGGAGATGGTGCGGAGGTTAAGGCAGCAGGATTTAGCCAGTGATTGGATGTGGGGGCTGAAGGAGAGGTCAGAGTCAAGTATTACATCCAGCACCCTGGCATGTGTGGAGGGACCAATGGTTGTGCTGTTGATCTTAATGTTAAAGTCATGGGGGGGGGGAACCGGGAAGGAGGAAATATAACAAGCTCAGTTTTAAAAAGATTGAGTTTGAGAAAGTGGTGTGACATCCATACCGATATGTCATTCTGTAAGTTTGAGATCTGCGAGGAGGTCAAGGGGGTGAGTTGAGGAGTGGAGAGATAGATCTTGGCGCCATCAGTGTAGAGGTGGTATTGGAAGCCATGGGAGGTTATCAATCGGCCCAGGGAAGAGGTATAGAGTGAGAATAGGAGGGGCCAAAGGAAGGAGCCTTGGGGTACCCCAACAGAGAGAGGAAGAGGAGCGGAGGAGATGGAGTTGTAAGTGACACTGAAAGTGCGCTGAGATAGGTAGGAGGAGAACCAGGATAAAACAGAATCACAGAGGCCAAGGGAGTTTAGTTTGCTGAGGAGGAGCAGGTGGTCAACTGTGTCGAAGGCAGCAGAGAGGTCTAACAGTATGAGTATGGAGTAATGGCCATTGGTTTTAGCAGTTAGTAGGTCATTGGTGAGTTTTAGTAGGGCAGTTTCAGTGGAGTGTTGTGGACGGAAGCCGGACTGTAGGGGGTCGAGAAGCTTGTTGTCCATGAGGTAGCAACTCATTCGGTCATGGACAAGGCGTTCGATGAGTTTGGAGGCAAATGGGAGCAGGGAGATGGGTCTTAAGTTATTAAAACAGGTGGGGTCTAGTGAGGTTTTTTATAAAGAGTTGGGGTGATTTATATTAAAAATAAAATAAAAAATAGAAAAAAAACAAAAAAAAACAGGAGGACAGGAAAACACTGCTAGCGTCAATAAACGCCAAGTTTTTGTTTTCAATCTCTATCATGCTTTAGGTAATACCTACACTTTCAATAAATGTCATAAATTAGTTCCACCATGTTATTAGGAAATTAGAAAATGAAAGCCCATGCACAACAATCTGTTGACTTACATTTTTCATTGTTGCTTTGGTAAAACGTTATATATTGCTTACACAGACAGTATTTGTTCCCTCTGCTGTAGTACCTTTGTCTGTTTACCACTTGGAAGCAGGACTTTTCTTTCTTATTTGCTTCTCTGCTATCCATTCACATGCTGGCACCAGGGCCGTCTTTAATTTTGATTGGGCCCTGGGCAAACATTTTCTTGGGGCCCCCCCTCCATTCTGAGACATACAAAAAATAGCAGGTAGACTCAAAATCAGTTTACTGCAGCAGATCACGCAGCGATTGCAATTGTTTGCCAGAGGTTACAGCCTATCATTACTGCTCAATGGCTGGTTTCTAGAGGTTACAACACATAATTTCTGCTTGCCGATTGGTTGCTAGAGGTTAATGTACATTATTAGCGCTCACTAATTGGTTGCTAGGGGTTACAGCACATCATTAGCACTTACTGATTGGTTGCTAGAGATTAAAGCAGATCACTACTGTTTGCTGATTGGTTGCTAGAGGTTCATGCACATCATTACCTCTCACTGAGCAGTGGAGCAATCCGAAATAATTGAGCAAGTAAAGGGGCACATTAATACACATACTACAGGAGAGGTTCAGAGACTGCGGACATACTGCAGGAGACAATCAGAGACTGCGAACATACTGCAGGAGACAATCAGAGACTGCGGACATACTGCAGGAGACAATCAGAGACTGCGGAAATACTGCAGGAGACACTCAGAGACTGCGGAAATACTGCAGGAGATTACCAGAGACTGCGGACATACTGCAGGAGACAATCAGAGACTGCGGACATACTGCAGGAGACAATCAAAGACTGCGGACATACTGCAGTAAATTACCAGAGACTGCGGAAATACTGCAGGAGACAATCAGAGACTGCGGACATACTGCAGGAGACAATCATAGACTGCGGACATACTGCAGGAGACACTCAGAGACTGCGGACATACTGCAGGAGATTACCAGAGACTGCGGACATACTGCAGGAGACAATCAGAGACTGCGGACATACTGCAGGAGACAATCAGAGACTGTGGACATACTGCAGGAGACAATCAGAGACTGCGGACATACTGCAGGAGACAATCAGAGACTGCGGACATACTGCAGGAGATTACCAGAGACTGCGGACATACTGCAGGAGACAATCAGAGACTGCGGACATACTGCAGGAGATTACCAGAGACTGCGGACATACTGCAGGAGACAATCAGAGACTGTGGACATACTGCAGGAGACAATCAGAGACTGCGGACATACTGCAGGAGACAATCAGAGACTGCGGACATACTGCAGGAGATTACCAGAGACTGCGGACATACTGCAGGAGACAATCAGAGACTGCGGACATACTGCAGGAGACAATCAGAGACTGCGGACATACTGCAGGAGACAATCAGAGACTGCGGACATACTGCAGGAGACAATCAGAGACTGCGGAAATACTGCAGGAGACAATCAGAGACTGCGGACATACTGCAGGAGACAATCAGAGGCTGCGGAAATACTGCAGGAGACAATCAGAGACTGCGGACATACTGCAGGAGACAATCAGAGACTGCGGACATACTGCAGGAGACAATCAGAGACTGCGGACATACTGCAGGAGACAATCAGGGACTGCGGACATACTGCAGGAGACATTCAGAGACTGCAGACATACTGCAGGAGATTACCAGAGACTGCGGACATACTGCAGGAGATTACCAGAGACTGCGGACATACTGCAGGAGACAATCAGAGACTGCGGACATACAGCAGGAGACAGAGACTGCAGACATTATACAGGGGATGGTCAGAGAACTTTCAGCAATGCACAGCTTTACAGTTAAATAACACAGCTCAGGGTTTAAGCAGTCAGGCATTTTATGGTTGTAAGGACATACCTGGCCAGCCAAACTCATTACATACATTCAAGACTGTGGGCGGAGCTTCCACTCTCTGCTCTCACTAAAGCAGCTGGGAGCTCCACTGATGCTTTGTTGGGTGGGCCCTGGGCCCACATCACCCGTGAATTGTCGCCCCGATGACAGCTTTGCAGAGCGCACAGAAGACATGGGAGGATGTATTCCGCGCTAGCCAGCTGAGATGGGCAGGGCCGGGAGCTCCACTGACGCTCTGACCCCGCCCACGTGCAGCCTGTGTACTGGGAATAGAGCGCCTGTAGTGAGAGCCAGTGATCGGAGTGGGAGTGTCATTGGAGCTCCCGGCCCCGCCCCCGGACCTCTGTATTCACCAGCCAGTATAGAGGGGGCGGGGCCAGAAGCTCCACTGACACTCGCACTCCGATCACTGGCTCTCACTACAGAAGCTCTTTTCCGAGTACACAGGCTGCACGTGGGCGGGGTCAGAGCGTCAGTGGAGTTCCCGGCCCCGCCCCCTCTCAGCTGGCTAGCGAGGAATACATCCTCCCTTGTCCTCTGTGCGCTCTGCAAAGCTGTGATCGGGGCCCCAATTCGCGGCTAGCGCGGGCCCCCCAACAAAGATAGGGCCCGGGGCAAGTGCCCCATTTGCCCTGCGCTAAAGACGGCCCTGGCTGGCACCATCTACTGTAGATACACTGCAGGCCTATAAGTAGTTTCTGTTACTGTCAAGCACAAAAGAATTGAGTGGATCCTTATTTCCTGTCATGAGAGACAGGGTAATAGAAAGAGAGAGAGAGAGAGAGAGAGAGAGGGAGAGGCAGCGAGAGACAGAGAGAGGCAGAGAGACTGATACAGATTCTGCATATGTTGGCAGTGCAGTAAAAAAGTTCCCAGGGCTGTTTCAAAAATTATACAATGGAAAATACAAAGAGTAATAAACTTTTTAGGTTATTGACACTTTGGAACATATTGACTAAACTATACTGATGTATTGCTAATAAGAAGATATATTATAAATATATACTATTTCAAATGATATATATGTAAAAATCGAGTTATTTACTGTATTAATAACTATATTTCAATAATTCATATTGATGAGAAAAGTTCCAAGAAAAATCTGTTAAGTTCTCGTGTAAAGGGGTTAGAGGGGGGGAGACAAGAGCATTGGAGAAGGCCAAACGGCGATGGGTGTGGGTGTGTGTGAGAGTGAGTAAGTGAGTGCTCCTCCCCCCTCCTCCAAGTCCCGGGCTAATGGACAATCATTCGGCTGACAGCTGTGAAGCTGCACACATGAAAGAGCTCATCTCGTCTGCCGCGTGTCTTCAGTCATCTTAGTGCAGTAACGATACGCTGGCACTTGGGAAGGAAAAAGCATCGGATTTTACTGGCTGTTTTACCCATTGGCTGTTCCATCAGCTATACCCACTGGCTGTTACACCTGCTCTATTCACCGGCTGTTCCATCTGCTCTACCTACTGGCTGTTCCATCTGCTCTACCCACATCGGTGTCTAGCAGTACCCGGCTTTGCGGTACAGGAGAGTGACCACATCACGGAGCTTCTCTGATAACGGACAGACGGACGGATGGACGGTGCGGCAAGGTAAAACAAACTTGATTAAAGCTGGGAGCTGAATAAACTGAAAAAGCAGAGTAAGGGGGAGAGGGCTTCATTTGTTTTGCTAGCCTGGTTACCTGCCTACAAACCTCTCCGTATAACAAGACAGCCACACACTGACATTCTCCCTAATAGCAGACGGGTGGACAGCTGAGGTGGGGAGAGAAAGGGAAATGGCCACTGCTGCATATCATCGCCTTACTCCACTCAGGCAAACGTCACAGCGTAAAAAAGAGGTGTAAGAGAGAGAGGTCTCTGGTAGGCTGTATGCCGGTTCACAGCCCCTCCGTACAGTAAAGCAAAAACACACGGGCATCCCTCAGAAAACAGAAGGGAGGCTAATTGGAGTGGGAGAGAGAGAGAGGTAGTGAGAAGAGCGGCCGCTCTGACGGGCTGCAACCCCTCCCCCACCCCCCAACTCCCTGCTCTATTCTATTTGAGTGGAGTGTGAAGAGGGAAGAAAGAGAAGGGAAAAGAAAGAGGGAAAGAACTTTTTTTTGTTTTTTCCTTAAAGATGACAACACACAGACAAGCAGCCCTGCAACCAACAGCAGGGAGAGGCAGAAAATCGATAGAAGGCATTAAAGCGTACCTATCCCCCCGCATACCTGAGCAAATAGGAAGGTCGGATGCAAAGAAGCGAAGCGGAGGTAATATCATGGGCTGTGTAGAAATAACAGAACGAGAGTCCCGGGTAAAGCAGGCAAGTACTCAGATGACCCAAATGACAAACGACAATGTCGTAGGAAACGGCAAGAGATCCCCTACAGCAGGGAGAGGGAGGAAGACCCCAGAGCCAAGCCCCCCCGGAAGTGATGGGAGCCCCAAGGTAATTGGGACTAAGAACAAGGGCCAACATATAATTGATAATGGACTTCAACCAGGGGGCATACAAAGCCCACTAGTAGAAAGCCGGGATACTATGACGCAATGGGAAAATAGCAGGTGGTCACTAGAAGAGGCACCAGACACAGAGACCGTGATTGGAAGAGGAGGAGAAGACCCAAGCCCCAATATGGACCAAAGCACCAGACAGGAACATATAGAAATTACAAGGTGGGACATGGGAGTAAAAGGGGTACCACACGGATATGAGCATGACCAGGAGAGCGCTCAGGATGGCGAGGGGAACCCACAGGGGCAGAATGGAACAAATGCAGAACCAGAAAGGGACATCTGGGAGTTGTTGAAGGCCCTCCCCACCAAAAATGACATACAGGAATTAATAAAAGCAGTTGAACAATCATGTATGCAAGCTGTGGCAAGTCTAAAAGAGGACGTCAGGGATCTGGGATACAGAGTAGAGGGGGCAGAAAAAGAACAAGAAACCATCACACAGGCAGTGGTTGATGTACAAGAGTCCATGAAAAAATATGAAGAGATATTAAATTCATACAGAGACCAGCTGGACGAGTTTGAGAATAGGGACAGGCGACAAAATATACGTATAAAAGGATTAAAGGAGTCAACTACAGCAACAGAATTAGCCCCAGCAGTACAAAAAATTTTTGGACAGATTCTGGGGGATCAAGCTCCAAGCATTATTGAAATAGATCGGGCACACCGGGTCACTCTCCAGAACACAAAAGCTGATACACCTAGAGATGTAATTTGTAAAGTTCACAAATACACCGTGAAAGAAAACATAATGAAGACAGCTCGTAATATTCCCACAATTACATTTGAAGGCTCAAACATAGCACTGTATCCAGGTATCTCAAAAAGAACTCTTTTTAAACGAGGGTCGGTCCGCCCACTGCTAGAAACCCTACGAAAGGCCAATATTAAATACCGGTGGGGGTTTCCCTTTAGCCTAACAGCTTCTAGGGACGGGAAAACTGCAACCCTGCGAACAAAGGATGATTTAAATTCATTTATAGAGAAATTAGACCTTCCAAAGGTGGACTTTATGGACTGGAGAATAAACTCTTCAAGGCCCCCCCTGCAACGAACAGAAAAGTGGCAGGAAGTACCGGCAAGGGTTAACAGGGGTGGAGCCCAAAGAAGGACTTAGAGGACTTTTTTTTTTTTTCTCTTTATTCTTTTTTCCCAGTTTTTTTTTTTTGTGTTATATTTTTTTTTTTTCCTCTGGGAAGAGTTCTACAGGGTGAAGCCCGGGAGGAGGAGGGAACAGAGGGGGGGACTTGAGGGAAAAGGAGGACCTTGTGTAGGTCAATAGGCCAACCCCAATTAAAGGGGAGAGTAATCCTGCGGAATGCAGGGAAGGGGGGTAGCATGCGCATGGGAGGTGTTGATATGCGCAGGCTCCCCGCCCGATTTTTAGATATACCCCTAAAGAGAGGTTTTTTGTATGGGGGAAGAGTATGTAAGGGTTATGTTTATAACACAAAGGTGATGTATTTTTTTCTTTTTTGCTATGTTATGCATAAGTATGTGTTTAATGGGGTACTGAATGTTGGAAAGGGGGAGGTAATGGGGGGGTGGGAGTGGCAGAGGGGAAGACAGAGATTAAGGGCAAGGGAGCAGGGGGTTTCTGGGATAAAAGGTAATGACAGCAATATTGAAAATACTTTCATATAATGTGAGGGGGTTGAGCTCACCAAATAAGAGAGGGAGACTATGGGTGGAGTTGCAACATCTGGGAGCTGATGTGATTCTCTTGCAAGAGACCCACTTCGGGGGCGGCTCGATTTCAGGCCTGCCCCAGAATATACTGAAGCAATGGTATCATGCGGTATCCCCAGTAGCTAGGGCAAGAGGGGTCTCAATTGCATTTAAGAAAACATGCCCCTGGATATTGGAGAACGTACAATGCGACCCAGAAGGTCGGTATTTGTTTGTAAAAGGAGAAATACAGGGGAGACGATATACCTTTGCTTCGATATATGTACCCAATGAAGGGACTGTTAATTTTTTGGTTAAAATGTTTAAAAAACTGGAAGAATTTAAGGAGGGATGTGTAGTGGTGGGAGGAGACTTCAATATGGTGCTAGATCCAAGTACAGATACATCCACGGGTAGATCCGCTTTGTCTTTTGGAGCCATAAAAAGAGTTAAACAAACCTTATGCGCACAACTTCTTGTGGATAGCTGGCGAGCTCTACATCCAGGGACTAGGGATTTTAGTTACTACTCTAAAACACATGATATGTACTCACGGCTGGACCTTTTTCTGGTGGATCAATACTACCTGGGAAATGTTAACACAAGTACAATCGAACCAATAACTATATCCGACCACGCTCCAATAATTCTGACCATTAGACCAACTCAAATGGCTCATTCAGAACGAATATGGCGGCTGAACGAGTCATTGCTAGATAAGGAGGAAACAGTGGAGAATCTAAGTATTAAGATAAAGGAATATTTTGAAATAAATAAAATAGAAGGAATGTCAGATCAATTGGTGTGGGAAGCCCATAAGGCAGTTGTAAGAGGGGAGCTAATCGCCATTGGTGCGCACAAGAAAAAGGAAGGTAAAAGAGAGATAGACGAACTACTAGAGAAGATTAAGGCCCTAGAGATAAAGCATAAGGAAAATCTCAACCAAACAGATGGTAGGTGTTTGGAAAGCTTACGAGTAGAGCTTTCACAATGCCTAGAATATAGAGCAAAGAACAAGATCAGGTTTTTTGCTAACAGAGCATACGAACAAGGAAACAAATGTGGAAAGCTGTTAGCAAAACAACTTAAAAAACAACAGGACTCTAGACACGTGCATAGCTTATTAGTGCAAGGCAAGAAGATACTGGACACAAAAGCCATAGCTAAAGAATTTGGTAAATTTTATGAAGCATTATATAACATTGATAAAACGGAACCATCTGAGGGAGGGGAAAGCGAGGATCAAAGGAGGAATGAGATCGATGAATACATGGAGAGTGCTGTTATGCCCACAATATCTAAAGAGGTATCAGAGGATATGGAGCGTTCAATCACGGTTGAAGAGTTGAGTAGAGCGATAGCAGACTTGCCCCCCGGGAAAAGCCCAGGGCCAGACGGGCTGACAAACTCATATTATAAGAAATTTCTCCCAGTTCTGGTAAAACCACTCTGCAGTTATTTTAACTCCATTAATGCTGCGAACCCACTCTCTCCAGAAGCATTAATGGCATATATAACGATATTACCAAAAGAGGGAAAAGATCCCCAGGTGTGTGCTAACTACAGGCCTATCTCTCTGCTGAACTCCGATACAAAACTACTGGCAAAAATCCTGGCATCGAGACTTCGGGAATATGTAGGTGATCTGGTACATCCAGATCAAACGGGGTTCATAAAAGGATGGGAAGCCAGGGACAATACCATCCGCGCTCTCCATGTATTGCACTGGACGCGACATGGTCCGGATAGAGCCCCAGGTATCACTCTGTCAATGGATGCCGAGAAGGCCTTCGACAGAGTGAACTGGGGCTTTATGAGAGCAGTACTGGGTAGGATAGGTCTGGGGGGAAAAATGCTAGGACGGATCATGTCACTATACGGGAAACCAAGAGGAAGAATTAAGGTTAATGGGACAGTATCCGAATGCTTCAACATACAAAACGGTACTAGGCAAGGGTGTCCACTGTCCCCCTTGATATTTGCGCTAGTGATGGAACCATTTCTACGCAGAGTTAGGAAGAACGAGGACATAGCGGGGACATACATAGGACATATGGAACATAAAGTAGCAGCATATGCGGATGATCTGTTATTTTTTCTCTCCGCTCCTCAGACATCTATACCCGCACTGATGGCGGAAGTACAAAGATTCGAAGGGGTGTCTGGTTTCAAGATTAATTTTGAGAAATCAGTCATCCTTCCTAGTAATATATCAACGGAGATGGAGAGGTCGCTGAAAGAGATGTATCCATTTATATGGAATGAGGAGTCACTGACATACTTGGGGGTACAAATTAGCGCAGACTATGAACTATTGTATGAACGTAACTATGGCTCACTACTGAAAGAAATAACAAAAGAGCTAAAGCAATGGAAGCGTAAATTTCTGACTTGGTTCGGAAGAATCAGTGCCATAAAAATGAGCATACTGCCCAGAATGGTTCATGTACTGCGCACAGTGCCAATCAAGTTGCCAGTAAATCTGTTTAGGCAAGTACGTAGGCTATTTGTGTCCTTTGTATGGAATGACAGGAGGCCTAGATTAGCCTATGATATTTTAAGAAGAAGCAGAGGCGAGGGAGGCCTAGGACTCCCGGATATATCCACCTACTATAAGGCCATGACTCTAGTAAGAATAGTAGACTGGTGCCAGGACCTAAAGAGGAAACCATGGGTACAGGCAGAAATGTCAATGGCAGGAAGAAACCTGGCAGGAGCTCCATGGATCCAAGGGTCATCGAGGGGGCTGTCACAATGGACATCACCGATGACCCTGAATTCATTAGAAGTATGGGATAGAGTGAATAGTAAGGGTAGATATGCCCCCCAGACCTCCCCTCTGGCTCCTCTGGAGGGATTTCCTTGGTTCCCCCCGGGGGAGGAGACGGGTAGTCTGGGGGCATGGGGTCAGGATGGGAATACTAGATGTGGCAAGTTTGCTCCCAATGGAGCCCTTTTATCACTGACAGAAATGGTCATGAAATTCGGTAAGATACGAATGGCAGAATGGAAACATCACCAAATGAAGAGTTTTCTCAAGAAATCTAAACCATTAAGACCCATGAATTCACTCACAACATTTGAGAGGCACTGTGTACAGACTTCAGAGTCTGGACATATGCTATCTCGAATGTATAGAATGATTTTAAAGGAACAAGAAAGGACACCCCCATACTTTGTAAAAGAGTGGGAGAGGGAGCTAGGCCAAGTATGGACAGATAAACAAATTAATAGAATGATATCGTTAACATTCACAACATCCATAAGCTCAAAAGTGCAGGAGATGGCATATAAGTTCCTGGCGAGATGGTATAGGACACCAGTAAAACTAGCACAAATCTTCTCAGTATCTAGCGATAGATGTTGGAGGGGGTGTGGACAGAGGGGAACATTTCTCCATCTTTGGTGGACATGCCCAATAATTAAATCATTTTGGGAATCAGTGGCCCCATGGATTGAGAAACTAACAGTGGATCCCTTGGAATTCGTGCCCATACAATATTTGTTCCATGAGAACCCTAGATCTGTCAAAAAGTATAGGGAAAGCATAACCCCACACTTATTAAACGCAGCAAAAAAACTGATCCCGAAGTACTGGAGGCGGGATCGGAGCCCGTCAGTCATGGAGTGGAGAAATGAGGTTAACATAATAAAGGAAGCTGAGAGGTGGGTTCATGTGGTTAAAAAACAAAAAAAGAAATTTGAAATTATATGGGCAAAATGGGAACAGTGCGACAGGGAGATAACGGAAGAGGGGAATTAATAATGGATAATGGAAGTAGAAACGGTATAGTCATTAAGAAATAAGATAAGCCCAGAAAGAAAGAATTAAACATTAACATGACTTCTCCAATGCCAATTAAGTAAAGGGGGTGGGGGGTAAGATAATGTATGGATATATGGTCTCATTTTTCCGAGGGAGGTCTTCCTCCTTTTTTTTCTTTTTTTTTTTTTTTTTTGTCTTCCATTCACCCTGATTCCCTTAATTAACACTGAGTGGTGAGGGTAATGTGGGGTAGGGGGTTTGTTTTTCTCCCTTTTCCCTTTTTTTTTTTTTTTTTTTCTCTCTTCTCTTTCTTCTTAAATAAATAGGAATTATAATGATCACAATGATTTATAACACAATTCAGAAGAAGGGGGATTTCACTGTATAATTCAGTCTATTAGGTCTACACATCGGGGGGGAAGAGTAGAGTTAAACCAATACTAAAGAAAGGGGGGAGGGAAAGAGGCACAATTTATTGATTATGGTCTATAGTGATCTAAGACACGTATTGAATGAAGGGGAAACTCACTGTATAAACGTAGTTAAGCACGTTTGGATATGGGGGAGGAGTTGAGCAAAGTGGTATTAAAGATGAGGGGGAAGAATCACAGAAGATTAAGGAAGGGAAGGGAAAGGAAAAGGAAGGGGAAGGGAAGAAAGGGGGAAGAGGGAGAGAGGAGAGGAGAAGGGGAAAGGGAAAGGGAAGGGGAAAGGGGTTACTTTTTTTTTTTCTCTCTGTGTTATAGTTTGGGGAAGTCACTTACAACTTATAATATTGTTATTCACGTTTGTATGTTGGGGAAAGGGAGTTGGAGCAATATAAGGATAGGGGTGGTTGGAAGATACTAACAAGGAGGAAGATTGTGTTTTTTTTTTTTTTTTTTTGTTCTACCCTGGTTAAATGGGATACATGGGGTAATTGGTGTCTTGTTATTGGATTTTGGGTTGAAAGTAGGGGTATAGTAAGTTGAATGAATGTTAATGTATGATGTATCATATAAATGAATAAGTATGTATTATGTATCATATAAATGAATAAAAATTTTGATTATTAAAAAGTTCTCGTGTAAAACCTCCAAAATTGATTTAATGATCAATTAGCAAAATGTTACAAAAACAATGTCAAAATGTAGAATACAAAAATAGATTATTCTTAAAATCAAGTTTAAATCAGATATGTCTGTGTGTATATCTTGAGATCTGTGTGTGTGTGTGTCTTGATGGAGAGCTGCAGTGCATCTGTCTTCTCCCAACAGCCTGTCTGTACTCCTACAATTAACCCCCACCTTTCCCAAAGAGGCTGGCTTAAAAACGGTTCGTTATAGTCCCAAAGACTGTAATCTAATCTCTTACAATGGGGGAGGTGAAATGGTCTACACTAAATTGCATCCATATGTGAGTTGAATCTCTCCCAAGAAATGCATACTAAGCCTATACCAGCATAAACTTTCATGAGTATAAAAACCTATATAACTTCACCTTTTCCATACATAGAAGATATATATATATTTATATATATATTTATATATATAATTCAATTATCACAAGAACTCAACCATTCATAAATTCTGATATTCTAACATTTCCCTCTCAAAATGATTGATTTATCCAATCTTATCATTTTTAAATCTAAATAAATCTGAATCTAACTCTAAATCCATTTATACCTCAAACGCATCACATTTGTATTCATTCATCCTCAAAGAACTTAAGATAATTGACGTAAATATATATTTTCAAATTTGATTCTACATAAGGAAAAGTGAATTCATAACCCTTCATCTTCATATACCATAAAAAATATTTTCACCCTTATTATTTTCTTTTTCTTTTACCAAATAAATCAGTCCCCTTAATTTCATGATTCATAAATGTAACATTGTTGTACAATACTTTGAAATATAGATATCACTTCAGAAATTTGTTTCATATTGTGTTTAACATAAATCTATAATCCATAAAACCTTTCTAATAACCTTGTCAAAATTAAACATAAAATATGTTCTTAACTTCATTTTGTTCATATAAGTGAGATGATTTCAAAACTAAATACATATTACAATGTAAAGTTAATCCTATCTTGTTTGTGTACCTTTAAGAAAAATGTACTCTGTCTTAATTAACACCAGATGTTCCCTCTAACTAGAATGACTATTGTAGGGATGTTTAACCCTTTCAACTCTGAAAATACACTATATATGAGTGTAAAAAATGATGTGTAAAAAATATCTCATCTTGATATAATAAACATGTCCTGTCACATAAAAATGATATATAAAAACTGCAATATATCTGATGGATAAATGATTTCATCAGTAGTCAAAAAAAACTAAAAAGTCCATTGTTTTCAGAATGTCCTCTCTTATCAGAGGTTCTCGAGAATTTTTCTTCTTCTTCTTCTTCCTGCACTCTGTAAAGTTGGAAAAACTTTATTGAACTTTAAAATGACAACAATAATTATAACGAATGAATCTCTTCTGTCAATTCCTCTCCCAGAACTGATATTCTTAAACTTCAAGATTTTGTTCCCATCTGGAAGGTCTAGAAATATTAAATTTCTTTCTTTTGGTGACTTACAAGTCAGATCCTAAAAAAAAGAATGCAGTATCATTATTGAGAATTTAAATACATGCAAAATATACCTTCATTTACTTATTAATTTTACATACCAAAATTCTAATATTTTATTATGACATACAAACTACATACAACATATTTTAATAATAACATTTCTAATTACCTTACTTTGCTCTATTTTTCTTAAAATTACCTATACTCTAATTTATTATTCTGTGTATTTAAACAACAGGACGCAATTTCTCTTTTTTTTAGTCATAATATAAAATCTTGTTTTCATAAACCAAATAAAAGATTTTAAATTACCCCAGAAGACAAAAGCGAATTGTTTATCCATTCACTTCTCCTCTATAATATTTCAGAGTAATGCGTGCTGTACTATACTTCTAACATTTTCAATTCAGCATTTTCTGTAGAATTTTTGCTGAATAGTATAACCATTCTTTGGGTAACACCTAGAAAGACCTGTTGAACAATTCTTAATATTATTAACAAATCCTGTCTCAAAGCATCTCTCAGCACTTGTTCTAACAATCCCATTTATAGGCTTTCTAAATAAATTTAGCTGAGAATGTTCTGTTATCACATCTACCTCTATGGGTTTAGATTTTAAAGTTTTAAAAAATGGGCAATATTTGTCATATAATTCTCCTGAATGAATTCTCTTAAAAAGAATTTTTAATGACAGATCAGGTGTCCGTAATATGATCATCCTAGATCTCACAATCTTTTCTGTTACTTTGACTGCAAAATAAACACTTAACAATTGCTTCATATTTGTGTCAAAAGTCTTTTCCATATTTGTCAAACCTCTGGAGAAAAAACCTATTATTTTCGGTTCACCATCTTTTACCTGAAATAAAATTACTGAGATGGAATTCTCAGATACCTTAGTAGACAATAAAACAGGCATAGACATTCCAATTTCGATTGTATGCAATGAAACAGCATTCTGCAAATCTTTTTTCAACATTTCAAAAACATCTGTATGGGTTTGAGACCATTGATCAAACACAACATCTTTTTGTTTCAGGAAATCAAATAATGGTTTAACTTTATCATCGTATTCCTGTAAAAACTCTTTGCAATAATTTACCTCACTCAAAAACTGATATAATGCCTTGTAAGATGTTGGAACTGGAATAGCAGAAATGTTTCTAACTTTTTCCTGTGATAAC
Organism: Aquarana catesbeiana; assembly: GCF_042186555.1. Classification (NCBI taxonomy): domain Eukaryota; kingdom Metazoa; phylum Chordata; class Amphibia; order Anura; family Ranidae; genus Aquarana; species Aquarana catesbeiana. Next base: position 431,806,842 of record NC_133328.1, read on the forward strand.
TTTCTCTGTCCATGACTAATTTGCATATGAAGAAAATTAACTTTATCTTTCATTAACTGAACTGACTCTGTGTTCAATTTCAATCCTGCTGTTTGTAACAGAGTAAATAACTCTGTCAACAGAGTGACATGTTCCTCTGTATTTTGGGTAGACAACAAAATTTTGTCCACATGTTGGAAAATACATTTTGGTCTAGAAAATTTTGATAAAACTTTCTCCAAGCACTCGTGCACTATTCCGTCACTGATTTCCATTTCTGGAATTATTCTAGTGAAGGCATAAGTTTCTTTATTGAAACTGAAGGCAAGTTTATAATGACAACTGTTTGTTACTGGTACTGAAAAATGACTATTGGAAATTTCCAGTACTGAAAATACTTTGGCCTTGGCATCCATTTGTGACATTAAATTTAAATTAGGAACAATAGGTTTGTTATTTGTGATGCATTTATTCAGTGATCTTAAATCAACTGATAAAGAATACGAATCATCGGCATTCTTGATAGGCCAAATACAATTATTTACCACTGATTGTGCCTTCTTTAATATTCCTTGTTGTAAAAATGATTGTACAATGTCAGAAACTGGACCTATTGATTCTTGTGGCAACTTATTTTGAATTTGGGGTTCAGGGTCTCGTCCCTCAATTTCTATCTCAATATCTTTAAACAAACCTGTATCCATTTTGTTCTGACTCCAAAGACTTTTATGTGCTCTTACCGATTGTTCCAATTTGAGATTGGTTCCTGTGTGTGGCCAATTAAGATCTGAAGAAATGTCAGCGACTGCTGTACAAATACTTCCAACATTATTGTACATGGAAGAATCTATTAACCTAGATTTGGGCCTAGATGAATCTTTCCATATAGTAGAATTACTTAAATCAATAATCCAATCTAATTTACTAATCACATCCATGCCTAAAATATTCTCTGTATTTTGGCAACACCAGATGTCTATTTTAGTTTTTAAAACTCCTGGAATCTCGAAATTCACACCAGAAACTTTATCTGCAACTGTATTTCCTTTTCCATTGAAACCAATTAAATTACATTTTGGAGAATCAATATTCACATGTAATTTGTTTTTAGTTAAACTGAGTTTAGATCCTAAATCTATTAACCATTTAGTATCCTTGCCATTTAATAAACCATGTAACCATGGCCTTCCACTTTCATCTAATAAAAGTGAAGTCACATATTTTAATGTTGGAGATGACTCAGAACCTTTTTTCCTAAATCCTGATGGTGATGGAAGTAATCCATCCCTCTCATTTTCATCATTGTTTTTCAAATTGATTGAACTGTCATTAACAGTCAATGTACTGATCTGTTTGACTTCTGAAGCATAAGGCAAATCAGTCAAACTATTGTTTGAAGAAGAAAGAATATATTGCTCAGAAATATGTTCTGTATTTTCTACTTTCAAAGTTTTCCTTTGTGTAGTATGTAGGGAAGTATTTCCTGTCTGCTCTGAAACTTTAGTTCTGCCTGTGACGTGTATCTCACCATCTCTGGGTGTGGCCTTACACGTGGCACTCTGAACGCCATTTTGTAATATATCTAAACGGTGTCTGCATTCAGCAGCTTTATTCAGTATTTTTGTTTTAAGCAAAACTTCATGTTCCTGGTCATCAACCTTGAAAAACTGCATATCTTGTACAAAAGGCTTCTGCATAGAATCTGCAGTAACATTCATAGAGTCTACATTAACATTAATCTCTAAACTCTTGCTTGACTCTGCTTTAAACTTTACATTATTCTGTAACTCAGACAACTGAATATCCTTTATTTGAATTGCACTCTGCAAATCATCTATCCTTTCAGTCAAAATCTGACAATTAGTACATAAACTATTGTCCTTTGTTTCCTCTTTTGTGCCAACTACATTGCTTTCAGAAACTCCTGATATCATTGTATCATAAACTTTAATCAACTTAATCAAATTCCTAACCTGTTTGCTGAGTTTCTTAAATGTAAATTTTGACTTTTGTATTTTCTTATTAGCCTGTAAGCATTCATTGAACATGTAACACCATAATTCATCATCTTTAACAAACTTTGACAAATTTTTAAATTCTAAATCACTCTCACTGGATAATTCATGAATTAAATCCATAACTTACCAATGTAAGACGGCTTCCTTCATGTAACACGCGTTCCCTCTCTTGGCGGGAAATTACGTCATCAAGAAACAGATTTTTCTTGTACGTGCACAAACGTCTCACCGATGTTTCTTTTCCTTCCAAGTTCAATTCAATGATGCTGAAAATGAGCTTTTTCGATTTCTCCTGAAAGCTTGTCTGAATAATCACTGTTTTTGCTGATATTCCCTCTCGACAAGCGGAAGGAGAAATTATTGAAAAAAAATTTGATATTCGGACAAAAAGAATCTGGCAAAAGGCTCGCCACTGTAAAAATCGAGTTATTTACTGTATTAATAACTATATTTCAATAATTCATATTGATGAGAAAAGTTCCAAGAAAAATCTGTTAAGTTCTCGTGTAAAACCTCCAAAATTGATTTAATGATCAATTAGCAAAATGTTACAAAAACAATGTCAAATTTAGAATACAAAAATAGATTATTCTTAAAATCAAGTTTAAATCAGATATGTCTGTGTGTATATCTTGAGATCTGTGTGTGTGTCTTGATGGAGAGCTGCAGTGCATCTGTCTTCTCCCCACAGCCTGTCTGTACTCCTACAACCCACCTTTCCCAAAGAGGCTGGCTTAAAAACGGTTCGTTATAGTCCCATAGAAAAGACCGGGAAATTTGAATTACTCCTTCCAACATTCCTAAGGGCGGGGCTATGAACTATGTAAAAAAAGCTATCATTTAAAGAATCATTTAACTTACAATATATACATTTCCTTTAAACATATAAAATCCTACATATTAGTATACATATATGTAAAATGCAGTGTTCTTATTAATACCCTAATCAAGAAATATAGTAATGTAAAGAAACAGCTTATATTCTTAACATACTGAAACTTTGTGTCTTTGGAAAGACTGTAATCTAATCTCTTACGATGGGGGAGGTGAAATGGTCTACACTAAATTGCATCCATATGTGAGTTGAATCTCTCCCAAGAAATGCATACTAAGCCCATACCAGCATAAACGTTAATGAGTATAAAAACCTATATAACTTCACCTTTTCCATACATAGAAGATATATATATATATTTATATATATATTTATATATATAATTCAATTATCACAAGAACTCAACCATTCATAAATTCTGATATTCTAACAATATACCATTTTCAATGATAAGAATAATTACCCAGTAGAAGATACAAATAATATGTTGGTCTCCTGCGATAATGCGTAAAATGCTCCAAAATATAAACTTATTCTTTAAAGTTCATATTCAAAACACCCATTTGGATATGAAGAAATTGGTGACTATATATATTCTATTGAGCTCAGTAGTAGACACAATCAAGAGCAGTTCCAGCAGTAGGAAGTGCTCCCATCTGGAGTGATCATTCACTGGATTTTGTCAAGAACTTAAAAACAAGTAGGTCAAAAAGTGCTTATTGTAATGTTCCCCGCCGCTACTCTCATGGATCTTAGGTCATTCCTTCAAATAGGCATTCGAGAATAGAAAAAGACTTGTAATAGTGTAAAAATATGTTAAAGGGTTATTCTTGATATAAAAGAAAATTAAAACTCACAATCTATGCTATCTGTGCTATTTTGTACTATAGCAATTGCCTACACACCACTTGGAAGGAAATGGAAGGAGATGACTAGAGTTGGGCGAACGGTTCAGCCCAAGCATGAGTCGCCCTGTTTGGGGAACACCTGAATTTGCCCCGCTGAATGATCCTACAATGCACTGCGTGCTGCACAGTGCATTCTGCATCCTGATTAGACAACGCTTTGCGCTTTGGTAGGTCAGGAAAGAGGAGGGGATGAGGGTTCCTTCCCCACAATCCTGGGCTGTGGTTGTGTGGGTCTGCGGGCAGGGGGCTAATTGGAATCTTGAAGCCCCCTTTAAGAAGGCCCCCCTATGTGAATGATTATGGGGTACATAGTACCCCTATCCATTCACCAAAAAGTAATAAAAACACAGAGAGTCTTTGACAATTCTTTTATTATAAAATGAAAAATAAGAAAACAATGTCCCCTGATGTAAATCCATTGTCACTTATGCCACCCGCCAAAACCTGAAAAAGAGAAAAAAAAATGCTCTGCACTCTTTGACAGCCAACCTTCGAATGCCTCCTCCGCCGTTTGACAGATCTTATATAGGTAAGGGCGACGCCACCTGGTGGCACCACCCCCCTTGTGACGTCACCAACCTAGCATGCACTGGTCTGTGACGTCACAAGGGGGAGCGGTGCCACCCTTACCTATATATGAACTGTCAAATGGCAGAGGAGGCATTCGGTGGTCGGCCGTCAATGAGTGCAGGGCATTTTTTTTCTGGTTTTAAGGTGCGGTGGGCTGCGTGATTGATGATGGATTTCCATTGAGAGACACTTTTTATTTTATTTTTTAATAAAGAAATTGTCAAAAACTGTCTTTCTGTGTTTTTATTACTTATTTACACTTTTTTGGTGAATGGGTAGGCCATACTCATTCACATGGGGGGGGCAGGATCCTGGGCCCCCTTGTTATAGGGGGCTTCAAGATTCCGATAAGCCCCCTGCCTGCAGACCCCCACAACCACAGCCCATGGTTGTGGGGAAGAGAACCTTGTCTGCATGTGGCCAGATAAGGGTCTGGTACGGATTGTGGGGGGGACCCCACGCCATTTTTTTTTATTTTGGCGTGGGGCTCCCTTTAAAATTCATACCAGACCCTGTTATAAACTGGGGGGGCCACACCATTTTTTTCTTTCTTTTTTTTAAATAGTCGGACCCCCATACCCATTTTATGGCCAATTACTTGCATATAAGCCTTCAAAATGGGCACTTTAACCACTTACCCACCAGGCGAATTCCAGCACTTCACTCCTACATGTAAAAATCATAATTTTTTTGCTAGAAAACTACTTAGAACCCCCAAATAGTATATATATTTTTTTAGCAGAGACCCTGGGGAATAAAATGGCTGTCATTGCAACTTTATTTGTCACACGGTATTTGTGCAGACATTTTTCAAACACAATTTTTTGGGAAAAAAAACACTTTCATGAATAAAAACCCAGTAAAGTTAACCAATTATTTTGTATAATGTGACAGATGATGATATGCCGAGTAAATAGATACCTCACATGTCACGCTTTAAAAATACGCACACTTGTGGTATGGTGATAAACTTCAGTACTTAAAGCGGGGGTTCACCCACACCGCCAAAAAAAAAAAATATTAAAAGCCAGCAGCTACAAATACTGCAGCTGCTGACTTTTAATACATTGCCACTTACCTGTCCCAGGGTCCAGCGATGTCGGCAGGGGACGCCGAGAACCCGCTCGGTTCTCGGCAGCTGCCGTCGCCATCCTAGGTGAGGGAATCAGGAAGTGAAGCGTTGTGGCTTCACTTCCCGGTTCCCTACTGCGCATGCGCGAGTCGCGCTGCGCGTCCCTAGTGGTCCCCGCTCTCTGCTGGGAGCTGTGTGTTCCCAGCAGACAGCGCGGTCGGGACAGGAAGAGGCATAGACTCCCATGGGAGTCTATGCCGGAAGTGGGTGCAAATACCTGTCTTTGACAGGTATCTGCACCCCCCTCCCCCCTGAAAGGTGCCAAATGTGACACCGGAGGGGGGGAGGGTTCCGAAAAGCGGAAGTTCCATTTTTGTGTGGAACTGCGTTTTAATAATCTCCATAGGCGACATTTTAACATTTTTTACAGGTTACATGTTTATAGTTACAGAGGAGGTCTAGTGCTAGAATTATTGCTCTCACTCTAATGTTCACGGTTATACCTCACATTTGTGGTTTGAACATTGCTTACATACACGGGTGTGACTTAAGTATGCGGTCGCTTCTGCGTGCAAGCTCAAAGGGGCGGGGGCGCTTACATTTTTTAAATATGTTTTTATTGTTTATTTTATTTTTTATTTTTTTACACTTTCCCTTTAAAAAAATGTTTTTGATCACTTTTGTTCCTATTACAAAGAATGTAAACATCCCTTTTAATGGGAATAGTGCATGATCAGTTTATCAGTTTATCTATAAGACCCCACATCTCTCCTTCACACAGTAAAGGCTGGAATTTTAAAAAAAAATCATGATCCCAGCCTTTCTTGCTGAGTCCCCAGCTTTGTTTACTTGCACCGGCCCGAACGTGACATCATAACGTCGCGTCCGGGCCTCCGAGAGTCATAGAGATTGTCGGGGACTATCTGTCCCTTGGAAATCTCTATGGCTAACTTCCGCCAGTGGTGGATTCTTTCTCTGGGTTGCTGATGTCACCGGAGGGCGGCGGGAGGAGGGACGTCCCCTCCTGCTGCCTGTAAGAATGATCAAGCGGCTGAACAGCAGCTATGATTGTTCTTACGGTGCAGGGAATTGCAGAAAAAAATTATATTTGAATGATGCCTGTAGTGGCAGGCATCATTCAGATATCACCACTGAAAGCCCAGGACGTTTTTTGATGGCCTGCAGTCGGCAAGTGGTTGCATTTTTCCTGTTCAGCTCGCATAGGCTTCAATTGGGTTTGCAGTTCCGGTCAGAACCTTTCCCCTGTTTGTGAGTTCTGCTGCGAACTGAACAGGGGGTATTCGGCCCATCTCTAGAGATGACCATGCAGCGATTGGAGAGACCTAGGGCTGCATGAGGAACATAGCGATAAGCATTGTTTTATACAGTGTAGCAATGGTCCAGTGTGTTTTTGTCCCTGTTTTGTTTGTGTTTTCTGCCAGCAACTCAGTGCCAGTATAAAGAGGCATTGCCAGCTACAGGAAACTATCCCCCGCACACACATCAGAAAACCATAAAATGTCTAACAACTTGAATGTGTTTTAGTTCAGGTTTGATAATTCTACATTTATTTTCCCCAAAAACTCCAGTGTAGACATCATGCATGTCTCCAACCATAACCCTGGAAATGATAACCGCCTTATCCATTGTCTCTTCTACTGAGGGCCTGTGATGAGGATGTGTGTCATAACTTTCCAAGACAAAAGATAAAATAGGCACCAGGCCCAGACAGGTAAACACTTTCCTGTCTGAAGGTTTGTGCTGGATCTCTTCTTTACATAAATCTTTACTAGATCACTGAAGCAGTGTAACGTTTCTTCTTTACCTTCCTTAATCATGCCTGCCCTTAAAAAACCCAACTATCACAGGACTAAATGACTATAGATCTGTTGCACTAATATCATTAGTCAGGAATTCCCTTGAGAGACTAATGTGGAAAGATATCACAGGCCCTCTGCTGGGCCCCCTGCAGTTTGCCAATAGAGCAACTGTGCCTGCCAGCCCAGCAAAGGATGTACTTCCTATGTCTGCTCAGCAAGTACAACCTGCCTCAAGATCTACTCATTTATGTTTACACTGCAGTAATCTGCACTTCCACCACTAATTTGGATAGGAAAGTACTACAGCAGATATTTAGAAAAAAAATAATTGGTGCAGACCTACTCCAACAGTAGAAGTAACAGTAAGCCTCACCAACACCATTTCTTCTCTGTTACTCATTCATAAAGTTGGAGAGAAAATAATGGGAGCATTGTGTAGGTTGTGGCTACATAGCAATGGGCAAATTTGGCCAGGTTCAATTCAAAAGGGTCCTTCTGGCAAAAAAAGGGGATGGAAAGCTAAAGTACTGCCACGGGGGATATTTAACAAACCAAAAAAAATTTAAGTACCATACAATGGGAAGAAGGTCCTTTTACTGTGGCTTCAAGGGACATGGAAAAATACCAATCCCTAAACTTCATGCTTGGGGAAGGCCTTTATGCTGTATGTGGTGTTACAGAACAGTACAATTTTTATGGACATCATATTCTGGTGACACATTGTCAAAGAGTCTTTTACACTCATATGCCACAAGTCTTGGTCTCCCTGCATCCTTCAACTCAGTCTCTCTCACTTATGATCAGAGTGTCAGTTGCTGGGCAATAGACCCTACTCTGGCAGAAACACTACTTCTATTTCTATTGGCTGGTGGTGGCACTCCCCTTGGGCTGCATCCCCTTGGGTTATAAGTCTACTCTGGCATAGCACTCTTTTACGTTTCAGGATTATGATCACTGTCTGACACCTATCCTGACCTTTGCCTATTTCTAAAATATTCAAATTGTAGATTTTAGATATGGTTTTGGTATTTGGTATTACAATTCACCAGCAGCCAGGCAGTACATGAGTACTTGTACAGGCAGCAAAATATAGAAAGGCAAAACAGGTTTTATCATGAAAAAAACAGTATTTTAACCGAGAGATAATAGCCACAGATATTTTTTAATGGATGGAAAGTATGTAAGCAGCATGGTTAGGCAGTAAATAAAGAGGAAGCAGCAAGGCAGATTTTATCTTGAAATACTAATGAGAGTGTGTTATCTGGTAGACAATAGCCACAAATATTTCATAGTGGCTGGAAATTATGTAAGAAATTTAAAAAGCAAACGTTGAGGTACAAAGCAAGATCTACCTGGCAACAAACATTACAAATTTGTGGCTGATGTGAAGCTGTGGAAACATTACGTGGCATCTTACAGTGTCTAAGCATTGTATGAGGTTGCAAACTTTGATACGCATTGTGGGATTTACCCTGCAACAGACATTTTTCAGCTGAGGCTGAGCTTCAAAAACATTGTGTGGCATCTTTATACTGCCTGAGCTCTGGAATAGGCCTCAAACTATGGGATACAATGCAGGATTTACCCTGCAGCAAACATTAGAAATTAGAAAAATTACAAATTTTACAGCTGAGGTGAAGCTGTGGAAACACTGTGTGCCATCTTTCAGTGCCTGAGTACCAATGATGCCGCAGCCAGACCTCAGCAGTAACATTTCTAATGTGGCATCTTTATAGTGCCTGAGCTCTGGAATTGGCCTCAAACTGAGACACAATGCAGGATTTACCCTTCAGCAAACATTAGTAATTTTGCAGCTGAGGTGAAGTTGTAGAAATATTGTGTGCCATATTTCAATGCCTGAGTACTGGAACAGGCTGCAAAGTTTAGGACACAAGGAAGGATTTACCCTGCAGCAAACATTAGACAGGTTTCTGCCGAGGTCTAGCCATAGTAACATTATGTGACATCTTTATACTGCCTGAGCTCCAGAAAGTACTCTGAAAAAGTCCTCACTGTCATGGATCAGGTAGATTTGCCTCTCCCATGGATTTGGTTTTGAGTCTTACTCAAAGCAAAATTATGAGACTATGCAGGGACTCTTCCTCAGGCATATGATCATACAAGAATAAAGGGCTTTGCCCTTTCAAAAATGTTTGTTATTGTTTGTTGCTGGTGACATATTTCATCCATGTACATTGTGAGCAGTCTGGAGTCATTGCAGCACACTTTTAATGATATGGTCAATTCAAGCATGGTGTGCAAGCGTAATATACCAAATGATTTGGGTTAGAGGCACACCTAGCCCATTTGTGGATGCCCCCAAACTATTGCGGCCATTAACCTGACCAAATTCCCAACTTCTGTAAAGGAAGTAGACAGGGGATCCTCGGTAACACCATTAACCATTTCTGGTCATTAACTATATTATATTTACATTACTGCAGGGCCTTGGGGCCTTTAGCGATGGGAGTAAAGCAGTCCCACATTGTGCTTCCTCAAGACTGAGGAGTATTTACATCACTAGACACTGTAATCAATGATAGATTTGCATCATTGGATGACAAAATTGACAATAGATTTACAGAGGGGGATACAACATTTATTGTGTGTATTTGTGTTTTATTTTAATCAAAGACCTTTTTTCATTGTGTGTTTAAGGGATGCTAATGTACCCTTTGTGCTCGTTTCTCTAAGAAAGTCTAGATACCTGGGACCTCCCTTAATCTTCACTGGGGTTTGGCACAAAGTTTTGGGTTTGGAAATCCCTAGCCTCTGCATAACAAAACCTCTTGATATGCTAAAACAGCACACTGGCTGCACAGAGAGACAGAAACTATAGTACATATGGTGCAAGGTCAGGCAAGTCCAGCTTGAACACCCAGTAGCCCAGGGGTGTCAAACTGGCGGCCCTCCAGCTGTTGCAGAACTACAAGTCCCATCATGCCTCTGCCTGTGAAAGTCATGCTTGTAATTGTCAGCCTTGCAAGCCTTGCTTGTAATTGTAATTGTCAGTCTTGCAAGCCTTGCAATTCCTCATGGGAATTGTAGGGCACCAGTTTGACACTTGTACCCCGAGTAGCCCATCCACCTAATGTGGTCAGAAACTGTTTGCAGTTGGGCCTGGTCACTATGGTTTAAACATTTTTTTGAATAGCAGTATTGAGGGCATCAGCCACAACCATTAATCCTCCTTTCAGGATTAGATTATTGGAGGCACATTGGTCATCATAGAGGATTCTGTCACCATCAGGATCTGTGCAAAGAATTTATTAAGCACTATCTCCTAAAAGTTTTGGGCTCCATTGGGAATGGTGACAGGGGATCAATCATTTTATCCTTGTATTAGGTATCTAAAAGGGTGGCCTCCCCAAAGTTCTTTTTGAGCATAAAAGACCCTTTTTTCTGCATATTGCCTGCAGTAGTGGATCCTGAGTCCTTGATGTTGCTGAGAACAACACTGTATTCAACTATCTGTCCCATGTACAGCTAAATACAGTTGAAACATCCCGCTTGAAGCTTGCGCAATTTTCTCTTGTTCATCCCCTCCAACACTACAGCCCTCCTCATTCTCCTTGTATCCCTCCTTAGCCTCCTGTCTGCCTCTGCCTCACAGGGATGGAGGTAGAGAGCAAATGTTTCCCATGGCCAAGGAACAGCAGTGAGTCCTCCTCTTCCAGTGCCTGGACTATGATACCACACAGTGTGTGCTCCAGGAGGAACACAAGAGGCATTGTGTTCTAGCCACTTGCCGCCCAAGTCTATATATACACTTGGCTGCATATATATATATACAGTATATATACAGTAAATGTCCTAGCCCTGGGCAACATGTGGTTATACCAGGATTATGGCTGCAGCTCTGACCCAATGTATTTTCTGTTCCCCAGGCATACAAGCAGAAACACAGCATGGCAGTATTTAGCCTGATGAGGATGGGACTGCTGGTTTTGAAGAGTCCTCAGCCTCTGAGGTAATAGAATTATCTTCTTTATTCTCAATATCTGAAAGGAGCAGTGCTTGTACATGATTCAGATCATCCTCCTTCAGCAAGTCAGTGATTGTATGATGAAATAATTCCACTGACCCATCATAGCCAGTTGGTGGGGCTATGGGGGGATTATCAGCAGAAGAGGAGGAACGGGGCACATTGTACACTTGTTGATAACTGGCTGCTCTGTGCCTGGGAGGGAGTAAAAGAAGAAGGTTTTGTCAGCTATTCAACTACTTCTTTTGTATGCTGTTGCTGTATAGCATGGCTACTCTGTGACATTAAAGTAATAAAGTGGTACAGGACCGAGTAATTAAACCTGAACCATTAACGTTTTTACTTCATTGTACAAATGAAACAACAGAGCAATACAAGATGTCTATGACCCCATATTTGTTAAATGCTTGTAAATCTTTGATTCCATTATACTAGGGAAAACGTTTAATACCTACTATCTCACAGTGGCTACGAAGGGTTGACGAGCTCCATCTAATGGAAGAAATAACCTGTAGAAATAAAGGGCTAACCAGGAAATATATTAAGACATGGGCAAAATGGTTTGAATTTAAGGAAACTAAACTATATTATGAAATGATATCAGACTCTGATGGTAAATCAGAGTATGACTTATTAATTAATATTGAATAATCTTATAGTTTCTGTACCTTCCCAACAGTTCTATATTTACATTTGTTGTAGGACCCCCCAACCTCCCCCTTCTTTTTCTTCTTTTGGATTTTTTATTTTTCCTCCTTTTTTTTTTTTTTTTTTAGTGGTTCCCGTCCCCCTCCCTCTATTTCTATATTGGAGGAGAGGGGATGGGAACGGACAAGATAAATTGCATTGTATATTTTTTAAGATAATGTTTGACATTTTCTGAAATACTGAAAATAATAATAGTAAAAAAAAAAAAATCCTCTTTTGTATGCTGTTGTAGTAATAAAGTGGTTTGAAAAAATAAAATTCTAAATCTGAATGGTTCTTTGTCCAAACTTACTGTGAAGATGAGCTGTTGTCAGACTAAGCTGTTGTCAGACCAAGCCCCATAGCATGTGAAACTATACAGGAGGAGGACCAAAGGGTCATTGAGGATCTTCTGGCCCTTTTGGACAAAGGAGCAGGTGATGTTGATGAACCAAGGGACAAAGAAAGTATTAAACTTAGACAGGTTGATCTTAAAATTAAATCTAAGAAAATGCTACCCCTGTCAAAGAATAGGACCATTGGTCAATTTCTTGACGTAGTAAGTAATGATCTGAAAAGCTTAAACTGGGATGGTTTTAATAGGGATAACTTGAGTAAACAAGAAAGAGTCGCCCTCAATGAATTAAAGAATGCCAAGGGCATAGTTATTAAGAAGAGTGATAAAGAACGGTAACTTGGTTTTGATATATGAGGAAAAATATGTCCAAGAGGTTAGAAGACAACTGGGCAATCTCGACATATATACCAAATGCTCTCCTGTTCCCCTTTTCCCAGTTTAGTGGAGGCATTAGGAAATAAATTGACCCTAGCACAAGAAGAAGGTCTCATTACCAAGAAGGAACTAAATTATCTGAATGTCTCTGACTTTAATATCCCAGTCCTTTACACCATCCCCAAACTTCGTAAAGACTTTGTTAACCCCCCCAGGTAGGCAATGGTAAAAGACAATGGTTCCTGCACTGGAATCATTTGTAAGAGATACCAAGGATGTCCTCAATAAGCTTGATAACAGAGGTAGACGAGACATGGCTTCTTGTAAGTATCGATGTAGAATCAGTTACAAAGCAGTTGAATTCTTTTTGGACAAATTCTATTTAGAGACATGGCATCAAAATGAATTTATTTTTGATCTGTTAAATTTTGTCTTACATAATAATTTCTTTGAAATCAATGACGCCTATTACCAACAGGAATCGACACCTCCATGGGTGCGCTTTGGGCACCCTTATATGCGTGCTTGCACCTTGGGATGTGGGAAGAGCTGGAGGTCTATAAATCTGACTTCTTTGATAGAGTGGTGGGGTTTTGGATTAGATATAGTGATCCTATCTTGGTAGTCTGGAGAGGAACCGAGGCAGAACTACATACATTTGTTAAGGAACTCTACGATCGTAATATAAGGCTGACATTTGTTTCGGACCCTGCCTCGATTCCTTTCCTTGACCTCATGATCACCAAAAAGGATGGTAGGTGAATGATCTCAACCTTTAGCAAACCCACAGCAGCCAACACCCTCCTTCAGGCAGATAGTTTTCACCATAAATCACTGGTGAAAGGTATCCCAATAGGCCAATTCCTCTGTATGAGAAGGAACTGAACAAGTGAAATTCAATTTAAAAAAAGGCCCATGAAATGTATGCTAGATTCAGAGAAAGAGGCTATAGTCAAAAGGTGTTAAGGGCAGCCAAGAAAAGGGGCGATGAGTAAAGACAGACTTTCACTTCTGGGACAATTAAGTCAGACTTCTCCTCCTCCTCCTTTTTCCTTGTCAAAAGAAGTTTATTGAGTATACAATGTTATAAAGATACATAAAGATACATAAAGTAAGTTTACAAGGATCTATAAAGTAAGCTCATTGTTTTACAGTAGGGTTTATATAGGTAAATATCATGAAATTTCAAATATTAAACATTGGGTTCACGTAAACCTAAATTAAAGATATATATCATTTCCTTAGTTACTTTTGTAGGTATTTAAATGATTTATACCTACTATACATATTGTTTACAAGTAGAGTGTATATAGGTCAAATAAATTCTGATAATGAGCTTTAATCGTAAGGTGGAGAAAAGGAAAGAGAAAGAAGAAAAAGGGTTGAAAGGTAGAGGTATGGTCCACAAGGTTGTCCCGCTCGTCAGTTTATTATTCTTTTTAGTTCTCTTTGAAGCCTTAGAATGGGTGTCTCTGTAAGTCATTTAATCTGTTACCATGGCAACAGGACAGAGTCATTGAAATTTGACTGGAACTGTTGTTTTATCCAAGGATGCCAAAGTTTTTCAAATTTTGGAATTTGATTTTGATCGATGGCTACCATCTTAGCATGGGACATTGTATTATTCATTCTGTGAATTGTTTCTGCTAGTACCAATGTAGGAGATTTCCATGCCTTGGCCACTGTTTGTTTTGCAGCCGTTATTAATTGGATCATAAGTTTGAATTGAGAGAGTGTTAACCATTCCGGTTTTAGATTAAGTAAAGTTAAATATGGATCTGGTTGTATTATTTTTTTAAATATTTTAGATGCAATCACGAAGACTTCCTTCCAGAAGGTTTGGATTACTGGGCACGTCCACCATATGTGTAAATATGTGCCTATTTCTGGGCATCCTCGAAAACAAAGAGCTGAGGTATTAGGTGAATATTTTGCCACTCTAGCGGGTACAAGGTACCAGCGAGTTAGGACTTTATAATTTGTCTCCAGTGCCAAGATGTTGGGTGAAGATGACTTAGATGTGAGCCATATATTAGACCAGTCCGTGTCTTCTAAAGTTCGTCCCAGGTCCTCCTCCCACCTCTGAACGTAAGAGGGTCTATTAAGATTTGCTACTCCATATAATTGATTATAAAGTGATGAAATTGTACCTTTAGCAAATGGATCTTTTGTACAGATTGATTCAAAAATTGATAATTGGGATAATGGTGTATCCCCCTTTAGGAATGGTGTATAGAAATTTTTGATTTGGAGATATCTAAATATCTCAGAGTTTGGTAGATCATATTTTTCTCTAAGCGATGGGAATGAAAGGAATGATTTAGATGCTATGAAGTCATTTAGTGTCTGAATGCCTGATGTTGTCCAAGCTTTAAAAGAATTTGGGTAGATCCATGCCGGATAAAAGGCCGGATTTCTGATAAAAGAAAGGAGAGGATTGTGTGGAGATTGTAACTGATATTTGGTTTTTAGTTTATCCCAGAGAGATAAGAAGTGTTTAGTTATGGGATTATGAATTTTAAAGCGGTCTTTAGGATCAAGCCATAATAAATTTGATATTAATAGAGGGTTATTTTCTGAAGCCTCTATAAATACCCATAATGGGATTTCCTGTTTTGCATGGTATTTGGACAGACTGGCCAAATGTGCTGCTCTGTAGTAGTTAGTAAAATTAGGGTATCCCAGGCCTCCTTTATTTTTGGGAAGATGTAGTGTGTGTATAGGTATACGTGGTTTAGAAGATCCCCATATAAACGAAGTTGCTCTTTTTTGTACTATTCTCAAAAAATAGGAAGGAATTGGAATAGGGAGGACTCTGAATAGATAAAGCAATTTGGGTAGAATAGTCATTTTGATTGCATTAATCTTCCCTATCCAGGATAAAGGAAGTTGCGACCATTGTTTTATTAGGTTTGTGATCTGTCTTAATACAGGAGGATAATTGGTTGAGAATAAGTCAGAATGAGATGCTGTTAAATGAATTCCAAGATATGGGATTGATTTTTCTGCCCATGTGAATGGGAGTGCAGCCCTAGCCGGGATCAATTCCATGTTTGTGAGTGAAATATTAAGCACCAGGCATTTCTTAGGATTAATCATAAGGCCGGACAGGGCTGCAAATCCATCAAGAGCTGGTATTAAGTTAGGACCAGAGACCTGTGGTGATGATAGAAAAAGTAATATATCGTCTGCAAATATACATAATTTGTGTGTAATACCTCCTACTTCAATGCCAGTTATAGTTTGGTTTGTTCTGATGTATTGGGCCATGGGTTCGAGTATAAGGGCAAATAATAAGGGAGATAATGGGCAACCCTGTCGGGTACCTCTTTCGATATTAAAGGCTTCAGATTTGTATCCAGCATATTTTATATAGGCTTTGGGTTTATTATATAATGCTTTGATCCATGTTAAAAAGTGGGGTCCAAAACCCCATTTTTGTAATGAATATTGCATATATTGCCAGGATACTGTGTCAAATGCCCTCTTAATATCGAGAGATAGAAAACATAAAGGGATTTTCCGTTTTTTAGCAATATGTGCCAATAACACTGCCCTGCGTATATTATCGCCTGCCTGTCTATTTGGCATGAAGCCTACTTGATCTCTATGTATTAATTTTCCTATAATGCTATTGAGGCGTTTTGCTATTATTTTTGCTAATAATTTAATATCGAGGTTTAACAGAGAGATAGGCCGATAATTCACACAGGAAGTATCATCAGAAAGGGGTTTTGGGATCATACAAACAATTGCCATTAGTGTTTCTTGCCGAAAAGAATGTCCAACTAGAAGTTTGTTAAAAGTTTCAGTGAGAATGGGAGAGAGTATTTCTGAGAATGTTTTATAGTATAAAGCCGAGTAGCCGTCTGGGCCTGGTCTTTTGTTAAGTTTTAGGTCTTTTATGGCGTTAGCAACTTCATCTATAGTTATAGGCTCATCCAAACTGCTTTTTTGATTCTGAGATAACTCAGGTAAGGTTATTTTTGAGAAGAAGGATTCAGCTTCTGTAGGATTAAATTCATTGTTTGTCTTGTATAAAGTTGCGAGATGTGAGTGAAATTTATGGACTATTTTAACTGGATTACAAGTGTAAACATTTTTTGATAATTTCAAACGTATTGGTTTGAAAGATTTGTTAGTTGAATTTAATGCCCGAGCCAAATATGTACCTGGTTTGTTTGTATTCATGTAGAAATTGTGTTTGGAGCGTTTGAGGGATTTATCAACTGACTCAGTGAGAAATAGATCGTATTCCAATCTAGATTTTTCCAGATGAGATTTTGTACTTTGAGATGGATTATCTTGAAATGATATGTAGGCTGCATTAAAATTGAGCTCTAGTTTTTTTGCTAGATTTTTGCGTTCCCGTTTAAATAGTGCCATTTGTCTTTGTATTGTACCACGCAAGACAGGCTTATGAGCTTCCCACAGTGTTATTGGGGAGATGTCTGTTGTATTATTAATTGATATGTATTCCTTTAAAGCTTGTTCAATGGCCATCTGATGTAGTGGGTGTTTGAGCATTATGTCCGGTAAGTACCACGTTGGGTCATGCGCTTTTGGTATGGCTGAGGCTATAGTAGTGTATACTGCATTATGGTCAGACCACGGAATCGGAATTATATCTGATGCAATAATTTCTGGTATCATTCCTATTGTTAGAAAAATATGATCTATTCTGGTGAAGGTTTGATGAGGGTGCGAGAAATAAGTGAATTTCTTTTTCATTGGGTTACTTTCTCTCCATGAATCTACCAGATTGTATTTGGAAAGAAGTTGAGAAAAAGGTAATCTAGAGGTTATTTTGGATGGTGTAAAAGGTGATTTATCTAGAAATGGGAGGAGGACCTGGTTCGAATCCCCACACATTATCACTGTTCCTATTTTGTGTGTATTAATCACTTGTAATATATGTGAGAGGAATGGTGTAGGTTGTTTGTTAGGAGCGTAGTAGGAAATCACCGTGATTGCTGTATCCATTATATAACCCATGAGTATCAGGTATCTACCTTCTGGGTCTTTAATTTCTGATGATAAGGTGAATGGTGTGGATCGGTGAAATGCAATTAGAGTTCCCCTTTGCTTGGTACAGGCAGAAGCCATGTAAATTTGTTGATAAAAAGGAGAAATATATTTTGGAGTAGAATCTTTGGTGAAGTGTGTTTCTTGGAGGCATACTATGTGAGCCTTCTTGTTATGGAAAGTACGGAAGGCTTTGGTCCTTTTTTGAGGGACATTTATTCCCTGAACATTCAGGGAAAGTATATTCAGTGGTGCCATGGCAATAGATCAAATAGTTTTGACTTACTTTTTGTTATGCAGAGCTGACTGCGCAGATCAACCTGTGTGGACTGAAGAGATGAATAGATAGAAAAGAAACCAGTGAATTCTGGAGTAAAGAGTAAACAAAAAACATATGAGATTAGATGATACATTGTATAAATTATTTTTTGCAAGTAATCACAATTTACCCGTGAAAGAGAATAAATATCTCTCTCAGGGGAATAAGTGCCTTCGTCACACTCCCACATAATATGGTTGGGAGAATGAGGAGGGCTAATGGGGGTACACGGATCTTCCGCTTACAGGAGAGAAGTGCTATGTCAAAAGACATCAAAATGATGTTTCATTAATTGGAGTGCAGAATATAGTTTTTGTTGAAATTATTTATTCCAGGGTGGTTGTATATGGTTAGTCTTACCCTAGGCTAAATAATTCAGTTAGAAAGGTACTGTTAATAACTTTGGTATTGATGAAGATAGTTTGAATTATTTTGGGATTTTAACCCTTTTAGAGTAAACAATTACATATTTTATTCATATGTAACTGTTTAGATATGTTAATTCATAAAATTTAGGTTGTATTGCTTCAGATTAGAATAAACAAAAACATAATTCTAGGAACTAGTTAGGTAATAATATATTTGTTTTAAGAAAAGAAAGAAAAAGCTTCCATTACTTCTGGATTATTGAACATATTTGTCCTAAAAAGTAATAAATCTATTGTTATTACCTGATAATATATAACTGAACAAGAATTTCCTTATTTCACTTATATATTCTAAGGCTATATGAATCAGAAGTAATAAGAAATATAACTGGAATGTAACATGATCCCACACAGTGTGTGACTATCAGAATGCAGTTACATTCAGTTATAAATATAGGTTTTTTATAGAGAACCATCTCTTAGTATAATATATGAAGAGATATCAGGAATTAGGATGTCAGTCCATTGAATCTTCTTGGTCCATGGATGATGTGGCATAACGGCCTCTTTTGTGAGAATGATGATTCCCATTTTGTTCTGAAATTTTCTGGGTGCTGCCTGAAGGTGAAGATGACGCCATTCTTCTGCGTGTGGGAGTGTTGCTGCTTGTGGGTTCTGTCAGATTTAATTTTAAAAGGGTTTGTTGTAGTTCATCTGCTGATCTGCTTCTGTAAATTGTACCTTGGTAGTTAAATCTGACTGAAAAGGGGAAGCCCCATTGATACATAATGTTGTGGCGTTGCAGTTCCATTAGTTGGGGTTTCATGGATCGTCTTTTAGTAATAGTAAGTTGGGATAGGTCAGCAAAAATTTGATAATTGTGTCCTTGAAAATTAAGTTCCTTTTTTTCTCTTGCAGCAATTAGTATTTGTTCTTTCGTTCTGTAATAATGAAATTTTGTGATTATATCACGTGGGGGTCCATCTTTCTTTTTGGCTGTGAGGGCTCTGTGTACTCTGTCCAGTTCTAAACGTTCAATAGGGATATCTGGATTTAGTTCTTGTAATAGAGCAGTAATAGTAGATTGCAGGTCTGTCACAGTTTCAGGTATTCCCCTTATGCGCAAGTTTGAACGTCTGGCTCTATTTTCGTAATCTTCGAGCTTAGTTTGAAGTATTAAATTCTCTTTTTTTAATTGTTCCAATTCTGTTATATTTTCTTGGGTTGTAATTTCAATTTCATCCATTTTTATTTCTAAGGCTGCGGTGCGGTTTCCCAGCTCTCTTATTTCTTTGGTTAGGCTTTTTGTTATTTTTTCTGAGGTTTGTTTTAAAGCCTTATGAAGCATCTTTTCAAATTGTAATAATATTACTGGGGATACTGAGGAGGCTTGTGGAGAAGTTTGTGAGAGGATTTGTTCTGTATCTGACTCAAATGGAGAGTCTTGCTGTGACATTTTCTGTCTGTGAGAGCGCCCTGATGCTGTATCTTGTGAGGTGACTGGAGCTGCTTCAGCTGCAGTGAGTGCCTGTGAGCTCTTTGTGAGGTGATTTTTATTTCTGCCACGGTTTCCTCCCAGTACCATATTTCCTGCCCAAACTTTCACAGTTTGTTCCCTGGGGCAAAAAGGTTCAAATGGATACCTTTTGAGCCTGCAGGCTCCGCTTTGTCCTTCTCTTCTCTCCTCAGCGGTGTGGAGCTCTAACAATGCATGTCTGCTCCGCTAGGCTCCGCCTCCTGCCCTCTCCTCCTCCTTTTTCAAAACAGACTCGACAACATGAACCTGTAAGATTCATTACACAATACGGCTCACAATGGCGCATGTGAGGGAGATCCTAAAAAAAAACATAGGTCCACCCTCTCCCGGTGCACAACTTTGTTGGGCATAGTTGGAGACTATCCACATATGGTAGCACGCAGAGCCCCAAATCCCTCGGATATGCTCATTCAGTTGGAATTCATACAAACAACCAGTGACTCTTGGTTGACAGATTTTCCAAGAACCATTGGAATGTTTTCGTGTGGACATTGTCAGATCTGCAAGTTTCCTGAGTGTACTGATACTTTTTCTAACACAAACAACGGTAAAGTTTACAAGATCAAAAGCCTAATTAACTGTGCAACCATGAAGGTGATTCACACCCTGCAATGTTCTTGCAATAAGACCTATATAGGCAGGACTAAACGTCAACTTTGTGTACACATTCGTGAACACCTAGGTAATATTAAACATAAAGAACCTAAAAGTCCTTTGGCTCAGCACTTTCTTCTTCACCACCAGTCCAAACCAGATGGACTGGTGGTTAAAGGGATCTATGCCCTCAAACTCAGCAAAAGACGGGGTGACTTTGATAAAGTGCTCCTTCAAAAGGAAAAATTCTGGATTTTCTAAATTAGATACTTTGATGCCACATGGACTCAACAAAGGGATGAATTTATATGTCTTTTTAGACTCGTTTCTGTTTTCCATGTGGCATCGAGTTTTGTTCTGAATTTCATGTATTCACTTTTTTCAACCACTTTTTTCAATTTCTTTGATCAAATTTCTTTCCCAGCTCTTTCCAGACTTTGTATCCTTGTTTGTATCAATATTGTTATGAACGTGTCTACATTATACACGATTGAAGCATTTGTCACTTTATCTGTGTCCTGTATACTGTGTTCTATATGTCCGTTTATTTTGTTCCCCTGACTAAGGCTCAGTGTTCTATGTTATGTTGTGTTTTGATTTTAATCAGCCCTTTTATAGATAGAATTCCCTGATATAAACCCTTCTTTCACTGTTAACATTACAAGTTATTCATTGTTTCATGTAAACAAACAAGGTTAATTGATCTCCCTATGGGAAGACAGAAACTGAGTCATAATTGGTATTTAAAACTGTCTCAGCCAGGGGGCGCTATTCCTGAAGAAGCAAGGGTTTCCCCGTGAATCTAGTTGACGTCACTCCCCCCTCCAGGTGAACGTCTGTAACGCAGAGCACCGTGCACCAGCGCCTAGTATCCACGGCATGGATCTTTGCTGGCACTTTAGTGCGGGACACGGCATTCCAGGTAATTGTACCCAGCAGCTACTCTAACGGCCATCTCATCTTTCATCCACCCTCAGCTATTTGACATCCACTTCCACTGAACACTATTGCTATTTCCACCGTAAGGGAAATGGACTACTGAAAATAGCAGATCACGGCAGACCACTTGTAGTATATCATTCTCTACATCGGGGTAAGGTAGACTATAATATATACCTACCCATTATGCTCCTGTTATGTAATCTGTTTGCCCTCTGCATTTGATGATCGCCGTGCAGGCTACTTTCTTGTGTCCTTTGGATTTCAACATATTTTAGTGCTCACGAAATGGATATTCATTTGCTTTAACCCAGTATGCCAATACCTCTTTGCCATATATCCCTAACAGCCATCAACAGCATACCTTGTCAATAGTTTTTCAAATCGTACGATTTTTCATGACTTTAAGTTATACAGGTTCCTGCTTCATTCCATAATAGGACTGCCTGGCCCCACATCTAGTTTCGCCACACTGCTTACATTTATACAGCATTCTTATGGCCCATATATTTATGCACGTGTAGTGAAGATGTTCCCTTATTTGTTTGTTAGTCTGTCAGTCTGTCTGTATTTGTCTGTCCAATGACAATGTTGTCATTAGATGGTGAACAGTGCAGGTTTAATTTATTTTATACTTTTGTATAATTGATCATTGTGTATTCATACAATTAATATATTTATATTTTGGTATAATAAATTAGCTTAATTTTTCAGACACTTTATCTTTGTGGCTCTATATGTGGCATCTTTTTCTATGCCTCTCTCTGTGGTGTAGTTTATTTTCTTTAATGCATGGCTAGCCACTGAGCCCCACCCAACTACAGGATGAGTAGATGAGTATTTAGTTTGCTCTATTGTTTAGTTTGGATTCCATACTCTTTTCTGTCTTTTCTAAGCCGTGATTGTTACTGCTCTGGGTTTGTTGGATTTCCCCAAAGTTCATGCAATTGTTTACTTAATGTTGTTAAGGAGTGTCCTTGGCAGATAGAGTAAAGACTGCTCTTTCCTGTCTGGAAAATCGCTGGTAGTCGTGGGCTAATCTGCACAGGTTCAATTTGCTAGAGGTTTGATGTAAAAAACTGAATATAATTCAAATCTTGAAAATGAATTCAGGCCTTTTTCAAGGTTAATAATACAAGGGTTGTTAAATAAAAGGCTTGGAGAGCTGGGCACTGCTAGGGGGACATTTACCAATGCAAAACAAATGTAAAAAAAAAATGTTCAGAGGGCAGACGGCCCTGAATTTTAAGGGCTCCGTTTACCTTTTTTTTTTTCTTCAAAATTTTAGCTCCCCTGTGTACCAATATACAATTAATCATGAATGTACCTCTGTTGCAGAAAGATAAAAATCTTCTTTGATTGTGAGAACAAGACCTTACCTTAGTTCCTGCTGTATTTTTTAGAAAGCTTAATCACTTTCCAGTATGTAGATTTAGGATGGAGAAACCAGTAAGACACAGGAAAGAGTTTTGGACCTTTTGGAGCTTTTCTGCTCATCATGCACAGGGCAGAAAATTCATTTGAATGAACTGCCCTATGCTTCACAAATGCTCCAAAGAGGCTCCAGAACTCTTTTTTTGAGTGGAGCCTGGTGCGTTTCTTTACCTGGCTTTTTGGTGCATTTGCAGCATGTTTGACGTGCAACAAAATGCATGGCAAACATACACCTATTAACCATGCTTGGGGTGCCATTAACATTTGCATTTGCAGCACATTTCTGAAATGCACGGCAAAGCGCACATTTTTTGTTCAGAAACATGCATATGTGAATGGAGCCTCATTGTTCTTGTGTAAACACACCAATTTCACTTGCAGGCCCCATTCATTCCTAGCATAGTGGGGTCGTAAGTTTTTTGTTACTTGTTTTTCCCATGACATGCATAGCGCACTCCAAAGATTTTAATTGCTGTCATACATCCAGCAAAGTATTGGGATAGTTTGGCATGTTGCGAGTTACAAGTTTTTTTACTGTGCATTTTGCTGCATTTGATGCTCACTTTTTCATGTGTAAAAATGTGTGGTTGCTTCCGCGTTTCAGGTGCTATTAACAATCAATGGCACTGAAAGCGCGACTAATATATTTTAGGTGTATAAAGGTGGCCATACACTATACAATCTTATTGTACAATCTCCTTTAGGTCACCCATCAACTATGTAGTGCAAGGTTCTGCCTGATTAGATACAGAGTGATTGGATAGATGGTGTGTCCTCCTAGTATATAGTTTTGGTAAATCTAAAGGAGATTGTACATAGAGTGTATAATCAGATTGTATAGTGTATGGCCACTTTTATACACTTAAACTTACCTAGTTGTGCTTTCAGTGCCATTAATTGTTAACAGCATACCAAACACAGAAGTAAACACACATTTTGCCACATGAAAAAACAGCAGCAAAATGCACAATAAATATGTGCAACTCGCACCACGCAGAAAATGTCCAATGAGCTACTTTGCCACGTGTAGTGCAGCCCATTGCAAACAACAGGCTGCACTATGTGTGCCATTGAAAAAATGAGCCAAAAAACATACACTCTCACTACTCTAGATGTGAATGGGGCCTAAATGTGAAATTGGTATGTTTACACACAAACACTGAGGCTCCATTCACATCTGTATGTTTACAAATGCATGGCAAGCCAGAGTGCAAAAGCATGCTTTGAAAAAGTGTGAACTTTCTCTGCCGAAGAGTGGACAGCAGGTTGGTGCCTGAGTCCCAAACAATCCTGGCACAACATGGTGTGTGCTTAGCCACCTCCCACTCTGACTCTGAAGAGCTGAGAGAATCTCTGACCCATTGTGGCCCCTCTCCCTCTGGCAAGGCAGAATGGTAGAATTTTCCCCGGCCATTGCATAGGCTATGAGGTGCTTAGGGGTGACTAGTGGTTCTACTGATTCACTAGATGAGACAAATGAGGTGAAGGGAGTAGAGGTGACTGAGTTGTCACCATAA
The DNA here is from genome assembly GCF_042186555.1 of Aquarana catesbeiana. Lineage (NCBI taxonomy): Eukaryota > Metazoa > Chordata > Amphibia > Anura > Ranidae > Aquarana > Aquarana catesbeiana. The sequence goes on from NC_133328.1 coordinate 431,831,182, forward strand.
GGTTGCACAATATGAGGTGGCACCCCCAGTTGCAGAGGGGTACTCTGTTGTTCTGATGCCCTCTGATATTTGAGGTGAGTTCTTTTGAGGCTCAAAGGCTGATTGGCAGCTGGTCTTCAACAGAAATTCTGATGGTGGAGATAGCCCAGAACTCGTGGTTCAAGTTTACTTTGTTACAAGCTGTCACCAGAGTGCAGCCATTAGGACTGCCCCAACAAGGGGATTGCGGGAACAGAAAAGCTGCAGTGTGGAAACAAAACATTAGGCAAAAAAGTATTCAGTTCCAGGCAGAGATTGTGGGCAGGCAGCAGGCAAGAGAGTGATCAGGTTCAAGCAGAGGTTGAGGGCAGATATCAGGAAAGAAAGTAGTCAGATCAATCCATGTCACCAACAAAACAGGCAATCAGTAGTGTAGTATAGATGTTTTACACAAAGTAGAGCAGCTTGCAAAAAGACAGCACCAGTCCTTTTCAAGGGTTGCAGTTAAATACCATTTAGGTTGGAGGACACATTGGCATTGGACGTCTTGGCAGGGATATTGTGAGGAATAATGGAAGCCCTGGAAAGGATTCTGCAAGCAATATTGGAAGTCCTCGTAGGGACTCTGAGAATAAGAGTTCTGGGAGTCCCTGTAGGGTATGTGCGCATGCCATAAATAGCTCTGAGTGGTCTTCTCCCCCGAGCCATGCCTCCCGCCGTCATCTTCTCCTGGTGCCGTCTCTCCTGTCACTGCCTACTTCTCCCGCTGCTGTGTTCTTCCTTGCTGCCGGGGGACCCCTTGCAGTTTTTTTTTTGTGATTTTTTCGAATGGCATTTTTTTTTTACTTTCAGTGGGGAAGTCGCTGATGACTCATTGGTTGTTAAGAACGCAGCAGATGGCTTCCCAGCCCCCCGGTTAGCAACCAGCTATATACAGTGTTAAAATAATAACCGCAAAACACATCAAAAATTGCATCATAAACGCAATTGCGTTTTATGTGCAATTCCATAGAAATCTATTACTTGCAAATCACGTGAAAAAAGTCCCCGCATTTCCAAAAATGCACTGGCCGCAAAACGCATAGCTTTGAACTAGTACCATAGGAAACCATGTTAAATGGACTGTAGAGTGTTTCTGCAAACTGCAAAATGCACTAAAAAATGCATAGGTGTGAACCTAGGGTCAGGGCCAGTTAGCACTGGAGCGATGTGGGAACCCTGCGAAACCAGTGCGGGTTCCCGCTTTGCATACAACTCGCAGGCAGTTCACACTGCCATATGCGAACTGCTGGGAGTGTCAGTAGAAAGCTAATGACACCACAAATCAGTTTGCATATTGCAGAGCGAATGGCAAATTTAGACAACACTCATGTGATCCAATTCTGCTGCGGACCAAAAAAAGGGTCCTGTTTGAGTTTGTTCAGAATACGATGCAAATTCAACCATACAACCTGTATGGCAGAGTTTGCATCACACAGACATTACATGTTATTTTCTGTGTGGGGCAAATCACATCCGATATCAGACAGCACAGCAGTGTGAACCGGCCCTAAGGCACCTTTCATACTTGTGCGACTTGTCTTGCGACTCCTGCGTCCATAGACCTCAAGATTACACTGGCATTGCTTCAAATCACATCAAATTTGCAGCAAAAAGTGATGCAAAATCGTGGGACTTTCAGGTCACACAAGTGTATGAAAAGTCGGCCATGTGTGAAAGGAACCTAATGAGATTCATTGATAACACCTTTGAATTAGGCCCTTTTGCACTTGTGCAACCAATGACTGTGTAATCTTGCGGTATATGAACCTCAAGTTGCATCAAAGTCAAACCAACGTAGCGCAGGCACAAATTTGACCCACTTGCAGGATGCACAAGTGAGAATAGTGCCTAATTCAAAGGCAATATCCCCATGAATCTCATTCACACAGCTGCAAACTGAAAGTCACACTATTTTGCTGCCACTTTGCTGCTGCAACTTGGCCCCAACTTCTAGGAATGCCTGTGTAATATTGCGCCCTATGTACCTCAAGTCACATGAAAGTCACACCAAAGTAGTACAGGGACTACTTTGAAGTTGTTGCAACTTGAAGTAGCACAGATATGAATGGTTATCATTGAGAATCATGGGGTACAACTTGTCATGCAACTCCAAGGTCCAAATTTGCTGGAAAAGTTGCCCAACTGTAAAACAAGTCATATATATTTTAATAGAAAGGAGCTCTCATTTATATTTGCATAGTCCTTACTGATTTACATCAGCAGAACAAATGCAGGAAGTGATGTGTGCACATGGGCCAGAAGCAAATGTGTAGTGATGCCAAAAAAATCAATGAACCCCACCCACACTATCTAATCAATCTAACTACCACATCCACCCCTACATTTAGTAAGCACAAGTACATATCCTACACTTACCCGGAAAATGAGTAGCACCTCCTCTTTGCTAAAGAGGGACCTCGCAATGCCCACCTAGATGGAGATCCTGACCAGCACAGGAACTTCTGGGTGATTACAATGACTCATTTCGAGGTCAGAAGGTGAAACCATGCTCTTTTGATCGCAGCTGCGAATATTTGATCGCAACCACGATTATAATTTTTTTTTGTTTATTTGCAGATATGTGAATCTGTATTTCTACATATAATGATATTTGAAGGTAAACTTAAGGGAGTTCGATAAGAAATGGTGTCCCCGGGATAGCAGCAGGTGAATTACAAAGACAAAGGCCCAGTTTGAACCCTGGTTCCCACTGATAGTGGGAGGAAATTGTGCAAGTTCAACTGAACTCACACGATTTAATTCCCGCATGTCAGTCCCGACTGCAGGGGGGAGGGATTTCAGAGACATCTGTGCAGGTTTCTGCACTGATGTCAATAAAAATCGCACCCCGAAGTAGTCACCAAAAAGTAGTACAGAAACTACTTTTGGAAATTGCAGCGCTGCACCAATTAGAAGGGTGCAATTGCCGCCAATTTGATATGTCAAATCGCACTAATGTGAACCAGGGCTGACACATACAACACTGCCTATCCACCAGCTGAATTCATTACCTGCAATTCTCCACAGCTATTACATATAAAGATTGCACCTTTATCATTTACTTGCAGGTGTGCTGGAGAGATTAGTTTTTTTTGGTGCACAAATACATATAGAAATTATAAGATATAAAAGAAAGATATTGCACTTCCCCAAAACCACCACCCCCAAAACTAATTAAAAAGAAGAAAGAAAAGAGAAAAAAAATAAAGGATGAAAAAAAACACAACAAACAAGCTCAATAATGTACTTTTATTTTGCCAGCAGAAACAAAATTATGTACATTCATTTACTAGCTTCAAAAATTTTCTTACAGGATATATGGTACTACATTTAGCAAAATAGTTAGCAATTGGGTTTTAAGGGCCCTGCTCATAGGAGCTTACAATCTAAAATTTGTCTAAACCTTAGAGTGGACATAGCTTTATTTTCAGTGTATAATGGGTAACATTTCATACAACTACTCACCCACCAGCCCACATTTTTCTCTGCAAGATTATAGAAACATACTTAACAGTCATTACTCTTATAAAGCATTCCAACATGATTAAAAAAGGCACATATTCAAAATATAACACCCACTACCAGCCCACAATCCACACACATACATAAGTGACCATTTTCTGCTGAAAGCTACATTTCTGTGTACATGATTAAGCAATGAAATCAAAGGAGTACAAGGTCATCAGATTCTCCCAAACCATGTTCGCATGGTCAGACAGGAACAATACACACACAACATTGACAGCATGGCCTCATAAACCCAGTTTTGATGGAAAAAATGCACAAGAATTTCAGCAAACAAACAGCCCTAGTTGGGCATTTGTCAATATGCACAATATCATTCCTTCTCCCCCCACAAATCACAGCAAAAAACCTGGCCTTTTCAGACCAAACAAACCCCTCCCTACTGCAGCCCTTTGTATAAGATAGGTTGTATTGCTAGCACACTGACACACGCCCAATAGAAGTACATGCCCACCAGTATCTTTCAATCTGTCTTGTCATGTATGTCTAATGTGTTTGCACCTGATGATCAGGAACACATAATACTAATTGCAACTGTGTTAGCTCTTGGCTATGTGCAACTACAACTACAGGCCAAATATCGAAGTCCATTTGCATGCACATAAACAAAGCAACAGTTTGCTAAGCATATGTACCCGTGCAGTGTAAACCCTACAATTTTAAATGTCTAAGTTCCTGGGCATGATTAGTGCTAACAAACATTAACATCAGTCCCTGGCTGCAATGAGCTTCCAATCTAAAGTCCAAAACTAACTTTCTTACATTAGAGACTATTTCGACAGGAGACAAATAAAATACCAGCATGTCTTTGGATTGTGGTGAGAAACCCACACAGAGAAAACATATAAACTTCAACACAAGCATTAGGATGTTGGGGAAATGAATCAACAACCCCAGTGCTGCTAGATGGAATCTCTATCGATTCAGCCAGCGGGCAGCCTCGTGCATGTTGTCTGCATCTATGTGGTGTGAACCAGCCATAAGTCCATAGCCATGCTCAGTGTCACAAGCAATATACAATATATTGTCTGAAGTATTGGGATGCCTGCCTTTATATACACATGAACTGTAATGGCATCCCAGTCTTAGTCTGTAGGGTTCAAAATTACTTTGGCCCACCCTTTGCAGCTATAAGAGCTTCAACTCTTCTGGGAAGGCTGTCCACAAGGTTTAGGAGGGTGTCCATGGGAATGTTTAACCATTCTTCCATAAGTGCATTTGTGAGATCAGACACTGATGTTGGACGAGAAGGCCTGGCTTACAGTCTCTGCTCTAATTCATCCCCAGGTGTTCTGTTGAGGTCACAACTCTGTGCAGGCCAGTCAAGTTCCTCCACCCCAAACTCGCTCATCCAAGTCTTTATGGACCTTGCTTTGTGCACCGGTCCAAATCATTTGGTGGAGGGGAGATTATAATGTGGGGTTGTTTTTCAGGGGTTGGGCTTGGCCTCTTAGTTCCAGTGAAGGGAACTCTTAAGGCATCAGCATACCAAGACATTCTGGACAATTTCATGCTCCCAACTTTGTGGGAACAGTTTGGGGATGGCCTCTTCCTGTTCCAACATGACTGCACACCAGTGCACAAAGCAAGGTCCATAAAGACATGGATAAGCGAGTTTGGGGTGGAAGAAAGTGACTGACCTGCACAGAGTCCTGACTTCAACCTGATAGAACACCTTTTGGCTGAATTAGAGTGGAGACTGTGAGCCAGGTCTTCTCATCCAACATCAGTGCCTGGCCTCACAAATGCTCTCTGGAAGAATGGTCAAATATTCCCATAGACACACTAAACCTCGTGGACAGCCTTCCCGGAAGCTATTCTAGCTACAAAGGGTGGGCCAAATCAATTTTTAACCCTACTGACTAAGACTGGGCTGCCATTAAAGTTCATATGTGTGTAAAGGCAGGTGTCCCAATACTTTTGGCTAGATAGTGTATCTGGCAAGATTTGCAATGGTGGTGGAACCCTCCTGCACATAAATACTACATTTAGACATAGTTTTAGGACCTGTGAGATAAGACAACTTCCCTACATGAAGCACCATGTTTGGGATGTGAACCCAGACACTCAGGGATGCTAAGCAGAAGTTCTAACCTCTAAGCCACAGAGCTGCCACATGTGAGAGCCTCCTATACATAAATACACATAAATACTTAATTTCTTTGGACATACTGGTGATGGAATTACATTACTCAAGAGTTCTTCCTGATTTATTCTGTGATATTTGGTGGTTCTCTGTGGGTGAGTGTAGAAAAGTGATATTACCCTCAAATTTTTGGGAATTACATTTTGATTTCTGATGTTGATACACATATCACATTTTTGGGATCAAATTATGATTATTTGGAAATAATAAAAAGCACAAAAATTGTGACTTATTTTAAATTTGCATCAGCAATGGTATTGTTTGTGGTTTGTAAAGACTGTGTGAGTTGGGGTAAAGATTGTTGTGAGATGGAGAGTAACAAGTGAAAGTGACAGAGAAAAATATATTTTACCAAAACATCAAAACATTCCACATTCTAGCATTCTTAAAAACATGATAGTTGAAGTAGAAGCAACAATGTTACAAAGGAAAATTTATTTCAGAGAAAGATACATTTCATCTCAACAGTAAAAAGATTTATGTGGGGAAGTTACAATTGTACCATTAGAATCAATGGCTAAAGCTTGCATTGGACTATAATAGCGCAGATTTTCACTCTCAAAAAACACTCTTTAACACAGCGCTTATTTTGGTATTTACTATAGAGCCCTATAACAAAGACATTGGAGCTAAAATGAGAGCTATTTGCAGGTCTGAGCATGCTCAGTTGTGCTGGCACCTAGTTGTACAAAATCTGAGAATTTATCTCTTCTCAGACTTTTAAAGATATTTCAGTGTAGAAATTACTTTTTCACACAGTTTAAAAGATTATCTTTAAACAATATACCGCATATTTCAGTACCATTTAGGCAATTATATCATGCTTTAAACATTATTTCCATGTGCACTACTCCAGGTTTTAGCAGAGTAAGGGTTTGGGTGCTATTTGTTTTCAGGGAACTATAATAAATTAGATTTTGGGAGTATTTTTTTACCAGCATTATAGTGAATACCATTTTAGCGCTAATGAGCATTAATTAGCGCTAATTGGCACTGCAGCGCTATAGTAAATGACCTCCATTGCATACTTCTTCATGTATAGCAAGGATAACTTACCAAAAAATTGTGGCAGTGTTGAATTGTAAGTCTTAACTTGCTGCACATTTTCACTGGCAAGTTGTACACTTGAAGCACAAGTTCTAGTTAACACTTTTCCAGTTTGTGGAAAATTAGCATGGTAAGCCTCTAGCAAAAGCAAAGTTGTAGTGGTGAGTCTACAGCAAGAGCTCTGCAAGTCTACAGCAGGGAGCAAATATGAAAATTCAGCCACAGTGACCCCTGTGGTGGGAAGACCATTGCACAACTGAACCATAACTTGCTGCAGACGTGCAGAATGTTTGCAAAGAAAGTCATGCAATGCGGACAATTGTAAAGCCTGGCAAGTCTAGCAATAGCTGAGCAAGTAATTTTTAAACTTGCAGCTCAATTGCTTGCTATGTGGGTTCCTCCTTCTAGTCAAATGACCATGTTTAGACCTAGTGATTGGCCATTCAGACCCAAGGACTGCATCCTGGGAGAACGTTACTTGCACCTCAATAGTCAAAAGGACTGGAAAAGGGGGAACACAGCAAAACTGATAATTGAATTTCCTATAAGAGAACCTTGTCCTACATAAGCAAAGTGTCAGGTTGTCTTAAAGAGGAACTGCAGTCTGCTCACATAATTTGTAATAAAAACATCTTTGCCATTCTGAAGATTCCCTCCAACCACTTTGCATTTTATTTTATATATACTGTGATTCTGTACTTGCCAAATATGCTGCAGGAATCTCCCTCCACTGGCTGCATCCATTTTAACTGTGGACAGCTGAAGCTTCTGCCTGTTCACTTCCTGGATTTACACAGACACACAGAGGCACATCTCCAGCTCTGAAGCTTACAATGGCCCTCTTATGACTCATCTCCCCTTTCTTCCTGGCAAACTCTCACGAGAGAGAGAGCTTACATGATGTCACAAGCCTAGGCTTTTTACCTGACAAGAAACAGGAAGTGGGCTGTATAAGATATTTACTGCCAGAAAAAAAAAGTTTTACTATCCAAAGTTAAAACAACAAGGGCAGAAGATTTAATGGATGGAAAGTTGAAATGACTTAAGGTCCGCTTTAACCACTTGCCCTCTGCCATACAGCAAAATGACGGCAGCAAAGTAGTTGTGTTATCCTGACCGGACATCATATGACGTGATCAGAATAACAAGCCGCTCCGTGTCCCCGGGGGCGCACTTCGCGGCGATCGTTGTTGTGGTGTGTCACTCTGACACACCACAACTCCGATCTAGGTAAAGAGTCTCAATCACGGCTGATCACGATGTAAACAGAAGAAGCCGTTAATCGGCTTTTCCTCACTCGCGTCTGACAGACGCGAGTAGAGGAGAGCACATCCTGATGGGGGGGTCTGTGCTGATTGTTTATCTGCACAGCTCCCCCCATGGATGCCCAACCAGGACCACCAGGGATGCCACCAGGACCACCAGGGATGGCCACCACTGATGACCACCAGGTACGGTATCCCTGGTGGCCATGGGTGGCAATGTGTGCCCACATTTGATGCCAATGTGTGCCCACACATGATGCCTCCTAATCAGTGATGCCCATCAGTGGCATCAATCAGTGTTAATTAGTGCCACTCATCAGTGTCCATCAGTGGCACATATGCATGCCCATCAATGCCCATCAGTGCCCACCTATCAGTGCCCATCAGTGCCATCTATCAGGGCCCATCAGTGCCACCCATAAGTATCGATCAGTGCAGACTTTCAGTGCCAATCAGTGTCGCCTATCAGTGCCCATCAGTGCCACTTATGAGTGCCCATCTGTGCCACGTATGAGTGCCCATCAGTGCTGCATATCAGTGTCACCTATGAGTGCCCATTAGTGGCACCTATCAGTGCCCATCAGTGTCGCATTTCAGTGCCCATCATCAGTGCCCATCAGTGCCACCTCATTGGTCCCCACCTTACCTGTGCTCATCAGTGCCACCTTATCAGTGCCCGTCAGTGCAACCTCATCAGTGCCCATCAGTGAAGGAGAAAACTTACTTATTTACAAAATTTTATAACAGAACTGAGGAAAAACTTTTTTTTTTCAAAATTTTCTGTCTTTTTTTATTTGTTTAGCAAAAAATAAAAACCGCAGAGGTGATCAAATACCACAAAAAGAAAGCTCTATTTGTGGGAACAATGTTATAAAAATTCTGTTTGGGTACAGTGTAGCATGACCGCCCAATTGTCATTTAAACAGCGACAGCAATGAAAGCTGAAAATTGGCTTGGGCAGGAAGGGGGGAAAGTGCCCTGTATTGCGGTGGTTAAGCATAAAGACAACTTCTCAACCAAACACGTTTTCCTAAATTCTTTGTGGAGTGGCACAATTTTCCATTTATTTTAAGGTTTTGCTACAGCACGATAGAGGTCTTTACTGTGAAAATGTTGCCCTCCTTAGTTTTACAATTCGTTTGATTCTTGGCCAAAACAAGTGCTGCTTTAAATAAACGTCATGTGCACTAATTCAATAAGATGTTTCTTTTGTCCACAAAAAAATACTAGCTTTCAGAGTGAGTAATGATAATGTCGTCTTCGGCTTTTATCTCTTGTAATTTGTGCTAAAATCAAGTAACTGTCTAAGGAAACCAGTTATAATAATGCTTCATCTGAAATACACTGTATTTAAATTTTAAAATACACTCTTCAAAGAATTACTGTGTTTTCATAAAAACAATTAAAGTGATGTTATCTTCATCTATTCATACTTCGCAATATAATTTTGCTTCAGGTTCAGATAAAAATATTCTCAGTTGTTAAATTATTTCACCGAAAACATAACAGAATTTTGAGAAGACAATATTAAGACAGAACCTTCATAGCTATGTTGTAAATAAAAAAAAAAGGTCACAAAGAACCTATTTATTTAAAGAAAATATGAAGGAAAAGTTTGCCAAGAAAATGTCTTTGTGTTGACATTAAGGCCTCATGCACACTGTATGCTCTTGACATTTTTTCTTCTACAGGAGTTTAGCAGCAGCAAAAACACAGTAAAAAAAACAGGTTTTGCATGGGCAATGATAAGCAGCAGAGGGGTTGCTAGGGGGTGGCTACTGGGGCTATAACCCCGAATCTAGGGCCCATAGTCCCGAGTCTCTAGGGCAGGGGCCGGCAAGCTCCTGCAGAGCGATCCTGGAAAACCACCTCCCACACGTAAAAGCCAGTCTAATATTCAGCGGCTGTATATGAGAACTGTGTGGCTGGTTCCTGCCCACCTCCTTCATGCTGACATTGGCACTATCGATCTGTGCAGTGAGGAAGTCAGATGCCCTGAGGTCAGACAGCGCAGTAGTAAGTGGTAGCGGCAGTCTTTTATCATCTGGGTCATGGCCAGGCTTCTGTATGTTGAGTGTGCGTCTGTTTCTGAGCACTGCTTATAACTAAGTAGCCACGCGACTAGCTGAAGGGGAGAACATGTTGGCTGTGGATGTTTTTTTTTTAACAGGTTGGTTGTATAAGCAGGGTGTCACTACGGGGGCTGAGGGCTGCGGTGCTTAAAAATCTTGGGAGTCTGGTATTTTCCTGCCCCTGCCTAATGCAGCTCAAAGTCCACACAGGGAGGAGTCCACTCCCCCACTGCTTACAGAGAACATACGGCCAGGCTGAGTGCACAAGTGACAGATAAGAGTGTTATCTCTCCCCCCTCGGCTGAGAGGCATGAGAGCAGAGCACCTGGAGCTGCATGCAGGAGTTCTGGATGCCTTTGCCCTACACATGGTCACTTTACTCCTAGATATTTTGCCTGTTCTAGGTCACAAAACTCTGCATCCCTAACAAGTTTCCTGATGAAATGCTCCCCTGGGATAAGGTCAGCAAAGAGACACAGACAGTAACTGAGCAAAAAGGAATGCTCAGGTCCAGGACAAGGGGAGGGAGAGGGGGGATCGGGGTGGTGGCAGCCTGGCGGTGAACTACAGTGAACAGTAAAGTTGGGACAGAACTGACAGCAGCAAACAGAAGAGAGCTTGGAGGAGCAGGCTCTGCTGTATTCCCCCTCCTCCACCTCCCCCCTCTAGTCAGGACAGTGCTGTATTATACATTACTGCCCACTCTGTACTCTGCCCTCCCACTTGCCCTGCGCTTTGCCCCCCCGCCCGCTCTGCACTGCACCCACCTGCCCAGCCTGTACTATACCCTCATACCTTCCCTGCACTGTACCCTCCTGCCTTCCCCGCACTGTACCCTCCTGCCCGCCCCGCACTATACCCTCCTGCCTGCCCTGCACTGTACCCTCCTGCCTGCCCTGCACCTTCCTGCCCAACCTGTACTGTACCCTCCTGCCTTCCCTGCACTGTACCTTCCTGCCTTCCTTGTACTATACCCTTCTGCCTGCCCAGCACTGTACCCTCCTGCCCGCCCTGCACTGTACCCTCTTGCCTGCCCTGCACCTTCCTGCCCAACCTGTACTGTACCCTCCTGCCTTCCCTGCACTGTACCTTCCTGCCTTCCTTGTACTATACCCTTCTGCCTGCCCAGCACTGTACCCTCCTGCCAGCCCTGCACCTTCCTGCCCACCCTGTACTGTACCCTCCTGCCTTCCCTGCACTGTACCTTCCTGCCTTCCTTGTACTATACCCTTCTGCCTGCACAGTACTATACCCTCCTGCCCGCCCTGCACTGTACCCTCCTGCCCGCTCTGCACTGTACCCTCCTGCCTGCCCTGCACCTTCCTGCCCACCCTGTACTGTACCCTCCTGCCTTCCCTGCACTGTACCCTCCTGCCTTCCTTGCACTGTACCCTTCTGCCCGCCCTGCACTGTACCCTCCTGTCTGCCCTGCACTGTACCCTCCTGCCCATCCTGCACTGTACCCTCCTGCCTGCCCTGCACTGTACCCTCCTTCCTGCCCTGCACTGTACCCTCCTGCCTCCTTTGCACTGTTCCCCTTCTGCCTGCCCTGCACTGTACCCTCCTGCCTGCCCTGCACTGTACCCTCCTGCCCACCCTGTACTGTCCCCACCTGCCCACAATGTACTGGCTTTGTGAGAAATGCTTTATATCTGGCTTTGTGAGTACTGCAAAGCCAGTTATAAAGCATTTTTCACAAAGCCATTTACAAGGTATTTCTCACTAAGCCACATATAATGCATTTCTTACAAAGTCAGTTATAAAAGAGTACTGCTTTATATCTGGCTGTGAGAAATGCTTTATAACTGGCTGCGCTATACACTGTTATAGTATTCCAAAACTGTGTATAAAAAATAGAAGAAAAAGAATCAACAAATATTACTGTGCAATACATTTTAATGCAAATATTAATAAAGTGAATAGTGCTTAAAGTGCATATACTGTATTTTAAACATATGTTTAGTCATTCAAGTGCATCAATAATAGTAATTCATCAATGAAGTCCATTCAAGATATGTAGTGAGTCAAATTCTTGTGATGGTGCGCCAAACTCTTCAATGTGACAGCACACGTATGCTCCCCCCCCACACGTGGGTATGTAACAATATTTTAGATATATACATACACACATACACATATACATACACACACATGTATATTATATACATGTGTATGCCCACCCAAGCGTATGATTTTCTTTACTTCGCTGCTATGGGCTCTAGCCCCAGCTCTTTTGTAGACCTAGTAACACCCCTGATGGGCAGTAACTTGGGGTTACGCACATTAATGTGCGTTCCAGCATCTGATATTAACACATTCTATTGACTAGAATTCTGGGCATTAGAATGCATTAATGTGGGAAAACGCCTAGCAATAAAGTGCAATAATGTGTTAATGTGCGTTAAGACACTTTTGAGCACTTCTTTTAAGCTCTCCTGAACTCTCAAGTGATTATTTTTCTGCAAAACAAAAAAGAGATTCCCTGTGCATAGTGTACCAAACTACCAATTTTGGCTGGAGAAAAAGTGACAACAGCAACACTGAAATATCCAAATACTATATATCAAAACATACTTCTCATTAAATAGGTGCGCTGTCACTTTAAGATGCTATTCAAATCAATGTAAATACAACAATATATTGTTATTTAAATTAATCCAAAAATATTAATTAAGAATAAAAACAATCAAAGATCAATAAACAAGTCCATATATGTGAAATAGAGTAAAGTTGACAATATCGAATTGTGAATCAATTGGAATAAAAAATGCTCTCCAAGTGAATGACACCAGTGTCTACACACTCCTTACCAGATGGACAGACCTCAATAAACAGAAATGAATTGTGCTTTGGTGTTATACAGCTGCAATATCACCAAAGGCAATTCAGGTTTGATATGGCTCCAGACAGATGGAAACCCGCAACCTATAGAAATCAAATGCTCCTTGTGGGGACCCAACCACAATATCCCCAACAGCTACTCAGGTCTGCTATGGTTCAATTCATATGGCATATGAGGTAAAGAAAAAGGGACAAGCTCATAGTGCATTATTATCAGGGAAGGAGAAAGAAATTTCTTTGTTAAATAGAAATATAAATTAATTGGTAAATGTAAGTACCTGTAATAAATAAAAAATGTAAACACGGTTTCCCAAGAAAATGTCATTGTGTTGACAGTTGACACTAAGGTCTTATGCACATTGTATGCTCCTGACGATTTTTTCTCCTGCAGGAATTTAGAAGTAGCAAAAACATAGTAAAAAGCTGCATTTTGCATGGGCATGCTACTAAACTCCTGAAAACACCTATAATGTGCATGGACACATAGGCTAACATAGAAGTGACTTTACATGCAGAGAAAAAAAAAAGGTCAAACGCCTAAAGAAGCAGCTTTTCTTTGAGTTGTAGTGTGCATGAGGCCTATTGTCTTAATGATCTGCATTAACCTAAACCCATTTAATGTAAATGACAGCTGCATGCCATTAATCCATTTATTGCAACATTTTCTTTAATTTGTAAACCTTATGTCATCATGTGATCTCGGCAGAAAGTTCCAGTGATTTTTCAAAACAAGCAAATGTGCTAAAAATGATTGAATAGCTACACTTTTGGTGAACCTTAACTACTTTTTTAAACCTATTATGTTCTTTGCTTTTGATCACCAAGGGAGTTTGACAGTTTGACATTTTCTGTGTTGCTATTTGTCAATAGTTTCCAATGGTTTTAGTTATTTTAAAAAGATTTTAAGGAAATGTGCCATGTTTATTCATAAGGAGGTGTAACTGGAGTCTGGAAAAAATACTGTAATTGCACAGTAAGTATGGCACTCCAAAAGTGGCATACATAATTTCTTCTAACAAGCCTTTCTCTTCCCTGTCTATTTTTTCAAGTTTGACAACTATGTTTGCCAGAAATATACAATTTCTACTCAAAAAATAAGGTGCTGATGTTAAAAAAATATAACACTTTTGCTAAAAACTTTAAAAACTAGTTCACCATTTTTACAGTACACCACATAGAGCTACTTAATCCTTTATAAATGGTTGATGCATACGTATGCAAAGTTGGGGTACAAGTACAGTAAATGGCATATAAATGTTTATAAACCAGCTTCTTGGACTTGAACAAGAGTATAATTCAATGTATTTCTGGCAACTAGGGGGAAGAATTTACAGAAGAAGCATAAAGTTCAAGCATTTGAAGCATTAAAGTGAACAAAGTTTTACAATTAAAATATTACAAAAACATAAACTGATTAGTTATGCAGGTGAAGACTGATGTTTTTTCAAGCAAACTGTCTGGACAGGGAGTGCCATACTATTAGTGCAGACTGTGTAGCTGCACAATGGTCTTCTGTGATTCCTACTTTATGGTGACAATTGTGGTATAAAAAAATCTGATGTTTCCTCCCAATTTTACTAGCTGTTGGCCAGGCTGGTATGTCAGGCAGACAGCACCTCCTTCACTACATGTCTGAGATCCGCAAAAAGTTTTTCCCATTTCCTCTAAACATCATCTGGACCAAAAATGAATGGGTGTTTGCCTTTTGAACCTAGTAGCTTATTATGTACCATAGAATCTATCTATCTATCTATCTATCTATCTATCTATCTATCTATCTATCTATCTATCTATCTATTTTTCTGTCTGTGCACAGCTGAAATGATGTGAACTTGGACAGCTGAGAGTGCAAGATTTACAATGTTTTCTTGCACAAGGGTAATTTGGCGACATTATCTGCTGTTGTATTTAGGTTTACACTATGGCCAGTCTACTGTTTAATCACAAAAAATTGTCTAAACCTAACAGATAAAACTTTATTAAAGCGGATCTTCACTGCATCTGAGCACCAAAAACACCAGAAGTAACTGAAGAAATGTAAAAAAAAACTTTTAAAACAAGTAAACATGATATTCTTTCCTATCTATTTACTAATGCTTGCAGCAAAAGCATTAAAAATTATTCATGTTGGCTAAGAGAGAGTGAAGTTCCACTTTACGTTAACTGCTTGCCGACCTGCCACCGTCATTATACTGTGGCAGGTTGGCTTGTTCCTGCAAATCGCCGTAGGTGTACGTCGGCTCCTGTAAGTGCTATAGCAGGCGCACATGCGCACGCTGCATGGCGGGGGAGCCGATGCACGTGGCCAGTGGCCACGATATCTGCCAGCCACCCGTGATTACTCCACAGAGAGCCAGAATGGGGATCTGTCAATGTAATCAAACAGATCCCTGTTCTGACATCGAACTAGAGAGTGATCTGCTGTTCCTAGTGATCAGGAACAGTGATCTCTCTCCTCCTCCAGTCAGTCCCCTCCCCCCACAGTTAGGAACACCTCCCATGGAACACATTTAACCCTTTGATCACCACTAGTGTTAACCCCATCCCTGCCAGTGTCATTTATACATTAATCAGTGCATTTTTGTAGCACTGATCGCTGTATAAATATCGCTGGTCCCAAAAAAGTGTCAAATGTGTCTGATCTGTTCGCCGCAGTCCTGTTAAAAATCACAGATAACCGTCATTACTAGTAAAAAAATAATAATAATAAAAATGCCATAAATCTATCCCCTATTTTGTAGACGTTATAACTCTTGCGCAAACCAATCAATATAAGCTTATTGCGATTTTTTTTATCAAAAATATGTAGAAGAATACATATTGACCTAAACTGATGAAAAAATGTGTTTTTTCAGAACATGTTGTTTAAAATGCTGCCAGTGCTGTTTTTTGATTGTTTTTTTTTTTTTTTGCAAACGTGTTAAAATGCACATTTTAGGCCTGAAGATTAGATAAAACATCATAAAGGTTACATCATTATAGTGCAACTGTATAGCAAAACCAAATATACAGTAAAGCATTTAATTAAGTTAATTTTAGTGTGCACAAGCATAATAGAGCATACTTTATTGCTTAACTCTATTGCATAGAGGGCTAAAGTAAATCAAACACAGGTGGTGACAGCTCTGATTGTCACTTCTGGCTTCATTCACTCAGGGAACATTAGCCAACGGATGTTCATTGATCATCCTCTACTCTTTCCGCTGATACCTGCCATGGACATTCTGGAAGCCTAGGAGGGGTAGCAGGGCCCAGAATAGATTGTGGTGGGGGGAGCATGAATTGATCACTTCCACAGAAAAGAGACAGTCAGCTGATAAACTGTACAATGCTGCCTCTGCTGCTGATGGTGTAAGATTTAAATTGGTGACAACAAAAGGGTTAAAAATTATTTTTGGACATCTTTATTACTATCATTAGGTGGCTGATATACCCCCCCCCCCCTTCCCTGCCAGTTAACAGCATGTATAGACCCTATTAGGGCCTATAAAAAGATCAGATGCAAGCTTCACCTCTCGTCCCCATTAAACAGTGGAATTGGTGAGGGGGCGCACTGGATACCTTAACTGCCATTGTGCTATTGCTGGGTGTCCAGTGCGTTCCTATGGGTTCCCTCCAGGCATATCTGCCCTTAAAGTGGATGTAAACCTCACATATACCCAATGAAGTGAACAGCCTCAGATGATACACAGGGATGAAACAATTCCTCCTACATAGGTTTCACGTGTATCTTCAGCTTTATATACTGTTTAGAAAGTGCACATCCTCTTAGAATTTTCTCTTTCTGATTCACCTGTAGGTGTGGGTTCTTGCCATACACTGTAAGACAGTTGATTGAAGAAAAGGCGCACCACCCTCCACATAGGCAGAGACTTGCAGAGCTGTGCTGTGAATATACCAGCTCTCTGCAAACCTATTTATAGCACCCACCCTGACTCAAAATTCAGGCTGGTTTTATCACAGTTGTCAGAGAACTTGTCCGAAGTTATCATGCTGATAACAGATGAGAGGAGCAGGAGAAAGCCATGGGACTTGGGCTTTGAAGAGAGATAAGAAAGCACTGCAGATATTTATCTGGGGGTAGCCCCCCAAAATACCTTGTCCCCATGTTGATGAGGACAAGGGCCTCATCCCCACAAACCTGGCCGGTGGTTGTGGGGGTCTGCGGGCGGGGGGCTTATCGGAATCTGGAAGCCCCCTCTAACAAGGGGACCCCCAGATCCCGGCCCTCCCCCCTGTGTGAAATGGTAGGGGGGTACAAATGTACCCCTACCATTTCAATAAAAAACTGTCAAAAATGTTAAAAATGACAAGAGACAGTTTTTGACAATTCCTTTATTTAAATGCTTATTCTTTCTTCTTCCTTCTTTTTTCTATCTTCTATCTTCTATCTTCCTTTGACGCATGGTGACTTGATGGGACTTCCCTGTGGCATTCCCCATGACGCCACAGGGAAGTCAAGTCCCTGTGTGTCAGAGGGAGGCGGGGTCACTGGGTGGCCCCGCCCCCTATTATTTAAGAACCGTCAGAAGAGGAGAAGCATCACACAGCGGGAGCCTCCCTCCATGCCATCATGGATGCGGAGCGGCCCAAAAAGAAGATGAAGAAAAGAAGATGAAGAGAAGAAGATGAAGAGAAGAAGATGAAGAGAAGAGCGGGAGCCTCCCTCCATGCCATCATGGATGCGGAGCGGCCCGAGGAGAAGAAGGGAAGAAGACGCCGACACCGCGGAGGAAGATGATGGATGAGAACACTGGAGGAAGAACCAGAAGAACCAGATGAAGAAGAAGATGGAGGAAGAAACCGAAGGAAGATAGAAGATAGAAAAAAAGAAGAAGCATTTAAATAAAGGAATTGTCAAAAACTGTCTCTTGTCATTTTTAACATTTATGACAGTTTTTTTTGTGAAATGGTAGGGGTACTTTTGTACCCCCTTACCATTTCACACAAGGGAGAGGGCTGGGATCTGGGGGTCCCCTTGTTAAAGGGGTCTTCCAGATTCCGATAAGCCCCCCGCAGACCCCTACAACCACCAGCCAGGGTTGTGGGGATGAGGCCCTTGTCCTCATCAACATGGGGACAAGGTGTTTTGGGGGCTACCTCAAAGCACCCTCCCAATGTTGAGGGCATGTGGCCTGGTACGGTTCGGGGGGGCGCTCTCTCAACCCCTCCTCTTTTCCTGCGGCCTGCCAGGTTGCGTGCTCGGATAAGGGTCTGGTATGGATTTTTGGGGGGACCCCACGCCGTTTTTTTTTTTCATTTTGGCCGGGGTTCCCCTTAATATCCATACCAGACCTGAAGGGCCTGGTATGGAATTTAGGGGGACCCCCCACGTCATTTTTTTATTTTAATTTTGGTTCGGGGTTCCCCTGTGGGGAATTCCCATGCCGTTTTTATCAATGAACTTCTATGTGTATTGTCGGAACGGCAATGCATTAATAGCCGCGAGTAGTTTTAAATGACTTTTTTTCCTTTGAAATGTCATTTTGCTGTCAGACTGTTCTAAACACGGGAAACATGCGCCCCTTTACAGGCATACTATAGACACCCCCCAGGTACGAAAATTTAAAGGGATATTACACTTTTATTGTTTCACTTTAAGCATTATTAAAATCACTGCTCCCGAAAAAACGGCCGTTTTTAAAACTTATTTTGCATTGATCCATGTCCCCTGGGCCAGGACCCAGGTCCCCATACACTTTTTATGGCAATACTATGAATATAAGCCTTTAAAATTAGCACTTTTGATTTCTCCCATAGACTTTTAAAGGGTGTTTCGCGGCATTCGAATTTGTCGCGAACACCCCAAATTGTTCGCTGTTCTGCAAACTTGCGAACAGCCGATGTTCGAGTCGAACATGAGTTCGACTCAAACTCGAAGCTCATCCCTAATCACCAGGGATGAAACCCAGAGTCTGGTGATGTCTATGCATTCCAGACTTCAGCCTGTAATTGACTGCAAAGGATTTGCAACCAAGTATTTAAAAGTGAAAGTTTGATGGATGATTGTTAATCTGTCCCATTACTTTTGGTCCCTTAAAAAGTGGGAGGCACATATACAAACCATTGTAATTCCTACACTGTTCACCTGATTTGGATGTAAATACCCTCAAATTAAAGCTGGAAGTCTGCAGTTAAAGCACATCTTGTTTGTTTCATTTCAAATCCATTGTGGTGGTGTATAGATCCAAAAAGATTAGAATTGTGTCGATGTCCCAATATTTATGGACCTGACTGTACTTACAAATGTGCATACTAAAACCCCAGTTTTAACATGAACTGTTAGACATGACAATTCAGTTTGTTGCAGGCTTGTTGGTAAGTGAGCTGGGAATTTTTCTTTGTTGTTTTTTTACATGCGTTGCTCTTCCATGTGCTCCTTGCTGCAAAGGCCAGTAATAGGTTGGGGTGGTTGCCATTTTTTTGTACTGTACTGTTTGTGCATTGGCTCTCCCCCACACATCAGCTAATAATAGATCTGCTTTAAGGTGACAATTGTGCTATGCATAAAATCTGATGTCTCTTTTATGTGCTGCAAATCACCATCTCGCCTGCCCCCGATGCAAGGATACTTCACAGGAGTAAAGAAAGCTTTAGTACTGGGGAAAATCATGGGTTCACATTTTAAATGTTTGTTCTCATCCACTGGTCTTTATGATTTTCCCATCAAGCACATTGCCTGAAGCTGTTGAGAGAGGAAGGCCACTTTCCTACAGTAATACTACTACTGAAGGATGGAAGACCAAGGGGAGGAAGACAGAACTTTGTAAATGAATTCTATTGCTCAATAACTAGTTAGCAGAGAGACAGCCATGATGAGACAAATATGTGCTTTAAGATGTACTATATCAAAAATATTTTTAATGAAATCAAAGGATTACATGTAAAATATCCAGTTGCATTATACTTCCAACGTCTGCTGTAATAATTTAATATATGAACTGGTGTTCTGGTAAATGACAAAATTAGTAAATGTAAAATTCAATCAATATAAAAGAAATATCTCAGGAGACTTTGTCCAGGAATAGACATGAGTGATAGATGATGAATGAATGATCACCACAAATGAGTAAGCTGAAGTTAATGAGTTTCAATGAAGATAATTAAGATGAAAATGCAAATGAAATGATTAATGAGTCATGGAAATCCTGGACAGAATCTTTTCAATGTTAATCAGTCTTACTGAAGTATGGGAACTGGATTCCCCTACCAAGAAGTTGTGAAACCAAAAAATATATTTATCATAAAGTAAATAAATAAATAGCTGATGTATTTTTGCTATATGCAAATTAGGGATGAGCATTTCCGACTGGGTTTAGTTTGTGGGCAGTTCTTCAAATGCATCTTAAAATCCAAAAGCGGCAAACTTTAAATGATAAGTTCACCTTTAGGAACATGTTACACCTATATTTAGGGTATACCAGGTAGCATGTTAGTACTAAGCTTCCCCTCCCCCCGTGACAGCAGGAAGGGGATCCTTTCCCTGCATCCACTGTCACATTTTGAAAATTGGGTAGCTGTGCGGGGCTCTCAGAGATTTGAGAATGAAAAAGACTACAATCCCATCTGCCACCATGGCATACGGCTTGTAGTTTCACTGAACTGTGAGAGCGCTCGTAGTTCACTCATTCTACAGAAAGCATGTGCAGAGATATGGAAACAAAGCTTAAGGAACACTGTGTAGTAGCCTGACAGAGCCTTTGTGATCTGCTGATTGTGGGTACAATATTTTTTCAGGTTATTGTAAAAAAAAAAAAAAATGTACAAAATTATGTGCATTTATTATTTTCTTTAGAAAAGGTGAACTTAGCCTTTGAAGCCTAGTCCATGTTTTAGTGCACTTTAAATAGTTCCTTTAGACCAAGCTGGCCAAATTAACTATTTCTTTCACTAACTCTTGCAGTGGTTATCAGAGCTGTATGAACTGTATGCAACCTCAGCTACTTTCAGTATACAGTGCTGTGTTCCAGCAGCAGGATGGGGATTTCCTGCCCCACTCCTGGAACAAGGCTGAGTCATGCTCAGCCAGTCATGGGAAGCTTTGTATTTTCTGAATACAGTGTTTCCTCTGACTGGCTGAGGTGGAGATTGTGATGTCTTCCGCCCACCACTCTGGTTCAGACATAATTTTATTTTCGGAGGGGGATTGGAAGGCTCCATTCTGCTGCTGGAACATGGTACTGTATGCTATATGTAGCTGAGGCTACAGACAATTCATAGGTCCTGACAGCCACTGCATGAGTAAGAAAGGGAAATAGTTTGTTTGAACCAGCTTGGTCCAAATGAACTATTTAAAGTTCACTAAAAACACGGAGTTAGGCTTTAAAGTGTTAGTTTACTTTTTCCGAGCAAATGCAAAAATGAACTAACACTGTACACCCTCTTAAGTTCCTGCTGTTCTTACCTCCATGGATGATTAGATGTCAGTGGCCACGCAACCGGCAGTCCAGGTATTTGAAATACCCACTCTTTTCCCTCTTGTCTCTGCAGTGCTTCTGGGACAGATCAGAAAGGTGCTCTGTGCTGGCACTGGCCATTCATAATTGCTTTCTCTTGCTATTATCTACACATGGTTTTGTGATGTAAAACAGCTTTTAGAGTTGACCTCAACTGCATCCCTAGGCTCTTTTGACAATGTGGAGTGGGAACGTATAGATAGCATAATGGAAACGGTGTACACGCATCAATTAATAATATTGACATTTCAAATAATAATTAACACATAAAACAGAGTTGTAAAGCAGATCAAAACTGGTTTGTCTTATTGACAGCATCTAATACAATGCGTTTATCCATTATTGAATTAAATAAAAAAAAAATAAAAAAATCTACAGTGTATCAATAAAAATTACACTTTGGATGATTTAATAGCAGCCACTAAAGAAGACAATTAAATCACTAAAAAGTCAGTTTAGGTCGAAGCTGCTACAGAGCAGCAACATAGAAAATTCAGATGAATGAAATGGAACTGTGTATAGTCCCAAAAAAACAAAAAAACAAACAAAAACCACTTGGCTGTCAGAGGTGATGGTTACGTGGAATACCACTGTGTAGATGAGAGTAGAAAGGGACATGTCTCTAATGAGTTAAAAGGGTAATTTCTGAAGCACAGAAAGAACCACACTACTGTGGAAAAAATGCACAGTGAACCCTTCTATGTTATCTGAATGTTGGAGACGTTGTGGCCCTTAAAAGTAAAGATGTGGTATATTTCTCTCGCACACCATACTTAAATTAATAATGCTTTTAAAGAACATGTCAACCTAACATTTCATTTTCCTGATTTATGCCTGCTGTGCCATGTACTTGTATGAAAAGTGTCCTATTTTCTTTGTATTGCTTCCTTTGTATGAAATATCTGGTGTTTCTGCCAGTCTCCCTGTTCTCCTATTTCAAACTGACCACACTAGACATGAGAGAACAGTGTGTTCGGCTTTCTAGATGTATTGGGAACTCATCCAGCTCCCTTCCAATGATCAGACTTCTGCTGATACGCCCCCCCCCCCGACCTTGCATAGACATTCATTGTGAAGTTCAGTGTACTGCTGTTTCTCCACCCCTAGCTCTCTGAGCTCCTTATGCAGCTGAGAACAGGGGGGGATGTGATCACTTATAAAAAAGGGAAAAAAAGTATCTATAATGTTTTTTTGCATGTATACACAAATGTTCTGCCTTTCATTTCTATTTTAAAATAAATAGGTTGTTTTGCCTAGTGAGGGTTCACATATACTTTAAAAGGGTGCTGCAAAAACTCTCAACTGGTCAAGATGCACAACATGGATGAAATACGGTATGCTGCCAGTACACTGGCAATGTACAATGCAAAGCTCCTTATTCTTGTTGTATGAGCACAAAGAAAAGCAACATTTCAGGACCTTGCAGAGACCCTTGCACATGTTATGAACAAACAACAAACAGTGCAGACATATAAAGGAATTACCCACCAATATGAAAGAGAACCTCCTAGTTCTCTTGACCCCATTTTGCCTCCAAACTGTTAAGATATTACAAGTGTTCATAACTACAAACAAATCAAATCTGAATTTGCAATATAAGCACTTGCAGGTAATATGTGCAATCCAAAAGAGTTCACATACAATGTGTTGCTTATGTTTGAAGCAATGCCCGTGTGTATTAGCAACATAGGCTATATACTTGGTTAGATGCATTAGCATTAGTACTTAGGGCAGATCTACAATTTGCCAAAATTCAGAGATCAGTCAGAATTTGTCTATAGGTAAAAGAGATCTATCCACGGATTCCTTGGTCCATAGTCATATTAGCAGGGAGAGAACAGCTGACCCATGTCACCATTTTGGCAACTTTATTTGTGAGTCTTGCACATATTATAAATACATCTCACAGGGTACAAAACATATTTTACCAAATGTACTGTACAGGTACATCTGGTCAAACATTATGTGAATTGCCAGACAATGGGCATAGTATATATGCTTGTTTGTAGTTGTGGATGTTTTTATTTTGGGAAAAAACAAACACCGCTTTTGGCAGAGAAGATATAATCATATCATATATGATCATATTTCCACTATATAGTCCAGCGATTTCCTCTCATATAGGATGACATGAAGCAACACAATAAAGATCTGAGATGTGTAAAGCTTTTTGCCCTAGAACAGGTACATTCAGATCCACATGGTGGAGACTGGTTTTGTCTGATATTGCAGAGAGAGACTAGGTGGATCTATCAGCTCCAGGCAACAGTGACACCTGGACTGAATGATGCCATAAGTTGCAAATCGTTTCTGTAAATAGTGGTTATCCTTGAGATATCTCAATATAATTCTGAAAAAAAAAAATTTTTAGAGTGTGTTAGGGTCCTTTTTTTTGTCCAATGTAATTTTTTCCTTGTTGTTTTGCCAATAATATTTGTAGTTTACATGAATAGGATCACCAGGAAATTGTGCTTATAAAAGCAGTAGTTTGTTTTTGAGACATACATGTACTGTATATTGTAATTTAATTGATCACTCTTGTTTGCGTACACCGGAGGACATCCTCAGGAAGTACTATCGGTTCCATAAAGGGTTTGTAACCAACTACAGTAGCCTATCACAGTGCCTGGCTTGGTCGTCTGTGCTTTTAATAATGTAACCAAGGCTCCTCTGGAGCTGTAGAGTACATCTGAGATGTTTCTCGTGATGCTTGCATCATGATGTAATGCATTGTGATGTCAACGTGCATGCGTGTGGGGTGATGTTATCTTGCTGGCACCATTTTGGCCTCAAAAAATCTGGAAATGGAAGGAGATTTTAGGATCCAGGATGGGATATTTTATAATTGTGGCATGCTCTTTCTTTCTGCTCTATGCTGGTGTGAGGCGTGAGAGGTCTTTGAGGACATTTATGACCCATGGAACAGAGGACGATGAGGTACTTCTGTTTCACTGGACTATTAACAATACTGGGAACTCACTAATTTTAAGTGAGGATTATCAGTTCTATTTATATCTTACTATCGTATAAAAATCAGCCTATTCAAATAGTATGGCCATTGATATCTACTGTATATACCCTTTAATGGTATGTTATCTTTATTACTGTTCAGTGAGGGGCTTTTAAGGTGATTGTAGGGATGGGCTGTACAGACCCCAGCTCGCACTAGAGCTTCCGAACACCACAAAAGTTGGAACCCAAATAACGAACCCCATTAAAGTCAAGTTTGGGACCCAAACGTCAAAAATCAAAAGTGCCAATTTTGAAGGCTTATATGCAAGTAATTAGGCATACAACGGTTATGGGGGTCCGGGTCCTTCCCTGGGGGACATGTATCAATTAAAAAAAAAGTTTGCAAAAAACATCATTTTTAAATGAGCAGTGATTCTTTGATTTTTAAAGTGAAAGCATAAAAATAAAAAATCCTTCCAATATAGTGTCTGGGGGGGTCCCCTTAGACTACCTGTAAAGTGGTAGATCTGTACCATGTCTGGAATCTGCTGCAGCAATAAATGCATTTATAAAGCCAAAAAAATGACATTTTCACTGCAGGCTGCCTTTATTTTGCTCGGCAACAGCTGGGGATTCAGTGTGAAAGATGAGGCCACAATGTTGTGCACTGGGAACAAGATTAGAGATTTTTTGGATGCATTCTGGTGTCACTTTGGATAGAAGTAACAGGTGCATAAAAATTGGTCTTTGGGTGTCAGTGGCGCCTTCCCACAGTAACCCTATAGAGGTAATCTTGATGAAAGCAAGAATTGGCCTTGCTGTAAAAAATTGCAATGATATGCACCTGTCAGACAGGTGCAGAAATATTGGTCTTTGGGTGTTGGTGGGCCTTCTCACCATAATCCTATAGAGATACTCTTGATAAAAGCAAGAATTGGCCTTGCTGTCAAAAATTTTAATCATATGCACCTCTCAAACAGGTGCAGAAAATTGGTATTTGGGTGTTAATTGTGCCCATGAAACCTATACCAAAAACATTCTTCCAGATGAAATGATTGAACACCCTCAAAGCTCGGCAGCCTTGAAGTCCTGCAGAGATTCCACATCCCAAAAAGACTTAATCAGTGACATCAGCTTTAGGGGCTTCATAGCTGATAGTCCAGGACTGCTTCATTTTTATAAAAGTCAAACGGTCCACAGAGTCTGTGAACAGACGCGTTCTATGATCACGAAACCTCTACAGAATGCCCGTTCTGAACGCACGCTGGATGCATGGCAGCCCAACAGCTCAATAGCATACTGGGCAAGTTCTGGCCAGTGGTCTATTCTCATGACCCAGTAAGTCAGTGGACCGTCAGCTGGAAAGCTCTCAATCTCTGTTTTGGCCCAGCGGTAATCGTCCACCATGTGATGCAGACGCTGACGATGGGATGTGGAAGCTGACAGTCATGGGCAGCGAGGACTAAAAAAATTCTGAAATGCCTCACTTAGGCGAACGCCTTCTCCAACGCTCCTCTCTTGACCAACAGAAGACTCAAAACAATGTTTTCCACCACACTGTAACCTACTGGAGTCAGGAAAAAACATTCAATAAAATCCTCTTTAACATGTCCTCAAGAGATTTTATCTTCTGCACTCTCTTTGGGGACGGGATGAGTTCTGAGACCTTCCCCTTATAACGGTGGTCAAGGAAGGTTGCCAACCAGTAATTATCCTTCTCATTTATGCCACGTATTTTTGGGTCCTTTCGCAGGCTTTGAAGCATGAGGTTGCCCATGCGCCTCAAATTTGCTGAGGCTTGAGAAGCAGACTCGCAGGGTCCCTCAGGATGACAGCATCTGAAACTTCCTCCTCCCAGCCACGTACTACTTCCAAGGGTCCGGGGTTGGAAAGCCATTGCTTACAGATTGACACATGTCTTCCTCTTTTACGAAGCCTATGAAAGTGCCAGAATCCTCCCCTTCATTCTCCTCACCTCTCTACTCCTGTGTGTTCTGTGACATAGGAATGATGGTGTCTGGATAAAGTGGGCCTTGAGAGGAAAGGAAGTCCTCCTCTTCCTCCTGCTGCTCTGCCTCCAGTGCCCTGTCCATAATGTCATGCAGAGTCTGCTCCAGCAGGAACACAACAGGGATTGTGTCACTGATGCATGCACTGTCACTGCTCACCATCCTTGTGGCCTCCTCAAATGTTGACAATACAGTGCATGCATCCTTATTGATCAGCCATTGGGGCGGGGAAAAAAAGCCGAGGTGGCCTGAGCCCGTCGTCATGCCATACTGGGTACTTGTTGACAGCCCTCTGCTGCAAAAATAGCCGCTGCAGCATTCCCAAAGTTGAGTTCCACCTGGTGGGCATGTAACAAATCAGGCGGTTTACGGGCAGGTGGAATTCCCGCTGAATTTCAGCCAACCAATCACTGGGTGTGTATGACCGCCTGAAATGGCTACAGACTCTTCTGGCCTGCTTTAGTACATCTTGCAACCCTGGGTATGTACTTAGGAAATGCTGCACCGCCAAATTGAGGACATTGAGGCCTGTCCCTGCAGAGCTGCAAGAATCTCTGCTCCAGTGTAGTTCCTGTCCCCTAAACACACCAGCTGAAGCACTGCATGGCACCTTTTAGCCTGACTCTGGGAATAGCCCTTTGAACTCTTAAGGGGTACCTGATGTTCATAGGACAATTCTGCAGAGGAGGGCGTGGAAGTGGTGGAGGAGGGGGTAGAGCTTACAGGTCTGGCATCATCACCACCAGCTATATGGAGACATGGGGGCACAACAAGCTGCAGCACCGAGCCCTGCCCTGCATCCTTTCGAGTTGCAAGCAGTGTTACCCAGGGTGTTGTGAACAAAATATATCGTCCCTGCCCATGCTTGCTGGACCACGTGTCAGCAGTAAGGTGGATTTTACGGCTGACTGCCTTGCCCAACGATGCAAGAACATTCCTTTCCACGTGATGGTAGAGAGATGGAATGGCCTTAAGTGAAAAGTAGTGGCGACTGGGAACCTACCATTGTGGTACAGCACATTGTGCAAATTCGCAGAAGGGAGCAGAATCCACCAGGCTGAAAGGCAATAGTTGGAGAGCCAACAGCTTTGACAAGCTTGCATTTAGACGCTGGGCATGTGGGTGGCAGGGACTGTATTTTTTTTTCTCGCTGTAGCAGATGGGGCGGAAAAATTTGCCGGCTACAGTCTACAGCTGGTGGTGTGCTGCTCTGCTGGCAGATGTGCTGCTAGGACCTGGGACACCCTGTGCTATACCATCATCCATGTCGGTGGAGGCTGATGAGAGGTAATGACTCAGTATAGCAGGGGCAGACTGAAGTGGGTAAGGAGGAGGAGGAGGGACAGATTTGTGCCCCTTTTGTGTGGCTTTTAGTTGCTCTTGCCAACGGGCTGAGTGGTTGGGCGTTAAATGCCTTGTTAGGCATGTAGTAACCAAATGGTTGGTGTTTTTGCCACATTTGATGTGCCTGAGACACAGTTTGCAGATAGCAACAGTGTGATCTGCTGCAGATGTGCTAAAAAAGGTTCAGACAGCTGAGCTTTGGGGAGTGGACCGGGAGATAACAACTGCAGAAAGTGATGGAATAGGGTGGCTGCTCTCTACTCTTTCATGATGTCAGCCTTCTTGGGGTTGTGCCGCCTCACCTTCAGTTTCCTCCTCTGCTCTATCTGGCACCCAAGTCACATCAGTGACCTCATCATCATCATTATCATCTCCATCTCCTCCATTTTCATCATTACCACTGGAGACAACTTGGCAATAAGCTGCGGCTTGGGGAACATGAATGCCAATATGTCTACCAGATCTGAATCCAGTAATGGCTGGGTATCATCAAGGCGCAAGTGGCTGATGCTGTGGTCAAATAACTCAGCTGACTCCTCAATGGCTGATGTTGGGGCTATGACAGGAAGAGATGTGGACAAGGAGGCAGTTTTATCCACTCTGGCAACTGCAGGGGACTGCACACTTGTCTTTGCTTGCGTGCCAGAGAATGAGGAGAATGAGGAAGGTTTAGTAAGCCAGTTCACCACCTCCTCTGCATGCTGTGGCTGGATAGCATGGTCAAACTCACTAAACAGAGGAAATTATGCCCTACCTGAGGACTGAACACCAGGTCCACCTTTGCCTGTGGACACATTTGTTGCTGGCCCCCTTACAGTGCCAAGGGAACGTCTGCCTCTTCTTGTTGTCCTCCCAGACATTGGGATGAAGGGGGTGGTGCTTATAAGCAAATGTAAAGAAGAAATTGAAATCTGTACGTAGATGCACTTTAATCAATGTAAAAAGGTGTTTGTTGCACTTTAATTTGAGTACTGACTACACAGACACACTCCATGGATACACTATAATATACTGCAATATAATGCGCCAAACATACAGTGACGCACAGACAGAACTATATGGCGTTAAACTGGCAGTAACGCACAAAAAACTATATGGCCTTAAACTGGCAGTAACGCACATAGAAGTAAATGGCATTAAACTGGCAGTAACGCACAAAACTATATAGAGTTAAACTGGCAGTAACACACGCAAATCGATATGATGTTAAACTGGCAGTAACGCACACAAAACAATATAGCGTTAAACTGGCAGTAACCCACGCAAAACTATATGGCGTTAAACTGGCAGTAACTCACACAGAAGTAAATGGCGTTATATTGGCAGTAACGCACAAAACTAGTGTTAAACTGGCAGTAAAGCACACAAAACTATATGGCGTTAAACTGGCAGTAACGCACGCAAAACGATATGGCGGTAAACTGGCAGTAACGCACACAAAACAATGTGGTGTTAAACTGTCAGTAACGCACACAGAAGTAAATGCCGTTAAACTGGCATTACCACGCACAGATGTAAATGGCGTTAAACTGGCAGTAAAGCAATCAAATAGACGGTGCTCAACTACACTGATGGTATCTGAACTGTCTCTACTCTAGCTATACAGTAATGTCAAGATTACTGACACTGCCACACTACACTACTCTGAAACTATCTGAGCTGTCACTAGTCTAGCTGCACACTATGCAAAGCTGAATGATGGTCCTTCTCACTACACTCACACTATCCCTAGACTGACACTAAACTAATATTCTACACTGACAAATGGAGCAAAATAGCACAGTATAGCACACTAACTAACTGATAGCACTGAACAGAGCCCTGTTCAATCTCTCTCCACGCCAAAAAAGCACTGAAAATGGCTGCCATTAAAAGAATACTTTTATACTGTGGAGCGGGAATGAGCCATGATTGGATAAAGTCATGGTGACAGTGTTCAATAATGACTCTGACAGTACTCTGTGCCCTGATTGGCTGAAGATTTCACTGCTTCAGCCAATCAGGGCTTGCAATGCACTGTTCAGCACCACAATGCATTGTGGTTGGTTTGGGGGGGCGAACAAACGGTCAAACTACCCATTTGTTCGGCTGTTCGTGGAACGTCCGAACAGCTAAAGTTTGGCCCGAACTTATGCTTGGGCCGAACTGTTCACCCATCCCTAGGTGATTGCTCCAGAGTCCTTTTGTAATTAAACTTACCTCACAAGTGTAGCACTTTGAATATCATAAACTTTAAGGACTCCCTATTAAACTGATTATAAACTCATACTGTAGTAATACTTAAAAATATACGAGTCGATTTTCATACATTCTTACTAAATATATAGTATGTGATTGAAATATTTTGTTGTAGTGGGGCCTCCCTGGTCTTCATCTTGGTGCTAAGTTGCCCCCTCTCCCTTGGCTTAAGGCTTACGCAAAGTCTTCTCTGTTTTTATTTTAAATGGTGGTTGCATTTGTGAACATGTTGCTGCTATTCTAGGCTTTGAACATAGAGGTGCCAATGTGGTTATGATATAATATTGCAAAGTACAATCTGTCTATTTATGTTACTGATAAGGGCAACATTTCTTGTTCTTCCTAAGGAAGCAGGTGTTGACCTGCAAAGTGCTTTGAATGTGGAGATCTCATCTTTCATCTCTTTGCGTATAGCCAGTTATTGGAGTAATTCATGTATATTATGGGTGACATCTATATATGGAGGATGTAAATCGCAACCTCAGCAACATGTATGATGGATATTCATAAATCACATGTGGAATGATGAGGCTTGTTTTGCCATGTATAGAATTCCGTAACCTGAAACTGTGATTGCCCTCCAACCCCCATATACTAGTAACCCAAGGATTGTCCCAAACAGAAGGGGACCAAAAGAAAAGCGGGGCTCATGAGAGAGGCAATCTAAATGAGTATAAGAATTACAAATATATGTTTATTATTGTAGGTACAAAATAGAAACACATGGAAATGTTTTCAAAAGCATAACCAATAAGTAACCCTGCCCTAATAAAACTGATCAATACTTGGATTGATCAAAAACAAAAAACACAGACATGGGGAACATGTAACATGTAGGGACTTACAAAACAAAACAAAAACGTCCAGACATCTTGGCTATTGATGTCTGTGCAAACCAACACAATGGGAAGTAAACAGCAGTGCTGAATAGGGTTTGCTGTACAGACATCAATTCCCTCGGGGGAGGGGGGCGGCTCAGGGTGGGATCTGGGAGTATGTGGGGAGCAGACGTCCTGATGACGTCCTGATGACGAAACGCGTAGGGCGTGGCCTAATCTGTGCTTCCCAACACTACTTGCTTGCAACAGCTGAAGGTTAACCGTGACTTTTGTCTATTTTACCTGATTCATACTTTTACATTGTGAGTACCTCTCCACTTGTTTAAATAAATTTTTTAAAAACGATTTTACACTATGGGCACCCCTTCTCTCTTTTTACATGACATACCATGATCCTGAGTCTGCCAGAGATTGCCGTACAGTGGCTTAAATTGTAACTGCCCGATACCAATGTATGGGTGGAGTGAGCTGGCTGCACATTTAGAGTACGGATCCTTGAACAGCAGAAGGATTATAATCACAAACACCATATGCACCAAGTTATTGCACAAATAAGGACTTTTTATGAACTTGATAGCACGTTTACTGCACAATAAGGACTTTTTATGAACTTGAGAGCACGTTTGCACTTTACCAAGACTGTTTTTTGGGTACTTATTAGTTCTTTCCACCACCGGTTGTCCTTCCACCCCCCTATCCCTCTCCCTTCCTCCCTCCACTCCCTCCCCCCCCTTTTTTTTTTTTTTTTCTCCCTCCCCCTGCCCCTGATCAACCTTATGCACATTCACTAAGTGCCATTTGAAATATATGATTTACACAGCAACACTATGTATGGAGTCTGACACTTTTATATTTTTATTTTTTATACTCTGTTCAACGTTGTGAAATATCTTTTGAGGATATCACCATTTGATACCTGTTCGTCTTGTTTAAACTTAGAAGTACATAACATACAGGTAGGAAACCATTAATCGGGTAAAGGAACAGCGCTATACCCTTCTATCATATTAATCAACTCAGCTGTCCCCATTTATGGTGCATGTTGGGCGGCAGCAGTTCCAAAGTGTTCACTAACATATCTTCACTATTTCCACTGCGCGGGTCCACTACTCTTTCCAACCGTGGAGTGGGATGCCACAGTGAGTCCTGAGATGGGACATCAATTCATCCTGTTGGTGAAAGTGTAACGGCCTAGTATATATAATTTGATTAATGGATCGCGGTTGCCAGGGTCCGGGGTAGTGTACAGCAAGATATGCAGTTGTCTGGTGTGGTTAAAGTGTCTATGCAGAAAAGTGCTATGGTAAAGTCAGGCGGTGTTTAACATGGGCAGAGAGACATAAACAGGTAGCCGAGTACGTTACCGCTCCCGGGTCCCATCTGGAAGTCCTTGGGTATCTCCGGATTGCGGTAGCTCCTGTGTATTGAACTGCTCCACTTGCCGCTGTGCACAATGCCGGACACTGTCCCAAAAGGTTATCCGCGAGCCGCGAGTCAGGAGATACTGCTCATGTAGGTAAATGGCCGGCCATACAGGTGCATCTGTTACCCTCCGTGCGGTTGTTCCGAGCTGTAGAGCGGAACGCCCCCTCAATAGGTGAGCCAGCTAGCCCCAACGGGGGATGACAGCAGGCGTGACGTCCGGACGGAGTGACGTCAACGCGTTTCACAAAACAACCGTGTGTAGCTTCATCTGGACGTACAGGTGGCGTGTGAGGGCTCCTTCTTATTGTTATCCCTCCCTCATACACGCCCACCCGGCTAATTTAACTGAAGGAAGTTTATCCAGTCTGTGTGTGTCCAGGCTGTCACTCACTGCTTGTTGACCGTTTTCTGTGTACAGTCAGTTTTTTAATTCTGATAACAAGATTTCCTCCATATACTCTCTTGAACGTACACTCAACAGCAGAGATAGAGGCATTAATAAATATCAGACGTATGGTAAAATATGTCAACATTTGGTTAATGTTCCTGTGCTTAGTAATACAGCAATTAGTCAATATATATAAATATTGAAGCATTTGATTTGTTAATCAGACATAGCAGGTAACAAACCAATACTTTGGTAGGAAATACTCTCAGGACATTAACCAGATCAGATCAAGGCAGGGAAAGATAATGAAAGGATATAAGACATTGTATAAGTCAAAAGATAAATTGGCCAGGGAGGAAGGGAGGGAGGGTTTTGTTTTGTAAGTCCCTACATGTTACATGTTCCCCATGTCTGTGTTTTTTGTTTTTGATCAATCCAGGTATTGATTAATTTTATTAGGGCAGGGTTACTTATTGGTTTTGCTTTTGTAAACATTTCCATGTGTTTCTATTTTGTACCTACAATAATAAACATATATTTGTAATTCTTATACTCATTTAGATTGCCTCTCTCATGAGCCCCGCTTTTCTTTTGGTCCCCATGATGGATATTCAGCAGCATCATTTTGTTACTTCTTTTTGTTAGGTCTTGTCACTCAATACATAACTCAGGAATCTGCCCACTAAGTAGTATTACAGTGCAAGCATGTGATCAATATATAGTATATACTCTTTAGATAGAATCTGACTATATGCAGAACAGTGATCTTATCATTTTTTCATTAACTCCAGTTGGACATGGTTAGGTTTTTATCACATTTTCTTTTCCCTCTATCCTTTTTTTCCCTCCTTCTGCCTTTTTCTCTTTTATTTTCTGCGTTCTGCTGCTTAGCAGTGTTATGGAGAGCATTGCAAGGTGTGATGGCTTTGATAAACTACATACTACCTAGAGTAGATCTACAGAGATGCATTTGATGATCCTGCAATGGTAATGCAAACAATAATGGCAAAGCACATAGCTAAGTTTATTAGACTGTGTTGCTAATATGCATGCACATCGCTTCAAACATGAGCTGCACATTATATGTAAGCTATTTTATATTGCAAATATTGCATGTAAATGTTTATACTCATATTGAAAAATTTAGATTAGATATGTTTGTAATCATGAAGACATAATACTTTACCATTTCAGACTGAAAATGGGGTCTGGGGCATTGGCAGTTTGTCTTTCTCATTGGTGGATGAATCCATTATATGTCTGTACTGTTTGTTTCTTGTTTATCACATGCCTGAGAAATGGTCCATGCATGGTTCCAAAATGTTTTTATTTCTATGTGATCATACAGGAATAGAGAGCTTTGAACCAAGCTTATCAGTGTGCTGGCTATATATTTTATCCTTAAAAAACGGCATATAAAGTCTTGTAATTTTGATTCTAAATAAAACAGTTCATGTTAGCATCTAAGCAAGTGTCGCCTTGTTTTGTGCTTGGAAGCATTTGGAATATCTGATATCTGTATACAGACTGGGAAGAAGTGGTATATGACGGAAGCACTCAAGCGGAGTGAGGGACGTTCCGTGACAGTACCATTGTAGAAAGGCACAGTCTAAGCACACACACCAGATCTTCACCAGTGGGGTGGGCTTTAATGGTGTGTACGAGGTTGTGGCTCTCAGACACACCTGTGTACATGGCAGCTGGACAGGAAAATAACCAGTGTCCTATTACCAGAGAGTGGTACACAGTCAACAGGCAAAATCAGAAATAGGGACAGGTAAAATTTCAGGGACGATTTTTAGTCCGATACAAGCTGTAGAAAGTAAATTGAGAAACAGAGATGCTGAAAATATCAAGGGCAAAAGGGGCAGTATGATAACTTAGTGGTGCAGCACAGTGACAGTGTTAGAAATAGACTTCAAAAACTTAACATAAATAAATCACTAAGACCAGATGGCTTACACCCAAGAGTCCTTAAAGAACGCAGTCAGGTGATAGCTAGACCATTATTCCTAATTTTTATGGAGAATTTACTGACTGGAATGGTGCCAGCTGATTGGAGGAATACCAACATGGTACCATATACACCTGGAGACTACAGGCCAGTCAGTCTAACATCAATAGTTTGTAAATTATTGGAGGGGACGATAAGGGACCATATCCAAGAATTTGCTGATGAAAACATTATCATTAGTAGTAATCAGCATGGATTTATGAAGGGCACACAGAAAGAAGCCACATGCAATGCCAAGCTGCTGCAAGCAAAGCAAGCTG
This sequence comes from Aquarana catesbeiana, assembly GCF_042186555.1. NCBI lineage: Eukaryota > Metazoa > Chordata > Amphibia > Anura > Ranidae > Aquarana > Aquarana catesbeiana. The sequence continues at coordinate 431,866,024 of NC_133328.1, forward strand.
AATATTAGCATTCATAAAAGAGGGGATTTACTCAAGAGCCAAAACAATAATTCTGCCACTCTACAAGACTCTGGTCCGGCCGCATCTTGAGTATGCCAGTCCAGTTCTGGGCAGCAGTCCTCAAGAAGGATGTGCTGGAACTGGAGAGAGTCCAGAGAAGAGCAACAAAGCTGATGAAGGGACTAGAGGACATTAGTTATGAGGAACAACTACAAGCATTAAACATATCCTCTCTGGAGAAGAGACACTTGAAGGGAGATATTCTAGCGATATACAAATATCTTAATGACTCTAGCATAGGGAAAAAACATTTCAGTGGGAGGGAGTTTAAAAAACTTGCAGCCAATCATTGAAACTGGAAGAGAAGCAGTTTAACCTTAAACTGCATAGATGGTTCTTTACTGTCAGAGCTCCCTTCCACTAGCAGTGGTATCAGCAGGCAGTGTGGATATTTTAAAAAAACTATTAGGGGGGGCGTGACCGGAAGCCGACCTTAATGGACGCTTGATTCCTTAGCTCCAGCAGCCTGCAGCAACAAAGGCAATATTGGGGACAAACAACCATACCCACATGGGCAGATCGCGGACCACCCGATCCTCAAAGTACAGAGGCACATCCCAACCCCCTCTGGGGACCTCCATGGACCTCCGTACTTTCTTTCTGCAGTCAGAGAGCACTCCGGCTGGAGGAGACAAGATGGCGCCGATCACACAGGCACATGGAGGACGGATGTCTCCACGGGATCAGCCGCCACAGCTCACACAGCAGCGATCTCACATGGATTCCTCTCCAGCGGCGACAGGTCCGGTGTTCTCAGCTACACACACGGGAGCGGTGAGTCCATCCACCCTCCCCGATCCCCAGGCCTGGCAGACACGGGCACTGCAGCCATCCGAGCTGCCCATCTCTTTACAGCACTATACCCAGTGCTCGCGGCATTTCCGAGGCTGCTACGGGCGGCCTCAGACCCCTACCTCAAGGAACAGACACCTCTGTCCCCAACACCCTCAGGCCTTTCTCAGGACTTCCCACCACTACCAGGCCCCGCTCATCCCCCAGTGGAGCTGCATAATACACCAGGAGAAGAAGATGGGACACTGTGGGCCATGGCAGCGTCCTCCCCCCCACCTAAGACACAGAGACTATCTAGATCCAGGGACACTAGTGTCTCTAAACAGCTGCCTTCTATCAACCCCACATATGCACAAAAGGCCAGCAGCCCCCCATGCTCCTCTACAGACATCCACCATGAGAGACCCCCCCCAGCTGCCACAGGCCTTGATATGGTCTGAGCCGTGGGAACCCCCAGCTCCCGGGTCACACCGATCGTCTGAAGCAGGATCACTTAGCCCATGCTCTCCTCCTCCAGCCACAGCCTCACCAAGCCATCATATGGGCCCTATCCAAGACCAACATATGCCACCTCCATGGCACACTTATTTTCAGGCGATGCCCACCAAACAGGACTTTAAACAACTCATAGTGGATGTAAAATCAACCTGTTGCACAGAAATCCAGGTTCTTCAAACGGGACTTAAACATCTGGCGGATAGAGTGGAAATGGCGGAAGAAGAGATCCAAGAAACTAAATTAGCAGTCCACAGAACACAGCTGCAAGGAGCGGAACATCGTTCTCTCCTCAGAGACATGCAAAGGCACATAGAAGACTTGGACAACAGGGGGCGCCGCAATAACATCCGAGTAAGAGGTATTCCAGAACCAGAGGGCAACGAAGACCTGCAAACCACCCTGCAATCTATCTTTAACAACTTATTGGGAGAACCCCCTGCGAAGCATATAGAAATGGACAGAGCCCACCGGGCATTGCGACCCAAAGGACCTGCATCGAAACCGAGAGATGTTATATGCAGAATCACATCCTATCCCCTCAAAGAATCTATCATGAGACAAGCCCGGATCGCACGTAAAATTATCTTTGATGGAGCCCAAATACAGCTGTACCCTGATCTGTCTTGGATCACCCTGCAAAAACGCAGACTTCTTCAACCTTTACTGCAAATACTGCAATCCAAAGCAATTCCTTATAGATGGGGTTTCCCCTTCACTCTCACAGCAAAACAACAGGGAACCTCTGCTGTACTGAGATACCCTGAAGACCTCCGAGTATTTTGCAACACCCTGGAAATTCAACCCCCACAGCTATCAGAATGGGACTTAGTGGCCATTCCTCCATCACCGCCTACAGTCTGGCAGAAAGTACCCTCCTCTAACCGGCCCCGAAACCCAGAAGCACCCCACAAGCCTGCCAAACTCAGGAACTGATTAATATTATCGTTCTATTATAGTCCACACCCTTCTACAGGATGTGACTACATCAACATAATGACTTCTCCTGCCCGGGACTCAAAAGCTGGTCAAACATAATAGTTCAGTACCCCCCAAATTGCCCCTATGCCACAGTTTACATTGCTACTAAGGGCTTGCTATGATCAGCCTCCGTGAGAGTAGAAGCTCTACCGTTCACCTCCTACCCCCCCCTTCCTGATTTTTAGTTCAGGAATTTATATAAGTGTTTTATATTACCACATTGGTTGCGGACCCCCTGGTGACCCCTCCCTGCCACCCCAATCGGACTGGCAGCGGACGGGTACTTGGGACTCCGTGTAACCCAGGCCTATTGGCCATTTATAGTTTGATAATGTGTGCGTTCTGTTACCACTTGGTTTTACTTAATCATCTTTTTCTTCCCCAACTCTTTTCCTCCTCTTTCCCTCTTCGTAGGAGTCAAGTTCATGCAGCGGTGCGGGTGAAAGGTCTTGGTTTCCTCCCGGGGGGTGCCGACTCCTGTTTTTTTACCTCAGGCCCTGATGCTCCATTACTAGGTAAGCAGACATACACCTGTCCACACGTAATTAGATGGCAAAGTTACTATCCTTAAATGTCCACGGCCTAAACTCTAACAGAAAAAGGCATCTGGCACTGCGGGAGTTCAGACAGTCGGGAGCAGATATTATACTAGTACAAGAGACACATTTCAATAAAGAGGGCTCGTTCGCATTCGCTTCCAGATATTTTTCACAGGTGTATCTCTCATCTAGTACTCAAAAAAAAAGCAGGAGTGGCTATACTAATCAAAAAGGGAACCCCCTTCATCTGCGCAAACCATTATTCTGACCCTAGAGGCCACTTTGTTATTCTACAAGGGCACTGGCATACACAACCTATTACGTTGTGCGCCATATACGCACCTAACACTAAGCAATATAACTTTCTCTCTAAAGTATACACACGTATCTTTAAGTCAGACCCCCGGATTTTAGTGGTGGGGGGAGATTTTAATCTCGTTCAATCAGCAACTGTCAACTGTCAGGTGGTGGGCCCCCGGGTATCTCCACCAGGTGTCCTCCGGGACTCTAGATTGTTTCGACAAATCTCCAGACGATATGCGCTCTTTGATGCCTGGAGGGTCCTCCACCCAGGTGATCGGCAGTACACATTCTATTCCGCCCCCCACCGCACACACTCCCGAATAGATTACTTTTTTGTTAACAATCATACACTCAAACTTACACGAAAAGCCCAAATACTCCCTATCTCGTGGTCGGATCATGCCCCTATTCTACTAGAGCTAGAACTAGATAACCCTAACCGTAAATCCTATAACTGGAGGCTTAACACATTTCTTCTTCAACATCTCCCCTCCCAAGTTGAACTAAATACCACCTTAAAATACTACTTCATCAGTGCGCAGGCGCGGGACTCCCAAGATGGCCGCGTAAGCCGGGAGCTCCGCTCTACCCAGCCCAGCAAGCCACCCAAGCGCTGGTGTCAGGCCGCCTAGACACCCACCACTATCGGATTCGGATCCGGGAACTCCCGCAGCCCCGATCCATGCCAAATAACTCGGTCCGCAGGGACCTGGGACCGCAGTTTTCAGCAGAGGATTCCCGGGCCTTATCCAAGATGGTGGCCGCAGCACAGCACAAGGAGCCATATACAGGGGGACACGTGGAAACAAGGCAAGTGATAGCTCCTGCCACCTTAGCCCACACACCCCTACCCACTCTTCACAACCAACCTATGGGGACCCCATCTCCAGCCTCTACAGTATCCCTCTTAGAGCGCACTTTTGAGAACTATTCTCTGTCCCCACTGAACACCACATCACCTCATCAGGGTGCTGGGACTTCCACAGGAGACCCGGAGAATGCTATACCCCTCAATGCAGGAGATTTATTCCTCAAACTGTCGGATCTACTAGACAGAGGTTTAGCAAACACAGCCACAAGAATCACAAATGAGATAAGAGCTGACTTTCAAAACTTGGGAGCAAGGATGGAAGCTATAGAACACAAATTAGACATCACAGTGTCCAGAGCTAACCAGAACACTGAGCACATTCATGTTGTTCAAGAGCAACTAGAGGTGGCACTGAATAGAATCGATGACTTGGAGAACAGGTCGAGAAGGGACAATTTTAGAGTCAGAGGTGTCCCTGAATCAATTACAGACGTCCCCAAAGCAATCCAGGATTTAATCAAATCCCTTATCCCTGAGCTGCCCCCCATCAAATTGGAGCTGGACAGAGCTCACAGATCCCTGGGTCCCCCCAGAAAAGATGGATCTCCCAGAGATGTGGTCGTGAAGCCACACTTCTATAGTGTGAAGGAAGCAATAATGAAAATATCGCTCCAGCAATCCCGCATCCTTTTTCAAGGACAGGAAGTGCAAATTTTTGCGGACATTTCTCCCACGACCATCCAGAAACGCAGAGCCTTGAAGCCCCTTCTGCTGGTCCTCTCCCAGAAGGAGATTAAATATTGGTGGGCATTCCCTTTCGCCTTGAAATTTACCTTTAAAGGCAAAACCCACTCATTCACCACGTTTACAGAAGGCGAACGAGTCCTCCTTTCACTTAAGCTCATATCCCTAAACTCGGAAATGGACATATCCAACACTCAAGCGGGCTCTTCTAAACGTCAAACTCCCAACAGCCCTATCTCTCCTGCCTGGAAATCCAACAAAAGCAGGCGCCTGAAAGAACAATTGCCAACCTGAAGATGCCAATTACAAGAACCCGGCGACACCCCTCTCCCTCTTTGTGATCCACTGACCCATGTCTTTCTCATACCAGATGACCTCTACCTCGGGTCTTTCACAAAGAGGCCTCGTCCACTCTAGGGGACATTTTCCCAATTATCCCAAGTCTCAGGCTTCCACTTCAACACCCCAGTGGCCCTACGCTTCCTGTTCCCTAAGATCTACTACCGCCCTTATCACTCACCCACACCTCAGGGGTGATCAAAGGCTCAACTCACCGAACTTCACAAGAACGGCCTCCCCGGATCGTGACATCACTTCCCCATCGTCCTCTCTGGTTCCCCCAGCGTTAGCAGGGTGTTTCGGTTCTTCCCCACTATTCTACACCCCCACAACAGACTGTCTAAGCCCACAGCAGGATTTGGATATTTCATATCCCCTTTCATCTCCATCTCCACTGAGGAACCCATGATGCCTACCAGGAAGACTCTTTCTGCATCTTTGGCCAGCACGGCTCCTAGTTAAAATCATCTCAGGATTTTCAGAATTTGAAACTTTTATGTTCTCCTTTTGCATCTTTTTATTTTTACATAGCCTAATATTGTATGCAAGGTATCAAGGGTGGCTTGGGCTGTGGTAGCTGCCCTGCGACTCCTTCCATCCTACGAAAATGGAATTCCCATTCTCGTTCGATGGACTGGTGGTTCGTTTTCAGGACCACCTATTTCTGTTATTGGAGTTCGGACAGGGGAATACTTTCCGCCCTCTCCGTCTCCGGCCTATTTTAGGTCACCATGTTCATACTCTCTTTATCCTTCTGTCTCTATGTTTTAACCCATCTGTGCTTGTCTCTCCCTTCCCCCCTCCTGCCAGGGTTGATGGATCGTCTGCAGCACCTTCTCATCCAGCATCTCCAGGTCCCGAGCTCCACTTCTCACTTGCCTTCTGCCCATCCCTCTTCAATATGGTCAGGGTAAGTCCTCCACTACCAGAAGCACACACTTTACTCAAAATTCATGCCTAACACCACTCTATCCTCCTCCCAGATAAAAATTATTTCTCATAATGTCCAAGGCCTCAATTCTCCAACCAAAAGGAGGAAAATCTTCCAATCATACCATAAACAAAGGGCTTCAATAGTGATGCTCCAGGAAACGCATTTTCCCTCTCGATTGTCCCCCTCATTCCTGCATGCGCGCTTCCCCTCGTTTTATTTAGCAAACGCAGAGGATAAGACCAGGGGGGTTGCGATTCTATTTGCTAAAGACTGCCAATTTAAAGTAAGCCGGACCCTTAGTGACCCCGAAGGCAGGTACTTACTAGTGAAAGGTCAGATCGCAGACCAAACCTTTTCTCTTATATCCTATTATGCCCTGAACAAGGGACAGAATGCATTCTTCACTTCGCTTTTCCAAACACTAGGACCCCTCCTGGAAGGAACAGTAATATTTGGAGGAGATTCGAATGTCGCCTTTGATCAGAGTCTTGATAAATCTAAACCCCCAGCTAAACAGCTCTCCAGGCCAACAAAAATCAGCTCTAAAATTGCTAAACTAATTCACCAGCAGGGCCTCACAGATATCTGGAGAGAACTCAACCCCACATCAAGGGATTACTCCCATTTCTCAATACCCCATCAAGTATACTCCAGAATCGACCATATTCTAATCTCCTCCTTGCACATCCCCGCTGCTATCTCAGCTAAAATTAAGGATACTCCCCTCTCTGACCACTCTATGATCTCTCTATCCATCCAAGGCCTGCTCCTCAGACCCTCGTCCCCCATATGGCGCATTAAAGAACACATCATTAAAGATCCCTTTCAGATCACGATTCTCACCAAGTCACTAAAAGAGTATTTCGCCCTGAACAGCGCAGACGATATCTCGGCCGAGACCCTCTGGGCAGCCCACAAAGCCGTGATACGAGGTAAACTTATCCAAATCTCCTCCCAACTTAAAAAGGAGAGAACCATGGACATCTCAAAACTGGACAGAGACTTTCTCCTCCTGCGCAAAAAACACAAAGCTAACCCGTCCATGGTTCAAGTCGAACAGCTGGACGCTGCTCGGATTAAACTAAACCTGGCGCTCACAGTTAAAACTGAGAGTTCTCTGCGTTGGAATGGTGTGAAATTCTACCTGAATCAGGACAAAATGAGCACGATGCTGGCTTCCAAGTTATCCCCTAGGACCCGTCTCTTCGCTCTCCCCAAAATAAAACTTCAGGATGGATCGTCTTCCCAAAATCCCCATAGAATCTTGGAATCTTTCCAATCCTTTTACTCCCAACTATATAGAGCAAATGATTCCCATGATACACGAGCTATAGAAGCATTCTTAGAGCACCTGCCTATCCCCACTATACATAAGTCCCACAAGGATTTCATGGAAGCACATATCACAGTAGAGGAAACTTTAGAGGTCATTAAAAATCTGAAAGGGGGGCGTGGCTTGGCGCGCGGCGGGAATGGCTGCTCACTGAGGAGGCTCTGGGGCACACGCGGAGGTTCTAAGCCCTTACACCCGACCTACAGCTCACAAATGCCGGGCAGAAAGCTACACTGGACGCCTGGACCACGGACACGCCGAAACTCGGCTTCTGCCAGTGCCAACATCGCTGAAATCTTCCGACATAATTCAGCGGCCCGTAGCGGGACCCCGAGAAGCAAGATGGCGCCGACGCCACAGGAGGATGGGGAGAGCGAGGACTCACTGTCCGCTTCTGAAGACATCAGTAGGGGTAAGTCCAAACCGGACCACCCGCTCACATTTGCGGACATGTCGGTATTTGCTGCAGACATAAAAGCTACGTTTTCTGCCGCCATAACGGATCTGAAAACAAGCATGATGGTGATAAATGAAAAGATGGCGGCGGCCGAAAGTGCAGGCAGACAGAGAGATAAAGCAATCCACAAGCTAGAGCTGGTTTCGTCAAACCACATGCAGCACTTTATTAACATGAATAGACACATTGAAGATCTCGATAACCGGGGGAGGAGGTGTAATATTAGAGTCAGGGGGATCCCGGAATCAGTGGATCAAGACCAGATCACCACAGCACTCCGGAGAGTCTTCAACAGCCTGCTTGAGAGGCAGGAAGACATGGAAATCGATTTTGTAAGAGCTCACAGAGCTCTCAGGCCCAGAGGCTCAGATACTGCACCGCCCCGTGACATAATCTGTTGCTTACAAAGCTTTGCTACTAAAGAAGAGATTATGCGAAAAGCGAGACAAAATGAGCAAATCATATTTAATGGCGCCACGATTATGCTGTTCCAGGATCTTTCTCAGATTACTCTGAAGAACAGACGTGCACTGCGACCCCTGCTGGAGAAACTGAGAGCAAAAGACTTGAGATATACTTGGAGATTTCCCTTCGCGCTCACAGTTACCTATAATGGCCATCAAGTTATCCTGCGTTCGCCAGCAGATTTACCAGAGTTCTGTGAAGCATTAGACCTGGAACCAATGGATTTACCGGAATGGTATGAGGAAATCTTACAACCACCCTTGGTCAGGAGCCCCCCCACCTCCCCACTTTCTTCTCCAGACAAAAGGCTATCGAAAAAACACAAACAGAATAAAGGCAACAGCTCCCACGCAGATACCCCAAGGAGACTGGCCGGCCCATCCAGAGCCCAGGAATGTGAATAGTTCCCTTTATACCACAATAGACATGACCTTAACAAACCTGCAGTCTAAAGCACAACTCTTCCCACACTGACGTTTCTGTCATATTGCTGTCGCCTGTGGAACATTCCCCCCAAGGGAGAGGGACGATGGAGGAAGGGAAAAAAGGATGAACACTTCCACAAGCATCACCCGGAGGGGTACTTATGACAACATCCCATAGCTCCCTGCACAGCCATTAACCTTAAGATGCGAGCTCTGAAGCTTGATCAGAGGAAGATCTACGCCTTCAGGTCCATATCTCTTGCTGATTGAAGGAGGGACCTTGACCCCAGATGTGACGACAGATGTGCCCTGGACGTGGCTCACTGCTACACCAACACCTAGCCCTGAAGCACTGGGATTCAGGCTGCAAACCACGAAGATTTACAAAACTGTGCGGGAGCGAGGGGATTGGATGGGGGAGGGTTAATAGGAGTAAAAGTTGTTTGTTGTCGCCTCCTCTCCCCCCCCTCCCCTCTCCCTTTACCCCCCCGCCCCCCCCCCTCTCCCTTCTGCCTCCCCCCCCTTTTAAACCCTGCCCCCCCCTCCTCCTCACCTCCACAAAACCCCCCCCCCTTTTTTTTTTTTTTTTTTTTTCTCTCTCCTACCGCTCTGAACAGAATTATTGTATGCAGATTAGATCTGATTATGTACATATATGGGGGGTGTATCCACGGGTGACAGCTAGGGCTATCTAATTAGATGATAGTCTGATGACATAATTGTTAAAGTTACATTCTGTAAGAGTTCAGGTTCTGGTTTCCACGTTTAGACCCGAGTTTACTTGTTACACATCCTGGTCGGGTGTGACCTTCATAATATCAATATTTTTACTAATGTGAGCCTCCGTGTGTGTCACGTTGAGACTGTACATTCATAGTTTACACAGCACTCCATTTATTTGGAGCCTAAGCTACGCTTAGTCGTAGTCGCTTCCCACAGTCCCCACAAATTTTACGTGATATTTTACGCCTGGGGGTACATCTCCACCTAGGGTGGTTTAGGCACCTCTGGAGATGTACCCCCATAGTAATAACTCCCTGATAAGCTTTTCTCTTCTTTTACTACTCACCCTTTTTCCTCCTCCTTCTCTACTTTCCTGTTTGTTTAGTGGGGGAGGGGCACCCGCCCGGGCTATTAGAAATATTCTATATCTGAGTGAAGATCAAGTGTCAAACCTTATTTAACAGTCTTGTCTTTACAGATTCGAAATCCGGCCGTCTCCTCCTTTGCCGACACTATGGTATACTCATCGCTGGGGAATCGTCCCCTTGTGATCTCCCACAACATCAGAGGCTTAAATATACCCGAGCGACGTTCCACTCTGCTCAGAGAACTTAAAAAAGGTAAACCTCAATTTGTATTCCTACAAGAGACCCATTTTAAAACAAACAACATCCCCAAATTAACATCCCCACAGTTCCCGAGAGCTTTCCATGCTACCACAGCCGATTCTAAATCAAAAGGGGTCACGATACTAATAGGCAGAGACACACCATTTAAACTAAATGAACAGCTGTGTGACCCTGAGGGCAGATTCGTGTTCCTGAAGGGTACATACAATGACTTACCTTTGACTCTCGCCAATGTATACTTCCCAAATAAGTCCCACATAACTTTTTGCCAACTCATCGTGGGGAAGCTACAGGAGTTCGCCGATGGTTGTATTATACTTGGGGGGGATTTTAATGTACCTCTAAACCCACTTCTAGATACGTCCAATGGAAGGACTTGCATTACCTATAAAATTCTGAAAAAGATTAAATCACTCCTACACAAACTCCAGTTGGTGGACTCCTGGCGCTTCCTCAATCCCGATGGTAGAGACTACACTCATTTCTCGACACCACACAACAGATATGCCCGGCTGGATTGCATATTTGTCCCTCAGAGAGATCTATCAAAAATCTCCGCCGCGAAAATAGGTACACAAACAATATCGGACCACGCACCTATCTCACTGACACTGGACTTACAGAACTCAAGTAGACAACAGCAGACATGGAGACTGAACACGTCTTTATTATCAGATCCGACACTCCTACCTGTACTTACAAACAACATAACCGATTTCTTCAAACATAATAACACACCTGAGATAGACCCCCTACTAGTATGGGAAGCACATAAATGTACCATACGAGGAGTTCTGATAGGGATGGGTTCAACGCGCAAAAAAGAAAGAGATGCCCAGATCAGAAAATTACTCACCCAAATTGAGTCACTAGAACTATCACATAAACAATCTCTATCGGAGACCTCAGCCAGGAGCCTCCTAGAGGCAAGGAAGGATCTACAGCAGATTCTCCACACTAAAGCCAAACGGATTCTTTTCTTTAAGAGGCGACTCTATTATGAGTCAGGTGACAAAGCTGGGAGGTTCTTGGCGAGGGCCCTCAGAGAACAAAATTCAATCAATCAGATAGTTGGTATCAGATCCAAAGAGGGAAAGCTCGAGGTAACACCTGAGGCAATAGCTAATCACTTCCACGCTTTCTATACGAAGCTTTATAACCTGCCCCCACAACATAAACCTCCACAAATGCTAGGAGATAGGACACAAATCATACAAGACTACATAAGACATAGCGGACTACCATCTCTGCCCAAGGAGGATACAGATCTCCTAGAGGTCCCAATCACAACAGAGGAAGTCAAACAGGCCATCAAATTACTAAAACCAGGCAAGAGCCCGGGTCCTGACGGATATTCCGCCACATATTACAAATCCTTCATAGAGATTCTGACTGAACCCTTAAAAGATGCATTGAACGCCTTATCCAAGCCAAGACGTATCACTCCTGGTTTTCTTTCTGCCCATATTGCGGTTATACCGAAAGAGGGCAAAAACCCAGAGGAATGTGCTAGCTACCGTCCCATCTCTTTGTTGAACCTCGATGCCAAGCTGTTCGCGAAGATCATTGCATTGAGGATGGGGCCGCTGCTCTCAAAACTAATTGGCTTGGAGCAGGTGGGCTTTATGCCAAACAGAGAGGCCAGAGACAATGTTACTAAAGCTCTCTTGCTAACACAGGCTGTGAGACAACGGAAGATCGAAGGCTTTCTCCTCTCAACAGACGCGGAGAAGGCCTTTGATCGTGTGGCATGGGACTTCATGCTGGCGGTATGTGGAGGGGTGGGCTTAGGTCCGAACATGTTGCATTGGATCTCGGCCCTCTATCAGAACCCAACAGCGGAATTAAAAATAAACGGAATTCTCTCAGAAAAAGTATATATTAAAAATGGGACTAGACAGGGTTGCCCCCTATCGCCCCTTTTATTTATTCTCTCACTAGAGCCCTTTATTAGAACAGTGAAAAAGAACACAGCAATACAAGGTTTCCAGATTAAAAATAGAGAGTACAAAGTAGCTGCATACGCAGATGACTTATTGTTCTTCTTAACGAAACCGACTATAACACTCCCCAACCTGTTACAAGAATTCGCACACTACGGATTTTTATCCAATCTAAAAATTAATTACACAAAGTCAGAGGCTCTGAACCTCTCCCTTCCAGACAGTGTACTCAAATTAACACAGGCGAATTCAACATTTAACTGGGACAGGACCAAACTAAAATATCTAGGAATTTGGCTTACACCATCCCTAAAAATGGAATATGAGAGAAATTTTGTGACCTTTCTAAAAAATTGTGCGAAAGATCTAACAGCTTGGAATGAGAACTATTTCTCTTGGTTCGGCAGAGCAGCCATAGTAAAAATGGTCATACTACCCAAATTTTTATATCTGACCCGCACACTACCGATAGAGATACCTCAGAAATTTTTCAACGAACTTAATACAATGGTCACGAGATTTCTCTGGCAACATAAAAAACCCAGAATCAAACTAGGCACCCTGGTCAAACCCAAAGATCTAGGAGGAATCCAATTCCCGAACTTCCGCAGTTACTACCAGGCCTCACACATAACCAGAATCATAGACTGGCATTGCCATGAGTCGGAGAAAGACTGGGTATCACTAGAGTCAACGCTTGCCACGCTGCCGCTTAAATACCTGCCATGGTCCTCTATCAAAACGTTACCTCATGTTGTTAGGTTGCACCCGATCACTGGTACCACACTGAAGATCATTACAGGCCTAGCTAAACAAAAAAAGCTGACCACAACACCCAGCCCTCTAACGCCCCTGACAGATAATCCAGACTTTGCCCCAGGCCTACATAACCCGACTCTTAAGACGATTCCAGAGGGGGATCCCTTGCTGGCCGGAGACTGCTATAATGAAAACAAACTCAGAGATTGGTCGTCTTTTAAGACAGACATAAACCGACCCCAACTGAAACTCTGGACATATTTCCAACTAAGAAGCTATTTAGGTAACATTAAAGAACCTCAAACACTATATAGACCCCTGACGGCTTTGGAGTCGGCGTGTCGGGAGGGAACACCAATTAAAAAGGCCACTTCTGTTGCATATGAGTGGCTGAATCGCTCGGGGACTGAGATATCGGACGGGCACAGGAGGAGATGGTCGGAAGAACTTGAATTGGAGATCTCAGACAAACAATGGAGGTACGTGGCTGCCCTAGCACATAAATGTTCCATAAGCACAAAACTGCAAGAGACAAATTACAAACTTCTGACCCATTGGTACAGCACTCCTGACAAAATACACAAATGGGATACACAAAAACCAGACACTTGCTGGAGATGTCTCTCCGAAAAAGGCACACTAGCCCACATCTGGTGGCATTGTCACAAAATTGAACCATTCTGGAATGAAGTTAGGGTTTTAATTAAAAAAATTACAGAAACCAGAGTAGAACTGACCCCAGCATGTTGTCTACTACACTTGTCCAATACCTCTTTTAAACGCTACAAACGCTCGTTGACGATTCACCTCCTCAATGCAGCCAAATCTCAAATACCTCTGCACTGGCTCTCTACATCTACTCCAACTGTTAGGGATTGGCTGTCGAGAGTCAGTGAAATCCACGAAATGGAAGACGTACTGGCTCAAGACAAAGGCCATATCGAACGATTCCACAAAACATGGCAACCCTGGTTGCTTTTCAAATACTCTGTAGAATTCCCTTCCTGAACTAGGTTTGGGAGGGACCTCGCGGTCTGGGCGGGTGCCCTGCCTCTGTATTCTATTTCTGCCCTTCACATCATTATTTCCTTTACTTTTTCTTACTTCTTTTTCTACATCTAACTTCTTACCACTTTATGGTTGATCTATAGCCTATGTTCTCACTGGTATATATCTTGGAAATCCGTACTTCTCTTATAGACGTGAGTTAGATTGTCTCAGAGAATCATAGAGACCACACTTCTGCCTGTTCTCAACAATAAACAATCTGAACAACTGATAAGAAATGTTTGTCGCAATGGCTTACGAATGCGTAGATAGAAATATTATATTGTATTTTTTACAGTCACAAAGTCAGCTTAGTGGAAATAACCTCAGTGATGCGGTGTCTGTTAAACATTTAGACTTCTACACGAGTTTCACACTAACTGTTTATTTTGTAAAAAGACGGAAAGTACGCAGTTGCATCTGCAAAATTTGCAATATACAGTGTATTCTTTTGTTGCTATTCTTTTTTTTTTCAATAAACTTGAAATGATAAAAATCTGAAAGGGGGCTCTGCCCCAGGTCCAGACGGTCTTTCCAATCTTTATTATAAGACTTTTGCCGAGACTCTAGCGCCACACTTAACTAAAATGTTCAACTCCAAAGAAAGGGAGACCCCATGGACCCCCAGATGAATGCAGCATTCATTACTGTCATCCCTAAACCCGACAAAAATCAGGTAGAAAACTACAGACCAATATCACTTATAAATAACGATTTAAAAATCCTGACAAAAATTTACGCCAATAGACTAAATACATTCATCAACACTTACATCCACAAAGATCAGGTGGGCTTTATCCCCGGCAGACAGGGTCCAGACCAGGTCAGAAGGGCCATAGACATAGCTTCAATTTTGCATTCGGGATGGGATGGAGGCCCAAAGCAGGAGGGTCTCTTCCTTTCCCTAGACCTACAAAAGGCCTTCGATTCGGTGACTTGGCCCTTCATATTCGCCTCCCTTAAATTCTGGGGGTTCGGTGAACACTTCATCGGAATCCTCAAATCACTTTACTCAGAACCGGAAGCGAAAGTTAAATTACAGGGCTTTCTCTCATCACCAATCAAAATTGCCAGGGGCACAAGACAGGGCTGCCCCCTATCCCCACTTGTGTTCGCTCTAACAATAGAAACACTAGCCATAGCAATCAGGTCAGATCCAAACATTAAAGGTGTCAACTGTGGCTTGAATACCCATAAATGTGCCCTCTTCGCAGACGACCTTCTTCTATTTATCACCTCTCCAATCACCTCACTTCCCAACATTAACAAACTGCTTCAGACATTTGGCGAGGTCTCAGGCCTACGAGTTAACATGACCAAATCACAGGCATTAAACATCTCCCTCAATCCGGCCCTAGCTGAGAGATTAAAACTGGCCTTTAATTTTAATTAGAGTGATTCCTCAATTCGATACCTAGGTATAAACCTTACACCCAGAATAGACTCCCTCTATCTAGCCAATTTCCCTCCTATGTTTCGCAAATTGGAAGAGGATATACGAATTTGGTCATCCCACAAATTATCATGGCTGGGGAGAATCCATGCCGTCAAAATGACCCTGTTTCCTAGAATTCTGTACCTATTTAGAGCCCTTCCGATTGCGATTAATAAAAAGCACCTCAAAAACTTTCAGGGAAAGATTATAAAATGTATCTGGGGAGGGAAAGGATATAGACTCACGCGAAACACCCTTTATGCCCCGAAATCTAAAGGAGGGCTAGGCCTCCCTGAACTATCCAAGTATTACCAAGCAGCTAGACTTGCCCAACTTTCCACCATATATTTCAGGGGCGAAAAATCTGACTGGATACAAATAGAACGCCAAGCGGTCCCTTCCCACACACTAGACTTTCTACTCTGGACTCCCAGTAAATCCAGACCTCCCATCATGGCACCCACATTTTCACACTCTTTCAAACTATGGGACAACCTGAGCCAACTTCCCGCTTTGATCTCACAGCTTCGGCCCCTCTCACACATATTCCACAATTCCCTCTTCAAGCCGGGGTTAGACATCAAATCCTTTCAATGGTGGCCTGATAAGGGAATGTACCGTATTGGACATTACCTTGTCGCCTCCGGACCAATCTCCATGAAACACTGCATTGAAAAACTAGAGCTCCCCGATTCCGAAAAATTTCGATTTCTTCAAATCTCCCATTTTCTTCACACTATTTGGAAAGACAAATCAATTCCCCCAGAGTGCACATCTTATGAACAATGGTGTGGACAAGCAACAGAGCAAAAAGGAGGTATATCCCTGATATACGAAGCTCTTTCAACTCCCCCTTCCAAACTTACATACATGACAGAGTGGGAAAGGGATGTGGGCGAGACTTGGGACCTGGAGATCTGGAATAGAATGAGCACAAGAGCCTACAAAGGTATAGTTAATATTGCATTAATAGAAGCTAACATGAAAGTATTTACGAGATGGTATCTGGTTCCTTCCAAACTCGCACAGATGTTCCCTTCCTCGTCTCCTTTATGTTTCAGAAACTGCCAAGCCCAGGGCTCCATGATACACATTTGGTGGGAATGCCCGAAAATCAGGGACTTCTGGAACAGGATTTTTTACCTGATCAGAAAAATTACGGACACTCCCATTTCTAAATCTCCCCAGATAGCTCTATTAAATGGTCATATTCCCAAAATCCCCAAAACAACTGCTAAACTTATTTCTTTCATCCTGACTGGCACCAAGCTCTCCATAGCAAAGGCTTGGAAACAACCAGGAGTCTCCCTGGCGGCTGCCAAGAGAAAGATCTCGTGGATCATGTCCCAGGAAAAATTAGTCAGTGTCTTAGCAGACTCAAATAAAGCATTTTTGGCTGTCTGGGAACCCTGGGCAAGGCATGTAGGCATCTCTCTCATACCGGGAGTTGAAGCATGATTGGTTACTATTGTTATATTGCAGTCTGTCAACCCACCCCACCCCCCATCCTTTCTCCCCCTCCGTCTTCTTTTCCACCTATTTTTCTCTCTTTCTTCCTATTCTCAGGAAGTTGTTAATTTATTTTTACAGTAAGTATTTGGTTCCAAACGGTTTGCTCCAGTTTCCTATGCACTTGACTGCGATTAGTTGGTACCTCAACTTATTTTCCGTGGGTCGACCTCCCAGCCGGATCCTTCAGGATATTTTCATGGCATCCCTGGTTCCTTTGGCTTTTGGCCTTAGAGGACTGGGGGAGGCTTCCTCACGCGGTCTGGGACCTTTATTTTCCCGGAAGGCGCGATGGGCCTTAACAGGTTAGTTACACACCTAATAATTAACTACAGTTGCTCTACGGGGTTCGACACAGTTTGTTCCCGATAGGGGTGTCAAGCCTTCCTGCAGCACTAGGTGTCTCCCTAATATGTCTGAGGGCTTTTCTCTCTGTTTATTCGAATAAGCTTAGATACTTGGTTCATTATTGTTCATTATTTGAGTATTGTCACAGAGGTGGGCTGCGCCCCACCAGCAATTCCGTGCTATGAAGTGTAATGTACTGCTCTTCAATAAAATTTCTTTAAAAACAAAAAAAACAAAAAAATACTACTTCATAGCAAATAACACTCCAGACATATCGCCAACCATCCTCTGGGAAGCCCATAAGGCGGTCCTGCGCGGTAAATGTATAGCTTTAAACCTCCGCAATGAAGAAAGACTCCCTAGCCGCAAAGACAAAAACTGAACAGGATCTTAGATTGTCTCAATGTAAACTCCAAATCACCCCCTCCATACCCATCCTTCGGAAGGTTATTAGCCTTCGCTCAATTTTAAAGGAATTCGCCCTAGGCCAGGTAGAAAAAGCACTGACAAGACTAAAGCAATTATTCTACGACAAGGGAAACAAAGCGCACTCCCTCCTAGCTAACAAACTGCGTGACAAATTTCACATGCAGACACCACATCAGATCAAAAACAAGTTGGGGCATATAGTCTCCCACCCTAAAGAAATTGCTCATGTCTTTGCAGACTTCTATAAACACTTATACAATAACCCAGATATACCTAGCAATCCCTCTTCGCCAGACCTATCACACAAAATGCGAGAATACTTGGAACGCAGTGGAATTCCCCATTTAACACCCTCTGACCTGTTGACATTGAACACACAGATTACTGATGAGGAAATAGAAATGACCGTTAAGTCCCTTCCATCACATAAAGCCCCAGGACCAGACGGATTCCCATATGAATACTATAAGACGTTTCTCCCCATATTGCTTCCACATATGCGCAAGGTCTTTCATGCCTTTCTTTATGACGCCTCCATACCCCCAGACATGCAGCGTTCATTTATCACCTTAATTCCTAAACCAGACAAAGATCCTTCCCTCTGCGCAAGCTACAGACCCAATGCATTACTGAATTCTGACCTTAAAATTTTCACCAAAATACTTTCCAACCACCTAAATCAGATCCTCCCCTCCTTGGTCCATAAAGACCAGGTGGGGTTTGTTCTGCTGCGACAGGCCGGCGACAATACCAGAAAGGTTATAGATCTAGTGGAGGTGGCGAATAGAGAACACCAGGCAGGATTGTTGCTAAGTTTAGACGCAGAAAAAGCGTTTGATCGCTTGGGATGGCCTTTTCTATTTGCCACCTTACAATTCATGGGATTTCGGGGCCCCTTCTTACAAGCTATCAAACACTTATACACCTGCCCATCATCCCAAGTCAGGACTCCCTTTGCACTATCCCCGGTATTTTCAGTGGCGAATGGGACCAGATAGGGGTGCCCACTTTCGCCCCTGCTATTTGCACTTTGCGTTGAACCCCTTGCCGCATCCATCAGAAGTAATCCGGACATACGGGGAATATCGGTTAGAGGAAGGGAGTTTAAAATCTCCCTCTTCGCGGACGATATCATACTCACATTAACCCAACCTCATATTACTCTCCCGATTTTGCAAACAGAACTAGATCGCTTTCGTGCCCTCTCAGGGTATAAGATAAATGCATCAAAATCTGAGGCCCTTCCAATCAATATCCCTCCCACGGAGATCTCACTCTTAAAATCCAACTTTCCATTCACATGGAAAACGACTTCCCTGAAATATTTAGGTACATTTATCACACCCAAATTCAATACTCTATACCAAGAAAATTTTCCATCACTGTTCCGATCTATAAGATCCTCACTGACTCAATGGAAAAAACACCACATCTCTCTACTAGGTCGAATAGCTTCAATAAAAATGACTATCCTCCCGAGGCTTTTATACCTCTTCCAAACACTACCCATACCAATCCCGACTGCCCAACTGAAAAAACTACAATCCGACCTACTGCATTATACATGGAATTACAAAAGACACAGGGTTCCGAGGTCGGTGCTGATGGCGTCCCGCAATGAAGGGGGACTAGCATTCCCTGATATTATTAAATATTATTACGCAGCTCAATTGCAAGCAATAGCCTCCTGGTACACCCACAAATCTTACAATAAATGGACTGAAATTGAAAAATTATGGCTTGCTCCCATACATCCAAATAATCTGCTGTTTAGCGCGAATGCGGACGTAGCCCCTGAACGTATGTTGGGTCCCATGTCCCAGTTGAGGCGGACTTGGCGCACTCTAGCTCCCAAACATATTCTCTCATCAGATAAATCACTCCTGACCTCTTTCATCTGTAACCCCAAAGTGCCAGACAGTCTAACTTACCAAATGTCACATCATTGGACGTCCCGGAATTTGTTCCACTTTGGGAACCTGGTGGACCCCAGAACTAGGAAACTATTGCCATTCGCCGAACTACAAAACAAACATGACCTCCCCAGACAGGCATTTTACGGGTATTTACAAATTCAGCACTATGCACTTACTATAACACCCACCCTACAACGTTCCCCACCATCACCGTTCGAAACCACAATCCTGGCAGGTAACAACCAGAAGGGGCTTATATCGAGCATATACAGGATCCTGAACGTCTTCTCTGAGGATGGCCAGGGTAAACACTTGTATATGACTAAATGGGAGGAGATCCTCAGTGAGAAACTTCCTATCTCACAATGGCAGATCATATGGAATCAAACAGCAAAGAGCTCACTATGTTCTTTATACAAAGAAAACTCTTATAAAATCCTCATGTTGTGGTACATGACTCCAGATTTTCTTCATGCCATTTTTCCCAATAGTTCCGATAGATGCTGGAGATGCCAGGGAGCAAGGGGTACCTTTTTACATATATACTGGAGCTGCCCACTGTTAACTCCTTACTGGTCCACAGTTCAACAATTACTGGCTCGCCTCCTGGACACACAGGTCCAGGCGTCCCCAAAATTTTTCCTGTTAGGCCTATCGCCGCTTAAACTTCCCACTCCATATAAAAAGCTGGTATGCCACATACTAACGACGGCAAGATGCCTTATAGCACTACACTGGAAACGTTCTTCCCCCCCTCTGCTGAGGATCTGTACGCTAGAATAAAGGATATAGAGGTGATGGAGAAGATGACGGCCAGAATACAAGATAGACTGGAGGCACATAACAGGGTCTGGGAGCTATGGCACCTCCGGGAGGATCCACCATCACCAGGTAACACCACCGTTGATATATACACTATACCCCCCCTCTACCTTCCTCTCTTTCTACTATCTACTCTACCTTTCTATATTATGTAAACCTGTGATTTTTTATAGTCATAGATAACTAAGTTATGATTTTGCAATCACATTAAAGTTATAAACCTGCTAATAGATATATTAAATGACAGACGATGACACTCAGTTGGCATTTTGCAAAGTTTTAATATTAGAACATAGCAATTGATTACCAACACTGTATATAAAAAAACCTGCATTTTTGTACTACTGTTACACTTACTAATTGTTAATGCATAATGTACTGCAAAAACGAAATAATAATAAAAAAACGTTATTTGAAAAAAAAAAAACTATTAGATGGGCATCTTAAAGATCACAACATACAGGCATATGGAATTTATAATTAACATAAACACACACAAACGAAGTTTGCATGATCTTCCTGCGTTGGCATGGGTTTCCTGCTATATATTAAAGGAAAGCTGGTAGGTTAATTAGATCATGTTTAAATCTGCCCTGGTATGTGTGTGAAATAGGAACTATATATTGTACCAGTGGCAGCTGGTGAAGTTTTAGGATGGGGGGCACGAGACCCCGCCCTTCCTATTTGACCCCTCCCACTTCTCATAAGCCACACCCCTTATATAATCCACCCACTCTGTCCCCTGTATTCCAGGTGCTTCCACCCATAGGGTCAGGAGTATACAGCTCAGCATCACAAAACATAGTATATATCTCAGCCTCACAGATCAGGGTATATAGCTCAGCATTACAGATAGGGTATATAGGTCAGCATTACAGATAGGTGTATATGGCCCAGCATTACAGATAGGTGTATATGGCCCAGAATTACAGATACGTGTATATAACCCAGCATTACAGATAGAGTATATAGCCCAGCATTACAGGTGGGTATATATAGCCTAGCATTACAGATAGGTGTATATAGCCCAGCATTACAGACAGTAATGCTTTCAGCACGAGGCTCACAGCACTGGCAGCACCCCGCTAAGAGCACAGGGCTCACAGCATGGGGCTCATAGCACGGGGCTCGGAGCACCCTCCCACGGGAGGTCCAGCACGGGGCTCACAGCACAAGGCTCACAGCACACCCCTCCATGGGCGGTCCAGCACGGGGCTCCCAGCACCCCCCGTGTGAAGTCCGGCACGGGACTCATGGCACCACCCATTCCCTTGTGGGAGGTCCGGCACTCACTAACCGTGCTGTGAAAAGGATTGTCCTGTGTCTTCTCTCACCCCCACAGTGCGAGCAGCAGCGGTGGCAGGGGTTCTGCTCCTTGTGCTTCCTCCGCTTGCCAAAGCGCCACTAGGCATCCAATAGGATCGCCTGGTGCTTTGGCCAATAGGGAAACAAGTCTCTCGAACCTGACTCCTGATTGGCGGGGAGACACTGTAGAGTGAAAAATAGCAAAAATTAATTTGCAATGGTTACACAATTGGGTGGGATTGGGGAGCACTCTCTGTGCCCCGAGCCCACCCTTTTTTGAAGCCTATTAGAGCCTCAGGCTCTAATCATGTGCTTGAAAAAAACACCCCCTCCCACCCCCACCATAGGGATCGATGTGTCCGGCGTCCTGAAAGGGGCCAGGCGCATGGATAGGGAGGCGGCAGCAGGGATTGGGGGGGCAGCGCCTGTGCACAGGTCGCCACTGTATTGTACACTCCTTGAGGGCAGGGGCTAATATGAATGTACAGTATGTAAAGTGCTGTGTAAATTACCAGCGTTATATACATTACCTGTAATAAATAAATATATGAACTGGGGCTAAGAAACAGGTGCTGGTAAGAGCACAGCTAAATAGTGAGCTTGACTGACAGACTTGTCTTGTAGGTGCTATGTAAACTAATAGCTGAGTTTCAGCAATACCTATAGTTTCCAGCCTTGACAGAAAGCATGCTGTAGAAAGAAAGGAGAGAACTAAATTTGCTAAAGTAGCAGGAGATCTGGTTTATTGCTGATCTGTGACACAGATTAGGTCTTTTTAAAAAAAGTGAGAGGCCAATAGTCTTTTTACAGATGGGGAATCCCTTCCCACTAGAGGTAGACTGGCAGACAAGGACGTGGTCAAGACCAAGACTTGGTAATAACAACTGGGGTTAGGCTGTGACATATGCTACATAGGAGATACAGAGAGCCTTGAGTAGATTGGATACCTGTAGGCACTGAGGGGAATAGGGTTTTGCTCTCCCAAGAGCAGTCAACATTTGGATTGCTCCTCAGAAATCATTAGACAGGTGGTGAGGGGGCAATATGCTTTAACCCTGCACCAGGGCACAGCAACTATAAAGCAGCACTATTCAATTGAATGGGCCTTGATCAATGAGGGTATCATTTCTGCCATGGCTGCAAAGCACAGCATTTTATCAAAAATATCTTTGATCCCTTGATATTTCTGGGGGGAAAGAGGGGGGGGGGGTGCTGTGAGCTGGGCTGTACAGGTCCCCATGATTTCTAACAGCAGCCCTGGGTGCAGGGTCTAAGGAGCTGCCTGGTGTTCACCAGAGCAACCCCATGATGGCCCTCAGAGTCACCCAAGCAGGCAACTAAAAGAGACCTTGCTTACAGTACATGGAAGAAGGTCTGTTACTGCACTGGGGTGCTTGGCTATGAGTAGGCATGGTACAGGTGAGTTTGACATAAACATAATATAAATGGAGCACTTGAGCTTTTGGCTGCGCCCTCCACTACTATTTTTGTAAGTTTATATTTTAATTTACCAATTTACTTTTTAAAATCATTTTCTATTTCTTATTTTTCAAATTACATTTTTAAAGCTTCTTGTAAGACCATTTGTTTAAACAAATATGACAGAAAGAGACAGCAAGACTGTACATGAAACACTTTCAAGCGATCATATTTATTTAACTACTTAACCACAAGCCATTTTTCAGTTTTCAGTACTTTTAGTTTACTGGATCATGCAACATTGTTCCCGAATGAATGTTTATACTGTATAATTTAATGAGACAGGTAGTGGTATTTAATAACTGCTATTTTTAAAAAAAAACAGTTTCTGTTATAAAATCTTGCACATTACTGTAAACCCTATTTCATACATTAGGGTCAAACTGTATTCTGCTAAAAAAAACAAAAACAAGCAGAAAACCAAACCAAATCAAATAAGTGAATATTATTTAGACTGTATGAAAGGTAAAGGGTCTACAAACTATTGTATTTGAAATTTATCAACCCTGATGTTCTCACTTCTAATGCCGCGTACACACGATCGGAATTTCTGTCAGAAAAAACTTGGATGGTTTTTCCGACGGAATTCTGCTCAAGCTTGCCTTGCATGCACACAGTCACACAAAAGTTCTCTGGACTTTCGACCATCAATAACGCGGTGACATACAACACTATTGCCCCGTACACACGGTCGGATTTTCCCATGGAAAATGTCCGATCGGAGCGTGTTGTCGGAAATTCCGACCGTGTGTGGGCTCCATCGGACATTTTCCATCGGATTTTCCGACACACAAAGTTTGAGAGTAGGCTATAAAATTTTCCGACAACAAAATCCGTTGTTGGAAATTCCGATCGTGTGTACACAAATCCGACGGACAAAGTGCCACGCATGCTCAGAATAAATAAAGAGATGAAAGCTATTGTCCACTGCCCCGTTTATAGTCCCGACGTACGTGTTTTACGTCACCGCGTTCAGAACGATCGGATTTTCCGACAACTTTGTGTGACCGTGTGTATGCAAGACAAGTTTGAGCCAACATCCGTCGGAAAAAATCCTAGGATTTTGTTGTCAGAATGTCCGATCAATGTCCGACCGTGTGTACGGGGCATAAGACGAGCCGAGAAAATGAAGTTCAATGCTTCCGAGCATGTGTCAAAATGTTTCCGAGCATGCATGATTTTTTGTGCATCCAAATTGCATACAGACTAACGCATTTTCGGATAGGAACTTTTCCCGACCGAAATATAGAGAACATGCTGCATACACATGGAGTATACAAATGGTTGCATTTTCCGACATAAAGCTCTCATCTGAGTTTTGCTGGCGGCATTTCCGATCGTGTGTACGCGGCATTAAGGCCTTACAATTCTAGGGCAGTACAATCATCCCCAAAATGACCCCTTTTTGAAAACTACTGTAGGTACACCAAGGTATTTAATAAGCAAAATGAATTATTAATTTCTTAAAGTTGTAATTTTTTTGCCACAATTTCTATCTTGGAAAACTATGAAAGTAATTAAAATTAGTTTTAGTGTACTTTTAACAAGTTATTTCTCACACACAGCATGGACAATTACTTCCAAAACCACATTTTTTTCGGATACCACACGTGTGAGACTGTGTTAATGTCTAGACTAATAAAGTGACCAAAAAATCCAAGGAGCATCTTCAGGCTTTCAGCAGCATTAATTATGCATCTGATTTCATGAACACCTATCATCAAGTGCCAGGACAGGAGAGACACCCGCAAAATGACCAGATATTGCTCAGCAGACCATTCAATGTATTTACTAAGAGGCATGGTGAGTCTTTTGAAGATCACCTTTTTGCCATCAATTTTTGGAAGATGGAGAAAGAAAATGAAGTTGTGAATACAATATTTTTAGACACAGTATGGGCATACTTAGAAATACACCCTAAAACACATTATGCTAATAATCTTGGTAATAGTAATGTGTGTCACGCCTTATTCCATCTTTGGTGCATACACAGCATTTTTTGGGGGTCTTCAGTCTGTTTGGGTAGAAGAGGGAAGATCAGGAAAGTGCCCCTCATGCAGCTTGCTAACTGCATCACATCAAAGGTTTTTAGGTGGTGGGCCTTCCTGATAAATTAGGGCTGTTACAATTTATACTTGATATTTTAGGAAGGAGCCGGGTATTCCTGTGGACTTATAGATAAGATATGAATTGTAAAATAAGAATTTTTTTTTTTTTTTTTTTTTTACCAGTAAATGGATCTTCAGGTTTCCAGACAGGGCTTTCATCATTTCAGATCAGCTATCATCATTAGTCATTGAAATCTACACCTACCATATATAGATTATATTAGTGAACATAAAGAGGTATTTCGATTAGAGCAGACCTTTCCTTGGTGAATGAATAAAAGGACTTAAACATCCTGCTTATCCTTCCATTTTATTGCCTAAAGATTCCCATTGTGCAAACTTGCTGACTCCCCCATTTTCTGCTTTGTGGTGACAAATCTTTTGAGCAAAGCCTTTGCAATTTGGTCACATTGTATCACAAGCTACAGTTTGCTGCAGAAAATGTGTTTGAAAAGTGACATGCTGGAATAGAAATTGTCTACATAGAAGTAGTATCCCTGATAAAATAGGGGCAAGATAAGGTCCCACACAATTTTTCTGCCACTGCCCATATAAAATGGGCCTTCAGGAGGTTCTAGTTGGCTAGCTCTCTTTTTGCAAACACAGAATTATATATGTACGCTGTGGCCCTTTCACTAAGTAAAAATAACTTCACCCAATCCCTGGAATGTTTACCTGGGAGATACTGTTTGATGTTAAGTCTGCTTGTAAAATGTATTTAAATGAGTGAGTCGTCAATGCACACATTTATGTAGGGGGTATACATTTCTAAAAAATGTTTGGAAAAAAATAATAATTGTCCTAATTTTGGACAGCTTATCATATGAGGGGTCAGTTTGGGGAAGGCACACAGACTTGTCATTGGAATGCAAAAGTCTCAGTATTATTTTATAGCCAAATAATTTCATATGGGGAATTGGGCGTATGGACCAGTAGGACTGCAGTTCATTTTTTTGTGTTTCCCATGTTTAGGGTAAGGCCAATACAGGTTTCAAATTCAGAAATAGTGATAAGCTTCCACTCAAATGGTTGAGCATAAAATGAATTGGGATTACTGGCAATAAACTATTGGCCATACAAGTTACATTTACTTTTCTTTTTCCACCAGCTGCAATTCAGTAGGATGTTCCGTGCCTAATGACTGGTGACTGATGACAATGTACGTCTGGCTCTTTTAACAGGGACCTCTATAACACCTGAATCAGAGTGGTGGCCATTAATAAACCTATGCTTTTCTCTGGCTCATCTGAGAAGGTGAATTTGACTGTAACGTTTCCTCCTTACTACTTTCATCAGCCACACTCAGCCATAGAATTTGAAAAGCTGCCTCACAAGTATATATATTTTTGCCTTTTTTTTTGCAATGGCTGTACTGGTTCCTGGTACTGGTGTGGCAGTGATCACTGGTGCTGGTGTGGCAGTAATCAGGAACACTTTTGTTGGCTACACTGGTTTGGTGACACTGGGGCTGGTGTGGCTAGCAATCATGGACACTGCGGCTTTCTACACTGGTCTGGTGACTCTGACTGAAGGGACGCCACCCCCACAACATTTTTAACTGACAAAACATGAAAAATTTACTGCCAGAGTGCATTTTTTACTGAAAACCCGAAATATGACAGAAAATTCTGTTAGAAACAAAGAGAATTGATAATAAATTAATATAAACAATAAGTAATAGTTAACAATACTCATAACAAGCAAACTGCCTGGTTTTAGAATAAAAATTTCAAAACAAAGAAAAATTGAAAGCATGACTAGATTTGTGAGAGACATGGGGAACCCTGGGACAGAGCCGAAAAACAAGGCACACGTAGCACACTGGGAAACGGTAGTCTGGTCAGCTTGCACCTAACAGTGAGAGTAGCCTAAAGAGGTATTATTAAAAGATAAGTTCACCTTTGGAACATGTTACACATTGCACCCATTTTTATGGTGCACCCTGTAACATGTTCCAGTATCTGCAACCTCTCCCCTTGATCCCTTCTCTCTGTAATAGCGGGTAGAAGATACTCTCCCTGCACCCACTGTCACAATTTGAAAACAGCGCGGTCATGTGGGGCTCCGCCCACATGGTCATGTCATTCATTCACAGTTTCCTGTAAATGAAAGTAGTTGTAAGGCTTAAATATTTTTACCTTAATGCATTCCCTGCATTAAGGTAAAAAAATTTCAGTGTGTATACTGCCCCCTCACCCCCCCACCCCATATTTACCTCTGCCCCTATCTTGATCCAGTGATGTGCACGTCTGCGGCTCACTCCTTCTCTCCCCACTCTCACAGGTTTTGCAGTGACGAGGGTGCAGGGGCAGAGCTGAGCCTCGCTGTCTGTGTCTATAGATGCAGACAGCGGGGCTTAGGATCAAGCCTGCAGGTACACCACAGGGAGCGGCTTTCTATGGTGGCATACCAAGAAAAGGTGGAGCCAGGAGTGCCGGCGTGGGACCCGAGAAGAGGAAGATCAGGGCTGCTCTGTGCATTTCCATTACCCAGAGCAGGTACATATAACATGTTTGTTATTTTAAAGAAAAAAATATCTTTAATAATGCTTTAGTGCCTACAAGTACCATCAGCCATTGCGGTTGACAGCTTGTTGTTCTCAATAGGGATGTTTATTACATGTTAACCTCCCTGGCGGTATGATTATTTCATATTTTTGATGCTGAAAGCGGTACAATTATTTTGCATGGAAATTTGGCGTTTTATATTGTAGGCCTGTAATTCTTAGGAATAACTCACTTACATATGTCCAAACCAGAGTCTAGTAGACATCTCGGGTATGATAAAGTTTGAAACACAAAATCATAAATTATAATATAATAAATAACTATAAATAATTATACCAAATAATAATATAATAATAATAAAAATTATTCAATAATGTAATCAATTCAAAAACACTGAAATTTACTCAGTTGCAGAATTGTCGCTGTCATTACTTTTCAGTGTTTGATGACGGATCTCCCCACAAATCACTATCGCTCAATTCTGCGAGAGATTCTAATTTATTATCGCTGTTTTCTAGCTGGTCTAAAACCACTTTTGATGTAAAGGGACAGTTTTGGTTGCTATGGACAATCTCCAGTTTCCAGGCAGAAAGAACAGTTTTTATAATATAAAACTGCATGCAGGGCACTGGAGAAACCACTAGGGACAAAAGGGATGTGAAATCATTTCATACAGTAATAGATTACAGTATACTGTATGTATTGTGTGTGTTTCACTTTTTGAATTTGGCGCTGTTCTCTGTCCCCGTGCATCGCAACGCTCGCAGGGAATGGAGCCCGGCTCCGTGATGAATTGAGCGGAGGACAAGCCACTCACACTGCGGGTAGACATTGCAGGATCCTGGGGACAAGGTAAGTAAGCTCTTCCTGGATTCTGCGATGCGATCCTGAGTCTGGCTTGGGGTTACCGCTTTGAAATTCCACCCCGAGCCAGACTCAGGAATACCGCCAGGGAGGTTAAGCTACATTAAGCCATTTTGACATTAAATGTTTTAGCATGTCCCTTCTCAATGAGCTGCGAGAGCACTTGATGAGCTCTTTCATAGTCCATTGATCTTCCTGCCTGTATGAGTTACGAGCAGACAGCTAGGCCAAGAGTCTTTAGGAGCCTGAGGTTGCACCTGTGACCTGCTGATTGCAAATAAATCAAAGCACAATTTTTTATCTGCACAGAAAATGTGCATTTATTATTTTTTAAAGGTGAACTTATCCTTCAAATAGAACCAGAGTCCAGTCACTGTATGCACTGTATATCTATAACACAAGTAAAAAGGTGTGGGAGAGAGGAAAGGGGAGGTGAAGAGAGGGAAAAGAGAGGGTGAGAGTGGGGGAGGAAGGGAGGAGAGAGGGAGGAGGAGGAGGGGGAGGGAGAAAAGGAGAGAGGGAGCAAGGGGGAAAGAGAGGGAGAGAGAGGGAGAAAGAGGCAAGAAGCAAAAGAGGGAGGGAGGAAGAGAGGGAGGAGGGGGGAAAGGGAGGAAGAGGAAAAAGAAGGGGGAGAGGTGGGGAGGGGAGAGAGAGTGTAGGGGAAAAATAACAGAGGGGGGAGAGGGTAGGTAGAGAGGGAGAGAGAAACAGAGATAGAGACAAATACAGAGACAGAGGGCGAGGAGCAGTACTACTTTTATGCCCTATTATGCCTGAGAGAAATTAAAAACATAAGATGTTTGTAGCACACGATTGGATGGTAGAAGTGACCACAGCCTCACCTTATTTACTTACTCAGTGAACATTTACTTTCCAAAGTGAACATTTACTTTAGAAAAGAAACAATCTTTATTCTGTAGCTTTGAATAGGGATGAGCAGAACACCCCCTGGTTCGGTTCGCACCAGAACCTGCGTACGGACCGAAAATTCGCACGAACGTTAGAACCCCACTGAAGTCTATGGGACTCGAATGTTTGAAATAAAAAGTGCTAATTTTAAAGGCTAATTTGCATTGTATTGTCCTAAAAAGGGTTTGGGGACTCGGGTCCTGCCCCAGGGGACATGTATCAGTGCAAAAAAAGTTTTAAAAAGGGCCGTTTTTTCGGGAGCAGTGATTTTAATTATGCTTAAAGTGAAAAAAAAAAGTGAAATGTTCCTTTAAATATCGTACCTGGGGGGTGTCTATAGTATGCCTGTAAAGTGGCACGTGTTTCCCGTGCTTAGAACAGTCCCTGCACAAAATGACTTTTTTAAAGTAATAAAAGTAATTTAAAACTGCTTACGGCTTTAATGTAATGTCCGGTTAATATGTATAAAAATTAGTGAGACAAACGGCATGGTGCAAACAAGACAGGGACTGTAGGTGTGTTGTTAAGTAAAATCTGTTTGTAATTTTGAACTGGTACATTTTTAAAGTGTAGCTCCAGCCAAAAAATCTATTTTTAAGCTTTTTGGAAAACATAGGGAAGGGTTATCACCCCTATGACATTTCTTTTGCTGTCTGTGCACCTCTTCAGAAGATTTTACCTCACTTTCTGTCACAATGACAAATGTTTTTTGACAATTTGGGGTTTTTAGTGAAACAAGGATTGGTGATAAAGCATCAGTGGAGAGGAGACACGTTTTTCCCATATTAACTCTTACAGGAGAGAATTTCCCTAGATTTCATCTAACTTCCTGTTGTCTCCTTCCATTTGCAAGTAGGAGTCGTTTGTAAGTTGGATGTTTGAAAGTAGGGGCCTGCCCTATATACTCTGCAGAAATTGGGGTCTTAGCTATTGGTGTTGCCACAACACTGTAAGCCCTCACAGTTACTCTTGGTGGGCGCAGGAACAGGCTCTGCTGTGAAATATTAGATCAAGAATTGTAATTACATGCCCCTGTTGAACAGGGTCAGATAAATTGGGCCTTTGGTGGTGGTGGTGCTGGTGCCACAACACTGTAAGTCCTCACAGTTACTCTTGGTGGGTGCAGAAACGGGCCCTGCTGTGAAATATTAGATCAAGAATTGTAATTACATGCACCTGTTGAACAGGGGCAAAAAAATTGGGCCTTTGGTGGTGGTGGTGGTGGTATTGCCACAACACTGTAAGTCCTCACAGTTACTCTTGGTGGGAGCTGGAACGGGCCCTGTTGTGAAATATTAAATCAAGAATTATAATTACATGCACCTGTTAAACAGGGGCAGAAAAATTGGGCCTTTGGTGGTGGTGGTGGTGGTGCCACAACACTGTAAGTGCTCACAGTTACTCTTGGTGGGCGCGGAAACGGGCCCTGCTGTGAAATATTAGATCAAGAATTGTAATTACATGTCCCTGTTGAACAGGGGCAGAAAAATTGGGCCTTGCCACAACACTGCAACCCCTCACAGATACTTTAGTTGGAGCTCAGGAATGAGCCCTCCTCTGAAATAGTGCATTAAAAATTGTAATTACACGCCCCTGTTAAACAGGGGCTGAAAAATTGGGCCTTAGGCACTGGTGCTGGTGCCACAACACTGCAACCCCTCACAGATACTCTAGTTGGAGCGCAGGAACGAGCCCTGCTGCAAAGTATTGCATCAAAAATTGTAATTACACGCCTTTGTTAAACAGGGGCTGAAAAATTGGGCCTTAGGCACTGGTGCTGGTGCCACAACACTGCAACCCCTCACAAATACTCTAGTTGAGTGCAGCAACGAACCCTCCTTGCAAAATATTGCATCAAAAATTGTAATTACACGCCCCTGTTAAACAGGGGCTGAAAAATTGGGCCTTAGCCACTGGTGGCAGTGCCCAGAACCAAAAATATTCTTACAAGCTATCAGCATGATCATTGAGGAGGAAGAGGATAGTCACTCAGCATAACAGGATAGTCACTCAGCATCAGCATAGGCAGTCTTGAAGGGATCTGACATTTCAAAAAAAATTATTCGGTTACATCAGCATCAGGTGCTTGGTAGCTGGTGGTGATCCAAGACTGATTCATTTTTATGAAGGTCAGTCGATCGACCGAGTCGGTGGACAGGTGCACCCAGTGATCGGTTACAAAACCTCCAGCAGCACTGAATGTGCGTTCCGAAAGAATGCTGGATGCAGGACAGGCCAGTAGCTCAATTGCATATTGTGCAAGCCCAGGCCAGTGATCCATCCTCAAGACCCAGTAACCCAGAGTATTTTCGGTGGGAAAGGTGTCCAAGTCAGATCTTGCCACTAGGTATTCCTGCACCATGTAAAACAGACACTGGCGATGGTTGCTGGAACCGATCATACCTTGGGGCTGCGGACAAAAAAATTGTCTGAACGCATCGGTCAGACGGCTAACCTTCTCCACCGCTCCTTCTTTGACTGACCGAAGCCTCAGCAACACGTTGTCCAGGAACAGGAGTTTGTAACCTCCCAGTCTCTGGGAACGTGTTGCACAGACCTTTCTGCAAGGCCTCCCGAAGATGTTTCATCCTCTGCACCCTCTGCAAAGGCAAGATAAGGTCCACAACCTTACCCTTGTAACGTGGATCAAGGAGGGTTGCCAGCCAGTATTGATCCCTCTCCTTGATACCACAAATACGAGGATCCTTCCACAGGCTTTGCAGGATCAGGGAGGCCATGCAGCGTAGGTTTGCTGAGGCATTCGGTCCGGAGTCCTCTGGGTCACTAAGGACGACATGATCCGCAGCCACCTCCTCCCAGCCACGTACAAGTCTATGGGTTTCTTGGGACTGTAAATGATCCCTTAAAGACTGCTGCTGATGCTGAGTGCCAGGCTCCACCTCCATGCTGACACAATCTTCTTCTTCCTCCTCCTCGTCCTCTTCCTGTGTGATCAGCGGGCAAGCAGGAACACTGTCTGGATAAAGGGGGCCTTGAGAGTTAAGGAAGTCCCCCTGTCCCTGCATCTGTTCTGCCTCAAGTGCCCTGTCCATTATTCCACGCAGCGTGTGCTCAAACAGGTGGACAAGGGGCACAGTGTCACTGATACATGCACTGTCACTGCTCACCATCTTCATGGCCTCCTCAAATGGTGACAGGACAGTACATGCATTCCTGATCATGGCCCACTGGCGTGGGGAAAAAAAACAAGCTCCCCTGACCCTGTCCTGGTGCCATAGTTGCACAGGTACTCATTGATGGCCCTCTGCTGCATGTGCAGCTGCTGCAGCATGGCCGCAATTGAGTTCCACCTGGTGGGCATGTCACAGATTAGGCGGTTCTTGGGCAGGTTAAATTCCTTTTGGAGGTCAGCCAGCCGAGCACTGGCATTATATGACCTGCGGAAATGCACACAGACTTTCTTGGCCTGCCTCAGGACATCCTGTAAGCCCGGGTATCTGCCTAAGAACCGCTGCACCACCAAGTTAAGGATGTGAGCCAAACAGGGCACATGGGTCAGTTGTCCCTGTCGAAGGGTGGAGAGGAGGTTGGTGCCATTGTCGCAAACCACCATACCTGCTTTAAGCTAGCGTGATGTCAACCACCTCTGAACCTGCCCCTGCAGAGCTGACAGAATCTCTGCCCCAGTGTGGTTCCAGTCCCCCAAACACACCAGCTCAATCACCGCATGGCATCTTTTGGCCTGCGTGCTTGCGTAGCCCCTTGAACGCCTACGGAGCACCGCTGGTTCCGAAGACAAATCAGCACAGGAAGAGGCCATGGAGGAAGAAGAAGAGGAGGGGGTGGAGGAGATAGGTGTGGCAGAATCACCACTAGTAGAATTTTGGAGGCATGGTGGCGGAACAACATCCAACACTACTGCACCCTGTCCTGCATCCTTCCCAGCTGCCAGAAGAGTTACCCAGTGTGCGGTGAAACATTCCACAAACTCACGGAAGGGGACTGAGTCTACCAACTTAAAAGGCAGCAGTTGAAGTGCTAGCAATTTAGCCAAGCTAGCATTCAACCGCTGGGCATGTGGATGGCTGGGAGCGAACTTCTTTTGACGGTGCAGCAGCTGGGGCAGGGAAATTTGACTGGTTCAATCTGACGTCGGTGTACCGATAGCAGATTGCCCCCAAGTACTTGGCTGTGACACACCTAATTCTACACCTTCATTCCTCTCAGTGCAGGTCTCAGAGAGGACTGAAGGAATAGTGGGGTTGGAGATCCCAGCTGATGAGGAGCAAGGAGAGGTCCTCTTTGTTCTTTGGTATGGGTCTTTTAGGTACGCTTGCCAACGAACTGCATGGCAGGTCAACATATGTCTGGTCAAGCATGTGGTGCCCAAGCGGGAGATGCTTTGGCCATGCAAGATACGCTTGAGACATATGTTGCAAATAGCAGCGGTGGGATCTGATTCACTAGTCTCAAAAAAGCCCACACCAAAGAACTTTTGGAATAACGCTCAGAGACAGCAGCGCCCTGCACATGCGGAGCTCTGCGGTGTGATGCAGTGGATGTGCTGCCTTTAAGCTGGCCCCTGGAGGGCATCCTGCCTTGTTGATGATGTGCCTCTTCCTCCTCCTCCTCCTCTCTCCTATCAGGCACCCACGTGGAGTCAGTGACCTCATCATCCCCTCCCTCCTCATCACTGGAGCAAAGCTGGCAGTATGCTGCAGCTGGGGGAACATGACGGCCAGATTGCTGTCCTTCTTGGGCACCCCCTCTCTCTGGGCTCACATTACTGCCTTCCTCTAGCTGGATACCATCATCTGAGCCTTCAAAACGCTGGGCAACCTCCTGGAGCATGCACTCAACACTATGGTCAAACAGTTCGGGGGACTCCTCAGGAGGACATGGTGGGGCTAGGGAAGGAGTGACTGATGCCATTGAGCTGAGGGAAGAGGCTGCGTTGGCAGCTGCTTTGCCAAAGTACCCTGAACCTGGGTGAGGGAGGATGAGGAGAATGAGAACGGCTTGGTCATCTACCCTGACAAGTCTTCCGCATGTTGTGGCTCAACATGGCCAGCTGCCAAAAAAAAGGACAAGCGTGTCCCACCGCCACGTGCTGATGAGAATGCACCTTCTCCACGACCAGCACTGTTGCCTCTAGACACAGAGCCTGCTGGCCCTCTTTTATTAACTTGTGACTGTCTGCCTCTTCTTGTTGGCCTTCCAGACATGCTAATGGCCTGCAGTGAGATGCAGCTGCACAAAGCTGAGATGTATATATATATATACTGATACTGCAGCTAGCAGAATCAACTGCCTGCCTGTAGTATTATTAGTATAACACCAGCAATTGTCTTCAGGTAGCTTTAGGTGCACACTGTGCAGAGGACACAGTACACTAACTGTAAATACTGTAACTGCCTGCCTGTGGTATTAATAGGAGCAGAACAACAGCAATTGCCTTCAGGTAGCTTTAGGTGCACACTGTACCGAGGACGCAGTATGCTAACTGTAAATACTGTTGCTGCCTGCCTGTGGTATTAATAGGATCAGAAGAACACCACCAATTTTATTCAGGTAGCTTTAGGTGCACACTGTGCAGAGGACACAGTACACTAACTGTAAATACTGTAGCTGCCTGCCTGTGGTATTAATATAGGATCAGAAGAACACCACCAATTTTATTCAGGTAGCTTTAGGTGCACACTGTGCAGAGGACGCAGTACACTAACTGTAAATACTGTAGCTGCCTGCCTGTGGTATTAATATAGGATCAGAAGAACACCACCAATTTTGTTCAGGTAGCTTTAGGTGCACACTGTGCAGAGGACACAGTGCACTAACTGTAAATACTGTAGCTGCCTGCCTGTGGTATTAATATAGGATCAGAACAACACCACCAATTTTCTTCAGGTAGCTTTAGGTGCACACTGTGCAGAGGACGCAGTACACTAACTGTAAATACTGCAGCTGCCTGCCTGTGGTATTTATATAGGATCAGAAGAACACCACCAATTTTCTTCAGGTAGCTTTAGGTGCACACTGTGCAGCGGACACAGTACACTAACTGTAAATACTGTAGCTGCCTGCCTGTGGTATTAATAGGAGCAGAACAACAGCAATTGTCTCCAGGTAGCTTTAGGCGCACACTGTGCAAAGGACGCACTACACTAACTGTAAATACTGTAGCTGCCTGCCTGTGGTATTAACAGAATCAGAAGAACACCACTAATTTTCTACAGGTAGCTTTAGGTGCACACTGTGCAGAGGACACAGTACACTAACTGTAAATACTGTAGCTGCCTGCCTGTGGTATTGATAGGAGCAGAACAACAGCAATTGTCTCCAGGTAGCTTTAGGTGCACACTGTGCAGAGGAGGCACTACACTAACTGTAAATACTGTAGCAGCCTGCCTGGGGTATTAATAGGATCAGAAGAACACCACTAATTTTTTTCAGGTAGCTTTAGGTGCAAACTGTGCAAAGGACACAGTACACTAACTGTAAATACTGTAGCTGCCTGCCTGTGGTATTAATAGGAGCAGAGCAACAGCAATTGTCTCCAGGTAGCTTTAGGTGCACACTGTGCAGAGGACGCACTACACCACTAACTGTAAATACTGTAGCTGCCTGCCTGTGGTATTAATAGGATCAGAAGAACACCACTAATTTTCTTCAGGTAGCTTTAGGTGCACACTGTGCAGAGGATGCACTAAACTAACTTGTAAATACTACAGCTGCCTGCAGTACTGTACTAATAGGATCAGAAGAACACCATTTATTTTCTTCAGGTAGCTTTAGGTGCACACTGTGCAGTGGATGCACTACACTAACTTGTAAATACTGCAACTGCCTGCGGTACTGTACTAATAGGATCAGAAGAACACCACTAATTTTGTTTAGGTAGCTTTAGGTGCACACTGTGCAGAGGACGCACTAAACTAACTTGTAAATACTGCAGCTGCCTGCGGTACTGTACTAATAGGATCAGAAGAACACCACTAATTTTCTTCAGGTAGCTTTAGGTGCACACTGTGCAGAGGACGCACTACACTAACTTGTAAATACTGCAGCTGCCTGCGGTACTGTACTAATAGGATCAGAAGAACACCACTAATTTTGTTTAGGTAGCTTTAGGTGCACACTGTGCAGAGGACGCACTAAACTAACTTGTAAATACTGCAGCTGCCTGCGGTACTGTACTAATAGGATCAGAAGAACACCACTAATTTTCTTCAGGTAGCTTTAGGTGCACACTGTGCAGAGAACGCACTACAATAACTTGTAAATACTGCAGCTGCCTGCGGTACTGTACTAATAGGATCAGAAGAACACCACTAATTTTCTTCAGGTAGCTTTAGGTGCACACTGTGCAGAGGACGCACTACACTAACTTGTAAATACTGCAGCTGCCTGCGGTACTGTACTAATAGGATCAGAAGAACACCACTAATTTTGTTTAGGTAGCTTTAGGTGCACACTGTGCAGAGGACGCACTAAACTAACTTGTAAATACTGCAGCTGCCTGCGGTACTGTACTAATAGGATCAGAAGAACACCACTAATTTTCTTCAGGTAGCTTTAGGTGCACACTGTGCAGAGAACGCACTACAATAACTTGTAAATACTGCAGCTGCCTGCGGTACTGTACTAATAGGATCAGAAGAACACCACTAATTTCGTTTAGGTAGCTTTAGGTGCACACTGTGCAGAGGACGCACTAAACTAACTTGTAAATACTGCAGCTGCCTGCGGTACTGTACTAATAGGATCAGAAGAACACCACTAATTTTCTTCAGGTAGCTTTAGGTGCACACTGTGCAGAGAACGCACTACACTAACTTGTAAATACTGCAGCTGCCTGCGGTACTGTACTAATAAGATCAGAAGAACACCCCTTCCCATTTGGGGGAAAATTTCCCTTTTTTTTGACAATATTTGGGGTGTGCAGCTTTCCCCTCTTTTCCCAAGTGTTTCCCTGTTTCTAGTAAACATTGGGTGGTTAAACACCTTTCCCCACCTTGACACTTGAGTCAAGACATGAGCTGTGAGACAAATTTTGGTTTCATTTTGGAGTTCACTTTCTGTCTTTATCATTACTATCATATAATGTATTGTATTATATCATTTATACAATGAGCCTATTTGTGGGTGATGACTGGATTGCCTTGATGCAAAATTATATGACTACTGTGTACAGTGGGAACAAATGGAATTGTCCACTTGCTCCTTGTTTTATAAACTCACCAAGTAAACAATAAGTTATCTACCCTCTTTTGGCACACCAGTAATACTTCTTGTACCTCTATTCTGTACAAGAAGGATTTTGGTGGAGACAGTTTATAGATTCTTCAATTGTATTCTAATGCCTCGTTTCCACTGAGAGGATCAGTTCGGTTCGGTTTGGTACGGTACGCTATTTTGCTATTTTGTTTCCATTATTTGTTTCCATTATGAAAGCAGCCCATACAACCGAACTGTACCGCTCCATTCAGGGTCCTGCTTCAGATGTGGGGCCATAGAAATGGAACGGTTCGGTTAGGGCGAAGCTACAATAAATTCTACTGATTGGCTGACAGAAAACCCTCTGCTGTGCTATGCTGAGGCATTTTTTCTAAACCCTGTATGGCCCCTTGTGGTCCCACTTGCAGTGGAAACGCTCACCAGAATAGACCGGACCATTCTAGGCCATTCAAACTGTACCGACCTGAACCGATCAGTGAAAACGAGGCATAAATGGCTCCCAGTTCAAAATATTCCCATTATACTAACATGCTTTGTGAACCATTGCAAGCTGTTAACATTGCTTATCTTTATGTATAGTAAAATAGATACTTTTTGCCCTGTAGCTCCTTCTTTTCCCCCGATTCCCAGTTCCAGGCTTTGGTTCCTGGGCTTGCCGCCTCTTTGGAGACATTAGCCTTGCCACTGTGTTTCTTCCTGGCAGGGGGAGGCAGGCGCAGGGCCCTGCGCCTCCCTTACACATTTACTAGATGGCTGGACCACCTCGTACATGTTACCCCCTGCCAGCGGCATTCCGGATCACATCTGGACGCCATGACTGTGTCCGCGCGCGCCTCTCCGTGCGTGCGCGCAGGACGTCATGACGTCACGCAATTGCGGCGGTAGTGACGACAGGACCAGGACAGTTTGTCTTCCGGAACGCCAGGTGTGTTACAAGTGGAGTGCCGACATGTCGGCACTGTCCCTGGATAGATGGGGCAGGGTGGGGGTGGCCAGCGAGCACCTTCAGTCCATCATGATAACCAACCAATGGACAACCTTCCCTATTTATGTTGGAGACAATTTGGGGGATTTTTATTTGATCCTTATCGCCCCATCAGGAAGGTTACACATTGATAAGCAATCTTATGACAGGTAATACTGCCACAACCTTTTATACTTTTACATAATACCTGATGGCGTTTGATTCAACCTTTGGACATTCCAGACTTGGCAGTGTTTTGCCTACAACATCCATCCTTGGGTAATTCCAACATTGTCTTTTCTCTGTTGGCATACCTTCCATGTTCCTTGTACTGTTTAGGTAATTCTTTTATTCCTTTCCTTTCTATCAGTCTTTCATCACATTTACACACCTCTCATGTTCACTTGATCTTCCACTCCTTGCACCTTGTGTGTGTTGTTTTCACTGTCTCCACTTTTTTTTTTTCACTTTTCATCACTAGGTCATTAGTTGGATCCCAACTACTGGCCATATTCACATCACCACATCACTCCATACACTATACACAATGTTTAGTTTCATCCCTTTTAGTTCTGGTCTGCTTTTCCACCATTACACTCATCATAATCGTATCCTTTTTCTCACATCACTTGCACCCTTCACCTTTTTTCATTTTTCACTTATTTTTCACTGCTCATTGCTCTTGCACTCACTGTCATTTCCTCTTTTACCATTTTCTGCTGACTGTTACCTCTTCCTTGTTCCCTTTTTATCTTCTTCCCTTTTTTTTTCTTCCTTTTTCTTTTACTTTCCATTTCTATCCCCCCTCTCCCCTTTTTCTTTTCCTCTATCATTTTCCCCCCTCCCCCTTCCCTCTCACCTCCCTACCCCCCCTTTTTTTTCCCTTCCCCCTCACCTGTTGGGTTTCCTTTTTTTTTCCCCCTTCCTTTCTGTATCCTTCTTTTCAAGTTTTTTCTTCTCATCTATCCTTCTTTCCATTTCACCTACTCAGTTCCATTAACATGCTCGCTGATATTTAGGTACTTTTGGACACCTCTTCATTTTGAACTATTCTTATTTATTATTCTTATTTATTTTTATATTACCATAAATATCCTTCAACCGCTGGTTGCTACTATCAGATACAACAGCTAAATCCAACTAAAATTACACATACCATATTTCTCAATTCCTATATATATTTTATATTTTCTATCCGTGCTTTTTCAACAAGCACTGCAAGTGCTGTTACTTGATGTCCTGATTGTAGGTGCTGCTTGCTCGCCCTCACGCCCCTCACCGATCTTAGGGAATTCTTCCACAATTGTAACTCTCTGCAAGTCTAGCAGTTGTGCTCGGCTCCCTCCGGTAAAGTGTCGGCTAACCGGGGACCCCTGCCGGTACCGAGTAGTGGGAATTTTAGAGGACCTCAGGTTCAGGAGAAATGGCTACACACATGTTATTGGTAACTATGCCTCAAGATGTTTATCAGTTTTTGTATGGTTATATTGATGTGTCTTTATACATGCAATTTCCCTACAGCGCATACATATCCTCTGAAGAAGACTTGATGGGATTGAAACGCGTCAGTTTCTACCCAAGCGCTTGAATATTTTGTACAAATGTGTTTAGTTTACCATGTGCGGTTATGCTGTTTATATATTTCCTGTATCATAGCTCATATTTTTACTTTACTGTCATTCTAGTAACTATGTCTTAATAAAGTTCAGTAATCCCATATCCTGTGATATCATTCTTCTATCACTTTGCTGCCTAGAAAATCCCTTCCCATTTGGGGGAAAATTTCCCCTTTTTTTGACAACATTCAGAGTGTGCAGTATTCCCCTCTTTACCCAAGTGTTTCCCTGTTTCTAGAAGAACACCACTAATTTTCTTCAGGTAGCTTTAGGTGCACACTGTGCAGAGGACGCACTACACTAACTTGTAAATACTACAGCTGCCTATGGTACTGTACTAATAGGATCAGAAGAACACCACTAATTTTCTTCAGGTAGCTTTAGGTGCACACTGTGCAGAGGATGCACTACACTAACTGTAAATACTGTAGCTAATAGGACTAATAGGATCAGAAGAACACCAGCAATTTTCTTCAGGCAGCTGTAAATACTGTAAAAACACCTGCCTGCCTGTCAGTAGTAGGAAGAGGATAACAGGAACTGATCTAGCTAAACTGAATACAATATATATATATATATATATATATATATATATATATATATATATATATATATATATATACACAACACCTAGGATGTATATATATATATACACAATACACTGTAAGTGCAGCTAAGTGACTCACCTGCCTACTCTATCTAACTTAAATCAAATGACACTGTCTCTCTGTCTATCTATCTCTCTCTCAACGCCGGAACACACTACACAGGGCCGCCGTGCAGGCGGCCTTATATAGTGTGGGGCGTGTACTAAACCCCCTGAGCCATAATTGACCAAAGCCACCCTGGATCCCTGTACAGACAGCCCTGTGATTGGCCAAGCATGCACTGCGATGCCGAATTACGAACTATATGGGCCGTTCGCGCCAAATTCGAGTGGCGCGTCACAGCCCTTATCGTACGTAATTTGGTGAACGACAGAACACATGAACATGCGTTCAGTTCGAACACGAAGCTCATCCCTAGTCTTGACCCTTTACTTTTAAAATCAGACATTTCTTAATATGATACTACCTGGTTTATCTAATGTTATTTAAATTGTCTGTTGGGCTATTTACCTTGAGGCTGCTATATTACCAAACCTAGGCGTGTGGTAGCCTTTTGCATTAGGGTGTGCACCCCAAAGCTCAAACACACATGAGTGTGTATATATATATATATATATATATATATATATATATATATATAAATATGTACACTATATTACTAAAAGTATTGGGACGCTTGCCTTTACACACACATGACCTTTAATTGCATCCCAGTCTTAGTCTGTAGGGTTCAATATTGAGTTGGCCCACCCTTTGCAGCTATAACAGCTTCAACTCTTCTGGGAAGGCTGTCCACAAGGTTTAGGAGTGTGTCTATGGGAATGTTTGACCATTCTTCCAGAAGCGCATTTGTGAGGTCAGGCACTGACCTCAAACTCATCCATGTCTTTACGAACCTTGCTTTGTACACTGGTCCAAATCATTTGGTGGTAGGGGGATTATGGTATGGGGTTGTTTTTCAGGGGTTTGGCTTGGCCCCTTAGTTCCAGTGAAGGGAACTCTTAAGGCGTCAAAATACCAAGACATTTTGGACAATTTCATGCTCCCAACTTTGTGGGAACAGTTTGGGGATGGCCCCTTCCTGTTCCAACATGACTGTGCACGAGTGCACAAAGCAAGGTCCATAAAGACATGGACTTAGAAAAGGTGGCCGAAAATTAACCTCAAGTGCAAAAATTCACATTATAATAATAACTAAAACATATAGAATTAAGTGTAACAATCTAAAAGATACAAATATCAAAGTGCTATAATGGTGTGAACCTCCCAACTAAAAAGTTGTTGCACTTGAAGTTAATCTGTATGGCAAATATCATCTCT
This sequence comes from Aquarana catesbeiana, assembly GCF_042186555.1. Lineage (NCBI taxonomy): Eukaryota > Metazoa > Chordata > Amphibia > Anura > Ranidae > Aquarana > Aquarana catesbeiana. Next base: position 431,908,141 of record NC_133328.1, read on the forward strand.
TAATCTGTATTAGCAGGGAGAGGTTTCCACCATCCCTGCTAAGTTTAATTTTTTTATGTATTTTTTCAGTTTGATGTGTATTGTATGTGATGTTACATATCACTGAGACCGGTATTGTGGTAATATTGAGATTTCCATACATTAGAGGGTTCCACCATTATTGTTCAGTTGTTGATTAGTAAGTTAGCGATGCGCTTTTTTTTTTTATTTTTTTTTGTGGTGTGGGAACACATAACAGTGCTTAGTGGTAGGCCTTTTACTGACACTTTTTTATTTTACCTCCAGTAATTTATTGAAAAGATTAGTGTGATGATTATCTATTATACTAAAGATCGGCATGTGGCATTAATAAACGTCAACAGATTTCAGTTGTGCCCCACCAGGCCGGCCCCCCATGGACAATGTGCCTGGCTGCTGAGTTAATTTCCCCATCCCTGCACTCAGTGCTTTGATTGGCAGCACTGATGGGAACTGATTGGCAGCACTGATAGGCACCACTCATGGCCACTGATAGGCAGCACTAATGGGCACTGATTGGTGGCATTGGTTGGCACTGATAGGCGGCAGTAAGAGGCACTAATAGGCAACACTGATTGGCAGCACTGGTGGGCACTGATAGGCAGCACTGATAGGCGGCACTGATAGACAGCTATCATATACTAGCCAATGGTATAGGGGCTGGGCGGACCACTCTGTGTATGTGGCTCTGCCCCCTTTCTATCAGCTATCAAACACCAGCCAATGATTGGGCTGCTTAAGAAAGGGGCGGAGCCACATACACGGAGCCCGCCCAGCCGCTATCCCATTGGCTTGTGTTTAATAGGCTATCTGTTTGGTCCCACCCACTCCTGACATCAGCGCTGAGTTTTGACAGCTAGTCTCTGCAAGCAGTGACATTACATGATAGTTTAATGGACTTAGTGGCTCTAAGCCTGGCGATCTGCTCAATGCGAAAGTGTTATACACTCTTTTGCAGCATTTCACAGAAGAACTCAGGAAACAGCCGACATGCAGCTACACTAACAGGGGGTGATTAGGGTACGCCCAGGCACACCTGGCACACCCCGTGAGCATGCCTATGTTACCAAACTAGTTTGCCTCCTTAGCTTTTTTTTTTAAATTTTTTTCTCTTTTACTATTAATGCCATGATCTTGCAAGCCATATGCAGAGTAGTGAATGAAACAATATATTTGCTTCCTAAAAAAACAACAACTACTCTCACACTGGAAAAAGTGGGACTTTAACCACTTGCTGACCAGTAGTTTAACATACTCCGCTGGGCGGCGGCTTTGATGTTTACCTGCGATGTACCCGTATGTCGCAGGGGAACTTCCTGATTTACAAGGAGCTTGTGCACCCCCCACTTCAGCAGGCACGCAGCCAATGATTTTGGCTGTAAACCTTTTGATGGCTGTGGCCAACCACAGCACATTGATCCGTATGTGTTAGTAAACACACAAAGCTGATCTGGCTGGTTCTGCTAACTAATCTCACTTACTGTTCGGAGCTGAAATTAGGAAGCAAAGTCGGCCAGTCTGTGAGTAAAATCATCACACATACACTTGTTAGGCACACAGTTAACCCTTTGATTGCCCTCCTGTCACCCTTGTCATCCAGCCAGGTTCATTATTACAGTGGCAGCATACAGTATTGTCACTGATTACTGTGTAAATGTCACTAACAATGACAGATAGTGTCAGGTAAAGTCAGTTTATACTCTCCCAGTCAGTTAGCTCCAGTTCCTGATTGCCCACCACACTATCATATTCACACTAGTCGCCAATCACCTCCCTTACTGGTATAGTGTCTGTCCAGGTCTGTATCCTAGTCAATGTCATAACTATACTAGTTTTGCTAATAGTATAGTGTCCCCAAAAATGCAGTGTTAGCCGGACCAGCCTGATCACTGCCACTCTAACAAGTACAGCGTCAGCATAATTATTCTGATCACTGCCACCTTTCATACATTGCCTGCAAAACCACAGTGTTAGCAAGATCAGGCCTAATCTCTGCTAGCATTAGCAGTACATTTTATTCCTAGTGCACAGGCAGTCCCTGATTGCTAGCCAGGAGCTCTTTTTCCCATAGTTACCCAATTGAGGAGGATTCTGAGTATGATAGATAATAGCGAAAAGGAGGCCTCACTGTCAGAATCAGACTCAGAATATGAATGTGTAGAAAGCTGCAACATCCTGACAGCTAGCTCGGATGATGGTGAAGAGGTTACTGCTAAAATCAAGTGTGCCCAATCCCATGTTGCTGAAGTGCTAGAAACACATAATTATGCTCAGGTGCAGCAGGACGCAAGTACTAGCGCTGCACTACTTTTTGGTGATCTGGCAAGCACCAGCAGCGTAGTACATCCTGGCCTCTAAAGCACCAGCACTGCAGTATTTCATGGAGAATTGGCGAGCACCAGCATTGTAGTACAAGCTGGGGAGGTGGCTAGCACTAGTAGTGTAATGCAACCACAGCCAACAAGAATTCGAGCACAGGCCCATAGAGCCCATAGTAGCCTTTCAGAGATGCTTGCAAAACCTAATTGGCTACCCCCAGATTCAGTAGCACCTGTTACCCCCCATTCGCAGCCTAGCCCAGGGTTCAGGTAGAAACAGCCAACTTACCAATGCCCCTTGACATTTTTGATTTGTTTTTCACTGAAGAACTCTATAATTTGATTGTGGACCAAAGTAATGTTTTTGCCCTATAATACATTGCTGCCAACCCAAGTGCATACCTTGCCAAACAATTCTAGTGGAAACCTCTCTCGGTTTCTAAAACCTTTTTGGGCCTAACCCTCAACATGTCCATTACAAAAAAGAATGAATTGCAGTCATATTGGTCCACAGACCTGATTCATCATACTCCTGTGTTCTCTGCTGTAATGGCCCGGAAAAGATATGAGATAATAATGCCTTTTATGCATTTCAGTGACAATAACCTCTGTCATCCCCAGGGTGACCCTGACTATGATAAGCTCAACAAAATTCAGCCCCTCATAAATGAACTGCCCCAGAATTTTGCTGATGTATATATGCCACAACAAAACATCTGCATCGATCAATTCCTTGTACATTTTACTGACAGGCTTGCAATCAATTAATATCTCCCCAGCAAGCGTGCCAGATATAGGGTCACAATGTATAAGCTATGTGAGAGGGCCACAGGCTATACATACCGCTATAGAATTTACGAGTGCTCATTAGCACCACACTTAGAAAGGGGGAGAAAGCCTGCTTGCGCAATGAAGAACTGCTAGCAGTAAAATGGAAGGACAAATGTGAAGTATTCCTCCTGTCTTCGATTCACCCAGACACAACAGTCCAAATTTACACTGCATCTGGTGTAGTTGAAAAGCCTCTCTACGTCCATGGCTATTATCTAAATATGAGAGTTGTAGACTTCAGCAACCATTGATGAAACCGTATTTAGCCTCCAGCAGAGTTAAACATTGGTACAAAAAAGTGTCTATATATTTGTTTCAATTAGCTCTATACCAGGGCTCAAAAGTTCAAGTCCTGAGCCACTAGCCAGGCCTTAAGAGTTACTCGCCACCAGTTGCCCCACCCAACCCCTCCCCTGTCCCACCCCTAAGTTCACCCCTAAACACGTCCTTGTAAATTATCTCATGAAATTGTTAAATGTTTTAAGCAGAATTAAGTTTCAAAAATAAATATTCACAACTTTAACAATATTAACATAAAGCCCATCATTACCCATCAGTGTAGCCTCACTGTGCCCATCAAATGCAGTCTTACTGTGCCCATCAATGTAGCCTCACTTTGCCCATCAATGCAGCCACACTGTGCCCATCATTGCAGCCTCACTGTGCCCATCAAATGCAGCTTTACGGTGCCTATGAATGCAGCCTCACTATGCCCATAAATGCAGCTTCGACTGTGCCCATCAATGCAGACTCACTGCGCCCATCAAATGCAGCTTTGCGATGCCCATGAATGCAACTTCACTATGCTCATCAATGCACTCCCACTGTGCCCATCATTGCAGCCTCACTGTGCCCATGAATGCAGCCTCACTGCCCATGAATGCAGCCTCACTGTGCCCGTGAATGCAGCCTCACTGTGCCCATGAATGCAGCCTCACTGTGTCCATCAAATGCAGTCTTACTGTGTCGGTGAATGCAGCCGCACTGTGTCCATGAATGCAGCCTCACTGCCCGTGAACGCAGCCTCACTGTGCCTGTGAATGCAGCCTCACTGTGACCATGAATGCAGCCTCACTGTGCTCATAAATGCAGCCTCACTGTGCCCCTAAATGCAGCCTCACTGTGCCCCTAAATGCAGCCTCACTGTGCCCCACCAACGGCAACTCACTGTGCCCGTGGATGCAGCTTCACTGTGCCTGTGAATGCAGCCTCACTGTGCTCATAAATGCAGCCTCAGCCCATCAATGCAACCTCATTGTGCCTCATCAAATGCAGCCTCACGATGCCCCATCAAATGCAGCCTCACTGTGCCCCATCAATGCATCCTCACTGTGCCCATCAATGCAGCCTAACTGTGCCCCGTCAATGCAGCCTCACTGTGCCCCATAAATGCAGCCTCACTGTGCTCCATCAAATGCAGCTTTACTGTGCCCCATCAAATGCAGCTTTACTGTGCCCATCATCAATACAGACTTACCATTGCCTGGATGATGGATCACACAGCAGGCATGTCCCGCTGTGTGTAACGGAGCTGGGTCTGTGTTCGGCGGCGCGGTGTAACAAGGTCCTGCCCCCCTAGACCAGCTCATATCATTGGCGTAACACTGATTCAATCTACTATCACGACAGCTGGTCTAGGTCTACTATCAAGCCAGCCGGTCACAAACCCAGCTCCATGACACAAAGCGAGAGATGCCCGCTGTGTGTGTGATACGCAAGAGGAGAAGGAGAGAGAGAGGGAAGGGAGAGCTGCAGCCTCAGCTTAGCTCAAATTGGCGCCAGGGCAGTCTGTCCGGCTGACAGTTTCCTGGTTGATCGCTTCAGCCAGGAAACAGTCAGTCTGGTCCATCCCTGCTCCTTACTCGCCCTGCACTAAATTCCACTTGCAAAATGCGAGCAGGCAAGAGGAATTTTTGAGAGCTGCTCTATACAATGCTTTTGTCATTTACAAAGCTACTGAAGAACTGGATACTTTCTAAAACTTCAGGACATGATCGTCTCAGCCCTTTTGTATTCAGAAGGAGCTTTGGCCCAAATCCAAGTGCAGATGCAGTTATCCGGCTGCAAAAGAGGCATTTTTCTGATGTCCTCCAACCTACCCCAACATAAAGGTCACCACAAAATTGATGTTGTGTCTGTGGTAAATGTAGAATAAGGCATGACACCCAGTTTTTTGGTCCTGACCAACCTTGCCTCTGCATCAATGACTGCTTTCATCGCTACCACACCGTAGTGAACTATCAGTCTAGGGTACAGCATGGCACAGCATAAGGATCCATGCAATTCTGCACAAGAAAGGTCTCTAAAGATAATAGGTAGTCAGGAAACTGTCCATCACATTTTGAGAGACCCTAAAATCAAAGGCTGAAAAGTTAAGTTGTAAAAAACAGTAAAAAAAAATAGTTTTATTGAGGTATTGAGGTAATGTTATATTGTCACAGTGTGTTATTAATAACTGTTGTTTGCTTTGCAGGCACATGCATCAGCTGCAGCACTGATCAGTGTTTTCTGACAGCAGCAGGGTGCTGCTCTGAGAATATATACCTCAGAACCTGCAGCACTGTAGGGGAAAATTTCTCCATCCACAGTTAAAAAATAAGAACGTGTATGCCCAGCATTAGGGGCATGGGGTGGTCAGGTGGCGGTAGCTCTTATACTTGACATATACTTTTTTCACTTTGGCAGAGGTTTCTTTATCCACATTGAACAATGTGAATTGAGGATTGCGTTCTGTTCTTTTTGTTTGTTCAGCCCACAGGCTAAATACATGTAGCCAACCAACCTCAGCTACTATCGTCAGAATAACCACATGGTTCCACATATGAAAATTCAATAAACTAAGTTTGAAGCCAACACACTTAAACACCTCCCAAGGGCCACCCATCGCCGCCCACACAGCCAAAAATCGCACCACATATTAGCCCAATAACGGTGGCATGCAGCGTTGGAGGCCCCCCACCGCATCTGGCATGGCCAGAAAAAGGGGCGAGGCACCTCATGACCTCATACCAGAAGTGTGTCACAGGATATGATGTGGAACCCATGTTCCACATTTTTGATAATAAAACATTGACGCTTTTATCTGTTTGTACATCTATTAGTTGTGTTCAGTCTCCTATAAGGTATATTTAAAGTCATACTTTTTCCAGTGTGTTTTTGTAATGTATTCCAGATTGATACCTTCAGGACATAAGACTTTCAATATATATTTGAACTCCACCTGTGTGCAATTTATATGGACAAGCATCTTAATCCTATTTACATATTTGTTGTGGTTCTAATTGCTATTTTACTCATAAACAACTATATTTCCTTCAACATTTCCTTTCCTGTAAAAAAAAAAAAAAATTGTATGGGCTCTTGTAAATTTTATTAAATAAAACCCAGATTTTAGTTGTTGGTACTTCCATAAATGAATAATTATAGTCGTTTTCTTTCCCTGTGATGTACCTAAAGTTTATTTTAATGTATGCTTTCCAAGTTTTTTTAGCAGTGAGATATAACTACAGTTAACTAACCTAAAATACTTCATAGGTTTCCCACTCTACAAACATAGGGCTGTCCTAATATGTTTTTTAAACAGATCAATACCTTTTCACTCATGCAATAGTTCTAACCAAGAGGTATTCAATTGCTATCCCACTTAGATGGAATTGATCAATTTTATGATAACATAATACAAATTAAATCCTATATATATATATTATATATATATATATATATATATATATATATATATATATTATATATATATATTGTAACTAGTCATTAGAAATAATGTGGTCGTTGCGCTTAAACCCTTAATTACTCACAAGGGAGGAGGGAAAAATCTGTTTAGCTAATCCATATTAAAATATGTGTAAACTCAATCATTAAAATCTCCTATAGGCTTCAACATGTTAAAGCATGTGTTTAAGCCCCCCCACCCCCCTTATAAAAATACTTTTGCAGCTTAAAGTGTATTTAAAGTCTAACAATAAACGTCTCTTATTGGCTACCTTTCAGTTTTTTAGATATATACTGTAATATACCATTGATAGAATTTTGACCCATCTGCAAAGAACCTGGATCACGGCTCAAAGCTCTACAAAGCCTTTCCCTGCAATCCAAAGCACAAAACAGGTGCCAGTATTCAAACAAGCTCATCCAGACTAGCAAAAGCAAATCAGAAAGCAGAAGTTGAAAACACAGCACTCCGGAACCCAGCTACTATACAGAACGTTAAAGAAATGCCTTCAGCCTAACAACAGCCTAACTACTCTTGACTACAGCTCTCTGACGTGTTTTGCCCCACTCATGGGGCATAATCATGGAGAATCTCACTATCTCTATGTCAGAGGAGTGTAGTCAGGAGGAGCTTAGGTTGAAGCCGTATCCTTGCATTTATGTACAGTGTTTGGGTTCCGGTATGCTGCGTTTCCACCTTCTGTCCCCTAATTTGCCTATGCCAGCCTGGACGTACTTGCTTGAATACTGGCATCCATTTTATGCTTTGGACTGCAGGGGGAGGCTTTGTAATGCTTTGAGTGGTGCTTTGCATATGCACTTGCATATGCAAGTTTTTTGCATATGGGTCAAAATTATACCAATGGTATAATATATATTGGTAAAAAATTTGTTATAAATTTCTGAAAAAGTGCAAAAAAAAATGTTGATCTTGTCAGAAATTCAGAGCTGTCCTACGTCCTTTGCTCAATTCCTGTTTGTAATGCTTGGCGTGGTGCTCCAAGTTCTTTGCATATAGGTCAAAATTCTAGCAATGGTATATTATATATTGGTAGAAATTTTGTTATAGCTTTCTGATAAGTGCAAAAAAATGTTGATCTTGTCAGAAATTCAGAGCTGTCCTGTGTCCCTTGCTTGCATCCTGTTTGTAATGCTTGGAGTGGTGCTCCAAGTTCTTTGCATATTAGTCAAAATTCCTATCAACAGTATATTATATATTGGTAGAAATTTTGTTTTAGCTTTCTGATAAGTGCAAAAAAAATGTGGATCTTGTCAGAAATTCAAAGCTGTCCTGTGTCCTTCGCTCACTGTTTTAATTCAAAGAGGCTGTTTGGCTATCCTGGTTCCTATCATGGACTACAGCATGATTAGCCTTTATTTAGTACAAATTTGAGAGATGCAGAGACCATTAATTTCAAAAACAATCTTTCCATAATTTTATATCTGCATTAAATAATTTGTAAACATATTACAGTATTTTCTTCATCTGTTTCCAATGTGTAGTTATCCAAAAGACTGCCATCTTGGATATGATGTTGCCATCTTGGATGTGATGTCAACAGTCCCAGCATACCCAAAGCTGTCACTCAAGGGACAATATATAGTATTCCCCTTCACTCATACCCCTACAGCTACATTAAAGTTTATGTAGGGAGGGGAAGTAATTAGACACCCACAAAAGAGGAAAGGGCTTTGATGTGCAATACAGGAGGGGGCTGTGCCTACTCTTCTAAAGTAGTCAGTTTTGCTAGCAAGTTAGGAGGCACATTGCAAATCAATAAAAATCACTTATGTAGATGAAAAAGGTTGCAAGTTAGCATTTAAAAGCATTGATTTTCCCGTGCCTTTGCCTGCAATTCTTTATGTTGGTGACAGGGTCTCTTTAAGAGGTGAGTGCTTTTCTGTGAGATCAACAGATATTTTTTGTACTAGCAGGGTCTTGAAAAGGAAATGTCCCTGTATTGCAGAGATGTGCTGCATATTGGACCCTGTTGCTGGACAGCTCTAGTGCTAAATCACCATTCACCATAGGATGATTGGGTGACAGTTAATTTAGTTGAATAAATAGCGGTGATAAATTTCTATTGAAATTAAAAAAAAAAATTGTGAATAGGTGGATGTGTGAATGATTTTGCCCAAAGATGGCCTTTAAAGTTGCCCAACAATAAAACTGGGTTTATTGGGGTACTGCATTAGAAAAGATAGTCTGTTCTGAAAAAACAGCATTTGTCCTGAGGGGATATATGTTCATGACACAATTGCTACCAAATGGCATACTATAACTGGTTATGATTCAAATTGGGTTTTAGTACAACACTGTTTTCTATTTTTATAAATTTGTTTGTCCTGCTATAATACAGTAGCATTGTGTGACTTGCAAAATCCCAATACAATAAATGTATGTTACCTAGACAATCATTATTTATTTTCCTTTAGGCATATTTCAGGTATTGCTTCCACAGACATCACACTGACAGTTTTTTTTTTTTTTTTCAAATTCCAGAACTGTAGCTTTCATTGTATTAGAGCACTGAATCTAATTATGTCATATACAAATATTTTTATGAGTTATCATGCTTTTCTGCAATTAAAGAAAAATAATTAGAGGCACATACATGAAACATGAATAAGATATTGTATGTGTATTGGATGGAAAAAACATAAAAAATACTTGAAGTTGCTTACAGATTGAATGCTACACTTTTGAAACCTGAACAGCCACCTATAAATGAAGAATAATATTAGGAAAGGGTCTGTTTTGCTAAGGCCATTGAGTTGAGTCACGTTTTTTTGCCAGTTTCCATTTTTCAAATCTGTACAGTTTACTTCTAATGTATTGAACTGATGTTATTTCTGGAAAGTTGCTGACAATTTATAATATGGTGAGTGCACTGATATGCACAATTCAGAACTCTCATCAAGGCCATTGAAATTTCTCACCAGACAAAGGGGTTGATTTACTAAAGGCAAAAAAAGCAGTTCACTTTGTAAGGGAATGGGATTGTGGCAAAAAAAAAAAAAATAAATACTTTGCAAAGAATACCCAAACATGTGCAAGGAAAATATAAAACAATATTTTTGCAAATGATTGGATGATGGAAGTCATTCCCCAAGCTATGAGAAAAATCCCTTGTAAAGTGAGCACCCAAAATATGTTGCTGTTTTAGACCTAGGAGCTGAAAATTCATATTTACAGTCAGTGCCACAAAGGTAATACTTTATAAGGATAAAATATTGGTTTGGTTTGAGAAAAGACACTGCCGTTCTGAACCCTGGGCAGTGGCTTACATGGATGCTGAACAATAAGTGTGGGAAAATGCCATTTGGTTCTATGTTCTTGCTGCAGCTGCATTTGTCACTTGCAGCACTTGTGTTGAGGGAGGAGATCGGGTGTTGGTCTAATGCTTTCAGGACAGGTTCCTTTTTCTGGAGGGGAGGAGGACTGTGATTGGCCACTGCTGCACTGCTGGGGCCACACTCAGTCCTGCTAGCCCTGCCTACTGAGCCCAGGGAAAGAAGGAAGAGAGCCTACATTGAAGAGAGATGGAACCACCACTTTTTTTTTTCTCAGGCATGAACTTAGGATCTTGCATACAGGCCCACTACTTTCAGAAAACACCCCTGACCCTGGAGAAGTGATTCAATTCCCAAAACAAGTACAGTGAAAACTGTTTTTTGTTTTTTTTTTTTATTTAGGAAGAGACTTTTTTGCCAAAATTTCTTGTTTTGTTAATAAAGTTGACAACCAATTTTAAATAAACATTCATTTTTACAACGGTAAGTCTTAGTATTTGCAGAATGAACAATATCTGTTGTACCATATACCATTTCTGACATGATATTGGAAAGCAAATATCAGAGAATTTGGAAGGTAAACCAGTATAGACTATGGTTGGTATCCTGAAATCAACTGTGTCACAGCTTTGGTTATACAGTTTAGCCAGATGGCAATCTAGGTATCATATTTCCTTTCTCTTTAAAATTAAAAAAAGATGGAGCCCTAGAAACACAGTTAGTGCGATATGGAAATAGTTCCAAGGTCAAGGTGTGCCAGTAGGCAAAGTTCATTCACTGCTGAGACCAGAGCAGGGTTTAGAGGTTCTGGTCTGTATCAGTGTGGACAGCCAGCTGTAGAGAGCAGAAGCGACTCTGTGGATGTGTGAGAGAGAGAGAGGAGCGGCACCACTCTGAATGCAGTATGTCATTTAAAATTCAATGTTTAATAAAAGTAAGATCAACTCACATTTTGGTGAGATATAATGTGCATGGCATAAGTAGCTTGGGCTCCTGTAGTCCAGCTGGGCAGAGGTGGTGCTCAGCAGTTCCCTGCGGCTCCAGTGGTTCCCGAGGATCCAAGGCTGAAGACGGTCACACAACAAGCATGTCAGCGGTGATGGATGGGAGGCGTGGTCGAGCTCATGTTCGGAGCATGCATGCTACTTCATCAGGCATATGGAGCAGCCATCTTAGGTGTGGGTTATTATGGGGTTGGAGAGGGGCAGCACTTGTGACTGCAACTCACGGCTGACCAATGTCAGCCCTGGATCTTCTGCTGGTCACTTGTTGCCAGGTTGCAGATAGATAATAGTGCTAGCATTATTGGTGATGTTACACGCTGTTAGCATGTTTAAGTTCATTAGTTGGATAATTATATTGGGATCAAATTGAGTAATATAAAAGGCAAAATTAATATAATAAAATCAACAAGAAAATTAAGGAGTTGGTTGAAAATTGGAACTTATGGATTATTATCAACATGATTTTTAGTATCATTTTGTCCACTGTGGTATACTTACAAACAGAGTTTGCAGAAACATGCCAATTACTAATGACCGTAAGGGCCTGTAGAAAAATATATGTAAAGGTTATATATAATAAAATGATCTATAAAAATTTCCATTAAAATTCTCATGAATTAGCCATAAATTAGCCATAAAAAGGTTTATAAATTTTAGTTGCATACATATATCTACACATATATAGTATAATGTGTGTAGAAAAGGAACTCAATGACAGCCATATCCATGCATGCGTATGTAGGCACACATACATACACACACATCTGGATACATATAAATATATATATGTATGTATTTATACAAAGATATGCGTCTACACAAAGGGATGTAGTGTGTTGAATATTAATTTAACATGGATCAGTTTAAGATCAATGAAATAGGTGTAAAGTGGATGCAGTAAATCTGAAGAGAACATTATTTTGAGCACCTAGCACTTTATAAATGAATGTATGCACATACCTTTGTGTATTTGTGATAATTTATGTGCACACTTATGGTTGTGGGTACTAACTATTTTTGTGTTGTGAATCATTAGTATCCTGCACAACTAAGTATCGACATGGCAGTGTGGGGTTTGTTTCTCAAAAGAAGAAGGGGGGTTATATATGGTGCTTATTAATAGATGGAGTGTATCTCTATATCCTCGTTCAGGCTGCCCAGTTTAAGGCTATCCAGAACGTCTCCCTCTCGCAGAGGCGTTTGATGCGCTCTGCTTATGGAACACTTCCAGGAACAGATTTCACTACCCAAACTTGGAGTCCACTCGTGGAGCCTTGGCGGAACTCCATAAAGTGTCTCGGTATGGTGAGCTCGCTACCATCTTCAATTGAGCGTCTCTGCTCTCTGAACCTCTTATGCCGCGTACACACGAGCGGACTTTATGGCAGACTTTGCCCGGCGGACTTTTCGACGGACTTTACGTCGGACTTTCTGAATGAACGGACTTGCCTACACACAATCAACCAAAGTCCGATGAATTCGTACGTGATGACGTATGACCGGACTTAAATAAGGATGTTCATAGCCAGTAGCCAATAGCTGCCCTAGCGCGGCTTTTTGTCCGTCGAACTAGCATACAGACGAGCGGACTTTTCGACCGGATTCAAGTCCATCCAACTTTTGAGAAAACAAAGTCCGCTGGAGCCCACACACGATCGAATTGTCCGACAAAATACGGTACGCCGGACCAAGTCTGCCATGAAGTCCGCTCGTGTGTACGCGGTATTATGCAGAGTCAGGATCGTGTGGCCTACATAGAGCAGGCCACAGGGGCAGGTTAGACAATAAATTACGAATTTTGAAGAGTAGTTATAGAATTCTCCAAGATGATATGTCTTTCCTTTGGTGGTGAATTGTTTTTTTCTGTGCTGGACAAATTTACAAGTCATGCAACTATATTTGCGACACTGGTACATTCCATTAATGCCTAAAAAGGTGGAGGTGGGTCTAGAGGTTGTCTTGTGGGATTTGAATTTACTAGGAGCAATTTTCCCTTTTATGTTATTGGCCTTCCTGTATGTAATTTTAGGTTTAATACTGAGAGAGTTTTGGAGGTGAGGATCTTCCTGTAGTATGCACCAATGTTTGCGAAAGATATATTCCATCTTTTTGTGTTATGAATCTGGTGGTCTGTGGAGGTGTGGGCTGATCGAGGTTGGGTCTAGACTTATCACTTTGTTGTATGCACCCTCAACTAGCTGGGTGGGGTATCCTTTTTCGAGAAATTTTTGTTTGAAAAGGTCTCCCCATGTGGTGTAAACCTCTGGATGGGTGCAATTATGTTTTAGACGGCAGAATTGACTCTTAGGTATATTGGATATCCACCTAGGGTGATGACAGCTGTGATAATGGAGATAAGAGTTTCTTGCAGTAGGTTTGGTGTAATTTGTGGCGTGTACTATTGTGTCTGTGTGTCCCAATTCTAGATCAAGAAAGTCCAATGTGTCATATACCCTTTCTCGCAAATGCTTTTTGTGCTTGGGTGTCTTATTATTCCAATGGTAATAGAAACATTTCCATTATTTTAATAAATTGTAGTGGCTGGTGCTGTGACTGGAGGTTGCTTTGGGGGGCTGCTTTTCTGTTTTAGCAGTTGTGCTGGAGCAGGAATGCAGTGGGAACGGAGAGGGGGTTTATCCTTAGTAGCAAGACACATAAATGCCATATACCAGGTAGAATTTGCAGACTGATGATATGTTAATTCATATTTAATTTAAAATGCATTCAAAATAAATCAAAATGTTGCTTTTACAGTGGGTAAAATTATCCCCAATTTTAATATAAACAATATACCTATCAGTCTGGAAACAAGTAAGCATGCTGCTTATAATGCTTGCTAGCATACAGTATCTGATGCTACAGTTGTTTCAGTTTCTGCCTCCCACTGGAATTCTTCAGCCTCACCATTATGGTACATTAGGTATAGAAAAGAATCCCCCCCCCCCTTAAAATAATCACATTTTGTTGCTTTTCAGCCTGAAATGAATACCGACATCATTTTTGTTTTATCCAGCTGTATTTATTAGTGCAACTTATAACATCAAACTACAAGATATAACACCAACATGTTAGAGAAAAAAAAATAAAAAAAATAAAAAACAGAATCACTGAGTTGGAAAAAGGATCACCCCCTTTTGTCAGTATTTTGTTGGACCACCTTTTGCTTTAATTACAGCCTTTAGTCTGTTGGGATGTGTCTCTGCTAACTTTGCACATCTAGACTTTGCAATATTTGCCCACTCTTCTTTGAAAAATTGCTCAAGTTCGGTTAAATTTGATGGTGTTCGTCAGTGCCAGGACATGGTCATCTAGAGCCCAGGACAAATATGCCAAACAGCACCCCCCATCAAGATGTATAAGTATTATGTGTCAGAAAAAATCCCCCCACAAAAACACTGAGCACTCATCTGCATGCTTACCGCCTAAGCATAAATCCTTCCTCTTCTCAGTACAAGTCTTCCTTCTGCAAAACCCCTCTCTCAGCACATATCTTTGCCCCCTTATCCCCTTCCACAAAAAAAATGTAATCCTCCTAGCTCAAATTTTCTAACCCTAAAATGTCCCCTCCTAGTACACATTGCCCCCCCCCACTTCAAATACCCCCTTCCAGCACAAATTTACCCCAAATCCCTGTTCCTAGCACAAATCATCTCCCCTCCCAACACAAATCATCCTAAATTACCACTCTTAGCTCCCCACCCTTTCAAAATTTCCCCTCCTAGAATAATACTTACCCCTGCCCTCCCCAAATTCCTCCTTCCAACAAAAATCCCCTCCCCCAATCTCCTTGTAGCGTTCCCCCCCACCTTACATGATACCACAGTGCCTAGGGCAGCCATCCCTCCTGCCCACCCCATGTCCCGGCCCTGGCAACCATTTGTGGACTGCAGTCTTCAACTCATTCCACAAATTTTCAATGGGGCTTAAGTCTGGGCTCTGACTAAGCCATGCAAGGAAGTTCACCTTTTTCTCCTTCAACCACTGTGTGGTAATTTTTGCTGTGTGCTTTGGGTCATTGTCATGTTGAAAGGTAAACGTTCTTCCCATTAACAACTTTCTGGCAGAAGGCAGCAGATTTTCCTCAAGAATTTGGTATTTTACCCATCCATTTTTCTTCTATCCTGACAAGGATTTCCACTAAACATATTGTTTGGTGTTTGGCTTAAACGAACTTTAAGATTTTGAGGCCACATGGAAAAAAGATGTTATGGTCAGATCAGACTAAGGCTAGGTTCACACTGCTGCGAATTTGCTTGCGAATTTGAGCCATTGCGATGTCTCAAATTCGCAAGTCATGTAAATTACATAGCTTAACATTATTGCCGTGCACATCAATGCGTTGCAAATCTAACCTGCGGGAAAAAAAGGTCATGTGCGAGTTTGATCCGTGTGCGATGCGAATTCAGCTCCATAGACTTCAATTGAATTTGCAATAAAAAACGCAATAGGACGTTCACATCACTGCTATATTTTTTTTTTCTTCCCCCTCCAACTCCCCCCATCCTTTTCCCCTCACAGCCCCACCCTTCCCCCTCACTAACTCCCTTCCTGTTTTCTCCATGTGCTGTGCTGTTCAGTCACATACCACAATGGCAAACAGGCGCACAAAGACTGGCATAGAGAATGTTCAGATTAGGGTTGAGATTAGGGTTAGGGTTAGGCTGGTTACAATTAGTGTTAGGGTTAGTGTTCAGATTAGGGTTGAGATTAGGGTTAGGGTTAGGCTGGTTCTTGTTATAGTTATATGTATTAATGATATGTTATTTTAAGATCTATATGTACACAAATACAAACACACACACCCACCCACCCTGTAAAATAATGTCAAGACACACATGTGAACTGTAGCTAATGTAACATTTTATTTCACACAAATCTAATTTATACCATGTAGTATGTTCATCAGAGTACAGTGTTTTAATTTTTTAAGCATTAATTGCATCTAGCTGCCATGATAGCTGCCCACTTTCGGACATAAAGTACTCTGTGATGTCGTGGCGAACATTTTCCCCATTGTAGTTGCCACGGGTTCCAATCCACGTTGGCTCTTCAAGGTCATGCATCAAACTGTCCTCAAATATGTATCCATCCCGAGCACGAACAAAATTGTGCAATGCACAGGCTGCTTGCACTGCACTGATGGCGTGCTCCATACTCAGGCAGATAGATGAGTGCAAGAAACGCCACTTATTAGCAAGTATGCCAAAAGCACACTCTACTACACGTCTTGCCCTTGTCAGTCTGTAATTAAATACCCTCTTTTCAATGGTAAGTCCTCTTTTGGCATATGGGCGTAGAAGATGCTTGGATATAGGAAATGCCTCATCCCCAACAAACACATAAGGCTCCAGAGGTTGATTGGTTCCAGGAAGTGGTTGACTATCTGGAAGGTTCAATGTGTTTTCACGAAGCATCATGCCAAAGGATGAATGAGAGAAGATGCTTGAGTCAGAGCTACTTCCATATGAACCAATATCCACATAGGTTAATGAATAATTTGCATCGACCACTGCCATTAAAACGATTGAGAAATACTTTTTATAATTAAAGTATTTTGAGCCACTACGTATTGGGCTGATTATTCGGATGTGCTTTCCATCTACTGCACCCACACAATTTGGGAAATTGCACCTCTGCCAAAAAACTTCGGCTATTTTAGCCCAGTCTTCCTTAGTCGGCTTCTTCATCACCAACTCTTTTAACACTTGCCATGTAGCTGCACAGGTTTCATGCACAATCAAACTCACTGTTGATTTTCCCAGCTTGTATTCAAATTGTAAACTAGCAAATGAATTGCCGGTAGCTAGGTACCTGAAAGGAAAGAGAAGCATAATTAACAGTGTTCCTACTTTTTTTCAGTTTTCGCTCTCAAGACAAGATGGCGTAGTCTACGTGACACATACACAAAATATGTGAAAAATCTGCGGGAGAGCAAGAGTGGCTCAGCTGCCTCCAGAAAAAGCCCTACGCCTTTGCTGGATACCTGGCTTTTCTAAAACCAGTCCTGGAACTGCGGAAGTAATCAATTATTAACTATCCCTCCCTCCACCCTCCTTCTCACCATCACTCCTTCCTTCCCTATACCTCCTCAATCTACCACATTTACATTTTATTTTGTTTTGTCTGAGATATAATTTACCCTCTATTTACACAATAATTTCTTATTAAACTTTTATATGTTACAGCACCGAATCCAGTTGGCAGGAGGAGGAAGTTATGGTTCCGGAAGACCAAGTGGAAGCTCCTGCTGAGGAGGAAATTGTGGGCTGCAGCCCTTTGCTGCAGTCTCCAATGGAGCAGTCTGGTCCGGAGGAGCCCTTTGCTGCTGAAGCATCAACGGCTCCTATTCAATCACAGTCACAGCAAAGATCTAATAGGCGCTCCCAAACAAACAGGAGAGCTCCATTGCAAGAGGAGGATGATGGCACTGGGCAGCTGCTAAGCATTGTGTCTGGAATTTCCCAACAAATTGAGGCACAGCGCTGCCCTCACACTCTATTCATAATGAGTTTACTTTCTCTTGTACAACAGGTTCCAGAGGATAGATATTTTGCAATGAGAATGGCTGTCCAGCAGTGCATATACTCATTCACTGTTCCCAGACATCCGTCCTCATTATCCAACCATCCTCCTCCACCCCAAAATGTAACAAACCCTTACCCTTCAAGCTTTGAAAATGTAAGAAGTATTTATGACATCAATACTTCAGACATCCCACATCCCATTCCGTCACCTATTCCTACTGTGATTCCCCCCCCCCTCAGACCTCTAAATTTCACACCACCAATGCCCCCCACCAATTCTCAAATCTCCCTAAACATCAGACCACACAATCTACACATTGTACCACCTTCTAGATCAAGAGAAGCCCATAGCGGCAACTATTACACCACATTACCTCCCGTGTCCTCCAATAATCCTCCAGTGGCCTCTATCATCCCTTGAATGGCATCCGGGGAGCCTCATATTGATTCACAATATGGCACCCAATCAAGACAGCTAACCTATTCTAATTATTTGAGTGCACCTTTGCCAAAATACTCAGAGGTCCCAGGGCCGAGTTCTAATATTTCTAAAAAGGGAGCAGAGACTTATTATAATCTGTGAAGAATATTGTTTTATTTTGTGTTTGTTTCTTTCTGTTAATATTATATTTCTGGTAAAGTAATATATTTCAGAACAGGGTGCCGATACCTTTAATTTTCTGTGAAGACTATCGTTTTAAATGTTTTATGTTACATGTTATTTAATATAGTTTGTGTTATTTAAATACTTTACATTCTCTAAAAAATGTTTACTGCCTTTTTGGCTTATTTGATTTCTAAAAAAAATAAACATAAACAAATATGTTGGATTAGAAGATACTTTGCATTGGTTTCCTTTTTTCTATGAGAGTAGGTACTATATCTTACCTTAAGGTTACTAGTAATCGCTCTGCTGGTTCCACACTCTTCTTGAAGTTGGTGTTCTGATGTTCCAAATAGCTGTAGGTCAGTCGTAGCAATTCGTCAAAGCTACAAGTAATATATATATATATATATATATATATATACAAAAATAGTTGAGATTGCGTAGATATGTGAAGATTAATCAGATGAGAAAGTGGGGTGAAAGGGAGGATAGCTAGGATATATCTCAAACATTTATTGAGGGGAGGGAGAGATAATGGATGAGAAGAGGGATGTACTGTGGGTTAGGGAGGGCGAGGGATACTGGGGGGTTAGGGTTGGGATTAGGGTTAGGGTTCTGGTAAGGGTTAGGATTAGTGGGGGAGGGATTCAGGGGGGAGGTAGGTAGGGGGGCTGAAGGAATTTTACTCACCTGCTCACTGACATACGAGCGTAGTTAAAAAATTTCTCATTATGAGCACGTAGATCATTATAGATTAGCCTGAACTGGCCTCTCTCCTCCCTATTTGCAATTACAGGGTGGACCTAGTATCTACTACTTCTCTGCATCATCCTCCTCCTCCTCAACTTGGCTTTTTTCTTTTTTATCATGACTGCAGCTGTAGCAGTTACAACTGCTGCCATAACCAAGGGCAATGACTGCTGATACATGCTGACACACAAACACACGCTCTTCTCCACACACTACACAAACCAGGGATAGAACAGGAAGTGATACAGCTCTTTATACGTCAGCATAAACACTGTACTCTATTGGACAGACATAAAATCGCTTTACCCTCCCAATTTGACAACCAATTCGCAATGTTAGCCGTAGAATCGCCGTAAATTCGCAAGAACAAATGAAGAATTCGCAATGCAAATTCGCAACGCAATCAGAACAAAATCGCGTTAAATTCGCACTGCAGCAGTGTGAACCTAGCCTAAAATTGAAATATTTGGCCTCAACACCGAACCATATGTCTGTTGTAAATCCAATACAGCTCAGTATCAAAATAACACCATTCCTACAGTAAAGCATGGAGATGGTAATATCCTGTTATGGGGGTGTTTCTCTGTAGCAGGGACTGCAGCAGGGACTGGAGCACTTGTCAGGATTTGAAGACTGCAGTCCACAAACGGCCATCATCAAATTTAACTGAACTTGAGCAGTTCTGCAAAGAAGAGTGGTCCAATATTGTAAAGTCTAGATGAGCAAAGTTAGTAGAGACATATCTCAACAGACTAAAGGCTGTAAATAAAGCAAAAGGTGGTCCAACAAAATACTGACATAAGGGGGGTGATCCTTTTTCCAACTCAGTGATTTTATTTTTGAATGTTTCTTATTTTTTTCTGATATGTTGGTGTTATATCTTTCACTTGGATGTTATAAGTTGCACTTATAAATACAGTTGGATAAAACAAAACCTTTGTATGTCTTCATGTCAGGCTGCAAAGCAACAAAATTTTGTGATTATTTTAAAGGGGGTGATTCTTTCCTATACCCACTGTACATCTCCAAAAATGGATGTCACTCTCATCCTCGAATAAGATTCATACAATGTTGTTGACCTCATTTGTGATCTTATTTACTGCTATGTGGCGGTCCCCCTATATGGATCCCTGACTACAGCACAATGATTAAAAAGGCGATGAAGTATTTCTTCCTCCTTATACTGATTAAAGTAATCTAAATATGTGGTGCAATATAAAAGTGACATAGTTGGGGACATGTTTTATACTGCAGTTGACCTCAGTTGCTTGTGGAAGTGGTAGAGCAACTGTAGGATAGCGTTTTATCAAATTAGAACATTAAAGATTAACTGGTGCAAGAGAATGCTGTTCAATCTTTGCAATGCCATCATAGCAATTCTAGAAGTGTAAGAAATGCTGAAATTGATAAAATTATATTATCCTGGACATTTCAAAGAATTTTTGCAACCTTGAAAACAGAAAATAGGATCACTTAATGAAGTACCTACACTATGCAGTGAGCAACAATGATGGACATTATTCCTACAGAGAGAAAGCAGACTAGTTTGTTATTGGAGCTCAATCTCACTATTTTTAGTGAAACTATTTGTTCTGCTTCCTGCTGTAGCTGAAGTGTCGTCATTGCTGCCACCTTCTTCACCAAATATGTAGACAGTCACGTGAATCTGGGCACAGAGTGGAAATTACAAGAAATATGTCATGTTCCTGATCTCAAGAACATTGTCGTCCAGAGAAATAATAGCTGCTAAATATCTTCACTAAAATTTTGGCCTTGTGCCTTTTTAAACTTTATTAGCAAAAGTATGACCTTTCCAGAAAGGGCATTGCTGGTCTTACTACAAACAATGTTAAGGAAGTGTCATAGCAGAAAATGTGTAAAGGAGAGGTGTGTGGCCAGTATGACAATGGGCAGTAGTATGTAGAAGAGAAGAGCATGGATGGTATGAAATCAGGACAAGGCAGGACGTGCATAGGAGAGGACACATCATGTGCAGAAATACAGTGCAGAGGGCATGGCAGTGGTGGAATGCAGAGCATATGACAACAGGCATCATGTAACGGAGAGATGAGCGTAAATAAATAAATAAATATATATATATATATATATATATATATATATATATATATATATATATATATATATATATATATATATACACACACACACACACACACACACACACACACACACAAATGTTTTGCCTTTCATTTTTATTTTAAACTGAATGGATTGTTTTACAAGGTTATCACTTAGAATCACTTTAAATAGTATTTATTAGTAGATGCAGGATCAGATTTGCATCTTGCCTTAAGTGCCTAAAGTAGAACCAGAGGCAAAATTTTATTCTTCCTTTAGGGTAACACAACGGAGGGTTATAAGTCCAGACATTTTCTCTTTTTTTTACATCTGTGTCCTATTGGGGAGATTTTCCTTTACTCCCTGTCCCATAGTGAAAGCAAAGTGAGAGGAAAACCCTCCAATGTAAGGGAATCCCTGGTTGTCACCAGGGTCACAGGAACTAATGTCCCCATTGGAATATTTACCTCCTATTCCTGTTCCAGTGACTTTTGGTGATGACAGTCTTGTCCATATTCCCGTCGCAAACATTCCTGGATCACTAGGCTCGTCTGTAGCGGGTGCTGTAGAGACTACCAGCTGGACACTGGATATCATAGATCAATGCACATATTCACCAGCACACCATGGATCTTTAAATGCAGTCCAAAGCTTTTATTGCAGTGAGATCACATCACAAAAAGAAGTGCATCTTTTTGGAGCTGCGAAGGAGTCCTTCTTCAGGAATGTCGAAGAAAGGGTTCTTTGGCTCTGAAACGTTGCACTTGTTCTTTTGGTGATGACAGTCACCAGGAAAAATTGAGAGGGTGAATCTCCCTAATTGGGACACAGACAGCAATAAAAACCATAAAAACAGGTGTTCTAAGTCCTCTTCCTTCTATTCCAAACACTTTAATCCCACCCATAAACAGGCCACACCCCAAGCCATGACCAATAACACAGCACTCCAAAAAAGAAAGTCGGTTTTAATGTGACAATTGTTCAGTTGAACAGTTGATTTTCCACCTAATCTACTGCATCTTTATACTCCCTATTGGTTTTTTGGGGGGAGATAAACAAGACTTCCTTATAGCAAATTTGTCATTATTTTCTATTCCAGCTGTAGCACTCCCACTAAGGAGCCGCAATTAGAATGGGATCACCCGCCCTACACAGCCAGGCACACCGAATCTTCACAGGCACGCTTTAGTCAGAGAACAGTCTGTGACTTTGTTTTCTTTGTTTTATTGAGGGTAATAACTTGGATGGGGATGGGAGGTTATGGGATGCCCATTTGACTTCAGAGAAAACTCTACCTATATACAGTCTCTATATACAGTTCCTATTCTTCACTACAGCACACACTTGCTTGCAGAACAAAACTGGAACACTGTAAATGCAGTGGCGGCTGGTGGTATATTTTATATTTTTAGAGGGCGGGCAATCTGTCCCCTGCCAACCCCCCCCCATTGGTGGTCAGTCGGGTCTCCCGCACCCCCGGTCAGTTGATTGATCCCAGCTCCCAGCACATCTAGGTCGCAGGCTTCCTGCGGGCGGCGGGTCCCTGCGTCTCCTCCTTACTCAGGTTCACGATAAGGGGGGACAAAGAAAGTGGGACTTTATATGAAGCACATGGAAGCGAGAAGATAATTAGGTGGAACAATGTAATTTTATTTATGTCGCAATGTAAATGTACACATGTTGTTGATACACAATAACAACAGTAATATGGTGATAACAAAAGTGTCATGTATTAGAACCGCTAATGTCAGAGATAAAAAAGGTAAACATGGTAGTACATAATAGGCAATAAAATGGTAACAATATCTCAATAAAGAGCATGATAAATTCCATGATACATTCCAAAGTTCCACCCGAACATGATTGGATAAAATAATAGTTACAAGGTAAAACATGCAAGACCTATGGCCTCACTGAACCTGTAGGGGTAATTATAGTATGTAGACTTGAAACAGATGTAAATAGATAGAAACTTGGCATCATGTAGCTCTACGCATTTCATGGCTGATATGCCACTCGTCAGGAGCATGCGCGTAGTAATCTAAGATAGAATTGATATAAAGGTGATCAGTAATCATTATAAGCATAAATAGGGGTGCGATGACACCGCTAGCAGCACATGAGTACATACTTACTAATTAAGGTCCGTGGGCTATTAGTGCGGGGGCGAGGTGCCAAGGCAAATGGAAAGCCTCCAACCGGGAGCCGTAGTGGAAGCCCACCGGCAGACAGTCCACACAGGCCGCCCACAGGGCAAGCATGGGACCCCGAAGGAACACTGTAAACAGGTGAAAGTGGAATGAGTGGGATTGAAGGAGTGACATACAGTGACTGGGAGTGAAAGAATGAGGGGAAAAAAGGGGGTGAAAAAAAGGGGGAAGAGACCAAGCCAATGAAGAAGAATAGTGGTGAGTTAAGACCGGCAGCAGGGCTGCCAGACAAAAAAAAACAAAGTGGGAAAGATGGTGAAGGTGGAAAACACAAAAACCATCCATAGAGGTGTGCACATGCAGTTGTGCCTATAAAGAAACCCCACTGAAAACAAAGATGAGCGTGAATCACAAGTAGACTGATAGTGAAGGTATGGACATACAGATGTACCTGTATAGACAAAGAGCCCACTGAGGGAAGGAAAATTGGCTGTGAGGTGGAATGTGCACAGAACTTCGAGAGCCAGGATCGCCCAGAGGGAGGCCCATATAGGTGCCGGCAAGGAGACGCCCACCACCGCCATGCCGCATGGCATAGGTTGGGGGAGGGGCGTCGCCGGTCGGAAAACTCCAGCCAAACGGCAACTGAATAGCTCCCCCATTGCTCACTAGTGTAGGAGCAGCCAGCACGTACGTGATGACGCCATGGCATCGCACGTACTGCACGGGGGCATGATGTTGATGCGCAAGGACGGTGGGTCCGCCCCCCCGGCATCAGAGAGAGCAAGGGGAGGGCGGAAGCCCGTGATGTGCATCATGGCCCCCGGAGGAAGAGAGCGGACGCCATAGCAACCACACCGCCCACACAGATGCCAGCGCTCAGAGGATAATATAGCATGAATTGGTATAAAGATACAATGACTAACAAGGATACTATGGATAAAAGGTTCATGGCGGTGCGGCCTCCCCTGTGTCTCCTCCCTCCTCGGTGGCCAATAGGATTGCTTCTCCTCTTGGCATATCAGGGTTCAGGACCTGGTTCCTGAGCCGGCATTGGCTGAGAAGAGAAGCAGAAAGACAATAGCGAATATTAATTTGCTATTGTCACATAAGTGGGTGGGCACAGGGCACAGTGCTCTGTGCCCCAAGCCTACCCTTTTTTGAAGCAACCTTTTTTGAAGCCATTAGAGCCTCAGGCTCTAATCATGAACTTCTGAAAAAAAAACTCCCACTGGAATCCATGCGCCCGACCCCCCTCATGTAAATTAGGGGCCAGAAGCATAGTTTAGGGTAGTGGTCCCTGTGCCCCATATGGCCTCCCCCCCGTGTGAAATGGTAACGGGGTACAAATGTACCCCTACCTTTTCACAAAAAAAGTGTGAAAATGGTAAAAAATGAAATGACACAGCTTGGGACAAGTCCTTTATTAAAAAAAATAAAAATAAAAATGTCCCACGAAGTTTTCTTCTTCTGCTCTTGCTCCGCTGACGGACCGAAAAAGGAAAAAAAAAAACCTGCACGCCGCCACCGATCCACCTCCATGGGAGGCACCCGCCGTAATGACCATCCTCTCAGGTGACAGTTCTTTTATAACTGAAGGCGGGGCCACACGGTGATGTCCCCAGGTGACACCGCCCCCTCTGATGCATGGGGACATCCCTATGGCTTCCCCATAGCGTCAGAGGAATGCGGGGTCACCCGGTTACGTCCCCAGGTGACCCCGCCCCTCTGATGCATGGGGACATCCCTATGGCTTCCCCATAGCGTCAGAGGGGGACGGAGTCACCCGGTTATGTCACCGGGTGGCCCCGCCCCCTATGACGCTATGGGGAAGCCATAGGGATGTCCCTGTGCGTCAGAGGGGGCGGGGTCTCCCGGCGACATCACCGTGTGGCCCCGCCCTCAGTTATAAAAGAACTGTCACCTGAGAGGACGGTCATTACAGCGGGTGCCTCCCATGGAGGCGGATCAGTGGCAGCGTGCAGGTTTTTTTTATTTCCGTCCATCGGCAGAGCAAGAGAAGAAGAAGATGACTTCGCGGGACATTTTTATTTTTTTATTTTTTAATAAAGGACTTGTCCCAAGCTGTGTCATGTAATTTTTACCATTTTCACACTTTTTTTGTGAAATGGTAGGGGTAAATTTGTACCCCATTACCATTTCACACGGGGGGAGGGCCGGATCTGGGGGTCCCCTTGTTAAAGGGGGCTTCCAGATTCCGATAAGCCCCCTGCCTGCAGACCCCCACAACCAGCGGGCAAGGATTGTGGGGATGAGGCCCTTGTCCCAATCAACATGGGGACAAGGTGCTTTGGGGGGGCTACCCCAAAGCACCCTCCCCATGTTGAGGGCATGTGGCCTGGTACGGTTCATCCCCCCTCTTTTCCTGCGGCCTGCCAGGTTGTGTGCTCAGATAAGGGTCTGGTATGGATTTTTGGGGGGACGCCCACACCATTTTTTTAAATTTTGGCGTGGAGTTCCCCCTAAAATCTTGAGGGGGACCCACATGCCTTTTTTTTTTAATTTTGGCACGGGGTTCCCCTTAATATCCATACCAGACCTGAAGGGCCTGGTATGGAATTTGGGGGGACCCTCACGCAATTTTTTTTTTAAATTTTGGTTTGGGGTTCCCCTTAATATTCATACCAGACCCAAAGGGTCTGGTAATGGACTGTGGGGGAATCCCATGCCATTTTTTTCAATGACTTTTATGTGTATTGCCGAGACTCGACAATTCATTATAGCCACAAGTATTTTTAAATTACTTTTTTTCCTTTAGAAATGTCATTTTGTGCAGGGACTGTTGTAAACACGGGAAACATGTGCCACTTTACAGGCATACTATAGACACCACAATCTACTGAGAGCAAGTAAATGACTCCATGAGTGGTAAAAATATATAAGTGCAAAACATAAAAACTCAAATAAAAAGAAGAAACAAAAAATGTGTACATGTGAAATACAATGATATTAATAGCGTGAAAATCTATCAAGCATGCAGATTTTTGCCCTCTGCAGGGACCATGTAATGAGAGAGCTTTCCTTCCCCCCTCTCCAGGCGTTCCTAACAGCTGCTGGGGAGATCTTCTCATTACATGGTCCCTGCAGAGGGCAAAAATCTGCATGCCTGATAGACCCTGCCAAGGAGGGGGTCCAACACGGAGGGTAAGAGTCCACCTTTATCACTTTCTTACTTATTGGAGTCACCGCCAGTGGATTTGCACCATCCTGCACATCTCTCTCCCTTGTCAATCCACTCATAGGGGGATTAGTTGCTGCTGAGCTGAATAGTGGATGGAAGCTTTTTTTCACTGATGAACTTTTTATATTTGAACCCATGGACTGAGTTTGTTTGATTTTCTGATTTTCACGCTATTAATATCATTGTATTTCACATGTACACATTTTTTGTTTCTTCTTTTTATTTGAGTTTTTATGTTTTGCACTTATATATTTTTACCACTCATGGAGTCATTTACTTGCTCTCAGTAGATTGTGGTTTTTACTACTACCCACATGTATTCACATCTATGTGTGTATTTTCATATAATTAGCGCACTTTATTTATTTTTTATTTTTCATGGTATACACAGATATTGGTGTATTTTGTGTGCAGCTTTTACCTTTGACCTTTTTTGCTCTGCAGCGCAGTTTTTCTTTTTATTTTTGATACTATAGACACCCCCAGGTACGAAATTTAAAGGAATATTTCACTTTTATTGTTTCACTTTAAGCATTATTAAAATCACTTCTTGTGAAAAAACGGCCATTTTTAAAACTTTTTTTTGCATTGTTACATGTCCCCTGGGGCAGGACCCAGGTCCCCAAACACTTTTTATGACAATAACTTGCATATAAGCCTTTAAAATTAGCACTTTTGGTTATTTATATTCATGTACCATAGACTTTAACGGTGTTCACGTGTTCGAACAAATTTTTTGCCTGTTTGCATGTTCTGCTGCGAACCAAACCAAGGGGTGTTCTCGGCTCATCCCTACTCAACACACAGCCATTAATGTCTAAACTGCTTGCAACAAAAGTGAGTACAGTGAAAATGTCCAAATTGGGCCCAAAGTGTCAATATTTTGTGTGGCCACCATTACTTTCCATCACTGCCTTAACCCCCTTGGGCATTGGGTTCAAAAGAGCTTCACAGGTTCCCACTGGAATCCTCTTCTACTTCTCCATGATGACATCACGGAGTTGGTGGATGTTAGAGACCTTGTGCTCCTCCACCTTCCGTTTGAGGATGCCCCACAGATGCTCAATAAGGTTTAGGTCTGGAGACATTCTTGGCCAGTCCATCACCTTTACCCTCAGCTTCTTTAGCAAGGCAGTGGTCGCCTTGAAGGTGTGATTGGGGTCATTATCATGTTGGAATACTGCCCTGCGGCCCAGTCTCCGAAGGGAGGGGATCATGCTTGGCTTCAGTATGTCACAGTACATGTTGGCATTCATGGTTCCCTCAATGAACTGTAGCTCCCCAGTGCCAGCAGCACTCATGCAGCCCCAGACCATGACACTCCCACCACCATGCTTGACTGTAGGCAAGACACACTTGTCTTTGTACTCCTCACTTCTAGTGACCAGTATGAAAGAGTGAGAGTGATAACACCAAATTTAACATACCTGCTCCCCATTCACACCTGAGACCTTGTAACACTAACAAGTCACTTGACACTGGGGAGGGAAAATGGCTAATTCGGCCCAATTTGGACATTTTCACTTAGGGGTGTACTCAGTTTTGTTGCCAGCGGTTTAGACATTAATGGCTGTGTGTTGAGTTATTTTGAGGGGACAGCAAATTTACGCTGTTATACAAGCTGTACACTCACTACTTTACATTGTAGCAGAGTGTCATTTCTTCAGTGTTGTCACATGAAAAGATAGAATAAAATATTTACAAAAATGTGAGGGATGTACTCACTTTTGTAAGATGCTGTATTTCAACCAGTAATATTTTATAGTTTTTGCACGCTCTAGATGAAGAATGCTGTTCTTCCCTTTCCTGGCTAACTCCAACTGTTATTTTCAAGAAAAATAAAACCACTAAGCCTATATCCACATTTGGAAATGCATTTGCATTTCTGTGCACATTCCCAGAACATGCAAAAGCATGTGCCACGTTTGTGGTGCCATCATTTGTTAATGGCACCCCAAGCGCAGCCAGAAAATGCGTGTTGGCAGAACTCTGCACATTTGCCATGCGTAGGGCAGCCCATTCAATTGAATGGGCTGTCCTTTGCGCGTCAAACAACAAAAACGCGCAAAAAAAAGCACTGAGAAGAGGCGCATTCATGCAACACGAACATTTGAGGCCAAATGTTAGTATATACTGTACATGTTGTTTTTCAAGTTTAAATAACATATCTCTGCACAAAAGTGTTTTTTTTTTTTTTTTTAAAGAATGGTTGCTTTTTATAACTAATAATTTGAAAAAACGAACTTGCTCAGTCTAATGGTGGCTACACACGTTTTGATTTTTTTATACAATCAAGGTGCGATCTAATCAAAATGATCAAATCTGCAAACACAAATAGGTTGTCACCTATAGACTGATTATTCCTATTATTTTTCTTTTTCTTATTATTGGAAGAGATCGATTAGAAAATAAAGAAATCATTTGTCAAAGCTTGTATGGCCACCAATAAGCACACTTTCCAAGGAAGATCTTGCTCTTTGTCAAAATAAATTGTTGACTAGCGCTAGCATAAATGAGACACTTTTACATTAGACCAAATTAAGCAAATGTTATCTAAACCCTTTCTCCCCGCTACGGTATACACATAATGAAACAACAAAGTGTATAGTATCTGCATTATTTTAGCACAAGTGAGTCTCCTTCTATACTTTTCATCTCAATGCGGTGACATTTTTCATTTCTAGGCATTGGAAATCTAGTCACATGCCTACACTAGCTGAATGGTATATAGAAATTTACTATTTAGCTTTAATGGAAGGAAAATAATTGACATCCATTGGGAAATTTTAACTTTTCTTTTTATTAATTGTCAAGACTGCATTGATTTTAAAAAACAGGTCTTTCCGTGATGCTCCTAAAATCTATATTCATTTCAGCAAAGATGTCACACATCTCACAGAAGAAGTCTCTCATTGGACGAAACGTATGTCAGGCTAGGAATGGAGCAGCGGTGAAGTTGTGGCACTCGTGGACGGTGTTGGACAAACGTTTGTTTCCAAAAAGCCTATTGTGATATCTTTGCTGTAAGTAGAACCTCAAAATAAACTCTTGTGTGATTTTAAGGAATGCTGCGCATTGAGTTTGTTTTCCTCTTCCATATTGTATAACATGTGATTGGGTTTTGGCGTTCCCTAAAGGATAACTGCTGTGGGGAGTTGCATCATTGGAGTCCACTAAGTAGGCTGAACAGCTGAGGCGGTTTATACCCAAAGTGAGGGGTGGTTGCTCACTGATGCGCATATAGACCTTGGAAGGTCTTAATATCTGGTAAGAAGATATATTTGTCCTATTTATCCTGTGGTGAGCGCTGGGTGTTTGCACCAAAATTGAAAAGGACATTTTCTTTATTTTCACCTTGTGGATTATAATTGGTCTTTGTACTTTTATATAAGTTTACACATTTATTTTAAAGATGGACTTTTGTTTGCCTAATCACAAATAAGGCGTCTTATCACATACACATGACAGTGCAACACGTCGATCTATATAATTTGTTGGATATGGTGTGTACATATTTGGGAGTGCTGCTGTTTCTTGTCACGAATCATTTAAGTCAATTTTGTTAGTTATATAAGCTAAGCGCAATTTTCTTTTGCAAAAAATATATTCTATGTTTGATTGCTAGCTATAGAAGTTCATTAACCTATAGATTTTATTTTATATGTAGGTGAAAAGATGGCTATGTAGTATTTTCACATTCACTGGTTTCCATCACAGCAAAGGATAAGACTGAGATACCAATGGTATATAGGGTTTCCAATATTTTAATGGTCTGATTAGTAACCCCATATAAGGGGCCCCAAAAACAAGCATTTTAAATGTTTGGAAGTCTCTAGCATTTACCTGGCCATTGCAGACATTCATCTTCAGCTATCTTAAATTGCCTTAGTTGGATATTTTCAAGCTTATCACTATTGTTTTACCCCAAGGCCTGTATTAAGTATGTCACCTAAGCCCTACCCCTTCCTTTGCACAAAAAGAAGAGTTATGCATAATTTGAATTTTTTTTTTTACCATATTACTCTGGGATAAAAGGCTAGTATTGGAACACGCCAAATCTGAGAAATCTTAGTACCGTATGGCCAAATGTGAGACAACCAGAAAAAATATAGAGCTTAAATCTGCAACAACAACAACATATTATCAATGGTAACATCCTAGCCTCTATTCATTGCATTGTAAAGAACCCTGTGAACAGCAGGTAACATGTAGAGATGGTGAACTTTGTTGCATGTGTGAAACTCGATGATACTGTATTACAGTATGTAGCAATATGCAACTCTACACTTGATGTCTGGAAAAAACAGGGAGGGGGAGGCGTCAACCTGAGTGTAGTATTAAAATGATGACTTTAATAGGATAAGATTAAAAACACTTACAAGATGATAGAAGATGCATGCTCATCAAAGTAAAGTGCAGTCCTGGCATCCCACATGGCTCTGTAGGTCCCACCGCTGTTCCGGATAGCTGGAAAGGATTGAGCAGCTGGCTGGAATGGATTACAGTGTTTCTCCAGGACTTTGCTCATGGAGAAACTTATCTTATCATATTAAAGTCATCATTTTAATACTACACTCAGGTTGGTGCCTCCCCCTCCATGTTTTTTCCTTACGTATCTTGCAGAGTTCTGGACACACTCTGAAGGATGTCTGCCTTCCCTTTTAACCCTTAATACCCCTTTCTATGGATTCATCACCATCCAGCTATAACAGCCACAGACTATACCCCTAAGGATTACTCCATCTGGAGTGCCAGATAAACACTGACTATACTACACTTGATGTCCGTCTTCTCATTCTATGACTATGTCTGGTGTAAAGTACTGTATGTCAGAATTTTAGTCTCCTCTAATACCTGCTGGGAATTAGTTTAAATAAAATACCAGTGAGCATGCACAGTGAAGCAACTGTCATACTTTTGTAGCACAGACCCTGATCTGGCTGTTTGGTCCCAGGTTCCATTCCCTGAAGGGCACATAGCAGCCAACCGCACATTAGTTCACAGTCACTCTAGTCAGAAAACAGGCTGCACATGTCTTTTTTGCAGTATATTTTGCTGAAAAAACTAGGATAGGGTGAGAGAGCCTTTCGTATAGTGCGAAAACCTCCGACAAAACTTTAATGGTAGATTCTAAATCTGATTTACTCCTTCAGGGTGAGAACCACCCTCTTGAATGTGAAGGGTAACTCGATTCCAAACAGGAACTCCTCAACAGGAGTATAATCCTTGATGTACTGCTGTTAGCTTTCCCAAATAGGGCAAAGAAAAGTCTCTGGAATCTGCATGGCAGTTACTCACTGTGCCCTGTATACTGTGTTGCCACCTGCAGTATCAGTCAGTTTCTGTACTTGTTGCATGTGTCCTGGATGAGCTTTCTGCATTCTTTCCCCCGCTGAGAGCTGAAATGTATATAAAAGAATGCCGGCAATAGAAAAAAAAACAGCGTAGGGCCCCCAACCTATACCAGGAAAGGGGGGACGATCAAATGGCCCCACCTTCCTGAACCATACCAGGTGACATGTCCTCAACATGAGGGGGTGCTTTGGGGCAGGAGAAGCTTTGCCCCGAATCCCAAATCACCTTGGTGACTAGGGCCTCTTCCCCACTACCCTGGGCAGTGATTGTGGGGGTCTGCAGGTGGAGGTTTATCAGAATATTGAAGCCCCTTTTAACAATGAGGCCCCTAGATCCTGCCCCCCCCCCCCAATGTGAATGAGTATGGGGTACATAGTACCCCTACCCATTCACCAAAAAAGTGTAAAAAGTGAGTAAAGACACAATCAATCATCAATCACGATGCCCACCGCACCGCTGGACCCGAAAAAAGAAAAACTGACGGCCTTGTCGAACAATCCCACCATCTACCTGCTCTGCCATGTGACATTTTCTAACTAGCTATGTACCACATAATCATTCACATGAGGGGCAGGATCTGGGGGCCCTCTTCTTAAAGAGGGGCTTCTAGATTATGATAAGACAGCGGATGAGTCATCAGTTGTTAAGGATGTGGCTTCCTGGCCTGCTCCTTAACAGCCAGCTATTCTTCACACAGAATTCAAAACGGTTGATCATTTTTCAAACCGATCCGAAAATTCGAATTGTTCCGAAAATTTGGAATTAGTTATAAAACCAATAATAGAAACTAAATTAATTGAATTTCAACTAAATTCATTACTATTTAATTCAGGGATTAGGATACATCTGAATCTACGAATAACCAAAAATCCCCCCCTGCCCCAAAGCACACCCTCATGTTGAGGTCATGTAGCTTGGTATGGTTCAGGAGTGCGGCGGTGCTAGCTCACCCCCCCTTTCCTGGCCTGCCAGGCTACATGCTCGGATAAGGTCTGGCATGGATTTTGGGGGGAAAGCCATTTTTATTCTTTATTTAGCATGGGGTTCCCCTTAAAAAAATCCATACCAGAGCCGAAGGGCCTGGCATGGATGGGAGGGGGGGGACCCAACACAGTTTTTTTCTGAATTTTCTATTATTACTATCTATTCTTTTGTTTACCTTTAATCTCTCAGCTGGGAAGCCCGCTGACAGCTGACAAGCCATTGGTTGTTAGGGACACAGCGGCCGGTTTCCTGGCCCGCTCCTTAACAACCAGCTATTCTTTAGACATGTTGCGACTGATCCGAATTTCAATTGTTTTGAAAATTTGGAATTAATTAACAAAAGAAATGAAACAAATTCCGAAAGGAATTTAGTATCATAATGAATATATTCAAAACAAAACGCAACACATTTTTCTGTTCTGCACATGTCTAGCCTACTGTCTCTCCCTGAACATGG
Organism: Aquarana catesbeiana; assembly: GCF_042186555.1. Taxonomy (NCBI): domain Eukaryota; kingdom Metazoa; phylum Chordata; class Amphibia; order Anura; family Ranidae; genus Aquarana; species Aquarana catesbeiana. Next base: position 431,941,440 of record NC_133328.1, read on the forward strand.
TGTGAACCAGCCCTGTGCCCTGGAGCCCAGTGCTGGTATTTGGCTCCACTAACTTACCTGGCGGGGGGCACTAGCTTGGGCACCTAGGACAATTGTCCTGCATCTCTTAAGGGTGCCTGGGGTCATCCCCTCTATGGCAGCCAGCTTCTTTTTGATTTGAAGCATCTTTTTGATTTGGGAGTGGGTGTCACGTCATCAAGCTCTGAAGGGTCCTTCACTTTGGGGGTCACATCCCCCAAAGTGAAGGACTTGAAATCCCAGCATGAACCCCTGAGATCTAAGGATGTGAGCCCCCCTAAAAGTGAGGGACTACAAACCCCAGAATGAACCCCTGAGATCTAAGGATGTGACCTCTTAGATCTCAGGGGTTCATGCTGGGACTTGTAGTCACACCCCCCAAAAGTAAAGGTTTACAAATCCCAGCATGAACCCCTGAGATCTAAGGATGTGACCTCCTCCCCTTTCTATAGCTCTGAGGGTATCATCTGTTGTCCAGCACCAGCTCAGCTGCCATCCTTTCTGTCCCTGCATCTCTGCCTGGCTCCCTCATGACAGCCCTTCAGGTTCTGAACAGAGGCTGGAGGAGGTGGGTGTAGCTGAGCACTAGGAGAAGGAGGAGGAGAAGAAAGTTACTTCCTTCTCCGCTCTGAATGCCGAAGCCTCTCTCTGTATTACGTGACATCACTATATGCTAGACGCAAGGCGGTCCTAGCAAGCAGACAGTGGTATTCAGCAGTGGTAGCCAGCAGTGGAACCTTTTTTTGCAGCATCAGGGCTGCCCAGGGGGAAATTGCCACCCTGTCCCCTGGCCCAGTCTGCCCCTGACATGTGGCCCAGCCCAGGTGCCCTATGGCCAGTCTGGGCCTGGTTAAATCGAGCATATGCAGAGAATCACTTTCTCTGTCTACAGAAAGAAGGGGAAGAAGAATGGAGATTTCAAATCCATGGACTTCTACATCGGCTGTGTGGGCACTGACAGCTCATTACCCACGGGGGTAAGTACAGTGGGAACTGGAGAGGTTATACAGTATTTCACCTTTTCATTTTTTTCTGAAAAGGTGAACTTACACTTTAACCACTTGCCACCTACCCACAGTACATTTTCTATGAGAGTGTGGCAGCTGCAGGCCCCATGAGGTATTAGTTTGTCGCAGCACACATGCGCACCCCCTGGGGTGTTCAGCAACGCGATCCTGTGACCGCTGATATCATGTGATCGCTATGACCAACTGTAGTGATCATATGAATACAATGTAAGCAAAACTGCCACGAATGGCTTCCATTCATGACAGCTTGCTTACTGTTGTGATGCTATGATTGGCTCACAGCTATTACATGGTGCCTGGCACCCTGTACCATGTGATTATCTGTAGCCAACCACAGATCACAATAGTAAGCAAGCTATCATGAATGAAAGCCATTCGTGACAGTTAAAACTATTGCTTATTATATAGCAAAACATATGTTTTGCCATATGTTTTGCTTCATAGACAATTTGCTCCAAAGGAACACTTGAATATGGAACAATTCAGTATTTAAAAAAGTAACATGTTTATACAGTGCTAGGATAAGGTTCTCTGGCACCCAAGGCAAAGAGCAGCATTGAAATGTACCATGATGGATCATAGGTAGCACCATCGCTATTCATTTTCACGCTGTTGTTGCCAAGTACCCGGTTGCTGAAAATTATTATTATTTTTTTAATCTTTGGTTATTATTTTTGACTCCTCATGCATTTGAGAGTTCTCAACATTTCACCATGACTATACACCACAACTGTCAAATTCTCACTGATTTTATTAATATATTGTAGACAAAAACTGGTACTGTCAGACATGGAGGCAACAAGTAACTGTGGGGTTGATTTACTAAAACTGGAGAGTGCAAAGTCTGGTGCAGCTCTGCATAGGAACCAATCAGCTTCCAGGTTTTTTTGTCAAAGCTTAATTAAACAAGCTGAAGTTAGAAGCTGATTGGCTACCATACAAAGCTGCACCAGGTTTTGCATTCTACGGTTTTAGTAAATTAACCTCTGTGTTACTTTATCTAATGTTTGTATCTTTGCAAGTATTTGTGCTATTTGGAGGAGGGGACACAGATTCCCTTTATGCCGCGTACACACGGTCGGACTTTTCGTCTACAAAAGTCCAACGGACGCTGACGGACTAAAGCTGGCTGGTAATCCGATCGTGTGTGGGCTTCTCCGGACTTTCAACTGACTTTTTTAGCCTCAAATCCGACGGACTTTAGATTTGAAACATGCTTCAAATCTTTACGTCGTAAGTACGACGGACCCCGAAATCCGCTCGTCTGTGTGCTAGTCCGACGGACAAAAACCCATGCTAGGGCAGCTATTGGCTACTGGCTATGAACTTCCTTATTTTAGTCCGGTGTACGTCATCACGTACGAATCCGTCGGACTTTTGTGTGGTCGTGTGTAGGCAAGTCCGTTCGTAAGAAAGTCTGCCGCAAGTCCACTGAAGGTACGTCGGAAGTCTGTCGGACAGGCTGTCGGACTTTTGTAGACGAAAAGTCCGACCGTGTGTACGCGGCATTAGAGTAAACCTTTAGTAGGTTTAGAAAAATCAAGGTAGCACCAGTAAAATATAGAAGAGCAGTAAGCTGCCTGATGAACCTTAACAGTGTTACCTACAGTACCCCTGTGATCCGATACCATGGTGCTCCTGACAAACCCATGACTTTCTGAAAAGTAATAGGCCATATGGCAACTAAATGCAGTGCAACACGAAGCAGGTCAAATGCAGCCTCTGAACTGCCATGCAGGGCCCGGACTGGGAATAAAAACCAGCCCTGGAAATAATTTCATAGCAGCCCCATAGCATTTTTATACCAGCCCAACCGCATAACATCATTATTTTCATGTTCACAAAAGGGAAAACCATGTATTTTTAAGCAAATTTGAAGAGTGTATTATATATAGATAAGAGAGACATGGAATTTACAAACAGCACCAATTTTTTACTGGCAAAAATCATGACATTTACTGGCACAGACACTTTTTTTACTGACACTGCAAAAAAAAGTACCTAAAATGGCAGTTTTCAGTGCAAATATCAATATTTAAGCTATAAATATGTAGCTAAAGCTATTAGCAATGTGTTTAAGTTAAACAAAAGTCAAAAAACATATTTCTCCATTTACATGAAGGTCACATTAATATAACCCAGCACAGAGTTTCCCCATGTATTCGGAGTCTGCAGGATTCCCCTTTACAGTACAAGGGAACTCTGACATAAAGGGGAACATTGCAAATCATGATCTAAGCGGGAACCCTGATATATAAAGGGGGGCACTGGTGACCAGAGACCCCACTTATATCAGAGTCCACTGCATTCCCCTTTACATCAGTTCTCACTTACATCAGAGTCTGTAGCATTGCCCTTTACATCAGAGTTCCCCCTTGCAATGTAATGTGGAATCCTGCAGACTATAATGTAAAGGGGAACTCTGGGAATGTGGGGAGGACTCTGGTGACCAGAGACCACCTTCCGCAGAAAGAAAACACTAACTTTTATATCAGTGCCCCCTTACAATATTGTATTGACTCCCCCTCAGACTGGCCTGGCGGCGCTGTCACTGACCTCCTCTCAGGTGCACCGTGTAGGGCTCAGTCAGTCGGCTCCAGCTTGGTGGCTCTGGTTTTATCCCATAGTTTCCTCTCCACAGTCCATACATGTCTGACTTCTCCCATGACCCCCATCCCTGCGGCACTCCTATTCTTGACTCTTCTCCAGACTGCAGACGTGATATAAGACAAGAGATGGTCAGAGGCTGTGGATGGTACAGGAGAGGTCAGAGGCTGCGGATGGTACAGGGGAGGTCAGAGGCTGCGGATGGTACAGGGAGGTCAGAGGCTGCGGATGGTACAGGGGAGGTCAGAGGCTGAGGATGGTACAGGGGAGGTCAGAGGCTGCGGATGGTACAGGGGAGGTCAGAGGCTGAGGATGGTACAGGGGAGGTCAGAGGCTGTGAAGGGGATGACAGGAGGGGTTAGAGACTGCGGCGGGGACGACAGGAGGTCAGAGGCTGCGGGGGGGGACGACAGGAGGTCAGAGGCTGTGGAGGGGATGACAGGAGAGGTCAGAGGCTGTGGAGGGGATAACAGGAGAGGTCAGAGGCTGCAAAGGGGATAACAGGAGAGGTCTGAGGCTGCGGAGGGGATGACAGGAGGTCAGAGGCTGCGGAGGGCATGACAGGAGGTCAGAGGCTGCAGGGGGGACGACAGGAGGTCAGAGGCTGCAGGGGGGGCGACAGGAGGTCAGAGGCTGCAGAGGAGACAACAGGAGGTCAGAGGCTGCAGAGGGGAGAGGACGACAGGAGGTCGGAGGCTGCAGAGGAGACAACGGTAGAGGTCAGAGGCCGTGGAGGGGATGACAGGAGGTCAGAGGCTGCAGAGGGGATGACAGGAGGTCAGAGGCTGTGAAGGGGACGACAGAAGAGGTCAGAGGCTGCGGAGGGGACGACAGGAGGTCAGAGGCTGCGGAGGGGATGACAGGAGGTCAGAGGCTGCAGAGGGGACAACAGGAGAGGTCAGAGGCTGCAGAGGGGACGACAGGAGGTCAGAGGCTGCGAAGGGGATGACAGGAGAGGTCAGAGGCTGTGGAGGGGATGATAGGAGAGGTCAGAGGCTGCAGAAGGGATGACAGGAGGTCAGAGGCTGTGGATGGTACAGGGGAGGTCAGAGGCTGCGGATGATACAGGGGAGGTCAGAGGCTGCGGAGGGGATGGCAGGAGGTCAGAGGCTGTGGGGGGACGACAGGAGAGGTCAGAGGCTGTGGAGGGGACGACAGAAGAGGTCAGAGGCTGCGGTGGGGATGACAGGAGGTCAGAGGCTACGGATGGTACAGGGGAGGTCAGAGGCTGCGGATGATACAGGGGAGGTCAGAGGCTGCGGATGGTACAGGGGAGGTCAGAGGCTGCGGATGGTACAGGGGAGGTCAGAGGCTACGGATGGTACAGGGGAGTTCAGAGGCTGCGGATGGTAAAGGGGAGGTCAGAGGCTGCGGATGGTACAAGGGAGGTCAGAGGCTTCAGATGGTACAGGGGAAGTCAGAGGCTGCGAATGGTACAGGGGAGGTCAGAGGCTGCAGATGGTACAGGAGAAGTCAGAGGCTGCGGATGGTACAGCAGAGGTCAGAGGCTGTGAAGGGAATGACAGGAGGGGTCAGAGGCTGCGGAGGGGATGACAGGAGGTCAAAGGCTGCAGGGGGGACAACAGGAGGTCAGAGGCTGTGGAGGGGATGACAGGAGATGTCAGAGGCTGTGGAGGGGATGACAGGAGAGGTCAGAGGCTGCGGAGGGGATGATAGGAGGTCAGAGGCTGCAGGGGGGATGACAGGAGGTCAGAGGCTGCGGATGGTACAGGGGAGGTTAGAGGCTGCGGATGATACAGGCGGGGTTAGAGGCTGCGGATGATACAGGAGAGGTCAGAGGCTGCGGATGATACAGGAGAGGTCAGAGGCTGCGGATGGTACAGGGGAGGTCAGAGGCTGCGGATGGTACAGGGGGGGTCAGAGGCTGCGGATGGTACAGGGGAGGTCAGAGGCTTCGGATGGTACAGGGGAAGTCAGAGGCTGCAAATGGTACAGGGGAGGTCAGAGGCTTCGGATGGTACAGGGGAAGTCAGAGGCTGCGAATGGTACAGGGGAGGTCAGAGGCTGCAGATGGTACAGGAGAAGTCAGAGGCTGCGGATGGTACAGCAGAGGTCAGAGGCTGTGAAGGGAATGACAGGAGGGGTTAGAGGCTGCAGAGGGGATTACAGGAGGTCAGAGGCTGCAGGGGGGACAACAGGAGGTCAGAGGCTGTGGAGGGGATGACAGGAGAGGTCAGAGGCTGCAAAGGGGATAACAGGAGAGGTCTGAGACTGCGAAGGGGGTCACAGGAGGTCAGAGGCTGCGGAGGGGATGTCAGGAGATATCAGAGGCTGCGGAGGGGATGACAGGAGATCAGAGGCTGCAGGGGGGACGACAGGAGGTCAGAGGCTGCGGAGGGGACGACAGGAGGTCAGAGGCTGCGGATGGTACAAGGGAGGTCAGAGGCTGCGGATGATACGGGGGGGGGGGGGTCAGAGGCTGCGGATGATACAGGGGAGGTCAGAGGCTGCGGATGGTACAGGGGAGGTCAGAGGCTGCGGATGGTACAGGGGAGGTCAGAGGCTGCGGATGATACGGGGGGGGGTCAGAGGCTGCAGATGATACAGGGGAGGTCAGAGGCTGTGGATGGTACAGGGGAGGTCAGAGGCTGCGGATGGTACAGGGGGGGTCAAAGGCTGCGGATGATACAGGGGAGGTCAGAGGCTGCGGATGATACAGGGGAGGTCAGAGGCTGCGGATGGTACAGGGGAGGTCAGAGGCTGCGGATGGTACAGGGGAGGTCAGAGGCTGCGGATGGTACGGGGGGGTCAGAGGCTTCGGATGGTACAGAGGAGGTCAGAGGCTGCGAATGGTACAGGGGAGGTCAGAGGCTGCAGAAGGTACAGGAGAAGTCAGAGGCTGCGGATGGTACAGCAGAGGTCAGAGGCTGCAGAGGGGACGACAGGAGAGGTCAGAGGCTGCGGAGGGGATGACAGGAGGTCAAAGGCTGCGGAGGGGACAACAGGACAGGTCAGAGGCTGCGGAGGGGACAACAGGAGTTCAGAGGCTACAGAGGGGATGACAGGAGGTCAGAGGCTGCGAAGGGGACGACAGGAGAGGTCAGAGGTTGCGGAGAGGACGACAGGAGGCTGCGGAGGGGAAGACAGAACGTCAGAGGCTATGGAGGGGAAAACAGGAGAGGTCAGAGGCTGTCGGAGGGGATGACAGGAGGTCAGAGGCTGCGGAGGGGACGACAGGAGAGGTCAGAGGCTGCGGAGGGGACGGCAGGAGAGGTCAGTTGCTGCAGAGGGGACAACAGAAGGTCAGAGGCTGAAGAGGGGACGACAGGAGGTCAGAGGCTGCGGAGGGGACATAGGAAGAGGCGCACGCCACCAGGCGAGACCTCACTGAACGCTACTGCTTTACTTTTGAAAATGGCACCACTCTGCACTATCGTGTCACTGCGCATGCGCCCGCCTTTGCGAAAATTGCCGAGCGTGTACGGGCTTCCCCGAGCACGGCTAGCTTTGGAACAGCGCTGGCACCTGCGCAGTTGCATGTCGGCCCCGCAGCCATATTTTTTTCAGGCAGGGGCAGCCAGGCAGTCGGCCCACCGGGGAAAAATCCCAGGATCCTGTTAGGCCAGTCCTGCCCTGCTGCCATGTGTACTGTTCAGTTATCCTAGGTTGCCACTTGTTTACTGGGCACTTATTCCCCCTTCCTGCCCAGGCCAATTTTCAGCGCTGTCACACTTTGAATGACAATTGCATGGTCATGCAACGCTGTACCCAAATGACATTTTAATCATTTTCTTTTTTTACACAATAAGAGCTTTTTTTGATGGTATTTAATCACCACTGCATTTTTAGTTTTTGCTAAACAAACAAAAAAAGACCAAAAACTTTGATAAAAAACACAAAAAGTTGATGATGCTGCGGTACTGATGGGCACTGATAGGCAGCACTGATGAGACGGCACTTATGAGTAGCACTGATGGGCACTAATAGGTGGCATGGAAGGGTGGCACTGATAGGCGCACTGATGATGAGACACTGATGGGCACTGATTAGCAGCACTGATGGACACTGATTAGCAGTACTGATGGCATTGATGGGCATGGACTTGCAACACTGATTAGCAGCACTGGTTGGCACTTAGGGGCCCGATGTCCCTCTAACAGAAGCTGGTTACTAGCTTTATTCTGATAGTGTGAAGAAAAAAAAGCCGGTAACTCGTTTCTGTTTCCTTCTGTGATCAGCTGTCATTGGCTGACAGATGATCACGTGGTAAAGGGCCCAGTGTGATTGGCCCTTTACCCTGCTCTGTGATCAAATGAGTCCAAAGGACTAGGTGATCACAGAGCGCACTGCTCGCGCACCAGGAGTATGGGAGGACATACATGGACGCCCTCCTGGCATTTGAGGTCTATGCTATAGCCGTCTTTCGGCTATAGCACGGATGTCAAGTGGTTAATGCGTTTTGCAGTTTGCAGAACAAATTCTGGATGGACCCTCTGCACACTGCTTTACACCCATTCCAGCAAACTATGCAATGAAAAACAGGGATTTTTAGTTCACACGTATTGCATTACATGCTTCAGCTGGCCAATTGCGTCAAAGTAATCCCTCTATGGCCAGTCCTACACTGCTTTGCCACTGCAAATGCTACGGTGGACACCATGCCAACATGGGGCATAAAGACACAAGGCGGGGGAGAGCTATTAGGTTTAGGTCTGGTCACTGGTCTTTTCTCTGCAGTTTGCAAAAATGCACTACAGTCCATTTAACATAGTTTCCTATGGTACACAGTCACATCTATGTGTTTTTCAGCGGCTGCGTTTTTAGAAAGGGTCAGCCAATGGGAATTGGTGGAACTGTGCTTGATGTGAGTTTCGGAATGCACCTCATATGCAGGTTTCTAGAAATCTAGTGAAAACATCAGTTAACAATTACAATGAAAAATATCAAAATGTTATTGAATCCCCAGGACTGAGTATTTTTAATTTTTAATATCTGAATAAATCATTTACAATCTACTGATCGAGAACAGCATTCATTTTACATCATGTTAATAATCTCAGTGAAATATGACTAGCTATTAACTGAATTTATGTATTCTAATAAAGCACAATATTGATTTCCCTTTCCCCATGTTCCATATATCATATGCAATTCCAAGAAGACACAAACAACAATGATGATATATTTATATATTTCATAATCATAATGTATAGAAAACCTAAACATCTTCCTTCATAGCCAAGTCGGTCATTTGCCCTGCATCCTACAGAGAATATATTCTAGCAAGGCAGGAGCTGAATTCAATAGCTAATCTTTTTGTAGATAGGAGTCAAATAATGAACAGAGCTGACTCCCCTCCCTCTTTCAATCATATGCAACAAAGCCACTTGCGTTGCTTTCAGTGGTGAGCTGCTGAAAGTGCTGTAGTTTGCAGCATTGGTGAATCACACAAGCAAGACTGGTGCATCTTGTAAAGGAGCTTGTCTCTCTGCAATTGATGGTCCACAAGCAGGCTGGCTCCTGATTAATAATAAAGAAAAAGTGATTCTGGTTTCAAGAAGCAACCAAAGAAAGATCAGGATGTCTACTTGAATCTGCAGTTTGCCCAACTCACAATCTATCCTTGGAAGACTTTTTTTTTATTTTTTTTTATTATTTGGAAGAAGTCCTAGCCATGGCCAACCATGTTGTGTTGTTGGCTCCTCATCTCTTCTTGGCCCCCAGGTCATTATGTACACTGGATTGCTGAGAAGAGGCAGAAATCCAGGCAATATGGAAAAGAGATTAACTAGTAAAGTTTGATTGTGCTGTGAATATTAAAAGGAGTTGTCGGCTGAAGGCTTCTATTGCACGGGCTAGAAGCCTGAAGAAGAAGAACTGATTTCTTTGCAAGGGATAGCGCTGATCTATGGATTGACATCTCTGGCTTGGTGGTCTTGCTGAGGGGGTCTGCTGCGGCTTGTCATATTCATATTTATTCGCTGCTTGATACTATGCAACAAACAGAGCATTTGGATCTGCTCCACGCCGAGGGATTTTACTGTTTTAATGCGGATTTCATCCCAGAAATATTATTAAATCCCTATTTTTGTAAAGCTTGCCTTCAGAAGATTGCAAAGGTGGAGCGACCAGAGAGAGCAGATGACGGACCCATTAATCCTTTCAATGCATGGAAAGACCCAGGAAACGCTGTTATGTAAAGCGGGTGAAGCCTTCGATCTGGCTTTGGTCTCCCCCCAAACTAAGGATCAGATTGCTTTGCGATTGTTCCTTTGACATCTCCTTTGACAAGGTTCCTGGGGGGTGGGGGGGAGGAAAGTGACCTGCTACCCATCCATGGCGATCTGTTGCAGAGCCCTGGGGATCTGTCTTGGAGATGTCATCTAGTGTTCTGAATGCAGCGTTTAGAGACATTTTAGTCCTATAGGCGATCATGGTGATTACTTGAACCGTTGAAAGAGGAAAGTGGTGATTCCTGTTTGTATTTTTTTTTTTGTTTTTGTTTTTTTCTTTTTTAATCCATCCTATTCCCCCCTCCCGCACTGGAAGTCCTCCCGTATCTAAATGGAATTAGTGGAGATCGAAGCCCCTTGTGTAAGGAACAGACATGGTCCATGGGCGCAGTTTGTTTCACAGTGAGTATGTCTAGCTGCAGATTGCTGCTGCACATTACTTCTCTTTTCTTCTAAAGCTAAAGGACTTGATCAGCTTTGGATAGCAAGCAAGCACAATTTCAGCAAAAAGCTGCTGCTGTTATTTTTTTTTCCTGTTCTTATGGGATATTGATGTTGGCAGCAGGCTTGAGGACAAAGGTGATGCAAGTAGAAGCTTCTACTGTATATTTCTGCTTGGCCATACATTGACATTCTGGAGATGTAGCCTAACTCCCTCCTTATGCTTACCATGTGAAGTCGGTGGGGGGGTTGCTGTGGTGGTGAATGGAGGTATAACAGTGTCATTTTCTCTTCTGCAGTGATTAGTAAACCCTATACACAGCAAAGTGATCTTCCATATGATAAAGCTGTGCATGTACTGTGCATTGAGGGGGGCAAATGACAGCTTAGTTTCATCAAAAGCTCCTGTGTTTGTAAAGAACTGCATTAAAATCGCTAGGATAGTCAGTTTGACTCTATTAAAAATTCAGAGGCTCTTAAACGTGTGTGTATTAAGAAGCTTCATTTCCATAACTCATTAAGGACCAAGGACAGCTCAGTCTGTGTGTCAATATATTGGTCTTTTGATGCTGCTGTTCGTTGTGTGTCTTCCCATTGCTGTTCTAGCTTCTGCAGCCTACAATGCAAGAAAAGCCGCCTATGTGAATTGTAAGCTTCTTTTTATATCAAAGGGCTTTGCCATATTCAAAAAGCTACCTAGTCTACATTGCATACTTTTATAACTAGAATTTCTGGATCATGGCTTTGGCTAGATGAGTGTGCCAAGGTGGTACACATCACCTTATCTTGTGGCTGAGTCAGTGAGACATAACGCATTGTCTGACATATATCAGACATACTCTATATCCTGCAAGCGTGGCTGATATACTACAGAGCAGTTGCTAACAATCCAATGTGTGTGTGTGTGCTGAAAATCTCAACCAATTAAAAGCTTTGTTTTAAACAGCTATGTCTATTAAAATAGCCCATAATGCTATAGAAAGCACCCATAAATGCATCAAAACACTAATATGTCTTCTTTTATTGCAGTTGTAACAAGTCTAATTATTCTGCATGTGTCTTGGGCAACAAAAAAAGTAGGAGGTAAGTTGGGTATGGACGTTACCGCTACAGTTTTTTTTTTCTTACTAAAAAAGATAAAAATGGAAATGCAGTGTATATTTCATTTTTTTTTCCACAAATTTATTTTGTGTGATTTTCTTTTTAGACAAACAGACACCTTCAGAAGGACAGAAAGCTTTACAGTGTGGAACGTGGACAAAATACACAGATGGAGGAATTTTTACTTCTCCCAACTACCCCAACAAGTACCCTCCTGACAGAGAGTGTATCTACATAATAGAAGGTAGTTATACTATTTGCTACATACTTTTGCATGGTATGCCCGAGTATTTCTAAAATTCAGGTTTTGTTTTATTTTTTTCCCACTATAGTAATATTACAAGTTCTAAATCATCAGTGGCTTGGGGGCCACATGTGGATCTCTGCTTCCCTTAAAGAGGAACTGCAGTCTGCTCACATAATTTGTAATAAAATCATCTTTGCCATTCTGAAGCTTCCCTCCATCCACTTTGCATATTATTTTATATATACTGTGATTCTGTACTTGCCAAATATGCTGCAAAAATCTCCCTTCACTGAGTCTGGCTGCAACCATTTTAACTGTGGGCACCTGAAGCTGCTGCCTGTTTACTTCCTGGATTTACACAGACACACAGAGGCACGCCTCCAGCTGTGCAGCCCTGAAGCTCTCATTGGCCCTCTTATGACTCATCCCCCTCACTTCCTGCAAACTCTCACAAGAGTGAGAGAGAGAGAGCTGTGCGTGATGTCAGTAGCCTAGGCTTTTTACCAGACAAGAAACAGGAAGTGGGCTGTATAAGATATTTACTGGCAGAAAAAAAAATGTTTTACTATCCAAAGTTAAAACAACAAGGGCAGAAGATGTAATAGTTGGAAAGATGAAAAAATGACTGAAAGCCCGCTTTAATGTTGCTTGAATCAGCATTTGAGTATGTGTTTTATTTAGTGCTGAATTGTTTTATCATTCCCATAAGTGATAAAGTTTGACATATAAAGTTGAAATAATGTCTCTCAGAAAAATTTTCGCTGAAGTGGAAAAAAAAAAAAAAAAAAAAAAAAAAAAAATTCCCATAAGTGTGAATTTATTGTGAATCAACTACCCCAATAAGTACCCTTCTACAGGGAGTGTATCTACATAATAGAATGTAGTTATACTTTAAAGCTATTTGCTACATACTTTTGCATGGTATGCCAGAGTATTTTTAAAATGCAGGTTTTGTTTTAATTTTTTCTCACTATAGTAATATTACAAGTGCTAAATCATTGAAGTAACCATCAGTGGCTTCGGGCCACACGTGGATCTCTGCTTCCCTTAATGTTGCTTGTATCAGCATTTGAGCATGTGTCTGATTTATTGCTGCATTGTTACATAATTTCCATAAGTGTGAATTTAGTGTGAATTTATTGCCCAGTACAGTAATCTTAAATGTTCTAAAGCAATGATCCTCTAGCTAATAGCTTGGAAGCCCCTTGTAGGTCTCTATTTTCTTTGAGGCTGCTTGTTTCAGCATTAGTGCACATGTCTTTTGCTGCATTATATAGTTCCCATAAGAGGTAATTTATTGTCCAGTATAGTAATATAACATATCTAAAGAAGTATTCCTCTGGCCAGTAGCTGGGAGGCCACATGAAGATCTGTTTTCTTTAATTCAGTTTGTATCAGCATTGGAGCATATGTTTGTGTTTCTGCTGCATAATACAGTAGAGTGACTATTTAAGACTGCTATTTCAGCCTTTATTCAGACAATAGGGCACATTCAAAAAATCACCATTCCAGGATAAGGAATTTCAAAAATGACAGTTATTTTCAGGTTAGAGATAATGGCCTCAATTCACAAAGCTAACACATAAGGATAAGAACACGTATTTTCTAAAAAAAGTTACAGTTATTTTCTGTTGAGTCCAATGAGATTTGAAAATTACCATCACAGGGCTGAAAATAAAGATTGTTGTTAAGCTCATTAAAGCTAAATTTCAGTTAGATATACACAAATTAATGCAGCTCTGTATTTAATATTATTTTTTTTAAAAAGATATCAACATGTTATACTTACCTGCTCTGTGCAATGGCTTTGCACAGAGCAGCCCCAATCCTCATCTTCTGGGGTCCCTTGCAGGCGCTCCTCTCCCCTTCCGAGTAAACCCCTTAGCAAGTCGCTTGCTAAGGAAGGTACTCGTGCGGGCTTGCCCCCAAGCCCCACTGCCTGAGTCCATTGACACAGACAGCAGGGATTCACCCCGCCCCCACTTCCTCATCATATGATTTGATTGACACCATCAGAAGCCCATGGCTCCTGCTGCTATCAATCTGCCCTGTGAGGAGGAAGAGAGCGAAAAGAGCTGCTGCTCTCCTACACATCGCTGGATCGAGATAGGGCCCAGGTAAATATTAGGTGGGTGAGGGTGGATTCTGCAGCACAGAAGGTTTTTTACTATAATGCAGAGAGTGCATTTAGGTAAAAACCTTAAAATAGTTCTAAAGCCTAAACATTTTTACATTAATGCATTACTTGCTTAAAGGTTAAAAATGTTTAGGTATCAGCACCCCCCCCCCTTTTACTTACCTGAACCCTCATTCGATCCAGCGCTGGGCACATCTGCAGCTCTTCTATCCCCTCACTTCTGGGTCTCACTGGCTTTGCTGGGACACTGGGAGCCATTGGCTCCCACTGCTGTCAATCGAAGCAAAGGGAGCAGCAGCGGGGCTCGGGAGCGATCACGCACGAGTGTCCCCATGGGAAGCAGCTTACTTTGGGGGCACTGGATAGAGAGGAGGAGCCAGGAGTGCCAGCAGGGGACCTAAGAAGAGGAGGTTCGGGGCTGCTCTGTCCAATTCGATTGGACAGAGCAGGTACATATAGACATGTTTGTTTTTTAAATATCTTTACAATCTTTTGAGGCTTTAGAACAACTTTATTTTTTTAAGCAATCAGTGTAAGAAAGAAGCAGCACATAGGGAGAAGAGAGCAGAGACACAGAAAGTGGAAATCAGCAATCTTATGCTTATTTTTACTGTCCGGTAAAAGAGTAGGCACCGGGGGGGGGGGGGACCTTTATTACTTAATGACAGCAGAGAAAAACCAGATACCCTCCCCTAACACATGGGACTGTGTGGAGTGGCAGCGCTGTGTAAATCTCATAGCTGGATGTAAAGAAATTCAATTCATTTGGCAGGCAAAACAGAACCCTATATACAGTGTTTAACTATTTGCCTGGAGTTCAGATTTAAAGTGATAATAATACCTTACGTAAGCCCACTGAAGTGACTAGCCTCAGTTGATACACAGTGATGGAGCAAATCCTCGCACATAATTTAAACCTGTTTATTTGCAGTCCTCTCTTCTCCACAGCCTTCTAAAGTACACAGACCAGATAGTATTTGTCAGCTTCAGGTAGGCCGGGGGCGGGGATCTGATGTCACATACTACACAACACAGAGCAGAGACCTCAGTGTAATCTAACTGATGAATGGAGGGAATGAATACACCACCTTCTACATAGCTTCACCTGGAAACATATACATCTGAGGCTTTCAATCACCAGCTGTGTGCTAGAGGGCAGGGGATCCACACTAGGTGCTGTGAACTGAAGCAAGTGCACATTATATGAGGAAATGCATTTTTCATTTCAGAGTATAAGTAGCAGAACTTTGCTTCAGCCTCTTGTAGTCCTTCCATAGCAGAGCTCAGGCTGGGTAAGGAAGAAGCTGCACAAGGGGCTAATCAGTTGCTGCAGTGCTAGAAGCATGCTAATAGAAGAGCGAGAGAGAAGAGAGCAGGGTGAAAAAAAGTGGAAATAATCTGTTTGCTGTTTATCTTTCACTGTCTAGTCTCAGGGTGGGTATGGGGTGGAGACCTGTATATTTTACTAAATTGCAACAGAGAAAAATCAGATATCCTCGCCTGCCAGATGGAGCTGTGTTGTGTGGCAGAGCTTTGTAAACCACATAGCTGGATGGACAGAAATACAAATCCTTTAGGCAGGTAAAACATGTATGTGTGTATATATGTATTTAATTATTTGCCTGGAGTTCAGCTTTAAAACAGCACAAGCAGGAGAGACTATTTGTATTTGTGCATTTACATAGCTCCCAACTGTCCCTGATTTCAAGGGACTGTCCCTGATTTGGAGCAATGTCCCTCTGTCCCTCATTCCTCCTCATTTGTCCCTCATTTTGGTCTGATCTATATAGTTGTATATAAATGCACTATTTATCTATCAAAAAGTGTTTTCCAGCACTAAACCTTGCATCTGAATTCCAAATTGCTGCATTTGTAAATTCCAAAAGCCAATATAAAGGAATAGTAGTGGTAAAAAAGCACTTGTGGTGTTTAACCAATCTTATTTTTTGTACAATTCTCCTTTAAGGGGGGGGGGGGTGGTAGGGAGTGTGTCCTATGCCTGCATGCTTTTGTTGATAGGTGTCCCTCATTCCCATCTCAAAAAGTTGGGAGGTATGCGATTACTCATATCTGTCAATAAGATTTCAGTCTGTTTAGGTCAAATAGTGAAGTATTAAAATGTTACTAAACCCAGGACCCTCCATTCACTATATCTGGTCTCCCACAGTACACAGACCATGGAAATGCAATTCTTTTAGTAAATATAAACTGCTAAATACCCTTTCTCTTCAGCAGTATATAGCAGTCTTGTGACTTCTATCAGTGTCCAGGCCAAGCACTGGTTAACGCTTGTAGGAGGAGTTATTATTCTCCTCTGACTGTCCTATAAGGCTGCACAACCCCTAACTTTACGTCTTGACAGTGATGATCGGCCCTGTGCTGATCACATGCACCCCCCCCCCAAAAAAAAAAACTCTCTAGCAATACACATCAAACGGAGCATGTGCAGAGTGCTTCCAAGG
This sequence comes from Aquarana catesbeiana, assembly GCF_042186555.1. Classification (NCBI taxonomy): domain Eukaryota; kingdom Metazoa; phylum Chordata; class Amphibia; order Anura; family Ranidae; genus Aquarana; species Aquarana catesbeiana. The sequence goes on from NC_133328.1 coordinate 431,957,675, forward strand.
CTCTGCACTCAGGAGATGGATTGGAGGCAGTAAAAGAAGGGGAGGATCAGAGAAGACAGGATCAAATAGCCTTTTCACACAATGCGCAGAATTAACCCTATGGGTTCCACAATGAGTATAATAAAGCATGCTTTAATGCATAGACAGAATGATTTTACGGTTGTGGCTTTAGTAACATTTTAATTTTCACTGGCTGGTGTGGGTTACTGCATTGTGCAGGTTGCTATTTGTTCTCTTAAACTGGTGTTTAAATATTGTTGTACCTAAATAATGGTCTTGAGCCACAATGGGCTGGGTACCTCTTCTATATATAATATGTTTTTGTACCTATGGTAACTTTTTCTGTAACCTACTACTTTTTACCCACGCAGTGCATAATTTAGAGTAGTGCATGGGGAAAATAAGTGCTGAAATGTGTGCTCAGTAAAGTTATTGTTAGATATGTAATTCAACTTTAAATATGGATTTTCACAGTGTAATCTCGGCTAATTAAAAAGGGAATTCATGTCAACATTCTAGTTAATTTCCCTTAGTATGGTGAAGTCTTCTGTGCTACAATTAACGATTAATATAATAGTTGAGGGGGAATGTAGAAAGGAGTATACTTTTTTCATCAAATGCTTTTTAGCTCTCATTTTTAAAGAAGAAGTGTCACCTCATATATTTTTCTTATTCCCCAGGAGACTAAGTGTATGACTTGGTCACGTTTGAACTAGTGCAGTAGGTGCAGAGCTAGTGTGGTCGAGATCATGCCCTTCTTCCATCTATTGCTTCTTCTGTAGGAGACAAATACTTAATGAGTGATGATTGACAGCTGTGGTCTAAGGCACCAGGTACTTGACCTAGAGAAGCAGCATCACAATGCAAGCAGAAGAAAGGGGCTTGTCAGCCAGGTAATGGTTGCTGCTTACTCAACTAGAGTGGTGAAATTGTATTGATTGATGGCGCTGGAATGGGCAGATAGGGAGGAAGATAGAGCAGACAAAGTGGATAGAAGCTGGAGAGGACAGAGTGGATAAGTTGGGGCACACGGAGTAGATGGAAGCTGGAGCGAACAGAGTAGAGGAGATGGAGCAGACAGAGTTTATGGAAGCTGGAGCAGACAGGGGCGGGGGGATCAGCATCAATAATACTGTATGTGAAAAGTTATTTTTCATTGTGATATGTTTTAGAGGCACTATAAACACACAGAACTTTTTGAAAGGCATGCTCTCTGCAAAAAGGGTGGTAACAACAGAGCTTTGCTTGAGCTCCACAAAAGGAACAATAAAGATAAGTACTTAAACATGACTCAATAGAACGGCAGTCAAGTTTTTTTTTATTGATGAGGTTATGGGGTTTATTTACTAAAGGAAAATACACTTTGCACTGAAAGTGCACTTGGAAATAAAGTCGCTGTAGATGCGAGGGGGACATGCAAGGAAAATAAAAAGCATTTTAGCTTGTACATGATTGGATGGTAAAATCAGCAGAGCTTCCACTCATTTCAGATCTACCCCTTAGATTTAGAGCGACTACACTTCCGAATTCACTTTCAGTGCAAAGTGGATTACAAACAATATATTGAAATGTATTTAAATTACAGCTTTACAATAGCAAACATTGTTATTTAGCCCGAAAAGAGGAAAATGTTGGTCGATTTCAACCTTTCATCAACTCTAGTGGTTGTGGTCCAGAGGAAGGCAAAACAAATGCCCAAAAACAACCATTACTACTTTCATGTTCACTATCTTCTAAAGAAGGGTCTTCTAAAGCGTAACTACTCATAATTGTAAAAAAAAACCCAATTTGTTATCTGATGGTAAAATCTTCTTAGCCCCACGCAGCTGATGTTCTCCTGTCCCTTTGCACATTGCTCAAAATTAAAAAGGTCACCTGCCAGATCTGTATCTTGACCTATAATTTATTTATACATAATTCATTACTTCACCTCCAAGTAATTTTTTATCTAAAAATTATACATGCTTAGTTTTTTTTGCAGTTTGTTTTGGGTATGACCTTTCGTTCCTTTTAAGCTGGTTGCCAGTCTTTCTTATAGTACTGTGCAGAAAACTGTACTCAATGTTTAGTTTTCATCCCTACTGGTTTATAGGCAAATATGTACCGTACTTGGATTATGTGCATTTACAACCTTTTACAACTAAGGTCATAATGCTAATAAATATATTTTCCTTTTAATGTGTGTGACCTAATATATGAAGCAACCATATGAGTTTCAAGGAAGGTAAATAGTTAGTGACTGTCTGGTTGGTGCAATTTCACAAACGTGTAAAAATAATTGAAGTATATGTATCACCAAAACATTTTAAGTTTTGGATAGAGTAGGGAAGGCTAAAACCCCTGCCAGGATTTTTTTCCATTGGTGTCTCATTGGGGGGATTTATCTGTCTGAGGGAAATTCCTCTGTTACACTGTTGTCACCAGGTATTCCAATCGAAAGACTTTAGACTCTCGCCATTCTTGTTTTCTAAAATTCTGGCTTTCCCTCATTTTCTGTTGCACTGGCAGTGGTCTCCAGGAAAAATATAGGGGTGAAGCTCCCTAGTGCAAACAAGACAGAGAAAAAAACTTGACAGGGTAGCTAACCCCCCTGGTGTCCAATGCGTGGCATGAAGGCCCTCTATGTGCAACCCATGGGCTATTGGGCACTAGGGATGAGCCGCACACCCCCTTGTTCGGTTTGCACCAGAATTTGCAAACAGGCAAAAAATCTGTGCCATAGACAGTGTTTGGGGACCTGGGTCCTGCCCCAGGGGACATGTATCAATGCAAAAAAAGTTTTAAAAACTGCAGTTTTTTTCAGGAGCAGTGATTTTAATAATGCTTAAAGTGAAACAATAAAAATGAAATATTCCTTTAAATATCGTGCCTGGGGGGTGTCTTTCCCGTGTTTAGAACAGTTCCACAGCAAAATTACATTTATAAAGGAAAAAATGTAATCTAAAACTGCTCGTGGCTGTAGTGTTTTGTCGGATCCCGACAATATAAATAAAAATAATTGAAAAAAATGGCATGGCCCCCCCGCCCAGTCCATTACCAGGCCCCTTGGGTCTGGTATGAATATTAAGGGAAACCCTGCACCAAAATTTAAAAAAAGAATGGGGGGGGGCACTCCATTTTTAAAAAAATTTTGGCTCAGGGTTCCCCTTAAATCCATACCTGAAGGGCCTGTTTGGCGCGCAGTTCCCCTTAATATCCATACCAAACCTGAAGGGCCTGGTATGGATTTTAGGGGGGCCCCCATGCCATTTTATTTTTAAATTTTTACATTTTGAGGCAGAGTTTGCCTTAACCCCTTCCCGCCGAGCGTACGCAGATGTGCGTACTTGGCTTTTGGGGGTTATACCGGGATGATGCCCGCAGCTGCAGGCATCATCCCGGTACCGTTTTTTACAGCGGGCGATCGGATTTGCGGGTATAACAACCAATGCAGCTCGGGTGTTATACCAGAGCAGCAGGAGGGGACGTCCACCCCTCCCACCGCCTCCCGCCGCTGTTACCGGGCCTCCCGTTTGATTGGGAGGCCCGGTGGCCAATCGGCTGTCTCCGGGAGCTAGGGGGGGGCTGGAACGAAGCTGTGGGTGGCTTCGTGCCAGCCTTCTAAATGTAGACGTAGAAGCGACGTCATGACGTCACTTCCCGTTTACTCGGCTGCCAATGGCGCCGGTTTTAAAAAGATACACAGTATTCAGAATCGCCGTTTTCGGCAATCTGAATACTATGAAGTGCAAAGGAGGGATCGGGGGTCTTTTAGACCCCCGATCCCTCCATAAAGAGTACCTGTCACCACCTATTACTGTCACAAGGGATGTTTACATTCCTTGTGACAGCAATATAAGTCATCAATTTTTTTTTTTTTAACACAATTTATAAATATAAAAATTAATAAAATAAATAAGAAAAAAAAAATTTTTAAAGCGCCCCCGTTCCCGCGAGCTCGCGCAGCAAAGAAAACGCATACGGAAGTCACGCGCGCATATGTAAACGGTGTTCAAATCACACATGTGAGGTATTGCCAGAGTGAGAGCAATAATTCTAGTACTAGACCTCCTCTGTAACTCTAACCTGGTAACCGTAAAAAAATTTAAAGCATCGCCTATGGAAATTTTTAGGTACCGTAGTTTGTCGCCATTCCACGAGTGCGTGCAATTATAAAGCGTGACATGTTTGGTATCTATTTACTCAGCGTAACATCATCTTTCACATTATACAAAAAAATTGGGTTAACTTTACAGTTTGTTTTTTTTAAATTCATGAAAGTGTCCCTTTTCCCAAAAATTTTCGTTTAAAACACTGCTGCACAAATTCTGTGTGATATAAAATATTGCAACAATCTCCATTTTATTCTCTAGATTCTCTGCTAAAAAAATATATATAATGTTTGGGGGTTCTAAGTAATTTTCTAGCAAAAAATATGGATTTTAACTTGTAAACACCAAATTGCAAAAATAGGCTTAGTCATGAAAGGGTTAATATCCACACCAGACCCGAAGGGCCTGGTAATGAACTAGGGCGGGGGGGGGGGGGGATGCCATTTTTTCCAATGATTTTTATCTATATTGCCGGGAACCGACAATACATTACAGCCGCGAGCAGTTTTAAATGACATTTTTTCCTTTACAAATGTAATTTTGCTGCTCTTATTCATAAAACTATGTATGGCCACTATGTAAGTAGCCTAACATAGTGTGGGGAGTGGACTCAGCCCTCTGAGTCATGATTGGCCAAAGGCACCCTGTCTTTGGCCAATTATGGCTCTTACAGCAGAGCGCGCTGTGATTGGCCAAAGCATACAGGTCAGGTGCATGCTTTGGTCAACCAGCAGCTGTCAATGCACTGCAAGATTGCCGTTCAATATGGGGTGCTCCGCGGGTGCTCAAATTTCCCGCGAACGCCCCATAATGTTCTAAATTCGGCGAATGGGTGAACATCAGACTGATACCTATTGGGCACCAGTAAAATTGCAAAGTGGCAGCAGGTTGCCGGGCGCTGGAAAAGAAAGAGACTGTACTGAGTTATTTTCACCCCCACAGTACAAATAAAGTCCTGACCTGGGAGGAGAGAGTGACATGGGTGCATGTGATGGGTACATGAATAAGCAATGGGGTGGGGTTAACAGTTTCACTGCCATCACCACCAATAAAGGATGGGGGTTAACATGACAAACATATGGGGTGGTTGACACTTTCATTCCAGTGACCACCAATACAGGGAGGATGGGGCAAGTAACCCTTTCATTGACATGACCATCAATACAGAGGTGGATGGGGGGGGTTGAGATTTTCGATGCTATGCCCACCAATTCAGGGCAGATGGGGGGCTAACACTTTCACTACCATAACCACCACTATGCAGGGTTAACTTTTACTGGCATGATCAACAATGTGGAGGGGAGGAGGTTAACTGTTACTGCCATGACAATACAGGGGAATGAGGGATTTAACACACGTACACACGATTGGAATTTCCGACGGGAATTGTGTGATGACAGGCTGTTGGCGGAAAATCCGACCGTTTGTATGCTCCATCGGACAATTGTTGTTGGATTTTCCGTGGTCAAATGTTGGATGGCAGGCTTTAAAATTTTCCACAGACAAATGTCTGTTTTTTCGATCGTGTGTACACAAGTCCGTCAGACAAAAGTCCAAAGTACAAACACTCATGCCTGGAAATATGGAGAATTAACATTTGTGACGCGGCAAATTATGAAATCTCGAAATGCAACGTACATTCTCTTCTTCTTTAATGGGATAATGATGAAGCTGCTTTGCTGGTGATACTAATGGAGTTATGGCAAACAAATTTTCAAAGGCTTTTTTTTTCTAGTGATATCAAAAATAATATTATTATGCTTGTTTTTTTTTTCTTTTTTGGTGCAAGTTACCACAACACCATTATCCTGTAGTTTTTAAGATCAAAGCTACAACTATGTCGGTGTCCCTTGTTAATCAACAATTGTATTTATTACATTGTGTGTACGAGGCTTAACACTTTGGGGATCGTTGTCTACCTTTCACAGCCACTTATCACCAATACAGGGGAGGGATGGGGGTTAACTTTCACTGCCACTGACCACCAAAGTGTGTCAGTGTTATTATTACTTACCAATGGTGAAGGTATTATTGTGGTCAATGACACCAATGTTGGATGTTATTATTGGGGCCACTGACACCAATCCTGGGAGTTATTATTGTAGTCACTGACACCAATGCTGGGGGTTATTATTGTAGTCACTGACACCAATGCTGGGGATTATTATTGTAGTCACTGACACCAATGCTGGGGGTTATTATTGTAGTCACTGACACCAATGCTGGGGGTTATTATTGTAGTCACTGACACCAATGCTGGGGGTTATTATTGTAGTCACTGACACCAATGCTGGGGATTATTATTGTAGTCACTGACACCAATGCTGGGGGTTATTATTGTAGTCACTGACACCAATACTGGGGATTATTATTGTGCCCACTGACACCAATGCTGGGGGGTTATTATTGCAGCCACTGTCACCAATACTGGGGGGTCAGTATACTCCAATTTATTCAATTTACATTGTAAGACACTGCAAAAAATGCTAACATTTTTGGGCACTGCTATCGTGCAGCCCTCCTATAATTTTCCAGTTGACCACCACTAATCTAACCCTTGCCCACTCTAAAACAAAAAAAGCTTTTGCCTTTATATACACTTCTGTATATCAAGAGGAACAGATAATTGAAGTTCACCTATAGTGATATATGGACATTTTAAAGGATAACCGGTAAATGTCACAAAAGTACAACCTTCTAGAAAATTGGATGAGCACATATATAACACAATCATTTTGAGCTTGACAAAGCTGTGATGTATGGCATGACCTTCATTTTGCAAACTGCTTATATCCAGGACCAGTATACCAAAATTAATAAACTGGTGCAAGATGTATAAAACCTAGATCCCCGAGCAGTGGAAAATAGTAGTAAGGCCTGATGAGTTATTTCTCATCCTATTAGGGTGACCATACATGGATCAAAATTCAGCTGGTTCAGCAGGGATTATCATCATCATCTGCATGATGTTATATTTGAATATTAGAATGATGTCTTGAAAGTACAAAATCTTTTACTGAACATTAAATATGATGACAGATTTTAAGAGAGAGTTACAAGGTTCATTGAATGCTCTATATGGTCATATAATTGGCCAAGTAATACAAGCTATTTAAGAGGACCCGATCAACCCCATTGTACAAGCAATGTTCCCTCATGTGCCCCTAGTCATTGGTGGTAATAGTTCTCTCACACACAGCACACAATCTATTTATATTTATCAGAAGTTCTGGAACACAGAGGGGTTACGTTACTAAAACTAAAACTGGAGAGTGCACAATCTGGTGCAGTTCTGCATAGAAACCAATCAGCTTTTTTTTTTTTTTTTTTTTTTTTTTGTTTGTTAATGCCTAACTGAAAAAGCTGAAAAGCTGAAGTTAGAAGCTAATTGGCTACCATGAACAGCTACACCACATTTTGCACGCTCCAGTTTTAGTAAATAGACCCCTTAGCGCAAAGTAGATTTCTACTTCCTTTTATGATTATGGTAACACCTGGACTGATAAAGTCTGTGTTTTTATCACCATGCTACTGTCTATATGATAAAGAGTAGACATGCGCATTTGTTTTTGTCCAAATGCATTTTTGTCCGAATTTCAGGAATTTTCGTTATCGTTTTAACAAACAATAACGAAAGTGCAGAATCCGAAAAAACGAAAGATCCGACGCAAACAAATGCTTTATTTTCGTTTTTGTTGCTACAACAGTTCGATATAGATAGGAGATTCGACATGATGATGACAATAACAATCTGTGTCCATCAAACCTGTGGTCGAATGTGCCTAACCTTAACTCTATTAGTCCAAGATTATTCTACATAGAGAGAAAAGATTCGACGTAGGGAAGAAAAGATTCGACGTAGGGGAGAAAAGATAAATAAAAAAAATTATGATGATGAATGTTATTGGCTGATTGTAACCAAAGAGGAGGAGCAGTAAAATAGCTAGAACTAATTACACACGTACTTTGGCTTATGGTGTCTGTTGAAAGTTCTAAGAAGATTCAATGAAGCAGGTAAACTATATGGCGGCGTCCAGTTTAGCTGCTCCGTCGAATCTTCTTCGAACATTCGACAGACACCATAAGCCTTCAATGACAGATTCGACCTTAATTTGGATTTTCGGACGAATGCAATTTTTAACGAAAAACGAAATAACTAAAAATGAATTTCGGGAGTAACTAAATACATTTATTTTTCGGACGAAAACGAAATTCCGAAACGAAATATTTCAGTGTGCACATGTCTAAAGAGTACTGTTGTATCAAATAGCTGAAGCGACTTACTTGGAATCCCCAACCACCACTAACTGTATACACTGGGAGAATATGTCTCGCCTGTATTTAGATAATGTTTCTGCTAATGCAAAAAGTAAATAATTTTATGCCCAACAGAAATATTTTGAATGCGGTAACCAGTCTAGTCAGTTGCTGGCCCATGTGGCTCGACAACAAGCGAATAGCTCTGTAGTGAATAAAACAGTCCGTCCAGATGGTACAGAGGCCCGCATAGCTGGAGATATACTTACTTGCTTCCACAAATGTTATACAAGTATATATGACTCTACTCTCACATTTACCAAGATATTGAGGTATACCTCTCTGATTTGATATTCCCTACACTGACTCAAGAACAGGGAGAGGACCTGGATGCAGATATCACGGAGGATGAGGTCAGGGAGACAGTGGTGTCTATGGCTAAGGGGAAGGCTTCAGGCCCTGATGGTCTATCTTTGGAGATATATTGTACATACCTGGATACTTCTGCCCCTGTCCTAACACAAGTCTATTCCACAGCATTTCAGGAGGGCAGACTGCCACCATTCATGTACTCTGCCACGATGGTCCTTATACCTAAACCTGACAAGGGCCCAGCTAAAAGTGCATCTTATCGACCAATTTCTTTATTAAATATAGACTACAAAATACTAGTTAGGATCTTGGTCAGATGCCTTAACGCAGTAATTCTTAATATAATTCATCAGGACCAAACTGGCTTCATGCCAGAAAAGTCCACCTCCGTCAACATTCGTAGGACACAACTGATAGTTCAACTCAAAAAATTTCTGCCTGAGTCTTGTGCGCTGGCTTCATTGGATACCACGAAAGCCTTTGATTTGATAGAATGGCACTTTCTTATGGCTGCTTTGCGCTTGTTTGGCTTTGGCACTTATTTCCAAAAATGGGTCTCTATTCTCTATAAAGACCCCACATCCAATCTCTTAGTTATTGGTCTATTATCTCAATCTATACAGCTCTGTAGAGGTACCAGGCAGGGGTGGCCTCTGTCTCCACTGCCGTTTGCAGTGGCTATTGAGACCCTACTGAGATTTCGGCAGTCTCCTCTCCTAAAGGTTATCACTATGGGTGGCAGAGTAGACACCATAGGATTATACGCAGATGACCTTATTCTATATATGCAAGATACATCTGCCTCACTAGGAACAGCAATGCAAATAATTGATACATTTGACACTTATTCCGGCCTTAAAATTAACTGGCAGATGTTAGCACTGATGCCCTTTTCATCACAGGCCCTTTCCTATAGAGATAAATTATGCCCTCTTAAAGTAGTGTCCTTGTTTAAATACTTGGGAATCATTATTACACTATCTCCCTCAGATGCTTTTAAGGCAAATTTAGACCCTTTACTCCAAATGATTAAAACTAAACTCAATACATGGGCCAAACTTCCACTGTCTGTGGCAGGCAGAATTAATCTCGTAAAGATGATTATTTTGTTTTTATATGTAGTATAGTGTTTATTTGTGATATCTCATGTGCCTATCTTGGTGCCTAAATCATTTTTTAAATCCCTGGACACGTTACTTATTTCTCTTATTTGGGCCAATAATAGGTGGAAACTCAAATTTTCCATTCTACGGCGTCCTAGGGTTGGTGCTGGAATTGCATTGCCGAATCCTTTTTTATTATTATTTGGCAGGGCAACTACGTCACTTGACTGATTGGTTGATACTGGCTACCCTAGTGGTGGTTGAGTCCTATCTTATAAAATCTTATATAACTTTGCTGGGAGAGAGACATATACCAATATTGATTTTAGCCCGCATGGTGTGGAGGGAAGCCAAGAGAATCACAGATTTTAAAGGCATTGTGGATTCTCTGCTCTGGGATAACTCCATGTTCCCTCATTTAAAGCAATTTACAGCCTAATATTTTTGGGTTACTCTGGAAGACATCTATGATGGAAATGTATTGGCTTCTTTTGATGGATTGCAGAGGAAGCTTGAACTGCCCTGAACCACCCTTGATAGGTATCTTCAATTTAGACATGTGATACAAACTCAATTTGGCACCCATGACACTGACTTTTCTGATTATCCACTGATAGGGGTGCTGCGATCTCAGGGCCCTAGGGGACTTATATCAACTTTATATCTCCATTTGTTGTCTGCTACGACTAGTGGGGATCCGCTGGTGGAGCGCACTAAATGGCAACAACTTATCCCTAATTTATCTGATGAGAACTGGGAGGAAGCATGCTCAACCCATTTATTTGTATCTCCGGCTGTTAACAATAAATTGATCCACCTTTATATGTCACATCAATCACATCTGACCCCAGTTCGATTGCACGCAATGCATCGTATACCTACCTCTACCTGCACTAGGTGTACCTGTCCGCGAGCGGACTTCGCACATGTTATGTGGCTTTGTCCAGTCATAGCGAGGTATTAAGAGCAGGTGACGGAGATATTGACTGCCGTTTTGTCAATTCCTGTTCCATGTACCCCACTGGTGTGTTTGCTAGGGGTACTGGATGAGGAGCTGTGGCCTAGACATGCTAGGACCATGTTAATGGAAACACTATTTTTGGCTCGTAAAGCACTTAAGTGGGTTCAACCCACCCCTCCATCTATACGTAAATGGCTTTGATTAGTAAATGAGGTATTACCTTATGAATAATGTATTTTTGAACACAGAGGTTGCCCAGCTAAGTATAACAAGGTGTGGGATACTTGGTGTTCTTCCGCTCTTACTGCAACCAATGCTTGAGAATATCACTAGGGGTATTAAGTAGCAGTTATCAATAATTCTGTGATTCAAAGTGCACTTGAAATTGCACTGAAAGTGCACTTGGAAGTGCAGTCGCTGTAAATCTGAGAGGTAGATCTGAAATGAGGGGAAGCTCTGCTGATTTTATTATCCAATCATTTGCAAGCTTAAATGCTGTTCTTTATTTTGTTTGCATGTCCCCCTCGGATCTACAGCGACTGCACTTCCAAGGGCAAGTTCAGTGCAATTTCAAGTGCACTTTGCACTTGTAGTTTACACTTGTAGTGCAAAGTGGAGTTGCCTTTAGTAAATAAACCCCATTGTCTTATACCTTTGGCAATAAAAAGAGTTAAAAAAAAAAGAGTACTGTTGGTCAAATCATTAAGTCAAAGGGGTGCAGCTAGACACTGTTATGTATTTCTACATCTACTAAACAAAGAATAAAAAAGATAAGTGCATCGCCGCCTTTCCTATAAACATATAAATAGTTGTGAAATCCTCTACTGTTGCATTACATAATATGAATACAAATATGTGAAATAATTACATCTGATGTGACTATACTAACAATAGCTCCAAACTAAAGTGCATAAAATTATATATTAATGTGAAACAGTGGTGGGAACCCCTGGAATCAGCGTTCTACTTAATAGATATAATATGCAAACATAAAATATATACACAAAAGAGATTATGCTGTAGTGAACTATTAGTGGAAAGCAAATCCCAAGGAAACTTTTTGTACTTCATTATGTATATGTAGGAATGATATCTCCTTTAGTAAGTTGATTCCTAAAAGGACCACCCTTTATCCTTTTCCTGTAGGAGGGATAGATTTAAGAATCAGCTTAAATTATATAAACTTGCATTTACAAAATATATTGTTCAAGTAAATGTAAGATCTTAGATCTTAGATCAGGGGTCGGCAACCGGCCCGCCGCCGCTAAATGTCCGGCCCGTCAGTGCACATGATGAATTCACGTGCACCGGGCCCGCAGACGTTTTAAGTAAGAACAGAGCAGGAAGCAGGAAGCAGGAAGCTGGGGGGGTGGGGGGGCTGTGTAATATGTGGGGGGGGGAAGTGTGTAGGGGGGCTGTGTTATATGCAGGGGGGGCTGGGTAGGGGGGCTGTGTGATCTGCAGGGGGGGCTGTGTAATACGGTAGTATTCGGGGGGCCATGTAATGAAAAGGAGTCCAGAGATACAGGGGCTGTGTAATGTAAAGGGGTCCAGAGGTGCGGGGCTGTGTAATGTAAAGGGGCCCCGATTATTATCTTCATTTATTAGCAGGTGAATGCGGCCCTGCATGCACATACATTAAATCCGGCCCTTAAATGGAAAAAGGTTGCGGACCCCTGTCTTAGATCTTAGTCCATTTTTGAAAATACACATTATTTATTTTTATATATTATTGATCTCCAGTAACAACTTTACTGATAGCACAGTTCATACATTTGTCTCATTCTCTAAAAATTAGGGACAAGTCCTTAGGTGCAGTAGCTCACACAAGTTTTACATATACAGATTGAAGACCTCTAAATTGGTAAGCATTAGATCGTTTATTCAAGCTTCTGGTCAGTAATGTAAGTGATTGTACCTCTGCTTGTTTCAGTCTTACTTTATTTGCACCATGTAACATTAGAATAAAGGTACTCTCTATGTGCTCTGTATTTTATAGTGAACTTGAGACTTTTACCTGTGCCACTGTAAATTCAATCCAGAATACCCAACCTTAGGGCGTCCTCATTCTTTCTCTTCCTTGAGCCATTATTAGGGGACCAGATAGTTTCTGACACTATGGGGTTGATTTACTAAAAGCACTTGGAAGTTCAGTCGCTGTAGATCTGAAGAGAAGATCTGAAATGAGGGGAAGCTCTGCTGATTTTATCATCCAATCATGTATAAGCAAAAATGCTGTTTTTTATTTTCCTTGCATATCCCCCTCAGATCTACAGCGACTGTACTTCCAAGTGTACTTGTAGTGCAAAGTGGATTTGCCTTTAGTAAATAAACCCCATGTCCACATTTCCTTAACGCGTACTTATGTGTTTCTTATTTTTTAAATGTATTTATAAAAATCAGTAAAACTGTGGCAGTGGTACTGGTCACTGGCATTTATCACATTCAAGATTACAGTTTTCATACTTGTATTTGACTAATTTCTAATATAAAAGTTGGCTGTGCTGGGTATTATACAAAATTATCTGTTGAAGCTGGGGTTTCCTCAAATTAGTGTGTGGCATAGGCGTGCACAAGGGGTGTGCCAGGTGTGCCTGGGCACACCCTAATCCTGGGGCAACCTGTCAATGGTGGGCAGGTGACAGGTAAATCGCAATCCTTCCTTGCCGACCCCCAGAACCTGGACAGGAGAGGTGGCCGGGTGGAATTTAGTGGATCCGATCTGTATTCTCCTCCTGCAGCAGATGAAAGTAGGCTTCTCCTCCTCTTCCTTTTGTCAACATTCAGCTGCTCCAGGAGGAAAATATAAGGGATCAGTACTAAGATATGCCACCCCACCACCCCTCCTTTCCCTGTTCCTCTTCCTTCTGTTGCCCGGGTCCCCCATGTGCTCCCTTCCTCCCCTTTCCTCCCATTGTTTCAGGATGGAGAGTGGTGAAGAGGCCGGTAAATATGTCAAACGCAAATGTGTTGGAGCTTTGGGGTGCACACCCGAATGCTATAGGCTGCGCCTACCTATGGTGTGTGGCCTGTGTACATCTAAGGGGCCTATTTATAAAACATTTGTTGCATGAATGTCAGAAGCACTTGTGCAATTTGAACGAAATGTCCCATATTTTTTGTAAGGGATTCATTCCTGTATTGTCAGCTCCATTTAGTGGCCAAAATGCGGTATATTTTTCTGAAATGCCTAAATGAGAAAACAATATCACATTTTGGCCACTATATGGATCTGACGATACAGGCATTAATCTCTTAGAAAAATGTATTTAGTTAAACTTGCAAAAATGTTTCTGACATTCATGCAATGAATGTTTTATAAATAGACCCCTATGTGTGGTCTGATTGCCCTAAAAGTTCCAGGATATTTGTTTTTGTTCTCTTTTACTCATTAATATAGCACCAATATATTCAGTTGAACCCAGCAGTGTGTTCTAGTCCCTTCCCTAAAGGAGTGTACAATCTAGCAATCATACAGACACCCGCATGCACACTAGAGAGTACATTCCCAGTATCTGTATTGCAAGGACCTCAGTACTGCAGAACCTCAGTGCTACCCACCAAGCCACCATATTCATGCTTGTAGGTTATTGAGGGATTACAGCTGCTCATGGCTAATACTACAGAGTTGATCATATTCTATATAGTTACAGAATACTATAAATTTATAAAAAAAAGAAGAGAATTGCCATGTTTTACTAATTGCCCTCTATCTTTGCCAGAATGAAAGTATTTAGAGCAAAAGAGCACATAACCAAAAAGACTGATAGAGACCCCGGAAGGAAAAATTATACATATATATATATATATATATATATATATATATATATATATATATATATATATAATGGAGGGTGGGGGGGATTGTGACTATTATATTATTAAAGCACAGAAGTATAGGAAATAAAACTTTGGTAACCAAGATACAAAGAACTGGAAAGGAGCGGTAACTGCCATTAGCAGCAGTAAAGTGCTTTTGAAGTGTCTCAATATACTTCTTTCAACATATTCTTTATGAATTGAGTTTTCATGAGACAGAATCTTATTTGGGAGTCATTATTTCTTGGATAGGTGGGGACTAAGCAGTCTGCACATCACTTTTTGCAGTCCTCAGCTACTTAAGTTGCTTGGAAAGCTGAATGCAGTATTATAAGTGTTTCCAATGTATACTTGTGTTTTCTCTTCTTTTCAAAATGCTTATTAGAAACTGTTCCTTATTATTGCAAATGCATAATTAATGAAAATGTGATTCAAAGATTGCTAGGCCCGGTGGTAAATTAATGTCTTTTTTTTGGCCCTACTACCAACTCCGTATATCATCATTATGGGTCAACTACATATGTATGTAGGCTGCATCCCCTGATTCACTCTGTACTGTTTTGCTAAAGTTATGTTTAGGTTGTAGATAGAGTAGTGAAGGGTTAAAACCCTTATCACCATTTTTTTTTTTTTTTTGCAAACTGCGTTCCACTCGGGATATTTCCCTTAATTTTGTTTGTTGGAGATTCAACAGAAAATACGAGCAAATCTCTCCAAAGTGAATAGAATTTCTATGTTACAGTGTCCTCCTTGGAGGAGTTTCCCTCCCCTCCTGCTCTATTGATGACCCAAAATTTTTCGATTCTCCCTCACTTGTCTTGGTGACAAAGAGAGACAAGACAAATAGAGAAGATGCATCTCTCTAGCAGGGACTACTGACTAATCATGACTTGTTCTGCATTGTGTCTCTTTTGGAGGTGGCCATCCAGAGATGGGGTTTTGCTTTTTCCTGTCTTGCCTCCAGCAAGGAGAACAATGTGCAATGTGACCTCACTAAACGATTCTATACAAAATGTGCAATTTTTTGGGGGGTAATACCTAGGTACAATTAACATTTCAAAATATTTCCCATAAAATAGCAAAACTTCACTTTTTTAGGTCCACTTTAACATTGAGCAACAAACAGAAATTCTCTCTATAGCATATGTTATTTTAATTATTTAGCCAATACTCTTTTCTTTGTTGAAACTCTAGTTAAGTTTTTATTGCTGCCTCTGTTCTGCAGGAGAGGTTCACTGTCTATTTATCCTGGTCACCATTGTCACTCCAACAGAAAGTGATGGGATATACAAAATGTCACAGTTGTCACCAGAACGAGCTGGAGGACTGTGTGTGTAAAGGCAGGTGTCCCAATACTTTTGGTAATATCGTGTATCTCCTTGTAGCTCCAGTGGAGACTTTTTTTTAGCACTTTGCATTTAAATCCTATTCCCAGAAAGCCATAATAAGAATCTCATGCTTTTGCATCTATTTTTTCCCAGTTGTTATTTAATCATCCCTATAAAAAAATAATTAGGAGGGGGAGCCGGGGTGTAACAACCTGAGGTTCTACTGCAGTCTGTAAAAGCCAGACTAAACAAAGAATTCAGGAAGAGGAACCTACAGTGAGGATCCTTGAGTGATATAAAAGTATGCTACTCAGTGGAGTTGACCTTTAACCTGTTCAAATTAACAAAGCAGCGCTTCCTTCTGGAACTCCAGAAAAAAATACAGATTGGTCACTAAGTAGAGTGGAGAAACACTTGAGGTACTGAGTATAGTCTATAACATGTTGTTCTGTCTCTTCCATTGTATACAAAAACTGAGAAGTTGAATCTTTCACTTATCTTGGTGACAGTGGTGGTTTGGTAATATCCCAGATAGCAAGGATAACTTGCCACAAATGTGTGGCAGTGTTGAATTGTTATGCCCTGTACACACGGTCGGACATTGATCGGACATTCCGACAACAAAATCCATGGATTTTTTCCGACGGATGTTGGCTCAAACTTGTCTTGCATACACACGGTCACACAAAGTTGTCAGAAAATCCAATCGTTCTAACGCGGTGACTTAAAACACGTACATCGGGACTATAAACGGGGCAGTAGCCAATAGCTTTCATCTCTTAATTTATTCTGAGCATGCGTGGCACTTTGTGCGTCGGATTTGTGTACACACAATCAGAATTTCCGACAACGGATTTTGTTGTCAGAAAATTTTATAGCAAGCTCTCAAACTTTGTGTGTCGGAAATTCCAATGGAAAATGTGTGATGGAGCCCACACACGGTCGGAATTTCCAACAACAAGGTCCTATCACACATTTTCCGTCGGAAAATCCGACCGCGTGTACAGGGCATTAGTCTGTTAACTTGCTGCACATTTTCACTGGCAAGTTGTACACTTGCAGAGCACTTAAAGCACAAGTTCTACAGTAGCTGACACTTTTCCAATATGTAGCAAATTTGCATGGCGAATCTCTAGAAAAAGCAAAGTTGCAGTGGTGAGTCTACAGCAAGAGCTCTGCAAGTCTACAGCATGAAAATTCAGTCACAGTGACCCCTGTGGTGGGATGACTATTGCACAACATAACTGAACAAGAACGTGCAGCAGACTTGCAGAAAGTTATTCTAGAGTCATGCAATGCGGACTTGCTGCAATTGTGCAGCAAACTTGTGAAGCCTGGCAAGTCTAGCAATAACTTCAAACTTTCAGCACAATTGCTTGCTATCTGGGATTGCTTTTGGTGCCTAATTCTCCTATTTTGCCATTACTGCAGATATATAGCCCTCCTGGCTTAGGTTACATTTTACAAGAATACAGCTTTTTAGTTCTCATGACATGGTTATGTTGTAAGGTCCAGATATCTTTACCATGGTCTGGGCCTTAGGTAACATTTGGGCTAGTGTATGAAAAGCATATTATTGGGACATTTCTTGTGACCCATAGCAAACATTTACAGGCCCACCAGCGTGATCCACTCTCTAAGCTACAAACACTCTGTTCCTATTTGATTTAAATCACCTGGAAGTTTTACAAACTGTTTTAGGAAGTGCATTGAAAGAGTTCAGGAGCAGTAGGAGTACTCAGGCGTATTGTATATCTTAAGGAGTGTGTCATGTTGGGGAATCTGCAGTCAGGATTGTAATGTGATTTCTAACGTAGACTGCAGCTCAGTCAGATGGAAGCTGACCTTTTGCTATGTGGCAACCTTCTTTTAGTGGCAGTGTGGTAGCAGTTTGGGTCATGTACAGTAAAGAATGAACTCATGAAATCATTTTTTACAGAAGTGACAGTTCATACAGTTTTTCAACAAGTTTGGGGCAGCAGTCTTGGAAGCAGGGCAAGGTTTACTGTGATTGGCACATTTATGAAAGCTCAAGAGGCTTTCTATTTGTGCCTTGGAATGTGAATCAACTACGGCAGCCAGCATTGCTAAAAAGGACCACTTTACAGTGGTACGCACATAAATGAAGGCTGAGGCTGAGTACTTTTCTGGCACTTGTTAATAAAAATGGAAAGTAATATTGATAGCAATGGCATATATTTAAGTTTGTAAAATAACTCTTAAAAACAAAGAAAAATTGCAGACAAACAGCTAAATACACAGTTGAAAAAAAACCTTGTATGTTGACTGATAGTTTGATAGCAAATGAAAAATACTTTCAAATACGACATTCATGTTTACATTTTCTTTGACCCATAGTTTAAATAAGATAAGTATATGGCTGGCCAGAGGCTAGCCTGTATTTGTGGGAGGAGTCTGAGAGGGCTATATAAGCCTCCTCCTCTGTCAGGGCCGGTGTTGTCAGGCTTTCTGGGTTGATGCACGTCATTTCCGGTCTCCTTACAGAGCGGCAGTCACAACAATGGTGTTGGTTCCCGTCCGTCCCCCCCTTTCATCCCTGGATTCCACCAGCATTGTGGGGGCTGCTCCGCCCATCCTCCCTTTCAGCCCCATGTTTCTTCCGGCATGGTGGGGACCGCCCTCCCGCTTCTCCTGGCGCTCATGTCGAGGGGGGGCATCCGTCCGTCCATCCTCCACCCATACACTTTCCCCAGGGCTCCATCTAGCTTCAGAGTGCCGCCCGCTTCCCACGGTTCTCACAGGGGGTGGGGGGGTGTCGGCTGTCCATCCATCCACCTCATTTTGCTGGGCTCTATCCCGCATGGTCAGGGGGCCGCTGCCCGCTTCTCCCTTTCATCCCTGCGTACTTTCCAGCATCAGGGGGGCCACCCGCCCACTTCTCCCATGCTCATTCCAGCAGGGGAGCGGGGGGAGGGGCATCTATCTATCTTCCACCCACTCACCCGCCAGTTCACCTTCCAGGGAAACCACGCCATGCATCATGGAGGGGATGCCTGCACGCATCCCGGTTCTCACCCTGGGTCCATGGGGGGGTGCTCACCTCTCGGTAGTCCCATGGGCGCGGACCCCTGCACGTCTCCCGAATCAATACTTAGTCCTGGTAGGTACTGGCGGGGGAGGGGGCATTCCAGTCTTTGGGTCCAGTGTAGCCAGACACCTTGGATCCATGGCACTCCCAGCTGTTAGCTGTCCCCCACTGTCAGGTGTCCCCACCTTGCCACTTAGTACTCACTTGGCAGGCTAGTCTTTCATGCATAAGCTTGGCTGCATGTGGTGTTAGCTGGTAGCTGCAAGTGTCACCAGCCACAGATCTGCGTTTACTACCTCTTCCTACCACGGCACAGTATGCATGACGCTTCACCACAACTTCTTCCAGTAGACACTTCTGTCTTTGCAGTCCAGGTCTGAGCTTTGCTTAGGTCAGGAGGGGGGTTGGATGCAGGCGTTTCTGTCAGTATTTCTATCGTAGCGTTTCTGCCCCAGGATTTCTGTCATAGCGTTTGTGTCTAGGCGTTCAGTCTCAGCGTTTCTGTCACAGCGTTTTTCTGTCATAGCGTTTCTGTCTAGGCGTTCAGTCTCAGCGTTTCTGTCACAGCGTTTTTCTGCTATAGCATTTCTGCCCCAGCATTTCTGTTGTAGCGTTTCTGCCCCAGGATTTCTGTCATAGCGTTCTGCCCCAGCATCCCTGTCATAGCGTTCTGCCCCAGCATCTCTGTCATAGCGTTCTGCTCCAGAAACTCTGTCATAGCGTTCTGCCCTAGCATCTCTGTCATAGCGTTCTGCCCTAGCATCTCTGTCATAGCGTTCTGCCCCAGCATTTCTGTCACAGCGGTCTGCCCTGGCATTTCTGTCTCAGCACAGTCTCAGCATTCCTGTCATAGCGTTTCTGCCCCAGGGTTTCTGTCATAGCGTTTCTGCCCCAGGATTTCTGTCATGGTGTCTCTGCCCCAGGATTTCTGTCATGGTGTCTCTGCCCCAGGATTTCTGTCATGGTGTCTCTGCCCCAGGATTTCTGTTATGGTGTCTCTGCCCCAGGATTTCTGTCATGGTGTTTCTGCCCCAGGATTTATGTCATAGCATTTTTCTGTCATGGCATTTCCATCATACAATTCTGCTCCAGCATTTCTGTCACGGCATTCAGTCTCAGCATTTCTGTCATAGCGTTTCTGTCACTGCATTTCTGCCTCAGCGTTTCAGTCTCAGCGTTCTGTCATAGCATTTCTGTCATAGCGTTTCTGTCACTGCATTTCTGCCTCAGCGTTTCAGTCTCAGCGTTCTGTCATAGCGTTTCTGCCCCAGGATTTCTGTCATGGCATTTCTGCCTCAGCGTTTCTGCCCCAGGATTTCTGTCATTGCATTCTGCCTCAGCGTTTCAGTCTCAGCGTTCTGTCATAGCGTTTCTGCCCCAGGTTTTCTGTCATGGCATTTCTGCCTCAGCGTTTCTGTCTCAGCATTTCTGTCATAGCGTTACTTCTGTCTTTGCAGTCCAGGTCTGAGCTTTCCTTAGGTCAGGAGGGGGGTTGGATGCAGGCGTTTCTGTCAGTATTTCTATCGTAGCGTTTCTGCCCCAGGATTTCTGTCATAGCGTTTGTGTCTAGGTGTTCAGTCTCAGCGTTTCTGTCACAGCGTTTTTCTGTCATAGCGTTTCTGTCTAGGCGTTCAGTCTCAGCGTTTCTGTCACAGCGTTTTTCTGCTATAGCATTTCTGCCCCAGCATTTCTGTTGTAGCGTTTCTGCCCCAGGATTTCTGTCATAGCGTTCTGCCCCAGCATCTCTGTCATAGCGTTCTGCCCCAGCATCTCTGTCATAGCGTTCTGCTCCAGAAACTCTGTCATAGCGTTCTGCTCCAGCATCTCTGTCATAGCTTTCTGCCCCAGGATTTCTGTCATAGCGTTCTGCCCCAGCATCTCTGTCATAGCGTTCTGCCCCAGCATTTCTGTCACAGCGGTCTGCCCTGGCATTTCTGTCTCAGCACAGTCTCAGCATTCCTGTCATAGCGTTTCTGCCCCAGGATTCCTGTCATTGCATTCTGCCTCAGCGTTTCAGTCTCAGCATTCTGTCATAGCGTTTCTGCCCCAGGATTTCTGTCATGGCATTTCTGCCTCAGGGTTTCAATCTCAGTGTTCTGTCATAGCATTTCTGCCCCAGAATTTCTGTCATGGCATTTCTTTTTTTTTTAAATCAGAAAAAAAAACTTTTATTTTTGACTTTCACGGTACTTAATATATGACAGTTGATGTACAGTAATAAGATGCATTTTATTAGTACAGTGTCATTTAATACATTTTTATAAAAGAAATAGAAGCAAAATAAAAAGAAAAAAGAAAAAAAAAATACAAACTTTTACTTAAACTTCCTCAGTACCTTAAGGGTATGAGGTATCGAAACACAAAAGTTGCCTCAACTCACCATTGTATTCTGCATCCCTTGAAATTATGCGTTTTGTCAGGTATTGGTCGACCACAGCTCAGGTGCAGTTAGTGCATTACATTTGCAGTAGCCTGTCTTTAATCAGCTGATGTGGTGCCAGACCCGGGACATCTAACCAAGCCTGCCATAATGAATAGAACTTACGTGGAACATTTCTGTGTTGGTAAGTTAGTTTCTCCCTGATTGGTAATTTGTTGACCTGATCCACCCACTGTTTCCTAGTGGATTCTCTGGGAGTGATCCATAGTTGAGCGATTAGTTTACGTGCAACATATAATAATCGTAGGACCGCCGTATGGGCTGAAGGGGTTAAAGCCTCCTCGTCCAGTGCTCCCAATAGACATACAACTGGTTCTCATGGAATATTTATCATGTAGACCTGTGATATTACATCTAGAACTTCCTTCCAGTAGCGGAAAAGTTTGGGGCATCTCCATACCATGATTAGGTCCCCGTGGGCACCTTCACATTTCGGACAGAGTGGGGTGTCTCTGATCCCCCATTTGTGTAGCCTGACCGGGGTCCTGTATACCCTGTGCAACAGGTATAGATGTGATAGCTTTTGGGATGTGGAGACCGAAACTAAAGGAGCAGATGATAGGCACAAATTCCACGTTTCCCCGTCTATGTTCCCTATATCCTCTTCCCAGCCTTGCCGACAGGGAAGGCTGGAAGGGTCTTGTATGGCACTAAGGAGTATGTTATATGCTCTGAAGATCATTCCCCTCTTATTGTCTTCCAAGAAGATCCCCTGTATCAATGTGTGGTCAGTCAATTGTAATGGAGTACTTTGTGATTGTGTTTGTATCGCATGGCGTAATTGCAGATATTTGAAAAAGTTGGTGCGTGGAATATTAAATTCCGCTTGAATTTCCATAAAGGACTTGAGATTTGGTCCATTGTATAGTTGAGATAGGTATCGGATTCCTAGCAGTTCCCAATTTCTAAATCCTTTTAACTTTAGTATTTCTTTATAATTAGTGTTACGCCATATTGGCGTGTGGCTTATAAAGCCTCTGATCCCCACCATTTTTTTGTATATGCCCATAATGTTTTTAGCATTCTCACCGTAGGGGCCTCAGGATCAAGATGCATGTATCCCACCTCCAGACACTCCAGAGCCGTCACACTCTCATCCTGCGTGGCTAACAGTCTGCGGACAGGGTCCGCTAGATCTGTCACTCCCCAGCCCCCCAGCTGTTGGAGCTGGGATGCTAGGTAATAGGCCCTAGAGTGAGAACTGCCAAACCTCCCTCATCTTTTCTATACTGTAATGTCGTTAGTCTAATCATTGCTGTTTTTTTGCTCAAAATCAGTTCCCTAAATTGGGAGTCTATCCTGTCAAACCACTTTCGAGGGATCCATACCTGGGAGTTGTTAAATATATATAATAACTGCGGTGCCCAAACCATTTTTATCAAAGTAATTCTTCCTACTACTGAGAGCAGCATTTTACACCAGGATGTGCATTTTTCACTGAATTTGTGGAGTAGAGGGACTAAATTGAGATCAATGTATTGGGATGGGTTTGGGGATATCTGTATACCTAAGTAGCGAAAAGAGGGTACTATTTGTATCATCTCTGCTTCCTGTGGTAATGGTTCTGTTATGGGGTCTACCGGAATCAGCACTTATTCCAGTTAATGGAAAAGCCTGACAGGTTTCCAAAATCTTTAATAAGGGACATGACGTTCTTTAATGTACCCCGTGTATCTCCCAGGTATAATAGGGTATCGTCTGCATACATTGATACTACATCCGTGTCTGTAATTCGCTTGAATCCTATTATGTTTGGATCCCCCCTTATCTTTGCTGCCAGAGGTTCCAAGGCCAGGGCAAACAGCAGGGGCGACAGAGGGCACCCGTGCCTAGTGCCTCGAAACAAGGAAAAAGGTCCTGACAGCTCTCCATTAATTCTAATCCTAGCCGATGGTGCGGCGTATAACAGTTGGACCCATTTGATAATGGTTGCCCCCAGTCCCATATGTTCGAGCACCTTCCACAGGTAAGGCCACTCGACACTGTCGAACGCCTTAGCTGCGTCTAATAAAAATATTGCTCTATTGCCGAGGTTGTCTACAGGAAGCTGTAGATTCAAAAAGAGCCTCCTAATATTTTGGGCCGTAGATCTGGTAGGTATGAACCCTGATTGATCCCTATGTACTAATTTGTGTATAACCTTGGCTAATCTGGTCGCCAGTATCCTAGCCAACAGCTTAACATGCGCTGTAAGCAAGGAAATAGGTCTGTACGAATCTGGCGAGGCTGCATTCTTGCCTGGTTTCAACAAGATGTGCAAAATATTTCTGCGCTGCTCACAAAAGAAACAAAAAGCAGCTAACACAACCAACAAAGTATATATGGGGAGAAACAACAAAAAAGTGTAGCGCTAAACAATATCATAAACGATAATAGATTGGTCTGTATGCAGTGAAGGGGATCACCTATGCATAAAACTATTCATAAGTAGGTAGTCCTGATATGGATGTTATGACTAAAAAATGACAGTAGTTAGTCCTTATGTGGACATGTTATAGACAGGTAATTCCAGCGTCCCAAAAATGCAGATCAGCTCACTCCCACCGAGAGAAGAAAAGGCTTACCAGATGAGATGGACCCAACAGGGCATACGCCGAATTGGGTCAGATAAGGCTTGGGTGGTAAGTGGCTGTGGATGCCTGTGATCTCACGGATTGCTGGATTCCTCCAAGTAGCACCCAGGTCCTGAAAGGTGTGGGGAGTCACAAGGATGTGGATGATCCTGTGGATCCTAGAAGGGATGGGGTATTTCGTGGATGGATCCCTCAAAACAGCATTCCATGGATTAAGTGATGATGTTGTTTATGGAGAAAAGAAAGGAAGGGCCACATAGTGTAAATCCGAATACGAACTTTTTATTTAAAATAAAAGGATATACACTCACGTATAAATCCAAGGTATAAAACAGCGCTGTAACAAAGTGGCGACAGTGGGGTCCTACCCGACGCGTTTCGTCCTAAAAGACGTCATCTGGGGGGTTACCCCCACTGTAGCCACGCTAATATATATAGGGGATGCATCAGTAATCATGGGAATCAGCTCCACATTGAAAAAACTACACTTCCGGTATCGGCCAAAATGGCCGTCCGGCGTGCGTTCCAGGCATGCGTGCCACACCTCACTTCCGGGTTAGATGGTGAGCCGGAAGTGGGGGAACGATCTGAAGCAAAAAGAAAAAAGAGAGATAAAACTACATAAATTATGTCTTGTCAGACAAAGTCTGACAAGAAGCCTTGTGTTTTACAAAGTGAATTGGTGCAGCGTAGTGAGCGCAGATCGAGAAAACTCCCGATACTGCGCATGCGCAGTATGTGTACGCAGGGAGGGGAAATGTCTCCAGTGTATGAACGTATACAGGGAAGTGACGTGGCTGGGAGGAGAATGGGTGAAATAGGAGCCGCAAAGGCACTGTGGTTGACCATGCGCAGTGAGGACAGAAAGATACTTAGAAACAAGTGATACGATCACGCTTTCAGCGGACGTGATAACATGCGCAGTGAAGACAAAGGGGTACTTAAAAAGAAAACTGCTAATGCAATCACGCTGTAAGCGGACGTGGAAACAGTGCAGAAACTGCCTGATATTGTGCATGTGTGCTAAAAGAGATGTGAAACCTAAAAAAGCTGCACAAATAGGCATGAAATCATAAAAATGTGCATTTCACACCAGGTAAACACACTGGTAAATAGATAAAAAAGAACCAGTACCAAAAGGGAATAGTGGAGCGGGCTTCCATGAGGCAATATGTAAGACAGTATGCCCATATGTATAGTCAAAAAAACTAATACATTGATGTACAAAATAATATGGAAATGCGTATAAGGCACTTCTTATGAAAATAAAATAAAATAAAAGCACACTGGAGTGCAACATTGGTATGTATGAGGCATAAAAACAGGTTAAAATATGTATGGATAAGCCCAACCAAGGCCAAAAATGAATAAAACAGAAACAAAAAACAAAACCCAAAAAGGGAAACAGAAAGGAGAGAGTTTGTTGCTTAGAGGTGGGTGTCAGGCTCTGTTAATGAAAGCGTTGACATCCAACTCCACGTTGATACCTGACGGAAAAAGGGTACGGAGCTCATGGATCCAAAAAGTCTCCAATCGTGATACACCTCTGGTCATGGCCCCACCCCTCCACGGGGGAACATATCGGTCTATCACTATAAATTGTGTACCCGCGAACACCCGATTGTGATGTAACTTATAGTGTCGGGGAACTGTGTGCTTAGTATCACCGCTCTTAATCAAGGCAATATGCTCCGCTACTCTTATAGAAAAAGAGCGGATGGTGCAGCCAACATATTGCTTACCACAATGGCATGTGATTAAGTAAACGATGTAGCTGGTAGTGCAGGTACAGAAGCGTTTGATGGAATATCGTCTCTGTGTGACTGATGAAGTAAACGATATAGTTTTCCTTCCTATGCCAGAATTATGTCGACATACAGTACATCTTCTACATGAGTAGAAACCCTCCATTTCATAAAAAAGTGGTTGATGTACAGGAGGATTAATGATGTTAGGGGCAATTTTGCTTTGTATAGTGGGGGCACCCCTAAAAATGACTTTAGCCCTGTCAGGCAAGACAGTGTTCAAAACCCGGTCATTCTTGAGGATGTCCCAATGTTTAGACATGATAGCCTTAACATGTTTGTATTGATTAGAAAAGGCGGTCAGAAGAGACCACTTGAAGATCTCACTCTGCTCTTTTTTGGGCTTCTCAACGAGGAGTGACTCCCTATTGGTCTCAAGGGCACGTTGAAACTCCCGATCTATGAGTTGGGGGTCATAGTTCTTGTCTAGCAATTTCGCCTTCAAAAGAGCAGATTGTGTTTTGAAGGCCTCAGTGCTGGAACAATTTCTTCGTAATCTGAGAAATTGGCTTTTTGGAACTGAATCTAACCAGGATCGGTGATGACAACTGTCTGGAGGAATGAAACTATTCCGGTCCGTGGTTTTAAAGTGAGTCTGAAAATGAAAAAGGCCATTGCGGATCTCAATGTCTAGATCCAAAAAGTTAATTTTTTGTTTACTAGCTGTATATGTCAGGGAGATGCCACGATCGTTGGTGTTTAGATGTTCAAAAAATTGCTCCAACGATTCGGCACTACCCTTCCATAGGAGGAGGATGTCGTCGATGTACCGCACCCACATGGTTAGGGAAGGATCCCTATTGGTATAGACGACATCCTCCTCCCATTTGGCCACAAACAAATTGGCGAGGCTAGGGGCAAATTTGGCGCCCATAGCCACACCACGCAGCTGATGGTAGTATTGCTGGTCAAACCAGAAATAACTTCGCTTAGTAGCGAACTCCAATAGTTCCATAATGAAAGAGCACTGGAAGGATGCAATACTAGGATCTCTCTCAAGGAAGTATCGGACAGCCTCCAGGCCCTTATCTTGGGGTATGCAGGTATACAGGGAAGCCACATCAGCAGTGGCAATGATGTGGTCACCCTGTAATTCTAAATTTTCAAGCATACGTATGGTGGCCCCTGTATCCTTCAAGTAAGAAGGCATATGCCTCACAAGTGGCTGTAAATAAAAGTCAATATACCGGCCTATGCGTGAAGTGACAGAGTCTATGCCACTCACGATAGGCCGGCCTGGGGGTTGAACTGGGTTCTTGTGCACCTTTGGTAAGTAATATATAGTTGGAACCCTGGGTGCCAAGGGCACCAAAAACTCTCTCTCCTTTCTGTTTAGGATTCCATGGTCATAACCCTTCTTAACGATGGCGGACAACTCTTTTTTAAAATGGTTGGTGGGGTTGTTGGGCATTATTTTGTATGTATCAGGTTCATTGAGAATCCTGTACATTTCAGATACGTAGTCCTTCTTGTCTAGAACTACAATGCCACCCCCCTTATCCGCTGGATGAATCACAAGGTCTTTCTGTGAGCACAGGGACTTCAAACCAGTAGTGGACAAGGAGTGGTGGAATGTGCGTTTATCCGGAAGTTCGGATAGATCTTTGAGGACTAAGTCCCTAAACAAACTGATGGCAGGCGCCATAGGGACTGGTGGAATGAATAATGAGGGGTTGGACAGGCCAGAGTGAACTGTACCCGCTGTGGCGCTCCTCTCATTCCTGACAGGGATGGAAGTAAGGTAGCGTTGGATGTGTAACTTCCGTATGTATTTGTGAATATCTATAAAAGTGCCAAACCTGTCGAGCTTCTTGGGGGGGGCAAATTTGAGTCCCTTATCCAATACGGAAAGCTCCTCCTTGGTCAATGGCTTGGCACTTAGATTAAAAACACCTTGGCCCCTTAAGTTCTCCTTCGTTTTCCTCTTTTGGGTTCTCCAACCTCCCCTTGTACCTCTCTTAGGTCGGGACCCCTTTTTCTGGGTCTTTGGACCTCGTGAAAAACCTGTGCATGACGTGGATTGGTGTTGGAAGGAGGATAATCCTGAAAAGACACACACACAGATGCACAGGTTTTTCACGAGGTCCAAAGACCCAGAAAAAGGGGTCCCGACCTAAGAGAGGTACAAGGGGAGGTTGGAGAACCCAAAAGAGGAAAACGAAGGAGAACTTAAGGGGCCAAGGTGTTTTTAATCTAAGTGCCAAGCCATTGACCAAGGAGGAGCTTTCCGTATTGGATAAGGGACTCAAATTTGCCCCCCCCAAGAAGCTCGACAGGTTTGGCACTTTTATAGATATTCACAAATACATACGGAAGTTACACATCCAACGCTACCTTACTTCCAACCCTGTCAGGAATGAGAGGAGCGCCACAGCGGGTACAGTTCACTCTGGCCTGTCCAACCCCTCATTATTCATTCCACCAGTCCCTATGGCGCCTGCCATCAGTTTGTTTAGGGACTTAGTCCTCAAAGATCTATCCGAACTTCCGGATAAACGCACATTCCACCACTCCTTGTCCACTACTGGTTTGAAGTCCCTGTGCTCACAGAAAGACCTTGTGATTCGTCCAGCGGATAAGGGGGGTGGCATTGTAGTTCTAGACAAGAAGGACTACGTATCTGAAATGTACAGGATTCTCAATGAACCTGATACATACAAAATAATGCCCAACAACCCCACCAACCATTTTAAAAAAGAGTTGTCCACCATCGTTAAGAAGGGTTATGACCATGGAATCCTAAACAGAAAGGAGAGAGAGTTTTTGGTGCCCTTGGCACCCAGGGTTCCAACTATATATTACTTACCAAAGGTGCACAAGAACCCAGTTCAACCCCCAGGCCGGCCTATCGTGAGTGGCATAGACTCTGTCACTTCACGCATAGGCCGGTATATTGACTTTTATTTACAGCCACTTGTGAGGCGTATGCCTTCTTACTTGAAGGATACAGGGGCCACCATACGTATGCTTGAAAATTTAGAATTACAGGGTGACCACATCATTGCCACTGCTGATGTGGCTTCCCTGTATACCTGCATACCCCAAGATAAGGGCCTGGAGGCTGTCCGATACTTCCGTGAGAGAGATCCTAGTATTGCATCCTTCCAGTGCTCTTTCATTATGGAACTATTGGAGTTCGCTACTAAGCGAAGTTATTTCTGGTTTGACCAGCAATACTACCATCAGCTGCGTGGCGTGGCTATGGGCGCCAAATTTGCCCCTAGCCTCGCCAGTTTGTTTATGGCCAAATGGGAGGAGGATGTCGTCTATACCAATAGGGATCCTTCCCTAACCATGTGGGCGCGGTACATCGACGACATCCTCCTCCTATGGAAGGGTAGTGCCGAATCGTTGGATCAATTTTTTGAACATCTAAACACCAACGATCGTGGCATCTCCCTGACATATACAGCTAGTAAACAAAAAATTAACTTTTTGGATCTAGACATTGAGATCCGCAATGGCCTTTTTCATTTTCAGACTCACTTTAAAACCACGGACCGGAATAGTTTCATTCCTCCAGACAGTTGTCATCACCGGTCCTGGTTAGATTCAGTTCCAAAAAGCCAATTTCTCAGATTATGAAGAAATTGTTCCAGCACTGAGGCCTTCAAAACACAATCTGCTCTTTTGAAGGCGAAATTGCTAGACAAGAACTATGACCCCCAACTCATAGATCGGGAGTTTCAACGTGCCCTTGAGACCAATAGGGAGTCACTCCTCGTTGAGAAGCCCAAAAAAGAGCAGAGTGAGATCTTCAAGTGGTCTCTTCTGACCGCCTTTTCTAATCAATACAAACATGTTAAGGCTATCATGTCTAAACATTGGGACATCCTCAAGAATGACCGGGTTTTGAATACTGTCTTGCCTGACAGGGCTAAAGTCATTTTTAGGGGTGCCCCCACTATACAAAGCAAAATTGCCCCTAACATCATTAATCCTCCTGTACATCAACCACTTTTTTATGAAATGGAGGGTTTCTACTCATGTAGAAGATGTACTGTATGTCGACATAATTCTGGCATAGGAAGGAAAACTATATCGTTTACTTCATCAGTCACACAGAGACGATATTCCATCAAACGCTTCTGTACCTGCACTACCAGCTACATCGTTTACTTAATCACATGCCATTGTGGTAAGCAATATGTTGGCCGCACCATCCGCTCTTTTTCTATAAGAGTAGCGGAGCATATTGCCTTGATTAAGAGTGGTGATACTAAGCACACAGTTCCCCGACACTATAAGTTACATCACAATCGGGTGTTCGCGGGTACACAATTTATAGTGATAGACCGATATGTTCCCCCGTGGAGGGGTGGGGCCATGACCAGAGGTGTATCACGATTGGAGACTTTTTGGATCCATGAGCTCCGTACCCTTTTTCCGTCAGGTATCAACGTGGAGTTGGATGTCAACGCTTTCATTAACAGAGCCTGACACCCACCTCTAAGCAACAAACTCTCTCCTTTCTGTTTCCCTTTTTGGGTTTTGTTTTTTGTTTCTGTTTTATTCATTTTTGGCCTTGGTTGGGCTTATCCATACATATTTTAACCTGTTTTTATGCCTCATACATACCAATGTTGCACTCCAGTGTGCTTTTATTTTATTTTATTTTCATAAGAAGTGCCTTATACGCATTTCCATATTATTTTGTACATCAATGTATTAGTTTTTTTGACTATACATATGGGCATACTGTCTTACATATTGCCTCATGGAAGCCCGCTCCACTATTCCCTTTTGGTACTGGTTCTTTTTTATCTATTTACCAGTGTGTTTACCTGGTGTGAAATGCACATTTTTATGATTTCATGCCTATTTGTGCAGCTTTTTTAGGTTTCACATCTCTTTTAGCACACATGCACAATATCAGGCAGTTTCTGCACTGTTTCCACGTCCGCTTACAGCGTGATTGCATTAGCAGTTTTCTTTTTAAGTACCCCTTTGTCTTCACTGCGCATGTTATCACATCCGCTGAAAGCGTGATCGTATCACTTGTTTCTAAGTATCTTTCTGTCCTCACTGCGCATGGTCAACCACAGTGCCTTTGCGGCGCCTATTTCACCGATTCTCCTCCCAGCCACGTCACTTCCCTGTATACGTTCATACACTGGAGACATTTCCCCTCCCTGCGTACACATACTGCGCACGCGCAGTATCGGGAGTTTTCTCGATCTGCGCTCACTACGCTGCACCAATTCACTTTGTAAAACACAAGGCTTCTTGTCAGACTTTGTCTGACAAGACATAATTTATGTAGTTTTATCTCTCTTTTTTCTTTTTGCTTCAGATCGTTCCCCCACTTCCGGCTCACCATCTAACCCGGAAGTGAGGTGTGGCACGCATGCCTGGAACGCACGCCGGACGGCCATTTTGGCCGATACCGGAAGTGTAGTTTTTTCAATGTGGAGCTGATTCCCATGATTACTGATACATCCCCTATATATATTAGCGTGGCTACAGTGGGGGTAACCCCCAGATGACGTCTTTTAGGACGAAACGCGTCGGGTAGGACCCCACTGTCGCCACTTTGTTACAGCGCTGTTTTATACCTTGGATTTATACGTGAGTGTATATCCTTTTATTTTAAATAAAAAGTTCGTATTCGGATTTACACTATGTGGCCCTTCCTTTCTTTTCTCCATAAACAACATCATCACTTAATCCATGGAATGCTGTTTTGAGGGATCCATCCACAGAATACCCCATCCCTTCTAGGATCCACAGGATCATCCACATCCTTGTGACTCCCCACACCTTTCAGGACCCGGGTGCTACTTGGAGGAATCCAGCAATCCGTGAGATCACAGGCATCCACAGCCACTTACCACCCAAGCCTTATCTGACCCAATTCGGCGTATGCCCTGTTGGGTCCATCTCATCTGGTAAGCCTTTTCTTCTCTCGGTGGGAGTGAGCTGATCTGCATTTTTGGGACGCTGGAATTACCTGTCTATAACATGTCCACATAAGGACTAACTACTGTCATTTTTTAGTCATAACATCCATATCAGGACTACCTACTTATGAATAGTTTTATGCATAGGTGATCCCCTTCACTGCATACCGACCAATCTATTGTCGTTTATGATATTGTTTAGCGCTACACTTTTCTGGTTTCAACATGACAATGATAATCGCTTCATTCATAGAGTTAGGAAGCCTGCCTTCCTGGAATCCCTCATTGTATACTTTTAATAGTTCGGGTAACAATGTATCCGCGTATCGCTTATATACCTCGGATGGGAGACCGTCCATTCCTGGAGATTTATTATTATGCGACTGTGCTAAGGCGGTAGGTAGATAATTCCTCCTCAGTCAGCTGCGCATCAAGCATATTGACATCCAAGGCCGACAAGCGAGGCATCTCACTTCATTCTAAAAAATCATCTATCTGTTCCCCTGTGGGTTCTACTTTAGAAGCATAGAGGGAGGCATAGAATGACTTGAAAATTTGTAGTATATTTGCAGTCTGGTGTTGAGGGGTTCCCTGCTCGTCACAAATGGCCGAAATAAGTGAGGAGGGACCTCTTTGCACGCACCATCATAGCTAGCATGTGCCCAGTTGCCTCCCCCTCCTCAAAGTGATTCTGTTGTAAGAAAAAGCATTTATTTTCAGCCAGCTGTAGCGCCAGTTGAGTGGACATGGACTGAGCCCCCAACCACGCTCTCCTTGTGTCTTCATTAGGATCGGCTATAAATCTGTCCTCTGTTTCAGTGACCTTTTCTCTTACCATTGTTTCCCATGCCTTAGTATCTGCTTTAATGCAGGTTATTATCCTGATAAATTGGCCTCTCATATATGCCTTTGCTGCATCCCATACTATGCTTCGCTTGGCGCTTCCCAGGTTATCTTTCAAAAAAAGCCATAATGAGTCCCGTATGGGGTCCTGTTCCAGGAATAAGTAAAGCCAGAAAGGGTTTAACTTCCACCCTGTCCTTTTTTTCTGTGCCAGGGAGTGAGATAGTTACCCAGAATGAGGAATGATCAGATACGTGCCTGTCACTATAATCTGATGCCGTTACCAATGGCAACATCGCATCATTGCTTAGACCCATGTCTATCCTGGACAATCCCCCATGTGAAGCTGAGTGACATGAGAATTTTTTAGTATTTGGGTGTCCGTGTCACCATATGTCTGTCAGTCCAAGCTCCCCAAGTAATCTGGCAAAGGGTGTAAGTCCCCCACCCCCCAACGGTACATGAGTGGGGGCTGGGAGTTTGTCCCATTGGTAGGTTAAGTAATTGTTGAAGTCTCCCATTGCTAGGAGTGGAGTATCAGGAAATTGGGCCACAAACCCCGCCAGACACCTGAGGACCCCGGCTGGTGGTATATACTGTATATTCCTGCTATGATGCATGATAAACCAAGGATTTTGCATAATAAAAACACGTATATCCCTCCTGGATCTATGACCTTCCGTAAGCATTGAAACTTTACATCCTGATGAATTAGAATGCTGACCCCTCTGGAATATGCAGAGTAGGTCAAGTGAAATTGGGTGTTATATATGCGGGGGCTGAAATTGGGTACCGAATCAGGAGGGAAATGGGTTTCCTGTAAGCACACAATCCCAGCCCCCACAGACTTAAGGTGTCTAAGAACCACCAATTTCTTTATTTGGTTACCAAGTCCTCTAACATTCCAGGACATAAATTTCAATTCAACCATCATAAAGAAGTCTATCTATCAATAAGAGTGATAACCACACATTTACTATATAAGAATCTTCTTGCCTCAAGGCTAACTTTACATAAGGAAAGAAGGAAACAGCATGTGTTAAACCAACATTACCATGTGCACAGGTGGACAAGTAGAGGGGGACCTTAACGTTCCGACGGAATTGGACCGTTGTGAGCTTATTGGTGGGTCAAAGCAGCAACTGGTGAGATAACATAAGTCCCTTAATAAACATAGATAAACTGTTGAAGCCAACAGGGCTCCCAGCCATACAGGCCGCTGTATATTTAGTCTCCATAGCTTATCCATGGAAGGGGGAAGGCAGTGGAAACTCCCGTTGAAATAATGGAGGAGGTTTCACCTCTGCATCTTATGTGGGATATACCGCATGGTAATGTTTCTAGTGTTCTCCTTTTTCACCCGCCTTGTCCATGGGCAACGAAAACAAGAAAAAATTCAGAATGTCAAATAGACTAAAGGGATCAACAGACCTCGAACCTGCGGTCAGTTGGCCATGAATGAAAGTCAGTGGGAAATGATAATTTCTCATCTGCCATCAGAGAAGTTATTGTACGTTCAAACCGGTGCAGGACGTTGTGACTTGGCTGCTTTAAGCACTCATTCCTCTCGGTCTAGCCATTGTGCTGCCCTGGCTGGACGATCAAAGAAGTGAGTCTCCCCCAGGGCTGCTACCCTGAGGCGTGCAGGATATAGCATTGTATATTGTACATTCAGTTCCCGGAGCCTCTTTTTCACATCGATAAATTTAGCTTGTTGCTTTTGCAGCTCTGCAGAAAAGTCTGGAAACAGAGAAATCTTGGAGTTGTCGATAGCTAGATTGCCACTCATGGTTCTAGCCTTAGACAGGATAGCGTCTCTATCTTTGTAGTTTAGCAGCTTGAAGAGAAATGGGCGTGGGTGATTGCCCGGTGGCAGAGGACGCGCTGGAACTCTGTGCGCCCTCTCTACTGCAAAAAGTGGGGTAAAGGCCTCTGTGCCAAATGTGTTTATCAGCCATTGCTCAATGAAGGTGAGAGGGTTCTTGCCCTCTGCTCATTCAGGGATGCCTATAGCATGCACGTTGTTGCATCTCATGCGATTTTCTAGATCATCTAAATGTGCTGCATGCTGGGCTGTAAGATGACAGTTGTATTGCAGGTCTCTTTGCATGGGAGTCACCTCATCCTCCATTGTGCTTAGTCTACCTTCTATGGCAGATGTGCGCTCCCGCAGTTTTTGCATATCATGGCGCACAAACAAAATTTCAGCTTTCACCCCTTTAAGTTCATCAGCCAAAGCAGTAATAGACATATTACAGGATGTCACTACAGAGAATATGTCCCTAAGAGTGGGTTCTGCCTCTTCTGTAACTGGGGATGTGCTCTGCAGCCCTGTGAATATATCCCTGGGAGTACTCACTGTGTCCCATGCATGAGATAATCTATCGGCATCCTCCAGTGGGGCTGTGTCATCTGTTTCAGATTGGCCTCCCACAACTTCTCCTTGTGCAGCTGATGATGACTGAGGATCTTTAGGCAGTTTTCCACCATAGAGAAGTTTCTGTGCTGCCTCTTTATATTTCTCTTTAGATGATCTCTGTGCCCAGGCGCCATCTTGGCTGTATTCCTCCATGAGGCTTCTTTATTCCGCTTTGTCATGTCAGGATTTGCAGTTAGAAAGCGGCGGTTCGGGTCGCGATCGTGTCCGGATCGGTTCCGATCCATGAGAGTCTGAGATGGACCTTTATAATGTTCTGCAGGATGTTTTATCCGGATTCTCGGCGGAGCAGGAGAAAGATGCAACCATCTACATCTGCCGCTAAGCCACGCCCCCTCTGTCATGGCATTTCTGCCTCAGGGTTTCTGCCCCAGGATTTCTGTCATTGGATTTCTGTCTCAGCGTTTCTCCCCCAGGATTTCTGTCATGGCATTTCTGCCTCAGCGTTTCTGCTCCAGGATTTCTCTCATTGCATTCTGCCTCAGCGTTTCAGTCTCAGCGTTCTGTCATAGCGTTTCTGCCCCAGGATTCCTGTCATTGCATTCTTCCTCAGCGTTTCAGTCTCAGCGTTCTGTTATAGCGTTTCTACCCCAGGATTTCTGTCATGGCATTTCTGCCTCAGCGTTTCTCCCCCAGGATTTCTGTCATTGCATTTCTGCCTCATCGTTTCAGTCTCAGCGTTTCTGTCATAGCATTCTGCCTGAGCATTTCTGTCACAGCGTTCTGCCCCAGCATTTCTGTCACAGCGTTCTGCCCCAGCATTTCTGTCACAGCGTTCTGCCCCAGCATTTCTGTCACAGTGTTCTGCCCCAGCATTTCTGTCACAGTGTTCTGCCCCAGCATTTCTGTCCCAGTGTTCTGCCCCAGCATTTCTGTCAGTGTTCTGCCCCAGCATTTCTTTCACAGTGTTCTGCTCCAACATTTCTGTCACAGCGGTCTGCCCCAGCATTTCTGTCATTACGTTTCTGCCTCAGCATTTCTGTCATAGCGTTCAGTTTCAGCATTTCCGTCCTTGCGTTTCTGCCCCAGGATTTCTGTCATAGTGTTTCTGCCTCGGCGTTCAACCTCAGCGTTTCTCAGAGGGGCATTGTTGTTCAGTCACGGCACATAGTCCGGTAGCTTTTTTTCATCTTCGTTGGTTGTCATGTCTCATCATGTCTTTGTTCATGTTGTACCTGGGTCAGTTAGCTCGGGCTCACATGTCGGGATCTGTCACGTCTACAGATCCATAAGGGCTGAGGTTTCGTTTGATAATGATTGTTGGCCACAATCTTCTCGCCCGTATACCATACGTCATACGATGCACGTTCATTCACCATACCTGTATGATCACCCACCATGGTCTGTGGGTACACTAGCCCTGAGTTTTCAGTTTAATTACCTGTCTGCAGGTTACTCAAGCTCACTTACTACTTATACGAGGGGGGGGGCCATCAGGTTCATTTACGCGCAGTGGTCTTCACATTTCTGGTCATGTTCTCATACTCAGGTAGGCACAGAGGGGCGTTGTTGTTGTCATGTCTGGTTGTCTGTCATTTCTCTAGTTTGTGTTCTCAGGTTGGGCTGTATTGGCATCATACTGATATTAACCATGCTTGCACTCACTCTCATCAGTCCTGCCCGTTGTTAGGGCTAGTTGTTTGGTGCAGATGTCGTTTCGCCACTGGGCGCACCCTTGGGTCGGAAGCAGTCGTCAATTTTCTTTCAGTTGACGTCCTGTTGCATAGAGACCCTGGTTACCGCCCAGGAATTTATAGTCTCTCTCAGGGTGTGTGCTGAGCCACGTCCCCTTGACGGTTCTTAACTGGTAGGTTTGGGGAAATGTTGTCATGTTTCTTGATTCCACACTCGGCTCTGATATCTTGTCTAGGATGTTGCCTAGAGAACTGCTCAGGGACATCAGTCCAGTCCTCTTTTCTGATCCCCAGCCTGTTCCAGGTAGGGGGGCTTCAGTCACTTTGGGTATGACTGTATCATGCCATGGGACTTATTTCCCTGGGATGTAGTCTGGCCCTCCTTCCTCGGTTCGGGATTCAGACTCGGTCATCAGGTCATATGCTGAAGCACGACCCGTTCAAATCAAGTGGGACCAGTGTTCTGGGTCTGGCATGGTTTCTCCATGTTGACGATGCTTATTGCCATAGCGCATGGGCCTTATCCGCCTACTCCATCACTTATCCAGCATGTGAACTCCTGCCAGTTGTCCTTTTGCACTCACCCTCTCACTTCCCCATACCAATATGGGTAGGCCAGGGGTTGGGGGCATTTCACAGAGCTACTTCACTGGTGTCCGTGTGAAGTATTTCGTTCTTCACGGCCATCATTTGCAGGGACTCCTTGGGCCAGTCCTTGCTCACTTTCCCCCACGTATCCTCTCATTCACAAGCAGTTCATTCTGATGTCTGGGTTGTCTCGGGCATCAGGCTCTTCCAATCTTTCATGAGACGTTTACTTGGGTTCTGGGTAGCTTCGCAGGTTCTATAGGGGGTTCCTTCTCATCACCAAGTCAGGAGTCGGTGGGTTCCTCCTGTCATGGTGGATACTTACCGGATACATACTGTTACCATCCGGGAGCACGCTACTCCACTTGATGGATTGTTACCTTCCCTTCTTCACCTAAATTTGGTGTATTTTTGCCCTCTTTTCAGGCATACTGACCAGTCAGGCCAAGGCACACCTCAGGCCTTGGTTATTAGGAGAATCGCATTTCACACTTAGACTCTGACTACAATTGCATTATAATAGGTGGTCTAAAATGTTCACAGTTAGGGTCAATATTGCAACTAAAGTTACATACTTTACATACTATGTACCTTTAATATTACCTTGAAGTCAATAACAGCTAGAGATAATCGTTTGAAAAATTAAATATTGGGTTCCAGCATTTAGATCATTTTGCAATCATTAAACTTGGGTATGGTTGTAAAAGCAGTGTATTAGCTGGTCTGTAATTTTTTTTTACATATGTTTTTAAATACTTTTTTAATAGTAATTAAACAGTAATTAGAAATGCATAAATTATCCTTCAGAAACAGTTTTTAAAGCATTTGCTCAAGCAGCCTTTGGGTTCCTCTGTGCCATTTGCCTGATGTTCCAGTCTCATTGTTTTATTCACAATAACCTGATCCCCCTTCCTCAGGACTACACCTCCCATAATTTAAAGCACCACCATGCACACATGGCTCTTGCAAGCCATTCTCATTCAGAGGCACAGGGGTATGTCTTAGTGAATCTATTATTCTCAGGCTGCCTGTGCCTTTTGGCCCAGGCAGAATATTTGCATTAGTAAGTGCTGGATTTTTGGGGATACGCATGAAAGAGTGGCCCTAGTGGGACTCCATAGAAAGCCCAGGAGCCACCCTTGCAACACAAATCGGGGCTAGCAAATAGTGGACAGGGTGAACAGAAACATAAGAAAAAGCAGCAGACAATGCAGTACCTTTTTTAAGGTGACAATGTTCCCAGTGCTTCTGTATTGTCACCCTGTCTCACATACCGTAGTTCTATGCTAAGAACGTTCTCCAAACTACTTTTAGGTATGAAGGATAATCCGATAAAGCCGAATTAAGTCAATGGAAGCCAAAACTTTCAAATTCATTCTGGCCATTTTGAAGGCTAATAGATGAGTGATTGCCAAATGAAGGGCATGAGAAGCTGGGCACTGCCCAAAGAGACATACTAATGCAAAAGAAAAACCCCAAAACATCCATTCTGCAGGGAACAGATCTTTTAATAATGCAACTTTAGCAGAGGCAGAGGTACAAAGGCATACTTTTTATTCATTCAAGTACTGTCCTTGGTGATTTTTTCAGTAAAAAAAGTGGAAGTTCAGGCAAAACCTAACTAGCGCTAAACCTGCTCTTTGCCACACCCTAAACCTAATTTATCTAACCCTGTAAAGCAAAAATGACTATACTTACCTATTCTGCTGCTGATCGGGTCAGATCCCAGCATCAGCTGTCAGCGGCGGCTTCAGTGTGGAGGCGGGTACAGGAGAGGCAGCCGATAACAGAAGCCCCATAGTAAGTGTATTGGTGACATCACTTACCAGGCATTTCACAGCCATTGTTGGTCCTCTCCCACACACAGGTTCTGCCACTGGAAACTGGACCGGATCAGCTGCAGAATAGGTAAGTACTATGGTTTTTGCTTTACAGGGTTAAATAGATTAGGTTTAGAATGTGGCAAAGAGCAGGTTTAGAGTTAGTTAGTTTCTGCTTGGACTTACATTTTAAAATGACACAAGCCTTATTTTTCTGAAAATAATCTATACACATCCACTTTTTGATGGCGCTGTTATCTGATTTTCAATAAATTGTTTGTTACCATAGTTTCTTCCATCTTGTAAAGTCCCCCATGAGCTCCTAAACCTGTTTGTTTGGAAAAAAACATGTTAGTTGCTGTCATGTGCATTGCTCTATGCATCCTACAAAGCCAATACTACATTGTCAATAGATCCTAGTCCATCTCAGGAGTGAGCAAAAGAGGGTGACTATGTTCCTACATATAGTGGGACCATGGAGAATGAATGTAGCCACCCTTTAACAACAGGAATCCAGATCACAGTAGCAAAAACAAACATCCTACTGCTAGCTGGGGAGCTGTCATTCAGGGTGCGTCTCCGTTGGTGGGAGTGGGCGTGTCAATGGGTTGGCATATTCTTTGTTTTGTTCCATCAGCAGGCATCATTCATCATGATTGATGTGAATCTACATCACTGGATGACATGAATAATGATAGATTTACAATTTGGTTAAGTAAATAAAGGACTTTATTAAAGGTGTGTGTGTGTGTGTGTGTCACTATAATTTTTTTGTGAATAAATTCCAAGGGGTAATATGTATCATTTAGTCATTCACAATGGGGAATCTGGGGGCCCAATTATTTTATTGTGAGTTTCCAGATTCTGACAAGTTTTTCTGCCACCAACTCTCACATTCACTGGGCTGGAAATGTGCGGAAGATGCACTTGTCTATGGTACATTTGATTTTAAAGGGTACCCCATGCAAAAAAAAAAAATAGATGTAGGTTTCTTTAAAATCTATACCATACCCTTATCTGAGCAGGCAGACTGGGTGGCTATGCAAATGGGGACAGCAGCCATGCACCCCTTTCTTTGGAACCATATCAAGCCACATGCCTTCAACAAGGCCCTCCCTGGAAAAGCACCTTGTCGCCGTTGTGGGTGATGGTCTTATCAAAATTTGGAATCCCCTTTAAATTAAATGGGCCTCAAAACACCAGCCCCTCCTCCCACGTGAATGAGTTAGGAGTACATAGTTCCCCTGGTTAAATAAGCACACGCACCTTTGACAAAGTCCTTTTTTTAAAAAAAAAGGTCTGTGATGTAAATCCACCCTTAATTAAATTCTCCAATGATGCAAATTCTCCTCAATCATGATGAACGACAATGCCAATGACCCGTTTACAAAAAATGATGATCGCACATGTGATCCAATCTGTGGAAATTCTGTTTTGCAACTGACAGCTCCAGCTTGACTGTAAACAAAAGGATAGAGTGCTGTTTAACATTATTGACTGAATATTCCCATATTTGGTGAATTAAATCTCCTGGGATGCCCTCTGGCTTGTTTACATCTCAAAAGGCAGCAAGATAGTGGTTGCCAAGATGCCTTTGGCTGCCAACATTTTAGCAACCAATAACACTGTACAGTCTGCACAACAGGCATTGATTTTTGGTGGTAGAAATATTGCCAATAAATTAATGACTTCCTGCTGCAGAAGCAGCAGGAAGTTCAGGCTGGTGATTCAGTCAAATTGTTTGGTCGGTCCTCTTGATCTGCAACACTGTAAGTGTATTTTTAAGAGTATTTTAAACAAAATTTTGTTGTACTACACCATGAGAGGCATCTATTTTTCTTCCTTGTTCCCTGCATGAGTTACATCTGATTATACACTGGCTGATGTGTTACCCCGTGTTGACGCCCCAGTCTGGCATAAGGACCATTGAGAGTGGTATTTCCACACAAAAAACCCGCTATTTATGACCACCTGTAATATGAGTAATATGAGTTTGGTGAGTAGGATGTGTACCTAAGTGTTGGTGAAAGAAGACACGGCACATATTCACAAAACAGTGGTATGGGATTTGTGAGGACATTCACTTACACTGGATGGGAGTCACCTGATTGCTGTCTAAGGACATTACACCCCTTTTTCTATGTTTTATGTTTTTTAAGCTTTTTATGGTTTATATAACAATTTGGATTGGCTGGTTGATGGTCACTTCACTGTTATAATAATTTACATTTGTTTGATTTGTTTTCATGTGAAGGATATATTGAAAGTGAAGCCGGTGTATATGAACAGGCCAGATATTTTAGGGAGCAGGTAGTGGGACCCCAGTCGTGGTGGTCAGTTGCTGTGGGTTCTTTAAGGTATCAGGGGTAATTCCAAGTACTGAAACTGTACTTGACAGTGTTGGCAATCAGAGGGGCTTTGTAGACAATAAGGATGGGAGAACAGTTAAGCCGAGCATATGTTCAGGCGAACTTTCATTGTTCAGTCGTTCGGCTGTTTGTTCGCCCCCCCGAACCAACCACAATGCATTGTGGCACTGAACAGTGCATTGCAAGCCCTGATTGGTTGAAGCAGTGAAAGCGTCAGCCAATCAGGGCACAGAGCACTGTCAGAGTCATGATTGGACACTGTCATCATGACTTTATCCAATCATGGCTCATTCCTGCCCCACAGTATAAAA
This sequence comes from Aquarana catesbeiana, assembly GCF_042186555.1. Taxonomy (NCBI): domain Eukaryota; kingdom Metazoa; phylum Chordata; class Amphibia; order Anura; family Ranidae; genus Aquarana; species Aquarana catesbeiana. The sequence continues at coordinate 431,999,375 of NC_133328.1, forward strand.
GTATTCTTTCAATGGCAGCCATTTTCAGTATGATTTTGGCATGGAGAGAGAGAACAGGGCTCTGTTCAGTGCTTATGGTTAGTTAGTGTGCTATACTGTGCTATTTTGCTTCAATTGTCAGTGTACAATATTAGTGTGAGTGTAGTGAGGAGGACCATCATTCAGCTTTGTATAGTGTGCAGCTAGAGTAGGGACAGCTCAGATAGTTTCACTGTAATGTAGTGAGACCGTGTCATTCATACATACATTTTTATATTGTAGGGACAGTTCATATAGTTTCAGTGTAGTGTAGTGAGACTGTGTCAGTAATCTTTACATTAGTGTATAGCGTATAGGAACAGTTCAGATAGCATCAGTGTAGTGACACTTGAACACTGTCTATTTGATTGCGTTACTGCCAGTTTAACGCCATTTACTTCTGTGTGTGTTACTGCCAGTTTAACGTTATATAGTTTTGTGTGCGTTACTGCCAGTTTAACACCATATAGTTCTCTGTGCGTTACTGGCAGTTTAACGCCATATAGTTCTGTGTGCGTTACTGCCAGTTTAACGCCATATAGTTCTGTGTGTATTACTGCCAGTTTAACGCCATATAGTTTTGCATGTGTTACTGCCAGTTTAACGCCATATAGTTCTGTGTGTGTTACTGCCAGTTTAATGCCATATAGTTCTGTGTGCTTTACTGCCAGTTTAACGCCATATAGTTCTGTGTGCATTACTGCCATTTTGACGCCATATAGTTCTGTGTGCTTTACTGCCAGTTTTAACATCCTATAGTTCTGTGTGCGTTACTGCCAGTTTAACGCCATATAGTTTTATATGCGTTACTGCCAGTTTAACGCCATATAGTTCTGTGTGCGTTACTGCCAGTTTAACGCCATTTACAGCTGTGTGCGTTACTGGCAGTTTAATGCCATTTACTTCTGTGTGCGTTACTGTCAGTTTAACGTCATATAGTTTGGTGTGCATTACTGCCAGTTTAACGCCATATAATTCTGTGTGCGTTACTGCCAGTTTAATGCCATTTAGTTCTGTGTGTGTACTGCCAGTTTAATGGCACATAGTTCTGTGCGTCACAGTGCATTCGCTACATTATGTTGCAGTATATTATAGTGTATCCGTGGAGTGTCTGTGTAGTGTGAGTACTCAAATTAAAGTGCACTAAACACCTCTTTACATTGATTAAAGTTCATCTACATACAGATTTCAATTTCTTCTTTACATTTTCTTATAAGTACCACCCCTCTCTCCCAATAATGTCTGGGAGGACAGGGAGAGGCAGACATTCCCTTGGCACTGTAAGGGGGCCAGCAACAAATGTGTCCACAGGCAAAGGTGGACACGGTGGTCAGTCCTCAGGCAGGGCATCATTTCCTCTGTTTAGTGAGTTTGCCCATGCTATCCAGCCACAGCATGCAGAGAAGGTGGTGGACTGGCTTACTAAACCTTCCTCATTCTCCTCATCCTCTGACATGCAAGCAGAGACATATGTGCAGTCCCCTTCAGTTGCCTCCTTGTCTACATCTATTTCTGCCATAGCCCCAACATCAGCCATTGAGGAGTCAGCTGAGTTATTTGACCACAGCATCAGCCACTTGCTCCTTGATGATGCCCAGCCATTACTGGATTCAGATGTTGGTTCTGGGGTTGAGGATGACAGGAATATGAGACTAGAGAGAGAGGGAGGAACACTGGTGGGCAAATTGACATTCATGTTCCCTCAGCCTCAGCATATTGCCAAGTTGTCTCCAGTGGCAATGATGAAGATGGAGGAGATGGAGATGATGATGATGATGATGAGGTCACTGATGCAACTTGGGTGCCAGATAGAGCAGAGGAAGAAACTGAATGTGTGGTGGCACAACCCCAAGGAGGCCAAGATCAAGAAAGAGTAGAGAGCAGCCACCCCATCCTATCACATTCTGCAGCTGTTATCTCCCGGCCCTCTCCCCGAAGCTCAGCTGTCTGGGCCTTTTTCAGCACATCTGCAGCAGATCGCACTGTTGCTATCGTCAAACTGTGTTTTAGGCACATCAAACGTGGCATTTAACATCCAACCACACAGCCCGTTGGCAAGAGCACCTAAAAGCCACACAAAAGGGGCAAAAATCTGTCCCTCCTCCTCCTCACCCACTTCAGTCTGCCCCTGCTATACTGAGTCATTACCTCTCAGCAGCCTCCACTGACAGGGATGATGGTATAGCACAGGGTGTCCCAGGTCCTAGCAGCACATCTGCCAGCAGCACACCACCAGATCTAGACTGTAGCCGGCGAATTTCTCTGTCCCATCTGCTGCAGCGGAAAAAAAAATACAGTCCCTGCCACCCACATGCCCAGCGTCTTAATACAAGCTTGCCAAAGCTGTTGGCTCTCAAACTTCTGCCTTTCAGTCTGGTGGATTCTGCCCCCTTCCGTGAATTCGCACAATGTGCTGTACCACAATGGCAGTTTCCCAGTCGCTACTACTTGTTACATAAGGCCGTCTCTACCATCACGTGGAAGGGAATGTTCTGGTATCGTTGGGCAAGGCAGTCAGCTGTAAAATCCTTACTGCTGACACGTGGTCCAGCAAGCATGGGCAGAGACAATATATTTCATTCACAGCACACTGGCTAACGCTGCTTGCAACTCGAAAGGATGCAGGACAGGGCTCGGTGCTGCAGCTTGTTGTGCCCCCATGTCTCCATACAGCTGGTCGTGATGATGCCAGACCTGTGAGCTCTACCCCCTCCTCCTCCACCACCTCCATGCCCTCCTCTGCAGAATTATCCTATGAACATCACGTACCCCCTAAGTATTCAAAGGGCTATTCCATGAGTCAGGCTAAAAGGTGCCATGCAGTGCTTCAACTGGTGTGTATAGGGGACAGGAACCACACCGGAACAGAGATTCTTGCAGCTCTGCAGGAACAGGCCCAAAGGTGGTTCACACCATGCCTGCTGGAGCCAGGAGTGGTGGTGTGTGATAATGGCTCCAACCTCCTGTCCCCCCTCAGACAGGGAAAGTTGACACATGTGCCATGCCTGGCACATGTCCTTATTTGGTGGTGCAGTGTTTCCTAAATACGTACACAGGGTTAAAGCTAAAGCTGGCCAGAAGAGTCTGTAGCCATTTCAAGCAGTCATACTATACACAGCCAGTGCTTGGTTGGCTGAAATTCAGTGGGAATTTCACCTACCCGTAAACCGCCTTATTTGTGACATGCCCACTAGGTGGAACTCGACTTTGGCAATGCTGCAGTGGCTTTTTTGGCAATACATGCAGCAGAGGGCCGTCAATGAGTACCTCTGTGAGTACGGCACGATGACAGGCTCAGGCCGCCTCTGCTTTTTTTCCCCATGCCAATGGCTGATCATTAAGGATGCATGCACTGTATTGTCACCATTTGAGGGGGCCACAAGGATGGTGAGCCGTGACAGTGCATGCATCAGTGACACAATCCCTGTTGTATTCCTGCTGGAGCAGACTCTGCGTGGCATTATGGACAGGGCACTGGAGGCAGAGCAGCAGGAGTAGGAGGAGGACTTCCTTTCCTCTCAAGGCCCACTTTATCCAGACACCATCACCGTCATAGAACATACAAGAGGAGAGAGGGGAGGAGGATGAGGAGGAGGATTCTGGCACTTTCATAGGCTTCGAAGAAGAGGAAGACATCTGTAAACAATGGCTTTCCAACCCCAGGACCCTTGGGAGTAGTACGTGGCTGGGAGGAGGAAGTTCCAGATGCTGTCACCATGAGTGACCCCGAGGAGTCTGCTTCTCAAGCCTCGGAAAATTTGAGGCGCATGTGCAACCTCATTCTTCAAACCCTGTGAAAGGACCCAAGAATACATGGCATAAAGGAGAAGGATGAGTACTGGTTGGTAACCCTCCTTGACCACCGTTATAAGGGGCAGGTCTCAGAACTCATCTCCACAGAGAGTGCAGAGGATAAAATCTCTTGAGTACATGTTAAAGAGGATTTTATTAAACGTTTTTCCTGGCTCCAGTAGGTTACAGTGTCATGTAGTTTTGAATCTTCTGTTGGTCAAGAGAGGAGCGTTGGAGAAGGCATCCGCCTAAGTGAGGCATTTCGGAATTTTTTTAGCCCTCGCCGCCCAGGGCTGTCAGCTTCCACATCCCATCGGCAGCGTCTGCATCACATGGTGGATGATTACCTCGGGACCAAAACAGAGATGGAGAGCTTTCCAGCTGACAATCCACTGACTTACTGGGTCATGAGAATAGACCACTGGCCAGAACTTGCCCAGTTTGCTACTGAGTTGTTGGGCTGCCCTGCATCCAGCGTGCTTTCAGAACGGGCATTCAGTGCTCCAGGAGGTTTCATTACTGTTCATAGAACGCAACTGTCCACAGACTCTGTGAACCGTTTGAATTTTATAAAAATGAAGCAGTCCTGGATTACCAGCTATGAAGCCCCTGATGCCGATGTCACTGATTAAGTCTTTTTGGGATGTGGAATCTTTGCAGGACTTCGAGGCTGCCAAGCATTGAGGGTGTTCAATCATTTTATCTGGAAGAATGATTTTGGTTTAGGTTTCATGGGCACAAATAACACCCAAAGACCAATTTTCGAGCACCTGTTTGACAGGTGCATGTCACTGCAATTTTGTTTGCCTTCATCAAAAGTGCCTCTATAGGGTTACGGTGGAAAGGCACCCTTGACACCCAAAGAGTAATTTTCCTCCACCTGTTTGACAGGTGCTTATCATTGCAATTTGTTCAGCAAGGCCAATTCTTGCTTTCATCAAGAGTACCTCTATAGGGTTACGGTGGGAAGGTGCCACCGACACACAAAGACCAATTTTTCTGCACCTGTTTGACAGGTGCATATCATTGCAATTTTTTACAGCAAGGCCAGTTCTTGCCTTCATCAAGAGCACCTCTATAGTGTTATGGTGGGAAGGTGCCCCTGACACCCAAAGAGCAATTTTTCTGCACCTGTTTGACAGGTGCATATCATTGCAATTTTTTACAGCAGGGCCAATTCTTGCTTTCATCAAGATTACCTCTATACTGTTACGGTGGGAAGGCGCCACTGACACCCAAAGACTAATTTTTATGCACCCGTTACTTCTATCCAAAGTAAAAATGTATCCAAAAAGTCTCTGATCTTGTTTCCAGTGCACTACATTGTGGCCTCATCATACACACTGGCTCCCCAGCTGTTGCTGAGCAAAATAAAGGCAGCTTGCAGAGTAAATGTCATTTTTTTGGGCTTTATAAATGCAATTATTGCTGCAGCAGATTCTAGACATGGTACAAATTGGCCACTTTGCAGGTAAACTAAGGGAACCCCCCAGGCACTATATTGGAAGGATTTTTTATGCTTTCACTTTAAAAATCAAAAAATCACTGCTCATTTAGAAATGATGTTTTTCACAAACTTTTTTTTTCTTGATACCTGTCCGCCAGGGCAGGACCTGGACCCCTATAACCATTGTATGCCCAGTTACTTGCATATAATCACTTTTGATTTTTTGACGTTCAGGGCCCATTGACTTTAATGGGGTTCGATATTTGGGTCCAAACTGTCACGGTATTTGAAAGTTCTGGTGTGAACCGAAAAGGGGGTCAGTTTGGCCCATCCCTAGTAGACAAGCAGCTCACATACATGACGTTGCTGACAGGATCAATTAAAATAGTGGCTCCCAACATTTTCGTAAATTTGCATACAGTGTCCTGTCTGTAAAATTCCTGCCCACAATGGACACCTAACCCACATACAAACCCATGACAAGATAAGATATGGAAAAGTACAGTATTCTTTCCTGCAAAAAAAGTTAATCTAAATGCAAATGTAGACAAATGGCTATTCTAATAATTTCTCATGTGTTTTGTGAGAATTTCTCTGTTGATTGTCTGAAAATAGACAATACTTACTAACAAGGAATATTTATATGAAACAATCTGCACAATCACACTCTATATGCGGTGACCAAAAAATTAAAATATAACTAAAAGATAAAGCTTTTTTTTTAGTTTTGTACAGAGTGCAGAGGGATTAGACCCCCTGTCAGTTTTTTTTTTGCTGTTTGTGCCCCTGTTAAGGAGATTCGCACACTCTGTTTGTCCTGTTTACCATTATCATTGAAAGTGAAAGTTAAAAAAAAAAAAAAAACTAAATTTTTGAGTTGTCCCCACAAAAGTAATAGAAGGGAAATCTTAAAATGAGGACACTAGGTCTGGTGAGCTGGGGGTCCCCAAAAAATTACTTTAATTTGCAGAGATATCCTCTCACTTCCTGTTTGGCTATGGGACAAGAAGTGAAGGGAAATCTCCGCAATGGGACAGAGATGGCGAAAAAAAATCTGACAGGGGTCCATTAACCAGTTCTAAAATGAATATGTTGATAATGATCAAATCTTCTTTGTGAGTGTCACCTTGCATGCATACAGTCTATGTGGAAATGGACGCTCACCTCCTTCAATGACCTCTTTGTACAAATGAGGTGAAACAAGCACTCAGAGATGTCTCCTGCTGGGGCTCAAACCCTTAATAACCTGTAGCATATGGACAGCTGTTGGCAGTTATCACAAAGCTCCCTCCTCATACCAGTTTTTGGCATATACAATGCATAATATGGGAAACAAATAGTGCTCTCTGTATATCCTCAATTACAGTATCAGTGACCAGATAGCATGTAAACACTCGCATTCAGTGAAAGCCCAAGAGGTGCCAAAACCATGCTAAGATGTTTTCCTTATCCTAAAATGTACCCAAGCCTGCAGACACCACATGAAAAAATGACTGCTCACCTCCTTCCAAGACTTCCCAATCACACAAGAGTGACATTTTTGCATACAACTATATGCTGAGTGGCTCTCATGTTCTTCCCCTTTCTACTCATATATTCTTCAGATCTTTATATTTTCTATCATTTGTCCTGCTAATGTGTTGTTTCAATTGTTGTACTGCTTCCCTTTTTGACCTTCTGTAAGGGCTCTTGAGTAATTCCACATGATAACTAACACTTTGATGAGTTCATTATTGTACTTCTTGCATGCATCTTCTACAGATTTTTAAGCTTGTTGTCCTTGATGATGTGAGTGGCAAATGGCTAATATGTATATTGTGGAATATGTACTTCATCCTTCAAATAACAAAAGGCCTGTGCTAAAGGAAAAGTTTGGACTTGGAAAAAAACAAACATACATACTCACCTTAATGATGTAGCATCGTTGTGATGCTGTCCCATGTCGGCTCTAAGACCAAGAACTGATGGAACACGTGACTACCGATCGCTCAGTTTTCCTTCTTCTTGGAGCGTAGAGTGCTGACTGTCAGTCACTACTGTCCGTTTGGCTCCTCCGGTGCTCACTGGAACGCCGGGCTGGAGAGGGGACAGGTGCAGCTGGATCTCAACCATGCGCTGGAGCCATCTGTCAATCAGGCAACTGGGTGGATCCCATCAATATGGTTTGGATCCTTCCAGAGCCTGGAGCTATTCTGCGATGTCAGGTGATAGGCTTTAGAACACTGTTGTCTGATACTGGGGACACAGGAGAGCAAAAGTAAGTGCTGTCCTGTTACCCAGAAGAGAAATATGTCCAAAAATGCTTTGCCCATACTACTCAACAATTTAATTTTTTTTTTTTTTAGTGTCTTTTTTCATTATGTGAACTTTGTTCTTATCTGCTTTGTTACTTGATTAATCCTTTAAATAAGCATTCAAACAAAAAAGAAAATAGACATAATGACGGGAGACAATGTTGGTATTGGGTTTTGTAAGATGCATGATTTGTTTCTAGAAATCTTCATTAAAGTGCTAAGTAATATGAGCTGTCAAAACACCTCATATTTCTAGCCTGCTAGCTTTAAAATAACGGAGGTTTTATTAAGATTTCCTGAAATCTAACAAATCCTTGACACAGAAACTTCAGTTTTGACAGCTACAATGTTTTGCTTGACTAAGTGCATACAAATTCAGATAATTTAATGATGAACTAAAGTCCCTGAAGAAGTTGAAAGAACTGTAAAATATTCATTTTTATAGCCAGAGCGTTATTAATATATACTGAAAGTGAGGTCTTTCTAATTTTGAGTATTTACAGTGTATTGCCTGTTACAAATGTCCAGTTAAAGCTCATTTGACACTATGATGGTATGCCCTATTACACACTATGGATTGATGCATTCAAATGCAATGACATATTGCACATGTTAATAAATATTCCATGTGGTATTATCACCTGCTATGGTATCTGATAGCATGCAATCACACAATCACAATCTTTACTTCTGGCAAGGCTGCTCCTCCATAGATTCAGTGTAGTGAGTGTTGTCACTCTAGGACAGGAAGTGTGTTACTGACAGGATCATCAGGTGAAAATAAAGCAAGAAACCTAAAAAAAGAAAACAAATGCATTTACAACATCTAAGGAACGATAAGCTGCCTTATATTACATTTTTGATTTTGAGTTTAATAACACGAAAAGGTTTGAATTTATACAGTAAGTGCCTGAAATTTCTGTCTGGCGAATACCAAATTCTCATTTCTTCCACTAAATTTAAAAGCAAAGCACTTTAGCTGTAGCTAAAATGTAAAAAAAGCTAAAAGCTTTACATTTTCATCTGGTACAGACAGGCGAAGATCAAGTAGTATCCAGGTCAAACATGTACTTGTTATGCTTAGGAGCAATTCTGGGCTTGTTTTTAACATTGTTTCTTAGAGATTCAAGCTCAATACTATAAGGGGCCATGCACAATGGCTTAAAAAACGCTGCTTCTAGAGGAGTTTCGAAGCAGCTCAATGTTATCCTATATGTCCATGCACATTGGGATGTTTAGAGGCCTATTTTAAGCTCAACGTTTACAGGCAGAAAAAAACCCCGCCTGGTTTGTATTTTTAATTGGAGTATCCCGACTGAAAAAATGTTAAACACTCCTAAGTGCACCTAAATACGTGTACAAAAATGCTTTAAATTAGGGGGTTTTTTTTCTGCCAAAGAAACTGGCATTTTTTAAGCCCAGTGTGCATGGAGCCTAATGCCGCGTACACACGGTCAGCATTTCCGACAACAAATGTTCGATTTGAGCTTGTTGACGGAAATCCGACCGTGTGTAGGCTCCATTGGACATTTATTGTCGGAATTTCCAACAACAAAAATTTGAGAGCTGGTTCTCAAATTTTCCGACAACAAAATCCATTGTCGGAAATTCCGAGCATGTGTACACAATTCCGACACACAAAATTCCACGCATGCTTGGAATCAAGCAGAAGAACCGCACTGGCTATTGAACTTCATTTTTCTCGGCTCGTCGTATGTATTGTACGTCACCGCGTTCGTGACGTTCGGAATTTCCGACAACATTTGTGCGACCGTGTGTATGCAAGAAAAGTTTAAGCCAACATCTGTCGGAAATAAATCCAGGATTTTGTTGTCGGAATGTCCGATCGTGTGTACGCAGCATAACAGTTTTGTCTATTATCCTTGTAGCTGGTAAGTGCGACCACCCCCTGCTTTATTGATGCCAGCCTGTGTTTCACTCAGTATCGGACTCGTGTTTCAAGAGTTAGGGCCCAGAAATTGATCGTTGCTCAAAATATTATTTTACTGCTGGAAGGGCCTGGGTTTTTCTGTGCTTCCAGTACCCCCCGGAAGAGCTGTCAAAATTTGTAGTATACATTTACAACCAACCTGACAGTATGCAGGGAGCACTGATTTTGAGTAAGTGTTATTTTGTTATATATATATATATTCTTCTGAGTTTATTATTTATTACACTCAGATAGGTAAGGCTACTAGAAAGGGGGGTGGGGGTGTGGGGGGTCTGTACTGAGGGAAGGGTAGCCATACTGAGGAGGTTTCGGTGAGGGATTTGTACTGGAAGGGGTGGGGGGGGGCTCTATTAAGGGATTTGTGCTGGAGGGATGCATCTGTTCTGGGGGGGTCCATTTCTGCTGATGGGGGTCTATGTGTGCTGGGGGGTCCTTATGTACTGAGGGTTCTGTGCTGAGGGGGGTTCATTTGTACTGAGGGGTCTGCACTAGGGGATCCATTTGTACTGAGGGATCTGCTGGGGGGGCTGTCTTTACTGAGGGGTGTGCTGGGGGTCATCTGTGCTGGGGGGTTCGTCTGTACTGAGGGGTCTGCCTGTATTGAGGGGTCTCTGGTGGGTTCCTCTGTGTTGAGGGGGTCTGTGCTGTAGGGCCTGTGCTGGATGGGTTGGTCTATGCTGAATGATCTTTGCTGAGTGGATTGGTCTGCTTTGAGGGGACTGTGCTGAAGGGGTCAGTCTGTGCTGTATTGGAGGTCAGTCTGGGAGGGGAATATTTACTGAAGGGTTTGTACTAGTGGATGTGTACTGAGGATGTTGGCTGGGAGGGAATATGTTAAGGTAGATCTGTACTGTGGGGGAATATGAGCTTGGGGGGTTGATTTGTACTGCGAAGAGAGGGTAATTTGGGTTGTGCTCTGTAAAGCGACCTTTATCAAAACTGGTGAAGACAGAATTTGGAGCAGCTGTGTATGGCAGCTGATAAGCTTGGAACTTTCATTTTCAAAGCTTAACTGAACAAGCTGAAGATAGAAGCTGATTGGTTGTCATGCACTGCTGCTCCAGATTCTATCTGCTCCAGTTCTAAATTCCCCTTACTGTGTTTTACATTTCATACTCCTGACCACTGCACATTAAGTATATTACTCCTGAAGTTCTTCTGTAAGGTAGGCCGTGTGTAGAAAATCATATGTAATATAACAGTTTAAGTTTTTTAAAATGAGTGTACTGAGGTTTGTATAGGCGTCTGTTGCACTCTTGTTTGTGGCTTTGTCATTAAAGCATGTACTGTGACATTTGTGTTGAGTATAGGGAGGTTGTATTTAAAGTGGTTGTATACCCATTTTTAAAATTTGATATTAGGTTTATGTGTTAACAATCATTTGGATTAAATATTATATTTGCTTTCAATATCATTTGTTCACATATCTATTGTATTTATATTCCATCCCCTTTCCTGCTACTTTGTCATATATTGAAGTTGTGATGCATCTACCACCCTATTTCTACTACTTGGTAATGTGGTACTCTTGAAACATATTCATTATCTATAAACACAGAAACTCATATCGGTTAGGGGGGATTTACACTGACCACCAATGTAAAGGGGGATTTACACTGACCACCAGTGTAAGGGCAATTCTGCACTTACCACCAATGTAAAGGGAAATGTACACTGATCACCAATGTGATCAGTACAAATCTCCTCGATAATGGTTGTCAGTGTAAATTCCCCCTTTACATGGAGGTCATTGTATATTCCCCCTTACACTGGTGGTTGGTGTAAATGCTCTTATTACATTGGTGTCAGTGTAGAAATCCCTCTTATCTATTGGTGAGTGGCGTAAAATCCCCGGTCACATGGTGGTCAGTGCAAATTCCCCCTCACATTGATGGTCAATGTAAATCCCCCTCACATTGGCGGCCATTGTAAATTCCCCATTACATTGGTAGAATTCCCACTATATACTTGCCAAAGATTTCCAGCTTTGCTCTTCATGATTCAGGTTCATTTGTCACAGTCTACTCCCTTCTAACTAATCCCATCCCTCCACCACTGCCACCGATCCCATCAACCCCAAAGCATTGCCACTGATCACACCGCCCCCCCTCCCCCAGCAATGCCACTGATCCCAGGAGTTTTCTGTCTATTGATGGGTGTCCTCACCTCCCCAGTCCATGGTGTGCAGGCAGTGAGGAGATAATGTGCTATAATCTTTTGCAGCTAATCATTGAGCAGTAATGCTGTGCACTAACCTCTTGCAACCAGTCATTGAGTGGTAAGGATATGCAATAACCTCTAGGAACCAATCAGTAAACAGTAATAATGTGCAGTAACCTCTATAAACTAATTAGTGAGCAGTATTGATGTGCAGTAATCTCTAGCAACCAATCAACAAGCAGAAGTCATGTGCTGTAACCTCTAGAAAATAAACAGTGAGCCATAGGGTGTGCTGTTAAAGACGGCCCTGCATATAGTCAAAAAAGAATTGATGTAATGGATGTTACCAAGTAGCTGGCTTCATTGTATTAGAGGATTATTGCTACACTCCAAAGACATTTGGGCCAGAGCACCGGTTCCCAGTCTGCCAGATAATTTCCAGTAGAACATGTTTTCTTTGTTGTATTGAGTTCACATGTTCTTTCTATGCTTGTATGAGCTTTCTTTGGGTACTCTGTTTCCTCCCGCCCTCCAAAGACATGCTGGTAGGTTACCTGGATACTGTCTAAATTTACCCTAATATGTGTATGTATGCTCTTTTCTTCTCTGGCTGATTCTGACCTGGTGTACCAGGCTAGTCCCTTGCTGAAGGCAGAGCTCTCCTTAACTGCTAATGCCTTTTAAGTAGGGAGGGAGCTGCATCTTGAGGGGCTGGGAGGTTCAATAAGTAATATGCCCCCAGGGGTGCCAGAAAATGATTATGGTTATGGGATCCCACTGTGTTTTCACTGGTACTTGGTCACACCACTTTATGCTTTACATTCACAATTCCTTTTAAGTGGCTCCTTTGGCCTTTGTGACTTTTTTTACTGGCCTGAAGGCACGCTGTGTGCACTCCACATAGCACTTTTTTATTTTCACTGTTTATCATGGGCACCTTGCACTGCATGTGTATTTGTTGTTTTAATACTTTTTATACATTATTTATGCACATAAATGGATGGTGCAGGTTTTCAAGGCCTACCCAGATGTTGGGGGAGGTACTTTAGCCTTTGGGTGTTTTACCTCTCCCCAACCGAAGAAAAACAGGAAAGCCCCTCACCAAATTGCTGGTCCCTAAGGAGTGGGCTTCAGCCTAGATAGACCATGGAGTACCTTTCTCCTGTCAGGAGCTCTGTGCCCCAGGGAGTTCAGGGTTAGAGGCCCTTGCTCTTTGGAGGTTTGGCCTTTTCTGTACCCTTTGTGCAATGTTTTGTGTGTTGTTATTTCATGGTTCACTTTTTTTTATTCACAGTGGATTCAGCTAGCAATGAACCGTGGAGATTAAAGAACAAATATGTACAGTATGTATGCATGTGAGATAGGGACCTTTTATGATAAGCTCCGTGAGGGCATGGGATGATGTAAATGTACAATACGTAGAGCACTGCGTAAATAGATGGTGCTATATATATCTGAAAGATAGCAAATATCAATAACAACATGAGATACTATTCTCAATGGACCACTGTGTTCTTGACTCTTGGCACTAAAAGCCAAATATTATGATCTTGCAGGCCATGAGTTAAAAAAATTTGAATCTACAGAGCTCTTTGAACCAGAGATCCTAAGTAAACACACTAGCTTTAGAAGCGCGAGTATTATAAAGGCAGTTAATGCAGAGAAATGTAGAAGATGTATTAGATGAGAACACAGACATAGATATCTAATATTACAACCAAGGAAGAATCTGTAATTGACTTTGCCCTATAGCAGCCGCGTTACCTCTAGGCAATCAACTACATCATTATAAAAAAAAATAACCGATATGAGTTTCTGTGTTTATAGATAATGAATATGTTTCAAGAGTACCACATTACCAAGTAGTAGAAATAGGGTGGTAGATGCATCACAACTTCAATATATGACAAGGTAGCAGGAAAGGAGATTGAATATAAATATAATAGATATGTGAACAAATTATATTGAAGGCAAATATAATATTTAACCCAAATGATTGTTAACGCATAAACCTAATGTGCAGTGAAAAAATGCACCTGTATAATTCTGGTGCTGATAAGATGCCATTCCTTCGAGACCTAGCACCCTGGGACAAGCACATTACCCTACTCCCCACCACACATTTACCCAGACCAACTGACTTGCCACCAGTGCACCAACTCACAATTTGACACACACTGCCATAGCACTGTCCCACACTATCCTACTTGCTTCCACTGCACCAATATACTATACACCACTCATCTATCCGCACGAATCCACTCACCATTGCTGCACCCATGTGCATTTCTACGCTTGCTTCTGCACCAATGCACACCCCCAACTGCCACTGCAAAGGCATGCACTTTTACACTTGCTACCACTGCACTGACCCACTCCACTCCCTTACAACCACTGCGCTTTTGAGCAATTTGCCTCTTCCCATTTTTTTACCTGAAAGCCACTGCAGGCACCAATTATTTTATCTTCAGTGAATGGGCACACATATATATACCCTTACAGTTGATAAATGCAATGTGTATTTTACAATAATAAAATTTGATTTCATAGCTCCTTTGTTATGTATGCATACATAGCTGAAGGTATTTTACAAAGTGATGCAATATAAAATAAATATTTTTCATAATTCACCTTTTTATTTACCTATTTCTTACATTTACAAAATGCTATTATTATAAACTTATGAAAATTACATAAAAAATATTCTGGATGGGAACAATTTATTATTTGTTTTACACATCTAAAATCAAAGTTGTTACAGAACAGTATATGATTAAATTGTTTGTTCTTTTAATTTGTTTTGAAGAAATTGATCTTAAATGTACCATCAATAACTTACAGTAGTTACAGAGTACTTCATTTGCATTTGCTGGTATAGTTTAACAGATACTGACATAACCCTCAATAATTCTAACCCTCAGTAAAGAAGGAGTAGGAATGTGTAAGTAGTAACATATCCATAATGGGCAGATACCTCTTGTTTTTCCTCTCCCCTTCTCTAATTTAGACCCCACAATCAATGAATGCAATGGAATGAAAGAGCTCTAGTGGTTGAGGAATTTATGCCACTTTCTGAACTGCTGCAGCTCTCATATTGGGGTTGATTTACTAAAAGCAAATAGACTGTTCACTTTGCAAGGAAAGTTACACTTTGCATGTGGTTGTAAAGGCAGACAGCTTTTCTCTTAATGCATTTTATGCATTAAGATAAAAAACCAGCCATCCTCAGCCCAACCCCCCCCCAATACTTACCTGAGGTCTATCTAGCGATGTTGCACAAGCTGTCCAGGACTCGCCTCCTCATTGGCTGAGACAGCAGCTTGGCGCCATTGGCTCCCGCTGCTGTCAATCAAAGTCAGTGAGCCAAAAAGGGAAGAGAAAGGGGGTGGGGCCGAGCCACAGCTCTGTGTCTGAATAGCCGTTAGCAAGCTGCTTGCTGTGATGATCTGGGCTGCTCTGTGCAAAACAACTTCACAGAGCAGGTAAGTATAACATATTTGTTATTTTTAACGGAAAAAAAAAATAGACTTTAGTATCACTTTAATGAATATGGTAACATTTCACTTTGCAATGAATACACAATCACGTACTAGAAAATAAAAAATAAAACAACATTTATGCTTGAACATGATTGATAGATGATGAAAGTCAGCAGAGCTTCACCTCATTTGTTAGCTCTGGGGAAAATTCACATGCAAAGTGCAATTTCCATTGCAAAGTAAACTGTTTATTTGCCTTTAGTAAATCAACCCTTTTAAGTACTGTAATTGTTGAGACAGCCAGTGACCACAAAAATAAATGGGGAAAGCATATAAACCCTTTAGTAAGCCAATAAACCACCAACTGTTTAAATGCGTATATACAGGGAATTGGGGGAACAGAAATGCTACAAAATAAAAAGGTAAAAGCACAAAGGTCTCTAGACATCTGCAAAATATGGGAGAAAATCTAGTAGTTGTCAGAGGCATACAGGCACATAAATCCTCTTGATGCCAGGGTGTATGTACTGTATACGTTCATAACAAAGAATCAGGGACGTAGATAAGGGGGGGTTGAACCCCCCCAGAGCATCAGTGCAGAAGTAGTAACTTTATGTGTGCTTCTGCTTTAACTACATCACCGCACTCGGCAGGCACTGACTCACACGCTGTTGTTGTGTGCTGCCTGAGCTTGCTGTTACACCGTCCGACCACCAGGGTGCACTGGCCCGGGCTCTTGGGCCCAGCTTGGGCTGAGGGAGGCTCTGTCAGCAAGGACGGGTGGGGCTGGGAGCTCCACTGACACTCTGACCCTGCCCTGCCCCATGTAGCCTGTATGTGCTCGGAGGCTCGGAGCAGAGAGGGGGTGCTGAAAGTGCCTCCCCTGTACATCTGAGAGCCCCGCAATGGACCACTTAGAGCCCCGGACTGCTGAAAGTCCCGCCCCTATCACAGAAAGTCCTGCCCCTACCGCAGAAAGCCCCACGCTTACCACCAAAAGCCTCACCAACTACTGCTGAAAGCCCCGCCCCCAGACCTCTGTGAGACCGAGGTGAGCCTACTGACCGGGTAGGTCTTTCTGCCAATACACACTGCCTGTAGACAGTAGACTCACTGTTATGTCATTTCCTGTAGTCGCAGCTGCAGTCTCTGGTCATCTCCTGTAGTCACATCCGCAGTCTCTGGTCATTTCCTGTAGTCGCAATCGCAGTCTCTGATTATTTCCTGTTTTTGCAGCCGCAGTCTCTGGTCATCTCCTGTAGTCACATCCGCAGTCTCTGGTCATTTCCTGTAGTTGCATCCGCAGTCTCTGGTCATTTCCTGTAGTCGCAGCCGCAGTCTCTCGTCTTTTCCTTTAGTCACATCCGCACTCTCTGGTCATTTCCTGTAGTCACATCTGCAGTCTCTGGTCATTTCCTGTAGTCGCAGCCGCAGTCTCTGGTCATTTCCTGTAGTCGGAGCTGCAGTCTCTGGTCATTTCCTGTAGTCGCAGCCGCAGTCTATGGTCATTTCCTGTAGTCACATCCGCAGTCTCCTGTCATTCTCTATAGTTGCATCTGCAATCTCTGGTCATTTCCTGTATTTGCAGCCGCAGTCTCTGGTCATTTCCTGCAGTTGCAGCCACAGTCTCTTGTCAGTTCCTGTAGTCACAGCCGCAGTCTCTTGTCAGTTCCTGTAGTCGCAGCCGCAGTCTCTTGTCAGTTCCTGTAGTCGCAGCCGCAGTCTCTGGTCATTTCCTGTAATTCATCTGCTGCCTCTGATTATCTGTGCATTTGGTTTGTGGCTGTGGCTAATGTGACATCAATGGGCAAGTTTAATGGTGGCACCGTAAAGGTAAGCCTTGATATCACGGCAATGTGTAGTCAACATTGCAGCTGCAATGTTCATTTAAAGGTAGGTGGTCAAGGGGTGGTTCTGTTTAATCATCCCCTTTGAGTCCTCATTCACATTGACTGCGGCTTTGAAATAGTGCAACTTCATCTGAAATCGCATGATTTCAAAGCCGCATGTGAGCGTGACTTCAGGTGTGACATCTGTGCAGCTTCATGCACAGATGTCTATGCAAGTCGCACCTGAAATCTCCATAAGTAGTGCAGGAACTACTTTTTCAAATCAGTGCATTTGAACATAGCCATTGCCAGCAACAGGGTGTGACTTGTCATGTGATTTGACAGGTCAAATCGCACAAGTTGCTCCAATGTGAACGGGGGCTTAGGCCATTCTTTCCGATCTTTTCATTCTTCAAGACCTATTCTGGTCATGCCCACTACTCTCCACGCCATACTCAACAGAATTTGTTTTTCAACTGTATCCCAGGAAGGCTGGTATTTTGTCACACTGCCATAATCTCTAGCAACCAATCAGTGAGTGGTAATGATAAGCAGTAATCTATCACGTCCAATCAGTGAGCAGTAATGTGCATTAACCTCTAGCAGCCAATCAGTAAACAGTAATGATGTGCAGTAACCTCTAGCAACCAATCAGCAAGCAGAAATTATGTGCAGTAACCTCTAGCAACTAATCAGTGAGCCGTAAAGCGTGCTGTAACCTCTGACAACCAATCACAATCGCTGCCTGATCTACCGCAGTAAACTTATTTTGAAAATGTTTGCCCAGGTTCCATTTAATTTTAAAGAGGGTCCTGGCTTTCGCTGCTCCTCCTCTGCACTTGCACCTTGGTGCCTCCAGGCTCCTTTATATGAGATCATGTCTTCTTGACTTGTCCAACCGCAGCCAGCAGGACAGGAGGAAGCACTGAGCAGAGTGGGAGTGACCGGCACCTACCTACCCACCGGTCCTCTCTATTTCCATTGTCTCCACCTTCTTGCAGTACCGCTTCCCTCCTTTGAATGCTGCTTGGGTGAGGAGCTGGACCCTCAAGGGTGCTGTTAGCTGCTAGCCTGCCACGTGAGCATGGATATGGATGATGTTCTGAAGTGCTGCTGGCTGCTGCTGTCCGTTGACCCAGTCCACCCCGGGTCACTAGGTGTGTCCTTTTTTCCCTTGTGTCCTCCTCAGTCAGGCTAGCTTAGAACTGCAGTGCTGCAGAATTTCTTCCTGTCCTTCTACTGGTATCTGAGATTGTGGCAACAGCTGGCAAAGTTGGTGATTGAGGCGCTGGACTGAGTCTTCCATAATTGCTGTTGTGTTAGCCTGTTAGGGACATGTAGCGATTTGGGATCGTGGGCAGAATATTGCTGTGATTCTGCCCGCCACCGTGCCCCGATTCCAAATCACACTGCAATGCTGGCAAAATGCAGCCCATGTGTTTGTGGTCCATTCATTTTTACTGGCACCACAATGTGGTGTCTTTTTGCTGTGATTGTTGAGCGATGTATCGCACAACAAGCATCCAAAACCATACTGTGTTTTGATGCCACTAAAAATTAATGGAACACAAACACATGTGCTGCATTTTGCCAGCATTGCAGTGTGATTTGGAATTGTGGACAGAATCACAGGGATTCTGCCCACAATCCCAAATCGCTACATGTGAACGGTCAAGGCCTAACAGGCTAACACAACAGCAATTAAGACTCAGCCTCAGCATATTTTATAGGTACAAGGAAGCCCAGGTTTTGTTTAACCGTGTCCCTTAAGACCCTCCCACTATCATGTTTGGCCACACCCACTTTTTTGCAGCTGCGTGCTGCACGTGCGGCAGGACACTGCTTCCTTGTCATGCCCCTCATTCTCAAGCTCAAAAGATTATAGGTTCCTTTCCGTATGCCTGGACTCTGCACAGTACCACTTCTCTTGTCTATTATCCAGGGTTAACAAAAAATCTGTAAGTGTGCTTCCTTCCACAAGATGGTGCACTTTGCACCTACCCAGTAAGATTGGCTATTACAGTGCACCACTCTGTGATAAGCAGTCCAATGGCAGAGAGCACTGTCCGCTGTCTTCTGGGGTGGGCAGTCCCCTGTCAGAACACAATAGCACAGTGAGGAGATTGCTGTACTAACACCGACTGCGTTTAGTACACTGATCCGTCAGGTTTTTTTCGTTTTTTATTCAGCCAGTACCAGGTTTTAGACTGGACAATAGCCAACCTCCCTGGGCAATGTTCATAAAAACTGGAAGAAGGCAAAACTGAAATCAGGTTCGATTTTCAAGAGGATCTGAAAAAATAGAATTAAGGATGTGATTGCTTACTATGAGCAACACATAGCTTTTCCTTTTTCCAGTCTTCATACATTTGGAGCAATTTGTTTTGTTTAGAAATACTTTTACTTAGTACCTGCTGCTGAACCCCCCCCCCAGAGCAAAAAATTATCTACGGCCCTGCATATAACAAAGTGATTTAGCCAGTGTCAGCAGACTTGAGCTGCCTAATCAGTTTAGCCAAATGTCATCTGTGCTAAGTTATAAAAACATGATAAAATAGAAATGTCTCTAATGTCCACTGTAACCAATTTTGGTGGCAGCAGGTTCTTATTATTACATTAATCTGGCCTTCAAATCTTACAGCAGAGTATCTCAAAAACAGTTATGGGATCTACAAGGCAGCATCATAGCATTAAAATGAATATACAAAATACCCAGTAAGCTCATGCACACTGCAGCTAAAAAAAAGCTGATTTTACAGGCTTTTGAGCTTTTATATAAGCTTGAAGAAGCTTGTGCTTTTTTGTGCTCTTTTGTGCATTTTTATTGAGCTTCTTTGAGCTTTTTTTAACATAAGTGTTTTTTTTTTCTCAAGCCCTCCCCACAGATCATTTTCCTATTTTTTGTTTGTTTTCAAGCTTCTTTGAGCTTTTTTGCACTGTTTCATGCATTTTCATGCTTTGTCGTACATTTTTGGACACTTAGGCATCTTTTCTGCTCGAAAGTTCTTCTCAAAAACGCAAGTTTGGTGGGTTTTTTTCTGCCTGTAAGAGCATATGCCTGTAAATGCCTGAAAAAAAACAGAGTGTGCATGGACACATTGGGGGTTATTTACTAAAGACAACTCCACTTTGCACTATAAGTGCAAACTACAAGTGCACTTGAAATTGCACTGAAACTGCACTTGGAAGTGCAGTCGCTGTAGATCCAAGGGTTACGTGCAAGGAAAATAAAAAAAACAGCATTTTAGCTTGCACATGATTGGATAATACAATCAGAAGAGCTTCCCCTCATTTCAGAGATACCCCTCAGATTTACAGCGACTGCACTTTCAAGTGCACTTTCAGTGCAATTTCAAGTGCACTTTGCATTTGTAGTTTGCACTTGTAGTGCAAAGTGGATTTGCCTTTCGTAAATAACCCCCATTGGCTAACATAGAGGGGAGTTTCCAAGCAGAACAAATAAGAGCTCAAAAGCCTATAGGAGCCACTTATTTGAGCTTCTTTGAGTAGAAGTGTGCATGAGCCATAACAGGGCTAAAGTAATATTTTTTAGGATTAAAGTATTTGTAAAATCTCACATAAAGCTAAAATCATTATTGTAATTTCAAAAGTCATTTTCAATACTATTTTTTAATTTGAAGCTCTGCCCCAGTTTCCCAAATATACTCCTGCATTCTCCCCCTGCCATATGAGCTTCCAATGTCGACTTCAAATCTGTTTCAACACACAGTAATGTAGACAGGTAGCTGCAGATCAGCAGCATTGAGATACAACAAAGCATGTAAAAATAAAATAGATGACAAACAAGTATTTTTTATTTTTTTTTAAATGGTCATGGTTTATGATACAAAGCACTTTTGCAAACTGAAGGTCAACAGTTAGGGTCTACATGCTTTGTATGCCTATTTTGTACACACACCTTTTAAAATTTTATCTTTAAAGATCAACTTCAGGCAGACTACTAAATTTACAATTCTTAGATTTAATATCAATATTTAACTATATAAGAAAATTCCCACGCTAATTCCCACAACTTGAATCAGTACTATCCCTTTAAGAAAACGTTGATCCTAGAGCAGCTGCCACTGAATGGTGCAAACAGCACACCAAATGACATAATACAAAGAACTCAGTGAAGTGCTCTAATTCTTTCCATTTGCATAAAAAATATACATGTGTATTTACAGTATGTGGAGGTGTAAAATACTATTACCATTCCCTGGGCTGGGCGGCGACCGAACGCCATTTTGTTGGAAGGATTGCTGGTACTAAATGTTTGTATATATTGATCTATGCGAGTGTACATCTGGATGTTTTGTTAGATTAAAAAGTTTTTTTTAAGTATAATAAGTGCAGCACTAAGGTTGCAAAAAAATGGGTGAGAAAATTATATGTGATATAAACATATAAGTGACCTAATGGCATAGAGTTATATGTGATACAAACATATAGGTGACATAATAGCACAAACTCTAATCATAATAGATGTGAATAAATTATATAGTGTGCTAATGTAATGACTGCACTACACCCAAAAGAATTCCTGACATTATTGGTAACCTTGAAGTGAGGAAATGGAAGTGAACACCACCACCGTGAAAGAGGGAGGAGGCTTACCAGACGGTATTGACTTGGTGGGGCGTATACCACCCAAGTCAACAAGGCTTTTTGGGTTCAAACCACCCAATGCGGGACAGCAGGTCCTGGAACTCTGTCAGTCGGTCAACCTTAAACAGTCGTTGGATGTTAACTGAAGGCTTCAGGAGTTTCAAGAAGCGTGGAAACTTATTGTCACAGGAAGGGTATCATGTAATAGAGAAAGGGAGCTAACATAGCGTAATACTGTTTAAAAAAAGTTGATTTATTAAAAATACGAATTCAACACTCACATTTCGTGGAAATGTATAAAGCATATAAAAGCATGAAGGCGATGTTGACGGAAGGTCCACCCTGAGATTAAAAAGTTTTTTAGCAGACATACTGCATTATTAGCTTCTCCTTCTTATCCTGTATGAATATTCTATATGAATCTCCTTGCTGTGGGGAGTGAGGACCGTTAGAAAAGCACTGTGGATCTATGAGACCTATGAGTCTGACAAGCATATATGACCTCTCATTTGTTTGAGGGGTCCACTAGATGAGGTGAGCGCATACTCCAAGGGGATTTGGTGGACGTTGGTGTTTGTTGTGTGTAGTTTTATGTAGATCTGTTCACCAATATGTGGTGTCGTTTATATATATTTGTTGGAAGGCAACATGGTTTAATATCATATATTTCTGGAGTTTGATTGCCTGGTTGATACAGCCATTTGGCCTATGTCTTAGAATGCCAATACAGAAAGTTCACCCAGCAGGGTGTTCGTGTAAAGGAGTCATACATGGGAATTCATATCCTAACAGGGTGTTCTCGCATAGGCCTCCTGAGGTGATGTATGGGGGTAGAGGAGCACCACATAAGACCTCCTGGGGAGGTTACACCAACATCAAAGGCCAGCTGTTACTGAAAGATGATCCAGGTCAAAAACAGTGATTCATGGACTAATGGTGCCCCTAGTGGAGTCTACAGCATGCTTTCACTCTAGATGGGCAAGTGAAGACTGAGTTCTTTGTATAATTATTAGTTAAATAATACTTACAGATCCTTCACACAGCCAGTGCTTGGACAGTAAAAGGAGAATCAGCAGATTGATCATCTCATCTCTCTGCCACCCACTCTCTCCCCCTATCAGCAAAAACACTGGCTGGCTAAATATTTGATGAGTTACAAAAAGTGTGTGTAAGTAGGTACCATTGTAAGACAAAATACATAAAAAAGGTGCTTCTTAATACACCAGTAATTAACCTACACATACTAAATGTAAAAAAATAATAATAAATCTATTGAAATACAAAATCAATTAAAAAATAATACATATAAAAAAAATGAATATTAAAGTCTTTTTGTAATTGTACGTTTATTGAAATTTTTCAACAAAACAAGAAAAAGCAAACACAATACAGAGAAGTATCACTATCATCTTATACAGAAAAAGAGAAGCATCTCTTAGTGAATGATATCACAATCAGAAGAAAGAAGAAAAAGGACAAACAAAGGAGGGGAGGGTACACCATGGATCTTGACACAACATATATATAATAATAGTATATATAATAATAATAGTATTCAGGCTAATCATTCTAATATGATGGGACTAGTTGCCTAAGGGACATTTGATAGCAGTTTAGGATAGTGATTCAGGATTGAAAGAGGAGTTGTCCCAAGGATCCCATACCATATCCTCGAGAATTGAGGCAGAGAATCATGGATCACCGCTGTCTTATGTTCCATTCTACGTGTCTGTGCTACAGCCAAGATCAATTGGGATTGTGTGGGGGTGTTGGGAGATAACCAATGGGTAGGTATTACTCTCTTGGCGGCTAAGAGAATATATGACTTCAACTTACTGGCATGTTTAGATATTCCAGGGACTGGGAGGCTTAACAAGTAGTGAGCCGGGTCTTTTGGGAAGTCCATCTCCAACACAGACTGAAGCACTGATTGGACCGAGGACCAAAATGGCAAAATTAACGGGCATTCCCAGAAGATATGGTAGTGTGTTCCCATATCTCGTAAGCATCTCCAGCATTTCTGGGATATAGAGGGATCATATTTATGGATAACCTCTGGGGTCCTACACCAGAATATGAGGACCTTATAAGCTGTCTCTCTCTGCTCCACGCATCTGGAAGCTTTAACTATAGAGGTCCAGATCTCCTGCCATTGAGGGAGGGATATAGGGGTTGGAAGTACCTTGGCACATCTCCGCATGTATACATGAGAATCTAGCGTAGGCAGATTCGAGTCATGGAGGATCTTATATATAGAAGATATGAGACCAGCTTGGTATATGGGCCTTGGGCACATAAAGCTTCAAAGGCATTGGGTTTTTCTAAGGCCAAGGCAGGCGATATAGAATGGAAGTAGTGTTTAAATTGAAGATAAGAAAAACAAAGCTTTTTGGGTATATCAAATTTGTTTTGGAGATCTTGGAAGGAGAATAATTTGCGAGTTACAGGATGTACTAGGTGGCGGAGCTGAAAAATGCCCGCCCGAGACAATGGATACATGTTATCGTAGGAAAGGTTATCCGGGTTAAAAATAACATTTAAGAGAGGTGGGCATGGAGAAGAGAGAGAGAACCCCATGTTACATTTTTTCCAGATGGAACGAGTAAATAGCATTGGTCCCAGACAGATATTTCTGAGCTGAGATATGGAAGAAGTCAAGTCGGCCCAGAGCATTGAACAAGGATGTACAGGGCTAGTAACACTCAGTTCTAATTCTGACCATCTACTCGTTGCGAAGTGCAATGACCAAGAGATGGTCGCTGTGAGATGGGTAGCATAGTAGTATTTACTAATATCGGGTGCTCCCAACCCTCCTTGAGAGCGGGGAGCAAATACCACTGTGCTAGCAATCCTGTGCGCTTTATTGCCCCAAATAAATTTAGTGAAGGCCCATTGAATATTTCAGAGTTGTAACATAGGGAGCGCAATTGGCAATGTTTCAAAAAGATACAAGAACTTTGGGAGTATAGCCATCTTGAGGACATTTATCCTACCCAGAAGAGACAGAGGGCATTCCGCCCATTTACGGAATAAGCCATGTGTTTCCGAAATTAGGGAGGGCAAGTTAGCTTGATACAGAGTGGGATAAGATGCCGTCAGGTGTATACCTAGATATTTAAGGGAAGCAGAGCACCAATGGTAGGGGAAGTTGTTTTGTATTGTGGTAAGAGGCATGGGGGAATATGTATAGGAAGAGGGAGGCTCTCTGGGGACCCTGATTTAAGGGGGAAGCTCTCTGGGGACCCTAATGTAAGGGGGGCTCTCTGGGGACCCTGATGTAAGTGGGGGGCTCTCTGGGGACCCTGATGCAAGTGGGAGGCTCTCTGGGGACCCTGATATAAGGGGGGCTCTCTGGGGACCCTGATGTAAGGGGGGCTCTCTGGGGACTCTGATGTAAGGGGGGGCTCTCTGGGGACCCTGATGTAAGTGGGGGGCTCTCTGGGGATATATACACACACACACACATATATTACTGTATATACATGTGTATGCCACATGTCGAACGCTTTATGAGCATCTAAACTCAAGATAAGGGCAGAGTGGGATGTTTTGTCAAGTAAATCTATCAGGTCAATGGTGCGTCTAGTGTTGTTACCTGCACATCTGCCTGAGACAAAGCCTACCTGATCATTATGAATAAGGCTAGGTATTATAGAGGAAAGTCTGTTAGCTATGATTTTTGTAAAGATTTTATAATCCGAATTGAGTAGGGTCTGTAGTGGGCTTGTAGTTATCTGGTAACGATGGGGGTTTGCCAGGTTTCGGGAGAACTGTAATGTGGGCATGTAAAAATTGAGGGTGAGGGACAATGCCCTTCTGCAGAGAAGTAAAAAGGTATATTAAATATGGGCTTAGAATTGGGAGAAAGGTTTTGTAATAAAGATAGGGTAAACCGTCTGGTCCCGGAGACTTATGCAAAGGCAGCTCTTTAACAACTTCAGCTAGTTCTTCTGACGTGATAGCAGCGTTAAGGGTAGCTGCTTGAGATGATGACAGTTTGGGCAATTTCAAAGGGTCACAAAAGGAGTTAAATTCATCTTGGGAAAATAGGTGCTTGGGGTCTGTGTTTAGACAATTATATAGCTTATTATAAAATGTCCCAAAGACTTTAGACATTGTTTGTGGACAGTGAGTTGGGGTTCCATTAACCTGAGAAATTCGGGGTAAGAGTGAAATGGACGCGGTTTGAGCTTATTTACTAGCATCCTATGAAGTTTGCTAGCGAATTCGTAGAATTTCTGTTTAGCCCAGAGTAAGGATTTGGAGCATTTGTTCATATCAATAGATTTTAACCGTTTGCGGTGACTGTGACTGTGAGGTGACTGTGTGCAGACGTGTCACCGTAGGGGGGGCTAGTAGCAGACCTTCTGCTTTTCGTAGCTGGGAAAGAATATTGAGTCTCTGAGCTGCAGAATCCATCTTTAAGTAGGAGCCAGTTGAGATACATAGGCCTCTAAAGTATGCTTTATGGGCCTCCCATAGGGTAGACACATCCGCCACAGAGTTGTCATTCAGTTGGAAGAATTTGGTTAAATTTTGAGACAATTGAGTTTCAGTGATAGGGTTGTGGAGGAGAGAGTCATTAAGGCACCAATGGCAAGTTCTAGGTGTAGATGAGGAAAGTGTGAGATGAAGCTGAACAGAGGCATGGTCTGACCAAGTTATAGGGTTTAATTCTGAGGCTACAGAGGATGTTAGTAAAGGGGCCGTGACAAAAAGATAATCCAATCTGGAGTTCATCTTATGTGGGGGGGGGAGAAAATTGTTTGTGCGTGGGGTGTTTGATTCTCCAGATATCCAGTGAAAATTAAAGTTTAAATAAAAATAAATAGAAAAATAAAAATAAACGTGAAAAAATAATAATAATAATTATAAGTAAATAAAAATAAAAAAGTGGAAAAACATTATTATATATACACCACTGATGTTAACCACTTGCTATACTGTGGCAGAATGGCACGGGCAGGCAAAATCACATACCTGTACGTGATCTGCCTCCCGCGGGCGGGGGGTCCGATTGGACCCCCCCGGTGCCCGAGACGGTCGGCTTCTGTCCGGGAGTGATCAGAGGTGAGGGGGAGGCCATCTATTCGTGGCCCCCCCTCACAATCGCTCCCAGCCAATGAAATCCTTCCTCTGCTGCTGTATAGTAAACAGCGGCAGAGGAAGTGATGTCATCGCTCCTCGGCTCGGTATTTTCCATTCCGGTGCCGAGGAGAGAAGACATCGATGTGAGTGCACAACACACACATACACAGGAGAACACGCCATACTTTTCACCCCCCATCACCCCCTAATCAACCCCCCCCCCCCCCCCCCGTCACAGTGACACCAAGCAGTTTTTTTTTTTTGATTACTGCATTGGTGGCAGTTTGTGACAGTTAGTGTGTTAGGGCAGTTAGTTTTAGCCCCCTTTAGGTCTAGGGTACCCCCTTAACCCCCCTAATAAAGTTTTAATCCCTTGATCACCCCCCGTCACCAGTGTCACTAAGCGATCATTTTTCTGTTAGTGTCACTGGTGACGCTAGTTAGGGAGGTAAATATATAGGTTCGCCGTCAGTGTTTTATAGCGCCAGGGACCCCCATATACTACCTAATAAAGGTTTTCACCCCTTGATGCCCCCTAGTTAACCCTTTCACCAGTGATCACCGTATAACTGTTACGGGTGACGCTGGTTAGTTAGTTTATTTTTTTATAGTGTCAGGGCACCCGCCGTTTATTACCTAATAAAGGTTTAGCCCCCTAATTGCCCGGCGGTGATATAAGTTAGGTTTTAGGGTCAGATAGGGTCTGCGTCACCCCAGGCAGCGTCAGGTTAGCGCCAGTACCGCTAACACCCATGCACGCACCATACACCTCCCTTAGTGGTATAGTATCTGAACTGATCAATATCTGATCCGATCAGATCTATACTAGCATCCCCAGCAGTTTAGGGTTCCCAAAAATGCAGTGTTAGCAAATGCAGTGTTAGCGGGATCAGCCCAGATACTTGCTAGCACCTGCGTTTTGCCCCTCCGCCCGGCCCAGCCCAGCCCAGCCCACCCAAGTGCAGTATCGATCGATCACTGTCACTTACAAAACACTAAACGCATAACTGCAGCGTTCGCAGAGTCAGGCCTGATCCCTGCGATCGCTAACAGTTTTTTGGTAGCGTTTTGGTGAACTGGCAAGCACCAGCCCCAGGCAGCGTCAGGTTAGTGCCAGTAGCGCTAACACCCACGCATGCACCGTACACCTCCCTTAGTGATATAGTATCTGAACGGATCAATATCTAATCCGATCAGATCTATACTAGTGTCCCCAGCAGTTTAGGGTTCCCAAAAACGCAGTGTTAGCGGGATTAGCCCAGATACCTGCTAGCACCTGCGTTTTGCCCCTCCGCCCGGCCCAGCCCAGCCCACCCAAGTGCAGTATCGATCGATCACTGTCACTTACAAAACACTAAACGCATAACTGCAGCATTCGCAGAGTCAGGCCTGATCCCTGCGATCGCTAACAGTCTTTTTGGTTGCATTTTGGTGAACTGCCAAGCACCAGCGGCATAGTACACCCCGGTCGTAGTCAAACCAGCACTGCAGTAACACTTGGTGACGTGGCGAGTCCCATAAGTGCAGTTCAAGTGGGTGAGATGGCAAGCACAAGTAGTGTCCCGCTGCCACCAAGAAGAAGACAAACACAGGCCTGTCGTGCCCTTAATGCCCTTCCTGCTGCATTCGCCAATCCTAATTGGCAACCCACCACTTCTGCAGCACCCGTACTTCCCCCATTCACATCCCCAACCAAATGCAGTCGGCTGCATGAGAGGCATTTTCTTTATGTCCTCCCGAGTACCCCTACCCAACGAACCCCCCCAAAAAAGATGTCATGTCTGCAGCAAGCACAGATATAGGCGTGACACCCGCTTTTATTGTCCCTCCTGTCCTGAAAATCCTGGTCTTTGCATTGGTGAATGTTTTGAACACTACCATACACTAGTTGAGTATTAGCGTACAGCATTGCACAGACTAGGCACACTTTCACAGGGTCTCCTAAGATGCCATCGCATTTTGAGAGACCCGAACCTGGAACCGGTTCCAGTTACAAAAGGTACAGTTACAAAAAAAGTGTAAAATACATTAAAAAAAAAAGTTGTCGTTTTATTGTTCTCTCTCTCTCTCTATTCTCTCTCTATTGTTCTGCTCTTTTTTAATGTATTCTATTCTGCAATGTTTTATTGTTAGTATGTTTTTTCATCTTTGCTTTTCAGGTATGCAATTTTTTATACTTCACTGTTTACTGTGTTTTATTGTTAACCATTTTTTTGTCTTCAGGTACGCCATTCAGCTGCAGCGCGGATTTATTTATCTCGACAGCAACAGCGTTTGCTCCCACGATATATAAAGCCGTGACTCCAGCGGAGGTGATATATGCCGAAGCATGGGGGCAGCAGGGGCAGAGGAGCGATTTGCTCCTACCTTTTGCGGGAGGATGCCCCCATGCTTCGGCATATATAAATGGTGCATGTATGCCCGTCATTAGAAGTGGGTGGATGAAGGAAGGTATTCTAATGGTGGGCATACAATATATGCCCAACAAGGACCAGCAACGTACTAGATTGTTGCTGGACTTTGAGTGGTTATACCAGAATGATGCCTGCAGGTTTAGGTATCATCTTGGTATCATTATTTTCAGCCAGCGGTCGGCCTTCATGTAAAAGCAATCCTAGCAGCTAATTAGCCTCTAGACTGCTTTTACAAGCAGTGGGATGGAATGCCCCCCCCCCCCCCCACCATCTTCCATGTTTTTCTCTGGCTCTCCTGTCCCAGCAGGGAACCTGAGAATGCAGCCAGTGATTCAGCCAGCTGACCATAGAGCTGATCAGAGACCAGAGTGGCTCCAAACATCTCTATGGCCTAAGAAACCGAAAGCTATGAGCATTTCATGACTTAGATTTTGCCGGATGTAAACAGCACCATTGGGAAATTGGGAAGGCATTTTATCACACCGATCTTGGTGTGGTCAGATGCTTTGAGGGCAGAGGAGAGATCTAGGGTCTAATAGACCCCAATTTTTTCAAAAAGGAGTACCTGTCACTACCTATTGCTATCATAGGGGATATTTACATTCCCTGAGATAACAATGAAAATGATTAAAAAAAAAAAATGAAAGAAACAGTTTAAAAATAAGATAAAAAAGCGAAAAAATCATAAAGAAAAAAAAAAAAAAGCACCCCTGTCCCCCCCTGCTCTCGTGCAAAGGCGAGCGCAAGCGTTGGTCTGGCATCAAATGTAAACAGCAATTGCACCATGCAATCACCATTTTGCAGACCTCACTTTTTGTCACAAAGTTTTGAAAATTGAAAAAAGAAAAAAAAATTTTTCTTGTCTTTCTTCATTTTCAAAAACAAATGAGAGCTGCAAAATAATCACCATGCCTCTCAGCAAATAGCTTGGGGTGTCTACTTTCCAAAATGGGGTCATTTGGGGGGGGTTTTGTACCACCTGGGCATTCCATGGCCTCCGAAACTGTGATAGGCAGTGAAGAATGAAATCAAAAATGTATGCCCTTAGAAATCCTGAAGGCGGTGATTGGTTTTCGGGGCCCGGTACGCGGCTAGGCTCCTAAAAAGTCCCACACATGTGGTATCCCCATGCTCAGGAGAAGCAGCTAAATGTATTTTGGGGTGCAATTCCACATATGCCCATGGCTTGTGTGAGCAATATATCATTTAGTGACAACTTTGTGCAAAAAAAAAAAAAAATGTCACTTTCCCGCAACTTGTGTCAAAATATAAAATATTCCATGGACTCAACATGCCTCTCAGCAAATAGCTTGGGGTGTCTACTTTCCAAAATGGGGTCATTTGGGGGGGGGGGGGGTTGTGCCATCTGGGCATTTTATGGCCTTCAAAACTGTGATAGGTAGTGAGGAGTGAAATCAAAAATTTACGCCCTTAGAAATCCTGAAGGTGGTGATTGGTTTTCGGGGCCCCGTACGCGGCTAGGCTCCCAAAAAGTCCCACACATGTGGTATCCCCGTACTCAGGAGAAGCAGCTGAATGTATTTTGGGGTGCAATTCCACATATGCCCATGGCCTGTGTGAGCAATATATCATTTAGTGACAACTTTTTGTAAAATTTTTTTTTTGTCATTATTCAATCACTTGGGACAAAAAAATTAATATTCAATGGGCTCAACATGCCTCTCAGCAATTTCCTTGGGGTGTCTACTTTCCAAAATGGGGTCATTGGGGTGGGGGGGGTTGTACTGCCCTGCCATTTTAGCACCTCAAGAAATGACATAGGCAGTCATAAACTAAAAGCTGTGTAAATTCCAGAAAATGTAACCTAGTTTGTAGACGCTATAACTTTTGCGCAAACCAATAAATATACGCTTATTGACATTTTTTTTACCAAAGACATGTGGCCGAATACATTTTGGCCTAAATGTATGACTAAAATTTAGTTTATTGGATTTTTTTTACAACAAAAAGTAGAAAATATCATTTTTTTTCAAAATTTTCGGTCTTTTTCCGTTCATAGCACAAAAATAAAAACAACAGAGGTGATCAAATACCATCAAAAGAAAGCTCTTTTGTGGGAAGAAAAGGACGCAAATTTTGTTTGGGTACAGCATTGCATGACCGCGCAATTAGCAGTTAAAGTGACGCAGTGCCAAATTGTAAAAAGTGCTCTGGTCAGGAAGGGGGTAAATCCTTCCGGGGCTGAAGTGGTTAATGTT
This sequence comes from Aquarana catesbeiana, assembly GCF_042186555.1. Taxonomy (NCBI): domain Eukaryota; kingdom Metazoa; phylum Chordata; class Amphibia; order Anura; family Ranidae; genus Aquarana; species Aquarana catesbeiana. Next base: position 432,030,674 of record NC_133328.1, read on the forward strand.
TGACATAAGCGTGAAAAACCATATGTGTATATCCACATGTTCGGACGAACAACATCTCCACGACACGCACGAGCGAGCCAGTCCATGGTTCATGTCTTTTGATTCCTGTTCCCCATTTCTCCAGTGGTTGGCAGCTGCACTGGGTATCAGTTTTATCCACATATATCAACATATGACTGACAGTTTCTAGCGCTTCAGGAACTTGTTGTTTATATGCTTATATCTGCTATTGTACTTTAAAGGACAAGCTCTAGGCAAACCTATCAAATGGTAATACTGTACATTTCTAAATTGAAAAGCTATTTACCACTTTCTTTTAATTTTTATTAATTTGTTTTGGAAAGGAAAAAAAATACAGTCCAAATAAAGCCTGCCTCTATGGGCTTTGGGGATCATTCAGCCATTATAACCGAAGCATTCTGATGCAACACTGAATCTTTACCCATCAATTTTCTTTGATTAGAGGAAATTGTCATTAGGCCCTGTAAATGGATTTGCAAAATTCATCATGCAGGTGTTGCTGCAGTTCACAACCCAAAAAAAAAAGCAAAACAGAAACAAAAAACAATGAAGTACATCATTTTAAATCACGTTAAACATTTAGGCCTGCTTTTAACACATTTAAATGTATGAATTACATTAAAATATTGTGGTTTGTCTTTTAGCTGCCCCCAGACAATGCATTGAGCTCCATTTTGATGATAAGTATGCCATAGAAACTTCATGGGAGTGTAAATTTGATCATATTGAAGTAAGAGATGGACCATTTGGCTTTTCTCCAATTATTGGCCGTTATTGTGGACAACAAAGCCCTCCTTTTATAAAATCAAGTGGAAGATTCTTGTGGATTAAATTTTTTGCTGACGGTGAACTAGAATCTCTTGGGTTTTCTGCACAGTACAATTTCACGCCAGGTAAGCAATTTGTTTTTACTTATGTTTTTTACTTGTTTATTTTAATAAAAGTAGAACTTTTGTTGTTTTTTTTTAATGTATCTGGGACAGTTTACCCTCACATGCTGACAATGGTTTTACCAGACAGAAAGTGAGGGAAAAATTAGCTTTTTACACTTTTTTTGGTGAATGGGTCCCCATACTCATTCACATAGGGGAGCAGAATCTGGGTGCCCCCTTGTTAAAGGGGGCTTCCAGATTCTGATAAGCCCCCCGCAACCACCCGCAGGGTTATGGGGAAGAGGCCCTTTTCACCATCAACAGGACACACAGAATTTTAAATCTGATGTATTCTATGCTTCCCCTTTTCTACTAGGTTAAAGCATTTTTATTTCTCTCCGTGTTGCTGTTGAAGAGTTGCCCTCACTTCTTGTCCAGTAAAACATCGTCAGGAGGATAGGAAGTAGAGCTGCACGATTCTGGCTAACATGAGAATCACAATTTTTTTGCTTAGAAGATAGATCACGATTCTCTCACGATTCTCGCGGCGTTTTCGTTTTTTTTTTTAAGTTCATTTGTGTGTATTTTTTCCCCAAAAAATTGCGTTTGAAAGGCCGCTGGGCAAATACATAAAATATTGCAGCAATTGCCATTTTATTCCCTAGGGTCTCTGCTAAAATACATATAATGTTTGGTGGTTCCAAGTAATTTTCTAGCAAAAAATATTGATTTTAACTTAAGAAAGAAGTGTCAGAAAAAAATTTAGACTTTAAGTGGTTTGTTGTTGAAAACTTGGCAGACTGCTCAGATTTTTTCTTTACAAACAGAAGTGTATCCCTTTGATCTAAGAAGGAAGAGTTAGTTACAATGTTTCATATTAAAAACTTTGCAGACTGCCTGGATGTTTTCTTTTGACAGCTGAGTGAGCAGATAAGTCTTAACACTTGCTATATGGAAGAATCTGCGAACTCTGCAACAGAGATCATCAGGGGGGTTGAATCAAGATCGCGATTTTTTAACGATTAATTGTGCAGCTCTAATAGGAAGTGAAGGGAATTCTCCTGGAGAGCAGTAAAAACTTTATAAGGGTTCCAGTTCTTTCCCAATCCAAAACTAGGAAAGTGGAAGTGTTTATTTTTCACTGTTTTGTAAGGCTTCCTAGAGGATTTAATTCTTTCTATGCCATATTAATAGCATGTCAAATGTTGCACTCAAAATTTTTTCATAACTGCAAAAAAAACTGAAAAAGCCATTTAGATGGTATAGTTAGGACTGCTGTTATACATAGGGGGTGCCCAATTACAGGAACCGATCCCATGGGTGTCTCTCCCTGCAGCAGCTGAAAGCCGATGGGAGGGAAAGAAGGAAAAGCCAGCCTTTAGCTACTGTAGGAAAAGACACCCAGGGGATCAGTTCCTCTAATCCCCCCCACCCATCCACTTTACTGATCATCTCCTCCACTTCCCATATCTATATCTGGGCCCTGTACAAGAGGATTGGTGCGACCCCCTTATTAGCGGCCCTGGGTTAAAAAAATAAATAAATAATACAATTTTAAAAAATAGCCTTATTCAGTAAACTGGAGCCTCTTAATTACCAGGCAGAAGTATTCATACAGGATTAGAGGACTTTCTGAATACTGATGTGTCTATGTGAACATATCTTCTGGACCAGCAGTTTGCAAAATAGAATAAAGTCGGTTTTCACCACTTTAATACCTTGCAAATGTAAAGTTAGTTCTTCAGCTCTTACTTACAGATTTAGTTTAACTACTTGGTCTAGATTTAATTTTGTATTAGTTGTCTTGCTACCCCCAACATAGAAATGTGGGGTGGAATTGTATAAGCATGATGTTAATGCATAGGTTTCTGCTAATCTTCTAGTAATACCTGTAATGCCCCGTACACACGATACAATTTTCCGATGGAAAATGTGCGATAGGACCTTGTTGTCGGAAATTCCGACCGTGTGTGGGCTCCATCACACATTTTCCATCGGATTTTCCGACACACAAAGTTTGAGAGCAGGCTATTAAATTTTCCGACAACAAAATCCGTGTGTACACAAATCCGACAGACAAAGTGCCACGCATGCTCAGAATAAATAAAGAGATGAAAGCTATTGGCCACTGCCCCGTTTATAGTCCCGACGTACGTGTTTTACGTCACCGCGTTCAGAACGATCGGATTTTCCGACAACTTTGTGTGACCGTGTGTATGCAAGACAAGTTTGAGCCAACATCCGTCGGAAAAAATCCTAGGATTTTGTTGTCGGAATGTCCGAACAAAGTCCGACCGTGTGTACGGGGCATAAGTCTTAAGGGGGTATTAAACCCCAAAACAAAAATGTAATACATTGCAGCTTACCAATAATTATATGTGGTGGCTGCAATTCTTTTTAGGCTTTTTTTCCCTGGTTATCTGGCCAGTACCATAACTCCTGTATTAGAGTTCCTCCAGTCTGGATGAAGGAGCACACCTTTGGACAGCAGCATTGTTAATCTGGGAGAAGGGGAGTGTTAAATGTACTAGCAGATTTACAAACTCCAGCTAACACAGTTTAAGCAGTTACAGCAACCTTTTTTTGAATTTAGGAAAAAGGTTTTATATATTGTATATATAAAAAAAAGCTGATTAGTGTATGCACCCCTTTCAGTGGTAGATGGCTTGTCTCTCTAATTGCCACATCTGCAGGACAGCTTGTTATTTAAACTACTTACTGGCTGGATCATCAGGTGAAAATAAAATACAGTATAAAAAGAAGAAAACTAATGCAGCCATCACACCCAAGAACTGGTAAGCTGCAATATAACAAATGTTTGTTTTTGGGTTTAAAACCAATTTAACATGAAGGTAAGGGGGCTGTATTAAAAAGTAAGTTAAAGGTGTCTTATTACCATAGAAATAATTAGCTTACATGGATTAGCACATCTTAAAATGAAACAAGAATTCTGATTGGTTGGTATGGGCTATGGGCAAAAGAAGGTGCTCCTGTTAAAACAGTGTTTATACATCAGCCTCAATGTATAGAGTTTATGGGAAGCCTCACCCTTTATAAATATAAGCAAATTGCTTAAATCAATACAGAATTCTGCTTACCTGTGTGCAAGGTGTTTCAGGGATATTACTGTCCACCTGACCATTTTTCTATTACTAGTAAGTCTAATATTTGACAGCTAGCAAAGTTAAATACCTTCGAGGTGGCAGTCTTGTGTGTGCCTCAAAGCAAAAAATGCCTCATAAAATATACTTTACTGCTACCCCTTTTTATTTCCTTTATTATTGAATGCAATTCAGGCTTGACATGCCTTGTTTAATATCCTATGGCCTTAGGCCTGAGATTTTGCTGATACAGACCTTTCACAGCTTATGACTTCAGGTCCCTTCCAATCTTGGAGATGTTGATAAAGATGTACCCTAACCTCCATTGCAGCCATAAGATTTTTAGTGACTAAGCCTGTCAATGCCAATCTAATGGAGCTCAATAGAAATATGTTATATAAACATGTATATGTCACACGTTAAGTATGCTTGAGTCAGCTTGGAATTCCAACTGTGAGAAGCGTGAGCTATAAATAAATAAATACATAAACAATTTTAATAGAAGAAAATAAGAAAACTGTAAATCCAAGTCATGCATGTTTTGAAGGCAGTTATAATAGCCACTTGTTTTATCTTGGTACCAGTAGTAATGTTGACATAGCAGGGCCAGAACCTTGGTGGTAAGCACTTTCAGGGACTATCTAGTTCAGGGGGATTGATCAGAGACAGCCCTAGCTTTGCTGTCTTTATATCTATTAATTTATGCAGTGGAGACCATTCAGATGCATCCGAATCTCAGAATGAAATAGTAATAAATACTAACAAATTTTGTTGCAATTCTTTAAAATTTGTTTCGCTTATTCGTTTTGTAATGAATTTCAAATTTTCAGAAAGATTAGAATTTGGATCGGTCAAAAAATTATCGAGTGATTCTAATTCTGTGTGAATAAAAGCTAGTTGTTAACAACCGATGACCGATGACTCATCAGCTGTCAGCGGGCTTCCCCACTGACAGCTGAAATGTAAAAAAAACAATGCTGGCAATATAAAATTCCAAAAAATAACAGCATGAGGTCCCACCCCTCTTCAGGTCTAGAATGGGAACCCCACGCAAAAAAAAAATGTAGGCTTGGCATGCCATTTAATATTCTATATTCACAGCTTATGACTTCCATACTAGACCCTTATCTGAGCATGCAACCTGGCAGGCCAGAAAAAGGGGGGACGAGCGAGCGCACCCCCCTCCTGAACCATATCAGGCCACATGCCCTCAACATGAGGGGGGTGCTTGGGGCAGGGGCCCCCCGCAAATTACCTTGTCACCATGTTGATGGTGACAAGGGTCTCTTCACCACAACCCTGGGCTGTGATTTTGGGGGTCAGCGGGTGGGGGGCCCCCCTCATGTGAATGAGTAAAAAAATGTGTAAAAAGTGAATAAATATAGTTAATGAGTTTTTGACAATTCCTTTTTAAAAAAATTTTAAAAAAATGTCCCCCAATATAGAGCAATCTCACGTCGCATCGCCGAACCCCCCCAAAAACACTGGCCTCGTTGAATGCTCTCAACAGATTGCCTGTTCCTCCATCTGACATTTCTTAAATAGCTAAGGGGCAGAATCGCCCGATTGACGTCACCGACTGGTGCTTCTGGGTGAATGATGTCACAAGGGGGAATCACCCGCTGACTTCATCGGGTGTCTCCAACCCTTAGCTATTTAAGAAATGTCAGACGGAGGAGCAAGCAGTCCGCAGGGAGCATTCCATGAGGCTGGAGGGTTTTTTTTCTTTCTTCGGGTTCAGCGGTGTGGCGGGTGGCATGAGATGAATCTACATCAGGGGGACATTGTTTTTTTTTTTTTAATAAAGGACTTGTAAAAAACCATCTACTTCACTTTTTTTGTGAATGAGTATGGGTGCAATGTACCCCATACTCATTCACATGGGGGGGCAGGATCTTGGGTCCCCCCTTGTTAAAGGGGGCTTCTAGATACTTAGAAGCCCCCTGCCCGCAGACCTCCACAACCACCACAGTGTTGTCGGGAAGAGGCCCTTGTCCCAATCACATGTGGCCTGGTATGGTTCAGGAGGGGGGGGGGGCACTCGCTTGTCCCCCCCCCTTTCCTGGCCTGTCAGGCTGCATGCTCAGATAAGGGTCTAGTATGGATTTTGGTGGGACCCTGTGCTGTTTTGTTTTCTACATTTTGTTGTAGAGTTCCCCTTACAATCCATACCAGACCCAAAGTGCATATTTTCCTTTATTTTTTTTTTTACTAGCTGGGCCGGCAATTGCAACCACAAGTCAATTAAAATGTAATTTGACTTTTTTTTTCTTTAAAATTTTCATTTTTGCTGCAGCATGTTCTTTACATTCTACAGATGCTCTCACTTTAAGTGGGGTTCCCCCAAAAGTACCCCCCCCCCATGTTGAGGGCATGTGGCCTGGTATGGCTCAGGAGGGGCATAATGTACATAGGAACTGGCTAACATGTCGAGGTATCTGTTTTTTTTTAATTCTTCTACTGTTATATACTGTATATACTCTTACAAGTTTCGGTGTCTTTTGTCCAGTTGAGGGCATTAGTTAAATTACCCTTGGTGCTCCTCCAGATGCCATCGCTTGGATAGTGGCTACATGGCTTATAAGGGACAGATCATACCACAGTGAGAATAGGAAATTGCTCTACACACCCACACCTCAATCATCAATAGTGCTTGAAGAAAGCACTTAATGTCTGCCTCCATCCTCTTGATTGGTCAATAAAAGTTTATAGATTTTTCCTCTCATTGTACCAATCTGGTGCAGACCAAAGAGTCTTTGCAGGCATTCAAAAATAAATCTCAGCAATAAATAATTTCCCTACTTGCATGCTGTTATGCTTCTCTATTTATGTTTACAATCCAAACCAGATTAGCTTTTCTTCCATAGAAGAATCATACTTCCAATCTGACAGTTATTTTTTTCTTTTTCAAATGTGTGAACATTCTGTATTTTGCTTTTTTTTAATAAAGCAGAGATATAGGAAGACCCAGTTATTTATTGAATAAAAAATAATTACATTCATTCTAGTATATGGATGGGTTTGAGGAGAATTCAACCCATTCTCAGGTCGTTTATATGGTGAAATAATGCATGATTTCACTGCCATAACAACCAACTATCAATAATACTCTTCCTGGCCTTTGAACCTAGGTCAGGGTCATAAAAAGGGCCAATAATGGTGGCTTTGTTACTGTATGTTCCAGCCATCTCACTATAAAAGGTTCCTAGTAGCTATTTGTCAGTGTGTGCTGGAGTAGATAGGGAGTTCTGACAGTGTGGAAGTAGGGATAGTTAGTTGCTGACATACAGTGCTAAAAGTGTTACAATGTGCTACATTATTGTGAATTTCATTGTGGCAGGCTGCGTGTTATTGTATACCCCCCCCCCCCATGTTAATAGTTTAGAGAACAAACAGTCCTTTCTAGCGCAATTTTTTTTTGCTGTTGAGCTGCTGATGAGGTATATTTTATAAAGTTTTTTTTGTGCTATTTTTGATTTTGGGGTTCGCAGCACACTTGTTACTGACACAGAAAAAGCTGCCCTTTGCAGAATATCACTGTATACCTGTGCTAAAAAGTATTTGGACTCCAAAGCACCGCATATTTAGTGCACCAAAATACCACACCATGATGGTGCCATGGACCAGGCACTGGTGGACTGCACAGGAAGAAGAGGATGACTTCCTGTTGTCTCAGGGTCAACAAAATTCTTTGATTACTTGCTTTTTTATCCCTGTGAGGTAAAGGCAGCAGGAGGCAGAAGAGGGCTACAAGAATAAGGATGGGAATGCTGGCAATGAGGAAGAGGAGAAAATGTATATTTCAAGCTGAAACTTGTCTTATCTCCTCTCCTAACGTTGCGGCCTAATTATACTGCTTATATATTGTTCCGCTGCTGTACAATATTTGTGGTTACTGTTTACACTCTAATGTATCCTTAAAGGAGTTGTAAACCCTCGTGTTTTTTCACCTTAATACATAGGTGAGCAGCCCCCAGCCCCCCCCCGTTTTACTCACCTGAGCCCGTTCTTTCCCACGCCAAGGACTTGCTCTACCTCTCTGGCCAGGATTCTTAGGCTCTTGATTGGATCGATTGAAATCAGCACAGCCTTTGGCTCCCACTGCTGTCAATCAAATTAAATGATGCGGGCACTGGGGGGGCGGGGCCGAGTCCAGTATTCTGTGTCTATGGAAGCAAGTGCTGTACTCGGGGGCGTTCCTGCACGGTAACCCCCAGGGAGAGCTTCTCCTTCTCCTTAACCACTTCAGCCCCGGAAGGATTTGCCCCCTTAATGACCAGGCCATTTTTTTGCAGTACAGCACTGCGTCGCTTTAACCTCCCTGGTGGTATGATTATATCAGATTTTTGATGCTTAAAGCGGTACATTGTTTCACATGAAAATTTGGAGTTCCCTTGCAGGGAACGGAGCCTGGCACTGTGATAAATTGATTGGAGTACACAGCCCGTGGACTCAGCGAGAGGACATCACAGGATCCTGGGGACAAGGTAAGTAACTTTGCCTGGATCCTGCAAAGCAATCCCGAGTGTGGCTCGGCAGGGCCGATCCTAGGGTCACAGACGCCTGGATGCAGAAATATTTCTGGTGCCCCCACGTGGGCGTGGTCATCTTTACCAACTCCTCCACTTTACAAATGTTACTGTGGCAACGACTCAAACACAGAGATGCTCCCCTAAGAAGTCTTCGTTACCCTAGGATCCTCCCATGATCTTTTAACAATAAAGAAAATACAGGAACAGCTTTCATGACTGCAGACACGTTACAAGAGATGGTCAGAGACTGCAGACATGTTACAAGAGATGGTCAGAGCCTGCAGACATATTACAGGAGATGGTCAGAGACTGGAGATATAATACAGGAGATGGTCAGAGACTGCAGACATAGTACAGGAGATGGTCAGAGACTGCAGACATAGTACAGGAGATGGTCAGAGACTGCAGACATAGTACAGGAGATGGTCAGAGACTGCAGACATGATACAAGAGATGGTCAGAGACTGCAGACATTATACAAGAGATGGTCAGAGACTGCATACATGTTACAAGAGATGGTCAGAGACTGCAGACATTTTACAAGAGATGGTCAGAGACGGCAGACATACTACAGGAGACGGTCAGAGACTGGAGATATAATACAGGAGATGGTCAGAGACTGCAGACATGATACAGGAGATGACCAGAGACTGCAGACATGTTACAAGAGATGGTCAGAGACTGCAGACATAGTACAGGAGATGATCAGAGAATGCGGACATACTACAGGAGATGGTCAGAGATTGCAGACACAGTACAGGAGACGGTCAGAGACTGGAGATATAATACAGGAGATGGTCAGAGATTGCAGACATGTTACAAGAGATGATCAGAGACTGCAGACATGTTACAAGAGATGATCAGAGACTGCAGACATGTTACAAGAGATGGTCAGAGACTGCAGTTCCTATGGACGTTAGTAAATAATGGCCGATCGGCCCTCTCACCTGACCCAGTGATACAGCAACAACGGTTCCTCTGATCAGGAGTCTGCTAACTCTGAATTGCCTGTGGCGACTCCGCTGGGTAGCACCCAGTTCTGTATTCTGGCAATGACTCCATTCCTTTCTCCGCCTGGGATGGCGCTAGGCTGTGTGGCTTTCCCTCTGGTGGCGTAGGGCAGTGGGGTTCTCTCTCTGATGGTGTTCCCTCAGCACTGTCCTCTCCCTCTGGAGTCCTGGGTTCACTTCCCCGAAAGCTTTCCCGAGGAGAGGGAGAGGGGTGTCGTCCGGTGCGGTAAAACATGGCATCATCCCCCCTCCACCAACTATAGTCACCCCTCAGTACAGACCTCCCTCCACTAAGTATAGAGCCCCTCCGTCAGTGCAGACCCCCCACTAAGTATAAACCCCTCCCTCAGTACAGACCCCCCTGGACAAAACACCCCCTTCTATCAGTATAGACCCCCCTCAGGACAAACCAACCACCCCTCCATTAGTACAGACCCCCCTCAGGACAAACCACCCCCCTCCATTAGTACAGACCCCCCTCAAGACAAACCACCCCCCTCCATTAGTACAGACCCCCCTCAAGACAAACCACCCCCCCTCCATTAGTACAGACCCCGGGACAAACCACCCTTCTACATTAGTACAGACCCCGGGACAAACCCCCCCCTCCATTAGTACAGACCCCCCCTGGACAAACCACCCTCCTACATTAGTACAGACCCCCCAGAACAAACCCCCTCCATTAGTACAGACCCCCCCAGAACAAACCACCCCCCATTAGTACAGACCCCCACAGAACAAACCACCCCCCCACCATTAGTACAGACCCCCAGGACAAACCACCCTCCCACCATTAGTACAGACCCCTCCAGGACAAACCACCCCCCCTCCATTAGTACAGACCCCCCCAGGACAAACCACCCCCCTCCATTAGTACAGACCCCCCTCAAGACAAACCACCCCCCCTCCATTAGTACAGACCCCCCTCAAGACAAACCACCCCCCCTCCATTAGTACAGACCCCCGGGACAAACCACCCCCCTACATTAGTACAGACCCCCTGGACAAACCACCCCCCTCCATTAGTACAGACCCCCGGGACAAACCACCCCCCTACATTAGTACAGACCCCCGGGACAAACCACCCCCCTCCATTAGTACAGACCCCCGGGACAAACCACCCCCCCTCTATTAGTACAGACCCCCAGAACAAGCCACCCCCCTCCATTAGTACAGACCCCCCCGGACAACCCACCCTCCTACATTAGTACAGACCCCCCCAGAACAAACCCCCCCTCCATTAGTACAGACCCCCCCAGAACAAACCACCCCCCACTATTAGTACAGACCTCCCAGGACAAACCACCCTCCCACCATTAGTACAGACCCCTCCAGGACAAATCACCCCCCCCTCCATTAGTACAGACCCCCCCAGGACAAACCACCCCCCCTCCATTAGTACAGACCCCCCAGGACAAACCACCCCCTCCATTAGTACAGACCCCCCCAAGACAAACCACCCCCCCTCTATTAGTACAGACCCCCCAGGACAAACCACCCCCCTCCATTAATACATACTCCCCAGGACAAACCACCACCCCTCCCTTAGTACGGACCCCCCCGGACAAACCACCCCTCTCCATTAGTACAGACCCCCCAGGACAAACCACCCCCCTCCATTAGTACAGACTTCCCCTGGACAAACCACCTACCCCTTCATTAGTACCGACCCCCCAGATCAAACCACCCCCCTCCATTAGTACAGACCCCCCAGAACAAACCACCCCCCCTCCATTAGTATAGACCCCCCAGGACAAACCCCCCCTCCATTAGTATAGACCCCCCAGGACAAACCCCCCCTCCATTAGTATAGACCCCCCAGGACAACCCCCCTCCATTAGTATAGACCCCCCAGGACAAACCCCCCTCCATTAGTATAGACTCCCCCAGGACAAAACCCCCTCCATTAGTATAGACCCCCCCAGGACAAACCCCCCCCCTCCATTAATATAGACCCCCCAGGACAACCCCCCCTCCATTAGTATAGACTCCCCCAGGACAACCCCCCTCCATTAGTATAGACCCCCCAGGACAAACCCCCCCATTAGTATAGACCCCCCAGGACAAACCCCCCTCCATTAGTATAGACCCCCCAGGACAAACCCCCCCCTCCATTAGTATAGCCTCCCCCAAGACAAACCCCCCTCCATTAGTATAGACCCCCCAGGACAACCCCCCTGCCATTAGTATAGACCCCCGACAAACCACCCCCCCTCCAGTGGGCTAATTAAAAAACACCCGGACGGCAGCTGGGGAGGAAAGGACAGTGTGCAGCTGCACTGCCCGGGTGGAGAACACAGCGTGTCAGGCTTGGGCAGCAGGCCAGAGTTGCACACAGGAGGAGAACTGTCTGCAACACGGGCACGGACTGCCGCCCCCCCCCCCCCCAGTGACATTACTGCGCAGCTGGTCTCTCTGCACACAGAGACACAGCCGCTCCGATCTCCAGCTATCTCCGCTCTCCTCCTCTGACAAGAGGGGGGAAGGGGGATGGGCTTCGGCAAAAACAAAGCGGCGGCAGCTGCGGTGACCAGCGGAGAGAGCCGCCTATGGACGAGGAGAGGAGAGAAGGAGGGAGGGGAGCACTCTGGCGCTGCAGTGCCCCCACCTCTGTGGCACCCGAGTGCACTGCACCCCGTGCACCCCGTCCAGGATCGGCCCTGTGGCCCGGGGGTTTCTGCTTTGGGTAATGAAAATTCACCCCGAGCCACACTCGGATTACCATTAGGGTAGTTAACTGACAATTGCGCGGTCGTGCAACATGGTACCCAAACAAAATTGATGTCCTTTTTTCCCACAAATAGAGCTTTCTTTTGGTGGTATTTGATTACCTCTGCGGTTTTATTTTTTGCTCTATAAACAAAAAAAGAGCGACAATTTTGAAAAAAAAAACAATAGTTTTTCGTTTTTGCTATAATAAATATCCCCCAAATTTAATAAAAATACTAATTTCTTCATCAGTTCAGTTTAGTTCATCACTTCATCTTCAGGCCTATATATATTCTTATTACATATTTTTGCCACAAAAAAATCACAATAAGCGTATATTGATTGGTTTGCGCAAAAGTTATAGCATCTACAAAATAGGGGATACATTTATGGCATTTTTATTATTTATTAATTTTTTACTAGTAATGGTGGCAATCTGCGATTTTATCAGGACTGCAACATTGCGACGGACAGATCGGACACTTTTGACACATTTTTGGGACCATTGACATTTATACAGCAAACAGTGCTATAAAAATGCACTGATTACTGTGTATATGTCACTGGTAAAGAAGGGGTTAACACTAGAGGGTGATCAAGGGGTTAAATGTGTTCCCTCATTTGTGTTTCTTACTGTGGGGGGATGAGACTGACTTGAGGAGGAAACATATCGCTGTTCCTACTTAGTAGGAGCAGACAATCTGTCTCTCCTCTGCTGACAGAACAGGGATTTGTGTGTTTACACACACAAATCCCTGTTCTGGCTCTCGTGTCCACGATCGTGACTGCCGGCCACATGCATCAGGTCCCCCGCCGTGCATCACGCACGAACGCGCTCCTCCGGTGGCACATGCACCTGCTATAGCTGTTTAATGGGCCGACATACAACTATGATGATTTTCGGAAGAGAGCTGACCTGCTGGTCGGCTAGTGGTTAAAGGTGAAACCTGCCTCGTCTCCCACTCTTACATTGCAACCTAAACAAGCTAATTATGTACTGTCCAATCACTATGCAATATTTGTGGCTATTGTCTTCTGAAATAATACACTCTAAATTGTATTTCATTATAAAACCTGCCTTATCTCTCCCTCTTATATTGCAGCCTTACCAAGCTGCTTACATACTGCCCAGCCACTGTACAATATGCATGATAAGGTCTATGAAGAATACACTTCAGTATTTATTTCAGGATAAAGCCTGCCTTGCGCCTCCATCTTACATTGTTGCCTTACCAAGCTGCCTACATACTGTCCAGCCACTGTACAATATTTCTGACTATTGTCTCTGAAACCATACACTATATTCATTTCAAGCTAAAAAAACTTTTATCTCCCTCCTATACAGCATCCTAATCAACCTGCTTACATACGATCCAGACACTGTACAATTTTAGTGGTTATTGTTTCTGAAATAATACACTCATCAGTTTATTTCAGAATAAAGCATTCCTCATCTCTCCCTCTTACAGTCAGGTCCATAAATATTGGGACATCAACACAATTCCAATCTTTTTGGCTCTATACACCACCACAATGGATTTGAAATGAAACAAACAAGATGTACTTTAACTGCAGACTTTCAGCTTTAATTTGAGGGTATTTACATCCAAATCAGGTGAACGGTGTAGGAATTACAACAGTTTGCATACGTGCCTCCCACTTTTTAAGGGACCAAAAGTAATGGGACAGATTAACAATCATCCATCAAACTTTCACTTTTTAATACTTGATTGCAAATCTTTTGCAGTCAATTACAGCCTGAAGTCTGGAACGCATAAACATCACCAGACGCTGGGTTTCATCCCTGGTGATGCTCTGCCAGGCCTCTACTGCAACTGTCTTCAGATCCTGCTTGTTCTTGGGGCATTTTCCCTTCAGTTTTGTCTTCAGCAAGTGAAATGCATGCTCAATCGGATGCCGGTCAGGTGATTGACTTGGCCATTGCATAACATTCCACTTCTTTCCCTTAATAAACTCTGGTTGCTTTCGCAGTATGCCTCGGATCATTGTCCATCTGCCCTGTGAAGTGCCGTCCAATGAGTTCTGAAGCATTTTGCTGAATATGAGCAGATAATATTGCCCGAAACACTTCAGAATTCATTCTGCTGCTTTTGTCAGCAGTCACATCATCAATAAATACAAGAGAACCAGTTCCATTGGCAGCCACACATGCCCACGCAATGACACTACCACCACCATGCTTCACTGATGAGGTGGTATGCTTTGGATCATGAGCAGTTCCTTTCCTTCTCCATACTCTTCTCTTCCCATCACTCTGGTACAAGTTGATCTTGGTCTCATCTGTCCATAGGATGTTGTTCCAGAACTGTGAAGGCTTTCTTAGATGTTGTTTGGCAAACTCTAATCTGGCCTTCCTGTTTTTGAGGCTCACCAATGGTTTACATCTTGAGGTGAACCCTCTGTATTCACTCTGGTGAAGTCTTCTCTTGATTGTTGACTTTGACACACATACACCTACCTCCTGGAGAGTGTTCTTGATCTGGCCAACTGTTGTGAAGGGTGTTTTCTTCACCAGGGAAAGAATTCTTTGGTCATCCACCACAGTTGTTTTCCGTGGTCTTCCGGGTCTTTTAGAGTTGCTGAGCTCACCGGTGCATTCTTTCTTTTTAAGGATGTTCCAAACAGTTGATTTGGCCACACCTAATGTTTTTGCTATCTCTCTGATGGGTTTGTTTGTTTTTTCAGCCTAATGATGGCTTGCTTCACTGATAGTGACAGCCTTTTGGATCTCATATTGAGAGTTGACAGCAACAGATTCCAAATGCAAATAGCACACTTGAAATGAACTCTGGACCTTTTATCTGCTCCTTGTAGATGGGATAATGAGGGACTAACGCACACCTGACCATGGAACAGCTGAGCAGCCATTTGTTCTATTACTTTTGGTCCCTTAAAAAGTGGGAGGCACATATACAAACTGTTGTAATTCCTACACCGTTCACCTGATTTGGATGTAAATACCCTCAAATTAAAGATGAAAGTGTGCAGTTAAAGCACATCTTGTTCATTTCATTTCAAATCCATTGTGGTGGTGTATAGAGCCAAAAAGATTAGAATTGTGTGGATGTCCCAATATTTATGGACCTGACTGTATATTGTGGCCTAATTGAGCTGCTTGAATACTATCCCACCACTGAACAATATCTGTGACTATTGTCTCTCGAGGTAATACACTCATTTTTATTGCAGGATAAAGCTTACCCTGTGTTTTTCAAATTGATGCCTATTTAAGCGTTTGTATATTCAGATACTGGCCAAATACTACCAATTGCGTACTTGAAGTTTGGGTGAGATAAAGTTTAGAGAATGTGAGAATATGGCTTCGAAGTGATTTTGTGCACTCTGTTTTGACATTTTATGTTCAATAGTTTTTATTGAGTTTTATCATAGGCAAAAAACAAGAGAAACAAAAAGGGTACAAAATAATAGCGCATGAAGTGCACTACAAAATTCATCAACACAACCTGATGTGATAAAAAGGTATAGAAAAAACTGCTGATGAAAAAAAAGATATTTATCCATTTATGTTTACTAAAACTATTGCATTTCCATGTCCTGTGTACTGTGGGAGACCAGATATAGTGAATGCAGGGTCCTGGGTTTAGTAACACTTTAACATAGGATGTGAACTAACTTGCAAATTCGCTCATCCCTTATAATTGACTGAGTACCAAAATCTCTCCTAATATCTGATGCTTTTTGGACCTTTAAGATAGGACTTGGGGGGGGGGGGGGGGGGGGGGCAGCAAAGAAGTTAGCCAGTCAGTTTCTGCTACATTGTACAGTGCTTTGCATTTAACACTTAAAGTTTCCAGACAAGAAGAGAGGGCAGATTGATGATCTCATTACTATGCACTTGCTCATTCGTCTTTCTAATCACAGACTAAGGCAATTCCTAGACAAGGCTGGATTGCTACTGCAGTTTGTAGGTAAGCCCAGGTGCTGATTATGCTGTCTTCCAGGGGTGTCTGGATCTCTTGACTGCATATGGTTCCATGGCCCCTTCTCTGTGAGAATAGTAATGCCTTGATGACCTGTATGGTTCTCTGCACCCTTTGTAAATAAACCCTTAGCAGGAAAAATAGTTCACGCATATGTATATTAACTGTGTATTTAGTTGTTTGCAGGGAGTTCAGCTTTTATTCACATTTTGAAAATGGTTCCCTTTACCATAGTATCAGTGTTCAAAATACTCCACCCCAATCTCAGTGTCACTTCTCCAGCAACATTCAATAAAGGAGCAAGCTTTTTTTTTTTTACTATGTCAACTACAAAAGTTTGAAACGTAGTACTATCAAGTAAAATGTGTATGAGAGCTATCAATAATCTAGACCTCTATTGCTAAGCTGTGGTAGTGGTGGTGGTGTTCTTCCAAGTTTCACTTACACAATCAATTCCCTATTGGCAGTTGTAATGCATACATACATTATGCTAATACAGAACACAGATTTTTTTATATGAATCAGCCTGTATTTACTATAAATGCTTACCTGGCTTCTGCAAGGCATCACAATTGTGTCATTTTGATGGTGTACTTGTTGCTCAAGATATAATTTTGCAGATATATCTTTGCAGCTTCATACCTTCAGATAAAATGAAATTGCATTAATTTGTCAAGTATCTTCTTAAACTACTGACATGGGAGGGGGGGGGGGGGGTTGTACCTTTACTATAATCACTAGAGCCATCTCAGTGTTGCAATAATAAAAGCTACACAGACAGCAATAAAAATTAATTAATTTGTTCACTCAATCATTAATTGGGGCTGCTGGTTTGTTCTATTTCCCACTGGCTATCCCGGCTATCTAAGGCTACCCTTACCTCTGACACCTCGGGTTCCATGCTATCAGTAGAGGGACACACACACAGATGGTGATTGAATAACTTAAGTAGTTTACTGAAAAGAGATTGGATTAACTTTGGAGAGAACACCTCCAAGTTCTTTTATACAAATAAACAGTTGCAATGAAGGTATAAACAAATGCTCACCCTAACATACACAATTAATAAATTGTACGTGTAGGCATGTCTCCAAGTGGGACTGAGGCTCAGAGTGGTAAGACCTTTTACTCTGGGCACCTTCCCAATTCCAGTATGGCCATGCAAGCACACCAAACCCTCAGCATACTATGTAGTGCTAGTTAACAACACAATACAGTATAATTGCTCATGAGCTCCCCCTTGCGGTGTAATGCAGTTCTTTGAATATGTAAAGGAACACAAGGCCTTACAATGAATGGTATAGTCCAGGGATATGCAATTAGAGGATCTCCAGCTGTTGCAAAACTACAAGTCCCATCATGCCTCTGCCTCTGGGTGTCATGCTTGTGGCTGTCAGAGTCTTGCTATGCCTCATGGGACTTGTAGTTCTGCAACAGCTGGAGGTCCGCTAATTGCATATCCCCAGTATAGTCTCTTGTCTTCTTTCTTCAGCTAGCCATATTATACTGCAGTAATTGTATTCCAGGGAATTAACAGATGACAAAATAATATAAAGTAGTAGATAATAGTGTGCTTAATTATGCAACACTCTTGTAACTTTCCTCTGATGAGAATAGAGTTGAACCGTCAATAAGTGATTAGTGGAGTACAGGCTTTGAGGCCTAACTAAACACAGTCTATTAAATGAGGCCGTTACGTTGAATTGCAGGTCTCAGCACAATCTGAAGCATTCTACACCGTGTAGTCAAGTGTTATATAAATCTTGGGCAAACAGCCCTCTCACCACACCAGGCCTGGACAGTCGGAATGTTCAACTCCCGTGATCTCAGTCCCGCCTCCTGAACACCGTCACGCTATGCCGCTCCGCTAGATGACCGGGAACCCTCAGTTGGCTCCGTCAGGTGTTCTGATTCCTCCGATCTGATAACGCTGCTGATCCAGCAAACTGTGGTCTGAGTCTCTCCGTTCCGTGCTAAGCAGGCCGCAGCTCTTCTGAACACACACCCACACCAGTCCCTGCAGGCAGGTCTCAAGTCCCGGTAAGAAGAGACCCCAACATGGCCATGCTGGGCCTTTTATTTCCCTCCCCAGCATTCAGTTCTTTTACTTGGCCTCATGGGTAGGTAAGTGAGGCACTGTGGGTAAGTAAGTCTTTCCCATATATTTCACAGCATGTTCTGAAGTTTGCACAAAGTTTTGCTTCACAGATATACTCTGACCACTAGGGGGAGACATTTGCTTAAGAAACAATACAGTGCTGGTTCATATAACTTGTGAAACTTCCTGCATTGTGTCCTAAATTTAACTAAGCATGGCTACACATACATTCATTCGCATCAGTACCATCAGATGGCTCGTCTTTAGCCTACTCTGGCTGCTGTTGTGGAACAAGTCTCAGAAGTACTAATGCCACCTAGATGATCTGTTACATAAAATACAAAAAAAAACATATAGCTTTCAATAAGTTAAGGAGATCAGGTGAGATCTCTAACACTGGTATAAATGGGTCTCAAAAACTAATAATAAAAACGCCGTATAAGCTTAACCAACTCCAATGAAAATGAATAGGGAAACACAGCCCACTGTGCAATTGAAGAATCAAAATATTATTGTATCAAAACACTTGATAGAATAACCAATGATAAAAAACTGAACCATGCGGTGCAAATCAATCATACTAGATTGAAAACTCAATGTCCAGCATTGATGCTCCCTACCAGTGCGAAAAAAAAAAGGGTATTGTTCACTGTACATCTCAAAATTAGACAATATGTGGTCATAGATGGACACACGTCTCAAGAAGGGAAATGCAAGGTAAGACATTTGCCAATAATTAAGTACTAAAACAAAAACACACACAAAAGTTGTGCTACATCAAGTCGATGGCTCCCAATGACTCACTTGTGTAATAAAATAATAGTCACCAGTCCTGAATGACATAAGATCTGTTATACTTCCTCCATACCCTCACATTATAATACCATGCTGCAACAACTGGTCTCTATGTCAGTTCTCTTCCCTTGCAGCCCCTCACCCCTTGCACAAGCCAGTAGAGTGAGTATGTCCCAGCAGATGCACACAGCACTCAAGGCTCGAGGGACCACAGGTTCTAGTCCAACTACAGGCACATGACTGAATTAACTGAATAAGAACATGAGAATTAAAAATCCACAATACATAAAGAACTCCCTCTCACATAGTCTTCTGAATCTCTCGCCTACAGGAAAATCCAGTGGAATTTCTTCAATACCAAAAACTGATAAATGGGCAGGGTCTGAATGCTTGCTTAGTGGCCTTTTTGGTAACTTAAAGTTTATGTTTCCCAAATCTTGTTCTTGGTGTCCTAGCCCAAAGAAAGCCACAACTATACATAAGACAATACCATAAGGTAATGAATTGCTTATTAGCAAATTCACACACTTTATTCAGAATTTGATTTTTTATTTTTTTTTCATTTTTTGAATATTGAGTGAACATGCACCACATCTAAATTTTCCAGAAGGGCAGAAGCCCAGCCACGATTTACCTAAAATAGAGATAAAGACCGCATGTTCTAAAAGCCTTGGTCCTTTTTTCCATAGAAAGGAAACATTCAGCAATCTGGAGCCAGAACTATTCATGAAAAAAAGGCCAGAAATTATTTTATACAGCGATCAGAAGTGGTTGTTAATGAACATTTACAGTACACGGCCCCATGGTCAGGGACCAGTTGTTTTGCTTGCTTTTTTCAGGTTGTGAATAACTGCCCCTGTTCATATATAAATACATTAACACAATCTTTATTGTAAGGTACAAAACCATTTCAGTTTTAGAACAGATTTATCCAACAGGACCAGGATTTTTTATTTTCTTTATTTTGGAGATGTATCATTTTTACTAATACTTATAATTGTAAGCATACATCGCTATTTGCTTTCTGTTATACTGTGATTTGCTATGTACACAAGAACCCATTCCACTCATACAATTTTGGGCTATGGTGTATAGCTAGCGTAGCACAATGTGGTTTTCTTTTCTTAACCAAGCAGAGGAGAGCCAATCATGTGGAATTGGCAGGTCACATGACTGGGCAGAGCACATTTGTAAAGCACATTGCTGTGCTATGTAAATGTGCTTATTTTTTCTTCCTTTTTAAATGAGCTCCACATTTTGCCTCTGCAGTCTATGGTTTTGATTTTTGAGATAGGAAGTTTTTTTTTGGTTACATATGTTGTAATTGGGGAAAAAGGGAAAACGTATGAACAAGTATAGTTTTCTAGTCATCTTTTTTTAAACAATAAAGGTGAAAATACCTTGCTTGTGTAAATCATTAATGTAATATGCCTGAAAACCTATTCAGATCTTGTTTTGTGGTAATGCATAGAAAAGTGCACTCTAATATGCAAACCATTGTGTAACACGGTGCCATTCATGTTGGCACCCCAGTGGTACTCCAACATGCATACTGTTACAGTAGAAAGCAATATATCCACACTGAAGTGTACCACAATGCACATGCCATAAATCGTGGTGCACCGCATTACATAAAAAGGGTCAGATCTGCTTTTTATTGCATTAAGGTATGCTGTTAGAATTAATGGGCTGTCTTAATAATAATCGGTTGCATTAATGCAACATATAATATAATGTGAATGAGCCTTTAATGCCCTCCATAACTATGTATTCATTTGAATCTTATTTTATGTATTCTGCATTTGTTTTCTTAGGACATCTATTTTTAATAGGTAGGCTGGATCAGGTAAAAATAGATCTTATATAACCCCATCATACAATTTTGCAGCAGTAAATTACAGGGTGGATTTATTTTAATGTTGAACCCTATAGGGACAAGGTTTCCCTAAAGGGGAACTAAACTTATAAATGTGACAGTTTAAGCAACCGGTCACACTGGCACGACTTGTCATGCGATTTTATAGTTTTGAGGCTTTGGAGCCGCACAGATATCTTCCAAGTACCACCAAGTAGCACTACTTTGAAATCATGCTACTTTAAGTGAAGTAGCACGGTTTCAATGTCGCAATGTGTCTGACGGGGGTGTCAAAAAACAGTTAAATTTCCGCCATGCCAGGAATGTTATCAAATTTGCTTGTGTTCTCAACCTGCCCCAAGACTACCTTACTTATGCCAAATTTGCATAACTAATCACATGTGCAGCATCATGGCAGGTACAATTCACAAAGCTAAGATGGCAGTTTCTTTGGCTGAAAAGGATAGGAGGGTCGGGTTCCTCTTTAACCACTTAAGGACCGCCCCATGTACATTTTCTGAGCAGGGCGGCCATTATGCGCAAAATCATGTACCTGTTCATGATTCTTGTGCACAACTCTGGGGCGCATGTGCACGCCGTCGGAGCCACACTCCCGCTGTGTTGGGCATAGCGGGCACTCCCGCTGTGTTGGACACAGCGGGAGCCAATCAGCGGGTCCAATGGTTATGATGGCCGCAGGCCACTCGCGATCACTCCCTGGAGAAACAGGAGGATGGTCTGCCTATGTAAACAAGGCAGGTCGTCCTTCTGTCAAAGATGAAGAGAGACATCTGTGATTCCTGCTAATCACACATGCTAAACACAGATGTCTCTCTTCCTCCAGTGCATCCATCCCCCACACAGTAAGAACACACTCCCAGGGAACACAGTTAACCCTTTAATTGCCCCTGCCAGTGTCATTTATGCAGTGTCAGTACATTTTTTTCAGCACTGATCACTGTATTGGTGTCACTGGTCCCAAAAAGTGTCTCTAAGTGTCAGATTTGATCGCCGCAATGTCGCAGTCCTGGCCTGGTCAGGAAGTGGGTAAAACCTTCCTGAGCTGAAGTGGGTAAATCTGTTACTTTACCCATTTCCCTGTTTGTCAAGGTATGTAAAATACCCTAGTGCTTTTGGTTATGGGGAAGCATTTAAACCTTTTTCCTTCTTCCCATGATGCAGTGCTTAAGTAACTAGTTGCCACATAGGGACCAGGGAAAGGTCCTTAGATATTTGTAACCCTGACTCAGCACTACTAGATGTATGAAATGGCATTACTTCCTTTCCAATTCTAATCATATTGTATTCCTGTGTGACTCCGTTTTTTCCATTTCCCACATTTCCTTAAGATGTGCCCAATAAAAAATGAATAACTTAAATTAAATGCATCTGCTATGAAAAACAAGTAAGTGTAAATATAAGAGTAGACTTTTTTCAGAAAATAACATTTTATTTATAGGTTTTATTAAAGCATTGATGATTTTGTAGGTTGTGACATAATATAATTCTTGTGTAACATGTACTTAACAGTTCATACAATGGAACATCCAGCTTGCTACCAAGACTGAAATAATTACATTTTAATGGCTTTCATGAGATATTTACTATATGATTAAAATAAACAAGAAAATATAATTAATGAGAAATCATAAGAAAACATATAATAATATTAAGGTGGTTTCCACAAGGTGAGTCAAGGTTGCTAACTATGAATGATCCACTGTTGAAAAGCACTGCATTGTTTGTAATGGTTAGTTTATGCCAAGGACACATGCAGGGCACTTTCAGAGACAGACTTAAATGAGTGGGCCAAAAGGAACAAAGCCTCCGCAACAACTACTGTAAAATATAGCATTGTCTTGTATTAATGACAAACGCGCAGTAGAATATTTGGTCACCAATTTGTAATGTTTTGTATATCATGGCAAAACCCTTTTGTGTTTCTACAGTAATGTACTGTAGTGTGTTGGCTTTGAAGTATGCTTTGACTAGCATGCTGATATGGCCATAAAAGGACATTACATTGAAAAACAAAATTCAAATAAATTGATTACTGTGACATCCATTATTAAAAAATCTTTTGAAGCGTGACAGAAGCAGACTGACTGCATTATTATTCCAGTCACTGTCTGTCCCCTCCAGATGAAACTGTGAAACCGCTGTTTATTGTGTAACAGGACTAGCAAACATCCCTCTCAGCCAGATGTTACCTAATAGGTAATACCTTAAAACACCTGGCTGTGAAACGTATTGTGCAGTATGTATTATTGCAAAAATAGGTCTCTATCTATCTATCTATCTATCTATCTATCTATCTATCTATCTATCTATCTATCTATCTATCTATCTATCTATCTATCTATCTATCTATCTATCTATCTACCTATCTGCCTGGTTGGTGCCAGACAACAGCCTCTGGTACATATTAAGCATCTAAACAGGGCATCAATGAACAATGCAAACAATGGAGATATAAGAGGGGTAGAGAGAGAGAGAGGGGGAGAGAGAGAGGAAGCAGGGGGAGATGTAGTCATCTAGGTTAAATTGAACTTTAAAAGTTAATATTCAGATCATAAGCCACAAAGGGTAGTCTTCTTCATTTCCCAATCATCTCATGTTTACCTCTGTTGCAACTACTGTAAACAGAACACTGGGGAGAATTGTTAGTGCTTAGCACTGAAGTGTAAGAAGAAAGGAAGAGATACCCCTGAGACTTTAAAGGCAGTTGTCAGACCAGATAAGGAAGTAGAAAAGTATGTAAAATCAAAATATTTTATTATAGTATTTTAAAATATGGTAGTAATCATTACAAACCAAATGTAAGAACAAACAAGTAACCACACATATATAGTATACAGAGCTTCAATTCTATAGCATATGGTTGGTCTCATGGTAGGAGGCCAGACCACAGGCAATTACACAGAAGATCCCAACGTGTTTTGGAATGTAATAACTTTCTTCTTCAGGGATTGATCAAAGCAGGCTGTATTTTTCTGATGGTATAATGATAACGTGTCAATATATATCATCGTATACAAATATATAAAGCAATGTATATAGTATCAAAACAGGTGGGAAATCCAACATGGCAGCTGGTATAAAAGACAATCCATGCATACTCACAGGATATGGCTACATCACATAATGTACACAAAATGGTTTATTAATCCCCCCAATGTGTGCCCCATTGCATTTGGAACCGTCAAAGTAGGTGGTATATCCTATGTGGCGGTCGAACAAAGTCCCCAGCACAGAGAAAGTGAGAGTCAGGATGTTGGGAAGGATGCTGCTGCCAAAGGATGCTCACGAGGATTGCAAAAAACAGATATGTCCATTCCTTTAGGACTACAATGTACCCATCTTCTGATGGCTACTTGCAGCAGGATAATGCAATATGTCACAAAGCTCAAATCATCTTAAACTGGTTTCTTGAACATGACAATGACTTCACTGTACTCCAATGGCTTCCACAGTCACCAGATCTCAGTCCAATGGAGCACCTTTGGAATGTGGTGGAACGGGAGATTCGGATCATGGATGTGCAGTCGACAAATCTGCAGCAACTACATGATGCTATCATGTCAATATAGACCAAAATCTTTGATCTATATATATATATATATAATTTATTTTATTTATTTATTTCAGGTGCTTATATAGCGCCGTCAATTTACGTAGCGCTTTACATATACATTGTACATTCACATTAGTCCCTACACTCAAGGAGCTTACAATCTAAGGTCCCTAACTCACATTCATACATACTAGGGACAATTTAGACAGGATCCAATTAACCTACCAGCTTGTCTTTGGAGTGTGGGAGGAAACCGGAGTACCCGGAAGAAACCCACGCAAGCACAGGGAGAACATGCAAACTCCAGGCAGGTAGCGTGGTCGGTATCCAAACCAGTGACCCTTCTTACTGCTAGGCGAAAGTGCTATCCACTACACCACTGTGCCGCCCATTATAATTTTGTGTATATATATATATATATATATATATATATATATATATATATATATTCTATAATTCTGATTTTGAGGGGTCCCTGGTTTTTGATGCGTTCTCCGTGTTATTGGTGGTGGTAACACATGGGTGGAGTGACACACGGAAAACTAATAATGCACTGGATAGCACTTTAAAAGCATGGCACTTTATACACTGCAAACATTCTGAAATTAGCATGAACACTATTTTGTTTTTTTATTTTTCTAATTGATATGTGGGTTTTTCTATATTAATGCACAAATGATATACTGTATGGTTTATCACATATTAATGCATGGTGAATATTGAGGAAGGCACCCTCTATAAAGAACATAAAGATATTGGGACAGACTTTAAGGAAACATGACCAGCTATCTAGTTCATCCTTTTAGTGCAACAGTCTGGAGCTCGAAAATTGATGACGAATCAGCACCCCTGGACAATGGTGGAATGTGATCTTTGAGCATGTATCTACGCATTGGTGGTAGGGGGTGGTGACACTGTATAAAGTGTCTTGTAATAGATTGACTGGATGATGCACTTTTGTAGTGCTGCCTGATTCCAGATTTGTGACTGGCAAATATTTCTCTAAATGTTATAGTTGTTTTGTCCATGTAAAATGTTCATATGGGCATTGAAGCTGACAAGTTTACTAGTATACCAGCTGTCCGCCAGCTGGTGGTAAATTTGTTAGGCCAACCATAGGAAGACTGTGGTCATTAGAAAACACAAAAGAGGTAATTTTTCTTCTAATGGCATAACTAGTAGTAGAAAATGTGTTGGCCAAAAAATCTTTCATTGTTGTTCCCCAGTAAGTTAGGATAGTGACCTTGAGAGAGAAGCATTCTACCATCTTACTTAAAGGGGTTGTAAACCCTCGTATTTTTTCACCTTAATGCATCTTATGCATTAAGGTGAAAAAACACCTGACAGTCACTGGCCCCCCAGCCCCCCGTTTTACTTACCTGAGCCCCTTCATCTCCTCGGCGGGGATGCGCTGTCCCTCTCTCCACGGGGTCCTGGCTCTTGATTGAATAGATTGATAGCAGCGCAACCATTGGCTCCCGCTGCTGTCAATCAAATCCAATGATGTGGGCGCCGGGGTTGGGGTCAAGTCCGGCATTCGTGTCTGTGGACGCAAATGTTGGACTCGGTAGCACGCCCGCAAGGTAACCCCCCAGGAGAGCGCTTCTCCTAGGGGGTTATCTGATGCGGGGAGGAGCCACGAGAGCCGCCGGGGGCCCCAGAGGAGGATGTTTGGGGCCACTCTGTGCAAAACGAGCTGCACAGTGGAGGTAAGTATATGTTTGTTATTTAAAAAAAAATAAAAAACTTTAAAATAAAAATACTTTACAATCACTTTAAGTGTTTGCTATAGTAGGATCAGAGTTGTATCTTTCACATGTAACATCCGTGCATTCAGGATACTCCTTAAAGTGAGGAAGGATGATCACTCTTAATGTGCAGGTAATTGGTACTCAAAGATAATGCCTTGTGGTGTTTGGCAAATGTAGATACTGAGATCCAGAAAACAAATAGCATGCTCATAATATGTCCAAGTCAGTTTAATAGGCTCAAATGAAGGTGCCATGCTGAAACCGATCTCAGTCCACGCAAATTGCGAAGAAGCGTTTGTTTTCAAATTTAAAGATGAGAATAGGCTTCAAAAGATCTTTCAAAAAGTAAGAGGGATTTATCATGGGAGGAATTCTCCAAGGCTTGATGTATGACCTGAATGCCATCATTGGGCAGAATAAGGGTACAATTTTAGGTGGAATCAACCCAAAGTTATTAAGAATATGAATCACAATGATAAAGTCTCAATGCAAAGATGGCATGGCAGAAACCAGGGGCTGTACAAAATGCTGTACATAAACTGTCAAGAGTGGGAGTAATGAACCTTAGTTAGTGGTTAGCAGTGGCCAGTGTATCCCCTTTATGCCCTATATGGGCTCTATGTTCCTTCTTGCTACTTAGTGATTATTAGAGTGTCCCACCTTGCTCAGTTGCCTCCACTTTCATTGGTGGTCAGTGGGAGCATGTTTACTTACAAGATTGGAAGCAGAAGTTCCTGGCAGAGGAGGAAGGAAGAGGATCAGTGGCAGGGGAGAAAGGACAAGTTCTCCAATGTAAACAGCAGTTCTGTTTACATTTGTAATCCTTGTGAATGGCAATCACAGCAATGACAATGCACAGAGTGGCACAAGTCTGCTCTGTGTCTTTTGTCTGAGATGTGAGCTGTCTAATGACATCTCATTCACAGACATTTAACTGGTGCACTTGCCACCCATGCCATGATTCTGTAACACCAGGAAAGGGTGGGTGAGGAGCCTGGCTGTAAGGTAAGTTCATAGTATCTTGTCCCTTTATTCCCCAAAAAAGGCAAACTCTCCAGAGCAGGTGCAGGTTCAAGTCCTTGAGGTTCTGCAGGTTCAAGTCCTTCAGTATCAGATAAAGAGTTACCAATGCTAGATGAAGAGTTACCAGTACTAGTGTCAATGATGGACAAGTTTTTGATAGTTCTGAAGTAGCTAGCCCAGAACTAGAATCTAGTGATTGCAAGCTTTGGTTAATTTTTACAGCTTTCTTTATTTTTTTACATTTTTATTCTCCATCTGAAACAGTGGTTGGGGAGATTTAAAATGTTTTCTATATTTATGCATTACTTTAACATGACATACTAATAACATTTTCTGAAATATATATATATTTTTTTTAGCGATCAAGCTCAATCTTTATCTGCTCATCATCTGTATGCACTGTAGTGGTGGTTTGCTGTTGTTTGCCAACCACTTGGCTGGGACTGGTGTTGCCAACCTAAAAAACTGAAATTTACTGACACCACACCCAAAATTTACTGGCACAGCCACGTTATTATTGGCATTTCCAAAAGTTAAAAAATTACAGTTTTAAGTGCAAATTTCAGTATTTATGCTATAAACAAGTACAACATACAATTAGCAATGTGATTCACGGTAGATATTAAGCTAAAAAACTATTCTTAGTTTATTTTCAATATAGTAAATAAGTAGCTCAGGGACAAGACTCAGGAGGGCAAGAAATTAGAATGGGCAGGCACACACACATGATATTGACTCTCACAGTGACACTGACAGTAGTACAACATGTTCCCTTCTGAGTCACAGTGACAGCCTCTCTCCACACCAGGTTAACCCTTCAGTCCACACCAGTCCACTCCAGTCCAAACAGCACTGATGGTCCTGCTCTTGGCTTGCCTTGTTTCCACCCTGCAGACCCGCACGTGAGGCTCAGGCAGCCTTGTCCGGCTCCCCTGCCGGCACTGCCAGACCCGCCCCCCACTGGTGCCACCTGAACATTCTTTAACAGGCACTCAGATGGTCTCGGCCAGCTCCAGACCGGAAGTGCACATGCGCAGTTCGAGCCTAGCACCACAGCCATATTTTTTAATGGCAACCTTTTCCTGTCACTAGCATTTACTGGCAGGAGAAAAAGTGCCCATTTTTTACTGGCTGCCAGCAAAAATACTGACAGTTGGCAACACTGGCTGGGACTGCATGCCATGATTTATTTATGCATGTGTCTGGCTATTGTGGGCATTGAGTTGCCAAAGTTCTTCTTCCTGTATTGCTCTGACATCACTTCCAGTTTGGAAGGAAGAGAGGAAAGATAGCTATTATTATTATTATTATTATTATTATACAGGATTTATATAGCGCCAACAGTTTGCGCAGCGCTTTACAACATGAGGGCAGACAGTACACTTACAATACAAATCCATACAGGAGGGATCAGAGGGCCCTGCTTGTTAGAGCTTACAATCTAGAAGGGAGGGTCAAGTGGAAACAAAAGGTAATAACTGTGGGGAATGAGCTGATGGAAAAAATGAAAATACAGTTGTTAGGTGTGGGGAGGATAGGCTTCTCTGAAGAGAAGGGTTTTCAGGGATCGTCTAAAAGCTAATAAAGTAGGAGATAAGCAGACAGATTGGGGTAGGGCATTCCAGGGTTGGAGAGGCTTTGTAAAAGTCCTGGAGGCGAGCATGGGAGGAGGTGACGAGGGAGCTAGAGAGCAGGAGGTCTTGAGAGGAACGAAGAGAACGAGAAGGTTGGTATTTAGAGACAAAACTAGTGATGTAGCTGGGGGCGAAATTGTGGATGGCTTTGTATGTAGTTGTTAGAATTTTTAATTTATTTCTTTGGCCGAGCGGAAGCCAGTGGAGGGATTGACAGAGAGGAGTGGCAGACACAGAGCAATTGGTAACGTGGATGAGTCTGGCAGCGGCATTCATGATAGATTGAAGAGGTGATAGACTATGTAAAGGCAAGCTAATTAGAAGGGAGTCGCAGTAGTCGAGGCGAGAGATGACAAGCGAGTGAATTAAGAGCTTTGTTGTGTCATTGGTTAGAAAGGGGCGTATTTTGGAGATGTTGCGGAGGTTGAGGTGGCAGGATTTGGACAGTGATTGAATGTGTTGCTTGAAGGAGAGTTCAGTTTTGGATAGATTGAGTTTGAGGAAGTGGTGTGACATCCAGACTGATATATCTGATAGTAAATTAGTGATACGTGAGGAGATAGAGGGAGTGAGCTGAGGAGTAGAGAAATAGATTTGGGTGTCGTCAGCGTAGAGGTGGTATTGGAAGCCATGGGAGGCTATCAGTTGACCCAGGGAGGCGGTGTAGATTGAAAATAGGAGAGGTCCAAGAACAGAACCCTGGGGGACCCCAACAGAGAAAGGAAGAGGAGAGGAGGAAGTAGAGTTATAAGAAACGCTAAGGAGCGGTTGGATAAGTAGGAAGAGAACCAGCGGAGTGTACAGTCACGGAGACCAAAGGCGTGTAGTAGCTAGTGCTGCACATCCACGTCTAAGCTCCGGGGGGGGGGGGGGAGCGAAACACGTTGGGGGTATGGGCTGGCGGGAGCCCAGCCTGAGGTTGTCTCTCTCATACCACCATAGGACTCCATGGATGTGCGGTACCTAGGATCTTTCCTCTCTTCCTTCCAGTGACTACAGGAGGCGAGAGCCATCCCTTGCTGGCACTCCTGCAGCATCACCCACTCTACTCCCCATAGTGAACAAGCCTGAGCGACACACTAAACAAACCGTCACAGTGATCACTTCCACTTTGGCTGGTTGAAATGCTAATGGGCATGTTTGTGTGCTGAATCAAATCGCTTTAATGGTTGTTTTCTAATACACTTACATTGCTGTTATGTTGTATAAGATGCAGAATTGTGATGGTTTATTATACTTTGGTGTAACATAATTATCTGTGATTCTGTCATTGTTGCGTCCAGTTGCTCAAATGGCTGATGTTTTCTTTATCTGTTATTTTCTGATATACTTATGCCCTGTACACACGGTCGGACATTGATCGGACATTCTGAAAACAAAATCCATTGATTTTTTCCGATGGATGTTGGCTCAAACTTGTTTTGTCTACACATGGTCGCACAAAGTTGTCGGAATTTCCGAACACCAAGAACGCAGTAACACCACGTACGACGAGACTATAAAAGGGCAGTTCAGTATTAAGCGCAGCACCCTTTGGGCTCCTTTTGCTAATCTCGTGTTAGTAAAAGTTTGGTGAGAGACGATTCGCGCTTTTTCAGACTCGAGGTTTTCAGATCGTTTTCTGCTGTTCAGTTTGTGCTTGTGGGTTTGTATCTGGTCTTCAGTGCGTGCAGCGAGTTACCCTTGACTTTGTCATTGTGTTCTTGTTCGTTCGTTACTGATTTTCAGGTCGCTCTTCACAGGCCTTGCTGTTCCTCAGTGCGTTCTGTTACTCCGTTCTGAGCAGCCGACCGCTTTCTAGCCATGTTGCGTGTACGTACTCATCGTAGCGTTTGTGCTGTGCGGGGGATGCTGTTGGGGTTCTTACTTTGACACAAGCCCAGTCCATGAACAGGGCGAGGAGGAGTTCATGAACCAAGAATTGGATGCTCCAGCGTGACCAGTTCTGTCACATGCCTTTGCTCTGTGAGATCCTTGAGAATAATCCTGACGATTTCAGGAACTTTCTCAGGATGACGGACCCCGTATTTCACCGTTTGTTGGCTTTGCTGACCCCCTATATCAGCAGGCAGGATACCTGCATGAGGCAAGCCATCACTCCGGAGCAGAAGCTAGTCGCCACCCTGCGGTGCTTGGTGATGGGGAGAAACCTGCAGGACCTTAAGTTCTCGACAGGCATCTCCCCCCAGGCTCTGGGGATCATTATTCCAGAGACCTGTTCTGCCATCATCCAGTTCCTGCAGAAGGACTATATTAAGGTAAGATTTTTATCCTTTAACATCACATTTCATTGTATTTAATGTTTGGTAATGTATTGTATTTCTTTCCTCATTCCCTAATTACCATGATTGTAATATGCTGTGAATGTCCCCTTTGTCCTCATTCATGCTGGAATTTTTTATATATTTTTTTGTCCTTTACACATATTTGTCTTCACTAACCTCCCCAGTGTGCTCTCCTGGCCCTATATCCACCTCATGTAGTCACTTAACAATGTATTTTGTTAGCTCCATAGTAGTGCTTTACCCTAAATACCCCCTAAAATGTTTCAAATTGTGATGTGTGCTTTAAATTCAGGCAGAGTGCCAGAGGTTTTTTTTTTTTTTGGGTCCCAAAATCATTTGGAACCCTCCCACCCCCCCCAACTGCTAACTCAGCTGATACCAATCCTCTATCTGCTGACTTTGCCAAACCCATACACACTATACCCACCTCTTTTGTGGTCAGATTTCTGGATGAATTCCCCAAAGCATGTAGTACAAGGGCCCACCTGAATATTTTCAAATGGTACTTTTTTAAGTTTCTGTATCCTATTATTATCTTGATAGGTAATAGTAGAATGTAAAAATGTGCTAAAATGTGTAGAGTGTATATTTATATCTTTGTATTATGACACTTCTTACCTGTCCAGTGGGCTGCCAATAGTGTAAGTAAGGAGGGGCTGGCCAAAGTAATACACATTATTTAGGCATTCATCTCTCAATGAAGTGGAGAGGGTTACCTGTCCAAAACATCTCCCTCCCCCCATAACATTTATAAAATGGCCCATGAGAGGGGGGGAGGAATCTGATAGGTGGACCTTATACCTTTGTCTTTAAATACTCCCTAAAATAAATGTTCTACTGATGTTGGCCAAGAATGTTTGTGTCTAATCTGCTTTCCATGTTTATGTGCAAAATGATAAATTTTTTTTCTGGTTTGACTCCACAGTTTCCTTACAACCCACAGGATTGGCAGACTGTGGCCTCCCACTTTGCTCAGCGGTGGGACTTTCCTAACTGCGGAGGGGCAATTGATGGGAAACACATCCACATCATCCCACCACCCAACTTGGGGTCATACTATTACAACTAGTATTGTGATGTTGGCGTTGGTGTCGGCTACTTACGAGTTCCTGTGTGTGGACGTGGGGAAGAATGGCCGGATGTCAGATGGTGGAGTCATCGCCCACACGGAGTTCTACAGGCGTCACCAGAATGGCAGCTTGGACTTGCCAACTCCAGAAGACAATGCGGAAGGACTCCCATTCGTCTTCGTTGCGGATGAAGCGTTTGCGCTGGGGGACCATCTTATGTGGCCATTCCCTATGAGGACCCTCACCCTGGACCAGAGGGTTTTTAATTACCGGCTGGCCAGAGCCAGAAGAGTGGTGGAGAACACATTTGGAATAATGGCCAGCCGGTTCCGCCTATTTCTTACACCCATACACATGGCGAAGTATAAACTGAATCACATCATAGTGGCTTGCTGTGTTCTCCACAACATTTTAAGGAGAAACTCTGTGAACTATGCTGGCTCAGTTGGGCCTGAAGCTGGAATTAATCTCTATGAACCAACCCTGACGGCGCTTGAAGCTAGCCGTCCTGGCTTGCCCCCCCTGAGTGCCCGTGAGGTCCGTCTAAGATACGTGGAATACTTTGCGGGTAGGAGGGCCATGAATATGCCAGACAATGTCTGAGACATTTTTTAAATAAAAAAAAAATTTAAATTCAAAAATATTTGCTTACATTTACTGTTTCTTTTAGCTGACCCTGACTGAAATTTGGGGAGTCCTGAAAATGGCGTGAGTGTGTAACATTATAAAGCACTGTTGGGTGTTATTTACTAAAGGCAAAGACACTTTGTACTACAAGTGCACTTGAGACTGCACTGAAACTGCACTTGTAGTGCAAAGTGGATTTGCCCTTAGGAAATAACCCCCATTGTCACAGAAAACACCAATTTTACCACAAAAAAAGTTTATGAGCATTGAAAGAAGAAGCCACACATTGTTGATTATCAATCTTTTTAATCCAAGCACAATCACATGTGCATTTATAAAAGGTTTTTAAAACAAACCAACATGTATGTTGTATAACAATTTTTTTGGTCACATTAATAAAAGTAGAAATGTCCATTTAAGGTAAAACAGGCATGTTTAAAACCAACAAGAAATACACAAATCTGGAACTTACAAAGTTCAACTTTGGTAGAAATTGAAGGCAATATCAGACATGAGTATTTATAAACTGTGTTTGATATTGCGTTCAGCAGATGGGGTGAAGTCACCCCTGGAAAAGTCAAATTTTGAAGATGCACACAAATTGCCAAATGTCAACATGTGCTAGCTGTCGTCATGGGGGATCAAGGGATGTCTTTTGTGGGTGCAACCCCTCAGCTACTTTATTATTGAGGAAGGGTTTGCACCCACAAAATGCATACATTGATCTCCTGTGATGGCAGATAGTACATGTTGACACACTGTGTGCATCTTCAAAATTTGGCTTTTGGAGAATATGTCAAAAAATGAGAAAAATATTTTCGGTAAAAAAAGCAGAAATAAGTTAGGGATTTCAAAGGGTTTTAAACTCTCCCTAAAACATCAATGATGTTCTTCATTTTGTTTTGAAAATCATTGATGTTTTGCTCGATGTTTTCCAAGTCCTTATTACACCCCATGATCTCCCTGATCAGGATCTGGGCACTTTCACTGGTGAAATTACCTTCATCCACAACATCCACAAAATATAGCAAAAAAAACCCACCATGTATTAAAAATATGCAGGGATCCATCTCTTACCTGAGGCTGTGGTCGCAGACACTCACCTGTTGTGACAATTTCCACCATGTCTCCCTCCTCCTCCTCTGCTTGGCTTTGGGGGATTTCCACTTCTTCATGAGGTGGGGAGTCTGTTGTCTCCTCGAATGAGTGGTGTCCTCCGAGTCTTTTCTCTCCTATGTAAAAAAAAAATAGGTATACTTAGCACAGATATTTGATGGCAGAAATAGGAATATGAAACAATGCTTGGAAGTGGGGTACAATTGTCTCAGAGTTACAAGATGAAGAAATCTTTTTGTCCTTTGTCAAGCTTGAATACTTACCTGTTTTGTACAAGCTTCACAGATGGAGACACCCCTATAGTATACACTGGAGTACCTGTGTGGGCCCCCTAATAAAAAGGGTGTTCTTTTGTCCCACACTAGTGCTTCTGCATCCAGATGTGTAAACAGCTGCTGAGTGTCCTCTCCTTACACAGAATCTAGTTTGCATTTCATTCAAATTCCAAACCCATCTAGACACCAACATTTTTTTAACAGAAGTAGGCCTGAAAAAATGTATTGAACTGCATCTGGACAAAACATGGTGTTTTATAGGCTGAATGAACAATGTTTCCTACGAACGAATAATGTGTCCATGAACATGAAAGTTGCCATTTTAAACTGTACAACAGTAAAGAAAAGCACATGAAGATGCACGAACGTAATAAAAATAAAGAATAGGAACACAGGACAACTACTTACTTTTTTGCAGCACTCTCCTGATCCTTCTGTACTGCTCGTGCTCCCTTAATTTGAGGTCCGACCATCGCTTCCCGAGTTGATCCTTGGATCGCCGTACCCCAAAATTTTCGGTGCAGACTCTTCACAACTTTCGCCATGATCTTGGCCTTTCTGACATTGGGGCTGGGGTAAAGTCCATACTTCCCATCATAGTCGGCCTTCTTCATTATGTTGACCATCTCCACCATCTCCACAAAGGACATATTTGAGGCCTTAAATCTTCTCCTCCGGGATCTGGACGTTTCTGGCTCCGGGCTTTCCTCCTCCTCCTCCTCGTTGCTGTAATTAGCATGCACCTGTTGTGTCTCCGCCATGTGCTCTTCCCCACTGTGCCAAACGAGAAGGGGCGGGGAATAGACTAGAAAGAACGTCAGGGGCAGGTGGAGTTTCACACATGCGCAGTGTATATAAAGCGTAACACACATGCGTAGTACGTACGATCTGTGAGCGGAGGAAGGAGTATCGGAAGCGCCGATCGTGATAATGAAGGTAACATTTAAACTTGGGCCTATACTGCTTCTAGATTGAGGCCTATATTGGGACAAGATTAGGAGACTTTAGACTGACATTAGGGTTTGTCTTGTGTATTGCAATTAAAATGGATGGCTTCAATGACCACAATTTCCTCCCCCTGTTTATAGACAAATACAGGGAGCTGCCCTGTCTGTGGCAGATCAAACACCCGCTTTATAATCATAAACAAAAGAGGCAGGCAGTGCTGGAGAAACTGCTGGAGTTGGTAAAGCCGGTGGTCCCCACAGCAACCATCCCCTATTTAAAAGCCAAAATTGGTGGCCTGAGGAGCACTTATCTTAGGGAGTGCAAGAAGGTCCAGGATTCCCAGAGATCCGGAGCTGCAGCAGATGACGTTTATGTCCCCAGGCTGTGGTACTATGAGAGACTTTGTTTTCTGTCAGACCAGACTGAAGTCAGGGAATCCCTCTCAACCCTTCCTTCCACTTTTCCTTCCACCCTATCTTCCACCCCAGCTGAGGCTTTCGATGTCCAACCTGGGACTTCCAGCCAGGAAGAAGTGGAGGAGCCCAGCTGGAGTCAGGTATAGGATTCTTCTACAGATTTCTGGTCAATAAATAAATGATGTTTACTAGATGTTATTATTGATCACTAATTGCAGATTAAATAAAGACGTTTATATATCAATAGACAGTAGTGGGCAAAAATAATTGGGACAAGAATGAAAAATGCTGGGGTCAGAATGATAGTCTGTTATATTTGTTAACATTCAATTGGCAACAGTCATGAGATGAAAATTGTGTGTGATTGATGAAGAAAAACCTAAAAATATGTCCCTTTTTTATACACAGGAAGACCTCAGCCAGGAGGAGGCTGTGGAATGTGGCACACAGGAGGAGGCTGTGGAATGTGGCAGCCAGGAGGAGGCGGGGGTAAGTGGCAGCCAGGAGGAGGCGGGGGTAAGTGGCACCCAGTTGAAGGCCGGGCCCAGTAGGAGCCTGACAGAATCACAGGCTCCTCCCCTCCGCCTTCCAAACAAAAGACCCAGGAAGGGGAGTCACGTGGAGGATTCAGCACTCAGGCTGATTTAGGAGGCTTCTGCGTCCCTCAGAGCCTTCCCCACTCGTGATGAGGCCTTTGCCTGCTTGGCTGCCACAAAACTGAAGGACATGCAGGAGGGCCAACGCCTCATGTGTGAGGACATTCTTTATAAAACACTAACTAAGGGGATGAGGGGCGAAATCACACCCAAAACACATCTGTTTGAGTTGGACCATCCTCCTCCTCCTCCTGCCACAACTCCACCACCACAGACACAGCGTGGAAGGAAGGCCAGAGAGTGATGACCTGGGTTCAGTCTGGTCTGACAAAAGATGCAGGCTCTTGTATGAGCACAGCCTGGGGACATACATGTCATCTGCTGCTGTTCATGATTCTCTTGGACTTCTGGACCAGATTGTACTCCCTTATATATGGACTTCTCAGGCCACCAATTTTGCCTGGAAATAGTTAATGTGTGCCCTGGGGGACAAAGGCTTCGACAATTTCTGCTGTTTCTCCAGCGTTGCCTCCCTCTTTCTTTGGTTAGGACCCCTTAATAAAGGAATTTTTTTCAATTATACTCGCCTATGTGTGTTTTCCTTAAAAAAGGACAGTTTGTTTGTGAATAGGCAGGTACATTTCAAAAATACAATGTGAAATTAACAAGAGACACCAACACCAAGCAATCTCCTTGAGATTAATAAATAATACAAGATAATAATGGTGTTGTGGTAACTTGACACACAAAACACACCCAAAAATATTCTGGAGTAAAAAAAATTAACAAAAAAAAAAACAAGATCAGGCTTTAAAAAATACAAACAAAAAAAAGAAAAAAAAAAACCCAAAATGATAATTTTTTAGTCAGATGTGACAAATAAAAATATATTGATGAAGTCACAATAAATAATAAAGAAATAAGTTTGTGAGAAGTCTATGTGAATATGAGCAGCAAAACAACTTCATTCTTCTAGCATTATAAAGAAGAACAGAGTGCGCTGCATTAAACAATTTAAAACATTGCAGCATGACGAAAATGCTATATCCATTCCGAACGCTAATTTTACCAGACCGAGCAGTTCCGTCTCGGAATTTCTTCTGAGCAAGAGTGGCACTTTGTGCGTCTAAATTGTCCACACACGATCGGAATTGACGCGATCGGATTTTGTTGTTGGAAAATTTTATAGCCTGCTCTCAAACTTTGTGTGCTGGAAAATCTGATGGAAAAAGTCCGATGGAGCCCACACACGGTCGGAATTTCCGACAACAAGCTCTGATCGCACATTTTCCGTCGGAAAATCCGACCGTGTGTACAGAGCATTAGTGTGATGCAAGTTTTTGATACAATATGCAATGATTGTTACTATTGGTTACTATTGCTATTGTATGACTTTTAAACTTTTATGTCTGTTTAAAGAGTTAATGATGGTGATGATGGTTTCACATTTAATGCAATATTCAAATCTGTTTTATGTGCTTATGTTATTTGCATTGATAAAGGAGGGCTGTGAATCACTGAAACGTCAGTGAATAAAGCCTTGGATTATTTATGCCCTTTTAAATACCTGTGAGTGCCCTGATCTTCATGTTTATTTGCTTACAATGTGTACCCAGGACTATATTATTCTAACATGTGTGGGGATCAGCTATTAGTTTGTTTATTATTTTAGAATATATATATGTATTTTTTTTTAATTCTTAATATATTGCTGTCAAAAGCTACAGTATTTTAAACATTAGTGAATAAAGCCTTGGATTCTTTATGTTCTTTCAAATAGCATTGAGTGCCTTAACCTTCATATATATTTAAAAGTTAACATATATCTTTTTTATTCAATCAGAAGAGAATTTTTCTTTTTTCTCTGAAGCTGCCGTAAACTATATCCTGTAGTGAATAATTCCCATAGCCTTTAAAAGAAATATTTCATGATAGAAACATGAAGGCTGCCATGTCTCTTACTAAAATGCTGGTTGTTTGGATATCATGGTTTCAATGATTTTTAAGCAACTGAGTAATAGGTTGGTAAAGTCCTCTGACATGATCTGCATATTTGTTCTGGGACTAGCTTTTTCAGGCTTTTGGCATTTTCTTGCAATTGCAAGTTTGTGGGTCTAAAAAATTATTTGACAATCACCCTCCCACCCAGCCTAGACATACCCACATATCCCTTCAGGAAGACAGTGCTTGGCGAAGTGAGGGGGTGTAATTGTCTCACCTCTAAAGAAAACGATTTGGACTTCTGTGAATAATGGGTGCTCTACTAGTCGTTTCCATCATGTTCTCTTCTCAGCATATCCCCTCATATCATTCCTTCTCAAGCCATGGCCTTCATTACTATGTTTTTCTTTATGGCTCTAAACCAGAAGAAAGGACTCCTGCAACTGAACCAACCTAACATCTGTACAGGCAGACCAACCTCTTCCCTGGGCCAGTTGATAACCTCCCATGGCTTCCAATACCACCTCTATGCCGACGACACCCAGATCTATCTCTCCACTCCTCAACTCACCCTCTCAATCTTCTCACAGACCACAAACTTATTGAATGACATATTGGTATGGATGTCACACTCCTTTCTCAAACTCAATCTTTCTAAAACTGAGCTTGTTATATTTCCTCCTTCCCAGTCTTCTCCCCATGACTTTATCATTAAGATCAACAGCACAGCCATTGGTCCCTCCACACATGCCAGGGTGCCATCCAATCGCTGGCTAAATCTTGCCGCCTTAACCTCCATAACATCTCCAGAATTCGCCCCTTCCTGACTAACGACACCACAAAGCAACTTAGTCACTCCTTGGTTATTTCCCGCCTTGACTACTGCAACTCTCTCCTTAATAACCTACCCTTACATAGGCTATCCCCCCTTCAGTCTATTATGAATGTTGCTGCTAGACTCATACACCTCACTAACCGATCCCTGACTGCTGCCCCTCTCTGCCAATCCCTTCACTGGCTTCCACTACCCCACCGTATAAAATTAAAAATACTAACCACAACATACAAGGCCATCCACAACATCACCCCCAGCTACTTCACCAACCTCATCTGCAGATATTGCCAAATCGTCCCCTCCGCTCTTCCCAGGACCTCCTGCTCTCTAGTTCCCTTGTTACCTCCCCCCACGCTTGCCTACAGGACTTCACTAGAGCCTCTCCTATCATCTGGAACTCCCTGCCCCAGTATGTCCAATCAGCCCCTAACCTGTTCACCTTTAGGAGATCCCTGAAAACTCATTTATTCATGGAAGCCTATCCCACGCCCACCTAAAAATTGTATCCGAGCCACCTTCATCAGACCACCCCCGACAGCGATCACTTTTATCTGCAGGGGGAGAGGTCTTTTTGACCCCAGATCTCACATTAAAGAGGTCTTGTTGTGCTTTTTTTCTATTACAAGGGATGTGTACATTCCTTGTAACAGGAATAAAAGTGATCCAAAACATTTTTTTTTAAGGGACAGTGTAAAAATAAAAAGTAAAATAAATAAGAGACAAAAAAATTGAAAGCGTTCCGTCCCTCCGTGCTCGCGTGCAGAAGCAAGAATGCTAGAAAAAGATCCCCTCTGTAACTCAAAACTGGTAACCTGTAGCAATTTTTAAATGTCGCCTATGGAGATTTTTAAGGGTCAAAGTTTGTCACCATTCCGCGAATGGGCGCAGTTTTGAAGCATGACATGCTGTGTATCAATTTACTCAGCATAACATTATCTTTGACAATATAAAAAAATTGGGCTAACTTTACTGTTTTCTTATTTTTTTTAACTCAAAGTGTATTTTTTCCCCAAAAAATTGCGTTTGTAATGCGATGGGACATAAAGTATTGCAACGACTGCCATTTTATTCTCTAGGGTGTCTGAAAAAAAATATATAATGTTTGGGGGCTCTAAGTAGAAAAAAATGATTTTAACTTGTAAACAAGTTTGTAAAATAGGCCTGGTCCTTAAAGCGGATGTATACCCACACAAAAACTTTTTTTTTTTTTTTTAAAAACCTGTGAGGGTAAAGGCATAATTGGCTACTATGCACCACATACTAGCTCATTATGAAATACTTACCTTAGAATGAGGTGTCGGCAGCTGATCCTGGTCACCACCAAGGAAGCCAACATTTCCCCTCTGCGTGACTTCTGGGTTCGCGGCTCCGGCGCTGTGAGTGGCCAGAGCCACGATGTTGTCACTCCTGCGTGCGGGAGACTTCTTTCCGGGAAGGTACGGCAGCGTCTGCCGGACCTTCAACCAGACCTTCGCAGCGCATGCTGATGTCAGCAGCTGCATGCAAAGTGAATACCTTTTTACCGAACAGGTTTAGGAGATATTCATTTTACCTACAAGTAAGCCTTATTATAGGCTTAACTGTAGGTGAAAATATAAAAAAGGGTATATAACCACTTTAAGTGGTTAATAGGATGCGAACACTGGGTTTGTTGAACATGTTTTGTTTAAGCACTCTATACCCCTTTAAGTGTAGTGGTATCCTATTATTTTCTAGAATCCATCTAGTTTATTATTTTTTGTGAGCTACTCTCAAGACATTGCTAAACTTAAAATAGCCTCTCAGCAGAAGCACGGCAAGGAGACAAGTTTAATTTATTAGTTTGTACATGTCCTTCTGCAACTTTTACAAAATATATTGCTTTATTTTTCTGGCTTCCTTGCTTTTTTTTAAGACCTTTTTATCTACCAGGCAAAGTTGTTTATTTAGCTTACCTTATGGAAACCCTGGATTAAAACCTTTTCACTCTGATTATATTGTGCAGTATTAAATTATTAAGCATTAAGATAAAAAGCTTTCTGTGTGCAGCAGCCCCCATAACACTTACCTGAGGTCCATCAATCAAAGTCAGCTAGCCAATCAGGGGAGAGAGGGGGGCAGGGTCGGGGCTCCGTGTCTGACAGGGATCTGTGACTCAGCACAGGTGCCCCGATAGCAAGCTGCTTGCTGCGGGGGCACTG
This sequence comes from Aquarana catesbeiana, assembly GCF_042186555.1. NCBI lineage: Eukaryota > Metazoa > Chordata > Amphibia > Anura > Ranidae > Aquarana > Aquarana catesbeiana. Next base: position 432,071,900 of record NC_133328.1, read on the forward strand.
AGCAGGAGGGAGGGGCCAGGTGATCACATGTCTGATGAAGGGTTCCTCCCTCTTCCTGAAACATTGCCTTTTGCCACTGTGATGGTAAACTCTTGAACATTATTTCAATGATCCTTGATGTGCTGGTGGTATATACTTTGGCTTGTGACAGTTATATCTTGAATGTACATGTTTTGGGAAACAGTTGAATTGAGAAAGAATTAAATTGATGGGTTTAACTATGCTTTAAGAGCTGGAAGATTTTTTTTTACTAGATTCTGACATAACTATGTATGTTTGGCTCATCAATGAATACATGTTTATGTCACTTGAGGTAAAACCAAAGTTCTAAGGATACCTCTGGCACCAGCTTAATGCCAGTAGTAATGCCAAAAATATACAGCATGCTTGATTATTTTTAAAGGTCAGCAGGGTGGGTTTTCTGCAGTAATCTGCTGGTATTAAAAGATATGATGACCCTGGTACTGTCATTCCTTTCTAAGGATACATTAATGTACTATGAAAGAGCCCCCTTCTTTTTTATAAAGTGATGGGCAGATAGATGGGGCTCAGAACTAATGGCCGACAGATATTCACTTCGGCACCCATTTCATACAACAAGTTCTTCTGAATCCATCCTACAGCAGCTCAGAGAGGCCAAATCTGTTGAGAAGGCAGCTGGGCAAATAATTTGCAGCCAGGTGTGCATGGCTTCACTGACAGAATCTGTGTGTGAGCAGTCAAACTTGAGCCAAATAGCTAATAGCTTTTCCAAATGAAACAGCTACTGTGGAAAGCCCCTCCCCAACTGCTACCAGAGTACTTCAGTTTTAGTGCGGTGGCCCTTGCCCTTGGGCCCACTGAAAGTAATTCCATTTATAAGGGCAATTGCAAGTAGCCATTTGCCAAAAACGCAGCACAAATATACAGTATATAAAAAATATATTTTTTTTATTTTAGAAACATTTTTTATAGAATGCATTTCACATTGCATTGCATTTTCAGAAAATTACAGCGGCTGCAGATTGAAAAGGAAAGGTAATTTTTAATGACATTCAAATACAATATGACTTGTGTCGCAATTGTATACGCTATATTATTTCTTTATTTGCTATTTTTGCCCCACGAAAGTGGAGTTACCTTTTAACCACTTGCCGACCACCTCACGCCGATGTACGTCGGCAGAATGGCACGGGCAGGCAGAATCACGTACCTGTACGTGATCTGCCTCCCGCGGGTGGGGGGTCCGATCGGACCCCCCCCCCGGTGCCCAAGGCGGTCGGCTTTGGTCTGGGAGTGATGAGAGGCGAGGGGGAGACCATCCATTCGTGGCCCCCCCCTCGCGATCGCTCCCAGCCAATCAGAATCATTCCTCTGCTGCTGTATGCTAAACAGCAGCAAAGGAAATTATGTCATCTCTCCTCGGCTCGGTATTTTCCATTCCGGCGCTGAGGAGAGAGTAGAACATGCCAGGCACACTTTACACCCCCGATCACCCCCCGATCACCCCCCGATCACCCCCCAATCACCCCTCCCCCCCCTGTCACACTGACACCAAGCAGTTTTTTTTCTGATTACTGCATGGTGTCAGTTTGTGACAGTTATGCCCCGGATTTTCTGACGGAAAATGTGTGATAGGACCTTGTTGTCGGAAATTCTGACCGTGTGTAGGCTCTATCACACATTTTCCATCGGATTTTCAGACACACAAAGTTTGAGAGCAGGATATAAAATTTTCCGACAACAAAATCCGTTGTCGGAAATTCCGATCGTGTGTACACAAATCCAAAGGACAAAATGCCACGCATGCTCAGAATAAATAAGAGATGAAAGCTATTGGCCACTGCCCCGTTTATAGTCCCGATGTACGTGTTTTACGTCACCGCGTTTAGAACGATCGGATTTTCCGACAACTTTGTGTGACCGTGTGTATGCAAGACAAGTTTGAGCCAACATCCGTCGGGAAAAATCCTAGGATTTTGTTGTCGGAATGTCCGAACAAAGTCCGACCGTGTGTACAGGGCAATAGTGTGGTAGGGTAGTTAGTATTACCCCCCTGTAGGTCTAGGGTACCCCCCTAACCCCCCCTAATAAAGTTTTAACCCCTTGATCACCCCCCCGTCGCCAGTATCGCTAAGCGATCATTTTTCTGATTGCTGTATTAGTGTCACTGGTGACGCTAGTTAGGGAGGTAAATATTTAGGTTCGCCGTCAGCGTTTTATAGCGACAGGGACCCCCATATACTATATAATAAATGTTCTGACCCCTTGATTGCCCCCTAGTTAACCCTTTCACCACTGATCACCGTATAACTGTTATGCCCCGTACACACGGTCGTATTTTCCGATGGAAAATGTCTGATCGGAGCGTGTTGTCGGAAATTCCGACTGTGTGTGGGCTCCATCGGACATTTTCTGACACACAAAGTTTGAGAGCAGGCTATAAAATTTTCTGACAACAAAATCCGATCGCGTCAATTCCGACCGTGTGTGTGGCCTGTTCCGACGCACAAAGTGCCACGCATGCTCAGAAGAAATTCTAAAACGGAACAGCTCGGTCTGGTAAACTTAGCGTTCGCAATGGATACAGCACTTTCGTCACGCTGCAATGTAAAAAATGGTTTAATACAGCACACTCTCTTCTTCTTTATAATGTGAGAAGAATGAAGTAGTTTTGCTGCTCATATTCACACAGACTTCTCACAAACTTATGTCTTTATTATTTATTGGGATTCCCTTAATATATTTTGATTTGTCACATCTGACAAAAATATGTTTGTGTTGTTTTTTTTTTGTTTTTTTTGTTTTTTTAAAGGCAGATTTATTTTTTATTTTAGGTTTGTATTTTTTCAAAGGCTGATCTTTGTTTTATTTTATTTTTAGTTTTACTCCAGAATATTTTTGTGTGTGTTTTGTGTGTCAAGTTACCACAACACCATTATTATCTTGTATTATTTAATCTCAAGGAGATTGTTTGGTGTTGGTGTCCCTTGTTAATTTCACATTGTATTTTTGAAATGTACCTGAATTCTCACAAACAAACTGTCCTTTTAGAAGGAAAACACACATAGGCAAGTATAATTGAAACCAAAAATCCTTTATTAAGGGATCAAAACCAAACAAAGAGGGAGGCAACGCTGGATAAACAGGAGAAATTAGTGAAGCCTTGGACCCCCAGGGCAGACATCAATTCTTGAACATCAAAATTGGTGGCCTGAGGAGTCCATATGTAAGGGAGTGCAGTCTGGTCCAGAAGTCCCAGAGATCCGGAAAGCAGCAGATGACATCTGTGTCCCCAGGCTGTGGTACCACAAGAGGCTGCATCTTTTGGCCGACCAGACTGAACCCAGGGCCATCACTTTCTGGTCTTCCTTCCATGCTTCCTTCCCGGCTGTGGCTCTGCTCTTGGAGATGTGGCAGGAGTAGAAGTAGGACCTGGAGGAGGAGGACTAGTAGGACCTGGAGGAGAAGGAGGAGGAGGACCTGGAGGAGGAGGAGGACCATGTGTGAGGTCACAAAGGTGGGTATCAGATGTTATTTGGGCCCTCAACCCCTTATGGAGAGCCTCCAAAATGAATGACTCACACATGAGTTGTTGGCCCTCCTCCATCCGCTGCATTTTACAGGCAATTATGCCAGCAAAGTCCTCCTCCACAGTGTGTGGTGCTCCCAGGGCCTCTGTAGCCTTCCAAAAGAGGCCTATGGCAGCCTCCTCTAGGGTACTCCTCCTCCTGCCACTTTCTCTTTGCGGGTGTAGGGGAGGGACCTGCATATCAGGCAGCCTGCTCGGCCACCTCCTGGCTGAGACTTCCCTGTGTATGAAAAAGGGACATGGTTTAATGTTTTGCATCATCAATCACAATCATAAATTAGTACTCCAAACTAACATCTAGTTAACATCATTGATTGGACAACCTGAAATATTTAGAGGAATGCTATACCTGGCTCAAGCTGGGCTCCTCCACATGTTGCTGCCTGGAAGGCCCAGGTTGGGCGTCAGAAGCCTCAGCTGGGGGGGAAGGAAGCGTGGAAGGAAGACTGGAGAGTGATGACCTGGGTTCAGTCTGGCCTGCCAGAAAATGCAGCCTGTGATAGTACCACATCCTGGGGACATAGATGTCATCTGCTGCTCCGGATCTCTGCGAATCCTGGACTTTCTGGCGCTCCCTTACATATGTGCTCCTCGGGCCACCAATTAGGATCTTCAAATATGTGATGTCTGCCGTGGGGATCACCTGCTTCACAATTTCCAACAATTGCCTTCCTCTTTGTTTGGTTCCTATAATGTGGGTGGTTGATCTCCCACAGACAAGACAGCTCCCTGAACATGTCAATGAATATTGCCATGAAGTCTGTATCATTCAAGATATCCATTTTAACTGCAAGACACAACACAAGACAAACCCTATTGTCAGCCAAAACTCTCCTAATCTTGTTACAATATAGGCCTCAATCTAGAAGCAGTATAGGCCCAAGTTTGTCTCTTACCTTCGTTATTATGATCGGCGCCTCCAATGCTCCTTCCTCCGCTCACAGATCATACGCAATACGCACGCGTGTTACGCTTTATACACACTGCGCATGCGTGTAACTCCGCCCGCCCCTGACGTTCTTTCTAGTCTATTCCCCGCCCCTTTTCGTTCGGCGCAGTGGGTGAAGAGCACATGGCGGAGTCAGAGCAGGTGCGTGCTAATTATAGCAACGAGGAGGAGGAAAGCCTGGATCCGGAAACGTCCCGATCCAGAAGGAGACGATTTAAGGCCACAAATATGTCCTTTGGTGAGATGTTGGAGATGGTGGACATCCTGAAGAAGGCCAACTATGACAGGAAGTATGGACCTTACCCCAACCCCAATATCAGAAAGGCCAAGATCATGGCAAAAGTGGTCAAAAGTCTGCATCGGAATTTCGGGGTACGACGATCGAAAGATCAGCTCAGGAAGCGGTGGTCGGACCTGAAATTAAGAGAGCCCGAGCAGTACAGAAAGATCCGGAGAGTGCTGCAAAAAAGTAAGTAGTTGTGCTGTGTTCCTATTCTTTTTGTCTTTATTACGTTCGTGCTGCTCCATATGCTTTTCTTAAGTGTTGTACAGTTTAAAATGGCAACTTTAATGTTCATGGGCCCATTATTCGTTCGTATCAAACATTTTTCTTTCGGCCTATAAAACACCATTGTCACCATTGTTTAGGCCATATGCATTTGCCAACATTTTTTAGGGCCTACTTGTATGAAAAATATTTGGTTGTGTAGATGGGTTTGTTACTAGAATGAAATGCAAACTAGATTCTGTGTAAGGAGAGGACACTCAGCAGCTGTTTAGACATCTGGACGCTGGAGCACTAGTGGGGGACACAAGAACACCCTTTTTATTATGGGGGCCCACACAGGTGCTCCAGTGTATACTATAGGGGTGTCTCCATCTGTGAAGCTTGTACAAGACAAGTAAAGTATTGAAGCTTGACAAAGGACAATAAAAATGCTACATCTTGGAACTCTGCCCAAATAGACAATTGTACCCCACTTCCAAGCAATATTTCATCTTTAGATTTCGGCCATCAAATATCTGTGTGCTAATTATACCATTTTTGTTTTACAAAGGGGAGAAAAGACTCGGAGGACACCCCTCATCCGAGGAGACCACAGACCCCCCACCTCTGGAAGAAGGGGAAATACCCCCAACCCAAGCTGAGCAGGAGGAGGAAGAAGATGTGGTGGAAATTGGCACCACAACAGGTGAGTGTCTGCGACCACAGGCTCAGGTAAGAGATGGATGCCGGCAGATTTTTGATACCTGTTTTTGTTTGGTTTCTCTCTTTTTAGGTGATCGTGATGTTGTGGATCAAGATCCTTTCACATCAGAAAGTGCCCAGATCCTGATCGGGGAGATTATGGGGTGTAATTTAGAATTGGAAAACCTCAAGAAAAAAAATCAATGATGTTATTCAAAAAAATAATAACATCATTGATGTTTTGGGGCGAATTTAAAACCCCGCAAAATCACTTTGTTTTTTTGTGTGCTACAATCTTAAAAATGTTTTAGCGATGTTTAGAAAAGCTAAATTTGGAGGATGCACACAGTGTGCCAACATGTGCTATCTGCCATCATGGGAGATCAATGGACGCGTTTTGGGGGTGCAACCCCTTCCTCAATAATAAAGTAGCTGAGAGGAAGGGGTTTCTCACCCAAAACACGTCCCTTGATTCCCCGTGATGGCAGCTAGCACATGTTGACATTCGTAAATTAGTGTGCATCTTCCAAATTTGGCTTTTCAAGGGGTGACTTCACCCCATCTGAACGCAATATCAAACACAGTTCCTAAATACTCATGTCTGATATTGCCTTCAAGTTTTACCATATGTGAACTTTGTAAGTTCAAGATTTTTGTCTTTCTTGTTGGTTTTACAGAGGCCTGTTTTATCTTAAATGGACATTTCTATTTTTGATAATGCCACCCCAAAAATTGTTATACAACAAACATGTTGGTTTGTTTTAAAAACCTTTTCTAAATGCACATGTGATTGTGCAGGTATTAAAAAGATTGTTATCAAGAATGTGTGGATTATTGCCTCAACGCTACAACACTTTTGTGGTGATGTAATTGCTGTTTTCTGTGAAAATGGGGGTTATTTCCTACGGGCAAATCCTCTTTGCACTACAAGTGCAGTTTCAGTGCAGTTTCAAGTGCACTTGTAGTGCAAAGTGTCTACGCCTTTAGTAAATAACACCCAACAGTGCTTTGTATAAGGTTACACAATCACGCCATTTTCAGGACTCCCCACATTGCTGTCAGGGTCAGCTAAAACAAACACAAGCAGTAAATGTCACCAAAGATTAGCCTTTTTTTTTATTTGATAAAGGCTTCACAAATTGTCTGGCATATTGATGGCTCCCCTGCCCACAAAGAACTCAAGGTATCTTAACCTGACATCACGGGCACTCAGGGAGGGCAAGCCAGGACGGCCACTTTCAAGCGCCGTCATGGTTGTTTCATGTAGAATTCCAGCCTCAGGCCCAACTGAGCCAGCATAGTTGGCAGAATGTTGGCGTAAAAAGTTATGTAGAACACAGCACGCCAGGATTATATGATTAAGTTTATACTCCGCCATATGGATGGGTGTCAGAAATAGGCGGAACCGGCTGGCCATGATTCCAAATCTGTTCTGGGGTGAGGGTCCTCATCGGGAATGGCCGCATAAGATGGTCCCCCAGCGCAAATGCTTCATCCGCAACAAAGACGAATGGGAGTCCTTCCACATTGTCTTCTGGAGGTGGCAAGTCCAAGCTGCCATTCTGGAGACGCCTGTAGAACTCCGTCTGGGCGATGACTCCACCATTGGACATCCGGCCATTCTTCCCCACGTCCACATACAGGAAGTCGTAATTAGCCGACACCACCGCCAACATCACAATACTATTGAACCCCTTGTAATTATAATAGTACGACCCCGAGTTGGGTGGCGGGATGATGTGGACGTGTTTCCCATCAATTGCCCCTCCGCAGTTAGGAAAGTCCCACCGCTGGGCAAAGTGGGAGGCCACAGTCTGCCATTCCTGTGGCATGGAAGGAAACTGTTGAGGAAAACAAAAAAAAATTAGTATTTTTGCACATAAACATGGCAAGCAGATTAGACACAAACATTCTTGGCCAACCTCCAGATAACATTTATTAAGGGGAATTTTACAACACCAAAGTATAAGGTACACCTATCATATCCCCCCCCCCCTCTCATGGGCCATTTCTAACATTATAGGGGGGGGGGGGAAATCTTGGACAGGTAACCCTCTCCACTTCATTGAGAGATGAATGCCTAAATAATGTGTATTACTTGGAACAGCCCCTCTTTAGTTACACTATTGGCAGCCCACTGGACAGGTAAGAAGTGTCATAATACAAAGATATAAATACACATTGTACACATTTGAGCACATTTGGACATTCTGCTATTACCTATCAAGATAATAATAGGATACAAAAACTTTAAACAGTACCATTTGAAAGTATACAGGCAGGCCCTTGCACTACATGCTTTGGGTAATTCATCCATACATCTGACCACAAAGGAGATGGGTATAGTGTGTATGGGTTTGGCAAAGTCAGCAGATAGATGATTGAGGATAGATAGAGAATTGGTATCAGCTGACTTAGCAGTTGGGGGGAGGGAGGGTTAATAAAAATGATTTGGGGACACCCCAACAAAAAAGCCTGAATTTAAAGCACAAATCACATTTCAAAACATTTTAGGGGGTGTTTGGGGTAAAGCACTACTATGGAGCTGACAAAATACATTGTTAAGTGACTACATGAGGTGAATATAGGGTAGGAGAGCATGCTGGGGAGGTTAGTGAAGGCAAATATGTATGAAGGAGAAAAAAAATAACTACATAAAAATCCAGCATGCATGAGGACAAAAGGGACATTCACAGCATATTACAATCATGGTAATTAGGGAATGAGGAAAGAAATACAATATATTAGCAAACATTAAATACAATAAAATGTGATATTAAAGGATAAAAATCTTACCTTCATATACTCCTTCTGCATGACCTGGATGATGGCAGAGCAGGTCTCTGGGATAATGATCCCCAGAGCCTGGGGGGAGATGCCTGTCGAGAACTTCAAGTCCTGCAGGCTTCTCCCTGTCGCCAAGTACCGCAGGGTAGCGACGAGCCTCTGCTCCGGAGTGATGGCTTGCCTCATGCAGGTATCCTGCCTGCTGATATAGGGGGTCAGCGAAGCCAACAAACGGTGAAATACGGGGTCCGTCATCCGGAGAAAGTTCCTGAAATCATCAGGGTTATTCTCACGGATCTCACGGAGCAAAGGCATATGAGAGAACTGGTCGCGCTGAAGCAACCAATTCTTGGTCCATGGACTCCTCCCCACCCTGTTCATGGACTGGACTTGTGTCAAGGTCAGGACCCCAACACCAAGCCCCCGCACAGCACAAACTCAACGAGGAGTACATATATGCAACATGGCTAGAAAACGGTCGGCTGCTCAGAACGAAGTAACAGAACGCACTGAAGAACAGCAAGGCCTGTGAAAAGCGACCTGAAAAACAGTAACAAACGAACAAGAACACAATGACTAAGTCACGCGGAACTTGCTTGCACGCACTGAAGAGCAGATACAAACCCACAAGCACAAACTGAACCGCAGAAAACGATCTGAAAGCCACGAGTCTGAAAAAGCGCGAATCGTCTCTCAACAAACTTTTACTAACACGAGATTAGCAAAAGGAGCCCAAAGGGTGCCGTGCTTGGTTCTGAACTGGCCTTTTCTAGTCTCGTCGTATGTGGTTGACGTCACCGCGATGTTAGCGATCGGAAATTCCGACAACTTTGTACGACCGTGTGTACGCAAAACAAGTTTGAGCCAACATCCGTTGGAAAAAATCTGAGGATTTTGTTGTCGGAATGTCCGATCAATGTCCGACCGTGTGTACGGGGCATTACGAGTGACTCTGGTTAGTTTGTTTATTTTTTATAGTGTCAGGGCACCCGCCGTTTATTACCAAATAAAGGTGTAGCCCCCTGATCGCCCGGCGGTGATATGCGTCGCCCCAGGCAGCGTCAGATTAGCGCCAGTACCGCTAACACCCACGCACGCAGCATACACCTCCCTTAGTGGTATAGTATCTGAACAGATCAATATCTGATCCGATCAGATCTATACTAGCGTCCCCAGCAGTTTAGGGTTCCCAAAAATGCAGTGTTAGCAGGATCGGCCCAGATACCTGCTAGCACCTGCGTTTTGCCCCTCTGCCCGGCCCAGCCCAGCCCACCCAAGTGCAGTATCGATCGATCACTGTCACTTACAAAACACTAAACGCATAACTGCAGCATTCGCAGAGTCAGGCCTGATCCCTGCGATCGCTAACAGTTTTTTTGTTAGCGTTTTGGTGAACTGGCAAGCACCAGCCCCAAGCAGCGTCAGGTTAGCGCCAGTACCGCTAACACCCACGCACACACCGTACACCTCCCTTAGTGGTATAGTATCTGAACGGATCAATATCTGATCCGATCAGATCTATACTAGCGTCCCCAGCAGTTTAGGGTTCCCAAAAATGCAGTGTTAGCGAGATCAGCCCAGATACCTGCTAGCACCTGCGTTTTGCCCCTCCGCCCGGCCCGGCCCAGCCCACCCAAGTGCAGTATCGATCGTTCACTGTCACTTACAAAACACTAAACGCATAACTGCAGCATTCACAGAGTCAGGCCTGATCCCTGCGATCGCTAACAGTTTTTTTTATAGCGTTTTGGTGAACTGGCAAGTGCCAGCGGCTAGTACACCCCGGTCATAGTCAAACCAGCACTGCAGTAACACTTGGTGACGTGACGAGTCCCATAAGTGCAGTTCAAGCTGGTGAGGTGGCAAGCACAAGTAGTGTCCCGCTGCCACCAAGAAGAAGACAAACACAGGCCCGTCATGCCCATAATGCCCTTCCTGCTGCATTTGCCAATCCTAATAATTGGGAACCCACCACTTCTGCAGAACCGGTACTTCCCCCATTTACATCCCCAACCAAATGCAGTCGGTTGCATGAGAGGCATTTTTATGTCCTCCCGAGTACCTACCCAACGAACCCCCCAAAAAAGATGTTGTGTCTGCAGCAAGCGCGGATATAGGCGTGACACCCGCTATTATTGTCCCTCCTGTCCTGATAATCCTGGTCTTTGCATTGGTGAATATTTTGAATGCTACCATACACTAGTTGAGTATTAGCATAGGGTACAGCATTGCACAAACTAGGCACACTTTCACGGGGTCTCCCAAGATGCCATCGCATTTTGAGAGACCCGAACCTGGAACCGGTTACAGTTATAAAAGTTACACTTACAAAAAAAAGTGTAAAAAAAAAAAAAAAAAACACAAAAAAATATATGAAATAAAAAAAAATAGTTGTCGTTTCATTGTTCTCTCTCTCTCTATCCTCTCTCTATTGTTCTGCTCTTTTTTACTGTATTCTATTCTGCAATGTTTTATTGTTATTATGTTTTGTCATGTTTGCTTTTCAGGTATGCAATTTTTTAAACTTGACCGTTTACTGTGTTTTATTGTTAACCATTTTTTTGTCTTCAGGTACGCAATTCACGACTTTGAGTGGTTATACCAGAATGATGCCTGCAGGTTTAGGTATCATCTTGGTATCATTCTTTTCAGCCAGTGGTCGGCTTTCATATAAAAGCAATCCTAGCGGCTAATTAGCCTCTAGACTGCTTTTACAAGCAGTGGGAGGGAATGCCCCCCCCACCGTCTTCCGTGTTTTTCTCTGGCTCTCCTGTCTCAACAGGGAACCTGAGAATGCAGCCGGTGATTCAGCCAGCTGACCATAGAGCTGATCAGAGACCAGAGTGGCTCCAAACATCTCTATGGCCTAAGAAACCGGAAGCTATGAGCATTTCATGACTTAGATTTCTCCGGATGTAAACAGTGCCATTGGGAAATTGGGAAAGCATTTTATCACACCGATCTTGGTGTGGTCAGATGCTTTGAGGGCAGGGGAGAGATCTAGGGTCTAATAGACCCCAATTTTTTTCAAAAAAGAGTACCTGTCACTACCTATTGCTATCATAGGAGATATTTACATTCCCTGGGATAACAATAAAAATGATTAAAAAAAATGAAAGAAAGAAAAAGAAAAATAATAAAGGAAAAAAAAAAAGCACCCCTGTCCCCCCCTGCTCTCGCAAGCGTCGGTCTGGCGTCAAATGTAAACAGCAATTGCACCATGCATGTGAGGTATCACCGCGAAGGTCAGATCGAGGGTAGTAATTTTAGCAGTAGACCTCCTCTGTAAATATAAAGTGGTAACCTGAAAAGGCTTTTAAAGGCTTTTAAAAATGTATTTATTTTGTTGCCACTGCACATTTGTGCGCAATTTTAAAGCATGTCTTGTTTGGTATCCATGTACTCGGCCTAAGATCATCTTTTTTATTTCATCAAACATTTGGGCAATATAGTGTGTTATAGTGCATTAAAATTTTAAAAAGTGTGTTTTTTCCCAAAAAAATGCGTTTGAAAAATCGCTGCGCAAATACTGTGTGAAAAAAAAAAAAAGAAACACCCACCATTTTAATCTGTAGGGCATTTGCTTTAAAAAAAAATATATAATGTTTGGGGGTTCAAAGTAATTTTCTTGCAAAAAAAAATATTTTTTTCATATAAACAAAAAGTGTCAGAAAGGGCTTTGTCTTCAAATGGTTAGAAGAGTGGGTGATGTGTGACATAAGCTTCTAAATGTTGTGCATAAAATGCCAGGACAGTTCAAAACCCCCCCAAATGACCCCATTTTGGAAAGTAGACACCCCAAGCTATTTGCTGAGAGGCATGTCGCGTCCATGGAATATTTTATATTGTGACACAAGTTGCGGGAAAAAGACAAATTTTTTTTTCTGCACAAAGTTGTCACTAAATGATATATTGCTCAAACATGCCATGGGTATATATGAAATTACACCCAAAAATACATTCTGTTGCTTCTCCTGAGTACGGGGATACCACATGTGTGAGACTTTTTGGGAGCCTAGCCGCGCACGGGACCCCGAAAAACAAGCACCGCCTTCAGGCTTTCTAAGGGCGTAAATTTTTGATTTCACTCTTCACTGCCTATCACAGTTTCGGAGGCCATGAAATGCCCAGGTGGCACAAACCCCCCAAATTACCCTATTTTGGAAAGTATACACCCCAAGCTATTTGCTGAGAGGTATAGTGAGTATTTTGCAGACCTCACTTTTTGTCACAAAGTTTTGAAAATTGAAAAAAGAAAAAAAAATTTTTTTTTTCTTGTCTGTCTTCATTTTCAAAAACAAATGAGAGCTGCAAAATACTCACCATGCCTCTCAGCAAATAGCTTGGGGTGTCTACTTTCCAAAATGGGGTCATTTAGGCGGGGGGTTTGTGCCACCTGGGAATTCCATGGCCTCCGAAACTGTGATAGGCAGTGAAGAGTAAAATCAAAAATTGACACCCTTAGAAATCCTGAAGGCGGTGATTGGTTTTCAGGGCCCCGTAGGCGGGTAGGCTCCCAAAAAGTCCCACACATGTGGTATCCCCATACTCAGGAGAAGCAGCTAAATGTATTTTGGGGTGCAATTCCACATATGCCCGTGGCCTGTGTGAGCAATATATCGTTTAGTGACAACTTTGTGCAAAAAAAAAAAAAAAATGTGTCACTTTCCCACAACTTGTGTCAAAATATAAAATATTCCATGGACTCAACATGCCTCTCAGCAAATAGCTTGGGGTGTCTACTTTCCAAAATGGGGTCATTTGGGGGGTTTTGTTCCATCTGGGCATTTTATGGCCTTCAAAACTGTGATAGGTAGTGAGGAGTGAAATAAAAAATTTACGCAATTCCACATATGCCCATGGCCTGTGTGAGCAATATATCATTTAGTGACAACTTTTTGTAATTTTTTTATTTTTGTCATTATTCAATCACTTGGAACAAAAAAAATTAATATTCAATGGGCTTAACATGCCTCTTAGCAATTTCCTTGGGGTGTCTACTTTCCAAAATGGGGTCATTTGGGGGGGGGGGTTGTACTGCCCTGCCATTTTAGCACCTCAAGAAATGACATAGGCAGTCATAAACTAAAAGCTGTGTAAATTACAGAAAATGTACCCTAGTTTGTAGACGTTATAACTTTTGCACAAACCAATAAATATACGCTTATTGACATTTTTTTTACCAAAAACATGTGGCCGAATACATTTTGGCCTAAATGTATGACTAAAATTGAGTTTATTGGATTTTTTTAAAAACAAAAAGTAGAAAATATCATTTTTTTTCAAAATTTTCGGTCTTTTTCTGTTTATAGCGCAAAAAATGAAAACCGCAGAGGTGATCAAATAACATCAAAAGAAAGCTCTATTTGTGGGAAGAAAAGGACGCAAAGTTCGTTTGGGTACAGCATTGCATGACCGCGCAATTAGCAGTTAAAGCGATGCAGTGCCAAATTGTAAAAAGTGCTCTGGTCAGGAAGGGGGAAAATCCTTCCGGGGCTGAAGTGGTTAAAAGCAGTAGTTTTCCTTTTTATTCAAGAAAAACAAGATTTACCTTTTTAACCACATGCCGACCAGCACATGACGATATACGTCGGCACAATGGCACGGCTGGGCAAATAGGTGTACAGGTACGTCCCCTTTAAGAAGCGGCATTGTGGGCGCACGCCCCATGACTGCGTGTCCTGCGGACTCGATGTCTGTCGGGTGCCCGCGATCGTGTCACCGAGCGGAAGAACGGGGAGATGCCTTTGTAAACAAGGCATTTCCCCGTTCTGCCTAGTGACATGACAGAGATCACTGCTCCCTGTCATCGGGAGCAGTGATCGCTGTCATGTGAGTAGTAGCCCACCCCCCCCACAGTTAGAATCACTCCCTAGGACACACTTAACCCCTTGATCGCTCCTAGTGTTTAACCCCTTCCCTTCCAGTGTCATTTACACAGTAATCAGTGCATTTTTATAGCACCAATCGCTGTATATATGACAATGGTCCCAAAAATGTGTCAAAAGTGTCCGATGTGTCTGCCATAATGTCGCAGTCACCATAAAAAACGCAGATCGCCGCCATTACTAATAAAAAAAAATAATAATAAAAATGCCATAAAACTATCCCCTTTTTTGTAGACGCTATAACTTTTGCGCAAACCAATCAATGTACGCTTATTGCGATTTTTTTTTTTTTTTTTTTACCAAAAATATGTAGAAGAATATATATCAGCCTAAACTGAGGAAAAAATTTGTTTTTTATATATTTTTGGGGATATATATTATAGCAAAAAGTAAAAAATATTGCTTTTTTTTTCAAAGTTGTCGCTCTTTTTTTGTTTATAGCGCAAAAAATAAAAAACACAGAGGTGATCAAATACCACCAAAAGATAGCTCTATTTGTGGGGAAAAAAGGACGTCATTTTTGTTTGGGTGCAACGTTGCACAAACACGCAATTGTCAGTTAAAGCGTCGCAGTGCCGAATCGCAAAAAGTGCTCTGGTCAGGAAGGGGGTAAATCCTTCTGGGGCTGAAGTGGTTAACATGAGATAATGTGATTTGTTACTGCTGTCATGTGCTTCAATTAAAGTTGGATTTTAATATCTAACTCCACCTTAATAAAATGCAGTCTGCCATTGCTAAGTGATTAGCATTAGAAAAATCTGAAGTTTTAGTACCTTTTTTTTTTCCATGTCTTGTAATATAACAGAAATCTGTCAAAAGCTTTTGATACTGCCTGGTGTCAGGGTGCCACATACAAATTTTCAACATTGCCATGACCAAAGTGAACTTTGCATTATACTGTATCAGGACGCTGTCAGACTCAGTGAAAACATGTTATTTTATCTAGTTAGTAAAATGTTATTGTCAAAGATTAAATGAACAAGCTGAAGTTAGAGGCTGATTGGTTACTATGCACAGTTGCACCAGATTCTGTGTGTAGTAAATCTCCTCTAATGAGTGTAAGGTAAAGTCTCCCTGCCTTATTGTAAAATTTACCTGGGCATCCTTATAACCCATAAAATTGTAGAATTATGACTTAGCTGAAAGCACAACTCCCAGCAGATTGTGCTTACCCACATAATAACTCACTGTACCAAACTGTAGCAACCTAGCTGTTTTGGTAATTTATGTAGAGGGAATGGGTGGGCTTACTACAACAGAGCAAAACCTTTATCAGTACAATAGATGTTTGTTTGTTTGTATTCAATTAGCACCAACAGAGCAATTGCAGCAGATGGGTACCACACTTTTTAGGGCCACATGCAAGAGGACGACCTTTCCGAAATTGCTCTTCTCTACATCATAGACAAGACTTTACTATGCTTCAGATTCATTGGGCTGATTTACTAAGGGCAAATAGGCTGTTCACATTGCAAGGGAGGTTACACTTTCAAAGGAAATTTTTCCCAAAGCTTTGTGAATGTGGTAAAATTGACTTTGCAAAGAATACCCAACCACAAGCAAAGAAGGATGGTGGAACTTCACCTCATTCGCTTCTGGGGAAATTATACATTCCCTTGCAAATTCTATTTATCTCCAGTAAATCCATCCAGTTATCTCTGTGGAGTGCCTTTCTAGTACAGATGAGCATACTTCTGAAAAGTTTGAACAGTTGTGGTGGGACCAAACAGGCAACTATCAACATTCAAAATTTCTAGGCTGCAAATTTGTGCAGAATTATTTTAGGCTGGGTTCACACTATTGCAAATTGGATGCGGTTTTACCACATCCAATTTGCATAGCAGGAGATTGTGACCGGCTCTCTATACGGCTCCGGTGCGAATTACACAGGAGCCTTGTACGTCTATTGGTCTGATTCCGGTCTGAATTCAGACAAAAATTTGGGCTGAAATCGGACCTGAAACTGTATATGAAGACACACCAGACCCCTGCTGTGAGCCGCTGCCTTCTCCAGTGTGAACCCAGCCTTATTCCGCGTACACACGAGTGGAATTTCCGACAGGAAGAGTCCGATGGGAGCTATTCATCGTATATTCTGACCGTTTGTATGCCCCATCGGACTTTTTCCGTCGAAAAGTCAGACGGACTTAGACAGAGAACATGTTCTATATTTTTACTATCGGAAAAAACGCTCGTCTGTATGCTGTTCCGACGCACCAAAAAGGACGCATGCTCTGAAGCAAGTACGAGACTGACGCTATTGGCTATTGAACCATTTTCTAGTCCTGTCGTACGTGTTGTACATGACCGCGTTCTTGACGGTCGGACTTTGGTGTGATGTGTGTATGCAAGACAGCTTGAGCAGAATTCCGTCGGAAAAACCTTCAGAGTTTATTCCGACGGCAAAACCGGTCGTGTGTACAGGGCATTAGAAGTTTTTGGCAGGACTGTTTGATGAGATGATATAAGACGGAAAAATAAAGACACAGTCTGAAGAGATTACGAAAATCAGCAATCTTAAGCCCTTCCAGTTTCGCTATAGGTAATGGTATTCCCCCTCTCAACCACACTAATTTAATTAGAACTACAAGTTAAAAAAATGCATTGTGCTAGTTCTATAAGCCAGTAGATATTCCATCCAACCGAAGACACCCTGGGTTGGAACAATACTACATCTAACAGAAATCATGGTAATAATAGTGAAGAAATATAAGGGTTTATTAGGTTACTATGTTCTTTGTACATTGATTTACTCACTTACTGTACTGTCTTTTTATGCAGGGGTATGAGTTCCATTTGACGTCCTCTTAAATGTACTGTTGACATTATATGGTTAATGCCTATGTTTATTCTTGAAAATGTAATAAAGTTCTGGAGGAAAAAAGAAAAATCAGCAATAACTCCTAGCAACTCTGGAAGCTCTTCAATGTTAAGCTTTCTTAATTTACTTACAGCAGCAATAGGAATAAGGCCATTAGCAGCATACTGTATATGTAAGAAATGTAAAAGATAACACGTAATGCAATAATATTGAGTCTACACAACTGTAATTCATTAACTACTTCTGGACCGCCTCCTGTAGGTTTACTGTTGCAGTAAACGGTCCGGCTGCTAAGGATGATGTAAACATACATGATTTGTATTTCTAGGTGGGGGGGGGGGGGGGGGGGGGCGCTGTTTTTTTTTCTACATGTGAGGCAGGGAGTAAAGCCTGGCACATTGACTAGTAAGAACAGCACACAGACAGTACACACAGTAAACATTAGGCATACAGTTAACTCCTTGATCTCCCTAGATGTTAACCCCTTCCCAGACAGTGTCATTAGTAGAGTGACAGTGCATATTATTAGCACTTTGGGTGCCCCTGATGATGTCATGTGTGATGAAGCGCATAGGGAAGAACCGGAGCACAAGCTACTGTGCATGCATGAACCAGCTGCAGCCATCTTGCTTTTGAGAAAATTGACCACACACTTGGTTTGAATTGCTTGCCAAACTTTTATCCATTATAAGTGCATTTACATTGATTAAACCTTGTTGTATCCATGGATTTACACTATGGAGGATGTTGCTTTCTTCCTTCATGGTATCATTCGTGTATGGGGCCTTATTGCACACAGAATTGCAGGACATACTGTGGTGTAATGGCATGACGAGATTCCAAGGAGCAGAGGTTTTGTGGAGTACCTAACAAATGCACTTTAAAGTGGTTGTACATCCTGTACAACCACTTTTACCTACAGGTAAGCCTATATTAAGGCTTACCTGTAGGTGCTTGAAATATCTCCTAAACCACCACGACTTTTGAAAGGGCACATCTTGCTGTTTCTATTAGGGGTCATGCCGTGACTGGCGGCTCCCGCGCATGTGCATGGGAGTGACGTCACACGATTCCGGACAGTCACACAGCCAGAGTTCAGGGCACCGGAAGGAAGAGGGGTGAAGATGGAATCTCCCTGCTCGTGGGGACAACGGCGACAGCGCGGGCTTCTGTGTCAGGTAAGTGACACATGATGGGCTACTATGCGATGCATAGTAGCCCATTATGCTTTACCTTTGCAGGGAAATAAAGAGGAAGTAAAACCCACCAGGGTTTACTTCCTCTTTAAACCTTTCCTTGCTGAGTGTCATTGGAATCTGGTAAGCCCCCTACTCTTCATGCACTGTGGTGGTTTGTTTGGTTGTCCTGGTATCAAGAAGTTTTGAACAGTTGAGGAAAGTGGAAAGATAGCGCTGGACCTGTAGGTTTATTTTACTGGTATTGTTATCTTAAGGTATTAATGTTGGTGAAAATGATCTGGTCCCTGGCTAGGCAGCTTCTACACCCCAGAGGATCTCCAAAGTCTACTTGGCTTGTAGTGTAATGTAATAAGGGTTAAAATGTAAGCATCACACCACTGCTAAGAGGCCCAGATACAACTTTATTCCATTAAAGGTTAGGGGTACAATTCAAGAAATAGCCAACGTGTTTCGAGGCTCTAAGTGCCCACTTCATCAGGGCTAGAAAGAACATAAGAAGATTATCATGTCAATCTGACATCAATACAATGTCCCCTCCATGGGGTCATAATTAAAACCAAATAGTCAAAAATAATGACAGGGTCAAAATAAATAGATAAAAATGAGAACATGATTGCTGAAGAAAATTTTTCAAATTTTTATGTATTTATTTTGACACTCTCATTACTATTGACTGTTTGGTTTTAATTATGACCCAGTGGAGGGGACATTGTATTGATGTCTTTCTAGCCCTGAAGAAGTTTTGAGTTTTTCTTTGGGATTCACCTTTCTTTCGATCATATACAAAGAAGACTACCTTGACAACTTTTGGCTCTTCTTTTGGGACTTATTTTCAATTTTGGTTTACACGAATGCACTTATATGTTTACAATGATTATTTATGTTTATTACTTGCACATGTGTTTTAGGAGTTCATAAGCGCTGCACTGTTGTTCTTGAACTTATGTATGCCTTGTATTAGGGTATTGTGTTAGCCGCTTTCAAGTTTTACAACTCTTTGGGCTCTTAGCTCGTTTTTTTTTTTTTTTCACATTAAATCCAATAAACAGTACCACACATTTCCTTTTGCAAGCTGGAATGCTTTTTATTTTACTAGGGGTAATCCACTAAACAGAGTGAGCAGACAACACAGGGAAGACATTTGAATGTTAACTACATCCCATTTGGGATTCTCATACATTTCTGTACTTCATAAAAGTGCACTTGCATATACTTTGCCCCAGTCCCACAATTCAATGCCTGGGGTCTGTCAGCAAGCAGGACATTGTCACTTGGGGGCAATAGGTGTTTGTGTTCATGTGCTTGGGTAGTGAAGTTGTAACAGGGTACAGGTCTTCTTTAGGTCTAGCCCTGTCCATGTAGGTTGGGAGTTTGTTTGCCCATCAATTTGGGGATTCATACCCAGTGAGGGGGATGTGGAAGTAAGAGTATGTATGGTTTACATTGTGATGAGGACCTAACCTAGAACCATACAGAGGCCTTGGATTATTCTTTGGTGGAAAACAAGTAAGCAATATCTCTGCTAAGGAAGGGAATAACTGAATGCAAGTGCTTACAACACTCCAGTTACAGACTCAGGAAAATAACATGTGAGTGTTTTGTCCTTCTCCTCTAGTTGTAAACTAATGCACTGTGAAGAATGACTTGGAAGTTATTAAAAAAAAACAAAAAAACTATAATGGGATGATGTATGCCTGCACCCTAAATCAGATAAATTATTGTTTTGATATAGACTTAAATCAGTGTTGCCACATGAAACATTATATTATAAAGGCATTGTGGTTAATGTTGAGTAAAATATACTCCAAATTCATAATGCAGAATGAGTCTTCTTTTTGTTCTCTAAGCAATCAGTTTTCCTATACCTCAAGAGTTTTAGTGGTAAGTTGTGAGCTCTGTGAGAAAGGGGTCAGACTGCACAGTGGATAGTAT
This sequence comes from Aquarana catesbeiana, assembly GCF_042186555.1. Classification (NCBI taxonomy): domain Eukaryota; kingdom Metazoa; phylum Chordata; class Amphibia; order Anura; family Ranidae; genus Aquarana; species Aquarana catesbeiana. The sequence goes on from NC_133328.1 coordinate 432,092,236, forward strand.
GTATGAACTAACAACTGGAGTCTCCCATTATTTTAAACAAACAGACTGCTCAGGTTTGCAGTGTCTTGCCGACCAGGTGGTGCAACAGTTTTTTGTGCGGAGAGACAATATACTTGGGAGATACCAATGCATATGCAAAATGCATATAAAAGCAAAGGAGAAGGCCTTCTAGGGGGTGCGCATGCGCCCCCAAGTGGCCGTCTATGTTACCGACGTAACATGACAGTGATTCGCGCAACCGAGCCATGTTGCCACAGTACAACTGCGGTGGCTGGTTGGCATGCGGTTGATAAAACATGTGGCCATTCACTAAAATTAGAAGAAAAGTGGTTTTGCCTTAAACTGTATAGAGGGTAAGGATGTGGAATTCCCTTCCACAGGCAGTGGTTTCTGCAGGGAGAATCGATAATTTCAAAAAACTATTAGATAAGCACCTGAACGACCACAACATACAGGGATATACAATGTAATACTGACATAAAATCACACACATAGGTTGGACTTGATGGACTTTTTTCAACCTCGCCTACTATGTAGCTATGTAACCATTTAAGCAAAATTCTAGAAAGCCGTAGCAGGATTCAGAGCCTTAGAAGCCTTAGAAGGATTCAGTGTTCAATTGGTCACTGATCTGCTCACTGTGCCAACTCTCTCTTACTCTGATGACAGAAAGCTGATATAAATAGCAACTTTCTTAGGTACAATATCTGCATTTAAAGTACATTTAATGATTTTTAAATGAACACATAAATGCATTAACTGTTTTTTCATATTGGCCTGGAGTTCAGCTTTAAACCTCACACAGATCTATCATTGTTTGTGTAATTAGCAATTTATAAGCAGTAGTTTCCTTCTCAGTAAATACATCTTAGTCAATATCTTGCTCCTGTCTTCTTTAGTGAAGTCTTATCCCAAAAAAAAACCTGCCAAACTCCAGGCAGACATTAAAATTTTATTTTGTTTGTTTCAGTATTGCTTAAGAGTAACTTCACTTTTGTTAAGAAAAAAACAAAAAACAATCCCCTCTGGGTGACCTATATATACTGCAAGGATATTAACAAACGTTGTACCAGAGTCCTACATGTTAGAGGTTCTTAAGAAAAACCTGTTTGTTCAACTACGTCCTTGGAAGTCTGGTTCCTAAATGGGAGTGTCTGTGTTTATTCTAATTAGCAGATGAACTTGCAGGGTTCTAATGAGGAAAGTTTCAGTGTTTGTACCCCTTAAGAAGTAATTAACCCTTAGGGAGTGTTTCATCAAAAATATAATTCTCCTTTTGCAGAGGATGCCTAAAATGTTACTTGTATCTTAATAGAGAGCAGAGAGCTATCTTAGAACACCCGCACCTGCTTCAACTGCAGCCGGCATGAGAGATGCTCTGCCTCCTCCTCCAAGCTCCTTCAGCAGCCGGCACTAGAGGTTTTCAGAGAAAGAGTGCTGGAGGGAGAATGTGGGGAAAGGAAGGCAGCAAGAATTTTGTGGAGCCGACACCGGGTGGAGAGCGATGTCACTTGTACACACGGAAGCTGCACTTCTGTATTTTAATCTGACTCAATTCCCTCAAGCCCATCCAAGTTCTCCAAAAATAAAAACAAAAAAAAACAACACTACTAGACTGGTTATTGAGGAAAAGGGTGGCTTTTTAGGTTCACTGTATTCTACTGTACCTTTTTTGCTCCCCAGTTTTTCTTGGAATGCTGTGATTTGACTGTCCCCTAATCTATCCATCTTTAGACAATCCCTGAAAACCCTACTCTTTAAAGAAGCCTATCCTGCTTCTAACTAATACACTGTTTACTTTCTCCATCAGCTCATCCCCCCACAGCTATTACCTTTTGTATCAATTGATCCTCCCTTTTTAGATTGTAGCTCTAATGAGCAGGGCCCTCTGATTCCTCTTGTACCAAATAGTAATGTAACTGTAATGTCTGCCTTCATTTTGTTAAGCACTGCACAAACTGTTGGCGCTATATAAATCCTGTATAATAATAATAATAATTTATATAATACTCTCCTCTTTTTACATTGTCAATTATATAGGAGCTTGCTAAATTTTCACTGATTCCCACCTCATCACTTACCCCCTGGATCCTGTTCCCATATGAATACTCCTATCACCCTCTTTTTCTATTCTACACTTTATACACACTGGTCTATTTAGTGTCATACCAGCACTTTACATGTATGCGACTTGTATGATATCAGCTCTGGTGAATTTGCCCTGTTAGATGACAGTGAACAAGAGTCCTTATGCTGTTTCTGGAATTTTTCTTTCCCCCAGTTTATCTTTAAGAAAAGATTAGATAAAGTATAAAACGTTTTATTTTGGGCATAGAGTGGTGAAGGATTAGAACACCTGTCAAATTTCTATCACTGTTTGTGCCATCCTCTTAATTTGTCCTGTTTACTGTTATCACTGAACGTGAAAGAAAATTTTGGGTTGTCACTGGAACAGGAATAGAGGGGAAATCTTCCAATGGGGGCACTAGTTCTGGTGACAATCAGGGATTCCCTCTTCTTCAAGGAATTTCCTCTCATTTCCTGCTTTGGCTATGAGCCTGTAAGTAAACAAAAATCTCCTCAGTGGGACACAGTGCAAACAAGTAAACCTGACAGGGGTTTTAACCCTCCCTTACCTAGGTTCACACCTATGCATTTTTAGTGTGTTTTGCAGTTTTCAGAAACACTACAGTCCATTTAACATGATTTCCTATGGTACACGTCCACATCTATGCAGCCGGTGAATTTTTGGAAAGGGTCGGGGACTTTTTCCAGCATTTTGCTTGTAATAGACTTCAATGGAATTGCACCAGAAATGCAAGTGTTGGGTTTGTAATGCGATTTTTGTTGTGCTTTGTATTTTGCGGTTTTAATTTTTCCGTTTAACCACTTGCTTACTGGGCACTTAGACCCCCCTCCTATCCAGACCAATTTTCAGCTTTCAGCGCTGATGCATTTTGAATGACAATTGCGCGGTCATACAACACTGTACCCAAATGAAATTTTTATCATTTTCTCCCCACAAATAGAGCTTTCTTTTGGTGGTATTTGATCACCACTGCGGTTTTTATTTTTTGTTAAAAAATGTAAAAAGACTGAATTAAAAAAATAAATAAATAAAATATTTTTTTATATTTTGTTATAAAAAAAATACAACACTGTACCCAAATGAAATTTTTATAATTTTTTCCCCACAAATAGAGCTTTCTTTTGGTGGTATTTGATCACCTCTGCGGTTTTTATTTTTTGTTAAAAAATGTAAAAAGACTGAATTAAAAAAAAAAATAAATACATTTTTTTTTATATTTTGTTATAAAAAAATTAAAACAGGTAATTTTTCTCCTTCATTGATGTACGCTGATGAGGCGGCACTGATGGGCACTGATAGGCGGCAGTGATGGGCACTGATGGGTGGCAGTGATGGGCACTGATGGGTGGCAATAATGGGCACTGATCTGTTACACTGATAGGCAGCACTGCTAGGTGGCACTGATTGGCACTACTGGTGGGCATTGATAGCTGGCACTTGTGGGCACTGTTCGGTGGCACTTGTGCGCACTCTTAGGTGGCACTTTGGGCACTCTTAGGTGGCACTGTGGGCACTGTTAGGTGGCCACTGTTAAGAAGCACAGATGAGGCAGATGCGCCACTTCCTCTTCGGGACCTTTGTCCCTCTCATCTGAGCCGGTGATCGGCTTTTTTTTCTACTCACGCTATCAGGGTGAGTAGAAAAAAAAACAGATTACCGATCTTTTGTTTACATCATGTGATAAGCTGTCATTGGCTGACAGCTGATCACATGGTAAGGGGCCGGGACCGGCCCCTTACTTGGATCGGTGATCAGCCGAGTCTCAGTGACTCGGTGATCACAGCGCGCCCTGCAGGGCGCGCGCAGAGCGCATGCACAGGGGAGGCCGTCATATGACGGCCTCCCGGGAATTCAGGTCCGCGCTGTGGTGGCCGTCATTCGGCCATAGCGCAGATGGCAGGTGGTTAAACACTTTATATAGCTGGTTGCTAATGAGCAGGCCGGGAAGCTGGCCACCGCATCCTGAACAACCGATGAGTCATCAGCTGTCGGTGGGATTCACCTCTGAATGTAAAAAAAAGATTGTCGGCAAAAAAAAAATTGTGAAAAGAAATAGTGTGGAGTTGCCCCAGGTCCATACCAGGCCCTTTGAGTCTAGTATGGATTCAGAGCCCCCCCCCCCCCACACCAAAAAAAAAAATTGCGTGGGGTCCCCCCAAAATCCATACCAGACCCTTATCCAAGCATGCAGCCCGGCAGGTCAGGAAAGAGAGAGGACGAGCCAGCCTCCCCTCCTGAACCATACCAGGCCGCATGCCCTCAACATGGGGGATGGGCGCTTTGGGGCAGGGGAGGCTCTGGCTCTTTGGGGCCTCTTCTCCACAACCCTGGCCGGTGGTTGTGGAGATCTGCGGGCAGGGGGTTTATCGGAATCTGGAAGCCCTCTTTAAGAAAGTGGGCCCCCCGGATCCCGGCCCCCCTCTATGTGAATAAGTATTGGATACACTGTACCCCTACCAATTCACCCCAAAAAGCAGCGAAGCATTAAAAAAAACAAGAGACGATCTTTGACAAGTCCTTTATTAATGATGAAAAAATGTCCCCTGTCGTAGCTCCAATGTGTCTTCTTTCTCCGGTACCGATGTCTTCTTCCTCTGGTGCAGTCTACTCCCCTGGTGCTGTCTTCTCCTTGAGCTGTCTTCTCCTTGACCTGTCTTCTTCCTCGCCCTTGCTTACCCACTAAAAACAAAAAAAGCTGATCTATTGTTGTCTTCCTCCGTTGTGTTGTCTTCCGCTGTCTGCCATTTCTTATATAGCCATGGGGCGCGGCCATCTTATGAGGTCACTTGGAGGACCCACTCCGTGTGATGACTTGTGACGTCGCCAGCGGCGGGTCTCTGGGTGACGTCATTGGATGGTCATGCCTCTTGGCTCTATAAGAAAACGGCGGGAAACAACACAATGTAGGAAGACAGCTTTAGAGATGAAACTACCGGAAGGAAGAAGACATTGGTACCAGAGAACGAAGACACGTTGGAGCTATGACAGGGGAAATTTTCATTTTTAATAAAGGACTTGTCAAAAATCGTCTCTTGTTTTTTTTTAACACTTCACTGCTTTTTGGGGTAAATGGGTAGGGGTACAATGTACCCCATACTCATTCATATAGGGGGGGTGGGATCCGAGGGCCCCCTTTTTTAAAGGGTGCTTCCTGATTCCGATAAGCACCCTGCCCGCAGACCCCCACAACCACCGGCCAGGGTTGTGGGGAAGAGGCCCTTGTCCGCTATAATTTGTGATTTCAAATGAAAAAAAAAAGAGCCTCTAAACGAGAAATGAAAAAATTATCTGTGGTTCTGTTATGCATGAATGGGAGGACAAGATGCAATATCAGCATTAAGTCAGGGAGTTGAAAGTGGGTGAAAATCATCTGACAGCTCAAATAGTCAGCTACATGCAAAATAAGAAAAGCTAAGTAAAGGTGCAAATGGTAATCTTTCATAAGTAAACCTGCATGGTGCTAATAATTTGACACTGAATTCTTTCATATGGTGAGTTATAACTTGTTCTCTTTCAGTATCTTCATTTGCTGGAAGCTTTTTTTTTATTAACAGCTGTGATAAAGACAATGAAGCTATGCCAACTGCCAGGAGTGGTTAATTTATTGGGATTCACTCTTCTGTCTAACTTTATGTAATGACTCTGCTTTAACCATTCCAGCACTGTGTGTCTATGCATACGAGTATATTTGATAGTTAATATTAATAGTTTATCATATTTTAAACATTGGTTTGTATGCTGGTAACCCCAGATTAAAGACTGTGTTCAAGTATTTCTTTTAAATAGAAAAATGTATGGCTAGCCTATAATTACAGGTCTATGTTTGCTCTGATAGAGTTAACAAGGTCAGCAAGATAGCTGTCAGGGAATGCAAGACCTTTACTTCTACACTAGCTATAAATCCACTGGTCATATATGAGAACAACAGGGAAAGCAATAAATCATGAGTCATGAGAAAAGGTATATACTGTATATACTAAATTAAATGAATAGGATTATATATATTATAAAAACAATCAAGTATAACCATATCTGTAGATACAGCTGGCAGGGCTCCAGAGTATTCCTCTCTTCATTACAGCTGCTAATCAGAACGCCAGCTCCCAGAAAAGGAAGCTACTGAGCATGTGCAGCTGCTGCATCCCTTGCCTATAAAAAAGTCTCCAAATCTCCAAGGTCTCCATGTATCTGATTTGCATCAGGTGGCTAGTAACCATGCAGCCACCCGAACATTGGTCTCAGGTGGTTCAACAGGCACCTTGCCTGCAAACATTGCATTTAAAGGAAGATTAAATAAACCCTATTTAGTGAAGTACAGAAATACTCTTTATTAACAGCAAATCACACATGCATTCCTGGGAGTGCCATCATTAGCACCAATATCATACAGGCTCTGTAAAGCATTACATTATCGCTAAGTAGTGCACTTTGAGATATTTTAAACAATTTATTAGCCTAAGTATAGCCTAAAAGAAATGCAGATTAGCAAGTGTACCTATACAAACAATAACAAGACAATAATGTTATTTTGAGATATATGGTTAAACACCTGCAGTATTCTGCTTAAAGTGATTGTAAGGGTTTTTTTTTTTTTTTTTTTTTTTAATAACAAACATATCATGCTTACCTCCAATGTGCAGCTAGTTTTGCATAGAGTGGTCCCGAACCTCTCACGGCTCCTCCCGACATCAGATAACCCCCTAGGAGAAGCGCTCTCCCGAGGGGGTTACCTTGTGGGCGCGCTCCCGAGTCCAGCATTCAGTGTCCATAGTTGCCGAATGTATGACTCGGCCCGCCTCCATCGCCCGCGTCATTGGATTTGATTGACAGCAGTGGGAGCCGATGGCTACACTGCTATCAATCTATCCAATCAAGAGCCGAGAACCCCGGGCCGAGAGACAGCGAGTCCCCACCGGGTCAAGTTCCAGGGCTCAGGTAAGTAAAACGGGGGGGGGGGGCGGTCACTGCCAGGTGTTTTTTCATTTCTTAATGCATAGGATGCATAAGATGCATTAAGGTGAAAAAACATGAAGGTTTACAACCCCTTTAAGCCCTGCTTCACACCAGTGGGGCTTTGAAATTGTGCTACTTCAGCGCAATTTCAAAGCCAACGATCAGTGTGATTTTGATGTGTGATTTCATCGCACCTTGCCACTTCATTTAACAGACGTCAATGCAAATCACAATGAAATCACAGAAAATAGTTCAAGGACCTTTTTTCAAAGCCGCTGCATTTCGAGTTGCAACGATTTGAACTGTTCCATTGCTGCAAATAGAGAGTGACTTGTCATGCGATTTTTAACCTATCAAATTGCATTGGTGTGAACCAGGGATACCAGTAATCAACAGAACTGAACAGCATTTACATATATTTATATATATTGCAACCATATATAAAGTCAGTTCTAACTTGCTACATAGTCCCAGTTTTATCTCACTAGTCAGTGAATAATGAAAAAAAATAAAAAACCTTGAGCAACAAAGTTTGGGGCCTTTAGGAAAGCACAGCAGTTCTCAGCAAACAAGAGATTCACTTACCAGACCCAGGGCACCCTATTCTGGGTCTGGTTCAGTAATACGAGTATGCAGCCTGACTAGTCAATAAAGGGGAAGCAGCCTTCCTGACCCATACAGCCCCACATGCCCTCAAAATGGGGGGGGGGGTATCTTGCAAGGGGGGACTTCCCTGACAAAGCACCTTGCCCCCATATTAATGAGGACAAGGGCCTCTTCTTCACAACCCTGGCTCACTGGTTGTGGGGGTCTGTGGGTGAGGGGCTTATCAAAATCTGAAAGCCACCTTTAACAATAAGTGTGAATGTATATAGTGCCTTTACTCATTCACAAAAATTGTAAATAGTAGAAAAAAATTTAAAACAGTACAGCAATATATATTGTGAACCTTGTTTTTAAATAAATGAATTGTCAAAAAGTTAAACAACAAGAAGCACTCACATGAGTGTAGATGGGTAGGCCGCACACCCCATAAAGTGCATGAAGAAATACGAGAACCCCCTATCGGGGCTTTTAAGCAGCCAATAAAGTGCAATATAAGTAGTTGAAAAAATTGAATTTTATTGATACAAAAAATATGAATAACATATTAAAAAATCACTAAAATGAATACTGACTATTTGAGTCAGGACATGAACTGGATATGGCGTACAATTGCAACGGACAAAGCCTACAATTAGAACCAATGCAAGACACAATGTATTATAGGGCAACCAAAGTTTCCTCAAATATTGAATCCTTGAAATTGGATGACAACAAACAATGCCTATAAATAAGGACAATATACAATACGGTGTATGTGGAACAACAAGGGCTGTATGTAAAAATCCTGATGCGTTTTGACCCTTCCCGGGTCTTCTTCAGAGGATGGTTGTCCACTGTAAAAAGGTCAACATGTATCAAACATAACATCAGATTCAACATTATCAAAACCATACATGTATACCATGTGGTGTAACTGCCTAAGTTGTATAATTACCTATCGCAGAATTTATGACGTTACAAGGTCATTTCTAACATTGCAAAGTGTTTGAGGTGATGCGATTCCTCCTCTGCTCTCCTGTCTCCCCCGTGTCGGACCAACTCCCCAGGGGGCGGGCGGTGGACCAAATGTATCTTGCGAGGGATCACGTCTACCAGCCCCCATACAGGAGAGGGAAGGAAAGGAAGGCACAAATAGGCAATCCAAACCGCACCCAGATAGGTTCGCGTTAGTGCTAAAAATAAAAATAAAATAAAAATAAAAAATGAGGGGTCAATTGATTCATCCACATGGGAAATTCCCCAACCATGGAATTCTATAGGGTTACTAGGTTATGAGTCCATGGGTGTGCAGAAGGGCATTGCTGGAAAAAGGAGGAAGAGGGAAAGAAAGAGGGAAGGAGGGGGGGGAAGGGGGAAGGGGGAAGGAAGGGAGGAGAAGGGGAAAGGGAAAGCATGTGAGGGAAAGAGTGAAAAGAAAAGAAAGGAGTGAACGAAAAGTAAGTGAGTGAGACAGAAATGAACTGGAAAATGGCAAATGCCCTGCTGCCAATCAAACACCATGCGACATGAGGATATATAGAAAAAACAATGGGGTAAAAGTGCCGACAAACCCCCGGTGGATAACCAAGTGGAAAAAGGGGGGGGGAAGAAGAGGACCAGACATGCTGAATGAGAAATGGTGAAGAAAAAGGGGGGAGGAGGGAGGAAAAAAGGGGGAAGAAAGAGAGGGGAGGGGAGGGGGGGGGTGAAAGGAGGAAAAAAAAAAGGGGGGGAGGGAACAGGAAAGAGGGGAAAAAGAGGGGGGGGATATAGAGGGAGAATAACGAAGGGAAGAAAAAGAAGGGAAAAGATGGAAAGAGGGGGAGGGGAGAAGAAGAAGGGGGAGGAAAGAAGGAAAAAGGGGGAAAAGGAAAATGGATAAGGAAATGGGGGGGAAAGGGAGGGAAAGGAGAAGAAAGAAAACAGGGAACAAAAGGAGAAAAAGGGTACTGAGGGGGGGTTTTGTGTGTGGAAGGTGGTGGGGATGGGGGAGGTGTGTGTGTCGGGAGTGTTGGGGAAAGGGACAAGGAGTGAGGGTGTGTGTAGGATAGACAATGAGTGTCTGTCAGAGCGAAGGGAAAAAGGGGACTGTGAGTGAAAAAAGAAAAACATGGGACAACAGTGCATAACACACAAACAGCAAACCGTGAAAACAACAAACAGTGTCAAAGTGCAAGGGTGGTGGCGGAACTAATTACCCAATCAGGCAGAACTGAATAAAAGGATTGATATGTTCATAATTCTGAAAAATTGAAATGTAAATGGAAAGTCATGGCAAGATGAGAGATGATTTAAGGAAAAGAACAAAATTACTAGAAAACTAAATAGGAGCGTTGCAGTCTTTCCGGGTGTACTTACCAATCTGATAGATCAATCAGTGCCTTGCCTAGCATCTCCAGGTTCGAGAGGATCCAATGAAGTTCCCCTGGGATTTATGTGTATTTAAGGGAGTGTCAATTGACTGACTCCCATCAAGTGCAGGTGTGTGATTGCCTCCCTCCCTCCTCCCCCTCCAATTGGGGGAGATGAGCAGCACAGCTGTGCACTCTAACGTGATCCCCCCGGTGTTCCGGAGAGGACAACACCTTCGGGCGTCCCCGTCGCTTCCGCCGCAACTGCGCAGGCGCCGCTACGTCACGCGCACTGGGGTGCGCGCGCGTGAGCACGGCGTCCGGAAGGGATCCGTGACGCCGCTGGCAGGGCGAGAAGCGCCCAACTCAAGGTGTAGCCACCTAGTGGGCGCATATAGGAGATGCAGGGCCCAAGCGTCTCCTCTCTCACCCTGCCAGGAAGACACAAGGTGCACCCCCGCCCCTAGAGGAGAAGCACAGGCACTGAAGGGGAGGCAGCGGTGAACACAGAGCCACACAGTCATAGATTTGATGCTGTGTGGACAAATGATAGTAAAATATGATACTGACAGTCCTCATCGCTAGTTCACCAGGTACTACATATATGGTCCGTGCAATGTGGATTAACTGCAGGCTGACCATACTAAACACATCGTTCTTTGCATATCATTATTTGCTTAAAACATGGTTACACAATTATGGTGGCATGGTCCTCTTACAACTACATAATCAAATGGCACATATACAGAAAAGAAAGAAGAAAAATTACATAATACCAAATATTGTTGCATATGAAGAACTCTGAACTGTTTTCAGGCTAGATTTTTCTCAAGAGTAAAGCATTTCGGAGTATATGATCCATTTTTGTTGGATCCCATAACATACACAAAGGTATACACCTCATACATTTAAAAATGATGAAGAGAACAAAAATGACACTAGTGGGTGTACATGGGGAAAAACCAGGCAGCAGTATACACAAGACTGGAAACGCTAATGGATGAAATGTGTGGTAGAAAACTCCACTTTGGTCAGCATGGGGGGGGGGGGGGGAAGGGGGAAGGAAAAGAGGAAAAAGGAATTGATAATATTGGTCAAAATAAATCATCTCTCATCTTGCCATGACTTTCCATTTACATTTCAATTTTTCAGAATTATGAACATATCAATCCTTTTATTCAGTTCTGCCTGATTGGGTAATTAGTTCCGCCACCACCCTTGCACTTTGACACTGTTTGTTGTTTTCACGGTTTGTTGTTTGTGTGTTATGCACTGTTGTCCCATGTTTGTCTTTTTTCACTCACAGTCCCCTTTTTCCCTTCGCTCTGACAGACACTCATTGTCTATCCTACACACCCTCACTCCTCGTCCCTTTCCCCAACACTCCCGACACACACACACCCCCCCATCCCCACCACCTTCCACACACAAAACCCCCCCTCAGTACCCTTTTTCTCCTTTCGTTCCCTGTTTTCTTTCTTCTCCTTTCCCTCCCTTTCCCCCCCATTTCCTTATCCATTTTCCTTTTCCCCCTTTTTCCTTCTTTCCTCCCCCTTCTTCTTCTCCCCTCCCCCTCTTTCCATCTTTTCCCTTCTTTTTCTTCCCTTCGTTATTCTCCCTCTATATCCCCCCCCTCTTTTTCCCCTCTTTCCTGTTCCCTCCCCCCTTTTTTTTTTTCCCCCTTCCCCCCCCTCCCCTCTCTTTCTTCCCCCTTTTTTCCTCCTTCCTCCCCCCTTTTTCTTCACCATTTCTCATCCAGCATGTCTGGTCCTCTTCTCCCCCCCCTTTTTCCACTTGGTTATCCACCGGGGGTTTGTCAGCACTTTTACCCCATTGTTTTTTCTATATATCCTCATGTCGCATGGTGTTGATTGGCAGCAGGGCATTTGCCATTTTCCAGTTCATTTCTGTCTCACTCACTTACTTTTCATTCACTCCTTTCTTTTCTTTTCACTCTTTCCCTCACTTGCTTTCCCTTTCCCCTTCTCCTCCCTTCCTTCCCCCTCCCCCCCCCTCCTTCCCTCTTTCTTTCCCTCTTCCTCCTTCCCAACCATGTGGATGAATCAATTAACCCCTCATTTTTTATTTTATTTTATTTTTATTTTTATTTTTAGCACTAACGCGAACCTATCTGGGTGCGGTTTGGATCGCCTATTTGTCCGTTCCTTTCCTTCCCTCTCCTGTATGGGGGGCTGGTAGACGTGATCCCTAGCAAGATACATTTGGTCCACGCCCGCCCCCTGGGGAGTTGGTCCGACACGGGGGAGACGGGAGCAGAGAAGGAATTGCATCACCTCAAACACTTTGCAATGTTAGAAATGACCTTGTAACGTCATAAATTCTGCAATAGGTAATTATACAACTTAGGCAGTTACACCACATGGTATACATGTATGGTTTTGATAATGTTGAATCTGATGTTATGTTTGATACATGTTGACCTTTTTACAGTGGACAACCATCCTCTGAAGAAGACCCGGGAAGGGTCGAAACGCATCAGGATTTTTACATACAGCCCTTGTTGTTCCACATACACCGTATTGTATATTGTCCTTATTTATAGGCATTGTTTGTTGTCATCCAATTTCAATTGTACGCCATATCCAGTGCATGTCCTGACTCAAATAGTCAGTATTCATTTTAGTGATTTTTTAATATGTTATTCATATTTTTTGTATCAATAAAATGCAATTTTTTCAACTACTTATATTGCACTTTATTGGCTGCTTAAAAGCCCCGATAGGGGGTTCTCGTATTTCTTCGAATTGTCAAAAAGTTTTTTTGTTTACAATTTATATTTTTTGTGAATGAGTAGGTGTACTATATAACCTTTACTCATTCACATGGAGGGGCCAGTATCTGGGTGTCCCTTTATTGTTAAAGGGGGCTTCCAGATTCCAATAGGTTCCCCACCTGCAGACTCCCACAACCACTGAACAGATTTCAAGTTGATAGTACATACCTATGAACAGTTATGCAAAAAGAATGCAAAAAGTCAAACAATACGAGCTTCTGAGATCAAGGGTATACATACCTATTTACCACATTACAACATTCCACTTATTGATATTGTTGTTCAATAAATAATTGAAAGGCGCATTTGTCTTGTGTTTTATTCAAGTATGTCACTTGTATCTGTTATATTTTACAAGTACTCCTTTCTGCTTACTTAAAGTGTTACTAAACCCAGGCCCCTGCATTCACTATATCTGGTCTCCCACAGTACACAGAACATAGAAATGCAATATTTTTAGTAAATATAAACTGCTAAATACCTTTTCTTATCAGAAGTTAGAGCAGTCTTGTGACTTCTATCAGTGTCTGGTTAAAGCTTGTAGGAGGAATTTTTATTCTCCCTTGATTGTCCTATGAAGCTGCAGGACACTTGACCCTCTGTCTTGACAGTGCTGATTGGCCCTGTGCTGATCACATGCACTCTCCCAATAAAAAAAAAAAAACTCTTTAGCAATACACACCAAACTGAGCATGTGCAGCTTGTTGCAGAGCTCTGTACTATCGGGAAATGATTAGGGGACGATAGAAGGGGAGGATCAGAGGTGACAGGATCAAACAGCCCTTTTTACACAATGCAGAGGATTAACCCCATAGGTTCCACAGTGAGTATAACAAACCTGCTTTACTGCATATACAGACTGATTTTACTGTTGTAGGTTTTGTAACACTTTAAGTGCATTATTATAATGCCATAATTATCACCAAAGTGTTTTAATAGCCAGCATTTCCGGGGCCACAAAAAATTCCTTACTCAAGCATAAAGTGACTTTCTCAGATTTTGATCTTTGAAAAATGCACGGACAAAAAGAAAAGAAATCAGTTTAAACTACAGCATGCAATAAGTTGGAAAAAAGTCCTACTTTCTTCCCTTGTGAGGGCCTATTAAAACAAATTCATTGAGATCTCAAATTACTAAGTAACAGATGTCATAACTCTTGGGAACATATAGCAGGGCAATGCATATTTATGTGTGGATTTAGTGTGAACCAGCTCTAAAGAACGTGTACCCAAGTAAAAACAGTTTTTTTTTAAATTCCGTTTGGACGGGAAGCAGTGATTTTAATAATGGTTAAAGGGCAACATTAAAAATGCTAAATTCCTTTTAATAACATTCCAGGGGAGTGGCTTTAACCCACCTGTGAGGTAGCACACCTGTTCAATGTATACAACCTACTACAGAAAAAATGTTTAAATTGCAGAAAAAAGGCAGTTCCCAGTTGCTTAGTTCTGTTTGTGAACAAAGCATTCAGGGTTTCCCTTTATCTATACCAGATGTTGATTCTAGATGATGGTTCTAATATAGATGTTATTGGGGATCCCACAAAAAAATAGTGTGGGCTTCCCCCTGAAAATACATACCAGACTCTTTTTGATGAGTATTGGTATTGATGTCAAGGGGAACCCCATGAAAAAAAAAAACAAAAAAAAATGCATGGGTTCCTTCTAAAATTCATACCGGTTCTTTTGGGCTTCACGATGTGCATGCATTTGCAATCACATTGTCCAGTGATGCAGATCTTTGTCAATCATGATGAATGACACCCTTCAACTGAAAGTAAAAAATCCACTATCCGACAGACACGTCCAATGCAGTTGCTACACTCACGACTAGGGATGAGCCAAACACCCCTGGTTCGGTTCGCAGCAGAACATGCGAACAGGCAAAAAATTTGTTCGAACACGCAAACACCATTAAAGTTTATGGGACACGAATGTGAAAAATCAAAAGTGCCAATTTTAAGGGTTAATATGCAAGTTATTGTCATAAAAAGTGTTTGGGGACCTGGATCCTGCCCCAGGGGACATGTATCATGGCAAAAAAAAGTTTTACATACGGCCGTTTTTTCGGGAGCAGTGATTATAATAATGCTTAAAGTGAAACAATAAAAGTGAAATATTAATATTCCTTTAAATTTCCTACCTGGGGGATGTCTATAGTATGCCTGTAAAGTGGCACATTTTTCCTGTGTTTAAAACAGTCCCTGCACAAAATGACATTTCTAAAGAAAAAAAGTAATTCAAAACTACTCGCGGCTATAATGAATTGTCGGGTCCCGGCAATACAGATAAAAGTAATTGAAAAAAATGGCATGGGATCCCCCCAGTCCATTACCAGGCCCTTTAGGTCTAGTATGAATATTAAGGGGAACCCCGAACCAAAATTTAAAAAAAAAATTGCGTGGGCCCCCCCCCAAATTCCATACCAGGCCCTTCAGGTCTGGTATGGATATTAAGGGGAACCCTGCGCCAATTAAAAAAAAAAAATGGCGAAGGTGTCCCCCTTAAATTCAGGTCTGGTATGGATTTTAAGGGGAACCCCCCGGCAAAATTTAAAAAAAATGGGGTGGGGGTTCCCCCAAAAATCCATACCAGACCCTTATCTGAGCACACAACCTGGCAGGCTGCAGGTAAAGGGGGGGGGGCGAGAGAGCGCCCCCCCCCCTGAACCATACCAGGCCACATGCCCTCAACATGGGGAGGATGCTCTGGGGTAGCCCCCCCAAAGCACCTTGTGGGTCAGCGCGATGACAGTTCTTTTATAACTAACAGCGGGGCCATGCAGTGACGTACCCGGGCGACCCCGCCCCCCTCTGACGCACAGGGACTTCCCAATGGCTTCCCTGTGGCATCAGAGGGAGGCGGGGCCAACCATTTATGCCTCTATTGCCTCTATTGTCACACTGTTTATGACAATACCATGCATATAAGCCTTTAAAATTAGCACTTTTGATTTCTCCCATAGACTTTTAAAGGGTGTTCCGCAGCTTTCGAATTAGCCGCAAACACCCTGAATTGTTCGCTATTCGGTGAACAGGCAAACATCGGGCTCATCCCTACTCATCCCTACTCACGACCCACTTGGCAGTTCCCTTCACTAATTGTAAAGAAAGGGGTAAGGTACTATGTAATGTAATTTATCAATTGTGGACATGGCCATGTTTGGTCAATGACATAGCCCAAATATGGCGTTAAAAAAATCTAATAGACATAAATTAGGGATGAGCCGAACACCCCACTGGTTCGGTTTGCATCAGAACATGCGAACAGTCAAAAAATTCATTTGAACACGCAAACACCGTAAATCTATGAAACACGAACATGTTCGACTCGAACTCGAAGCTCATCCCTACTCCCTGTCAAGACCTATAAGAAATCAGTCCTCCATCACAAATGTGAGTAAGACAAGAACTCTTGCAAAACAGAGGGCAGAGTTTGAAGACAGCTCTAGTGTGTAATGAAATCAATACAAAAGGCAAACAGGGCAAGAATATTGTGGAGGTATATATCTAGAAAATATGCTGAAGGTCTGTGGTATATTTCTGTGCTGTCAGGGCTGGATTTCCCACAAGGCAACCGAAGCCAGGTCTAGGGCGGCAGTTGTGCAGGGGCGGCGCCACATGCGCTGCCCGCAAATCGGCGCTGAAAATCCCCACTGTCTGACACAGACAGTCATCAGACAGCCGGCATGAGCAGCACACACACGCAGTGCCAGTGCTGCTTTTTATCTGATCAAGGAGCATGCCACGGGTGGGCGGGGCCTTGAGCTCCACTGACGCTCTGGCCCCGCCCCTTGCTATACTGCTTGTAAGCAAGTGTGATCGGACTCCAATTGTGGACATGGCCATGTTTGGTCAATGACATAGCCCAAATATGGCGTTAAAAAAATCTAATAGACATAAATTATATTCTGAAGAAGGCAGGATCATCCTTCTTCAAAATAATTATTTATGTATATTAGATTTTTTAATGCCATATTTAATCCTTGACCAAACATGACCACAATTGATCAGTTACATCACATAGTACCTTACCCCTTTATTTACTCCTTGTTAGGGATGAGCCGAACACCCCACTGGTTCGGTTTGCATCAGAACATGCGAACAGTCAAAAAATTCATTTGAACACGCAAACACCGTAAATCTATGAAACACGAACATGTTCGACTCGAACTCGAAGCTCATCCCTACTCCCTGTCAAGACCTATAAGAAATCAGTCCTCCATCACATGCTTAATGCCGCCAAGGCCTATATCACTTTACGTTGGAAGGATCCAAACCCTCCTTCCATCTCGATGTGGCTCAACAAGGTTGAGAGCATCAACGTGCTAGAGGATTTAGTACTTACCGCCCAAAACAGGACCATGTTAGTCTACTCTGAAGAGGGCAAGGTCCTGCTGGAAAACTGTTCTGGGGATTGACGTCTTTCTGACCTAACACAAGCACATCAGCATAGCTTTGTCACCCACCCCCACCTCCCCTTTTTTCCCTCCTTCCTCTCCCCTCCTTTCCAACCCCACACCCACCTTTCTTGTAATCTCAATACCCACTCAGCTCTCCCTTATCCATTTATAAAAATTTGAGTTTACAACAAGACAAGTACTCTGGCCGGTCATATCGTCTCGAGTTGTCTCCTAGACTTAAGAGAGATGTTTCCATTTCCTTGGCCTGTGTACAGTAGCTCTTAAAGTAGTTATTAACCCACTTTAAGCTGCTGTTCTGCAGCTTAATACAGTGCCCCCCTGTCTCTGTGTTTTATTAAAAAAATACCTCCTTCATCGTATCTCGCGGTCGCTCCTGGCACTCATGTAACCGGCTGTGTCTCCTCTCTGCCCGTCTTGCAGAAGCAGCGGATGGGACCGAGATTTCCCCGCTGATGTCAGCGGGACGCAAGGAGAGGTGGCTGGTCACGTGATCGCCGGGAGCCACCGTGAGATATGGTGAAGGAGTTATTTTTTTAATAAAACACAAAGACAGGGGGGCACTGTATTAAGATACAGAATGGATAGTGTACCACTATATATGTTATTCCTGCAGCATCAGGGGGATGGGGCGGCACTGTAAATAGGTGACAGGCAGAGAGGGGAGGGGGGAGGAGACAGACACAGGAGAGCAGGCAGGGAATGAAGGAGGCACGCAAACAGACCACGGTATCAGGGGCTCAGCAGCCATGATTATCGTTGTCTGTTTGCAGAGGGGAGGGTATAGCCAGGCAGGATCAGCCAGGTATTACAGGTGTTACAGGGTGCCAAATTACACAGCACAAGCACTGTGCTGTATAACATGCTTTAAAGGAGCTAAATCTGTGGGTCTTTTTTGGGGTTAACAAACGCTTTAAATGGTCTATTAGGAAATTCTCCATACCTCTAAGAATATGATCATCACTAATTGGGCCCAGGGGGGGCCCATCCATCAAGGGTGCACGGGCACCGCCCCCCCCTCTCTCCAGCCACCCCCTGTATGCATAATGGATAGATTCATCATTGCATGAATCTATCCATGGCCGCCGCCGCCACCTCCTATTCAGGTGTCCGGCCCCTTTTCGGATGCCGGGCGCCTGAATTACAGCAGCGGGGGTGATTTTTTGAAGCACCTGATTAGAGCCATAGGCTCTAATAGGCTTCAACAAAGATGGACTTGGAGCGCAAAGCATTGCGCTCGCAGTCCACCCAGATGTGTAAGGAGGAGGGACGGAGATACCCGGCAGAAGCCGCCGTGATCTCAGAATGGAAGAAGACACGGAGCCGCCACAGCCTGTACCCCTGCCCAATGTAAGCCCAGATCAGGTGAGTGCCGGTGGACCGGCTGCCGCGGGGGGGGTGGTTGTTTGCCGCCCCCCCAAATGAAAAAAACACCAGCACCCACTGGTTGGGCCTCTTTACATTTAACAATACATTTACTCACCTGTATGTAGCTGGTATTCAGTTGACCTTTCTGGTATTATATGTCTATCATACATGCCCTAACAATTACTTTTTGAATGTCTTTTACCTTTTATGAGACACTACTGTTTTGTATTGCACTGCTTTGTTGGATGCTTTATTTCTATAAATAAAAAATTTGATTTTTAATCCAAAAAGCTTCATGTACATTATCAGGGTGTAAAAATATTACAATCACGTGGAATAATCTAATATATATATATATATATATATATATATATATATATATATATATATATATATATATATATATACACAGTATTTAAATGTGAGTAAGACAAGAACTCTTGCAAAACAGAGGGCAGAGTTTGAAGACAGCTCTAGTGTGTAATGAAATCAATACAAAAGGCAAACAGGGCAAGAATATTGTGGAGGTATATATCTAGAAAATATGCTGAAGGTCTGTGGTATATTTCTGTGCTGTCAGGGCTGGATTTCCCACAAGGCAACCGAAGCCAGGTCTAGGGCGGCAGTTGTGCAGGGGCGGCGCCACATGCGCTGCCCGCAAATCGGCGCTGAAAATCCCCACTGTCTGACACAGACAGTCATCAGACAGCCGGCATGAGCAGCACACACACGCAGTGCCAGTGCTGCTTTTTATCTGATCAAGGAGCATGCCACGGGTGGGCGGGGCCTTGAGCTCCACTGACGCTCTGGCCCCGCCCCTTGCTATACTGCTTGTAAGCAAGTGTGATCGGACTCCGAGGAACAGAGGCCTCGGTAGGAGGAGTCTGACCATGGCGCGGAGTGGAGTGGGGTCAAGTGAAACTAGCAGCAGCAGTGTGGAGGAATTGATCAAATTCGGAGCTGAGCTGGCCAGGAGGACAAGGTAGGTCTTCTTTCATCTCCCCTGGCTCCTGCACCCCATGTGTAGAACTGGAAAAGTAGAAAGTTTTAAAATTTAATGGACACACTGGCTGCATTTGATGGGCACACTGGCAGCATATGATGGGCACACTGGCAGCGTTTGATGGCAGTGTGGCAGCATTTGATGGGCACAGTGGCAGTGTTTAATGGGCACAGTGGCAGCATTTGATGGCACAGTGGCAGCTTTTGATGACACAGTGGCAGCGTTTGAGGGCACAGTGGCAGCGTTTAATGGGCACAGTGGCAGCGTTTGGTACAGTGGCAGCATTTGAGGGCACAGTGGTAGCGTTTGATGGCACAGTGGCAGCATTTGAGGGCACAGTGGCAGCGTTTGATGGGCACAGTGGCAGCGTTTGATGGGCACAGTGGCAGCGTTTGAGGGCACAGTGGCAGCGGAGCATTGCCCTCCTCTGCGGGGGTCCCTGAGACTGTGACCAGTGACATGACTCGTGACGTGAGGAGAAGAGACAAATCACGAGTCACGAGAGTCAATTAAAGCCAGTTATTTTCAGAGTTCTCGTGTGTGGAGATATGTTTTTAATTAATCTATTGTAGCAGTCATCGATAAAGGACAAGAATGGTGGTGTGTGTGTGTGTGTGGGGGGGTGGCATTGAAGGACCCGGCCTTGGGGCGGCAAAGGGAGTAAATCTGGGCCTGTGTACTGTGCATTCATTTGTAAATATTTGGGGGAAAGGCGCTGGAGTACTGAAACCAAAGGAGAAAAATGGTTAGGTTAGCACCTTTCCCTGGGGGTGATAAAAGAAAAGGGATAGAAAAGGTCCACTTCGCTTGCATTTAAATTTACCTGTACCCCAGATTTCATCTCAAGCAGCCTAGATCACATAAACACCGGCTACCAATCTCTGCCATGGGAAATCTAATACATTAACATCAGTTGATACAATTGTTTAGAAAAAAAAATCCCT
This sequence comes from Aquarana catesbeiana, assembly GCF_042186555.1. Classification (NCBI taxonomy): domain Eukaryota; kingdom Metazoa; phylum Chordata; class Amphibia; order Anura; family Ranidae; genus Aquarana; species Aquarana catesbeiana. The sequence continues at coordinate 432,112,742 of NC_133328.1, forward strand.
TTAACATGTTTTTTTTTTAATTAGCCCCAGGAACGGTACCTACATTGAATGAAAAGTGTCCTTGTGTGTTGGGTCTGCTACGTTTGTTGAAATATTCATTCATCTGCGTTCTCCTGATACCCACACAGCTGGTATCTTCTAAATCTGTGGGGGTTAATATGAGCTGCTGGACCTGTCACAGGCACAACTGTACTATCACTTCCCACAAAAAAAGTGCTCTATGAATGGAGGGTGGGCGAATTAATGAAAGGTGCACCTCCTCCATTTATTGAGTGCATTTATAGAGAAAGGGTGGGGGCATAATCAGCACCTTCACAAATGTCTGTAACAAGTTCAGTGGCTCATATTAACCCCCACAGGACCAGAAGATCACAGCTTCAGCAGTATCCACAGGGGCAAAGGAATAAAGTTTTCAACAAACATTTGACCCTGTGGAGCACAAGGGACACTTTTCATCCATTTATTGTAAGTAGTGTTTCCGGGGCCACTTCAATACCGGGCTATAGTCATATGACGTCCGCAGATGGGATCTCCCATCCTGGGTGGGCATCATATGTTGTCCTCGGTTTCTCGCCTCTCCTGCGGGCCCCTGGGGGGCCTGCAGCGTGGCGATTGGGGATGAGGTGTGTCCCTCAGACACAGACCATCCCAGATCTTATGTAAAGAGCCAATACAAAATGTCTCTTTACCACGTGACCGGCTGTGTCCAATCACAGCCAGTCACATGTACTGTCCACAAGCACAGCGCTCGTGCACGCCCCTAGGGCGCGCGCAGAGCGGTGATCGGGGGCAAGGCTTGTCACTCCGACACAGCCCACCCCTGATCGCAGTAAAGAGCCAATGAAATTGTCTCTTTACCACGTGACCGGCTGTGTCCAATCACAGCCGGTCACAGAATGTCAACAAACCGCAGTAACAAGATGTTACCGGGTTCCCTGTGTGAGAAGGAGATTGCAGTAACATCTTGTTACCGCTTACAGTGTACACCAACACACAATGATTGGCCCCCCTAATAAAGAGGACCTGTCACCAGCCATCAAAATACCTGTGACAGTCCATCAAAGTACCTGTCACCAGCCTTCAAAGTACCAGAGTACCTGTCACAGTCCATCTGAGTACCCGAGTACCTGAGTACCTGTCACAGTCCATCTGAGTACCCGAGTACCTTAGTACCTGTCACAGTCCATTTGAGTACCCAAGTACCTGAGTACCTGTCACAGCCCATCTGAGTACCCGAGTACTTGAGTACCTGTCACAGTCCATCTGAGTACCCGAGTACCTGAGTACCTGTCACAGTCCATCTGAGTACCCGAGTACCTAAGTACCTGTCACAGTCCATCTAAGTACCCGAGTACCTGAGTACCTGTCACAGCCTATCTGAGTACCTGAGTACCTGTCACAGTCCATCTGAGTACCCGAATACCTGAGTACCTATCACAGCCCATCTGAGTACCCAAGTACCTGAGTACCTGTCACAGTCCATCTGAGTACCCGAGTACCTGTCACAGTTCATCTGAGTACCTGAGTACCTGTCACAGTCCATCTGAGTACCCGAGTACCTGTCACAGCCCATCTGAGTACCCCAGTACCTGAGCACCTGTCACAGTTCATCTGAGTACCCGAGTACCTGTCACAGTCCATCTGAGTACCTGTCACAGTTCATTTGAGTACCCGAGTACCTGAGTACCTGTCACAGGCTATCTGAGTATCTGTTACAGCCCATCAGAGTACCTGAGTACCTCTCACAGCCCATCTGAGTACCTCTCACAGCCCATCTGAGTACCTGTCACAGTTCATCTGAGTACCTGTCACAGCCCATCTGAGTACCTGAGTACCTGTCACCACCCATCAGAGTACCCAAGTACCCGTCACCAGCCCATCAGAATACCCGAGTACCTATCTGTAGCCCATCAGAGTACCCGAGTACCTGTCATCAGGCCATTGGAGTACCTGAGTACCTGTCACCAGGCCATCAGAGTACCTGAGTACCTGTCACCAGCCCATCGGAGTACCCAAGTACCTGTCTCCAGCCCATCAGAGTACCCAAGTACCTATCTGCAACCCATTAGAGTACCCAAGTACCTATCTGCATCCCATGCCTCATAGAATATACGTTGGGGTGTTTGCTTTACAAAATGGGGTAATTTTGTGGGTAATTCTACTGTCCTGGTGCTCCAGGGCCTTCAAAAGTGTAATAGGTTGTTAGGAAATTAGAGGTGTAATTTATGCTCTTAGAACGCCTGACGGTGCTCCCTGCATGTTGGGCCTCTGTATGTGGCCAGGCTGTGTAGAAGTCTCACACATGTGGTATCGCCATACTCAGGAGTAGCAGAATGTGTTTTGGGGTGTAATTTTTGCTATATACATGCTATGTGTTAGAAATATCTTATAAACTGACAACTTTGTGTAGAAAAAAAAAAGATTTTCATTTTCTTTCCACGTTTTCTGAAGACTTGTGTAAAAAAATTAACCATTCAAAAGACTCATAATGCTTCACAGAATATACGTTGGGGTGTTTGTTTTCCAAAATGGGGTCATTTTGTGGGTAATACCACTGTTCTGGTGCTCCAGGGCCTTCACAAATGTAATAGGTCGATAATTTGAGGTGTAATTTACTGTATGCTCCTAGAACCCCTGATGGTGCTCCCTGCATGTTGGACCTCTCTGTGTGGCCAGGCTGTGTAAAAGTCCCACACATGTGGTATTGCCATACTCAGGAGGTGTAGCAGAATGTATTTTGGGGTGTAATTGGAAGTATGCATATGCTGTGTGTAAGAAATAACTTGTTATTATGACATTTGTGGGAAAAAAATTACAGCTTCAAAAAACTCACAATGCCTCCACAATGGGCACAGTGGCAGCGTTTGAGGGCACAGTGGCAGCGGAGCATTGCCCTCCTCTGCGGGGGTCCCTGAGACTGTGACCAGTGACATGACTCGTGACGTGAGGAGAAGAGACAAATCACTAGTCACGAGAGTCAATTAAAGCCAGTTATTTTCAGTGTTCTCGTGTGTGGAGATATGTTTTTAATTAATCTATTGTAGCACTCATCGATAAAGGACAAGAATGGTGGTGTGTGTGTGTGTGTGGGGGGGGTGGCATTGAAGGACCCGGCCTTGGGGCGGCAAAGGGAGTAAATCTGGGCCTGTGTACTGTGCATTAATTTGTAAATATTTGGGGGAAAGGCGCTGGAGTACTGAAACCAAAGGAGAAAAATGGTTAGGTTAGCACCTTTCCCTGGGGGTGATAAAAGAAAAGGGATAGAAAAGGTCCACTTCGCTTGCATTTAAATTTACCTGTACCCCAGATTTCCTTGTCAAAAGAAGTTTATTGAGTATACAATGTTATAAAGATATATAAAGTAAGTTTACAAGGATCTATAAAGTAAGCTCATTGTTTTACAGTAGGGTTTATATAGGTAAATATCATGAAATTTCAAATATTAAACATTGGGTTCACGTAAACCTAAATTAAAGATATATATCATTTCCTTAGTTACTTTTGTAGGTATTTAAATGATTTATACCTACTATACATATTGTTTACAAGTAGAGTGTATATAGGTCAAATAAATTCTGATAATGAGCTTTAATCGTAAGGTGGAGAAAAGGTAAGAGAAAGAAGAAAAAGGGTTGAAAGGTAAAGGTATGGTCCACAAGGTTGTCCCGCTCGTCAATTTATTATTCTTTTTAGTTCTCTTTGAAGCCTTAGAATGGGTGTCTCTGTAAGTCATTTAATCTGTTACCATGGCAACAGGACAGAGTCATTGAAGTTTGACAGGAACTGTTGTTTTATCCAAGGATGCCAAAGTTTTTCAAATTTTGGAATTTGATTTTGATCGATGGCTACCATCTTAGCATGGGACATTGTATTATTCATTCTGTGAATTGTTTCTGCTAGTACCAATGTAGGAGATTTCCATGCCTTGGCCACTGTTTGTTTTGCAGCCGTTATTAGTTGGATCATAAGTTTGAATTGAGAGAGTGTTAACCATTCCGGTTTTAGATTAAGTAAAGTTAAATATGGATCTGGTTGTATTATTTTTTTAAATATTTTAGATGCAATCACGAAGACTTCCTTCCAGAAGGTTTGAATTACTGGGCACGTCCACCATATGTGTAAATATGTGCCTATTTCTGGGCATCCTCGAAAACAAAGAGCTGAGGTATTAGGTGAATATTTTGCCACTCTAGCGGGTACAAGGTACCAGCGAGTTAGGACTTTATAATTTGTCTCCAGTGCTAAGATGTTGGGTGAAGATGACTTAGATGTGAGCCATATGTTAGACCAGTCCGTGTCTTCTAAAGTTCGTCCCAGGTCCTCCTCCCACCTCTGAACGTAAGAGGGTCTATTAAGATTTGCTACTCCATATAATTGATTATAAAGTGATGAAATTGTACCTTTAGCAAATGGATCTTTTGTACAGATTGATTCAAAAATGGATAATTGGGATAATGGTGTATACCCCTTTAGGAATGGTGTATAGAAATTTTTGATTTGGAGATATCTAAATATCTCAGAGTTTGGTAGATCATATTTTTCTCTAAGCGATGGGAATGAAAGGAATGATTTAGATGCTATGAAGTCATTTAGTGTCTGAATGCCTGATGTTGTCCAAGCTTTAAAAGAATTTGGGTAGATCCATGCCGGATAAAAGGCCGGATTTCTGATAAAAGAAAGGAGAGGATTGTGTGGAGATTGTAACTGATATTTGGTTTTTAGTTTATCCCAGAGAGATAAGAAGTGTTTAGTTATGGGATTATGAATTTTAAAGCGGTCTTTAGGATCAAGCCATAATAAATTTGATATTAATAGAGGGTCATTTTCTGAAGCCTCTATAAATACCCATAATGGGATTTCCTGTTTTGCATGGTATTTGGACAGACTGGCCAAATGTGCTGCTCTGTAGTAGTTAGTAAAATTAGGGTATCCCAGGCCTCCTTTATTTTTGGGAAGATTTAGTGTGTGTATAGGTATACGTGGTTTCGAAGAGCCCCATATAAACGAAGTTGCTCTTTTTTGTACTATTCTCAAAAAATAGGAAGGAATTGGAATAGGGAGGACTCTGAATAGATAAAGCAATTTGGGTAGAATAGTCATTTTGATTGCATTAATCTTCCCTATCCAGGATAAAGGAAGTTGCGACCATTGTTTTATTAGGTTTGTGATCTGTCTTAATACAGGAGGATAATTGGTTGAGAATAAGTCAGAATGAGATGCTGTTAAATGAATTCCAAGATATGGGATTGATTTTTCTGCCCATGTGAATGGGAGTGCAGCCCTAGCCGGGATCAATTCCATGTTTGTGAGTGAAATATTAAGCACTAGGCATTTCTTAGGATTAATCATAAGGCCGGATAGGGCTGCAAATCCATCAAGAGCTGGTATTAAGTTAGGACCAGAGACCTGTGGTGATGATAGAAAAAGTAATATATCGTCTGCAAATATACATAATTTGTGTGTAATACCTCCTACTTCAATGCCAGTTATAGTTTGGTTTGTTCTGATGTATTGGGCCATGGGTTCGAGTATAAGGGCAAATAATAAGGGAGATAATGGGCAACCCTGTCGGGTACCTCTTTCGATATTAAAGGCATCAGATTTGTATCCAGCATATTTTATATAGGCTTTGGGTTTATTATATAATGCTTTGATCCATGTTAAAAAGTGGGGTCCAAAACCCCATTTTTGTAATGAATATTGCATATATTGCCAGGATACTGTGTCAAATGCCCTCTTAATATCGAGAGATAGAAAACATAAAGGGATTTTCCGTTTTTTAGCAATATGTGCCAATAACACTGCCCTGCGTATATTATCGCCTGCCTGTCTATTTGGCATGAAGCCTACTTGATCTCTATGTATTAATTTTCCTATAATGCTATTGAGGCGTTTTGCTATTATTTTTGCTAATAATTTAATATCGAGGTTTAACAGAGAGATAGGCCGATAATTCACACAGGAAGTATCATCAGAAAGGGGTTTTGGGATCATACAAACAATTGCCATTAGTGTTTCTTGCTGAAAAGAATGTCCATCTAGAAGTTTGTTAAAAGTTTCAGTGAGAATGGGAGAGAGTATTTCTGAGAATGTTTTATAGTATAAAGCCGAGTAGCCGTCTGGGCCTGGTCTTTTGTTAAGTTTTAGGTCTTTTATGGCGTTAGCAACTTCATCTATAGTTATAGGCTCATCCAAACTGCTTTTTTGATTCTGAGATAACTCAGGTAAGGTTATTTTTGAGAAGAAGGATTCAGCCTCTGTAGGATTAAATTCATTGTTTGTCTTGTATAAAGTTGCGAGATGTGAGTGAAATTTATGGACTGTTTTAACTGGATTACAAGTGTAAACATTTTTTGATAATTTCAAACGTGTTGGTTTGAAAGATTTGTTAGTTGAATTTAATGCCCGAGCCAAATATGTACCTGGTTTGTTTGTATTCATGTAGAAATTGTGTTTGGAGCGTTTGAGGGATTTATCAACTGACTCAGTGAGAAATAGATCGTATTCCAATCTAGATTTTTCCAGATGAGATTTTGTACTCTGAGATGGATTATCTTGAAATGATATGTAGGCTGCATTAAAATTGAGTTCTAGTTTTTTTGCTAGATTTTTGCGTTCCCGTTTAAATAGTGCCATTTGTCTTTGTATTGTACCACGCAAGACAGGCTTATGAGCTTCCCACAGTGTTATTGGGGAGATGTCTGTTGTATTATTAATTGATATGTATTCCTTTAAAGCTTGTTCAATGGCCATCTGATGTAGTGGGTGTTTGAGCATTATGTCCGGTAAGTACCACGTTGGGTCATGCGCTTTTGGTATGGCTGAGGCTATAGTAGTGTATACTGCATTATGGTCAGACCACGGAATCAGAATTATATCTGATGCAATAATTTCTGGTATCATTCCTATTAGAAAAATATAATCTATTCTGGTGAAGGTTTGATGAGGGTGCGAGAAATAAGTGAATTTCTTTTTCATTGGGTTACTTTCTCTCCATGAATCTACCAGATTGTATTTGGAAAGAAGTTGAGAAAAAGGTAATCACCATTTTGGATGGTGTAAAAGGTGATTTATCTAGAAATGGGAGGAGGACCTGGTTCGAATCCCCACACATTATCACTGTTCCTATTTTGTGTGTATTAATCACTTGTAATATATGTGAGAGGAATGGTGTAGGTTGTTTGTTAGGAGCGTAGTAGGAAATCACCGTGATTGCTGTATCCATTATATAACCCATGAGTATCAGGTATCTACCTTCTGGGTCTTTAATTTCTGATGATAAGGTGAATGGTGTGGATCGGTGAAATGCAATTAGAGTTCCCCTTTGCTTGGTACAGGCAGAAGCCGTGTAAATTTGTTGATAAAAAGGAGAAATATATTTTGGAGTAGAATCTTTGGTGAAGTGTGTTTCTTGGAGGCATACTATGTGAGCCTTCTTGTTATGGAAATTACGGAAGGCTTTGGTCCTTTTTTGAGGGACATTTATTCCCTGAACATTCAGGGAAAGTATATTCAGTGGTGCCATGGCAATAGATCAAATAGTTTTGACTTACTTTTTGTTATGCAAAGCTGACTGCGCAGATCAACCTGTGTGGACTGAAGAGATGAATAGATAGAAAAGAAACCAGTGAATTCTGGAGTAAAGAGTAAACAAAAAACATATGAGATTAGATGATACATTGTATAAATTATTTTTTGCAAGTAATCACAATTTACCCGTGAAAGAGAATAAATATCTCTCTCAGGGGAATAAGTGCCTTTGTCACACTCCCACATAATATGGTTGGGAGAATGAGGAGGGCTAATGGGGGTACACGGATCTTCCGCTTACAGGAGAGAAGTGCTATGTCAAAAGACATCAAAATGATGTTTCATTAATTGGAGTGCAGAATATAGTTTTTGTTGAAATTATTTATCCCAGGGTGGTTGTATATGGTTAGTCTTGCCCTAGGCTAAATAATTCAGTTAGAAAGGTACTGTTAATAACTTTGGTATTGATGAAGATAGTTTGAATTATTTTGGGATTTTAAGCCTTTTAGAGTAAACAATTACATATTTTATTCATATGTAACTGTTTAGATATGTTAACTCATAAAATTGAGGTTGTATTGCTTCAGATTAGAATAAACAAAAACATAATTCTAGGAACTAGTTAGGTAATAATATATTTGTTTTAAGAAAAGAAAGAAAAAGCTTCCATTACTTCTGGATTATTGAACATATTTGTCCTAAAAAGTAATACATCTATTACATCTATAATACATCTATTGTTATTACCTGATAATATATAACTGAACAAGAATTTCCTTATTTCACTTATATATTCTAAGGCTATATGAATCAGAAGTAATAAGAAATATAACTGGAATGTAACATGATCCCACACAGTGTGTGACTATCAGAATGCAGTTACATTCAGTTATAAATATAGGTTTTTTATAGAGAACCATCTCTTAGTATAATAAATGAAGAGATATCAGGAATTAGGATGTCAGTCCATTGAATCTTTTTGGTCCATGGATGATGTGGCATAACGGCCTCTTTTGTGAGAATGATGATTCCCATTTTGTTCTGAAATTTTCTGGGTGCTGCCTGAAGGTGAAGATGATGCCATTCTTCTGCGTGTGGGAGTGTTGCTGCTTGTGGGTTCTGTCAGATTTAATTTTAAAAGGGTTTGTTCTAGTTCATCTGCTGATCTGCTTCTGTAAATTGTACCTTGGTAGTTAAATCTGACTGAAAAGGGGAAGCCCCATTGATACATAATGTTGTGGCGTTGCAGTTCCATTAGTTGGGGTTTCATGGATCGTCTTTTAGTAATAGTAAGTTGGGATAGGTCAGCAAAAATTTGATAATTGTGTCCTTGAAAATTAAGTTCCTTTTTTTCTCTTGCAGCAATTAGTATTTGTTCTTTCGTTCTGTAATAATGAAATTTTGTGATTATATCACGTGGGGGTCCATCTTTCTTTTTGGCTGTGAGGGCTCTGTGTACTCTGTCCAGTTCTAAACGTTCAATAGGGATATCTGGCTTTAGTTCTTGTAATAGAGCAGTAATAGTAGATTGCAGGTCTGTCACAGTTTCAGGTATTCCCCTTATGTGCAAGTTTGAACGTCTGGCTCTATTTTCGTAATCTTCGAGCTTAGTTTGAAGTATTAAATTCTCTTTTTTTAATTGTTCCAATTCTGTTATATTTTCTTGGGTTGTAATTTCAATTTCATCCATTTTTATTTCTAAGGCTGCGGTGCGGTTTCCCAGCTCTCTTATTTCTTTGGTTAGGCTTTTTGTTATTTGGTCTGAGGTTTGTTTTAAAGCCTTATGAAGCATCTTTTCAAATTGTAATAATATTACTGGGGATACTGAGGAGGCTTGTGGAGAAGTTTGTGAGAGGATTTGTTCTGTATCTGACTCAAATGGAGAGTCTTGCTGTGACATTTTCTGTCTGTGAGAGCGCCCTGATGCTGTATCTTGTGAGGTGACTGGAGCTGCTTCAGCTGCAGTGAGTGCCTGTGAGCTCTTTGTGAGGTGATTTTTATTTCTGCCACGGTTTCCTCCCAGTACCATATTTCCTGCCCAAACTTTCACAGTTTGTTCCCTGGGGCAAAAAGGTTCAAATGGATACCTTTTGAGCCTGCAGGCTCCGCTTTGTCCTTCTCTTCTCTCCTCAGCGGTGCGGAGCTCTAACAATGCATGTCTGCTCCGCTAGGCTCCGCCTCCTGCCCCTCCTGTACCCCAGATTTCATCTCAAGCAGCCTAGATCACATAAACACCGGCTACCAATCTCTGCCATGGGAAATCTAATACATTAACATCAGTTGATACAATTGTTTAGAAAAAAAAAATCCCTTTAACATGTTTTTTTTTTTTTAATTAGCCCCAGGAACGGTACCTACATTGAATGAAAAGTGTCCTTGTGTGTTGGGTCTGCTACGTTTGTTGAAATATTCATTCATCTGCGTTCTCCTGATACCCACACAGCTGGTATCTTCTAAATCTGTGGGGGTGAATGAAAAGTGTCCTTGTGTGTTGGGTCTGCTACGTTTGTTGAAATATTCATTCATCTGCGTTCTCCTGATACCCACACAGCTGGTATCTTCTAAATCTGTGGGGGTTAATATGAGCTGCTGGACCTGTCACAGGCACAACTGTACTATCACTTCCCACAAAAAAGTGCTCTATGAATGGAGGGTGGGCGAATTAATGAAAGGTGCACCTCCTCCATTTATTGAGTGCATTTATAGAGAAAGGGTGGGGACATAATCAGCACCTTCACAAATGTCTGTAACAAGTTCAGTGGCTCATATTAACCCCCACAGCACCAGAAGATCACAGCTTCAGCAGTATCCACAGGGGCAAAGGAATAAAGTTTTCAACAAACATTTGACCCTGTGGAGCACAAGGGACACTTTTCATCCATTTATTGTAAGTAGTGTTTCCGGGGCCACTTCAATACCGGGCTATAGTCATATGACGTCCGCAGATGGGATCTCCCATCCTGGGTGGGCATCATATGACGTCCTCGGTTTCTCGCCTCTCCTGCGGGCCCCCCAGGGGGCCTGCAGCGTGGCGATTGGGGATGAGGTGTGTCCCTCAGACACAGACCATCCCAGATCTTATGTAAAGAGCCAATACAAAATGTCTCTTTACCACGTGACCGGCTGTGTGCAATCACAGCCGGTCACATGTACTGTCCACAAGCACAGCGCTCGTGCACGCCCCTAGGGCGCGCGCAGAGCGGTGATCGGGGGCAAGGCTTGTCACTCCGACACAGCCCACCCCTGATCGCAGTAAAGAGCCAATGAAATTGTCTCTTTACCACGTGACCGGCTGTGTCCAATCACAGCCGGTCACAGAATGTCAACAAACCGCAGTAACAAGATGTTACCGGGTTCCCTGTGTGAGAAGGAGATTGCAGTAACATCTTGTTACCGCTTACAGTGTACACCAACACACAATGATTGGCCCCCCTAATAAAGAGGACCTGTCACCAGCCATCAAAATACCTGTGACAGTCCATCAAAGTACCTGTCACCAGCCTTCAAAGTACCAGAGTACCTGTCACAGTCCATCTGAGTACCCGAGTACCTGAGTACCTGTCACAGTCCATCTGAGTACCCGAGTACCTGAGTACCTGTCACAGTCCATCTGAGTACCCGAGTACCTGAGTACCTGTCACAGTCCATTTGAGTACCCGAGTACCTGAGTACCTGTCACAGCCCATCTGAGTACCCGAGTACTTGAGTACCTGTCACAGTCCATCTGAGTACCCGAGTACCCGAGTACCTGTCACAGTCCATCTAAGTACCCGAGTACCTGAGTACCTGTCACAGCCTATCTGAGTACCTGAGTACCTGTCACAGTCCATCTGAGTACCCGAATACCTGAGTACCTATCACAGCCCATCTCAGTACCCAAGTACCTGAGTACCTGTCACAGTCCATCTGAGTGCCCGAGTACCTGTCACAGTTCATCTGAGTACCTGAGTACCTGTCACAGTCCATCTGAGTACCCGAGTACCTGTCACAGCCCATCTGAGTACCCCAGTACCTGAGCACCTGTCACAGTTCATCTGAGTACCCGAGTACCTGTCACAGTCCATCTGAGTACCTGTCACAGTTTATCTGAGTACCCGAGTACCTGAGTACCTGTCACAGTTCATCTGAGTACCCGAGTACCTGAGTACCTGTCACAGGCTATCTGAGTATCTGTTACAGCCCATCAGAGTACTTGAGTACCTCTCACAGCCCATCTGAGTACCTCTCACAGCCCATCTGAGTACCTGTCACAGTTCATCTGAGTACCTGTCACAGCCCATCTGAGTACCTGAGTACCTGTCACCACCCATCAGAGTACCCAAGTACCCGTCACCAGCCCATCAGAATACCCGAGTACCTATCTGTAGCCCATCAGAGTACCCGAGTACCTGTCATCAGGCCATTGGAGTACCTGAGTACCTGTCACCAGGCCATCAGAGTACCTGAGTACCTGTCACCAGCCCATCGGAGTACCCAAGTACCTGTCTCCAGCCCATCAGAGTACCCAAGTACCTATCTGCAACCCATTAGAGTACCCAAGTACCTATCTGCATCCCATGCCTCATAGAATATACGTTGGGGTGTTTGCTTTACAAAATGGGGTAATTTTGTGGGTAATTCTACTGTCCTGGTGCTCCAGGGCCTTCAAAAGTGTAATAGGTTGTTAGGAAATTAGAGGTGTAATTTATGCTCTTAGAACGCCTGACGGTGCTCCCTGCATGTTGGGCCTCTGTATGTGGCCAGGCTGTGTAGAAGTCTCACACATGTGGTATCGCCATACTCAGGAGTAGCAGAATGTGTTTTGGGGTGTAATTTTTGCTATATACATGCTATGTGTTAGAAATATCTTATAAACTGACAACTTTGTGTAGAAAAAAAAAAAGATTTTCATTTTCTTTCCACGTTTTCTGAAGACTTGTGTAAAAAAATTAACCATTCAAAAGACTCATAATGCTTCACAGAATATACGTTGGGGTGTTTGTTTTCCAAAATGGGGTCATTTTGTGGGTAATACCACTGTTCTGGTGCTCCAGGGCCTTCACAAATGTAATAGGTCGATAATTTGAGGTGTAATTTACTGTATGCTCCTAGAACCCCTGATGGTGCTCCCTGCATGTTGGACCTCTCTGTGTGGCCAGGCTGTGTAAAAGTCCCACACATGTGGTATTGCCATACTCAGGAGGTGTAGCAGAATGTATTTTGGGGTGTAATTGGAAGTATGCATATGCTGTGTGTAAGAAATAACTTGTTATTATGACAATTGTGGGAAAAAAATTACAGCTTCAAAAAACTCACAATGCCTCCTACTAAATACCTTTGACTGTCTACTTTTCAAAAAGGGGTCATTTGGGGGGTATTTTTACTTTCCTGACAATTCAGAGCCTCAAGAAATGAGATAGGCCATCGGTGCATCAGCTGTGATCAATTTTCAGTGATTTGCACCATAGGTTGTAGACTCTATAACTTTCACAGAGATCAAATAATATCCAATAATTTGGGTTATTTTTACCAAAGAGATGTAGCAGTATAAAATTTGGCCCAAATTTATGAACAAAAATATCTTATTTGCAAAATTGTATCATAGAAACTAAAAAAAAGTGTTTTTTTTTTTTCAAAATTTTCGCTCTTTTTTCACTTATGTCGCAGAAAAAAATAAAAAACCCAGTGGTGATTAAATACCACCAAAAGAAAGCTCTATTTATATGAAAAAAATGCTAAAAATTGTGTTTGGGTACAGTGTTGCATGACTGAGTATTTGGCGTTCAAAGTATGAGAGCCCTGAAAGCTAACAATTGGTCTTGGAAGGAAGGGTGTATAAATGCCCTGTATTGAAGTGGTTAAAAAAATATATACTGTATAAGATATATATCTATATATACACAATGTCTCACAAAGTGAGTACACCCTCACATTTTTGTAAATATTTTATTATATCTTTTCATGTGACACTGAAGAAATGATACTTTGCTACAATGTATAGCAGTGAGTGTAACGCTTGTATAACAGTGTAAATTTGCTGTCCCTTCAAAAAAACTCAACACACAGCCATTAATGTCTAAACCACTGCCAACAAAAGTGAGTACACCCCTAAGTGAAAATGTCTAAATTGGGCCCAAAGTGTCAATATTTTGTGTAGTCACCATTATTTTCCAGCACTGCCTTAAGCCTCTTGGGCATGGAGTTCACCAGAGCTTCACAGGTTGCCACTGGAGTCCTCTTCCACTTCTCCATAATGACATCACGGAGCTGGTGGATGCTGCGCTCCTCCACCTTCTGTTTGAGGATGCCCCACAGATGCTCAATAGGGTTTAGGTCTGGAGACATGCTTGGCCAGTCCATCACCTTTACCCTCAGCTTCTTTAGCAAGGCAGTGGTGGTCTTGGAGGTGTGTTTGGGGTCATTATCATGTTGGAATACTGCCCTGCGGCCCAGTCTCCGAAGGGAAGGGATCATGCTCTGCTTCAATATGTCACAGTACATGTTGGTATTCATGGTTCCCTCAATGAACTGTAGCTCCCCAGTGCTGGCAGCACTCATGCAGCCCCAGACCATGACACTCCCACCACCATACTTGACTGTAGGCAAGACACACTTGTCTTTGTACTCCTCACCTGGTTGCCGCCACACACACTTGACACCATCAGAACCAAATAAGTTTATCTTGGTCTCATCAGACCACAGGACATGGTTCCAGTAATCCATGTCATTAGTCCATTTGTCTTCAGCAAACTGTTTGCGGGCTTTCTTGTGCATCATCTTTAGAAGAGGCTTACATCTGGGACAACAGCCATGCAGACCAATTTGATACAGTGTGCAGCATATGGTCAGAGCACTGAGCACTGACAGGCTGCCCCCCAACGTCTGCAGCAATTCTGGCAGCACTCATACATCTATTTCCCAAAGACCACCTCTGGATATGAGCATGAGCACTTAACTTCTTTGGTCGACCATGGCGAGGCCTGCTCTGAGTGGAACCTGTCCTGTTAAACCATTGTATGGTCTTGGGCTGGCCACTGTGCTGCAGCTCAGTTTCATGGTCTTTAAAATCTTCCTATAGCCTAGGCCATCTTTATGTATAGCAACAATTCTTTTTTTCAGATCCTCAGAGAGCTCTTTGCCATGAGGTGCCATGTTGAACTTCCAGTGACCAGTAAGAGAGAGTGAGAGCGATAAAACCAAATTTAACACACCTGCTCCCCATTCACACCTGAGACCTTGTAACACTAACGAGTCACATGACACTGGGGAGGGAAAATGGCTAATTGGACCCAATTTGGACATTTTCACTTAGGGGTATACTCACTTTTGTTGGCAGCGGTTTAGAAATGAATGGCTGTGTGTTGAGTTATTTTGAGGAGACACCAAATTTACACTGTTATACAAGCTTTACACTCACTACTTTACATTGTAGCAAAGTGTAATTTCTTCAGTGTTGTCACATGAAAAGATTTAATAAAATATTTACAAAAATGTGAGGGGTGTACCCACTTTTGTGAGATACTGTATATAAACATTCCACTCTGAGTGAACTATGTACATTGCAGGGATTTTAATAAACTTTGTTTGAGATTTCTACCATATGTTATTTTGAATAAATAGCAATGGCTTGCTGGGTCCATGTGCAAAGTGAATGGGAGTGGCTTTTTTTTATTACTGATCAGCTGCTGCACATGCAAGATTCTAATGAGGATATTGGCAGGGGTCTGAATCCCTTTAGATGTGAATTTCCTTTAGGAGTAGCTCACCAAAACTGAAATGTTTGTTGCAGAGGATGTAAGGATGCCCAAAGTCTGATTTGTATCTTACTGCAGACTTCTGGGAAAAGCAGCGAGCCAATCACACAAGCAAAAAATGTAATTTGCATTTTACCGAAAATTACAGTGCTGCAGATTGAGAAGGAAAGGTGATTTTTAATAACGTTATGTTACAATATGGCTTGTGTTGCAATGGTACAGTATATGCTATATTATTTATTTTTTTATTTGTGCTATTTTTTTTCCCACAAAAGTATATTTATCCTTTCAGCTTTAACTCTGGAAACACATAACTTTTCATCTCAGTAGAATCCTGCCAACTAAATAGAATTTCCAATAATCTGGAAGCCCCAAAAACATGCTAAAATTTGGGATCCTAACCCAGAGCTTGTGCAGCTATGATTGGGAGAATCTGCTAATTAATACACAGTGTAGTAAATACTTTTTAAGTGTTAACAACTGTTACACAGCCATTATTGTTACAGTTCTGGCTAATTATCTCAGTTCTTAAGAAGGCATTTTCTAGTACATTATGCTCTTATTGTTTATTTATTAATTTACAGCATTTGCAATAATTGGAATTCTACAGCAAATGTATGTGTAAATACGGTATATGCTTTGCATTAGTTTGCAAAAAATGTGAAAACGTTTAACAATTATTGACTTTTAATTTCAGACAAATTTCAGTATGACAATTAAATGCAGTAAGAAATGCAGTTGATTTGTCTGATATAGACTTATGCAACCGTGTTTCATATATTTCATGTTCCTTCCACCATGGGAAGAAATCACTTACATATCACTTATTAAAGCTGCCCATACATGGGTCAATGTTTTTATTCAGCAAGCCAGCTGAACAAAAAAAACCTGAACCGATTCCCCCATCCACACATTTGGTGTGGACGCAGGATATCTGACTGCAGTGTTACTGTATTCTGATAGTGGAGAGACTCCCCCACCTCCCCGCTCTCAGAAAACACAGATCAGTGCTGCAGCCTGATTTTCCAGCAGTCCCTTACATGAGAAGTCGACCAATTCCTGCTGAACTGATCGAATTTTCATCCATGTATGGCCAGCCTTACTTACAACATATGTAGGCTATGACAATATAGGGTTGATATACACTACATTAAAACAGCTTAGGCTTTTTTTGTTCACAAATGTGCAATATGTTTTAAAAATGTACAGTATTTATATAGTAAATTAACATAATACTGCAAGACTTGGGCAATGGACATAGTAACATCAGATGTAATTCTGTGAATGCAGCAAGTAAAGGTTTACAGTCAGCAAAATGGGTTCTTTATTGTAAGATTGGACTTTCAAACCTGGCCAACTGCTTAGATCTCATGGGCTCAATTATTACCTCTGTGCTGATGACACTCTGATATACATCCACACTAAACCTGATTCTACTTTGGCTGCTTCTCTCCAATCTAACTGTATGTATTTGTGATATAAAAACTTGGATGGCCCATAATTTCCTTCAATTAAACTGTGACTAGACTGAAGTCATGCTTATTGGCACCTCCATCAATACATAAGACCAGTCCTAATAGCTTATCTATAGATGGCACTGTACTTGAGCTTCAGTCGAAATTGAAAAATCTAGGGGTGATAATTGATGCTAATTTAACCTTTGATCCACATGTACAAAATGTTGTCAGTACATCTTTTTTCCACTTGAGAGATATTGCTCGGCTGCGTCCTGTGCTATCATACACTGTAGCTAAAAAGCTGATCCACACATTTGTGTTCTCCCGACTTGACTTCTGCAATGCTGTACTCGCTTTTGTATCTAAATGCACTATTAATCGACTACAATATGTACAAAATTCTAAAGCTGCTGTAGAATCCTGACTGGGTCTGGTTCAAGTGGTCATATTACTCCTATCCTGGAGTCCTTGCACTGGCTTCCCATCAGGTTTCGTATAGACTTTAAGATCCTCTTGCTCACCTATAAGGCCCCTTTCACACTGGGGCGGTTTGCAGGCGTTATTGCGCTAAAAGTACCGCCTGCAAACCACCCCTAAACAGCCTCCGCTGTTTGTTCAGTGTGAAAGCCCGAGGGCTTTCACACTGAAGCGGTGCGCTGGCAGGACGGTAAAAAAAGTCCTTTCAGCCGCATCTTTGGAGCGGTTGAAATCAATGGGACAGCGCGGCTATACCGCGGTAATACCGCGGCTATAGCTGCGCTGTACGAGCGGGTTTAACCCTTTTTCAGCCGCCAGCGGGGGTTAAAACCGCACCGCTATCGGCCGAATACAGCCGCAAAAACGATGGTAAAACAGCGCTGTTTTACCGCCGACGCCCCCACCGCCCCAGTGTGAAAAGGGCCTTAGGCTCTTCATGGCTTGGCACCCCACTCTCTCTCTGAATTTTTATCAACCTACTCTCTCCCCTTGTAACCTCCGCTCGCCAAATTCTGGTCTTCTGTTTCACCTCTACTCACCTACACTCGATGGGAGACAGAGCCTTCTCCTGCTATGCCCCAAAACTCTGGAATCTACTTCCAAGGAACATCAGAGAGTCATCTTCTCTAAACTCATTCAAATCAAATCTAAAAACCTTTTTCTTTAGACAAGCTTTCATGTAATTCTCCCTTTTTTCCTTTATGTTATTCTGTGTATTCATTGTTTTTTCCTTGTAAAGCTCTTTGAGAAGCTACCTTTAAAGGCACTATATAAAATAAAGTTTATTATTATTATTATATTATAAATGTCGTATCATATGGGTCGCAAACTTTGTCACTGTTAAAATTATTATTGGATTTTACCCTTTGTTTAACCTCTTAAGGACCAGCCACCACAGTTATACTGCGGCAGGTTGGCTCTCCTGGTCAAATAGCCATTCCTGTACATCAGCCTCTTTAGGTGCTGTAGGGGGTGCGCCGGAGCCAATGCGCATGCGCCACCTGCGATCGCTCCTGACAGAGACAGAACAGAGATCTGTCAATGTAAACAGACAGATCTCCGTTCTGTCAGGGGAGGAGAGACAGATCTGCTGCTCCTAAAGATTAGGAACAGCGGTTGATCTCCTCCTCCAGGCAGTCCCATCCCCCCACAGTTAGAACACACATGAGGAAACACATTTAACCCCTTGATTGCCCCCTAGTGTTAACCCCTTCCCTGCCAATGACATTTATACAGTAATCAGTGGCTATTTATAGCACTGATCGCTGTATAAATGTCAATGGTCCCAAAAAAGTGTCAAACGTGTCCGGTCTGTCCGCCACAATGTTGCAGTCCCGCTAAAAAAAAAATCGCTGATCACCGCCATTACTAGTAAAAAAATAATAAATTATAAAAATTGCATAAATCCTCTATTTTGTAGACGCTATAACCCATCAATATAGGCTTATTGTGATTTTTTTTACCAAAAATATGTAGAAGAATATATATCAGCCTAAACTTTGTTGTTTTTTTTTTTTGGATATTTACTATAGCAAAAAGTAAAAAAATATATATTTTTTTCAAAATTGTCGCTTTTTTTTGTTTATAGCACAAAAAAAAACAAACAAAAAAAAACCACAGAGGTGATCAAATGCCACCAAAAGAAAGCTCTATTTGTGGGGAAAAAGGACGTCAATTTTGTTTGGGTACAGCGTTGCACAATTGTCCATTAAAGCGATGCAGTGCCGTATCACAAAAAATGGCCTGGTCATTAAAGGGCAAATCCTTCCGTTCCTTAAGTGGTTAAGATGCTAAAGAATCATACAATTTTGTTTTGAACAAAGAAATGAAACAATCCATTGCAACAATACTGGCAAGAGTCTTACTAAGTGCTTCACATTGTCGTCTGCTAGACCTTGTTAGAGTCTGTAAAAGTTGAACTTGGTAGACCTGTGTTTATTATCAACATGGCTAAATAGGAAAGTTATAGAACGACTGTAGGCTTATTAAAGTGATCTGCAGCATATATATATATATATATATATATATATATATATATATATATATGCTGCAGCTCAGTTTCAGGGTCTTGGCAATCTTCTTATAGCCTAGACCATCTTTACGTAGAGCAATAATTCTTTTTTTCAGATCCTCAGAGAGTTCTTTGCAATGAGGTGCCATGTTGAATGTACAGTGACCAGTATGAGAGAGTGAGAGCGATAACACCAAATTTAACACACCTGCTCCCCATTCACACCTGAGACCTTGTAACGCTAATGAGTCACATGACACCAGGGAGAGAAAATGGCTAATTGGGCCCAATTTGGACATTTTCACTTAGGGGTGTACTCACTTTTATTACCAGCGGTTTAGACATTAATGGCTGTGTGTTGAGTTATTTTGAAGGAACAGCAAATTCACACTGTTATACAAGCTGTACACTCACTACCTTACTTTGTAGGAAAGTGTCATGTCTTCAGTGTTGTCACATGAAAAGATATAATAAAATATTTACAAAAATGTGAGGGGTGTACTCACTTTTGAGATACTGTATATATATATATATATATATATATATATATATATATATATATATAGTGAGCTAGGCTTAAATTGTATTTGCGGCCACTTGCATCTTGCATTGCCGCCTGGGCTTCATTGCTTGTTGGGTTGGCTGCGGTGTTTACCATAACACCATGGAAATTAGTCTAAGTGTAAGCAGACACTGGTGGGCTCCTGGATAAAACAGTTTCCTTCTGTTGCAGCTACAAGACTGACACACTGCTTGGCAGATTGCCTGGAGTCAGGTTTTATTTCCAGTGGCAGATCTGTCAGATAAGGACTCTGCAGACAGCTGCTGACACAACAAAAGGTGGAGCCCAGGTGGCAATGCGAGTGGCTACAAACACAACCCCCCCCCGTTGCTTGGTTCCACCCTCATCAGGCCAGACTGGTGCTGGTTCGTGGCCAGGGGGGTTGGGGAACTCTGCCCTAGAGAATAAAGTGGTGGGTGTTGCAATTTTTTATGTTACACAGTATTTGCACTACAGTTTTTCAAATGCAATTTGTTTGGAAAAAATACACTTTAGTGAATTTTAATGCACAAAAAAACAATATAATACCCAATTGTTTAGTAAAATAACTACCTAACATGTCTTGCTTTAAAATTGTGCATGCTCATGGAAGGGTGCCAATCATACATAGGCAATGCTTTAAAAGGTCTTTATTTTATTAAAAAATATATATATTTACATATATTAACTTTTTAAACTTATTTTATTGCTATCAGAAAGGATGAACAACATTCCTTGTGATAGCATGGGCTGTGACAGGTCCTCTTTATGGAGAGATCCGTGATCTGTTCGACTCTCCTGGCTTGTTTACATGAGACCAAAACTGAAAGTGACAAAATCCCTGTTGCTTCTGATTTCTGATGTCACACAATGGGAGGAACAATATCAGTTCCTGTCACTGTGAACTGGATGCCACCAGTCACATCCTACCAGGCTCTCCGATCACATGGGAGAGCTAGGTAATGGTGGCAACAGGGGGTTGGAAGCCCCTTACGCCTGTAAAAGTAATCCAGCAGCTTCTTAGCCGCTAGGATTACTTTTACATTGAAGGGAATTGCTGGCCCTAAAAAATGATGTCTCTATCATTGCTGCAGCTGCCAGTACATCACTGGTTGGCAAGTGGTAAATATATAACAAAGTAGCAATACTGTCATATCTAGCAAGCAAACATTACAGTTTCAATCCCAAGCTATAACAGCCAATGAATCACATGTACATTGAAAAGAGAATTTTATCAGCATATAAAGGGGCTATAGTATAAAACTATGCATTTATGTAGGCAAGAAGATCTAAATAGTTAAATATCAGCTCCTCATAAGATGCTGAGCTATCCATATAGAAATCTTGCAACAATAAAATTGTAATTATCCATTTGCTGTTCAGCTGCTTATGCTGTATCTGTTATGCTAACCAGTAGCAGTTGCTAAACATTTCTATCCTAAGCAATAATGGCAAATACAGTTAATGCACATAGAGGAAACAAACAATAGTGTCTGCATATAAAAGGGCCATAGTTAAAAGTTGCATATGCATGTAGGTTTGGCATGGAGGTTTAAATAATTAGTTGCTTGCTTTAATCAAATCTTTGTGAAATGCTGAAGCATGTGTATAGGTATTTGACCATGACGTTGCAATTATTCACTCAGCTCCAATTCTATATTATTTACTCAAAGCAATGAAGCCCACGTTAAACCTTGTACATGAGAACAGTCCAAAGCAAACCATACTGCATATATATTTGACAAAGGCCCAACAATAAATAACATTAAGGCATGATCTGTATCCCATAAAAGTTAATTCAATTTCATAATGATATTATGCCACTGTAATATCCTAATCTGATGTCCACAGGAGCACTAATTTGCAAAGTTTCACAAATGCATCAGGTTTATAATACAAAATATGTGCAATGCATATGCTATAGTCTGTGCTGAACTTATGATGTGTAAATATTCATAGGTCACACCAATGATTGCAGCAACCTCTTATCACCTTCTAATACAAATACTATATGTGGTACAAGTGCATGGAGCAGTCACTGGGCAATAGAGTTGGGTGAACAGTTCAGCCCGAGCATCAGTTCAGCCAAACATTGGCTGCACATTTTGCACCCTAATTGGGCAAAGATTTGCCCAGTCTGGGCACAGTATAGGCTGGCTGTTAAGGAGTGGGGCTGGGAAGCCGGCTGTAGCGTCCTTAACAACCGATGAGTCATCATCTGTCAATAGTTTTCCCCGCTGACAACTGAGCAAAAAAATAAATAACAAAATGCCGGCAAAAAAAGTAAAAAAACAAACAAACAAATGCATGGTCCCCCCCAGTCCATACCAGGCCCTTCAGAAAAATTAAAAGAAAAAAATTGGCGTGGCCCATACCAGGCCCTTATCTGGGCATACAGCCTGGCAGGAAAGGGAGGGGGTGAACAAACGGCCCCCCTCCTTAACCATACCAGGCCACATTCCCTCAACGTGGGGGGTTGAGTGCTTTGCTCTGCCACCCCCGCCCCAAAGCACTTTGTCCCCATTTTGACAAGGGCCTTATCCCCACAACCGTGGAGGTATGCGGGCAGAGGGCTTATCTGAATCAGAAAGCCCCCTTTAATAAGGGGGTCCCCAGATCCTGCCCCTCATGTGAATGAGTATCAGTTATATAGAGGGGGTTCCAGATTCTGATAAGCACCGTGCCCACAGACCCCCACAACCACTGGCCACGGTTGTGGGGATAAGGCCCTGTTCCCCATCCACATGGAGACAAGGTGCTTTGGGGAGGGACCCCATGCCATTTAAAAAAAAAACGGTGTGGGGTTCCCCTTAGGATCCATACCAGACCACTTTACAGGCAGATTAAGGGGACCCCCAGGTACTATATTTAAAGGAATTTTTCATTTTTATTGTTGCACTTTAAGCTTCATTAAAATAATTGCTCCTGAAATAACTATTGTTTTAAAAAAAACTTTTTTGCATTGATACATGTCCCCCCAGGGTACCCGGGTCCTATACCCCTTTTATGGCCAGTTGCCTGCATACAAGCCTTCAAAATGGGCACTTTTGATTTTTCCTGTTTGGCTCCCATAGACTTCAATGGGGTTCACCGTTCGGGTTAGAACTTTTACGCTGTGCAGAAGTTCTGTTGCGAACCGAACGGGGGGTGATCGGGCCATCTCTACTGGGCAATAAAGGCGCCTATTCTGTAAAACACATGCTATACCTATGCTATGTTTTTTTCGATCCTTCTTTGAAAGGGCTTTTCTTCTGAAAAAGTTTGGTATGAATTTTGGAGAGACCCTGATGTGTTTTTATTTATTTATTTTTTAAATGAAGGGTTCTCCCTTTATATCCATAACAGACCACGGATATGTGTTGTAGTATGTATTTTGGGGAGGACCCCACAATTTTTTTGTTTACTTTGTCATTCTTGCTGTACAATGTACTACAGAAAAAAGTGACAGTTTAGAAAGGAAAAAATAATATTTGCCAGTAATTTACATGCATGGAAATATTCCCACGATACGCGATCAAATCTTTTTCCTTGGCAGTGGAGAGAAGCATGCCTTCAAAGCCGTCGGAGTGTGCCCTTTGAATTAGATTTAGGGCTTTTGTCACATTATCCTTGGCCTCCCTACCAGGCATGAAGCCTACCTGTTCTGGACCGATCAATAGGTGTAATAGCGGCTGTAGGCCATTTGCTAGGACTTTTGTGAAGAATTTTAAATCTATGTTAAGAAGCGAGATTGGTCTATAGTTGGAGCATTCCAATGGGTCTTTATTTGGCTTGGGTAACACTGTGACATGAGCTCTCAGGAAATCTTCTGCAATATCTCTGGTAGTTCAGGGCTTTCAGGAGGTGTGGGATCTATAGTGACGTAAAGGCTTTGTAAAAGTGTGCGGTAAAACCGTCTGGGCCTGGGATTTTTCCTGGCTTAAGTGATTTAATGGCCTGTATTAACTCATCTTCAGTAATACCCTGTATACACGGTTGGACTTTCCGACGGAATATGTGCGATTGGAGCTTGTTGTCGGAAATTCCGACCGTGTGTGGGCTCCATCGGACTTTTTCCATCGGAATTTCCGACACACAAGGTTTGAGAGCAGGCTATAAATGTTTCCAACAACAAAATCCGTTAATTCCGACCACGTGTGGACAATTCCGATGCACAAAGTGCCACGCATGCTCAGAATAAATTAAGAGACAAAAGCTATTGGCTACTGTCCCGTTTATAGTCCTGACATACGTGTTTTACGTCACCGCATTCAGAACGATCAGATTTTCTGACAACTTTGTGCGACCGTGTGTATGCAAAACATCCGTCGGAAAAAATCCATGGATTTTGTTGTCGGAATGTTCAATCAATGTCCGATCGTGTGTACAGGGCATTATTGGTAGTTCTAACTGCTGGGTATCCTGTTCTTATAGTATGGGTAACCCGCTATCTATAAGGAATTGCTTGATAAATTAAGGACATGTCCCAATCAATTCAGCTGGTTTATGTGATTGTGGTAGGTTATACAGTTCAGTATAATATTTATGAAAAACTTGGTCAATTTTTTCAGTCTCATGGATCAATTGATTGTTTTTTATGGGCGATATGTTTGTAGATAATTGTGCCTCTTTCAGTACTTTCGCTAGGAATTTTCCAGTTTTATCACTATGTTCATAGAAAAAAACGTTTTTTTAGAAAAAAGATTCTCTGTGCTTTCAAGTTTAGTATAGATTGTAGCTGTTCGCGTAAATCTAACAGTTCATCAGCTGTTCCAATAGCCAACGATTACTTATGTTGGGCTTCTAGGTTGCTTATTTTGGCCTCCAGCTCTTTCAATTCCCTTTCAGCTTCCCTTTTTTTCTGGCCCCCATTCTGATAAATTCCCCTCTGATCACACATTTATGGGCTGCCCATATGGTCAATGGGGAAAGCTCATCTGATGCATTTTCATGAAAATATGCTTTTATTGCCTCTGATACTTTTCCGTGATCTTGTGTGTCAGTGAGTAAGAATGGGTTCAGCCTCCACATGTTTTTGTTTGAACGCTTAGTTGGGGATTGTAGAGTCAGAGAAATAAGTGCATGATCTGAGAGAGGTTTGTTGCCGATCTTTGTGGATTGCAGTAGTGGGAGATCTCTTTGTGATAGGAAAATTTAGTCTATGCGTATGTGTTTGTTATGTAAAGTCGAGAAATATGAGAAATCTCTGCCCGTGGGGTTGACTGTGCGCCAAGTATCTACTAGCATGAGAGAGGACAGTAATGTTTTAGTTTTCTTTAGTTTTTTGTAAGGTAAGCTAGAGGTGCCATCTGATGTATACTGAGATGGATTTAGTGATAAATTAAGGTCCCCTCCCAATATGATGCAGCCTTGGGCAAAACCCTTTAATTCCTGAACCATATGTTAGCAGAATTAAACTTGGACAGAATTTGGAAAATACATGTTCGCCAGCGTTATAGGTGTCCCTGCCCACTGACCTTTGAGAAACAGGAATCTCCCATTCCGGTCTGCATATTGTTGTAGGATATCCAAGCCCGCATTTTTATGTAGCATGATAGAAACCCCTTTGGATTTGGAGTCGGGGTTTGTAGCATGAAAGATTTGGGGGTAATCTTTATCTCCAAGTTTTTGAACTGCCCCTGTTTTAAAATGGGTTTCTTGTATAAATAATACATTTGGGTTTAGAGAATAGAGAGAATTAAGGGATTACTCGCTCAGCTGTTTGGCCGAACGTAGTCCGCTGGCAGTGGGAGGTGTCTCAGCAGAGATATAAAGGAAATATATATCTATTCACTGTAGAAGTATTAGTATTTATATCAGAGGATTCTCCAAGATATGTTCCACGGCCTTTATAGTAAAGTTCCTAAAAAGAGCAAATGTGCCCCTTCCAACCTTAAATTCTGCATTTACAGTATCACGGACAAGTCCCCACAAAGTTAGCTTAAAACAAATGAAGAACAATGACAACAAGGATAACAATGACAAGTAGCTTGGGAATCCCAAGCTCACTGATTAAGGATCTGGGCTGACTTGTTCACCCGGCTCCCAGGTAACATTATACAATAACACTCTCCTTCAATATTATTGGCAACATTAAAGAATAAACATACCTTCTTATCTTAAACTCACAATTATCTGTTTATATTAACATTTCATCCACCATGGTGACAACTACACCACCCTGTATATGGAAAACATAACAGCATAAATAAAATGGGTTAGTGAGGTTGTATTCTCTCCCATTTTGGGCCTCCGGCCCCCAGGGATGCAATCCCTCAGTGATCCCTCCCATTAACCAGAGCCCCAATGGGGAAAAGATACCAAGGTACACTAAATCCTGAGATGTTTCTATGCAGCATTGCTCAGCTGTCTATGTTTGTGAGGAGATATACTGCCTTAGCTAGATGTTTAGTAACACCTTTTGAGTGACAGTGTCCTCTTTGTAGCCATTCTGCATGTAAGTCACTTGTAGCTGCTTGTGTAGCTGCTTGTGCTTGGTTGGAAAAATCCAGTTGTAGTACCGGTTAGCCTCACTAGGTGTCATCTTTGGATAGAGAATCTCAATAGGAACAATTGCCAGTATACAGGTATACCCCACTTTTAAGTACACAATGGGGCTTATTTACTGAAGCTGGAAAGTGCAAAATCAGGCTCACTTCTGCATAGAAACCAATGAGTTTCCAGGTTTTATTACCAAAGATTAATTGAACAAGCTGGGGTTAGAAGCTCATTGGTTTCTATGCAGAAGTGAGCCTAATTTTGCACTTTCCAGCTTTAGTAAATAAACCCCATTGCGTACTTAAAAGTGGGGTATGCCTGTATAAAGCTGAGAAACAGCATCAAGTAAAGAATGGCAGTTTCCAAGGTAGAAAGTTAAAATGGGGGGTGTTCATCTAATAGTCAGATGGCCAACAACATTTAACCAAAAAAATAATTCCAAAACTTACCTTTACCAGTGTTTGGGTGAAACAAGTAGAACATATTTTCATCTGTAGACAACATCCACAGAATAGGGAGAACTGAATCAGACATTGATTCCTGCTGCTCAAGTATTGTCCTGGAACCGGAATCCTTTAGCAGAATATGGGGATTTGCCATAGTTGAGGCTGGTATGTTTGTTGAATTTAGATTTCTTGGATAAGGGGGTTTTGAAGGAGAGGCTTGTGGGGAATGAGGGGGTGTAGAGCCGAGCGTAGGAATCCTGAATTTCTGATACTATTCAGGTAGGTCAATCAGTGGTAGATTCAACTGCTTATAAAAGGTTGGGATGTCCACTGGTAGTCGCAGGTAGTATTGCTTGCCTTGGTATGTGGCATTGAGGGCGAAGGGAAACTTCCATCTGCATGGTATCCCTTTCTCTCTTAGGACCTCCAGCAGGGGACGCAGCGCTTGCCTGTTTTTGAGGTTCATGTGGGAAAGATCCTGGAATAGGGAGATAGGATGATCATGAAAGATGATTTGATCATTCCTTCTGGATTTGCCCAGGATTTCTTCTTTAAGTGAGAAGCTTTGTAAGCAGAATATAATCTCTCGGTGGTGCTGTGTCTGATGGGCGTGGGTTCAGTGCCCTGTGTACCTTAATAAATTCTATGTCAATGTCTTTAGGACGTTCCAGGAGTTCATTGAAAACAGCTTGTAATGCTTGTTTGATCTGGGCAGATTCTACATTTTCAGGGATCCCCCTGACTCTAATGTTTTGCCCTCTTCCTCTGTTGTCAAGGTCCTCCAAGTGTCTATTGACTTGAATAAAGTGAGTGGCATGGGTGGATACAGCAGTCCCCAAATGCTCTATTGCCCTATCTCTTTTAGCCTCTGCTCTCTCTGTGCTGGTCAGTCGCTCATTGAGCTTTTAAATCAGTTATAGCTGATGAGAAGGTGTTTTGTATACTGTATCTGCAGCTATCTATGTCATCTCAGATAGCTACGGTGGATGATCTGTGTAATCTGCGTCACTTACTAGATCCTCCGAAGCTGACAGGGAGTCTTCACTGGGGTCTGCCTCGTGCTGCAGCGATGCCATCTTGGATCCAGTGCGGCCCCTCGTCCGTGGGGTTTGTGAGCTAAATAACTCCAGAATACTGTGCTTTCCCAGCACACAGAGAGATCGTTGCTGGCTGGGACCTGTAGTACACTTGTTCCGTTTGCCCATAGCCAAAACAAATGGGCTGGAAGGGGATTATGAGCCTCGGTTGTGGAGAGCTCCTCTACTTTGCGTCCATTTCCGCTGAGCGCCAAGCCACGTCCCTCCCAAACAAAGAAATTGAGTGCATGTGGTCAGCGCCATATCCAGAGGTTGTCTTTGGGAAATAGACGTATGAGCATTGCTGCAGAGGTTGAAGGTCAGCCTGTCAGTGCTCAGACCATACGCAGAATACTGCATCAAATTGGTCTGCATGGATGTCGTCCCAGAAGGAAGCTTCTTCTAAAGTTGATGCACAAGAAAGCCTGCAAACAGTTTGCTGAAGATAAGCAGACTAAGGACATGGATTACTGGAACCATGTCCTGTGGTATGAGACCAAGATAAACTTATTTGGTTCAGAAGTTGTCAAGCATGTGTGGCAACAACCAGGTGAGGAGTACAAAGACAAATGTGTCTTGCCTACAGTCAAGCATGGTGGTGGGAATGTCATGGTCTGGGGCTGCATGAGTGCACTGGGGAGCTACAGTTAACTGAGGGAACCATGAACGTCAACATGTACTGTGACATACTGAAGCAGAGCGTGATCGCCTCCCTTCGCAGACTGGGTCGCAGGGCAGGATTCCAACACGATAACGACCCTAAACACAACTCCAAGACGACCACTGCCATGCTAAAGAAGCTGAGGGTAAAGGTGATGGACTGGCCAAGCATGTCTCCAGACCTAATCCCTATTGAGTAGGGATGAGCCGAACACCCCCCTGTTCGGTTCGCACCAGAACATGCGAACAGGCAAAAAATTTGTTCGAACATGCGAACACCGTTAAAGTCTATGGGACACGAACACGAATAATCAAAAGTGCTAATTTTAAAGGCTTATATGCAAGTTATTGTCATGAAAAGTGTTTGGGGACCTGGGTCCTGCCCCAGGGGACATGGATCAATGCAAAAAAAAGTTTTAAAAACGGACGTTTTTTCGGGAGCAGTGATTTTAATAATGCTTAAAGTGAAACAATAAAAGTGTAATATCCCTTTAAATTTCGTACCTGGGGGGTGTCTATAGTATGCCTGTAAAGGGGCACATGTTTACCGTGTTTAGAACAGTCTGACAGCAAAATGACATTTCAAAGGAAAAAAAGTCATTTAAAACTACTCGCGGCTATTAATGAATTGCCGGTCCGACAATACACATAGAAGTTCATTGATAAAAACGGCATGGGTATTCCCCACAGGGGAACCCCGAACTGAAATAAAAAAAAAAAAAAATGACGTGGGGGGTCCCCCTAAATTCCATACCAGGCCCTTCAGATCTGGTATGGATATTAAGGGGAACCCCGGCCAAAATAAAAAGAAAATGACGTGGGGAGTCCCCCTAAATTCCATACCGGGCCCTTCAGGTCTGGTATGGATATTAAGGAGAACCCAACACCAAAATTAAAAAAAAAAAACGCGTGGGGTCCCCCCAAAAATCCATACCAGACCCTTATCCGAGCACGCAACCTGGCAGGCTGCAGGAAAAGAGGGGGAGGATGAGAGAGCGCCCCCCCTCCTGAACCATACCAGGCCACATGCCCTAAACATTGGGAGGGTGCTTTGGGGTAGTCCCCCAAAACACCTTGTCCCCATGTTGATGAGGACAAGGGCCTCATCCCCACAACCCTGGCCGGTGGTTGTGGGGGTCTGCGGGCGGGGGGCTTATTGGAATCTGGAAGCCCCCTTTAACAAGGGGACCCCCAGATCCCGGCCCTCCCCCCTGTGTGAAATGGTAAGGGGGTACAAAAGTACCCCTACCATTTCACTAAAAAACTGTCAAAAATGTTCTTCTGGTTCTTCTGGTTCTTCCTCCGGTGTTCTCATCCAGCATCTCCTCCGCGGCATCGGCGTCTTCTTCCCTTCTTCTCTTCGGGCCGCTCCGCATCCATGATGGCATGGAGGGAGGCTCCCGCTCTTCTCTTCATCTTCTTCTCTTCATCTTCTTGTCTTCATCTTCTTCATCATCTTCTGTGAAACCAAAGGAGAGCCTATTCCTGAGGTTAGATAGTGTCCTTCTATAATAGCATCTAGCGGGTCAAGTTTCTCACAGGGAAAAGGAACCTTCAACTGTAGTCTTCACAATTCACTATACTTCAGCAAAGGTAAAAGGAGGCTGCTTACCAGATAAGTAGGACCCCCCTTACAGAGACCACTCGTAACATGTGATAAGCAAGAAAAGAGGAAGAAGGGTGCTTCCTAGTGCAACGAGTTTTAAAAAAACATCCTTTATTGTCAATTCATAGAACAGCTGACATCCTGAGAAACATGATCCAGGCAAAAAAATTCAAACGAAAAACTCAGCAGCGGCGAGAGCCAGCCAGCTGGTATGTGGTGACGTCAGGTCCTTCAGCTCCACCCTATGCTGCGTTTCTCTGTATGACGCATCAACTGGGAAAGGAGCGTGAAGTCGTGGAGGATTGGAAGAAGAATTCAGTGGCAACCTGTGAAGCTCTGGTGAACTCCATGCCCAAGAGGGTTAAGGCAGTGCTGGAAAATAATGGTGGTCACACAAAATATTGACACTTTGGGCCCAATTTGGACATTTTCTCTTAGGGGTGTACTCACCTTTGTTGCCAGCGGTTTAGACATTAATGGCTGTGTGTTGAGTTATTTTGAGGGGACAGCAAATTTACATTGTTATACTAGCTGTACACTCAGTACTTTACATTGTAGCTATATGTCATTTCTTCAGTGTTGTCACATGAAAAGATATAATAAAATATTTACAAAAATGTGAGGGGTGTACTCACTGTTATGAGATACTGTAAATGATTAGGAGAATCCACTTACAATTAAAGGTGCCTTGACTCTATATTAGAAGTGGGTGCCACCACAACATGGTAAAAATTAGAAAAGAAAATGTGGAAAATGCAACACGAACTTAGGATACCAAATATGTTATATAATATAAACCAGTTAGGTATAAAAATATATAAAAAATGCTCAAATAATGAGAAAAAAATGTATTCCAAGCATCAGAGGCTTTCCACTAGTCCCTCCCCCCTACACTACTGCCCACATCCCTCCCATACCAACATAACTACCACCTAAAAAAGTCCTCCACTGGCAGCAATAAATATGGAAATGAACATGGCCAATCGATATGCATGTTCTGTACACTATATAATCACGGTAAACATGGGTATGATGCTCTACTATGATGATGGAAGGCCAATCCCATCAGGTAAAAGTGTGTTCCATCCAAAGGATTCTATACTGTAATGATGGAAGGCCAATCCCATTTGGTAAAGACCTGTTCCATCTATACAGATCTGCATATACCATAAACTGTAATGGCTGACGCGAGTATACCAGCAGTTCAAATATAAAGAAGCACTCAGTAGAAACGTAGTCCTGAAGATAAAACAGAGACTGCAGACATTTGAGAACAGGATCCTATTTAAACTGATGAAATATAATCTCGTATGCCAAACAGGAGATATTAAAAGTTGGATTGCTGCATAGAAAGTGATGATAGTGCAGTCTCTATGTGGTAGATGTTATGCACTCGATATGTGAGGGCAGCCGATGTATAAATACAAACAGTGTTCGCACAATTCTCCCCCAATTCATATGGGTGACTAAATGGGCCAAATGTCCATGTTTTAATGTATTTGTCTTGTCCTTCCTAAGAATCTCACATTACACACAGACATACATCTCTAAACCAGGTGGTAATAGAGCCGGAGCATAAAATTCACTCAGATGCAAGCTGGCTAGATTAAATGGTTTAGCTGTAATACCAGCATTACAAATGGTGCGGTCTTACCAAGGCTTCACCCTTCTTTGGGGCAATGTCTCCTCTTTGGCCACACTAAAAAGCCCAAACCCCACTCTACACCTGGGCTCTCTGCAGCAGGGGTGAAAAAACTGGCTTCCCACAGACCACTGACAACCACGGCTGCTAATTCAGGCAGACACCCATACAGGCTGCTCTGGGAGGATAGAGGAGGCAGGCAACGTGATCTTACACATCTACACATATCATCCTTATGCTCTGGAACTTCCACGGGACGTAAACCAAGTACCACCTTACCTCTAAGCAGTTGTAGGTGGCACCCAGGTGACTTAGAGGGCTAGCATCACATTTTTTAGGGTTTGGACTTTGGTTAATAGTGGATCAAAAATAAGTTGGACAGTGATTTAATCTTTTAACTTTTATTGCTCATATTAGTTTTGATAGATAGTATTTAAGGATGCCAAATATCCAAAAATAGCACAAATATGGAAGACAGATATTCTGAAAAAGTAATAGTCCCTTTGAGAGAAGCCAGAAGTAAAGGACCAGCCAGACAGATATATGACCTTGTATCAGAAGTCATAGTCTTTCTTTAGTTGCAGTGCAGTGCCCAGTTCCTATGTGACACTCTTCAACAAGAAGATCCTTGAGTCCAGTTTCCTTCAGGAAATTATTTCAGCTTCTATTTAGATTTTTGGGCCTTCTGCTCACACCTGAGGCTGAGGCATGGCCAAAGCAGCTATCCTCTACCCATGTGTCTTCCCAGGGAGAATCCCTGTTTCTACAAAGGTGTTTCTTAACACGTTTTCATCTCCCCAAGCCATACTTATGAATACAGCTTCTCAGGGATTGGTGGGCTCAAATAAACATTCATAATCTAGGTAATTTACCCTTCTGTACTGCTTACTGGAACCTCCTTCAAGCAACAAAGAAAACAATCAACCTCACCAAGCTTAGAGTAATCTTGCCAAGACTAAAACAGCTCAAACTGGTTAAAACCAAGATATAACCCCACTTAATGTAGATAGGGAAGAAACTGCTTAGACCATGGTTCACTACACTTGCATACATACAATTTTAAAATGAAAGAGTAAAGATTATTTACATCATGATCATTTTCTTTAAATGTATATCTTCAACAGCTTCTGGGATTTGCTTTACTTTTGTGATACAATACGTGGTATAAATTTAGTCAGCATTTACTGTATTTCTAAATTACTGTACTGTGAATTTTACTGTAGCAATACTACTACTGTAATTTAAAAATAATAAAATATTATTATTTATATAGTACTACTACTCTGTCAGACTACTACTCTGTCATATTGCTGTATCTATAATTTTGTTCATTTAAAAATAACGTATATACATATGGAATTTCATATAACTCTTGTTTTGTTGTTGATTATGACTTTTTGTTTTGGTTTTATTGCTTTACTTTAAATGACCCATTCATGTTCAGAAAAATATTTTTTTTTTGCTAGTGTGTCATATCAGGTATATCAGTCTATATTGTTTATGGACCATTGCCAATACTGCTTTATAAATTGTGGATATTTCAATATCTTCACTTATCCTGTTTTAGTTCCTAATAATATAAGAGATGACACACAACTAGTCCACAGAAATGCAATAGTCCTTTTTGCGAGAAGCAGGCTGCAGTAGACCCCCAGAATACTCCCGCAAACTTATAAGACATAGGCTAACAACTGCTAATAGGATGATTAGTGTCTCAGAAAGTAATTCTTTAATTCCCTATTCTTCCTGTCAGAACAGGAATGTAAGAGTTCAAAGATTCTATTTTCTGTGTCTAAAAAACACAAAATCATCAGGTTTTTATTCCCTGGCTTACTAATATTTCGTAGTGCTTCTAAACTAGGATTCACTATTGCTAAGTGGCACTACCAGATCTTTATTTGTTTCTAGATGTTGCCTAACTTAATATATGAGATTGGCCATCAACATAAAATAGATTCATAGTCAATATGTTTAAAAAACAGCTTAGCTGGTAAAAACTAGCACATTATTACAAATTGCTTTTTTCTTGCTGTAAAGTAGAAGCAAACTATTGATTTATTCATTAATTGGGGCTTGTAAAAAGCATTGTATAAAAATGTGAATATTGTTATATAAATTGTTATATATGCATAATATTCCAAGTTCCTTTTTTCCTAACTAGATTCAAAATGTTATGGAGTGGAAGAAAACTATTGATTAAATACTTAATTAGGGCCTATAGAAAACACAGTATACAAATGTGAATAGTTTTATAATAACTGTTAGATATTCATAACATTTCAAGTTTTTTTTTTTTTTTTTTTAACTAGATCCAGATTTTAAAGATCTTGGAGTTCTTAAACCTTTACCTGGTAGGTACACAATTTGCTTTTCAAGGTAATTGGTTTATGGCCATTTTGTGGCAATTCCTCTCCTCCCCTTTCCTCTTTTCACCCCTTCTCTCCCTTCTTCTCCTCATCTATCCTCGCCTCTCCCACCCTTCCCTTCTCTTACCTTCCCTTTCTTTCTCTAATAGGACGTTTTATTATATTTTTGCTTGAATTAAATTTAGTTTGTGAATTTGAAATGGGAGGACCAGAAGGAATAATAGAATCCATGCAGATCCTCAAGGAAGGAAAGGCGTCTGCAAATGAAGCAGTTGATTGTAAATGGTATATTCGGGCTCCACCAAAGTCTAAGGTCAGTTTTTTTTAAAGTATGTTATAACAACAGGCCACATTGATAAATAGTCACAGCTAGAAAACGTGATTTTTTTTCAGGCTTAACAAACCAATAAAACATGCTCCACTTCATAAATTCTTCCTTTGTTTATCTTTCAAACAACATTCAGTAAAAAAAATCCATTTGTCAACTGGTTGTTATGGACAAGCATATTATTTTCATTCAGAATAGTTTTTATAAATGAGCACTTTATTGACTGACAGGTAATCTTAAAGAAATCCAAAAATGAAAAGCATAATTACACTCTGTACTGAATCGACATTGGTCTAACAAAAAGTATCTATAGTATGGCTAGATTATTTTAAAGCCTGCTGTTTGGGTGAGTTATAACCCTGCACGTCCCATCTTTGAACAGCTATTGCATGTAAAACATTCTCTGTATCTTACAGCCTTCAAGGTGTTTTGGATGCCTGGTCCCCCACTGCATGCTGTGGTTTTATCTGATGGCTGCTACATAGTGACCAGTGGATGGAACCACATATGCAGTGGGTACAAGTCATCTAACATACACATGAGTGTGGTAGATGCAGAAGATTCCCTGGGTATGGTAGCTCTTCTAGAGTGTGAAGATCTGCTGGAGAGTGTTCATTTGCTGGAGACATTTAAAAAAAATCCTATTGACAGGTCATTAAGTCAGGACAAGTGTGCAGATCAGGAAGGTCACTCTCCTGCATACTTTAATCAAATCAGTGACTTCAAAAATTGAACCAAAAGGTTCAGTACAATAGTTGGGCATCTGGCATTTACAGAAGTAGAAGTCAGCACTAACATCTCTATTGTTCTTTGCAGATTATTTTACTTCAAAAGCACATCTCTAGTCAAAATTTATTTTTCTTAGTTTTGGATTAAGGAAAGCAAAGTTTAACCCCATCAGTGTTTTTTTTGTTTTTGTTTTTGGCTGTCATCCATTGAAAGATTTCTCTTTACTTTGTCTCCCAGGGATACATTGGGATATGAAAGGAGATCTCTCCAAAATGAGATCACTAGATCACTAGAAAAATTATCTTAATTTAAAGATTTCCTTCCAACCCTGTTCTGGCAATTACTGAAAGATTTCAGACTTCCCCTAACTTTCTATACCATGTATAATATTCTCCTTGAGAAACAGGGATGTGAATTTCACCAGCAGAATTAGAAACAATACAAATTGAACAAAAGTTCTCTACCTAAGACTAAAAAACAATACAAAGGAAAGATCATCCAAATCCTGGTTTGAATTGTCCAGTGTACGAAGACTTACTAATATTTAAAAAATAAATTATATTATATTATTATAATAAATATGTTTCAGTTATAACCCAGTAAATTAAATATTACTGTTTAATTAAATTAAAGTTTAGCCCACCATTTGACAGGAGAATCCTACATAATAGTTAAATAGGATCCTAAATATGAATCCACTGTGCTATACTTTCCAGATTACTGCTGGAATGGTCTATGACGACTCATGGAAGGTAAGAATATTTCTTTGAAATGGTGGAAAAAACCTGCGCTAATGAGCAAAACACGGTAAAAAATTACTTAAATTCACAAAATGCAGCTGCAACAAAATACTCCAAATATCCATAAAGTAAAAAGCATATAAATTAAAAATTTGTGCGCTAGCAAAATATATATTGAAACAGTACAATTAGGAAGCCCCTTGGGGTAATACCCGGAGCCACAATGTGTTTGAATCCCAACACAGAAAAATAACAGGACAACACATACAAATTGTGCATTAAATCATATATCCTTGAAAATTAAAAAATAAAAGAATATAAAAAAATGTGAAAAGAGGAGAACGTTCTGAAGGTACGATTGATCACTCAATCATTTAAAAAGCACCACATTCAGTCCGTGAAGAACAAGTTAGCAAAAACCAAAATAAGTGAAAAAGAAAAAAGGAGACATTCCTTTGGTGTGTCACATCAAAGCTGAAAAGTGAAAAGATGCAAAAACACTTCCAAGCCACCCTTGATTGCAGGGGAGGAGTAATGGATGTGCCCTTACCCTATTCTTTACCCTACCAAACTGATGCAGTACCAGTCATTTTGTGTATCTCTTCAAAGACTCCAAATGTCCTCAAATGAAAGAAAGTACTATATTAACTTACCAGCACAAGTAAGGAAATACATTCTCAAAATATCAGACGATGGCTACAAAGCGCAAACAATTGTCAAATTTAGTAAATGAGAACACACTTGTTTTATGGCTTTTGTAAGAATGTACTCACTGATATGAGTAAGTTTAAGTTTACTCAATAACATATTTTCTTTTTGTACAATTGGTGGTAACATACTGCAGTATGTTATCCCACCAGAGGGCAGGTGCTACATTTGAAGTCATTGGAGCAATATTAGCATTGACTAGAACATCTTTGCCTGGTGTGGAGGAAGAATAACCTTGCCTGAGATATTCCCATGGAGCATTCCAGAAGTATCAAAAGAATTCTTTGTGGACATTTCTCCCTCATGAACAATTTTTGAAAGATATCATGAACATTTACTTTAAAGAGACTGGGTACAAACAACAGTAAATCACCTCACCCTCTAAAATAATAGGTTCCATAAAGTCTACCAAAATAGACGCCCTACAACATTTCCAGAGCATTTGTTTCTCACCACTGGTGCTCTCCCTAGACCCCTACAAAAATTTGACATTGTTATTAGAGTCTATCATGAATCTAGAATGCCTTTTTGACACAGGCTACAACAGGACTGAACAATTTATGTTCTGTTGGGCTGCTTGGGCAGTAGGGATGAGCCGAACACCCCCCTGTTCGGTTCGCACCAGAACATGCGAACAGGAAAAAAGTTCGTTCGAACATGCGAACACCGTTAAAGTCTATGGGACACGAACATGAATAATCAAAAGTGCTAATTTTAAAGGCTTATATGCAAGTTATTGTCATAAAAAGTGTTTGGGGACCTGGGTCCTGCCCCAGGGGACATGGATCAATGCAAAAAAAAGTTTTAAAAACGGCCGTTTTTTCAGGAGCAGTGATTTTAATAATGCTTAAAGTCAAACAATAAAAGTGTAATATCCCTTTAAATTTCGTACCTGGGGGGTGTCTATAGTATGCCTGTAAAGGGGCGCATGTTTCCTGTGTTTAGAACAGTCTGACAGCAAAATGACATTTTGAAGGAAAAAACTCATTTAAAACTACCCGCGGCTATTGCATTGCCGACAATACACATAGAAGTTCATTGATAAAAACGGCATGGGAATTCCCCAAAGGGGAACCCCGAACCAAAATTAAAAAAAAAATATGACGTGGGAGTCCTCCTAAATTCCATACCAGGCCCTTCAGGTCTGGTATGGATATTAAGGGGAACCCCGGCCAAAATTAAAAAAAAAAAATGACGTGGGGTTCCCCCTAAATTCCATACCAGACCCTTCAGGTCTGGTATGGATTTTAAGGGGAACCCCGCGCCAAAAAAAAAAAAAAAAACGGCGTGGGGTCCCCCCAAAAATCCATACCAGACCCTTATCCGAGCACGCAACCTGGCAGGCCGCAGGAAAAGAGGGGGGGACGAGAGTGCGGCCCCCCTCCCTCCTGAACCGTACCAGGCCACATGCCCTCAACATTGGGAGGGTGCTTTGGGGTAGCCCCCCAAAACACCTTGTCCCCATGTTGATGAGGACAAGGGCCTCATCCCCACAACCCTGGCCGGTGGTTGTGGGGGTCTGCGGGCGGGGGGCTTATCGGAATCTGGAAGCCCCCTTTAACAAGGTGACCCCCAGATCCCGGCCCCCCCCCTGTGTGAAATGGTAAGGGGGTACATAAGTACCCCTACCATTTCACGAAAAAAGTGTCAAAAATGTTAAAAATGACAAGAGACAGTTTTTGACAATTCCTTTATTTAAATGCTTCTTCTTTCTTCTATCTTCCTTCATCTTCTGGTTCTTCTGGTTCTTCTGGCTCTTCTGGTTCTTCCTCCGGCGTTCTCGTCCAGCATCTCCTCCGCGGCGTCTTCTATCTTCTTCTCCTCGGGCCGCTCCGCACCCATGGCATAGGGGGGAGGCTCCCGCTCTTCTCTTCTTCTTTTCTTCTCTTCTGTTCTTCTTCATTTTCTTCTCCGGGCCGCTCCGCAATCCATGCTGGCATGGAGGGAGGCTCCCGCTGTGTGACGGCGCTCCTCGTCTGACAGTTCTTAAATAACCGGGTGGGCGGGGCCACCCGGTGAACCCCGCCCCCCTCTGACGCACGGTGACTTGACGGGACTTCCCTGTGACGTCACGGGGAATGCCACAGGGAAGTCCCGTCAAGTCACCGTGCGTCAGAGGGGGGCGGGGTCACCGGGTGGCCCTGCCCCCCGTTATTTAAGAACTGTCAGACGAGGAGCGCCGTCACACAGCGGGAGCCTCCCTCCATGCCAGCATGGTTTGCGGAGCGGCCCGGAGAAGAAAATGAAGAAGAACAGAAGAGAAGAAAAGAAGAAGAGAAGAGCGGGAGCCTCCCCCCTATGCCATGGGTGCGGAGCGGCCCGAGGAGAAGAAGATAGAAGACGCCGCGGAGGAGATGCTGGACGAGAACGCCGGAGGAAGAACCAGAAGAGCCAGAAGAACCAGAAGAACCAGAAGATGAAGGAAGATAGAAGAAAGAAGAAGCATTTAAATAAAGGAATTGTCAAAAACTGTCTCTTGTCATTTTTAACATTTTTGACACTTTTTTCGTGAAATGGTAGGGGTACTTATGTACCCCCTTACCATTTCACACAGGGGGGGCCGGGATCTGGGGGTCACCTTGTTAAAGGGGGCTGCCAGATTCCGATAACCTCCCCGCCCGCAGACCCCCACAACCACCGGCCAGGGTGTGGGGATGAGGCCCTTGTCCTCATCAACATGGGGACAAGGTGTTTTGGGGGGCTACCCCAAAGCACCCTCCCAATGTTGAGGGCATGTGGCCTGGTACGGTTCAGGAGGGAGGGGGGGCCGCACTCTCGTCCCCCCCTCTTTTCCTGCGGCCTGCCAGGTTGCGTGCTCGGATAAGGGTCTGGTATGGATTTTTGGGGGGACCCCACGCCGTTTTTTTTTTTTTTTTGGCGCGGGGTTCCCCTTAAAATCCATACCAGACCTGAAGGGTCTGGTATGGAATTTAGGGGGAACCCCACGTCATTTTTTTTTTTAATTTTGGCCGGGGTTCCCCTTAATATCCATACCAGACCTGAAGGGCCTGGTATGGAATTTAGGAGGACTCCCACGTCATATTTTTTTTTTAATTTTGGTTCGGGGTTCCCCTTTGGGGAATTCCCATGCCGTTTTTATCAATGAACTTCTATGTGTATTGTCGGCAATGCAATAGCCGCGGGTAGTTTTAAATGAGTTTTTTCCTTCAAAATGTCATTTTGCTGTCAGACTGTTCTAAACACAGGAAACATGCGCCCCTTTACAGACACACTATAGACACCCCCAGGTACGAAATTTAAAGGGATATTACACTTTTATTGATTGACTTTAAGCATTATTAAAATCACTGCTCCTGAAAAAACGGCCGTTTTTAAAACTTTTTTTTGCATTGATCCATGTCCCCTGGGGCAGGACCCAGGTCCCCAAACACTTTTTATGACAATAACTTGCATATTAGCCTTTAAAATTAGCACTTTTGATTTCTCCCATAGACTTTTAAAGGGTGTTCCGCGGCATTCGAATTTGCCGCGAACACCCCAAATTGTTCGCTGTTCGGTGAACTTGCGAACAGCCAATGTTCGAGTCGAACATGAGTTCGACTCGAACTCGAAGCTCATCCCTATTGGGCAGTTTTCTACTATTCTCAAGAATTCAAAGTGACTGAGATCCCCCTTCAACCTGGCCTTAATGGGGATGGGGCAGGACCTAGTTTCCTTCGTATGACCCCACCCATCCTCCCCTCTCTACTCATTCCATCCCCTCCTTACTGATTCCATTCCCTCTTCATTTCATTATTTCCCTCAATCTCTTTACAAGTGACCACTCAGCTCTTACATTTCTAGAGGCTGTACTACAGCTCCTACAGTTGAAATATGATCTATGGAAGGAGCAGGTCTTTCAATCATCCACGAGTCCTCTATTCATAGATCAAGTTTTATTCATAGAATTAAACATTCTGCTGTATGCAGACATTAAACATGGGCTTAAAGAGAACTCATCACAACATTTAAAAAAAGTTCCCCTATACAGACAAAATAATATACATTTCTGTCTCATCACCCATGCCACCAATCTTCACTCTCTTCAAGAGCTATGATGTCTGGAAATTCTGATTCATCTTACAGACTTGGAGAAGTCTTGGAATCCTGGTACCCTGTTAAGCAGTATAATTGACCTGCAGTGATAGAGGAGCCAGTAGGAGCAAAGTAGTAATGTATAGGTCAGCAGGAGGAACCAAAGCACTCAGCAGGCACTAGATAGATGGAAGAATGATACATAAAATTATTCTTTGTGCATTGTTGCACTTGCAGAGGGTAAGGATTGGCAGTGTGGATGGTGGGACAGGTAGGTATAACATTTTCTTCTTTACAAGGGAACTATATTTTTAATTTTGCAGCACGCTAATTTTTATAAACTGTGTCACTTCAAAGGCATGATCAACTTTATCCTATACTGTACTTTACTACACTGGCCCATGAATACCATTTTTTTATATATAAAACCTAACTTTCCAAACATTCCTTCTCCAGTAAACAGCTCAATTCACATTTGGCTACTTACAGGCAGTGGGATAGCACTATAAGTGTCATAATGCTCAAATGTTGACGTAAATGTAATTCTGTGATTTTAAGATATTTGTGGCCTACATATTTAATGACATAATATTTATCTGTGCTAATTCTAAGAAAGACATTTGGAGATGTTCTTGGGAAACATTTCTACTGCA
This sequence comes from Aquarana catesbeiana, assembly GCF_042186555.1. Taxonomy (NCBI): domain Eukaryota; kingdom Metazoa; phylum Chordata; class Amphibia; order Anura; family Ranidae; genus Aquarana; species Aquarana catesbeiana. The sequence continues at coordinate 432,153,957 of NC_133328.1, forward strand.
AGTATTAAACACCCACTATTCATAAATAATGAAAGGATTGTGCAGTTTAATAAATGGTTTGCTTTGAATAGAAGATAATTGAAGTACTTACTGATTGAACTCTGAATGCTCAATCAATGTGTAATAACCATGATGCACTCATAATATGTACTTTATTTTCAGATATACTTAAGATTTTTGGACTATGAAATGCAAAATTCAAACGAATGTAAAAGGAACTTTGTAGCTGTTTATGATGGGAGCAGTTCAGTGGAAGATTTAAAAGCTAAATTCTGCAGCACAGTTGCTAACGATGTGATGCTGCGCACAGGACTTGGAGTAATCCGCATGTGGGCAGACGAAGGCAGCCGTACTAGTCGTTTCCAGATGCTCTTCACATCTTTCCAAGAACGTAAGGGAAACTTTTCTTTATGATTATCTCATGAACCATAACAGTTGTTTTTTTTTTTTAGTAATGTTTGGAACATCAAGATGATATTTTTTTTTTATTCCTTCCAGTACAAACTTCTTTAGTCTAAATGAAATAAAGCAATTCTTCTAACTCCTCTATGTAGAGTATTTCCTCCCTTTATGCCACCCCCAATTGGCCATGTGTTAAATTTCACCTACTTTAGCCATATGACATAATTCTTTGCTTCTTTTGTATAGTCCATATACTGTAGCTGAACTAAACATGCAATTTCAATACTGTTAAAAGTTTTAAGTCTGTTATAAGTCTTGATACTTGATTTGTTGAAATAACCTTTTTTAGATGCAATTATGATTCATCTTAGACTTTAGCCTGCAGGTTTAAATAGTAATGGAATTAGTACCTTAGTATAACTTATCAGGACAGTAAAACAAGAATGTGTTATATGGAGATGTCATAGGTGTTAGCTTGTCCAGAGAAAAACAATAATAGTTGGGAAAAATCCAGCTATGTTGGTTAATATTTTCCTCTGGCATGCTTGCCCAGATAAACTTAGCCATGGCTGAAGAGCCCCTAAAAAAAACAATATTTGTGCATTACCTATGCACATTCAGTATATAGGCACTAGATTCAAATGTACAGTACATACAACCCTTACCAGAAGAACTACACTGGCCAAAAAGATAATTCAGCGAGAACTAAAGTATTAACAGAGTCTGCAGTGTCAATGTATATTTAATTTGGTGCTATGCAAATAAAAAACACACAGAACTGGTCAATACAGATTTTCGAATATTTGAGATGCCACATTGCACATAAATATACGATGCCCAGAATTCAAGGTATTTAAGTGATATATTGCATAGCAAATTACGTAACCATTAAAACACTTACACATAGATATCTAAAAATTAAATGAATTAGTAAAATGTTGTGTAGAAATGTGTGTGTGTGTGTGTGTGTACACTATGTGAATCCACACAACTAACTTTAGAAATGTTAATCTTATTGAAAGGCAACCCATCAGCTTTTCTTTATCTTCTCTCCTTATTGAAATGATTGGTGACACAAGGCTTATACTTAACTGGAGATTTTAATCACTTAGTCATTTGAGATCAATATATCAACCATCTCATTTTGAAACATATTGATTTTGCCATGTAAGATAACTAAAATATTTGACAAACAGGTGCCTGAACCTACTATGCAATTTAAAACCTCATATGTAGCATAGTACTTGCATACTTGTTTGCTATTTGAGATAAGTGAATTATTTTGCCTAAACCAGGATTTTACCCAATTGGCCAGATCTAAAGAGTCTGGATATTTTGTAACCCTTCCCATAGTTCTTTGTGACTATGAAAACAACTAGTCTTGTTTAAAATTTTCTATGGAATCCTGGGAAATACATGTTTTTATTCATAATTACCTTCATTCAAAATGTGTTTCCTGTTGCATGACAGTGATTAATAGAATCCCCCATTATCCTCTAGGAACTATACTTCATATTAGTTATTTAGTAAGTCAGTTCTTATGGCAGCAGCAACAAACTTCAGTGGTCTACTTTAATAATTTATGTAAATCAATTTCTCATCAGCTGATAAATTAGAGCTTTGAATAAAATTAGTATTTTCTATTATGAAAATATGAGGCAGTTTTCTATAGCGCTTAATGATCCTTGAGGGGGAAATGCACCCATCCCTACTTCCAACATCTGATTTACAATACCATCTGGTATGACTTCTGGTAGGTTTTCAGTATACAGCAGTTATCAAAATCGATAGCAAAGATGGAGCCAGAAATAACACATGTACTCATTGCCTCAAATTAAGTAATAATGTTTAGAGAAAGCAGTGCTCAGTCCAAATAAACAATTTTCAGGAATCAACCAGCGCTACCAACCTTTTCTAATAGTCTATATAACTAATTGAATTATAGGAAGGATGTAGTCATAAATAATTAGAGAAAATTACCATATGCAGGCACAAACTTTATAAAAAAAGGCAACTTTTATGATGATTCAGGTTTTACTACTTCCAACTCCGTCTTGGGCTGCTAAATAGTTAAAAGTTACTTCTGGACTGTTGTATAATCTATTCTACTGCTTGCTTTTTGAGACTTCAAGTAGTTCAGAGTAACTCTATTTAGATTATTTTTGGTGCTGCCTTTTATCTGAAATACATTTTAATAAAGTGTGATACATCCAGTGTTAATTTTACAGCCTGTACAGCTGTTTAACTAAGCTAAGATGAAAACCACAATCAAAACATTTTATTCAACATCACATCTCAGTTCTTGTGGACCTCTTTAAATTGGAATTTTAAATGTGATTTGAATGCAGGATTTTACACCCAGTTCAACTTTCTTGAAAAATAATCAGTAGAAATTTGGAAAAAGTATTAAAACAAAAAGGTTGGCGCTTTTACACCCACTATCATTTCTGTCCGTTCTGAAATACATCTATACTCTTCTTGGTGGCAATACAATCTTTGAAAAGTGTCAGAGGTTTTGTGGTGTGGTATGTTTAGTGTTGCAAACATGAAGAAATTGACCTTAGTTGTGCTGTATTGGTTATGGTGAAGCTATTGCCAGCATTGCATTTTTTTGGAGGTAGCACATTCCAGACTGTACACTCCTAGATACTTTGTATCTGCAGAATATGTCCATTTCCCCTTCACCAAAGAATATGTGCATTTCCCCTTCACCAAAGAAGAGTTGCAAAAGGTAAACGATGGGTTCTACCATCTCACAAGAATGCCTAAATGCCTAGGAATGACTGATTGCACCCAAATCTTTTTAGCTTTCTTGTTGCAACTGGGAAGAACTATTCTGGAACAGAAAGACATTTCAATCCATCAATATTTAGGTCGCCTGTGACTCCCTCCAGTGCATCATGAGTAAAAGAACCCATTTTACAGGCAGCTGTCATAACAGCCAAATTCTCATAGTGCTTTATGAGAAATGTGAATGTGGAAAATGCCAAGCAGACAGTGGGTAGGTAAGTGTAATTTCATTTATTTATTTATTTTGTTTATCTATATATTTTTTTCTAATACTTTGCATATAAATACTTTGTCTTTTTGGGATTTTTGCATGTATTTTTATTTATTTTTCCCTTTTATCTGTTATTATATTTTCTTTGTTCTTCTCAACATCTTCTTTATATATGCCATGCATTGAGCTCAAAAGTAAAGTGTGCCTTTTTTAGGCTATGCTTGCAATGACTGCTTGCCTGCTGCCCCAGCTGTTAAATCTTCAAACAGCAGTTGAAGTCCATTACAACATTGCCCATTTAGAGGGCATTTGGGATGTGCACTCACAGTAACAGATGGTACTTTGAAGCATCAACATCATTGTTGAATGTGCAGTCATCCATACTGAAACCCAGTTTGAACCTCGCATTTGACTCTGACCTACCTCTAGATGTAGGTAAGGAGAATCAACAGAGACAGGCATGGAAGTACACTTTATCTAGGTCTAATGTTAATATTTGTTTTGTGCTTTGTCTGTCTATTGATCTTTCCATATTACATCAATCTAACTATCGTTTTATGTGACTTCTTTCTCCCTGCTAATTATCCATCATATGCTATTTTTTCTATTCTACTTTTACTCCTTGCATCTCTACACCTATACATAAACCCTCCTCCTTGACCCCATGCAAACACCTATTTGACATTCATACATGCTTTTGTATATGCAGCTATACTTGGATCCATCTCCCCTCTGCACACTTACACCCATTACTCCCTGTTTAGTATCTCAGTTGTGATGAGACATGTTCATAATCTGTGTGAGCTTTCAGTTCTTCACCCTACTCTGCCTTTTCTTTTGTTACAATTTTGAGTGTCTCCAGCTTATGATACGATAAAGCACAAAGAGAAAACAAATGGAAATCTCTAAATAGTTGTCTTTGTTTCTTTCTTTTCTCTTTTTATATTTGGGTTGTAGATACAGTATATATGTAGATTAATTATGCTAAGTCTCCTTTTGTTCATAGCATTTACTAGTATGGCTTAATGACAATGTTCTGTTTAATGAGAGTCTATCACTTCCTGAAAAAAAAAGAAGAAAAAAATCTTTGCTCCAGCAGAAGACTGTGAATAATTATCCCTCTGGTTGATACTGTCTTCAGCCTCCAGCAAAATCTTTAACAAATGACACCTCTGGTACTGTTGAAGCCTGTGCACAATGGTTCCTCCCACCAGCCCCTATGTCATTACTGTGCCTTGTAGTGATGTAGGTTCTGGTGGGAAGAACCATAGCAAAATGTTGAATGCTGAAGACTTTGTTGGAAGCTGTATAGCTAGAGGATAGCAAGGTTCAGACTCACTCTTGATGCTTTACCAGAGAGGTAAATATTCATAGTATTTTATTGTAGGAGCAATGCTTTTCATTTTTGGGGGAATTGACAGTCACCTTAACAATGTCTTTAGCCCTGCCTGAGCTATCTTTTGCATTCTCATTCTGTAGTTGCTGTCTTAGAGCAGACTAAGGCAACTGTAGGTTTCAAAGGATAAAAACAGTCATCTAGATAGCCTTGTCACATTTAAACACATTGTTTCTGCAGAATATTAAAGATTTATATTTATTAGGCTGAATCAATTACTCATTTTCACTTTAACGTTATTGGAAATTTTCAAACAAGGGCTCAGCGTGTTTTAAGGCTCTTTTGCAAAGCTAGTCTTATTGTGCTTTTAAATTTGCCTTGGAATTTGCTAGTAATGTTTTCCAATGCAGTGTAAAACTGCACAATAACTGTTGATAATTTTGCCACCTTTGCATTTGTGGAAAAGTGTTGCTGGATTTTTTTTTGCCCCTTATCTCTCTTCTAAAAGCTCCTTTCTTGAAAAGTAACATGAAACTGTGGGGGAGAGTTACCAAATCTGGTGCATGCAGAGTCTGATGCAACTGTGCATAGTAATCAATCAGCTTTTATGGTGTTGGCGTGAAGATGGTAGTGGATAGTAGTGGATAGGATCTATTTAAAGAAGACCTAAACTTAGACAATAGTATCCTTTAAAAAAAGTGTAAGACAAGTCAGTTGTGAATGATTTAACAAATACAGTAACTATTCTGAAGCTGTGCTTTTACCCAGGCTAATATTTTTCATCCATTGCTCAGTGTGCATGTGCAACAACTCCTTTTGTTCCCAGGCATGGCCCTCTAAGTGACACCATCAATATATTCTAATAATCAGAAGTTAAGACAAGTAGACAAGCTATGCCCATCACATTCTTGATAGGCTTCTGTGAGGCTAGAAGAACAGATTGTGCCTAGGCCCTTTCACATATGAGGAAGTACTCTGCTACTTCTAATCAAGGAAGGAAGTACACTTTACTAACATGTGCACCATTTTAAAGTTTTAAAATAAGAGTTCTGCCTAAAAGCAGTCATTACATTTATGAATTAAAAAGGCTTACTCTGTACCCCTCTCTGACTTAGTTTACTTCTTTTTTGGGGCTTGATTTCCTCTGATTTCATGATTAAGCTCTGCCCACTGCCATTGCAGTGTCCAATGATGCTGCCTCCATGGCCAATAAAGTCACTTACTGGACATAGGAATGCTGGTTGATGGAGCTTAGCCATCAGGTCACAGAAAGTCAGACCTCAGTAACAAAGTGGAATATAACCAAAGAGAGGTTGAGAATAGTCCTTACTGACTAAGGAAGGTACCATATTTTTCGCACCATAAGACGCAGCTGACTATAAGACGCACCTAGGTTTTAGAGGAGGAAAACAAGAAAAAAAATATTCTGAGGAGGTTACTACACATTACTATTCACCATTCAATTGCTAGAGGTTACTGCACATTACTGCTCGCTGATTGGTTGCTAGAGTTAACTACACATTGACACTCACCATTCAGTTGCTAGAGGTTACTGCACACTAATTGCCTGCAACTCAGTGTCCTCCTCTGCAAGCTGCTCAGTCTGCTGCTTTATTGATCCCCACCCCCGCTGCAGACAGAAGAAGGGTGAGGAAACAGAATGCACACACAGCCCACTCTGTTTGTCTTGCCTGCTCTGCCCAGAGAAGGAGGGGGAACAGAGAGCCAGCTCTGCAGGGAAAAGGAGGGGGAACAGAGAGCCAGGTCTGCCTGGAGAAGGAGGGGGAACAGAGAGCCCGCTCTGCCCGGAGAAGGAGGGGGAACAGAGAGCCCGCTCCGCCTGGAGAAGGAGGGGAATAGAGAACACGCTCTGCCCGGAGAAGGAGGGGGAACAGAGAGCCAGCTCTGCCCCATTCCCTGTCACAGACGCTCCGATCCTGACAGGGGGAAGCAGGCAACCCACAGCTGAGGAGCCGAGTGGCCTGCCCAGTATTCCACAGCGGTGGAGGGGGGGGCTGGTATTTACTCGCTCCATAAGACGCACAGGCATTTCCACCCATTTTTTGAGGGGAAAAAAGTGCGTCTTATGGTGCGAAAAATATGGTAATGGTAGTCTTGTGAAGCCTGCTTTTAGCCAGAATATTTAATTTTGAAAGTACAGTGGAGAAAATATTATTGATTATGTGATTCCCTGCAGATTTTGTATGTTTGCCCACTTACAAAGAAATGAAGGATTTATAATTTTTATCATAGATGTATTTTAAATGATATAGACAGAATATCAACCAAAAATCCAGAAAAATAAAACACATAAAACATATGATATAAATTAAGTTGTATTTCAGTGAGTAAAATAAGTATTTGATCCCCAAGCAAAACATAACTTGAGACTTGGTGGAGAAACCCCCTGTTGGCAAGCACAAAGGTAAGATGTTTCTTGTAGTTGGTGACCAGGTTTGCACATGTCTCAAGAGAGCTTTTGGTCCACTCTTCTTTACAGATCTTCTCTAAATCCTTAAGGTTTCTTGGCTGTCTCTTGGCAACCCGAAGTTTCACCTCTCTCCATAAATTTTCTATAGGATTGAGGTCTGGAGACTGACTAGGCCACGCCATGACCTTAATGTGCTTCTTCTTGAGCCACTCCTTTGTTGACTTGGTGGTATGTTTTGAGTCATTGTCATGATGGAAGACCCATCTACGACCCCTCTTGAGTGTTCTGGCTGAGGGAAGCAGATTCTTATCCAAGATTTTACAACACATGGCCCCATCCATTGGCCCCTCGATGCAGCAAAGTTGGTCTGTACCTTTAGCAGAGAGACAGCCCCAAAAAATCAGGTTTCCACCTCTGTGCTTGACTGTAGGGATGGTTGTCTTAGTGTCATAGTCAGCATTTTAAGAGAGTTTAATTTTGGTCTCATCTGACCACAGCACTTTCTCCCAGTCCTTCTCTGAATAATTTAGATGTTCATTGGCATGAGTATACATGTGCCTTCTTGAGGAGGGGGACTCGCCGTGGTTTGTAGGAAGAAAAATGCTGACTATGACCCTAAGAACACCATCCCTACAGTCAAGCACGGAAGTGGAAACAGTAAGCTTTGGGGCTGTTTCTCTGCTAAAGGTACAGACTTAGCCGCATTGAGGGGCCAATGGATGGTCCATGCATTGTAAAATCTTGGATGAGAACCTTCTTTCCTCAGCCAGAACACTGAAGATGGGTCATGGATGGGTCTTTTAGCATGACAATGACCCAAAACATACCGCCAAGGCAACAAAGGAATGGCTCAACAAGAAGCACATTATGGTCATGGAGTGGTTTAGCCAGTCTTAATCCTATAGAAAATGTATGGAGGGAGCTAAAACTTTGCTTTGCCAAGTGACAGCCAAGAAACCTTAAGGATTTAAAGATGTGTAAAGAAGAGTGGACCAAAATCCCCCCTGAGATGTGTGCAAACATGGTCACTAACTACAAGAAACACCTTACCTCTGTGCTTGCCAATAAGGGTTTCTCCTCCAAGTACTAAGCCATGTTTTGCTTGGGGATCAAATACTTATTTTACTCATTTAACTGCAACTCAATTTATAACATTTGCATCATGTGTTTTTTCTGGATTTTTGGTTGATATTCTGTCTCTATCATTTAAAATACACCTATCATAAAAATTATAGACCCTTCATTTTTTTGTAAGTGGGCAAACCTACAAATAATCAAATAATTAATTACCGGCCAATCATGTGTAAAACACACAGAATGGAGATCAGCCTATGTAAACAAGGCTAATTGGTATGTATGAATGCGCTACTCCCGTACTTAATCACCACCTACAATACTTATTTTCTATTATTCATGAATTGTTCATGTGCATAAACTTAAAATTTGTGCATAAATTTACAGCTCTACATCAATTCATCATATACCCATATATTAATCAATACATAAAATAAAAATCCTTCAAACGTGTTACAAAATCTTTAATGTGACTGGCGTGCTCCTATGCTCCTTCAGTGTTCATATGTGACTGAGTGAGACACCTCCACCATTCAGATTGGCCACTCACCAGATGCTTAACTAAAGATACGCCTTTGGTTCATTCAGGGATAACCACTCCACTTAGGCAACCCTTCTCACCGGCTAAAACTTGGACTTTAATGTTCCTCATAGGAAAACATGGGGACAAAAAGCGATCATAGCGCAATATGTTTGAACCATTTATTTTAACATTTCAAAGTTAAAATGATCACTCACATTTAAAAGTGCCCTCCAAGCTGGCACGAAGCTTATCCAGCAGTTACGGACGGGTAAGTGGTTGTTAGCATGGTCCGCCTGGTAATGATGACCGGACGTGAGCGGGAACGAGGCTTGGAGCGCAAGCCGAGCGTGGAGGCCGCACATCATTACCAGGCGGACCATGCTAACAACCACTCTGGTCACTCTGGTGAGTGGCCAATCTGAATGGTGGAGGTGTCTCACTCAGTCACATATGAACACTGAAGGAGCATAGGAGCACGCCAGTCACATTTTGTAACACGTTTGAAGGATTTTTATTTTATGTATTGATTAATATATGGGTATATGATGAATTGATGTAGAGCTGTAAATTTATGCACAAAGTTTAAGTTTATGCACATGAACAATTCATGAATAATAGAAAATAAGTATTGTAGGTGGTGATTAAGTACGGGAGTAGCGCATTCATACACACCAATTAGCATTCCCTACCCATCTTAATAAAGGGTTTTTTTGAATGCAACAACCCTGACACGTATGGTTGAGATATTTTTGAGTTATTAGGGGTTGTTTTGCGCCGGTGACACATATACAGTAACTCACGGTTATATGTAAACAAGGCGAATTTCCATTCTGATGGGGGGCAAGGGATGTATTTTGTGTCCCTGCAAAGTAGGTAAAAAATTCCATCTCTTCCCCTAGTAAAAGCAGCACTTACAGTACACAAAACACTGGCTAGACACACAGTTAACCCTTTGATCGCCCTAGATGATAAACCCCTTCCCAGCCATGTCATTAGTACATTGGCAGTGCATATTTTTAGCACTAATCTCTGTATTAGTGTCACTGGTTCCCGCAAAGTGCCAAAAGTGTCAATTAGTGTCAGATTGACCGCCTCAATATCGCAGTCCCACTATCAGTCACTGATGGCTGCCATTACTAGTAGAAAAAAAATACAAATACAAATTCCATAAATATATATCATAGTTTGTAGACGTTACAACGTTCAAGTAAACTAATCAATTTACGCTTATTGGGATTTTTTTAACCAAAAATATGTAGCAGAATACATATTGGCCTAAATTGTTGGTCTTTTTTGTTTTTAGCGCAAAAAATAATAAATGCAGTTGTGATCAAATACCACCAAAAGAAAGCTCTTTTTGTGGGAAAAAAATGACACGTTTAATTTGGGTAAAGCATTGCATGACCGTGCAATTGTCAATTAAAATAATGCAGTGCCTTATCGCAAAAAATGGCCTGGTCAGGAAGGGGGGTAAATCTTCAGGAGGTCAAGTGGTTAAACTGTGATGATGAATCCTTCTTAGACCCCTTTCACACTGGTGCTTTTCAGGCGTTTTACCGCTAACGTGGCCCACGCCCCATTGTAAAAGGACTCTTAGAGATCCAAACTTTAGGTTTAAGTAAAGGATTCACTTTAATCAGTGAATTCAAAACTAAGTAGGACTTTATGGTTTTGCATTTCTGCAAGACTTGTTTTGGTATATGACATTTTTTGATCAAGACATAGGGGTTAATTTCCTAAAAGCAAATAGGCTGCTCACTTTGCAAGGGAATATTCAGTTTGCTTAATGAATGAGTGAAGCTCTGCTGATTTCCATCATCCAATCATGTGCAAGCAAAAATACTAATTTATGTTTTCTTCGCTTGGGATTTGGTATTTGTTTCACTATTTCACTACATTCACTAACATAAGGTAAAATTCCTATGCACTGTGAACATTTCCTTACACAGTGAACAGACTATAAGCCTTTAGTAAATCAACCCAACAAAGCCATGGATCATAATAGCAGGGGCAAGAGTGCCAGCTGTTTCTGCATTCCTAAGTAGAAGACTGTTCTATAATTAAAAGTGCAGCTGTAAGAAAAAAGTAATGTCAATAATATCAAACAAGAATTAACTGTTTGTTTCTCATTCATTTACAGAATTGCAGAGTGTGGAAGATTGCATTTACATCTTGATGACCCACTTCCTCTACAGGATGGACATTTTTATTTTAAATGATTTTATTTTAAATAATTGTTTTATATTAAAGTTTTATATTTAAATTTATCAAGTTATGCCTGTGTTGTTTTTTTTGTTCTGTAAGAAGAAAGAAGAAATGGGGTGATGGATGGACTGATGGAGTTAGGGTTGTTTATATTATTATGTATGTAAATGTTCAAGGAGTGGAGTATTCAGAAATGATTACTATACTGTAATATTTTACATAATCCCTTTGCAGATGCAGTCAAGAATCAATATGTAAACTTTAGGCTACTTTCACACTGAGGCGCTTTACAGGCACTATAGCGCTAAAAATAGCACTTGCAAAATGCCTGTAAATCACCTCTCCGCTGCAGTGGTGCTTTGCCGGTGCTTTTCCGGCACTTTTAACCCTTTTTAGGCCGTCAGCAGGGGTTAAAAGCGCCCCGCTAGCGGCCGAAAATTGCAGCAAAAACGCTGGTAAAGCACCACTAAAAATAGCATGCTCACCCACCCCAGTGTGAAAGTGCCATAATGGGAACTTTTTATGTGGAGTCAAAGATCATATACAGATATTTTCCAAAAAATACATTTTATTCAACCATTAGTAAAAACACATATGTATAAAGCATATCCATTTTTATGAGTATTATTATGCAACACTCATAATGAAATAAGCCAATCATTACAAATATTAAACTGGTAAATCACACAGATGTTCATACAGGTGCAGCAGTACTGCCAGGGCCTGTATGTATGCATTTTTTGGTCACCTGCTTTATGAGTATGAAACAGTAGCATGTGGTAGACAACAAATTCACCTACAAATCAATAAAGAAAAACTCCTAAAAAGGAGTTGTTTTTTTACATAAGTGTTTTTACTATTGATTGAACAATAAAATATTGTATATTTTTGTACTGCATCTGTATATATTCTTTGACTCCACATAATAGATCCACCTTTACATTTAAATATTGATTCTTGGAAGTAGGGTTCAGATGATGGAGAGAGGGTTGGATGAATGGAGTGATGGATCAAAGAATGGAAGGAGGGAGGAATACATAGAATGAGGTAACAAGGTATAGCGAGAAAGTGAAATGGGGGGGTGGATAGTTGAATATATTGATGTTGGGACGAATGGATGGATTTATGGATTAAAGCATAGACCAGAAGAAAGATGTGTGATTTGCACTTTCAAATATTCATACAGTGTTTAACCACTTGCCGACCACCCGCCGCCGATTGACGGTGGCAGAAAGGCACTGCTGCGCAAATCACCCTAGCTGTACGGCAGCTGCTTTAAGGGGTATAGTGGGGGCACGCATGCCCGTCGAGTGACGTAGACGCCAATGCGTGTGGCCAGTGGCTGTGATGGCCACCGGCTACCCACGATTGCTCCTGAGAAGGACAGAACGGAGATCTGACAATGTAAACAGACAGATCTCCATTCTGTTGGGTGTGAGGAGACTGATCTGTTGTTCCTACTGCTTAGGAACAGCGATCGAGCTCCTCTCACAGTCAGTCCCATCCCCCCACAGTTAGAATCACTCCCTAGGATGCACATTTAACCCCTTGATCGCCCCCTAATGTTAACCCCTTTCCAGTCAGTGACATTTATACAGCAATCAGTGACTATTTTTAGCTCTGATCGCTGTATAAATGTCAATTGTCCCAAAACAGTGTCAAAAGTGTCCGATCTGTCCACCGCAATTTCGCAGTACCGATAAAAATTGCCGCCATTACTAGTAAATAAAAATTCCATGTAGACGCTATAACTTTTGTGCAAACCAATCAATATACGCTAATTGTGATTTTTTTTTGTTTATAGAGCAAAAAATTAAAAGATCAAATATCACCAAAAGAAAGCTCTATTTGTGGGGGAAAAAAAAGGACGTACATTTTGCTTGGGTACAATGTCGCACGACCGTGCAATTGTCAGTTAAAGCAGCGCAGTGCCGTATCGCAAAAAATGGCCTTGTCATTAAGGGGCAAATCCTTCCGGTCCTTAAGTGGTTAATAATGGTAAAGAAAAAAACACATGTACTAATCAAGCAATGTTTTTCTGAATTGACATAAACTAAAGTGTAAATCTAAGTACATCTGAGCCTTCTTGTTCCTTCTTGGATGTCTCTTTATTGGAAAATGTAAACTGTGGATTATACATTCTGGCCTTATACTGTATATTAATAAATTTCACCGACCAAATATTTTGATACCTATATCTTATGCCACGTAAACACGATCGGAATCTTCTTTGGATGGTTTTTATGACGGAATTCCGCTCAAGCTTGGCTTGCATACACACGGTCACACAAAAGTTCTCTGAACTTTCGACCGTCAAGAACGCGTTGATGTACAACATGTACAGCGGATCTAGAAAAGGGAAGTCCGATACGAAGCCACCCTTTGGGCTCCTTCTGCTAATCATGTTTATCTCGTGTTAGTAGAAGTTTGGTGAGAGATGATTCGCGCTTTTCAGCCTTGTGCTTTTCCGATCGTTACTGCTCTTCAGTTTGTGATTGTGGGTTCGTATCTGTTCTTCAGTGCGTGTAGTCAGTTCGCATATGGGTTTCACTGCATATTATTATAGTATGTATTTGTTTTCTCAGTGCGTTCTTGTCCACTCGTTTCTGATTTTCAGCTCGCTCTTCTCAGACCTTTCTGTTTTTCAGTGCTTTCTGTTAGTTCTGACCAGCCGACCGTTTTGAAGCCATGTTGTGGTTACGTACTCGTCGTACAGTTCGTGCTATGCGGGGGCTTGGTGTTGGGGTTCTTGCTTTGACCCAAGCCCAGTTCATGGACAAAGAATTGGTTGCTCCAGCGTGACCAATTCTGTCATATGCCTTTGTTGCGGGAGATTCAGGAGAATAATCCTAATGATTTCATGAATTTTCCCAGATGACGGACCCCGTTTTTCACCATCTGTTGGCTTTGCTGTCCCCTTATATTACGAAGCAGGACACCTGCATGCGGCAAGCCATCACTCCTAAACAGAGGCTAGTTGCCACGTTGCGGTACTTGACGACAGGGAGAAGTCTGCAGGACCTCAAGTTCTCACAGTAAAAATCTCTCCTGCGCTCAGGTGTCCATGAACTAGACATGTGGTGCAACCACCTAAAAGGGTAATGCCTAACATCTTGCGGCCCTCCTTTGAACAATGGGTATTCAAGCTAGAAAAAAAACCCTCCTTCTTTTCTGTTTTTTTGGACCTCAAGTTCTCGACAGGCATCTCCCCCAGGCTCTGGGCATCATTATTCCAGAGACCTGTCCTGCCATCATTCAGGTCCTGCAGAAGGACTATATTAGGGTAAGTTTTCTCCTTTAACATCACATTCTATGTATTTAATGTTTGCTAATGGATTGTTTTTGTTTCATTATTCCTTAATTAACGCGTCTGGGAGGGACGTGCTGACGTCACCACGTTGCCATAGTGAGGACGGGAGAGTGTCTGAATTGCCGGCCGGCTCCGTTTTTACTTTCGCTTTTAACCTTTCAAGTTCGTGTAAGTGCTACTTTAATTTTAATAAACCTAGTATTATACAGTATTATGCTATTGGCTCCTTTTCTATCATATGTGCACCTGAGCCTGGATCCTACTGTGGCAGGACGTATCCTTACCGTTCCCCATAGGAGCTCGTTTGAGATTCGATACATCTGTTTATCCCATTTAGAGATCTGGTAAGCAGGATCTCCTGAAGGTTTGCTGCTGCTTTCCAACTGGTGTTTTTTCCATGCATGGTGATTAATCTCTGGCTTGATTTACCCCGCTCACTTGGTTTTTCTATCTGACTGTACACACGGGACGAGCGTGTTTATCCTGCCTCCCCTGGACTGATCATCTCAAGGCCCAGACTGGGTTTAAGCCACTTGCCCCGATTTGGCTTACTTCTGGTAAGCACATTACCGTACTAAGGGTTCCAGATTTGTGTCCTTTTCATCACACATTTACTCTGGAGGAATATCACGTCACTCATTTATGACAAGATCTATTCTTATTTTATAAGGGACTTTTTTTGCACATGGGACTATACTTCACAGTGCTGCTTTTCACTATAATTTTTGTTTTTAGCGCGGTTTCTTTGTAAGCTTTTAATGCTCCTTTTTTGTCCTTCATGCATATTTGCCTTCACTAACCTCCCCAGCATGCTATCCTGGTCCCATACACACCTAGCCTAGTCACTTAACAATGTATTTTGTCACATCCATACTAGTGGTTTACCCTAAATACCCCCTAAAATGTGTACAAATGTTATTGTTGTCCTTAAATTCAGGCAGAGTGCCAGAGGCTTTTTTTTTGGGTCCCAAACTCATCTAGAACCCCCCTCCCTAAAATTTTTACAATAGGCCATCAGAGGGGTTGAGGAATCTGATAAGTGTACCTTATCTTTTTGTCTTTAAATACTCCTTCAAATAAATGTTATACTGATGTTGGCCAAGAATGTTTGTGTCTAATCTGCTAGCAATGTTATGTGCAAAAGTAGTCATTTTATTTTTCTGGTTTGACTCCACAGTTTCCTTCAATGCCACAGGAATGGCAGACTTCGGTGGGACTTTCCCAACTGCGGAGGGGCAATCGATGGGAAACACGTCCACATCATCCCACCACCCCACTCAGGGTCATACTATTTTAACTATAAAGAGTTTCATAGTATCGTGTTGATGGCGGTGGTGTCGGTGACGTATGAGTTTTTATATGTGGACGTGGGGAAGAATAGCCGGATGGTGGCTTGGGATTGCCACCTCCGGAAGAGAACGTGGAAGGACTCCCATTTGTGTTTGTCGCAGATGAAGCATTTGGTCTGGGTGAATATCTGATGAGCCATTCCCCCACAGGACCCTCACCCTGGAGAAGAGGGTTTTTAATTACCGGCTGGCCAGAGCCAGAAGAGTGGTGGAGAATGCGTTTGGTATAATGGCCAGCTGGTTCCGCCTATTCCTTACGGCAATAAACATGGCGGAGTATAAACTGAGTCACATAGTGCTTAGCGTGCTGTATTCTCCATAATTATTTAAGGAGAAATGCTCCAAATTATGTGGCCTCAGTTGGGCCTGAGGCCTCAATTCAGGACATAAATACAATGTTGGCCCTGGAAGCTGGTCGTCCTGGCTTGCCCTCCCAAAGTGCCCGTGATGTGTGGCAAAAATACCTGGACTATTTTACGGGTAGGGGGGCCATTGCTATGCCAGCAAAATTTTGATTCTTTTATAAAATAAAAAATTATTTTGATCTGAAATCATCTTGAATTTGATTTACTGCTTGTGTTTCTTTTAGCTGTCTCTTAGTAGTGTAGTCTTGTAGTGCCAAGTGGATTTTGCTTTATTAAATAACTCCCATTGTCACTGTAAACACCAACTTAATACAAAAACTGGTATTGAGCATTGAAAGAAGAAGCCACACATTGTTGAGTATAAAAACTTTTACTCCGTGCACATTCACAAAACATTTTTCCATCAAAAATACATCATTGTTTAATTAAGTTTGACATTTTTAGTTTTATATTTTGCAATAACAGCCATGTTTCAAACCATAACATACACAACTCTGGAACTTACAAAGTTCAACGTACAAAAAGTCAAGGCAATATCAGACATAGTATGTCAAAATTGTGTTGATATTGCCTTCAACAGATGGGGTGATGTAACCCCTATAAAAGCCAAATTTTGAAGATGCACAAAAATTGGGATTCAAAATGGGGATTTCCCTCCTGATCCCATGCCTAATGTCAACATGTGCTAGCTCCCATCATGGGGGAACAAAGAACATGTTTTGGGGGTGCAACCCCTTGCTCTCACCTACTTGAGTTGCGAGGAAGAGGGTGCACACAAAACGCGTACATTGATATCCCATGATGGCAGATGGCACATGTTGACACACTGTGTGCATCTTCAAAATTTGGCTTTTAAAATGTATTAAAACTTTAGGAAATTTCTCCCAAAAATTATAAAATGGTGTCATTTTGTTGTTATTTAGATTCTCCCTAATACATCAATCATGTTCTTCAGTTTTTGTTCAACATCATTGGTTTTTTGCTTGATGATGTCTCAATCCCGACTACACACCATTATGTCCTGGATTAGCATTTGTGCACTTTCATTTGTGAAATGCGAATCTTCTTCCACAACATGCACATCACCTACAATAAAAAAAACATGTATTATAAATATGCAGGCATACATCTATTACCTGAAGCTGTGGTCTCAGACACTCATCTGTTGTGGTCACTATTTCAACCACCTCTCCTTCCTCCACATCCTCTGGTTGTGTGCTGAGTTCCCCTTCTTTAGTAGGTGGGGGGTCCCTGGTGTCCTCAGATGTCCCGAGTCTTTTCTCCCCTATGAGAATTTAAAAAAAAAGGTATACTTAGCACACAGATATTTGAGGCCAGAAATAGGAATATGAAACATTGCTTGGAAGTGTTGTACAATTGTCTGTTTTGGCAGAGTTCCAAGCTGAAGACATTTTTTTCCCTTTCTAAAGCTGGAATACTTACCTTTTTTGGACAATATTCACACATGGAGATGCGCCTAGTATCCACTGGAGCACCTGTGTGGGACACCCTAAAATGTTTGTTCTGGTGTCCCACACTATTGCTCCTGCGTCCAGATGTGTAAACAGCTGCTGAGTGTCCTCTCCTTACATTACACTGAATCAAGTTTGTATTTCATTCTAGTTACAAACACATCTAGACAACAATGTAATAAACTTATTTTAATACAAATAGGCATGACCAAATGTAGTTTACCTGCATTTGCAAAAAACAATGTATTATTAGTGGGTGAATGAACGATGTTTACTATGACCGATTACTGTACCCACGAGCCTGAAAGTTGCCATTTTAAACTGTACAACAGTAAACAAAAGCACATGGAGCAGCATGCAAGTAATAATAATAATAATAATAATAATAATAATAGGAACACAGGACAACTACTTTTTAGAAGCAGTTTCTTGATCCTTCTGTACTGATCCTGCTCTCTCAATTTCAGGTCTGACCATCATTTCCTCAGTTGCTCCTTGGATCGCCGAACCCCAAAATTCCTGTGCAGACTACTCACAACTTTAGACATGATCTTGGCCTTTCTCACATTTGGGTTTGGGTAAGGTCCATGCTTCCCATCATAGTCGGCCCTCTTCAAAATGTCCACTATCTCCACCATCTCTACAAAGGCCATATTTGAGGCCTTAAATCTCGGGATTGGGATGTTTCTGGCTCTGGGCTTTCCTCGTCGTTACTGGAATTACGCACCTGCTGTGTCTCCGCCATGTCCTCTCCCACTGCGCCGAAAGAGAAGGGGCGGGGAATATTCTAGAAAGACCATCTGGGGCGGCGGTGCGTGTGGATTTTCACGCATGCACAGTGTATATAAAGCATAACGCGCATGAGTCGGACGTACGATCTGTGAGTGGAGGAAGTGCCGATCGTTAGTACGAAGGTATCATTTTAACTTGGGGCATCAGTGGCCTATACTGCTTCTAGATTGAAGCCTATATTGTGATAAGATTATGAGAGCTTAGCCTGACATTAGGGTTTTTCTCTTGTTTTTTATCTTGCAGAAATAATTAATCTGTTCCAAAAGCCAGAGTTTATGAGCCAGTTTATGGATAGGTACAGGGAGATGCCCAGTTTGTGGCAAGTCAACCATAATTTATACTATAACAGACCAGCTAGGAAGGCAGCGCTGGAGAAACTGCTGGAGTTTGTGAAGACGGAAGCCCCCAACGCAGACATCGATTTTTTGGACAGGAAAATTGGTAGCTTGAGGAGCACATACAAGAAGGAGCCTAATAAGGTCCTGGCATCCCAGAGGTCATGAGCAGCAGCAGAGGACGTGTATGTACCCAGTCTGTGGTACTACAACAAAATGCATTTTCTGGAAGACCAGACTGAAGTGAGGGCATCACTTTCCACACTTCCTTCCACCCCAGCTGAGGCTTCCGAGGACCAACCTTGGCCTTCCAGCCAGGAGGAAGTGGAGGAGCCAAGCTTGAGGCAGGTATAGTATTTTTCTACATATTTCTTGTCCTAAAATTAATGATGTTAACTAGATGTTATTATTGCTAAGAAATTAATGATTGAACAAAAAGTGTTTTACATATCAATAGACAGTAGTGGCCAAAAATGATTGGGACAAGAATGGGAAATGCTGGGGTCAGTCTTTTCTATTTATTAACAATCAATTTGCAACAGTCATGAGCTGAAAATTGTGTGTGATTGATGAAGAAAAAACGAAAACTATGTCCCTTTTTTATACACAGGAAAGCCTCAGCCAGGATAAGTGTCTGGAATGTGGCAACCAGGAGGTGGCAGGGGAAGTGGCAACCAGGAAGTGGCAGGGGGAAGTGGCAGTCAGGAGGTGGCCGGGCCCAGTGGACTGACCCAATCCCGGGTCCCTCCCCTCTGCCTTCCACCCAAAAGGCCCAGAAAGAGGAGGAACATGGAAGAGGCAGCACTTCATGCTCATGCGATCCTGAGAGACCCCCCCCCAGCGTTTAAGAGGGCTATGGCTGCATAGTAGCAGCGAAAATGCAGGAAATGGAGAAGGGACAACGCCTCTTATGTGAGAACATCATTTTACAGACCCTAAATAAGGTGTTGAGTGGACAAATGACAGAAAATACACACCTTTCTGAGTTTGTACATCCTGTTCCTCCTTCTCCTCCTCCTCCACCTCCTCCACCTCCTGCCACAACTCGACAAACAAAACCAGGGAAGTGTGGAAGGAAGAGAAGAAAGTGTCTGGTCTGACAGAAGACACAGGCTGTTGTAGTATCACAGCCTGGGGACATATATGTCATCTGCTGCTGTTCCTGATCTCTTGGAGTCCAGGACCAGATTGTGCTTCCTATTGTATGGACTCCTCAGGCTACCAATATTCATTTTCAAATAGTTGATGTCTGCCCTGGGGTACAAAGGCTTCTCGAATCTCTGCAGTTTCTCCAGCGTTGCCTTCCCTCTTTCTTTTGTTATGACCCAGAATAAATGGTAATTTTGTTTTCAACAAATACTTGGCTATGTGTTTTCATTAAAAAAAGGCAGTTTGTTTGTGAGTAGGCAAGTACATTTCAAAAATACAATGTCAAATTAACAAGGGACACAAACCTCCTTGAGGTTAAAAAAATACAAGATAATAATGGTGTTGTGGTAACTTGACACGCAAAAAATTTTTTAAAAATTATGGAGATCACTAGAAAATAATTTTAAAATAATCAAAAAAAGGAGATCTTGATTTAAATAAAAAAAGGAAAAAAAATCACTAAAAAATATAATTCTAAACATTATTATAGAGATCTGGCTTTAAAAACTAAAAATATTATTAACCACTTGCCGCCCGCCCTATTACAAAATGACGGCGGCAAAGTGTTTTGATATTCCTGACCGGACGTCATATGACGTGATCAGGATATCGAGCCGCTGTGCGCCCCCGGTCAGTCTGACAGCCCCGCATCACCAATCTAGGTAAATAGTCTCTGACGGAGACTCTTTACCACGTGATCAGCCATGTCCAATCATGGCTGATCACGATGTAAATAGGAAAAGTTAGTGATCGACTTTTCCTCACTCGCGTCTGACAGACGTGAGTAGAGGAGAGCCGATCGGCTGCTCTCCTGACAGGGGGGGGTCTGTGCTGATTACTTATCAGCACAGCCCCCCCTCGGATCTCACCCAGGACCACCGGGGAAGCTGCCAGGACCACCAGGATGGCCACCACACTGGACCACCAGGTATGCCCCCTAGACCCCCAGGGAAATACCAATCTGTGCCCAGGCAGCTGCCAATCTGTGCCCAGGCAGCTGCCAATCTGTGCCCGCTAAAATGCCTACCACTGTCAGTGATGCCTATCAGTGCCTCATATCAGTGCCGCGTATCAGTGCCCATCAGTGCCACGTATCAGTGCCCATCAGTGCCCAGCAGTGCCGCCTATCAGTGCCCAGCAGTGCCGCCTATCAGTGCCACCCTATCAGTGCCCAGCAGTGCCGCCTTTCAGTGCCCATCAGTGTCACCTATCAGTGCCAACCAGTGCCACCCATGAGTGCCCATCAGTGCCGCCTATCAATGCCCATCAGTGCTGCATATCAGTGCCGCCTACCAGTGCCCATCAGTGTTGCATATCAGCACCCATCTTCAGTGCCCGTCAGTGCCCGCTCATTGGTGCCACCTCATAGGTGCCGCCGTATCAGTGCCTGTCAGTGCCGTCTTATCAGTGCCCATCAGTGAAAGAGAAAACTTACTTATTTACAAATTTTTTTAACAGAAACAAAAGCAAAACTTTTATTTTTTTCAAAATTGTTGGTCTTTTTTTATTTGTTTAGCAAAAAATAAAAACCACAGAGGTGATCAAATGCCACCAAAAGAAAGCTCTATTTGTGGGAACGAATTGATAAAAATTTAGTTTAGGTACAGTGTAGCATGACCGCGCAATTGTCATTCAAACTGCGACAGCACTGAAAGGTGAAAATTGGTCTGGGCAGGAAGGTGTCTAAGTGCCCTGTATTGAAGTGGTTAAGGACATCACAAGAAATAATAAAGAAATACGTTTGTCAGAACTCTGTGTGAATATCAGCAGCAAAACAACTTCATTCTTCTAGCATTATAAAGAACAAAAGAATGCGCTGCATTAAAACATCCAAAACAGCGGGACAAATGTGCTATCTCCATTACGAACGCTAGTTTTACCAGACCGAGCGCTTCCGTCCTTGATTCTGAGCATGCATGTTTTTTTTGCGCGTCAAAATTGCATACAGACGAACGGAATTTCCGATAGGAACTTTTTCTGACGGCAAAATAGAGAACCTGCTCTCAATCTTTTGCTGGTGGGAATTCCGCCAGCAAAAGTACAATGGAGCATACGCACGATCGGAATTTCAGACCAAAAGCTCACATCAGACTTTTGCTGGAGGAATTTCCGATCGTGTGTATGGGGCATTACAGTATATGGTGTAATGACTTGTTAACCTTAATCTTAAAGGATCAATCTCCAAAGAATGAAAAAAATAAGATACATTTTATTTGCCAACTAATGTGTATAACCATTCCGTTTTACCGATGGAATTGTTTATTATTAAAACAGTGTTAGGTAGATAACAGAATTTTTTTAGATAGTACACTTTAAATTAAATAATAAAGTAAGAACTCTATAAAATATATTTTTCATGAGAAATTAGTTATATCATGACTCCTTAAAAATACAAGCAACTTTATTTATTAAATATACTTGTATACTGATGCTACTCAGCAATATCATTATTTATATTTAGGCTCCATGCACACTGGGCTTAAAAAAACTCCAGTTCCCCTGGCAGAAAAAAAAACGCTCATAGAGCGTTTTTTGTACAGAGTTTAGGTGCGTTTAGTGCCGTATCGCAAAAAATGGCCTGGTCAGGAAGTGGGTAAATCCTTTTGGGGCTGAAGTGGTTAAATCCCACAAGTGATATAATTTGCATAGATAATAATTTTTTCTAGTGCTCCAGTTTCCTTATACAATCTAAAAACATACAAAGGTTCATTAGCTTCTGCACCAGCCCTTGAGTGTATCGAATTGAGTAGATATGTCTTGCATAATATATCAGTGCTTTTTTACTATACATATGGTAAGTTGATAAAATAAGCTCAAAAGTCAATAAAGGAGACATATGCAGGGTTGCTAACTGTCAGTAGAGTTGGGCGAACATCACCTGTTCGCCCGTTTGTTAAATACCTGAATTTGCGCACTGCACGGTGCATTCTAAGCCCTGATTGGGCAAAACGTTGCCCAATCAGGGAGCAGTGAATAGATGGTTATTAGGAGCAGGCCAGGAAGCCGGCCGCGGCATCCTTAACAACCGATGAGTCATCAGATGTCAATGGATTTCCATGCTGACATCTAGATTAAAAAGAAAAACCGGTTGCCGGCAATAAAAAAGTGAAAAATAAAACAGTGTGGGGTCCCCCCAAAATAGACCCTTATCTCAGCATGCAGCCCCACCCCAAAGCACCTTGTCTCCATGTTGATGGAGATAAGGGCCTCATCCCCACAACCCTGAGCTGTGGTTGTGGGGGTCTGCAGGCAGGGAGCTTATCAGAATCTGGAAGCCACTCTTAAAAGGTGGCCCCCAGATCCCGCCCCCCTATGTGAATGAGTAGGGGTACCTAATACCCCTACCTATTCACCCAAAAAGTGTCAAAAAGTAATAGAAACACAGAGACAATTTTTGACAATTCCTTTGAAAAAAAATAAACAACAGAATCCCCCGATATAGATCCATCGTCAATCACAACGCTGCCACCACTGCCGGATCCGGAAAAACAAATTGCTCTGTGGTCAACTAAGGCAAACCGGAGAATGCCTGGCTTCCCATTTAACAGTTCTTATGTAGGTAAGTGGCAGAGCCACCTGGCGACGTCACCAGGTGACAAAGTCCCCTTGTGATGTCACCGACTGGTGTACGCTGGGTCAGTGACATCACAAGGGGGGGTGCCACCAGGTGAGATCGTCAGGTGGCCCCCCTGCCCTTACCTATATAGGAACTGTCAAATGGCAATCCAGACATTCGGCAGTGTTTGCCTTAGTTGAGCAATTTTTATTTTTATTTTTGGGTCTGACGGTGTGGCTGGAGTTGTGATTGACAATGGATTTACATCAGGGGATACTGGATTTTTTATTTTTTAAGGAATTGTCAAAAACTGTCCCTGTGTTTTTATTACTTTTTTGACACTTTTTTGGTGAATGGGTAGATACCCCATACTCAATCAAATGGAGAGACTGGGATCTGGGGGCCCCCTTGTTAAAGTTGCTTCCAGATTCTGATAAGCCCTCTGCCTGCAGACCCCCACAACCACAGCCAGGGTAGTGAGGATGAGGCCCTTGTCCCCATCAACATGGGGACAAGGTGCTTTTGGGGTGGGGGATGCAGATCCCTTCCTGCACCAAAGCATTCAACCCCCCAATGTTGAGGGCATGTGGCCTGGTATGGTTCAGGAGGGGGGCCCTCACTTGTCCACTCCCTTTTCTGGCCTGCCAGGCTGCATGCTCGGATAAGGGTCTGGTATGGATTTTGGGATGGCCCACATGCTGTTTTTTTTTTTTACATTTTTCTATTGTCGGCAATTTAAATGTCATTTCATTCTTTTTTTTTTTTTTTTAAGAAATTACATTTTTGTTGCAAAATATAGCAAACATCTACATGCTACAGTTGTGCCACTTTACGGGCAGACTAAGCGGACCCCCCAGCCACTATATTTAAAGGATTTTTTCTTTTTTATTGTTGCACTTTAAGCATCATTAAAATCACTGCTCCTGTAATAATTATCGTTAAAAAAAAATTGCAGTACCTAGGTCCCATACCATTTTTATGTCCAATTACTTGCATATAAGATTTTAAAATGGGTACTTTTGATTTTTCAAGTTCAGGTCCCATAGACTTTAATAGGTTTTACCTATCAGGTCAGTTCAGAACTTTTTCTCTGTCCTGGAGTTCTGGTGCAAACCAAACAGGGGGGTGTTCGGCCCATCTCTAAGACCCCTTTCACACTTCGCATTTTCCAGGCGCTTTTGGGCTAAAAATAGCGCATGTAAAGCGCCTGAAAATGCCTCCCCTACAGCCCCAGTGTGAGAGCACGAGTGCTTTCACACTGGGGGGGTGCACTTGCAGGACATTAAAAAAAGTCCTGCAAGCAGCATCCTTCGGGCAGTGGAGGTGCGGTGCATACTCCGCTCCTGCCATTGAAAGCAATGGGCACCACTGCCGAAGCGCCTGCAAAGCACTTCAGCAGCGGCACTTTGCGGGCGCTTTTAACCTTTTATTCGGCCGCTAGCAGGAGTTATAACAGCGGTAAAGCACTGCTAAAATTAGCGGCGCTTTACTGCTAATGCCCCCCGTCGCAGTGCGAAAATTGCCTTACTGTCAGTAAATTCCTCTGCAGCAGAAATTCATGGACAGATGTAAAAATCATGAATTTTACAAACTGCCCTTGAATTTCATGACAGTTGGCAACCCTGGACACATAAACCACAAAGACCAACTCCACCCAAAATGTAATTCCTTAAATAGAGCATGATAAAGTCCATTTGAAGGATGTTGCTACTGTCTGGGACCCCAGCAAGGAGATATGCCCCACCTCCATTATAGTTATGGCTTTTTATTTAAACTACTGTTATCAGCAACCTAAATTTATTTACAGGGCATAAAATACAGTATCAGTTTTCTTTGAATTATTATGTGAGCAGCCTTTGGGCTGGAATCCCAAATGAGGTCCTTCAGATTTTGGAGACCCAATATTGCTGGACATGATGTTCATTCCCTAGTCTTATTCTGGAAAAATAAAACATATTTTTGGCCCCCGAAAATGGCAAGCTGACAGTTGAGGTCTCCATTTCACTAATAACTGAGGCTACAATATAAAAGTTGTAAGTTATGCAAAAGTATATACAATATATATATATATATATATATATATATATATATATATATAGATAGATAGATCTATCTATATATATATATATAGAGAGAGAGAGAGAGAGAGAGAGAGAGAGAGAGAGAGAGAGACTCCTTTCCAGCTGCTGGCAACAGGAGGTGAAGTGGGAAGCCTCTACTGTCGTATTACAGTCATGCTGGTAATATGGACTTGTCTCAGTAGGGCTAACATACAACAGGAAAGACTGGACAGAATCAACAATGCCAACTGCATCCAAATGCTTTTTTATAAAAAAAAATGTAGTTTAAAGGGTATGCTCTGGAATCAGAATGGTAAAGAAGAAATATGATTTGAATTATATGCAAAGGTTTACTCACTTATGGACCACCCCACATACATATACTGCAGCAGGACGGCCTTTAGCACAAAATCACGTACCTGTATGTGATTTTTTGTTCCGGGTCTGGGGCGCATGCGCTGTCTGCGACCCACTCCAGCTGTGATTGGACACAGCGGGAGCCAATCAGCTGGTCTTGCGGACCCCATGTCCACTGACACCCGCCGATCATTCCCGAGTCAGACAGAACAGCTGTCTGTGTATAAAAACAAGGCAGATCGCCGTTCTGTGACTGGAGAAGACAGAGATCTTATGTTTTTGCTAAGCAGGAACACGGATCTCTGTCTTCTTACAGTACAAGCACCCCCCTCCCATAGTTAGAAAGCACTCCCAGGGATCATGTTTAACCCTTTCATTGCCCCTGATGTTAACCCCTTCCCTGCCAGTGTCATTAGTGCAGTTACAGTGCATATTATTTAGCACTGATCACTCTATTAGTGTCACTGGTCCCCAAAAAAGTGTCACTTAGGCTCTGTTTCCACTACTGCAAGTTGTTGGGTGACTTGACACATGTGAAGTAGCATGACAAGTCAAAACCCATGTATTTCAATCGTCCCCGTTCTAATTGGTGCGACTCAAAAAAAGGTTTTTGCACTACTTTGTTCCGACTTCGGTGCAACTTGTTCTCTCATGGTTTTCACCAGTCGCATGACATCGCATCAAAAATCGCATAGCAAAGTCGCAGTGTAAATTGCGCGACTTTGGGGACGCAATAGTGGAAACAAAGCCTTAGTGTCCGATTTATCTGCCGCAATGTTGCAGTCCTGCTATAAGTTGCTGATCACCGCCATTACTAGTAAAAAAAAAAAAAAACAATAAAAATTCCATAAATATTTCCCATAGCTTGTAGACGCTATAACGTACACCAATGAGTATACGCTTATTGGGATTTTTTTGTAGCAGTTACATATTGGCCATGTTTTATAGCGAGACGTAAAAAATGTTTTGGTTTTTTTTTCAAAATTGTCGGTCTTTTTTTGTTTATAGCGCTAAAAATAAAAACCGCAGAGGTGGACAAATACCACAAAAAGAAAGCTCTATTTGTGGGAAAAAAAGGACATACATTTTATTTGGGTACAGCATCGCACAACCACGCAATTGTCAGTTAAAGTATCGCAAAAAATGGCCTGGTCATGAAGGGGGTAAACCTTCCAGAGCTGAAGTGGTTAAACAAAATTCTGAAGAGATGCATTTATCAAAATAAACAAATCACTCAGATAGGACAGATAAAGCCCTTAAATCAACTTGATTAAGATTAGTCTATTATACTAATGCAGACACTGAGAACTTAATCAGCAGGTTAAGTTAAATATGTCTTGGTGAACACAGATCTATCATTAGTAAAAATAATTAATCAAAGTAAAATGTATAAATAGATTTTTTTTTTTTTGCTACCAGAATTTTGTCATTTTAAAGGGCTAAACAACAGGTGATGCTATTGAGCAGTTTAATTTTTGGGTGGCCACTGGATACCAGTCATCTCATTTACAGTACATTGTTTTAATTGTATTGCAGATAGTATGATAGCATAAAAGGTAGCTATTAAAATGTTTTACTCGGACAAGTACATTGTTTTTTCTGCTTAGATTATGTGTACTCTATTTTGTTTTAGGAATTATTTATCTGTTTAACAGTTTATTTGATTTGTCTTTGAGCTATGTTGCATTTTATTGAAATCTTGATCATTGCATGTATTGACATTTAGGATAATTTGATACTTTTGTTCTTGTCTTGATATTTTAAAATCTAATAGCTTTGAAGACATGCTGTATGCGGTGAATAGTATTTGGCTGTCTCATCTGTTTTAAATGTACACGAACCAAGCTATCTTTTAGTGTTAAAAAGTCTTTTTGTTTAAGAAAAACTGAAAAAACGTAAAGTGTGTTAAGCCAGCCTGGGTGCCTTGAGGTTTACTCAGGGGTGCCTTGGCACAGGGCCTAAAAAATGCCCCCAAACCATATACAAGGCAGTGGGTGGATGACACCCACCTTTCAGTTACACATAGCCACATGTTTTCATTGTACACCATTACAACTTTCTAGCTGCCAACCTCCTAATGACCAATGGCATCATCAGTTGATATGGAGGATGTCAGTTGCCTGCATATCATCCTTGCATATCCCCCCCCCCTTTGCCTCTCTCCATCAGCTTTGGGGTCTCATTAGCTAAGTGATGGAGAAAAACAGAAAGAAGAGAAAAATTTGAATGTACCAGTACCAGTCAGTCAGTACCAGTTTGCAAAAGTTTATTTGATTTAGAAGAATAAATCACCTTTAACGTTGGGTGTCCTACGTGTACTGACGTTGCTGCATTATGTAAAACTTTTAAAATAGTTTTTACATTTTATGGGTTGCCTCCAGATTATCCATAATTTTAAAGGGTGCCTTGACTGAAAAAAGGTTAAGAAACACTGTTAAGCCCAAGGCTGCTTTTAGAAACCACAGGGTCCCATACAGACAACCTGACACAGAGCCCCATACAGACAACTTGACAAGAGACCCATACAGACAATGCTTCAGTTATGAATACATAGAGTGAGTGATTGGTACAGATCATTCATTATGTTAATTCAGGAAAAGAAGGGGCTGGTAAAAATGTCATATTTACCTAACCCTTCCCCCACTCTCAATCTTGAAGGATCTTATTGTGTGCGTGCAGCTGCCTTTTGGAAGAAGAGGAGGGAAACCTGCAGCACTTGGGGGGTAGGGAGGGCATACAGGGGGGCCTGGGCAGCAAGGGGAAATGTATGGTGCACAGGGAGGGTGATCGGTGTGGTGGAGGGGGGGGGGATTACTGGAACAAATCTCCTGTAAGGCTCTCTCTGCAGCAGCTGAAAGCCAACAGGAGGTAGAGGAGGAAAAGACAGCTTTCAGCTGCTGCAGAGAGAGCCATACAGGGGATCAGTTCCAGTAAGTGCCCCCCCTGCAGCACCGATCACCCTACCTGCCCACATCCAATTCACTCTGCTGCCTGGGCCCCCCTGCTGGCCCAGGCCCCGTACAGCAGGACTGGTGGTACCCCCTTATCTACGTCCCTGGTTAAGCCATCCATTTAAACAGATTCCATTCCGTAGTTTTTATATTGAAGACTTGATAGTGAAAGGAAATATATAGACCCTGTTCAAACCAAATGCACTGTAATGTATACATTGTATCATAGAGGAACATACTGCAGGCAACATAAACATTGTTTTCAATTATGCCTGTTTATACAGAGAGATTTGACATTAAAAAATGTATTCATGTTTTTGATACCCCAACCCACTATATTAAAAGATCACTTTAATATCAATTGATGTAAATAAACACCTGTTTTACCTGCATTTGCATTGCATTTTGCTTCCATTGAATGGTGACAAGTCTTGCCCGACAAAATGCACAAAAAACATTTAAAGTGCTGAGCATCAAATAGACAATAAAATGTATGATAGCATGCCTGCCAAGGCATGATTGTAGCCTTGCACAGTTGCTATGGGCATCAAACCTTGTGTGTAATTTATATTCCTAAAAAGCCCTGTTTGCAGACTGTTAAAGATGTAGATAAGACCTTTTACCACTATGGTAATTTTTACACAATTGTAATTAGTCATGCTATGTAACACAATTGGATAGCCAAAAGGAGTAATGTTTTATGCCAAATAATATA
The DNA here is from genome assembly GCF_042186555.1 of Aquarana catesbeiana. Lineage (NCBI taxonomy): Eukaryota > Metazoa > Chordata > Amphibia > Anura > Ranidae > Aquarana > Aquarana catesbeiana. The sequence continues at coordinate 432,183,340 of NC_133328.1, forward strand.
CTTACACACATTTATGTTATACACACACCAAAATACAGAAATCAATACCACTGCATATCTGATATCTGTGTAAATCATATGTTTTAATATAAAAAGCTGCTTTATGATCAAATGCTGCCATCTGCTGTTCAAACCAGTACTTGCAGTTTTAAAAGATTTAATAGCCAGCCTGACTAATGTTATTGCTGCTTTTGTGAAACTTTGAACATAAAAGATAATGGTAAAAACATTTAAAGCACTGCAATCATTTTTGCTTACAAAGGTTAAATGTTAAATGCTATTCAGATTTTCATCCACATCAGGTAGTACATATGAAGCAGAAGTTTGCAAAACTTTGATGCTCTGTACATGTAAAATATTCTACAACACATTCATTTTGAGGTGACCTTAGGCCAACTTTTCATGCTCTAAACCATATCAGCCTACAAGAAGCCAATGTCGAGGCAGTCTCACCAAATAAGCATATGTGCTCCAGTGTCGGAGTACATAATGAGCAGGTGTGCGCAGGGGGTGTGTCAGGTCACACTCTAATCACTGTGTGCGGTGCCGATTCCCGCTACTGCCTGGGCTTCCCCATTTGTTGGTCTTCCTCACCCCGAAGTGCTGCTGGCTTCCCCCCTCTCCTCCCGGCTGCTGCGGGGGATTTTTCAGGATGGAGAGCAGGGAAAGGGGCTAGTAAATATGTAATTTACTGGCCTCTTCCTTTTCTAAATGAACACAGTAAACACACTTGCTCAATGTGTTAATTCATAACTGAAGCATAGTAAGCTGTTTGCCATGCTTCAGTTTGTAAATGAACAGGAAGCCACTCAGCACAGAGAACTTCCCATTTATTTAAGGTCCAGTGCAACTGAGGCCGCAGAGAAAGACATGTGTGCTTGAGCTTGGGGGTACACACCCTAATGCAATAGGCTGTGCTCACCTATGATAATACGCTTAAGACAACATCATTACACTCCTTTACAATATTGTTATTTTTATTTTTCAGTGTATTTACAGGGAAAACACTAAACCATTATCCTCAGTTCCTTCCACTGAAGGAGACTCTACAACGTGTAGAAACCAAAAAACTTTGGCAACAGATATTTTTCTGCTTGTGGCAGCTTATTGTACAGTCCAGTTACTGAAACAACCACAATGCTTTCCTCTATTTTAGCAGAACCAGAAATTTCTCTTGAAAAATATGACCTTCTCTTTTTGGAATATAATATGTTGGAAAAGCAATATTTACATTTGGTTTGATATCTCTGACTTTAAAGCAGGTTAAAATGGTTATAAATACTCTTAGATGACATAATCCATTACATCTTGATACTGCATAGACTATGTCTTGTTCCTTAGATCACATGCTGTATAATCAGGTGAATGCCATTACTCCCAGCAAATACTTATCAGATAACAAGCAGCAAGTGCAACATTGTATAATATAAAATAAAAAAATATATTTTATCATTTTCTAGGGTCAGATTGCTGACCTGCAGTAATGATACACAGTAGAGACATCTCATCACACTTCCACAATCTCTTTAAAAAAGATTGCTTCTATTTCTTTGAAACCGTTTCTGCTTTGCAAGAAAAGTTTCTGATATATTTTTTTTTTATTATTATTATAATTTTACTACAGGTACTTAATATAGCACTGTCAATTTACACAGTGCTTTACATATATTATACATTCGCATAAGTCCCTGCCCTCAAGGAGCTTACAATATAAGGTCCCTAACTCACATTCATATATACACATAATAGGGACAATTTAGACAGGAACCAATTAACCTACCAGCATGTCTTTTGGAGTGTGGGGGGAAACTGGAGTACCCAGATGAAATCTACGCATGCACAGGGAGAACATGCAAACTCTCGATAGGTAGTGTCGTGGTTGGGATTTGAACCAATGACCCCTGTGCTGCTAGATGAATGTGGTAACCACTTCCTCTTCTTTTCTCAAAAATTAGAGATCATTCTCTATGCCTCTAAGTTTGACATTTTCTTTGGTGTTCTGTGATGTTTTCCCAGCCTCAAAAAAAGCAAAAAGAAAAAAAAAATGCCACTGGCTGGTAATAATAAATATTGTTTTTTTTTTTCTATAAAAATAAGTATCTCTTTTTTTTCTGCATTGGCACCTCTGCCAGGTCTCCAAGTTTGGTAGTCTCCTAGGGAGGTCCACATTGCTTTGCTATGGTGTTGTTGCATCCTACTCTCAAGGGAATATGTCTTGGGATTCACCGGGAGAGCAATACGAGAACAGATATTCTGGTGCTTAAAGCGGAGTTCCACACAAAAATGGAACTTCTGCTTTTCAGAACCCTCCCCCCCTCCGGTGTCACATTTGGCACCTTTCAGGGGGGAGGGGGGTGCAGATACCTGTCTAAGACAGGTATTTGCACCCACTTCCGGCATAGACTCCCATGGGAGTCTATGCCTCTTCCCGTCCCCACCGCGCTGTCTCCTGGGAACACACAGCTCCCAGGAGAGAGCGGGGACCATTTGGGACGCGCAGCTCGACTCGCGCATGCGCAGTAGGGAACCGGGAAGTGAAGCCGCAACGCTTCACTTCCTGATTCCCTCACCTAGGATGGCGGCGGCAGCTGCCGAGAACTGGGCGGGTTCTCGGCGTCCCCTGCCGACATCGCTGGACCCTGGGACAGGTAAGTGGCCATGTATTAAAAGTCAGCAGCTGCAGTATTTGTAGCTGCTGGCTTTTAATTTTTTTTTTTTTTTGGCGGTGTGGGTGAACCCCTGCTTTAAAGTGGTTCTAAAACCTTAAGGTTTTTCACCTTAAGGCATTTTAACCACTTGCCGACCGGCTCACGCTGATATACGTCAGCAGAAGGGCACGTACAAGCATACTAATGTACCTGTACGTTGCCCTTTAAGAAGCGGCTTTTTTTTTCTTTTGAAAAGCCAGTGGAGTGCAAAACACACCCAAAAACTTCCACCCGGTGCCAAAAAAAGTGCACACACATAAAGAGTGACACACAAAAACGTGCAACAGGTGTTACACTGGTCCTCCACTAGGGAAGGACCTTACCCTGATCCCCCTGGGCGTTAGGCTCCAGACGGGGACTGAGGTACTTTACATGGCGCCATCTGACGAAACCTGATGGACCCCCGTTCTCTGGAAGGTCTGCCGAAACAGACCCACCCAAGTACTTGGTGGGACTCCCCCGAAGCGAGACCCATGAGAGAGGGTGAACCAAGCCAGAAGGCCTATGTCCACCTCCTCCCAAGACTTTCAGAGTAGGCCCGAGGACTCACACCCTACTCATCACACTATGACAAAACCAAACAAAAAAATACAAAAAAGTGACGCACACAGGGGTAAATAAAAAGAAAGTGGGGAGAAGGAAGATGAGGAGAAGTGAAAGTGGCCATTGTGCAATACAATGACCGGCCCTTCGGCCAGGAATAAAAATTTCCCTTGGTCCTAGCCAAAAGGTTTGGCCCTAGAGGCAGGTGCAAAAAACATGTGTTGTGGTGAAGTGACCTTGGTGCCATAAATCAAGTGCCTGAAAACTGTGACTGTACGGCACCCCTGAACTGCCACTTCAGGGGCACATTCACCACTGGCTTTTCGTACAACTCTGACCAACAACCAAAACCATCAGAGCCCCCACTCCACACAGGAAGGACTGAAGTTTTGGGAGCTCAGGGAGAGCCCTTTACCATCAGGCTCAACCTTCACTCCCATCCCTCCCTCCTAATTACACTCAAGAGATACTAACCACTCCCCCCCGCGAAGGAGGAGCCGGTGTTCTCCCGAGAAACTGTACGGAGCTAGGACTGCTCCAATCCAGGCCAGAAGGCCAAGGACCCGACACTCTGGGTCAGACCCAGTGGTTCCCCATCCCCATCAGAAGGCTTCCCTTTCGGCTACAAACCGTTCCAGGTTACATTTACACCAGCAGGTTTTGCATAGCCTCCGCCATCCCTGATACCACCTCGCCGTAGATCAGGGACAGAAGCAAGCGCCACCTCCTGGCAACTGATAAGAACATATAGTACACTTGAGCTTAGCCAAAAGGCCGAGTAAATACACTAAAAACATAAAAAATAACAATATTGTCAAGGAGTGTGAACATGTTGTCTTAAGCGTATTATCATAGGTGAGCACAACCTATTGCATTAGGGTGTGCACCCCCAAGCTCAAGCACACATGTCTTTAAGACGCGGCTTGTGGGCGCACACGTGCCGCCGCGAGCTCTGGGGATACCCGCGATCGCCTCATGGAGAGGAAGAACGGGGAAATGCTTATGTAGCATTTCCCTGTTCTGCCGAGTGACAGGACACTGATCACCGCTCCCTGTAATCGGGAGCGGTGATCAGTGTCGTGTCACACATAGCCCCTGCAGTGGGAGCACCCCCTAGGACACACTTCACACCTCACTCACTAGGACACACTTAACCAGTGCAGCGCCCCTTGTGGTTAACCCTTTCACTGCCAGTCACATTTACACATTAATCAATGCATTTTTAATTACACTGATCGCTGTATAAATGTGAATGGTCCCAAAATAGCACCAAAAGTGTCCAATCTGTCCGCCATAATGTCGCAGTCACAATAAAAATCGCTGATCGCTGCCATTACTAGTAAAAAAATAATAAATTATAAAAATTGCATAAATCCTCTATTTTGTAGACGCTATAACCTATCAATATACGCTTATTGTGATTTTTTTACCAAAAATATGTAGAAGAATATATATCAGCCTAAACTTTGTTTTTTGTTTTTTTTGGATATTTACTATAGCAAAAAGTAAAAAATATTTTTTTTTCAAAGTTGTTGCTTTTTTTGTTTATAGCGCAAAAAATAAAACCCGCAGAGGTGATCAAATACCACCAAAAGAAAGCTCTATTTGTGGGAAAAAAAAGACGTCAATTTTGTTTGGGAGCCACGTTGCACTACCGCGCAATTTTCAGTTAAAGCGACACAGTGCCGAATCGCAAAAAGTGCCAGCCAAATGGTCCGGGGCTGAAGTGGTTAATAAAAACCTTCTGTGCTGCAAAATCCCCCCAGCCCCCCTTATTGTTACCTGAGCCTGATCTGATGCAGCAATGTGCACGAGACCAGCGGCCTGGGCAGATTGATCTGCTGTCAATCAAATGCTGTGCCGAGCGATTGGGGCCGAGCCATTCGCTCTGTCAATAGATGCAGACAGGGTGGCTCAGGAGCGAGCACTCACAGGTGCCCCCATGGAAAGCTGCTTTCCATGGGGGCACAGGAGGGGGGGTAGCCTGGAGCGCCAGCGGGGTAACCTAGAAGAAGAGGATTGGGGCTTCTCTGTGCAAAACCATTGCACAAAGCAGGTAAGTATATTATGTTATTTTAATAATAAAAAAAAATAATAATCTCGCTTTAATTTACTGCATGCTGCAGCAGAGGTCCTCTGGTTGTAAAGTGCACCTATATGCAAAAAGTAAAGACTTCTTATCTTAAAGGAATATCCATTAAAGCTAAATGTAGCTAAGCAGTTGTAGATACAATAAGTAGGTTAGCAGGAGAAACAAATGAAAGCTGAGGGGAACCCAGGGGTTTGACACTCCTGGAAGTGTAATTTTCCCAGTGGAATTCAGGAAAGGATTTCTCATGAACAGAGTGATGTTTTGCAGTGTGGGTGGCAGGAAAGACGGCTATTTACTCTATCTTTTACAGGTCTTACCTTACATTGGGCAATGAAAGGCAATATATTATTGATTAGTTATCAATAGAGGCCAGCCATATTTGTCCTTTACATTTGCATGATCCACTTCTTGCTCCTAGCAGTACAACACAACCACTGTGCTCAGCTTCTTTTCTCCCTTATTGCATTGGTCTGGGTCAAGAATAACCTGACAGAAAAAAACAGAACCTTTTATAAGATTAACTGAATTCAAATGTCAATAGGTAAGAACTCTTGTCAAAATTGCTTTCAGGTAAATGTTATAATAATAATTTTTGAAAATAATATTATTCTTGGTGAATGGTAATAAGTAAAATGTCTCAATCTATGTCAAGGAACTTATTCTTTATGTATAGCAAAATGTTTCTTGGAATTGACATTGCCAGTTGAATGCAAAATCATAAACATTTTGTAAAAATGCTATATATGAGGCATTTTATTGTTGGTATAGATAACAGAATACCCTCCAAAATTAAAAAAATTAAATGCTGTTTCTATTCTTTGTTTTCTAGCCCCATGTGAAGCAAATTCATTTTTTTGTCATAGTAATATGTGCATTAATAATACATTGGTCTGCAATGGAATTCAGAATTGTGTGTACCCTTGGGATGAAAACCACTGCAAAGGTAATATGAAGAAACTAAATGTATTGCACAAAGCAATTTACATATACTATATATGATTATTAATCATTCTCTTGTTTCAATTGTGATATATATTTTCAGAGATTGTGAGACATACCTTGGACTTTCAGACACGTTTTAATTAACAACATAGCTGTAGATTTATTTATTTTTTTCCATAAAGATTTATTTTTTCATGTAATAAGCTTTATTACATGCTAATATTATAACTGTAAATTATAGGTGTAAAGAAGACTAAAACAATATGGTCATTCCTGTCATTCATTTATGCTGCTAATGCAGGTACTCTAGTAGGTAACAAAATAATGCTTTAATAGTAAATTAGTATTTTGTTACTTAGTAGAGTATGTATTATTACAGTATGTACTTAGTACTTTTATTGTGCATCCCCCCTTCAACCCTCCCCCCCTCCCCATTGAGCTCTGGGTGTCAGCACAGTTTTATGTACATGATAATTAGGAGCAATCATTAAATATGAAAAATTAATTTCTTAATCTTTTTCAAACTTGTCGCTCTTCTTTTGTTTATAGCGCAAAAAATAAAAACTGCAGAGATGATCAAATACCACTAAAAGAAAGCTCTGTTTGTGGGGAAAAAAATGATAAAAATTTAATTTGGGTACAGTGTGGCATGACCACGCAATTGTCATTCAAAATGCGACAGCACTGAAAACTGAAAATTGGCCTGGGCAGGAAGGGGGTGAAAATGCCCTGTATTGAAGTGGTTAAGACAGTTTCACGTTTTTACACTAGTTCCTTTTTAAAAGACACTTAAAGTAGTTGTAAACCCCATTCATGAAATCTGACCCGTGCACATACTGTATATCTGTAGTGTTTACTTATCTCTCTCCAAAGCTCTAAGTCACGTGTCTTTCTGCTGCTCCATTCCTCTGTTATCAGTATGATAACTTTTGACAAGTTCTCTGACACAGGAGATAAAAACAGCTGGAAATTTGTGTCGGGGAGGGAGCTTAGAGATACATAAGCAGAGAGCTTGTCTACTCACAGTACAGCTCTACAAGTTTCTTTGTTCATCTGCCTATGTGGTGGTGGGGGGAGGGCGTGCCTTTCCTCCAATCAGCTCTCACACACAGTGTATGCCCAGACTCCCCTCCTACTGCTAAAACAGTAAGAAAAATTTGTAACATGATGTGCACTTTCTAAAAGAGTGTATAAAGCTGAAGACAGCAGAAATACATGTAAATGTATGTAGAGAGATTTGTTTCATCTCTGTGTATCATTCATCTGAGGCTGTTCACTTCACTGGGTATAGGAGAGGATTTACATACACTTTAATGTATTATAATTGATTGTATTTATATATATATATATATATATATATATATATATATATATATAAATAAATGTATTATAATGAGAAATTGATATATATTGATGTATATTAGATAAGTGAATGAGAAACATAGAAATACCACACTGAAAACATTTCCTTCCATTAATTGCTGGTAGAGTTTCATGGAATTCAAACTGTTGGAGTTTACCCTGTTGGACTTTACCCTTTTTGTGACATTTACATCGAATGGGCAACGGGTAATCTTGTAAAAACAATGGGCAACGGGTAATCTTGTAAAAACAACTCCCATCCACTGATACTCACTTTACCCGTACCCTCCCTCTAACCCATTACTCATTCGAAGCCAGTAGGGCAAACTCTGTGTGAACTCCATGTCATATGGTATCAGACTAATTTACATGCAGGGCGCTGGACGCATGGGTTCCAATGTTTTTTTTTTTTTTTTTTAGAAGCAACATGATTGGCTTCAAAAAAGGGTGCGCAGAGCACTGCACCCTGAGCCCACCCACTTGTGTGACAAAAGCGCATTAATATTTGCTATTGTCTTCCTGATTCTCCTTTACATCACTTCTGATTAGGGTAGATGTAAACACTGCCACTGTTTTTTGGAACGTGTGAGATCAATGTTTTTTATTTTTTTATTTCATGCTTTCCAGGGTAGAAATCTGGGATCTCCATAGAGAGAACCTGTCATGCCTTATTTTTAGCACAAGGGAAATTTACAATTCTAGTGATAGAAATAAAAGTGATAAAAAAAAAAAATTAAAGGGACAGTGTAAAAATAAAAAATGTAATAAAATAAATATATATATTTTTTAAAGCACCCCCGTCCATCTCAACTCACTCTCAGAAGCAAACGCATATGTAGGTCGTGCATGCATATGTAAACAGTGATCGCACTAAACATGTGGGATATTACAGTGAACATTATAGCGGGTGCAATAGTTCTATTGCTAGGCCCCTGTAACTCTGACCTGGTAGCCTGTAAAAAAATAAAATAAAAATGTGTGTGTATATATATCTATCTATCTATCTATACACACAGTATCTCACAAAAGTGAGTACACTCCTCACATTTTTGTAACTATTTTATTATATCTTTTTATGTGACAACACTGAAGAAATAAGCTCCGTGATGTCCTCATGGAGGAGTGGAAGAGGACTCCATGCCCAAGAGGGTTAAGGCAGTGCTGGAAAATAATGGTGGCCACACAAAGTATTGACACTTTGGGCCCTATTTGGACATTTTCACTTAGGGGTGTACTCACTTTTGTTGCCAGTGGTTTAGACATTAATGGCTGTGTGTTGAGTTATTTTGAGGGCACAGCAAATTTACACTGTTATACAAGCTGAACACTCACTACTTTACATTGTAGCAAAGTGTCATTTCTTCAGTGTTGTCACATGAAAAGATAGAATAAAATATTTACAAAAATGTGAGGGGTGTACTCACTTTTGTGAGATACTGTATATATATATATATATATATATATATATATATATATATATATATATATATATATAAATATAAATGTTTGGTGGTTCTAAGTAATTTTCTAGCGAAAAAATTCTGATTTTTACTTGTAAACAAAAAGTGTCAGGATAGGCCTGGTCTTCAAGTGGATATTGTTCAGACCTAATGACTGTCTGCTGAGACCTGAGAGCTGTATTCTGGGAGTAGGTTGCTTTCTCCTCTATATCCAGAAAGGGGGGTATATATCAGGGGTAGGCAACCCCCGGCACGCAAAGACTCTTTTTATGGCACTCATCTCCCTCCCCAACAGCAGAGCAGCACAGGAAAGTGTCAGTGAGACACTAGTGCATTCCAATTTCTGAATTCTTCACACTGCACCTGCACTGAGGGGAAGGCACTGTGCCCCCACACATTGTAAAAGATGGGAAACTTTGTTTGGTTCTCTCACTTTGCTGTAGCTGCGATTGTCAGCTTTTGTGATGGGAAAGAGATTTGGTGCAGTTCTCCTAAGAGGGGCGGTCCCTGTTTCCAGGAGGAGGACCGTCATTGGCCACTGCTAAAGCCAATCACAGACCTGCTTGCCCCACCCACCATGACTCGCTTGGTTGCCACTACCAATCTCAGAAAGAAGGGATTTCACTGTGATTGAAAAAAACAAAATCAGGTTTACAGTTTGTGGAATTACTGTTGAGCTTCTGGGAACTTTGTTGAAATTATTCCTGAACCTTTGCGTCACTTACTACTGAACCCCTGCACTCTGTGTCCCTTTAAGCCACAGCCAGTATTAAAATTACACCCAACCACTTTTTCTCACCTGCGGGGGCCCAACTTATGATCCTGCACACAGGCCCACTGCTTCCAGAAAATGACCTGAGCTCATCATTGACCTGACCTGAGCTCATCCATTCCAGATGCTTTTATGTGACATCACATTCAAGCATGTGGGCAGGATGCAAGAGGTGGATCAGCAGGATGAGTGTGCCAGAACAGGTAGATGTGTCTTATCTCTGCTTCCTTTCACCACTCTGCATATCACGCATATCATAGATGAGAAGAGGGTACAGAGGTGGAGCAGATGAGCAGGAGGGTACAGTGGTGGGGAAAATGAGCAGGAGGGGTTCAGAGGTGGAACAGAAGAGCAGGAGGGTACAGCTGTGAGGCAGATGTGCAGGGAGGTACAGTGATGGAAGATATGAGAAGGTGGTTCAGCAGTGGGACAGAAGAGCAGGGGGGTACAATGTTGGGGCAGATGAGCAGGGGGGTTCAGTGTTGGGGCAGATGAGCAGGGGGTTCAGTGTTGGGCTAGATGAGCAGGGGGGTCAGTTTTGGGGCAGAAAAGCAAGGGGGTAGAGCAGTGGGGCAAATGTGAATGGAGGTGTATTGGTGGGACAGATGAGCAGGGGGTTACAGTGGTGGGTCAGGAGAGCAGGGGGAACAGTGGTGGGGCAGGAGAGCAGGGGGAACAGAGGTGGAACAGAAGAGCAGGGGGGTACAGAGGTGAGACAGATGTGCAGGGAGGTACAGTGGTGGAAGATATGAGAAGGGGGTTCAGCAGTGGAACAGAAGAGCATGGGGATACGGTGGTGGAGCAGATGTGCAGGAGGTACAGTGGTGGGAGGGATGAGAAGGGGGTTCAGCGGTGGGACAGAAAAGCAGGGGGTACAATGATGGGGAAGATGAGCAGGGGATTACAGTGGTGGGGCAGAAGAGCAGGGGGTTCAGTTTTGGGCCAGATGAGAAGGGGGTTACAGTGGTGGGAAACATGAGCAGAGGGGGTTCAGTGCTGGGGCAGAGGATAAAGGAGGTACATTGGGGGGACAGATAAGCGGGGCTTACAGCGGTGTGGCAGATGTGCAGAGGGGTGCAGAGGAGAAAGGAGGTACATTGGTGGAACATGAGCAGGGGGGGTTCAGTGTTGGGGCAGAGGATTAAGGAGGTACATTGGTGGAACACATGAGCAGGGGGTTACAGTGGTGGGGCAGAAGAGCAGGGGGGAACAGAGGTGGGACAGATGTGCATGAGGTACAGTCATGGGGCAGATGAGAAAGGGGGTTACAGTGGTGGGGCAGATGAGCAGATGGCTCAGTGGTAGAACAGATGTGCATGGACATACAGTGGTGGGGCAGATGAGAAAAGAGAAACATTGGTGGGGCAGATGAGCAGGGGGTTACAGTGGTGGAACAGAAGAACAGGGTGGTACAGTGGTGGGGCAGATGTACAGGGGGTTACAGTGGTGGCACAGATGAGCAGGTGGTACGGAGGTGGGGCAGATGTGCAGGGTAGTACAGTGGTGGGGCAGATGTGCAGGGGTTACAGTGGTGGGGCAGATGAGATAGGGGGTACATTGGTGGGGGAGATTAGAAAGGGGGTATATTGGTGGGGCAGATGAGCAGGGTAGTACAGTGGTGGGCAGATGATCAGGGGGTTACAGTGGTGGGGCAGATGAGCAGGGGGTTACAGTAGTGGAGCAGATGAGCAGGAGGGGTACAGTGGTAGAGCAGATGCGCATGGGGGTACAGTGGTGGGGCAGATGTGCAGGGTAGTACAGTAGTGGGACAGATGAGGAGGGTAGTACAGTGGTGGGGCAGATGTGCAGGGTAGTACAGTGGTGGGACAGATGTGCAGGGTAGTACAGTGGTGGGGCAGATGTACAGTGATGGGGAAGATGTGCAGGGGGTTACAGTGGTGGGACAGATGTGCAGGGGGTTACAGTGGTGGGGCAGATGAGCAGGGAGGTACAGTGGTGAAACAGATTTACAGGGGGGACAGTGATCTGAGGTGTGAAGGTGCATGAATTGGGGCTCATCTGAGGTGTAAAGTTGCAGGAATTTGGGCTGATCTGAGGCGTGAGAGTGCAGGCTGTTAATTTCTCACTACCAAAGTAGTTTACAGCATTTACTTGAAAAAATCCTTTTCATGAAGTTGTGAAGTTGACATTTTTTTGTTATAAAATTGTCACGCTCAATTTCTTTGAAAACATTTTTCGGCACACTGTGAAAGGTTGCCTACCCCTGGTATATATCATGCAGTTGTCTCTATTCTGGTTGTCATTTTGTTGTATTTTGCACGCTAAGGATGTTAGCCTACATGAAGATGAGCAGCAGTTGATCAGCAGTACTTGAATGGTCCTAACTGCTTGTATTATCAACTCCTGGCTATCAATAAAGTAACTGGCCAGAAAGAGGCATTTTTGATTGTATAAATTAAGGTTATTCTGTTACATTTGCCAGGAAATTTTAAATTAAGTATGTCATCTAAAAGCTATGTCATATAAAGATTTTATTTTCAGAATGGATTATTTTATCATTTACTTTATATCTAAAAATTGCAGTTGTTTCTCTGGATTCTGTCTTGATATACAGTACATTACATAATATTACATACTATAGTACAATCCAGGAATGGAGTACAAATCGATCACTGCCCCAGTGGAGTGCATAATTGGACTTTCCTTGGTAAGATCAAACACACAGACATAAACACACACACTGTAACCACATGCAAAATAAAATAATATTAATATTTAACAATTACATCTTTACTGTTTGATACAAACATATTAAAACCATACATCTATTCCAACTTTGTAATTCTTATTTATTTCACTTTTAAAACAAGTCTATAGCATTAACTTTTTTTGCTTTAGATACAACAGGGAAGGGTTAGAGGAACTGTTACCTTTTAATGTCTTTGTGGCCTAACACTCTGTTTTTACTGGAGACCATTGTCACCAGGAGAGAAAGTTATTGTGAATCCAAAAATCCCTGGAAATAAATACCGTATTTATCGGCGTATAACACGCACTTTTTTCCCCTTAAAATCAGGGGAAAATCGCGGGTGCGTGTTATACGCCGATCCCCTGCAATCCTGACCTGTCAGAATGAAAAAAATCGCTGACCGCGATTTGAAAATGGCGCCGCCGGTGCCGAAATACACAGTGCCGGTCCTCGGCTCTTCTCGGCGGCTTTCGGTTTCACTCGAGCGCCGCCCGAACCTAGCCGAGTATTCTCGGCTAGTTTCGGATAGCTCCGCTCACCGTCCGAGTGGAACCGAAAGTAAACGAGAGCCGCCGAGAAGAGCCGAGGACCGGCTCTGTGTATTTCGGCGCCGGCGGCGCCATTTTCAAATCGCGGTCGGCGATTTTGAAGCTCAGAGGCTTCAGCAAGACTGCACTGGGGCAAGGCTGGACTGGGGCAAGGCTGGACTGGACACTGGGGAAGGCTGCACTGACATGGCTGCACTGGCAAGGCTGCACTGACATGGCTGCACTAGCAAGGCTGCACTGACAAGGCTGCACTGACATGGCTGCACTGACATGGCTGCACTAGCAAGGCTGCACTGACATGGCTGCACTGGCAAGGCTGCACTGACATGGCTGCACTGGCAAGGCTGCACTGACATGGCTGCACTGGCAAGGCTGCACTGACATGGCTGCACTAGCAAGGCTGCACTGACATGACTGCACTGACAAGGCTGCACTGGGGCAAGGCTGCACTGAGAAGGCTGCAATGATGGGCATTTAAATGTAAGTTTTTTTCCCTTCAAGTTCCCTCCTAAAAGTTTTTTTTCCTTAAAATTCCCTCCTAAATTGAGGTGCGTGTTATACGCCGGTGCGTGTTATACGCCGATAAATACGGTAAATAAATACTATGCCTCAATGTCAATTTCATATCACAGGGTATTAAGGGCAGAGATCTGTGAATCATAACATGAAGATACATATGAGGAGTGTGTGGAATTGAACACAAATCCCATCCATGCTCTAACAACATAATCACAGGTGTCCCATGTCAAATGAGTCTATTGTAAGGAGAAAATTGCTGGTTGATATTTTTGAAGATTAGCAAACACTTCAGCAGAATTCAGCAGGTCACCCAGTCCTCTGACATTCTAAAAAATCAAGAGGATCTCCATAAAAGCCTCAATGGGAGTGTCAGATATGCAGAATTCTGAATAAAAGTTTATATTTTTTAAATCAGCACAACAGTATTTGCACACATTGAGAATTGTCCCTTTTGTTAGTAGCTACTGTCTTAGGTGAAATCTTCCACCCTTGGCACCCACATACCCCAACAGTGGTAATCTTCTGATACTGCAATGGTAATGCAGCTTTTAGACCTGTTATAGGCACTGGTTCAGAGTGCCACTATGAGTGCCCTTTCGACCCCCTCCCCCCCTTCATTTTTGGAAGCTAAATTGTAGCTTCCATCAATAAAATAAAAAGCATTCTATGAATGAAGAACAGGTGGGTGAATGGAATGTCTGCATAACACTCAGATAATGTTCTTTTTTTATCTCAAAAAAACAGATAATGTTCTTGAGGCAGGTCAAAGCCGTCATACTTGTCTGTCCAACCAGCCAAAATGGCTTAAAACAGAGCTCATAAACTGGATTAAGGATATCCTAAGAAACAGACAAATTGTCAAGAATGATTCTAGAACAGTTAGGTCACACCTCGAGAGCTTGCAGAGGAATAAACATAAAATGTATTTAAATTATTTAAGTATAGGAGAAACTTGATGAATAAATCTCTCACTCATCAGAGTTTGTAAAAAAAAAAAACTTTAATGTTCTCCATTAGCAATGAAATATATGAGTAAGCCAAAGCACCAGATCTTTTAGAAGGATTAAAAGCCCTGAGGTTATCCCTGTTTTTCTCTAGATGTTGTTAATTCTGGTCCAGTCATGTAACTGTATAGCAGATGATGCCTCTAAGAGGCTGGTCACTCCCTGAGCAGCGACTCTCAGCTTGGCTGGGTACAGCATAGCATGAGTTTTAGGTTGATCCACTAAGGAGTTACATTTGGTAATGGCTGATAACTCTTTCAAAGTAGGTTCTAACTCTCAATCAGGGGGATTTTGGCCTGCTAAGGTGACCATCCTCATCAGGAAGTTTTGCCACTGAGCTGCCGGGTTAAGTGTAAACACTACTTCCCAAGCCGTTCAGTCTTCCACAAATCACATAGCTCCTTTTGTTGCTCTTCTTCATCAGCCACAGGAGCAGCACGATCTGTTGCAGGGACAATATATTTAGCTGGAGTGCAGACATATCGATCTAGTTTAGTTGCCACTTCTTCCCCCTTCCCTGCTTGCTGATTTTCACATGGCATCGCAGTGTGAAGCAGTGTAATCTTACCTCTTGGCCATGGCCACTGTTTCCTCTCATCCCTTACAAGTCGTGATGGCAGGGATAGTGGAACAAAAATAAACTACTGTATTTTGTAAGCTTACTTGTGGTTGTCAATGTCCACAAAGTGAAGCTAAACCACCATGGAAAGGATCAGCAACAGTAAACTGCATGGAATCTCAGTGATATGCCTCCGCAAACTTGCCTCTCCTGGCCATGTCCCCACAGGAAGTGAAGGGAAATCTGTTAAAGGAAACAGCTGTTCCAATGACACCTCTCTAGGGGATTTCCCTTCACTTTCCTCTTTCCCTACTCTATCCAAAATAAAAAATGACAAAATTGTAATTATGTTTTTAGATTAAAATGTCCATGGCTACCTATAGACACCAGGAAGTGCCAAGCTTTGATGAAGAACCTTTGTATGTGCAATATTTTGTGCAAAGCATCATTCATTTTTTACAGAATTAATTTGCAGTGGTGCCAGACCATATTAAAATGTGGTGTCCAAGAAATGTGCACGTGTGCTTTAAAATATTTTGATTATCTTAAGATGAGAATATACTGTAGATGAAATGTTCATTCATCCAAAAGAAATGGGCTGAAAAATTACAGCTCTACAGATTGATTTTCTAAATGTTCTTAAAATAAAAATCACGAATGATCTTCCAAAAATGATGGAAAGTTTGATTTAAAATTGCCCTATTCTTTACCACCCAAATCATGTTTCTGCGTAGCTTAATACTGAATGAGTCTTGACAAGCTGAGTGCATACATTTACTTGTAATTTCATCTAACAATAGGAGTCAGTGTAATGCAATGACTGAATAAGAAGTGAACTGAATCCCCATTTTTAACTGGCTTTTCCACACAGCAGCATTTTAGTATACTGAAGCAGTCTGAAAAGAGAAATTAAGTTAGAATGAATAATTGGCATGTGAGCTGCTCACTTCTGCCCTCCTTATGGGGTAGTTCTTTCAGTGCAAGCTGCACCCTTTTCTCATTTGTTGCAGTATACCAATGTTAGTGGTAGGGCTAACAGGATAAAGGCCAATAAGGTTAGTGATGTGTCAAACATGCATCTTTATCCATAAATCTTTTAGCAATTGCCTGAGAGAAGTTTTATATTTTGAAAACAGAAACCTTATGCTTTAATAATATACATCTTGTGAAAAGCTTCCTTTAGGTGTATTAAAAGTCAAAGATTTTGGTTAAATGGATGATTTAAAACCCTTGTCTGTGCTCCTGCTAAGAGATTCACTCTCTCTGTTTTTCCTGGTTAACAGTGTCACCCAGGCTCAAAGTAGGGAGGAATTAAACATTTTGAGTTGCCAATAAAACAAAAATGGGTAAATCTTGAAATAGAGACAATTTGTTCTGGTGACAAATATGTAAGTGGGAATTCTAGAGAGAATTTCTCTCATTTACTCCTGTATCTACAGGACAGGAAGTAAAAGGAAATCTTGCCAATGGGACTCTATCCAAAAAAAAAAAAAAATCACGAGTTTTGGTTTTAGATATTCTTTAAACATTTGATACCAATAAAAGAAAAACTCGCTAACTGTTTTTTTATTTTACTTTGCAGAAAAACGAAAATCAAGCCTTTTCGACCAGCTTACCAATACTAGCGGGACAGTTATTGGAGTCTCCTCTTGCATTGTCATCATCCTCATTATAATATCTGTCATTGTACAGATCAAGCAACCTCGTAAAAAGTACATCCAAAAGAAAGCAGAGTTTGACCAAACAGTATTTCAGGAGGTGTTTGAGCCTCCCCATTATGAATTGTGTACTCTTAGAGGTACGGGAGCTACAGCAGACGTTTCTGATGTCACAGAAGATTTCGAGAACTACCATAAATTACGGAGATCATCTTCAAAATGCATTCATGACCATCACTGTGGATCACTGTCTAGCGCTAAGGGCAGCCGTACTAACCTTAGCACAAGGGAGCCTACTATACTAACAGACACTCCAAACCCACCCGCAAATCCCAGTTTACAACCAATGAACAGAAGAAACATCCTTGTAATGAAGCATAGTTATTCACAGGATGCAGCAGAAACATGTGACATTGATGAAATTGAGGAAGTCCCCACCACAAGCCACAGGCTGTCGAGACATGACAAATCAGTCCAGCGGTCAGTATCAATACATTTTTGATGAAGACTTTTATCTAAGGACTTGTTGTTATCTTCAAAAATGTACTTACTATCTTTTTACGTTTTATCATTTCCCTTTACATCACTTTAAAAATTAGTTTCTTACATTTTTGCTCCTTTTATTCAGAAGAAAAGCAGATACAGTAAAACAATTAGAAGTTACAATAAGCACACAGTTGTCACAGGAAAGAAGTAAGCTAAAAATCCTGCTTTGAGCTGCACAATCCTTACAGTGTTATATAACAAGTAGGGTGCTTGAAGTGACCACAGCAGATGATGCCATGCAAGGGTCCAGATAACAAATAGAAAGGACTCCATCACTCCATTGAAAAAAATTATTGTGAGAAATTTCATATGTTAAATAGCTAATGTTTCAGGGCCTTGCAGGGTCCTTTCCTTAGAGTAACTTAGTGACAAGTTGTCATGAGGAAGGGACTCTGTGGGGCCCCAAAGCATTGGCTTTTTTAGGTCTATAGCATGAAATTCATAATAAAACATTGAAACAGATAAAAACAGAATGCTTGAGACTTAGTGACTTCTCTGTGTTATTAACAGGAAAAAATAAGTCTTATTTTCTGATTTTTTTTAGTCATACTGAAAACTGGAGCTATTATAGTTAATGATTAACAAAAAGTATATACCATTTTAGATTATTGCATTCTATCAGATTATGGTAATGGAGAATAGATAATTTTAGATTCAGATTGCACTTTTTTAATATCTCAATGCTTGTCATGTACCTACATGCATGCAGAGCCACACTAGCATATGCTGTATGAAACTTTCCAATTGTTCCTACATTTCCTGTTTATGAATTACAGCTACATATGGCACATGGTTCTGGTTTATAATACATTATAAGAACTAACAGGACTATTTGGTGCATACCATATTTTTTAATATGAAATGTTCAATGAATGCCTATACAGTACATTAGAAGTATTTCCACATTATCAGGGTAAACCCGTTCCATAAATCACTAGATGTTATAGTACTCTTTTGTATGTTTTCTGTGTTTGTAGTGCATGCATATTTGTGCTTCTGTGTTTGTTCACATTTACTACATCCTTTCTTTGCACATTAAAACCACTTATTTCTTAAAAACCCTTCTCTTCTTTAAGCGTGTTGCATGCCAGTTTGTTTTTGTGCTGTGTGATTCACTAATTTAAACCATCTCTGAATGTAATCCGTTTTATGCAAACATATTGAGTGAAATAGCCGTAACATTCCAGGTTCTGCCTCATTGGGTCTCTAAACAAACATGAAACTGAATACAACACAACTAGGGTATGAGAAGCAATCCAAAGGTAAGTCTGAACTATGTGGCATGTCTTTATTGCATTTTAACTGTAACTAACAACATTAAATGATCACTAACATTTATGCATGAAAATAAATTATGCAGTTTAATGTCTTATAGTGATTACATTTTCTTTGATGTATAATTACTTATGGAAAAGTAGAAATGCAGCTTAATGCTTAATGCAGCAGGGTTAAAGCTACTTTCACACTGGGGCGGGGGCGTTAGGGGCAAAGCACCACTAACTTTAGCGGCGCTTTACCACTGTTATAGTGGCACTTTTCAGCCACTAACAGGGTGCTTTTAACCCCCGCTAGCGGCCAAATTAAGGGTTAAAAGCGCCTGCAAAGCACTGCTGCCGCAGTGCTTTGCAGGCACTTCGGCAGCGGTGCCCATTGATTTCAATGGCAGGTTTGGTGAAGGAGCGGTGTATACACCACTTCCGCACCACACGAAAGATGCTGCTTGCAGGATTTTTTTTAACGTTCTGCAAGGGCACCGCCCCAGTATGAAAGCACTCGGGCTCTCACACTGGGGCTGCAGGGGAGGCATTTTTCAGGCACTTTACAGGCGCTATTATCAGCCCAAAAGTGCCTGAAAAATGCCCCAGTGTGAAAGGGGATGATCAAAATGAACATGTCAGCTATTAAAACCTTTCAGATTAAGGCAGAGCACACATTATCAACCACAGATCGAAGAAAAGAAAATTGATTGATCCCCCCATCAACGCTGTGTGGAAAGCCCTCCCACTGTGCTATTGTGTTCTGCCATCTGCAGGACACAATGATCACTGTTGGCGGCTATAGCTGCTGACTGTGATCGAAAAAAAAAACACATCCATCGATTGACTTCAGTACAACCACCCTGCCCATATGTGGATCAAAATTCATTGGTTCCTTCTGAACCAGCTGAATTTTAATCTGTCTATGTCCAGCTTAACAGCAAATGCCTTATATTACCTTTTTTAAACAAAACAAAAATTCCTGTCCTTTGTATATTTTTTTGAAACTAGTCTTCCTCTCCAAATGCAGAATTTAATCTCATTGGAAATACGAATGACAACTGGCAGACCTTAGTCATGACATGAAAAAAATTGTTCCTCAGTGTCTACTTTTACCTACAGAGGTTTAAAGTGACCAACAAGGTTCACTTGAAATCTGCACAAATAACCAAAAATCAATCATCAAATTTGGGTGGAATTACCCTGCAAAAATGCTTTTTTTATATGGTGTGTATGTTTCCTTTTCCCGGGCCAGATCTCCTGTTTAACAAAAACTCCATTGAATGGATAACTTTTGGCTATTATTGTCCATTATCAACCTTTGTTTTTACTAAGGCCCATTCTACAGTGTTAGGTATTACATTTGTATGTTTCCTTGTGAAATTTTCAGATTTAGTTGCCTTTTTGCAGACGCACAAACACTTTAGACCCACCTGCTGCAGAATTCAGTTGACTTTTTTTATTGTGGGAAGAATATTGAATACTAAAAAAAGAAACACCATGAACACAGGCAAACTTGGTTTCAATTAAATATAAGTGCATTGAAGCAATGTTAATTGATAAAGATTAGAAAATGTTATCTGCCAGGTTTAAATCTGATATTTATTCTGCTAATATTTTGCATTCCTTGGTTCCCCCTTTTCCCCCTCATCAAAATACTAAAGGCGATATTAAACACAATTTAAATTTTTTGTTTATTTTTTTTTATTTCGGTTTTAATTTTTAAGATACAAAAACAGAGCCTATTGGGCATACCCAGGCTCGGCAAATATACAATCCAATACTAACAAACAAAAAAAAAACAAGCATAAAAAAAAAATCTATCCTAAGTGCCAAAATTGGCACTGAAACTTAAAAACTTGCTCCATTAGCTACAGAGGATATTTGTATGTTGTGGGGTATCAGCTACTAAGGTTAATATTGAGCCTTGTTCTGGTAAGCTGGAAGTCAGATTTTTCATTCTCTACCATACATATATATATATATTCTTTTAGCGCCTTGCAAGTTCATTTATTAACTGGTAGGGTCAGGGTCATGGT
Source organism: Aquarana catesbeiana (assembly GCF_042186555.1). Taxonomy (NCBI): domain Eukaryota; kingdom Metazoa; phylum Chordata; class Amphibia; order Anura; family Ranidae; genus Aquarana; species Aquarana catesbeiana. The sequence goes on from NC_133328.1 coordinate 432,204,058, forward strand.
CAGTATTAGTGGAAGGATCTTGGACCCAAATGTCCTAAACTTTGTGAAATTTCTTGGGGCACCCTCTCGCTAAATAAGTTTCTTTGTATAATACCAGGTTAGCATTGATTCATTTTTTTCGACAAAGTTAGAGTTGGTGCCAATGGGGATTGGTGGGAGGGGCCAGCAGGGTGCTGTACAAAGCTTACTGAAAAAAAGGAAGCTGCAGTAATGTCCACTTGCTGAATCTCCATGATTGAATTACTGATGAATAAATTAAATAAATTAATTCATATTCCAATATATGAAAATTGAGAGCCAAGGACAGTAAACCTGGCGAGGAAAGAGCTAGAAGATGCTGGATGTCACCCAGCTAGGAAACAAGCTAGGTGTCAGGGCTGGGCTCAGCCCTTCCTTCTCAGAGCAGGCCGCTCAGCTGTCGGTTAATTGCCAGCTCCAATCTTTTTCACAGTGACCTGATGATCATATCCTGTTCGTCAGTCCTGCTGGTTACTTAAAGCAGAGTTCCGCTGAAAAAACATTTATTAAAGGTCAGCAGCTACAAATACTGCAGCTGCTGACTTATAAAATAAGGACACTTACCTGTCCAGGGTGCCCGCGATGTCCTCACCCAAAGCCGACCTGTCCCTCGGCTCTTGGGTGCAGGTGCCAGCATCTTCAGTAAGGGAATCAGGAAGTGAAGCCTTGCGGCTTCACAGCCTGGTTCCCTACTGCGCATGCGTGAGTCGCACTGCGTGTCCTCACTAGTCCCTGCTGTCTTCTGGGACCTGTGTGTCTCCCAGAAGACAGCGGGGGGATGGAGGAGGGGTCGGACATGGTGTAGATCACTGCGAATTCTGCGGTGATCCATCGCCGGAAGTGGGAGCAAATAACTGTATTAGACAGGTATCTGCTCCCCCCCTGAAAAGTGCCAAATGTGACATCGGAGGGGGGCCGGATAAGTGGAAGTTCCATTTTTGGGTGGAACTCCGCTATTAGTTGTTTAGTTCAGTCCCTCTCTGCCTTCGCCTTGGACACATCCAGACACTCTCTCCTGTGTACCTGTTGAAGACTTGCTTGGCTGACGTCCCTTCTGGTTTCTGATCCACTATGCTGATGCTCCAGTTTCATGATTTCCTGGCCTGTCCTGAAGTACGCTGATCTCTGGCTCCCTGACGTCCTGGCTAGTCTTACTATCCGTCCTGGTTACCAAACTCTGGCTATGATTTGGCTATTTTGCTCTGTTTCCCTTTTACTATTATTATTATTATTAAACAAGTGTGATTTTAACTGCGCTCCTGTTTCAGTCTGAGTCATGGTTTCTGACAGTAGGAGAAGGCCATAAATTCAGAAGATGCAGTCAATCCACTTGTTGGTAATATTTTTTCCAGGCTGGATGAGCAGGATCACTGTATGGATCAGTTTGCCTTAGCGTTACAGACGCCCCTGAATCGCACGGCTCACCTGGAATCTGCGGCTGCTCTGGTACAACCTGTGTTGCAGGCTGTCTCTGCTGCTGCTCCAGTCTCTGTGCAGGCACGCACCTCGAGTATTACCTCTATAAGAGCTATGTCTGGTTCCTCCCCACTTCCCCAGTGATTTGGATGCAATCCAGTTCACAGCAGAGGGTTTCTCAATCAGGTTGAGATATACTCTGAGATGCTGCCCCAGGTGTTTCCCACTGACAGAAAGCAAAGTACGTTTCATGATATCTTTGCTTTCTGAGAGAGCCTTGGCCTGGACATACTCTCTATGGGAGACGCAAAAACTCGTTGTCCTGACTTACCCAGAGTTTGTGGCTTCCTTTAAGAGGGTATTTGACGTTCCTGCACGCTCCACTTCTGCCAAGTGCCTAATGTCCATCAAACAGAGTACGAGAACTGTTGCCGATTATGCCATTGAATTCCGGACTCGCAGCAGAGGTTGCGTGGAACAATGAGGCCCTCGTGGCTGCTTTTTCTCATGGTCTCTTGGATACCATAAAAGATGAGATAGCAGCCTGAGATATACCAAATGTGCTGGAGAAGTTGATCACGTTTGCCATACCCCCTCATGGCCAGGTTTACCCTTTGGTCGGTCTCGGAGGATAAGGCCATGGAGGAGTATGTTGCAGACGCACTTTCTGGAGGATTCATCCGCAAGTCCTCGTCTCCTGAGTGGTGAACCGAGACCTTGTATTGATTATAGGGGTCTCAATTGTTTCACGATTAAGAATGCTTATCCAATTCCATTGATTATGGAGTTATTTGACCTCCTCAGGGGAGCAACGGTTTTCACAAAGCTGGATTTGAGAGGAGCATACAATATCATGAGGATCAAGGAGGGCGACAAATGGAAAACTGCATTTAATACCAGAACAGGCCATTATGAGTACCTTGTAATGCCATGTGGCCTTTGCAATGCTCTGGCAGTTTTCCAGGAATTTATCAACGATGTCCTCTGAGATTTGTTGCAGCTATGAGTGGTGGTTCTCAACGATATCCTCATTTTCCCTAGAGAGCCACCACATAGATGTCTGTCGTGTGCTTCAGAAGCTGAGAGAGAACAATCTCTATTGTAAATTGTAGAAGTGCGAGTTCCATCATGACCAAGTTAATTTCCTGGGTTATGTAATTTCCACTGCCAGTTTTTCGATGGACCAAGAGAAACTTTCAGCAGTCCTTCGGTGGCCCCCGACCGTGGGTATAAATCTTCTGCAACGTTTTCTTGGCTTTGCCAATTATTATCAAAAGTTTATTTGTAACTTCTCGTCTTGGGTCAAGCCCCTGACTAATATGACCAGAAAGGACGGTAACCCACAGACCTAGTCTCCGGAGTCCATTAAGGCTTTTGAGAGTCTCAAGGCTGCCTTTGTTTCTGCTCCTGTGTTGGCACATCCTGATCCTACGTTACCCTTTATCCTTGAAATTGAGGCTTCTGAGACTTGAGTTGGCGTCCTTCTGTCTCAACGTCCTACCTCAGAGCAGTGTGCATCCTTGTGGCTACTTTTCCAAGAATTTGTCACCTGTGGAATGCAATTATGAGATTAGGGAGAGAGAGTTGTTAATGATAATTTTAGCCCTTAAAGAATGAAGGCATCTCCTTGAAAGGTACCACTGTGCCGGTTCTGATTCTTACTGACCATAAGAATCTCACATTCTTATCTTATCTTATTCTTAAATGCCTCTCTCCCAGAAGGGCGTGATGTCAAGTTTTAATTACATTGTCTCTTTCCTACCCGGTACTAAGAATGTAAAGGCTGACGCTTTGTCGCAACAGTTTTCCTCCACCTCCAGCATTAACCCAGTGGCTTACACTTTAGACCTTCCTTCTAATATGCGTATTTCAAATGTATTCCATGTCTCCTTATTAATCTTTGATCTGCAACCGCTTTACCACCTCGGTGCCACGTCCTCACCCAGTACAGGTTGAGGACCATGAGGAGTATGAAGTACAGTCCATTGTTGACTCCTGTAGGTTCCGTGGGCGCATACAGTACCTGGTGCATTGGAAAGGGTACGGTCCGGAGGAACGCTCTTGGGTCTCATCTTCGGACGTACATGCCCCTGTCCTCCTCCATGCTTTCCATAGAAATTTTCCACTCAAACCTGGTGGTTCTCCAAAGGGGGAGAGGTCGTTGAGGAGGGGGTACTGTCAGGGCTGGGCTCAGCCCTTCCTTTTCAGAGCAGGCTGCTCAGCTGTCAGTTAATTGCCAACTCCAATCTTTTCCACAGTGACTCACCTGATGATATCCTGTTCGTCAGTCCTGCTGGTTACTTAAGCTGTTCAGTTCAGTCCCTCTCTGCCTTCGCCTTGGTCAACACATCCAGAGACTCTATTCTGTGTAATTATGATTATTATTATTATTATTATTAAACAAGTGTGATTTTAACTGCACTTCTGTTTCGGTCTGATTCATGGTTTCTGACACTAGGAAACAAGGTAGGCTGTATCTGACTTGCTGCAGCTTCTAATGCAGCCTTACTGCTCTTACCAGAAACCAGTTTCGAGGAGTTGTGTCATCAGACAAAACCCCCCATATGAAAACATTGTAGGAGGAAAAGTTTATCTTTACCTGGCTGGACATAGATGTGAACTTGGTGCCACTCAAAGCCCCCTCTGCTAGCCACATTTCTTATATGACTCAAATATATAATTAACACTATAGTTCTAAAACAGACTCTTAAATTTATGTACAGTGTGATCGTGCGCCTTTTATACCATGCCTTAATACAGTGGTTCTCAACCTTTCTAGTGCCGTGACCCCTTGATAAAATTTCCCAAGTTGTGGGGACCCCTAACATTAAAATTATTTTAGCGTGGGTTGTCAGCACCCAAAGCAAGACAAGTAATTTGCGCCCCTAACCCACAGACATTTAGCGCTCCCTGAGTCCCTTCCACTCTTACAGTATTAAAACCCTTTCTGGTACATTACATCTTTTTCTTTGTTTTTCTTTCCCCTTTATCTCTCTCTATGCCAATTTCTTGCCCCCCATCCCTCTCTAGCCCTCTTTCTTGTTCTCTTATTATTTCTCTCCCTTTTTCTTTGTTCCTTCCCCTCCATGTATTTTCTATTTGTATTCCTTCTCTTACTCCTTGGTGGGGGTGGGGGGGTGGTTTGTGTGGCAGTGCTGGTGGGGAGTTCTGATCAGCCAACTTAGGTGCTCTTGATCAAGGTCATCTGCTGATCTGAGAACTGTAGTGGGGACTTTTAATGGCAACTATAATCACAGGTAGTGTTACTCACTGTGACTCCGGCTTCGCTGTGTCTTCGACTTTGTGGTGTCCCACAGCAGTGACAAAGATGCCGAATCAGGAGATAGGGTCTCCTCCAGCCCCTCCCACTTCATTCCTCACCAGTCAGCTGACCTCTAGTCTCTGCCCCCAGCCATGCTGTGACCTGAAGGGGCGGCTGAGAAGAGGCTGAGTGGGCTGCCATGGGCTCCAGGAACAGCCCAGCTGGGAGGCTGCAAAAAGGCTGGGAGAGCAGTGCGGGCTTCAGGAACAGCCCAGGATTCGGTGACCCCTGGCAAATCGTCATTTGACCCCCAGGTTGAGAACCACTGCCTTAATGGAATCCCACTAATGTTTTCCACGCTGTCACCATAGTAGAACTCACACTCCATATAATTCCTTAGAATATTCAGCCACCCAATGTTAATATCTGGACATGATATACACAAGTCCATATTGTTATACACAAGTTCATATTGTTGTATTCTATGTCAAGTTGACCAGGTGCATAAGGAATCTTGAATAATATTACTGTTTCCATGTGGTGTTGGTGGGGGTCAACAGCCACACTGCATCAGCATGTGTCATTTACACTTGTAATCTTTTTCAGGAGGCCTACTATTGTCAAATAGTTCATATTTCAAATTTGACCTATGTACCACCACTTAAATTGCCCTTTAATCTCACTAAACCATATACCTTCAGTTCTAAATTCCTCATAATTTAAAGGAACATACCTAATTTGAATTCTTGATTAAGCCCTTAGGGTGAAGAGCTGAGCATTTATAAATTAAAACACTTGCTTTCTGTAACCACCATTGATCAAAACTCCTCTTCTTTGGCTTACATTAGGATGCAAAATGTCCTTCATTTTTAACCCTTTTGGGGATTTTGTTCAGATGTCATACAATATATACCACAACTGGACTTCCTGTATCTGGGCCCTCAATCTTCTTTGTTTTCCACATGTATTTTAAGCCCCAAGCCCATATTACTTAATAGACCACCGAGTAGTTGAACAAATTATGAAACCATCAATCATATAATGCATAGAATTTCTACAATTAGAAAATGTATTTCATACAGTACTTTCACCTATCTACAAATTTGGCAGCTGCCACATCTAATCATGCCCTTCAAACTGCATTTAGTTTTACTTCTTCCAGCCCCAGATTCACTTCTTAGTAAACATCCCACAAATTCAAACCTCTCTTAGCAGTCAAAGCTGGATAGGGTCCCGCAATCTCTTTTTTCAGGCGTCTAATATCAGAACATGCCAAACAATGTTTAAAGTTTCCTTAACTCCATTCCAAAGGGCATAGAGAATTGGGCAATACCATGGGGGACCACGTACCAATGAAAAATAGAACACCACAAGGGGACTTTCAAAGTGCATACATAATTCGATAAGATCAAGGAATTTACAAACACAAATGAACATAAAAAATCTATTAAACTTTACTCAAAATATAAATAAAATAAATAATTAAAATGAAATAGTGAAAAAGTGAAAAATCGAATTGTGAAAAAGTGCATAAAAATTTGCAATTGTACTCTGCAAGAGCAGTTGCTCCAGAGCTTAGTAAATGAGTAAAAGCTCTGCTGACTTCCATCATCCAATCATATGCAAACAAAAATGATGTTTTTTAAATTTTCCTTGCATGTGATGGGTATTCTTTGCAAAGTGAAGCTTGCTGACCTGACACCAGAACCCCCTGTATTTTCAAGTTGTTTCTGTGACACCTATCTTCTAGGTTTGCAACTTTAGATTTTTAGCCATGCTAGTTTCTCTTCATGTGCAGAGTGAGCCTCGACTACAGTGTTAAAGGATTCTGCATAATCGCACATCTTATCTTCTACATGGTCCACTCTGTCCCCTAAGTCTTGTATGCCAGCTTGAATACGGTGGAAGCATGATTTCATATTGTGTTGTAGTAACTCTTTTAGTGAAGTCACCATTCTTTTCAGCATAGTGTCTGACACTGGGAGATCTGAAGTGCCAAATGAAGCAAAGGGATCTGTATGGGGCTGGGGTGCAGGTGGCCCTGCAGTCTGAGCACTCACCTCCATGTCTTGTGACTCTGGTACACCATCAGATAATTTGCTCTTTGGCCTCGATTTTACTGGGCTCCTCATGGAGGGTGTAAAAACTCCTGACTGTCTGGGAGCATAGTTGATGCCACCCAGGGAGAGTATGAGGTCCTGCAATGTGATCTGAGGCAGCCCTGGTCCTCTGCTGGGATCCACCACCGGAGCCATTTTGGCGAAGACCAGCAGGGAGTGTGGGAAAAAGTCATCCAGCTTATGAAGAGGGCCTTCTGCGGGGCATAGCTGAGGGTTGCCCGAGGCTGTCTGGGTGTTTTGGGGCTCCTGGAGTTGCTGTATTCTCCGGTGACTAAGTTGAGCTCTGTATTCAGGCGGCCATTGAGCAGCACGGTCGCCACGTTCCCGACAAGTTAGCAAACTGTAAACAAATTGTATCATTAGTAACAATAGTTGAAAGACACTGGGAGGTTGATTTACTAAAGGAAAATATACTGTGCACTGCAAATGCACTTTCAATGCATTTGCTCTAGATCGGAGGGGAAACTCGGAAATGAGGGGAGGCTCTTTTTCTAACCAATCTAGGCATTAGGGATCAAATGACCAAAACCCAGGAAGGTGTGTACATTGTCCATGAAACTTTTTGAATGAGTTTTGAATTTGCATTATCACATATGGCCATTAATTTAGGCAACTGTAAAACAATATGAGGCAACCCTAAGTAACTAAAAAGTAGACAGAAGTGTGTATCATAATGTGAAGATGGCACTCTCAACCTCATTTTGAACAGAAATTTCCCAGGTCAGAAAAATTTGACAGTGTCCCTTTACTGGACTTTTATAAGTTTTATCTTTCCAAAGAAAAATATCCTACTCTTCACAATCACATCTTATTCATGTCATTGGTTTTCTGCAGTGCCTATATTTGCGAGCAACTCTTTTCAAGGATGAAGCATACGAAGGGCAAAATTAGAACCAAAATATCTGATGAGCAGCTTGAGAATTTATTGAGAACTGCTGCTACATCCATGGAACCAGATATTGATACATTCATTTATCAAAAATAGTGTTAAATAAAGCGCGTGTTTTATGTTGCCCTCTTTTACTTTTATAAGAAAAAAATATTATAAAAAATTACATTTTATTACTCAGATAGGTACAGTGGGGTTGATTTACTAAAACTAGAGAGAGCACAATATTTTGCAGCTCTGCACAGAAACCAATCACTTCCAGTTTTTGTCAAAGCTTAATTGAACAAGCCAAAGATAGAAGTTGATTGGCTACTATGGAAAGCTGCACAGGATTTTGCATTCTCCAGTTTTAGTAAAACAACCCTTATATCTATATCAGTGATCATTAACTTGTGATCTGCACAACCTTTTCTGCTCACCAGCTATCCTTATCGATAGTTGTTATGTGTGACCCAAAACAGTTCCTCTTATTCCAATGTGGCCCAGGAAGGTCAAAAGGTTGGACACCCCTGTTCTAGAGGATGTCGCTGAGCCAACATCCACCCAATTGCAAGAGCATAGAAGTGGATGTAGGTGTTCAATCTAAAAGAAGATTGATTTTTTTTTTTACAGTGCAGATACCAACATCTTATTGCACAGAAAAAAAAATCTTTATTTGATAAACATCAGACATGATATACTGTAGCTCTTATGCCTATTCTCCTTAGAAGATGCATGTCTCACCTGCCTCCTGGAATGGGCATGTGTGATACCAAATGTTTTTGTTATTTTCTTTTATATTTCAGTAGACAATTGTCATGAATGTAATTTTATCACACCAGGATTCATTGAATATGATAGGTTTTGGTTCTGATAAAAAAATTTTTTAAATGGTGCTTGAATAAAAGTTTCTGGATTATTGCTTTTTCTGATGTGCAGATCACCAAGGGCTAAGCAGGGTTTATGATCCTGTAGACGTTTTGTTTATTCAACTTGGTCTGCTGGTTGTTTTCTAATGTGGGGGTGTTCAGTCTGATGATATTTATGCTGACTTGTGCAGTTTGGAAAAAAAGGGTAGTGCTGAGTTCAGTATGTTCCCCCATCATTCTTTTTCAGTTGTAGTTCAAGGAATGTCAATATTGTCACACATAACTTCTGAATTATCATTTTTATGATGGCATGTGTGACATCCTTTTTTATGTTTGTGCATTCTTTTATTGCTTCTACTAATCAGATATTAATATGTACATTTTTCTCATGCTTGATAGATAAAATGTATTTAATAATATTTAAAAAGTAAATAAAACATATTTTTGTTTGGCAAGGGTTGTTACGATTTTCATAGATAAAAAAATACATAATTTTATTAACATTAAATAATGTTTTTGCATGCACTTGTGACAAATAGTGACAATTGTAATTGTATCTATCTTTCTTAAATACATTTTAGACTGTCTTCATGTTTATAAATAATGGAATATAAAAAAAAAAAAAAAAATCTTTGTCACTTTAGTTACCATGTTATTGATTGGGCTTCATCATTTTTCACTGGCTGCATGTTTTATGTAAAAATTGTGATTGTACAGTATTTCTGTAGAATAGCAATTAGTATGTGTTAACATGATTATTTTTGTTTTTGCTTTTTTAGGGAGAAGTGTTTTAATTATATGTTTTGCTTTCAGAGAAGAACTTTTTGGTACTCTAGGAGACAAAGTATGCTCTTTAGAAAGTTATCACATCCATCTTCAGAGAGTGGACTCTGTTCTAATCTCATTCCACTGCCTTGTAACACATAATAGGACTTTCAGACACTCCTACCCTCAATATGAAGATTCTGCTACTTCAATGACATTTGTTGTAATTTGGTTGCTGGCCACCAAGTGCTCCTTAGTTTTTAAATACATTTTGAAATTTACTGGATACTTGAAGAAGAATCTAGTTACTGATTGCAGATACCCCAGCATTATTTGGTATCTTTCTTTAATGAGCTGAAATTTAATTTTATGTTTTATTAAACAAAACTGATGTGAAGCAAAATATGATTAATTTCTCTTAATAAACTTTATTAATTTGTATGTAATTTTCATCTTACTAATTCCTTGAAATAAATATTCATGGTTTTTAAAACAAATTATTTAAATAAAATGAATAGTACAAAATCCACGTACGATTGGAACAATAAAAAACTTCACACAAATAAAAATATTTCATTTTTTTTTTTCTGAATGGCAATAAGATATTTATCTTCTGTCTTCATTTATGTTAATTTATTTTAGTCATTGATGCTCTTTTTGGTTTATTACTTTTCCGGCATCTGTTAAGTCAAAAAAATTGGCATTCTGTATACAGGTTACTTGGGTAGTTATAATTTGTGGAAATTATTTTCACTCTAGGAATTCTAAATCTAGGTAAGTTAATCTTTCTTATTAAAACTATACAATAAGCATGCACTATAATTTATTATTATTAATCATTTGACTCCCTTTTTAATTGCTTGCAAATGGTACTTTTTGATATATTAGTACATCAACCAATGTATAGAATTTCCTAGAAATAAATCATAATGTTTATATTTACAAAATTAACAAACATATTAAACTGAAAAACAAGTTGAAGAATTATTTGGAATTCTTATGTACCCAATAATTTAATATCGACATCAAATAGATAAGGCTTGAAAGCCAGGAAGTAATATATACGAGTATTCCATTTTTAGTTTATTTTCATGTGATGGAAATGTAAGCATATTTTTCAAGAAGAAATTTTCCATGGATCTGTGTTAAGAACTGGAGTGAAGTAAAAAAATAATTTTGATTTGTATGTTATTTTTTTAAGTAAACTAATAAAATATATTGTATCTCACAACATCTATTAAAATATACTTCAAAAATATATTGCTGCTTGTCTGAATAACTTTAATCCCTTAACACTAAAATAATTAATAAAATAGTAACATAGATTATAATTATTATTCCACTTAGTAATTCTAAAATATTGATATTACTATACTATATGTTTCCAAAGTAATTTTACTTATATTGAATTGGAACTGTTTGAGACTTGGGCTGCCCTAACTCCCTGCTGTACCATTGATTGGGATCACAGGACCTATTCATTTTCAGTGTGCAAAGGCTTGCAGTTATAACATTCTTATGCAGCATGAGTAATGATAACCCCTTTCCACTGGGCCAGATCTAGCATGGTTATGCTCATAATGTCTATGAAGCTTATGTTAATTATTCTAGCATTTTTTTTTTTTTTTAAAGCATAATCAGAGAGACATATCTGTGTACATTTTTAACTGACAACTATGCAATCTGTTATGGGCTGCATTCAAACTTTGTCTTGTGAAATCCTTAAATATTAAGGCTTCATGCACACTGGCTTAAAAATCGCTGCTAGTACGGGAGTTTTGTGTTTTGCCTGTAGAAGCAGCTCAATGTTATCTTATGTGTCCATGCACATTAGGATGATTACAGGCATATTTTAAGCTCAATGTTTAGAAGCAGGAAAAAAAAACCTTCCGGTTTGCATTTCTAATTGGAGCTTTCTGGCTGAAAAACACGACACTCGCCTAAACTCTGTACAAAAAACGCTCTATATGAGCATTTTTTTTTTCTGCCAGGGGGACGAGTTTTTTTTAAAGCCCAGTGTGCATGGAGCCTAAATATAAATAATGATATTGCTGAGTAGCATCAGTATACAAGTATATTTAATAAATAAAGTTGCTTGCATTTTTAAGAAGTCATGATATAACTAATTTCTCATGAAGAATATATATTATAGAGTTTTTACTTTATTATTTCCATACATGGATTCCAATGCAACTGAAAGTGTACGATCTAAATAATTTACTGTTATCTACCTAACACTGTTTTAATAATAAACAATTGCATCAGTAAAAAGGAATGGTTATACACATTAGTTGGCAAATAAAATGAATCTGTATCCATAATGCATAAAATAAAAGTATCTTATTTTTTTCATTCTTTGGAGGTTGATCCTTTAAGATTAAGGTTAACAGGCCATTACACCATTTACTGTAAGATATAAGTATCAAAATATTTGGTTGGTGAAATTCATTAATATACAGTATATAAGGCCAGAATGTATAATCCACAGTTTACATTTTCCAATAAAGAGATATCCAAGAACAAGAAGGCTCAGATGTACTTAGATTTACACTTTAGTTTCTGTCAATTCAGAAAAAACATTGCTTGATTAGTACATGTGTTTTTTTCTTTAACATTATTAACCACTTAAGGACTGGAAGGATTTGCCCCCTTAATGACCAGGCCATTTTTTGCGATACGGCACTGCGTCACTTTAACTGACAATTGTGCAGCCGCGCGATGCTGTACCCAAACAAAATTGATGTCCCTTTTTCCCCACAAATAGAGCTTTCTTTTGGTGGTATTTGATCACCCCTGTGTTTTTTTTTTTTGCGCTATAAACAAAAAAAGAGTGACAATTTTGAAAAAAAAACAATACTTTTTGCTATAATAAATATTCCCATAAAAAATAAAAAATTTCTTCATCAGTTTAGGCCGATATATTCTTCTACATATTTTGGTAAAAAAATAAAAATAAATCACAATATATTGATTGGTTGGGGATGGGACTGCCTGGAGGAGGAGACAGATCGCTGTTCCTAATCTTTAGGTGCAGCAGATCTGTCTCTCCTCACCCTGAGAGAATGGAGATCTGTCTGTTTACATTCTGTCTCTGTCTCTGCCATGAGCGATCGCATGTGTGGCCGGCAGGCATGCCAACCACGCGCATCGGCTCCAGTGCCACGCCACGCGCACACGCCCCCTACAGCTTTTAAAGCGGCCGACATACAGGAATGGTGATTCGTCCAGGAGAGCCAACCTGCCGCCGTATAACTGCGGTGGCTGGTCCTTAAGAGGTTAATGTAATCATTTTAAATGTTACTAAATGTCTTTGCATTCTTAAACTCTGTTTTCATTTTTTCAAATGCCAAAAAAATAAGCCATATAATTTAAAAAATGCCTTGGACTCAAAAGGATGGGAAGCAGACCTAGTGCCCAAAAACAGGAGAAGGAAAAGGGACCTATGTTTGGATACACTTATCTTCCCGTTACAGCCCCATTCCAGATAAAGTACCAGCACACATTCAATTGTACTTTGTTGCCCACAGGTCCTGGTGTGTGGCATAATCCTTCTAATACCCATGGCCAGCAAGAATACTAGCATCTAGATTGTGCAAGTGAAGGAGTGCAAGTGTAAACAGAAACTAGACAGGAAATGCGTACAAGCATTCGAAGACTAACTGACACTAGGTTTGGAAAATGAATTTTAAAAAAGCACAATAAAACAAGATTAGAGACTTGAGAGGTTAACTGGGAGCAGCAGTATAAGACAAATAAATACTAAAACAATAAGATAGACACAGAGACAAACATACTGTAGAAAATATGAGTTGGTCTCAAAGCACAAAAGGCAGCAGGGCTGCCATCGGGGGTGAACAGCCCATACACATGTAGGGGCCTGAGCCTCCTGAGGGGCCCAACAGTGTTGCCATACAATCAGTAAATTCCCTGTTCTAGGTGCCCCTGCCGCTGCCCACAGTCCATGGCTGTCAAATGACTGGCATCTAGCAACCAGCGGAGTGTATGCAGAGGTCCCAGAATTCAGAGTGGAGGAGTAAATTCACCCTTTAGACCTGACCTGCATCGTGGACCATGTCTGGGAACTAAGAGATAGGTGAGCTGCTGGCCGTGGCTTCACCCCCTTCTCTCGGTGCTCAGAGCTCTCCTCCTTCCACCATTGTCTCTACTGTGTGTGCAGACAACACAGAGGAGCCCATCGTTACCCTGAGTGCTGCCTGCCAGGAGAGGAGCCTGCTGCTGACTGGCTAATTAAGAATGCAGGGTTTAACCCTGTGCTACCCACGTGAAAGCTGGCTGAGGCTATAATTAGGAGTCCAGCTTTAACCTCGTGCTGCCTTCGGGGGGGGGGGGGGGACACAACTCATTGGTTAATTAGGATCCAGTGGGTCTTTTTTTTAATTACTTCACCGTTCTGAGTGGGCATACACGAACGCCCCCCTAAAACGGGTGCCCACGTGCAGCGCGATCCTGTGATGCTGCGATTATCTGATATAGCCAAGCACAGATCGAGATATGGGCGCTGTAATTGGCCCTCTTGATCAGGTGATGGCTTTGTCCAATCACAGCCTTCACAGGATAAACAGAGACACGTATCTCTGTGACAGTTCTCCCCGCTGAGCTCAGTGAGAGCTCAGTGTGGGGGGAGGGGTTGAGGGAAGGAAGCTGTAGCCTCTGCGACAGCTCTGTGTGTAAGGATGATTTTACATACAGAGCTGTCATAGATCACACAGACTGCAGCCATCCCCACACATAGTACACCAAGCACCACTGTCCCTGTCAAAACGAGCATCTGTTACAGTGTCCCATCACATCTGTACCAGTGCACAAAACATCTGTCACAGTGCCCCATGAACATCTATACCAGTGCACAAAACATCTGCTATAGTGCAATAGTGCTCCATTGTGATATCAACATCTGTCAGTGTCCGCCTGTGAACGATCTGTCATAGTGTACAGGTACACAAAAACATCCGTCAGTGTACCAGTGTCCCACCAATAAATAAATAAAAAATCTAAAGTATCCCCGCCCTCCTGCTCACGTGCAAAGGTGAACACACACATTGGTCCCGTACACATACGCAAAGGGCGATCGCACCACACATGTGAGGTATCGCTGTGAATGTCAGAATGAGAGCAATAATTCTAGCACCAGACCTCCTGTGTAACTCTAAACTGGTAACCAATTAATTGATGTTATGAAGGTGCGCTGGCTCTATAAAAAGTAGGGAAAACCACAGCGAACACTACAGAAAAAAAAATATCAGCCTGTGTAAGAAAAGAAAGGGGGTGTAAATATACACAATGTGTAATTACCCAATGAAAACACAATATATAAAAGTTAAAACAATTAGAAACAGGTGTGTGAGCAAGATTGAAATGAATAGTGTGTGATCAAGATTGGATTGGAATAACACATGAAGATTTACAAAATATCTGATGCCTGTGTATACACAACAAAAAATGAAAATACAACATGTATATGATCTGAATTTTAAAAACCATCAAAAGGGTAAAGAGTTATGAGCAGTCTCTCTCAGGTGCTGAAAAGACAATGAAAAAACTAAATGGGATTCAACTGAGTTGAAAGACAAAACTAATTGTCTCATAAATCCCAAATTGAACAGATGCCAATCCCAAGGTGTATGGACACTTCAATATGAAAACATTACCGTGCTTAAAAATGATAAGATTAGCTGCTTACCAGACCAACAGAGGTCGCGGAGCATGTGTGCTGATCCTCAGCTCATGGATGCATTCCTTTACCAAATTGCAGAGATTTGCGATGAACAACAGCTCCCAGCAGACTGTGGCTGATGGAATGGGTTCCTCTGTGCCTCCAGAGGAAGGTAAAGAAATGTAGCAGTATACATTTTGGTCAAAATTTATGAAGAAAAATTACCTATTTGCAAAATTTTACAGCAGAAACTAAGAAAAACGCATTTTAATTCTCATTCAAATTGTGACAGCACTGAAAGCTGAAAATTAGCCTGGGCAGGAAGGGGGTGAAAGTGCCCAGTATTGAGGTGGTTAAACAATTTTATTGTCACATGCAAATAATTATACAATAAACATATGAAAATTTACCTAATTGTAAATACATGTCAAGTATACTGGAAAACAAATTTATACTGAAAAAATATAGAATCAAGACTCCTGAACCAAATACATTTCCCATGTTATCCTATTTGCATATAATAAATGGACGTGATCTGACACACACACTATATAAAACACATGACGGCCTCCATCCTTGATTTGGTAGGTAGAAAGGAAGAGTTGGTGGGACTTTAAATGAGGGAATGCCATGTCAGGAGAAAATAACAACATAGAAATGAATTACAGTACATGATTTAATTTATTAAAATCTAGAATACATATCAGATATTTTGTATCAAATAGTTAGGTAGTCACAAGACTTACACTAAATATGCTGCTCATAGCATGCAATACAGATAGAAAATAGACATGGCAAATATACATGGTATAATAAATCAAAAAACATATGTAATAGAGACAAGTAACTGTTGGCATCTAGTGGCACTCAACGCGTTTCCTGGCATTACAGCCATTCATCAGGAATGTTGTGAAGTAATATACTGGGAAGGAAATGAACAGGGGTTAATGATAATGCCCTAAGACTAAGAGAGGACAGAGGGATTATATCCCAACAAGGTGGAGATAGATTGGAATACTTACTACACAGGCTCAAGGCCAGGTCCGGTATCCGCCAAGGAAGACGGGGGTAACAGGCATGGTGTCTTCCCCGGGGTTGAGACAGGGGAACCCTCCAAGGATGGAGAACAGCTCCCAGAGCCCAACACAGTGGTCACAGCATGATTCAATAGACTATGTGTGCACGAAAAGTGCATAGTGTTCCTACAAAAAAATGTGTCAAAGAGGGATTAATTAAATGTGTAAAAGTGTAAAGATAATGTGGCAAAATGTCTCTGTGTTCCCACAAGGGGACTACATGAGGGGGTGTATGTGAAATAAAACCAAGTAGAGGGAAGAAAAAAACATATAACTGATAATATACAGTACGTATATGTATAAAAGTGGGCAAATACCCACTAAACACAAAGAAAAAGAAAAAAGGAAATCACAAAAATATATCAGTGAAAAATAAACAAACCCAAGAACCTTACCGGAGTGAAGCCCCCCCCCCCCATCCCACTTTTGAGTCCAGGGTTTATTAACACCTTATATCAAACAAATGCTAGAATAGGACCTCATGAACCATACCCCAGTGCCCAACTGTTCCCATGTAGCTAACATATTAGAATCTACCCTTGATCTATTTACAGGTTTTCGGCCACTGTGTCAGAGGAATCCACCCACTTATACCATATCTTCCTAAATTTCTTTGGGCATCCTCTAGCCTCATATGTCATCTCATAAAATGTGATATCAGAGTTAACTAGTTTCTTTCAAGCTATCAATTCAAAAGTAGTAGTACATATAAAGTTTATCGCTAGTCATTTTCTGAAATAAAAGTACAGCCTCAAGAAAAGCTTAGTTGCATTATCCATCGCTTCATCTTCTAGCACACCTAAAAGACAAACCAGAGGACCGCATTTGTTTGGCAAATCAGTTTAATCCTGTACTGCCCATGTGCTATACAGCCCATCTTTTAGGCTAGACAGAGACCCATGGTTTAGCCCTGTGCTGCCCTGGGAGTGGAAACTAGGACTATAATCAGGACCCCAATGTTAACAATGTTAACCCTGTGCTGCTTATATATATATATATATATATATATATATATATATATATATATATATATATATATATATATATATATATATATATATATATATTTTTTTTTTTTTTTTTTTTTTTATTATATATATTATATATATATATCACCCTCTAAAGCTAGAAGTGTAAATAGTTTTTTTTCTAGTGCAGGTAAATTTATGCAGGCTTGGCTGGGAGCCAAAAAAAAAAAAAAAAAAAAAGCCAAGCCTGTCTATGTTTTTGTCCTGGGTTGGGCAGAAATCCAGGGAGAGCTGGATGACTCACAGGCAGCATCACCCCCTTACTTCTCGAATGTTCGAGGAGTGGGAGGGGAGTTAAGGTGGAGTTGCCTTTAGTATTCTGAGGGCCCTGACCGATCCCCAACTTGGATTTGCAGGGGACAGGCCCCCTCAAATACTCAGGGTAAGCCCAGCTGGGGAGGAGTTGTGTTCAGGTGGAAGCTGGAGATGGTGTGTTAGGCTGTCGTGGCTATTCCTTTGAGGGAACTCCCTAGCCTGGGGGGGGAACCTTGGGCCTGAACAAGGATGTGGACGGGACCTTCCTAAAACCATGGAGGTGTCCTGGACAGGAGGCACAGGAGCAAGGAGGACAGTGGAAGAACACTGTCAGGCAAGTTTCCAGGAGGAACAAGGAACAGCCAAGAGGGCAGATGAGTGACAAACAGTCAGGAGGACTGGGAGGCACGCCTGAGAGGACTGGGACAGAGCAGTCTGGGATAGGTGCAGAGCCAGTAAGGAGGACCGTGGTGGCACGGACAGTGGAAAAAGCAGTAGCCAAATGTGGGACAGCTAGCCCTAAGGACTACCTATTTTTGCTACACCATAGGGGGCCCGCAGTCCTTGCCTGCAAAGGGCATTTGCTTTGGGCTTGGCTGTGTCAGGGTCAGGCCCCAAACACAGTGCTAGCTGGTCCTGGGAGTGATAGCCTGCACGCAAGTGTATGTGCTGGAGGTGAAAAAAAGAGGTAGTATACACCAGAGGTGAATATAATTCAGTCCCAAAAAAATGACATGCCATATGTGGCATGTCAGGGGGTCACCAGCACTTAAAGCGGAAGTTCTATTTTTGGGTGGAACTCTGCTTTAACACTATAAGTATATTTCAACAAAGATACAAAAAAGTATAACTTTAACTACAAAACATACAATAAACTTAGCCATAACAGATATCATGTACTAATAATCCCATTATTATTCTGTCCCAAGGATACAAGCCTTCCTTATTCCATCAACTCAGATCCTGTTCATTATTCATATCATAAAAGAAGAGCATACAATTGTGTATAATAAATGAATAGTCAATTTCTATGTCCAAAATAAAGAGTATTTACAGAAACAAAGATCATAGTCTCTATTCAAGCCATGGGGATGTAGTGTTTTTAATTGGTTAATCCACCATACCTCCCTTTGTTATAGTTTTTGAATCCTGTCACCCCCTTTCTCCTGTCCCTTGTTATTTCTTCTAAAATCATGAACCTCAATTCACTGTCTCTATTATTGTGTTCCATAAAATATTTTGGTACTGGTAAACCTGGGTGTTTGCCTCAAATAGAGCTGCGATGTACCACATAAGTGGATTGACAGGTGTGAAATTCTCTGATCATATATTTTTGACCACTGCTTGGATGCATAAAACTTAGTGTATACAATTTAAACATGGAAAACATCCTTTTCTTTGTCTTCCGCCAAAAAGGCTGTTTTAACCTCTTGTTTATCCTAAAATCAGAGTGTACACTGCAAGACATATTAGCGCACTCTGATTTTAGGACAGACAAGAGGTTAAAACAAACTTTTTGGCGGAGACAAAGAAATGGATGTTTTCCACATTTAAATTGTATACACTGTAACTTCTTCAGATCCGCGCTATAGCCGAATGACGGCTACAGCGTGGACCTGTTTTGCCGGGAGTACGTCTATTGACGTCCTCCCGTGCCCGAGCAGCCTGCGCGTCGCGCTCTGTGATTAGCGAGTCTATGAGACTCGCTGGATCACAGATCGGAGTAAGGGGTCGATCCTGAACCCTTACCACGTGATCAGCTGTCAGCCAATGACAGCTGATCATGTGATGTAAACAGAGCCGGTAATCGGCTATTTTTTCTCCTCTCGCTGACAGCGTGAGGAGAAAAAAAAGCTGATCACCAGCGGCCATGAGACGGACATCAGTCCCGATCATGGAGAGCTGCCGCCAGCCTCAGTGCCCACCTGTGCCACCTGCCAGTGCCACCTAACATTAGACAACAGCGCCACCTACCAGTGCCCACCAGCGCCATCCATCAGTGCCCACAGTGCCACCCATCAGTACCCACAGTGTCACCTATCAGTGCCCACAGTGCCACCTATCAGTTTCTCATCAACAGTGCTGCACATCAGTGCCACCTATCAGTACCCATCAGTGTCACCTATCAGTGCCCATAAGTTGTATCTATCAGTGGTACCTATCAGTGCCTATCAGTGCCACCCATCAGTGCCATCTTATCAGTGGCCATCAGCGCCGCCCTATCTGTGCCCATCAGTACTGCCTTATCTGTCCCCATCAGTGCAGCCTATCAGTGCCCACCAGTGCCGCCTCATCAGCGCATATCAATGAAGGAGAAAAATTACCTGTTTGCAAAATTTTATAGCAAACTATAACTGTGTGCAGCAGACTGAGAGGATGAGCTCACAGTGCCTCTCACTTCTTGTTAGAGGCACTGAGCTTAATGGACAGCTTGGAGCCTTGGACCAATGGTAAAGTACCATTGGCCCCAGCTGTCCAATAAAAATGCTGCAGTGGAGGCTCTCCTCTCACTGCAGGGTCATAGAAGGGGGCATGTGCCTAAAAGACAAATGCTCCCTTCCAGCCCAGCCCTCTTAATTAGAAGGAAAAAACATGGGTTTATGGGTATAAGATTTACCCATAATCCCATGTTTTTCTCACACAATTAAGATGGAGAATGAGAATCTGCTGCTGCTGAAAAGGTACTGTTTTAACCACCTCAATACAAGGCACTTACACCCCCTTCCTGCCCAGGCCATTTTTCAGCTTTCAGCGCTGTCACAATTTGAATGACAATTGCATGGTCATGCTACACTGTAACCATGTGAAATTGTTATAATTTTCTTCACACAAATAAAGCTTTCTTTTGGTGGTATTTAATCACTCCTGGGTTTTTTTTTTTTTTAGGAAGAAATAAAAGACCATAAATTTTGAAAAAAAAAAAAAGTTTCTTAGTTTCTGTCAATAAATTTAGTAAATAAGTAATTTTTCTCCTTCACAGATGGGTGCTGATGAGATGGCACTGATGGGCACTGATTGGCTGCACTGATGGGCACTGATGAGGTGGCACTTATGGGCACTGATGAGGAGGCACGAATATGCCGCACTTATGGGCACTGATAGGCAGCACCGATGGGTGGCACTGGTGGGCACTTGGCACAGATAGGCGGCACAGATAGGTTGGCATTGATGCACAGCAGTGATGAGCATTGATGGGCAGCACTGATAGCCAGCACTGACTGGCATCACTAATGGCCACTGATTTCTGGCACTTGTGGGCACTGGTTGCTGGGACTTGTGGGCACTGGTTGGCATTGATTGCTGGCAGTGGTGGGCAATCATTGCTGGCACTGGTGGGCACTTAATTGTAATCAGGGCACTGATGATCAGTGCCCTGATTACATATCTAGCTGTCCCCTGTGAGGAAATGCCACTGATCGTCTCTCCTCTCCTCACACTCTGTCAGTGTGAGGCGAGGAGTGCTGATTACCGGCATCTCCATGTTTACATGTGACCGGCTGTGATTGGACACAGCTGATCACATGGTTAAAGAGCCGCGACTCTTTCCGAAGATCGGGGTCGTGCCGTATCCTAGCAACATGGCATGGCTGCGATTGCCATGTTGCGTGCACCCGGGGGCACGTGAGAGCGGTCGTTCTGGGAAGCCATCATATGACGTCCACGCAGAATAAGAGCCGCACTGCCCAGCCGTCATTTGACAGTGGGCAGGCGGCAAGAGGTTAATCAAGCTAAATCATATATTATTGGGCTATATGTTATAACATAATAATTTATTATTTATGTATTTTACTGTGAAATTACTGGTTTGAAGTTATACCTTTAAACTTTAGTAATTTGTCTGTTAAGCTACCTGCTTGCGTACAGTTTATGAAAATATAGTAAATTACCTTAAAAACAATATATAATTATTTGTATATTACTTACTTATGGTAATTAACCCCTTACCACCCAGGCCAATTCTGACACTTCTCTCCTACATGTAGAAATCATCATGTTTTTGCTAGAAAATTACACAAAACCTCCAAACATTATATATATTGTTTTAGCAGACTCCCTAGGGAATAAAATGGTGGTCATTGCAACTTTTTATGTTACACGGTATTTGCACAGCCATTTTTCAAGTGCATTGTTTTTGGAAAGAAACTGTTTCATGAATAAAATAAAAAAAAAACAAAAAAAAAACACTAACGTTAGCTTGATTTTTTTGTATACTATGAAAGATGATGTTATGCTGAGTAAATAGATTCTTAACATGTCACACTTTAAAATTGCGCACGATCGTGGAATGGCGCCAAACTTCAGTACTTAAAAATCTCCATAGGCGACGCTTTCAAATTTTTTGCAGGTTACATGCTTAGAGTTACAGAGGCGGTCTAGTGCTAGAATTTTTGCTCTCGTTCTAACATTCGCAGCTGAGTGTATCTGACTCTGAAACTAGCCAGTGCCTCACCAGCCACTGACCTCACCGCATGTCCCTGCTATAATTATATTTTATATATATACATATATATATATATATATATATATATATATATATATATATATATATATATATATATATATATATATATATATATATATATATATATATATATATATCACACACACACACACACACACATTATATATACATACATTTTTTTTATTATTATTATGTTAATTAATATTCAGTTATAAATTATTTTTTGAAATAGATATCTTTACATTATTCTACATTATCTTGTCAGTGTTTTTCAGTTGAGTTTTTTTATTACATTGAATGAGTTTCTGTCAGTTATTTTCTTTGTAGTTACACTAATAGCCATGACATTTACAATATTGTCAGTCTTAATACTCCATCGACAAATGGAAGGCTATGAGGGCACTGAGGACTTCAGGCTTTGTAATATTCACCCTCCTGCCCTTCTTAAATTGACATGTGAATTTTGATTTATTTACTTGCCCTTTCTATGGGCATAAATGCTCAAGGGAAACTCATTTAATCTTCCACATGAGAGATTTGTCACCACTAAGGAATGCTTGCTGTCTCAACTTGTCACTCAAAGCAAACTGAAATCTGTATTGGATTTTAAAACTTGAACAATGTTTTATGTGTTATTACATTTAAATTACAATGCTTCTGCATGAATAATAACAATATTTATTATTTAGCACTTTATTTTTTATGAGTGATTATTAATGCCCTAACTTATAACTTATAGAATTACTTATATACAGTAGAATTCTTAAAAAGTACAACTATAAGTAGATGCAAAATCAATCAAAAATTTCGATGCAAACATGTAGAGAATTTAATGAACTTAAACGGACATTCACATATCACAAGTGCCTCAAGTGATAGAAGAGCATGTATTTTGGTAAGCAACCAATAACCTTAAAGTTAGTGGACACTTATGACTTCACTAGCACTAAAAGTTGTTATTTTATTGACTTTGAATGAATGCCTTCAGCAACGTCAGCGTGGATACCTGAAAAGAACTCAGTGAAGCTTACTGTAACAGAGAATAGGTAAGCCTGGCTGGTTTTGGATATTTGACCTCATAAGTATCTCTTATATTCATGTAGCATACACAAATCTAATGAAATGATCTGTGCTGTAAATAGGTAGTCAAGAAAGTACCCATTTCCATTAATAATTCTATTATCCTATTAACAGATTATCTTCAAAAGACATACAGTGCATGCAAATGTAAGAAATAGTCATCAAGCCCTTACCTCCTTTGGTCATCCACCACCACTCTAGCCTCAGGCAGGCTTCTGTCCTAGAATTTTTTTCACCATTCTGGGTATGCTGTTCAAAGGAGTGGGCACCGGCCATCTTTTGCTTCATTTGGAGAATGCAGGTACTCTCAAAGATGCCTGTGACACTGCTGGGTGGCAAGTATACTTCTTGTTCAGTGCAATTGACTATTGCTTAGCAAAGAGGTTTCAGTGTGGTATGTTCTTACCTGTGATTCCTGCTGTTACTTTTTGACATCAACCTGTCTTGTGGATTCTGCTGTTATTACCAATTTCAAGGAAAACATATGATATCCTCTGGTGATACAAAGGGTCCACACAAAAAAGCAAAAAAGCCCTGAAAAGTTTGTACACTTTAATGTTTATCTAAAGGAGAACTAGGGGTGATGTTTTCAAGCACACTTCAGGTGTCTGAAACTGTTCTCTTTTAAACTCAAGACACACAAAAACTCTATTTTATCATGATTGTTTAAGCCATGGGGACATATTCCTTTATTAGAAAAAAAATCTCTAAAATGAATAGGATAAAGGGGTTCTTCTTTCAAGTAAAAAAAAACAAAAAAAAAACACGAACATGAAACCATATGCAAATTTATCTAAACTCTAAAAACATAAATTAGTTTAACTTTTCTTGAATACTTGTTATGCAAGTAGAGGCCACTTGAAGATCTGAAGCTGTCAGAGAAAATCCTTTTACACTCTAATTGCATGTTCAGTTGCTGGAAATTAAATGTCATCTTAGCACATGAATATGTGTTTCCATTTACGGTAACATATAGTCATATAGATAATCAGATACAGTATGTTTTCATATTGTTCTATTCTTGCTAATTAGTATGATCCTGCTCATCCATTCACCCTTATCGAAAAATGCACATAAAAATACACAGATAATTGCATTTTATAGGTTACATAAGTCTGGGTTTCTTATTTTTTTTCAAACAATCATCAGACAACATAAAAAGTGACAGAATTTAGCAACATAAATATTGCATTCGCTTTAGATCAAGATCTTCTCCCAGTTGTAAGACATTTTATGGAAGCTGGATACACAGTTACACTATAGGGTGTTTGATCATATCCCCAAACCTCATAGAGGTGGGTATTGCATATAAATACTGAAGACATTTTGGATATACACTCTCAGGCTTAAATCATGATCATGATTTGTTTCTTTTTGTATGATTTGAGTTTTTATAATGTTGGATGTCTACATATTTAAAAGGTAAGAGAGGGGTACACTTCTGCTACTTGATGCACAATATATCCAATAAAGAGATATGCATGCTGCTTCAACAATTGATTTTATATATCAGCCATAACATTATGTCCACCCACAGTAACCCATCAAAGCATGGACTTCACTAGACCTCTGAAGATATGCTGTGGCATCTGCACCAAGCTATTAGTAGCAGAACCTTTAAATCCTGTAAGTTGTGAGGTGGGGTCTCCATGGATCAGACTTGTTTTTCCAGCACATCCCACAGATGCTCGATTGGATTGAGATCTAGATAATTTGGAGGCCAGTCAACCCCTCAAACTTGTTGTTGTGTTCCTCAAAAGATTATTGAATTTATCAGACCGGACCGCTTTCTTCTATTGCTCCATGGTCCAGGTCTGACGTTCATATGCCCATTGTAGGTGCTTTTGGCTGTGGACATGGGTTAGCATTGGCACCCTAAATGCTCTGTGGCTATGCAGCCCCATATGGAACAACCTGTGATGCACTGTATGTTCTGACACCTTTCTATTGGAACCAGCATCAACTTTTTTTCAGCAATTTGAGCTATAGTAGCTCTTCTATTGAAGTGAACAACACAAGTTAGCCTAAGCTACCAATGTGCATCAATGAGCCTTGGCTGTCCCTGACCCTGTCGCCAGTTTGCAAGCTTTCTTTACTTTGACTACTTTTGGAATGTCCTGACCACTGCAAACCAGGAACATCCCACAAGAGCTGCAATTTTAGAGTTGCTCTGACCCAGTCATCTTATCATCACAATATATCCCACCCACTTTCAGATGCCATTGTAACGAGATAATCAATTTTATTCAGTTTACCTGTCAGTGGTCATATTATTATGGCTGATCGGTGTATATATACACTGTATATGTGCAAGCGTGAACAGCAACATTGTAAAAGGTTGTGTGTGCAACCTGACAAGTCCCTGATGATCACTAAAAAATACACCAAAAATAAAAGAAGGGTCGCAGCAAATAAAAGCTCAGATTATTGCTCACACATGAATAAATCAGTAGTAGTAATCGTTTCAGGCATCCCTGTCCTTTTCTCAAACTTGATGCCTGAAAAATTACCACTATGATTTATTTATGTGAGCAGTAAATGGAGCTCTTTTGTGCTGCAACCCTTTTGCATTTTGTTTTAACAAATACAAATTGGATGTGCTCCAATGTATTTTTGGACTTTTATTAAGCACACCGCTGAACCTTTGCATACAAATACTTTATTCTGTCAGCCCTTGTCTTCCCTTCCTCATGCATTTCACCCACTGCTACAACTTATTCATAAAATCTGACAAAGAAAAAAATACATTTGTGGTCTTACCCAGAAGCACTGTGGAAAACCTGCTAAATCCAGATGCAACAGACTGTAAACTCAGATTTAAAGTTCATTGTCTTCCCATAGTATTGGTAATTTTCAGACTTAATTTACTTTTTCCTTCTTTACTCAAATGTAGAACTAGTATTTTGCAACCATCATTTTATTGAAAACTTTCACGTTGTCTTGTTTTAAATTTAATATCAATTAATTATGTAAAAATGTTGGACTTTTATTAAACCCAAAATAAGATGGTAATAAAAAATATACATTTTATTAATGTTATTAAAGTTTAAAAACAGTATAAAATCAATATTACATCAGCTAATCATTATTTTGATACAAAAACCTCCAGTGTAGGGACACCATATATATGTACATACACTTCATTTTACTGATGAAGCCCTGATCTGTCCTGTATCGGCGTATAACACGCGCTGGCGTATAACACGCACCCCAAGTTTAGGAGGGAATTTTAAGGAAAAAAACTTTTTAAGGAAAAAAACTTACATTTAAATGCCCATCAATGCAGCCTTGGTCAGTGTCCATCTGCAGCCTTGTCAGTGTCCATCTGCATGCTTGTCCAGTGTCATTTGCAGCCTTGTCAGTGTCATTTGCAGCCTTGCCAGTGTCATTTGCAGCCTTATGAGTGTCCACCTTCAGCCTTGCAGCCTTGTCAGTGTCCATCTGCAGCCTTGCCCAGGCTACAGTTAAACTGCAGTGACTTGTCAGTGTCACTGCAGTTTGAAAATGGCACCGCCAGCGCCGAGATACACAGAGCCGGCTCCTCTCTACTCTTCTCGGCTCCTCTCGTAGTCCCGCCCAGACACGGGGCGTGACTGTGAGCAGAGCCGAGCACCGCCCATATACATACATAGCCAAGTGTACTCACTAGGTTCGGCTAGCTCTGCTCACAGTCACGCCCAGTTCCTGTGTTATGCCCATCATAGGGCAGGACTGGGCGTGACTGTGAGCAGAGCTAGCCAAACCTAGCCGAGTACACTCAGCTATCTATGTATATCGACGTCTGGCTCGCTCTGCTCACAAACAGCGGGGGGATCGGCAGGGGTCACGTATAACACGCACCCGTGATTTTCCCCTCATTTTAAGGGGAAAAAAGTGTGTGTTATACGCCGATAAATACAGTACATATAACCCCAAAACATTATATATGTCTTTTTAGCAAAGACCCTAGAGAATACAATGGTGGTTGTTACAACTTTGCATCTTTGCAAATCTTGCACGGTATTTGAGCAGCAGTTTTTCAAATGCGTTTTTTTTGGGAAAAAAACAGTTTTATGCTTAAAAAAAAAACAAAACAGTAAAGTTAGCCCAATGTTTTTGCATATTGTGAAAGATGAAGTTATGCCGAGTAAATACATACCTAACATGTCACGCTTCAAAATAGCACACGCTCGTGGAAGGGTGCCAAAGTTTGGTAATTAAAAATCCCCATAGGCGACGCTTGAATTTTTTTTACTGGTTACATGTTTTGAGTTACAGAGGAGGTCTTGGGACAAAATGATTGCTCTCACTCCAACGTTTGCGTCAATACCTCACATGTATGGTTTGAACACTGTTTTCATATGTGGGTGGGACTTATGTATGCGTTTGCTTCTGCGTGTGAGCACACAGGGACAGGGGCGCTTTAATTTTTTTTTTATTGTTAATTATACTTTCTTTTTTCTAGTTTGACACTTTTTTGAAAAAACTAAATTTGATCACTTTTATTTCAATTACAAGGAATGTAAACATCCCTTGTAATAGGAATATGACATGACAGGTCCTCTTTGCAGTGAGATATGCACATCTCACCACTAGGCTGGGAAGCCTGAAATAATAAAAAAAAAAAACGATCACGGCTTCCCAGCCGAGGCGGCGCCATTTTTTTGAATGCAGAGGCCGGGCGTGACGTCATAACATCACGCCCGGCCTCCGACGATCATAGAGACTCCGGTGACCATCTGGTCCACCAGAAACCTCTATGATCAACATCCAGGGCCGGCGGATCTGTTCTCCGACTCACCGATCGTAGCAGTGAGTCGTTAGAAGCACCTAAGGGCGGCGGGAGGGGGGATGCACCCTCTCGCCTCCCGTAAGAATGATCAAGCGCCAGAACAGCCACTATGATCATTCTTATGGTGTAGGGAATCGCCGGCTGAAAACGGCAATATCTGAATGATGTCTGTAGCTACAGGCATCATTCAGAAATCCCCGCTCAAAGTTCATGATGTCACATGACGGTGGGCAGGTGGCAACAGTTAGGCACTTAAAACAACATACTCATACCTTTGTCCTGAGCATTCTCAAATTACTCACAATATTAAGTTCATAAGCCTACATGGGGGTATTGTTTTAAAGAAGCTCCCTTATAAGGATCATATACACCTGTTTGAAAGTGTTTTATTCTTGCACCAGTAAACAGCTTCTATCCCAGCTAAGGACATCTAGAGACTATGTATAAAAATAAAGGTGCACTGTCTATTTAAATAATATCACAAATATGAATAAATACAAATTACGTATCAGGAAAGACAGGTCCGCAGTACACTTAGAGGTTCTTGATGTACGTGCATGCACACTAGTGCATTGGCACATTGGTGTACACACATGCACACTCACGCATCGGCGTACGGCCGTAGGCGGCTATTTACACTAAACTTCTGCATAGACTCATTGCTGTTTGGTCTGCAGCTTCTGTGTGTTCTGACCTGTTACCTGTGCTGACCTCTGATCTTGATCCGGCTTGTTCTCACTAACGCTGTCTGCTTGATACCCCGACCCCGGCTTGTTTTGGACTCCTCTTCTGCCTGCTGCTCTGTCTATCTGCCTGAACATTACTGACCTGGCTTGCCTGACCCTGCACCTGCTCATCCAGCCTGTTGTGGCTCTGCTCTGCAGTCCGCATCTGGATCCTGCTCTAGCTGCAATCCCAGCCTGCCATGGCCCTGGTCTGCCTAACCACCACTACCAACTCAAAAACATGCAAACACATCTACTTTGCAAATGTGAAACACATTATTATACAGGATTTATATAGCGCCAACAGTTTGCGCAGCACTTTACAATATAGGGAGACACTACACCAACAGTACAATTCAAAACAAGAGGGTTAGAGGAGCCATGCTCCTGCAAGCTTACAATCTAAGAGGGAGGGGCTGATGAAACAAAAAGGTAGGGACTGTGAGGGATGAACTGATGAGGGGAGTAGAAGATTCGGTTGTTAGCTGAAGGCAGGATAGGCCACCTTGAAGAGATGAGTTTTCAAGGATCGCCTAAAAGTGGACAGAGTAGGAGATAGCCGGACAAAATGGGGTACTGAGTTCCAGAGGATGGGAGAGGCTTTTGAGAAGTCCTGGAGATGAGCATGGGAGGAGCAGACAAGGGAGCTATAGAGCAGAAGGTCTTGGGAGGAGCGGAGAGGATGGTTTGGGTGATATTTGGAGATAAAGGTTGGTAATGTAGCTCAGGGCAGAATTGTGAATGGCTTTGTATGTTATTGTTAGTGTTTTGAATTGTATTCGTTGGGCAATGGGAAGCCAGTGGAGGGATTGGCAGAGAGGAGTGGCGGACACTGAACAGTTGGTAAGGTGGATGAGTCTGGCAGCAGCATTCATGATAGACTGAAGAGGGGATAGTTTGTGGAGAGGTAGGCCAATGAGAAGGGAGTTACAATAGTCAAGGGGAGAGATAACAAGGGAGTGGATACGTTTCTTAGTGTCTCAACGGTTAGAAAGGGGCATATTTTAGAGATGTTTCGGAGGTGAAGTTTGGACAATTTGGGCAGTGATTGAATTTGGGGCTGAAAGGACAGGTCAGAGTCTAGGATTACACCTAGTACCTTGGCATGAGGGGAGGGACTGATGGTTGTATTATTGATCTTGATGGAGAAGTCAGGGGGAGGGGCAAGGGCTGGAGGAAAAATTATGCGCTCAGTTTTAGAAAGATTGAGTTTGAGGAAGTGGTGTGACATCCATGTTGATATGTCAGTTAGTAAGTTAGTAATGCGAGAGGAGACTGAAGGAGTGAGGTGAGGTGAGCAGTAGAGGGGGGGGGGGGAAATGTTACACTTGCATATACAATCCAACATGCTGCTCTTGCTGGTGCCCATGTGTGATGACATCAGCACCAAAACTAGCCATACAAACACACACACACATATATATATATATATATATATATATATATATATATATATATATATATATATATATATATATATATATATATATACACACACACATACACACACACACATCTAGAGACTATACCCTTTACTATCTATCTTTAAGAATAATTGGGATTTTCAAGGAGGAAGCCCTGTGACTTTTCTTAATGTGTCCCTGCCCTTATCCTTGCCAGAGATTTTTAGTGATCTGGATTGTGACAAAGCTATCAACTGTACAAGTACTTAGAGTCTGCAGCAGGCAATAGGTGCAATCAATGTGACTTACAGCAGGAAGAATTTTCCAGTGTAGTTTATTCAGTGTCAATATTTTGGCAGGGCACAGCTCACCTTTCTCAAGATATACAGTCAAATTTTCCTGGTTACTCGCAGTCCGAGGTATTACTGTAATTAGATATACTGTAGGCATAGAGTGTCCATGGAAGTCTGTTGACATGACACACAATGGAATCCTAAGTAGATCAGGTTTAGTACATAAAGATTAAGCCATCCACCATGTCCATCCTGAGTGGAAGTCACAAAAAACTATTTAAGCCCAACTGTTCATTAATTCCGCTTAGTGCTAGGGTTTCAATGTTAAAAATCACTGGCATTCCCTTTTTGATAAAGTCTTATGTCAGTCACCTCATCTTGGTGGGGCTAGAACATGATCAATGATCACACATCTTAAGGTGGATATGGGATGTGCGTGTTTAAGAAAATATCAGGCCACTGGCTGGTTGCTGGCTCCTGAAGCCATGACTGCCTAATGACTGTTGTGGTTCTGAAATTGCTCCATGAAAGTAGCGATGTTCTTTCCCACATGGTAGAGACTGTAAGGGCAAATAAGTTTATAAATAACAAAATATGAGATTCAGGTGAATCTGTGTTTGATAGAGATATATTCCCCAGATTGGGGGTGCATGAAGTAGGGACATACCTCCATATGTCTACAAGTGGCACAATCAGGACAACGATAACATCCAGACCTGTTGGTTGTAAGCCAGGTTGATCAGAGTTTGGGAGGTATGAAGTCAGTCCTCATTAGCAAATTCTTAGGAAAGTGCCCCCTCCCTACAGTAGATCATGATAGGTGGCAGAGAGTTAGCTGTGGTGGGGCTCTGGTCACTGAAAATCAATAGCCAGCATGACTTAATACTATCTTTGGTCATCCAGCTGCCTGTTGAGAAACACAGGGCTCTCTGATCTGCTGGATGTGTCTGTTTTTTGAAAGCTCACTCAGGTGTAGACTCATATTGAGCTTACAATACCGACTACCTGGTTTCACCATTTAAACAACATATTTGGACCTGTCTTCAGCTTGGACTATGTTAATGCAGTGATCTCTTGCATTCACAGTGGTCCCACTGATCGAATCTCCCATTTGGGACAACACCCATTTTTCAACATCATACAGCCCCTGTCTCTTTAGGCCGCACTCTGGGGGAATCTTTGCGAGCCTATTCTGAGTGGACCTTTGGTCATATCGGGTGTGGTGTCAGAGAACAACGCATGGCCCGCTGATGCAAGTTTTTAAGCTTAATGACATGGTTTATGATACATCACTCAAAATTTGGAAAGTTATATGTACTGTCAATTCAGGACATCTCTGAAGAAGGAGTCTCGAACGTGTTAGGTGTCTGTATCCATTCTTTTCAATTTCGATGTATGGTTGTCACGTAGCATTTTCACCTTATAATATATATATACTATATATATACAATATATATATATATATATTGTATATGTATAGTTTGTAATAAAATTTAATACATTTTTACTACCTCACTGACTTTATTGACCAGTGCTGCTATAGTCCCACCCTTTGAGGGATTTCTCCATTTCCATTCATCTGGGAGGACGGCACTTATCCACTATAGCCATATTCCATATTGCTGTATCAAAATAAGGAAAAGCTGATGCTGCATTGATTTTATATTGTTTTGTCAATAAAATGCATTTAATTACATTGCCTTTTTGTTAGTACCATAAAAGTCAGACATTTTCATAGAATTGATTTCTGTACACACATCATTGTGGTACCCTGGATGCATTATGCCTGTTTTACACATATTTTGTGAATATTGTAAATTGAAAAATGAATGTTGTTATTGCAGTTCTTGTTTTTTTCTTGTCCTATCCACTTTGTCCAAAGAAACACAATGCATAACAAAGCTAAAAAAGCCACATACAGCCTGAACTGTCATCAACACTATTGAAGTGAATTGGAAGTTAGTTATTGTATCCATGAGTATAGTTCAACAACACTGTGACTGTAATGATAGTGCAAGTGTATCATTATCTGTTTCATGATCCCTGAGTAGAAAAAACAAAATAAAAAATAAAAAAAAACTTGAAAATTGAGAAATTGTGATTATAAAGGAAAAGGGTATACTTGCATTTTATATTTTTGTAATACATTTAAAATGTATCTATTTTCTGATGTCAGTTAAAGGACAGTAATAAAAGATATTTTCCAGCAGAGGGCACTAGATACATACAAATAGTGTGTCTAAGGCAAGGGACATAAGAGAAAAGGATAGGAAGAAAATAAAAAATATATATATATTTTCCTACTTTATTCCTTTGGGCATCATTTTTCCTTAAGGAACAAGAGATGACTATTCTGATTATCTATCACAAACCGCTAGCTTACTCTGGTAAAATATCGTACATGCTTTCTAAGAAAGGATGCTGTCTTCGAGCATAATACAATTAATTTTGAAGACTTGCTTTTGCTCACAATAGTCAGTTAGTATTAAAACAATAAACCATCATTTAGATGATATCTAAATAGATAGATGTCTGTGTAGTAAAAAAAAAACTGTAACAGCAAAATTCAGAAGTATTATATTGGGCACAATCATTTTTTAAAGCAATTGAAGCTATTTGTATAAGTTCAGTTAAGTTTATATAATAGGTCGCGCTGTCCCCTAAACCAAAAAAAAAAAAAACTCTTATTAAAAAATATAGCAAAGACAGTGTATCAACTAGTGATAAATAAAGAGTTAAAAAAAACAAGTGTCCACGTGTGTCAAATTATTATTCCATTAGTATTCCACTAACTGGATGTCCTCTCCACTGTTCCCAGTGATAATAAAGTATAACAATCCAAATGAAAATTAAATTGGCCTCTTATCAACTTTCAATGATCTCTAAATTATAAGAGATCTAACACATGAGGTAAGAAAATGCCCAATGCCTGGCCACATCCTCTGTGTGTCTCCCAACCTCCAAGATGGATGGATGGATCCGACAGCTTCAGGCTCAGAGTCCCAACACATCTCACTCTGGCTTTCAGAGTGAGCAGTGATTTTTTAATGCTTAAAGTGAAACAATAAAAATGAAATATTCCTTTAAATATCATGCCTGTGGGGTGTCTATAGTATGCCTTTAAAGTGGTGCATTTTTCCCGTGTTTAGAACAGTACCACAGCAAAATGACATTTCTAAAGGAAAAAATGTCATTTAAAACTGATCATGGCTATAATGAATTGTCAGGTCTCGGCAATATAGATAAAACTCATTGAAAAAAAACGCATGGGTCCCCCCCCAGTCCTTTACCAGGCCCTTTGGGTCTGGTATAAATATTAAGGGAAACCCCAAACCAAAAATTTAAAAAAAAATTGCGTGGGGGTCCCCCCAAAATCTATACCAGACCCTTATCTGAGCATGCAACCTGGCAGGCCGCAGAAAAATCTGAACCAAACCAGGCCACATGCCCTCAACATGGGGAGGGTGCTTTGGGGTCTGACCCTAAAGCACCTTATCCCCATATTGATTTTGGGGTTACCCCATGCCATTTTTTAAAAATGTGGCACAGGGTTCCCCTTAATTTTCTTACAAGACCTGAAGGGCCTGGTATAGATCTTGGGGGGACCCCCCACGCATTTTTTTTTTCATTTTTGGTTCGGGGTTTCCCTTAATATTCATACCAGACCCAAAGGGCCTGGTAATGGACTGGGGGGTTATTTTTTCAATGAGTTTTAATATATTGCCAAGACCCGACAATTCATTACAGCCGCAATCAGTTTTAAATGACTTTTTTCCTTTAGAAATGTAATTTTGCTGTGGTATTGTTCTAAACATGGGAAAACTGCGCCACTTTACAGGCATACTATAGACAGCACCCAGGCACAATATTTAAAGGAATATTTAATTTTTATTGTTTCACTTTAAGCATTATTAAAATCACTGCTCCCAAAAAAAGTCAGTTTTAAGAACTTTTTTTTTCATTGATACATGTCCCCTGGGGAAGGACCTGGGTCCCCAAACACTTTTTATGACAATATCTTGCATATAAGCCTTTAAAATTAGCCCTTTTGATTTTTCATGTTCTTGTCCCATAGACTTTAACGGTGTTCGTGTGTTCTTCCGAATTTTTTGCCTGTTCGGATGTTCTGGTGTGAACCAAACCGGGGAGTGTTTAGCTCATCCTTAGTTCTAGGGGAACAAACAAGGTATTGGGCGGAACCAAGAGATTAGAAGGTGCCCAAGATTGTGCAGCCAACAAGTTCCTTTGTAGAGAAGTATCCAGTTGAGCAATAATTCATTCAGGAGGAACAATATGATCTGGAGGTATTTGCACATTCTCACAAGGGAATTGCAGAGACAGGGAATCGGCCTTGGTGTTCTTGGTACCAGGAATGTACGCTACTACAAAGTTGAACCAGGAGAAAAAAAGTGCCCATCAGGCTTGTCTGGAATTCAGTCTTTGAGCTTTCTCCAGGTAGGTCAGGTTCTTATGGTCAGTCTAAACCACAACCGGAATTTACATACCTTTTAATCAGTGTCTCCATTCAGAGAATACCAGCAATATAGCCTAAAGCTCTCTATTCCCTATGTCATAGTTTTGTTCTGCGACAGAGAATTTCTTGGAGAAGAAGGCGACTGGATGAAGTTTGTTGGAAGTAGGTTCTCATTGAGATAACACTGCTCCAGTGCTTACTTTGGAGGCATCAACCTCCAAGAAAAATTGAGCAGATGGCTGAGGATGGCGGGAGTACAGGAGCAGGGCAGAAGGCAAACTTTAGATGATTGAACACCTCCAGAGCTTCCGGAGGCCACAAAGAGCAGTTGGTCCCTTTCTTAGTGAGAGCAGTGATGGGAGCCTGAATCTTGGAAAAAATTCTTGCTAAATTTCCGATAATAATTACAGAACCCAATGAAACGCTGAATTTCTTATAAGGTGGTAGGTCTGGGCCATAGTAAGATGGCATCGAGCTCCTTGGACTCCATCTGGAATCCTTCAGACGAAATTATGTAACCTAGGAAGGGTATTTCAGGTAGTTCAAAAGAGCACTTGGAAAGTTTGGCATACAACCTATGATCCCTTAAACAATGGAGAACAATGCATACATGGCAACAATGATGCTCTATATCCTTAGAGTGAATGAGTATATCGTCCAAGTATACAACAACAAAAGTGTTGAGAAGGTCTCTAAAAATGTCGTTTACGAACTCATAGAATACAGCGGGGGCATTACAAAGGCCAAATGGCATCACGCAACACTCATAATGCCCCCCTACGAGTATTGAAAGCGGTCTTCCATTCATATCCTGCTTTGACTCTAATGAGATTATAGGCAGAACGAAGGTCCAGTTTGGTAAATATCTTTGAAACTTGAACGCGGTCAAATAGCTCAGTAATTAAAGGGAGAAGAATACTGATTTTTTACAGTGATATGATTGAGACCGCTGAAGTCTGCAGGGCCTAAGTCCTCCATCTTTTTTCTCTACAAAAAAGAACCCTGCCCCCACAGGAGAGGTGGAAGGGTGAATTAAACCCTTCCTTAGACTGTGTTCGATGTACTCTTCCATCGCCTTAGTCTCCGTGAGGCTGAAAGGATAGGTTCTCCCCTTGAGTAGGGGAGCCCCGTGTAGCAAATCAATAGCGCAGTCGTAAGGGTGGTGGGGAAGGAGGTCTTCCTTTTCAGAAAACACATCAGAAAAATCAGTATAGGCTTCAAGGTCAATAGTCACCATGAATGGACACACCCTCACGTACTACCAGTCAATAGACGGATTGTGTTTACTAAACCAAGGAAAGCGAGAATTACTGGGTACTTAGGAGACGGAATGATGTCAAATGATAAGACTTTAAAATGCAGAGCCCCCACCAGGATGGAAAGAGACTTGGATTCGTGAGTGATAAGTCCATCACCAAGAGGGTCTCCGCCAAGAGTAGTTACACAGAGTGGTGGGTCAGTCGGGATCTGAAGACTTAACCAGCGTTGCATTGAGAAATACCCCACCAGCATTGGAATCTATAAAAGCAAATGTGGAACAGCACTTATCATTCCAGGATAGGGATATTGGGACTACTAGTCTCCCTTGAGGAGGATTCAAAACAGCATGGCCTAATGGGGCTCCTCGATCACCAATTAAGTCCTAAAGTGTTCCGGCCAAACTGGACAAGAAGAGATGACCCAGGTTTCCACAATATAGACAGAAGCCTAGGGTCCTGCATTTGGTATGTTCATTGTCAGACAAACGCACAGCCCCTACATCCATGGGTTCTTCCTCAGACCCGACAGTAGAAGGGACAGAAGGGGCTAGTAATTGCCGAGGGGGAGATTTAGCACCAAACCTGTGAGGAATAAATTGTCTCTGGCGCCCTCTCTCTCTAACTGGCGTTCAGAGAAGCGAGTGTCCTCCAGGATACACAAATTGATAAAATCCTCCAGGGCCACTGGGACCGCACGGTAAGTTAATTTGTCCCTTATGCATTCCGCAAGCCCTCTGCGGAAGGCGGCCTCAAGGGCACAATTATCCCAGGTAGTCTCTGCCACAAGCGTGTGGAATTCATTGGCATAAGATGCTACCGTGCGTTTACCCTGAAGTAAAATCGAGAATACAGGACTCAGCTGCAGATACTCTGCCGGGAACGTCAAATATTTTCTCAAAGCTTTTCATGAATGTGGGGTAGTCAGTAAGTATAGGAGAATCTTTCTCAAGAAGAGGTGACACCCAGGACAAAGCTCTGCCCTTTAGTAAGGAAATAATAAATGTCACCTTGGCTTGAGCAGAGGCAAACGCCAAAGGTTGGTTTCTAAAATGCAACCGGCAGTGGTTGAGAAACCCCCTGCAATCCAAAGGGTTACCATCATATTTCTCATGGAGAGATATCTTTGGAGCAGGAGAACCCTGGGGGTTAGACACAGCAACAGGTTCCCTTGCCCTGTTCTCTTGGTTACTAGATGTAGCAGGACATGTCATGGAGAAGAAAAAAGGGGGTTCAACAAAGACCTCCTGAGTGGACTTTAGAGGCACAACAAACCTGAAAAAGCATAATCAAAATAACAATATATTCAATTTTATTAAATATAAATACATACAATACAAAAACATTGACAAAAGATAATAAAAAATCATCTATATAGAAATATACATGATACAAGCCCTGATGTGTCTATTCGTTTCGTATAGAACTTCTTCAGGACACATTCAGGTTTCAATTAATACACAAAAGGGTTTCACTTGTAAAGAGGCTTTAACAAGTTCAAAAATGGTAGTTCACATTTATTCAAATATAGACGTCAAGGTCTTAGCAATAGAGGTGGATGAGCATCAACTGTTTCCATTTACAACCAATCTCGGGGTTCATCTCTGTATCCTCCTGGGGATTTACATCCAATTCTACCTTAAGCTCTCCCAGTGCATTTGCAAGGTTCCATATGGACCATTGAGCAGATATGGTCTATGGGCTCTTTGATGCCCTCCTATGGTTGCTGCAGTACTACTATTTATTATTAGCTATTTATTGGCTTTTTCCTCATTGGAACTGAACCCCGAGATTGGTTTTAAATGGAAACAGTTGATGGTCATCATCAACTGTTAATACACAAAAAACCCTTTTGTGTATTAACTGAAACCTGAATGTGTCCTGAAGAAGTTCTATACGAAATGCGTAGACATATCAGGGCTTGTATCATGTATATTTCTATATAGATGATTTTTTATTATCTTTTGTCAATGTCTTTGCATTGTATGTATTTATATTTAATAAAATTGAATATATTGTTATTTTGATTATGCTTTCTCAGGTTTGTTGTGCCTCTAAAGTCCGTTCAAGGGGTCCTTGTTGAACCCCCTTTTTTCTTCTCAGTGACATACAATTTATATGGATGTGCCCTTAGGAGTGTCCTTTTTTCTATTTTGTTGTCCTAGATGTAGCAGGAGTAGAACCATGTGCTATAGACAAAGAGGATAATATAGCCATGATAGCATCTAATTTCTCCTCTAGAGACTGCACACGATTGGCCCGCTCTTCCAAAAGTTGTCCCTGAAGAGAGACTGCCTGTACCAACTTGCTGAGGTCCCTCTCGCCCTAGTATAATGTCAGGTCTGCCAGGAGACTCTAACAGTTCCTCCAGTTTCCTGACCGGTAGTCTTGTTATCCCAGTATCAGGTGGAAGGGTGGTTGAGATCCTGCAGCCAGAAATACGGGACCACAATGGGAAGTACAAACAGACTAAATCAAGAAACACCAAACAAACAACTCACAGTTGGTAGAGAGTGAAGTCAGCAAACCCCGATCAGAGTAATCCAAAGGAGTAGTCCAAGAGGCAAGGTCGGGAACAAGCAGACGTTAGCAGCAGAAATATAATATGTTAAACACCAGGAAACAGGACCTATACCATGGCGAAGACAGGAAGGGGAAGTGATGATTTATAGGGTCACTAGATCAGGTGACTGCCCACAGCTGGCCACAGATGGAGCCAGCATCCAAACTCAAGAAGTGGACCAAATATGTTAAAGCGGAGTTCCAGTCATATTTTTGTTTATTAAAAGTCAGCAACTACAAAAAGTGTAGCTGCTGACTTTTAATAAACAGCCACCCACCTGTAACACAATCCAGTGGTGTACTCACCTCAGCTGTGTTCTCTCCATGTCCTCCATCGGCGGCGCCAGCATCTCTACTATGGGCACCCGGCTATGACAGCTTGTGGCTTCACAGCCGGGTGCCCACTGCACATGTGCAAGTGGCGCTGCGCTCTGTGACTGGTCCCAAAGTCTTCTAGGACCTGTCATATGTCCCAGAAGACTTCAGGAGGGAGAACTTCTGCTTCTGATCGCCTAAGGTGACTGGAACGGAAGTGGGAGCACATACCTGTCAAAATCGGGTACCTGCTCCCCCCTCCTCCCCAAAAGCTCCATTTCACAAACAGGAATCGGGGAGGAGGCCTTAAAGCGGAAGTTCCACTTTTGGGTGGAACTCTGCTTTAAGGTTGCATTAAAGTAAACACAAAACAATAAGAGGTGGAACTCTTCTTTTATGATACCTTCTCCTTACAACCTTCAGTCATTTTCTATATATTGTCTGTCAATGGACTACATGTTCAGTGAAGTCATAACTTTTTTTTGCTGGTTGAAAGCTGAAGAGTGGGAAATTTGAGTGGAGAGTGAAAAACAGTTTTGCTTTTCACTGCTGGTGCTTACTGTTTGCATTTTTAGCATTTTTGGGGTCTTTCCTTGCAGCTTTTCAACCACTTCAGCCCAGGAAGATTTGGCTGCTCAATGACCAGGCCATTTTTTGAGATACGGCACTGCGTGGATTTAACTGACAATTGTGCGGACGTGCGAAGCTGTACCCAAACAAAATTGATGTCCTTTCTTTTTCCGCAAAGCTTTCTTTTGGTAGTATTTGATCACTCTGCGTTTTTTATTTTTTGTGCTATAAACTAAAGAAGAGTGACAATTTTGAGAAAAACACAATATCTTACTTTTTCTTTAATAAATATCAGACATTTTTTTTCAAAAAAACTAATTTTTTCCTCAGTTTCGGCTGATATGTATTCTTCTACATATTTTTGGTAAAAAAAAAATTTGCAATAAGCGTATATTGATTGGTTAGCGCAAAAGTTATAGCATCTACAAAATAGGGAAAAGATTTGTGGCATTTTTATTATAATTTTTTTTTTACTAGTAATGGCGGAGATCTGTGATTTTTATCGGGACTGCGATATTGCAGTGGACAAATTGGACACTTTTGACACATTTTTGGGACCATTGACAATTATACAGCGATCAGTGCTATAAAAATGCACTGATTGCTGTATAAATGTCACTGGCAGGGAAGGGGTTTACACTAGGGGGCGATCAAGGGGTTAACTGTGTTCCCTAGGTGTGTTCTAACTGTGGGGGGATGGGACTGACTAGGGGAAGAGAGAGATCGGTGTTCATACTTTGTATGAACACACAATCTGTCTCCTCTCCCCTAAAAGAACCGGGATTTGTGTGTTTACACACACAGATCCCGGTTCTCGCTCTGTCACGAGCGATCACGGGCGCCCGGCAGTCATCACGCCTGCCGGGTACACACTGCGGGCATGCGCGTGCCCCTAGTGGCTAAAAGGCGAAGCGACGTAAGGTAATGTCGTTTCGCCCAGCCAAGCCATTCTGCCGCAGTAAAACTGCAGCGGCTGGTCGGCAAGCAGTTAACCACCTTTTCTGTCACTTTTTAAATAGCCTTTGGTTTTATTTCCTTCCTTCAGTCTACTTAATTAAGGGGAGTGGTTAATTGGTCACAGGTGCTTCAGGTCCTATATAACTTCCTGTAGAACCAATTTCTGAGCTTGCAAGCTGGATTGCCCTTAAGGCTTCTGGTCAATTTCTATCATTGTACCATTGAGAGTATTCTTCTGCACTGCGCTGTAGTGTGGTATACCAGCTGCAGGGCGGAGGATAAGAAGTGCCTGTTTCGTGTGGTGAAAACAGCACAGCGGATCATAGGAACAGAGTTTGGACACAGCATATGCCAGCCGATTAAAAAAGTGGGCAAAAACTATTAGTATTGATCCAACCCACCCAGGTTACAGTGTGTTTGTCCCATTGCCATCAGGGAAAAGATATAGAACACTTAAGACGCACACTAATCGCTTAAAGCATAGTTTTTTCCCTAGGGCCGTATTGTCCATAATCCCATCAGGTACAGTGTTTTAGGAATTTTATGTGGAATGCTAATATTATTTTATGTATTTATTTTTAACCACTCGCCTCACGACGATATACGTCGGCAGAATGGCACGGGTAGGCAGAATCACGTACCTGTACCAGTGCCCGAGGCGGTCGGCTTTGGTCTGGGAGCGATGAGAGGCAAGGGGGAGACCATCCGTTCGTGGCCCCCCCTCGCGATCGCTCCCAGCCAACGAGAATCTTCCTTTGCTGCTGTATGCTAAACAGCAGCAAAAGGAAATTATGTCATCTCTCCTCAGCTCGGTATTTTCCGTTCCGGCCCGGCGCCGAGAAGACATCACTGTGAGTGTAAAACACACACACACTCAGTAGAACATGCCAGGCACACTTTACACCCCCGATCGCCCCCGATCACCCCCCAATCACCCCCTAACCCCCCCCGTCACACTGACACCAAGCAGTTTTTTTTTTTCTGATTACTGCATGGTGTCAGTTTGTGACAGTTAGTGTGGTAGGGCAGTTAGGGTTAGCCCCCTTTAGGTCTAGGATACCTCCCTAACAAAGTTTTAACCCCTTGATCACCCACTGTCGCCAGTGTCACTAAGCGATCATTTTTCTGATCGCTGTATTGGTGTCACTGGTGACGCTAGTTAAGGAGGTAAAAGCCAGTACCGCTAACACCCACGCACACACCGTACACCTCCCTTAGTGGTATAGTATCTGAACGGATCAATATCTGATCAGATCTATACTAGCATCCCCAGCAGTTTAGGGTTCCCAAAAATGCAGCGTTAGCGGGATCAGCCCAGATACCTGCTAGCACCTGTGTTTTGCCCCTCCGCCCGGCCCAGCCCACCCAAGTGCAGTATCGATCGATCACTGTCACTTACAAAACACTAAACGCATAACTGCAGCGTTCACAGAGTCAGGCCTGATCCCTGCGATCGCTAACAGTTTTTTTGGTAGCATTTTGGTGAACTGGCAAGCACCAGCAGCCTAGTACACCCCGGTCATAGTCAAACCAGCACTGCAGTAACACTTGGTGACGTGGCGAGTCCCATAAGTGCAGTTCAAGCTGGTGAGGTGGCAAGCACAAGTAGTGTCCCGCTGCCACCAAGAAGACAAACACAGGCCCGTCGTGCCCATAATGCCCTTCCTGCTGCATTCGCCAATCCTAATTGGGAACCCACCGCTTCTGCAGCACCCGTACTTCCCCCATTCACATCCCCAACCAAATGCAGTCGGCTGCATGAGAGGCATTTTCTTTATGTCCTCCGAGTACCCCTACCCAATGAACCCCCCCAAAAAAGATGTCGTGTCTGCAGCAAGTGCGGATATAGGCATGACACCCACTATTATTGTCCCTCCTGTCCTGACAATCCTGGTCTTTTGCATTGGTAAATGTTCTGAACGCTACCATACACTAGTTGAGTATTAGCGCAGGGTACAGCATTGCACAGACTAGGCGCACTTTCACAGGGTCTCCCAAGATGCCATCGCATTTTGAGAGACCCGAATCTGGAACCGGTTACAGTTATAAAAGTTAGTTACAAAAAAGTGTAAAAAAAAAAATATATATATATATATATATATAAAATAAAAAATAATAGTTGTCGTTTCATTGTTCTCTTTCTCTCTATTGTCTCTCTATTGTTCTGCTCTTTTTTACTGTATTCTATTCTGCAATGTTTTATTGTTATTATGTTTTATCACGTTTGCTTTTCAGGTATGCAATTTTTTATACTTTACCGTTTACTGTGTTTTATTGCTAACCATTTTTTTGTCTTCAGGTACGCCATTCACGACTTTGAGTGGTTATACCAGAAAGATGCCTGCAGGTTTAGGTATCATCTTGGTATCATTCTTCTCAGCCAGCAGTCGGCTTTCATGTAAAAGCAATCCTAGCGGCTAATTAGCCTCTAGACTGCTTTTACAAGCAGTGGGAGGGAATGCCCCCCCGTCTTCCGTGTTTTTCTCTGGCTCTCCTGTCTCAACAGGGAACCTGAGAATGCAGCCGATGATTCAGCCAGCTGACCATAGAGCTGATCAGAGATCAGAGTGGCTCCAAACATCTCTATGGCCTAAGAAACCGGAAGCTACGAGCATTTCATGACTTAGATTTCGCCAGATGTAAACAGTGCCATTGGGAAATTGGGAAAGCATTTTAACACACCGATCTTGGTGTGATCAGATGCTTTGAGGGCAGAGGAGAGATCTAGGGTCTAATAGACCCCAATTTTTTCAAAAAAAAGAGTACCTGTCATTACCTATTGCTATCATAGGGGATATTTACATTCCCTGAGATAACAATAAAAATGATTAAAAAAAAAAAAAAATGAAAGGACCAGTTTAAAAATAAGATAAAAAATCAAATAAATAATAAAGTATAGAAAAAAAAAAAAAAAAAAAAGCACCCCTGTCCCCCCCTGCTCTCGTGCTAAGGCGAACGCAAGCGTCGGTCTGGCGTCAAATGTAAACAGCAATTGCACCATGCATGTGAGGTATCACCATGAAGGTCAGATCAAGGGCAGTAATTTTAGCAGTAGACCTCCTCTGTAAATCTAAAGTGGTAACCTGTAAAGACTTTTAAAGGCTTTTAAAAATGTATTTATTTTGTTGCCACTGCACGTTTGTGCGCAATTTTAAAGCATGTCATGTTTGGTATCCATGTACTCGGCCTAAGATCATCTTTTTTATTTCATCAAACATTTGGGCAATATAGTGTGTTTTAGTGCATTAAAATTTAAAAAAAAGTGTGTTTTTTCCCCCTAAAAATGCGTTTGAAAAATCGCTGTGCAAATACTGTGTGGAATAAAAAAAATGAAACACCCACCATTTTAATCTGTAGGGCATTTGCTTTAAAAAAATATATAATGTTTGGGGGTTCAAAGTAATTTTCTTGCAAAAAAAAATAATTTTTTCATGTAAACAAAAAGTGTCAGAAAGGGCTTTGTCTTCAAGTGGTTAGAAGAGTGGGTAATGTGTGACATAAGCTTCTAAATGTTGTGCATAAAATGCCAGGACAGTTCAAAACCCCCCAAAATGACCCCATTTTGGAAAGTAGACACCCCAAGCTATTTGCTGAGAGGCATGTCGAGTCCATGGAATATTTTATATTGTGACACAAGTTGCGGGAAAAAGACAATTTTTTTTTTTTTTTGCACAAAGTTGTCAATAAATGATATATTGCTCAAACATGCCATGGGAATATGTGAAATTACACCCCAAAATACATTCTGTTGCTTCTCCTGAGTACGGGGATACCACATATGTGAGACTTTTTGGGAGCCTAGCCACGTA
The DNA here is from genome assembly GCF_042186555.1 of Aquarana catesbeiana. Classification (NCBI taxonomy): domain Eukaryota; kingdom Metazoa; phylum Chordata; class Amphibia; order Anura; family Ranidae; genus Aquarana; species Aquarana catesbeiana. The sequence continues at coordinate 432,248,086 of NC_133328.1, forward strand.
CAGGACCCCGAAAACCAAGCACCGCCTTCAGGCTTTCTAAGGGCATAAGTTTTTGATTTCACTCTTCACTGCCTATCACAGGCCATGGAATGCCCAGGTGGCACAAAACCCCCCCAAATGACCCCATTTTGAAAAGTAGACACCCCAAGCTATTTGCTGAGAGGCATGGTGAGTATTTTGCAGCTCTCATTTGTTTTTGAAAATGAAGAAACACAAGAAAAAACATTTTTTTTTCTTTTTTCAATTTTCAAAACTTTGTGACAAAAAGTGAGGTCTGCAAAATGCTCACTATACCTCTCAGCAAATAGCTTGGGGTGTCTACTTTCCAAAATGGGGTCATTTGGGGGGGGGGGGGGGGTTGTGCCATCTGGGCATTTTATGGCCTTCAAAACTGTGATAGGTAGTGAGGAGTGAAATAAAAAATGTACGCCCTTAGAAATTCTGAAGGCGGTGATTGGTTTTTGGAGCCCCGTACGCGGCTAGGCTCCCAAAAAGTCCCACACATGTGGTATCCCCGTACTCAGGAGAAGCAGCTGAATTTATTTTGGGGTGCAATTCCATATATGCCCATGGCCTGTGTGAGCAATATATCATTTAGTGACAACTTTTTGTAATTTTTTTTTTTTTGTCATTATTCAATCACTTGGGACAAAAAAAATTAATATTCAATGGGCTCAACATGCCTCTCAGCAATTTCCTTGGGGTGTCTACTTTCCAAAATGGGGTCATTTGGGGGGGTTTTGTACTGCCCTGCCATTTTAGCACCTCAAGAAATGACATAGGCAGTCATAAACTAAAAGCTGTGTAAATTCCAGAAAATGTACCCTAGCTTGTAGACGTTATAACTTTTGCGAAAACCAATAAATATACGCTTATTGACATTTTTTTTACCAAAGACATGTGGCCGAATACATTTTGGCCTAAATGTATGACTAAAATTGAGTTTATTGGATTTTTTTTATAACAAAAAGTAGAAAATATAATTTTTTTTCAAAATTTTCGGTCTTTTTCCGTTTATAGCGCAAAAAATAAATATGGCAGAGGTGATCAAATACCATCAAAAGAAAGCTCTATTTGTGGGAAGAAAAGGACGCAAATTTTGTTTGGGTACAGCATTGCATGACCGCGCAATTAGCAGTTAAAGCGGCGCAGTGCCAAATTGTAAAAAGTGCTCTGGTCAGGAAGGGGGTAAATCCTTCAGTGGCTGAAGTGGTTAAAGAACATTTTATATTTTGATATATTTAAATAGATATGTGGGCATGTGCTAGGAGTATGTATGTGTGGTTTTGTTGAGAAGTGTTTTATTGCTGCTGTAAAGAGTACCCGGAAAAAAAATTGTTGTATGTATACAATGACAATAAAGTATATCTATCCTTGAGCTTGCATTTTTTGCTTGCTGGAACTTAGACCAAGTGGAAATTTGACAAGTGGTAAGTGAAAAACCACAGTTTAAAACAAGGGATTATAAGGAGTCTTCAAGTCTATAAGTATCTGAAATTTCCTGTTAGTAATATTATGATTTTAACTGGAAAAATGTGTGCTAGCAAGATTGAAGGTTTTGTGCAGTGCAGTGTGCCACATGTATACAACAATGGAGAAACAGCTCCAGGATGGATACTGCTGCAACAGATTTGAGCGAGTTGCCCTTCTGAAAGCTTGCATTAGGGATCTGGAAGAGCAAATTGCAACATTGGGCAGAACTGGCAACCTTGAAAGGCTAGTAGCGTTAATGGAGAGGGTTAATGCAGTTAGAGGAAGTGGTAGGGGCTTGCAAAAAAGGAAGGGCAGCCCTGGGTTTGAGCACCCTAACAGATTTGCCAAGTTGGGGAAAGATGTGGGGGTGGCAAGCTCAGAGGTGGAAGCCCTAGATGTCACTCCTACACCTAACAGCCAGGAGAGCAGCCCATCTAGTTGGGGTGGTAAGGGAAGTGCAGGTAGGCCTAGACAGTTGGTGATAATAGGGGATTCTATAATCAGAAGGACTGATAGAATAATTTGTTGCCAGGATCGCCTCAACCGAATGGTTTGCTGTCTCCCTGGTGCCAGGGTTCGTCATGTGGTGGCCCGGGTTGATAAACTACCGGGAGGGGAGGGGCTGGGCATGAGCCAGCTGTCTTGGTCCACATTGGAATCAATGACAGAATATATGATGGGAGGTGGAGGCTCCTTGAGAACCCATTTAAAGAACTAGGCTGCACATTGAAGGGAAGGACCTCCAAGGTGATATTCTCTGAAATATTGGCTGTGTCATGCTCAAGATAGGGGGTGATTAGAGAACTGAATGCATGGCTAAAGACCTGATATAAGAAGGAAGGATTTGGGTTTGTAGAGCGCTGGGCTGACTTCATTGGTTGGTTGACTTTCATTGGGGTACAACCTATATGCTAAACATGGTTTGCACCTAAATGGAAGGGGGTCTGCTGTGTTGGGGGGGAGAAGCTTAGGGGAAGGCTGGAGGAGTATTTGAAGTAGGATTGGGAGTTGGTGAATTTGATTATAATGGGTCAGACAGGTCAGACAAGGGTCAGTCCCTATTGTGGGTGGAATGGGGAAAGATGGGGGGGCGCTATGGCAGGTGATATAAAGGTTCCCATGTTACAAATGGTACTATTTGTACTAAAATAGAAAATATGCAACATCAAGGGCAAAATGTGACAATGAATTAAAGTGTTTGTTCACCAATGCCAGAAGTCTGCCAAGCAAAATATGTGGCACTGCTGGAACAGTTAAAAGGACTAAAATTTATAAACCTATTACAATATTTTTTGATCCAGTTTACTGAGGCCCCAGCTAGGAATGATGCTCTGCTGGAACAGGTAATCTCAAACCATGCAGTGCTTATTACTAGGGATGAGCTTCGTGTTCGAGTCGAACCCATGTTCGACTCGAACATCGGCTGTTCGATCGTTCGCCGAATTGCGAACGTTATGGGCCGTTCGCGCTAAATTCGTGTGGCGCGTCACGGCCCATAATTCACTGCGGCATCGCAGTGCATTGCTGGCTGATGATTGGCCAAGCATGCACTATGACCCGCATGCTTGGCCAATCACAGCGCTGTCAGTAGAGAGAGCTGTAATTGGCCAAAGCCAGGGTGGCTTTGGCCAATTACGGCTCAGGGCATTTAGTACACACCCCACACTATATAAGGCCGCCTGCACGGCGGCCCTGTGTAGTGTGTGTTCCGGTGTGCTGAGAGATAGAGAGAGAGAGAGACAGTGTCATTTGATTTGAGTTAGATAGATTAGGCAGAACAGTCAGTCAGTTAGCTGCACTTACAGTGTATTGTGTATATATATGCATCCCAGGTGTTGCATATATATATATATACACTGTATTCAGTTTAGCTAGATCCGTTCCTGTTATCTTCTATCTAGACTATTTACATTTAATGCAGTGCGTCCTGCTCACAGTGTTCAGCTAGATCCGTTCCTGTTAAATTCCTACTGACCGGCAGGCTTGTCTGGTTACAGTATATAAAGCTACCTGAAGAAAATTACAGGTGTTCTATTTGATCCTATTAGTACCACGGTCAGGCAGCTAGACTATTTACATTTAGTACAGTGCGTCCTGCTCACAGTGTTCAGCTAGATCCGTTCCTGTTATCTTCCTACTGACAGGCAGGCTTGTCTGGTTACAGTATATAAAGCTACCTGAAGAAAATTACAGGTGTTCTATTTGATCCTATTAGTACCACGGTCAGGCAGCTAGACTATTTACATTTAGTACAGTGCGTCCTGCTCACAGTGTACAGCTAGATCCGTTCCTGTTATCTTCCTACTGACAGGCAGGCTTGTCTGGTTACAGTATATAAAGCTACCTGAAGAAAATTACAGGTGTTCTATTTGATCCTATTAGTACCACGGTCAGGCAGCTAGACTATTTACATTTAGTACAGTGCGTCCTGCTCACAGTGTTCAGCTAGATCCGTTCCTGTTATCTTCCTACTGACAGGCAGGCTTGTCTGGTTACAGTATATAAAGCTACTTGAAGAAAATTACAGGTGTTCTATCCCAGCTTAGTGCAGCTACAGGCCATTAGTATGTCTGGAAGGCCAAGAAGGAGAGGCAGACAGTCACAAGCCAATAAGAGAGGGCAAGCAGGCTCTGTGTCTAGTGCTGGTCGTGGAGACGGTGCATCCTCATCAGCACGTGGCCATGGGACACGCTTGGCCTTTTTTTCGGCAGCTGGCCATGTTGAGCCGCAACATGCGGAAGACTTGGTCGAGTGGATGACCAAGCCGTCCTCATCCTCCTCATCCTCTCTCACCCATGCCCAGGGTGCTTTGTCTGGCAAAGCAGCGGCCTCTTCCCTCAGCTCAATGTCATCAGTGACTCCTTCCCTAGCTCCACCATGTCCTCATGAGGATTCCCTCGAACTGTTTGACCACAGTGTTGGGTACATGCTCCAGGAGGATGCCCAGCGTTTGGAAGGCTCTGATGACGATACTGAGCTCGATGAAGGCAGTAACATGAGCGCGGACAGAGGGGGTGCCCAAGAAGGACAGCAATCTGGCAGTCATGCTCCCCCTGCTGCAGCATACTGCCAGGTTTGCTCCAGTGATGAGGAGGGAGGGGATGATGAGGTCACTGACTCAACGTGGGTGCCTGATAGGAGAGAGGAGGAGGAGGAGGAGGAGGAGGAGGAGGAGGAGGCGGCAGCACATCACCAACGAGGCAGGATGCCCTCCAGGGGCCAGCCTAAGGGCAACACATTGACTGCATCACACCCCAAAGCTCCACATGTGCAGGGCGCTGCAGTCTCTGCGCGTTATTCAAAAAGTTCTTTGGTGTGGGCCTTTTTTGAGACGAGTGCATCAGATCGCACCGCTGCTATTTGCAACATATGTCTCAAGCGTATCTCGCGTGGCCAAAATATCTCCCGCTTGGGTACCACATGCTTGACCAGACATATGTTGACCTGCCATGCAGTTCGTTGGCAAGCGTATCTAAAAGACCCACACCAAAGAACAAAGAGGATCTCTCCTTGCTCCTCATCAGCTGAGATTTCCAACCCCACTAGACCTTCAGTCCTCTCTGAGACCTGCAGTGAGAGGAATGAAGGTGTAGAATTAGGTGTGTCACAGCCAAGTACTTGTGGGCAATCTGCTTTTGGTACACCGACGTCAGATTGTACCAGGCAAATTTCCCTGCCCCAGCTGCTGCACCGCCGAAAGAAGTTTGCTCCCAGCCATCCACATGCCCAGCGGTTGAATGCTAGCTTGGCAAAATTGCTAGCACTTCAACTGCTGCCTTTTCAGTTGGTAGACTCTGCCCCCTTCCGTGAGTTTGTGGAATGTGCGGTTCCTCAGTGGCAGGTACCCAAACGCCACTTTTTCTCACGGAAGGCGATTCCGGCTCTCTACCGGCATGTGGAAGGCAATGTCCATGCCTCGCTGGACAGGGCGGTCAGCGGTAAGGTGCATATTACCGCTGACTCATGGTCCAGCAGGCATGGACAGGGACGTTACCTAAGTTTCACGGCGCATTGGGTGACTCTGCTGGCAGCTGGGAAGGATGCAGGACAAGGTGCAGTAGTGTTGGAGGTTGTTCTGCCACCACGCCTCCAAAATGCTGATTGTGACACACCTCTCTCCTCCACCCCCTCCTCTTCTTCTTCCTCCATGGCCTCTTCCTCGGAACCAGCGGTGCTCCGTAGGCGTTCAAGGGGCTACGCAAGTACGCAGGCCAAAAGATGCCATGCGGTGCTTGAGCTGGTGTGCTTGGGGGACAGGAGCCACACTGGGGCAGAGGTTCTGTCAGCTCTGCAGGGGCAGGTTCAGAGGTGGTTGACGCCACGCCAACTTAAGGCAGGAATGGTGGTTTGCGACAATGGCACCAACCTCCTCTCTGCCCTCCGACAGGGACAAATGACCCATGTGCCCTGTTTGGCTCACGTCCTTAACTTGGTGGTGCAGCGGTTCTTGGGCAGGTACCCGGGCTTACAGGATGTCCTGAGGCAGGCCAGGAAAGTCTGTGTGCATTTCCGCCGGTCATATAATGCCAGTGCTCGGCTGACGGACCTCCAAAAGGAGTTTAACCTGCCCAAGAACCGCCTAATCTGTGACATGCCCACCAGGTGGAACTCAACGTTGGCCATGCTGCAGCGGCTGCACACGCAGCAGAGGGCCATCAATGAGTACCTGTGCGACTATGGCACCAGGACAGGGTCAGGGGAGCTTGGTTTTTTTTCCCCACGCCAGGGATGCATGCACTGTCCTGTCACCATTCGAGGAGGCCACGAGGATGGTGAGCAGTGACAGTGCATGCATCAGTGACACTGTCCCCCTTGTCCACCTGTTGGAGCACACGCTGCGTGGAATAATGGACAGGGCACTTGAGGCAGAACAGAGGCAGGAAGAGGAGGACTTCCTTAGCTCTCAAGGCCCCCTTTATCCAGACAGTGTTCCTGCGTGCCCGCCGATCACACAGGAAGAGGACGAGGAGGAAGAGGAGGAGGAGGAAGATTGTGTCAGTATGGAGGTGGAGCCTGGCACTCAGCATCAGCAGCAGTCTTTAAGGGATCAGTCCCAAGAAACACATGGACTTGTACGTGGCTGGGAGGAGGTGGCTGCGGACCATGTCGTTCTTAGTGACCCAGAGGACTCCGGACCGAATGCCTCAGCAAACCTACGCTGCATGGCCTCCCTGATCCTGCAAAGCCTGCGTAAGGATCCTCGTATTCGTGGTATCAAGGAGAAGGACCAATACTGGCTGGCAACCCTCCTTGATCCACGTTACAAGGGTAAGGTTGCGGACCTTATCTTGCCATCGCAGAGGGAGCAGAGGATGAAACATCTTCGGGAGGCCTTGCAGAAAGGTCTGTGCAACGCGTTCCCAGAGACTGGGAGGTTACAAACTCCTGTTTCTGGACAACGTGTTGCTGAGGCTTCGGTCAGTCAAAGAAGGAGCGGTGGAGAAGGTGGCCGTCTGACCGATGCGTTCAGACAATTTTTTGGTCCGCAGCCCCAAGGTATGATCGGTTCCAGCAACCATCGCCAGCGTCTGTTTTACATGGTGCAGGAATACCTAGGGGCAAGATCAGACTTGGACACCTTTCCCACCGAAAATCCTCTGGGTTACTGGGTCTTGAGGATGGATCACTGGCCAGAGCTTGCACAGTATGCAATTGAGCTACTGGCCTGTCCTGCATCCAGCGTTCTTTCGGAACGCACATTCAGTGCTGCTGGAGGCGTGGTAACCGATCACAGGGTGCGTCTGTCCACCGACTCGGTCGATCGGCTGACCTTCATAAAAATGAATGAGTCTTGGATCACCACCAGCTACCAAGCACCTGATGCTGATGTAACCGAATAATTTTTTTTGAAATCTCAGATCCCTTCAAAGACTGCCTATGCTGATGCTGAGTGACTATCCCTGAGTAATTATCCTCTTCCTCCTCAATCATCACGCTGATAGCTTGTAAGAACATTTTTGGTTCTGGGCGCCACCACCAGTGCCTAAGGCACAATTTTTCAGCCCCTGTTTAACAGGGGCGTGTAATTACAATTTTTGATGTAATACTTTGCAGCAGGGCTCGTTCCTGCATTCCAACTAGAGTGTCTGTGAGGGGTTGCAGTGTTGTGGCACCAGCACCAGTGCCTAAGGCCCAATTTTTCTGCCCCTGTCTAACAGGGGCGTGTAATTACAATTTTTGATGCAATACTTTGCAGCAGGGCTCGTTCCTGCGTTCCAACTAGAGTGTCTGTGAGGGGTTGCAGTGTTGTGGCACCAGCACCAGTGCCTAAGGCCCAATTTTTCTGCCCCTGTCTAACAGGGGCGTGTAATTACAATTTTTGAAGCAATAATTTGCAGCAGGGCTCGTTCCTGCGTTCCAACTAGAGTGTCTGTGAGGGGTTGCAGTGTTGTGGCACCAGCACCAGTGCCTAAGGCCTAATTTTTCAGCTCCTGTTCAACAGGGGCATGTAATTACAATTCTTGATCTAATATTTCACAGCAGGGCCCTGTGAGGGCTTACAGTGTTGTGGCCACAGCAACACCTAAGGCCCAAATTTCTGCTGAGTATATAGGGCAGGACCCTACTTTCAAACATCTAACTTACAAACGACTCCTACTTGCAAACGGAAGGAGACAACAGGAAGTGAGATGAAATCTACCCCTAGGAAGGGAAATTCTCTCCTGTAAGAGTTAATATGGGAAAACAATTTCTCCTTTCCACTGATGCTTTCCAATCCTTGTTCCACAAAAAAACCCAAATTTTCAAAAAACATTTTTCATTGGGACAAAAAAGTGAGGTGAAATCTTCTGAAGAGGAGGAAAGACAGCAAAACAAATGTCACAGGGGTGATAACCCTTCCCTATGTTTTCCAAAAAGCTTAGAAAAGATTTTTTGGCTGGAGCTAAACACGTTAAAAATGTTCAAAATTACAAACAGATTCTACTTAACAACAAACCTACAGTCCCTGTCTTGTTTGCACCGCCTGTATACTGCTGTTCAGAGTATATAGGGCCTGGTGGCCCCACACCTTTCCTTATTTTAATTTGGGTGCGGGGTTCCCCTTAATATCCATACAAGACCCAAAGGGCCTGGTAATGGACTGGGGGGTACCCATGGCGTTTGTCTCACTGATTTTCATCCATATTGCCATGACCCGACATGACATTAAACCCGCAAGCAGTTTTAAATGAGATTTTTTCCTTTAAAAATGACATTTGGTGCAGGGACTGTTCTAAACATGGGAAACACGCGTCACTTTACAGGCATACTATAGACACCCCCCAGGTACGATATTTAAAGGAATATTTCACTTTTTTTTTTTACTTTAAGCATCATTAAAATCACTGCTCCCGAAAAAACGGCCGTTTTTAAAAGTTTTTTTTGCATTGATACATGTCCCCTGGGGTAGGACCCGGGTCCCCAAACCCTTTTTAGGACAATACCATGCAAATTAGCCTTTAAAATGAGCACTTTTGATTTCGAACGTTCGAGTCCCATAGACGTCAATGGGGTTCTAACGTTCGTGCGAACTTTCGGTCCGTTCGCGGGTTCTGGTGCGAACCGAACCGGGGGGTGTTCGGCTCATCCCTACTTATTACCAATATTCATAGAAAAGAATATCTGGGTAGCAGTGACTATAACATGATTTAATTTCGTGTTAGCTGTAAGCAACAAATACATATGGGAAATATAAAATCACTTAACATTAAGAGAGCAAATTTTGCAAGGATGAGGGCTGCTCTCCAAGACTTAGACTGGGAGGGAATATTGGCATCACTGCAATTTATATCCCCATGGGCAATACGTTTAAAAGACTATAAATAAAACCTATGTGACTCACGTCCAAAGTTAAAAAAGCTATAAATAATAAGAAAAGAGCTTTTAAAAAATATAAAAATTAAGAAACACTATCATCATTTAAAGGTTACAAAGAATATAACAGAACATGTAAAAAGATCATCAAAGATGCGAAAATTCAAAACGAACAAAACATTTCAAAAAGATAGGACGAACCCCAAAAAACTCTTCAAATATATTAATAGTAAAAAGGTCAGGTCTGAGCATGTAGGCTCTTTACAAAATAATCTGGAGTGGGTGACTGTGAACAAAGAAAAGGCACATTTCTTAAATAGTGAATAATATAAAGCTTAAACTTGCTCTGAATGGTGAACTTTATATTAATCACTTTTTTTCTCAAAAATATTTTTTTGAGTGCGCTCAGCAGCTATGGATATTTGTCATTTTGTCACTAATCGAGTTATTGACGCAGATTAAATTTTTCTCTTACTCCAGTGTTAGTTCAGATCTTAATCAAGATTTCAAGGTTCTTAAAAACGCTCTGGACAAGCAAATTAGAACCTGGTGGGATGTGTTCACTTTAATTAAGTATGTTAAAGATGGCATTACTCCCAGGAGATTAAGATGGGACATAGCTCCTAATGATGGTATGGTTGGCAAAGTACTAGAGGATGAGTGGTTCTCTTTTTTCAATCTTACAGAGCGTAAATTATTAGAACTCTTGATCTCACGGAAAGATAAAAAAATCTGGGAGACCAGTATTAATTTGGTTAAATTGGCTCCTTTTGAAGGCCCACAGAGTTTAAAGAAAAAATGAAACACCTACAGGACTTTGTTGCTAAAGTCGATAAAGAAACACAAAAGAAAAAAAATGAAAAAATATGTGAGAGATGCGAAAGATTATAAAACCAACAAAGTTTATAAATGGCAATATGCCATATTAACTGGTCACTGTCCCTATAGAGGATAGAGAGACCATTCCTACAACTTCGTATATCTCACATGGTCGAGCAACCTCCTGGTCATCTCAACAGGGAAACAGCAATGCTGGGCGCCTTGTTGATTCTAATGCTTATGGGGTTTCCACTTATAACAGGTATGAACCCCTATAACAGGATGAGTACTATGCCTCTGATGGATATTATCAGCAGGATTATGGTAACAATCATGGTTGGAACATCCCTGGTTGGGCTCCGTCACAACCCAGGGGAGGCCCACCCTCAAGAGCACAAAGAGGTCACCCTGATGGTAATTTTAGGGAGGATTTTCACAAGAGGGGGTATGGTGGTCCCCCATGGAGGGAGAGGGGACCTACACATACCAGTGGGAGATGAAGAGGTTTACACCCTCAAGACAATGGTGGGGGGAGTGGAAACTGTGGTACCCCACGGGACCCCCCAGACCATATGTGGCCGAACAAGGTACAGCAAACGGAGAGGCTGCAGAGGAGGTAAAAGGAAAAAGAAAAAGAGAGACCTAACGCAGGCATCTTCAACTTAAGTGATGCCACTTTTACACTAGATGAGTTAAAAGTTTTAGAGTTAGGCCTCAAATTTGCCCCAGATAAGGATCTTAATAAGTTTGACACTTTTATTGATCTTCAGAAATTCATGAGAAAAATTAATATTAAGAAACATTTTAGTAAAGTAGCACCCAAAACAGGACAGGAACCATCTGATTATAGTCATACTGAGATGAGGAAAAACTCAGTTTTTAATCCTAGAAATTCCAACAGCCATTTTTTAGAGGTGTTCAAATCCTTGGTCCAGCAGGACTTAGAAGGATTGTCATTCAAACCTAGTAGGCGCAGAACAGACATTGAAAGGGGCCTAAAATCCCTAGAAGAAAACAGTCATCCGTAGAGCGGATAAAGGGGGGGCTTGTTATTTTTAATAAATTTGACTAGCAGACTTGTCTATGATGCTGAAACATATGAAAAACTGAGAGGTAACCCTACCAACAAATTGAAAGCTAAGCTGAGATGTCTGGTTAAAGATGCCCAAGATGAAGGTATTGTCACCAAGAGGCTAGATACCCTCGGTGCCAGTTATCTACCAATTACCTAAATTCAACAAGAATCCAGCTAAACCTGCTGGCAGGCCTATAGTGAGTGGGGTGGACTCTTTATTTGCCAGAATTGGTGAATACATTGATTGTTTTCTACAGCCATTGGCACAAAGTTGTCCATCCTATCTCAAGGATAGCAATCATCTTGTGGAATTATTACAGCAGGTAGAAGTTGGCGATGGGCATTTACTAACTAGTATTGACATCAATTCCCTGTATACCAATATCCAGCAAAGGCTTACAGTAGAATCTGTGATTTGGGCCTTAAACAATACCAAAATGAAAAATAAACAAAAGGATTTTCTTGTCCATGCCCTAGATTTAGCCATGAGCCACAACTTCTTCTGGCATGATAAGCAATTCTTTAGACAGAAAAAGGGCGTGACAATGGGGGCTAAATATGCCCCCTCAGTGGCAAATCTATTTATGAGTTTCTGGGAGAAGGATGCCATTTTTAGTGTGAACATTCCTCAGTTCAAGTTTTAAGCGCTGTATAGACGATATCATCATTATTTGGGCAGGATCAAGAGTCTTTTTCTCAGTTTTTGTTGAAAATTGGTGAGAATAGGTATGGGTTATCATTCTCAGCAACTTCCGACATTCATCACATCAATTTTCTTGATCTAGTTATTTTTAAGGATAACCATACATTGTCCACTAAAACCTATTTTAAGGAAGTGGACAAAAATGGTTACATCCCCCTTGGGAGCTGCCATCACCCTCATTGGCTTAATTCCATTCCTAAAAGCCAATTTCTAAGAGTCAGATGCAATTGCGCAAGAATCGAGGTTTTTGACCTACAAGCGCAAGTTCTGTATGAGAGGTTCTTGGAAAAAGGTTACACCCCATGTGAGTTAAACAAAACCCTATCCTTGGTAAGGGGTATGAATAAGGACGATTTGTTTAAAAAGAATGAAGTTGCCAAAAGAGATTTTGGTATCTTTTATGTCAGGTTTTACCCGCCAATATAAACAAGTGGAACGTATTGTTCATAACCATTGGCATCTTCTATTGAAAGATGACAATTTAGCCAGTGTTTTACTCAGTAGACCACAGTTCATTTACACCAAGCCTTCTATGCTACAAATCAAGCAGGCACCCAATGTTGTTGACCCGAAAAAGCTATGTACTTTTTTGGACCAGGTGGGTTTTTTTCATTTGTGGGAGATGTGTTATATGTAGAACATCTAAACACAGGGTGAGGAAAACAACTGAGTTTACAGCATACTCCATTGGTCAATCCTATAAAATAAAAAAAATTATTACATGTGGCACTACCCACGTTACCTACCTATTGTCCTGCCCATGTGGGTTACAATACGTAGGTAGGACCACCAGAGCGTTGGGAGTGAGATTACACAAGCATGTTAATAAGCTTAAAAAAAGTTACAAACACCACAGTTTATCCAATCATTTCAGACTAGTTCACGGTAGGGACCCCAATAGCCTCACCTTCTGCGGCATTGACAGAGTTGAGGAGCATTGGAGAGGAGGTAACCTCGAGCAAGCTATTTCTCGTAATGAGACCCAGTGGATCCATCATTTAAAAAGGATGAGCCCCCGAGGGTTAAACATTGAATTGGATCTGAACTGTTTCCTGTTGAATTTTTAGAACAATATAGTGCTTTTTAACCATTGTATTTTTCTTTTTTCTTTCCATTTTATTTTTTTTTTTCATTGATTTATTCATACTTATTTTTAATTTTATTTTTATTTTCATTTTTATTATTATTTTTATTTATTTTATTTGTATTATTTTTTCCCTTTTTTTCTCTTTTTTTTCTCTGTATTTTTGGTTTTAATTATTTATTTATTTTTATTCTTATTTTATTTTCATTTTTATTTTTTGTATTTTTATTTCATTTTCAATATTAGTTTTTCCTTTTATATTTCTTTTTTCGGCTTGTATGTATATTCATTTTTTTTTTTAATGTAAATGTATTCCCAGTGAGCTCCATGGTTTAGCCGAAATGAAGTCTTTAGGGGAATGTTTCCTCCTTTCCTCTATTTAAGACGGTCGAGTGGGCTGGGAATTAGGTCTTTGATAATGCCCTGTAGGTTGGCAAAACATGTCGACGTATTTCTGGTGGCACTGATGTCATTTCCTGCTCCTTGGAACACACTTCCTGGTTTCTGGAACGCACGCCATGAGCAGCGTCCGGATCCATCTCTAATCCCTTTACATGCCTGTTTTTATCAACTATTTTGTAAGTACCCATTTGTATATGGAATAAATCCCTTTTCAAACGGTACTTTTCACTATTAGTTCCATTTTTTTATCCTTTTTTGGTGCCTAGTGATTCTGCTGAGAAATTCCAACAAGACATCATTTGATCTGATGTGCACAACACCACTCCTGAGCTTCTCTGGATACCATTGCATAAGCCTGAAGTGACCCCCAGACTGCAAAGCTGGGGGTCATCGCCATTTGGTGAGTGGGGACACATGTGGGGGTGGAGTTTCTGCACCTGAAAAGTCCTGGAGCGTCTGTGGTCCATTCAGCGTATTTATTCGGATTTTATTCACATGTTTTTTGCTTTGTATATTCACATCTGCACTCATCTACACTTGGTTACACATGTTTAACCACCTCAATACAGTGCACTTACACCCCCTTCCTGCCCAGACCAATTTTCAGCTTTCAGCACTCTCGCATTTTGAATGACAATTACTCAGTCATGCAACATTCTACCCATATGAAATTTGCGTCCTTTTTTTCACACAAATAGAGCTTTCTTTTGGTGGTATTTAATCACTAGTGGGTTTTTAATTTTTTGTGCTATAAATAAAAAAGTCCATAAATTTTGTGAAAAAAATGCCTTTTTCTTTGTTTCTGTCATAAAATTTTGCAAATTAGTAATTTTTCTTCATAAATTTTGGCCAAAATTTATACTGCTACATATCTTCAGTAAAAATAACCCAAATAAGTGTAAACTATTTGGTCTTTGTGAAAGTTATAGAGTCTACAAACTATGGTGCCAATCACTGAAAATTGATCACATCTGATCACACCTGATGTACTGAAGGCCTATCTCATTTTTTGAGATACTAACAAGTCAGGAAAGTACAAATACCCCCCAAATTACCACTTTTTAGAAAGTAGACATTCCAAGGTATTAAGTAAGTAGCATGGTGAGTTTTTTTAAGTTGTAATTTTTTCCCCACAATTCTTTGCAAAATTAAGATTATTATTATTTTTTTTTTTACAAAATTGTCATATTAACAGGTTATTTCTCTCACAGAGCATATGCATACAACAAATTACACCCCAAAATACATTCTGCTACTCTTCCCGAGTATGGCGATACCACATGTGTGAGACTTTTACACAGCCTGGCCACATACAAAAGCCCAACATTGAAGTAGCATCTTCAGGTGTTCTACTAGCATAAATGACACATCTCATTTCTCAACCACCTGTTACACTTTTGAAGTCCCTGGAGCACCAGGACAATGGCATTGCCCCCAAAATGACCCTATTTTGAAAAGAAAACACCCCAATGTATAATCTATGAGGCACAATGAGTCTTTTGAATGGTTCATTTTTTTCCATACGTTTTTGGAAAATGTGGAAAAAAATGAAAACGCATTCTTTTTTACACAAAGTTGACAATTTATCAGATATTTCCAACACATAGCATGTACATAGCAAAAATACATTCTGCTACTCCTCCTGAGTATGGTGATACCACATGTGTGAGCCTTTTACACAGCCTGGCCACAAACAGAGGCCCAACATCCAAGTAGCACCATCAGGCATTCTAGGAGCATAAATGACATATATAATTTCCTGGCAACCTATCATTTTTGAAGGCCCTTCATATTTCTAACACATAGCATGTACATACCAAGAATTACAATCCAAAATAAATTATATTGCGGAAAGGGTAAAAAAAAAAAAGCATTACCCGTGCTTTTAGTAGTATCCGCAGAGGAGAGCACTGGTCCAGGCAGCAGGCAGGGATGTGCTTAGCAACAGCAATAGTAATTATCCAGGCAGCAAGCAGGAATATTGTCTATTGTCAGCACAAGCATATTATTAGCACAGCACAGTCCATAGAAATTGTCCAGGCAGAGACAGCCAGCACAGCCATAATATTGGTCCTGGTACACTGTTACCTGCAGACACTCATTATACCGCTCATCCAGCCCTTCATAAACATACTGCCTCTTGCTACAGCTAATTATTTGCATAGTCCATGTAGCGGTGTGGTCCGTTCATGCGGCAGGCAGAGGCATGATGGCAGTAAGTCAGCATCAGGCTGAGGGCCGCAATCAGGTAAGACCTGTGCACAGGGGCACAGGGGTAGAGGCTTCGACCCACCCAAATCTATATGAAGCCTCCGGACTCCAGACCCTAATCCGGAAATTCTGAAACCAGGAGAAAACAAAAAAAAATTGGTTTTCTCCATCCGGAAAAACAATTCTGGAGCCCCTCACATATGTGAGACCCCTGTGTACTACAGTAGCAGGGCAACAGATCAGTCCAAGCGGCAGGCAAAAACATAGTCCATAAAACAGGCCAGGGTCAGTTCACGTGCAAGCAGTCCAAGTGGTAGGCAGTAGAGTAGTTGATAAAACAGGCCAGGGTCAGTTAACGTGGAGGCAGTCCAAATGGTAGGCAGAGGCTTAGTCACAAAACAGGCCAGGGTCAGTATACATGGAAGCAGTCCAAACAGTAGGTAGAGGCATAGTCAAAAAACAGGCCAGGGTCAGTTAACGTGGAAGGCAGTGGCATGGTTATTTGGGGAAGCATGGAAAATGGTCAGCACAGATAATGAAAATGGGGAAATGGTTAAAAATATGGGCTAATATTTTAGAGATGTATGATAAAGTTGGAAGCATTCACCAATGCAAAGGCCAGGTTGGGAGGGACACTGGGGACAATGGTAGCTGGTATCTTTTCGAAATCCTCTTTTTTGCCGTCTTCGACCTGCTTCAGATGGTGGAATGTTGAAGGGGAAGTGGTGCTCATGAAGTCGGCAAACAGCCTCAGAGCAAAGGTCTTCTGGGGGGGGTCTTTGGTGATAGATGAGGGACGTAGCAACGTCGTCTAGGAATTGTAGGAAGGGAGGGGCTTTCTGTGGATTTGGTGTAGACTACATAGGAATTATAAACAGCCAAATGTATGAGATAAATTGCTACCTTCTTGTACCAGAATCGGGACCTCCTTATCGACAAATAGGGCTGAATCATTTGATCATTGAAATCCACCCCCCCATGTAGAGATTATAATCTTGGACACATACTGGCTTTTCAATGGGACCTCTTCTTCTTTGAACCTCAATTGTAGTGTCGTCATGGATGGTGGACATCATGTGCACGTCCCTTTTATCCTTCCACCTCAAGGCCAGCACTTCATTGGATCTCAATGCTGCTCTTTCCCCCCTTCGCAGCTTTTTGTTTGCAAGAGATTGTGGGAAGCCCTTCCTATTTTTTGTGGAGGTTCCGCAGGCCAGGGTTTTTGCAATGTATAGGTGTTTGAAAAGGGGCAGGCCAGTGTAGAAATTGTCGAGGTATATGTGATATTCTTTGTTCAGAAGTGGGTATGCCAAGTCCCATACAATCTTTCCAGTTGTGCCCATGTAGGCCGGGCACTCAGGGGGCTGGAGCTGGGAATCTTTTCCTTCATATATGCGGAACGCATACAAATATCCCGTGGCTCTCTCACAGAGCTTGTATAATTTTACTTCGTATCTGGCCCTTTTGCTAGGAATATATTGCGTTATTCCTAGCCGGCCTGAAAAGGGTACCAGGGACTCATTGACACATATATTCTTATCGGGGACATAGAGTTCTGCAAATTGTTGGCAAAAGAAATTTATCAGTGGGCGAAGTTTATATAGTTTGTCATAATTTGGATGATTGCGGGAAGGGCACTGGGTGTTGTCGCTAAAATGCAGAAAGCGCATTATCATGTCGTATGGGGATCTGGCCATTACGGCAGAATAAATGGGCATGTTGTGGATAGGGTTGGTGGACCAATAGGCATGTCCTTCATTTTTTTTTGTAAGCCCCATGTTTAGGGTGAGGCCCATAAACAATTTGAACTCT
Organism: Aquarana catesbeiana; assembly: GCF_042186555.1. Taxonomy (NCBI): domain Eukaryota; kingdom Metazoa; phylum Chordata; class Amphibia; order Anura; family Ranidae; genus Aquarana; species Aquarana catesbeiana. The sequence continues at coordinate 432,265,459 of NC_133328.1, forward strand.
TCCAAATTTAGATCTCTCCACTCAAATGGACGGACATAGGATGATTGGGGGTTGTTGGCAATATATTGCTGGGCGTATAAATTTGTCTGGTCCACAATGAATTGCAGCAAAGTGTCGGGCAAAAACAGATGAAAAAAAATCAATCGCTGTGAAATTTTGTGTGTTGGCCTGCACACCTGGCTGTGCTGTGAATGGGGGAATAATTGGTGATCCCGAGTCGGATGGCAGCCATGTTGGGTTGGCGAGACCATCTGGCATATATGTAGAGGCCCTGGCTCTTGGGGGACGTGACACCCCAGTAGTTGGGGAATTGAATTTCCTGTGCTGGTACTCAGGCGTGATGTGGCAGCACCGGTACTGGGTCTGGGCATTTGTTCCTGGGGCCTATCACTGGCGGCATCGCTGGTACTGGGCATTTGTTCCCTGGGCCTATAACTGGCGGCAGCGCTGGTACTGGGCTTGGGAATTTGTTCTTGGGGCCTATTGCTGGCGGCAGCGCTGGTACTGGGCCTGAGAATGTAATCCTGGTTTCCAGAGTGCCGTGCCCTTTTATGAGGGACCCATTCTTCCTCCGAATCATTTGCCGATTCACTATTCGGTTCAAATGCCAAATTTGATTCGGAATCAGAATTGGAATCTGATGAGAACTCCCCGTTGCTCTCATCAGTCATGGAGAGGATCTGGAACGCCTCCTCACTGGTGTATAATCTTTTGGACATGACGCTGATGGCTGTGTGACAGGTGACTTTCACTGATGGGCTGTGAGATGGGTGGCAGGTGACGTTCACTGATAGGTGATGACGGTGTGACAGGCGATGGTCACTGATGGGTGACAGGCCACGAATGGTGACGGGTGATGGTCACTGATGGGTGACGGGTAATGGCTGATGGATAATCGCTGATGTCACTGATGGGTGATGGCTGACAGGTGAAGGCTGACGGTCACTGATGGGTGACTGGTGATGGCTGAAAGGTGACGGCTTACGGTCACTGATGGGTGATGGGTGATGGCTGACGGTCACTGATGGGTGACAGGTGATGGCTGATGGTCACTGATGGGTGACGGCTGACAGGTGACGGCTGACGTCACTGATGGGTGATGGCTGACAGGTGACGGCTGACGTCACTGATGGGTGACGGGTAATGGCTGACGGATAATCGCTGACGTCACTAATGGGTGATGGGTGATGGCTGACAGGTGAAGGCTGACGGTCACTGATGGGTGACTGGTGATGGCTGACAGGTGACGGCTTACGGTCACTGATGGGTGATGGCTGACGGTCACTGATGGGTGACAGGTGATGGCTGATGGTCACTGATGGGTGACAGCTGACAGGTGACGGCTGACATCACTGATGGCTGACAGGTGCACGGCTGACAGGTGCACCGCTGACGGTCACTGATGGCAGTCTCATGTGACATGTGCACTTTATGGGGTGACTGTCATGACTGTTGGGTGACAGATGACAATTGGGGGGGCGATGGGACAAGTGTTGTGCTTGTGCAGTACAATACAGACACAGATCGGTAACTCACTGCTCCTAGCTCTTCTCTCCTCACACTGGAAACGGTGTGTGAGGAGAGAAGAGCTGGTAACAGCTAGTAACCGCTCTCTGTTTACATTTAGTGATCGGCTGTGAATGGATCACAGCCGATCACGTGGTAAACAGCCGCCGGCCAATGGCTGTTTACCATCGTCGGTGACAGCAGTGTTCCCGGGAACATGCCGCCACCGACGTGCAAGCACTGCGCGCTCCCGATCGCGCGCATGCACTGTGCACAATGGGGCGGTACCAGCTGTCATCGGCCGTGACTTCATCACGGCCAATCACGTGGTAAACAGCCATGCCCAATGGCTGATTACCCCCCTCGGTGACGAGCGGTGTCTCCGTGACACGCCGCCACCGAGGGTACAGGGATGTGCGTGCACGATTGTGTGCATTCCCTGTTTAAAGGGCAGGGCATCATATGACGCCCTCCCAGAACTTCAGCTCTGTGTATACCAAGGAGCATGGGGGAGCTCAAGTCCATTATGGGGATGGTATTGACACAGCCCCGAATGATCCACAATGGCTCAAAAGTGATATGACCAGAAATATTTAGACAGAATAAAGGTGGATAAAGCACCTGGACCAGATGGCAACCACCCATGGATCCTAAAAGAATTAAGCTCTGTCATTTCAAAGCCATTGTTTCTAATTTTTAGGGACTCGTTAAGGACTGGAATAGTGCCACTGGATTGGCGTGGGGCCAATGTGGTGCCTATATTTAAAAAGGGATCAAGTCTTTACGAAACAACTAGTTAGTTTACCTTCTACTGGAGAGTTTAATAAAAGACCACATAGATGAGTTCTTGCTGGGAAAAATATTTTAAGCAACAGGCAGCATGGATTCACGAAAGACAGAAGTTGTCAAACAAACCTGATTTCTTTTTATGAGGAGGTAAGTAAAACCTTAGACAAAAGGGTGGCTGTGAACGTGGTATACTATACTTGGATTTTGCAAAAGTGTTTGACAAGGTTCCCCACACATGGCTAATGTGTAAGGTGAAGTCTACAGGCTTGGAAGGATCAGTTTGTAATTGGATAGAAAACTGGCTAAAATACGGAATTCAGAGAGTAGTGGTTAATGATTCTTACTCTGAATGGTCTAAGGTTATTAGTGGTGTACCCCAGGGGTTCAGTGGTGGGACCCTTACGTTTTAATATCTTAATTAATGATATAGAGTCTGGGATTAACCGCCTAAGCCCTGGAAGATTTTACCCCCTCCCTGACCAGAGCACTTTTTGCGATTCGGCACTGAGTCGCTTTAACTGACAATTGCGAGGTCGTGCGATGTTGCACCCAAACAAAATTTATGTCCTTTTTTCCCCACAAATAGAGCTTTCTTTTGGTGGTATTTGATCACCTCTGCAGTATTTATTTTTTGCGCTATAAACAAAAAAGTGTGACAATTTTGAAAAAAAAGCAATATTTTTTACTTTTTGCTATAATAAATATCCCCCAAAAATATATATATATATAAAAAAAAAATTTTTTCCTCAGTTTAGGCCGATATGTGTTTTTCTACATATTTTTGGTAAAAAAAAAAAATCGCAATAAGCGTATATTGATTGGTTTGTGCAAAAGTTATACCGTCTACAAAATAGGGGATGGCATTTTTATTATTAATTTTTCTTTTATTAGTAATGGTGGCGATCTGCGATTTTTATTGGGACTGCGACACTATGGTGGACACATTGGACACTTTTTACACTATTTTGGGACCATTGTCATTTATATAAAAATGCACTGATTACTGTGTAAATGACACTGGCAGTGAAGGGGTTAACCACTAGGGGGCGATGAAGGGGTTAAGTGTGTCCTAGGGAGTGATTCTAACATGTGTCATTCCAGTCACATGACAGCGATCACTGCTCCCGATGACAGGGAGCAGTTATCTCTGTCATGACACAAGGCAAAACGGGGAAATGCCTTGTTTACATAGGCACTTCCCCGTTCTGAGGCTCCATGACACGATCGCCGGGATACCGGCGGACATCGATTGCCCCGGTCCCGCGGGCACAGTCACGTTGTACCTCTGGCACACCTGCTATTACTGCCTCTTAAGGGGGAACGTACAGGTATGCACATTTGCCCACCACTGCCATTGTGCCGACGTATATCGGTGTGCGGCGGTCTGCAAGTGTTTAAAAGTACCATTTCAGTCTTTGCAGATGACACCAAGCTATGCAGTGGAATAACATCCTTACAAGATGTCTCCAACTTACAAGACATCCTCAATGCACTGTTTAATTGGGCAACCATGTGGCAAATGAGCTTTAATGTTGATAAATGTAAAGTTATGCACTTGGGGCTAAGAATATGCATGTATCATACATACTAGTAGGAATGAGCCAACCACCCCCCCGGTTCGGTTCGCACCAGAACATTCGAACGTGCCAAAAAGTTTATTCGAATATGCAAACACTGTTAAAGTCTATGGGACACGAATATGAAAAATCAAAAATGCTAATTTTAAAGGCTTTAATGCAAGTTTTTGCCCTAAAAAGTGTTTGGGGCCTCAGGTCCTGCCCCATGGGGACATGTATCAATGCAAAAAAAAGTTTTAAAAACTGACTTTTTTTGGGTGCAGTGATTTTAAGAATGCTTAAAGTGAAAAAATAAAAATGAAATAAAAAGGAAGATGGAGCAAGAAGCGGGGGAAGAAGAAGATGGAGGAAGAAGGAGAAAACCGAAGGAAGACCAAAAGAAGATGGAGGAAGAAGCGGGGGAAAGAAGAAGACATTATTAATAAAAGAATTGTCAAAAAACGGCTATTGTCTTTTTTACCATTTTGACACTTTATTTTGTGAAATGGTAGGGGTACATTTGTACCCCATTACCATTTCACACAGGGGGGAGGCCGGGATCTGGGGGTCCCCTTGTTAAAGGGGTATTCCAGATTCCAATAAGCCCCCCGCCCGCATACCCCCACAACCACCGGGCAAGGGTTGTGGGGATGAGGCCCTTGTCCCTATCAACATGGGGACAAGGTGCTTAGGGGGGCTACCCCAAAGCACTCTCCCCATGTTGAGGACATGTGGCCTGGTACGGTTCAGGAGGGGGGTGCTCTCTTGTCCTCCCTCTTTTCCTGCGGCCAGCCAGGTTGTGTGCTCGGTTAAGGGTCTGGTATGGATTTTGAGGGGGGCCCCTACGCCATTTTTTAAAAATTTTGGCGCAGGGTTCTACTTAATTTCCATATCAGACCCGAAGGGATTTTGGGGGGACCCCACGCAATTTTTTTTTTTTTTATTTTGGTTCGGGGTTCCCCTTTATTTTCATACCAGACCCAAAGGGCCTGGTAATGGGCTGGGTGGGGATCCTATGCTCTTTTTTTCAATGATTTTTATCTATATTGCCGAGACCCGACAATCAGTTTTGAATGACAATTTTTCCTTTAGAAATGTCATTTTGCTGTGGTACGGTTCTAAACACGGGAAAAATGTGCCACTTTACAGGCTTACAATAGACACCCCCCACGCATGATATTTAAAGGAATATTTCATTTTTATTGTTTCACTTTAAGCATTAAAAAAAAATCACTGCTCCCGAAATACCGGACGTTTTTAAAAAAAAAATTTGCATTGATAAAGGAGGCCTTGAGAGGTAAGGAAGTCCTCCTCTTGCTCCCGCTGTTCTGCCTCAAGTGCCCTGTTCATTATTCCAGGAAGCGTGTGCTGCAACAGGAAGACAAGAGGGACAGTATCACTGATGCATGCACTGTCACTGCTCACCATCCATTCTCAAATGGTGACAGGACAGTGTATGCATCTTTGATCAGTAGCCACTGGCGTGGCGAAAAAAAGCCAAGCTCCCCTGACCCGGTCCTGGTGCCTAACTCACAAAGGTACTTATTGATGGCCCTCTGATGTGAGTGCAGCTGCTGCAGCATTGCCAACATTGAGTTCCACCTGGTGGGCATGTCACAAATGAGGCGGTTGGTGCGCAGGTTGCATTCCATTTTAATTTCAGCCAGCCGAGCACTGGCATTTTATGACCGGCAGAAATGACCACAGACTTTTCTGGCCTGCCTCAGGAGATCCTGTAAGCCTGGGTACCTGCTCAAGAACCGCTGCACCACCAAATTCAGGATGTGTGCCAAACATGGGACATGGGTCAAGTGTCCCTGTCACAGGGTGGAGAGAAGGTTGGTGCCATTGTTGCATACAAGCATTCCTGGCTGAAGCTGGCATGGCGTCAACCACCTCTGAGCCTGCCCCTGCAGAGCTGACAGAATCTCTGCCTCAGTGTGGCTTCTGTCCCCTAAGCAGACCAACTCAAGCACCGCATGGCATCTTTTTGCCTGAGTGCTTGCATAGGCCCTTGACCGCTTATGGAGCACCACTGGTTCAGAGGAGAAATCAGAAGAAGAGGCCATAGAGGAAGAAGAAGAGGAGGGAATGGAGGAGACATCTGTGGCAGAATGACCACTAGCTTTTTGGAGGCGTGGTGGCAGAATAAGCTCCAACAATACTGAACCCTGTCCTGCATCCTTCCCAGCTGCCAGCAGAGTTTCCCAGTGCACCCCGTGAAGGAAAGGTAACCTCCCTGCCCATGCCTGCTGGACCATGACTCAGCGGTAATATACCCCTTACTGCTGACTGCCCTGTCCAACGAGGCCAAAACATTGCCTTCCACATGCCAGTAGAGAGCCGGAATGGCCTTCCGTGTAAAGAAATGGCATTTTGGAACCTGCCACTGAGGTACAGCACATTCCACAAATTCACGGAAGGGAGTAGAGTTTACGTTCTCTCATCCCCCCCTCTTTTCCTGCGGCCTGCCAGGTTGCATGCTCGGATAAGGGTCTGGTATGGATTTTTGGGGGGACCCCACGCCAATTTTTTTTAATCTTGGCGTGGGATTCCCCTTAAAATCCATACCAGTATGGATTTTGAGGGGGACCCCTACGCCATTTTAAAAAAGAAAAATTGGCACAGGGTTCCCCTTAATATCCATACCAGACCTGAAGGACCTGGTATGGAATTTGGGGGGACCCCCGCACAATTAAAAAAAAAAAAAAAATTTGGTTTAGGTTCCCCTTAATATTCATACCAGACCCAAAGGGCCTGGTAATGGACTGGGGGGATCCCATGCCGTTTTTTTCAATGACTTTAATCTGTATTGTTGAGACCCGACAATTCACTATAGCCGCTATTACTTTTAAATGACTTTTTTTCCTTTAGAAATGTAATTTTGTGCAGGGACTATTCTAAACACGGGGAAAATGCGCCACTTTACAGGCATACTATAGACACCCCCCCAGGTACGAAATTTAAAGGAATATTTCACTTTTTTTTGTTTCACTTTAAGCATTATTAAAATCACTGCTCCCGAAAAAAAGGCCGTTTTAAAAACTTTTTTTGCATTGATACATGTCCCCTGAGGCACGACCCAGGTCCCCAAACACTTTTTATGAAAATAACTTGCACATTAACCCTTAAAATTAGCACTTTTGATTTTTCACGTTCGTGTCCCATAGACTTAACTGTGTTCGTGTGTTCGAACAAATTTTTTGCCTGTTTGCATGTTCTGCTGTGAACCGAACCGGGGGGGTGTTCGGCTCATCCCTACTGCAGAGTATATATATTTATACTAGACTGACTGTATATATATATATTAAATACACAGCCACTAACTGAATAACCTGCCTGCTCAATCTAAATCAAGCTGTCTCCGTCCACGCCAACAGCACTACACAGGGCTATGTGCAGGCAGCCTTATATAATGTGGGGCTTGGTCTTAGTTCCCCTGAGCCATGATTGGCCAAAGGCACCGTGCCTTTGGCCAATTATGGCTCTCTTAGCAGAGGGCGCTGGGATTGGCCAAAGCATGCAGGTCAGGTGCATGCTTTGGCCAATCACCATACAGCAATGCACTGCGATCTCGCAGTGCATTATGGGGCTGTCATGGACACACTACTTCCAGACCTGCAACAGGGCTCAGGCGCATCCCCGCCAACAGGTCCCCAGTAACGAACAGGCGTGCGCAAATGCGCATGCGCCGATCGCGGAGATCGTGCGTGCGTGCACAGTAACGCGGCTTTGGCGCCCAGTGGCCTTTAAGAGGGGCTTCCATCGTTCAGCTCTTGCTGTTTGATCTGCAGCTTCACCTGTGACCTGTTCCTGTAATCTGCATCTGATCACCTTCTGACCTGGCTCCCCGACTACGCTGCTGTCTCCAATCCTGAACCTTGCCTTTCCTTGACCCTGATCCTGTTTGCTTGCCTGCCTGATCTCCTGTTACCAGAACCAGCCTGAACTTGACCATTCCTTTCCTGCCGATTCTGTTGAACTGATCCGCTGTGTATGACTCAGCTTGTCTGACCCTGCTTCTGCCTGCTGTGCGCACCCATGTGCGTTTGCTGCTTCTTGGCGCACCTGCAGCCTTCTGACCTGCATCCAGCTCACCTGCACCCTGCTGACCTGCATCCAGCTCACCGGCACCCTGCTGACCTGCATCCAGCTCACCGGCGCCCGGCACTCCAGCCGGTTCCAGTGCCTCCCAGTGGACATCATCTCTGGTTCCAGAGAATCCACCAGGCACTCATACCCCACTGTACTCCTACGGTCACTTTCCTCAACTCCAGTGATCTGGGAACCAGGGCTGTACGAGAGGTCTCCCTCTGCATGTCAGGCTCACATATGAGGTACGTGTCAGGGGCATTCCGCGGGCGCTCAAATTTCCCATGAATGCCCCATATTGTTCGATATTCGGCGAACACCCGATATTCAAGTCAAACTCGTGTTTGACCCAAACATAAAGCTCATCCCTACATACTAGGGGGAGTACAACTGGAGGAATCAATGGTGGAGAAGGATCTGTAGGTTTTGGTAGATCATAAACCTAATAATAGCATGCAATGCCAAGCTGCAATTTCCAAAGCGAGCAAAGTCCTTTCTTGTATTAAGAGAGGTATGGACTCCAGAGAGCGAGAGATCATTTTGCCCCTGTACAAATCATTAGTAAGACCTTATTTGGAATATGCGGTTTAGTTATGGACACCAGTTCTCAAAAAGGATATTGGGGAACTGGAGAAAGTGCAGAGAAGGGCAACCAAACTGATAAGAGGCATGGAGGAGCTCAGCTATGAGGATAAATAAGAGGAACTGAATTTATTCTCTCTTGAGAAGAGGACATTAACCACTTCAGCCCCAAAAGGATTTCCCCCCTTAAAGGAGAAGTATGGGATGGGTTAAATAAATAGCACCTATTACATTCATCGCAAATCAGCTAATCTTTTTTTCCTACCTCTTTTGAGAGGGCTGGAATATTTTTTAGATATCAGCAGCTCACATAGAATAGATGTGAGCAAAAAAAAGGAGACCCATACTTCTCTTTTAATGACCAGGCCATTTTTTGCGATACGGCACTGTGTCACTTTAACCGACAATTGCACGGTCGTGCGACATTGTACCCAAACAAAATTGACGTTCTTTCTTTCCCACAAATAGAGCTTTCTTTTGGTGCTATTTGCTCATCTCTGCAGTTTTTATTTTTTGCACTATAAACAAAAAAGGAGTGACAATTTTGAAAAAAAAACTATATTTTTAACTTTTTGTTAAAATAAATAACCCAAACTTTTTTTAAGAACAAAGTTCTTCATCAGTTTAGGCCAATATGTATTCTTCTACATATTTTTGGTAAAAAAATTAGCAATAAGCGTATATTGATTGGTTTGCGCAAAAGTTATAGTGTTTACAAAATAGGGGATATATTTATGGCATTTTTATTACTTTTTTTTTTTTACTAGTAATGGCGGCGATCTGAAATTTTTAGCGGGACTGCGACATTGCAGTGGACATATCGGACACTTTTGACACTTTTTTGGGACCAATGACATTTATACAGCGATCAGTGCTATAAATAGCCACTGATTACTGTATAAATGTCACTGGCAGGGAAGGGGTTAACACTAGGGGGCAATCAAGGGGTTAGGTGTTCCCTAGGGAGGTGTTTATAACTGTGGGGGATGGGACTGACAGGGAGTAGAGAGAGATCGCTGTTTCTGATTACTAGGATCAGCAGATCTCTCTCTACTTCCCTGACAGAACAGGGATCTGTCTGTTTACATAGACAGATACCCATTCTGTCTCTCTCAGGAGTGATCGCTCGTTGCGCCCTCTATACCTCTTAAAGCAGCCGACGTACACCTACGGCAGTTTGGCCAGCCATGCCGACCTGCTGCCGTATAATGACGGCGGCTGATCGGCAAGACGTTAAACAATGTAAAAAGACAGACCTGTTTAACACAGTGTTCAGCTTATATAAAAGTAGTGTGAATGGCAAGTTTTGACAAAGCATTGGCAGAGCTTTCATAAAGCCTTGTTGAAGCTTTTAAAGTACCATTTTGCTTGAATCTGTAAATGCTGAATACAGATCCTAATAGCATGCTTTCATCAACCTTCAAGAACTGCTGAAGCCTGCTTGTAACTTGTTCAGCATTTGCTGAAAGCTCTGCAAATGCTTTGTCAGAGCTTGCTGTTCACACTGCTCTTATACAAGCTGAAGTCCATGTTAAAACAGGCCTAACACAAGCATGTGCCCATGTGCTATTCTGACCCCATTTTTTTTTGCTGATTTCCAAAAAAGCTCAAATACCAACAATATACATATGATGCATTTAGCTTAACATAAGGAAAAGTGCAAATAACTGTAAAAAATAAAGTATATTTTTCATATTTTTTTTTTTGTTAGATCAATCAATGATCATGATTGTGCATGTTGTGATAAAAAACACATTCCAAAACATGAGCATTTTAAAATGGCATGTTAAAATGTTTTTAGAAAATACATTTAAAAACACACACACACAACAATTTAAATTTGAAATCCAGGTAACACTTTAGAAGCAGTTATAGCTGTTTTTTTTTTTCATTTTTGGAGAAAGGTTATACATAAATGAATACAACTTGACCATTGTAAGTACCCCTGACACTGTTAAATAGTTTGTCTCAAACCTCTGACTGATACTTTGTCTGGACAGCTTGTCCCATTATTCCTTTTGCTGCCAGGCCCCACACTCCACTTTTAAACTCAGGTAACCAGATATTTTTTTTCCCTTGATTTTTACTTACAGCTTTCAAAAATTGTAAAATAGACTCCAAACCATATATTTCCTGAAAGCACCTGCACACCTGTAAAATTAGGACCTGTAGCTGTGTACATCTGTCACATCCCCATAGAGCAAAAGGTGGCTTGGCTCCAGCTGCACAAGCAACCTGCTCATTTATGCAGTATGGATCCCTCCAATCTAAATGAGCCCTTAACTATGTTTTTTATTTTTATTCATTTTTATAATTTTTTAATAGCCCCTCAGATTCCTCAGTCCATTTCTCTACAGCCTCAGCCACACAGAATGAATGAACAGGAAGTGCCCTGCATAGAGTCTTTCTATGCTTCAGTTATAAATGAACACAATGAGTGACTGGTAATGATCACTCTCTGTGTTTATTCATAAAAGGAAGGGGTTAGGTAATTATTTACAGGTGCCCCACCTGAATGGCTGGCTTCTGTCAGACAGACTGACAGTATTTTTTGTACTGGCAAATGTCTCCCAACATTCTGCTTAAAACCATTCCCCCTGTGACTCCCCCTGCAGCAGAAGGAAGAGAAGGGTAAGCCAGCACTGCTGAAGGGGAACCACATGGGGTTCAGTACTGAAGGGGGGGAAATCAAGGACAAGGCAAATGAGTTCTATAGGGGATCAAGGATGGGGGAAATCAGAGTGGCATGGGGGATCGAATTTGACAGTTCAAACCGTGGGTGGCTCCCCCTGCTGCAGCAGCACACAGGAGAGAGGGGAGGAAAAGCTGGTATCACTTCAGGGGGCTCTGGGGGATTGTTGACAAAAAGTAGGGGGGAAACTATAAAATGCAAATTATATATATATGTATATATGTATGTATGTATGTATGTATGTATGTATGTATGTATGTATGTGTATATATATATATTATATATATATATATTATATATATATATATATATATATATATATATATATATATATATATATATATATATATATCCTGGGGCCCTTTTATGATCCCACAACGGCCCTTTCACATGTTCAGCAGTGAGCTCCCTTCCTACTGTATTTGGGCCCCCCCAGGGTGGCAGAAAACAAGAGATATATGTCACCAGCATACCAAGAAAATATAAGGGTCCAAAGCAGTGGGAGAACTATCAGGGTTGCAAAGGTTGTCTTGCCACCAGGCCCTGGTGTTCTGCCCCTGCTATTGACAGCGCTGGTCTGGCATCTTTTGGAATTTACAGGCTGGTTCTCCTGTCCTAAGGACGGGAGAAATCAGTCTGTTTTTTCAGTAACTGAGAGTCCTGGTGGAGTCCTTCCTGCAACTCGCTCTTCTCCCTGCCAATGAGGATGCAGGGGAAGGAGCAGATTGGGTGGCCATGGTTGTGTGAGTGCTCGCATTATGCATTGTCAGCGAGCAGAGGGGGGGGGGGAATCACCCACAGGAGCAGACTGGGGATGCTCTTCTTCTCAATAGAGACTGTGTTACTCCAGTGGCGGCCCGAGTAAGATGCGGCGCATCTGCTACAAATGCAAACAAAAAGACATTGCCTTTTTGTAAAAAAAAAAAAAAATTTTTTTTTAATTGGGAGGGCACATGGTGGGGCCCTCTCTGCCCCCCCCCCCCCGGTGATGCCATTGGATTGTTGCTGCAAGGCAGGGGGAGGGGGGCAGAGCAGAAGGGGAGGGAGATCAGAGAGGTGGGGGCAGTTTAGAGATGAGAGTAGAGATGAGGTTTCTCAGCCACCGATCACAGCTATTCCTTTGTTCAGTAGAGTCTGCTGAACAGTTCTGTTATAAGTTCATGACAATGAGCTCTCAATAGAAAGGGGAATGAGGCCGCCATAAAGCTTACTGACCTGGCCAGTTTGAAGCAGTGCTGTTCTGCCATAATCTTTAGGCAGTAAAAGGGTTAAAGTAACAGACTTACTGACTTGATCACCAGATAAAAAAATAAAGGGAAAAAGCCTAAAAAAAGAAAACGAATGCTGTCACCACATCTAAAAACTGGGAAACAGCAATTTAATACATTTTAGTTTTTGGATCTTTTGGATTTTTTAATATCATTTTAGGTCAGAATGTCCATGTGAATACAAGAATGCATTCTTAAAAAGAGCATGTTAGTACAGTACTAATTACATGAAAAAAAAAAGAAAAATGAAGGTGATGGAGGGAGGGTCCAGAGGTAGAGATAGTCAGCGCGGAACATATTCCAGAGGGTAGTATTTGGGGCATTAGTGGTAGGTTGACCAAAGCACATAAACCCAATGTAAGTATAGTAGCAAGTCCTATAGTTGCAATCACGGAACACCCAATAAGAGGATAATATATGACCGGTCTAAACTACATGGCATGTTCACCAATGCCAGGAGCCTGGCGGACAAGATGGGTGAACTAGACATATTGTTGTACAAGGAGGATTTGGATTTTGTGGGAATTTCAGAGACCTGGTTCAAAAGCTCTCATGATTGGCTGGCAAACATTCAAGGGTATACCCTTTATCTCAAGGATAGAGAGGGTAAAAAAGGGGGACAGGTATGCCTATATATCAAGAATAATGTACAAGTGAATGTGAGAGATGACATCACTAAGGGAGCTAGGGAGAAGGTCAAATCCTTAGGGGTAGAACTCCAAAGGGATGAAGCTAAGGGGAAAATAATACTGGGAGTATGCTATAGGCTCCCTAACTTGAGGGAGGAAGGGGAGACAGATCTCCTATCACAATTTGGATTAGCAGCAAGGATGGGAAGTGTTATCATAAGGGGGATTTTAACTATCCAGACATAGACTGGACAAAGGGAACCGTGCATTCATCTAAGGCTCGCCAGTTCCTAAATGTCTTGCAAGACAATTTTATGGGTCAGATGGTAAATACACCAACTAGAAATAAAGCATTACTGGATCTACTGATTACCAACAATACAGACCTCATCACGGATGTGGAAATACGGGGCAATTTAGGTAACAGCGATCACAGGTAAATTGGCTTCAGTATAAATCACACAAATAGGAAACATAAGGGGAATACAAAGACAATGAATTTCAAAAGAGCCAACTTCCCTAAACTACGAGACTTGCTAGAAGGCATAAATTGGGATAAAAGCTTAGGAACAAAGAACACGGTGGAGAGATGGGTTTGCTTTAAGAGCATATTAAATAAGGGCATTAGCCAATGCATCCCATTGGGTAATAAATTTTAAAGAGCGAACAAAAGTCCTGGATGGCTTAACTCCAATGTAAAAATGCATATAAAAGCAAAGGAGAAGGCCTTCAAAAAATACAAGGTTGAGGGACCATCATCAGCATTCAGACTTTATAAAGAATGCAACAAGAAATGTAAGGGTGCAATAAGGATGGCTAAGATAGAACATGAAAGACACATAGCGGAGGAGAGCAAAAAAGATCCCAAGAAATTCTTTAAGTATGTAAACAGTAAAAAAGGGAGGACAGACTATATTGGCCCCATAAAGAATGAGGAAGGACATCTGGTTACAAAGGATGGAGAGATGGCGAAGGTATTGAATTTATTCTTCTCCTCAATCTTCACGAGGGAATCAGGGGGCTTCAGTAACCAAAACTGCAGTGTTTATCCTCATCACACATCACAGGAAGCACCTCCATGGTTAACAGAGGACACATTTACAATTAGACTTGGGAAACTTAACATTAATAAATCACTGGGACCAGATGGCTTGCACCCGAGGGTACTTAGGGAACTCAGTCAAGTAATTTCCAGACCATTGTTCCTTATTTTTACTGACAGTCTACTGACTGGAATGGTACCAGCTGATTGGAGAAAAGCCAATGTAGCACCAATATTTAGAAAGGGCCCACAATACATCCCTGGGAATTACAGACCAGTTAGCCTAACATCAATAATATGAAAAACTCTTGGAGGGGATGATAAGGGACTATATACAAGATTTTAGTAATGAGAACGGTATCATTAGCAGTAATCAGCATGGATTCATGAAGAATCGTTCTTGCCAAACCAATCTATTAACCTTCTATGAGGAGGTGAGTTGCCAGCTAGATAAAGGAAGGCCCATAGATGTGGTGTATCTGGACTTTGCAAAAGCATTTGACACAGTTCCCCATAAATTTTTACTGTACAAAATAAGGTCCGTTGGCATGGACCATAGGGTGAGTACATGGATAGAAAACTGGCTACAAGGGCGAGTTCAGAGGGTGGTGATAAATGGGAAGTACTCAGAATGGTCAGGGGTGGGTAGTGGGGTCCCCAAGGATTCTGTGCTGGGACCAATCCTCTTAAATTTGTTCATAAACGACCTAGAGGATGGGGTAAACAGTTCAATCTCTGTATTTGCGGATGATACTAAGTTAAGCAGGGCAATAACTTCTCCGCAGGATGTGGAAACCTTGCAAAAATATCTGAACAAATTAATGGGGTGGGCAACTACATGGCAAATGAGGATCAATGTAGAAAAATGTAAAATAATGCATTTGGGTGGCAAAAATATGAATGCAATCTATATACGGGGGGGGGAGAACCTCTGGGGGAATCTAGGATGGAAAAAGGACCTGGGGGTCCTAGTAGATAATGGGCTCAGCAATGGCATGCAATGCCAAGGTGCTGCTAACAAAGCAAACAGAATATTGGCATGCATTAAAAAGGGGATCAACTCCAGAGATAAAACGATAAATCCCGCTCTACAAGACTCTGGTCCGGCCGCACCTAGAGTATGCTGTCAAGTTCTGGGCACCAGTCCTCAGGAAGGATGTACTGGAAATAGAGCAAGTACAAAGAAGGGCAACAAAGCTAATAAAGGGTCTGGAGGATATTAGTTATGAGGAAAGGTTGCGAGCACTGAACTTATTCTCTCTGGATAAGAGACGCTTGAGAGGGGATATGATTTCAATATACAAATACCATATTGGTGACCCCACAATAGGGATAAAACTTCCCAAAACTTCCCATCTTGGCTTTATGGTGGTCCGGAGCAGCAGGATTTAACAGCCTACTCAGACCCTCTGTAACTAAGGGGTCATGGGTTTCTGGTAAGCGGCCAGGCACTCTATTTATGGTGGTGGACCCAAGCACTTATGTTTCCATATAACTGGACCTTTACTGGATTTTTACACCATACTCGGGTGTTCTTATATGGACTATTACTCACAACCTTCTAAAATATTGTTGCACAACATATTGCAGCCTTTGTTGCTAGTATATTTTTTGCACATGCCCTTCTTTTTTGGATATATGATTATATGCATATTTGAATTTTGTTTAAGGTGATGTCTGACCACCTTTACATTTATATTCACTGTGTTTTGACAAAAGCGCGAGTCACCAGTTTATTATTGTTTACGTTGTGTGTTTGTGTCACATATAGGATTTTGCAGCTTGTTTTTTTATAACTTACTTATAATTACCTTTTTGATGCGCAGTTATTTTCATGTTTTCTTTATTATAACACATAATAACCTGATCTTTGTTTTTATTTTAAAAAAATTACATCTTTTTAAAAAATCTTTTTAAAAACAGTAGTGTTCAGAGGCCTACCAAAACATAGCAATTTACAAATGAACTGCAGAACAGTTGAAAATTCTTTTCAGTGTGACATACAGGGGTTGGTTTAATATAGGCAAATTGACTGTGCATTCTGCAAAAGCAGTTGCTCCATTGAAAGGGAAGCTCTGCTGACTTCCATCATCCAATCATGTGCAGGCAAAAATGCTGTTTTTTTTTTTTTTTTAGACCTTGCATGTGATTGCAAAGTGAAGCTTCCCCTTGTTTACTAAACTCTGGAGTGACTGTAAATTCTAACCCCACAGGGTGTGTACAAGTAAATCAACACAGTAAATTAACTCCCACAATGGAATTGATTTCCTAAAGCTGTAAAGTGCAAAATTTGGTGCAGTTCTGCATAGAAACCAATCAACTTCCAAGTTTTTTTTTGTCAAAGCTTAAATGAACAAGCTGAAGTTAGAAGCTGATTGGCTACATTGTACAGCGGCACCAGATTTTGCACTCTCCCATTTTAGTAAATCAACCCAAGTGTGTGTACAAAAGGTGTAGCATTACACAAAGGCATATAAAGAAAAGTGTAGCGCTAACAATTATAAACAACGATTGTGTACAAAGTTATATAAAAAATGTATATAACATATAAATGTGCATAATCCTTCTCATAAGACTGTACACATTAGGTCCATAGTATAAAGAAAAGGTGCCAATGGTACATATCTCAGACAATTTAAAAAAATAAAATAGAAAAGTTGAGAAGTCCTTAGAAGATTTGAAGATTTAGAAAGTCCTTAGGGAATATTTAACACCAAAGAATTGTGAAGAAACTTTATGTGTGTTGATAGAAGATCCACCACCTTTAAGCTGGAGGCTTACCGGAGGGATTGGACACAGATGGGTGTACACCCACTGGATCAATCACGCTTTTAATAGTGGGGATCCACGATGAACACATGGAGACAGTATTATGCTATGTATTTTTACATTTCTTCTATACACGGATTGGATGACTGAGTGGATCTACCTCCTATATTATATCTATTGTACACAAGCATCCGGGCCATCTGGGTTAACCTCTACACAATACAGATACCATCGTGGATCCCCACTATTAAAAGCGTGATTGACCCAGTGGGTGTACACCCATCTGTATCCAATCCCTCAGGTAAGCCTCCAGCTTAAAGGTGGTGGATCTTCTATCAACACACATAAAGTTTCTTCACAATTCTTTGGTGTTAAATATTCCCTAAGGAGTTTCTAAATCTTCTATGGACTTCTCAACTTTTCTATTTTATTTTTTTAAATTGTCTGAGATATGTACCATTGGCACCTTTTCTTTATACTATGGACCTAATGTGTACAGTCTTATGAGAAGGATTATGCACATTTATAGGTTATATACATTTTTTATATAACTTTGTACACAATCCTTGTTTATAATTGTTAGCGCTACACTTTTCTTTATATAACTGTTACTACTTGTTTTGGTCACTTGTATGTGTTAGCTGCTTTATTCACGTTTATTTTTTCTGATTGTGTAATATATATATAGATAAATATCGTGCTAAGGCATGACAAGACAATTAAGGAAAAACAAATGTCAGCTCTGAGCAAACACAATATACTATTTTAATTGAAAGACAGGCTTAAATCCTTTTGCTGCCGGAGCCATTTATTTTTTAACACATGTTAAAATGCACATTTGAAGATTACTTATAGGAGAAGTCCAATCTGAGCTATTTAGGCTGGGCTTCTCCTAGGGGTCGCAGCAGTGCAATTCGTTTTGCACTGCTGTGACCCGTTTTCAGTGGAGAGCAGTCTGAAGTCCGCTCTCCGCTGACTTCACTGGAATCAGTCGAGGCAGTGCATCATCCCGACTTCAGAAGTCTGGATCTGCCAGCTGCCTTGACTGATGGCAATCTAAGCAAGTCGATGAGACGGCCACTCCCCGCCCCTCCACAGCTCAGCGCTCCATAGTTAGCATGGTTGAAAAAAGTTCATTCAGTTTAACCAACAGAGAAAAAAAACAAACCAAAAATAAAACACACACAATTTGAAAACCTCCAAATACACAATCCTATACCCACAGTTGATCCAGAGAAAAGCAAAAAAAAAAACCAATAAAGCATAATCCAATTTGCTCCAGGGAAAAACATTCCTTAATGATCCCCCAAGAGGCAATCGGAAATTCCCTGGATCAACTTTAATGATAATTATTAGTATTCAGTTATATTTTGTGCATTTAGGAAATAATCCAGGTCTTTTTTTAAAACAAAAAAGAAAGAAAAAACCTGGGGCCTAAATAATAAAAAATATACAGCAGCTAGCACTCTACCCAAATACACAGTACACCAACATAAAATACAAAAAAGTGAAGCACTGAAAATGAATCCATAATTATATGTCTACCAATAAAAAGTGAAATTATAATAAATTATGCACATATATAAACCATGCAAAATGTGATCCCCTTCCACCTCAATTTAAAGTGATTGTAAAGTCTCGTTTTTCTTTTTTAAAATAACAAACATGTTATACGTACCTCCTCTGTGCAGTTGGTTTTGCACAGAGCAGCCCATATCCTCCTCTTCTCGGGTCCCTCTTTGCTGCTCCTGGCCCCTCCCTCCTATCAAGTGCCCCCACAGTCAGCAGCTTCCTATGGGGGCACTGGAGTCGAGTCACAGCTTTGTGTGTCCATTCAGACAAGGAGCCTTGATCCGCCCCTGCCCCCTCTCTCCCCTGATTGGCTGACTGACTTTGATTGACAGCCGTGGGACCAAAGACACCGCCAATGCTGTCGCTGCAGTGTCTCAGCCAATCAGGAGGAGTGTCCAGGACAGCTTAGACATTTGTGGACATCGCTGGAGAGAGATGGGGCTCAGGTAAGTAATAAGGGGGGGGGGCTGGGGAGGCTGCTTCATACAGAAGTTTTTTTTTATCTTAATGCATTGAATGCATTAAGATAAAAAAAACCTTCTGCTTTTACAATTCCTTTAAATGACTCACTTTTTGGTAAAAAATAAAACATGAGGTTGCATCAAGTAAATAGATATCAAATATTTCAAGCCTCAAATCTAACAGGTTACAGTGAATGACGGCCATAGAATTAGTACTCTCACAGTAGTGTGAGTGGTGATACCTATTATGTGTGGTACAGTTGTCATTTTTATTCATTTGCAGTTGCATTAATATGTCTATGTATGGGGGGGGGGGGGGTTTAAAAGTGTTGGGGGTGTTTTTTTCATTTAGTTCAATAAATTTTATATTTTACTGCCATTTTTAACCTAACTTTATTGCTACCACAAAGGAGCTGATAATTCTTCTCTGTGATAGCATAGTGCAGGTGACAGGTTATCTTTAAGGAGACATCAGGGGTCTATTAAAACCCAACAGAAAAGAACAACACACTCCTACGCTGGAGTCAGCTGACTGCGTAGTATCACAGGTGCCTGATCAAATCGTAGATAATCTCAGAGATACATTGCTGCCCTCAAGGACTGGGGTCGTCCTGATAAAAGAGGGCACACTGACCCTGTGCATTATCCAACAGATTTATTAAAAGATATGAATAAAATCATAAAGATGTCTACTCCCAATCATAAGTTAAAAACATGCTCATCAGGCCACATGTGTGGCTATCTCTCATCAGTTGCTCGAATCACCGAACCTGGGAGTAGAGGGTTCTGGATGAGGCCCCTCGGGTTGACGCATTAAAACCCTATTGTCACCTCTGCACTGTATTGAAGCTCATTACAGACTGTGCAGTTTTTTTTCCTGGCCAGAGACGTTGAATATTGATAGCTCTGAACCTGTAAGTGCTCAGAGCTGAGGTCATCCAGCTTTTTTTCTTCACAGGGGAAATTAGTTAATGAATGTCTGCTGATCTCCCACTGCTCTCCATGCTGATACCTGTCATGGAGGTCCCTGGCAACCATGAGAGATAATTTAACCCTAGACAAATTAAAGGGGGGTTAAACAGAGCAGTGGCACCTTCACTCCTGAATAAGTTCTATTACATAACCAGGAGCCAGAAAAAAAAGTTACACAAACTCCAAGCTTCTATAGTGAACAGGAACCTATACACGCTGGCACTGCTGCCGATGTAATAATTACTTAGGTAACAACGAAATGGCTTATTCACACCAGCCCCATCAGGCTGCATTGGGCAGCATTGCCCAAATGCAGTCCCACACAAAGAGAATGCACATAAACCATACTTTCTACAGGACCTGTTCATACCAGGAATACACTTTTTTACAAGATAGACATACACATTTTTGCAATGCGGCATTTTACATTGTGCTTGAGTTTAATGAGTATCGATTAAATAGAGTTAAAAAAAGAGAGAGTACTGCGATGCATTGTAACTATGCATCGGAGCACATGCTTTATGTACACCATAATGCATAATGCATGCCCACTGCTGTGATTGGGCTCTATAAAAAGAGATAAATAAAATATTTTTTAAGCAAGCAATTGTTTTATAAGACCTTACTACAGCATGATAAAATAGAATTGAAATATATATGGGATTTTTGTCTATGGCAAAGAATATGCCCTGCCCCCTCCTAGCATTAAAGCCTTTCTCAACCAGGGTTCTGTGGGTCCCTAAGGTTCCTTCAGAAGTTCTATAGGTTGCTTTAGCTATGAGCAATTGCTGCCTCTCAGATAAGTAATCACTGACACCAAGAATTGTTTTAGCATTAAGTGGGGATTTCTTTCTATCTGTAAGCGGGGATTCTTCCCACTGACCACAAATATAAAAAGTATTCTTTCCACTGACCTTTATGCTAGGCTTAACAAATTTGCTTTGAATCTAGGAGCCAGCTAAAAAAGTTAAGAACCAGCTTTTTTAACTAATAAATGTTACATTTAACATGTTCCCGAAGGTGAACTTGTTCTTTAACCCTTTCACAGTGAGAGCTGTTTTTGTGTTTTTTGCACATGTTTAAACAAATCATTTTAGGCCTAAAACCCCCAATCATTATAGATCTTCTGAAAGCAGACACCCTAGAGAGGAAAATAGTAGTAGTTCCAATTTTTTATGTCACACAATATTACTGCAAAGGTAAAAAAACACATTAAAAGTTAATTTTAGGTAGCACAAACCCCCCCCCCCCAAAAAAAAACGCAAAATAAAATATCCAATTTTTGGGTAAAATATAAAAGTCGAGGTTGCACCAAACATTAAACAGTACCCTATATTTTCCATAGGCAACCCTTTAAAAGCCCCCTATGTCATCAGTTTAGTGTTACCAAGGAGGTCTGGTGCTAAAATTATTGCTTTCATTCTGGCGTGTGCGGCGATATGTAAGATGTGTATCGCAATCAATGTTTTCAGGGGTAGATCACACTGCATTACATTCTTTCCCGACCTTGATGTTCAGAGAAACTGTCAAAGGGGACCCGGAAATGACGTCACGCGTCACTTCTGGGTCAACAATTAGAAGGGGAGAAGAGCGTACGTGTGTCCGCTCTACTCCCTCCCCCCCACCCACTCTACCCGTCAGCACCCACTATGCCATTCCCAGGCTCGCATATGGGCAAATGGGGCTTGGTATACATAACACGTGGGGTGTGGAGATCATTTGGGTGGTTTGTCAAGCTCTGCATTATGCTAATGCACCATGGGGTGTAGATATGATAATTATTAGAAAGGGTTCCCTAGGACCAGAAAGTTATTTCAAAGGCTCCACTGTGTTAAAAAGATTGGGAAAGGCTGAATTAAATTGTAACTGCACTTGCCCTGCTAGCTGATGTATGTGTGTAAAAGAGGCAGTGAGAGTATATAAAATAAAACACATTTCAAAATGAGCATCCTGTTTGCTTGCTGTATCACCTATATGACAGACAAGCTAATACATTCCTAAACCTTTTTTAAGCATCTTACTTGTCCTGTACAGCTTCCAAAACCCTGTTGAAGAGGGACTTTTGCAACTCCCAAAATGCATTGGCTGCAACATCTTGTGTCATACCACTTAAGGCCCCCTAGGTGTCCATGATCAGCCTTAGCCAGAACATCGTGTTCTATGAATTAGATCTTGTTCCATTGTAATAGACTAAAACAGCCTAAAGATCCAGCTCTTAATATCCACACCCCTTCGAACAGCAATAAACCAGCGTTTTTAACCCATCCTTACTTGATACAAAAAATAGCTGAAACTAAACTTTAATATATTTATATTGTTTTGAAAAAAACTCATATATTCGGAAATAGCTTTTGTATATAAAATGTTAAATATTATTATTTAGTGGATTCTAATTAAAAATCAAATGTACATTACTCAAATATCATGAAGGATCTTCAGTTTTCTGAACACTCAAAATTGTTTTGATATTACGTGTTAATCTTTTAAGTCAGTTAAATATTTTCAAATTTGGTGGTGGTTTTTATTTTAAAATGGTATACAAGATTAAAAAAATCAATACAAATATTTTTTTTTAGTTACCGTATATGTTGGTAAATTCTGAAGCTGTGTGTTTTTGGAAAATACTTTTAATTGTGAGATTATACAGAGAATGATAAAAGTCAGCAAAACGTTTTATATCTTTGATATGCTAGTTAAGGTGATAATTACTGTTGAATTATTAAAACAAAAAAAAAAACTGAATGCACAATGACAGCATCTGGGCATAGACTCTAAACAATACAAACTGACATAAGACTCATGCTGACAGACTGACCTTCACTTTTTCAGTGACAGAGCCTCACAATGACAAGATGACACTTACTGACAGACTAACACACTAACATAATTTGACACATACAATGTCTGACTAAAACTTACCCTACTACTACCTTCACATAAATGTTTTCACAGTTTTTTGCATAGTCACATAGAAAACTGTGTTGGAAAAAAGACATGTCCGCTGGTTACTCCATTTCCCAAACTATGCTTGGACCAGAGAAAGGTAGAACAAACATAGTTGTGTGACTGTGGACTGTTTCACTTTTTAAAGATAGAAAATATTTTCTGACTTCACAAAACTAGGTGGATAATTTCTTGTGATTAGACTAATTCTATACCAGCAGCTACATTTGGGGATTAGCTGTTAGAAAAGCATCCAGCCGTTATTGATTATTAATCAGTAATACCTCATGTGATAGGGGGTTTCACAGATTACTTCTACGGCATCTGTTTACCAAAATATCTAACTTTTTATTTCATGAAAGACAAATTACCTCTGTTTTTCATTTGATTGTCTGCTTTTGTACTATATTCACTATAAATATATTCAATAATTACAAGATGCTTTACAACTGAGGCTACAGGATTGATATTCTATGGGCAAATATGCTGTTCACTTTGCAAAGGAAATGTATTATCCCCAGAGCTTAGTGAATGTAATGAAGCTTTTCTGACTTTACTCATCCAATCACGTGTAAGCAAAAATATATATATTTTTTTCCTGCATGTGATTGGGCATTCTTTGGAAAGTTAAATGTCACCACATTCTCTAAGCTCTGGAGAATTTTCCTTGCAAAGTGCAACTTTACTTGCAAAGTGAATGGCCTATTTGCCTTTAATAAATCAAACCTCTTATTTCCATCAAGCAAAATGCAAATAACATTGTCACGCTGGGGCAACACCATATTTGCATCATATGTTTATTTCTTGTTTTCTATTAGGGATGAGCCGCAAACCACCCCCTGGTTCGGTTCGCAACAGAATATGTGAACAGACAAAAAATTTGTGCGAAGATGCGAACACCATTAAAGTCTATGGGACACGAATGTGAAAAATCAAAAGTGTTAATTTTAAAGGCTTAAATGCAAGTTATTGTCATGAAAAGAGTTTGGGGACTCGGATACTGCTCCAGGGGACATGTATCAATGCAAAAAAAAGTTTTCAAAACTGAAGTTTTTTTCAGGAGCAGTGATTTTAATAATCCTTAACGTGAAACAATAAAAATGAAATGAAATTTAAATATCGTGCCTTGGGGGTCCCCTTGGTCTGCCTGTAAAGTGGCGCTTCTGTCTCATGTGTTTTACTGTGCCGCAGCAAAATGACATTTCTATCTATCTATCGGATCCCAGAAATATAGATTAAAAATTGAGGTAAAAAAACAGCGTGGCCCCCCCAAATGCATACCAGGCCCTTTGGGTCTGGTATGGATTTTAAGGGGAACACCATGCCAAAATGCAAATAAAAATGGCGTGGGCCCCCCCAAAATCCATACCAGACCCTTATCCGAGCAAGCAGCCTGGCAGGCCAGGATGGCGGGGGACGAGCGAGCGCCCCCCTCCTGAACCATACCAGGCCGCTTGCCCTCAACAAGGGGAGGGTGCTTTGGGGTCCACCCCAAAGCCCCTTGTCCCCATCTTGATGTGGACAAGGACCTCACCACCACAATCTTGGCCATTGGCTGTGGGGGTCTGAAGATGAGGGGTATCAGAATCTGCAAGCCCCTTTAACAAGGGGGGCCCCAAGATCCCGCCCCCCATGTGAATAGGTATGGGGTACATTATACCGCTACCCAGTCACCAAAAAAAGTGTCAAAAAGTAAAAACCACAATACAGTTTTTGACCATTCCTTTATTAATAGTGTATAGTTTATAGTGTTCCGCGATGTCCATCCATCTTCAATCACGGCACCATCGGACTCGAAAAATAGAAAAAAAAAAAATACTCCGCCTCCATTAGAGGCGTCCTGCCGACTGCTGTCTTTTCGCTGTGACAGCTGTTATATAGGCAAGGGCGGGGCCACCTGCTGACATAACTGGATGACACCGCCCACTCTCATGGCACATGATGCCAGAAGGGGCAGGGTCACTCGGTTACGTCAGTGGATGGCCCCGCCCTTGCCTATATAACAGCTGTCACAGCAAAAGGACAGCAGTCGGCAGTACGCCTCCCATGGAGGCGGAGTATTTTTTTTGTTTTGTTTTTTCAGGTCCATCTGCGCCGTGATTGAAGATGAATGGACATTGCGGGACACCTTTTTTTTGTTTTTAATAAAGGAATTGTCAAAAACTGTGTATTGTGGTTTTTACTTTTTGACACTTTTTTGGTGAATGGGTAGGGGTACAATGTACCCCTACCCATAGGGGGCAGGATCTGGGGGCCCCCCTTTCAGTCCCCCCTTGTGTCTTGGGACTGAAAATCATCCATGCTGACACAATCCTCCTTCTCCTTCTCTACTTCCTGTGTGTTTGGCGGCCCCCGCAGGAATGCTATCTGCATAAAGGGGGCCTTGAGAGGAAAGGAAGTTCTGGCCCAAGTGCCCTGTCCATGATTCCATGAAGCGTGTGCTCCAGCAGGAAGACTAGGGGGACAGTGTCACTGATGCATGCAATGTCGCTGCTCACCATCCTTGTGGCCTCCTCAAATAGTGACAGGACAGTACATGCATCCTTGATCAGTAGCCACTGGCGTGGCAAAAAGAAGCCAAGCTCCCCAGACCCTGTCCTGGTGCCATACTCACACAGGTACTCATTGATGGCCCTCTGCTGTGTGTGCATCCACTGCAGCATTGCCAATATTGAGTTCCACCTGGTGGGCATGTCACAAATGAGGGGGTTGGTGGGCAGGTTAAATTCCCTTTGAATGTCAGCCAGCCGAGCACTGGCATTGTATGACCACCAGAAATTACCACAGACTTTTCTGGCCTGCCTCAGGAGATCCTGTAAGCCTGGGTATCTGGTCAAGAAATGCTGCACCACGGAATTCAGGATGTGTACCAAGCATGGAACATGGGTCAAGTGTCCCTGTCGGAGGGTGGAGAAAAGGTTGGTGCCATTGTCACATACAACCATTCCTGGCTCATGCTGCCATGGCGTCAACCACCTCTGAGCCTGCCCCTGCAGAGCTGACAGAATCTCTGCCCCAGTGTGGCTCCTGTCCCCTAGGCAGACCAGCTGAAGCACCGTATGGCATCTTTTCGCCTGACTGCTTGCGTAGCCCCTTGAGCGCTTATGGAGCACTGCTGGTTCAGAGGACAATTCTGCAGAAGACGCCATAGAGGAGGGAGGGGAGCATACAGATTTTGTGGCAGAATCACCACCAGCTTTTTGGAGGCGTGGTGGCAGAACAAGCTCGAACACTAAACCCTGTCCTATATACTTCCCAGCTGCCAGCAGAATTACCCAGTGTGCCATGAAGGAAAGGTAACGTCCCTGCCCATGCCTGCTTGACTATGAGTTAGCGGTAATATGAACCTTGCTGCTGATCGCCCTTCCACATGAATGTAGAGAGCTGGAATGGCCTTACGTGAAAAAAAAATGTCATTTTGGAACCTGCCACTGTGATACAGCACATTTCACAAATTAACAAAAGGGGCAGAGTCTATCAGCTGAAAAGGCAGCGCTAGAAATTTGGCCACGCTAGCATTTAGACGCTGAGCATGTAGATGGCTGGGACAGAATTTTTTTTATGATTCAGCAACTGGAGTAGCGAAATTTGCCTGTTGAAATCAACTGGTGGTGTACTGCTAGCAGATTGGCTGCAAGTATTTGTGGCACCTATTGCTATACCTTCATTCCTCTCAGTGCAGGTTTTGGAGAGGACTAGAGGTATAGTAGGGTTTGAGATACCAGATGAGGAGCAAGGAGAAGTCTGCCTTTTTCTATGATGTAGGTCTTTCAGGTGCTGTTGCCAATGGACTACATGGCAGGTCGTCATATGTCTTGTCAAGCATGTGGTGCCAAAGCAGCTGCTGTTCTGGCCCCACTTGATCCACTTCAGACAGATTGCTAACAGCAACTGTGCAATCTATTGCACAAGTGTTGAAAAAAGCCCACGCCCAGGAACTTTTGCAAGTCAGCAGGGATTTAGCAGTGCCCTGCACCTGCAGAGCTCTGTGGTGTGATGCAATAAGGTGGCTGCCCTTAAGCTTACACCTGGAGGACAACCTGCCTTGTTGGATTTGTGCCTCCTCCTTCTCCTCACTTTCCTCCTGTCTTCTCTCAGGCACCCAAGTACAGTCAGTGACCTCATCATCCCCTCCCTCCTCATCACTGGAGCAAATCTGGCAGTATGCTGCAGCTCGGGGAACATGACTGCAAGTTTCTTGTTCTTCTGTGGCACCCTCACTCTCTAGGCTCACGTTACTCCCTTCCTCAACCTGGGAACCAACATCTGTGCCTTCAAACTGCTGTGCATCCTCCATCAGCATGTAACCGACACTATGGTCAAATAATTCTGGTAAATCCTCCGCGCATAATGTTGGGGCTACGGAAGGAGTAACTGTGGACAAGGAGCTGGTGAAATAGGCCGCTTTGGCAGCTGCGTTGGAAAGCTAATTACTATAAGCCTGGGTGACAGAGGATGAGGAGGATGAGGACGGCTTCGTTATCCACTCCACCAACTCTTCTGTAGGTTGTGCCTCAATAACATGGCCAGCAGCAGAAAAAAAGCTCAAGCATGACCTGCCTACACAGGATGCACCATGTCCAAGACCACCAGTGTTCACTGTAACACAGAGGCTAGACATGTGCAGGATGAAAAAATTCGTTTAGTTTAGTTTCGTTTCGATTCGTTATTTAACTTCATTCGTTTAGTTAAATTCGTTGCATTCATTACATTCGTTTTCGGAATTCGTTTCGTTTCGTATTCGAATTCGAAAAAATTCGACCGCATTCGAAAAAATTCGACCGCATTCGAAAAAAACTATCAAATTCGAAAAAATTCTAACACATTCGAAAAAAACTGTCAAATTCGAAAAAATTCTACCACATTCGAAAAAACTATCAAATTCGAAAAAATTCTACCACATTCGAAAAAAACTATCAAATTCGAAAAAATTCTACCACATTCGAAAAAAACTGTCAAATTCGAAAAAATTCTACCACATTCGAAAAAAACTATCAAATTCGAAAAAATTCTACCACATTTGAAAAAAACTGTCAAATTCGAAAAAATTCTACCACATTCGAAAAAACTGTCAAATTCGAAAAAATTCTACCACATTCGAAAAAAACTATCAAATTCAAAAAAAATGTTACTACATTTGAAAAAAATATTAAATTCGAAAAAATTCTACCACATTCGAAAAAAACTGTCAAATTCGAAAAATTTCTACCATATTCGAAAAAAACTATAAAATTCAAAAAAAACAATAACTGAATTTGAAAAAGTAAACTATATATAACCATTTTGCGAAATTTGAAATTCGTATAGAATGAAATCGAATTCCAATAGAAAAGATTAGGATAGAATAGAAAGTATAAAAGAATAGCATAGAAAAACAATAGATCAGAATAGAAAAAAATATAATATATTGTATTCTAAGCTTTTCTATTTGAATTCGAATTCATTCTGTACCAAATTCCAATTTTGGAAGATGGTTAAATATATATATTATATTTTTTTTCTATTCTGTTCCATTGTTTTTCTATGCTATTCTTTTCTATTCTATTCTAAACTTTTCTATTCGAATTTGAATTAATTCTATGCGAAATTCGAATTTCGGAAGATGGCTTCTAAAATTAGAATTTCGTATAGAATGAATTCGAATTTGAATAGAAAAGATTAGAATAGAAATAGAATAGACTAGAAAAACAATAGAACAGAAGAGAATAAAATATAATATATATATTTTTTTCTATTCTGTTTCATTGTTTTTCTATGCTATTCTTTTTTATTCTATTCTAAACATTTGAATTCATTCTATACGAAATTCGAATTTCGGAAGATGGCTTCTGAAATTCGAATTTCGTATAGAATGAATTTGAATTTGAATAGAAAAGAATAGACTAGAAAAACAATAGAACAGAACAGAATAAAATATAATATATATATTATATCTTACTCTATTCTGTTCTATTGTTTTTCTAGTCTATTCTTTCTACTCTATTTTAATCTTTTCTATTCAAATTAATTTTATACGAAATTCGAATTTTGGAAGATGGTTTTATATATATATATATATATATAAAAAATTTCTATTCTATTCTATTGTTTTTCTATTATTTTCTATTATATTCTGATCTTTTCTATTTGAATTCAAATTCATTCTATACAAAATTCGAATTTCAGAAAATAGTTATATAGAAATAGAATGAAATCAAATTCTAATAGAAAAGAATAGAATAGAAAAACAATAGAACAGAATAGAAAGAAATATTTTATATATATATAAAAATAAATAAAACCATCTTCCGAAATTGGAATTTTTTACAGAATGAATTCGAATAGAAAAGATTAGAATAGAATATTTTATATTTTTTTCTATTCTGTTCTATTGTTTTTCTATGCTATTCTTTTATATTATTTTCTGTTCTATTCTAATCTTTTCTATTTGAATTCATTCTGTACCAAATTCCAATTTCGGAAGATGTGTGTGTGTATATATATATATATATATATATATATATATATATATATATATATATATATATATATATATTTTTTTTTTTTTTTTCTCTATTCTGTTCTATTGTTTTTCTGTTCTAGTCTTTTCTATTAGAATTCGATTTCATTCTATTTCATTCTGTTTCTGTATAACCATTTTTGGAAATTCAAATTTCGTATAGAATGATTTCGCATTCAAATAGAAAAGATTAGAATAAAATAGAAAAGAATAGAAAAGAATAGAAAAACAATAGACCAGCATAGAAAAAAAATAAAAATAAAAAAAATATATATAAATATATATACCGTATTTATCGGCATATAACACGCACTTTTTTCCCCTTAAAATCAGGGGAAAATCATGGGTGCGTGTTATACGCCGATCCCTTGCGATCCTGAGCTGACAGATCTTCAAAATCGCCGACCGCGATTTGAAAATGGCGCCGAAATACACAGAGCCGGTCCTCGGCTCTTCTCGGCCACTTTCGGCTTCACTGGAGTGCCGCCCGAACCTAGCCGAGTGTACTCGGCTAGGTTCGGATAGCTCCGCTCACAGTCACGCCCATCCCGGGCGGGACTACGAGTGGAGCCGAAAGTGAACGAGAGCCGCCGAGAAGAGCCGAGGACTGGCTCTGTGTATTTTGGCGCCGGCGGCACCATTTTCAAATCGCGGTCGGCGATTTTGAAGCTCAGGATCGCAAGGGGATCACAGGATTTTCAAACTGCGAGCTGCAAGGCTGCACTGGGGCAAGGCTGCACTGGGGCAAGGCTGCACTGGGATAAGGCTGCAATGGACACTGGGAAGGCTGCACTAACAAGGCTGCACTGACAAGGCTGCACTGACATGGCTGCACTGGGGCAAGGCTGCACTGAGAAGGCTGCAATGATGGGCATTTAAATGTAAGTTTTTTTCCCTTAAACTTCCCTCCTAAAAGTTTTTTTTCCTTAAAATTCCCTCCTAAACTTGGGGTGCTTGTTATACGCCAGTGCGTGTTATACGCCGATAAATACGGTAATTTTTTTGTATTATTCTCTTCTATTTTTTTTATGCTTTTCTTTTCTATTATTTTATATTCTATAATAGTCTTTTCAATTCAAATTCATTCTATACGAAATTCGAATTTCGGAACATGGCTTCTGAAGTTTGAATTTCTTATAGAATGAATTTGAATTAGAACAGAAAATAATAGAAAAGAATAGACTAGAAAAACAATAGAACAGAATAGAAGAAAATATAATATATATATAAATTATATATTATATTTTCTTCTATTCTGTTCTATTGTTTTTCTAGTCTATTCTTTTCTATTATTTTCTATTCTATTCTAATCTTTTATATTCAAATTTGATTTCGGTCTATATGAAATTCGAATTTTGGAAGATGTTTTATATATATATATATATATATATATATATATATATATATATATATATATATATATATATATATATATATAAAATTTTTTATTCTGTTTCATTGTTTTTCTATGCTATTCTTTTCTATTCTATTCTAAACTTTTCTATTCGAATTTGAATTCATTCTATACGAAATTTCGGAAGATGGCTTCTGAAAGTGGAATTTCGTATAGAATAAATTCGAATTTGAATAGAAAAGATTAGAATAGAAAATAATAGACTAGACAAACAATAGAACAGAATAAAATATAATATATATAATTTTTTGTATTCTGTTCTATTGTTTTTCTAGTCTTTTCTCTTCTACTGTTCTAATCTTTTCTATTCAAATTCAAATTCATTTTATAAGAAATTAAAATTTCGGAAGATGGTTTTATATATATATATATATATATATATATATATATATATATATATATATATATATATTATACATATACACACACATATATATATATATATATATATAAAACCATCTTCTTCCGAAATTTAAATTTCTTATAATATGAATTTGAATTTGAATAGAAAAGATTAGAATAGAGTAGAAGAGAAAAGACTAGAAAAACAATAGAACAGAATAGAATAAATTATATATATTATATTTTATTCTGTTCTGTTCTATTGTTTGTCTAGTCTATTATTTTCTATTCTAATCTTTTCTATTCAAATTCGAATTCATTCTATACGAAATTCCACTTTCAGAAGCCATCTTCCGAAATTCGAATTTCGTATAGAATGAATTCAAATTCGAATAGAAAAGTTTAGAATAGAATAGAAAAGAATAGCATAGAAAAACAATGAAACAGAATAGAAAATTATATATATATATATATATATATATATATATATATATATATATATATATATAAAACATCTTTCAAAATTCGAATTTCATATAGACCGAAATCAAATTTGAATGTAAAAGATTAGAATAGAATAGAAAATAATAGAAAAGAATAGACTAGAAAAACAATAGAACAGAATAGAAGAAAATATAATATATATATTATATTTTCTTCTATTCTGTTCTATTGTTTTTATAGTCTATACTTTTCTATTATTTTCTGTTCTAATCTTTTCTATTCAAATTCAAATTCATTCTATACGAAATTCAAACTTCAGAAGCCATGTTCCGAAATTCGAATTTCGTATAGAATGAATTTGAATTTGAATTGAAAATACAATTATAGAATATAAAATAATAGAAAAGAAAAGCATAAAAAAAACATATATATATATATATATATATATATATATATATATATATATATATACATATTCTATTGCTTTATTATTTTATATTCTACCTTATTGTTTTTTTTAGAAAAACGTTTTCTATTTTTTTTTTAATTTGATTATGTTTTCGAATTCGATTCGAATATGTTTTCGAATTCGATTCGAATATGGTTTCAAATTCAATTCGTATATATTTTCGAATTCGATTCGAATATGTTTTCGAATTCGATTCGAATATGTTTTCGAATTCGATTCGAATTCGTTCGTTTTTTTTCGGATTCGTTTAAATTCTTTACTTTTGTCATTCGGAAATTCGGATGCATCCGAATTTCCGAATAATGAAAAATTCGTCCGAATTTCGATTCGGAACGAAATGCAATGCACATGCCTAACAGAGGCTACTTGCCCTGTTTTAGTGGCCTGTGAGCGTCTGCCTCTACTTGGTGACCTTCTGGACATGGCGGGGATTTTTTTTACCAATGCACTACACTGTATTATATACTGTAAACTGACTGCACTGTATTAGAAACTGTACACTGGCTTCACTGTAATATATAATGTGTACACCACCTGAAGTGTATTAGAAACTGTACACACTGTATTATATACTGTGTACACCTCCTGAAGTGTATTAGAAACTGTACACACTGTATTATATACTGTGTACACCGCCTGCACTATATTAGAAACTGTACACGGGCTGCACTGTATTATATACTGTGTACACCGCCTGAAGTGTATTAGAAACTGTACACACTGTATTATATACTGTGTACACCACCTGCACTGTATTAGAAACTATGCACCAGCTGCACTGTATTATATACTGTGTACACCACCTGAAGTGTATTAGAAACTGTACACACTGTATTATATACTGTGAAAACTGCCTGCACTGTATTAGAAGCTTTACTCTGGCTGCACCTTATTATATACTGTGTACACCACCTGAAGTATATTAGAAACTGTTCACACTATATTATATAAAAGGTAAAAATTAAACTCACACCCTGGAACTAAAATGTATATAAGGCTGCCGCTATAGTGCAAGGTAAAAAAAAGGTAAAAGAATTTATACTCAGCGCTGCACTTATGAACTACTAACGTACATAAACAAGCATCAGAATGTGTAACATAATAACAACATGTATAACAAAGTGCTCAGTGTCTATGCAGTGCAAAATAAAATGCACTTAATAAAGTTCATCAGTTGTGCAAAATAAAGTGCAATCAATAAAGTTCATTAAATGTGAGGTACAGGTTTGGTGACACGTTGATATAATCCTGGTGACTTCCTGTGCTCCCCTCCTGGGTCCCCACTCACCAGATGAAGATGATAAATACACCTGTATTATATATCAAGATGGTGCCTCACATCTAATGAGTAGATTGGTTTGTCATGCCTTAGGGAATGGGATCTCCTATCCTCCACCACATGGTCCAAGTCCTACACACTTTCTAGCAGTCCAGAACCTTTCACAACATGAGGCAGAGGGGTCTCCTCCAGCTCCTCCCCCTTCACGGTCACATACTGTGTACACCACCTATACTGTATTAGAAACTGTACACCGGCTGTACTCTATTATACTCTATTATATACTGTGTACACCACCTGAAGTGTATTAGAAACTGTACACACTGTATTTTATACTGTGTACAATGCCTGAAGTATATTATAAACTGTACTCCGGCTGCACTGTATGTACACCACCTGACGTGTATTAGAAGCTGTACACACTGTATTATATACTGTGTACATCGCCTGCACTGTATTAGAAACTGTACACCGGCTGCACTGTATAATATACTGTGTAAACTGCCTGAAGTGTATTAGAAACTGTACACACTGTATTGTATACTGTGTACACCGCCTGCACTGTAGTAGAAACTGTACACCGCCTGCACTGTATTATCTACTGTGTACACCACCTGAAGTGTATTAGAAACTGTACACCGGCTGCACTGTATTATATACTGTGTACACCACCTGAATTAGAAACTGTACACACTGTATTATATACTTTGTACACTGCCTGAAGTGTATTAGAAACTGTACTCTGGCTGCATTGTATGTACACCACCTAATGTGTATTAGAAACTGTACACACTGTATTATACACTGTGTACACCGCCTGAAGTGTATTAGAAACTGTACACACTGTATTATATACTGTGTACACTGCCTGCACTGTATTAGAAATTGTACACCGACTGCACTGTATTATATACTGTGTACACCACCTGAAGTGTATTGGAAACTGTACACACTGTATTATATACTGTGTACACCACCTGAAGTGTATTAGAAACTGTACACCGGCCGCACTGTATTATATACTGTGTACACAGCTTGAAGTGTATTAGAAACTGTACACACTGTATTATATACTGTGTACACCACCTTCACTGTATTAGAAACTGTACTCCAGTTGCACTGTATTATATACTGTGTACACCATCTGAAGTGTATTAGAAACTGTACACACTGCATTATATACTGTGTACACCACCTGAAGTGTACTGGAAACTGTACTCCACTGCACTGTATGTATGCCACCTGAAGTGTATTAGAAACTGTGCACACTGTATTATATACTATGTACACAGCCTGAAGTGTATTAGAAACTGTACACCGGATGCACTGTATTACATACTGTGTACATCACCTGAAGTGTATTAGAAACTGTACACACTGTATTATATACTATGTACACTGCCTGAAGTGTATTAGAAACTGTACACATTGTATTACATACTGTGTACACTGCCTGCACTGTATTAGAAACTGTACACTGGCTGCACTGTATTATATACTGTGTACACTGCCTGAAATGTATTAGAAACTGTACACACTGTATGTGAAGTGTATTATACACTGTACACCAACAAAATGCACTGTATATATAGTCTACACTGAATGCAGATTATATATATAGATACTAGACTGTATATATATATATATATATATATATATATATATATATATATATATATATATACATATATATATTTATACACCGCCTGAAGTGTATTATATATTGTACACTGCTGAATGCACTGTATATATAGTCTACACTGAATACAGAGTATATATATATATATATATATATATATATATATATATATATATATATATATATATACAGTATCTCACAAAAGTGAATACACCCCTCACATTTTTGTAAATATTTTATTCTATCTTTTCATGTGACAACACTGAAGAAATTACACTTTGCTACAATGTAAAGTAGTGAGTGTACAGCTTGTATAACAGTATAAATATGCTGCCCCCTAAAAATAACTTGTCACAGACCTAGCCGGGACAAAGGCTGTTGGAGAGGACTGTATGCAAGCCTGTTGCTTTTTGATTATGGGCCCTGGATTTTCAATGGAACGGTGCTCTTTGTGGGGTGAATTGGAGGTCCGGTTTGAACTGTATTAATCGGACTCAGTCGGGTATATATGTATATATTGTTGGTTGTTTGATTCGGTTGGGGACTCCTTGCTGTGGATCTGTGTCCCTGAAGAGGGAGGGGGGGTTCCTCCAGCAGCCCCCTGCTGATAAGACTGATTCATTCTGTTGGGACACATCCTGTGAGGAGATGCTGGTGTCATCAACATGTGTTTATGTTAATTGAATGAGCTAATGACATTGTCCTCTATTCAATGTAGGAGACGGGACGACTGCCATTGTGTTGATATAACTGTGTGAAGCTCGGTGACCACAAGTCTGGGCGAAAGGTCATGTCTCAGTCACCTAGGCTGTATAAAGGATTAGATAATTAGCTCATGTTAATTAGGTTACGTTTGTATTGTTAGAGTAATCTTCTCCTGTGTATATAAGACTGTATTCTGGTTCTGAATAAAGGCAGTTCTTGGTAGCAACAAGCAAGTGTCGCCTTGTTTGTGCTCAGAGAGGTTGGGATATCTGTATACAGACTGGGAGGAAGTGGTATATGACGGAAGCACTCAAGCAGAGTGTGGGACGTTCCGTGACATTGGTGGCAAGCAGCGGGAAAGCTTCCTGAAGTCTGGGACATCCAAACCTCCAACTGGATCCAAGATCAGCATAGCAGACTTCAGTCACCCCAGCGGAGATATGGACCTGGCATCAGAGTTCCCGGGGCTGCTGCGGATCATCCTTTCAACATACACCAGGACTGTGTCTGAGGATGAATACCTGGAGCTTAGGCAGCAAATTCGGGTGGAGCTCTGGATTGCAGCCCTCCGTCTCGCTGGTATAAAATAGGGCAAGTGCTTTCCAACCCAAGAGCAACGGGCCAGTGACCAACGGGCATTGCGGATGGCATTCCTGGGAGAGCAGCCCCAGGAGCAATGGGTGACTGAGTTGGACAGGTTGGTCCAGCAGGAGATAGAGCTGGACAATCGTTATCGGGCTCTGCAATGGCACGCAGAGGAGGGATATTTAGGGGAGACAACAGAATGCTCTCCGGAGGGATATGACTTTGGCGGCCCTGGATTGCTGTGGGAGAGCCTTACAGATCTTTTTATGTTTGGCGATGAAGGGGAACCTGACCTTGAGGACCTGAGAGACTATAGAGAGTCTATGCTCGGTCTTGCAGGGGTCTCAGAGCTCAAACCTGATCTGGACCATTTGCTAAGGAAGGAACAGCATCTGGAAAGGGCATACAGGAAACTGCTAGAACAAGTTCAGCAGCATGCCAGAGAATCGGCAGTGGAAAATCCAGAGATTGCCATCCCCAAACCTGAAGTGCTGACAACAGGGCAGAGCTCTCCTAACCTCTGCCCAGAAATTATAGCATCTTCTGGGTTCCATGGACAGGAGATGGTGAACCTCTATCCCCAGACATCAGTTGCAGAGACATGGGATTTGATAGACTTTTCTGCTGAGGAAGAACAACCTGATGAGCCTCCAGCAGAAGAGCTGCTATCAGGGCCAAAGTTCACTGTGCTCTGCCCAGCACCAACAGTGGCTTCAGCCTTCCTGAGAGAAGAGGTAGTCGGCCTTTCTCCCACAACACTGACAGGGACATGTGATTTTCTGCCAGCAGCATCTATGGAGTTAAAACAAACTTCTCCAGCTGAAGATCTGGTAACTGAACAGAGGGTCTAAGACCTCTGTCCCACACTTTTACCAATTCCAGAGACTGGGGATTTAATAGACGTTTCTGTAGAGGAGGAACCACCTGGCAAACCCCCAGCAGAAGTGCTGGCAACCGGACAGAGGGTCCAAGACCTCTGCCCCACACCTGTAGCAATTGTGGAGGCTCAGGCTGAGAAGATGGCAATCACTTCCCAGCAGCAGATACAGGGGGAGAAGGGAGAGGAGGTGTGTGTTGTCCCTCCCCAACAGTTGGCCAGGGTGGGGGAAGTGGGCTTTCCTCCCCAGCAAAGATCCGTGTACCTGGGAGACAGTACCATCGACATGTCATCCCAGCAGCCAGATGAGGGAATGGAAAAGGAAGCAGCCGGCTCACCTCCCCAATGGCAGCTACACAGTTTGGGAGTGGAGGAAGCCAGCCTCCTGCCCCAACAGTTAGCCAGAGCAGAGGATGCGGAGTCCCCAGCAGAAGTGCTGGCAACAGGGCAAAGTGCTACCAACCTCTGCCCAGCACCGACAACAACTACAGAGTTCCAGGGAGGCGGGGCAGTCGGCCTCTCCAACAGTTAGCTGGAACAGATGGTGTGGGGTTTCCAGCAGAAGGGCTGGCAACAGGGCCGAGGACTGCTGGACTCTGCCCTCAACTAACAGAGGATGGATTTCCTGTGAAGGTGGATGGGACTTCAGTCTCCACCTGTATACCCCAGGGATGCTGGGCAGTGGGCCCCGATCCCCAACAGCATGACAGAGTGAGCCCAGACACCCTGTCTTCTCTCCAGCGGCAGAAAGGATTCCAGGGAGAAGAGCCAGTTCAGGCCTCTCCCCAGCGGCAGATATGTTCTCTGAGAGAGGCAGAGGTTGGCTGGGTGAGTAATACTCTGTTTGGAACAATTTGTTTGGGGTACTGTGTGGGTACAGGCAGTAGAGGACTGGAACTATGGACTAACTTCGGAGTCAACCCGTCTGGGGTCTCCTCCTGTGTTAGTCTCCTGCCGAAAGGGGACAAATGTCACAGACCTAGCCGGGACAGAGGCTGTTGGAGAGGACTGTATGCAAGCCTGTTGCCTTTTGATTATGGGCCCTGGATTTTCAATGGAACGGTGCTCTTTGTGGGGTGAATTGGAGGTCCGGTTTGAACTGTATTAATCGCACTCAGTCGGGTATATATGTATATATTGTTGGTTGTTTGATTCGGTTGGGGACTCCTTGCTGTGGATCTGTGTCCCTGAAGAGGGAGGGGGGGTTCCTCCAGCAGCCCCCTGCTGATAAGACTGATTCATTCTGTTGGGACACATCCTGTGAGGAGATGCTGGTGTCATCAACATGTGTTTATGTTAATTGAATGAGCTAATGACATTGTCCTCTATACAATGTAGGAGACGGGACGACTGCCATTGTGTTGATATAACTGTGTGAAGCTCGGTGACCACAAGTCTGGGCGAAAGGTCATGTCTCAGTCACCTAGGCTGTATAAAGGATTAGATAATTAGCTCATGTTAATTAGGTTACGTTTGTATTGTTAGAGTAATCTCCTGTGTATATAAGACTGTATTCTGGTTCTGAATAAAGGCAGTTCTTGGTAGCAACAAGCAAGTGTCGCCTTGTTTGTGCTCAGAGAGGTTGGGATATCTGTATACAGACTGGGAGGAAGTGGTATATGACGGAAGCACTCAAGCGGAGTGTGGGACGTTCCGTGACATAACTTAACACACAACTATTAATGTTTAAACCACTGGCAACAAAAATGAGTACACCCCTAAGTGAAAATGTCCAAATTGTGCCCAGTTAGCCATTTTCCCTCCCCAGTGTCATGTGACTCATTAGTGTTACAAGGTCTCAGGTGTGAATGGGGAGCAGGTGTATTAAATTTAGTGTTATCGCTCTCACTCTCTCATACTGGTCACTGGAAGTTGAACATGGCACCTCATGGCAAAGAACTCTCTGAGAATCTGAAAAAAAAATAGTTGCTCTACATAAAGATGGCCTAGGCTATAAGAAGATTGCCAATACCTTGAAACTGAGCTGCAAAACGGTGGCCAAGACCATACAGTGGTTTAACAGGACAGGTTCCACTCAAAACAGGCCTCACCATGGTCAACCAAAGAAGTTGAGTGCACATGCTCAGCATCTATATCCAGAGGTTGGGTTGTCTTTGGGAAATAGACACATGAGTGCTGCCAGCATTGCTGCAGAGGTTGAAGGGGTGGGGGGGTCACCCTGTCAGTGCTCAGACCATACGCCGCACACTGCATCAAATTGGTCTGCATGGCTGTCATCTCAGAAGGAAGTCTCTTCTAAAGATGATGCACAAGAAAGCCCGCAAACAGTTTGCTGAAGACAAGCAGACTAAGGCCATGGATTACTGGAACCATGTCCTGTGGTCTGATGAGACCAAGATAAACTTATTTGGTTCAGATGGTGTCAAGCGTGTGTGGCGGAAACCAGGTGAGAAGTACAAAGACAAGTGTGTCTTGCCTACAGTCAAGCATGGTGGTGGGAGTGTCATGGTCTGGGGCTCTCTCAGTGCATTATGGGGCGTTCAACAGCACTCGAATTTCCCACGAATTCCCCCATAATGTTCGCAATTCATCGAACGTGCGTACACCCGATATTCGAGTCAAACTCACATGCAACTCGAACATCAGCTTATCCCTATTTTCTATACTTGCTATGATTTTATTTGTGTTTGCATATTCTAATTGACTTTGAGTGTTGCTGCTTAGCTTACCATTAATGGGTTACCCCATTGCCTTTTTAGCTTTGTTTACCTCAGTTGTATCCTACTTAATTTATGGTGATAATGTTATTACTCCATCCTTGTTACTTAACCCTACATGTCTCAATATTACGTTTCGTCTGCTATGTAGCATATTTATGTGTCGTTTCATTTGGATCCTTTAGAAAAAGTCACTATCCTGCTGCAATTATTAAACATATTTGTGTCTTATCTGCAAAAATGTCACATTACTTTTTGTTTCATCTATTAGGGTATCAATAAATGATTGGAAGGACCTGGGCCAGATGCTGATCCTTGTAGTACACCATTGATAAATTTAGCCCATTTGAATCTGTTCCATTTCCAACTAACTACAATTAAAATAAAAAGGCACCGACTGCAACAGCGAACCCTTAAAGTTATTGTAAAGCTCTGTTTTTTTAATAAAAATAACAAACATGGCTATACTTACCTGCTTTGTGCAATGGTTTTGCACAGGGCAGCCTCGATCCTCTTCTTCTGGGGTCCACCGCTGGTGCTCCAAGCCCCTCCTCTTCATCTGGTGCCAAATCCACTTTCCCTGGGGGCACCCATACATACTCATTACCGAGTTCTGCTGCTGTGTCCATTAACACAGACTCGGCTCCACTTCCGTGTCACCGGATTTGATTGACAGCAGCGGGAGCCAATCGCTCCTGCTGCTCATAATCTGTCCAATGAGGAGAGAGACAGCGAAGGGAGCTGCTGCGCCCCTGCATATCGCTGGATCAGATGGGCTCAGGTAAGGAAAAAATGGGGGGGGGGGTCTGGGGGAAGCTGCAGCAGAAAAGGTTTTGCACCTTAATGTATTGAATGCATTAAGGTGAAAAACCTTAAGGCTTTGGAACCACTTTAAGGGCTTATATGTAAAGTCCACTAGCTCACTGAATTACAGCATGGATCAGGTACCTAGACAGAAACTGCAAATGTATCAGGGAAAGAACCTGAAAAAAAAAGTACTAACAGATCCAAGTAGTTTGACTAAAAATTCTAAACTTTATTA
Source organism: Aquarana catesbeiana (assembly GCF_042186555.1). Classification (NCBI taxonomy): domain Eukaryota; kingdom Metazoa; phylum Chordata; class Amphibia; order Anura; family Ranidae; genus Aquarana; species Aquarana catesbeiana. The sequence continues at coordinate 432,306,305 of NC_133328.1, forward strand.
AAACATTATGCAATTGAGAATTAAAATAAATACAAAGTAGCAGATGCCAATCTAACAAAAGCCTCTACTCAACACCAACAATGACTGTGACAACATCTGACATCTCTCTTTTCTTCAAAAAACTCCAGAAAAGAAAAAGTTTCTTAATCTATAGAGAATGGGTAGAAGTAAAATAACATATCAAAAGCTATACAATAAAACATACATAAAGGCAGTGCTACATAGCAAAACACAGTCCAATTATTTCAGGTGTGCTGTCATACAATAGTGCATACATATAAAAAGTAAAAGATGAGCTGCAAACGTGTACTAAATCAGCTCCAAAATACAGTCAGGTCGATAAATATTGGGACATCGACACAATTCTAATCTTTTTGGCTCTATACACCACCACAATGCATTTGAAATGAAACGAACAAGATGTTCTTTAACTGCAGACTTTCATCTTTAATTTGAGGGTATTTACATCCAAATCAGGTGAACGGTGTAGGAATTACATTAGTTTGTATATGTGCCTCCCACTTTTTAAGGGACCAAAAGTAATGGGACAGATTAACAATCATCCATCAAACTTTCACTTTTTAATACTTGGTTTCAAATCCTTTGCAGTCAATTACAGCCTGAAGTCTGAAACGCATAGACATCACCAGGCGCTGGTGATCCCTGGTAGGCCTCTACTGCAACTGTCTACAGTTCCTGCCTGTTCTTGCGGCATTTTCCCTTCAGTTTTGTTTTCAGCAAGTGAAATGCATGCTCAATCGGATTCAGGTCAGGTAATTGACTTGGCCAATGCATAACATTCCATTTAATTCCCTTTAAAAAGTCTTTGGTTGATTTTTCAGTATGCTTCGGGTCATTGTCCATCTGCACTGTGAAGCGCCGTCCAATAAGTTCTGAGGCATTTTGCTGAATATGAGCAGATAATATTGCCCAAAACACTTCAGAATTCATCCTGCTGCTTTTGTCAGCAGTCACATCATCATTAAATACAGTTCCATTGGCAGTCATACATGCCCACACCATGACACTACCACCACCATGCTTCACTGATGAGGTGGTATGCTTTGGATCATGAGCAGTTCCTTTTCTTCTCCATACTCTTCTTTTCCCATCACTCTGGTACAAGTTGATCTTGGTCTCATCTGTCCAAAGGATGTTGTTCCAGAACTGTGAAGGCTTTCTTAGATGTTGTTTGGCAAACTCTAATCTGGCCTTCCTGTTTTTGAGCCTCACCAATGATTTACATCTTGTGGTGAACCCTCTGTATTCACTCTGGTGAAGTCTTCTCTTGATTGTTGACTTTGACACACATACACCTTCCTCCCGGAGAGTGTCCAGCTGTTGTGAAGGGTGTTTTCTTCATCAGGGAAAGAATTCTTCGGTCATCCACCACAGTTGTTTCCTGTGGTCTTCCGGGTCTTTTGGTGTTGCTGAGCTCACTGGTGCGTTCTTTCTTTTTAAGGATGTTCCAAACAGTTGATTTGGCCACACCTAATGTTTTTGCTATGTCTCTGATGGGTTTGTTTTTTCAGCCTAATGATGGCTTGCTTCGCTGATAGTGACAGCTCTTTGGATATCATATTGAGAGTTGACAGCAACAGATTCCAAATGCAAATGGCACACTTGAAATGAACTCTGGACCTTTTATATGCTTCTTGTAAATGGGATAATGAGAGAATAACACACACCTGGCCATGGAACAGCTGAGCAGCCAATTGTCCCATTACTTTTGGTCCCTTAAAAAGTGGGAGACACATATACAAACTGTTGTAATTCCTACACCGTTCACCTTATTTGGATGTAAATACCCTCAAATTAAAGCTGAAAGTCTGCAGTTAAAGCACACCTTGTTTGTTTCATTTCAAATCCATTGTGGTGGTGTATAGAGCCAAAAAGATTAGAATTGTGTCGATGTCCCAATATTTATGGACCTGACTGTATATATATATACAGCAAAAGTCCAAACAGTGTTTGATTCCCACACTGAGATGCAAAGCTGTCACCAACACCTCCACATGTGAAAAAATGGGTGATAAGCGAGTCCCCCTTTGAATCAGACTCTTACCAGAAATAACTGGATAAAAAGCATAAACACCAGATCTTTACTTGAACGCGCTCTCTGAATGATTTTCTTTCCAGATCCTGTTACAGCCAGGAGGGTGGATCACATGCTAGTGAGCTCAATAAGGAGCTGATACTACGCAATGCATGGTCCAAGAGCCCGACTGATTTTGATGGGGCACAAGTGTCTATCTTTCCAGATATCTCAAGAGCCATCCTGCTGCGGAGGACAATGATGAAGCCACTGTTGGAAAAGCTGTGGCACATGGATCTCCCGTATCGCCGGGGTTCTCCCCTACAATTGACCATCCACAAAGGGAGCTCTTCGTTCTTGCTGAGATGCCGTGCCGACCTGCCTGACCTATTTGCCTTCTTGGGGATAGAGCCCTATATCAAAAGCTATGCTTAATATGTAGATGACAGAAGTTTGCCTTCACAAAATAACCTGCTGTTTGACCAATAATTTATTTAAAAGTTTAGTGTATTAAAGGCTGCTTTATTTATTAAGACCTTTATCTTTAATACATTATTGTTCTAGCTCCTAGAGCTGGCAATCTATTTCTATACTGAATACACTCACCTGTTATTTTTCAGAAAATTAAGTGGCTTATTTTGTTTAAAGGTAATTGTAGCCATTTTTTTTTTAAAAATATTTTTTATTAGGTTTAGGTTTAAGACAAACCAACAAACATAAAAAAAGGCACAAACAGAAGAAAAGAAAACAAAAAAAACAAGAGCATCTAACAATCTGGTCATACAGAAGTAGGAACCGAAATGCAACATGTTCAAGCATATAAAAATAGACAGAAATCATTGAAAAGGGCTTGAGATAGTTATAATAATAAGGGATATAGGCATACCAGTATGGCATAACAGAAGTAAAGGACCAGGTATTAGAAATCCCTGGGGCACGGCCCATTAATGGTCAATCAAGTGTATCAAAATCAGTGTTGAGAAAGGGTTAACGGACTGGCCAACCATTTACCCCAAATTTTATGAAAGGTTTTATTCCGTTTCCGGATTTCAAAAGTCAGTTTATACAGTGGAATAGAGTCATTAATAAGTTTTAACCAGAGGGATTTCAGAGAGGTCTGTGCACCCTTCCAGGACAGTAAGATAGACTTTTTAACATAAAAATAAAGTATGCGGAGCAGTCTCTTAGCATGGGGCGATATGTGTAAGTCACCAAAAACGCCTAACAGGCAATTCTTGGGGTGAATTATATTAGGGAGTCCCAACACTGTCAAGATAAAAGTTCCCACTTCTTCCCAGAAGTCCCAAACTATCGGCCACGACCAGAAGCAATGTATGAAGTCGACCTCCTGGCCACAGCCACGGAAACAGACATCCAAGGGCAAGAGACCCATCCTATGTAGTCTAGCTGGAGTAAGGTGGGTCTGATGAAAAATTTTAACCTGTATGATGCGGTCTCGGGAAGCAATAACAGAAGTTTTATACGTGTCACTAAATTCTGAGGGTCCTCATTTACCATGGAAATATCCATCGATGCCTACTTTACTTTTGCTTTATGAAACCTAGGGTTAAAGTCTGACATTAGGGCTGCATAGTAAGTGGATACTAATTTAGTGGGATCTGGCTGCCTAAGCATTTTTTCCAATGGGGGCAGGTCAGTGGAATCATCTAGGGAACCAAATTGGGCATGTATAGCATGTCTGAGCTGGTAGTAATAAAATAAGTACGATCTTGGTAGGTCAAAGTCCAAACATAGCTGTGAAAAAGTTTTAAAGCCCTGGGCATTGTACAAGTGGCATACATATTTAACCCCTTTGGAGTACCAACGATTGGCATCCGGAAGGGAGTACAATTCCTGCAGGTTAGGGTTAAACCACAGTGGGTTGTTAGGGGACTTCAGCCAAGAATGTTTAGATATCTTCATAATAATGTATTTGAACAATGAAAGGGAAGTGGAGAGTATGGAGGTTTCGGGGCGGTCGGGGACCCGACCTCTATATAATATATTATGTAGGGTTTCCAGGGAAGATGCCATGGCCCCCTCCGTGAATGCACAGGCATTAGCCGGAACTGGGCTTAGCCAATCATGTATGTGCACCAACTGGGATGCCAAATAGTATAGAAAAAAATTAGGAAACGCTAGGCCCGCCAAGTGAGCTGGCAACCTCAGTGTTTCCAGTGCCACCTTGGGGGATCCACCCTTCCACAGGAAAGTAGTACATATCGTATCTATACGTTTAAAGATAACTTTAGGTATTTTACATGGGGAGTTAGTAAGGATATAGAGCAATCTTGGTAAATAAATCATCTTAAGAGTATTAGCCCTCCCCATGAGGTCCAGAGGTAAATCCATCCACTGTTTAGTCTGTTCCTGAAGGCAGACTAACAAAGGATCTAGATTATTGGTAACATATAAAGATAAGGGGGTCTGAACCAAAACTCCAAGATATCTAAAGGAGGACACCACCTGGAGCTTGGAGGCCGGGTGAATCTGGAGAGGGTTAATCACATTCTAAGGGAAAAAGGCTGGACTTGTCCCAGTTAACCTGGAATCCAGAGTAGTCCACAAAGGTAGTGATTTCCTCCAGCAAGGCCCACAGTGACTCATTCGTATCAGCCAGATACACCAATGTGTCATCCGCATAAAGTGAAATGCACTACTCTATATTAGTAATCGGAAGTCCTTTAATTAAGGGGGAGGAGCGAATGTGAACTGCAAGTGCCTCCATGGCCAGGGCAAATAAGAGGGGTGACAACAGGCACCCCTGCTGAGTGCCCCTAGTGATCGGGAAGGGATCAGTAATAGAGGAATTGACCCAAACCCAAACTACCGGGGAGGTATAAAGAAGTATTATCCATGCTACAACACGGGGGCTAAAGCCATATTTCTGTAACACTTGGAAAAGGTATGGCCACTCCACACTATCAAATGCTTTACAGGTGTCCAAGGACACAATGGCGCGGGTAGGGGAATAGTCGTGTGGCTATTGCAGATTGTGAAACAATCTGCAAATGTTCATTCTGGTAGACCTGCTGGGTATAAAGCCTCCCTGGTCACTATTGACCAGGGATGTGACTACATTATTCAAACGATTTGCTAATATTTTGGCCAGAATCTTAACCTCCACATTAATAAGAGAAATTGGATGGTAAGATTCACAATTAAGTGGGTCCTTTCGGGGTTTTAATAGGAGTATTATCAGGGCCTCCCGCATATGAATTTTGTATACCATTCGGTCGGGAAGCCGTCAGGTCCAGGAGTCTTATGTGCGGGCATTTGGGAGATTGCTGTAACAATTTCTACAGCTGAGATAGGTGCCTCCAACATATCACGTCCCTCATCTGATAAGCAGGGAAGAGATATGTCAGTTAAGTAGTCATATAGCTGAGATTCATCATAGTCAGCCCTTGAGGTATACAGCTCTTTGTAAAAACATAAAAAGGAATCTAAGATATCCCCTGGGTTATCACTAATGGTACCTTGGGCAGTAATGATACGTGGTATGGAAATGGGGGAACGGTCAGGTCTGGTCAGATATGCCAAGAGACGTCCGGCTTTATTGCCATGTTCAAACGATTTCTGAGAAATATACAACATGCGCTTTTGTGTGAGATCCAGCAGACGGAGTTCATACTCCCTGCGGCTCTGTAACCATGCCTCTCTCATGTCTGAGGCAGGGTTAGAGGCATAAGCAGACTCTGCGCGCACCATGGTAGTCTCAAGTTCCTCAGTAAGCATCTGGTTATTTTTCCGTAAGATCCCTGTGATAGACATAAAGGTGCCCCTCAGAGTGGTCTTGAATGTGTCCCATTCTATGGAGGGGTCCACTTTACCCAAATTATCTTTCCAGTAATAAGAAATGCCTATCTTGCATTCCCCTTGCACTACCTCATCCTCCAACCAGTATGAATTCAGGTGCCACAAAGCAGGCCCCGAACCTAGGAGGAGGAGGAGGTTCACAGAGAGAGGGGCATGATCCAAAACTCCTCTGGGCAGATATGAAATGGCGGAAACTACAGGAAGGGTCTCCGCCGGAGCAAACGCCAAGTCCATTCTAGACATGGTGTGGAAAGAATCCGAATGGCAGGAAAACTGGCGCTCATCTGGATGTTTCCAACTCCACACCTCTGTTAGGCCATGCACACCTGAACCCAGTCTACAAATAAGGGAAAGAACCTACCTCCACCTCCCAGACAGTCCATTGCTGGATCTAAGACCGCATTAAAATCTCCCACATAAAGCAGGGGGCCGGGGGGTCTATTCAGTAGTCGGAGTGACAATTTGGAGAGTATCTCCACTGAAAACAGGGGGGAATATAAATGTTCACCAGCGTAAAGGTTACAGTCGAAATCTGTAAAGTAAGAACAATAAACTGCCCTTCAGGGTCTGTTTTAACTTTTATCATCTTAGCTGGGAGAGATTTAGCTAGTAGGATAGATACCCCCCTGGAATAGTTAGTGTGAGTAGCATGGTATGAGTTAAATAGCCAGGGGCGTTTTAGGGCCCTTGTCCTAGAGCCCGTAAGGTGAGTATCCTGGAGGCATATAATATGAGGATGACATTTTTTTAACACAGAAAAAACCAAGGATCTTTTCTGAGGTGCACTCAGACCTCTAGTATTCCATGAGACTATCCTTAGGGGCTTTGCCATAATAGAACATAGAATAATGAATAAGCACAGGTAAACACTTGGGCCAATACATACATGACCAGACAGGCCGCGCCACCTGAAGCACATACAAGCACATGAACAAAAAGTGCGTGAATCTGCCATCAGGGTAATACGAGCCAAAAATATAAAAAAAAAATAAAAACAGAAGCATTAACAGTCTGACATAGTCAGTAACCTGAGAAAAGAAAATGTCTCTTGAGTGAAAAATTGCAGAGGTGAGCTGGAAAAGGGATAAAAAGAAAAAAAAGAAAAAACATGAAAAAAAAGCACCAAAAACCCCTTGCCCCCCACCCCGCTCGGCCATCCCAAACAGAGCGAGCTTCGGATCCCAAACTGAAAGACCTTCCTAACAATAAACCCTTGGAGGTCAAAAACTGTTCCGTGGCCTCGCCACAAATCGGTAAGAGGGTAGCGTGAGATCAGGTGAGGCTCCCAACTAGTGGCAAAAAAAACTTTGATCATGTCCTGGTGTAAAATGCATGGCCTAGTTGTCCGTGCGGACGAAAGTGAAAAATCTGATGGCCTTCACTCCAGACAGGTCAGGATGGCAAACAGTACAAGTGCAGGATACAATTTAGAGATGAAGGCCTGGAGAAGTGGAGAAAAATGGAGAAGTAGACACTGTATCTGGCACAGTAGGGTGCAGGTCTCACCAAGTAAAAAGGCCAGATGGCGAAAACTGGCATTGTGAATTACCGAGTTATACAGGGGTTCACGGGGGCCTTTATTAAGGCAACTGGTAAGTATCGTCGTAGGATAGTGGTAACTTCAATCACCTCTGCGTCTGTGGGCCGCTCCATATTGATCATTCAGCCACGCCATGGCCTCCTTGGGGCTGGTGTAGAAATGGGCCTTGCCATCATGAATAATGCGCAATTTGGCATGGAAGAGCATGGCATAGGATAGGCCTTCCGTACGCAGGGGAGATTTCACTGCCGAGAAGGAGATCCGTTGGCGTTGAACTTCAGCAGAAAAGTCCAGATAAACAGAAATATTGTTACTGTTAAATTTGAGCGGGATTTTTTCTCGTGCAAGGCGTAGGATGGCCACTTTATCCTGGAAATTGGGGCGAGGAGGAGTGTGGTGCGCACGTTCTATAACATGTGAGAATGAGGGTGCATCTTTACCAAAAATGTCCCGCAACCAGGAATAAAGAAACTTTTCAGGATGGGGGCCTTCCGCGCTTTCTGGGAATCTCACAAATCTTGTTCCTGCAAGAATGATTTTCCAAATCGTCGATCTTGGCGAAAAGTGCCGCCATCTCGCTAGTAGTATCACGCATAGTTACGGACATGGGATTCACAGTGTCCTCTAAGATACTAATGAGTTCCTCAGCGTCTCCAGTTCGGTCACGGAGGTTCTGGACATCTTGTTTTAGTAATGAAAAGTCAGTGCAAATAGAGGGTATCTGAGTAGAGAGGGAGGCCTTGCAATCCTGAATAGCCAGCATAATGGTAGACAGTGTAGGCTCAGCAGGGGGAGAGTCCACAGCCTGACTATGCTCATCAGACTGCTGTGAATCCTGTGATTGCAAGGGGTCTGTTTGTGTGTGAAATATAGCGGGAATTAAAGCACTCACCCCTGTTGCAGAGCCATGGACAGCAGAGGAGGAAGCCTGCAGCATGCCTGCATGCTCTGCATGTGTCTCAGCGCCATCTTGCCTCCGGAACCGCACCAGTTGTTCTGCCATATATGAGGGCCGGCGCAGCCCGTATTTCACCATGTCTGCCAGCCTGATAGATGCCCACAACTGTGGGGAACAAAACGGTACCTTCCACAAGGTGAAAGGACCAAGAATAAGGGAAGGATGGTTGTTGAGAGCCAGAGCTGTGAGTCTATGCGACTGCTCTCGTCACCATCAAGCCACGCCCCCCCCCCCCCCCGTAATTGTAACCATTTAGTGCATTTGTAACAATACAATTGAGTACTGGATATCATTTTTTTTTTAGTTTGCACTATCTGTTCATTTTTCAGGACACTGACATGGAAACTTATAGATAGGCAACTCCTATCTTCATATTGATTAGTGGTTCCAAATTAATAATAACTACTGCAGTAGGGAACAGACACAAAAGATACACTCTGCATCTTTCCAAATAACTGTTCTGCTTTATTATGTCTCAATTGAAGGTTTTTATACACATGATTACGTAGGTATCACGTTAATATTACAATTGTACGTTTATGGTAACAAGGGGCGTAACATAGGCAGACTAATTCTAATCAGGACTCAAAACCATGCAAACATGTAATGAAATCATTTTTAGTGCCGTGTGCACAGTGAGGGCAGTGTGCAATACATACAAAATAGAATACAATTATATACAGAATGTACACATTTACTTACTCTCTTTTGATCAATATTTTGAAACACGAAGTGGTATGTTATAAAAAAACAACTGTGGAGAACCCTGGCTCTATCCCATGCTCATTTACCAAGGCAGCCATAACTGCTTGTGATTGATGACACGATCATCTGTCAAGCTGGAGGGAAAAGAGTGACTGGCAAACATAAAAGATCACATGTTTCCAAAATCCTGTTTCATAAGAAGTTGCCCCCTGTGGACCACTTGTTCTTCTCGTTCTGGGGTCCTTAAAGTTGAATTACTAATCCCAGCTATACTGGGCCAGAACTAGGGTGGAATCTGCGAGTTGCACAGACCCAGCAAGTGTCCGGGGTTGTAATGCAGCATCCTTAGTCACCTGGTCTGCTTCCATGTGTGAGTTTTAATGTTAGTATGGCTACCTCAGCAAGAACGTGGAAAGGCTGAAAACAGCCAATCAAATTAACTTAGCATGCTTGATTGGTTTACCTGCCGAAGTGAAAACAAACTTCTGGTCCCTCAAATGGAACCAAAAGCTCTCTATATCTGGACTATCTATAAAAATATATATACTCTTTTTTATAGCTCACAGGCTTGCTAAAACATGGAGCTCTGCTTCTTGAGCTGGGGAAAAATGATCCAATGACTCTGAATACAGAGTATCCTTCTGGGTGATAAACTGCATACTCAGTATGGGTATTGCCAACCTCAGTATAAAACCGAGATTAACTCTACAAAAAATGAAATATCTGGGTCTTCAGGGAGTGTGTCCTGCACTTGGTTTACAGCAGCTGATTCCTACGTCCACCTACACATGGTTTTCCTTTGTCTCCAGCCTCCTCCAATAGAGGCAATAAGGTGGCTGGATTCAAATGTATTCATTTTTCATTGTTAGATTTGTACATAAACAAACAAAACAAATTCATATTTTGAACCTTTCATTGGACAAACATTTAGCTAACTGCATATTTGCTGCGCAGAATGTGGGACCATTAAAAATTAAATATTTGACCAAAATAATGTCTAACTTTGTCTAATAGCACCTTTGCATAAAGCTACAGCTCTGATATATTGGGGTGAACCCTTCATTACTGGATCCAGCTTGCATAAATATATTACAATGGCTTGTTTTCTATCATGCTGTTTGTGTAAGAACTCCAGTTTCATGTTTCAAAAAGACAACTTTTTCCTGGCAATATTATACTTTTCTCATTGCTTGCTCTGTTGTTAGTGTTAGCTAGATAACACAAGTCCTTAGTTTCCATCCAACATTATTTTCCTGATGTTATAACATAATAAATGATAACAATACCCTGCGGTCAAGCATGGATGTCCAATAAATTCAAAATATTCTTCTGCTTATACCACTGCACTTACAAGGAAAAGGTGCACATCATTTCACAATCCACACATTCTGCTTTGGATTTCAAAAATAAAAATAAATAAAAACAAAAGGACCAACAAGATGTATATGACAGAACAGAAAGCTCTCAGCCAGATCAAAAACTATAAAACAACTGGCTGCAGGTGGCATCTATCCTAACATAGTGTGTGGACTTGATGTGATGGGTCTGTTATATTTAAATTTGATTTATTATTACTCTCACATCATGGACCGCACATCAAGTTATTATCAGACCTAAAGATTTCATTTTTGTATAAAAACTTCTTATGTATCCCATCCATCTTGACTTTGTTAAACATTATGGCAGCTGTATTCCAATTAACAACCTCATCTTAATTTATTTTTCTTTCAATAAGGGTTTATTGTATAAATGTAAAATTACAAAATTGTTATCTTTATCTAAACTAATCCCATTTTACAAATTTCCCCAATAACCTGGATTTCATTTCCAACCAAAGGTTGTCTAACCCAATTATAATATAGCTATACTATTAATAAAATTGTTAAACTCATATCAGAAATTAATACTCAAGTGATAATCTCAAAATCACATCCTGATTCTAATATATATCCACAGATATATTTCCTTAAAGGAGGGCATTTTGCTTAAATTCTCTGTTTTAAATGCACTATTAAAGGATATTCAATTTGTGTAATACATGGTTAAATGTAACCTTAATTTTACCATGTTTGGAAAACAGATAATAATTGTGATCGCATTGTTTATCATTAGATTAATTAACCTGGCACATTTTGTTATACATGTTTTGTCTAAAAAACAGAAATTGACATGGTGTCCTTCCAGCTTATCACTGATCTCTCATCCCAGCTACATTTTTTCATGAGAGGGCAAAGGAGGGAGTCACATCTGAATACGTGACACAAACAAGTGATAGAACTAAAATTGATTACATTTTTCCCCTTTGTACACAACACATGCATATGATTCTCTCACTTTCTTTTAACTCTTTAATATTTCCCTGCTTAAATTCTGCTTTCCTTATTTTGTTCTTATATCATTTGCATCCCATGTATTGTAATCCCATACTTCACATCCTCTAGCTTCTATGATTCTTTGATCAGACGGGCAGCCATAGTACTCATTCCATCTTCCCTCTCTGACAACATACAAAGTATTACTGTTTTAACTCTCATTTCTCTGTTTTAACTTTACTAGTTGTAGTGCTTGACCCCAAATTCATCCCACAACTTAACATCAAAATGTGCCTTTCTGTGTAGTGTTAATTGTCACCCTTGATGCATCCTGCTTACATAGATAGCTCTTTCTCTAGCTGTTTACTCTGCATGATTCTTAGTCCCTGTGGACTTTGGTGGTAACCCAGTTACCCATTGTAGATGCCTGTCCCCTCTAACCATTAATCTAGGGGCTCAGTAGAGGCGTAACTGCACCTTCGGTTGATATATGTTATAGAGCTCCTCTTGCGCTGGCCATTTTTTAGGGTCTCTTACCCTTCATTCCCTTACTTAATTTAATGCCCATAATGATTGACCAGTTGTGACAGACCTAGCTGGGAAAGAGACTTTTGGAGGGGACTGTATGCAAGCCTCTTGCCGACCGATCAGGGGCCCTTGCATTTGGGGGAACGGTGCTCTTTGTGAGCTGTATGCCTGGGGACTCTTGAGGTGGTATTACTGTGGATTCGGGTCCTGGTCCCCCAGGACACACAGACTCTGGGTACCCTGGATTTGCCATATTGGAATAGTGGCTGATTCATAATGCTGGGACAGATACTGTTAGGAGATGCTGATGTAAATTCCAACACCTGTCTGTCTATTGTCTGCTAAAATGTTTATTGTAAATAAGTCTACTATGGGATCTAAGAGTCATTAGATCCCCATTGTTATTTGTGTTAATTAACTCTGCTATTGTGTGAAGAAGAGTCTATGTTGATTGTGATAATGTTGATTGGATTTTCTGAACTACAAGATGGCCAGTCTGGCCTAACGGTCATGTCTGAGTCATCTAGGCTGTCTAAAGGGATTAGTTAATTAGCTCATGTTAATTAGGTTAATTAGGTTACAGCTGTATTGTTAGAGTAATATGAGCAGGAGGTCTGCACTTCCACTTTGAGTGTATAAAAGCCTGTATTTTGTCAATAAAGAGAGAGTCCTGGTTGAACTTACATACAGCCTGCCTGGTGTTTGTTCTGAGCTATCACAACTGGGTTGGAACGGCACATAGCTATGGTTCTAATCCCGGACCATTGGATGACCGAACCATCAGGCGTTGCAATCTGATTCAATAGCTGCAGAGGAGTGTCGGGAGAGTGGAACCGAGCGAGCAAGGGGCTCGTTACACCAATCTTCTCTCTTCTCTACTTGTGTCTATACCCTCTTGCCTCTAAACTACTTTATCTAGCAGATGTGTACTACATATACCTGTGAATAGCACTATTCTTCCCTTTCTTATCTATAACACTCCGATGGACAGTAGACAGTGACAACATAACACATAACCACCAATCAATACAGTTCAATTAAGGGGAGTAAAATAGGTACCCTTTGTCCCGAAAATGCCTTACCGATCAAGGAAGTCTGATAACTCAAATGTAAGCAAAAGGCTTACCTCAGCTGGCTGATTATCAGAAATTCCCGGATTGTCTCAAGCTCCTCATTTCGGATTCTCAGGGTCACCTGTAAATCCTCCCCTAGGCAAAGCTCGCCATCTGACATGGAAATTTATAGATAGGCAACTCCTATTCTCATATTGATTAGTGGTTCCAAATTAATAATAACTACTGCAGTAGGGAACAGAAACAAAAGATATACTCTGCATCTTTCCACTCTGTTCTGCTTTATTATGACTCAATTGAAGGTTTTTATACACATGATTATGTAGGTATCACATTAATATTACAATTGTATGTTTATGATAAAAAAGAGCGTAAAATAGGCAGACTAATTCTAATCAGGGAGGGAACAGTTATTTGGAAAGATGTGGAGTGTATCTTTGTGTCTGTTCCTGTACTGCAGCAGTTATTGTTAATTTGGAACCACTAATCAATATGAAGATAGGAGTTGCCTATCTATAAAATTCCAGGTCAACACGTTTAAAAAAAAAATCAATAGCTTTGTTCTAGTTTTGGACCAAAAGAAAGTGGATCTCTCAAAATGCATTGCTTTTTAAGGCCAAGGTGGTAAAGTTCCTTAAGACTACACGCACATGAACGTGAGAATTTTACTGACCATATATGCATGGATATTCTTGCACAAAAGTCCCCATGTAAATGATCTGTCGAGTCTGTCGAATGTTCTAAGAAGATTCGACGGAGCAGCTAAACTGTACAACGCCGCAATCGTACATTTCCGGTCGAATGTTCCGCCTACAAGCTATATTAGCGTTCTAATGTTGTATGACACTAGTAATAATTATATTTATGAATTATTATTACTAGTAAACCAACATTAGAATTCTTCTATAGCTTATGGGTGGAGCATTTGACCATAAATGTCCGCTCGCGGCGACTGCTTCGTCGAATCTTCATGTCGAATCTTTTCTCTCTATGTCGAATAATCTTGGACTAGTAGAGTTAGGTTAGGCACATTCAACCTTTTTTGCTATTGTCTCTATAATGTCGAATCTTTTCTCTCTATGTCGAATCCTTTCTCTCTATGTAGAATTATCTTGGACTAATAGAGCTAAGGTTAGGCACATTCGACCACAGGTTCGATGGACACAGATCGCTATTGTCAGCGTCATGTCGAATCTCCTATCTATATCGAATTGTTGTCGCAACAAAAATGAAAATAAAGCATTTGTTTATGTCGGATCTTTCGGTTTTTAGATTCTGCACATTCGTTATCATTTGTTAAAACGATAACGAAAATACCCGAAATTCGGACGAAAATGCATTCGAAAACGAATGCACATGTCTAACCTGTGTGCATATCCTCATTTAAAACATTACACCTGAATTCAAATCCTTAAACAAAAAAAGATTTGAATGGCAGCTCTGTGCATGATATCTGTTAATTTACAGGCCATAGTATTGTCAGCAGAATTTTTGTAATAATCACTTTTTGTCAGGGGATATCTTTCATTTCTTTTTTATTTCTGTTCTTTGCTTACTGAATTTTCCCCCTAGTTCTAAGCACCTATACAACAGCAGTACATTCATTCAGACATATGCTTTGCTACAAGGAAATCAGTTTCACGGCTGCTATAACACTAGAGAAATATGGATAATTTGTTAGACACCTGTAGGTGTAGGGGATTAAAACCATTTATGGTGTTGCACCTATTTCTTTTAACTGCTCAAAAGAAGTCAAATGAGGATATATTCATTGACATATTAACACCTACCTGCTAATAGTATCAACATTCCTCCTGAGTACAGAGTTCTTCAGGCATTTGACACCGTCTCTGTTTACCTCTCCATCTTCTTTTCTATTCACTTTGTTATTTTTTTCTAACCCCAAGAGCCTCAACTTCTAAAACAGCTTTTATCTTTTGCTCTGTGTAAAATGCCCTTTAAAAAGCTGAACATAATAATGTCAAGTACATCTGATTGCCATCTTCTTTATATTATTCTCAGGAAAGTCACATATATTAGTTAGACCATAGCTGCCCTTTCAGCTCGCCTTCTTAGCTCACTTTTTTTCTCTCTTTACAATTCAGTGTGCTCAGACCATTGATTTCTCTAGAAATAAAATCTTTGTGTAAACAAGAAAGGATTTCTGTAAATATCAAGCAATTTCATAGCCAGTTTAGTAAGATATTTTGCTTTATCAATGCTTCTCCTCTATGTGCAGTTTTTAAGAAAAAATGGTTAACGGAGATGTATGACCTTTTTAAATTGTTTTTAGATTTTTATAACAGCTTGATATAAATAACCTTATAAACACATGCTGATGTTTTAAAAATGCTGTTGCTATTGATAATATGTTCTTATATATGTACAAGGAGGCAGTCAAATCTGCACACAACATATGCAGGCTCAACTTGATGTTTTGCAGTGCTACAGTGTGGTTGTGCTTTACTGCTTCTTCTGCTAATGCTGATCTAAGTCAGCTAACTCCTGTTCACTTTGTGATGTGAATGTTTACTGATTTTTACGTTTCTACATGAAGATTGCATCAGTAAAGAGTTTAGATCAATATGACAGTTAAGGTCAGGCAATTGGTATTTTCAGTGGTACACATCACCAATGACAGACTCCATATTTCTCTTATCAAAATGATTTACATACCACTGACACACTATTCACCCAGAAAGACCTCTTTGTGGTTTCCTGGTTCAGATTTACTACTCCCTGGTGTTATGCATTTGTGTCTGGAATTGCCAGAATGAATAATTATTTTGAGTCATTTTAAACGTAGAATTTCTTTGAAATAACAGAACGATCAATGTGACTACAGACTGACTATTGATATATATTCATATTTATTAATAAGTCAAATATTCACAATAAATAGTTTGATTAGTCGATGGACACAGACACTACAATTTTACATAAAAATAACAAAACCATCTATAACACTCGATGATGGCCCAAAACAGAAAAATAATAAAATATGGAAAAACAAAAATAAAATGAAAGAAACATTTAAATGGTTATAATATCAGGAGGGTAGAGCAATTAGGTATCAAAAGTACAATATCAATAGGCTTTGGCAAGCTCAGCAACGAATCAAATATACCATATACTATAGTTACCCTTTTAAAATGGCTACTGGCTTACAATGGTCGTTACCAGAGTCTCCTAAGATGGCTACCTTTCCAAAATGGTGTCTCGCTAGGTTGGAGCTGTGTCTTGGTGTCCCTGAGGTGTCAGATGATGAGGCGTGATGGTGGATGTATATCTGATGGAGTCTCTCTGGATGGCTGTCTGTCTGTCTGTATTGAGGGATGAACTGTGGATGGATGTCTGTGTGTGGATAGATCTCTAATGGCTCTCACAACTTGTCCTATATTCAGTTCTGAACTATAAGCTTATACAAAGATTACTAAGCCTAGCCCAGAAGGTGAAAACTTTTTTTTTTTTTGGTTCATTCGGTTAAACATTGACCTTGTGTTTGCTTAAGCATTACCATCTTTTACCACAAGGTGTCATTCTAGGACAAGGAATGTCTGTTCTAAAATCTTGTAAAATAATCTGTTATAGAAACGTTTGATTTCTCACTATAAAGAATGTGGCCATGTGATAAGGTAACTGCCAATGTATGAGCACACATTTCTGTTGCAGCGATATTTCAAATATAATCATATTAATTATGAAGAGGTGTATTTCCTATATACTGTGACTATCAATATCCTTTATACACATATACGAAAGAAAATAACTATATATATAATACGGGGCAGCACGGTGGTGTAGTGGATAGCACTTTCGCCTAGCAGTAAGAAGGGTCATTGGTTCGAATCCCGACCATGACACTACCTGCCTGGAGTTTGCATGTTCTCCCTGGGCCTGCGTGGGTTTCCTCCGGGTACTCCGGTTTCCTCCCACACTCCAAAGACATGCTGGTAGGTTAATTGGATCCTGTCTAAATTGTCCCTAGTATGTATGAATGTGAGTTAGGGACCTTAGATTGTAAGCTCCTTGAGGGTGTAGGGACTGATGTGAATGTATAATGTACATGTAAAGCGCTGCGTAAATTGACGGTGCTATATAAGTACCTGAAATAAATAAATAAAAATAAAATAATATACAGTATAAATCTAAATTTGTATACTTAAACTACTTATACATATATGATAATTCTAATAAGGTTGGGATTATCACTACGCCAGCAGAGGATAAGATTGTTACTGAACTCATTTTAGGTGATATGTTATTTTAGGTCACAGTCATACTATCGTATACTCTTATGTATAAGAATAGTGAGGTTCCTATTGGTATACTTTCATCAACGCTTGAATAAATTGCACTGTTGTCAATAATTCCATGAAACTGCCCAGGTATATTGATTTTCTTTATCTGGGTAAATAGGCATGTGTGGAAGCTTCGCTTATCTGCCTCATCCCCCCTCCGGTGCCACATTTGGTACCTTTAGGGGGGGAGGGGATGGATATCTGTTTTTGACAGGTATCCATCACCCACTTCCGGGAGACTGCACCGCTATGACTTCGGACCCCCTTCTCTTTCCCCCGCCGCTGGGCCAGTTAGAAAGCGCAGCATTCACTTCTGGTTTCCCTTACCTCAAATAGTGGCAGCAGCACCCGAGAGCCGATCGTAAAATTGTCTGGGGTGCCAACATCATGTCTTTAAATCTCGTAAACATAGACCAAGGGGTATACATACATTCTGTTTTGACACTCTGTGTATTTTGTTTTTGAAGTTTAGCTAGTATTTACTTGTTTTAGGGATAATCAAACCAGTCTCATTTGGAAACTATAAAAATAGTCTTGTCCTTGGCTTTAGGTGGGGGGAAAAGTACACACTCATTGTTTTTCTAACTAGTTCTATAAACACTATGTTTGCAAACCTCCCAGCTATTCCAGTGAGAAACGCAACATGTTTAAAGTTAGTTGGGACCTGAATTTAACCGTTTAATATTTTGGCCTATGCAAAAATTTAGATCAGCCCGTATTAAATCCAGAAATCCTATGTCATATTTTTAATTAATTTGCAGATGCTCTGACACTGGTTATATTTACTTCTTTCTGAGTAACCTCCCAGCTAAAGTTTAAGCAACACCCCCCTCAAAAAAAATTCCTACTTCAAACGAGATTGATGGAGGAATACATCTGCCCCCTGTCAAAATACACTGATTATGGCTGCTACATAGCTTTACTTGCTGATTGATGGAACATTTTCAAACATGTCTCTTTGACAGAAGTCAATTAAACAACTGATTTATGTTGAATGAGGAAGCTCACAAACTGATTGAAACTCAGCCAGTCCCTGCTGACTGTCAAACTTCAATCAGTATATGACCAGCTTAACTGAACAGGCATCACAATGCTGATTCATTGTCCAGTGAGCAGATTGGAGGAAAAAAGGAGAAATAAGAAGCTGTATTGCTTAACCTGTAGTGTTTTACCTGCATGGCCTTACAATGACAGTTGTGCAAAATTCACAAGAAACCTTGAATATATTATCCTAGTAAAACTATAAACATGTCTGAGTTTTTAAATGTATTTCAATTAAGTATTTAGTTAGCTTGTTTACACTTTAACAATGAGCATATCTCAAAGATTTTTCTCATAACCCAAACCTTAAAGTGGAATTCCAGGCTATTAATAACTAAGCTTAAAGTCCACACTATTGTAACTACCCTGTAGAAGGAAGATGCTTATACTTACCTATTTACAGAGTGTTCTAGTTCATTCACATGATCTCCCCAGCCTCCAGCTTCAGGGGACAGGAGAGAGTGCTCATGCGCGAGCCGCGCTGCACAATGTGACTGGCTGGGCAATCAACTGGTATCTGTGACGTGTCCCAGATGATTGCCAAGAGGGAGAGGTGAACTTGCTTCCGGCGCTGCGGTGCCCCGGGAGGAAGTGGGAGCTGGCTCCCTCTAAAAAGAGGGTATCTGCCCCCCCCAAAAAAATTATATGCCAAATGTGGCATGTCAAGGGGTCACCTGCACTTAAAGTGGAAGTTCCATTTTTGGGTGGAACTCCGCTTTAAATTAGCAGTAGTTCAATAGCATAATATCAGGCTTAATTTCCTTAGTTTTCTTGTATTTGTTAAACTTGTAAATTAAAATTTAGATTATTTTATCTTAATGCATAAAATTCATTAAGATAAAAAAACCTTCTGCCTTTACAACCCCTTTAAGTGCTGGCTAGATTTCCAAATAATGATTAATTGAAAGATCCATTTTAATTTAAGAAAATACATATTTCACTACAGTCCACTCTTAGGTAATTCTAGCTGAGGTTCAGGAGTTCCAAAAAAAATGTTTCCCATTACAGTCTGTTAATTCACTATGTTAAAAAAAACAAGAAGCTGTAGAAAGCTAACACTTATATATTTATTTTATTGGGGGGAAAATATCATTTCTGAGAGTTTTGCCTGTATATAAGGTTACACTATTGACTCAGTTTTTCAAGATAGCAGAAAATAAACTGGAGAAAATACTTTCCTCAAAGTGGCATAATTTTTTCAATGTATTTCTTTTTTACTATCCTCTTTTTTAAAATTTCAATTTAGCAGATTAACCTGTTTAGCCAAATGCCTAGAAAGGAAAAGCAATTATTTCACCTACTGTATCTTCACAAATTGGATTTATTTTTTTTAGATCTTAGTCGATGTATATTTGGTAGATGAAACAACATTTTGTTCATGTTCAAAAGCTATTTTTTTTTCAATTTCTTTATTGATTTTCTTTATATCTAAATATTTCATAAACCGAGATACAATTCTTGTCATTACCATCACATATTACAGAAATAATTTTCCTCCCCCCTCCCTGGCCCTCACCCCTCTCCCATCCATCCCTCCCCCTCCTCTCTGACCTTTCTTTTCTGACCTCTAAATGGCTGACATCTCTTATATCTCCAAACTTCTCCCCTTCTTATGCTCTCATCATTTCAGCAAATCTAATTGTCTGCTTAAATTTTATACAAACTCTCCACTTCTCTTCGAAACCTTCCATTCCCTCCTCGCCACTGAACCTCAGATATTCCATATTATACGTTTCATTTATTTTACTACACCAACTAGCTCCTTTCACTATCAAGGGATTAAACTTTTGGCTGCGTTTAATAACTGGGCGACCAATGTTCTCGTATATTGTTTGATTGGCATTCTAACACCATGGAACAAACACCCCTATGGGTCCTCTGGTATTTCTATGCTGGTTATTTCCTTTATTATCTGCATCACCTCTCTCCAGTATTTTTTAATTTTAGGACATGTCCACCAAATGTGGGACATGGTTCCAAGTACCTTACACCCCCTCCAACATAACTGCGAAACCTCCTTTTGGCTATTTTGTGCCTTATCCGGGGTTATATACCAGCATGCCAGGCACTTGTAGTTCATTTCTATAGTGTTACTGTCTATTGCCATGGTGTGTGCCAGCCTCAGTATTTTCCCTAAATCTAGGTCTTTCTCTCACGTTCCCAATGCTTCCTTCCATTTTCCGATGAATGGCGGTATTTCCGGCCCTTTCAGTCCCATCAGTAATTTATAGATCCTTGAGATCCCCTTCTTCGTACATGTAGCTGTACATAGCCGCTCAAATGGCCGTAGGTTCTTTTCGGTTCTAATTGGTTGGGGCAATATAGCAACAAAACTGGGAGTACCGCCATTCATCTATTACCAATAAGTCTTTTTTGTGTTTTAAATCCTGAAATGTGCATATTTTACCTTTCTCCATTATATCTTTTAATTGTGCATTATCTTTTTTTATCCAATTTCCGAACAGTCTCCCTTTCCCTGGTGGAAAGTAATATGTGTCTCTTATGCACCGTACACACGATCAGAAATTCTGCCAGCAAAAGTCGGATGTGAGCTTTTGGTCAGAAATTGCGACCATGTGTATGCTCCATCGGACTTTTGCTGGCAGAATTCCATCCAGCAAAAGATTGAGAGCAGGTTCTCTATTTTTCAGTCAGAAAAAGTTCCTATACGAAAATGCGTTCGTCTGTATGCAATTCGGACGCGCAAAAAATCACGCATGCTCGGAAACAATTCGACACATGCTCGGAAGCATTGAACTTAATTTTCTCGGCTTGTTGTAGTGTTGTACATCACTGTGTTCTTGACAGTCGAAAGTACAGAGAACTTTTGTGTGACCGTGTGTATGCAAGGCAAGCTTGAGCGGAATTCCATCGGAAAAGCCATCCAAGTTTTTTCTGACGGAATTTCTTATAGACAGATTGACAGTGTTTTCTGTTATATCGTGTGTGTTATATCATGTTATATCATATGTGTTCTCACTCAGTTCTCTTAGTTGTGCGAGTATCCATATTATCTTCCCTAGTGTAGCGTTACTAATCGTGTTTTCCAATTTAACCCATCTTATTTCTTTATTGGTTTTTGCCCATTCTAACACCCATGATAGTAAAATAGCATTGTAATAGTTCTTAAGGTCTGGTACCCCCAGTCCCCCTTGCCCCTTCTCCTTAGTCAGTACTGTCAAGCTTACTGTATATGAGGCTTCTTTTTCTGCCAAATGAACCTTAAGAGTATCATTTTTAGTCTTTTAAAATATACCTGTAGGAGGGGGATCGGTAGCATTTGCAGCTTATACATAATTTTTGGTAAAATTACCATTTTAAAAATGTTTATTCTGCCTATCCAAGACAAGTATCTTGTTGTGATTTTATTTAATTCTGTTTTTATTTCATTCATTAGCGGGATGAAATTAGTTTGGTATATTGTCTCAGTGGATGGTGTTATTTTTACTGCTTTAAGTATTTTAAATCCGTTTTTCTCCAAATATATGGGAACTCATGTTGGTATATCTGCTTGTCTTGTTTCCTCACATTAATATTTAGGATCTCAGATTTCGAAGGGTTCATTTTAAAGTTTGATACATCTCCTTATGTTTTTAAGACTTTCATTAAGTTGGGCAGGGTTATCCTGGGACTAGTTATATAAAACAGAATATCATCGGCGTAAGCTGCCAATTTTTGTATTCCTCATCCCCTATCTTAATCCCCTTTATGTCTAGGTTCTGTCTAATCCCTGCCAAAAGCAGTTCTAACAACAGAACAAACAGGGGGGACAGGGGGCACCCCTGTCTCATCCCGTTGTACATCTCGAAGGGCCCAGAGACTGTCCCGTTTACCTTTACACTCACTGTGGGCTGATTGTATAGTGTTTCGATCCAGTGGGTCATCTTTGGGCTTAATCCCATTACCTTTATTGTGTTCTGCATAAAACCCCAGTCTACTCTATCAAATGCTTTTTCGGCATCTATTGAAAGCAGCAGTCCTGGTGATTTAGTTAGGGGATTGTTTTATTTTCTGCACTACTAGGAGCTTTCTAACTCCATTATCTCTACTTTCTTTTCCTGGGATGAATCCCACCTGGTCTGCATGTACCAAGTCCTTCATTACCGTTTTCATCCTACCGGCCAATACCTTGGCAAATAATTTCTTATCAGCTTTCAGCTGTGAGATGGGTCTATAACTTGTACATATTGAGGCATCTTTTCCTTCCTTTGGGATGACGGTAATTGCGGCCTCCAGAGCCTCCCTCCTCATCCCCTAGTTTGTTCCTATCCCATTTATATAGGAGCATAGTTTGGGGATTAAAACATCCTTAAACTTTTTGTAATAATATGTAGTCATCCCATCTGGGCCTGGGCTTTTCCCTGCAGGTGAGTCTTTTAAGATCTTATTAATTTCTTCTTCTGTTATGGGATCTTCTAGGACACTAAGTTTATCTTCCGAGATCTTATTTAGACCTATTTCTTTTAGAAATACTTTTGTTTTTTCTAACCTCTCTTTTTCACTTTCTGGTGTCTCCTTTTATTTAATTGATTACAATTTACCGTAATATTTCTGAAATGCCCTTGCTATTTCTGCTGTTGTGTATACAATTTCCCCAGTGCTAGTTTGTATTTTCTCTATGTAGTTAGCTGTTTTTTTCTTTTTTAATATTTTAGCCAGGAGCTTCCCTGTCTTATTCCCCCATTGATACCTCTCTTTCTTGATTCTATTAAAGACAGTTCAGGTTTCCTGTTCTATTAGCACTTTTAGTTCCTCCCTTTTTAAGGTGGCCGCCTGTAATATTTCACATTCACCCTTTTTTTATGTTGCTGTTCTAAACAATACATTTCTTTGGATAATACTTCCCTTTTCCTTACTCTCTCCTTTTTTCTTTCTGCTCCCATCGCGATCAAGATTCTTCTTACATAAGCCTTATGGGCTTCCCATAATGTGGCTTCTGATATTTCTTCTGTATCATTTATTTTAAAATATTGCTCTAGCTCTTTTTTTATCCTATCTTCAGCTACTTTATCATGGATTAGTTTTTCATTTAGTCTCCATATATTACTTCTATTTTGGACCCCCTCTATCTTCATTATCATTGTCACTGGGGCATGGTCTGAGAAGGTTGTAATTTCAATGTTCGTACTAATCACTGACTCCAGCAGCCTCAATGTTCAATCAGAAAATAATCAATTCTTGAGTATGTCCCGTGTACAGAGGAGTGGAATGTAAAGTCTTGTGTTTTAACATGTTGTATTCTCCATAGATCCATCAGTTGGTTTTTATGTAGCTTCTTTTTTTAACATCTTCCACTGTACATTTCCTGTCCACTGTACCCGGGACATACTATCAATCCTTGGTTCCATGCAGAAGTTAAAGTCTCCAGCCATAATTACTCCTTTCTTAAATTCCATTAACTTCTCTGTAATCCCCTTTAGGAATTTTATTGGGTTTTTAATGGGGCAATAGATATTTGCCATGGTGCAATCCACCTCACATATTATTCCCATCAGGAACAGGTAGCGCCCTTCTGGGTCTGCCAATCTCTCCTCCAGGGTAAACCTTACTCCTCTTGCAAATCATATGGCTACTCCCTTTGCCTGTTTAGTTGTAGAGTCACCATAGTACCATTCTGGGAAATCATTAGAGTTTATTTTAAGATTCGTTTCATGGGAGAAATGTGTCTCCTGCAAGAAGACTACTTCTGCCTTAAGTTGCTTGATTTCTCTTAGTATATTAAATCTTTTTGGAGGTGTATTTAGCCCACGCACATTGTACATCACAAAGTTAAATTTTCATTTTTGCTCATTGCGCACCCCACTCCAGCTCCCATCTTCTTGGTACAACCTGACCACTTGATCCGATTGACTATGGCCCTTTACCATATATGGTAGCCTTGCTGGAAGTTCAATGAGCAAAAAGGTGTCATCGCTTCCACTATCAGCCTTAGTCTAGTTCAGAGAGGCTCCTCCACCACCCCCACCACCCCCACCTTTCCCTCCCCTCCCCCCTCCCTACCCCCACCCCATTTGGGGGGTTTTGGCCAAAGGATCCAAGGCCCTCCTACTCCTTCCTGCCTTGCGGTTCTCCCCCTCCAGAGGTTGTGCTTTACCTATGAACCATAGTCCAAGCGGCTACCCCCCATTTAGGGGTACCCCCTTGCCCACTCAGCTACCCAAGTCCTAGTGCTTTATTTCTATTCCCCCCACCTCTCCAGTCCGGTCCCCCTCCCCTTCTCCTCCTTCTAGATTTTCTTCTTTGTTGATGTTGCCTTCTTCTTTTTTAAGATCGGCTACCATTGTAACATTTTGTTTATGTTCAGAGGCAATTTTAATGAACCAATTAGTAGTAAAATCTATTCCTTTCTAATTTTTTATATTTTTAGTTTTTCTCTTTGTGCTTGTATTTTCTGCAGATACATTTTATATAATTTTCCTCTTGTGGTCAGGAACAAATGTGCATTCATCCATAGCTGCTATCAGTGGCAGGTTTTACTGCAGGGTATTTTTCAAATCACGCTACATTCATTCCTTGCTATTTACAGTTGGATGAATTTGTGAAAGCCAAAGAACACATTTACTAGTTGAGCTTCATTGTGCTGATAAACACTTTGTTAAAATATCCCTCTTGTATCAAAGCAATTTGTGGATAATAGTGAAGCACATATCAACTGCACTTGTGTTAGCCACCAAAAGGGAAAAATAAATGGATTAGTTAAGATACATACAATGGTAACCTTTATGCACGTTGTCAATGACTGCTGAAAAGCAAAATAGCTATTTTATAAAAAACAGAATAGCAAAAGTGTGCTGTGCCTAGGCTACAAAAGTATTTTCAGGTCTTATCAACTATTCTAAAAAAGAGCCATATCAGTTACACGTGAAATACACTGTTTGCTCAATTGCACTACAAAAGTGTTACTCTGCCCAAAACTAATATTGTATCTTATGTCTTATAGAGAGCAAGGTTGGTTGAACTATGTAGTTAAGCTCTTAGGCTTGGACAACTGCACATGAAAATTCAAGAAGCCTTACTCTCTGTAAGTAGAGGTGAGTGGATAACAAAAAAAGCTGTCCTGCTGTTAAACCATTGTTTTTCCACCCAAAACTTACTCTGCTAACAAAACTTTGCCCTGCAAAATGTAAAATACTCAAAATTTGTGATTTGAGATTGTAAGTACTTTTTGCCCATTTATACTGTTTTGCCTGTTTAACTGGTGCTTTCTTGGTGGAAACATACAATAATGGAACTTTCTTTTTATGGTGGGTGACAGTAGCAAGCAAAGACCTCAGAGAATGGTCAAAAAAGGAGGCTATCCCCCAAGGGGATTTTCTAGGCAGCAAAGGATAACATTATATCAAAGAATTTTGTAATAATTGAAATTCTTTATTTTAATTTTTATTATAACAAAATATCAAACAGTAGCTGTTTAAAATGTATATAGTGGGGCGTGGCCTGACACAGCATGGAGTAGGACGTGTGGACTCAGAGCTCCATTACTCCTGTTTTATTATTAATCCTGGACTGATTGCACTGGGTAGCCGGCTGGATTATCTCCCTGAGACACCTGGGACAGTAGAGTCTGGTTCCTGAAGAGGAGGGACGCGCGGCGGCCCAAACGGAGCGGCGATCTCCCGCTCGGCGGCAAAAATAAATCAAGACCGCGGCTTCGGCCTACAACCGGAGGCCGCGGCCATCTTGGTCCTCCTCACCTACGGCCCTGCCTGAAACCAGCTGCATCACACAGGTACCCCGCTATTAGATAGCTTTCTGGGAAGGCTGGACTGCACTCATCCCCCTGTTTGCTGGCCTATTTGCCCATCAGAGACCCAGGGAGACTGACACTCATAACCGGCCTAGATTGCGGCCTGGGCCTACATGTGGTGACCGGCGGCCATTTTGGCACACCTACCTCCTCTGCCTGTGCTGTGAACACGGACTGTGGCTCTGCTATTCCCCTCTAAACAGTGCCTACTCAGTCCCCTGTATCTTGCAGGGTACGGTTCCAGACTGCCAGTGCCTCTGAGAAGGGAGGGGTGGCACCTCACACATTAACTTTGCAAGATCAGCTCCTGTCCCCGGGCACCTGGGTGAATATTAAAACTAGGACTGCATTCTTTTCTGATTACCAAGCACGCCAGTCTGCTATCTTGAGTTGGGAGCTATTTGAGAGTCTTCCAGGATCTTCACAGTATATCACCAACTAAAGTACAAAAAGCAGCCGCAGCAAAACTTGATCAATACCGCCGACAAGAAAAGGAGGACATGGAGGAAGATGGAACTGCTGAGAAGGCCAGGGAGGGAGAGCGCACTGCGAGTGACACCGACAAACTCCTTGAAGCAATCACCTTTTGTAGAACTTCTCTCACAGCGCAGATAGAGAAAGTCAAGATGGATATTTCCCTTATTAGACAGGACTTTCAGAAACTCAGAGAAAGAGTGAAAGAAACCGAGACCAGATTGAGCGAGGTGGAGGATGCTATTCCACCCTTACAAACAACCTCAGACCTTGTGCAAAGACAAATACAACAATTCCTATAAACCAAGATGATATGGAGAATAGGTTGCGAAGATGTAATATACGCCTGATAGGCTTGCCGGAGGGGTCTGAAGGTAAGGACACTACCACATTTTTGGAACAACTCCTGATTACTACCTATGGGAGAGAAGCCTTCTCCCCTATGTTTGCGGTAGAACGGGCACATCGCATGCCAGCAAGACCCCCCCCGCAAAGAGCTCCTCCTCGCATGTTCATAGCTAAACTCCTTAACTATAAAGATCGGGACACTGCTTTACGAATGGCAAGGGAGAAAGGCAATATCCCAGTGGGGAACATGAAAGTGGCCATTTTCCCGGATTTCTCCGCAGAGGTGCAACGTCGTCGCCGGAGCTTTACGGAAGCCAAGCGTAAGCTAAGAAATCTGCAATACAAGTATTCAATGCTCTTCCCAGCTCGTCTCAAGGTGGAGCATGACAGTCGTGTGGTCTTCTTTGAAGATCCAGAGGAGGTGATCTCTTGGTTGGAAAGACGAGCTAATCCTCAACAAGCTGATTGATTAAGCCCCACTTCTAATACAGTCGTAACCAGGAACTGTTTCTAGCCGGCGCAAGTTTACAGCATAAATCCTGGATACCCACAGTGCAAGAGTCAAAGTACCTTCCGGGGCTCCGGGGAAGACAAAGTCCTACAGTTAACATGCATCGTGCAGCGAGACTTTACCCCACATAGTTCTGGGAAGCAGCATCATGAGCATTGGAACACTCTTCGGAACATAGCTGTTGCAGCCAAACGGAAACAAGAAGATCGAGAAATCATATTACACCTTCTGCGAGTGATATGGCTGATATTACTCATGCTATTTAGCTTCCGGAGACTCAACCAACTGTTCTACATTCTATTCATTAATAAGAAGTTAGAATGTTTCCCAGTTCACAACCAGTTAAGGGATTATGCCCACACAAGTTTGGGTCCATTCTTACATGGAATGTGAGGGGCCTCCGTGAGAAATTTAAGCGCGTGGCGGTCTTCACATTCCTAAAGAAGCAACGTGCTGATATAGTGGCACTGGTGGAAACTCATATAGAGGGCAGTGTTCAGATGGCGCTCCGTAGGCCATGGGTCAGGGGGGCGTATCATTCTACCCACACGTCCCATTCCAGAGGAGTCTCTGTATTAATAGCCAAATCGGTACATTTTGAATTGTATGAGTTAACCACTGACCCACAAGGCCGTTATGTCTTTATCCATGCTAAAGTATATGGTGAACCTTTGCTCATAATGGCCTTTTATATACCACCTCCATTTAATGTCTCCACAGACCAGGAAGGTATATCATTTATGACCCGCCATTCGAATGTAGCAGCGATATGGTTAGGAGACTTTAATGTCACTTTAAATCTGGCTTTAGACAAATTACAACCAGCTTCAACTGTCCATAATGTTCCCAATGAAACTAGATTCTCTAAACTTGTCTCCACCTTCCATTTAATAGATACTTGGCGGCACAAGTTCCCACAAGTTAGGTCATACTCATGCTTCTCGTCCTCTCATGGGTCCATGTCCCGTATAGATTTTATACTTATCTCACGCAGATTGGCCCCAAGGCTATCGGAGGTAATGTTTTGCCCTAGAATACTATCGGACCATAACCCTTATTGGATTACGTTAAGTATTCCAGTAGCAAAGCCACCACGCACTTGGCGTCTAAGCCCATTTTGGCTCTCTCTTCTACCAGAAGATAGCGAGCTTATGGATAAATGGAAAATGTATTTTGTGGAAAATGATGAGTCAGCATCTCCATCTGCAGTATGGGATTCTTTTAAGTTATTCGCTAGACATACATTGGTAACCGCTATTAATAAAATTAAGATGGACTCTTCCGGTGCCCTCGGTAAGGCGCTGGAGGACTTGTCCTCTGCTGAAAAAATATACACCAACACCCCGACATCAGTAAATGCAGATCAACTTAAATTACAAACTAGAGTGGTTAACCAGTTACAGTACCAAAAAGCCAGACAAAAAATGTTCTTCTCCAAACAGAAAATGTTTGAGCATGGGGAAAAGGCGGGCAAATTGTTGGCATATTTAGTACATAGCGAGGATAGACCCCCGGTGGTTATCAAACTACATGGCCCAGGAGGACGAGAGGTTACAGACCCTTCCACAGTAACATCAATGTTTAGGGATTTCTTTGCTGACTTATATACAACGACAGCCCCCAATGAGACCCGTTCTATGTCTCTCTTTGTTGAAAAGGTGATTTTCCCACAGCTAACAAAAGAATTACTAGAAGCACCACTTACTGTAGACGAAATATCAACTGCTATAGCTAGCTTTGCTAGATCCAAATCTCCCGGCTCGGATGGACTCCCAATTGAGTTCTATTCCCAATTTAGTGAAGTATTAACCCCTAAATTATTAAAGCTATATAATCATCTATTTGAAATTGGGACTTTGCCCCCATCTATGACAGAGGCCACCATAGTCCTCATCCCTAAACCTGGAAAAGATTTGGGATTACCAGAATCCTATCGTCCAATATCACTCCTACAAGTTGATATTAAAATACTAGCCAAAGTACTATCTATCAGGCTCAATCAGGTAATATTAACATTGATACATATAGATCAGGCTGGGTTTATGCCCGGATGTAACACCTCGTTCAACCTACGGAAACTCTACATTAATCTACAGGCTACACATGAGGAAGTTGGTACACGGGTTGTTGTGACCTTAGATACTGCGAAAGCCTTCGACTCGGTAGAGTGGAGGTACCTATGGAGATGCTTGGAGGGTTATGGATTTGGCCCAAAATTCATCAAATGGGTCCAATTATTAAACCAGGCACCTAGGGCCAAAGTGGTAGCTAATGGATGGGCATCTCAATTATTTGACCTCAGCAAAGGCACAAGACAGGGCTGCCCCCTATCCCCATTGTTATATGCCCTGGCGGCAGAACCCCTGGCAATATCCATTTGAGCAAATCCAGAGATTAGGGGACTTGAAATGGGCACTCTGACTGAAAAAATTAGCATGTATGCGGATGACAGACTCGGGCCCATCACTATGCAATGCACTCCGCATGATAGAACAATTTGGAGTATTTTCAGGCCTGAAAATTAATTGGGATAAATCCCAAATCCTATCAATTGACAGCTTTCCACCCCCGGAAACTCAAACCAGGCTCCCGCTGCAGAGAACGCATGTTATTAAATATTTGGGGGTGCACATAACCAGATCCCCTGCAGACTATGTCTCCCTAAATATAGAGCCTCTCATTTCTATAGTTAAAAATAAAACACGGGTCTGGTCCAAATTACCATTAGGAGTCTGGGGTCGTATAAATTTAATCAAAATGATCCTACTACCCAAGATACTTTATGTTCTATGGCACACCCCTGTTTACTTGCCACTAAAACATTTTAAATCTCTAGAATCCCTCTTAAAGTCATTTGTCTAGGCATAAATTAACATCGCAAGCCCTTAAAAACCCAACTGATGTTGGGGGTATGGCCCTACCTGATTTTAACTTATACTACATCGCAGCACAGTTATCCCAGCTTTTCCATCTAGACAAAACTGACAGTGAGAGATTCCTCAAGCTCCTATGCCCGAAATGGGCGCAATACACCAAAGACCCGATATATGCAATAGCAGCGGATTTGGGTGGGATGGAACTAGGAGAAAGAAGATACACCATGCTGTACCACTATAGGAGAATATGGAACTTAGCAGCTTCTAGACTTGACATTCCACAGTTTAACGACTACACGCCACTATGGCACAATAAAAATCTCCAGGAGCGTAATAAAATAAATGACACTTTCATATGGTCCATACAGGGAATATTCTACCTACACCATATATTGAAAGATGGACAACTTAAAACCTTTGACCTACTTAAAGAAGAATTTACAATACAAGATCAGAAGTTCTTTAGATTCTTACAAATCCGTCATGCGATAAAATCACAGTTCCCAGACTCTTGTCCTGGTCCTGCACCTAATGTTCTAATAGCTATAATTAAAAGCACAGACTCCCACAAATTGATCTCAGCCTTTTAGAACTTGCTTTTAACCCCTGTAGCTACTAAAATTGCATATGACATTAAACCGAGATGGGAGAGAGAGGTAGGACTGGTGGAGGATGAGGAGTGGGGTGAGGTATTGGAAGCCTGCAAAACTGTATCTCCTAAACCTTCCGATCGTTTGACACAGCTTTAGATTATACACAGGGCATATCTCACACCCCTCAGAGTGGCAAGATACAAGCGCACACAAACCGCCACATGTCAGATGTGTGAGAGAGAGACGGGCACTTTTTTCCATCTACTCTGGGCATGCCCTAAGATAAAAGGCTTCTGGGAGCAAATTGTAGCATTTTTACACGATACAATGGGCTCCCCTCTGACTCTGGACCCTAAACAATGCCTCCTGGGCATAGTTCCAGACACAACAGACAAATACACCAAAACCTTTTTATCTGAAACACTCTTTGCAGGAAGAAATGTCATAGCCAGGAAATGGATGAGGAAGGAGCCTCCCAGGGTAGTGGAATGGAAGGTGGAGATAAATAATACATTACCATACAAGAAATGTATATATATTAATAGGGGTTGCCCAGCTAAGTACAACAAGATCTGGGACAGATGGCTCCAAGAATCCTCTACCTGTGTCTAGCATAATCATATAATCACAGAGTGATTTAATAGATATAAGTATGGGTTGATAATCTATGCAAGTTAAATATATATATAATTGGAATAATAATACGGGTTAGATATGTTTGTACTTAATGTTGTCTTTATTCAAGTTATGATAATTGTTACACTGTTACAATGTCAACATGCTACCGTAATCATTCTATGTATGCAGCAAATATTCAATAAAACCTTGTTTGATTTAAAAAAAAAAAAAAAAAGTATATAGTCAAAACATGAGCTGTGGTACATATATAAAAAGCAATATCATTAACATGACGATATACAGTGATGATGCATCATGGTCAAACACCATAGGAAAAAGTGATATGTATATCTTGTATTGTCTTTTATTAAAATCCTGATGCCTTTCGACCCCAGCGGGTCTTCTTCAGAGGATTATATAAACTGTAAAAACGTTGACATGTATTGAAATTTTTGATTAATAAAGGAAAAGAGGAAGAACAAACAGTAATAAATGCTTTCTTATATCTCTCAATGGTCTGCACAGTCAGCAAGAGGGGACTCCACCGCTCATGCACGCCTTACGTGGAGTCCCCTCTTGCTGACTGTGCCAACCATTGAGAGACGCTGAGATTGTGCAAGGGGGTCACTTCCATACAGAGAGCACTGAATATGGTCCAACACACCATGATTGGTAAATATAACAAAGCGTTTATTACTGTTTGTTCTTCCTCTTTTCCTTTATCAATCAAACATTTCAATACATGTCAAAGTTTTTACAGTTTTTACATCACTGTATATCGTCATGTTAATGATATTGCTTTTTATATATGGACCACAGCTCATGTTTTGACTATATACATTTTAAACAGCTACTGTCTGATACTTTGTTATAATAAAAATAAAAATAAAGAATTTCAATTATTACATAATTCTTTGATATAATTTTATCCTTTGCTGCCTAGAAAACCCCCTTGGGGGATAGCCTCCTTTTTTGAGAAATTCCACGGGGTGTGCAGCCGTTTTGTCTTTTCCCCTATGAGTGTCTTCCATCACATGTCCAGACCTCAGAGAATGGTACCGCAAAATAAATAAATAAAAAACAATGTTACACAAAATTAAAGTCATATGTTCAGTAGGATCTCTGGCAAGAAAAGACATGTACTTTTCTGATAAAGAATTGTGTGGGGTCCCCCCAATTTCTATATCAGATCTGTCAAGTCTAGTATGACTTTTAACAGGGAACCCCACACAAAAAACAAAAAAAAAGCATGGGGTCTCCCTAAAATCTATACTAGACCATTACCCAAGCATGGAGTCTGGCAGACCAGGAAAGGGGGATGAGTCTGCTCCCCCTACTCCTGAAACATACCAGGCCACCTGCCCTCAATATAGAAAGGGTGCCTCACCAGGGGGTCCTGGGCCAGGGTGGTGGGAAAGAGGAACTTGTCCTCATCAACATAGGGACAAGGTATAAAGAAACAGATGGATGATACGTTCTGATAAAACCAACTTCGCTATTATAGTATATCCATATAGACAATGCAATACAATAAGAGAAGTGAGACTGCCATGATGTTTCACACTAAAAGCACTTAATCATAGCGAACATTAGCACCTGAAGGTGGCACTGTGCTATTTTTTCAGGAAGGAGATGATTGAGGACTAATTTGCAACCTATTAGGGGCTCCAGGCAGCCATCTTGATGAGGCCAGCATCACTTATCGAATGTCAAAAATAGATAAGATTTGATGGTCATCTTAACACAGAAATCCTTAAAGGGTTTGTAAATGTAATTCTTTAAAAAATAACAAACATGTCTATACTTACCTACTCTGAGCAATGGAATTGCACAGAGCGGCCAGGAACCTCCCCTTTTTTGGGTCCCCCGCCGGCGCTCCAGCCCCTCCTCTCTGTCCAGTGCCCCCATGGGAAGCCGCTTCCCATGGGGGCACTTGTGCGTGCTCGCACCCGACTCCCTCTGCTGCGTCCAATGACACAGACAGAGGGACTCGGCCCTGCCCCGCTTCCTCATCCCTGGCTTAGATTGACAGCACTGGGAGCCAATGGCTCCCCATGAACCAGCAAGGCCAGCGAGACCCAGAAGTGAGGGGAGAAACGATCTGAGGACATGCATGGTGTTGGTAAGTAAAGGGGAGCTGAGGGGGCAATGCTGACACCTAAACTTTTTTTACCTTAATGCAAGTAATGCATTAAGGTAAAAAATGTTTAGACTTTACAACCCCTTTAAATAGCAGATTCTGAATTATTCAGCATGCCTGCAGTGTGGGAGTAGGTGAGGGACAGAGCCCCGATTAGGGAGAGAGTTGGAAGCTGTGCAAGGGAAAGGAACATGATGAGGAAGGAAAGAGTAGATTTCCACTTACATGGTGTATCTTCTGCCAGCTTCCTGGAAGCCAGATAACTGGGATCACAGGGTCAACCAGTAATATTATCCCTTTCACGCCTAATGCCGCGTACACACGAGCGGACTTTCTATCCTACTTGGTCCGGCACACTTTCCGACGGACTTTGTCCGCCAGGTGCGCCGGACTTTAAAACGGACGGACTTGCCCACACACGCCGGGACTTTCCGGCGGGCTAAGTCCGCCCGTCTTTCCGACGGACTTTCGCCGGAGTTCCGGCGGACTTTCAGAATGAACGGACTTGCCCACACACGGACAAGTCCGTTCATTTTGAACGTGACTCAGGTGCGACGGGACTAGAAAAGGATGTCAATCTTGCCGCTTTTATCGGCGAGATTGACACCTTACTAGCCCCGTCGCGGGGCATACCAGGCCCTTAGGTCTGGTATGGATTATAAAGGGGAACCCCGCTACGCCGAAAAAACGGCGTGGGGTTCCCCTAAAATCCATACCAGACCCCGATCCGAGCACGCAGCCTGGCCGGTCAGGAAAGGGGGTGGGGACGAGCGAGCGCCCCCCCCCTCCTGAACTGTACCAGGCCGCATGCCCTCAACATGGGGGTGGGTGCTTTGGGGGAGGGGGGCGCCCTGCACCCCCCCCCCCAAAGCACCTTGTCCCCATGTTGATGAGGACAAGGGCCTCTTCCCGACAACCCTGGCCGTTGGTTGTCGAGGTCTGCGGGCGGGGGGCTTATCGGAATCTGGGAGCCCCCTTTAATAAGGGGGCCCCCAGATCCCGGCCCCCCACCCTATGTAAATGAGTATGGGGTACATGGTACCCCTACCCATTTACCTAGGAAAAAAGTGTAAGTAATAAAACACACTACACAGGTTTTTAAAATATTTTATTAAACAGCTCCGGGGGGGGGATCTTCCTCCGGCTTCGGGGGTCTTCTTCCGGCTTCGGGGGTCCCTCCGCTTCATCTTCTCCCGGCGTCCGGTTGGTTCTTCTCCGCTCTCTTCTCCCGGTGTTCCTGTTCTTCGGCCGGCTCCTCTGCTGTCTTCAAGTAGCTCTCTTGCCAGCAGAGGTCCGGACTTCTGGGCTTCTGGGCTTCTGGGCTTCTGGGCTTCTGGGCTTCTCTTCCCCAGATGTTGACACGACGCTCTCTCCTGCTGGACTGCTCTCCGAGGGCTGCGTTGTGACTTATATAGGTGGAGACCCCGCCCCCTTTTGATGTCACAGTCCCTGGGCATGCTGGGACTGTGACGTTTTAGGGGGCGTGGTCACTGGGTGATGTTGACCACGCCCCCTAAAACGTCACAGTCCCAGCATGCCCAGGGACTGTGACATCAAAAGGGGGCGGGGTCTCCACCTATATAAGTCACAACGCAGCCCTCGGAGAGCAGTCCAGCAGGAGAGAGCGTCGTGTCAACATCTGGGGAAGAGAAGCCCAGAAGCCCAGAAGCCCAGAAGCCCAGAAGCCCAGAAGTCCGGACCTCTGCTGGCAAGAGAGCTACTTGAAGACAGCAGAGGAGCCGGCCGAAGAACAGGAACACCGGGAGAAGAGAGCGGAGAAGAACCAACCGGACGCCGGGAGAAGATGAAGCGGAGGGACCCCCGAAGCCGGAAGAAGACCCCCGAAGCCGGAGGAAGATCCCCGAAGCCGGAGGAAGATCCCCCCCCCCCGGAGCTGTTTAATAAAATATTTTAAAAACCTGTGTAGTGTGTTTTATTACTTACACTTTTTTCCTAGGTAAATGGGTAGGGGTACCATGTACCCCATACTCATTTACATAGGGTGGGGGGCCGGGATCTGGGGGCCCCCTTATTAAAGGGGGCTCCCAGATTCCGATAAGCCCCCGCCCGCAGCCCCCGACAACCAACGGCCAGGGTTGTCGGGAAGAGGCCCTTGTCCTCATCAACATGGGGACAAGGTGCTTTGGGGGGGGGGCGCAGGGCGCCCCCCTCCCCCAAAGCACCCACCCCCATGTTGAGGGCATGCGGCCTGGTACGGTTCAGGAGGGGGGGGCGCTCGCTCGTCCCCACCCCCTTTCCTGACCGGCCAGGCTGCGTGCTCGGATCGGGGTCTGGTATGGATTTTAGGGGGGACCCCACGCCGTTTTTTTCGGCGTAGGGGCTTCCCTTTATAATCCATACCAGACCTAAGGGCCTGGTATGCCCCGCGCTCGCCGCAATAGGAAAATGTGTTTTTCCTATTGCAGCGAGCGTGAGATGCAATACCCTGCCCTCGTGTTGTATCTGGTCCGTCGGACCAGCATACACACGAGCGGGCTTTCCGTCGGACCAGCACACACACGAGCGGACTTTCCGCCCGAAACTGAGTCCGGCGGAAAGATTTAGAACTTTCTTCAAATCTAGGTCCGGCGGGCTTTTGGGAAAAAGTCCGCCGGAAAAGTCCGCCGGTGCCTACACACGGGCGGATTGTCCGGCACACTCTGGTCCGCCGGACCAAGTATGCCGGAAAGTCCGACCGTGTGTACGCGGCATCAGCCTATTTCTGACATTTGTTGCTCACAAGTTAAAATCCATATTTTTTACTAGAACCTTACTTGGAACCCCCAAACAATATATATATATATATATATATATATATATATATATATTTAGCAGAGACCCTATGGAATAAAATGGCGATCATTGCAATATTTTATGTCACACGGTATTTGCGCAGTGGTCTTTCAAACGCATTTTTTCAAGCAGAAGAGCAGCACAGGCTATTGAACTTAATTTTCCTCGGCTCATCGTACATGTTGTACGTCACTGCTTTCTCAACGTTCGAAATTTCCGACAACATTTGTGCGACCGTGTGTATGCAAGACAAGTTTGAGCCAACATCTGTCGGAAATAAATCCCAGGATTTCATTGTTGGAATGTCCGATCGTGTGTACGCGGCATTACAATCGTGTTGATACCTCACATGTGTGGTTTTAACACTGTTTACATTTGCAGGTGCGACTTACGTATGTGTTTTCTTTGCTGCGCAAGCACGCGGGGGCGGTTTTAAAAAAAAAAAACATTTTTTATTATTATTTTTTTTTTTTAATTTTTTAAATTTTTTTTACATTGTCCCTTAAAAAAAATCTGATCACTTTTATTGCTGCCACAAGGGATGTAAACATCCCTTGTGACAGTAATAGGTGGTGACAGGTACTCTTTATGTAGGGATCGGGGGTCTAAAAGACCGCAAATCCCTCCTTTCTACTTAAAAGTATTCGGATTAACAAAAACAGCGATTCTGAATACTGTCATTTTTTTAAATCGGCGCCATTGGCAGCACTGAGACCCGATCGGAGCCAAATTCGGCTTTGTACGGGTCTCAGCCTAGCTGGCGATAACGCTAGCTGATGACTTGGGTCTCCTGGTGGGACGGGAGGCCCGGGAAGAGCAGCAAAAGGTGGCAGGAGGAGGGGCATCCCCTCCTGCTCAATAGGATAACAGCCAAGCAGTTTTTAGCCGCATTGGTTGTTATCACTAAAGAGCCAACCGTACACTCTAATAAATGGTACTGGGGTGATGCCTGCAACAGCAGGCATCACCCCAGTATAACCCCTTCAAGCCATGAATGCAAATTTGCATACGGTCGTGGGTAAAGGGGTTATACCCTCTCCAAGAGTAATACTTCTCCGGCATTCCGTGGTCTGTAGGCTCATGTTAGATCACAAATTGAAAAAGTGCCTTGCTGAAAAAGTACACAGCCTTATTTCTAAGATCCTTCACCTTTTTTAATATAAAAAAGTTTATGTATTAACATGTGTTGACTCCTAATTTTTCAGTACACTAATTTGACCCTGCCTACAATTTTGTTTGATAAAACCAATATAGCTTTGTTTATGTAAATCCATAGCTATTCCTCACATCACATGTGCATTGATGTAACATATAAAAAAAAGTACAGTATGTTACCTGCTGTGATTTTTTACTGTTACATAGCTTTACTAGCTTAAGGTGTGTTAGAAATTCCAGCAAATCTGTCCAGTTCTCTTTCCATGAATATTATCCATAATAAGTGATTTGTCATGCTATAAATGACACAATTTTTAAGCATGTGATCATGACATTATCCCCAAAGTCCTTGGCATTCCCTCTGAACAAGAAAACAGATTGCTTTCTCCATTCAGAAGTCAGTTGTGAAGTGATGGTAGAGACTAGGGATGAGTTGCCAACTGGGCTCAAAACCATCTTTGCACTGAATTTTGTTTGTCCAGAGGTAAGGTTAATGATTGAACTGGTGTTTGGCTGGGCTGCCAGTGTCCTAATAGCCATGGCTCATCCACATCTGGTCTGTTTAGCTGTCAGCTGAGAATTAATTAAAGCAAAGGGGTGGGGATTGCATGAAAAAGGTTATGGGATCCTTCTTTAGGTCTTGTATGGGTTTAAAAAAGTACACAGCTTGGGATTCTCCTCAAATTTTCGGGCAGTGTTAGCTGGAAGGAGAGGGTGTAGGCAGTTTACAAGAGAAGTAGAGAACAGGCAAGAACCACCAAGTGTGATGATGCTCATTTCAAATCCAGTGAGCAAACAGGGTATATAGGAAACTTCAAATCTCCAATAGGCTATAGTGGTTTCTATAGCCCCAAGCTAGAATCTGCAAGACTTTCCCTGGATTAAAACATAACTCTGGGGCCCTGCGGATACATGCCCAACTATTTGGCTACAGATTTCTATAGCATGAGTGTTCTCCTATCTATGTATTTCAGAAAGTGATGTCACTACACAGACAGCAGTGCAGGACAAGCATCTGTAGATAATAAATTAGCACTGACTAGTAGGGATGAGCCGAACACCCCCCCGGTTCGGTTCGCACCAGAACCTGTGAACGGACCGAAAATTTGTGCAAACTTTAGAATCTCATTGAAGTCTACGGGACTCGAACGTTCAAAATCAAAAGTGCTAATTTTAAAGGCTAATTTGCATGGTATTGTCCTAAAAAGGGTTTGGGGACCTGGGTCCTGCCCCTGGGGACATGTATCAATGCAAAAAAAGTTTTAAAAACAGCCGTTTTTTCGGGAGCAGTGATTTTAATGATGCTTAAAGTGAAAAAAAAAGTGAAATATTCCTTTAAATATCGTACCTGGGGGGTGTCTATGGTATGCCTGTAAAGTGGCATGTGTTTCCTGTGCTTAAAACAGTCCCTGCACAAAATGACATTTTAAAGGAATAAAAGTCATTTAAAACTGCTTGCGGCTTTAATGTAATGTCGGGTCCCGGCAATATGGAAAAAATCAGTGAGACAAACGGCATGGGTACCCCCCCAGTCCATTACCAGGCCCTTTGGGTCTTGTATGGATATTAGGGGGAACCCCGCGCCCAAATTAAAAAAAGGAAAGGCGTGGGGCCCCCAGGCCCTATATACTCTGAACAGCAGTCTACAGGCGGTGCAAACAAGACAGGGACTGTGGGTTTGTTGTTGAGTAGAATCTGTTTGTAATTTTGAACTGGTACATTTTTAAAATGTAGCTCCAGCCAAAAAATCTATTTTAAGCTTTTTGGAAAACATAGGGAAGGGTTACCACCCCTGTGACATTTGTTTTGCTGTCTGTGCACCTCTTCAGAAGATTTCACCTCACTTTCTGTCCCAATGACAAATGTTTTTTGACAATTTGGGGTTTTTAGTGAAACAAGGATTGTTGATAAAGCATCAGTGGAGAGGAGACACATTTTTGCCATATTAACTCTTACAAGAGTGAATTTCCCTTCCTAGGGGTAGATTTCATGTCACTCCCTGCTGTCTTCTTCCGTTTGCAAGTAGGAGTCGTTTGTAAGTTGGATGTTTGAAAGTAGGGGCCTGCCCTATATACTCTGCAGAAATTGGGGCCTTAGGTGTTGGTGTTGCCACAACACTGTAAGCCCTCACAGTTATTCTTGGTGGGAGCAGAATTGGGCCCTGCTGTGAAATATTAGATCAAGAATTGTAATTACATGCACCTGTTGAATAGGGTCAGAAAAATTGGGCCTTTGGTGGTGGTGGTGGTGGTGTTACCACAACACTGTAAGTCCTCACAGTTACTCTTGGTGGGCACAGAAACGGGCCCTGCTGTGAAATATTAGATCAAGAATTGTAATTACATGCATTTGTTGAACAGGGGCAGAAAAATTGGGCCTTTGGTGGTGGTGGTGCTGGTGCTACAACACTGTACATCCTCACAGTTACTCTTGGTGGGTGCAGAAACGGGCCCTGCTGTGAAATATTAGATCAAGAATTGTAATTACATGTCCCTGTTGAACAGTAGCAGAAAAATTGGGCCTTAGGCACTTGTGCCACAACACTGCAACCCCTCACAGATACTCTAGTTGGAGCGCAGGAACGAACCCTCCTTGCAAAATATTGCATCAAAAATTGTAATTACACGCCCCTGTTAAACAGGGGCTAAAAAATTGGGCCTTAGCCACTGGTGCCCAGAACCAAAAATATTCTTACAAGCTATCAGCATGATCATTGAGGAGGAAGAGGATAGTCACTCAGCATAACAGGATAGTA
This sequence comes from Aquarana catesbeiana, assembly GCF_042186555.1. Lineage (NCBI taxonomy): Eukaryota > Metazoa > Chordata > Amphibia > Anura > Ranidae > Aquarana > Aquarana catesbeiana. The sequence goes on from NC_133328.1 coordinate 432,346,627, forward strand.
ACTCAGCATCAGCATAGGCAGTCTTGAAGGGATATGACATTTCAAAAAAAAATTATTCAGTTACATCAGCATCAGGTGCCGAAAAAAGGACAAGCGTGTCACAAGCACTTGTCTTCAGGTAGCTATACTGTAGGTGCAACTGTGCATGTTACACAGTACACTAACTGTATATACTTCAATAGCCTGCCTGTGCTATTGATAGGATCAGAAGAAGAACACAAGCACTTGTCTTCAGGTAGCTATACTGTAGGTGCAACTGTGCAGGGTACAAAGTACACTAACTGTAAACACTTAAAGAGGCTGCCTGTGCTATTAATAGGATCAGAAAAAGAACACAAGCACTTGTCGTCAGGTAGCTATACTGTGGGTGCAACTGTGCAGGGTACACAGTACACTAACTGTAAATACTTCAAGAGCCTGCCTGTGCTATTAATAGGATCAAAAGAAGCACACAAGCACTTGCCTTCAGGTAGCTATAGATGCAACTGTGCAGGGTACACAGTACACTAACTGTAAATACTTCAAGAGCCTGCCTGTGCTATTAATAGGATCAGAAGAAGCACGCAAGCAAGCACTTGTCTTCAGGTAGCTATAGGTGCAACTGTGCAGGGTACACAGTACAATAACTGTAAATACTTCAGGAGCCTGCCTGTGCTATTAAAAGGACCAGAAGAAGCACACAAGCACTTGTCTTCAGGTAGCTATAGGTGCAACTGTGCAGGGTACACAGTACACTAACTGTAAATACTTCAAGAGCCTGCCTGTGCTATTTATAGGATCAGAAGAAGAACACACAAGCACTTGTCTTCGGGTAGCTATACTGTAGGTGCAACTGTGCAGGGTACACAGTACACTAACTGTAAATACTTCAAGAGCCTGCCTGTGCTATTAAAAGGATCAGAAGAAGCACGCAAGCACTTGTCTTCAGGTAGCTATAGGTGCAACTGTGCAGGGTATACAGTACACTAACTGTAAATACTTCAGGAGCCTGCCTGTGCCATTAAAAGGATCAGAAGAAGCACACAAGCACTTGTCTTCAGGTAGCTATAGGTGCAACTGTGCAGGGTACACAGTACACTAACTGTAAATACTTCAAGAGCCTGCCTGTGCTATTTATAGGATCAGAAGAAGAACACACAAGCACTTGTCTTCGGGTAGCTATACTGTAGGTGCAACTGTGCAGGGTACACAGTACACTAACTGTAAATACTTCAAGAGCCTGCCTGTGCTATTAAAAGAATCAGAAGAAGCACACAAGCACTTGTCTTCAGGTAGCTATAGGTGCAACTGTGCAGGGTACACAGTACACTAACTGTAAATACTTCAAGAGCCTGCCTGTGCTATTAATAGGATCAGAAGAAGAACATAAGCACTTGTCTTCAGGTAGCTATACTGTAGGTGCAACTGTGCAGGGTACACAGTATACTAACTGTAAATACTTAAAGAGCCTGCCTATGCTATTAATAGGATCAGAAGAACACAAGCACTTGTCTTCAGGTAGCTATACTGTAGGTGCAACTGTGCAGGGTACACAGTACACTAACTGTAAATACTTCAAGAGCCTGCCCATGCTATTAATAGAATCAGAAGAAGCACACAAGCACTTGTCTTCAGGTAGCTATAGGTGCAACTGTGCAGGGTACACAGTACACTAACTGTAAATACTTCAAGAGCCTGCCTGTGCTATTAATAGGATCAGAAGAAGAACACAAGCACTTGTCTTCAGGTAGCTATAGGTGCAACTGTGCAGGGTACACAGTACACTAACCTTAAATACTTCAAGAGCCTGCCTGTGCTATTAATAGGATCAGAAGAAGAACACAAGCACTTGTCTTCAGGTAGCTATAGGTGCAACTGTGCAGGGTACACAGTACACTAACTGTAAATACTTCAAGAGCCTGCCTGTGCTATTTATAGGATCAGAAGAAGAACACAAGCACTTGTCTTCGGGTAGCTATACTGTAGGTGCAACTGTGCAGGGTACACAGTACACTAACTGTAAATACTTCAAGAGCCTGCCTGTGCTATTAATAGGATCAGAAGAAGAACCCAAGCACTTGTCTTCAGGTAGGTATACTGTAGGTGCAAATGTGCAGGGTACACAGTACACTAACTGTAAATACTTAAAGAGCCTGCCTGTGCTATTAATAGGATCAGAAGAAGAACACAAGCACTTGTCTTCAGGTAGCTATACTGTAGGTGCAACTGTGCAGGTACACAGTACACTAACTGGAAATACTTCAAGAGCCTGCCTCTGCTATTAATAGGATCAGAAGAAGCACGCAAGCACTTGTCTTCAGGTAGCTATAGGTGCAACTGTGCAGGGTACACAGTACACTAACTGTAAATACTTCAAGAACCTGCCTGTGCTATTTATAGGATCAGAAGAAGAACACAAACACTTGTCTTCAGGTAGCTATAGGTGCAACTGTGCAGGGTACACAGTACACTAACTGTAAATACTTCAGGAGCCTGCCTGTGCTATTAATAGGATCAGAAGAACACAAGCACTTGTCTTCAGGTAGCTATACTGTAGGTGTAACTGTGCAGGGTACACAGTACACTAACTGTAAATACTTAAAGAGCCTGCCTATGCTATTAATAGGATCAGAAGAAGAACACAAGCACTTGTCTTCAGGTAGCTATACTGTAGGTGCAACTGTGCAGGGTACACAGTACACTAACTGTAAATATTTCAAGAGCCTGCCCATGCTATTAATAGAATCAGAAGAAGCACACAAGCACTTGTCTTCAGGTAGCTATAGGTGCAACTGTGCAGGGTACACAGTACACTAACTGTAAATACTTCAAGAGCCTGCCTGTGCTATTAAAAGGATCAGAAGAAGCACACAAGCACTTGTCTTCAGGTAGCTATAGGTGCAAATGTGCAGGGTACACAGTACACTAACCTTAAATACTTCAAGAGCCTGCTTGTGCTATTAATAGGATCAGAAGAAGAACACAAGCACTTGTTTTCAGGTAGCTATACTGTAGGTGCACCTGTGCATGGTACACAGTACACTAACTGTATATACCTCAATAGCCTGCCTGTGCTATTAATAGGATCAGAAGAAGAACACAAGCACTTGTCTTCAGGTAGCTATAGGTGCAACTGTGCAGGGTACACAGTACACTAACTGTAAATACTTCAAGAGCCTGCCTGTGCTATTTATAGGATCAGAAGAAGAACACAAGCACTTGTCTTCGGGTAGCTATACTGTAGGTGCAACTGTGCAGGGTACACAGTACACTAACTGTAAATACTTCAAGAGCCTGCCTGTGCTATTAAAAGGATCAGAAGAAGCACACAAGCACTTGCCCTCAGGTAGCTATAGGTGCAACTGTGCAGGGTACACAGTACACTAACTGTAAATACTTCAAGAGCCTGCCTGTGCTATTAATAGGATCAGAAGAAGAACCCAAGCACTTGTCTTCAGGTAGGTATAATGTAGGTGCAACTGTGCAGGGTACACAGTACACTAACTGTAAAATACTTAAAGAGCCTGCCTGTGCTATTAATAGGATCAGAAGAAGAACACAAGCACTTGTCTTCAGGTAGCTATACTGTAGGTGCAACTGTGCAGGTACACAGTACACTAACTGGAAATACTTCAAGAGCCTGCCTCTGCTATTAATAGGATCAGAAGAAGCACACAAGCACTTGTCTTCAGGTAGCTATACTGTAGGTGCAACTGTGCAGGGTACACAGTACACTAACTGTAAATACTTCAGGAGCCTGCCTGTGCTATTAAAAGGATCAGAAGAAGCACACAAGCACTTGTCTTCAGGTAGCTATAGGTGCAACTGTGCAGGGTACACAGTACACTAACTGTAAATACTTCAAGAGCCTGCCTGTGCTATTTATAGGATCAGAAGAAGAACACAAGCACTTGTCTTCGGGTAGCTATACTGTAGGTGCAACTGTGCAGGGTACACAGTACACTAACTGTAAATACTTCAAGAGCCTGCCTGTGCTATTAAAAGGATCAGAAGAAGCACACAAGCACTTGTCTTCAGGTAGCTATAGGTGCAACTGTACAGGGTACACAGTACACTAACTGTAAATACTTCAAGAGCCTGCCTGTGTTATTAATAGGATCAGAAGAAGCACACAAGCCAAACTGTAAATACTGTAAAAACACCTGCCTGCCTGTCAGTATATTAGGAAGAGAATAACAGGAACGGATCTAGCTAAACTGAATACAGTGTATATATATATATATATATATATATATATATATATATATATATATATATACAACACCTGGGATGCATATATATACACAATACACTGTAAGTGCAACTAACTGACTCGACCTGCCTACTCTATCTGACTTAAATCAAATGACACTGGGGGCAGGAGGCGGAGCCTAGCAGAGCAGACATGCATTGTTAGAGCTCCACACCGCTGAGGAGAGAAGAGAAGGACAAAGCGGAGCCTGCAGGCTCAAAAGGTATCCATTTGAACCTTTTTGCCCCTGGGAACAAACTGTGAAAGTTTGGGCAGGAAATATGGTACTGGGAGGAAACCGTGGCAGAAATAAATATCACCTCACAAAGAGCTTACAGGCACTCACTGCAGCTGAAGCAGCTCCAGTCACCTCACAAGATACAGCATCAGGGCGCTCTCACAGACAGAAAATGTCACAGCAAGACTCTCCATTTGAGTCAGATACAGAACAAATCCTCTCACAAACTTCTCCACAAGCCTCCTCAGCATCCCCAGTAATATTATTACAATTTGAAAAGATGCTTCATAAGGCTTTAAAACAAACCTCAGACCAAATAACAAAAAGCCTAACCAAAGAAATAAGAGAGCTGGGAAACCGCACCGCAGCCCTAGAAATAAAAATGGATGAAATTGAAATTACAACCCAAGAAAATATAACAGAATTGGAACAATTAAAAAAAGAGAATTTAATACTTCAAACTAAGCTCGAAGATTACGAAAATAGAGCCAGACGTTCAAACTTGCGCATAAGGGGAATACCTGAAACTGTGACAGACCTGCAATCTACTATTACTGCTCTATTACAAGAACTAAAGCCAGATATCCCTATTGAACGTTTAGAACTGGACAGAGTACACAGAGCCCTCACAGCCAAAAAGAAAGATGGACCCCCACGTGATATAATCACAAAATTTCATTATTACAGAACGAAAGAACAAATATAATTGCTGCAAGAGAAAAAAAGGAACTTAATTTTCAAGGACACAATTATCAAATTTTTGCTGACCTATCCCAACTTACTATTACTAAAAGACGATCCATGAAACCCCAACTAATGGAACTGCAACGCCACAACATTATGTATCAATGGGGCTTCCCCTTTTCAGTCAGATTTAACTACCAAGGTACAATTTACAGAAGCAGATCAGCAGATGAACTACAACAAACCCTTTTAAAATTAAATCTGACAGAACCCACAAGCAGCAACACTCCCACACGCAGAAGAATGGCATCATCTTCACCTTCAGGCAGCACCCAGAAAATTTCAGAACAAAATGGGAATCATCATTCTCACAAAAGAGGCCGTTATGCCACATCATCCATGGACCAAGAAGATTCAATGGACTGACATCCTAATTCCTGATATCTCTTCATTTATTATACTAAGAGATGGTTCTCTATAAAAAACCTATATTTATAACTGAATGTAACTGCATTCTGATAGTCACACACTGTGTGGGATCATGTTACATTCCAGTTATATTTCTTATTACTTCTGATTCATATAGCCTTAGAATATATAAGTGAAATAAGGAAATTCTTGTTCAGTTATATATTATCAGGTAATAACAATAGATGACTTACTTTTTAGGACAAATATGTTCAATAATCCAGAAGTAATGGAAGCTTTTTCTTTCTTTTCTTAAAACAAATATATTATTACCTAACTAGTTCCTAGAATTAACATATCTAAACAGTTGCATATGAATAAAATATGTAATTGTTTACTCTAAAAGGGTTAAAATCCCAAAATAATTCAAACTATCTTCATCAATACCAAAGTTATTAACAGTACCTTTCTAACTGAATTATTTAGCCTAGGGCAAGACTAACCATATACAACCACCCTGGAATAAATAATTTCAACAAAAACTATATTCTGCACTCCAATTAATGAAACATCATTTTGATGTCTTTTGACATAGCACTTCTCTCCTGTAAGCGGAAGATCCGTGTACCCCCATTAGCCCTCCTCATTCTCCCAACCATATTATGTGGGAGTGTGACGAAGGCACTTATTCCCCTGAGAGAGATATTTATTCTCTTTCACGGGTAAATTGTGATTACTTGCAAAAAATAATTTATACAATGTATCATCTAATCTCATATGTTTTTTGTTTACTCTTTACTCCAGAATTCACTGGTTTCTTTTCTATCTATTCATCTCTTCAGTCCACACAGGTTGATCTGCGTAGTCAGCTCTGCATAACAAAAAGTAAGTCAAAACTATTTGATCTATTGCCATGGCACCACTGAATATACTTTCCCTGAATGTTCAGGGAATAAATGTCCCTCAAAAAAGGACCAAAGCCTTCCGTACTTTCCATAACAAGAAGGCTCACATAGTATGCCTCCAAGAAACACACTTCACCAAAGATTCTACTCCAAAATATATTTCTCCTTTTTATCAACAAATTTACACGGCTTCTGCCTGTACCAAGCAAAGGGGAACTCTAATTGCATTTCACCGATCCACACCATTCACCTTATCATCAGAAATTAAAGACCCAGAAGGTAGATACCTGATACTCATGGGTTATATAATGGATACAGCAATCACGGTGATTTCCTACTACGCTCCTAACAAACAACCTACACCATTCCTCTCACATATATTACAAGTGATTAATACACACAAAATAGGAACAGTGATAATGTGTGGGGATTCGAACCAGGTCCTCCTCCCATTTCTAGATAAATCACCTTTTACACCATCCAAAATAACCTCTAGATTACCTTTTTCTCAACTTCTTTCCAAATACAATCTGGTAGATTCGTGGAGAGAAAGTAACCCAATGAAAAAGAAATTCACTTATTTCTCACACCCTCATCAAACCTTCACCAGAATAGATCATATTTTTCTAACAATAGGAATGATACCAGAAATTATTGCATCAGATATAATTCCGATTCCGTGGTCTGACCATAATGCAGTATACACTACTATAGCCTCAGCCATACCAAAAGCGCATGACCCGACGTGGTACTTACCGGACATAATGCTCAAACACCCACTACATCAGATGGCCATTGAACAAGCTTTAAAGGAATACATATCAATTAATAATACAACAGACATCTCCCCAATAACACTGTGGGAAGCTCATAAGCCTGTCTTGCGTGGTACAATACAAAGACAAATGGCACTATTTAAACGGGAACGCAAAAATCTAGCAAAAAAACTAGAACTCAATTTTAATGCAGCCTACATATCATTTCAAGATAATCCATCTCAGAGTACAAAATCTCATCTGGAAAAATCTAGATTGGAATACGATCTATTTCTCACTGAGTCAGTTGATAAATCCCTCAAACGCTCCAAACACAATTTCTACATGAATACAAACAAACCAGGTACATATTTGGCTCGGGCATTAAATTCAACTAACAAATCTTTCAAACCAATACGTTTGAAATTATCAAAAAATGTTTACACTTGTAATCCAGTTAAAATAGTCCATAAATTTCACTCACATCTCGCAACTTTATACAAGACAAACAATGAATTTAATCCTACAGAGGCTGAATCCTTCTTCTCAAAAATAACCTTACCTGAGTTATCTCAGAATCAAAAAAGCAGTTTGGATGAGCCTATAACTATAGATGAAGTTGCTAACGCCATAAAAGACCTAAAACTTAACAAAAGACCAGGCCCAGATGGCTACTCAGCTTTATACTATAAAACATTCTCAGAAATACTCTCTCCCATTCTCACTGAAACTTTTAACAAACTTCTAGATGGACATTCTTTTCGGCAAGAAACACTAATGGCAATTGTTTGTATGATCCCAAAACCCCTTTCTGATGATACTTCCTGTGTGAATTATCGGCCTATCTCTCTGTTAAACCTCGATATTAAATTATTAGCAAAAATAATAGCAAAACGCCTTAATAGCATTATAGGAAAATGAATACATAGAGATCAAGTAGGCTTCATGCCAAATAGACAGGCAGGCGATAATATACGCAGGGCAGTGTTATTGGCACATATTGCTAAAAAACGGAAAATCCCTTTATGTTTTCTATCTCTCGATATTAAGAGGGCATTTGACACAGTATCCTGGCAATATATGCAATATTCATTACAAAAATGGGGTTTTGGACCCCACTTTTTAACATGGATCAAAGCATTATATAATAAACCCAAAGCCTATATAAAATATGCTGGATACAAATCTGAAGCCTTTAATATCGAAAGAGGTACCCGACAGGGTTGCCCATTATCTCCCTTATTATTTGCCCTTATACTCGAACCCATGGCCCAATACATCAGAACAAACCAAACTATAACTGGCATTGAAGTAGGAGGTATTACACACAAATTATGTATATTTGCAGACGATATATTACTTTCTCTATCATCACCACAGGTCTCTGGTCCTAACTTAATACCAGCTCTTGATGGATTTGCAGCCCTATCCGGCCTTATGATTAATCCTAAGAAATGCCTAATGCTTAATATTTCACTCACAAACATGGAATTGATCCCGGCTAGGGCTGCACTCCCATTCACTTGGGCAGAAAAATCAATCCCATATCTTGGAATTCATTTAACAGCATCTCATTCTGACTTATTCTCAACCAATTATCCTCCTGTATTAAGACAGATCACAAATCTAATAAAACAATGGTCGCAACTTCCTTTATCCTGGATAGGGAAGATTAATGCAATCAAAATGACTATTCTACCCAAATTGCTTTATCTATTCAGAGTCCTCCCTATTCCAATTCCTTCCTATTTTTTGAGAATAGTACAAAAAAGAGCAACTTCGTTTATATGGGGCTCTTCTAAACCACGTATACCTATACACACACTACATCTTCCCAAAAATAAAGGAGGCCTGGGATACCCTAATTTTACTAACTACTACAGAGCAGCACATTTGGCCAGTCTGTCCAAATACCATGCAAAACAGGAAATCCCATTATGGGTATTTATAGAGGCTTCAGAAAATGACCCTCTATTAATATCAAATTTATTATGGCTTGATCCTAAAGACCGCTTTAAAATTCATAATCCCATAACTAAACACTTCTTATCTCTCTGGGATAAAATAAAAACCAAATATCAGTTACAATCTCCACACAATCCTCTCCTTTCTTTTATCAGAAATCCGGCCTTTTATCCGGCATGGATCTACCCAAATTCTTTTAAAGCTTGGACAACATCAGGCATTCAGACACTAAATGACTTCATAGCATCTAAATCATTCCTTTCATTCCCATCGCTTAGAGAAAAATACGATCTACCAAACTCTGAGATATTTAGATATCTCCAAATCAAAAATTTCTATACACCATTCCTAAAGGGGTATACACCATTATCCCAATTATCCATTTTTGAATCAATCTGTACAAAAGATCCATTTGCTAAAGGTACAATTTCATCACTTTATAATCAATTATATGGAGTAGCAAATCTTAATAGACCCTCTTACGTTCAGAGGTGGGAGGAGGACCTGGGACGAACTTTAGAAGACACGGACTGGTCTAACATATGGCTCACATCTAAGTCATCTTCACCCAACATCTTAGCACTGGAGACAAATTATAAAGTCCTAACTCGCTGGTACCTTGTACCCGCTAGAGTGGCAAAATATTCACCTAATACCTCAGCTCTTTGTTTTCGAGGATGCCCAGAAATAGGCACATATTTACACATATGGTGGACGTGCCCAGTAATTCAAACCTTCTGGAAGGAAGTCTTCGTGATTGCATCTAAAATATTTAAAAAAATAATACAACCAGATCCATATTTAACTTTACTTAATCTAAAACCGGAATGGTTAACACTCTCTCAATTCAAACTTATGATCCAACTAATAACGGCTGCAAAACAAACAGTGGCCAAGGCATGGAAATCTCCTACATTGGTACTAGCAGAAACAATTCACAGAATGAATAATACAATGTCCCATGCTAAGATGGTAGCCATCGATCAAAATCAAATTCCAAAATTTGAAAAACTTTGGCATCCTTGGATAAAACAACAGTTCCTGTCAAACTTCAATGACTCTGTCCTGTTGCCATGGTAACAGATTAAATGACTTACAGAGACACCCATTCTAAGGCTTCAAAGAGAACTAAAAAGAATAATAAACTGACGAGCGGGACAACCTTGTGGACCATACCTCTACCTTTCAACCCTTTTTCTTCTTTTTCTTTCCTTTTCTCCACCTTACGATTAAAGCTCATTATCAGAATTTATTTGACCTATATACACTCTACTTGTAAACAATATGTATAGTAGGTATAAATCATTTAAATACCTACAAAAGTAACTAAGGAAATGATATATATCTTTAATTTAGGTTTACGTAAACCCAATGTTTAATATTTGAAGTTTCATTATATTTACCTATAGAAACCCTACTGTAAAACAATGAGCTTACTTTATAGATCCTTGTAAACTTACTTTATGTATCTTTATAACATTGTATACTCAATAAACTTCTTTTGACAAGGAAATCAAATGACACTGTCTATCTGTCTATCTATCCATGCAGGCAGCCTTATATAGTGTGGGGCATGTACTAAACCTCCTGAGCCATAATTGGACAGAGCGACCCTGGCTTTGGCCAATTACAGCTCTCTGTACACACGGCGCTGTGATTGGCCAAGCATGCAGGTCATAGTACATGCTTGGCCAATCATTAGCCAGCAATGCACTGCGATGCGGCAGTGAATTATGGGCCATGACGCGCCACTCAAATTTGGCGCGAACGGCCCATATTGTTCGCAATTCGACGAACGGTCGAACAGGCGATGTTCTAGTCGAACATGGGTTTGACTCGAACTTGAAGCTCATCCCTACTGACTAGTAATGCTTTAGGAAAGTGGGAGGGAAGTGAATGCATTGATTATGGATTCACTGGGTAAAGGGAAAGAATAGAATGCATTGACCACTAATGATTTAGGCTTTAGAGGGGGATATTCGCTTCTAATGCTAATGGAGGAAGAGGTTTAGAGCCATGCAATACTAATGAATACTTTGGGGGGGGGGGGGGGGTCCACTGACCAATAATGTCTTTTAGGCAAATAATCTGATTGTCACTGGTCAATGTTTTGTGAGGTGGAGATCTAATTGCCATGGAGCAGCAGTCTAAGGTTTCATATGCCTGACTGTTGCAATCTATATATTATGTTGTAAGTTATATTCATGACTGCTGCAATTTATACAGTATGTTGTATATTAAATACTTCTGAATGTTGATATCTTTAGATATCTTTAGATGATGATGTATATTACACACTCTAGACTGTTGCACTTCATATGCTATGCTGTACAGTACGTAGCTTTTACCAAAATGATTATTGTCTCAATAGTTCCTGGTTGCTAAATAGCCCCCAACTCTTTTAATGATGTTCTTTAATGGAACCTAAGATGAAGTGTTAGCTGTTTATATTATGTATGTAGACAAGCATCATGTAATGGAATATAACAAATAGAGTGGCATATGTGTACAGTAAATGCATAGGGTAGGATCTGGTTTTATTTGACCATGCCTTTTAAGCCCCAGCCAGTAATAAGTGTAATCTAGCCATGCCCACTTCTACCAAGGCCAAATGCGTGCAGAATGTGCAACCTTTTTAAGTGTGTCCCCCCCTTATTAAGTTCTAAAGTATGGTGCTGTTAGAACCACAAAACTAGTGGCACCAATGTTTTGCCAATTAAAACAGTTTGTAAGATTGAATTGATTTAATTTAATACTTTGAATAATTTTTTTTATCCCGTGCAGCATGTTACTACAGGAGTTCCCTCACAGCAAAAAAAATAAAAAAAATCTAGGGCTGCGGAAATTAACGATTAATTCCTCAATTAATCGCTAATTTTTTTGATCAATAAAAATGTTTTGCTCGGTAGGCTGCCTGCCCTGGGGCCACTTTGATTGCTTTGAGGCTTTGAAACATTTCAAGCCTCAAAATTGTGTGTGTCCCTGAAATGTCGAAGCACTACGACACCAAAAATTGTTGATAAAAACCTTTATAGGTTATAATTTTAGAAATAACTGTGAATCTGTTTCTATTTACATGTAATGTGTGGGGAGACTTTTATTTTTATTTTTTTATTATTAATTATTTACGGTATTTTATGTTTTTTTAACACTTTTTATTTTTTATTCTATTGTTGTTGCTACATGAGGGGGCTAACAAGCTAATTTCCACATCTAAATGCCAACCAGGTATTTTAGACATACAACACAATTTAAAGATTATAGCAAATTCTCAAAATAATTCAAAATAACTTTCTAAAGTGAGATTATCCTGATTACAAAATCCAGTAGAAGTATCCCTACACAATACACCAACTTCATTATAGCAAACAAGTATATCTGGGTATACTAGTTAAGACTAAAATTAGTAAGACACTGACTTCTTTATACCATCTCAGCTAATTAGCTTCTATAAAAAAAAATAGTTTAGGAATTGGAGGCATGGAAGGACCTTCCGGTTTCCCTCTATGTAGGATGCCATTAAATTAAAATAACAAGCTTTGCTCACGTGTTATACCCTTTACAAACAATACCTGTATTACTGAAATACAAAGATACAAACTAATTAAATAAAACAATGACAAAATTATACAAATGTCCTAATATAGTACTCAAGAAACTTCCTTCTCCCAAAGTAACTTTTGGGAAAGTAGCTTTAGGTATTCTGAACATAAGGGTATACTTAGCCTATTTGTTTAGATATGCTTTAGACTGAATATTGCAATTCTAAATACTCTAACTTCAAAGAGAGATGGCACTGGCTAAGCCCTGAAACTTGAACAAAATATTTCAACTACCCCACAACTACCTCGCAATATCTGCAATAACATCACCTACAAAAATAACATTATAGCATTATAGCATTATAGCATTAGTTAAGGAAAAAAATGGATCTGAAATCCTGTTTTTATTGATATATTCATATAATGGGCAATACGGTGTGTTCCCAGGAACATGCAGCTTATACAATGTGAGAACAAGTATCCCCCCCTCCCAGATGCTGAACTTTAAATAAGTACACAAACTTCTAATTTCTTCAAGAGATGAAAAAAAACTTAATTAGGACACCTTTTTAAGAACAGGAGATTGAACAAATTATGACCCCCTTCAGATATACAGTGTGGTATGCTAAAGTTAGTAACTAATAGAGATAACTCTGGGTTCAGCTTGGGTTCAGCCTGAATCTGTAAGGAAGCTGTCTTGGCCTTTGGTGTAATTTATTTGCCCTGCATTGACAGCTTCTTTCCTGGTTCAATCTGATCACAAGCTCATCCTAAATAATAGCTTGGGGGCCTTGGGAAATAATTCTACTTAGTAACCTAGACAGGATAGACAGGTTATACAGTACCCCTTTTTATGTGGTAACTAGTGTTTAAGACATTTGTTAGTATTATACTCTTTGTCTGTCTTTTTAAAATATGTATTTTTACTGAAATATATAACCATAGGAAATCATAATGCCTTCAGTTTCTGAGCTAATTTGCTAGTTATAATGCAACTGCAATCGTATATTATGTCAAAACAGTACTGTTTTAATACATACTGTACTATTAATACTGCAATATTATTTTAAGACCATTGTATGGTCATATTACTGGTACTGTAAGTTTCATAATTTAAAGCATGAATACATACATGTTTAAAGAAAAAAAAATGTTTTAAAAGTTATCAACCTGCAATGAAATCAGCATAACTCCTTACCTGCTTATATGGGGAGCAGATAAGTAGTTGGAATAAGAATTCAGAAAGAGGGGTCAACAATGGCATCCTCAATAGCACTCATATGACAGTTTTCCTACAAACGCATAAAGTTCATAGGAGAAGAAATAAGTTGTGGACCAGCAATACTGGACAATATCTGGTTTGTGAAAGATAACATCATAATGAGTGTTATGCCGCGTACACACGGTCGGACTTTCTATCCTACTTGGTCCGGCACACTTTCCGACGGACTTTGTCCGCCAGGTGCGCCGGACTTTAAAACGGACGGACTTGCCCACACACACCCGGACTTTCCGGCGGGCTAAGTCCGCCCGTCTTTCCGACGGACTTTCGCCGGAGTTCCGGCGGACTTTCAGAATGAACGGACTTGCCCACACACGGACAAGTCCGTTCATTTTGAGCGTGACTCAGGTGCGACGGGACTAGAAAAGGATGTCAATCTTGCCGCTTTTATCGGCGAGATTGACACCTTGCGAGCCCCGTCGCGGGGCATACCAGGCCCTTAGGTCTGGTATGGATTATAAAGGGAACCCCCTACGCCGAAAAAACGGCGTGGGGTCCCCCCTAAAATCCATACCAGACCCCGATCCGAGCACGCAGCCTGGCCGGTCAGGAAAGGGGGTGGGGACGAGCGAGCGCCCCCCCCTCCTGAACCGTACCAGGCCGCATGCCCTCAACATGGGGGGTGGGTGCTTTGGGGGAGGGGGGCGCCCTGCGGGGCCCCCCCACCCCAAAGCACCTTGTCCCCATGTTGATGAGGACAAGGGCCTCTTCCCGACAACCCTGGCCGTTGGTTGTCGGGGTCTGCGGGCGGGGGCTTATCGGAATCTGGGAGCCCCCTTTAATAAGGGGGCCCCCAGATCCCGGCCCCCCACCCTATGTGAATGAGTATGGGGTACATGGTACCCCTACCCATTCACCTAGGGAAAAAGTGTAAGTAATAAAACACACTACACAGGTTTTTAAAATATTTTATTAAACAGCTCCGGGGGGGGGATCTTCCTCCGGCTTCGGGGGTCTTCTTCTGGCTTCGGGGGTCCCTCCGCTTCATCTTCTCCCGGCGTCCGGTTGGTTCTTCTCCGCTCTCTTCTCCCGGTGTTCCTGTTCTTCGGCCGGCTCCTCTGCCGTCTTCAAGTAGCTCTCTTGCCAGCAGAGGTCCGGACTTCTGGGCTTCTGGGCTTTTCTTCCCCAGATGTTGACACGACGCTCTCTCCTGCTGGACTGCTCTCCGAGGGCTGCGTTGTAACTTATATAGGTGGAGACCCCGCCCCCTTTTGATGTCACAGTCCCTGGGCATGCTGGGACTGTGACGTTTTAGGGGGCGTGGTCACTGGGTGATGTTGACCACGCCCCCTAAAACGTCACAGTCCCAGCATGCCCAGGGACTGTGACATCAAAAGGGGGCGGGGTCTCCGCCTATATAAGTCACAACGCAGCCCTCGGAGAGCAGTCCAGCAGGAGAGAGCGTCGTGTCAACATCTGGGGAAGAGAAGCCCAGAAGCCCAGAAGTCCGGACCTCTGCTGGCAAGAGAGCTACTTGAAGACAGCAGAGGAGCCGGCCGAAGAACAGGAACACCGGGAGAAGAGAGCGGAGAAGAACCAACCGGACGCCGGGAGAAGATGAAGCGGAGGGACCCCCGAAGCCGGAAGAAGACCCCCGAAGCCGGAGGAAGATCCCCCCCCCCCCGAGCTGTTTAATAAAATATTTTAAAAACCTGTGTAGTGTGTTTTATTACTTACACTTTTTCCCTAGGTGAATGGGTAGGGGTACCATGTACCCCATACTCATTCACATAGGGTGGGGGGCCGGGATCTGGGGGCCCCCTTATTAAAGGGGGCTCCCAGATTCCGATAAGCCCCCGCCCGCAGACCCCGACAACCAACGGCCAGGGTTGTCGGGAAGAGGCCCTTGTCCTCATCAACATGGGGACAAGGTGCTTTGGGGTGGGGGGGCCCCGCAGGGCGCCCCCCTCCCCCAAAGCACCCACCCCCCATGTTGAGGGCATGCGGCCTGGTACGGTTCAGGAGTGGGGGGGGGCGCTCGCTCGTCCCTACCCCCTTTCCTGACCGGCCAGGCTGCGTGCTCGGATCGGGGTCTGGTATGGATTTTAGGGGGGACCCCACGCCGTTTTTTCGGCGTAGGGGGTTCCCTTTATAATCCATACCAGACCTAAGGGCCTGGCATGCACCGCGCTCACCGCAATAGGAAAATTTGTTTTTCCTATTGCAGAGAGCGCGAGATGCAATACCCTGCCCTCGCGTCGTATCTGGTCCGTCGGACCAGCCTACACACGAGCGGGCTTTCCGTCGGACCAGCACACACACGAGCGGACTTTCCGCCCGAAACTGAGTCCTACGGAAAGATTTAAAACTTGTTTCAAATCTAGGTCCGGCGGGCTTTTGGGAAGAAGTCCGCCGGAAAAGTCCGCCGCCGCCCACACACGGGCGGATTGTCCGGCACACTCTGGTCCGCCGGACCAAGTATGCCGGAAAGTCCGACCGTGTGTACGCGGCATTACTGTACATTTCTATTGTCGAATGTCTAAAAAGTGCTGCTTTGCTATAACTGCCTGCCTGGAAACAAGCAGAAATGTTGAAATACTTAAAAATAGTCCTTTTTATAGCAAGCAATTGAAGAAAAACCTAAATCCAGGTGTCACATTTTCCTTTATTTATCCATGGCCTAAAGGGGATGAGATACTAATAAAATAGAAAACTTCTTTAGTAATGGTATGATGGGCCACTTCATTTCCAATCGATGTCCACAACTGTTTAATGCATCAGCAACAAATGTCTAATTTTCCATTCCTTTTTGCAACTGATTGATGTGTCAGGTTAGGTAATCGGCTTTTTTAACTGTTTTGTATAGGCTGCGTTCAGCTGAAAGTTTAATACAGGCCAAACATTCTTAAGATTCACATTTATTTTATTTGAGGATATAGTTTGTGGTGTATCCTAACTAGAGATGGGCTTTATGTTTGGGTTGAACATGAGTTCTACTCGAACATTGGCTGTTCGCCCATTCGCTGAATAGCAAACAATTTGGGGTGTTTGCGGCAAATTTGAAAGCCGCGGAACACCCTTTAACCACTTGACCAATGTTCACTTAAAGTCGTTGTATAGCTATTTTTTAAACTTTTACCTACAGGTAAGCCTATAATAAGGCTTACCTGTAGGTAAAAAAAAATCTCCTAAACCTGTACGGTTTAGGAGATATTCCCCTCGCAATGAGCCACTGACTGCAGCAGCGCATGCGCACAGGTGATTCTCGGCTGAAAGCCCGGCAGCCGCCGGACTTTGCCGGAAAAAAGTCTCCCGCGCGCGGGAGTAACGACATTGCGGCTCTGGCCACTCACAGCGCCGGAGCTGCGATGCCGCGATGCGGTGCATACTAGCTCGTTATGCCTTTTTCCTTAACAGGTGTAGGAAAAAAAAAAAGTCAGCGGGTTTACTACCGCTTTAAACCCCCATAATAACCAGACCAATTTTCAGCTTTCGGTGCTCTCACAATTTTGAATGACAATTACTCAGTCATGCAATACTGTATCTATATGAAATTTTTGTCCTTTTTTTCACACAAATAGAGCTTTCTTTTGGTGGTATTTAATCACCGCTGGGTTCTTTATTTTTTGCGCTATTATAATATTATATATCGTTTCTGTTATAAAATTTTGCAAATTAGTAATTTTTCTTCATATATTTTGGCCAAAATTTATATCGCTACATATCTTTGGTAAAAATAACCCAAATCGGTCGATATTATTTGGTCTTTGTGAAAGTTATAGAGTCCAAAAGCTATGGTGCCAATATCTGAAAATTGATCACACCTGAATTGATGATGGCCTATCTAATTTCTTGAGACCCTAACAAGCCAGAAAAGTACAAATACCCCCAAAATGACCCCTTTTTGGAAAGAAGACATTCCAAGGTATTTAGAAAGATGCATGGTGAGTTTTTTGAAGTTGTCATTTTTTCCCACAATTCAAAAATCAAGTTTTTTTTTTCACAAAATTGTCATATTAGCAGCTTATTTCTCACACACTGCATATGCATACCACAAATTACACCCAAAAACACATTCTGCTATTACTCCCGAGTATGGAGATACCACATGTGTGAGACTTTTACACAGCGTGACTACATACAGCGGCCCAACATGCAGGGAGCACCTTCAGGCGTTCTGGAGCACCCAGTCCAATTCTGACATTTCTCTCCTACATGTAAAAATCATCATTTATTTGCTAGAAAATTACATATAACCCCAAAACATTATATATGTTTTTTAGCAAAGACCCTAGAGAATACAATGGCTCACATGGTATTTGCGCAGCAATTTTTCGAACGCGTCTTAAAAAAAAAAAAAACAGTAAAGTTAGCCCAATGTTTTTGCATAATATGAAAGATGAATTTACGCCGAGTAAATAGATACCCAACATGTCACCTTTCAAAATTGCACACGCTTGTGGAATGGCACCAAACTTCGCTACTTAAAAATCCCCATAGGCGACGATTTAACATTTTTTACTGGTTACATGTTTTGAGTTACAGAGGAGGTCTAGGGCCAAAATTATTGCTCTTGCTCTACCGATCGCAGCGATACCTCACATGTGTGGTTTGAACACCGTTTTCATATGTTAGTGGGACTTACATATGCGTTCGCTTCTGCATGCGAGCACATGGGGACAGGGGTGCTTTAAATTTATTTTTTTAAATTCATTTTATTTTATTTATTTTAGTTTGATGCTTTTTTCCAAAAAAAAAACATTTTTTTGATCACTTTTATTCCTATTACAAGGAATGTAAACATCCCTTGTAATAGGAATATGGCATGATAGGTCCTCTTTACAGTGAGATATGGGGTCAGAAAGACCCTATATCTCACCTCCAGGCTGGAAAGCCTGAAATAAAAAAAAAAAAAAAAAAAAAAGATCCTGGCTTCGATCGTAGCGGTGAGTCGTTAGAAGCACCGGAGGGCGGTGGGAGGGGGGATGTCCCCTCACGCCTCCCGTAAGAATGATCAAGCAGTGGAACAGCCGCTATGATCATTCTTATGGTGTAGGGAATCGCTGGCTGAAAAATCTGATTTCTGAATGATGCCTGTAGCTGCAGGTCAAGTCAAGGACGTCGGATTTCGGACGGCGGGCAGGAAGTGGTTAAAACGCATTTTTTTTAACACAAAGTTGTCCATTTATACAATATTTCTACCACATAGCATGTACATACCAAAAATTACACCCCAAAATAGATTCTCCTACTCCTCCTGAGTACAGTGATACCACATGTGTGAGACTTCCACAGCATGTCCACATACAGAGGCCGAGTACAGTCGAGCATGGCAGGGTATGGCTGGGTATGGCTGAGTGTGGCTGGGTATGGCAGTGTATTGCAGGGTATCGCTGAATATGACTGGGTATGGCTGGGTATCACCGAGTATTGCAGAGTATGGCTGGGTATTGCAGAGTATTGCGGGGTATGGCAGAGTATTGCGGGGTATGGCAGAGTATTGCAGGGTATTGCAGGGTATCGCTGAGTATGGCTGAGCATGGCTGGGTATGGCTGAGTATGGCAGGGTATTGCAGGGTATCGCCGAGTATGGCAGAGTATAGCTGAGTATTGCAGAGTATGGCAGGGTATGGCAGGGTATGGCAGAGTATTGCGAGGTATGGCAGAGTATCGCAGGGTATTGTGGGGTATTGCAGAGTATTGCAGATTATTGCAGGGTATTGCAGGATATTGCAGAGTATTGCAGGGTATTGCAGGGTATTGCAAAGTATTGCGGGGTATTGCACAGTATTGTGGGGTATTGCAGAGTATTGCACAATATTGCGGGGTATTGCACGGTATTGCAGGGCATTGCAGAGTATTGCGGGGTATTGCGGGGTATTGCAGAGTATTGCAGAGTATTGCGGGGTATTGCAGAGTATTGCAGAGTATTGCAGGGCATTGCAGAGTATTGCACAGTATTGTGGGGTATTGCAGAGTATTGCAGAGCATTGCAGAGTATTGCACAGTATTGTGGGGTATTGCAGAGTATTGAACAGTATTGCAGGGTATTGCAGAGTATTGCAGGGCATTGCAGAGTATTGCACAATATTGTGGGGTATTGCAGAGTATTGCAGGGCATTGCAGAGTATTGCAGAGGGATGGCTGAGCATAGATGGATGGATGGCAGTTGTCACAGAGCAGCACTGTGGGCACTACACATCCAGCCCACAGCGCTGCTGCCACCCGATCCCTCCCCCTCTCCTCCCACACTGTACCGATCAGTACACAGAGGGAAGGGAGGAAGCGGCGTCATGACATGATGCCGGTTTGTTTACATCAGCGGCCATTTCCCGGGATCCATGTTTCCCGTGTTTATAACAGTCTGACAGCAAAATTACATTTCTAAAGGAAAAAAAGTCATTTAAAACTACTTGCGGCTATAATGAATTATCGGTCCGGCAATACACATAAAAGTTCATTGATAAAAACGGCATGAGATTCCCCTACAGGGGAACCCCGAACCAAAATGAAAAAAAAAAATGCGTGGGGGTCCCCTCAAATGTCATACCAGGCCCTTCAGGTCTGGTATGGATATTAAGGGGAACCCTGCGCCAAAATTAAAAAAAAAATAGTCCCCCCAAAAATCCATACCAGACCCTTATCTGAGCACGCAACCTGGCAGGCCGCAGGAAAAGAGGGGGGATGAGAGAGCGCCCCCCCTCCTGAACTGTACCAGGCCACATGCCCTCAACATTGAGAGGGTGCTTTGGGGTAGCCCCCCCAAAGCACCTTGTCCCCATGTTGATGGGGAGAAGGGCCTCATCCCTACAAACCTTGTCCGTTGGTTGTGGGGGTCTGCGGGCGGGGGGCTTATCGGAATCTGGAAGCCCCCTTTAACAAGGGGACCCCCAGATCTCGCCCCCTGTGTGAATTGGTAATGGGTACAAATGTACCCCTACCATTTCACAAAAAAAGTGTCAAAAATGTTAAAAAAAAGACAGACGATTTTTGACAATTCCTTTATTAATGTCTTCTTCTTTCCTGGCTTCTTCCATCTTCTTCTGGTCTTCCTTTGGTGTTCTTCTTCTTTCTCTATCTTGTTCTCTCAGCTCTTCTATAACCCAGTGACCCCGCCCCCCTCTGATACACGGGGACTTCCCTATGGCTTTCCCCCGTGTTGTCAGAGGGGGTGGGGTCACCCGTTTACGTAAAACGGGTGACCCCATTTTAGTAATGTTAGCAGACATGGCTCCTCCAGGAATCACCTACAGATCACTTCATGGAACGTCAAGGGGCTTCGCTCTCCTATCAAACATATGCGTATTCTGACATCTCCAGGCAGATGTTGTGCTCCTCCAAGAGACTAATCTGGCTGCAGACGATCTTCTCCACTTTTGCAAATTGTGGGTAGGTGACATTTATGGTTCCCCCAGCTTTGCCTAACAAGGCAGGAGTAGCCATTTTGTTCCATAAAAATCTTAGACATACTGTTAGAGGTGTTTAGATGGATTTTAAGCACCACAAACTGACATTGCACTTAATGATTGCCTCTAGTGAAATTGCTATAACTAATGTATATGCTCCTAATTCTCTGGACACTTCCTTCTTTCAAGAACTGGTGTCTTGGGTGCATCAAGGTCCTGAGACTTTCCATTTATTAGGGGGGAATTTAACTCTGTAATGCACCCCTTTTAAGATCGTTCTGGTAGTCGGCCTATTAGCCCCAGAGATCTTACCTCTTCCCCACTTGGACTCACTCTCCTGGCCCAGTATATCTCGTTGATGCATTTTGTTGATATCTGGTGCTTAACTCATCCAACTGATCTCAAATGTACCTTTTTCTCATTCCCTCACAATTCATTTTCGCGTATAGATTACTTTTTGCTTCACTGATGCTGGTTTCATTGCTTCATTATACAGAAATAGAAGATACTGTGATTTCGGACCAAAGCCCCATCCTAGTAAAGCTCTCTGGGCTGAAATTCTCGTGTCCCTTGACTACTTTGTGTTTTCCTTTCTAGCTTGCAAACAACAGTGATTTTTGTCATATGCTATACTCTACATGGGTGAACTATGCAGCCATCAATGGAGCTCACCTTCCCCATCCCAATCTTTTTTGGGAAGCCTTTCTTAGGGGAAAAATTATTTTCTATACTGCTCATTTTAAAAAGCATTCTTGGCAACAATACCTGCAAGCTAGTGAATCTTTCTGCTTGGCGCAGACACACCTTGGCCAACAAAAGGGCTTGGCAACTTGCCAAATGGAATTTTGATTTGTGGGCAGAATGGCAGGAGGTAGCTAAAATGTCTTATTTTACTTTGAAATCCTATAGATTTGGTAACAAAGCAGGCAAAGTGTTGGCTAAACTTACATTTTGACCCTGAAAACCCCTGCGGGTTCTCTTGTTACTACACCTGCAGAAGTCAGTAAACTATTATAAGTCTCTGTATTCAGAGGACATTTTGCCCTAACTCTCCCCAGCTCAATTGGAGGCTTTAAATGCACCCATCTCCTTGGAGGACATCTGGATGATTATAAAACTACTCCCATCAACCAAAGATCCAGGCTCAGAAGGCTAGAATCACCAGTGACTGTATCCGTGACACTTTAAAACATGTTTTTACTGCATGGTGGCCCATATCTCCCTACAGGAGCACAGGCACTCGTTAAACTTATTTAAAAGAAAGGGAAGGACCCGGGTTCCTATAGGTCAATCTCGCTAAATAATGTTGATGTAAAAATCCTTTTTAAAATAGTAGCTTTACAGTTGGTACCACTCCTTCCAGCTATTCTACATCCAGCAACCTTGAACATACGTAAGATCTTGTTAGTGCTTGTGTATGCCAAATCTCATTCAAACAAGATATTGCCATCATCTCTCTCGACACCGAAAAGGCTTTCGAAAATATCAGCTTCACCTGGTTGTTTATGTTAATGAGAACATTTATACAACAAATGTATGCCTTCCCCTCTGCACGCATAGTTACCCCTGACTTCATTTTGGATACCATACCTTTAACCAGGAGGACGAGACAGGGGTGTCCTCTTTCCCCTCTTCTTTTTAATATTGTGATTGAGCCTCTATCCAGAAACCTAAACTCAAAAGATGATGTTAGTGTCACTATTGGCAAACAAATCTTTTGTTTAGCACTGTTTGCTGATGATGTTTTATTGTTTTCCTCTGATCCATCACTGGATTTTAGTAGGCTTGAGGGCTGTTTGTAGCTTTCTGAGTCTGCTCAGAGTTACAAATTATTTTGACAAGAGTGAAGTCCTAGCCTTCAATCCACATATGCCAGCTAAGTGGCAGTCTTCCTCACCATTTAGTATTGCCATCCATTTCCTCACCTACTTGGGTATATCGATAGGAGCCTTCATCTTTCTACTATATTAATTACCCCCCTTTAATAACTAAAATTATACATAAGTTGGAAGCATGGGTGGACCTCCCCCTCTCGGGAGATGTCACTTATTTAAAATGTTGCCATTTGCACAAATACTTTATCCTATACAAGCTATACCCCCTTCTATTAAAACACTGTGATGTACAAAAAGTCCACATGGCTTTGATAGCCCTCTTATGGTGTCTTAGGAAACCACGCATTTTCTCCTCAGGAGCGAGGGGGGAACGGTTTGCCCAGTTTGAGGTTTTACTATTATTCTATTATTACTATTATTAGGCAGGGCCTGGATTCATTATAGGGGAAGTCTCGATATAATAACTAAGCACTTGAGGAGGCCATCATCTCCCCGTTCAACCTCCCGCCCATTGTGCATTCCAACTTGAAAGCATTACCAACTCGTTTCAGATCTAAGAGAAGTGCAGAGACTTCTAGGGGTATCCTCAACCTTACTCCAATATTTACCCTATGTTTCTTCCATCCAGTGATTATAAGGCATTTGCTCAATGGCATACTTGTGGTTTCACTAAAGTGGAATCAATATAAAGGCCACCCTAGTACATTTAAATAGTTTTCAGATGTATCTAGAGAGTACTCCTTACCTCTATCGTACATCTTCCACTAACAACAACTACTCAGCTATCTGCGGGCCTGCTACAGTTCCAAGCAAGACTCTCTTCAAAGCTCTTTTATTGAGGTAGTGCTCGGCCGTGATGAATACTCTGTCTCTGACTTATATACACATCTTATCACAAATCAGTTGGCTAAATACTATTTTGCTCTGTTTCAGCAATTGATGCTATTTTCAACTATGCTGATATCCCAGGAAAAGCTTCTAATGGGCTGCTGTACAATATGCAAGCTTGTCATCTCAGAGACCTGGCGGGAGACCCAATTTAAAATAATACATATGGCATACTACCCATTCCGCACCAACACTGTGAACCCTTCACAATACCAATGTACCTGATGCTCCCTTTATCAACCCACACTATTTGATCAACCTTCTGGAACACTGTCCTTGTCTATATTACAAAAGTCCTCAGAGTGAAGCTTCCCGAGGACCCTTTCCTATGTCTCTTTGGATGTGAAGTGCCAGTAACTTTGACTCAGTTGCCTGCACCTTCAGTCCTACCACAACGGGCTCATATGTTTCTACTGGTAGCTCGTAGAACAGTTATTCATAACTGGATTCACCCCTTTCTGTCTTGTCTTTCTGCTGGGAAACAGGCCTTACTGTCTCTATTTTCTCTGGAGAAACTGGACACCATTGTACAAAATGTTTACCCTACTCGACGCTTCTTTGGTAGGTGGTGACACTTTATGAAATACTTTAAAAGTGCAAAGACTAGTGCGCAAAACCACAATCTCATCAAAGAAAATAAACAATAGTACCAGATGAAAGCTGCCAACATAAAAAGGTGTCCTCTCACACCCTGGTGGATACGTAATTGAAAGTGAAAGGAATATGTGGCGCTAATCTGTCTTAATGTACCAATCGCAATTACGGAAAGGACCTCCCAAAGTTACACTACTCTATATAAATTCCATCCTTCCAATTCACGGTGCAAGTATGTATCTAAAATATCAATACCCTAGAGTCAGTATAACATCTGGTAAGCAACCACAGATAGTTACCATAGAATACAATCAACCTTGCAACTTCCAAGTGCAAAATGCATGAATGTTCAAGGTGACTCATAAAAACCATGTGCTTCAATACTGACTAATAAATCCTCCTGTTCAAAGAATAAACTATATTAAAGTGCTTGGTGCTGGTTGCAATTCCTGGTGCAAATAATAAAGCAAATCATACAGTGTACAAAAAAATCCTAAATCGCAACGTGCGACTGGAAATACAGCCAAAAGTGTATTATACTGAAAAGTGAATGATTAAATACAGTTCCTCATACTATAAACCTATAGAGTGTGATGCACTGCTTTTCTGAAAACATCTTATAATAAACATAATGCAATGTAGTCCCAATGTGCAAACTAATCATAAATGTATGTATGCGATTAAAGATGCGACTCTGAACCCCGCATCCTTATATAAGTGATCAAGTGCAGAAAAATGTGACAATAATGTAATCAAGTCCAAACGAATGCTGCTTCATGCAATGTGACTCATAGTATCCACACAAAAAAGTCTATTATAACGTGCCAAATAAAGTGACTTGTGCTGAATTCTTCCACTTCAATTCTGGTGCAACAGACAGGTGTTTCCCCCAGCATCTCACCTCCAGTATTAATATTTAATATTAAACTTGAATCTAATTACTACACTATGGGAGTATCTTCTTCTTCTTTACCATCATTCTGGGGTCGTTGTGAGCGGTGGTGATTACTACAGAGAGCTCGATCCTCGCATACCCTCTGGGGAAGGGGGATAGCCTCAGGACCCTCATCCTCTGCATAGAAGCACTATCCATCTGCCTGACTCGGCCTATTGGGGGCCGCTACTGGAGGTGTGAGCACACCCAAAAGATACATAGGACAGATTTTTATAAGTAGGGATGAGCCGAACACCCCCCAGGGTCCCCTTAGTCTGCCTGTAAAGTGGCACATCTTTCTCATGTTTTTTTCTGTGCTGCAGCAAAATGACATTTCTAAAGGAAAAAATGTCATTTAAAATTGCTCATGGCTGTAATGTATTGTCGGGTCCCGGTAATATAGATGAAAAATCAATGAAAAATATGGTGTGGCCCCCCCAGTCCATACCAGGCCCTTCATGTCTGGTATGGATATTAAGGGGAACTCCACACCAAAATGTAAAAAAAAATGGCGTGGGGCCCCCCAAAATCCATACCAGGCCCTACAGGTCTGGTATGGATTTTAAGGGGAACCTGGCGCCAATTTTTTTAAAAAATGACGTGGGGGTCCCCCCCAAAATCCATACCAGACCCCTATCTGAGCAAGCAGCCATGGCAGACCAGGAAAGAGGGGAATGAGTGAGCACACCCCCACCTCCTAAACCATACCAGGCTGCTTGCCCTCAACATGAGGGGGTGATTTGGGGTCCCCCCAAAGCACCTTGTCCTCATGTTGATGGGGAAAAGGGCCTCATCCCCACAACCCTTGCCCAGTGGTTGTGGGGGTCTGCGGGCGGGTGGCTTATCGGAATCTGGAAGCCCCCTTTAACAAGGGGGCCCCATATCCCGCCCCCCATGTGAATGGGTAGGGGTACATTGTACACCAAAAAAGTGTCAAAAAAGTAAAAACAACAAGAGACAGTTTTTGACAATTGCCGCAATGTCCATTCATCCTCAATCATGGTGCCCGAAAGACCCGAAAAATAGAAAAAAAAGCTTCGCCTCAATGGGAGGCATCCGGCCAACTGCTGTCTCTTGGCTGTGACAGCTGTTATATAGGCAAGGGTGGGTCACCTGGTGAAGTAAATGGGTGACCCCGTCCCCCTTTGGCGTTACGTCATGTCAGAAGGGGTGGGGTCACCTGGCTACATCACTGGGTGGCCCCGCCCTTGCCTATATACCAGGTGTCACAGCCAAGAGACAGCAGTTGGTGGGATGCCTCCCATTGAGGCAGAGCTTTTTTTTTTTCGAGTCCATCTGCGCTGTGATTGTAGATGGATGGACATATATAGGAGGGGAGAAAGGAAGCTCCAATAGTGTAATAAAGTTTTTTAAAAGGTTTATTTAAAACATATGCAATCATTACACTCACATTTTAAAAGTGTCAGACCCAACACTAGGGAACAGGATAACCAGCATGAGTGCGTTCCTAATCACCTATGGCCACTCAACTTGGTATGGGAGCCACGAGTGTGATTCTGGATAGCGTGTTGACATCAGAGTCCTTGCCCCTCCCTACGCGTTTCATCATGCAACGTCTTCCCAGAGCGGCCCTTGCCTATATAACAGCTGTCACAGCCAAGAGACAGCAGTCGTCGGGACGCCTCCCATTGAGGCGGAGGTTTTTTTTCTATTTTTCGGGTCAGTCGGCACCATGATTGAAGATGGATGGACATTGCAGGACACTTTTTCTTTTAATAAAGGAATTGTCAAAAACTGTCTCTTGTCATTTTTACTTTTTTGACACTTTTTTGGTGAATGGGTAGGGGTACATTCACATGGGGGGGGCAGGACCTGGGGGCTCCCTTGTTAAAGGGGGCTTCCAGATTCTGATAAGTCTCCTGCCAACAGACCCCCACAACCACGGGCAAGGGTTGTGGGGATGAGGCCGTTGTCCCTATGAACATGGGGACAAGGTGCTTTGGGAGGACCCCAAAGTACCCTCATCACACTGAGGGCAAGCTGGCTTGGTATAGTTCAGGAAAGGGTGGGTTGCTCGTCCCCCCCCCCTTTCCTGGCTTGTCATGGCTGCTTGCTCGGAAAAGGGTCTGGTATGCATTTTGGGGGGCCCCACACTGTTTTTTTTATTCCAAAGGGCCTGGTATGGACTGAGGGGGGAACCCATGCCGTTTTCTTTTTAATTCTGTCATAGACTTCCCCTTAACCACTTCATTTCATATACAGTCAGGTCCATAAATATTGGGACATCGACACAATTCTAATCTTTTTGGCTCTATACATCACCACAATAGATTTGAAATGAGACAAACAAGATGTGCTTTAACTGCAGACTTTCAGCTTTAATTTGAGGGTATTTACATCTAAATCAGGTGAACGGTGTAGGAATTACAACAGTTTGTATATGTGCCTCCCACTTTTTAAGGCACCAAAAGTAATGGGACAATTGGCTGCTCAGCTGTTCCATGGCCAGGTGTGTATTATTCCCTCATTATCCCATTTACAAAGAGCAGAAAAAAGGTCCAGAGTTCATTTCAAGTGTGCTATTTGCATTTGGAATCTGTTGCTGTCAACTCTCAATATGAGATCCAAAGAGCTGTCACTATCAGTGAAGCAAGCCATCATTAGGCTGGAAAAACAAAACAAACCCATCAGAGAGATAGCAAAAACATTAGTGGCCAAATCAACTGGAACATCCTTAAAAAGAAAGATTGCACCGGTGAGCTCAGCAGCACCAAAAGACCTGGAAGACCAGGGAAAACAAGTGTGGTGGATGACTGAAGAATTCTTTCCCTGGAGAAGAAAACACCCTTCATAACAGTTGGCCAGATCAAGAACACTCTCTAGGAGGTAGGTGTAGGTGTGCCAAAGTCAACAATCAATAGAAGACTTCACCAGAGTGAATACAGAGGGTTTACCACAAGATGTAAACCATTGGTGAGCCTCAAAAACAGGAGGGCCAGATTAGAGTTTGCCCAACAACATCTAAAAAAGCCTTCACAGTTCTGGAACAACATCCTATGGACAGATGAGACCAAGATCAACTTGTACCAGGGTGATGGGAAGAGAAGAGTATGGAGAAGGAAAGGAACTGCTCATGATCCAAAGCATACCACCTCATCAGTGAAGCATGGTGGTGGTAGTGTCATGGCGTGGGCATGTATGGCTGCCAATGGAACTAGTTCTCTTGTTGTTATTGATGATGTGACTGCTGACAAAAGCATCAGGATGCATTCTGAAGTGTTTCGGGCAATATTATTTGCTCATATTCAGCAAAATGCTTCAGAACACATTGGACGGTGCTTCACAGTGCAGATGAACAATGACCTGAAGCATACTGCGAAAGCAATCAAAGAGTTTTTTAAGGGAAAGAGGTGGAATGTTATGCAATGGCCAAGTCAATCACCTGACCTGAATCTGATTGAGCATGCATTTCACTTGCTGAAGACAAGACTGAAGGGAAAATGCCCCAAGAACAAGCAGGAACTGAAGACAGTTGCAGTAGAGGCCTGGCAGAGCATCATCAGGGATGAAACCCAGCGTCTGGTGATGTATATGCGTTCCAGACTTCAGGCTGTAATTGACTGCAAAGGATTTGCAACTAAGTATTTAAAAGTGAAAGTTTGATGGATAATTGTTAATCTGTCCCATTACTTTTGGTCCCTTAAAAAGTGGGAGGCACATATACAAACTGTTGTAATTCCTACACCGTTCACCTAATTTGGATGTAAATACCCTCAAATTAAAGCTGAAAGTCTGCAATTAAAGCACATCTTGTTTGTTTCATTTCAAATCCGTTGTGGTGGTGTATAGAGCCAAAAAGATTAGAATTGTGTCGATCTCCCAATATTTATGGACCTGACTGTACATATAATACAAAATACATATATTATATACAGTACACTGCACTATATACCCTGCACTTTATTATATATACTACACTGACTGCACTATATACTCTGAACTGCAGTATATATACTATACGGACTGCACTATGTACGCTGAACTGCAGCATATATACTATACAGACTTCACTATATACTCTGCAGAAAAATTGGGCCTTAGGTGTTGGTGGTGCCAAAACACTGTAACTCCCCCTCACAGTTACTCTTGTTAGGCACAGGAATGGGCCCTGCTGTTAAATATTATTTCAAAAATTGTAATGACATGCCCCAGTCAAACAGGTGAAAAATTAGGCCTTGGGTGTTGGTGGTGCTCTAAACCAAAAATATTGTTGGAAGCTAGCATCATCAAGATAGGCAGTCTTCAAAGGATCCCAGATCCATAGCAAATTCAATCAGTTACATCAGCATCAGGGGCTTGATAGATGCTGATCCAGGACTGATTATTTTTTTTTAAATGTGCGCCTATCAACAGAGTCTGTTACAAACCCTCCAGCAGCACTGAATGTGCGTTCAGAAAGCACATGGATGCAGGACAGGCCAGTAGCTCGATTGCACATTGAGTAAGTTTTGGCCAGTGGTCCTTCCTCAAGACCCAGTAACCTAGTGGATGCTCTGTTGGAAAGGTCTCCTAGTCTGCCTTTGTCCTTAGATATTCCTGCAACATATAATGCAGGCGCTGGCGATGGTAGCTTGAACCTATTAGACCTTGTCGCTGAGGACTGAAAATTTGTTTAAAGGCTTTGTTCAGCCGGCCACCTTCTCCACCGCTCTTCGTCTGACCGAACAAAGCCTCAGAAACATGTTGTTCAGCACCAGGAAATGGTAACCTCCCAGGGTCTGGAAATATGTTACACAAACTTTTCTTCAAGGCCTCCTGAAGATGTTTCATCCTCTGCTCCGTCTGCGAAGGCAGGATGAGTTCTGCAACTTTACCCTTGTATCGTGGATCAAGAAGGGTTGCCAGCCAATAATGTTACCTCTCCTTGATACCAGTCCTTTTGCAGGCTTTGCAGAATCAGGGAGGCCATGCAGCATAAGTTTGCAGAGACATTAAATTCTGAGTCCTCTGGGTCACTAAGGATGACATTATTCGGAACTACTTCCACCCAGCCACGTACAACTCCTTGGGTTTCTGGGAACTGAAATCCATCCCTTGAAGACTGCTGCATGTTATCCTCTACATCCATGCTGACACAATCCTCCTCCTTCTCTTCTTCCTGTGTGTTCGGCGGCCCGCAGGAATGCTATCTGCATAATGGGGGCCTTGAGAGGAAAGGAAGTCCTCCTTTTCCTCCCGCTGTTCTGTCTCAAGTGCCCTGTCCATGATTCCATGAAGCGTGTGCTCCATCAGGAATACTAGAGGGACAAGAAACGCTGCACCACCAAATTCAGGATGTGTGCCAAACATGGAAGATGGGTCAATTGTCCCTGTCGGAGGATGGAGAGAAGGTTGGTGCCACTGTCACATACAACCATTCCTGGCTCAAGCTGCCGTGGCATCAACCACCTCTGAGTCTGCCCTGCAGAGCTGATAGAATCTCTGCCCCAGTGTGGCTCCTGTCCCTTAGGCAGACCAATTCAAGCACCGCATGACATCCTTTAGGCTGACTGCTTGCGTAGCCCCTTGAGAGCTTACGGAGCACTGCTGGTTCAGAGGACAATTTTGTAGAAGAGTCCATAGAGGCAGAAGAAGAGGGGGTGGAGCAGAGAGCTGTGGCAAAATCACCACCAGCTTTTTGGAGGCGTGCTGGCAGAACAAGCTCCAACAACACTGAACCCTGTCCTGCATCCTTCCCAGCTACCAGCAGAGTTACCCAGTGCACCGTGAAGGAAAGGTAACGTCCCTGTCCATGCCTGCTGGACCATGAGTCAGCGGTGATATGAGCATTGCTGCTGCTGTTCTGGCCACGCTTGATCCGCTTCAGACATAGGTTTTAAACAGCAATGGTGCTATCTGCTGCACACATGTCAAAAAATGCACACACCAAGGAACTTTTGCAAGTCAGCGGGGAGTCAGCAGTGCCCTGCACCTGTGGAGCTCTGTGCTGTAATACAATAGGATGGCTGCCCTTTAGCTGCCCCCTGGGGGACATCCTGCCTCATTTAAGTCATGCCTCCTCCTCCTCACTTTCCTCCTCTCTTCTCTCAGACACCCAAGTATTGTCAGTGACCTCATCATCCCCTCCCTCCCTCCTCGTCCCTGGAGTAAACTTGGCAGTATGCTGTGGCTGGGGGAACATGTCTGTCAGTTTCTTGTCCTTATGTGGCACCCCCTCTCTCTAAGCTCATGTTACTCCCTTCCTCAACCTGGGAACCAACATCAGAGCCTGCAAATTGCTGCGCATCCTCCAGCAGCATGTAACCGACACTATGGTCAAATAATTCTGGTGACTCATCCATGCATGATGTTGGGGCTACGGATGGAATAACTGTGGACAAAAAGCTGGTGGAATAGGCTGCTTTGGCAGCTGCATTAAAAGGCAAACTACTATGAGCCTGGGTGACAGAGGATGAGGAGTAGGGATGAGCTTCGAGTTTGAGTCGAACTCATGCTTGACTCGAACATCGCCTGTTCACCAGTTTGCCGAACAACGAACAATTTGGGGTGTTCGCGGCAAATTCGAAAGCCTCAAAACACCCTTTAAAAGTCTATGGGAGAAATCAAAAGTGCTAATTTTAAAGGCTTATATGCATGGTATTGTCATAAAAAGTGTTTGGGGACCTGGGTCCTGCCCCAGGGGACATGGATCAATGCAAAAAAAAGTTTTAAAAACTGCCGTTCTTTCAGGAGCAGTGATTTTAATAATGCTTAAAGTGAAACAATAAAAGTGTAATATTCCTTTAAATTTCATACCTGGGGGTGTCTATAGTATGTCTGTAAAGGGGCGCATGTTTTCTGTGTTTAGAACAGTCTGTCAGCAAAATGACATTTCAAAGGAAAAAAAGTCATTTAAAACTACTCGCGGCTATTAATGAATTGCTGGTCCAACAATACACATAAAAGTTCATTGATAAAAACGGCATGGGATTCCCCCACAGGGGAACCACGAACCAAAATTTTTTTAAAAATGGCGTGGGGGTCCTCCTAAATTCCATACCAGGCCCTTCAGGTCTGGTATGGATATTAAGTGGAACCCCGGCCAAAATTTAAAAAAAAATGGCGTGGGGTCCCCCTCAAAATCCATACCAGACCCTTCAGGTCTGGTATGGATTTTAAGGGGAACCCCGTGCCAAAATTTAAAAAAAAAATGGCGTGAGATCCCCCAAAAATCCATACCAGACCCTTATCCGAGCACGCAACCTGGCAGGCTGCAGGAAAAGAGGGGGGATGAGAGAGCGCCTCCCCTCCTGAATCGTACCAGGCCACATGCCCTCAACATTGGGAGGCTTCCAGATTCCGTTAAGCCCCCCACCCGCAGACCCCCACAACCACCGGGCAAGGGTTGTGGGGCTGAGGCCCTTGTCTCCATCAACATGGGGTCAAGGTGCTTTGGGGGGCTACCCCAAAGCACCCTCCCAATGTTGAGGACATGTGGCCTGGTACGGTTCAGGAGGGGGGGCACTCTCTCGCCCCCCCTCTTTTCCTGCAGCCTGCGAGGTTACATGCTTGGATAAGGGTCTGGTGTGGATTTTTGGGGGGACCCCACGCCATTTTTTTAAAATTTTGGCGCGGGGTTCCCCTTAAAATCCATACCAGACCTGAAGGGTCTGGTATAGATTTTGAGGGGGACCCCACGCCATTTTTTTTAAAAAAAATTGGCCGGGGTTCCCCTTAATATCCATACCAGACCTGAAGGGCCTGGTATGGAATTTAGGGGGACCCCCATGCCATTTTTTTAAAATTTTGGTTCGGGGTTCCCCTGTGGGGAATTCCCATGCCGTTTTTATCAATGAACTTTTATGTGTATTGTCGGACCGGCAATTCATTAAAAACCGCAAGTAGTTTTAAATGACTTTTTTTCCTTTGAAATGTCATTTTGCTGTCAGACTGTTCTAAACACGGGAAACATGCGCCCCTTTACAGGCATACTATAGACACCCCCCCAGGTATGAAATTTAAAGGAATATTACACTTTTATTGTTTCACTTCAAGTGAAGTGAAACATGTTCGACCCATACGTAAAGCTCATCCCTAGTTCTGAGGAGCAGACCTAAGGCCTGGGCTAGAGGCCTGAAGCAGCCGTATGACAACAATGTAAGCCAGGAGGCTAAAGTATTGTGTATGCAAGATACAGTAATGGTGAAACCCCCTCTGTGTGGGCTACTGATGTCTTTGTGAACTTTTCTGTCATTTTAAATAAAAGTGGGCTACCAGCCCCTTAAAAATTCAGTTCTGGACTGGCGTACTCACTGAAAACCCACCTACCGCTGGAGTCGATCACCCCAATCTTACACGTGGTGGAGGTATTGCTTCAGGCAGATTTGGAAGAGTTCCAGATCCTTGCATACCAAAAACAGTGAGTAGCAACAAACTGTGTTTTGCAGCAATGTTCTGAGGAGCAGCTAATGTGAACCAGTGGAGTCAGCATGTGAAAGTGTGCTGTTTGCAAGTCTTATGCCCTGTACACACGATTGGACATTGATCGGACATTCCGACAACAAAATCCATGGATTTTTTCCAACGGATGTTGGCTCAAACTTGTCTTGCATACACATGGTCGCACAAAGTTGTGCAAAAATCTGATCGCTCTGAACGCGGTGATGTAAAACAAGTAC
This sequence comes from Aquarana catesbeiana, assembly GCF_042186555.1. Classification (NCBI taxonomy): domain Eukaryota; kingdom Metazoa; phylum Chordata; class Amphibia; order Anura; family Ranidae; genus Aquarana; species Aquarana catesbeiana. Next base: position 432,380,852 of record NC_133328.1, read on the forward strand.
ATCGGGACCATAAACGGGGCAGTAGCCAATAGCTTTTGTCTCTTAATTTATTCTGAGCATGCATGGCACTTTGTGCGTTAAAATTGTCCACACGGTCAGAATTTACTTGAACGGATTTTGTGGTCGGAAAATTTTATGGGAGCCTGCTCCCAAACTTTGTGTGTTGGAAATTCCGATGGAAAAAGTCCGATGGAGCCCACACACGGTCGGAATTTCCAACAACAAGCTCCGATCGCACATATTCCATCGGAAAGTCCAACCGTGTGTACAGGACATTAGAGACAGTACGGCAAATTTTCCTGTATTAAAAGGAACTGTGTTAAAAACGTTGTTGGCCTGATTGCAGAGGGGCCGTCAAAGTGCAAAAATGAAGCAATGTTTGCTGAGATGAGAGACAGAACTTTGTGGCTGGAGGGGTTGTTACTGACAGAACAAGAACCAGACTGGTGCAAAATGCACTTGGCCGTACTGGAGCAAAGGAAAAAAGGAAAACAAGCCGTCACTTAGTGCAAAGAGTGAGCAGATGGGTGCAGTTGCCCATGGGAACAAAGCAGAAATCCGCACAGCTAACCTATGTTGCCTTCTGAACATGTTGAAGACTTTTTGGCTAGGTTTGCGATAATTGCTTCCTACAAAGGATGGCCCAAAAGTCGCTGGGTTGAGTTGGTGTAACCTTTTCTGATAGAGGAGTACCAAGAGGTGTACCGCGGGATGTATCATAACCAAGATGACTAGGACAATTTCCTAGGAGCAATCCAATCTAGCGAGCGCTGGAAAAGATCGGCGGGGAGAATGTGGTCTCCCATAGCAACCGGAGAAAGTATGTTTTCAGAAATGATGAACTACAGCAGAGATATGGCTCAAATTTTGAGTGAAGATGTTGGTGCAAAAGTGTTTGCTGTCACTCCTGGCAACAGGAAATCTGTTTGGCCTGCAGGGGATGTTGGAAAATCCAAGAAGGATGCAATGTTTCCCCGTGTCCATGTGGGGGCATTAGCTTGTGAGAGCACAGCAAAGAAGGGACAATGCCCTCAATTGAACCTTTCAACACCTGCCAAATGGAATGGTAAGACTGTTCCATTTACAAATGTGAGAGAGACTGGTTATGGGACCATTCCCTGTGAAGTGGGACTAAGTCCAGTGAGAAAATCTGCTTTCAGAGACTTGATGCAACTGAATACCTTGTGTAGTAGCAAAGCCCAGTTTGAAGCTGAACCTGCAGCAAGCTTGAGGACTGGTAAGGACCTGTCTTCAGGCAGTGTACTGTGTAGCAGGAAGACAAGGGGTAAAAATGAATATAATGTGTTGCTCGCTAATGCGAATAAAAATGTGATCCAGAAATGTCAGGGGTGACCACTGAGAAATGTGTGTCGTTGCCCCTGGCAACCATGGCAGATGTAGCAGAGGTGTCCCTGGAGACCGCCCAGGAGCTCATGGTGTCTGAGCTCAGGGTTTCCCAGGACAACTGTGTCGCCACCCCGACTGACAAGTGTGTTTCACATGAGTTGAAAAGCAATGTACTAAATATCCTACAACTGCTAACTACTAATCTCAAACTGCTAATGAGCTAACACAGCTTATACAAGGCAGGAAGGTGGATAACTATGATGTTGAAAAGTGTGTTACTGACAATGTTGATGGTTTGGTGTCTCCTATGGTAACCACAGGTAGTGCCGCAGAGTTGTCCCAGGAAATCTCACAAGGACTTCCTGTGTTGGAGCCAGCGGTGGTCCAGGGCGGCTCTGATACTGCTCAGGTGGAACACAATGGGAAAATGGCTCAAGTAATGGAGCATGAATTATCACAATCTGATGTGGTTGACAGTGAATGGTGCAGGTTGTCTGCTGCAAAACCACTCTGTCCACCTGTGTCTCCTTTGGCAGAGGGAGCAGTGCTACGGAGTGCTGGTGATTAGAGCACAGACAGGATAGACAGGGGTAGTCTCGCCATAAAGGTGTTAGTGGGGTGGAAAGAAATTTCTGTAGGTAATAGTAAGGTGGACACTATTGCTGCTGTGACAAATGGAGAGGGTACAGGGCCAGTAGACACAGGTGCATTGGCTTTTGCAGAAGTTAACCCTCTCCAGTTGGAAGGACCTGAAAAGCATACATAGCAGAGGTTTTGTCCACAGCAAAAGAGATGAGTAATGTTGAGCATTAGGATGATGGGGATAATGGATAGGGACTTGGAAGGGCTCAGTGTTGCTGAAAATGAAAGGATGAGTGTGACACGTGATTTGCAGTGCTCATGGGGAGCCGCAAGTTTTGTTAGTTGCCTGTGAGGTGGAGGTCTCTTTGAGTGTCTCGGCCTCTCAAGCCTTAGCAAATGAACCCCTCCACATCGTTGGTAAAGGAAAAGTCCCTAGAGTTCTGTGTTTAGATGGGGCATGTCTAGAAATAACTGAGATGTTGTTGGAATTGGTGAAAATCTTTCCAATGTACACCTGCATGTATCCACAGCAGAGGTGCGACCTGGTACTGCGTAGTACCAATCAGTGGAGACAGGTGGTACAGGCGATGTTAAGCAATGTTGATAAAAATTGGTTATTGCACTGTTGGTTACTTTTGTGGAAAGTTGTCTCACAGTTCTCTGTGAGAGTGCTTCCAGCGGCAGTTATGTGCAGAAGGCACTCAGGGGAACTGCTAAAGGAATCAGAAATAATAGACATAGTGGAAGTCTCTCCGTATGCTGGTGTGATGGGGTGCATTCCTGCTGGTGCGGTCCGAGGTGCGGCTGAGCAGTGGTTGGTACATGGCGCATGTACTGTCTCACTCGCTAAACCCCATGTAAAGTAGGGATGAGCTTCGAGTTCGAGTCGAACCCATGTTCGACTCGAACATCGCCTGTTCGACCGTTTGTAGAATTGCGAACGATATGGGCCGTTCGCGCCAAATTAGAGTGGCGCGTCATGGCCCATAATTCACTGCAGCATTGCAGTGCATTGCTCACTGATGATTGGCCAAGCATGCACTATGACCCGCATGCTTGGCCAATCACAGCGCCGTGTGTACAGAGAGCCATAATTGGCCAAAGCCAGGGTGTATTGTGTGTGTGTATATATATATATATATATATATATATATATATATATATATATATATATATATATCCCAGATGTTGTGTGTGTGTGCGTGCGTGTGTGTGTGTGTGTATATTATTATTATTATTATTATACGAGATTTATATAGCGCCAACAGTTTACGCAGCGCTTTACAATGTATAAGGGGGACAACACAATTACAGTACAGTTCAATACAAAAGGTACAGGAGGGCCCTGCTCGTAGAGCTTACATTCTAAAGGGAGGGGGTGGTGGTACAAAAGGTAATAGCTGCAAAGAATGATTTGATGGGGGTGGCTCAGGGACAGTTATGTGGGTGTGGGATAGTCTTCCCTGAATAAATGAGTTACATATACATATGTATATGTACATATATATATATATATATATATATATATATATATATATATATATACACTGTATTCAGTTTAGCTAGATCCGTTCCTGTTATTCTCTTCCTAATATACTGACAGGCAGACAGGTGTCTTTACAGTATTTACAGTTAGTGTACTGTGTACCCTGCACAGTTGCACCTATAGCTACCTGAAGACAAGTGCTTGTGTGCTTCTTCTGATTCTATTAATAGCACAGGCAGGCTCTTGAAGTATTTACAGTTAGTGTACTGTGTACCTTGCACAGTTGCACCTACAGTATAGCTACCTGAAGACAAGTGCTTGTGTTCTTCTTCTGATTCTATTAATAGCACAGGCAGGCTCTTGAAGTATTTACAGTTAGTTTACTGTGTGCCCTGCACCGTTGCACCTATAGCTACCTGAAGACAAGTGCTGGTGTGCTTCTTCTGATCCTATTAATACCACAGGCAGGCATTCTGCTAGCTGCTATAAATATATATATACAACCCCTGGCAAAAATTATGGAATCACCAGTCCCTGAGGATGTTCCTTCAGTTGTTTATTGTTGTAGAAAAAAAGCAGATCACAGACATGGCCAAAAACTAAAGGAATTTCAAATGGCAACTTTCTGGCTTTAAGAAACACTAAAAGAAATCAAGAAAAATAATTGTGGTGGCCAGTAACAGTTATGCCCCGTACACACGGTCGGACTTTGTTCGAACATTCCGACAACAAAATCCTAGGCTTTTTAGGATGTTGGCTCAAACTTGTCTTGCATACACACGGTCACACAAAGTTGTCGGAAAATCCAATCATTCTGAACGCGGTGACGTAAAACACATATGTCGGGACTATAAACGGGGCAGTGGCCAATAGCTTCATCTCTTAATTTATTCTGAGCATGCGTGGCACTTTGTCCGTCGGATTTGTGTACACACGATCGGAATTTCCGACAACGGATTTTGTTGTCGGAAAATTTTATATCCTGCTCTCAAACTTTGTGTGTCGGAAAATCCGATAAAAAATGTGTGATGGAGCCTACACACGGTTGGAATTTCCGACAACAAGGTCCTATCACACATTTTCCGTCGGAAAATCCGACCGTGTGTACGGGGCATTAGATTTATAGAACAAGCACAGGGAATAAATTATGGAATCACTAAATTCTGAGGAAAAAATTATGGAATCACCCTGTAAATTTTCATTACAAACACTAACACCTGCATCAGATTAAATCTGCTTGTTAGTATGTAGGTAAAGAGGGTAAATCATCACGCAGTGTTGCACAAGATGTTGATTGTTCACAGTCGGCTGTGTCTAAAACATTGACCAAATACAAACAACATGGGAAGGTGGTTAAAGGCAAGCATACTGGTATACCAAGGAAGACATCAAAGCGTCAAGACAGAAAACTTAAGGCAATATGCCTTGAAAACAGAAAATGTACAACAAAACAAATGAGGAACAAATGGGAGGAAACTGGAGTCAACATATGTGACCGAACTGTAAGAAACCGCCTAAAGGAAATGGGATTTACATACAGAAAAGCTAAAAGAAAGCCATCTCTAACACCTAAACACAAAAAAACAAGGTTACAATGGGCTAAGGAAAGGCAATCGTGGACTGTGGATGATTGGCTGAAAGTCATATTCAGTGATGAATCTCGAATCTGCATTGGGCAAGGTGATGATGCTGGAACTTTTGTTTGGTGCCGTTCCAATGAGATTTATGCAGACGACTGTCTGAAGTAAACATGCAAATTTCCACAGTCAATTATGATATGGGGCTGCATGTCAGGTAAAGGCACTGGGGAGATGGCTGTCATTAAATCTTCAATAAATGCACAGGTTTACATTGAAATTTTGGACACTTTTCTTATCCCATCTATTGAAAGGATGTTTGGGGATGATGAAATCATTTATCAAGATGATAATGCATCTTGCCATAGAGCAAAAAAATTCCTTGAAGAAAGACACATAAGGTCAATGTCATGGCATGCAAACAGTCCGGATCTCAATCCAATTGAAAATCTGTGGTGGAAGTTAAAGAAAATGGTCCATGACAAGGCTCCAACCTGCAAAGATGATTTGGCAACAGCAATCAGAGAAGGCTGGAGCCAGATTGATGAAGAGTACTGTTTATCACTCATTAAGTCAATGCCTCAGAAACTGCAAGCAGTTATAAAAGCCAGAGGTGGTGCAACAAAGTACTAGTGATGTGTTGAAGTGTTATTTTGTTTGTTTGTTTTTCATGATTCCATAATTTTTTCCTCAGAGTTGAGTGATTCCATAATTTATTCCATGTGCTTGTTCTATAAATTTAACTGTTACTGGCCACCACAATTATTTTTCTTGATTTCTTTTAGTGTTTCTTAAAGCCAGAAAGTTGCCATTTGAAATGCCTTTAGTTTTTGGCCATGTCTGTGATCTGCTTTTTTTCTACAATGATAAACAACTGAAGGAACATCCTCAGGGACTGGTGATTCCATCATTTTTGCCAGGGGTTGTATATATATATATATATATATATATACATCCCTGTTTTGTGCAGCTACATCTCACTGCAGTGCAGGCCATTAGTATGTCTGGAAGGCCAACAAGGAGAGGCAGACAGTCACAAGCCAATAAAAGAGGGCAAGCAGGCTCTGTGTCTAGAGGCAACAGTGCTGGTCATGGACACGGTGCATCCTCATCAGCACGTGGCCATGGGACATGCTTGCCTCATGCTCTCTTACCCAGGCTCAGGGTACGTTGTCTGGCAAAGCAGCTGCCAACGCGGCCTCTTCCCTCGCCTCAATAACATCAGTCACTCCTTCCCTAGTCCCACCATGTCCTCCTGAGGAGTCCCCCGAACTGTTTGACCACAGTGTTGGTTACATGCTCCAGGAGGATGCCCAGCGTTTTGAAGGCTCCGATGATGGTACTCAGCTAGAGGAAGGCAGTAACGTGAGCCCAGACAGAGGGGGTGCCCAAGAAGGACAGCAATCTGGCAGTCATGTTCCCCCAGCTGCAGCATACTGCCAGCTTTGCTCCAGTGATGATGAGGGAGAAGATGATGAGGTCACTGACTCCACTTGGGTGCCTCATAGGAGAAAGGAGGAGGAGGCACATCACCAACCAGGCAGGATGCCCTCCAGGTGCCAGCTTAAGGGCAGCACACCGACTGCATAACACCGCAGAGCTCTGCATGTGCAGGGCGCTGCTGTCTCTGCGCGTTGTTCCAAAAGTTCTTTGGTGTGGGCTTTTTTGAGACGAGTGCATCAGATCCCACCGCTGCTATTTGCAACATATGTCTCAAGCATATCTCGCGTGGCCAAAACATCACCCGCTTGGGCACCACATGCTTGACCATTCATATGTTGACCTGCCATGCAGTTTATTGGCAAGCGTACCTAAGAGACCCACACCAAAGAACAAAGAGGACCTCTACTTGCTCCTCATCAGCTGGGATATCCAACCCCACTATACCTTCACTCCTCTCTGAGACCTGCACTGAGAGGAATGAAGTTGTAGAATTAGGTGTGTTACAGCCAAGTACTTGCGGGCAATCTGCTATCGGTACACTGACGTCAGATTGTACCAGGCAAATTTCCCTGCCCCAGCTGCTGAACCGCCAAAAGAAGTTTGCTCCCAGCCATCCACATGCCCAGCGGTTGAATGCTATCTTGGCTAAATTGCTAGCACTTCAACTGCTTCCTTTTCAGTTGGTAGACTCTGCCCCCTTCCGTGAGTTTGTGGAATGTGCGGTTCCTCAGTGGCAGGTTCCGAAACACCACTTTTTCTCGCGGAAGGCGATTCCGGCTCTCTACTGGCATGTGGAAGGCAATGTCTTGGCCTCGCTGGACAGGGCAGTCAGCGGTAAGGTGCATATTACCGCTGACTCATGGTCCAGCAGGCATGGACAGGGATGTTACCTATCTTTCACGGCGCATTGAGTGACTCTTCTGGCAGCTGGGAAGGATGCAGGACAAGGTGCAGTAGTGTTGGAGGTTGTTCCGCCACCACGCCTCCAAAATACTACTACTGGTGATTCTGCCACACCTCTCTCCTCCACCCCCTCCTCTTCTTTTTCCTCCATGGCCTCTTCCTGTGCTTTGTCCTCGGAACCAGAGGTTCTCCGTAGGCATTCAAGGGCCTACGCAAGTACGCACGCCAAAAGATGCCATGCGGTGCTTGAGGTGGTGTGCTTGGAGGACAGGAGCCACACTGGGGCAGAGATTCTGTCAGCTCTGCAGGGGCAGGCTCAGATGTGGTTGATGCCACGTCACCTTCAGCCAGGAATGGTGGTTTGCGACAATGGCACCAACCTTCTTTCCGCCCTCCGACAGGGACAACTGACCCATGTGCCCTGTTTGGCTCACATCCTTAACTTGGTGGTGCAGCGGTTCTTGGACAGGTACCCGGGCTTACAGGATGTCCTGAGGCAGGCCAGGGAAGTCTGTGTGCATTTCCGCCGGTCATATAATGCCAGTGCTCGGCTGGCTGACCTCCAAAAGGAATTTAACCTGCCCAAGAACCGCCTAATCTGTGACATGCCCACCAGGTGGAACACAATGTTTGCCATGCTGCAGCGGCTGTACACACAGCAGAGGGCCATCAATGAGTACCTATGTGACTATGGCACCAGGACAGGGTCAGGGGAGCTTGTTTTTTTCCCCATGCCAGTGGGCCATGATCAGGGATGCATGCACTGTCCTGTCACCATTTGAGGAGGCCAAAAGGATGGTGAGCAGTGACAGTGCATGCATCAGTGACACTGTCCCCCTTGTCCACCTGTTGGAGATCATGCTGCATGGAATAATGGACAGGGCACTTGAGGCAGAACAGAGGCAGGAAGAGGAGGACTTCCTTACCTCTCAAGGCCCCCTTTATCCAGATAGTGTTCCTGCATGCCCGCCGATCACAAAGGAAGAGGAGGAGGAGGAGGATTGTGTCAGCATGGAGGTGGAGCCTGGCACTCAGCATCAGCATCAGTCTTCAGGGATCATTTACAGTCCCAAGAAACACATGGACTTGTGTGTGCCTGGGAGGAGGTGGCTGTGGATCATTTCATCCTTAGTGACCCAGAAGTCTCCGGACCGAATGCCTCAGCAAACCTATGCTGCATGGCCTCCCTGATCCTGCAAAGCCTGCAGAAGGATTCTCGTATTTCTGGCATCAAGGAGAGGGATCATTACTGGCTGGCAACCCTCCTTGATTCACGTTACAAGGGTAAGGTTGTGAACCTTATCTTGCCATCGCAGAGGGAGCAGAGGATGAAATATCTTCGGGAGGCCTTGCACAAAGGTCTGTGCAACGCGTTCCCAGAGACTGGGAAGTTACAAACTCCAGTTCCTGGACAACGTGTTGCTGAGGCTTCGGTCAGTCAAAGAAGGAGCAGTGGAAAAGGTGGCCGTCTGACCGATGCGTTCAGACAATTTTTTAGTCCGCAGCCCCAAGGTATGTTCAGTTCCAGCAACCATCACCAGCGTCTGTTTTACATGGTGCAGGAATACAAAGGGGCAAGATCTGACTTGGACACCTTTTCCACCGAAAATCCTCTGGGTTACTGGGTCTTGAGGATGAATCACTGGCCAAAGCTTGTACAGTATGCAATTGAGCTACTGGCCTGTCCTGCATCCAGCGTTCTTTTGGAACGCACATTCAGTGCTGCTGGAGACTTTGTAACCGATCACAGTGTGCACCTGTCCACCAACTCGGTCGATCAACTGACTTTCATAAAAATGAATCAGTCTTGGATCACCACCAGCTACCAAGCACCTGATGCTGGTGTAACCGAATAAGTTTTTTTGAAATGTCAGATCCCTTCAAGACTGCCTATGCTGATGCTGATTGACTATCCTGTTATGCTGAGTGACTATCCTCTTCCTCCTCAATGATCATGCTGATAGCTTGTAAGAATATTTTGGTTCTGGACGCCGCCACCAGTGGCTAAGGCCCAATTTTTCAGCCCCAATTTTTGATGCAATACTTTGCAGTAGGTGTCACGTACCTGAAGGGAGACTGAATTGACGAGGTCGGCCTCTCTTGTGTCCCCAGTCCAGGTCCCACTGAGAGTGAAACAGAAGGAGCCAATGAGCAGGAGGCACACGAGTGCCTGCAGGTGGAAACCAGGAACCCTGTTGCAGGAAGTTACAGCTGGTCGCAAGACTGTAGTTGCAGAGCAGGAAGTCGCAGCTGGTCGCAGGACTATGATTGCAGAGCAATAAGTCGCAGCTGGTCGCAGGACTGTGATTGCAGGGCAGGAAGTCGCAGCTGGTCGCAGGACTGTAGTCGCAGACACTCAGGTAGTTGTGCTGGGCCAAGCTGGGCACCAGGGCCAGGTCACAGGGATAGCCGGGTTCGTCGACAGGCGGGCAGCAGGGTACCGGACATTAGGCAAAGACGGGTCAGATGGGAAGCCGGGTTCGTCAACAGGCGGGCAGCAGGGTACCGGAACATCAGGCAGAGACAGGTCAGATGGGAAGCCGGGATCAGGAACCAGAGATCAGGTATAACAGAGTTCAGAGCCGAGTAAACGGGAGCCAAAGACAGCAATGGGCAGAATAACACAGGTTCAGAGTAACAGGGACACAGCTGAAGACCAGTCAGCACCGATCAGTAGCTGGGGCCTCCTTTAAATAGGCCCACTGGCGCCAACTGGCGCTAGGGCACGCTCCTGCGCATGCACGCCACGCGTCGCACGCACGCATGCGTACAAGCACGCACGGGCATCTGTGGTCTCCCACGTGCTTGCGCATGCGCACCAGAGTGCCAGGTGATTTCTGCTAGTTTCCTTACATTGCCCCCCTTAAGGGCAGCCTCCGGATTCCCGCTAAGGGTTTTTTCTCAGGATGGAGGTGAAGGTAGGCTTGAACCAATCGTGGAGCATGTACATCGGAGCTGGGTTCCCATGAATTATCTTTAGGGCCATAGCCCTTCCACTTAATAAGGAACTGGGTCTGGCCCCTTCTCTTCCTGCAGTCCAGGACAGCCTCCACTTCGAATTCCTCATTCCCTTCCACCAACAGGGGAGCATGAATCTCGGATTCTCGGTCAGGAAAGGGATTAGCCACGGATCGTTTCAAGAGGGACACATGGAACACCGGATGAATTTTTAGATTCTCTGGTAGGCTTAACTCAAAAGCAAAGGCGTTAATCCTTCTTTTAATAGGGAATGGGCCAATGTATCTGGGTCCTAGCTTCCTTGAAGGGCAGGCCAGCTTTAGATTTGTGGTGGATAGCCATACCTTCTCTCCGGGTTTCAGATCCAGATTACCTCTTCTTCTTCTGTCATAGAATCTCTTGTCATCTACTTGGGACTTGGAGATAGCTTCTTGCAGGAAGAGGTTGTTAACTTTCCAGAACTCCAGACGATCCAGTACTGCCGGTACTGAGGATTCTTGGGGGACATCGGGCAAAAAAAGATGGATGGAACCCATAATTAGCAAAAAAGGGGGTTTGCTTGATAGAAGAGTGCATTGAATTATTGTAGGCGAATTCTGCTAACGGCAAAAGAGACGCCCAATCATCCTGTGCAAAAGAAGAGAAACATCAGAGATATTGCTCCAGCGTCTGATTTGTTCTCTCTGTTTGGCCATTGGTCTGGGGGTGGTAAGCAGATGATAGGCAGAGTTTAATGCCCAAAACCTCACACAAGGATTTCCAAAATCTGGACGTAAACTGAACTCCACGATCCAACGTGATGTTGACAGGGATACCATGTAGGCGTACCACTTCCTTGACGAAAGATGAGGCAGTCTCTGCAGCGGAAGGGGTACCCTTTAGGGGCACAAAGTGCGCCATCTTGGATAGGCGATCCACAATAACAAAGATGGTGATAAACCCTTCGGATGGGGGTAACTCGACAATGAAGTCCATGGAGATCATGCTCCATAATTTATCTGGTACAGGGAGAGGTTCCAGCAGACCCAAATTCTTAGATCTGTCCGTCTTGTTCCGTAAGCACGTAGTGCAAGATCTTACATAGTCTCTGCAGAATTGTATTAAGTCTGGCCACCAGAAGGAGCGAAGGACCAGTTTTGAAGTCTTGTGTACCCCAAAATGCCCTGCCAGAGGATGATCATGGCACATGTAGAGGACTGCTGTCCGTAATTGCTCTGGAACAAAGATCTGTGTACCATGGAAGTAGAGTCCCTCTTTAAGCTGGAGATGGAGTTCTTGGGAGGGAGGTTGATTCAGGACTGCTGTCTTAATTTGGGAGATGAGATCGGTTTGTAGTAACAGGAAGTTATTAACGGGTAGAATGGTATCAGGTTCGGGGGATGCTTCAGCATCTTGAAACATGCAGGAAAGAGCGTCGGGCTTCCCATTCTTTGACCCAGGGCGGTAAGTTATGTGGAAGCAGAATCATGCAAAAAAAAAAGCCCACCTGGCCTGGCGAGATCTTAATCTTTTCGCTGTTCTTAAGTAATCTAGGTTTTTGTGATCCGTGAATACAAGAATAGGGTGCGCAGCTCCCTCTAGCAAATAACGCCATTCTTCAAGGGCAGACTTAATAGCGAGTAATTCCCGATCATCGACATCATAGTTTTGTTTTCTGGAGAAGAAAGCGACAGGATGGAGTAACGATTTTGTCCCCTGTCGTTGGGACAATATGGCTCCCACAGCTATTTCGGAGGCATCCACTTCAAGGTCATAGGGCAGAGAAGGATCTGGGTGTTTCAGGATGGGTGCAGATGTGAAGAGGCCTTTCAGTTTTTCGAATGCTGTCTGAGCTTCAGAGGTCCATGTGAAGGTCGTGCGTTGCTTGGTTAGCTGGGTGATAGGGGATACAATACTGGAAAAGTCTTTAATAAACTTCCTGTAAAAATTAGCGAACCCCACAAACCGCTGTACCGATTTCTTATCAGTAGGAGCAGGCCAATCCAGTACTGCAGATACCTTCTGTGGGTCCATGGCAATTCCGTCTTCAGAGATAACGAGCTCCAGGAACTGGATGGTGAGTTTTTTTAATTCACACTTCTCCGCCTTAGCATAGAGATGGTGTTCCCTTAGTCTGTTTAACACTTTCTTCACGTGAATTCGAGGGAACTCTAAGGAGGTGGAAAAAATTAAAATGTCGTTCAAGTAAACAATAGTAAATAAATCCAAAGGGCATCACTAGGTATTCAAAATGTCTGAAACGAGACCTGAAGGCAGTCTTCCATTCATCCCCTTCTCTTATTCTGATCAGGTTGTATGCTCCTCTCAAGTCTAGTTTTGTAAATATACCAGCTTCCCGAAGCCTCTGGAACAGTTCTGGAATAAGAGGTAAGGGGTATCGGTTTTTGATGGTTACCTTATTTAAGTCCTGGTAATCAATACAGGGCCGGAGGGAGTGATCCTTCTTCTCCATGAAAAATATTCCCGCTCCTGTGGGGGAAGAAGATGGCCGAATAAACCCCTTATCAAGGTTCTTCCGAAACTCCTCCAGTTCTGGTTCTGAGAGTGGGTAGATCCTGCCAAAGGAAATTTCTGCACCGGGTAAGAGATCGATAGGGCAGTCATATGGTCTATGAAGAGGGAGAGTGTCAGCGCTCTTTTTATTGAAAACGTCCAAAAAGTCATGGTAAATGGAAGGCACAAGCTTAATGGTTTCAGGGTCCATGTTAATGCAAAGGAGCAGTTCTTCTGACTTGGGTAGAGGAGGAATGCAGAATTCATTACAGTATTTAGAAGAAAAAGTCACTTCCCCTGTGATCCAGTTGATGAGGGGATTATGTACCCTCAACCAGGGTTGCCCAAGAATGACAGGAAATAGGGGAGATGTAATGACATCTAGATGTAGCAGCTCACGATGCCCAGAAGCTGTGAGGCACAGGATGGGTTCAGTCTCTAGAGTGACGGGCCCAGATTTGATGCCTGAACCATCTGCCAGGCGGACCGTGAAGCTGTTCTTCTTAGGGAGTGCGTGCGTATATGCAAAGGCAGAGTCCACGAAACAGCTACAGGCCCCAGAGTCCACAATAGCAGAAATAGTAAGAGTCTTTCCGGTTAACTGAAGGGAAACAGGCAGCAGGGTGTGGTTTTGACTGGAACTTAATGCCACGACTGTAGAAGATGGATGGAGGGGTCTTTTACGATGCCTTCTGGAACAAGTCTGTAGGAAGTGCCCCTGCTTGCCACAATAAAGACAGAGATTATTGCGGCGACAATGAGACTGCTCTTGTTCGGTCAGAGGGGGCCTAGGAAAGCTGGCGTGTGGAATTTTCCCGATGTGAGAAACTTTTCTTGGCACGCTTGAGAAGGAGGCAGGAGATGGGTCCGTCGAGCAGGTAGGTATTAGATGAAGATTTCTGGCTTTCTCGAACCGTCTTTTACGTAGGCGATGGTCAATTTGTATGCTGAGGTGGATTAAGTCATTCAGAGAGGTAGGTATTTCTACCCTGGCGAGTTCATCTTTGACGACTTCTGACAGGCCAAGACGAAATCGGAAGTGTAAAGCTGAATCATTCCACTCAGTATCAGTGCTCCATAAACGAAAGTCCGAGACATAGTCCTCCATAGGCCTAGAACCTTGTTGCAAATGACTCAGCGAAGTCTCTGCTGTCTGGTGGCGGAAAGGATCGGCATATAATTGAGCCATGGCAGTGAAAAAGGTTTTGACCGAAGCCAGGACAGGGTCGTGTTGTTCTCGAAGCTGAAATGCCCAGGCCTGGGGTTCCTCCAGCAATAAGGAGATAAGAAATCCCACCTTCACTTCCTCTGAAGAGAATGTACGGGGTAGCAAAGAAAAGTAAAGTTTGCAGGCATTCTGAAAAGTCCTGTACTTTTTCCGGTCCCCAGAAAACCGTTCGGGCAAGGGTACCCTGGGCTCAGGAAGGTATACCAGTTCAGTTTGGGAGAAAGTCATAGTTTGAGCAAAGGAATCCTTGAGTCTTGGATGCTCAGAAGCGGGAGTAAAGCTGGATGTATACTGAAGTTGGTTATGGATGCGGGCAAAGTCCATATGCAACCCTTGCACTACGTGGGAGAGTGCGGTAACAGTTTGGTAGAGGGTTGACAGCAGAGAGACCTCCCTTTCAGACTCCATTACTGGCTGACTGGTACTGTCACGTACCTGAAGGGAGACTGAATTGACGAGGTCGGCCTCTCTTGTATCTCCAGTCCAGGTCCCGCTGAGAGTGAAACAGAAGGAGCCAATGAACAGGAGGCACACGAGTGCCTGCAGGTGAAACCAGGAACCCTGTTGCAGGAAGTCGCAGCTGGTTGCAGGACTGTGATTGCAGAGCAGGAAGTCTCAGCTGGTCGCAGGACTGTAGTCGCAGACACTCGGGTAGTTGTGCTGGGCCAAGCTGGGCACCAGGGCCAGGTCACAGGGATAGCCGGGTTCGTCAACAGGTGGGCAGCAGGGTACCGGAACATCAGGCAAAGACGGGTCAGATGGGAAGCCGGGTTCGTCAACAGGCGGGCAGCAGGGTACTGGAACATCAGGCAGAGACAATTCAGATGGGAAGCCGGGATCAGGAACCAGAGATCAGGTATAACAGAGTTCAGAGCCGGGTAAACGGGAGCCAAAGTCAGCAATGGGAATCAGGCAGAATAACACAGGTTCAGAGTAACAGGGACACAGCTGAAGACCAGTCACCGATCAGTAGCTGGGGCCTCCTTTAAATAGGCCCACTGGCGCCAACTGGCGCTAGGATGCGCTCCTGCATGTGCATGCTGTGCGTCCCTCACGCGCGGATGCACACAGGCATGCACGGGTATCTGTGGTCTCCCCCTCGCGCACGCATGCGCACCAGCGTGCGCCAGGCGATTTCTGCTGGTTTCCTTACAGCAGGGCTCGTTCCTGCGCTCCAACTAGAGTATCTGTGAGGGGTTGCAGTGTTGTGGCACCAGTGCCTAAGGCCCAATTTTTCTGCCCCTGTTCAACAGGTGCATGTAATTACAATTCTTGATCTAATATTTCACAGCAGGGCCCGTTCCAGCGCCCACCAAGAGTAACTGTGAGGACTTACAGTGTTGTGGCAACACCACCACCACCACCAAAAGCCCATTTTTTCTGCCCCTGTTCAACAGGTGCATGTAATTACAATTCTTGATCTAATATTTCACAGCGGGGCCCATTTTTGCACCCACCAAGTGTAGCTGTGAGGACTTACAGTGTTGTGGCACCAGCACCACCACCACCACCACCACCACCAAAGGCCTAATTTTTCTGCCCCTGTTCAACAGAGGCATGTAATTACAATTCTTGATCTAATATTTCACAGCAGGGCCCATTCCTGCGCACACCAAGAGTAACTGTGAGGGCTTACAGTGTTGTGGCAACACCAACACCCAAGGCCCCAATTTCTGCAGAGTATAGAGGGCAGGCCCCTACTTTCAAACATCCAACTTACAAGCGACTCCTACTTGCAAACAGAAGGAGACAACAGGAAGTGAGATGGAATCTACCCCTAGGAAGGGAAATTATCTCCTGTAAGAGTTAATATGGGAAAATTGTGTCTCCTCTCCACTGATGCTTTATCAACAATCCTTGTTTCACTAAAAATCCCAAATTGTCAAAAAACATTTGTCATTGGGACAGAAAGTGAGGTGAAATCTTCTGAAGAGGTGCGCAGACAGCAAAACAAATGTCAAAGGGGTTAAAACCCTTCCCTATGTTTTCCAAAAAGCTTTAAATAGATTTTTTGGCTGGAGCTACACTTTAAAAATGTACCAGTTCAAAATTACAAACAGATTCTACTTAACAACAAACCTACAGTCCCTGTCTTGTTTGCACCGCCTGTATACTGCTGTTCAGAGTAATATCCATACAATACCCAAAGGGCCTGGTAATGGACTGGGGGGTACCCATGCCGTTTGTCTCACTGATTTTCATCCATATTGCCTGGACCCAACATTACATTAAAGCCGCAAGCAGTTTTAAATGACTTTTATTCCCTTAAAAATGTAATTTTGTGCAGGGACTGTTCTAAGCATGGGAAACACGCGTCACTTTACAGGCGTACTATAGACACCCCCCAGGTACGATATTTAAAGGAATATGTCACTTTTTTTTTTCACTTTAAGCATCATAAAAACACTGCTCCCGAAAAAACGGCCGTTTTTAAAACTTTTTTTTGCATTGATACATGTTTTTATGATAATAACTTGCATATAAGCCTTTAAAATTAGCACTTTTGATTTCTTCCATAGACTTTTAAAGGGTGTTCCATGGCTTTCGAATTTGCCATGAACACCCCAAATTGTTCGCTGTTCAGCGAACTGGTGAACGGCCGATGTTCTAGTCGAACATGAGTTTGACTCAAACTCATATTCCTTTACCATTTCACACAGGGGGGAGGACCCTGGGCAAGGGTTGTGGGGATGAGGCTCTTGTCCCCATCACTCATGGGGACAAGGTGTTTTGGGGGGCTACCCCAAAGCACCCTCCCAATGTTGAGGGCATGTGGCCTGGTATGGTTCAGGAGGGGGGGCACTCTCTCGTCCCCCCTCTTTTCCTGTGGCCTGCCAGGTTGCATGCTTGTATAAGGGTCTGGTATGGATTTTTGGGGGGACCCCACGCCATTTTTTAAAAAATTTTGGTGCGGGGTTTCCCCTTAAAATCTATACCAGGCCTGAAGTATCTGTTATAGATTTTGAGTGGGACCCCACGCCATTTTTTAAAATTTTGGTTCGGGGTTCCCCTGTGGGGAATTCCCATGCCGTTTTTATCAATTAACTTTTATGTGTATTGTCGGACCGGCAATTCATTAATAACCGCGAGTAGTTTTAAATTACTTTTTTTCCTTTGAAATGTCATTTTGCTGTCAGACTGTTCTAAACACGGGAAACATGTGCCCCTTTACAGGCATACTATAGACACCCCCCAGGTACGAAATTTAAAGGAATATTACACTTTTATTGTTTCACTTTAAGCATTATTAAAATCACTGCTCCTGAAAAAACGACCATTTTAAAAACTTTTTGCATTGATCCATGTCCCCTGGGGCAGGACCCAGGTCCCCAAACACTTTTTATGACAATAACTTGCATATAAGCCTTTAAAATTATCACTTTTGATTTCTCCCATAGACTTTTAAAGGGTGTTCCGCGGCTTTCGAATTTGCCGCGAACACCCCAAATTGTTCGCTGTTCAGCGAACTGGCGAACAGCCGATGTTCGAGTCGAACATGAGTTTGAGTCGAACTCGAAGCTCATCCCTATTCTTCAGCAATGCTGGCAGCACTTGTATGTTTATTTCCCAAAGACAACCTCTAGATATGATGCTGAGCACGTACACTCAACTTCTTTGGTCGACCATGGCGAGGCCTGTTCTGAGTGGAACCTGTCCTGTTAAACCACTGTATGGTCTTATAGCCTAGGCCATATTTATGTAGAGCAACAATTCTTTTTTTCAGATCCTCAGAGAGTTCTTTGCCATGAGGTGCCATGTTGAACTTCCAGTGACCAGTATGAGAGAGTGAGTGCGATAACACCAAATTTAACACACCTGCTCCCCATTCACACCTGAGACCTTGTAACACTAACAAGTCACGTGACACCAGGGTGGGAAAATGGCTAATTGGGCCCAATTTGGACATTTTCACTGAGGGTTGCACTCACCTTTGTTGCCAGAGGTTTGGTGGTAATGGTGGCCACACAAAATATTGACACTTTGGGTCTAATTTGGACATTTATACTTAGAGGTGTACTCACTTTTGTTGCCAGCGGTTTAGACATTAATGGCTGTGTGTTGAGTTATTTAGAGGGGACAGCAAATTTACACTGTTATACAAGCTGTACACTCACTACTTCACATTGTAGCAAACTGTCATTTCTTCAGTGTCACATGAAAAGATATAAAAAATATTTTGAAAAAATGTGAGGGGTGCACTCACGTTTATGAGATATATATTATATACACACACACACACAGTGGGGACGGAAAGTATTCAGACCCCCTTAAATTTTTCACTCTTTGTTATATTGCAGACATTTGCTAAAATCATTTAAAGCGGGGGTCCACCTAAACTGCCAAAAAATATTAAAAGCCAGCAGCTACAAATACTGCAGCTGCTGATGTTTAATACATGGCCACTTACCTGTCCCGGGGTCCAGCGATGTCGGCAGGCGACGCCGAGAACCCGTTCAGTTCTCGGCAGCTGCCGCCGCCATCCTAGGTGAGGGAATCAGGAAGTGAAGCGTTGCGGCTTAACTTCCCGGTTCCCTACTGCGCATGCGCGAGTCGCGCTGCGCATTGTAACTGGTCCCCGCTATCTCCTGGGAGCTGTGTGTTTCCCAGGGGACAGCGCGGACTGACAGGAAGAGGCATAGACTCCCATGGGAGTCTATGCCGGAAGTGGGTGCAAATACCTGTCTTAGACAGGTATCTGCACCCCCCTCCCCCCTGAAAGGTGCCAAATGTGACACCGGAGGGGGGGAGGGTTCCGAAAAGCTGAAGTTCCATTTTTGTGTGGAACTCTGCTTTAAATTAATTTTTTTCCTCATTAATGTACACAGCACCCCATATTGACAGAAAAACACAGAATTGTTGACAATTTTACAGACATATCACATGGTCCTAAGTATTCAGACCCTTTGCTGTGACACTCAAAATGGCTGTCCACCAACCTTTACCATTCAACTTGACAGAACTGGAGGGGATCTGCAAGAAGGAATGGCAGAGGATCCCCAAATCCAGGTGTGAAAAACTTGTTGCGTCTTTCCCAAAAAGACTCATGGCTGTATTAGATCAAAAGGGTGCTTCTACTAAATACTGAGCAAAGGGTCTGAAAACTTAGGAACATGGGATATTTCAGTTTTTCTTTTTTAATAAATCTGCAAAAATGTCAACAATTCTGCGTTTTTCTGTCAAAATGCATACATTAATGAGGAAAAAAATGAACTTAAATGATTTTAGCAAATGGCTGCAATATAACAAAGAGTGAAAAATGTAAGGGGGTCTGAATACTTTACGTCCCCACTGTATGTGTGTGTGAGTGTGTGTGTATATATATATATATATATATATATATATATATATATAATGGCTGTGTGTTGAGTTATTTTGAGGGGACAGCAAATTTACACTGTTATACAAGCTGTTCACGCACTACTTCACATTGTAGCAAATTGTCATTTCTTCAGTGTTGTATATGAAAAGATATAACAAAATATTTTGGAAAAATGTGAGGGGTGCACTCACGTTTGTGAGATAATGTATATACTAAAGATATGGTGGAGAAAGAAACGCTCCAGCAATACAAGGATTTATTCTCCTCCGTAAGGGAACTTACAAACTCGCTGAGTTCCATCAGGTCTATATTGGTACAGAACCCAGCAGCTCAGGTTGAGCCCCAGAATCCACCACCTAGTCCAAAAGCAGCCTCATCCAGACTAGTGGAGACTGAGAACTCAGGTGATGAAGGGGGAAGTACTCTTCTCTCACTCAAGGACTCAGATGAAGAGGAAGATGATAGCAGAACCTCTCGGTACAAGCTATCCCTTGAGGGAGTGGATGACCTCTTAAGAGCAATCTACATTACTCTTGAAATTCAGGAAGAAAAGGTACAGCTGTCCTTACAGAGACACCCATTCTAAGGCTTCAAAGAGAACTAAAAAGAATAATAAACTGACGAGCGGGACAACCTTGTGGACCATACCTCTACCTTTCAACCCTTTTTCTTCTTTCTCTTTCCTTTTCTCCACCTTACGATTAAAGCTCATTATCAGAATTTATTTGACCTATATACACTCTACTTGTAAACAATATGTATAGTAGGTATAAATCATTTAAATACCTACAAAAGTAACTAAGGAAATGATATATATCTTTAATTTAGGTTTACGTGAACCCAATGTTTAATATTTGAAATTTCATGATATTTACCTATATAAACCCTACTGTAAAACAATGAGCTTACTTTATAGATCCTTGTAAACTTACTTTATGTATCTTTATAACATTGTATACTCAATAAACTTCTTTTGACAAGGAAAAGGTACAGCTGTCAGTACACGACAAAATGTACCAGGGTCTGAATGAATCCAAACGCAGAGTGTTTCCAGTTCATAGGGTCCTATCAGAGTCAGTCAAGAAAGAATGTTGGGGAGGAGGGGGGGGGGGGGGAGAGATGGAGAGAGAAATGTATCCCTTTTTTTTTTTTTTTTGTGCTACAATAACAAAAAACAATTTTAATGACTATCGACACGAATTAGAATAAGGGGGAACCCACTTATAATTTATTTTAAATACACTTTATAATCATATTTAAACACGACTGTACATGGGGGTGTTTTTTTTTTTTTTTTGTGCTAAAATAAACACACACATTTTGTTTTTCACATGCACAATTACATAATTATGAATTTTATTGACTATTGACATGAATTAGAATAAGGGGGAACCCACTTATAATTTAATTTAAATACACTTTATAATCATATTTAAACACGACTGTACATGGGGTGTTTTTTTTTTTTTTTTTTTTATGTTCTTTTTTTTCTATTGCAAATTGCATAATTATGAATTTTAGTGATTAATGACACGAATTAGAACAAGGGGGGAATTTATTTACAAATGTATTTTTAATACATGTTATAATCATATTAGGGCACGATTGTACACCAGGTTTTTTTTGTTTTTTTGTTTTTTTAATTTACTTTTTATTTATTTATTTTTTTTTGCACAAATTATATAATTATGAATTTTAAGTGATTAATGACACAAATTAGAATAAGGGAGAATTTATTTACAATTTTATCTTTAATACACTTTCTAATCATATTTAAGCACGAATGTACACGGGGTTTTTTTTTTTTTCTCCTCTCTCTTTTTCTCTCTCTCTCTCCCCATCGCCCCCCCCCCCCTTTTTTTTTTCTCTTCTTCTCTCTTCGCGTATGTAAATTTCAATTGTTGGGATAGGGGGGGAAAATTGTGATAGGTGTGGAAGGATGTAATGTGTAGTTTGTTCTTTGGATTGAACATAGGGGTATAGTATGTTGTATAATTGGTGTATATATAAATGGAATAAAATTTTGATTATTAAAAAAAAGAAAGAATGGAAGGACCCTGAGAGGGCCCCTTTTTCTCCAAGACCCTTAGGAGAAGGTTTCCATTTGAGGATACCACGGGTAGATGCTGCTTTCTCGCAGGTTTCTTGACGCACACACCTCGCGTTTGAGGATATGGGGGTGCTGAAGGACCCGATGGATAAGAAGGCAGATTCCCTTCTTAAAAAAGCTTGGGATGCTACATCAGTCAGTCTCAAACCTGCTATGGCTTCCACGGTTGTGGCAAGGAACCTGGAATGCTGGGTGGAAAAGCTGAAAAGCCATGTTGAAGCGCACCACGTAAAGATTTGTTAGAGTCTTTTCCATTAATACTAAAAGCTGTTAAGTATATGGCTGATGCTTCAGCTGAATCAGTCAAGTTGGCGGCAAGGTCTTCAGCACTGGTGAACTCAGTCAGACGTGCGGTCTGGCTGAAGACCTGGTCTGAGGACACAGCTTCCAAGGTTAAGCTGTGCAGTTTACCTTTTTCAGGTGATTTTCTTTTTGGTCCAGACCTTGAAACAGTCTTAGATAGGACAGCGGACAAGAAAAAGGCTTTCCCGGCCAAAAACCCGATTAAAAAGAATTTTCATGCAGTTCAACAGTCCCATAAGAGTAAGGAGCAGGACCGTAAGAGCTGTTGGGTCTCCCAAAGGGATAAGGGAAGAGGAGGAGTTCTTTTCAGATCTCCCCCAGACCAGCCCTCTAAAAGTAAATGATAATCTCACCCCAGTAGGGGGAAGATTGTCAGCTTTTCACCTACCGTGGAACATGACATCTCCAAGTCTGTTCGTGAAAAGCATCATAAACTCAGGGATACAGGCTGGAATTTTCAGAGCCACCCCCAAGCAGATTTTATGTTACAGCCTTACCAAAACATCAGGAAAAAGCTTCTACAATGATGAGCCTACTGCAGGATCTGATTCAGCAAGAAGTAATTATCCGTTCCCAAAAAAACAGGAGGGTAGAGGCTTCTACTCTCATATATTCCTGGTAAAGAAGCCTTCAGGAAAGTACCGCTTGATCTTGAACTTAAAAATCTTGAACAAATCAATACGGTACAAACATTTCAGGATGGATACAATCTTTTTAATTACGAAGTTGCTGACTTCTCAACAGTTTCTATGCCTGGCAGTGGATCTAGGGAACTTGGTATGGCACCTCCAATTCAGAGCTCTACCATTCGGACTTTCATCCTCTACCAGGATCTTCACAAAAATTATGGCGGAAGCTCTGGAAACTCTGAAGTTGAAAGGGATTTCAGTTGTCCCCTATCTGGACGATCTGTTCTTCGCAAATTCCAAAGAACAAGTCTTATTAAATCTCCAGACGTCCCAGGATCACCTGAAGAACTTAGGGTGGCTCCTAAATTTGGAAAAAAATCCAATCTGGAACCCTCACAGGAGATGACGTTTTTTGGGGTACACCATAAACTCGGTGCTTCAAAAAGTCTTTCTACCGCAGGAAAAAAAGGGAAAAGATCCAATCAGTGGTGAAACAGGTTCAGAACAACCTGTCAGTGTCAGCCAGGTCAGCTATGGCAGTGTTGGGTCTTCTTACAGCGTCGATTCCCGCCATTCAGTGGGCCAGATTGCATTCAAGGCCCCTCCAGTTAAACATTCTGTGAAGTTGGTCATATCAGGAACCATTAGAAAAACAGATAAACCTTTCCTTAAAGGTAAAGAGGGCTCTCTGGTGGTGGAGAAATCCATCCAACCTGACAAAAGGCCTTTCTTGGATCTCTCCTCCGGACAAGCGTCTAACAACAGATCCAAGTTCCTGGGGCTGGGGAGCCCACCTGGATGATCAAACCTCTCAGGGTGTCTGTTCCAAGTCGGAAGCCCAAAATTCCTCAAACTGGCGGGAAGTGAAGGCAATTTTTCTGGGTCTGAAGGACCATCATGTTCAGGTACTGTCAGACAACACAACTGCAGTAGCCTACATAATGAAACAAGGGGGAACCAGTAGCAAAAGGCTCCTAGAGTTGGCCAGTTAATTACTGACCTGGGGCGGAACAGAACGTGGCCTCATTATCAGCAGTCCACGTGAAAGGCTCTCAGAAGCTGCTAGCAGATCTTCTAAGCAGACGGAAGTTGGTGGAAGCAGAATGGAGCTTAAATCAAGATGTCTTCCTGATAATCTCCAAAGCTTGGGGGCAACCCCAAATAGATCTGTTTGCCAACCAACAAAACTCAAAAGTACACAAATTCTTCTCTCTCCACAGAGGAGATCAAGCAGTAGGCATAGATGCTTTCGCCCATCCGTGGCATTACCAGCTGTGCTATGCTTTTCCCCACTTTCCTCTGATACCACTAGTCTTAAGAAAGTTCAGAGAAGAAAAGGCCAATCTGATCCTGGCCACTCCCTTCTGGCCAAAAAGGCCTTGGTTCGCGGCTTTGTTAAATCTAGCCACGGAACCTCCTTGGAAGTTACCGTCCAGAAAAGATCTTCTATCGCAAGGGTCAGTGAACCATCCGGAAGTGGACTATTTTCAGTTAACAGCTTGGTTACTGAAGAAGACCTCTTGAAGGCAAAAGGACTATCTGACAAAGTAGTAGAAACCCTTCTTTCAAGTAGAAAAGAGGTCACTCGGGCCATATACATGAAGGTCTGGAAAAAATTTAACTCATGGTGTGCGTCTAAAGGCCTGCAGGTTAAGAGTTTAGTGTCCGTACTTGAATTTCTCCATGAGGGAATGGAGAAGGGACTGACAGCTAGCACTCTGAAAACTCAGGTGGCGGCTTTATTTGTTTATTTTGAAAGAACTATATCCAAAGAAGCTTTAATTTCAAGATTTTTCAGGGCACTAGCACGAAACAGGCCAGTAGCCCTTAAAGATTTTCCCAGTTGGGATTTGTCTATTGTTTTGCAGGGTCTCTCGGGAGCTCCATTTGAACCCTTAAAAGAAGCATCCTTGCAGAATTTGGTTCTCAAAACAATTTTTCTGGTGGCCATCACCTCTGCAAGAAGAATCAGTGAGCTCCAAGCTCTGGCAGTTACAGAACCTTTTCTGAAAGTTTTTGCAGACAGTTGTCCTTCAAACGGACCCAGTGTTTCTTCCTAAGGTTTCTTCTACTTTACACAGATCACAAGAAATAATCCTGCCCACTTTCTCTTCAACTCCGACCAAACCAGGAGAAGAAGTTTTTCATACTCTGGACTTGAGGAGATGTTTGTTACACTTCCTTACAGTAACCAAAGAATTCAGAAAATTGAATGCTCTTTTTATGGTTTTCTCAGGCTCACGCAAGGGAGAGAAAGTTTCCAAAAGTACACTGAGCAGATGGCTTAGATTCTCAATCATAGAGGCCTATAAAGCTAGAGAAGAAATACCCCCTTTAGGTATTGCTGCTCATTCTATAAGATCTACGGCAGTTTCCTGGGCTGAAAGGGTCGGTGCTACGCCTGAACAAATCTGTAAGGCTGCTACTTGGTCCAGCTATTCAACATTTCTCTGACACTATTGGTTGGATTTACTGTCCGCCGCAGATCAAGCCTTCGGCAGGAAGGTACTGCAGGCAGTAGTCCCACCCTAGGGTAAGTTTCTCGGTTATCCTCTCCAAGGTTGTCCTGAAAGGCGATTTGAGAAAGGCATAGTTAGACTTACCGATGACGGTATTTCTAAGAGCCTTTCAGGACAACCATTACTTCCCATCCTTTGTTTATCTTAGAAGTGGTTTTAAGTGTCTATCATGGTTGTTTGGTGGTTTTCTGTGCTTTGTTTTCCAGTTGTCGGAGACCACACAAACACTGAGGCCATGGTGGAAGAGAAGGGATTTAAAGGCTGCATGTGATTCAGGTGAAGAAGGCATAGCTACGCTCTCTCCAAGATTGTCCTGAAAGGCTCTTAGAAATACCGTCAACGGTAAGTTTAACTATGCCTTTTTTTTTTACTCTTTATTATATTGCAGCCATTTGCTAAAATCATTTAAGTTCATTTTTTTCCCTCATTAATGTACACAGAGCAACCATATTGACAGAAAAACACAGAATTGTTGACATTTTGGCAGATTTATTAAAAAAGAAAAACTGAAATATCACATGGCCCTAAGTATTCAGACCCTTTGCTCAGTATTTAGTAGAAGCACCCTTTTGATCTAATACAGCCAAGAGTCTTTTTGGGAAAGATGCAACAAGTTTTTCACACCTGTATTTGGGGATCCTCTGCCTTTTCTCCTTGCAGATCCTCTCCAATTCTGTCAGGTTGGATGGTAAACATTGGTGGACAGCCATTTTTAGGTCTCTCTAGAGATGCTCAATTGGGTTTAAGTCAGGGCTCTGGCTGGGCCATTCAAGAAAAGTCAGGGAGTTGTTGTGAAGCCACTCCTTTGTTATTTTAGCTGTGTGCTTAGGGTCATTGTCTTGTTGGAAGGTAAACCTTCGGCCCAGTCTGAGGTCCTGAGCACTCTGGAGAAGGTTTTCGTCCAGGATATCCCTGTACTTGGCCGCATTCATCTTTCCCTCAATTGCAACCAGTTGTCCTGTCCCTGCAGCTGAAAAACACCCCCACAGCATGATGCTGCCACCACCATGCTTCACTGTTGGGACTGTATTGGACAGGTGAGATGAGCAGTACCTGGTTTTCTCCCCACATATTGCTTAGAATTAAGGCCAAAAAGTTCTATCTTGGTCTCATCAGACCAAAGAATTGTATTTCTCACCATCTTGGAGTCCTTCAGGTATTTTTTAGCAAACTCTATGCGGGCTTTCATGTGTCTTGCACTGAGGAGAGGCTTCCGTCTGGCCACTCTGACATAAACCCCCGACTGGTGGAGGGCTGCAGTGATGGTTGACTTTCTACAACTTTCTCCCATCTCCCGACTGCATCTCTGGAGCTCAGCCACAGTGATCTTTGGGTTCTTCTTTACCTCTCTCACCAAGGCTCTTCTCCCCAGATAGCTCAATTTGGCCAGACGGCCAGCTCTAGGAAGGGTTCTGGTCATCCCAAACATCTTCCAGGATAATCTTAAGGATTATGGAGGCCACTGTGCTCTTAGGAACCTTAAGTGCAGCAGAAATTTTTTGTAACTTTGGCCAGATCTGTGCCTTGCCACAATTCTGTCTCTGAGCTCTCCAGGCAGTTCTTTTGACCTCATGATTCTCATTTGCTCTGACATGCACTGTGAGCTGTAAGGTCTTATATAGACAGGTGTGTGGCTTTCCTAATCAAGTCCAATCAGTATAATCAAACACGGCTGGACTCAAATGAAGGTGTAGAGCCAGTGTGATAGTTTTTCTTTTTTAATAAATCTGCAAAAATGTCAACAATTCTGTGTTTTTCTGTCAATATGGGGTGCTGTGTGTACATTCATGAGGAAAAAAAATGAACTTAAATGATTTTATTTATTTATTTCAGGTACTTATATAGCGCCGTCAATTTATGTAGCGCTTTACATATACATTGTACATTCACATCAGTCCCTATCCTCAAGGAGTTTACAATCTAAGGTCCCTAACTCACATTCATACATACTAGGGACAATTTAGACAGGATCCAATTAACCTACCAGCATGTCTTTGGAGTGTGGGAGGAAACCGGAGTACCCGGAGGAAACCCACGCAGGCACAGGGAGAACATGCAAACTCCAGGCAGGTAGTGTCGTGGTTGGGATTTGAATCAGCGACCCTTCTTACTGCTAGGTGAGAGTGCTACCCACTACACCACTGTGCTGCCCACACAGCAAATGGCTGCAATATAACAAAGAGTGAAAAATTTAAGGGGGTCTGAATACTTTCCGTCCCCACTGTGTGTATGTGTGTGTATATATATATATATATATATATATATATATATATATATATATATATATATATATATATAATAAAATACACTGCAGCTAACTGAATCACCTGCCTGCCTGAAGTAGATTAGAAACAGTACACCAGGAACGGACTGCAGTGAGATCTAGCTAAACCGGATACAGTGGATATATATATATATATATATATATATATATATACCAGTCTGATGTCTGACTGTATATATATATATTAAATACACTGCAGCTAACTGAATCGCCTGCCTGAAGTGGATTAGAAACAGTACACCAAGAACGGACTGCCTGCTCAATCTAACGCCAGCAACACACTACACAGGGCCGATGTGCAGGCGGCCTTATATAGTGTGGGGCGTGGACTTAACCCCCTGATCCATAATTGGCCAAAGGCACCCTGCCGTTGGCCAATTATGGCTCTCTTTGCTGACGGCGCTGTGATTGGTCAAAGCATGTGAGTCATAGTGCATGCTTGGCCAATCATCAGCCAGCAATGCACTGCGATGACACAGTGCATTTGGGGGCATGAGACACCGCACAAATTTGGCATGAACAGGCGATGTTGGAGTCAAACTCTAGTTCGACTCAAACAGAAAGCTCATCCCTAGAAGCAAGTGGTTGGGAATGGTAGATTCAGTCACATACAGTGTTTCTGTTGCCATAAAATGGGACATTTTGCTAGACTGTGCTATACTTTAAAGACTGGACAACAGCAGGCCTGTGTTCCCAGGACAGCACGGAGAAACATGCAAGTTTATTTGTTGCGTTGGAAGTCAATGCCTTTCCGTGAAAGTGTTTCAAGACAACAGTGGGTACCCTAGAATAGTTTTGCAGTTAGAACTGGGGACATAGAGAAATGTGAGCAGTGAGCTATGTTTTTGGCACAGTTGGAAGAAACATATAATCTGCTTTGTCTCTTACTCTTTTCAGGTACTGAGCATTGAGAGGTGGAGCAAGCAAAGCAGATGACCAGGCTAGATGGGAGGCGGCAGACCAGAAGAAAGTCTGAGAAAGATGGAGTTGATTTCCTGATGGTGGCTGAATTGGAGTGGACTTTCATCTGAGTATTTCCTTATGACCAGGAGGAGGACAAGAGACTTTCATCATCTGGACTTTCTTTCCACAGACTGCCAAGGACATTGCTAACCCTCAAAGGAATGTTGCAGCCTTCCAGGGACAAGAAAGTCTGACCGCCCAGAAGATACAGGGGTCAAAAGGCTAGATGGGAGGAGGCAGACCAGAAGAAAGTCTGAGAAAGATGGGGTTGATTTCCTGATGGTGGCTGAATTGGAGTGGACTTTCATCTGAGTATTTCCTTATGACCAGGAGGAGGACAAGAGACTTTCATCATCTGGTCTTTCTTTCCACAGACTGCCAAGGACATTGCTAACCCTCAAAGGAATTTTGCAGCCTTCCAGGGACAAGAAAGTCTGACTGTCCAGAAGATACAGGGGTCAAAAGGAAAAATTTTCCTCCCATTTACAATATGGGGGAGGGTGGGGGGTTATTTTGCCCTTTCCTGGACAAAGGCTTTAAGAGATGTTGAAGTTTCATATTTTATTCCTATATTATGCTATAAAGCCAAGAGGTGGTATATGTTGGCATGGCTATTTGTAGTGATTTTATAGCCCCCCTACTGGTCCTATGAATGTTTCAGTGGGCTCCTGAGATTTTGGATGATCTCAGGTTTTTGCTTGCCTATGTTGCTAATTACTGGGTCTTTCCTAAACCATATTCCTACCCATGTTTGTATATATGTTTCTTTTGCCTTTATGTTTGATGCTTTTTTAGCTATAATCAGTTTATCCACTGTATTTGAAATTAGCATACTAACCCCATGACTTTAAAGTTAGTGTCACTTAATGTTCCCCCTGTATGGATCTCGGTTTATTATTATCATTATGGTCAGCCGATTATATATAGGAGATTCATGCTCCAGGTTTTTATTATGTTTTTTGTCTATGGAACGTATTCAGTTCTTAGTTCCACATCAGAGCTTCCTGTGATGGGTCGCTTCCAGTTTTGTATTTATTATACTTCTGGGATATGGAACGCATCCAATTTCCGCATGTCAGGTTCTTCCGCTCTTATAAATAAACATCATCACACATCACAACCATGCCCCTGAAGACGCATGTTGATGACGAAATGTTGGGTGACACCAGAAACGAGTGACGCTGGACGCGGATGGACGGAGACACGGAGGGCATCTTGATGGTTAGAAGCGCTGGTCGCTTCTCATTGCTTTTCTACCTCTCAGTAAATGTGAGCTTATTTTACCATATTTTTCCAATAAATATCCCTTATCAAGAAGTCTGCGCAATGAGCATTCCTTTTCTACCTTTTACATGTATATGATCCTCGAGCTACCACTCGCCTATTGGAATACACCTGGCAATTTATCCTGTTGAGAGGAGGGGCTCCTAGGATTTTCCATCTGGTCCATTGGGAGAGGGATGCTTTGGGATTGCATGTGCAGTAAATCGCTCTTTAATCTGGAATGATCGTTCCTATTATCATCTGGTTACATACTATGTGTATAGCCCATACACTGATGGTAAGGGTCAGTTATTTTGGGTGAAGGTGATGGGCTTTCTTTCCCTTTCAGAAGTTCCCTCCATGGTGGATTCCGTTCATTAGAAGTTTTTCTCCTTGGTTACTATTGCTCTGATTGGCTCCACTTTTCCTTACACATAGATGAACTTTCTACTATGAACTTTATATTGTTTCATTTTATTTCATGTTTTTGAGCACTGCACCTTTTCTCTATATTACTTAATGTGAAAGGTCTGAACTCTATCAGAAAGCAATTGATGGCCTTGAAATAGTTTAGATCCTCTCTAGCTGACATTATCTTTATACAGGAAACACATTTTAAAAATGGGGCTCTTTCAAATTTGCTTCAAAAAACATTCCCCTATGCTTTTGTAGCCTCGGATCCCTCTGGTACAGCTAGTGTGGCAGTTCTTATGAAAGCCACTTGCCCCTAAAAAAGTGCTCTTCTCTAATCTAGACCCTCATGGTCATTATGTTTTATTAGATTGCAGATTCCTGGGTAAACCTTTAGTGCTGCTAAATGTCTACATGCATAATTCTAACCAAATTGCATATCTATCGCAGCTTATGGATAAATACTCACCGTCCATTTACCATTTTTGGTGGGGATTTTAATTTGGTACTGTCCCCCTCCAGAGACCAACAGCCTCTCTCTGGGAATCTGCAGTCTAAACAGATACTTAGTCAATCTACATCTTTACAAAAATTGTCAAGAAATTTCCATTTATTAGACTCCTGGTGGAATGAATATCCCCGTCGTAAACAGTATACTTTCTTTTCCCCGGCCTATTGGATGTACTCGAGGCTAGGTTACTTTCTCATTTCCCCACCTATGCTACAAACAATGGTCTCTTCTGAGATAGATGATATTGCCTAGTCTGACCACTCCCCCATATTACTGAAAGTATTGCTGGCCAATTCTAGTCCTAAGTCCTGCTATAAATGAGACCCTCCTCTCTCATGCTGCTACTCGAGATCAACTAGCCCAGGCATTTACAGAATATTTTGTTCTTAATACGTGCATGGCCACTAAGGTGTGTACCTTACGGGAGGCCAATAAGGATTTCCGTTGCATCAGAGGGGGGTGGGGTCACCTGTACACGTCACTGGGAAACCCAGTGTTTACCTTTGTCAGAGGGGGATGGGTTCACGTGACGGGTGGCCCCGCCCTCAGCTACATAAGAGCTGTCAAGCTAGCGCCACATCATTGGCTGGGTGCCTCCGGCGGAGGCAGGATCTTGTGCGTGTTCCTCGCTGGGGTCGCTGGAGATCATCCATCGCTGGAGATTGAGAATTGGATTACATTGCTGGAATAGGAGCATGGATTTGTTGGATTACATCGCTGGAATCTTTTATTTTTTATTTTTAATAAAGGACTTGTCCCAAGCCGTCTCCTGTGCTTTTTTTAACATTTTGACACTTTCCTTTTGTGAAATGGTAGGGGTACAATGTACCCCTTACCAATTCACATAGGGGGGGTCGGGATCTGGGTGTCCCCTACCAGATTCCGATAAGCCCCCCGCCCACAGACCCCCACAACCACTGGGCAAGAGTTGTGGGGATGAGGCCCTTGTCCCCATCAACATGGGGACCTCCTCCCCATGTTGAGGGCATGTGGCCTGTTATGGTTCAGGAGGGGGGGCGCTCTCTTGTCCCCGCCTCTTTTCCTGCAGCCTGTTAGGTTATGTGCTCAGATAAGGGTCTGGTGTGGATTTTTCGGGGGAACCCCACTGCATTTTTTTTTTTATTTTGGCGCGGAGTTCCCCTTAATATCCATACCAGACTTGAAGGGCATGGTAATGGAATTTTGGGGGACCCCCATGCATTTTTTTTTTTTTTTAATTTTTCAATGACTTTTATGTGTATTGTAGGGACCGACAATTCATTAATAGCCGGCACTAGCGCTAGTACTTTTAAATGACTTTTTTTCCTTTAAATATTTCACTTTTATTGTTTCACTTTAAGCATTATTAAAATCACTGCTCCCATAAAAACTGCCGTTTTTTTTTACATTGATACATGTCCCCTGGGGCAGGACCCAGGTCCCCAAACACTTTTTATGACAATAACTTGCATACTAACCTTTAAAATTAGCACTTTAAATTTCTCCTATAGACTTTTAAAGGGTGTTCCGCGGCTTTTCGAATTTGCCGCGAACACCCCAAATTGTTCGCTGTTCAGCGAACGGGTGAACAGCCAATGTTCGAGTCGAACTTATGTTCGACTCGAACAGATAGCCCATCCCTACTTACAACCCACATAGCAAATGTTTTCACTTTGTGTAATAGTAAGCTTTATAATAGTCACTCACCTGAGATTTGTGCTCCGTTTATAAAAGACAATCTCACACATTTTTTGTCTTCTTTTAAGCAGACACGACCTTCTTGACTGCTGATATTTCATTTGAGGAATTGTCTGCAGTTATTAAAGATCTCCCACTGATAAAATGCCTGGGCCTGATGGTCTCCCTTATACTTATTACAGGGAATTTCTACTCATCCTAGCCCCCCCAAGTTAATATCTTTTTGCAACTCCTTACTTAAAGGGGAATTTCCAAACCCTCAATTCCTTTATTCCTATTCACTGTCATTTTGAAACCTGGAAAACATGCCACCTCCCCGTCTAATTATAGACCCATCACTCTTTTAAACTCTGAATACAACAGTTTTACAAAAATCCTTCCCAATAGACTATATAAGATACCCCAACACCTTGTACACAGAGACCAGGTCAGTTTTGTTCTAGTAAGACAGGTGTTAACATTTGACATACAATAGATTTGGTAGGTGTGGTGATGAAGTCCCAGGAACCCACTTTACTTTTAAGGTTAGATACTCAGAAAGATTTTGATAGGTTGAGTTGGCCAGCATGCATGTTTGCCATGTTGAAACATTTGGGCTTTAGGGGACCTTTCCTCAACCACTTCCCGCCCGACCTATAGCAAAATGATGACCGGGTGGTGATTTAATTGTTCCAACTGGATGTACTATGACGTCTTCAGAACAAGCCGCCCGCGAGCGCCCTGGGGGGTGTACAGCACGGTGATCGGTGGTGCAGTGTGTCGCTCAGAAACATTGCATCGCTGATCATGGTAAAGAGCCTATGATGTAGGCTTTTTACCATGTGATCAGCTGTGTCCAGTCCCAGTTGATCACAGTGTAAATAAGAAGTGCCGGTTATCGGCATTCCTCTAATCATGTTGACAGCGTGTAAGTAGAGGAGACGATAAGCAGCTTTTCTGACGGGGGATCTGCACTGATAATCAGTGCATTGGTTATCAGTGCAGCCCCATCAGTGATGCCCGCCAGTGCCCATCAATGATGCCCACCAGTGATGCCAATCAGGGCCCATCAGTGCCAGCTTTCAGTGCCCATCAGTGATGTCTGTCAGTGCCTCCTCATCAGTGCCGCTTATCAGTGCTGTCTATCAGTGCCCATCAGTGCTGCATATCAGTGCCGCCTATCAGTACCCATCAGTGCTGCATATTAGTACCTTCTTATCAGTGCCCATCAGTGCCCATTAGTGCTGCCTCATCAGTGCAGCCTATCAGTGCCCGTCAGTGCAGCCTCATCAGTGCACATGAGTGTTTGTTTAGCAAAAAATAAAAAACTCAGCGGTGATTTAATACCACCAAAAGAAAGCTCTATCTGTCAAAAAAAAATTATAAAAATATTGTTTGGGTACAGCATTGCATGACTGCGCAATTGACATTCAACGTGTGACAGCACTGAAAGATGAAAATTGGCCAAGCCTCTTTGTAAACTAGCTTTCCTTATCATTGGTGCTCACATTTAATTAAATACTTAGGTGTTTATATCACCCCATCATTCTCTACATTATAGCAGGCTAACTTTGTTTCCATGCTTCAGGAGATTAGTAAGTTGCTTAAACAATGGAACGCCTTTCATATCTCTTTTTTTGGCAGGATCTTTGTTTTAAAAATGGCAATACTTCCAAAGCTACTGCACTTGTTTGAAACACTGCTCGATCCTGTTCCTATATCCCAGTTAAGGGGTATGCATCACTCTTTTACAAACTTTATCCGATATGGCAATGCTCATAAGATGCCCAATTCTATACTTTTTTTATTTAGATCAGGAGGTGACATTGGAGATCCTGATTTACGTATTTAATTATTATTATGCTACACATGCCATAAACTTCATGGCCAACCTTACACCCTTTAAAAAGGTGGACGGAAATTGAGTCAGAATGCATATATCCGATATACCTTTGCTCTTTGATTTGGCCTATGAACACAGCAAGTTACAATGCTTTGTGCTAATCCCTTTTGGAGCCTATGCTCTTTAGTCTTAAAGCGGAGTTCTATCCATTTAAAAGTCAGCAGCTACAAAAAGTGTAATCAGACACTCACCTGTCCCGCGGTCCAGCGATGTGGGCAAGCGAAGCCCCGTTCCTCTCCCCCTCCTCTCTGCAGCGCTGGCATTGGAACTGTGGGCGCCCAGCTGTGGCTTGACAGCCGGGCAGGCACTGCACATGCGCAAGCCACACTGCGCACTGTGATTGGCCGGCCAATCTTCTGGGACCTGTAACGTGTCCCAGAAGATTACAGGGAGGAAGGGGGAGAGGTGAACTTCCTTCCAGCGCCGCGGAGCCCCAGGAGGAAATAGGAGCTGGATGCCTCTAAAAAGAGGGTATCCGATCCCCACCCAAAAAAATGACATGCCAAATGTGGCATTTTTAAACAGCCAATCATGGCCTCAGATATACCCTTGGGCCCAAGCCGCTGTCTTCCAGTTGAAACATTTGGTCAACCCAGCAACCAATAAATTATGTTCCTTTACAATGTTCCTTTAATCCGCTAAAAAAATATTCCTAGAACCTTTTTCTATTCTTATCTACAATTTAGGCATTACTTCTCCACCCTCACATCTGCCTTAATGTGGGAGCACCCACCCTATTTTAAACATATTTGCCTCTTAGGCCCATCTCAATTTAAAGAAAAAACATTGTTTAACAGGTTTACCATTGAAAAAAACTATCCACTAATATTTTAACTTTTAACTTTTTCCCCTCCACTGGTGAACCTATAAGCCTCTACCCTTAGACCAACTCTTGTCTATTATTGCAATTGTTAGACAAATTAAATATGATGGCTCCGTTAATTTTTGATAAAATGTGGACCCCTTAAGACCAGTCTACACACGGTAGATCTCCTCCCAATGAGATCTCCTTTTAATGCCAATCCATATTATACCAACTGTGTCTATCTCCACTGATGTTTAGCTTGTGCATTACTTAATTGTAATTCTCAGAAATTCTATGCTCTGCTTCCTCATCCACATAGACAATTTTGGTTCATGTTTTTTATTGTGTTTGATGACCCTAAGACAGTCTTCATGATATTTTGTTTTACATGTGTTGTAATATCACCTTATTTAAATGCACTGCTAAAACTTAACTGCTAATGCTTTGTATTCCAAAGCATCACCCTGTTATTTATGATGTTTCTATCTCTTTACCTCATTGAGGCATTTTATGCTATGTTTTACTTGTTCATGTTTAGTCTTTCGATTAAAACTTAATAAAAACACAATTATTAAAAAAAGATTGTCTATAAGAGCCTCATGCGGAGACTCGCCTACACATACCGTCATGTTCTCGATTAGAGGGTCTGGGGCCCAAAGCTGATCCCGAGGAGCTGCACGCTAAGATGCGGCAAGATGTCATCAGCTCTGTGCGGAATTTCCTCATCTATGTGGCCGTGCTGAGGATCACTCCATATATCTTAAAGAAACTGGATAGTATATGAAGATATGAATTCCTCCACTTCAGAAATTCTCTGGACTAATTGTACAAACTAAAAACTGAGTTATTTAAAGTGCAAAATTACTTGTTGGATTGTTCATCAAGAAAATTCAATGTCCCTATATGCAAGAATCTACTTACATGACCAATCTGTACATTGACTGTATGTCACACGCTGGAGGTTTAAAAATATTGAATATGGAAAGGAAAAGGAATGGTTCTTCAAAGAGGCTCCCCAGCAGGCACAATGATCTGGCATTGTCACGTACCTGGTGGTAGAGCCTGATATGCAGAGGAAGGCCTCTCTTACTCCTCTGACTCAGGGCCCCTGATAGAGCAGACAGGAAGTGTAGGAGTGCAGAGTCGCATGAGTGCCTGGCAGGATCATTGATAGCAGAGCTGGGCTGAGACTCCGGGTAAGCTGTGGAGGAATGCAGACACTACAAGAGTCCAAGAACGGCAAGCAGGAAACTGGAACAAGCTGGTACTGGAACACCACAGGTAGAGGAGCTGATGCAGCTGCAGCAGGGATGGGAGCCCTTCCAAGGCTGAAAAGAAGGCAGGTACAGGCCAGCCTGATCATACACAGGTGGACACATCAGGAATAGGAGCAGAGACTGGAGAAGAGTCAGGCTGGGTCGGTAACTTGCTGGCAGCCAAGTATCAGAAGGAGCAGGCAGGTGCGGAGTGAGGGACAAGTATGCAGGCAGAAGGCAGAGGAACATCAGGAAGCAACCAGGTCACAACGGAACAGATATCAGATATGGTAGGCAAGAACACACAGGAAACACTGTAGATTAGACAGCAAGGTTCACATGTGACAAGGTGAACCTTGGTTTAAAAAGCTTTCCCGTGCATGCGTGTGCGCACGCACATAGGCGCCCACGATGGCGCACCAACAGGTCTGGATTGACTGTATCTGGCAGGATCTTCCTGACAGGCATAGATTGCAACCCAAGAGGCTTTTGATGACCATCATGTATGTCAGAAACCTGAACAGATACAGGCACTGTCCCTTTTGCATCATTCAGTAAGAAACTGATTTATGTTTTTTCTGGGAGTACCCCTTTGCTTACAACCTGTTGAGGGCCCTGAAACCAGAAAGTCTTTGTGCCATAGACAGCCATCACTCACTTTGGGTTGTTGAATGTACTATTCTGTGGAGCATTTGCACAAGGAGACATTGATGGAAATTGGCAGGTGATTTGTTGCTTTAAGGGCGCTTTGTGGTGCCTTATCAGATAGAGGGAGATGCTGTCCATTGAGGACTGTCGCAGACTGGTCTACTGTCTGCTCAGAGACTAAAACCTTATGGGGCTTTAAAGAGGAAGAGGATGTCTGAAGAAGATTTCCCCTTTCCCCACTCTCCCTTATGTGTCTTTGTCCTTCAAAAAAACTTTGGGCCTGTAAACCCCCCTATCCCTCTTTCCTACTGTATCCCCATCAGACCCATTGTTTGTTGACATGTTTAAATTGTTTGATTTTGGTGCAGTGCCATGTAGAAAGTGTGAGACGGGTCTAACTCTGGCACTGAACATCTAATATTGCTTTTCTAGGGACTTTGGTGGTAACTTAGGGACCACATAATGCTTAAAAGGTATAGCGGCATCATGCATAATGTAATGGTTTGTGGAACCTTGCTCCTCATAACACACTGGTGTTTTTATGCACGGCATCACAGTAAAGGAGGAAATGCACCCCAACAAAGTAAATGGTTTTTATGTATTTTAACCTTATAATCATTCTGTTGTTCCACCAGAAGACTGAAGAATAAATAAACTAAATGGTACAAAATTATAAAAAAAAACTACTGACACCAGTGGCAGAACTACCGGAGTTGCACTTGCGACTGGGCTCTGACGTTCTGCCACGGGGGGGACCCCGAGACGGCAGCAAGGTGGCCTGCTTCGGGACCATAATAATAGGTCCCACGATGGGAGTAAAGGGCCCCGGGATCAGTGGGAAGGGCCCCAGTTGGGGGCCAGTGGGGCTTTTCATGATTTCTTCCATTGGGACCCTGACCCTGGGTTCACACTGATTGCAGCGCGATTACAGCTCTGGTTCCTGCATCGATCCTCTCCTGCAGGCAGTTCACACTGCCTTGTGTGAACTGCTGCAGGAGTCATTAACAAAATTAATGACACCCCCAGTTTAGTTCACAGATTGCAGCGCAAATTATGACCTCGCACAGGAATCAGATCACATAGGTGTGAACACCCATGCGACCTGTTTCTAGTGCGGGGAAATCCCGGCACTATATTCTGTGCGAATATAATGCGAGTTCAGCCATACAATTGTATGGCTGAGCTCACATTGCTCAGAGATCGCATGTGATCAGCACCTGCAGTGCGGGTGTGAATCACATGCAATCTTTGAGAAATCGCGCTAGTGTAAACCCGGGCTGAAGGTTCTAGTTATGCTTCTGATCTATGTGATGTACAGAAGTGCTGTAGCAGCATTGACATTTACACAGCAAACAGAAAAACACTTTAAATTGCCAGCAAATGAAAAAAAAAGTGTCAGTTGCCAGTAGTTTATTAATTACAGGTACTGTGGCTCTGTATAGTGTTTTACACATATTTATTATACATTCACATCAGTCCCTACCCTGCAAGGAGCTTACAGTCTAAGGTTCCAACCTCACATTCATATGCCCTGTACACACGATCGGACATTCCGACAACAAAATTCATGGATTTTTCCGACGGATGTTGACTCAAACTTGTCTTGCATACACACGGTCGCACAAAGTTGTTGGAAAATCCGATCGTTCTGAAAGCGGTGACGTAAAACACGTATGTCAGGACTATAAACAGGGCAGTAACCAATAGCTTTCATCTCCTAATTTATTCTGAGCATGCATGGCACTTTGTGCGTCAGAATTGTCCACACACGGTCGGAATTTACGTGAACGGATGTTGTTGTCGCAAAATTTTATAGCCTGCTCTCAAACTTTGTGTGACGGAAATTCCGATAGAAAAAGTCTGATGGAGCCCACATACGGTCGGAATTTCCGACAACAAGCTCCGATCACACATATTCCGTCGGAAAGTCCGACCGTGTGTACAGGGAATTACACATACTAGGGCCAATTAACCCACCAGCATTTCTTTGGAGAATGGGGGTAAACCCATGCAGACATAGAGAGAACATGCAAACTCTGTGCAGGTAGTGCCTTGGTTGGCATTCCAACTGATGACTATTGCTGCTAAGTGGAAGTGCTAACCACTTTTTCACTGTGCTGTTGTAATTTAAACTGACTCTGATATTTATTTTAAGGGGGTATCACATGCACAAAAATGTATGCGGTACATCAGGAACCTGGTTTCTGGTGGAACCTAGTCTGGTACGGTTTCAAGCTATTTGCTGAGAGGCATGTTGAGTCCATGGAATATTTTATATTTTGCCACAAGTTTCGGGAAAATTAATTATTTTTTTTACATAACGTTGTCACTAAATGATATATTGTTCAAACATGGCTTGGTATATGTGGAATTACACCCCAAAATACATTCTGCTGCTTATCCTGAGTACAGGAATACCACATGTGTGGAACTTTTTGGGTAAGTGCGTACAGGACTCCGAAAACCAATCACCGCCTTCAGGCTTTCTAAGGGCGTACATTTTTTATTTCACTCCTCACTGCCTATCACAGTTTCGGAGGCCATGAAATGCCCAGTTAGCCCAAACCCCCCCCCAAGTGACCCAATTTTGGACACCCAGACACCCCAAGCTATCTGCTGAGAGGCATGTTGAGTATTTTGCAGATCTCACTTTTTGTCACAAAGTTTTGAAAATTGAAAAAATTAATTTTTCTTTACTTTCTTCATTTTCAAAAATAAATGAGATCTGCAAAATACTCACCATGCATCTTAGCAAATACCTTGGGGTGTCTACTTTCCAAATGGGATCATTTTGTGGGGGTTTTGTGCTATCTGGACATTTCAGGGCCTCCGTAACTGTGATAGGTAGTGAGGAGTAAAATCACAATTTTATGCCTTTAGAAAGTCTGAAGGCGGTGATTGGCTTTCGGGGTCCTGTACACGGTTAGGCTCCAAAAAAGTTTCACACATGTGGTATCCCTCTACACAGGAGAAGCAGCAGAATGTATTGTGGGGTGTAATTTCACATATGTTAATGGCATGTTTGAGCAATAGATCATTTAGTGACAACTTTGTGCAAAAAAATTCAGTTTTCCGCAACTTGTGGCAAAATATAAAATATTCCATGGACTCAACATGCCTCTCATCAAATAGCTTGGGGTGTCTAGTTTCCAAAATGGGGTAATTTGGGGGGGTTGTGCTATCTTGGCATTTTATGGCCTTCAAAACTGTGATAGGTAGTGAGGAGTAAAGTCAAAAATTTACACTCTTCGAAATCCTGAAGGCGGTGATTGGTTTTCAGGGTCCTATACATGGCTAGGCTCCCACATGAGGTATCCCCATACTCAGGAGAAGCAGCAAAATGCATGTTGGGGTGTAATTCCACATATAACCATGCCATGTTTGAACAATATATCATTTAGTGACAACTTTGTGAAAAAAAAGAAGTGTAATTTTCCCGAAACTTGTGACAAAATATAAAATATTTCATGGACTCAACATGTCTATCAGCAAATAGCTTGGGGTGTCTACTTTCCAAAAAGGGGTCATTTGGGGGGTTTTGAACTGTCCTGGAATTTTATGCACAACATTTAGAAGCTTATGTCACACATCACCCACTCTTCAAACCACTCTCAAAGCCCTTTCTGACACTTTTTGTTTACATGAATACTTGATTAGAAATTTGTGAATTTGTACTGCTTGGACCTTGAAGAAGGGACCATACCCCGAAAGCTTGTCCTGAAAAATTGTATGTTAGTGCAAATAAAAAAATTATCATGGACAGTACTCAATTTTCTCTGTTTACATGGAAAAATATTTTTTTTTGCAAGAAAATTACTTTGAACCCCCAAACATTATATATTTTTTTAAAGCCCCTACAGATTAAAATGGTGGGTGTTGCAATTTTTCAAACACAATTTATTTGGAAAAAACACACTTTTTTTTTATTTTAATGCACTAAAACATACTATAATGTTTGATGAAATAAAAAAAGATGATCTTATGCCGAGTACGTGGATACCAAACACGACATGCTTTAAAATTGAGCACAAACGTGCATCGGCGACAAACTACATAATTTTTGAAAGCCTTTAAAAGCTTTTACAGGTTACCATTTTAGATCTACAGAGGAGGTCTACTGCTAAAATTACTGCCCTCGATCTGACCTTCGTGGTGATACCTCACATGCATGGTGCAATTTCTGTTTTACACCAGACCGACGCTTGCGTTCGCTTTTGCGCGTGAGCACAGGGGGACAGGGGTGCTTTTTTTTATTATTTATTTTGCTTTTTTATTATATTTTGAAACTGTTCCTTTTTTTAATCACTTTTATTGTTATCTCATGGAATGTAAATATCCCCTATGAGAGCAATAGGTAGTGACAGGTACACTTTTAAAAAAAAATTGGGGTCTATTAGACCCTAGATCTCTCCTCTGCCCTCAAAGCATCTGATCACACCAAGATTGGTGTGATAAAATGCTTTGCCAATTTCCCAATGGCGCTGTTTAAATCTGGCGAAACCTAAGTCATGAAATGCTTGTAGCTTCCAGTTTCTTAGACCATAGAGATGATTGGAGCCATTCTGGTCTCTGATCAGCTCTATGGCCAGCTGGCTGAACCACTGGCTGCATTCTCGGGTTCTCTGTTGGGACAGGAGAGCCCAAAAAAAATCATGGAAGACGGTGGGGTGGGACGTTCCCTCCCACTGCTTATAAAAGCAGTCTAGAGGCTAATTAGCTGCTAGGATTGCTTTTATATGAAAGCCGGCTGAAAAGAATGATACCAAGATGATACCTAAACCTGCAGGTTCATTCTGGTATAACCACTCAAAGTCCAACAACATACCAGTAAGTTGCTGGTCCTTCTTGGGCATACATTGTAATGTTCTTTTTTTCATGCAGCCTGTGGGCTGAACGAAAAAAAGAGATTGATCGGTGGGTATGCCCACCATTAGAATACCGCCCTTCTTACACCCACTTCTAATGATGGGCATACATGCACCATTTTTTTTAACTGTGGTGGTGAAATCACCTCCGACAGTGCTGGAGTCATGGCTTTATGTATCGTGGGAGCAAACGCTGTTGCTGTCAAGATAAATAAACCCGTGCTGCAGCTGAATGGCGTACCTGCTAAGCAAATGATGGTTAACAATAAAATAAAGTAACATTACAGTATAATGCCCCGTACACACGGTCGGATTTTCCAATGGAAAATGTCCGATCGGAGCGTGTTGTCGGAAATTCCGACCGTGTGTGGGCTCCATCAGACATTTTCCATCGGATTTTCCGACACACAAAGTTTGAGAGCAGGCTATAAAATTTTCCGACAACAAAATCCAATCGCGTCAATTCAATCGCTGCTCATATTCACACACACTTCTCACAAACTTCTTTCTTTATTATTTATCGGGATTCCCTTAATATATTTTGATTTGTCACATCTGACAAAAATTTTTTTTTGTTTTTTTTTTTTAAGCCAGTTTTTGGATTTTATGTTTGTATTTTTTCAAAGGCTGATCTTTGTTTAATTTTAGTTTTAGTTTTACTCCATAATATTTTTGTGTGTGTTTTGTGTGTCAAGTTACCACAACACCATTGATATCTTTTATTATTTAATCTCAAGGAGATTGCTTGGTGTTGGTGTCCCTTGTTAATTTCACATTGCATTTTTTAAATGTACCTGAATCCTCACAAACAAACTGTCCTTTTTGAAGTAAAACACACATAGGCAAGTATAATTCAAACCAAAATTCCTTTACTAAGGGCTCAGAACCAAACAAAGAGGCAACGCTGGAGAAACAGGAGAAATTAGCGAAGCCTTGGACCCCCAGGGCAGACATCAATTCTTGAACATCAAAATTGGTGGCCTGAGGAGTCCATATGTAAGGAAGTGCAGTCTGGTCCAGAAGTCCCAGAGATCCGGAAAGCAGCAGATGACATCTATGTCCCCAGGCTGTGGTACCACAAGAGGCTGCATCTTTTGCCAGACCAGACTGGATCCAGGGTCCTCACTTTCTGGTCTTCCTTATACGCTTCCTTCCTGGCTGTGGCTCTGCTGTTGAAGATGTGGCAGGAGGAGGAGTAGGACCTGGAGGAGGAGGAGGACTAGGACCTGGAGGAGAAGGAGGAGGAGGACCTGGAGGAGGAGGAGGAGGAGGACCTGGAGGAGGAGGAGGAGGAGGACCATGTGTGAGGTCACAAATGTGGGTATCAGATGTTAGTTGGGCCCTGGCTGTGGTACAACATTAATGACTCACACATGAGTTGTTGCCCCTCCTCCATCTCTGCGAATCCTGGACTTTCTTGCACTTCCTTACATATGTGCTCCTCAGGCCACCAATTAGGATCTTCAAATATGTGATGTCTGCTGTGGGGATCACCTGCTTCACAATTTCCAACAATTGATCCAGCGCTGCCTTCCTCTTTGTTTGGTTCCTATAATGTAGGTGGTTGGTCTCCCACAGACAAGGCAGCTCCCTGAACATGTCAATGAATATTGCCATGAAGTCTGTAGCATTCAAGATATCCATTTTCACTGCAAGACACAACACAAGACAAACACTAATGTCAGCCAAAACTCTCCTAATCTTGTTACAATATAGGCCTCAATCTCGAAGCAGTATAGGTCCAAGTTTGTCTCTTACCTTCGTTATTACGATCGGCGCCTCCAATGCTCCTTCCTCCGCTCACAGATCGTATGTAATATGCATGCATGTTATGCTTTATACACACTGCGCATGCGTATAACTCCGCCCGCCCCTGACGTTCTTTCTAGTCTATTCCCCGCAC
Organism: Aquarana catesbeiana; assembly: GCF_042186555.1. Lineage (NCBI taxonomy): Eukaryota > Metazoa > Chordata > Amphibia > Anura > Ranidae > Aquarana > Aquarana catesbeiana. Next base: position 432,424,218 of record NC_133328.1, read on the forward strand.
CTTTCCGTTCGGCGCAGTGGGTGAAGAGCACATGGCGGAGTCAGAGCAGGTGCGTGCTAATTATAGCAAGGAGGAGGAAAGCCCGGATCCGGAAACATCCCGATCCAGAAGGAGAAGATTTAAGGCCACAAATATGTCCTTTGGGGAGATGTTGGAGATGGTCGACATCCTGAAGAAGGCCGACTATGACGGAAAGTATGGGCCTTACCCCAACCCCAATATCAGAAAGCCCAAGATCATTGCGAAAGTGGTTAAGAGTCTGCACCGCAATTTCGGGGTACGTCGATCGAAAGATCAGCTCAGGAAGCGGTTGTCGGACCTGAAATTAAGAGAGCCCGAGCAGTACCGAAAGATCCGGAGAGTGCTGCAAAAAAGTAAGTAGTTGTGCTGTGTTCCTATTCTTTTTGTTCTTATTACGTTCGTGCTGCTCCATATGCTTTTCTTAAGTGTTGTACAGTTTAAAATGGCAACTTTGATGTTCATGGGCCCATTATTCGTTCATATCAAACATTTTATTTTTCTTTCGGCCTCTAAAACACCATTGTTTAGGCCATATGCATTTTCCAACATTTTTTAGGGCCTACTTGTATGAAAAATATTTGGTTGTGTAGATGGGTTTGTTACTAGAATGACATGCAAACTAGATTCTGTGTAAGGAGAGGACACTCAGCAGCTGTTTTCACATCTGGACGCTGGAGCACTAGTGTGGGACACAAGAACACCCTTTTTATTAGGGGGCCCACACAGGTGCTCCAGTGTATACTATAGGGGGGTCTCCATCTGTGAAGCTTGTACAAGACAGGTGAAGTATTGAAGCTTGACAAAGGACAATAAAAATGCTACATCTTGGAACTCTGCCCAAATAGACAATTGTACCCCACTTCCAAGCAATGTTTCATCTTTAGATTTTGGCCATCAAATATCTGTGTGCTAATTATACCATTTTTGTTTTACATAGGGGAAAAAAGACTCGGAGGACACCCCTCATCCGAGGAGACCAGAGACCCCCCACCTCTGGAAGAAGGGGAAATACCCCCAACCCAAGCTGAGCAGGAGGAGGAAGAAGATGTGGTGGAAATTGACACCACAACAGGTGAGTGTCTGGGACCACAGACTCAGGTAAGAGATGGATGCCGGCAGATTTTTGATACCTGTTTTTGTTTAGTTTCTCTCTTTTTAGGTGATCGTGATGTTGTGGATCGAGATCCTTTCACATCAGAAAGTGCCCAGATCCTGATCGGGGAGATCATGGGGTGTAATTTAGAATTGGAAAACCTCAAGAAAAAAATCATTGATGTTATTCAAAAATATAATAACATCATTGATGTTTTGGGACGAATTTAAAACCCCACAAAATCACTTTGTTTTTTTGTGTGCTACAATCTTAAAAATTTTTTAGCGATGTTTCGAAAAGCTAAATTTGGATGCACACAGTGTGCCAACATGTGCTATCTACCATCACGGGAGATCAATGGATGCGTTTTGGGGTGCAATCCCTTCCTCAATAATAAAGTAGCTGTGAGGAAGGGGTTGCTCCCCCAAAACACGTCCCTTGATCCCCTGTGATGGCAGCTAGCACATGTTGACATTTGTAAATTGGTGTGCATCTTCCAAATTTGGCTTTTCAAGGTGTGACTTCACCCCATCTGAACGCAATATCAAACACAGTTCCTAAATACTCATGTCTGATATTGCCTTCAAGTTTTACCATATGTGAACTTTGTACGTTCAAGATTTTTGTCTTTCTTGTTTTCGTTTTACACAGGCCTGTTTTATCGTAAATGGACATTTCTATTTTTGATAATGCCACCCCAAAAATTGTTATACAACAAACATGTTGGTTTGTTTTAAAAACCTTTTCTAAATGCACATGTGATGTGCAGGTATTAAAAAGTTTGTTAATCAAGAATGTGTGGATTATTGTCTCAACGCTACAACACTTTTGTGGTGATGTAATTGCTGTTTTCTGTGAAAATGGGGGTTATTTCATAAGGGCAAATCCTCTTTGCACTACAAGTGCAGTTTCAGTGCAGTTTCAAGTGCACTTGTAGTGCAAAGTGTCTACGCCTTTAGTAAATAACACCCAACAGTGCTTTGTATAAAAGGTTACACAATCACGCCATTTTCAGGACTCCCCACATTGCTGTCAGGGTCAGCTAAAACAAACACAAGCAGTAAATGTCACCAAAGATTAGCTTTTTTTTTTATTTGATAAAGGCTTCACAAATTGTCTGGCATATTAATGGCCCCCCTAGCCATAAAGAACTCAAGGTATCCTAACCGGACATCATGGGCACTCAGGGAGGGCAAGCCAGGACGGCCACTTTCAAGCGCCGTCAGGGTTGTATCATGTAGAATTCTGGCCTCAGGCCCAACTGAGCCAGCATAGTTGGCAGAATGTTGGCATAAAAAGTTATGTAGAACACAGCACGCCAGGATTATATGATTAAGTTTATACTCCGCCATATGGATGGGTGTCAGAAATAGGCGGAACCGGCTGGCCATGATTCCAAATGTGTTCTCCACCACTCTTCTGGCTCTGGCCAGCCGGTAATTAAAAACCCTCTGTTCCGGGGTGAGGGTCCTCATCGGGAATGGCCGCATAAGATGATCCCCCAGTGCAAATGCTTCATCCGCAACGAAGACAAATGGGAGTCCTTCCACATTGTCCTCTGGAGGTGGCAAGTCCAAGCTGCCATTCTGGAGACGCTTGTAGAACTCCGTCTGGGCGATGACTCCACCATCGGACATCCGGCCATTCTTCCCCACGTCCACATACAAGAAGTCGTAATTAGCCGACACCACTGCCAACATCACAATACTATTGAACCCCTTATAGTTGAAATAGAATGACCCCGAGTTGGGTGGTGGGACGATGTGGACATGTTTCCCATCAATTGCCCCTCCGCAGTTAGGAAAGTCCCACCGCTGGGCAAAGTGGGAGGCCACAGTCTGCCATTCCTGTGGCGTGGAAGGATACTGTTGAGGAAAACAGAAAAAAATTAGTATTTTTGCACATAAACATGGCAAGCAGATTAGACACAAACATTCTTGGCCAACCTCCAGATAGCAATTATTAAGGGGAATTTAACAAACCAAAGTATAAGGTACACCTATCATATTCCCCCCCCCCTCTCATGGGCCATTTCTAACATTATAGGGAGGGGGGATCTTGGACAGGTAACCCTCTCCACTTTATTGAGAGATGAATACCTAAATACAGGGTATTACTTGGAACAGCCCCTCCTTAGTTACACTATTGGCAGCCCAATTTGGACATTTGGACATTCTGCTATTACCTGTCAAGATAATAATAGGATACAAACACTTGAAACAGTACCATTTGAAAGTATACAGGCAGGCCCTTGCACTACATGTAATTCATCCATAAATCTGACCACTAAAAAGATGGGTATAGTGTGTATGGGTTTGGCAAAGTCAGCAGATAGATGATTGAGGATAGATAGAGAATTGGGATCAGCTGACTTAGCAGTTGGGGGAGGGAGGGTTAATAAAAATAATTTGGGGACACCACAAAAAAAATGCCTCTGGCACTCTGCCTGAATTTAAAGCACAAATCACATTTAAAAACATTTTAGGGGGTGTTTGGGGTAAAGGACTACTATGGAGCTGATAAAATACATTGTTAAGTGACTACATGAGGTGAATATAGGGCTATGAGACCATGCTGGGGAGGTTATTGAAGGCAAATATGTATGAAGGACTCAAAAAATAATTACAGAAAAATCCAGCATGCATGAGAACAAAGGGGACATTCACAGCATATTACAATCATGGTAATTAGGGAATGAGGAAAGAAATACAATATATTATCAAACATTCAATACAATAAAATTTGATATTAAAGGATAAAAATCTTACCTTCATATACTCCTTCTGCAGGACCTGGATGATGGCAGAACAGGTCTCTGGGATAATGATACCCAGAGCCTGGGGGGAGATGCCTGTCGAGAACTTGAGGTCCTGCAGGCTTCTCCCTGTCACCAAGTACCGCAGGGTAGCAACGAGCCTCTGCTCCGGAGTGATGGCTTGCCTCATGCAGGTATCCTGCCTGCTGATATAGGGGTCAGCGAAGCCAACAAACAGTGAAATACGGGGTCCGTCATCCTGAGAAAGTTCCTGAAATCATCAGGATTATTCTCATGGATCTCACGGAGCAAAGGCATATGAGAGAACTGGTCACGCTGAAGCAACCAATTCTTGGTCCATGAACTCCTCCTCACCCTGTTCATGGACTGGACTTGTGTCAAGGTCAGGACCCCAACACCAAGCCCCCGCACAGCACGAACTCTACGAGGAGTACGTATACGCAACATGGCTAGAAAACGGTCGGCTGCTCAGAACGCAGTAACAGAACGCACTGAAGAACAGCAAGGCCTGTGAAGAGCGACCTGAAAAACAGTAACGAACGAATAAGAACACAATGACTATAAGTCACGCGGAACTTGCTTGCACGCACTGAAGAGCAGATACAAACCCACAAGCACAAACTGAACCGCAGAAAACGATCTGCCACGAGTCTGAAAAAACGTGAATCGTCTCTCACCAAACTTTTACTAACACGAGAAGGAGCCCAAAGGGTGCCGCGCTTGGTTCTGAACTGGCCTTTTCTAGTCTCGTCGTACGTGGTTGACGTCACTGCGTTATTGGCGATCGGAAATTCCGACAACTTTGTGCGACCATGTGTACGCAAAACAAGTTTGAGCCAACATCCGTCGGGAAAAATCCTAGGATTTTGTTGTCGGAATGTCCGAACAAAGTCCGACCGTGTGTACGGGGCATAACAGTATGACTTACCATAACCTGCAAATCAAATGCAATAAAGCATAGTAAAAATAAAACATTGCAATCTGTGCCTAAAAAATATATGCCAAAGCATGGGGGCAATCCGCCCCTAATGTTAGGAGCAAATCGCTCCTCCACCCCTGCTGCCCCCATGATTCGGCATATATGCTCTCTTTTTTTAACTGTGGTGGTGAAATCACCTCCGACAGTGTTGGACTCACGACTTTAAGTAGCGTGGGAGCAAACGCTGTTGCTGTCAACATAAACCCGTGCTGCAGCTGAATGGCGTACCTGCTAAGCAAATGATGGTTAACAATAAAACAAAGTAACATTACAGTATAACATACCATACCTGCAAAGCAAATACAATAAAACATAGTAAAAATAGAGAGAACAATAGATATAGAACAATAGTGAGTGAACAGAAGAGCGGACAGTAGAGAGTGAACATAAGAGAGAGAACAATAGAGAGAGAGGAGAAAAATACAACCACAACTATTTTTGGATTTTTATTTTATATTTTTTGTGTTTTTGTGTGGTTTTTTTCACTTTTTTCACTTTTATAAAAACTGTAAATTGAATGTTGCAGATTAGGGTCTCTCAAAATGTGATGGCCATCACATCTTTCGAGACCCCGAGACCCTGTGTTAGTGTGCCTAGGACTATGTGGTGCTGTACCCTACGCTAAAACTCCACTAGTGTGTGGTAGCATTTGAAGCATTCACTAATGCAAAGAGCAGGTTGGTCGGGACAGGAGGGACAATAAAAGCGGGTGTCACGCCTAAATCCGCGTTTTCTGCAGACACAACATCTTTTTTGGGGGTTTCTTTGGGTAGGGGTACCAGGGCATACAAAAGGAAAATACCTATAATGCAGCCGGCTCACTGCATTTGGATTGGGAAGTTGGGCAAGAGCACCGTCTGGAAACTGACGATCTCTTCCTGGAATTTAAGGAAGGATCCAGTCCATCCTGAAGCTCTGTATAGCACATGAGCGTTCAGCAATGCCAATTGAAATAAGTATACAGACACTTTTTTGTACCAGCATCTGGCCTTATGGGCAATTAGGTACGGCACCAACAACTGGTCATTGAAGTCCACCCCTCCCATGTTAAGGTAGTATTCATGGACACAGAGGGGTTTCTGTACAACACCAGTCGCCGTAGGAATTTGGTCTGCCATGTCTGCGTGAAGCGAGGACAGAACAAAAACATTCTGTGAATCCCTCCACTTCACTACTAACAAATTATTACACCTTAAGCAGGCTCTTTCCCCCCGTCTAAGTCGGGATTCTACAAGCCGTTGGGGGGAAGCCCTGGCGATTAGATCGCATGGTGCCACATGCGCCAATTCCATAATCAAAAAGCTGACTAAAAAGTGGCACGCTCGTGTAATAATTGTCCACATACAAGTGGTACCCCTTTCCGAATAAGGGTGACACCAAGTCCCACACTATCTTACCAGCGCTCCCTATGTAATCTGGGCAGTTGTCCGGCTCTACTTGACTATCTCTTCCCTTGTAAACCATAAAACTATATGTATAGCCTGTGGCCCTGTCACAGAGCTTATACATCTTGACCCTGTATCTGGCACACTTCCTGGGAAGATACTGTTTGATAGACAAGCGGCCAGAAAACTTAATCAGGGACTCATCAACGCAGACAACTTAATTGAGACTAAACAAGCCTGCAAAACATTGGTTGAAGTGGTTTAGGAGGAGCCGAATTTTGTAGAGCCGATCAAATCCAGGGTCACCCTGAGGACAACAGAGTTCATTGTCGCTGAAGTGCATGAACTGCAAGATCTGCTCGTATCGTGTCCTAGTCATGGAGGCAGAGAACACGGGCGTATGGTGAATTGGGTCAGTGGACCAATATGACCATAACTCACTCTTTTTGGTTATGTATATGAGGAGAGATAGGCCCAGAAAGGTCTTAAATTCGGAAACCGTAATTGGTCTCCAATCTCTGACAAGGGTCAGCTGGGGATTAGCGGCGATTAATTGACCAGCATACAAATTGCTTTGGTCCACAATAGATCTATAGAGAACTTTGGTGAAAAACAGCGACTAAAAATCAAGTGACGTAAAATCAAGTGAGAGGAAAGGGTGCTGCAGAAGTGGTGGGCTCCCAATTAGGATTGGCGAATGCAGCAGGAAGGGCACTATGGGCTCGACGGGCCTGTGTTTGTCTTCTTGGTGCCAGCGGGACACTACTCGTGCTTGCCACCTCGCCAGCTTAAACTGCACTTATGGGACTCGCCACTTCACCAAGTGTTACTGCAGTGCTGGATGTATGACCAGGATGTACTAGGCCGCTGGTGCTTGCCAGTTCACCAGAAGGAATAGCGGCACTTGTATTGGCTCTCTGCTCCATACGGGGGACCTGCGGCTCTTGCACCTCAACGACAGCAGAAGAAGATCAGGGTCTGATACGCCTGACCTTGGCAGGGACCACAACTCCGTCATCAGAGCTATCTGTCAGGGTGCCGCTGCTGTCTACATGTTCATATTCTGAGCCTGAATCTGACAGATGAGTGACTTCCTCTTCACTATCTGTCATGCTCAGAAACATGTAGGCCTCTTCACTAGTGTACCTTCGATTTGACATTTTGGTCTCTAAATTTACTGGTACACTAGTGAGACTCACAGGTAAAAAAGCTCCTGACTGTTAGCGACTGATTCAAACGCTACCAAAAAAACTGTTAGCGATCGCAGGGATCAGGCCTGACTCTGCGAACAGAAAGATGAGAAAAAATTCAGCGCTGACCCTCTATGGATACTACTGAAGTGGTTCTGAATGTTCCTTCTCAAGTTAACTATAATCAGGAACCACCATGGGTTAACCCTAGCCATTCTCAAGTGACATCTACCAGGAATAACACCCCAAAACCTAGAGGTCGGAGTGCCCCTAATCCGAGGGGACGTGGTAGAGGCAGAGGGAGTTATCATCCTAACCAGGCTCCCATGCAAGGTAATTATGGGCAATATCCGTCTAATCATGATGATTATTCATTGAAACCTGTACCCATTAGAGGGAGAGGCCAGCATAGAGGAAAGGGTTCTCAATCAGTGAGGATGGCCCAAGTCTCTACTCATAATAGTTATGCCCCCCTATAAGATTATAGGGATGAACAACAATATAATCAGGATAATTTTTTAGGACAGGAGAGGATCCCTTGGAGGGGACCTCCTCCGCACACTCCGTCCTGGGTGGGGGAAGAGAGAGACTATTGGGTCCCTCAAGGCCTAGCAAAAAATGTTCAGTCCAGCCTAAAAAGAAAAAGCAGAGAGGATGCAGGGGGGGGGGCGAGCCCAAAAGGCAAAGACCCCATTAGGAACTGGGATATTTAACTTGAGAGTTATTCAATCCAGTTGCGACTTAGGCCGGCTCACTGGACCAAAACATGAAGGCACTAGAACCTGACCGTCCTGGCTTGCCTCCCCAAAGCGCCCGCGAAGTACGGCAAAGCTATCTGGAGTACTTCGTGAGTAGGGGGACAATTGATAATGCCAGACACTGTTTAAAAGCTATGCCAGACACTGTTTAAAAGCTATGGAAAATACATTTGTTGTTAAAAACTGAACTCATGTTTCATTTGATTTACTGCTTGTGTTTCTTTTATCTGTCTCCTAGGTTCTCCAATGGCCTTTTCTGGGGGGCATTTTCTTCAATAATGCAAACGTAACTTATTTTATACATGAGGTGACAATCTTTTCTTCAGCTAACTATTATGTTGTGCTATGGGTCTGCTACACACACACACACAATGTTTTTGTTGTTAATGTATGTAATGCATTAATGATAAAAATAATCATCCTTTTCAACTCCATGAATTAATTGCTTGGAGTTCCTAAAATGGCGTGATTGGGGCAAATTTTAGAGCACTGTGGGGGTTATTTACTAAAGGCAAATGCACTTTGCACTACCGTGCACTGCAAGTGCATTTGAAAGTGCACTGAAACTGCACTGAAAGTGCACTTGTAGTGTAAAGTGGATTTGCCTTCAGTAAATAACCCCCATTGTCACTATAACTACACCAATTTACTTCAAAAAACTGGTATCGAACATTAAAAGAAGAAGCCACACATTGTTGAATATATTTTACTCTAAGCACATTCACATGTGCATTATAAAAGGGTTTTTTAACAAACCAACATTTTTGGTGTATAACATGTATGTGTAACAGTTTATCGCCTTTTTTGTGGCTAAACAGACAGGTTTAAAACCATAACATACACATCCACAACTCAGGAGCTTACAAAGTTCAACTTTGATAAAGTGAAGGCAATATGAGACATTATTATGTCAAAACTGTGTTAATTTTGCTTTAATCAGATGGGTGATGTCATCCCTGTAAAAGCCAAATTTTGAAGATGCACACAAATTGGGACTCAAAAATGGGGATTTTCATCATGATACCATGAATAAAATGTGTGTCTTTTCCCTACATCTATTTTTCTAAAGCCACAAAACACACAGTGTGTCAACATGTGCTAGATCCCATCATGGGGGATCAATGGACATGCAACCCTTTCCTCTCACTTACTTTAGTTGCGAGGAAGGGGTTGCACCCACAAAACACGTACATTGATGTCCCATAATGGCTGATAGCACATGTTGACACACTGTGTGCATCCTCAAAATTTGGCTTTCAAATTACTTTAAAATGTATATAAAAACATAAAAAATAACGACAACATTGAAATGTTTGTTTTTTTGTTAGATTTTGGCTAAAACATCAATGATGTTGGTGAGTCTTTTTTCGACATCATTGATGTTTTCCTTGACCTTCTCTAATTCACGATTGCACACTATTATTTTGCTGATCAAGATTTGTGAACTTGCACTGTTGAAGTGAGTTTCTTCTTCCACAACATCCACATCACCTAAAAAAAAATACACACCATGTATTATAAATATGCAGGCATTCTTCTATTACCTGAAGCTGTGGTCTCAGACACTGACCTGTTGTGGTCACCAGTTTGCCCACTTCCTGAACCTTGGAATCCACTTTTCATGGTGTGTGGGGAGTTCCCCTTCTTCAGGAGGTGTGGGGTTCCTGGTGTCCTCATATGTCCCAATTCTTTTCTCCCCTATGTGAATACAAAAAAGGTATACTTAGCACACAGATATTTGAGGCGAGAAATAGGAATATGAAACATTGCTTTGAAGTGTCGTCAAATTGTCTGTTTTGGCAAAGTTCCAAGCTGAAGACATGATTTTTTCCCTTTCAAAAGCTGGAATACTTACCTGTTTTTTTAAAGTTTCACACATGGAGAGACCCCTAGTATCCACTGGAGCACCTGCGTGGGAAACCATAAAAAGGTTGTTATGGTGTCCCACGCTAGTGCTCCTGCATCCAGATGTGTAAACAGCTGCTGAGTGTCCTCTCCTTACACTGAATCAAGTTTGCATTTCATTATAGTTACAAGCACATCTAGACAACAATGTACTAAACTTCTTTTCATACAAATAGGCTTGAACAAATGTAGTTAACCTGCATCTGCCAAAAACGTTGTATTAGTGGTCGAATGAACAATGTTTACTAGGAACGATTACTGTGCCCAAGAACCTCAAATTTACCGTTTTAAACTGTACAACAGTAAAGAAAAGCACATGGAGTAGCACTAAAGTAATAATAATAGGAACACACGACAAATACTTACTTTTTAGAAGCACTTTCTTGATCCTTCTATACCGATCGTGCTCCCTCAATTTCAGGTCTGACCAGCGTTTCCTCAACTGCTCCTTGGATCGTCATGCCCCAAAATTCCTGTGCAGACTTCTCACAACTTTAGTCATGATCTTGGCCTTTCTCACATTAGGGTTTGGGTAAGGTCCATACTTCCCATCATAGTCTGCCCTCTTCAAGATGTCCAACATCTCCACCATCTCCACCATCTCTACAAAGGACATATTTGAGGCCTTATATCTCCTCATGGATCGGGAACTGCCTTCATCCCGGCTTTCGTCATTGCTGCTCTCTGCACGCACCTGCTGTGTCTCTGCCATGTGCTCTCCCACTGCGCCGAAAGAGAAGGGGCGGGGAATCAGTGGTTAGTGGCCTATACTGCTTATAGATTGAGGCCTATATTGGGACAAGATTAGGAGAGTTTAGCCTGACATTAGGGTTTGTCTTGTGTTGTGTCTTGCAGAGAAAATGGATACATTTACAGACCCAGACTTCCTGCCAAACTTCATGGACAGGTACAGGGAGCTGCCATGTCTCTGGCAAGTCAAAAACAGGGACTACTCTAACAACCTAAAGAGGAAGGCAGCGCTGGAGCAACTGTTGGAATTGGTGAAGCCGGTGACTCCCGCGGCAGACATCACCTATTTGAAGGCCAAAATTAGTGACCTGAGGAGCACATATAATAAGGAGCACAAAAAGGTCCAGGATTCCATAAGATTAGGAGCAGCAGCAGATGACGTTTATGTCCCCAGGCTCTGGTACTATGACAGACTGTGTTTTTTGTCAGACCGAGTGAACCCAGGCCATCGCTCTCAACCCTTCCTTCCACACTTCCTTCCACACTTCCTTCAACATCAGATGAGGCTTCAGATGTCCAACCTGGGCCTTCCACCCAGGAAGATGTGGAGGAGCCCAGCTCGAGCCAGGTATAGCATCGTATAACATATTTTTAGACAAAAATTTAATGATGTTAATTAGATGCTATTATTGATCACTAATTTATGATTTAACAAAGTGGTTTACATATCAATAGACAATAGTAGTCAAAAATGATTGGGACAAGAATGAAAAATGCTGGGGTCAGAATAATAGTCTTTTCTATTTGTTAACCCTTGATGACCAAAAAACTAAAACTGTGTACCATTTTCACACAGGAAAGTCTTAGCCAGGAGGTGGCTGTGGAAAGCAGCCTGACTGAATCACAGGTTCATCCCCTCTGCCTTCCAACCATAAGGACCAGGAAGGCGAGGAACCTGGAGGAGTCAGCGACTGCTTTAATTTGCCAGGCTACTGCAGTACTAACAAGGACCCCTGGTGGCCCCGAGTCGTATGGCTGTCTGACAGCCAGTAAACTGGAAACTGAAGGAGGGCCAATGCCTCATCTGTGAGGAGATAATTCTTCAGGCCCTAAACAAGGGGATGAGGGGCCAACTCACAACTAGAAGCCACGTGTGTGAGTTGGACCATACTCCTTCACCACCTCCAGCAACACCACCACCACCTCCAGCAACACCACCACCACCACAGCCACCCAACCCACTACAGCAGCCTGGAAGGAAGAGTGGAAGAAAGTGTTGAGAGTGATGGCCTGGGTTTGGTGTCATCTGGCAAAAGATGCAGGCTGTTGTAAGACCGCAGCCTCGGGACATATATGTCATCTGCTGCTGCTCCCGATCTCTAGGAGTCCTGGATCGGATTATGCTCCCTATTAAATGGACTCCTCAGGTTACCAATTTTGCCTGTCAAATAATTGATGTATGCCTTGTGGTACAAAGGCTTCACCAATTCCAACTGTTTCTCCAGCATTGCCTTCCTCTTTATTTTGTTAAGACCCCTATTATTACATTTCTAATTTTTGTTTTGACAAATACTTGGCTATGTGTTTTACTTCAAAAAGGACAATTTGTGAGCAGACAGGTACATTTGAAAAATGCAATGTCAAATTAACAAGGGACACCAACAAAGTTGTATCTCTTTGAGGTTAAAAAATACAAGATAATAATGGTGTTGTAGTAACTTGACACACAAAGCCACAAAAGGTATTAGGGAGTAGGGATGAGCCGAACACCCCCCGGTTCGGTTCGCACCAGAACCCGCGAACGGACCGAAAGTTCGCACGAACGTTAGAACCCCATTGACGTCTATGGGACTCGAACGTTCGAAATCAAAAGTGCTCATTTTAAAGGCTAATTTGCATGGTATTGCCCTAAAAAGGGTTTGGGGACCCGGGTCCTACCCCAGGGGACATGTATCAATGCAAAAAAAACTTTTAAATACGGCCGTTTTTTCGGGAGCAGTGATTTTAATGATGCTTAAAGTAAAAAAAAAAAAAGTGAAATATTCCTTTAAATATCGTACCTGGGGGGTGTCTATAGTATGCCTGTAAAGTGACGCGTGTTTCCCATGTTTAGAACAGTCCCTGCACCAAATGTCATTTTTAAAGGAAAAAATCTCATTTAAAACTGCTTGCGGGTTTAATGTCATGTCGGGTCATGGCAATATGGATGAAAATCAGTGAGACAAACGGCATGGGTACCCCCCAGTCCATTACCAGGCCCTTTGGGTCTTGTATGGATATTAAGGGGAACCCCGCACCCAAATTAAAATAAGGAAAGGTGTGGGGCCACCAGGCCCTATATACTCTGAACAGCAGTATACAGGCGGTGCAAACAAGACAGGGACTGTAGGTTTGTTGTTAAGTAGAATCTGTTTGTAATTTTGAACATTTTTAACGTGTTTAGCTCCAGCCAAAAAATCTTTTCTAAGCTTTTTGGAAAACATAGGGAAGGGTTATCACCCCTGTGACATTTGTTTTGCTGTCTTTCCTCCTCTTCAGAAGATTTCACCTCACTTTTTTGTCCCAATGAAAAATGTTTTTTGAAAATTTGGGTTTTTTTGTGGAACAAGGATTGGAAAGCATCAGTGGAAAGGAGAAATTGTTTTCCCATATTAACTCTTACAGGAGAGAATTTCCCTTCCTAGGGGTAGATTTCATCTCACTTCCTGTTGTCTCCTTCCGTTTGCAAGTAGGAGTCGTTTGTAAGTTAGATGTTTGAAAGTAGGGTCCTGCCCTATATACTCAGCAGAAATTTGGGCCTTAGGTGTTGCTGTGGCCACAACACTGTAAGCCCTCACAGGGCCCTGCTGTGAAATATTAGATCAAGAATTGTAATTACATGCCCCTGTTGAACAGGAGCTGAAAAATTAGGCCTTAGGCACTGGTGCTGGTGCCACAACACTGCAACCCCTCACAGACACTCTAGTTGGAACGCAGGAACGAGCCCTGCTGCAAATTATTGCTTCAAAAATTGTAATTACACGCCCCTGTTAGACAGGGGCAGAAAAATTGGGCCTTAGGCACTGGTGCTGGTGCCACAACACTGCAACCCCTCACAGACACTCTAGTTGGAACGCAGGAACGAGCCCTGCTGCAAAGTATTGCATCAAAAATTGTAATTACACGCCCCTGTTAGACAGGGGCAGAAAAATTGGGCCCTAGGCACTGGTGCTGGTGCCACAACACTGCAACCCCTCACAGACACTCTAGTTGGAATGCAGGAACGAGCCCTGCTGCAAAGTATTACATCAAAAATTGTAATTACACGCCCCTGTTAAACAGGGGCTGAAAAATTGTGCCTTAGGCACTGGTGGTGGCGCCCAGAACCAAAAATGTTCTTACAAGCTATCAGCGTGATGATTGAGGAGGAAGAGGATAATTACTCAGGGATAGTCACTCAGCATCAGCATAGGCAGTCTTTGAAGGGATCTGAGATTTCAAAAAAAATTATTCGGTTACATCAGCATCAGGTGCTTGGTAGCTGGTGGTGATCCAAGACTCATTCATTTTTATGAAGGTCAGCCGATCGACCGAGTCGGTGGACAGACGCACCCTGTGATCGGTTACCACGCCTCCAGCAGCACTGAATGTGCGTTCCGAAAGAACGCTGGATGCAGGACAGGCCAGTAGCTCAATTGCATACTGTGCAAGCTCTGGCCAGTGATCCATCCTCAAGACCCAGTAACCCAGAGGATTTTCGGTGGGAAAGGTGTCCAAGTCTGATCTTGCCCCTAGGTATTCCTGCACCATGTAAAACAGACGCTGGCGATGATTGCTGGAACCGATCATACCTTGGGGCTGCGGACCAAAAAATTGTCTGAACGCATCGGTCAGACGGCCACCTTCTCCACCGCTCCTTCTTTGACTGACCGAAGCCTCAGCAACACGTTGTCCAGAAACAGGAGTTTGTAACCTCCCAGTCTCTGGGAACGCGTTGCACAGACCTTTCTGCAAGGCCTCCCGAAGATGTTTCATCCTCTGCTCCCTCTGCGATGGCAAGATAAGGTCCGCAACCTTACCCTTGTAACGTGGATCAAGGAGGGTTGCCAGCCAGTATTGGTCCTTCTCCTTGATACCACGAATACGAGGATCCTTACGCAGGCTTTGCAGGATCAGGGAGGCCATGCAGCGTAGGTTTGCTGAGGCATTCGGTCCGGAGTCCTCTGGGTCACTAAGAACGACATGGTCCGCAGCCACCTCCTCCCAGCCACGTACAAGTCCATGTGTTTCTTGGGACTGATCCCTTAAAGACTGCTGCTGATGCTGAGTGCCAGGCTCCACCTCCATACTGACACAATCTTCCTCCTCCTCCTCTTCCTCCTCGTCCTCTTCCTGTGTGATCGGCAGGCACGCAGGAACACTGTCTGGATAAAGGGGGCCTTGAGAGCTAAGGAAGTCCTCCTCTTCCTGCCTCTGTTCTGCCTCAAGTGCCCTGTCCATTATTCCACGCAGCGTGTGCTCCAACAGGTGGACAAGGGGGACAGTGTCACTGATGCATGCACTGTCACTGCTCACCATCCTCGTGGCCTCCTCGAATGGTGACAGGACAGTGCATGCATCCCTGATCATGGCCCACTGGCGTGGGGAAAAAAAACCAAGCTCCCCTGACCCTGTCCTGGTGCCATAGTCGCACAGGTACTCATTGATGGCCCTCTGCTGCGTGTGCAGCCGCTGCAGCATGGCCAACGTTGAGTTCCACCTGGTGGGCATGTCACAGATTAGGCGGTTCTTGGGCAGGTTAAACTCCTTTTGGAGGTCCGTCAGCCGAGCACTGGCATTATATGACCGGCGGAAATGCACACAGACTTTCCTGGCCTGCCTCAGGACATCCTGTAAGCCCGGGTACCTGCCCAAGAACCGCTGCACCACCAAGTTAAGGACGTGAGCCAAACAGGGCACATGGGTCATTTGTCCCTGTCGGAGGGCAGAGAGGAGGTTGGTGCCATTGTCGCAAACCACCATTCCTGCCTTAAGTTGGCGTGGCGTCAACCACCTCTGAACCTGCCCCTGCAGAGCTGACAGAACCTCTGCCCCAGTGTGGCTCCTGTCCCCCAAGCACACCAGCTCAAGCACCGCATGGCATCTTTTGGCCTGCGTACTTGCGTAGCCCCTTGAACGCCTACGGAGCACCGCTGGTTCCGAGGAAGAGGCCATGGAGGAAGAAGAAGAGGAGGGGGTGGAGGAGAGAGGTGTGTCACAATCAGCATTTTGGAGGCGTGGTGGCGGAACAACCTCCAACACTACTGCACCTTGTCCTGCATCCTTCCCAGCTGCCAGCAGAGTCACCCAATGCGCCGTGAAACTTAGGTAACGTCCCTGTCCATGCCTGCTGGACCATGAGTCAGCGGTAATATGCACCTTACCGCTGACCGCCCTGTCCAGCGAGGCATGGACATTGCCTTCCACATGCCGGTAGAGAGCCGGAATCGCCTTCCGTGAGAAAAAGTGGCGTTTGGGTACCTGCCACTGAGGAACCGCACATTCCACAAACTCACGGAAGGGGGCAGAGTCTACCAACTGAAAAGGCAGCAGTTGAAGTGCTAGCAATTTTGCCAAGCTAGCATTCAACCGCTGGGCATGTGGATGGCTGGGAGCAAACTTCTTTCGGCGGTGCAGCAGCTGGGGCAGGGAAATTTGCCTGGTACAATCTGACGTCGGTGTACCAAAAGCAGATTGCCCACAAGTACTTGGCTGTGACACACCTAATTCTACACCTTCATTCCTCTCACTGCAGGTCTCAGAGAGGACTGAAGGTCTAGTGGGGTTGGAAATCTCAGCTGATGAGGAGCAAGGAGAGATCCTCTTTGTTCTTTGGTGTGGGTCTTTTAGATACGCTTGCCAACGAACTGCATGGCAGGTCAACATATGTCTGGTCAAGCATGTGGTACCCAAGCGGGAGATATTTTGGCCACGCGAGATACGCTTGAGACATATGTTGCAAATAGCAGCGGTGCGATCTGATGCACTCGTCTCAAAAAAGGCCCACACCAAAGAACTTTTTGAATAACGCGCAGAGACTGCAGCGCCCTGCACATGTGGAGCTTTGGGGTGTGATGCAGTCAATGTGCTGCCCTTAGGCTGGCCCCTGGAGGGCATCCTGCCTCGTTGGTGATGTGCTGCCGCCTCCTCCTCCTCCTCCTCCTCCTCCTCCTCCTCCTCTCTCCTATCAGGCACCCACGTTGAGTCAGTGACCTCATCATCCCCTCCCTCCTCATCACTGGAGCAAACCTGGCAGTATGCTGCAGCAGGGGGAGCATGACTGCCAGATTGCTGTCCTTCTTGGGCACCCCCTCTGTCCGCGCTCATGTTACTGCCTTCATCGAGCTCAGTATCGTCATCAGAGCCTTCCAAACGCTGGGCATCCTCCTGGAGCATGTACCCAACACTGTGGTCAAACAGTTCGAGGGAATCCTCATGAGGACATGGTGGAGCTAGGGAAGGAGTCACTGATGACATTGAGCTGAGGGAAGAGGCCGCTGCTTTGCCAGACAAAGCACCCTGGGCATGGGTGAGAGAGGATGAGGAGGATGAGGACGGCTTGGTCATCCACTCGACCAAGTCTTCCGCATGTTGCGGCTCAACATGGCCAGCTGCCGAAAAAAAGGCCAAGCGTGTCCCATGGCCACGTGCTGATGAGGATGCACCGTCTCCACGACCAGCACTAGACACAGAGCCTGCTTGCCCTCTCTTATTGGCTTGTGACTGTCTGCCTCTCCTTCTTGGCCTTCCAGACATACTAATGGCCTGTAGCTGCACTAAGCTGGGATAGAACACCTGTAATTTTCTTCAAGTAGCTTTATATACTGTAACCAGACAAGCCTGCCTGTCAGTAGGAAGATAACAGGAACGGATCTAGCTGAACACTGTGAGCAGGACGCACTGTACTAAATGTAAATAGTCTAGCTGCCTGACCGTGGTACTAATAGGATCAAATAGAACACCTGTAATTTTCTTCAGGTAGCTTTATATACTGTAACCAGACAAGCCTGCCTGTCAGTAGGAAGATAACAGGAACGGATCTAGCTGTACACTGTGAGCAGGATGCACTGTACTAAATGTAAATAGTCTAGCTGCCTGACCGTGGTACTAATAGGATCAAATAGAACACCTGTAATTTTCTTCAGGTAGCTTTATATACTGTAACCAGACAAGCCTGCCTGTCAGTAGGAAGATAACAGGAACGGATCTAGCTGAACACTGTGAGCAGGACGCACTGTACTAAATGTAAATAGTCTAGCTGCCTGACCGTGGTACTAATAGGATCAAATAGAACACCTGTAATTTTCTTCAGGTAGCTTTATATACTGTAACCAGACAAGCCTGCCGGTCAGTAGGAATTTAACAGGAACGGATCTAGCTGAACACTGTGAGCAGGACGCACTGCACTAAATGTAAATAGCAGGAACGGATCTAGCTGAACACTGTGAGCAGGACGCACTGCACTAAATGTAAATAGCAGGAACGGATCTAGCTGAACACTGTGAGCAGGACGCACTGCACTAAATGTAAATAGCAGGAACGGATCTAGCTGAACACTGTGAGCAGGACGCACTGCACTAAATGTAAATAGCAGGAACGGATCTAGCTGAACACTGTGAGCAGGACGCACTGCACTAAATGTAAATAGCAGGAACGGATCTAGCTGAACACTGTGAGCAGGACGCACTGCATTAAATGTAAATAGTCTAGATAGAAGATAACAGGAACGGATCTAGCTAAACTGAATACAGTGTATATATATATATGCAACACCTGGGATGCATATATATACACAATACACTGTAAGTGCAGCTAACTGACTGACTGTTCTGCCTAATCTATCTAACTCAAATCAAATGACACTGTCTCTCTCTCTCTCTATCTCTCAGCACACCGGAACACACACTACACAGGGCCGCCGTGCAGGCGGCCTTATATAGTGTGGGGTGTGTACTAAATCCCCTGAGCCATAATTGGCCAAAGCCACCCTGGCTTTGGCCAATTACAGCTCTCTCTACTGACGGCGCTGTGATTGGCCAAGCATGCGGGTCATAGTGCATGCTTGGCCAATCATCAGCCAGCAATGCACTGCGATGCCGCAGTGAATTATGGGCCGTGACGCGCCACACGAATTTAGCGCGAACGGCCCATAACGTTCGCAATTCGGCGAACGATCGAACAGCCGATGTTCGAGTCGAACATGGGTTCGACTCGAACACGAAGCTCATCCCTATTAGGGAGATCACTATACAAAAAAAAAAAAAGATTTTTCGGGAGATCTAGAGAGAAAAAAAAATTATATTCTGGAGATCTTGAGAAAAAAATCCAACAAAAACAAAGATTATTCAGGAGATCATGAGAAATAATAAAAAATCAGTTTGTCAGAACTCTGTGTGAATATCAAAGCAACTTCATTATTCTAGCATTCTAAAAAAAGAAGAGAATGCGCTGCATTGAAAGATTAAAAAATTTGCAGTGTGACAAATGTGCTATCTCTATTACAAACGCTAGCTTTACAAGACCGAGCCCTTCCGTCTCGTACTTGATTCCGAGCATGCGTGAACTTTGGTGTGAGGACTTGTGTACACACGATCGGAATTTCCGACAACAAAGTGAAGTTGGCTGAAAATTTGACAACCTTCTCTCAAATATTTGTGGGCGGAAATTCCGACAGCAAATGTTCGATGGAGCATACACACGGTCAGACTTTCCGACAACTTTCCGACAACTTTCCGACAACAAGCTCACATCGAACATTTCCCATCCGAAAGTCCAACCGTGTGTACGCGGCATAAGTCCACAGAATTTTGAATGATTCAATCTGACAATATCAACACTAACTATTGAAAATTTTTGTGGACATAACTGTATGGCAATTAAATGGAAGGCATTCTTTTAATAGTGCCATCTTGTGGGCAAAAACATAATTGCCATAGTTTGTGACAAATACAGCACAATAAGTTAAATATACTGGACATGTATTGGAACTTAAGATACAAAAAAATGAATTAGATAATGAAGATAAATTAGCATTACTTTAAAATGAAAGGAATAATGGTATATTAAATATAACTAAACTCAAAAAAATTGTTTTTAATTTACACATTGGCCATGATAACAGTACCAATGATGACCATATAAGAGATTCCAGCACTTAATCTGTGTAAATTGCCAGTGCTTTATAAGTTCCTTAAAATAAATAAATAAATATTATATAAAAATCTACAACAGTTTATTCCCAAACAGTCCAAACCCCTTTTCAACCTGCTAAATTTAACTACTTGCCACCCACCCTATTACAAATTATGACGTCCACCAGGATGTGCCGCGATCGCACGCCCCCAGGGGAACGCACCACAGCGATCGGGGATGACGCTTGTCCCTCAGACATAGCACATCCCCAATCAGGATAAACAGCCAATGAAATTGGCTGTTTACCATGTGATCGGCTGTCTCCAATAACAGCCGGTCACATTTCAAAACAAATCGCGTTCGCGCCTAATGCGTGCCGCTGGGAGCACGCAGCTCGCCAATCGGAGATGGCATGTATCCTTTGGACATAGCCCCATCCTGATCAGGGTAAACAACCAATGAAATGGCTGTTTACCCACGTGATCGGCTGTGTCCAATCACAGTCGGTCACAAGTATAAACATTGTGGCAGTTTCCAGGGATCTCTCCTTCTCTCTCCTCACACCAATCATGTGAGGAGAGAGGAGGAGAGATCTGATATCAGTGAGTGAAACATTCTATTACATTTATTGTCTGCACAACACACAACCCCCACCAATAAAGAGAACCTGTCACAGCCCATCAGAACCTGTCACAGCCCCTCTGGATCTGTCACAGCCCATCAAAACCTGTCACAGCCCATCAGAACCTGTCACAGCCCCTCTGGATCTGTTACAGCCCGCCATCAGCACCGCCATCTGTACCGCCATCAGCACCGCCATCAGTACTGCCATCAGCACAGCCACCACCATCAGCATCGCCATCAGTACCATCTGGATCTGACAGCCAATCTGTCACACAGGCCGCCATCAGTACCACTAACGGCACCACTATCAGTACCACCATCAGTACCGCCATTGGTACTATCTGCATCTGACAGCCCATCTGTCATAGCCCATCTGTCACACAGGCCCGCCATCACTACCGCTGCACAGTCCTGCCATAAGTACCGTCAGGCCATCAGTAACCTGTCAGTACCATCACACAGGCCCGCCATCAGTGAGCTATCAGTAGCACCACCAGTTCCGTCACACAGGCCTGCCAAAAGTACCACCATCATGTCTAGAAGAGTTTATACAGCTGAGGAGGCATAAAACATCCTTACCATGTTGGATGATGAGAGCAGCGGGGAGCTCTCATTATCCGATTCTGGTTCGGAATAGGAGCCAGTGGAGGGTAGTAGATTGGAGTCCGAGTCAGCGGAGGAAACCGCCCCTCCTAAAAGTGTAAGGAGATCAGGACCTAGATCAGGACCAAGATCAGAACACCTGCCTACCACCAGCAGCGCCAGACCCCAGGAAGAGGAGCCCAGTACATGTACTGGAATTGCACATCCAGCCCAAAGAATCTGGGCCCAGTCCTACCTTCCCGATGCCCTGGCAAACCCCTTATGTTTGCCTGCCAACTCAGGATCCGCTACAATCACCCCTTTCACTGCACAGCCAGGTGTGCAGCCCAACATTTCAAATTTTTCACAATTGGACTATTTTTATTTGTTTTTCCCCGAAGATTTGTTGCAGTACATGGTGGACCAAACAAATCTCTATGCAGAGCAATTTTTTTGCTGTCAACCCCAATTCATCCTACGCCCGTATGTTCCATTGGCGACTGCTCACACTAGACAGATTCAAATTGTTTTTGGGCCTTACTTTTAATATGGGGCTTGCAAAAAAAAAAAAACTGCATGCCTACTGGTCCACCCACCCCATCCACCACATGCCCATATATTCTTCTGTCATGTCCAGGACACGGTACGATATGATTATGCGTTTCCTACATTTCAATAACAATTTCCAGTGCCCTCCCCAAGATCTCCCCAACCACGACAAATTAATTATGCTTTGCCCCCTACAAAATTCTTTTACCAAACGATTTATTGAAGTGTTTATTCTCCACCAAAATATTTGTGTAGACGAATCCCTTATTCACTTTACTGGCCAGCTGCAGTTCAAGCAGTATATCCCAAGTATGAGAGCCAAGTACGGGTTGAAATTGAATAAATTATGTGATCGAGCCACTAGATACGTGTACGCATTTTGTATTTATGAGGGCAAAGACTCCCAGCTCCATCCCTGTGCCCCATATATAGGAACCAGTGGTAAAATTGTGTGGGACCTTGCATACCCCCTGTTCAAAAAAAGGTTACCACTTATATGTAGATAATTACTACATCAGCTTGCCCCTTTTCTGTCACCTGTATCGTGAAAAAACCCTGGCCTGCGGTACCTTCTGAACAAATAGGAAAAGCTTCCCGCAGAATTTACTATACAAACGGCTACAAAAGGGGGAAACCACATTCACTCACAGCTCCATTCCCGTGAGTGCCCCACATATATAGGAACCAGTGGTAAAATTGTGTGGGACCTTGCATACCCCCTGTTCAAAAAAAGGTTACCACTTATATGTAGATAATTACTACATCAGCTTGCCCCTTTTCTGTCACCTGTATCGTGAAAAAACCCTGGCCTTCGGTACCTTCTGAACAAATAGGAAAAGCTTCCCACAGAATTTACTATACAAACGGCTACAAAAGGGGGAAACCACATTCACTCACAGCTCCATTCCCGTGAGTGCCCCACATATATAGGAACCAGTGGTAAAATTGTGTGGGACCTTGCATACCCCCTGTTCAAAAAAAGGTTACCACTTATATGTAGATAATTACTACATCAGCTTGCCCCTTTTCTGTCACCTGTATCGTGAAAAAACCCTGGCCTGCGGTACCTTCTGAACAAATAGGAAAAGCTTCCCGCAGAATTTACTATACAAACGGCTACAAAAGGGGGAAACCACATTCACTCACAGCTCCATTCCCGTGAGTGCCCCACATATATAGGAACCAGTGGGAAAATTGTGTGGGACCTTGCATACCCCCCTGTTCAAAAAAGGTTACCACTTATATGTAGATAATTACAGCAGCAGCTTGCCCTTTTTCTGTCACCTGTATCGTGAAAAAACCCTGGCCTGCGGTACCTTCCGAAAAAATAGGAAGGGCTTCCCACAGAATTTACTATACAAATGGCTACAAAAGTGGGAAACCGCATTCATGAGGAATGAGGAGGTGTTGGCCATGAAGTGGTGGGACAAGAAGGATGTTCACATGATGACTCCCATTCACAACAACACCTTGGTGGAGGTTCAGAGAAGACGTGGCCCCATAGTAAAGCCTGAATGTGTCCATGACTACAATCTGTATATGGGGGGGGGTGGATTTAAATGATCAGATGCTACAACCATATTTGTCAACCACAAGTCCAATTATTGATACAAAAAAGTTGCATTTCATCTGTTTCATATGGCCATGTTCAATTCATTTGTCTGCTATCAAAAATCACCCGAAAACCAACCCATCACCTACATCAAATATATTGAAAACATTGTCACTGCCCTTATTTACCAGCAAGGACACGCCTCAGGAAGCATTCGCTCTGATAGTGTGAGTCGACTTCATGAGTAACATTTTCCCTATAACATTCCCCCCCCGCAAAATCCGGAAGAAGACGCCAAAAGAAATGTTGTGTATGCACAAGTGGAGGAGCTAGATGAGATACAAGTTATTATTGTCCCCAATGTCCCTCCCAACCTGGCCTGTGTATCGGTGATTGCTTAAAAAATTATCACACATCCATCAGAAATGAGTTTCCCTTATTAGTAACAGACTGCCATTTCCCCATTTCAATTACCTGTGTGGATCATTTGCCTGCCACCATGTTTCTACCTTCCATGTTAACTGACCCTGCCCTGTTTACTGACAATGTCTTTGCCTGCCGTTTTAACCACGTTTCTGACTTTCACGTGCACTGACCTCAGCCTGTTTACCGAGGATGCCTTTGCCTGCCGTTTTAACCACGTTTCTGACTTCCATGCGCACCAACCCCAGCCTGTTTACCGATGATGCCTTTGCCTGCCATTTTAACCATGTTTCTGACTTCCATGTGCACCGACCCCAGCCTGTTAAATCGACCATGTTTTTGCCTGCCACTTGGACTGACATTTTGCCCTTCTACTTCAGTACACAGGGGTCTCACATATGTTAGGGGCTTCAGAATAGCGTTCTGAGTAGAGAAAATCAGTTTTTGTTTTTCTGTGTTCCCAGAACAGGGTCTGATTGCCCGGAGGCTTCAAAGAGATTTGGGTGGGAGAAGCCTCTACCCCTGTCCCCCTGGCCCTAAGCTTGATGGTCCTTCCTGCTGCCTGGACCAATACTTTGGCTGTACTGACCATATCGCTGCCTGTAATGACCCAGGACTTTATGGACTGTGTTTCTTTCTGCTGCCTGGACTCATACTTTGGCTGTGTTGACCATATCTCGGCCTGCTGCCTCTACTGACTATGGACAGTATTTCTGCCTGGACATCTCTGCCTGCTACCTGGACCAATGCTTTGGCTGTGCTGAAAGTATCTCTACCTGTACAAACTATGGACAGTATTCCTGCCCTGCTGGAACTATGGACACATCCCTGCCTGCTTCCTGGACCGATGCTCTCCTGTGTGGTAAACTGCACTACTAAAACCACAGGTAATCTTTTGTTATTTGGTATGTACATGTTACGTGTTAGAAATATGAAGGGCTTTCAAAAATGTGATCGGTAGTCAGGAAATTATATGTGTAATTTATGCTCCTAGAACGACTGATGGTGCTATTTGGATGTTGGGCCTCTGTATATGGCCAGGCTGTGTAAAAGTGTCACAAATATGGTATCGTTAAACTCAGGAGGAGTAGCAAAATGTATTTAGGGGTGTAATTTTTGCTATGTACATGCTATGTGCTGAAAACATCTTATAAAGAGACAACTTCGTGTAAAAAAAAATGCGTTTTTATTTTTTTCCCACGTTTTCCGAAAACTTCTGGAAAAAAATAAACCGTTCAAAAGACTCATTATGCCTCATAGATTATACGTTGGGGTGTTTTCTTTCCAAAATGGGGTCATTTTGTGGGCGTTTCCATTGTCCTGGTGCTCCAGGGCCTTCAAAAGTGAGATAGGTCGTCACAAAATTATATGTGTAATTTTGCTCCTAGAATGCCTGGAGATGCTACTTGGATGTTAGGCCTCTGTATGTGGCCAGGCTGTGTAAAAGTCTCACGCATGTGGTATCGCCATACTCAGGAGGAGTAGCAGAATGTATTTTGTGGTGTCATTTTTGCTATGTACATGCTATATGTTGGAAATGTCTTATAAATGGACAACTTTGTGTAAAAAAAAGCGTTTTCATTTTTTCCCCACGTATTCCGAAAACTTCTGGAAAAAAATGAACCGTTCAAAAGACTCATCATTCCTCACAGATTATATGTTGGGGTGTTTGTTTTCCAAAATGGGGTCATTTTGTGGGTGTTTCCATTGTCCTGGTGCTCCAGGGCCTTCAAAATTGAGATAGGTCGTCATGAAATTATATGTGTAATTTTGCTCCTAGAATGCCTGGAGGTGCTACTTGGATGTTAGGCCTCTGTATGTGGCCAGGCTGTGTAAAAGTCTCACACATGTGGTGTCCCCATACTCAGGAGGAGTAGCAGAATGTATTTTTGGGTGTAGTTGCAAGTATGAGTATGCTGTGTTCAAGAAATAACCTGTCAATACGATAAGTTTGTGTAAAAAAAAAAAAAAATCTTCATTTTCCCAAGAATTGTGGGAAAAAATTACAACTTCAAAAAACTCACCATGCCTCTTACTAAATTGTTAGTGTCTCAAGAAATGTGTAAATCAGTACATCAGGTGTGATCAGATGATCAATTTTCAGTGATTTGCACCCTAACTTGTAGACTCTATAACTTTCACACAGACTAAATAATATCCACTAATTTGGGTTATTTTCACCAAAGATATGTAGCAGTATAAATTTTGTCCAAAATGTATCAAGAAAAATTACTTATTTGCAAAACTGTGCAATAGAGACTAAAAAAATGTGTTTTTTTTTCAAAATTTTCGCTCTTTTTTCACTTATATCGCAAAAAATAATTAAATACCACCAAAAGAAAGCTCTAATTGTGACAAAAAAATGATAAAAATTTTGTTTGGATACAGTGTGAGACACTGAAAAATTAAAATTGGTCTGGGTGGGAAGGTGTTTAAGTGCCCTGTATTGACGTGGTTAAAGGCTTTATGAATTCTTTTAAATTGCTCTAATTGACTTCCACTGTCTTAAAGTGGAGTTCCGCCTGAAAAAAAAAATTAAAAGTCAGCAGCTACAAATACTTCAGCTGCTGACTTTTTAGACATGTGCAGGATGAAAAAATTTGTTTAGTTTAGTTTCGTTTCGATTCGTTATTTAACTAAATTCGTTTAGTTACATTCGTTGCATTCATTACATTCGTTTTCGGAATTCGTTTCGTATTTGAATTCGAAAAAATTCGACCGCATTCGAAAAAATTCGACCACATTCGAAAAAATTCGACCGTATTCGAAAAAAAACTATCAAATTCGAAAAAATTCTAACACATTCGAAAAAAACTGTCAAATTCGAAAAAATTCTACCACATTCGAAAAAAAAACTATCAAATTTGAAAAAATTCTAGCACATTCGAAAAAAACTGTCAAATTTGAAAAATTTCTACCGCATTCGAAAAAAACAATAACTGAATTTGAAAAAGTAAACTATATATAACCATTTTGCGAAATTTGAAATTCGTATAGAATAAAATCGAATTCCAATAGAAAAGATTAGGATAGAATAGAAAGTATAAAAGAATAGCATAGAAAAACAATAGAACAGAATAGAAAAAAATATAATATATTGTATTCTAATCTTTTCTATTTGAATTTGAATTCATTCTGTACCAAATTCCAATTTTGGAAGATGGTTAAATATATATATTATATTTTTTTTCTATTCCGTTCCATTGTTTTTCTATGCTATTCTTTTCTATTCTATTCTAAACTTTTCTATTCGAATTTGAATTAATTCTATGCGAAATTCGAATTTTGGAAGATGGCTTCTAAAATTAGAATTTCATATAGAATGAATTCGAATTTGAATAGAAAAGATTAGAATAGAAAATAATAGAAATAGAATAGACTAGAAAAACAATAGAACAGAAGAGAATAAAATATAATATATATATTTTTTTTCTATTCTGTTTCATTGTTTTTCTATGCTATTCTTTTTTATTCTATTCTAAACTTTTCTATTCGAATTTTAATTCATTCTATATGAAATTCGAATTTCGGAAGATGGCTTCTGAAATTCGAATTTCGTATAGAATGAATTTGAATTTGAATAGAAAAGAATAGGCTAGAAAAACAATAGAACAGAAGAGAATAAAATATAATATATATATTATATCTTATTCTCTTCTGTTCTATTGTTTTTCTAGTCTATTCTTTCTACTCTATTTTAATCTTTTCTATTCAAATTCATTTTATACGAAATTCGAATTTTGAAAGATGGTTTTATATATATATATATATATATATATATATATATATATATATATATATATATATATATATATATATATATATACTATTTTTTCTATTCTGTTCTATTGTTTTGCTATTATTTACTATTATATTCTGATCTTTTCTATTTGAATTCAAATTCATTCTATACAAAATTCGAATTTCGGAAAATAGTTATATAGAAATAGAATGAAATCAAATTCTAATAGAAAAGAATAGAATAGAAAAACAATAGAACAGTAGAACAGAATAGAAAGAAATATTATATATATATATATATATATATATATATATGTGTATATATATATATATATATATATATATATATATATATAAAACCATCTTCCGAAATTGGAATTTGGTACAGAATGAATTTGAATAGAAAAGATTAGAATAGAATATTTTATATTTTTTTCTATTCTGTTCTGTTGTTTTTCTATGCTATTCTTTTATATTATTCAAATTTCGTATAGAATGATTTCGCATTCAAATAGAAAAGATTAGAATAAAATAGAAAAGAATAGAAAAACAATAGACCAGCATAGAAAAAAATAAAATTAATATATATATATATATATATATATATATATATATATATATATATATATATATATATATATATATACCGTATTTATCAGCATATAACACGCACTTTTTTCCCCTTAAAATCAGGGGAAAATCACGGGTGCGTGTTATTGCGATCCTGAGCTTGGCTCTTCTCGGCCACTTTCGGCTTCACTCGAGCGCCGCCCGAACCTAGCCGAGTGTACTCGGCTAGGTTCGGATAGCTCCGCTCACAGTCACGCCCATCCCGGACGGTACTACGAGTGGAGCCGAAAGTGAACGAGAGCCACCGAGGAGAGCCGAGGACCGGCTCTGAGTATTTTGGCTCCGGCGGCACCATTTTCAAATCGCGGTCGGCGATTTTGAAGCTCAGATCGCAGGGGATCACAGGATTTTGCGAGCTGCAAGGCTGCACTGGGGCAAGGCTGCACTGGGGCAAGGCTGCACTGGGATAAGGCTGCAATGGACACTGGGGAAGGCTGCACTGACAAGGCTGCACTGGGGCAAGGCTGCACTGAGAAGGCTGCAATGATGGGCATTTAAATGTAAGTTTTTTTCCCTTAAACTTCCCTCCTAAAAGTTTTTTTTTCTTTAAAATTCCCTCCTAACCTTGGGGTGCGTGTTATACGCCGGTGCGTGTTATACGCCGATAAATACGGTAGTTTTTTTTGTTTTATTCTCTTCTATTGTTTTTTTATGCTTTTCTTTTCTATTATTTTATATTCTATAATAGTCTTTTCAATTCAAATTCATTCTATACGAAATTCGAATTTCGGAACATGGCTTCTGAAGTTTGAATTTCGTATAGAATGAATTCGAATTTGAATAGAAAAGATTAGAACAGAAAATAATAGAAAAGAATAGACTACAAAAACAATAGAACAAAATAGAAGAAAATATAATATATGTATTATATTTTCTTCTATTCTGTTCTATTGTTTTTCTAGTCTATTCTTTTCTATTATTTTCTATTCTATTCTAATCTTATATATATATATATATATATATATATATATATAACCATCTTCCGAAATTTGAATTTCTTATAAAATGAATTCGAATTTGAATAGAAAAGATTAGAATAGAGTAGAAGAGAAAAGACTAGAAAAACAATAGAACAGAATAGAATAAATTATATATATTATATTTTATTCTGTTCTGTTCTATTGTTTGTCTAGTCTATTATTTTCTATTCTAATCTTTTCTATTCAAATTCGAATTCATTCTATACGAAATTCCACTTTCAGAAGCCATCTTCCGAAATTCGAATTTCATATAGAATGAATTTAAATTCGAATAGAAAAGTTTAGAATAGAATAGAAAAGAATAGCATAGAAAATCAATGAAACAGAATTGAAAATTATATATATATATATATATATATATATATATATATATAAAACATCTTCCAAAATTCGAATTTGATATAGACCGATATTATATATTATATTCTATTGCTTTATTATTTTATATTCTATCTTATTGTTTTTTTTTAGAAAAACCTTTTCTATTTTTATTCGAATTCGATTATGTTTTCGAATTCGATTCGAATATGTTTTCGAATATGTTTTCGAATTCGATTCGAATATGTTTTCGAATTCGTTCATTTTTTTTCGGATTCGTTTAAATTCTTTACTTTTGTAATTTGGAAATTCGGATGCATCCGAATTTCCGAATAATGAAAAATTTGTCCGAATTTCGATTCGGAACGAAACGAAATGCACATGCCTATTTAAAATATGGACACTTACCTGTCCAGGGTGCCCACGATGTCCTCACCCGAAGCCGACCTGTCCCTCGGCTCCGGGTGGAGGCACCAGCATTGCTAATAAGGGAATCAGGAAGTGAAGCCTTGGGGCTTCACAGCCTGTTCCCTACTGCGCATGCGCGAGTCGCAATGCATGTTCTGAGTGGTCCCTGCTGTCTTCTGGGCTCTGTGTGTCACCCAGAAGACAGGGATGGAGGAGGAGCCAGACATGGCGTAGATCTGCTCCCTTCTCTCCCCTGAAATGTGCCAAATGTGACTACGGAGGGGGGGAGGAATCCGGACAGCGGAAGTTCCATTTTTGGGTGGAACTCCGCTTTAAAGACCCTTAATGCAGATATTTCTATGGAGGAACGTGCTGCTGTGGTAAAAGATCTACCCTGTCATAAATCACCTGAGCCTGATGATCTTTCTTATTATTATTGCAAACATTTTCTCCCGATTATAGCTCTCTACTTGCTTGATCCTTATAGCTCATTACTTAAAGGGGAAATGCCTCATCCCCATTCTATGTACTCCTTTATTATACTTACACTGGGGAAAGACACTTCCTCTCCTGCTAACTATAGTCCCATAGCATTACTCATTTCTGATTATAGTTTTTTTATGAAAATTCTGTCCAATAGACTTTCTCAGATACTGCCCAGATTAATTGACAGGGACAAAGTTGGATTTGTACTGGCTAGACAAGCATGGTGATAACACTCACCAGACCATTGATTTAATATACCTGGTAAATAAATGCAATATCCCAGTGCTGATACTAAGCTTAGATGCTCAGAAAACTGTTGATAGGCTTGGATGGCCTTTTATGTGTGATACCTTATTACATTTCTACCTTAAAGAACCTACATCCCAGGTTAAACTTACAAACACTGTCTTCTCCACCTTCTCAATGAATAATGGCACCAGGCAGGGCTGTTCCTTATCCCTATTATTGTTATTGCTTTGTTCAGAGCCTTTAGCGGCAGTCATACGAGCTAATGAAAACATCAAAGGCATCCCCTTTAGACATAAGGGATATAAACTTTCTTTTTTGGCAGATGACATTCAACTTACTCTAACTAGTCCATATACCACTCTTTTGACTCTTTATCTCTCTCTTGTATCTCCATTCTCAGATCTAACTAATGTTTTGTACAACCCCAAAATTGTGGATAGCCTTCCTACTATGCAAATGCTGCCTTGGGTACAAGTTTATCTTTTTCAAATACAACATTTCTTCCATCTCACTACAAATGATGTCCCTTTAGTGATCTCTGCTTTAGAAAGAAACAGCCACTCCTATCTACAATTTAAACTTTACCTTTTCACTAAACATCCCTCTTTAACCTTGGATCATCCCAATATTTTCAAACATTAATGTGTACTAGGTTCTTTTAAAACCCACCTGATCTCTATCTATAAAGTACTGCATGAATCCCCGCTTACACCTCATCTTTAGATGTCCAAGTGAGAAAAGGCCCTTCAATCTCCTATACCACCTCTGATATGGGATAAAATATGGCCAGCAAATATTTATAAAATTCTGATTTTCTGGTACAAGACCCCTGCAGTGTTACATGCTTACAACCCACAGGTGCTTAAAATTTGTGATAGGAGACATTATAATGTTTATTGATCCAATGGTTACAAAATTCTTACGCGGCAAGCCAAGAGTGAAGACCCTAGCATAAAGCACTATCTCCCAAAAACTTAGACCATGTACAGTATATCCCACTACAACCTATCAAAGCCTTAACTAAATTTTAACCAAAGCTATATAAGAAAAAACTCCATGAAATCTGTGCTGTCTAAATTCGACAACGTTATGATGCAAACAACCATCAGCAACCATAGAATTCAACTCCTTAATTTTACTAAAAGGGGATGCAATTACAAATAAAAAAAGAGAAGAAATTTGCTGTCAGAAGAATAAAAGCACAAGAGCTTATACTAATTAACACACCTCAGCAGTTACCAGTTCTGCTGCTGCGTACTGAAGAATGATAGTGCCTGCTGAAGTGACAGCTCTTTTAAAATAGACATGAAAACAGGCCATTCCTGTAACATTCTCTAACAATTGTTTATCACAGTCACCTGTGCTCTTCTTCTAGTACGGAATCCATGGGGAATTATAATCTGTGTCTCACTTGCAGCCTGACCCTTTCACTGCACCCGTCACAGTTCTTGTTCTAGCCAGTGTTTTACATACAGGAAGCACTTAAAATAACACAGATCAAGATTGGTTGTATGCAGTGCAAAACATAACATACCTTAGGATTCTTTGTTACAGATATGGAACCTACAGCAGTAGGAAAATGTAAATGATAGCTGACTAAATAGGGTTTATTTACTAAAGGGTATGCACTGTGCACTTAACAAAATTAATGTGCATTTAACTTAAACATGGTGACGTTTTATTTGTACATAATTGGATGACTTAGGTGAATACAGCTTCAGCTTATTCACTAAGCTAAGTGAACAGCTAAACTCTGCAATACCTAACCCCATCATGCCTAAGCCTTTTTCTGGCACTTGTTGCTTACAAGTTAAAATCAGTATTTTTTGCTAGAAAATTACTTAGAACCCCCAAACATTATATATATTTTTTAGCAGAGACCCTAGAGCAGTGGTTCTCAACTCCGGTCCTCAGGACCCACTAACAGGCCAGGTTTGCAAGATAACTGAAATACATCACAGGTGATATAATTTGCTGCTTAGTGATTGCAGTATACTAGTCTGCATCTCCCCCAAGGTAATAATTAAAATCTGGCCTGTTGGTGGGTCCTGAGGACTGGAGTTGAGAACCACTGCCCTAGAGAATGAAATGGCGATCATTTAAATATTTTATGTCACACTGTATTTGCGCAGCAGCCTTTCAAATGCATTTTTTTGGAAGAAATACATTTTCATGATTAAAAAAAAAAAAAAAACAAACAGTAAAATTAGCCCAATTGTTTTGTATAATGTGAAAAATGATGTTACGCCAAGTAAATAAAAATTGTGCACACTCATGGAATGGCGACAAGCTACGGTACTTAAAAATTTCCATAGGCAACATTTTAAAAGTTTCTACAGGTTGCTTGTTTAGAGTTACAGAGGAGGTCTTGCTCTACAATTATGGTTCTTGATCTAACGAACGCAGTGATACCTCATATGTTTGGTTTGAACACTGTTTACATTTGTGGGTGTGACTTGCGTATGTGTTCACTTTTGTGCACGAGCACGGAGGGATGCGGCGTTTTCCCCTTTTTTTTCCAAATTTTTTGTCTTTTTTTTTTTACACTGTCCCTTTAAAATTTTTTTTATTTTTGATCACTTTTATTTCTCATGTAAACATACCTTGTGACAGTAATAGGCAGTGACAGGTACTCTTTATGGAGAGATCTGGTGTCTAAGACCCCAAATCCCTCTTTAACACTTAAAAGCATTCAAAACGCGGGCTGTTTTGAATGCTGTAATTTTTTTTAAATCTGGCGTCTTTAAGTCTTCAGTAAACCAGAAGGGATGTCATGACATCCCTTCTGGGTACTAGATCTGAAACCCAATCAAAGCCTATTTGGGCTACTCTGGCCTCCCGGTGGGACGTGAGAGCCTGGGCGAGCTGTGATTACATGTTGGAAATAGAGACGCTATCAATAGTTTGCGATCATAAGTTAGAATTGGAGTTTAACTATAGATTGAAATCCACTTCCCCGTGTGTCACATATCAATTTAATGAGTTGTCAACTATAGATTGATTATTTCTACTGGAAGAGATCAACTGGGGAAAAAAATCGATCATTTATCAAATCGTATATGGCCACTATAAGAGCTATGACATTAGAGTTCAACAGTCCTCTATTTGCAGGTATTAACTTGAATCTAAGG
The DNA here is from genome assembly GCF_042186555.1 of Aquarana catesbeiana. Taxonomy (NCBI): domain Eukaryota; kingdom Metazoa; phylum Chordata; class Amphibia; order Anura; family Ranidae; genus Aquarana; species Aquarana catesbeiana. Next base: position 432,457,838 of record NC_133328.1, read on the forward strand.
CATAGAAGCAACATTATAATTGAAAGGTCAGACTGCAAAGAACCCTGTAATAAAGAAATATTGGGCTGTTGTTTTTGACCTTCACCTGAAAATGCTAGTTTTCTGGCTGTCTCTAAACACACTTATTTCCTAAACAGTGGTCAAGAACAATCATTCTGAGAGTGATGTAAAGTCAGAACTGCTTTGAAGCACACTCACGTGACTCACAATGTACTGAAGTCTTTTAACACTTTTTGTCAACTTAACATCTAGGCTACACTAGCTTTAAAAAAAAAATGTATATCAGTGGTTGCCATTATAGTTTCTTTCCACATGTTTCCTTACAGACAGACCAGCTTGAAAAATCATTACATTTAAAACTTATCATTCAGCTTTTGAAGACATGGTTTGGATACCTTTGCGTGTTAAACTTGTTGCCCATTAACCTTTATATACTCCCACCCCAATGTCAGAGTATTATATTATATAGTATTATAGAAGGCCAAAATTAGAATATGTATTATTTATAATCATATCTGCCAACAAATACTGAAAATGCCATAGGGTCAGTCTTCTAGATCCACACCCTAGGAATCTGAACAACACATTTTTATTTTTTTGTCCTTTGAGTTCTGGAGTTGAATTAGAATAAGCAGCTGTTGATGTAAAATTGACATAATCCAATACAAAATTTGAATCATGATCAATCCATATGTTTCTTTTGTATGTAAAACCCAGCTCCAGCAAAGATTTTAATTTTAGTTTTGGAGTATGGAAGCGTTCTGGAACTTCTGGCTTAAAATACTGTCTTCTCTTCTTGTCCTATCCTACAACTGATAGCTGGACACAAAGTGAGGGAAAACCTTCAGCATAGTGACATAATATACAGACAGGTTTTAACTCTAGCCTAAGCATTTCAAAACCTAAAACAATTTTGGCTGGAATTGAAGTTGAAGCATAAGTAAGCCAAACTCAAGTCACAGAAATACATATGCAGTCAGATAGACATTGTACTAACAACTTCAATTTCCATAGTCTTACCTCCACTTTCCAGTTATAGCAGTTATGCAGGGAGTCCTAATATGACAGTTCAGCCCACCAGGCACCAGAATTGGACCCAGTGCACTCAGTAATCATCACTCAGTATTATAACTAGTCTTACAGGCCCCCTCTCTTCTTAAAATATCCATAGCAGCCCATGCAGCTGCTATGGGGCCTGATGTAGGAGAAGAGGGCCCATTGCGGAGGATGCTGAGAAAAACTAAACTGGGAGTTTTCTGGCATAGAAGTGCTGAAATAAGATTTTAGGATGTTGCTAGTCACAGATACCCTTCTGTGCAGTAGGAAGCATTTGCTTAGCTATTCAGGCAGATTTATTGTCCGCTGAACTTCTTCTACAGACTGAAAATAGCCCTGTGTGCTTAATGCAGTCTTCTGAGCTAAAACATTATATGATGGTTGAGCATTTATCATTTTGTCATAATATACAATTTCATTGTGGTTATCATTATTGTTACAGTATTATCAATAATAATATTATTGCTACTGCACCTATATTTTTATCAGTAGTGGCCACTCATTAGGGGCGCAGGGGTGCCGCCCCCCTAATCCATGCATCCGGGGCCCTAATCTATATGCAGGGCGCTGGATGCAGGAATTTCAATGTTTTTTTTTTTTTTTAAGCACATGATTAGAGCTGGAGGCTCTAATTGGCCTTACAAATGGGTGGACTCGGGGCACAGAGTACTGCCCCCTGAGCCTACCCTGTTGTGTGACATTAGTGAATTAATATTTGCTAATGTGTTCCTGTTTCATCTCCTGGTCAATCGGGAAGCAGGTCCTGAGACCCCATTGTCCAGGAGTCCTTAGATTCCATTGGCCGAGAACCTGAAGACCCAATTGGACGGGAGGAGGAGCGACGGCGGGACATGGAGGAGACAGAGGGGAGAAGCTGCCGCCACAACGATGCCCTGCATGGGGTAAGTGCAGGGCTGATAGGAGGCCTGGCAGGCCAGAGGGCGAGTGAGCGACCGGGGGGTGTGGTGTGCGGTGGAGGGCTTGAGTGACAGGGGGTAGGGTTAGTGTGGGGTGGCGGGCTGGAGCAATGAGGGGGTTGTATGTGGTTGGGTCTGTCTGCCGCCCCCCCAACCAATGAAGCACCAGCCGCCACTGATTTCTATCCTAGTAGTGTACTAACTATGCTGACAGCTCTTCTACTACCTGTCCTTGATTAGCTACTGCGGGTTTGGATCTATGATGTGTATTGTCACAGGTGACATTCCCAACTGCTATAGAGAAAGTTAGGGGCCCCATAAAAATTTGTAATGGGCCCTGCGATTTGTAGTTATGCCCTGTGTGTGAGGACATGTCCTGAGATGTGTAACAGTTAGGCCTTATTTGAATGGTCCATTAGGTCCATGCTGTGGCAAGAGTCAGTGCACAGCTGTGGTGGAGTCCACGGGTGTGTATGATCAGCTGTGGCTAGAAAATATGTACGAATAAATGACAGGCTGTGACTCCCTAATTGGCCATGTGAGTGAGATCCTATTTAGTTATGTCAACTCAGGTTAATGGAGGGGAAGAGCATGAAGCAGCATTTTCACAAAAAGAAAAGGGTATTTTCAAGCAAAAATCAATCACAAATCATAACATGCGATGGTAAAAGACTATAAAGAGATAAAAAGAAGGAAGACTTCAATTGGACTTTAAAGCTTCATAAGATATTGGGAAGGGGGGTGAGGTGCATGTGGATGCAAGATGACTGACATTTGACCCCAACAGTGTGTGTTTTATTCACTGAAACACATCTAAAAATCAATGTCAATTTTCTAAATGGTCTGTCGATTTTAATACTTTACATTTCTGAAAAATATGTTGATATTGTTCGGAGTTCCCAGAATGTCAATTGGGAGCAAGACGTTAATATGTATGTGTAATATCTCTTTCAGTGTGACAAGCTGAATCTATTATGAAAGTGACCGGCATTATCAGTCTTCAGCTAAACAAATTCTGTTCCATGCCCTTTGTGTTACAGTGTCTCTTTTTTGCATTAACAATCTCTATAGAATAAAACAATTAATTGAAAACCTTTACAGTACTGAACTAATAAGGTGTGGGACCCAGTGTAATAAAAAGTGTAGCAGTGACTATACACGCAGACACAACAATATAGTGCACCGATCCCTTGCGGGAACTGGTGACATTTGAATATACAGTGCATAAATACATACAATGAGCATAGTGGATGAAAAACATCCACATGCAATGCATGATAATAACATAGTCCACAATCCGAATCCATTTACCCAGCTCAAAATTATTAAGAATAGCTGTACCACATACTGCATAAAAAAAAAGCATTATTATATGTATGCTGGAAACCTCTCTGTGAATACATCTCCAAGACTAGAGCTCATTGAGAACAATTCAAATAAAATATCTAGATGCAATGATGCACAAATACACCAAGGAAAACGCCTTAGTTGGTTCTAGTTTTTTTTCCTGTAAAAATTGCCTTGCTACATCCACTTCAAGATGTTTTCTTTAGAAACCATTAATCCATGCAAATTGATGCCGAGTTAGACATTACCCATCCATGAAACATGTCTGTGTGATCACATCAAAAATCCCCCAGGGATTCCTATAGGACGTTTCCATGAAAACCAATCGTCAGGAGGCCAGGGAAATATCATCACACAGGTACAGACTGCAATAAAACCAAGTTGACATCTCATCCAGCTATGCATGAGTTTATCGGATTTATTGTAAATGTTTTCAATGTGTTCTTTTTCAAAGTGTCCCATATGAGGCGGAAATGTCAACAGGAATATACCGATAAAATGTCACCATGTGTATGTTGTATTGTCATACAAGTAACTTACATGTTCTTTATTATGAGTCTTATCATCAAGAAAGATGTTTAATATAGAAATCAGTAATGTAGTGTTTGTTTGCTGATGTGGATAACACAGGCTGTTCCTGGAAGTAATAAAAAGAAAATTTGAGGTTGACCTTGCAATAGCTACATGTTACAGACTGGTTTATGTAATAGTGAGGCAGAGTGATGATCAGATGTATGTGCAGTAACCCATAGCAACCTGCTATCATTAAGAAGATCACTGAAAATGATTTCTGCCAAGTTAAGTTGAAACTAGACCCTTTATGTATATAAAGAAAACCCCTTATATATAGCCACTTCTGTAAGACAACAAATTGGAAATTAACAGAAGCTGGTATGCTTGTTGCGGTGCATTATATGATATTTTCAATAACCCAATTGTATTTCCATTCACTAAACATTTAACTTTTTTTTATTCTGTATATTAAAGTGAATGTAGGATAATTGTTTGACACATTTTTTGCTTCCTAAAAATATTGCTACCTTCCAGTTGGGAATGAGCTTCTATGAGTTCTCTATGAAAGGGAGCAGAAAAAGCTGCCATATAGGTGGAGATGAAAAAACAAAGCCTAAGATAAAATAACTATTGAGAAAATAAGGCTTTGACTATTTAATTGTGCATTTTATGTAGTAAAACTACATCAACAGAATATTTATTTGTAGGACTTGAACAGCTTCATTCAACTGTTAAATTTACATGACCACATGCAAAATAACAATTGTAGCTTCGTGGAGTGATGGTAAATAAGTCAGTAATAAAGAGTTTCAAATCTGAAAGTCCATCAGCTCTTAAAGATGAAACACAGCTGATGGCGTTTTTCTGCCTATACTATTTATTGTCCCATTGAACATTATTCTAACAATGAGATGGAATAAAAAAGCAGCCCATAGACACTAACTATTCCTTCGTTGTTCTGACCACAGAAAAACCATCATCTGATTGTTAATTTCCTTTACTTACATTGTCTTTTGGACTTTTGTTATAAAGATCCCTCTGTGTGTTACCTTCATAATGAAATATGTATGTATTTTAAGAGCTAGATTGATGTATGTGTTCTTCTTAAAGGACTAATAATTAATCAAACTGGCATGAGAGTGTTAATTACTTTTAGAGATATGGTTAAAGCATCACATGCCATTTATAAGTGCCCATGTTTTTAAATACTTAAGGACATTCAACAACAATGCCCATTTACTACTACAGGGCAATGACACCACCTGCTGTGTTCAGTGAAACATGCAGTTATAACTGATGATACGACTGACTGCGACATACATCATCATGGCAACATTCACGCTATACTCTCTTCACACTGGGCAAAAGACTTAATTAAGGATTAGAAAAGCCTTTATTCCCACTGAAAGAAACCAAGTAGCTTGTTAAATCGCACATTCGTAATTTGACCACTAGATGTCGCCACTAAACCATCAATACACAGCTCTTGGGTGCATTTTCCATTTAATTGGGATGTAACAGAAGGTTCAATAGCCTTGATAAATAAGTCGTTTGCCAGAACGAACAATGAAGCTTTGTGCTGGGAAGAAAACACTTTCCTATGTGGACACAAGCCTATAAAAATGCTTTGCCAGATTTATTGATAATAAGTGCATGGCTGTGAGGCTATCCTTTCCAATTAGTTTCTAATAATTAAAAAAAAAAAAAAAGGAAACTATAAGATAGCTAAAACAAACTATGATGGCATGTGGTTATCAATATATTTTAGTTGTGCTTTTTTAAAGTTTCTGATGACTACTGATCCTATGTTTGCTTGCAGAATGGAGCACAAGGGTCCTACTCTTCATCCCTCTGCAATCTCAAGAGGGTTTCCCCCAGGTGATCACTTTAAATGATGAGTGTCAGTGGGAATGTGAGGATATGTGCAGGGCAACAGAAAAAAAAAAAAAAAAAGCCATGAACTCCTTCATTGAGGGGAAAGAGTGGGAAAGGAAATGACAGATATGTAAAGTAAGTCATAGGGAGGGAGAAAGAGACAAGGCAGAGAGACGAGAGAAAGGAAAAGAGAGGGAGAGGAGGGAGATAGAGACTGTTAGCAATGGGCGGGCGAGAAAGAGGCGACTCCTGTTTTTCTGTGTGTTTGCCTGCACAACCCCTGATCGTTGTGTCTAAGCAATACAACTTCATAGGCGACCAAGAAGCCAGCCTGATTTGTATTATCACACAATGGACGTTCCAGGTAATGATTTCTTTTTTTTTTTTAATTTCTACTTCCACAACCTTTCAGCCTTACCTTAGAAATGTCCTTTAGTATAAACTTGGGGAAAAAAAGCAGAGATGTAACTTATGATTTGACTTTGCTCTATTAAACTACAGGTCCAGCCTTCACTTTCCCTGATAACTTGCCTGCTGCCCAATTGATCTGTCTTTAGTTTTTGACAGTGATCATTTTCGATCATCGATTTTTTATTTTTATTTTTTGCCCTTCTTAGACAGTGACTTCAAACTATTAGAAGTGGCTTTTAGGTGATCAGAAAGGGGGTGAGCATGTTGAGAAGTTTATCAGTTAAAGGAAAGTCTAAGGTTGTCTGCAATGTGCAGTCTTCTTGTCATTAGGAATAGTGGACTATAGCGGAGAGACTTTTTTTCTGGGAGAAACTAAGCATCTTAGATGGTTTACTGTATTAATCCTGGGATTGCATGTGCTTTAGGATCGTTCTGTTACAAAGCAACTGTGTGAGAGTTTATTATACTAATACAGAGCATATATAGCCAAGAAAACGAGTTGTGCAAGACTTTCATCTACTAAAGACATCTATAGCAAAGGCAAAGACCTGTGCAAGACTTTAATCTACTACAGAGCATATATAGCAAAGCTAAAGAGCTGTGCAAGACTTTTTTCTACTAATACAGAGCATATATATATATATATATATATATATATATATATATATATATATATATATATCTCAAAGAGACTTTATTCTACTAATACAATATATAGCAAAGAAAGAGCTGTGCAAGACTTTATTCTACTAATACAGAGCATATGTGCCAAAGATAAAGACTTTATTGTACTAATACAGAGTATATAGCAAAGATAAAGAGCTATGCAAGACTTTAATCTACTAATACAGAGCATATACAGCAAATGGATGCAGCTGTGTAAAAGTTTATAATACTAACAAATCTAACAAAAACAACACAGCGGTATACTACAGAACGTATAGCAAAGACATACAGAAGTGTATGAGTTTAGTATAATAATTCAGAGCAATACAGATGTGCAAAGCTATTAAGACGTGTAAGAGTTTAATAGACTAATACAGAGTATCTACATAGCAAAGAAATACATATGTGTAAAACTAAGATACTAATACATGAAATCAAAGAAATAGAGATGTGTGTCTACAGGAAAGAACGGTGCGGGACTTCAATCCAATAACACAGAGCATCTATAGCGAAGAAATGCAGATGTGCAAGAGTGTAATATGCCTACAGAGAGCACCTATAGCACAGAAACACAGATGTGCAAGAGTTTAATATACCTACACAGAGCACCTATAGCACAAAAATACTGATGTATTTAGAGCTTACTATACTATGACAGGTCATCTATAACAAAAATGCAGCTGTGCAAAGACTTTAATATGCTATACGGAACATCTATATCCAATAATTGCATATATTTAAGACTTATATAATATATGCTCGGTATATATATATATATATATATATATATATATATATATATATATATACTAATATACTATTAAAGAGCATCTACATTAAAAGCAGAGCTTCGTGAGACTTTACTGTACTAACACAGAGCATAACTAGAAAAAAATAGTTGGTGTGATACTTTAATATACTGATACAAAGCATTCCTAGCAAATTAGAGTTGTGTGATACTTTATTATACTGATACAAAGCATAAATAGTAAAAATATAACCGTGTGACACTTTATTATAGTAATATAAAGCATGCATAGCAAAAATAGAGTTGTGTGGTACTTTACTATAGTGATAGAAAACATAAATAGCGAAAACAGAGTTGTGTGACACTTTACTATAGTAATACAAAGCATAAATAGCGAAAACAGAGTTGTGTGATACTTTACTATAGTAATACAAAGCATAAATAGCGAAAATCGAGTTGTGTGACCATTTACTATAGTAATACACGACATAAACAGCAAAAGATAGAGCCGTGTGTGGCTTTAACATGCTTTTACAGAGAATAAATACAAAATATACAGGTTTAAAATACTGATACAGAGGACCTAGAGCAAAGCTGATCCATTTCCTTGTACGAACTAGTGAAAACATTTTGCACTGTGTATATACAAGATATGATTTGAAAATGTTGCGATGTTTCCTGCATTGAATTATTGCTTCTATTTGAAGGTGTAGCCCAAGAAGCCAAGTGAACGCAGTAAGCATACCAGCGGTGTTTAAACACATCGAAGGTAGAGACAAGTCGGAGGCTGCCGTGCTTGCTGTAGCAGGATGAGTCTATGGGGAAATGCTGCAGGAGAGAGAAGAGCCGGAGCAGCGCTGAAACCTTTGAAGTGGGAGCAAAGCTTCCTAAGAGTTGCTAAAGTGCTGCTGTCCATGGTGCTGATGCTGCTGGCGCCACCTACAGCCGGAGCTCAGAACGACACGGAACCTATCGTGCTGGAAGGAAAGTGCTTGGTGGTGTGTGATTCTAACCCGTCTTCAGATGGAGCCATCACGTCGTCCTTGGGCATTTCGGTGCGTTCTGGAAGTGCTAAAGTGGCCTTTTCGGCAATTAGGAACACCAACCATGAGCCCTCTGAGATGAGCAACCGCACCATGACTATCTATTTTGATCAGGTAGATATGTGACACCAAACAAAGTCTATGGTTGCTTTCACAGGTTCACCTGGCCCAGTGTGAGTTGTATCAAGTCATAGATAGACATGCAATCCTGAAAAGTAAGGCTAAGCTCCCTGATCTCCCTGTAATCAGAATTGGACAGAAATGACATGTACAGTGTAGAGCTGCTAACTGGATGAGATGACATGCCATGTATGACACCATTCCCCATTTGACAATGTGATGATTCACCTTTGGCTTAGATCAATTTTCCTTTGAATTAGATTTCCTTTCCTACTTGCTTCTTAAGCTAGTACATGATTGCTAAGAGTAGTGGAAAAATGGCTAAGGCCACCGCTTAATTGCTTTGTTTTATTGTCGGTGAAGATGAAATACTTAATCATCCGAAACTACACTACACGGCTGGCTTGTCTGCTTCATAACTTACACTAAAATGAAGTGACAGCATTGCTATAGTGGGGTGTGGGTATGAAAGAAAACATACTTTGAACTGAAGGCCACTTCCAATCATAGAGGTAAATATCAAATAAAAATAATACAATAAAAAAAGCAAAATGCAAATGCTTTGGACAGTATTTTCACCATGTTTCTCATGTTTAACATGATGGGACTTTTGCCAAATGTGTGGATCAGATATTTTACAAATGATATATATTTTATAAAAAAATAAAAATAAAACAACAATGGGTTGTATTATTAATAACTCAGCTATATTAGATCACTGGCCTTTTTGAAAAATGGGACATGATGTTCATAGCTGATATTGTTGGCAGTCCTTTGTATTAATTACTTTTTTTCTGGGCTTTTTGTATGCAAACACATACTGACAAAGGAATTTAAGCAAGTCAATTCTCTATTACTAAGATATCCTACACAGAGGCTCTGGAGTCTGTATTTTAAAATAACAATAACTATTAGGATACACCCTGGGTTGTTTTTTATACTGGTATTAGTTTAATTCACTAAGCATCTGTTTTTGGAATGCTGAAAGTATTTTTTGCTACCTTCAAAAAATGACATCTGTACCCAGTAAACTGATGTATTTGAATTATTACACATTAAAATATTTGCAAATATGTTGTAGATTGAAATGATACTTATAGCAAGGGTTTATTTGCTATAGTAATACCTATAGAAAGGATAGGTTGACTATTAGTTTCTTCCAAGCAGAAGATCCTTAAGCACCAACTTCTTAATCTGATCAGTATATGTAAATTGGTTTCTCATAGTCATAAAGGGTAGTAAAGTTATGATGACCTACCTTCCTGTTTATGCCTTTACTGTAATGCCTTCCATCCACACTCTAGAATAAGTATTTAAATATAGCAATGAATACACCTGTTGTAGGTTTCATTATGTGAGTTGGTGAGAATGACTGTAGAAATGTCACTTTGTAAAATAGCCAATGACATCTTCAAAGCCTACAGATATGGGGAGAATGGACCTGCTGCATTGTTGTAAACTTGTCTCTGTAGAGTTATCACACAGAGAATTTTATGTGCATATTGATGGAATATAAAAGTGGATGGTATTCTTTGCCTTGACAGTATTACTTATAATGCCCTAGTTCCACACTGTTATTTTAGCAGTCACCCTAGAAGCACATTAATATTATATATGACAAGGAAGACATTTTACCTTGTCTTTGCACCTTATTTTAAATTCTGTATGATAGGATTGGTTGACTTACGGTAAAGGCTTATAAGCTCTACCAAATGTTATAGGAATAGCTGTCATAAAGCACAACAGATTTATGAGGATGTTACAAGGTTTCACAATGTTACTGATGCACACCATGCTCTATTATCGTGATTGATCAAGTGTGGCTTAACCTTTTTCTAGGTGTTAGTAAATATTGGAAACCATTTTGATCTTGCCTCCAGTGCATTTGTAGCACCCAGGAAAGGAATCTACAGTTTCAGTTTTCACGTGGTCAAAGTGTACAACAGACAGACGATCCAGGTTGGTAACATACAAGACTACATGCTATTAGGTATTCAATTATTTTTAGAGATATATATTGCTTAACAAGGAAAAATGACTAAACACAGATGCTGGGAAAGGTGCAATACCCCATACCAATTAGTTAGATCTCACCTTTTAATGGTTTAGGGGAATTCTAAGAATGAAAGATTATAAGCATGTGCTTTGAGTTACTTAACTTTATATTTTTCCTTTTTCCCTTCAAGAAAAGCTTGATTTTTTACTATAGCATAAACGAATCCTGTGTGGAATGCCTAAATTATATACAGGCCTATTTATTATTTATTATTTAAGACAACAGAAAAAGAAATGATAATGTGCAAAACGCAGTACCCCGCAGGAACCAATCAGATTGCACCTACCTTCAATTGAAAACAGTCAGGATAATGAAAGGCGACTGCTAACTACCTCTCATGGGCTACTGCACTCTGCTAATTGCTTGTTATCAATTAAATGGACCAGATAATGTCTAAAAATAACAAATGATACAATCTCATAAAAAAAAAATAGTTATAATGGGTACTAAATACATGGCTTAGAATCACATGGAGGGTTGTGGGTGGGCTATACATAATAGATATTGAAAATGCCCTTCAATAATCTTGCAGTCAAATTGGTGATTAAATGAAATGGGCTATTAGGCAGATTTATAGAGTGGGCCTGTCTTTAAAACCACATGCCATATTTCTAAATGTGATGATGTTTTTCTCTTTTATGCAGGTAAGTCTAATGCAAAACAACTACCCAGTGATTTCTGCCTTTGCTGGAGATCAGGATGTTACCAGAGAAGCAGCCAGTAATGGGGTCTTGCTGCATATGGAAAGAGCTGATAAGGTGCACCTAAGACTGGACAGGGGCAACCTCATGGGAGGATGGAAATATTCAACCTTCTCTGGCTTTTTAGTTTTTCCATTATAAGGAATGCAAGAGAGAGCAGCAAGGATTTGACTGTCCACATAGCCATTAATGTGGTGGAACAAGATATTATCTACAACATCCCTCTCTGATTGTCTCTGTAGAAGAATGAATTATCTTCTAGGTAAAATATACACTATGATATTGACATTTCCTTGGGAAACTGCGCCTCTAATTAGTTTTAGACGACAGTAATCTTTAGGATAAATGAAATTATCGACCCAAGCAATTTGTACCTGTGATTGTAAAGTCAATATCGGAATTTATTGTTGGGATCATTGACTTTTTTTGTTGTTATTCTGAGACAAATACTTGGACTACGCAGTCAATGTGAGGAGTCACAAGGAGAAGAATCAAAAATCCAGATTACGTGTTCTTGCAATGCTTTCTTTAGTGTTTGTATAGCCTAAGAAACGAATGGCTTCAGTCTCAGTAATGTATATTTTTGGATTTATGGACATGACTGTGTCAAGAAGTGCTTTATACAGACAAGCAAAATTTGCACGATTGGAATTATCTATTTTGTTTTTGTGTTGTTTGTGTATTCTTGATATTTTTTTTTCAGGGTGCTGACCATGTAAATTAGGTTGACCAATACGAAAAATTATATAGCTGTAAATCAAAGTAAAGCTTACAAATTAAAAGGAGTCTTTTTTCTCTTAGTGTTTGTTTGAATATTCACTGTCTTTTGCCTGATCATTTAAATGTGTTCAGGGCAAATAGATCATTTGCTTAATACTTTAGCACCTTTTTGTGTATACATATGGTATGAGTAGGATGAGGGTGTTGGAATATAGTATCTGGTTCTCTGACATTTTCATAATTTTTTTTTTCCTGTAGCAATAATCTAGGCATAACATTTTTATTTCAAATAAGGAGAGGATTAATTTAGTTTAGATGCAGATGTTAGTTGTTTAATTATTTCAAATAGAACTGCCAAACCTGTGTGTGCGTAGTGATTGAGAGGCCAAGCAAGCAAATACTGGAGGTGTTTTATTCTATAGCTGTTCTTGTTTAATTTTTGTTTAGCTAATACCCTTACTTGTTTTTACGCATTAGACACTAGCTCAGTAGAAACAAACTACTTGGAATGACTAAGTAAACCATTATATTAAGAAGTTTCAGATTCCCAGAAGCCTTTGCTCTACTAAGAAAGATGTCAAGGCTTTGCTCAAAGACAGAATGTATTATTCATCCTACCAGGAAATTGAGATTATTTCCTGCATCAAAGAGATCTGAAATATAGTGTTGTTTAATAATTGCCTAGTAATGTGGGGAATGAATAACACTGCACTGTTTGTGAAGTTCATTGTCTTTAATTGTATCAAGTAAGGACAACGTTCTGAACAATGGAGCAGCAAATGAAACATGCTCCTATTTTAATCAGTAACATCTAAACATTTATTGATGGGCTAATTTATAGTTATTGTCTGTGCTCAGTGCAGCTTCAACTGCAATTCCTTCTCCCATATGACAGGTAATATTTGAATAATAGGAACCACAAAGCTGAAAGCCTCTTGCATATTTTATATTATAGATTTACAGATCAATAATAATGTCATATATATATGTATGACATTTGTTTTGTTCAGAGCCCCATGCTTCAAAACAGATACAATCTTTATCACTGAAGCACCTAGTAGTTTTACTTGCCCCCTTACAATGATTGTGGAGATACTTACTGTAACTCATGTCAATAAATGCGCACATTTTTTTATTTTAAAATATCTTCACTGATAATTTCTATTTAGAGCCACACTGCCCTAGATTCTACCTCATAAATAATGATACATATTATTCCTCCAAAATATGTGATCTCATTCTCTTTGACCTCTAATGTTTGGCTATCATTTAGCTCCAAAAGCCATCACCCTAGTTATTGAGGATACCCTTCAAAATAAGATAAGCCCTACTTCACTGGGATGATGTACTATAGGAGTTGAGAATTTTCACACAATAAACTGAGTATAACTTAGTTTCAATTATCCATTTGTGTGCAGTTAAAATAGGTAAACAGGAATTTACTTTTCACATCATTGGATAATTGAAGTAAATATTGACACAATGTGGAAATTCTCAACACCTTTAGAAAATCAGCCTCCATGTCTTCTGTGGACTTCAGTATTGGAACAAGGAAAGTATGCACCCCGTCTCTGACATGCAATTTCACATATTTTCAGGCTGGGAACCCCAGTGTGGCTGGTTATTCTCCAAAATCGGCGGCCCTAGTAATAGCTAGATCCTTAACAACAAAGTTGCCAAATGCCTAACACAAGGACACAGATTCCACACAGCTGTGCATGGCACTCCTGTGGAGAATGATTTGAGACCTGCCTTTTGAGGAATAATGTTAGCTGTATTTTATCAGACAAATGGTTTCATTGCATTTTATTGTACATCTATTTTAAGAAATCTCACTTCTTCTGATATCATTCTTTTTTTTATTGCTATTACTTTGTTTTTATCATACTACCTTTTTATTATTCATTTTAAAACACTTAAAAGATTAGTCTGATTATGTGTTTACTAAGTGCAATAAAAATCGTGTGACGCTGCAATACCGTATACAGGATAAAGTAATCAGAACACTTAACATGTTATTATACATAATTAAGTGTTTAATGTCTTTTATTATTAATTTAAACCATTACATCAGAAATGTATTTAAAATGTATCAACACTTTAAAGCAGTGGAAATCAAGAGTAGTGAGAAGCACTATAAGAAGGACTATAAGAAGAATTTACTATAACATTGCTGCTTGACTCATTGCTGCTCAGACATATTGCAGTTCTAGTGTAAAACTAAAACCAGACCTTGACCACTTTTTTTGTGTGCATTTTATAAGGCGAAAAACTACCAGAAGTAGGTTGATAAATCTGGCGCAGATATTTGTAAAGCTATTTCTGTTTGCTGACCAGGATTGAAAGAGCAGCAGTCACAAATCTGCACCATAACTACAACAAATATTTTGCTGAATGAGAAGTAGCCTCATTTGTACTAGATCTTGTTCTGGCCGTGGTTGCTTAATTAGATTAGATACAAATACATATAAATATAGATGTAGGGGCAACATTCCCATATATTCTCCCATAACCTTTGCTCCGGTTGCTATGAATCAGCTTTTGGCTTCCAGTCTCACCTTAAAGAACAACTGTTGGATCGAGTGAGCTAGTATAACAGCCAGGCAACTACCATTTTTAGATGTAGGCCAGCAATAACATCCTCTGCGTTTTTTTGTGATAGGTTTATTGTAGGTCACAATGCGTCACAATGCACACAATTTTGTGCATTGAGACACATGGGGGGTTATATACTAAAACTGGAACATGCAAAATCTGGTGCAGCTCTGCCTAGAAACCAATCAGCTTCCAGGCTTTATTTCAAAGCTTAATTGACCAAGCTGAAGTTAGAAGCTGATTGGCTACCATGCACAGCTGCACCAAATTCTGAGTGCACCAGCTTTAGTAAATCTCTCCCATTGTGGCACACCTCATTAGGGCATTAGGCAGTCTTTTCAAAATGTGGCTCAACACACCTCAGCGCACAAAAAACTAGGCCTCTCTGTATTTTTTTTGCAGTGCACCATAATGCACCATACCACAACACAAAGCACACCATGTGTTGCCATGTACTTTCATGTGTTACAGCACAGTGCATTTATGAATGGTGCTGCTGTACACCAACACATATATAGTGGATTATCACATATTGCAGCAATGCTTATGATTTGCTGGACTTTACCACGATGCACTGGTGTGAACATGCTATTAAAAAGCTGCAAATTATATGTCCTATTATTTGCTTGTACTAAATAAGATTTTTTTAGATACCAACTGTGAGAGTGAAAGAATCTAATTGGTTGGTGTTAGAAACACAAATGTAGTTTTTGTTTACCGTTTTATTAAATGAGGCTATCTGTATCAATCTAAAGACTACACATAAGTCAGTGGAAGGAGTGTAGTGATTTTTCTTACAAAATGATATGAGAAAAGACATTTCATTATAATCAAATTGCACAGTCAGAAACCATAAACCAATGTTATCCCGCAAATCTTAGTTAATACTACAGCCCCAGTACTATCTGAATATCAATCTACAGTTATGTACAAACATACTTTTCACAAAAATAGATGTCCAAATAATTATTTACTTTTATATTATATAAAATGTTATAAAATTGCATGAGCCTATAAAAAAAAAACAGGGGTTGGAGTTACATAGGTGCATGGTGGGATATACAATAAATTATGAAAGGTTTTGCTTCCAATTACTTTTATTTTTAATAATGCATATTTGTGGAAAATGTACAATAACATTTGCAACATTTGCATTGTCCCTAATACTTTTACATATTTATCACTTTCTAGATGGTTGATGACAACCTAATCCATAAAGGTGAGATATATATATATATATAGATAGACAGATAGATAGATAGATAGATAGATAGATAGATAGATAGATAGATAGATAGATAGATAGATAGATAGATAGATAGATAGATTTTTTTTTATTACACAGACAATATAGTTGCATTAGCAAAATTGCACAGGAAAATGAAAAATACTGGTTAACACAATGTTTGATAATAATATTATTATAAATATGATTATAAAGTGGCTGATGAGCAAAGCATATCCCTCTACAGTGTGTACTTTAAATCCAGGGGACTAATTATAATTTCTCTCTGCTTCTGCATTCCTCTGTTCTCAGTCTAAATCATGTTTCTGCTGACACCAAGAACTAAAACGATGACAGGGAAAGGAAACCCAGCACACAGTCTGTGAATAACAGCCTTAACTATATTTCTGTGGGCTGTGTGAAGGGGGTATAACTCTTCCCTCCAATAGCTGTCCCTGAAATCTGCAAGAGTGCAACTTCAGCTCCCTGCCCCTTGCTTTCTGAAATCTCAGACAGGTTGAACAGTACTTTGAATGGCTGTAGAGAAGAGAGTGCTGCAGATAAACAGGTACAAATTAGGCAGGAGGATTTGTTACTTCTTTGTGTATCGCCTGAGGCTAGTTACTTCACTGAGTATAAGTAAGGGTTTAAACCACTTTAAAGGAAAAGTACAGCCAAAGCCCATTTTCATATCGGGATCTGCCCACATGTCTGGACTGGCTCAGCCTCTCAGCAAGCTACTGAGAGCCTGAACCAGCCACTCCCACCCCCTCCATAGCCCAGTGCTCCTGAGCTCTCTACTCAGGGAGCACTGAGAACTGAGCATTTGGCGGTGTTTGATCACTCAGTTTTTAGCCTTAGAGCTGGCGGGTGACAGATGCAGTATCAGACCGATGCTGCATCCACCTAGGTAAGTATGGTTAAAAAAAAAACTCTCACACTTCTCTTTTAAGGCCCTTTTCCATTTATTTCCTTACAAAATCTACCTAATCTCAAAAAAATATAACTAAATGCTGTGAAACCTGTGAGCCAGGACAACATTTGTGATACTGCAAGAAATGCTGACTTTCCAAGATCAACAGGAACAACATTCATTCAACAGAATCCAAACTGTTGAGAAACTCACCTTAAGGCTGGATTCACACCTATGCGAATTCGCTGAGGGTTTCCTCGTATTCAATTCGCATAGCAGGAAAGTTTGACCGGCTCTCTATGGAGTCGGTTCACACATCTCCGCAGCAGCTTGGGTGCGAATTGCACAGGAGCCCTGTGCATCTTTTGCTCCATTTCAGGTCCAAATGCAGCCCAAAATTCGTGCTAAAATCGGACCTGAAACGGTGAATGGAGACTCCACCGGACAACTGCTGTGAGCCACTGCGTTCTCTAGTGTAAACCCAGCCTTAAGGTTTTCAAAATAACGACAGGCTGAAAAGTGTGGACTCAGGAAACAGTACATAATCTATGAGCCCCCAACCCTTGTATACTTTTTGGTCTATATATATAAATACATATTCTGTTAAATATCAGTTTTTTTCACACTTTAATATACTGGTGTAGTTTTTTTAGTGCATGATATATTGCACCCCAAATTTCCCCTTGGTAATTTTATTATTTATTAATACATGCACTACATACTTTATATATACATATAAATATTTTGGTTTCATAGAAACTAACAAATGTTTTATAGCACATGGTGTTTTTATAAACTTTAGACTATATATAAATGAACACTGATTGGTAAAACCACATGATCATCTTCTGATGTAGTCAATGTTACTTATAAGGATGATAACAGTATATTGTAAAATGGCATAGTTCACTATATATCTATGTGTATATATATATATATATATATATATATATATATATATATATATACACATATATTTACAGTATATATGCAGTTTGTATATATATGTTTGTATGATCAAAGACAATAGTGTAAAAATGATGGTTTCGCTGTGATAATTTTTACTCCGAGGCCAATATAAACTAATAGTTACTTTCTTACTGTTCTTGTCTCAAAATAATGATGGAATAATCATCTTTCTTTTTTTCTGTACCCAGTAGTCACTAACAGAGAAAAGTGATTGATTGGAATCACCTGTGGCCTAGTGGCTAGCTTGCAGCACTGGGGTACCCAGTTTAAATCTCACTCAGGACACTATCTGCATGGAGTAAACATGATCTCCCTCTGCTAGTGTGGGTTTCCTTCTACACTTCAAAGACATGCTGGTAGGTTACTTATCTCTTTTCCAAATTGACCCTAGCATGTGTGTGCTGTATGTATGCATGTGAAATAGGGACTACAGATTGTAAACTCCTTGGGGGCAGGGACTTACATGAATGTAAAGTGAGGTGTAAATTGTAGGCATTGTAATAAATAAAATAAACCCAAATTGCCCAGATTAGCAATAGTGCAAATTGCTAAAAGGGCATTTTTCAAACATTTGCTCATTTCCACAAAAAAATTATTATAGGAGGATTGAGTATTTACACTACAGCCTAGGTAATAAGTCTATAATAACATGCTAAAACATTTATTGGAAGCCAAAAGCAATACAAATTATATTGTAACCAACTTTAAATAACTATTCCTATCATAAAATCACTGGATCAGGAAGCGCCATCTCATGGCACAAGACAAGTTTTTTACTCTGCTTCCTTCAGCTATTCCCTGCTCCCAGGACTGAATTTCTATATGGATAAAATAGTCTGCGGTGCAGGATAACAGGCCTGCCAGGAGAGGCCATACAAAGCCATTTTGACATCATATTGTTGTCAGTCATTCATTTCTTCGCATATTAAATGTTCTAAACTTCATTATTTTGCTATCCTTGCACATTGTGTGCATTTTAATTGGTAGAAGAGTGTACTATGCACCTTCTCTGGGTCTGTGCACCTAGCATTGAACTGTCGGCGGGCTTTACTGTCCTAGTTATTGTATCTAAGTATATTAATGCAGGGAGGGCAATGGTTTGTTTCAGGCTCTCAATTGGCATGCCTTGTGGGGCTATAAAGTCTAATCTTGTTAACATAATACAAATCATAGCCACTCAACTAGGTTAGTGGGATAGTGGGAGTATTATAAGAGAGTTGGCTTAGGGGGGACAGGAAGCATAAACGTGGTCCTACCTCCTCTTGTGCACTGTGAGATAACGTTGCTGGGTAAAAACTGTTTTCTTATGCTGTTCAGAAGCAGAACAGGCACCAAATGAAGTGTAGGGGGTTCCTCCTAGAGTACTTCTGTTGTAAAATATTCCATTGGTTCCAGACTGGTGTTTGAGGGGTGGTACAGTTTTTGAGATCTCTTCTTAAAGCATCCATTCTGTGCTAAAGGCAAATTAGGAGAACATTTGCAACTTGCTAACCATTAGAAGTCCAAATCTGTCTTCGCCAGCTAGCATCTTCAAGGGAGGGACCACATATCACTTTTATTTTATAAAAAAAAAAAGCATTCTTACATTTGTTTGTATGTTAGAAGTTAATGGTATTAACTGCCATCTGGTAGATCTAATTGTGGGAGCTTATGGGAAGAATAGGCAGCATCAAAAATTTTGGGTTGGTGTTTAATACTACTACTAGTTTTGAGGGAAATCAATTGTGAGAAACTATAACTGTTATAGATGCTGAGCTAAACATGAAACATGGCCCCCAATTGATGTATAGTATACTATAGTGTTGAGATTCACCACTACTGATACCACACAGTGGTAACCCTTCCATTTATGACCATACTTTGATATCATTTTGCTGAAGTTCACAAACCTGAATGTAAGCATTTAAATTGAACCAACACATTTCACAATAATAACCTTATAATACTAATATATTTCATAGCAATTTACATAGAAAACAGATACTTAATATCAAAGTCAGAACCTTTGATCTGTGTACTTGTACCACATCAAATATACTGTACATAAAAGTATTGAAACTTTTATGATTAACATAACAGCCAGGCAATAGACATTTTCAAATGGAAAATTCCTCAATGGCATCCTTTGTATATTCACAGAACTGGTAAGGCCATTTAAATTTAAATCATATGTCATAAGTTGTTAGCCTACCATCACCCTGATAAAACCTATACACAGATGTTAAGAAAATTGTCCCTTAGTTCCTCTATTATCAAAGCTATAATTTAAATTACCAATTCAGAATGAGAATGCTTTGGTTGTCTTTATTCCTTTATTTTAACAAACTATTGGTCACGAAACTCTACCCATTAAAATATCTGTATAGAGGTTAATAAGCTTTTTAGATGAATGGATGAATTACATTTCTAGCTTCAAGACTAACCAGTCTTGATATACGGTAATATAGCTGTCTATGTACAATATATATATATATATATATATATATATATATATATATATATATATATATATATATATATATTTCATGGCTGGTAAAATCTTTTATCCTACAGGAAAAAGGTAATTGTACAAAGAATGCGCATCTGGCATATAAGGCAACACAAGGTTGAGAACATTCAGAAATAGGTATATGTATTGGTCACAAAAGAAGGCATTTGTTAAGGTATAGTCTATTGTGTGCAGAACAGTGGACTATGCTGAAAAGTAGAGGCTTGCTGTCATCTAATGGAATTATAAGAGAAACAGGTGGCAATATTAATTGAAATAGGTTTAGAAAATGTAAATGAAGTTGAATAAAAAGTGGAGAAAAGCAAACAAGAAATATGTAAATGTAGGTTATTTGCAAGTCACTGATGTGTTTTAACAATGCATATGAAAATTACTTACAGGTTAGTAAAATGTCATAGCCACATTAAAAATCCTCCTTTTTTGTCCAAACATTCATTTATTCAAATGCACACTACCTTCTATTTCTAAAGTTTTTATAGGTAAGAGTCTGTATTAAAAGTAAACATTTTAGAATCAGTCAGATAATGACTTTTTTATACTTTTTTTAAGGTGTGCATGTTTCAGTATTCTTTGGAGGCAAGAGATTCATGAAATTAGAATAATTTATAACATTAACAAAAAACAAAAAATATAGATAGTAACCACTATTGTTCTGTAATTTCATCAACAAAGATATGGTCAGTACAGAAACGGTGCAGCAATGGTGAACACAGTCAACACTGGCCTTTTTGGTCCCACATCTATCTGCACTGTGCTGTGCAAGTAGAATGCTCCAAGATTCCGTTGAAGCAGTTCACATAGTGCACTAATTTACATTAAAACCTGACTAAATATAGATATTGGCGAGACACAGGCAATTGTGACAGTACATAGACAGCTCTAACAATATATTCTCAAATTTATCAACAATTGGCATAACAGGGACAGATGTGACAAAACAATGGAACTAAACAGTCAGTTGTAACACATGGCTAATTCTAACTGGGTAACTCTGCTCATACAGATGTAGCTAAACAAATACATGGGTAACTGGGACAATACACGCAGCAAATATTACTTTTTTCCATGTTCCCATGTAGTAATGAGAAATATTACATGCAATGATAAGATTTGGGTATGGGTCCATCAAGGGTTCCAGGCAAGCCCAGCTTGTTCATAGTTTGCAGATGCACTCAACTAATATTGCCACTGCAGTAATCAATGACCCATAGTGCACTGCATGGTCTTTGGACTGTAATCAGATGGCTTAGAAGGGCTAAAAGGTGGTGTATTGATAAACAAACCCTCTAACCATAAGCTGGGTTCCCATCAGCAATTTTGTCAATGTTCTTGGCTGTTGTAAGAAAAAGGTAAGAAAGTGCTGCTGATAAAGTGCATAGGAACAGATTAGTATAGGGTAGTGATGGCGAACCTTGGCACCCCAGATGTTTTGGAGCTACATTTCATGGGAAATGTAGTTCCAAAACATCTGGGGTGCCAAGGTTCACCATCACTGGTATAGGGCTTCTATATGCTGATCTCTTAAAGTAGATGGTAAAACCTTACTAAATGTCCTTTAGCTACAAAAATGTTGTGTATCTTGGAGAAATTGGGGGTGGAGGGAAGAAGGTTCTTAAAATAGTAATGTTGATGTGGGTCCTGCAGTGGCTGCATATGCATTTTTCCTCAGGGAATATTTCATCATTTTCTGTCAAATTTTTTTCCATAGCTTGTCAATGTCTACATGCACTTTACTAATAAAAACTGTTTTTCTCACAGGGCATATTTCCTATTTTTGTGGCTGCGGTTGATTTTTCACAGGCTGTCCTTGTCCACATGCACTTCACTTATAACCAGCTGCATGTGTTTTCTCACAGGGCATATTTCATAAACGTCACTGGATGCAATTTTTTAAGGATTTTTTTTTTCGTAAAACTGTGTAATATTCATAGGCAATGTGCAGTAGCACAGTAACTTATTTTTTTTTAAATAATTTGGGGATATTCCTCCCCTTTTTTATGTGCAACTAAACCAGCTCACATTACATCACTTACATTTACTGAACACCCCTATTGATATTGTATTGTATGCATACACCAGTTAGGTTTGTTATCCTTGATTAAATCTGTCTTGCTGCTGGCCAGTTTTACACTGCTGTATCCATCATTCATCAGGTCCAGTATTTGGCTTTGAGAACTATGGAAGGTCATGTTTTTTTCCCTTTCTTTATTGTTTAAGAAACCATTGGTCTTTTACTCTTTAATTAAAAGGTCTAATTTGGTTCTCTCTGTATTGTAGACATGTTTATCTTTTAACGTAAGAGACATTAATCGCTCTACTCTCACCTGCAAGGTGGGATTTCTTGTAGACATCACCTCTTAGGGGCCAGAGTTTCTTACCTTGCCAGGAACCCATATTTTCCTTGTGATTAAAAAAATAAACATTTAAATAAAAAGTCTATAAATGGTGTAAATATGTAAATAATAAGATATGTAAAATAATGTAATATAATTGTATATACCAATCACAAACATAACATTCACAGCCTACAGTCTATGACAGGTAATGTCCTAATCCAAACTGCCTTTCTGATATTGAAGTGTCTTGAAAAAGTGTGCACTTTACATGACAATCTTCATTGGCTGGATGTGGTTTAACTGTTTTCAGCCTTTGTAATTTTTTGACTACATGTAAAAGAGTGATATGTCATGAGTGTCCTGGAGTATGTTTTCTTGGATTGTTGGGTGTGTTTCTCTGCTATATTTGTAATCATTTAGGGAAGATGCGTGGAAAGGCTTGTAGCATATGACAATGGAATTCTATGCTGCTGCCTGGTTTTCACTCTGGTCATATATTTTTTGTCCTCTATTTACTGCTGTTTATTCTTCCCCCTGCATTGTGGCAGGGTAGGCAGCCTTTTTTGCATAGGAGCAAGGTGGGGTTTAGGCTTAGGACTTCCTTATTTAAATATTACCCAGTATAAATTACCATCCCTACCCATACTTGGTGCAAGGCAAGGATGGCCTTACAAGAAAAAAAATTGGCCATAGACTTGTACACCTAATTTTTGCTTCTGCCTGCCCTTCTCCCTGGCCAAAGGATTTTCCCCTATATTACTGTTGCCTGCCCTTTCTCATAGGGGAAGTAGCCTATGGACATACGTTTTCTTTCTGCATCTATGTCTCCTTTGTGGGGGATCCTGCCACCATCAGAAAATGTGGAAAAGAGTTTATTTGTATCACCTCCTCAAAGCTGGCTCCCACTGGGATCCAGTAGATGCCTAAGATTTTCCCTTCGCATTTCGGAGGTTGAAATGCCCCCCTTAAAGCTTCCCAATTAATTTCCTCCTCCTCTTCACCACTAGCACCCCAACATTCCTGTTGCTCATCCCTTTTGCAACATGCCAACGCTCCACCTCCTTCTCTTCTTATTCCTCCTCTGCCTCCTGATTCCCCAATGGCATTCCACATGTCACAAGAAGAACATTGGAAGTTCTAAAAACAAATGGCTGCCTTGTCCTTTTAAGGAGGAGAAGAAGGAAAAGGGCTCATTAGCAATCATCATGAAAATGGCTGCTATGCACCTTTAAGGAGGAGATGTTTGCATTACCAGTCTTCCAAAAATAATGGATGTTATGTACCCTTAAGGAGGAAGAGAAGGAAAGGGGTGCATTAGCATGTATGAAAAAAAAAACAAAAAAAAAATTGATGCTTCCTTGTAGAGGAAGAGAAAAAGAGATCATTAGCAGAACTCTTTCTCAAAGTCATGATAAAAGGAGCAGGGAACATCTACCCCCTGTACTGTTTTTACTTTTTTTGTTATTTTTAAACTTCCCTCATGGCAGCGCCATGTCTTTTTTTAACATTTACTAACAAAATTTGCCCCCTATAGGCTTTAATAGAGTTTGGTTTTAAGTCCAGAATTTTTGGATTTTATGCTGAATCACCAAATCCTTCACAAATCAAACCCAGCCACATTCGGTCATCCCTTACCACCTGTTTTATGAAATGTACCCTAAAACCTCTGACTATCTAAGCACTATCCCTGTAAATGCAGCACCACTAAACAGTATAATTAGGGCTGCTGTTAGACATCACGGGGCCCCATGCAGCCTACCTGACAGGGCACCCCCCAGCTGAAAGTGAATAGAGACATAGATTTGTTAGTCTCTTTCTCTGCAGCCTCAGCTGCACAGATGAATGAATAGGAAGCACTCTGATGCTTCCTGTTCATTCACAAGCTGAAGTGTAGAAAACACAGTTTACTATGCTTCAGTGATGAATGGACACAGGAGTGATTGGTACCGATTGCTCACTGTGTTCATTCAGGAAAAGGAAGGGTCTGGTAAATTACATTTACCGGCCCCTTCCCCCACTCTCCATCTTGAAACATCTCTCTGTGTGTCCATAGCAGTTACCGGCAGGAGAGGAGGGAAGCCGGCAGCTCTGTGGGGGAAAGGGGTACATGGGGGGTCTGGACAGCAGATGGAAGGCGCACATGTGCCAGGACCAATCCCCCTGAAGCTGGAGGGAGAAAGAGGAGAAGAAGCTGGCAGCGCTGCAGGGGGAGGTAGAAGAGGATTAGTGTCGGCAATAAGTGTAGCAGGCCCTCCTGCCCAGCAGGTGCCCAGGACCAGCACAGGAGGGCTGGCTGTACTGCCTTATCAGCGGCCCTGAGCATAATGAGTATATTAGTGGTAGAAAGAGGATTAGAAGAAACATTTCTTAAAATGTGTAAGCCTCCTAAATAACCATTTCAGCTCTGGAAGCTTTTACCCCCTTCCTGACCAGGCCATTTTTTGCGATACAGCACTGCTTTGATTTAACTGATAATTGCCCAGTCATGCCACACTGTACCCAAATAAAGTTAATGTCCTTTTTTTCTCACATAGAGAGCTTTCTTTTGGTGGTATTTGATCACCTCTGTGATTTTTATATTTTGTGCTATAAACAAATAAAGACCGACAATTTTGAAAAAAAAAAAAAAAAAGTTTACTTTCTGCTATAAAAACATATCCAATAAAAAAATGTAAAAAATCTAATCTCTTCATCAATTTAGGCCAATATGTATGCTGCAATATATTTTTGGTAAAAAAAAAATCCCAAGTATATTGATTGGTTTGCGCAAAAGTTATAGCGTCTACAAACTATGGGATAGATTTATGGACTTTTTATTTTTTTATTGTTTTTATTAGTGATGGTGGCGATCAGCAATTTTAAGTGGGACTGCGACAAATCTGACACTAATGCCGCGTACACACGAGCAGACTTTTCGACCAGACTGGTCCGATGGACCGAGTCTGGTGGACAATCCGATCGTGTATGGGCTACATCGGACCTTCAGCGGACTTTAGATTTGAAACATGCTTCAAATCTTTACGTCGTAACTCCGCCGGACCCAGTTCCTATTGAGAAATCCGCTCGTCTGTACACTAGTCTGACGGACAAAAAACGACACATGCTCGGAAGCAAGTACGAAACGGAAGCGCTCAGTCTGGTAAAACTAGTGTTCGTATTGTAGGTAGCACATTCCTCATGCTGCAAATTCTGTGATCGTTGAATGCAGCACATTAATTGTCTTCTTTATAATGCTAGAAGAACAAAGTTGTTTTGCAAGGGGGATACACCATTATCCCAATTATCCATTTTTGAATCAATCTGTACAAAAGATCCATTTGCTAAAGGTACAATTTCATCACTTTATAATCAATTATATGGAGTAGCAAATCTTAATAGACCCTCTTACGTTCAGAGGTGGGAGGAGGACCTGGGACGAACTTTAGAAGACACGGACTGGTCTAACATATGGCTCACATCTAAGTCATCTTCACCCAACATCTTAGCATTGGAGACAAATTATAAAGTCCTAACTCGCTGGTACCTTGTACCCGCTAGAGTGGCAAAATATTCACCTAATACCTCAGCTCTTTGTTTTCGAGGATGCCCAGAAATAGGCACACATTTACACATATGGTGGACGTGCCCAGTAATCCAAACCTTCTGGAAGGAAGTCTTCGTGATTGCATCTAAAATATTTAAAAAAATAATACAACCAGATCCATATATAACTTTACTTAATCTAAAACCGGAATGGTTAACACTCTCTCAATTCAAACTTATGATCCAACTAATAACGGCTGCAAAACAAACAGTGGCCAAGGCATGGAAATCTCCTACATTGGTACTAGCAGAAACAATTCACAGAATGAATAATACAATGTCCCATGCTAAGATGGTAGCCATCGATCAAAATCAAATTCCAAAATTTGAAAAACTTTGGCATCCTTGGTTAAAACAACAGTTCCTGTCAAACTTCAATGACTCTGTCCTGTTGCCATGGTAACAGATTAAATGACTTACAGAGACACTCATTCTAAGGCTTCAAAGAGAACTAAAAAGAATAATAAACTGACGAGCGGGACAACCTTGTGGACCATACCTCTACCTTTCTACCCTTTTTCTTCTTTCTCTTTCCTTTTCTCCACCTTACGATTAAAGCTCATTATCAGAATTTATTTGACCTATATACACTCTACCTGTAAACAATATGTATAGTAGGTATAAATCATTTAAATACCTACAAAAGTAACTAAGGAAATGATACATATCTTTAATTTAGGTTTACGTGAACCCAATGTTTAATATTTGAAATTTCATGATATTTACCTATATAAACCCGACTGTAAAACAATGAGCTTACTTTATAGATCCTTGTAAACTTACTTTATGTATCTTTATAATATTGTATACTCAATAAACTTCTTTTGACAAGAAAAAGTTGTTTTGCTGTTCATATTCACACAGAGTTCTCACAAACTTATTTCAGGATTATTTCTCTTGATCTCATGAATGATATTGTATTTTTTAAAAGCCATATCTACATACTAATGTTTACACAATTGTTTTTTGGAGTCATCTTTTATTATTTTTTATTCCATCAAGATCTTTTTTTATGATTGTTACAAAATAATTTTCTATTTATCTCCATATATCTTTTTATTTTTGGTGTAAAGTTACCACAAAGAACCTTATTTTTGTATAATTTTTGGTGTAAAGTTACCAAAAGAACATTATAATTTTTTTTGTTTTTGGAACCTCAAGGAGGTTGTTGTCCCTTGTTAATTTGACATTGTGTCTAAAAAATTGATGTTAATAAAAACACATAGGCAAGTATTTTCATAAAATAAAATATCCATTTATTATGGTTTACAAAATAAAGATGAAGTTAATGCTAGAGAAATTTTTCGAATTTGTGAAGACTTTTGGCCCCAGGGCACACATCAAGTCTGTGGAAAAGAAAATTGGGTTCTTGAGGAGTCCATATAATAGGGAGCACAATCTGGTCTAGGAATCCCAGAGATCAAGAGCAGCAGCAGATGACATATATATCCCCAGGCTGTGGTACTACACCAGCCTGCGTCTTCTGTCAGACCAGACTGAAGCCAGGTCATCACTTTCTTCTCTTCCTTCCAGCCTTCCCTCCACGCTGCCCTGCACCCTTCTCGGCAGCCTTCCTTTTAGGCTGGGGCTCTGGTGGTTGACTTGTGGTAGGAGGAGGAGGAGGGGCTTGCTCATTTATTTGGGTGTTGACAGTTAACTCGCCCTTCAGCCCCTTGTGAAGGACATCAGAAAAAAGTTTGTCACACAGGAGGTGTTGGCCCTTCTTCATTTCGGGCAACCCGCTGGCTATATAGGAGCCATAGGGCTCTTCAGCTTTGGGGAGGCTCTTGAGGAAATTTGTAGCTTCTCTCATGAGGCGCATTTCTGGGCCTTTTTGTATGAAGGCGGAGGGGAGGAACCTGCGATTGTGTGAGGCTCCTACTGGGCCCCGCCTCCTCCTGGATGACACTGGGCCCAGCCTCCTCCTGGATGACACTGGGCCCATCCTCCTCCTGGATGACACTGGGCCCGGCCTCCGCCTGGATGACACTTTCCACACCTTCCTCCTGGCTGAGCTCATCCTGTGTATAAAAAAGGGACATAGTTTTAGTTTTTGGTTCATCAATGACACACAATTTTCAGCTCATGACTTGCAAATTCAATGTTAATACAAATAAAAAAGTATAAATCTGACACCAGCATTTTTTAAAGCTGGTGACAAACATTTTTGGCCACTACTGTCAATTGATATGTATACATCATTTTTTAGAAAAAATCCTTTAACAGGTAATCAATTATAACATCTAGTTAACATCATTAATATTAGGACACTATATGTCTAAAAATAATATACCTGGCTCCAGATGGTCACATCCGGTTCTTCCAGGATGGAAGGCCCAGCTTGGTCTCCATCAGCCTCTGCTGAGGTGGAGGGAAGGGTGGAGGGAAGGGTTGAAAGTGATGCCCTGGCTTCAGTCTGGTCATCAAGAAAATGTAGTTTATCGTAGTACCACAGCCTGGGTACACATACATCATCTGCTGATGCTCCTGATCTCAGGGAAATCTGGATCTTGTTATGCTCTCTCCTACACATATTTCGTAAGATCCCAATTTTATTTTCCACAAACTTAAAGGTTGCTTCTGGGATGAAAGTCTGCACAAATGCGACAAGTTTCTCCAGCGTTGACTTCCTTATTGTTTTCATATAATATGCAGGGTGTTTGACCTCCATAGATTCCTCATCTCCCTGTACTTCTCAATAAATTGAGTCAGAAATTCAGGGTCCTTAAACTTAGTATTCATGTTTTCTTTCAAAGATAATACACAAGACAAAACCACTAATGTTAGGCTAAACTCTCATAATCTTATTTATCCCAACATAGGCCTCAATCTTTAAGCAGTATAGGCTGCTACAAGCCTAATAAAATTTACCTTTGTTTCGGACGCTCACAAATTCAGTTCCTCTATCCTCCGCACACAGAAGGTACGTACAACACATGCGTGATAGCTTTATACACACTGCACATGCGAGAAACTCCGCCTGCGTCGCCCACCCCTGACGTTCTTCTTTAACGAATATTCTCCGCCCCTTCTCTCTATGGTTCGCAGTAGGACCAACAATGGCGAAGACACAGCAGGTGTGTACTAATTCCCCAAGTAACGAGGAAAGCGCAGAGCCCAAAATGTCCCGATCCGGGAAGAGGAGATTTAAGGCCTCCAATATGGCCTTTGAAGAGATGGTTGAGATGGTAGCAATTTTGAAAAAAAAAGATTACGATGGGAAGCATGGACTGTACGCCCAGCCTAATTTAAGAAAGGCAAAAATAATGGCAAAAGTGGTGAAGACCCGGCATCATCATTTTGGGGTACGGTGCTCTAAAGATCAGTTGAGGAAACGATGGTCCGACCTCAAACTCAGGGAGCCGGATCAGTACAGACGAATCCAGAAAGTGCTGAAAAAAGTAAGTACTTGTCGTGTGTTCATATTGTGATTATTACCTTGCATGCTGCTCCATGTGGTTTTCTTTACTGTACAAGTTTTACTCGTTAAACGTTTGTAGGAAACATCGTTCATAGTAAACACTGTTCATAGTAAACATCATTTAAAAATATATATATACGATGTATTTAGCTGATACAGGGTTTAAACAACATTTTGGTCTTGGTAGTTTGTCTTATTAAAAGAAGTTTAGGACATTGTTGTCTAGATGTCTTTTGAAACTAGAATGAATAGTAAACTTCATTCAGTGGAATGTAAGGAGAGGACACTCAGCAGCTATTTACACATCTGGACTCAGGAGCACTAGTGTGGGACACCAGAATACATTTTTTTTGGTTAACCCACACAGGTGCTCCAGTGGATACTTGTTGGGGTGTCTCTATCTATGAAACGTGGCCAAAAAAGGTAAGTATTCCAGCTTGTTTCCTAGGGAATTTTAATTATGTCTTCAACTTGGATCTCTGCCCAAACAGACAATAGTACACCACTTCAATACAATGTTTCATATTCCTGGACTCAAATATCTGTGTGCTAAGTATACCTTTTGTTTCATTCTCATAGGTGAGAAAAGACTCAGACAACCTGAACCCAGGGACCCCCGACCTCACCAGTCCTTTTGGCAAATCAGCCCAAGCCCCACGGAGGATGTGGAGGAAGGAGAGGTGGGCGACATATGCACTCCACCAGGTGAGTGTCTGACACCCCAGCTTATGGTAATCTATGTATGCCTGTATATTTCTAAATACATCTTTTTTGCATCAATTTTAGGTGATCTGGTTGTGGAAGGGGAAGAAGCGGTGGAAGCAGGTCCAAGTGCCAGAGTCCCCCCCGAGGATGTGGATGAATGGGGCTTATTTACTAAAGGAAAATACACATGGCACTACAAGTGCACTAGGATAACCTAGGAGACAGCCAAAAAGAAAGGCAAGCAATAAATACAATTTGAGATTTTATCTGATCATTATTTTTTATTAAAAAAAAATATAGATTGTCTGGCATTGCAATGGCCCCCCTACCCGCAGGGCTGGACTGGGACAAAAATTTGGCCCTGGACTTCACCCAGACTGGCCCACTTTGACAGGTCTCTCCCATGCCGGCTTGCCACCCAAGCCCCCCCCCCCACTAGCTATTAGCCGTTCTACATTATTTCTCTTATAGGCAGTATCAGTGGGGAAGCTAGACATTATTTCACCTGGGGCAAAGAATCAGTTTGGCGCCCCCCCCCAATGGAACAAGATTAGGCAGGAAAGTGAGGCCGCCCTCCTTCCAGATCGTATGATGAGCTTCTAAGTGTTGACTCCTGAGCATCATGTCTGTATTCAGGCGCGCTGCATAACTAGCCAGGGAGAGGAGGTGAGCACTGCGGGGGGGGGGGGGGGACAGAGGACTGGAGGGAGGCAGCGGTCCACTGTCACTGAAATCGGCCCACTGAGCCATCGGCCCACCGGGAAACTCCCTGTAGTCCCAATGGCCAGTACATGCCTGCCTACCCGTAAAAAAATCAACATATTGATCCCGAACTTGACGGGCGCTTTGGGGGGCCAAGCCACTACGGCCAGTATCCAGGCCCGTCAGAGGATTCTCTATAAGTCCGGCCTCAGGCCCAAGTGATGCAATATAATTGCTTGAATGTTTGTTTAAATAATTGTGCAAGATGCAGCACGCTAGGACAAGGTGATTTAGTTTGTATTCCGCCATGTGGATAGCTGTCTGAAAAAGGCAGGCCCATCTGGCCATGATCTCGAAGGCATTCTCCATCTCCACAACTATTCTTGCTCTGGCCAGCCGGTAGTTAAAAACCCTCCTCTCTGGGGTGAGGGTCCTTTGGGGAAATGTGCTCGCCCAGACGGAAGGCTTCATCTGCAGTGAAGACAAAGGGGAGTCCTGACACATTATCAGCATCAGGTGGCAATCCCAGGCCACCACTCTGGAGACTCTGGAGACCACTCTAGAACTCCGCCTGGGCGAAGACTCCACACAGGGGCAGCGCCAGGTGGGTGCTTGGTGTGCTTAAGCGCCCCCAAAAATTTTTAAGCACCCTCATAGCACCCCCAAAAATTCCACTGAGGTATTGGCATAAAATTCAAACTATTTTTTTTAAATAATATTGTACCTGCTGTGAATCCTGTCTGCTACTTGGCTGGGGACTCTTTTTGAAGAGGAGGGATACAGCCATATAAGCCGCTGATGTTTAGTTAGTCCCAGCTGGGAGGGGGGGCGGATTGATTCAGAATGCTGTGCAGAGGTGCTACCTTTTAAAAGCCTCTGTGTCACATGGTGCCTCTGCATCTGTAAGAAAGAAGAATGAAGTGGGGTGGAGTAGAGAGAGAGTGAGAGCCCAGAAGCAATGAAGGTATGATGACTGCTGAGCTGCTGGCTGTTTTCTTGGTGTACCGCGGGGGAGGGAGCAGAGCTGCTGTAGGCAGAGAGCTGAGTAAGTCTGCAGTGCTCGTCATCTGACAGGAGAAGGGGGAAGAAGGGGGGTTTCCTGTTATGCAGGCAGGCTGTGGTCCGAGGAGGAATTAGGATGGTTGATGGCTGTTCTTTTTATAAGGGAGCTGCTGCTGATTGCTGAGCCTGGGAAGGGGGAGGGAGACTTCACTCTGTAGTCCTGTTATTTGATTTATGTCAGCAGCAGGCAGTCTGATCTGCTGCGAGAGGAATCATGTCCTGTGATCTTGGCACTCTGATTTTCCTTGGGCACTGGCACTGCAATCATTAGACTGCCCCTCCCCCAGATCAGGAGTGCCTGATTTATAGTACCCAAGCAGAGCCAGTGCTAGACTATGCTGTGCCCTAGGCAAGGCCACCCCACCCTCTTAAAAAAAAAATCACTTATAATTTTTTAAAAACAGCAGAAAATGATCTAAAATAAAGATGCTCCAAGCATTCCCCACACCCCTTATACTCACAGCACACTCCATGCACTCCTCATACACTCCCTATACCCACAGCACACTCCATGCATTCCTCATACACTCCCTATACTCACAGCACACTCCATGCATTCCTCCTACACCCCGTATACTCACAGCACACTCCATGCATTCCTCATACACTCCCTATACTCACAGCACACTCCATGCATTCCTCCTACACTACCTATACTTACAGCACACTCCATGCATTCCCCACACCCCCTATACTCACAGCACACTCCATGCATTCATCACACACTCCTTATACTCACAGCACACTCCATGCATTCCTCCTACACCCCCTATACTCACAGAACACTCCATGCATTCCTCCTACAACCCCTATACTCATAGCACACTCCATGCATTAACCACACCCCCTTATAATCACAGCAAATGCAGCCAACTGGGCTCCATCAATTGCAGCCTTTGTGCCCATAATATGCGGCCACTGTGCCTTCCCGCCCGCTGTCTGCCCAGCACTTACCCCATCATGGTGGTGTGTCAGGTGGCGAGCTGTGGGACGGTAGCACGGCGATGGATGCTTTGTCCTCCGTGCGTGTCTTCTTCCTGTATCCCTTGGCGCCAATGGGATCACCTCTGCCTTCAGCCAATCAGGTGCCTGGTATTACATCTGGCCTCCTGATTGGCTGAGAGGCGGTTCTGTGTTAGCAAAGCAAATATTAATTTGCTTTGCTAACACACCTGGGTACACTGTGAGCAGAGCCAGTGCTAGACTATGCTGTGCCCTAGGCAAGGCCACCCCACCCTCTTAAAAAAAAAAAATCACTTATAATTTTTTAAAAACAGCAGAAAATGATCTAAAATAAAGATGCTCCAAGCATTCCCCACACCCCTTATACTCACAGCACAATCCATGCACTCCTCATACACTCCCTATACCCACAGCACACTCCATGCATTCCTCATACACTCCCTATACTCACAGCACACTCCATGCATTCTTCATACACTCCCTATACTCACAGCACACTCCATGCATTCCTCCTACACCCCGTATACTCACAGCACACTCCATGCATTCCTCATACACCCCCTATATTCACATCACACTCCATGCATTCCTCATACACTCCCTATACTCACAGCACACTCCATGCATTCCTCCTACACTACCTATACTCACAGCACACTCCATGCATTCCCCACACCCCCTATACTCACAGCACACTCCATGCATTCATCACACACTCCTTATACTCACAGCACACTCCATGCATTCCTTATACACTCCCTATACTCACAGCACACTCCATGCATTCCTCCTACACCCCCTATACTCACAGAACACTCCATGCATTCCTCCTACAACCCCTATACTCACAGCACACTCCATGCATTCCTCATACACCCCCTATACTCACAGCACACTCCATGCATTTCTCATACACTCCCTATACTCACAGCACACTCCATGCATTCCTCCTACACCCCCTATACTCACAGCACACTCCATGCATTCCTCCTACACCCCCTATACTCACAGCACACTCCATGCATTCCTCCTACACCCCCTATACTCACAGCACACTCCATGCATTCCTCTTACACCCCCTATACTCACAGCACACTCCATGTATTCCTCATACACCCCCTATACTCATAGCACACTCCATGCATTCCTCATACACCCCCTATTCTCACATCACACTCCATGCATTCCCCACACCACCTATACTCACAACACACTCCATGCATTTATCATACACTCCCTATACTCACAGCTCACTCCATTCATTCCTCATACACCCCCTATACTCACAGCATACTCCATGCATTCCTCATACACCTCCTATACTCACAGCACACTCCATGCATTAACCACACCCCCCTATAATCACAGCAAATGCAGCCAACTGGGCTCCATCAATTGCAGCCTTTGTGCCCATAATATGCGGCCACTGTGCCTTCCCTCCCGCTGTCTGCCCAGCACTTACCCCATCATGGTGGTGTGTCAGGTGGCGAGCTGTGGGACGGTAGCACGGCGATGGATGCTTTGTCCTCCGTGCGTGTCTTCTTCCTGTATCCCTTGGCGCCAATGGGATCACCTCTGCCTTCAGCCAATCAGGTGCCTGGTATTACATCTGGCCTCCTGATTGGCTGAGAGGCGGTTCTGTGTTAGCAAAGCAAATATTAATTTGCTTTGCTAACACACCTGGGTACACTGTGAGCACAATGATTCGCGCTTGCAGTGCACCTTTTTTGAATCCTATTAGCGCCTATGGCTCTAATCGGGTGCTTCAAAAACACCCCTGCTGCTGTAATTCAGGTGCCTGGAAAGGGGCCGGATGCCTGAATAGGAGGTGGCTACAGCGGCCGTGGATAGATTCATGCAATGCATGAATCTATCCATAGTACACAGAGGGGGGGCGGCGCCCGAGCGCCCCTAATGGACACAATGTCACTGGAGCCCAGGTTGGCAACCACGTTGGACCACGATCTACCGGTCGATCACATCCAGGTGACTGGTAGATTGGTCCTGGGCTTGCCAACCTTCTGTCACTGATTGTGGATAAAGGCGGCAGCTGGCCACAGAACAAGAGAAGCAGGGCTGGAGGGTGCAGATGGCTGTGGGGACATCAAGCCTGCCTCATGAGCCAATTCCTTGTCCATAGTTCAGGTGGAGTGATACTGATAGCACTCCGCCTCTCATTCTTGGTAGCAGAATCCACAGCTGGAAGTGCTGCAAGAAGTTAAGATCAGTGGGCATAATAGGGCACAGTAAAAGCTATGTGGGCATAATAGCAGCTATATAGGCACAATAGCATAAAGATGTTGTTGAGCCCATATAGATGCACAATACCAGCTATATGGGCACAACACGGCATGTGTACACCTTTGGCTGCTGCCTCTGCAGCTAAAGGGTGTAGGGATTGGGGAAAGTAAAAGTGTGACTCAACCCCCGGGTTTTACCAACCCCAATCTCATGTATAAAGAAGCCATAAGGGTACCACAGCCAAATGCAGCTAAGGGCTGTTTTACAAGTGGAACATGCACCACTGTTCCTCTAAAAAGTGATCTAAGAATGTTTGACAGGTTGTGAAAAGGCTGATTTAAAGCTATAACTGCCGTGCAATGCATGCAATTGCAGTTTGAAAGTAAAACCATTGTAGGTGTAAACCAGGCGGTAAAGAAGTAATATATCGCCTCCTCACCACCTGCCGAACACCTCTGAAAAGCAAAATGCGCGTGAATCAGTTTTCAAAGGAGCTTGCTCCAAGTTTCTGTGCAATTCAGCGTGGTGCGATTTTGCAGCCTATTATTTGAATGGCTGCAAATCGCACAAGACTGCACAAAAAATAGTGCATGCACTACTTTTCAAAAATGCACTGTGCCAAATAACATGCTGCACTACCTTACCTTAACCTCTGATGAGTTTTCACCCAGTGGGTGATGGTGTACGGAAGTAGCTGCTAATAGCTTGCAGAGGATTCAATCTGCTTGTAGACAATTCTAATGAACTTTGTTGATGTGAAATTCTAATAGGGGTCACTTGTGTTGCACATTGCACTTTATATGCATGCACAGATTACGCTTTTATTGTTTTTAGCACATATTTAATTTATATATTTATTGATATTTTAATACTTGTACTACTTTCTTTGAATTATTGTGGCGTATATTGTGGTGATAATTACCTTTAGGACATTTTGTAGTTTTTTTGGGTATGGGACAACGTGCCCGACTGCATGGCCTGTTATCAATGTGTAACTGAGTTTTTAGATGGTTCTCTGGCTTCTTTGCGGCTGTTGAATTTTAATACTTAACTACTACCCACTGACTTGAAGTTATTGCTGGCCCTGACATATGCTGGGGGCTATAATTGTCGGTCTCAATTGAGCTTCTTTTACTTCACAATCTCTTGAGTGTACTTCCAGGCTCTTTTTAGCCTATACAAAGAGGGAAAGGTGGCACACTACAAGCTATAGATCGGGAAGAATCACTGACAATAGGCCACACCCATTTTAACCACACCCACACACACACATTTTGCGGTGCGCTTCAGCACCCTTTATTTTTGTTACAGCACCTGCACAGCATCCCCAAAAATTTTGGCCTGGAGCCACCCCTGCTCCTCCATCTGGCATCTGGCCATTCTTCATTCCCCACGTCTACATACAGAAATTCATGACCCCGAATGGGGTGGTGGCACGATGTGGACGTGTTTCCGAACTATAGCCCCTCCACAGTTGGGAAAGTCCCAACAGGTGGCAAAATGGGATGCCACAGTCTGCCATTCCTGTGGCGTTAAAGGAAACTGGGGAGTCAAACAAGAAAAAAAAAAAGTACTTTTGCACATAACATTGCAAGCACATTACACAAAAAACATTCTTGCCCAGCATCAGTCTATGAGACTCGCCTGATCACAGATCGGAGTGAGGGGTCGATCCTGACCCCTTACCACATGATCAGCTGTCAGCCAATGACAGTTGATCATGTGACATCAACAGAGCCGGTAATCGTCTATTTTGTCTCCTCGCGCTGACAGCGTGAGGAGGAAAAAAAAGACGATCGCCGGTGGCTGTGAGAGGGACATCAGTCCCGATCACGGCAAACGCCACCAGATCATCAGTGCCCACCTGTGCCCTCTGCCAGTGCCGCCTAGCAACAGGCAGCAGTGCAGCCTACCAGTGCCACTCATCAGTGCCCACAATCAGTGCCTCAACAACAGCGCTCCACATCGGTGCCAGCTATCAGTGTCCATTAGTGCCGCCCATCAGTGCCGCCCATCAGTGCCACCTATCAGTGGTACCTATCAGTGCCCATCCGTGCCACCCACCCATGCCACCCATCCATGCCACCCATTAATGCCACCCATCAGGGCCCATCAGTGGCCATCAGTGCCGCCTTAACTGTGCCTATCAGTGCTGCCTTAAATGTGCCTATCTGTGCCCATCAGTGCAGCCTATCAGTGCCCACCAGTGCTGGCTCATCAGCACATATCAATGAAGGAGAAAAATTACATGTTTGCAAAATTTTATAACAAACTATGAAACGTGATTTTTTTTCAAAATTTTCCATCTTTTTTTGTTTGTTTAGCAAAAAATAAAAATCTCAGCTGTGATGAAATACCACCAAAAGAAAGCTCTATTTGTGGGAAAAAAAATTATAAAAATTTCATTTGGGTACAGTGTTGTATGACCGCGCAATTGTCATTCAAAGTGCGTCAGCACTGAAAGTTGAAAATTGGTCTGGGCAGGAGGGGGGTTTAAGTGCCCAATAAGCAAGTGGTTAAAGACTAAAATATAAAGCCCACTTATCAGATTCATCACCCCCTCTGATGGCACATTGATAAATTTTAGGGGGGGGATTCTAAATCAATTTAAAGACACACAGACCATTTGCAGACATTTTAGGGGGGAGGGGATTCTAAAGCTATTTAACGACACACAGACCATTTGCAGACATTTTGGGGGGGAGGGGATTCTAAAGATATTTAAGGACACATAGACCATTTGCAGACATTTTAGGGGGGGTTCTAAAGCTATTTAAGGACACACAGACCATTTGCAGACATTTTGGGGGGGAATTCTAAAGCAATTTAAGGACACACAGACCATTTGCAGACATTTTAGGGGGGATTCTAAATCAATTTAAGGACACACAGACCATTTTCAGACATTTTGGGGGGGAGGGGATTCTAAAGCTATTTAAGGACACACGGACCATTTGCAGACATTTTAGGGTAAAGCAATACAATGGAGCTGACAAAATACATTGTTAAGTGACTACACTAGGCGGATATATGCCCAGCATAGCTTGCTGGGGAGGTTAGTGAATGCTAATATGCATGCAGTACAAAAAGAGCATTAAGAAATTACAGCATGCATGAGGACAAAGGGGACATTCACACTATATTGCAATCAAGGTAATTACTGTTTGAGTAAAGAAATACATTACATTAGCAAACATTTAATACAATAAAATGTGAAGTTAAAGGATAAAAATTCTTACCTTAATATATTCCTTCTGCAGGACCTGGATGATGGCAGAACAGGTCTCTGGGATAATGATCCCCAGAGCCTGGGGGGAGATGCCTGTCGAGAACTTAAGGTCCTGCAGGCTTCTTCCCGTCGCTAAGTACCGCAACATGGCGACTAGCCTCTGCTCCGCAGTGATGGCTTGCTTCATGCAGGTATCCTGCCTGCTGATATAAGGGGTCAGCAAAGCCAACAAATGGTCAGAAACGGGGTCCGTCAGAAAATTCCTGAAATCCTCAGGGTTATTCCCACAGATATCACGGAGCAAAGGCATGTGCGAGAATTGGTCATGCTGGAGCAACCAATTATTTGTCCATGAACTCCTCCTCGCCCTGTTCACGGACTGGGCTTGGCCTGAAGGATGCAGACTTAGAGGAATATGCTTCATCTGTTCTAGCTTATATTCGTTTTTGTGTGGAGATCTTTCTAGTTACAAAAACTATTAACGTATTCCCAAACCAAAAGCCTTGGTTGGATGGTAAAGTAAGGGCTCAGCTTAGAGCAAGAGATGTGGCCTTTAGATCGGGTGACCCTATAGCCTATAGGAAAGCTCGGAATGAATTAAAGAAAGGCATTAAGGAGGCTAAGCGTAAATATAAACAGCGCATTGAATCTTATTTTGAAAATCAAAATTCTTGTAGCATGTGGAAGGGGATTAAAACAATAGTAGATTTTAAATCTAGGAATACACAGGTTTGTAAAGTGCTCCCTGACACCTTAAACCAATTTTTTTCTCACTTTGAGGGTCAAAATATGAGATGTGAAACCCATAGTAAAGAACTAGTGGAGGATAACCATTTATTGGTATTAAAAATACATGAGGTCAGGTCAAATTTCAGGTAGATTGACATCAGCAAGGCAGCAGGACCAGACGGGGTAGCAGGTGTTTTTACTGATATTTTAATATTTTGATATTTTAATATTTATGATATTTTAATTTGTCATTGAAGCAGGCTACAGTACCTTCTTTTTTTGTTTTAAATCTACTACTATTGTCCCAATACCTAAAAAAATCAGCGGTATCATACTTAAATGATTATCGCCCAGTTGCCTTAACTCCTATCATCATGAAATATTTTGCGAGGCTCATATATCACATCTTAAGGCAAGCATTCCTGTTGATCTGGATAAGTATCAGTTTGCCTATCGTGCAAATAGATGCACAGATGATGAAATTGCTATTGCATTGCATACTGCCTTGACACATCACTCAAACACATATGTTAGGATGTTATTCATTGATTTTAGCTCTGCATTTAACACAGTAGTCCCTGACAAATTAGTGAAAAAGTTAAAAGCTTTGGGCCTATGTCCATTGCTACGCTCATAGATTATGGATTTTCTAACAAACAGGCCACAAATGGTGAGAATAGGAGATCAGATGTCTAACACTATTATTTTGAATACAGGGGTACCACAGAGATGTGTTTTAAGTCCGGCCCTGTTTACATTGTTCACGCACGACTGTACTTCCATACATGCGTCTAACACTATAGTGAAGTTTGCTGATGACACCACTTTAGTGGGACTCATACAAGATAATGATGAGACAACTTATAGGCAGGAAATTCAACATTTGGTTCAGTGGTGTAGAGAAAATAATTTAATACTCAATACGGCAAAAACTAAAGAAATAATAGTGGATTATAGGAGATCAAGAAAGATCAATCATTGCCCGCTTTATACAGGTGGTGGGGAGGTGGAAAGGATGGACACTAATACATTTTTGGGAGTGCATATTACAAGGGAGTTGTCATGGTCTCAAAATACTTTTTTTTGTGAAAAAAGCGCAGCAGAGACTGTTTTTCCTTCGGAGACTGAAGCAGGCTGGGTTGCCTTTAAGGCTTCTGGTCAATTTCTATCTATATCTATCTATCTATCTATCTATCTATCTATCTATCTATCTATCTATCTATCTATCTATCTATCTATCTATCTATCTATCTATCTATCTATCTCTATCATTGTACCATTGAGAGTATTCTTCTCCACTGCGCTGTAGTGTGGTATACCAGCTGCAGGGCGGAGGATAACAAGTGCCTGTCTCATGTGGTGAAAACAGCACAGCAGATCATAGGAACAGAGCTACCGAATTTGGACACAGCATATGCCAGCCGATTAA
The DNA here is from genome assembly GCF_042186555.1 of Aquarana catesbeiana. Taxonomy (NCBI): domain Eukaryota; kingdom Metazoa; phylum Chordata; class Amphibia; order Anura; family Ranidae; genus Aquarana; species Aquarana catesbeiana. The sequence continues at coordinate 432,498,621 of NC_133328.1, forward strand.
AAAAGCGGGCAAAAGCTATTAGTATTGATCCAACCCACCCAGGGTACAGTGTTTATGTCTCGTTGCCATCAGGGAAAAGATATAGAACACTTAAAACGCACACTAATTGCTTAAAGCATAGGTTTTTTCCCTAGGGCCATATTCCATCAGGTACAGTGTTTTAGGAATTTTATGTGGAATTCTAATATTCTTTTATTTATTTATTTTTAAATAACATTTTATATTTTGATATATTTAAATAGATATGTGGGCATGTGCTAGGAGTATGTATGTGTGGTTTTGTTGAGAAGTGTTTATTGCTGCTGTAAAGAGTACCCAGAAGAATGTTGTTGTATGTATACAATGGCAATAAAGTCTATATATCTATCTATCTATCTATCTACCTGGGGTGGTCCTTAAGTGGTTAAGGTAAATGTATGGTTTTGTGTTTGTTTTGGTAGTTTGCACCTGGTTCTAAATATAAGAAAAGTAGGTTGTTCTAGATTTTCTTTTTTTTTTCAAAACAGAAAGCTTAGCAGCTAGTTAAACATATCTTCTTACTGTTTTTATTCATCTGCTGCATCAGTATTACCTTAAGAAGAACTATCTGTAAACAATATCTTATTTCAGTATGAAATAACTAAATGGCAGTGTTGCTAGTAGCTGGTTTAGGGAGAACATGGCCTTCACTTTCTGTGTAGGAGTGTTTAATTTGAAAAGCATTAGACTGCATAGATGGACTGCCTTATTCTTTTTCCCCCACAATCTGAAATCTTTTCAAACCTCAAGCTAGCACACATCAGTAAAGTCAGAGCTGGGAAGGTTGCTAACATTAAAGCAGACCAAGAGCAAATGAAGAAAATAGAACTTTAAAAGACAGAAATAGCTAAATTTGCAGCCACTAAAGTTGGAGCGTTTGTCATAATGTTTGTGCTAGGTTACCAACTTACTTGGTAGTGAACCTCGGGATCAGGACTTGGAGATTGCATATTTCAACAAGTCAACTCTTAAATCTCTACATATTCACAGGGATCCTTTAATAGGCAGAAACTGGGATACATGCAGAACTGAAGTCAACAGCATGCCACGAGCATGAGTGTACCATTCATTCCAGAAAATAACACAATAATGTATGGCCAAAGTATAAATATGAATATTATGTCTAAAAGTCTTTTGTTCATACGAGGATCCCTTTATAACAATCTCTATTTAGATTTAGCATTTTAGTTTGAAAACAATGTAAAATTTGTGTGCCTTCTTTTATTAAAGTATAGCCATGCAAATTTAAGAGTGTATGTTGCCTAATTGAGCCTTCAAGAACTACCTTTTTAACACTAGGAGTAGCCTCAGCCACCACACTTGAAAAATTGGTAAGCACATTTCAGTTTGAGGTGCTCTGATTTGCCTGACCCAGTAAAGCAATAAAATAATTTTGAATGTGTTTACACTCTACATGCTGGAATACTATTATAACAATTAAGCACACCTGTAAATGCAGGTATAAACTTGAATAGGCAAATCCAAACATTCCCTGGGCTGGAGGACTGGAGGGTTTTAGGTAATCTACACATGCAGCTATACCTTCACCCATCTACGTGTCTACGCATCTATTTTCACACCCAATATTCCCCAATGCTAGGTAGTGAATTTTTAGGTTTTTGCCCAAGCAGGAGGACTTTAATGTAGTGAAAATACTACAAAAATGCATTATTATCAGTTAGAATTAATTCAGTTTTATAATCTTACTGTTGTGTATATAGCACCCTCTAGCTTACGATACTAGTAGTGAGAATAGAAAAAACATAGCTGGCTCTGGGTTAGACCTGTCATTAAATCTGTGTGAGGGTTACTAGAGGCCAGGGCTGGATGACTCATCCTGGCAGCCCTCTGGTGCCTCCTCCTGTTGCTAGAATATTGGAGACTGGAACTAGTGGGTGGAGCTGAGGAGGAGCTTGAATATTTATGGTCCCCCCAGCCAATCCCCAGGAGTGGGCCTGCCAGGGAACTAAGAAAGCCTGTAAATAGACATGGGCCATGACAGCAGGGAGTCCAGGTGGAAGATGGACAAGCAGTGCTGAGGAGAGGCTGTTGGTGACCCTTGAGGGACCCCCACCAAGGGGGAGGGTTTACCCTGAGCTGGAGCTCGGGAGGGTGGCCTGGAAGGATTCCACCAAAGGAGGCAGTTGGAGGGATTTAAGCCAGAGATGCAACACAGAGAGCAAGAAGAGACAGTGAGTAGATCAGCACTGTGCAGGGATAGATAAGGGGAAAGACTGCCAGCTGCAGCAATGCTCTCTTGAAGACAGCGGTGTGCCAAGTCTTTGTCCAACCTTGCTCTGGGGAGTCTCCATGTTAAGGATGAGCCGAACACCCCCCCCCAGTTCGGTTGCACCAGAACTTGTGAACAGGCAAAAAATTTAGACGAGCACACAAAAACCGTTAAAGTCTATGGAACACGAACATGAAAAATCAAAAGTGCTCATTTTAAAGGCTTATATGCAAGTCATTGTCATAAATAGTATTTGAGGAACCGGGTCCTGCCCCAGGGGACATGTATCAATGCAAAAAAAAGTTTTAAAAACTGCTTTTTTTTGGGATCAGTGATTTTAACAATGCTTAAAGTAAATTAAAAAAAAGAAATATTCCTTTAAATATTGTGCCTGGGGGGTGTTTATACTATGCCTGTAAAGTGGTGCAGTTTTCTCATGTTTAGAACAGTATCACAGCAAAATGAGATTTCTAAAGGAAAAAAGTAATTTAAAACTGATCGTGGCTGTAATGAATTGTCGGGTCTCGGCAATATAGATAAAACTCATCGAAAAAAAAACGGCATGGGTTCCCCCCCCCCGTCCACTACCAGGCCCTTTGGGTCTGGTATGAATTTGAAGGGGAACCCTGCACCAAATTTAAAAAAAAATAGCGTAGGAGTCCCCCTAAAATCCATACCAGACCCATTAAAAATTTAAAAAAATCCATATCAGGCCCTTCAGGTCTGGTATGGATATTAAGGGGAACCCTGCGCCAAAGTTAAAAAAAATGGCATAGGGGTCTCCCCAAAATCCATTCCATACCCTAATCAGAGCACGCAACCTGGCAGGCCACAGGAAAAGAGGGAGGATGAGAGAGCACCCCCTCTTCTGAACCATACCAGGCCACATGCCCTCAACATCGGGGGATGCTTTGGAGTCACCCCAAAAGCACCTTGCCCCCACGTTGATGGGAACAAGGGCCTCATCCCTACAATCCTTGCCCAGTGGTTGTGGGGGTCTGTGGGCGGGGGGCTTATCAGAATCTAGAAGCCCCCTTTAACAATGGGACCGCCAGATCCCGGCCTCCCCCACGTGAATTGGTAACGGGTACATTGTACCCCTACCAGTTCACAAAAAAAAGTGTCAAAAATAGTAAAAAAGACAGGAGACACTTTGGGACAAGTCCTTTATTAAAAAATATAAAAATAAAAATGTCCCGTGATGCAGACACTTTTTTTTGTGAAATGGTAGGGGTACAATGTACCCGTTACCAATTGACATAGGGGGGAGGCTGGGATCTGGGGGTACCCTTGTTAAAGGGTGTTTCCAGATTCCGATAAGCCCCCCGCCCACAAACCCCCACAACCACCAGGCAAGGATTGTGGGGATGAGGCCCCTTTGGCACAGGGTTCCCCTTAAAAGCCATACCAGACCCTGGTATGGATTTTGGGGGGACTCCTACGCCATTTTTTTTTTTAGATTTGGTGCAGGGTTCCTCTTAATATCCATACCAGACCTAAAGGGCCTGGTATGGATTTTGGGGGGACCCCCACGCAATTTTCTTTTTTTAATTTTGGTTCGGGGTTCCCCTTAATATTCATACCAGACCCAAAGGGCCTGATAATGGACTGGGGGGAAACCCATGTGGTTTGTTTTCAATGAGTTTTATCCATATTGCCGAGACCCGACAATTCATTACATCAGTTTTAAATGATTCTTTTCCTTTAGAAATGTTATTTTGCTGTGGTACTGTTCTAAACATGGGAAAACTGCACCACTTTACAGGCATACTATAGACACCCCCCCAGGCATGATATTTAAAAGAATATTTCATTTTTATTGTTTCACTTTAAACATTATCAAAATCACTGCTCCCAAAAAAACAGCCTTTTTTTTGCATTAATACATGTCCCCTGGGGCAAGACCCGGGTCCCCAAACATTTTTCATGACAATTACTTGCATATAAGCCTTTAAAATGAGCACTTTTGGTTTGTCATGTTAGTGTCCCATAGACTTTAACGGGTTCTGCGGCTTTCGAATTTACCGTGAACACCGCATAATGTTGGTTGTCCGCCGAACCTCCAAACAACCAAAGTTTGACCCGAACTAATGCTCAGGCCGAACCGTTCACCCATTCCTACTCCATCTGTGTGTATGTCAGTTGGGCAGGACTGGGAAGAGAAACAACCAGGTGCGGCTGGTGTCAGCCAGGTGGGCTAGCATTCTGCAAGCAAGTGGAACTGGGATCAGTGGCCACAGAAAAGCAGAGGGAGATGTGTTATGCTGTTCACTCCAGTTTTGTACTTTGTCAAAGGGACTGAGAGTTGCTGCCTTTAATGGGCCTTTGCTGAGCTAGCGATATACTGTTAGTTCCCTAAAGAGTGAGTTAGCAGGAGCTGTACATAGAAGAACCAAGTGTGTGCAGGAGAAAGTAATAAGAGGAGTCTGTAAATAGGAAGTAAGTTGTCCCTAAAGTTCTGTTATCACACTGGGCATCCCATAATCCCTTACCCCATCCAAGTTATCATCTCCTCATAAAACAACAACAAAAAACAAGCCAAAGACTGAATTTCTGTGTCCGGATGAAAGATGAAAATGCAGTGTGACCAACTGTGCAGCAGTGGGGAACCCTAACTTCAGCAACTCCTATGGGCGTAGGGCTACATGAAGTTGGATAGTGTAAACACCTTCATAATGACTAAGACCATGAAGCTTCTTTAGCTTCTTTGTGACCACAATATATCTTTTTACATCCTCACATGCAATTCCCTGTGCTATAAGTACACAATCTTTCAACAGATAAGTAGGAATGTGCATATGGGTTACATGGCGTTGTAGTTTAGTTAACTAATGCATACTGATGCATTAAAGCTATAATAAACTCTGGTCATGAAAGGGCTAATACAAAACGCCCTAATCATTTTATTTGTGAAAATCTGCATTGTTTAGGGCAGATAGTTTGGCTCACAAAATGTCAGCTGACAAAATTTTACCAACGTTCATGTAATTTAAACTTATGAAACTTGAAAAATTAGCTAATCGCACTAGAGAATGTAATAGTTACTCACTGACTCTAAACCTCTACTTAACTCCAAAACCAACTCCTGAAGTTCTACTATATATATATATATATATATATATATATATATATATATATATATATATATATATATATATATATATATATATACACACACAACTCAACACACAGCCATTAATGTCTGGCAACAAAAGTGAGTACACCCCTAAGCTTCACAAGTTGCCACTGGAGTCCTCTTCCACTCCTCCATGATGACATCACAGAGCTGGTGGATTTTAGAGACCTTGCGCTCCTCTACCATCCGTTTGAGGATGCCCCACAGATGCTCAATAGGGTTTAGGTCTGGAGACATGCTTGGCCAGTCCATCACCTTTTCCCCCAGCTTCTTTGGCAAGGAAGTGGTCGTCTTGGAGGTGTTTTGGGGTTATTATCATGTTGGAATACTGCCCTGTGGCCCAGTCTCCAAATGGAGGGTATAATGCTCTGCTTCAGTATGTCACAGTACATGTTAGCATTCATGGTTCCCTCAATGAACTGTAGCTCCCAGTGTCGGCACCACTCATGCAGCCCCAGACCATGACACTCCCACCACCATGCTTAACAGTAGGCAAGACACACTTGTCTTTGTACTTCTCATCTGGTTGCCGCCACACACACTTGACACCATCTGAACCAAATAAACTTATCTTGGTCTCATCAGACCACAGGACATGGTTCCAGTAATCCATGTCCTTAGTCTGCTTGTCTTCAGCAAACTGTTTGCGGGCTTTCTTGTGCATCATCTTTAGAAGAGGCTTCCTTCTGGGACGACAGTCATGCAGACCAATTTGATGCAGTGTGCGACGTATGACCTGAGCACTGATAGGCTGACCCCCCACCTCTTCAACCTCTGCAGCAATGCTGGCAGCACTCATACATCTATTTCCCAAAGACAACCACTGTATAAAACGCTGAGCACGTGCACTCAACTTCTTTGATCAACCATGGCGAGGCCTGTTCTGAGTGAAACCTGTCCTGTTAAAATGCTGTATGGTCTTGGCCACCATGCTGCAACTTGGTTTCAAGGTCTTGGCAATCTTCTTATAGCCTAAGCCATCTTTATGTAGAGCAACAATTCTTTTTTCAGATCCTCAGAAAGCTCTTTGCCATGAGGTGCCATGTTGAACTTCCAGTGAGCAGTATGAGAGAGTGAGAGCGATAACACTAAATTTAACACACTTGCTCCCCATTCACACCTGAGACCCTGTAACACTAATGAGTCCAATGACACCGGGGAGGGAAAACGGCTAATTGGGCCCAATTTGGACATTTTCATTTAGGGGTGTACTCACTTTTGTTGCCAGCAGTTTAGACATTAATGGCTGTGTGTTGAGTTATTTTGAGGAGACAGCAAATTTACACTGTTATACAAGCTGTACACTCACTACTTTACATTGTAGCAAAGTGTAATTTCTTCAGTGTTGTCACATGAAAAGATATAATAAAATATTTACAAAAATGTGAGGGGTGTACTCACTTTTGCGAGATACTGTATATATATATATATATATATATATATATATATATATATATATATATATATATATTCATGTAAGATTCACACAAATTTTACCTAAACATCACAGATATTTCCAAGTAAATCCAAATTAGAGAAATGTGTGAATCTTGGTTGAAGGTTGTGTGAATCCTGTGTAAAAACATTTATGAATATACTTCTTAAAAAGGACGAAAAATTCCATGTATTGTTTGTACCTATAGGTAAGATGTGCACCGCTTAGGAGATAATTACAGTATATGCAGCTGATTATATCATCGGCGCATGCGCTCTGAAGGAACAGCCACCTGTGTCGTTTCTTCAGAACCCTGTGCCATGACGAGCGGCTCCTGCACACGGGAGTGACGTCACGCGGCTCCGGCCAGTCACACAGCCGGAGTCTGTGGTCCCGGAAGGAAGACGGGCGAAGATGGATGCGACCTCCAGCAGTGACAACAAGGGCTTTGTTTGCAAGTAAGTTTAACATAATGTGCTAGTACAGTATGTGATGCATACTAGCAAATTATGCCTTTACTTTTGCAGGTCTGAAAAAAAATGGCGCTTTACTTCCTCTTTAAGCTTAACCTGAATCTTAAAGGTAACCTCTAATCTGTTCTTAATTTCTAAACTTAACCTTAAACTTGAAGCTCTACACTAGTCCTAAACCTGATTCTAATCCCTAATAATTGTCCTGGAAATCATGAGAAATGTATGATGATGATGAAAAATACAATATTATCATGGGGATAAATACTGTCAGAGATGCTAGAATCTAATATACAGTCAGGTCCATAAATATTGGGACATCAACACAATTCTAATATATAAAAGTATTCTTGTTTTTCACTTTTTTTTCAAAACCTTCTATTTTTTTAATAAAAAAAACCCCTAAAATATAATTTCTATACCAGATGCTTGTTTGAAGTAAGATATTGCCAGCAAACAAGCAATAGAAAAAAATAGAGCTATTGCCAAACATGTTGTACTGTGTAAAACCTGCAGAGCATTAGAGTTGATTTTAAAATACAATAATTATAAGGTATGCTAGATTATTCTAGCTAGTATAACTATGTCACACATTTGCACATTTTACTATACATTTGTAAATATATCTTTCAGTGAATATATAGCATTTAAGAATCCGGGTAAAAACGCATGTAGGATGACCATGTAACGTGTTTTCCCTTTATCACCCACCTTTTGGACAAGCTTTATGTGTTTGATAGTACTCAGAAGTTGAATATACAAGGATAGTCAACCATCTAAAGTCATACAGGCAGTGGAAATACCAAGCTTGGCACAATAGGTAATCAAGTAAAATACAAAGGATTAGTCAATCCAGAGGCAAGGAAAACATTATCAAGCTGTAAGCAGTCACACATTTATTTGAGGACTGATGGCAACTATTAGGGGATTGGGTCAGACAAGGTTATTATAATGCTTGCTCCTATGCAAGAGGTTATAGAATATGGCTGCCTAATGTAGCCTCTATGGCAGCCCAGTCTTGCCACACATCTCTGAGCAATCCTCTTTTATTGTTCAGTGAGAAAAATCTTGACAAACTGACAAAAACTTTGTCAAATACTCCCCCTTGCTGTGAGTGACAGCCTAAGACACAGGCATTGTTTTTTAATTCCCTCCCCCACTCCTTTCTTCAGCAGCTCTGCAAGGATTGGCTGTTCCACACCTCAGCATGATTTGTCATGCTGAAGTCATGTGGTTACTTTCCTGTCATTTCACTGGATGTTAGAGATCATAGCAGAAGTTCAGTTAGAAATACACAGGAGAAAATGCATATTGACAAGGGGAGTGTAGAGGTGGGCGGGGAGTCTACTGACATCACGACTCCACCCACCGAGCTCCAGACAACAGACCCACCCACAGAATCTGCAGATTTTCAGCTCTCATAACAGACCGAGGGGAGACATTTGACAGGTAAAGATACATGCAGGAGGCATGTATATCCTTATAGATAACCTCTATGGCAGTAGTTTAGAAAGGATGACATTGGGTTTACATCCACTTTAAGGCAAGCAGGCCTAGTAGTACTTCATAGCGACAGGACATATTACACAATATATATCTGGTCAAGTAGCCCAAGAGGTGCAGCCAAATTTCAATAAAAACAGTACCTATTATACTGCCCACAGAAGATATAGGAGACTGGGTCCCTCAATGGATGCCTAGTCAACAGCAATGGTGACGGTTTAAGGCAATGAACAGCAGACTGTGTGGTTGGATGAAAACATCAGTTACTGAAGATGGCTGGTAGTGAGGTAAACACTGACATTTGGGAAGGACCAGGCAGCTGGTAAGGTCTATTTGGTATAATAGACAGAAAGATTGGCCCAGGCAGCAAGTAAAATGTGGTCTGTAAACTGGCAAGAGTACAGTCTAGGAGGCAGGCAAAAGACGTGATCCGTAAATGACAGGAGGTTGAACTGGGCAGCAGGAAGAAGATGTGATCAATAGGCAGGCAAGGAGTCAATCCAGGCACCAAGTAAAAGACAGTCAGAAAACAGGCAATAGGTCAGACCAGGTTGCAGGAAAACAAGCAAGTCAGGATACAGATTCAGACAAATGCCAGCTAAAGCAGCATGTGGATAAAGCTATCATAAGTCTGGGCAAAGGGCTTGTGAGGTGTAAATGAGGCACTGGCAGACACAGGACCAAGGTAGGGCTGAGAAGTGGACTGATTAGTTTGGGATGCAACATGGTCAATGGGGGATGAGTTCAGGGAAGCAGACTGAAAAGGATAAACCTTTACAATAGTCAACTGTGAACAGGAGCCCGACAGGGGCTGTATAGAGAGCTTCATAACAATTAGCCACATGGTGTTGAATACTTAATACTTGTGGCTGGTCAGCAATATGAGCTTGGTGTTACTGTGTTACTGGCAGTTGATACTCTTCTTCATTCCATTATATTAGTTCTGGATTAGCCTTGAGGACGCTGTGTAGCCCCCACACATGGATGACAGTTAAACTGACAAGATAAGTAACAAGTAAACAAAAAAAGGATGGAATTGAATTTCAAATTATATGGCTTCAACCATTCAACCAGGGGCATTGCTAGGTCTGCAAAAGATCTGGGGCTAGAGCCCATAGCAGCTTTTTGCAGGCCCGCGGGGGGGGGGGGGGGCACACCAGTGGTAAGCAAATGATTCAACTCACGTAATGCAGAATCATTGGGAGCCCGGGGGGTGTCACTTGCCACATCTCCAGCCACCAGATGCAGCATGTCACTTGCCACCGTCGCCTGTCACCAGGTGCAGCGTGTTACTTGCACCATCGCCTGTCACCAGATGCGGCTTGTTACTTGCCACCATCACCTGCCACTAGATGTGGGTTGTAACTTGCCATGTCACCTGCCACCAGATGTGGATTGTCACTTTCTATGTCACCTGCCACTATTTGCAGATTGTCACTTGCCATGTCACCTGCCACCATTTGCAGATTGCCATGTCACCTACCACCATTTGCAGATTGTCACTTGCCACGTCTCCTGCCACCATTTGCAGATTACCACGTCACCTGCCACCATTTTCAGATTGTCACTTGCCACGTCACCTGCCACTAGATGTGGGTTGTCACTTTCTATGTCACCTGCCACTATTTGCAGATTGTCACTTGCCATGTCACCTGCCACCATTTTCAGATTGTCACTTGCCATGTCACCTGCCACCAGATGTGGATTGTCACTTTCTATGTCACCTGCCACTATTTGCAGATTGTCACTTGCCATGTCACCTGCCACCATTTGCAGATTGCCATGTCACCTACCACCATTTGCAGATTGTCACTTGCCACGTCTCCTGCCACCATTTGCAGATTACCACGTCACCTGCCACCATTTTCAGATTGTCACTTGCCACGTCACCTGCCACTAGATGTGGGTTGTCACTTGCCACGTCACCTGGCACCAGATGTGGATTATCACTTGCCAACTAATGTGGATTGTAACTTGCCATGCCAGCCAGTACCACCAAATGTGCATTGTCGCTGCATTGGTGGCAGGCTGGCAGCACTGGTCCATTTAGTGAGGGATGTGAGAGATGATGTCATCTTGCTGCTCCCTGCCTCACCTCCGACATTGAAGCAAGGGGGGTCTGGCTGCAGAGTGGAGCTCCACCAATGACAGGAAGCACATGACCTCCACTTCACCGCGCTGTGAGGATGGAAGAGCACTGATGTGTGGTGGGCAGTGAGAGATGATATCATCTCCCTGCACCTTGCTCCCACATTGAAGAGGCCCGGCTGTGGAGAGCGCTGATGTGGAGCGGTTGGAGAGAGATGATGTAATCTCTGCTCGTCCGCCCGCTCGCTTCTCTCCTCTCCCCCGCCTCTCTCATGCAGCCAGCCTGCCCGCCGCAGGTTAGGCAGGGACCCTGCGGCAAAAGACCTGGGGCTATGGGCCTCAGATTCCAGGCTATAGCCGCAATAGCCACCCCCTAGCAATGCCTCTGGCTGCAACATTCCAATGTAGGGAGGGGAATAGTGTTTATGCTTCATGCCCATTTTGGTTATAAAAAATTTAGATTTTCAGCTATACTGCTTATCCAGTACCTTTAGTACTTCCTATATCACTGATGTGAAACAAGTATAAAAATCAGGATCATTTTAATTTTCAAAACAGCATGCTCATTACAATTCAGTGAATCAGAAAGTATCAAAGTTAAAGGCTTCCAAAGAACTAGCATTTACAGGAAATGTAACTTTATACACTTTATTCTTTCTAATAACACGAATGCAGCCCATACAGATGAGATCCTAAAACAGGCATTTTCATTCAGATTCTATGCTTGGGAAAGCATAAAACATGTAAAAGAAAATGTGTCCAGATCACCCTGTTCTCTAAGATAAGCAGTGGCAGCAGTGTCTGTCTGGGTCACACACTTTCTTCTTATTCCATTAGCTTTGACGTACAATCACTAGGTTTGCATTGTTTAACTGCCTTCTAATATATATAAATCTATATTTGTATGTTTTGCATGTACAGAATATTTTCATAGCCATAAATTTTAAATAAATAAACATTTTTTTCTGCTTTAATTAAATAAAGAAAAAAATAATCATAAACGAATTCCTTCATTAAATTGTTATTAAAATAACTATACATTAACCCAATCTATACACTAGTAATAGCTATTAAAAAAGTTGTAAATCTAGTGTAATAAAGACTATGTATTTGCATCCCTATCTGTCAAATACCACAATACTATTTAGAGTTCTCTCAAGGGCATTTTATAATGATCCATTCCTGAGGTAACTTGGCCACTTTATCATCCTTCACTCTAATCATTTTATGTCATGGGATTGGGTACAAAACGCTGGCAGAAAGAGCCTGCCAAATATCTCCGGATAATGCACGGATTTGTTTAATTTTGCATGAATGCGTAAAGAGTTACTTCTGTTCCATTTGTTATAAATTATGTAAATGTTCTTTCAAATATCATTCAGTATGTAGCTTGTGTTATATAGTTTGGCTTAACCCATAAAACGGCATGCCATAAGGAATATCTTCACAGTGTGAGGATGACATTGAGTGCAATACGCCCTACACAAATGTCAAACTACTTGCCGAATAGTAAAAATACCTTCTAAATGAATATCACACACCCATCCATACAAGTTTTTAAATATGACTGACATAAGAAATGTACATAGACAAAATGATGGATAAAAATTAGACATGCTGGCCTTGACAATTCTGATTTGATTAAATGTTTTAAGTGATCTGTCCACAAGACAGAGCAGCTTTAAAGGGGTTGTAAAGGTAAAAATTTTTTCACCTTAATGCATTCTATGCATTAAGGTGAAAAAACTTCTGACAATACCGCCGCCCCCAGCCCCCCGCTTTACTTACCTGACGCCTCGAAAGTCAGCTTCTCGTTCCCGACATCTATTCCTCCGCTCACCCTGGCCGCTGATTGGCTACAGTGGATGGATTGGAAGCAGTGCAGCCATTGGCTCGCGCTGCTGTCAATCACATCCAATGACGCGGCGCGCTGGGGGGCGGGGCCGAGTGATACAGTGAGCGGCTATAGCCGCCGGCTGTATCACGGGAGCGCGCCCGCAAGCACTAACCACCATGCGAGGGAGCTTGCATTAAGGTGGTTAATGCTTGCGGGGAGGAGCTGAAACAGCCGCTGAGGGACCCCAGAAGACCAGGTTCGGGGCCACTCTGTGCAGAACGAGCTGCACAGTGAAGGTAAGTATAACATGTTTGTTATTTAAAAAAAAAAAAATTTTACCTTTACAACCCCTTTAATCTCAGCCTTTTTGCTAGACGGGTTCACGTCATCAAACTGGACCTTCAAGCTACTCAAACACAGAAGTAAAGCTTGCTCATTTCAGACTTACAATTCTGTACACACAGAAACTGCCTTTATCACACTATGTCAAGCCCCACTCTTATTAGATATCAGTCTGGTTCAGGTGGCTGTTCTTTAGGCCAGATAGGCCTGGACACACACTCCCAATGTACCATTAAAGAGTAACTCCCATTTTGTTGAGAAAAAACATTCCCCTCTGGGTGATCAATGTAAATTGCAGGGATTTTAACAAACGTTGTTGCAGATTCCTACCTTTTGTTATTCTGAAAGAATAGCTATTTGTTTGTCTGTGTCCTGTGCTCAGTGAATCTGTATGGGAGTGGTTTTGTAATTATCAATCAGCTGCAGCACCTGCAGGTCTCTAATGAGGAAAGCTGCTGGTTCTGCATTCTTTTAGACCAGGTTCACACTGCTCCTACATGGAAGTCGGACGACTTCCAAACCAACTTTGCCCTTCAACTTCATGTCTGACTTCCATGCAACTTCAATGAACGGGATCCGAATCTGATCTGACCATACCAGGCCCTTTGAATCTGGTATGAATCTTGAGGGGGGAACCCCATACCCCTTAAAAAACAATGTGGGGTCCCCCCAAAAATCCATACCAGACCCTTACCCAAGCATGCAGCCCAGCAGGTCAGGAAAGGGTGTGACGAGCAAGCGACCCCCTTCCTTGACCATATCAGGCCACATGCCCCCAACAGGGGGGTGTGCTTTGGGGTGGGGGGGCTCTGCACCCCCCCACCCCAAAGCACCTTGTCCCCATGTTGAGGGGGACAATGGCCTCTTCCCGAAAATCCTGGGCAGTGGTTGTGGGAGTCTGCGGGCAGGGGGCTTATCAGAATCTGGAAACCTCATTTAACAAGGGGGGCCCCCAGATCTCCCCCATATTAATGAGCATGGGGTACATCACACCCCTACCCATTCACCCCCAAAAAAGCAGTGTAAATAAAAACAAGAGATAGTTAATGACAAGTCCTTTATTAAAAGTGACGATTGTCCCCCGTTGTAGCTCCAACGTGTCTTCTTCTCCTGGTCTCCTCCCCCCGGTGATGCGTTCTTCCTCCGGTCTTCTCCCTCCTCTGCTATCTTCCCCTCTGCTTGCTGTCTTCTCCCCTGCCTGATGTCTTCTCCTCTGCCTGCTGTCTTCTCTGCAGCCTGCTGTCTTCTCCACCGCTGACCCAGCCCTTCTACGACGCTGGCTCCTGCAGTTGTGTCATCTCCGATGTCTGCCAGTTCTTATATAGCCATGGGGCATGGCCCGCTGGTAACATCACTGTTAGAGTCTGCCCCTTGTGACATCATGTGACCCCACACCATTTTTTTTTGTGGGGTTTCCCCTCAAAATTCATACCAGACCGAACGGTCTGATATGGTTTTTGGGGGTAGAATACAAAATGAGTGTAGCGCTATAAAAATATATAAAAAAGTCCAATGTCATGAACATTAAACTGGCAGTTCAAAGTAGAGCTGACAAAGAAGAGACTTCCTGAGGAGTGGGACGGAAAAATCTTCAGGAGCTAGACACTTCAAATTCATACATCATCTGGAGTGAAAATATACACAACACCACCAACAATGAAGAGGTTTACCGGATTGAGTGGACCCGCCAGGGCATACGCCAAGAGGGGTCAGATAGGCTTAGGTGGTGAGTGTCTGTAGACGGCCTGGAGGAGCGATGAGGTGGCTCTCACATTGCTGTGTCAACCAAACGGATGTCTGAACCGAGGAGTGTGGAACAGCCGACACGTAGACTGGGTCCCTCGGAGCAGTGTTGAAAACCTGTCTCCATGTATTCCTCTCTACAGAGGAATACATGGAGACAGGTTTTCAACGGTGTTGAAAACCTGTCTGAGCGGTGTTGAAAACCTGTCTCCATGTATTCCTCTGTAGAGAGGAATACATGGAGACAGGTTTTCAACACCGCTCCGAGGGACCCAGTCTACGTGTCGGCTGTCCCACACTCCTCGGTTCAGACATCCGTTTGGTTGACACAGCAACGTGAGAGCCACCTCATCGCTCCTCCAGGCCGTCTACAGACACTCACCACCTAAGCCTATCTGACCCCTCTTGGCGTATGCCCTGGCGGGTCCACTCAATCCGGTAAGCCTCTTCATTGTTGGTGGTGTTGTGTATATTTTCACTCCAGATGATGTATGAATTTGAAGTGTCTAGCTCCTGAAGATTTTTCCGTCCCACTCCTCAGGAAGTCTCTTCTTTGTCAGCTCTACTTTGAACTGCCGGTTTAATGTTCATGACATTGGACTTTTTTATATATTTTTATAGCGCTACACTCATTTTGTATTCTACTGTTGTTACCCTTGCTGGTTGTGTTAGCTGCTGGTTTTGTATCTCGGCAGTGCAGAATTATTTTTGTCTATATCCATGGTTTTTGGGGGTGCCCACGCCTTTTAAAAAAATAAAATTTGGCATGGGGTTTCCTTTCAGGTTCCTCAGAGCACAAGTCGCATGCCATAAGTCGGACCAAAGTAGTGCAGGAACCTTTTTCAAAGTCGGACTGACACAAGTCGGACTAGTTAAGACGGCTCTCATAGGGAACCATTCATTTTGACATGTCATGCGTCTTGTGCTCGTGAGCTTATGTTGGACCAGTGTGAACCGGCCCTTACACATGATATGCAGGGAATGCCAAAAATCTGATTTGTATCTTAGTGCAGACTTGTGGGAAAATCAGTAGCCAATCACAAAAGCAGGAAGTGACATATCTGGGGGATGTTCTGTACACCATCTGTGTACAGAATGCCTCCAGGTAGCCATATTGCATTGTGTTTTACAAAAAATGACAGCGCTGCAGATTAAAAAGAGCCCTGACTAATTGTAAAGTCTTGCCACATGAAGAAAAAGCCACCTGTCTCCAGTCTATTCTCCTGGAATAAAATATAAAGAGAGAGAATTGCGCTAGGTGCATAAACAATATGAGAAATACTTATGTAGAAAAACCGTGAAGGATGTCCTGCTGCTGAACACCATAACCCCGATATGAGGGCACAAAAGATAGATATAAAATGAACAGTGCAGCGCTGGATATATATCGCAAAATGTGAAATGTGATATATCAATGAATCAAATAACCAACAATAGTGATTAACATCCAATAGAGAATGATATTGACATCAAATCAGCTGATATATAATAAATCAATTAAGTGCTAAAAAAATATCGCAAAGACATGATAAAAAAAATATACATAATATAGTGAAAAAACAGTTCATATGATGAAGTGAAGGTGAAGTAATAGTCCAAAGAATTATGGTATTCAATGCGGGACCCTGGGTCAGTATTCCACCGCTAGTGCTGCCCACCACCTGGTGATAAAGTAATGGAGGCTTACCGGAAAGCCTGCGACCACCCTTATTCAGGGGGGTCAAAACAGGCTTAGTAGAGATATAGGGACCACAGGGGATGTCCCACAGGAGACACTGCTGGAATCTCGCCAACTTCCTTCATGGACAGCTGATCAGCGGCAACAAGGGGTACCTTAGATGATTTAATGCCAGGAGCACTTCCCATAGAGCGATCAGTGTATGCTTCCAAAAATCTAGCGAAGGCGAACCGTGGATTCCAAAAGAAAAAAGACTCCAATAGTGCAGAGAAACTATGGCTGATTTATTAGAGTTAAAAAGCAGATACATAAAATTCCTAGCAGGGATATAGTGTTGGAGACTCCACTGCTGTTAAAAACAAAATCACGCATGCACGATGCACATCCACGTTGTGAACCTACAGCCATTTCGTCACAACTGACGTCATCAGGGGTACGCAACAGCGCACACGCATGCGCCTTATAAGCTCAAATGGCGCGATAAGAAGTGCAGCCGTTGGCTGCCCAAAAACAATGCTGAAGCCTGATTGGTCTCAATAAACATGGTTCTGACCTTCTGACCTTAAAAATGTGGGGGCCTGTCTAGTTGGAATGGAGATAACTTTCCTGACAGCTAGAGGATGGCCAAAACAATGTTCATATATATAACTGAAACAGTGTTACTAAAAACGGTGCCATCTAGTGGATATTTAAGGCAATACCCAAAATATGTGAGATGTTAAATAGATCTTTTCTAAAGGTAAAAAACGTATACAATAAATATAGATATGTATAACATAGCAGTTGACATGTACAACACTCCAATAAATGTAGATAAATAAACAAATAACTTAACACCATACTGCCAAAAAGAAAATAATCAAATCAGAAAGAATAATCTTATATACATTAAAAAATTGATAAAAAATTGTGACAAAGGAATTCCTGATATTTATAAAGTGCAGGAGTGTGGGTATGGAATGTGGAATTACCATAACAAGTATAGTAAAACCACTAGCTAAAAAATCAATATTGTAAACGTTAGTCGAGGGGACATCTACTGTTCTTAATAAAACAGTTGATGTCCCACTCTATGTTTAAGCCATTGGGGGCATGAGAACCAATCTTATAAATCCAGTTGGTCTCTGATCTGGAAATGGTTCTCCTGCCATTACTGCCACGCCAGTGGGCGACATATTTTATTAAAAACCAATAAAAGTAGTACCACTAGGGTCTCTATTATGTAGAAGGTCAGTGTCTAGAGACACTATGCTTATCAAAGCCTTTCCTTATGTTGGTGATATGTTCACCCAACCTAACATGCAACATCCTAATGGTTCGTCCCACATATTCCAATCCACATGGACACCTCAGGAGGTATACGACACATTTAGTGGCATGTTATAAGTGAATTAATAGGATATGTAACACCTGTACCCTCCGATGTGAATTTGTTCAATCTCCTATCATGTAACGCATTCACCCTGCAGACTTTGCACCTCCTGCAGGGAAAAAAAACCTTATAAGTCCCCCAAAAAAGTTAGGCGTGTGGGTGGATCCGGAACATTGGGTGCTAATATATGTCTGAGGCTAGTAGCTCCCCTGAATAGAACACGGGGTTTATCAGACAACAGGGGTCCAAGGATCTGGTCATTTTTAATGACCGGCCAGTGTCTTTTAATAATTCTCTTAATGGCCCAATGCTGACTGGAATAGGTTGTGAGGAATGCTAATCCCCTAGCTGCCAGGAAAGTTATCTCCATGCCAACTAGAGACCAATTTATTGAGACCAATCAGGCTTCAGCATTGTTTTTGGCCAGCCAACGGCTGTGCTTCTTATCGCGCCCTTTGGGCTTATAAGGCGCATGCGCTTGCGCTGTTGCGTACCCCTGATGACGTCAGTTGTGACAAAACAGCCGTAGGATCACAACGTGGACGCGCATCGTGCATGCGTGATTTTGTTTTTAACAGCAGTGGAGTCTCCAACACTATATCCCTGCTAGGAATTTTATGTATTTGCTTTTTAACTCTAATAAATCAGCCATAGTTTCTCTGCACTATTGGAGTCTTTTTTCTTTTGGAATCCACGGTTCGCCTTTGCTGGATTTTTGGAAGCATACACTGATCGCTCTATGGGAAGTGCTCCTGGGATTACATCATCTAAGGTGCCCCTTGTTGCCACTGATCAGCTGTCCATGAAGGAAGTTGGCGAGATTCCAGCAGTGTCTCCTGTGGGACATCCCCTGTGGTCCCTATATCTCTACTAAGCCTGTTTTGACCCCCCTGAATAAGAGTGGTCGCAGGCTTTCTGGTAAGCCTCCATTACTTTATCACCAGGTGGTGGGCAGCACTAGCGGTGGAATACTGACCCAGGGTCCCGCATTGAATATCATAATTCTTTGGACTATTACTTCACCTTCACTTCATCATATGAACTGTTTTTTCACTATATTATATATATATATTTTTTTTATCATGTCTTTGCGATATTTTATTAGCACTTCATTGATTTATTATATATCTGATTTGATGTCAATATCATTCTCTATTGGTTGTTAATCACTATTGTTGGTTATTTGATTCATTGATATATCACATTTCACTTTTTACGATATATATCCAGCGCTGCACTGTTCATTTTGTATTCTCCTGGAATGCCTGTTCTGATGGTTCAGGGATGCTCTTATGGTCTAATTAGGCTCTCTCTACTTCACCTACTGCAATTTCACAGTGACATACAGTGCTTCTGTGAATATATGTTTAGCATTGCATTCCACTTTTCTACCAGGGCAGTTTTTTTAATTTTTGCACATATGTTAAACTTGCATGTTTACTGAAAATTACTTTAAACACCAAAACAATTATGTATTTTCTAAAAGCAGAGGCCCTGTAGAATAAAATGTTAAACGTTATTTGAACAGCTTTTGATCAAATGCATATTTTCAGGAAAAAAAAAATTGCTAAAATGAGTTTTAGTGTAAATAAACATAACATAATATAATATTCAGTTATTCCAGGGGAGGTCAGGGGAGATGTTGAGGGTCTAATATACCCCTGTTGTTTCCATAAAAAACACCTGTCACCTGCTCATGCTAACGCACGTGATAGCAATACAGTTAACACAAGGTTCACACATATGTGAACCAGGAAACGCAGAGATCCTTGTGCATTTCCTGCACCACATTGCTATCGCACTGCATTTGGGATTCATTGCGGGTGTCAATAAAAATTTACTGACACCCCCAATGTATCGAAAATGCGGTGCAATTTGCTTGCACCAGATTGCATGGTACAAAATGTCTGTAAGATCTGATTGCTATGTGCTGTCAAAAAAGGTGCTTGCAAGTCTTTCTTTGGTGTGACGCAGTGCAAGTTGAGCCCATTCAAAATGAATGGGCTCAAATGGCACTGCACTAAATTGCATATGAATTGCACAGGAATGCGGTGTGGTTCCTGTGCGATTCAAATGCGGATTATAGTGTGAACCGGGGGGAGGATAAATGAAAAAAGTGATAAAAATACATTACAATAAAATAATTAACCCTCATCACCTCCATACACATCCTAATGCATCACGCAGTGTAGGTCATGTACGTGTATATAAACATAAGATGTGGCACACATATGAGGTTTCACTGCGAATGTTGAAAAGCAATAATTTTAGGGACAAGTTTTATGGTCTCCAAACTGCTAACCTGTAAAGATTTTAAAGACACCACCTGTGGAGAAATTTTTATCAGACACCCTAGAGAACAAAATGGAGATTGTTGCAATACTTTATGTCACACCGCATTTGCATAGCTGTCTTACAAACGCAATTTTTTTTGGTAAAAATACACTTTTTTTTAATTAAAAAATAAGAAAACAGTAAAGTTAGCCCAAGTTTTTTTCTATGATGTGAAAGATAATGTTATGCCGAGTAAATTGATACCTAACATGTCATGCTTCAAAATTAAGCCTGCTCGTGGAATGGAGACAAACTTTGGCACTTAAAAATCTCCATAGGCAATGTTTAAAATTTTCTACAGGTTACAAGTTTGAGTTACAGAGAAGGTATTTGGCTAGAATTATTGCTTTAGCGATCGTGGTGATACATCACATGTGTGGTTTGAATACTGTTCACAAATGTGGGCGCGACTTGAGTACATGTCTGCTTCTGTGCACAAGCTCAGAGGGACGGGGTGCTTTAAAAAAAAAAATTCTTATTTATTTGACTTTTTATTTTTTATTTTTACACTGTCCCTCTAAAAAAATTCCCTTTAAGGCCGGAGGGCGAAAGTGATGTTTGACGTTGCTCCAGTCCTCCAAGGGCATAGAGTCGAGTAGGGGCCATCATGCCCTCACTCGAATTACAGCCCATCCATCCCGGGGATGGGATCATTTCTGCCACTTCCAATGGCTCCGGTAAGTGGCGGAGACACTGGGGGCAGCAGGAGGGGGGCAGTCCATAAAAGTGATCTTACGGGGAATCCGCCACTGAGACCACTTTTATGTAAAAGAGGAATGCCGGCTGTGGATAAAATGACTATCTGCTGCCATAACAATGGTATTTAACATCAAAGAAGTGACGGGTATCCACAGTGGATGGTTCGGAAGTGGTTAATAAAGCACAGATCAGGCTTAATTAGATGATTTCCTGGCTACAGTAGCTGGAGAATGACAGCTCTGAACTCAGAAGTGATGTAATACAGTCCGATTCCAGATTCATTAGTCACAGAGGAAATTGGAGAATGGATCCCCTAATGGAGTCAGTGGAAAAGAGGTAACATATTGGTGGTGTACAGTTTTCCCTTCAGCCCAGGAGAGTATGGAACTATCTTATGGCATCATTGGCCAAAACTCTCCCTCAGGGTCCTCAAGTGTGCCTACACAGTTGTGTCCTCTATGTGGTTATTGGTCAGAAAGTGTGGTGCAGGAACGTTTCAGAAAAAAAGTTGTGCGTGGATTACAGTCACTTTTTACAGATGAACATATGTCTGAAAAAAATATGAGTACTTCCAACTTCACAACATTGGCTACACAAAGGTTGAGAATACAGAGTCCATTATAACAACAGGAGATGCAGCAGGAGTCAGGAAACCTGAATCAATCAATAAGATGTGGTTGCCTTTGCTTTGGAAATCAGAAATTCCTGCCCAGAAGGCCACAGAGAGGGATAGGTCGTTTACTGTTTGCATTGGAAAATCACTAGTGGAGCAGTGAAAGGTCCATTGTTTAAATGACCCATTCATGAAGAAGGATAGCATGTAGGGTTGGGCACACTTACTGGCATGTGACCCTGGAGTTTGAAAGACCTATCAGGAAAGTTTCTGTGAGAGATATGTGGAAAAAGTCCTGCTCAGGTATAGGATGATCATTACTAAAAAATATTTTCTCATCTGCTGTATACTCATCCCTCACCACAGAGCACACACATATACACAATTATATACTGCATAACACAATTTTGGACCTTCTATTTATCAGCTTAAAAAAATAAAAGCAAAGTTACATTTACTTTTCATGTGATCCATTTAAACATATTGTAGATGTAAAATAACATTAGGGTAATGTCTGGGCAAAATAATGAAGGCGGTGATGAGGAAAAAAAGAGCGTGTGTGTGTGGACCAGATGGGATTTGGGTTCAAGATTGCCATTTTTGTGCACTTTTAATGATTATGTCACGTATGTGGTAGAAGAGCCTGACACGATGAGGAAGGCCTCTCTTACACCTCCCCTGATAGAGCAGACAGGAAGCGCAGGAGTATAATGTGGCACGGGTGCCTATTGGTCTTGCTAGCAGCAGGGCTGGATGGATGGATGCTCAGGATCAAGCAGGGGAAGACCATCAGTAGACTGCAGAGAAAAATGAGTGCCGGATGGAGCCGGTTGGCACTGAAGATAGCAGACAGGCACAGGCTGGTAGCACACAGGCGGTGAGTGGACACCAGTAGAATATAGGCAGAGGTTCACAGCAGGAAGTCCAGCAGGCAGAAGCATGGTCAGAGGCAATCTGAGGTCAATGCAGGCGTAAATCAGGAGTAGTGAAGACAAGCTGGGTCATTAACAGTAGTCAGATGCAGAGTAACAGGTAGCAGATATGCACATTGACACTGTAGACAAGACAGCACTGAAGCATAGTACAAGCTCAGTTTAAATAGCCCACTTGGCGCCAATGTGAGCAACAGATGCGCAAGCGCAAGGATGTGCATGCATGTATGTACACACAAAGGAACATGAATTACCATGTGCCTATGCATAGGATGCTGGCTAGAGGAACCATCCTGTCTGCTGGCATGATCTTACTGACAGACTGATTATCATGTATGTGGAAGAGTGGTAAATTCACATCTAGTTACAGAAGCAAGAATTTTGGTGGTTGGATGCACCATGCAGTGCAGTAATCATCATGGATTTTGTTTATTCAGTTTTAGTTATATGAATATAAAACTTCACTATCCTCTGGAAAGGGGAGAAACATGTCTCCCATTACACTTTTTCCAGAGACAGCCTAAAACTGAGGCTGTGTTTATGAGTATCTGCACTTTCTGTGCACTTTTTAACTAACTTGCTCGCTGTGGAGGTGGGTCAGAATCTTTCAAGGGGCAAGAGATAAGGTTCATTAAGAGTAACAACTTTATTTTAAATCATCTTTTTTGCAGAACCTCACTGCATCCTTTGAAAAAAAACAAGTAAAAGCACTGAGCACTTAAAACACTGCAAACCCTAAATTATTATTGAAGGGCAGCCTCAGTAGGAGCTGTGAAAAAGCAGAATAGACTCATTCAAGAACTACTGTAGTTCTAGCTAGCTCAGTTGATTGCCTTAAAAATGCTGGATAGATTCCTGAATGAACAGAATCAGACTGGCTGTTATTACTTATAAGTAATAACATCTGTGAATGCTGATCCAGGAAACATCCATTACCTTAGAGAATTAGAAAGGATTTTACCCTGGTGGAGCAAATGGGCCATGATTTAAGTTTTTTTTTTTGCCTTCCTCTGGATCACCTGTGGGTATATGATTCTGTATATGGAGACTTTCAATGCATTTATTTATTCATTTACATTTTTCTATTGGAAAATGTGAACTATTTTCAACTAGATTAGATAAACTTTTTTTAACTAAACTATGCAACAATGTTAGAGAACCAAAGAAAGATCTCTGATTTGAAAACCCGTCTAACACCTACTGACTACTGAAAAAGGATAACAGTTATTAGAGGCTCTGTAAGACACTGCCCAGTTGGGTATCACAACAGATCATGCTAGAATTAATGGTGGGATTGAGCATATTCATAGAAATGGTGAGCTAGGTGCAATAGATGAACATAGACATTTACATTTTATGAAGACATCTCCTTACAATTGGACAAGGATGTTCTATGCCATATGCTTTATAGGTGGTCTTTTTATTTGGCATCCTGTATCCTGTATCTCTACATACATCCATATCTACATACATATATGAGGAGGTGGTAGATGGTTTCAAATTAGTTCACTTGGATCTCCACACAGTGGATATTGATATTTGCAAAATTGGCTGCATGAAATCTGGATAAACTGAATGTCTTTGTAATGAATAATGGTGTGGTAATAACCACTTGTGGACACCCCTCTGAAAATGTCAAACAACTGACATAGTATGTGTAAACACCTGGTCATACTGTATACTGTAGGTCTCTCATCCATTTTGTCTAATCTATGTCAAAAGTCTATTATAATTATTGCCACTATGGATCATTACTGGGAGGGCTCTTTGGAGTATACTGTATATCCCATGTTTGTCACTGTGTACACCTTGGAGTTGAAGGGGGAAGCTTGATACAGTAATAATAATTAACATTGCTGCAGTAGTGGAGACCACTGACTACCCTTTGTTTTGGCGGTGTATAATCATCGATACAGATTTTTGCATGAACTGTATTTTGATGTGTCAATTATACACTGTAAGAACAAGGAGGGAAAGGGGCATATTAGCAAGGCTTTCCACCTACTGTACTACATCCCTGTGGCAACACCTCTACTTTTCCTTTTAGACTTAATTTATTTGGACAATCTTGATTTGGGAAAGGGCAGACAGCCTATGGCCATAAGATAGTATGTTTAATTTTTTTGCTGCGTGCCCTTCCCCTATTATACCTAGAAAAATATTTACATGAAGAGGCTAATGAGAATATGTTACTGTGGCACCACTTAACCCAGAAACTTTAAGATAAATTTGGAAATAGTTGTAGTAACTTTTTTCTTAAGTGATCACATCAAAGCCCTAGCGATAAACTTCATGTAGTAGTTCTTTGCAAAGTTTGATTCAGAAGAGGAAAAAGTGATTTTAGCCCGGATCAACCACCAGGTTATATCAATTAATTGAGTATGAACAGATGTTCATCCAAAAAATAATAATAATAATAATGATGGATGCAGTTTGGGTCGCCTTATAAAGCATACAAAAATAACAAGGAAAAAGAGATTCCCCAAAGGAAGGCAAAACCCAAACTCAATCTGTCAAAAAACAATATATTTATTAGGCTATAAACACCACACAAAGATACAAAAATTGGCAATTATGGGCAAATCAGGGAAGAAATCAAATGACTAAATAAAATTGATAACGTTATCATTAAAAACAACGGAGCCGCGGCCAAGCATACCCCATACACACACCAATCACAACAGCAGATTCTAACTAGATCGGCTAGTATTGGATAATGTAGGACCTCAGATAAGTCCAAGTACAGACGGTGTGGCGGTGTGGGGGTGGGGTGGATGAATGTAGATTAGATTTGGTAATGTTGCAGGGAGGTTCAGTGGTTTGAACACACTTGAAAATTTAGTACCAGTCCGGGAGCTGAACAATGATATATATAGGCTGACTGAAATGACCGGTAAAACCTATTAAGGCAGTGAAAACTCAGGACTTTCAAACAAAGCAGTTCATACGGACAGCAAGCAGTAGGGGGAGCATGTACGGCAAGGCTGCACTGATATCATAAATTGGAGTAATACATCTCTCACCAGGTAGATCAGCAGCTCACAGAATCGCACGCTCTACCCCGAGTGGTCACTTGTAGACAAAGACTGTTGCGTTTGCTTGTGCCGTCAGGTGGAGAAAGTCCCGCTGTGTTAGTGCCTTCTATCAGATGGTATAAGTCGGTCGTCAGCTGTTGGTTCCCGGTAAAGCATTCAAACGCCCTGTGCTCGC
The DNA here is from genome assembly GCF_042186555.1 of Aquarana catesbeiana. Classification (NCBI taxonomy): domain Eukaryota; kingdom Metazoa; phylum Chordata; class Amphibia; order Anura; family Ranidae; genus Aquarana; species Aquarana catesbeiana. Next base: position 432,524,261 of record NC_133328.1, read on the forward strand.
GGCTCCGAGATGACGTGCTGACGTCACGTGCTGACGCGTTTCACCAGCCAATCACCGCTGGTTTCCTCAGAGCAAAACCAGCGGACTTTCTCCACCTGACGGCACAAGCAAACGCAACAGTCTTTGTCTACAAGTGACCACTCGGGGTAGAGCGTGCGATTCTGTGAGCTGCTGATCTACCTGGTGAGAGATGTATTACTCCAATTTATGATATCAGTGCAGCCTTGCCGTACATGCTCCCCCTACTGCTTGCTGTCCGTATGAACTGCTTTGTTTGAAAGTCCTGAGTTTTCACTGCCTTAATAGGTTTTACCGGTCATTTCAGTCAGCCTATATATATCATTGTTCAGCTCCCGGACTGGTACTAAATTTTCAAGTGTGTTCAAACCACTGAACCTCCCTGCAACATTACCAAATCTAATCTACATTCATCCACCCCACCCCCACACCGCCACACCGTCTGTACTTGGACTTATCTGAGGTCCTACATTATCCAATACTAGCCGATCTAGTTAGAATCTGCTGTTGTGATTGGTGTGTGTATGGGGTATGCTTGGCCGCGGCTCCGTTGTTTTTAATGATAACGTTATCAATTTTATTTAGTCATTTGATTTCTTCCCTGATTTGCCCATAATTGCCAATTTTTGTATCTTTGTGTGGTGTTTATAGCCTAATAAATATATTGTTTTTTGACAGATTGAGTTTGGGTTTTGCCTTCCTTTGGGGAATCTCTTTTTCCTTGTTATTAAAGTTTGATTCAGGGTCATGTTAGTCCCTCCTGCTTATGTTTCACAGGCACTGACGCTATTCTCTTCACTTACTCAGCATGTTATGCCAGTTACATTCAAACCCCAGATACAACAGACTAAAAGTAGTCCTACTCCTCTGCAATCTGCCACAAACACATCCTCCAGCCCATGACAGTGGATGTCAGCCTCCAAAATGCCTCTCTCATATGTTTAGGCTTTAAAAGAAGATTACGGAAATCTGAAAGACATAAAGGACTGTTCCGCATGAATATGGAGGGCAGGATTGGTTTTGTTGGTAGAGGCATGGTGGGGCATGAGGAAATAGGGTAGAAGGTTGAGGTAGGGAAGATTGAGAATGGTGAGATGGAGGTGGAGTTGAAGGAGGAGAAAATAATGGAAGAGGAGTTGAACATGGAGGGTATATTAGCAATATTCGCCACCTACTTCCTCCACATTCATCACCTCTATCTCTCCATTTCTGCATTCCTTTAATTTTTTTTTAGGTAGTCTGACTTTGAGGAAGGATGGGTACCGTATGATTGTAGGATTCTATGTTTTATTTTCTTATTGTTTCCTGCCTGTTTTCCTTATCGTGAAATTTTTATCCTGGTCTTATGCTGCTGACTATCCTTCTTCATGCATTGTGGCTATACCTCAAATGCAATGACTATAATGAAATAAAAATGAAAAAACTACAACTGGCTACTGAGAGCCTGGGAGGAGAAAGATTCTAGCAAAATTGAAGAATTGCAGACATGCCTAGCCTCTGCTGTGTACAGCCCAATCACTGCAATAATACCAAATAAAAACAGAAAAAAAAATATTAAGAAATAAAAATACATATAAAAATGAAAAAACATAACAAAAACAAAGGATACAATTAAAAACAAGCAAAACATTATGTCTGGAAATCTGATAAACTGAGGCCACCCAGGTCAGGAAATTTCTACCAGATTATATGGAAACTTAGACAAAGGGGAGCTCAGACCACCAGACATGAGGGAGGGCATAGTGTAGCATTTTTTTTTGCTGCTCCAGATGGCAACTCGTTCCCGATGCCATCTGGCGCTGGACTCTATATATTTTTTACACTCACATTTTTTTGATTGTTGTATGCAAAAAGTAAAAATATAATGACACATACAAAATATGGGATGCCAGAATATGGGGTCGCTAGCACTGCCTGTGAAAATTGTACTATTACACAACACCACATGCACTTTTTTTTTTTTTTTTTCAAAAAGATTTTATTTAGATTTTCAAAGCGAAAATATAGTACACAGCCATTTTGTAAAACATTTTACAGAGGTAAGGGAACTTAGGTACATACTTATGTTTATCTTAGGAATATACACATATAAACCAGGATGGGAGGGCTGAATAACAGAGAATAAACAGATCATAACATTCCAATAGTTTACTAGTAATAGGAGATACCTGGATGGATCTGTTTTTAGTAAAACCCTAGTGTTTGCTAGATAATAACAAAGACAAAGGGAAACGGAACAAGAAGGGGGGAGGGGAGGGTAATAAAGTAAGGCATAATGGGGGGGGAGGCTGCAAGGTTGGGGCATAGACAATTGTCAAGATACACATTACAATATTGGATAGCTAGTGATAATCTAATGATAATCTAATGAGGGTAGAATTAGTGATCTGAGTTAAGGTCTTTTTGATGAAAGATGCCATTTGGGTGAGGAGGTCTCCTCTTTTGGGATTGGAGGATAATAGTCGAAGTATGAGAACGAGAATTGGCTGAAGTTGGCTATTTCCTCCGGGGAAAGAGATGAGAGCATGAAGGAATGCCATTTGGAGTAAAAGCGGGCTTTAGATTTTTCCTGTTTGAAATCCGTGTTTAGTCGGTCCTTCATAAGGAGATGTAGAATCTCTCGTTTGATGTGGGTGATGTTAGGGCTGAGAGAGGAGATCCAATGTTTCAAAATGGTTCTTCTTGCAATTAGAAGACAAATCAGAGACCATTCTTTGTGGAAGGGGGTATCCTTTGAGATTCCCTCGTGTCTTGTATTTGTAGTGGTTTGGGACCAAGGCAGCAGTTTAGGGTCCCAGTGACCAAAGATGAGGAGTAGCGGGTCCTTTGGTAGTTTTAATAAGGTTACTTCAAAGATGTATGATAGTACCTGGTCCCAGAAGATAGAGATGTAGGAGCAGTTCCAGAAGCGATGGGTCAGAGATGGCTTCAGTAGGTTGCAGAGGGGGCAAAAGGCTTTGCTCTGATCTGATTTTGAAGATAAGAAAGGCATGTATGCTCTGTGAACTATTTTCAGTTGGGTTTCTCTCCAGATTTCGTTGGGTGTTAGTTTTGTATGGTGTTAAGGCCTTGTAGAATTTTTTCCACTAGGTTCGGATCAGGGAAGTCTTTGTGCCAGTTTTCGACAGAGAAGAAGAGGTTTGTAGAAGAGGTTTGTATATTTCTGAGATTTTGTAGGAGCCATCCAGGATCATTTGGTCTGTGATGTTAGGCTGGAACCTTTTGCTATCTTCTTTGCATGCCTCCTTTATAAAGCTGATGCATTAACCGTAGTAGAAGACATGTGTTGTGGGTAGTGAAAAGGTTTCCGCTATGTTGGCAAAGGGTAATGGCCGCCCCGTCGCTGTATTACAGTGGGAGGAGAATTTTGTGAGGCCTTTTTGATCCCAGACGGTGAAGGGTTTGTGTTCCAAGCCTGGTGGGAAAACAGGATTCCCCTGAATTGGAAGGTGTCTTGACATGAAGGGAGATACCTTAAGCAGTTTCCTGGCTTCTCTCCATGCTATTGCAGTATCTCTTAGTAGGAGGTTGTGTTGAAAAAGAGGGGGGACTGACTTCCATTTGCAGTGGAGAAGTGCCACTAGTGAATACGGATGAGCCATGTCAGATTCCAAAGAGAAGTTGGAGTAGCGGGAGGACTGCGTTATCCAATCTAGACTAGTTCTGAGCAAACATGCTAACTTATAGATTCTAATATGGGGGAGACTGATGCCCCCCTCGCGCCTGGGAAGATATAGTTTTTTGAAAGCTATACGTGGTCTTTTGTTTTGCCATAGAAATTTTGATATGACTGAATTGAGAGAATCCACATCCTTGTGATGGAGAAGTAGCGGAATAGTTTGCAATGGGTATAATAATCTAGCAAAACTGACCATTTTTATCAGGTGGCATCTTCCCAAGAGCAAGAGGGGCAGATCCATCCAGGCAGTTAATTCTTGAGTTATTTTTGAAAACAGAAAAGGGTAATTGAGGTGGTAAAGTGAGGAGGGGAGTTTCCCTATTTTGATTCCCAAATAGGTAATATGTGAATTGGCAACAGGAAAGATGGAGTGCTGGGCCCAAGATGGTTTAGAGAGAGTGCCTATGGGGAGGATTTTGCTTTTGCTGTAGTTAATGCGGAGGCCTGAGCATAAACTAAATTCGTCAAAAACCTTTTTTATGGTGAACATATCTGATAGGGGGTTGGCTGAGAATATAAGAACATCATCCGCAAAGAGGGAGGTGCGTAAGTCGTGTGTACCAACTTTTATGCCATGTAAGGAAGCTGTTGATGTTAGGTACCTGGAAAGTGGTTCTAGGGCGATATTGAAGAGGAGCGGGGACAGGGGGCATCCTTGGCGTGTACCCTTATGGAGGCGAAATTCATCCGAGAGAATGCCTGCTGCCACCAATCTTGCTGCCGGAGCAGTGTACATGGCGTAAATAAGATGGTGGAAAGGACCATTGAATCCCATCGCTGGTCATGGATAGCCAATCAGAACTAACATTATCGAAGGCTTTCTCTGTGTCTAACGTGATAATGGCATGGTCTGTGTCTGGGTACTGGTTAGCATGCTCTAAGGCCAGCATGACTTTGCGGATGTTGAGGGTGGCGGTTCTGCCTTTTACAAAGCCAGATTGGGTGGAGTGAATCAATGAGGGGATGATGTCCGCTAACCTAGTAGCTACGATCTTGGATAGAATTTTTACATCTAGATTAAGAAGTGAAATGGGTCTGCATGAGCCCGGGTCCTGGGGATCTTTGCCCTTTTTGGATAATAATTTTATAATGGCCTGATTCCCTGACTGTAGGTATGTACCACCTGACCATATACCATTGTATACTTGGTGGAGAGTGGGTTCTAAGAGGGTTTGTAGACTTTTGTAGAATTCACTAGTGAATCCGTCAGGACCCGGGGCCTTGGAGAGGGTTAGGTTATGGATGGTGGTCGATATTTCAGGGAGGAAAATAGGAGCATTAAGGGCCTCTAGTTGTGATGGAGAAATTTTGGGCATGTTTATTTTCTCGATGAAGGAGCATGCTGTTCGTTTATCTATGGGGTCTGGGGCATAAAGTGTTGTGTAAAATTTAAGCATGGCCTTATTGATTTGCTGTGGGGTGGAGTGGAGGTTACCCTTGGTGTCTCGGAGAGAAGTGATATGTGTCGGGCGGAATGGACCTTTGCAGAGCCTGGCTAGGAGTTTGCCTGCTTTATTCCCAAACTTGTGGAAGGTGGGGTCTAGGTGGGCCTTTTTGTTGAGTTCAAGGGTGTTTACCCAAGTATCAAAGTCTCTTTTTTCTGCCTGCCATTCATTTCTGGCATCTGGGGAGTCCTTAGTGTATATGGCGCGTTGTGCCTGGTGTAGGCATGCACTGGCTGCTTTGTATTTAGTTAAGGTGTTACGTTTAAAGGAAGTGGCACATGAAATGATTCGGCCCCTAAGGTATGCTTTGCCGGCATCCCAGAAGAGGTTCAGGTCATTTATGTGGGGGGGCGTTGGTCGAAGAGTATTCAGTCCATGATTTGGACATGAACTGCTGGAAGTCAGTATTGTTATGTAAGTAAGAGGGAAATTGCCAAATATTGGGGTGTGGAGGTAAGTCCAGATTATCAAGTGTTACCTCTATGGGGGCATGGTCGGAGATGGTTATGTCGTGAATGTCAGCGCTGTGGAGCATGGGGAGGAGGTTGTCTGAGCCAAAGAAGTAGTCTATCCTTGTGAAGGCGTTATGTGGGTTGGAGTAAAAAGTAAATTGTCTGTCAGTTGGGTGAGAGAGGCGCCAAAGATCCTGGAGGTGGATGGCATTCATAGTGGTTGCAAAGTAAGAGGGGGTGGAGGGGTCGCAACTAGGTTTAGGGCGCTTGGGGGATGATCTATCATCCGCCTGATGGAGAATGTCATTGAAATCTCCTCCAACCAAATGGGGGAGATGGGTGTTGCTAAGTAGCCAAGTGGATAGTTCAGTGTAGAACTGACTGCCTGGGCTATTTGGAGCATAGACATTTGTTATCACAAGCTCCTTGGAGCCTATTTAAACATGTGCCGTGATGAAAGGTCCTTGTTTGTCAGTTTTCACAGACAAGACTGTGCAGGGGAGGATTTTGTGAATCAGCAGGAGAACACCTGCTTTGCATCCAACCGCATCAGAGCCTAAGACTGTGCCTACCCAAAGCTTTTTCATACGATGAAAGTCTGGGGTTAGTAAGTGAGATTCCTGAAGTAAGGCTATGTCAGGTTTGATTCGTTTGAGATGCCGGAGAATTTTCATTCTCTTGTGAGGGGATCTGAGACCTTTTACATTCCAGGAGACTATTTTCATATTGGGGGGGTCTTGAGAGGGATATGAGCTGATATACTAGATTTGTCACTGTGTAAGTGGTGCGAGAAAATCACAGCTATATTAGGAAGTAGGGTATTGTTGTCCTGATGGTAATGTGGAAGAAAGATGTATGGAGGTTTGCATGAGCCCCAGAGGAAAGGGATGGGGGTATGTCAAAGGGGAACCAGAGAAAAGAACAAAACAATCAAACATGTGAACTTCTCTTTTTTCCGCATGGAGTCACTGTGTAGGTCAACTCCCATGACAGGACACTAGGGGTACGTCCCTAGAGAGCCCATGGAAGGGTAGAAGGTTCTTGTGTGGGCTCCTATGGGCCAAGCATTTGGGGGAGGATGAATTAAGCCGTACACAGTGAGGCCAGTGAGGATTGTAAAATATAATAAAAGACATTTGGAAAGGAAGATATTTGATAACTGAACAATGTAACATAGTAGCATAACACATGACGGAGTACCCTCCAAAACCTATATAGAATTGTGGTATTTAGCAGGTATAAATGGGAGGTGAGAGGAGGAAGGAGTAATAGCAGTAAATGGAGTAGTGAGGTATTGAAAATCGTGTGGGTATAGGAGCATAGTCAAAGACAAATCCTGAAGTGATGCAGTAAGAGCTACCTTAATAGAATGGTTATCCAGAAATGTAAATTGCGAGTCCTTGGTCAGTGAGGGGTGAAGCGGTGCTGATCAGGGAACCATGAGCAGTAAATGGAGTAGTGAGGTATTGAAAATCGTGTGGGTATAGGAGCATAGTCAAAGACAAATCCTGAAGTGATGCAGTAAGAGCTACCTTAATAGAATGGTTATCCAGAAATGTAAATTGCGAGTCCTTGGTCAGTGAGGGGTGAAGCGGTGCTGATCAGGGAACCATGATCTGAAGCATTTGGGAGAGTCTTTGTGTGGGCTCCTTTGGTCCAGGGAGCAATTGATAGGAGCAGCTTTTGATGGGGTGTGCGGGTGAGGGTTTGGATGTAGAGACCGCAGATAGGCTTCCGCTTTAGAGGGGTCTTGGAAGGATAGTTGGTCGCCGCTTGGTGTCTTGAGATGGAGGGTGGCCGGGAAGGCCAGTGTGAATTTAATTTGTTGTTTAAAGAGATCTGTGCATACCTGCTGGAAGGCTTTGCGCTTCTTAGAGACCTCAATGGAGTAGTCGGCAAAAATCAGAACCCGTACACCATCAATTTGGAGTGAGCAGGTTTGTCTGAACTTTTGGAGGATAAGGGCCTTGTCAGAGTAGTTCAGGTATTTAGCAATTATAGGCCGAGGGTTCTTGTGTTCTGCGTTGTAGGATCCCATACGGTGGGCACGTTCCACTGTGCAAGAGCCTGAAAGGCCTAGCGCTTCCAGAATGCATTGTGAGCAGAATTCAGATAGAGCAGGTGCTTATAAGGATTCGGGTATCCCCACAAATCGCAGGTTGCTCCTCCTGGATCTGTTTTCCAAATCATCAAGTTTTTGGATAATATATTGGTTTGTCTTGTCCTGTGCTTGTTCTGTGGCCTGGGCTTGGTACATTTCCTCTTCCATGCTGGATAGGCGGTGTTCTAGCTCGTTCAGCCTTGTGGTGTGTTCTCCTAGCTGGGCCTTTATTTGTTTCATCCCCGCATTTACAGCCTTTTCCACTGATGCAGAGATCATAGGGGACAGGAGGGCTGCTACAGCCTGCGCAATGCACTCTGTACTGTGATCCCCAGCATGTTGTGGAGAGGAGGTTTGTAAAGAGAACGCCTGAGAGAGGGAGGCTTGAGGAGAGGAGATATGATGAGGTTGTGGCTGAGGAGAGGAGGCTTGTAGGGAGGTATGAGTGGCTGTGCTGCCGCTTACCTCCATCTCCGCCGTCTGAGCGCCTGTGTGAAGCTCCATGTAGGCCGAGACTGGGGCCTCGATTTGCGGCTGGGCCGGCGGGGCCTTCTGGGCCGTTTGCGTGCGGGAGCCGGTTTTCTTCACAAACCACAAGCTGGCGGATGACACCCGGGGGTAGCCGAGGGTGGATGCGGGCCTCTGGGCTGATTTTACAGGCTGATTTTGTGTCCGTAGTGCGGGAGCTGAGGAAAGGAGCAGCTACTCCATGCGGTGCCGGAACCGGAAGTTTTTCCACATGCACTTTAAAGGCATCTCCCAAGCATAGGTTTGAAATTAATGTTTTTTTTTTTTGCCTTCTAGCCTCCAATGCCACAATAAAATGAGGCCCCTCTCCATGCTGTACTGTGTTTTTTTGTGCTTTGTTATATGGCCCACATGGTCCCAATACCTTGCCTAATGGTCTTGAAAATGGCCAGATCAAGATTTGCCGCCTATAGACATCAATGTGTTTTGGAGCTAAGTTTGGGTTTGCAGATTTTAAGCAGGATTTTCTTAAACCCCCTCCCTCCACCTCCACTGCAAATCGAACCTGTACAGATTCACTCATCTTTAAAATCAATCCATTTAAATATTGCTATCAAACACACTTACAATTCTGAATTTAAGTAGGAGCAAACATTAAAGTTTTTTCAAAGAAAACTTAAGCTTAAATAAAAAAATAACACAACGAAACAGAGAATATGTGCGTAGACACAGCATGAGGTAGATAGAGTCATCAAACTCTTTGCAACTTCTCTGACACTTTTCACAAGTTACTTCTTGTTTCTCTCTGTAAGTGGGTTGCTGAAATGTTTCAATTAAACCAAAATGAAACTTTTAATTAAATAATTTCAAATCGAAATAGATAAAACACAGTTTGTGTTGGTAAGTTTGCTAAGCTCTTACCTGGCATACTGCTTCATGTGCTTAATAAGAAGCAACAAATCATTTAACATATTCAGGGAAAAAACAGGATATGTGAATAATTGAAATTCACTTCTTTTTTGGTAAAATGCAAATTGACTTAGTTACGAACACCTTTGTTTGTTAAAACACCACCAGAAGTAAAAGACACCAGACTGTCAACAGCCTTGTCATTAGACAAGGAAATTGAAAGAATGTGCTACAGCTTTCATCCACAGCTTGGATGGTGAATCAAATTGTTATCTTTAGCAACTGAATCCCATTTCTTAAACTTTTAGATGTTCTGTACCTACATTTAACTTTTAAAATCCTGCACTTTAAATACACAGTGCTACGCAATTATTCATGCCTTTAGATTTTTTTGAGACCTGACATTACTTATATTGAGGAGCTTTAAAACAATTCCAAATAAATCATTATAAGCAATACAAAAGCAAATAAATAAATGCACTTTCTGCTTGGGTGATTTTATCATATATTTACCAAATAAACAAATAAATGTTAAAAAAGAAAAATAGTCATGATTGAATTTCAGTAAATTATAATGTTTACTTTTTTAGCTTTACTTAGATTGTCCATGCCTGACACTTTACATGGCATCCAGAGAATCAGATTTTACCTGAAGTCTAATAGCTGTAGCAATCGACTCCCTGACTTCACAAATTTGAATGGTCTGTGATGCAACATTCAGACAACAGGTGAATTCTGACTCCCTGGCAGTCCAGCTAAGGTCTCAGATTCTGCCAAAGTAAGTACATTTACATAAGAGGCACAAATATTGTGTATACTTGTACCTTCATGTGTTTAATTTAAAGCAAAACTTCAGCCACAAAAAAAAAGTAAAAATGAATAGCCAATTAAAAGATTACAAAAAAACAGACTTTGTTGTTCACCTTCAATTCAGAGATTGCCCCTGTAGTACTTTTTTCTGTCACTAGATGTCCACAGTCCGATGATCAACATAATTCAATCCTCTTCATCTGAGCCCAGGTCATTCTTGGTCTGCTTTAACCTGGGACTGGATAGTGAAAGGAGAAGTGATACAGTGATTGCCTCATCTCTATGTTATTGAACTTTTGAACTATTGAACTTCAGCTAGCACATTATAAACAGTTACAGCAAACAGTTTTTCCTTTTGTGATAAAGTTTTAACATAATTTAAAAAAAGCTGGCCATTGTAAGCACCCCTGCCAGTGTTAAATGGTTTGTTTTCCTCTAACTGCTACTTTGCCTGGATAGCTTGATCTGTTAAAGTAAGTTAAAAAATACCAGACTTACTGGCTGTATTACCAGGTAAGGAAAAAAAAACTACATCTAAGATGTAACCACTGCATGTGGTAAGCTGCACTTTAATAAGCTGTTGTTTTTTGGGTTTAATATCGTCATAATCTGTGCTTCCCCTGGGCCTTAAAGTTATAACCTTCTCCATAATGTAAAATATTTAGTAAAAAGATGCTGCTTGCAATATAATTATATTGGTATGTATGTTATCAGATCTATTAGGCATAGAGGATAATTGAAAAAAACTGAACCTAGTTGTTCAACTGTTTGCCAAAAAATGATTGGCCAGGGCTTTCTGCTGGTACCCATAGACAAAAGGATTGTCACAAAGTATGGCTGAAATTGGTCATATTCAGATAATAATAATAGCTATTAATATGGGCAGAAAATTACTATTTCAAATAACAATAATTGGCTATAAGGCATCCAGAAAAGTACAAGGAGGTCATATGATGACCTAGCATTCTAGTAAAATCATTGTGCAATCACTATATCCAGTGTCTCCTGCCTATTCTGATCTGGCTATGAGATAAATAGAATGAATAATACATTGTACATTTTCACATTATATCATAGTAAAAAGGATGTTCAAGAATAAAACACAGAGGGCGAGGAAAGAAAAAAAAAATCCAAACTGTTTCCAAAAGACACAACTTATTTATATTTTATGGCTTTAACTTTCACTGGCATATATTTTGTCTAATTTTTTTTACAAAAACCAATAAATCTATATTCTGATCATAAATATTTTTTAAGATGATGATGGAACTCAAATTACCTGGCATGACTTTCATTGTTATAAAGATGTAATTCTTATATTGAAATGTGGCATGGAAATGTGAGAAAACTGGGCTGCAGAATAAGAATCCAAATTTAGCAGGTTTATATGATTGTTTGGCCGAAGGCAAAAGTAATAAAATTCAACATTTAAGCACCATTGGGGCTTATAGGATGAAGACATCTGCATTATTATATTAAAATCTTCCATGGTGTAATAAATACAACTGACAGTAGTGCATGACTTCCTTTATGAAAAATATGTTGATAGCTGTTCAGTCTTAAATACTGAAGAAACCTAAATTTAAAATTGTATGTGTAGTTTGTAGATAAATGCTCAACAGATGTCCACATTATTGTTCACCGTCGGGCATAAGAAATGCATGTTTTACTTAACCAGTGAAAAACGTCACATTTCATGATGTGCCATTGTAGTATTTGTTTTTAAATGGCATTTAAAGCATAATTAGTAAACAAGTTTGTTTTCTTATTACAAAGGTATTTATGAAAATTATTCTTTGGGTACAAATTAATTAAATATTGATGTAACCTATTGTCTAGTATTTGGTAACAATATTTTACTAGAATATCATAATATAAATAAATGCTGGCTTATAAAACGTTTTCTAAAGGAGTGGCAATGGTGGAAAACATGGCTTATCTGTACGATCTACACATCTTCTCCAGTCAGATGCACAGATCCATACCCTCAGTTTATGTCATATGAAACATTGTTCATCTAAAAAACTGAGGTTAAGGCAAGTAGCATACGAGCTGAGTTGTATGCTAAAATTCATAAAACATAGAGATTGTTTGCAAACAGTATGCCACCTCACCTAATTTCAAATGCAGCCCCAACGATTATGTAAAAGCACAAAAAATAAAAAAAAAAATAGGTAAAGGCATAGACTCCTTAAACTCTATAGTAACCACTTTACCTGGTCCCCTGTGGCTTTTACTCTGTACAAACTTTAATTAGAAAAATCTTATCAAATCTTATTTTATTTTTTTTTTTCAAATATAGGTTTTTATTGAAGATTTTGAAGAAAAAGGAATACCGTGAGGGTATAATACAACAGTGGTCAAATTCAACATTCTAACAGATATAACAAATATATATGTTTTCAATAAAAGGCTCTTACTCTGTCTTCAGAGAAGATAACATACCACATAAAAGTATACCATTTGGCCTGCAGGCCAGTCCTGTAATTCTATTTTATTTTATTGTGCTTTAGATTCAAAGTACAAAAAATATATTGTTTAAATAACAATACCCTTCAACATTCCCCAAATAAAAAGACAATGTCTTTGGTCACACCTATCTGTCCAGATGTCACACTGACCACTGTGTATATACATTGCAACCCTCAGTAAACCCTAGCTTAACATTAAACAAGAACAATTAGTATGAGGTTGCCCAAGTTTAAACACCATACCCAGAGTGTCAAAAATAGCCTCAAATAAACATTTACCTAAATGGGGCCACTAAATCACATATTGCCCCTACTAATTATCAAAATAATGTGGTTCCTTCTAAACATTCAAAAGAGGCCCATAGTTATTCACACTGACACTAGTCATTGGTAACCTCACCGCGTGACCCTGCAGCTTAGTTTATTTAGCAGCAGGTGGAAAGCGGAAGCTGTCAGTCGGTGAGGACCAAGATTTGGGTGAGGACCTTTTTTTCCTGTGGGCCGGTGGGCAGTGTTCATCTTGACTGACGCTGGATTTACTTTTGCCTTTTTTTGCATTTTTTAATAAAGGACTTGTCAAAAACTGGCTCAGGGTTGAATTTACTTTGGCCATTTTTTTGGGTAAATGAGTAGGGGTTATACATCCCATCCCCCCTTATACATTCACATGGGGGGGATGGAATCTGGAGGCCCCTTTATTAAAGGGGGCTTCAATATTCTGATAAGTCACCCCCTCACACCCCCACAATCACCGGGCCAGGGTTGTGAGGAAGATGCCCTTGTCCTTATCAACATGTTGAGGGCATGTGGCCTGTCATGGTCCAGAAGGGGTTTCCTTTCTTGGCCTGTCGAGCTGCATGATTGGATAGGGGTTTAATATATTATATATAAACGATATATACTAAAAGTTCTATATTGCAACAGAACTACAAAAAAGTCTACAATGGTACAATACAATACAATGTAAGGGAGCGCTAGGACAGTCAGTCTGAGATATTCCAACAATCTTTCAAAATCAATAATCCTTATTTTATTAACACAGAGTGAGGCTTCTAGTATTAAGCTACTACACTCAGAATTATTCACAGACAGATGAAATCATTCTAAAAGAAAAAACAAAAGGGGAGCACTTCTAATGCCCCTTACACACGGTCGGATTTTCCGATGGAAAATGTGTGATAGGACCTTGTTGTCGGAAATTCCGACTGTGTGTAGGCTCCATCACACATTTTCCATCGGATTTTCCGACACACAAAGTTTGAGAGCAGGATATAAAATTTTCCGACAACAAAATCCGTTGTCGGAAATTCCGATCGTGATTACACAAATCCGACGGACAAAGTGCCACGCATGCTCAGAATACATAAAGAGATGAAAGCTATTGGCCACTGCCCCGTTTATAGTCCAGACGTACGTGTTTTACATTACCGTGTTTAGAACGATCGGATTTTCCGACAACTTTGTGTGACCGTGTGTATGCAAGACAAGTTTGAGCCAACATCTGTCGGAAAAAATCCTAGGATTTTGTTGTCGGAATGTCCGAACAAAGTCCGACCGTGTGTACGGGGCATAAGAGTAGTAGTAAAGTAAGATCTCCTAAAAAGGTGCACTATACTTGTACATAAGGTAAGGAGAATATATCTACTCCTTGTATCGTCTGATGATATGGCTACTCTTAGAAGCACACCCCTTTTCTTTTTTTTTCACGGTTTTGGAGAAAGTTGTCATTGTAGGTTATGATGTTAACAGATCTTGTTACCTGAGTTGTCTTTGGTACTCCACTACAAAGTTATGCAGTTTCATGGAATATTCCAGGGCTCATGATCCTAACAGGAAAAGTGCAATGTTTTCTACCCTTCAACACAACGCGCCCTCTATTGTATGTTAACAGAAAACCCACCTTAGTAAGGACAGGGTTGAACGGCTCAAACATGCCAAATGTCTTCATTTTTTCAGAGATGCAATTGTCCTGAGCACATGCTCAATTAAACTTTGGTGGTAGATATAGATTTTTTAAAAATATAACCTGCATAATGTCATATATTTTAGTATTTTCTAATGTTTACATCCCTTCACCTTTCTCCTTAAAAACATCTGACAAAATTCCTTTCATCCTAGCTATGTTTGCTAGTGTTAGCAATGGGAGACTATAATAATATTATCCTCGATACAGTAATGGACAGACATTTTCCCAGCTTCCATCAAATATGTCAACTTCAAACTCCATTTACACTATGACATCTGGTGGTCACTTCCGGTGGTCACGAGTGCGGGTGGTGGTTAGCTCTCTAAGCTCCTGCTTATACCTCCCACAAATATACCTCCCACAAATAAATATACCTCCCTGTCTTCTGACAAGCTGTCAAACCAACAGTTCCTGCCTTCTGCAGATCAAAAACTGACAAGCCGGCAGTTGCCTTCTACCTTCTCCTGCTCCTGTATTTGTGCTCCTGCCTCCTGTCTCCTCCAGATCAAAGGCTGACAGGTCAGTAGTCACCTCCGGAACTCTATGGTTTTGGTGTTCACGCTCTTATCTCTCCTAAGATAAGACTTGTGCTTCAGTATATGCAGAGGGTATGCAGAAAGGGTCTATATTGTGTAAGCTTAAGCAATCTCTGGATGAGTTTCCGACTAAAGCAGATCTAGCAGAGTTCCTCCACCAATTTGAAGCAACCTACAGGGGTGGCTTTCAGGAGCTTAAAATGAGGACTTCTCAGTTGGGGCCTAGAATAGAAATGTTAAGGAGACCCGGGCTACTACTGTTACTACGCAAGCCATACAAACGAGGGCTCCTCAGCATAATCATAAACTGGTAGCACTTACTGCTCAACCAGATGATTATGAGAACAGGAACCACCAGAATAACATTAGAATTAGAAGCTTATCAAGATAGCAGAACTAGTTCCAACTTTAATTGATTTGTTTTACTAAGGTCCTAGAGAAACCCCTTCCATGCTCTCTGGAAATAGAAAGTACACATAGGGCTTTAATGTCTCCTAACACTTTCTTGGAAAGCTCAGAGATGTGATCTGTCATATGAAGCATGCAAAAATGTCAATACTGAAAATAATTATTTTTTTGCAGATTTGTCTTGTTGTAGTTTGATTATGAGATGGACAGTCCTCCCTTTATTAGATGTATTACAGAGGAGAGGAGTACCATATAAGTGGGGGTTCCCTTTTGGATTGACAGCCACAAGGGATGCTATTACAGCCTCACTTCAGGATAAAGATGATCTGCAAATTGTTTTTCAAACCTTACATCCGCCCAAGGGGGATTTTCCAGACTGGAATCTCTTAGGAAATGAAGTTCCATTGCCAGTGCAACAGGATTGGCAAGACATTCACCACAGATGGCAGCGGATACATAATATGGAGAGCCAACACATGGCAGACTTACAGAATGTGTAAAAGGCGGGGCCCCCTTCTTTTTTCTTTTTTTTTCTTAGATGCTAACATTCTTGCGGAATTAGAGATGGTGAATGATGTGGTTCTATAATTAATTTATGACAAGGGCAAGGTCCCCCCCTTTTTTTTTTGCAGGGATTGGTCCTGGATGTTGATGCCTTCATAGGCAACTGGTATTTAACCTCCCCACCCCACTTTTTTTAATATAATTGTTATGCTTTATTATTTGTCAGGTTGTTTTATATATGCACATAAGCCCATGTAATCAATATTTTTTATTCAAAATTTAGTGCAGCGCAACACACCTATAAGTATAAATAAAGAGCAAGTGCAAAACATCTCATATCAATAAATATCACATATATGCATGAACTGTGCTACTAAATCCACTCAAAAAAATATTTATATGATTAGATCCACGTGTCCAAATAGTTCAAATGTAAATACTAATAAAAGTACTAATGTGATCAAATCTGTATAATGTGTTATCCCTCCATTTTCCTCAATTGGCCCCCCACATCATAGGTGCACACAAGGGATGACGGTATATAGAACAGAACATAAACCCTTACTGAGGAAGTCCACACCCAGGAGGTAACAGGCATTGGGGGAGAAGCCTGATATCTTATGTCATCCCACGGCCATCCTTAGCTATACAGCGGCAAGCCTACTGAAGTGTACAAACCTATTTTAACTGGCATAGCTCAAGTGCCATTTATGTGAGTGTAAACACATGTTTTTAGTGAAAATAAATTTTAACCATATAGAAAGCATTAGACGTTTCATGTTCTGCTTCATATACCATCAACCCTTGTGTGCACCTATGATGCGGGGAGCCAATTAAGGAAAATGAAGGGATAACACATTATACAAATCTGATCATATTCCTAAAAGGGAACAGCTTGTTATGACTCACTGGTAAAACAGGGGTCATAATGTGAGGTGAGCAGCCATTGAACACGGGTGGAGGATTGCATGGGCACTCTATTTTATGTTTTTTTATTAAATTGTTTCATGCGCACAGAGGTGGAAGATCAAGATTTATGGACTTTTATTAGTATTTACATTTGAACTATATGGACACATAGCACTGATCATATACTGTAGATACGTTTTGAGTGGATTTATTAGCACAGTTCATGCATATATGTAATATTTATTGATATGAGATGTTTTGCACTTGCACTTTATTTATACTTATAGCTGTGTTGTGCTGCACTAAATTTTGATTGAAAAGAATAGTGAGTGAGGTAAAAACACTTTGTAATGCTAGCAGCAACTGGTTATATGCTAATTTATTTTGTATTGTCTGTAACTTTTATACTTATATTTTAATTTTTGCTGGTAGGAGGTTGCGCAGATTAAGATTTATTTTGCATATAATCAATATGTCATTGCTTGTGTGAATGGGGCCTTACACAGATTTTAAGCCTGGGTTCACACATGTGCGGTGCAAATTGAAGCTCAGGTTTTACTGGGAAGATAAAAATCAGTTGTTCAAAGGTTCATCTGCGTTTTAGCTGCAGATCAGTGAGCAGGGAGAGGGGGAGGGAGAGAGGGGGGAGAGGGGGGAGGTGTAGTGAGGAGAAGGAGAAAATCCATGTTCAGAAAGGAATGCATCTGCGAATCAGATGCGTTCCCATAGAAGATAATGGGATTGTATTTCGCACCGCAATGCCCAGAAAACGCACACGTTTTTTGTGCAATGCGCAGTGTGAATGCAACGCACATATGTGAACCAGATGCATTCATATGAATGTATTTTAAAATGTCCTGCAAATTGGATACGGTGTAAGCTGCATCTAATTCGCATAGGTGTGAATGGGGGCTAAAACATACCATTATAAAATATACTGAGATTTATTGGGCATCTTATTGTATATTTTTGTTCAATGACATGCAAAAAAAGTCAAATGCTGATGTACCTGAGGTGCACATGGGGTCTTGTAGTATTGGTTTAAGGAGCTGTCAAAGTCATTGCAGCTGTGAGTAATGAACATGAAATTTATTTATTACACCAATAGCCACTACCTCAGTTTAGTGCTATTTCACTACGGTTCCACACTTCCTGGTTGCTGGGCAATCACAGGTTTTTTTTTTTTTTCATCAGAGAGGTAGGGGATGCACAAACACCATTTTTAACATATTAAAAAAAGAGAGCAAGGGGCGGGACTTTGCATGAAGCACACAGAAGCAGAGAAATTAAATAAATAGAAAAACAGCTTTTGATTGTTTCCAATTACCATAGAATGTTTTAATTTATATCATTCCATTATGCTATATATCAATAGTTTTTACAATTCATTAGAACCATAAAAATAATTATTCATTGATACTCCAACAAGGAGTATCAATGCTTAGCCGGACGCGCGGCATCCCCGTGCCGCCTACTTTCCCAGCTGAGTGTATTCCAACCGACAGTACGTCGGGCAGGTTTGGCTGGGCGCTTCCTACTGGGTGGCCATGTTGATTTTGCTGCTTGGTTGGTCTTGCCCTCCTCTCCTCTCCCTGTGTGCCTTGGCGTGATGTTGGGGGCGTGGTTGCGGTGGCGCTCCCTATACAGGGCCCCATACACAGAACCATTCACATCACTTTTTTTTGTCAAACATGATGTATCACAGCACTTCAGCTCCTATCCACTCCTCAACAGGTATCCAACTTTCTCCCACTATTTACTCACCACTGGTTTTTTATCCTCTATTTCTCTTCTCCTCATCACTTCCTTTTTTACCCTGCACAACCCTTCTTCAATTCTTGTATATATATATATATATATATATATATATATATATATATATATATATATATATATATATTTGGTTTTTTTGTCACTTTTTTCACACAGCAGGTCTCCCATTTTTGGGTTACCCCATTCAGCATACATCTGTGTTAACTTTTACACACTGGCCCACTCAAGGTACTGCCTGTGTGGGCTGCTGTCGCCTTATTACGCCCCCTCGGCTCCCGGTAGGGGCGTTCCTGGTGAGTTTGGGATTCTCATGACCGCGCCACTATTGCGCAGATGTATATATAAGTGTGTGGGTTTAATAACCATAAAAAAACAAACAAAAGATGTCCAGCGCTCTGAATGTCACAAAGACAATAGCAGCAGTCCAAAGTGAAAATTACATAAAAAAATTTAATAGATCCAGATTATAAAGAAATTAGTGAATGATAAAACAATTGGCAAAAATAACCCCATGATGACAAAACATTATGCACTTGGATAAGAAATATAAAACAGACAAAAAAGTCCAATCAGTAACAGATAGCCTGGACAGGAGATCCATACAACTAAACTAGCCCCAAGCTGTGATCGGATTGTAAGGGGATGGAGGGGAGAAAAACAAAAAAGCCCAAAACACAAAGCCTCTGGAGGCTCACATACTCCCCACTGGCTGTGGGATACAGAGGGGATGGCTCACCGGTTCCTGAAGGTGGCTTCGTGCATGTAGCCTGAGGACAGGCAATGATTCCACCGTGAGGAGGGAAGACTGGCCGGAGCTCCGTGCCGAGGAGCGATGACGTCAGCCCAGCTGGAGGGGGAGGGCGCGGCTGCACACGAGGGAGTCACCGGTGAGTCAGCTGATGGCGCTGGGCTGCTGACTCACCGATCTGTGTCCCCTCTGGGTGAAAACAGACTCAGTGGGAGACGATGTCACCTGGGGAAGCCAGTAATTCCATGAATAAAACCAGCCAATAGTGAAATGGTGTATAGAAGCTTGCCGGAGAGTCCGCTGCTAACGTTGAGCTGAAGCCTCATGGGTCTGTGCCTTCTTTAAAAAAAAGCCTCAATAAAGGGTGATGACACTCAGGGAATCCGATGGTGAAGACATAAAAAGCCAGCCAGGAGGGGATGGATAGAGCCAGCAGTGTAAATGGAAAGTCTTGCTATGGGCAGATTGGAACTCCCAAAAGTGGATGGATGGATGGATGTTCACCGTGGCATATTTCTGACTGGGGTCTCTGTCATAAGGTTGCCTTGACGACGCGTTTCACGCATTGGCGCTTTTTCAGGACTGGCTTTTTATGTCTTCATCATCGGATTCCCTGAGTGTTATCACCCTTTATTGAGGCTTTTTTTTAAAGAAGGCACAGACCCGTAAGGCTTCAGCTCAATGTTAGCAGCCGACTCTCTGGCAAGCTCCTATAAACCATTTCACTCTTGGCTGGTTTTATTCATGGAGTTACTGGCTTCCCCGAGTGACACCGTCTCCCACTAAGTTTGTTTTCACCCAGAGGGGACACAGATCGGTGAGTCAGCAGCCCAGCGCCATCAGCTGACTCTCCAGCGGCTCCCTCGTGTGCAGCCGCACCCTCCCCCTCCAGCTGGGCTGATGTCATCGCTCCTCGGCACGGAGCTTCAGCCAGTCTTCCCTCCTCACGGTGGAATCATTGCCTGTCCTCAGGCTACATGCACGAAGCTGTCTTCAGGAATCGGTGAGCCATCCCCTCTGTATCCCACAGCCAGTGGGGAGTATGTGAGCCTCCAGAGGCTGCGTGTTTTGGGCTTTTATGTCTTTCTCCCCTCCATCCCCTTACAATCCAATCACAGCTTGGGGCTAGTTTAGTTGGATGGAAATTTCATTTTCACTTTGGACTGCTGCTATTGTCTTTGTGACATTCAGAGCGCTGGACATCTTTTGTTTGTTTTTTTTGTTACTAATCTGTATCCACCAGTTACGATTGGTCCAGCTACACTGGTTCCTCTTCTATTCCCCCCTCACCTCTCCTAAGTTCAAGTGATGTAATTTTATACAATATATGTTATGTACCACAGGGTATGTTAATCACACTATATGTCATTCATCATATGCTCTAAGTTACCCCCCCCGGTGTATACTCATTGGCGCTGGGTTATTATTGTTGCTGGGTTTAATAACCATGTGGGGGGTTTTCTCATATTGTATATTTGCCCACATGTTCCCTTTAGATAATTTTAATGTTTTTCTTACTCATAGATGATCACTACGGTTTTGCTCCTGACGAGTGGCTATAAGGCCTCGAAACGCGTAGAGCTAACAACTACCGATATGTGTATATATTCATGAATTTCTAATGGCCGTTTCTTTTTATCTTTTCTACTTTTCCTTTACATGTTTTAAGCTACGCTTTAGTGCGTCAATAACCTGTAACAGGTACTATTTACTATGTGTATAATCATGCATCAATTATCTTGTGTATTTGCATAACATGTAAAAACTCCTTGTTGGAGTATCAATGAAATATGTATTATTTGGTTCTAATGAATTGTTAAAACTATTGATATATAGCATAATGCAATGATATAAATGAAAAAATTCTATGGTAATTGGAATCAATTAAAAGTTGTTTTTCTATTTATTTAATTTCTCTGCTTCCGTGTGCTTCATGCAAAGTCCTGCCCCTTGCTCTCTTTTTTTAATATATTGAAGCGGGATGGAGGAGGGGAGTTGAACGACCTCTGTTACCTCATTTAAAGCCCTTTTTTACTTTCTTTGACCATTTTTAACATAGTACACTTTAAAATTGCTGTAGTTTTTCACAATGTCCCTTTTCAGTACTAAATCTGAGTCTCAAATAAATCTGTGGAAAATGTCCTACCTCTAAGAAAATCTTAAAATCCTAGCGGTGGATTTCTTTAAAACTCCTAGCCACAAGTTATGTTATTAGAAGAAATGTACCAAATCTATTCTCCTTAATATCTCTAGTGCTCCATTTGCAGGGAAAATGGGGGTCTTTCTTAAAGTGGAACTCCTGCCCTTGGGGGTTTAACATAAGTGAAATTCATTATGTTGGCCATCATTTAATCCAGAAAATGTATGATATCTTGCAGCAGAAAAGAATTAATATAGGAGACTGCTCCTCAGCAAAAGTTTTCCCCTGGATCTCCACTTTAGTCCATCTTTCTACAGAAAGTCTATAGAACGCTGCCTATGTGTTTATTATGTGCCTTCCTTGGATGTATTGGCCATACATGGATCAGAATTTTGCTGGTTCAACAAGATTCTATAGATTGACTTCTGTTCAACCCCCCGTTGGTATTTTTTCTCTCGACCAGCTCTGCGGGCAATATGCTGCAGTGCTGATCTGTATATTCTAGTGGGAGAGAAGTCTCAGAATACAATAACACAGCGGGAGAATTTCCACAACCACCTCGAATGTGTGGATGGGGGTATCAGGTCAGTTTTTTTGTTCAGCCCGCTGGCTGAATGGAAAACACTGACCCATGTATGGCCAGCTTTAGTGGTCGTTGACTGAAGTGGACATTGTCTGAAGTTTAAATACACTTTAAGAAACTGCACAATAACAAGCAGGGAAGATAAATCAGAACACAAAATCAATACAAACAAGGTTTTCTATGTAAATGCTTTAAGCTTAGGTGTAAATGTGTTATAGAATCATAATGCTTACAATTTACATATTTTAACATCTGTGGAAACCAATTTGCAAGGAATTATAGCATCATTTTAAGAAAGATACTACTGAGGACGCAAACCCTCCCACTCAATTTATTTCACCTTTTACATATTATGTATGTAAAGCACAAATACCTAACATTTGAGAGTTTAGGAAATACAATTTTCCAAATGTGAAATGGTGTCCTTTTATAGGATTTTTAGATATCTCTTATATTAGTTTTTACTATGTTATTCATTTATTGACTGAAAGAACAGCAGGAGAATATAGTTTTTATTATACTTCACTTTTGCAAGCTTTTGCAGGCTAAATTAATAATAAATAATAATCAAAAAATGCTTGCAGCAGAACAGAGCAATCAATAGAAATTAGCATGAAACTACAAAAATATTATGTTCTCAGAATTCATTAGCTCTTAAACACATTTGGTTGCCTGGGATCAAATACTAATACAATTCGCCACTGAGCATTTTTGTCCTACAAGCAAAAAACTATGTAAGCATATGGCTTCACAATCATTTCCAATGAGAATCAAGTATTCCAAAAATGTATACATTAACCACTGTGCCTAAAATGATTATGTTTATGCTAAAGAACAAATTCAAGAAATGTTTGTAAGAGTTAACAAAGTAATGCCATAAAAAGATTTTCATTTAGTAAGCACATCTGAATAAAGTCCAGAGAAGATATGTGAAGATGTGATAGGGCTGCTTTACTAAAGGAAAATAGGTTGTTCACTTTGCAAGTGAATTTTCCCCAGAGCTTAGTGAATGGACATATGAGGGACAATCTTGTCAACATAATTATTGAACTGCCTGTGTTTTTCACAGTATGGGTAAAGTTAAAGGTAACATTTTAAATATTTAATATATTGTAGTTGATCAATCCTTAAATGTGATGGCTGCATTGGTTTTCATTTTGTAGGCTTTTTTCCCCTTGTTTGCACCTGGTGATCCAGCCAGTAACACACTTCCTGTCTTAGGGTGGTGCCACTCTATGGAGGAGCAATGGAGCCACCCTTGGAACGCTACATTGTTAACCTGTAGAGAAGGTAGTGTTAGATGCACTAGCAAATTGAGATGGACTTGACTAACAACTTATAGGTGACCTCCAGCTAAAACCTTTAAGCAGTTACAAACATTTTTTTTTCCCATTTTGGGATAATAGTTTTGCATAAATTAATAAAAGCTCACCATTATAAGAAGCCCTATCAGTGTTAAATGATTTTTCTCAACACTGCAACTGTCACTTTTTGCTGGAAAGCTTGATCTGTAACAATAAATTGAAAAATAACAGACTTATTGGATGATTGACCAGCTACAAATAAAGAAAAATAGTCTAAGTTCACACTAGCCCCAGCAGTTTAGTGTGTGGGTAGAAGCCGTTTTTGGCTGCAAAGCCACTACACAATAACATGGTTCACTGCACTTGTTGTGAAGAGACATGCATGGACATGCAGAGTGGTGCAATATTATGCAAACATGTTATCATATTATCACACATCTCTGGAACACAGTGAAACACCACATTCTGGTGTGAACATGACACACGGAAAACTATTGTTTTCTGTGTGTCATTGCAGTTACTTGCATCAACCCATGAAGTAATACACAGATAACTGTGCATTGTGTGAACAAACCCTAAAAAAAAAGAAAATAGATAAATATGGCCACTACATTTAAGGATTGGTAAGCTGCAATATATTAAACTTTTGCTTTTGGGTTTAGATATGCTTGAGTCTTCAAAGTTCACAACAAAAACACTGAAAATATAGCTTGTCTTCCCTTGCTCCTCTGGCAGCCTGCCAGTCTTCTGTAAGTTGGCAGAGTCAGTCTGCTATAAGTTGTTAGAAACCTAGAAAACAGTGCAAGATGAAATCCTCCACATTGCCTATAGCTACAGCGATAAGTGTGTACTTAAAAGGTCAAGCCACATAAAAGGAGGTGATACAGTTATGTTACAAGAATGAATTACACTAGGTTTCAATTATGGGTGGGGTGTGACATGTTTTTATGAATAATAAAATAATGGTTAATGAAAGATTTATATTGGCCATATGCTTTATATGAATGAGATTATTCTTTTACAAGCAGAGTATGTGTTTTGATAGTTCACATTTAATCAGTCAGATTTATTTGTGATCGGATCTTTATCTCATTCAATTGTTCACTCCTTTATAAATTGTATATATTTTTAGAGAATAGAATTCAATCCAAGTGTGAAAGTATTGTTGTTCCTATTGCTTGCACTGAGAGACTATCAGATCATAAAGGATATTGTAGACTAGTCTCTCAGTTCCCAATCAGGCTCTGCCCACCCAGTGAAAAGTAACTTCACTGACATTACCTTATCCATTTACATTTAGCTTTTGGCTAGGAAATCTCAGACAGCTAAATGGGGGCAGGGATACAGCACAAACACTGCCCGCTCTAAATACTGATGTACCTCTGTACACCAGATCAGATCTGGTCTTAAGCCAGCCATAGATGGATCATATCTTGGCTAGTTCAGCAGGGACTGGCTCAGATTCAATCTGTCTATGGGCAGGCTGATTGTACCTAAGTCAATCCATCGATCAACATGGATACAACAAGCCTGTTGGATTTTTACCATGTGATTACTGCCTGTGGTTATAGCTGCTAGCAGTAATCATCGTATTCTGCTGGCCAGAAAGGCTCTGCACTGGCAGAATACAATAGTGCTGCGGGAGACGTTCCCCCCCTCAACACTGAATGTGTTGAGGGGGGAATCAAGAAATTAATTTACGGCTTGCCATAATCATTGCCAGTTTCCTAATCTAAGAAGTGGGAACTGTTGTTGCCATGGCAAAATACTCTTAAAGTGGCAGTAGTAAGAACTACCGGAATTTGTCACATGTGTTGGAAATATTAGATGTGTTAATAATATTATTGGAAATACTTACTTGAATTAGGTGCAGGTTGTTCTTAAGAGAACTACCACCAGAAAAGTGTTGTTTGGGCTGTTTTGAATTCCCTCTGTAAAAGACTCCCGCCACGCTTGTCAGACAGAGGGATAGATCCAGCGGCAGCATGAGTTGCTGGCAAGGAGTCAAGAGCAAAGTGCTGGCTTGGATTGGGCTTTGATAGAAGCTGAGAGGCATCTACTGTATACCCTAAAGATCTGAGATCTGGAAGATTAGCTCCTGTAGCTCTGTGTTGCAAGTAAAGGTCCTGTCTTTCTTTTTTCTTCCCTTTTGTGAACCAGTGTTGGCTTGGTTGAGTGATGGTGGATGGGTGAGAGACACCCGCTGTACACACTAAATATAGGGACAGTCCCAAGGTCAGTGTGAGAGACTAGCAGGGAGCTGAAAAATCTATAGCTGAAGCTGGGAAGAAAAATTCCTAAAGGAATAGTGGAGACAGTGACACTGATCTTGGCCTGCAAGAGGAGGTGAGAACAGACCAGGGGAGGCTGAAGGGTTGCTTTGTTTTAGGTGATCTGATAAGCCCTCCCACAACAGATATTTTGGGGACACTCTCCTTTTTTCTTTGCTGTAATTTTTTTGATATCCTATTTAAATTAACTGAACATTAATATTGGTAATGCTAGTAAAAAGAAAACATGATAAAGAAGAAGGGCGAGAAAGCTTCGGAGAAAGAGGGTGCAAACTCTCAAACATCATGTTCAGCAAAGGATAAAGGGAGTCAAGCAGCAGCTATATTAGAAAAGTTTGCACATACACAAGCAAAAAGTAATCAAATTGCTTCACAAGCTAAAGATCAGGTGGGGGTCTTAGTAACAAGGAAAAGTCAGGGACAACAGAAGACTAACGCAGGAACAGAAGTAATAGTGGCAATGGAAAATTCAATGCAGCCCTTGGAAGCAGGTGTTGTGGGAGGGGAAGAACCTTCATTAAAGGAAATACTACAGGCAGTGAATTTTTGCAAATCCTCTTTATCTGAAATGATTGAGCAAGTTAAAGGGATAAGAGAAGAAATTACTTTCTTAAGACATGACATATAGAAAGTTCGAGAAAAGACAACTGCTTCGGAAGGGAGGATGAGTTTGGTGGAGGAGGATCTGAATCCATTAAAGCAAGAAATGAGAGTAATTTGCGAAAAAGTGAATACATATGCGTTTAGAATGGAGAATATGGAGAACAGACTGCATAGGCATAATGTGAGAATTTTGGGACTTCCTGAGCGCTGCAAGGGCTCTAACCCTGTAGGCTTTATGGAGAAATGGCTGGTGAAAATTTTTGGGAAGGAAGTCTTTTTTCTTTGCAATAGAGAAAACACTTATGCCGCATACACACGATCGGAATTTCCGACAACAAATGTTCTGTGGGAGCTTGTTGTCGGAAATTCTGACTGTGTTAAGGCTCCATCGGACATTTTTTGTCGGAGTTTCCAACAACAAAAATTTGAGGGCTGGTTCTCAAATTTTCTGACAACAAAATCTGTTGTCGGAAATTCCGAGCATGTGTAGACAATTCTAACACACCAAAGTCCACGCATGATCTGAATCAAGTACGAGACGGAAGCGCTCAGTCTGGTAAAACTAGCGTTCGTAATGGAGATAGCACATTCGTCACGCTGCAAATATAATAATCTTTTAATGCAGCACATTCTCTTCTTCTTTATAATGCAATACAAACTGATTTCTTTACTATTCCTCGTGATCTCCTGAATAATATTTTTTATTTTTTTTCATCAGATCTCCATAATAATGTTTCAATGTTATTTTTCTAGTGATCTTTTTTTAATTATTTTTTTTATCAAGATCTCCTTTTTTTTTCTAGTGATCTCCATAATATTGTTTGTCATTTTGTGTGTCAAGTTACCACAATACCATTATTATCTTGTATGTTTTTAACCTCAAGGAGATTGGTTGGTGTTGGTGTCCCTTGTTAATATGACATTGTATTTTTGAAATGTGCCTGCCTACTCACAAACTGTCCTTTTTTAATTAAAACACATAGCCAATGATTTTTGTAAAAAAATAGACATTTATTAAGGGGTCATAACAAAATAAAGAGGAAGGCAATGCTGGATAAACTGGTGAAATTAGCGAAGCCTTTGTACCCCAGGGCACACATCAACTATTTGACATGTAAAATTGGTAGCCTGAGCAGTCCATTTAACAGGGAGCACAATCCGGTCCAGGACCCTGAGAGATCAGGAACAGCAGCAGGTGACTAATATGCCCCCAGGCTGTGGTCTGACCACAGCCTGCGTCTTTTGCCAGACCAGACTGAACCCAGGCCATCACTCTCTTGTCTTCCTTACATGCTTCCTTCCACGTTTGCTTCCAGGCTGTGGCTCTGGTGTTTGAGTGGCAGGAGGTGGAGGAGGAGGAGGATGGTCCAACTCACACAGGTGGGTTTTGCTTGTGAGTTCGCCCCTCAACCCCTTATTTAGGGCCATATATACAGTGGGGATGGAAAGTATTCAGACCCCCTTAAATTTTTCACTCTTTGTTATATTGCAGCCATTTACTAAAATCATTTAAGTTCATTTTTTTTCCTCATTAATGTACACACAGCACCCCATATTGACAGAAAAACACAGATTGTTGACATTTTTGCAGACTTATTAAAAAAGAAAACCTGAAATATCACATGTTCCTAAGTATTTAGACCCTTTGCTCAGTATTTAGTAGAAGCACCCTTTTGATTTACTACAGCCATGAGTCTTTTTGGGAAAGATGCAACAAGTTTTTCACACCTGGATTTGGGGATCCTCTGCTATTCCTCCTTGCAGATCCTATTCAGTTCTTTCAGGTTGGATGGTAAAGGTTAGTGGACAGCCATTTTTAGGTCTCTCTAGAGATGCTCAATTGGGTTTAAGTCAGGGCTCTGGCTGGGCCATTTAAGAACAGTCACGGAGTTGTTGTGAAGCCACTCCTTCGTTATTTTAGCTGTGTGCTTATGGTCATTGTCTTGTTGGAAGGTAAACCTTCGGCCCAGTCTGAGGTCCAGAGCACTCTGGAGAAGGTTTTCATCCAGGATATCCCTGTACTTGGCCACATTCATCTTTCCCTCAATTGCAACCAGTCGTCCTGTCCCTGCAGCTGAAAAACACCCCACAGCATGATGCTGCCACCACCATGCTTCACTGTTGGGACTGTATTGGACAGGTGATGAGCAGTGCCTGGTTTTCTCCACACATGCCACCTAGAATTAAGGCCAAAAAGTTCTATCTTGGTCTCATCAGACCAGAGAATCTTATTTCTCACCATCTTGGAATCCTTCAGGTGTTTTTTAGCAAACTCCACGCGGGCTTTCATGTGTCTTGCACTGAGTAGAGGCTTCCGTTGGGCCACTCTGCCATAAAGCCTGTACTGGTGGAGGGCGGCAGTGATGGTTGACTTTCTACAACTTTCTCCCATCTCCCGACTGCATCTCTGGAGCTCAGCCACTGTAAACTTTGGGTTCTTCTTTGCCTCTCTCACCAAGGCTCTTCTCCCCCGATAGCTCAGTTTGGCCAGGCGGCCAGCTCTAGGAAGGGTTCTGGTCATTCCAAACGTCTTCCACTTAAACATTATGGAGGCCACTGTGCTCTTAGGAACCTTAAGTGCAGCAGAAATTTTTTTGTAACCTTGACCAATTCTGTGCCTTGCCATAATTCTGTCTCTGAGCTCTTCAGGCAGTTCCTTTAACCTCATGATTCTCATTTGCTCTGACATGCACTGTGAGCTGTAAGGTCTTATATAGACAGGTGTGTGGCTTTCCTAATCAAGTCCAATCAGTATAATCAAACACAGCTGGACTCAAATGAAGGTGTAGAACCATCTCAAGGATGATCAGAAGAAATGGACAGCACCTGAGTTAAATATATGAGTGTCACAGCAAAGGGTCTGAATACTTAGGACCCTGTGATATTTCAGTTTTTCTTTTTTAATAAATCTGCAAAAATGTCAGCAATTCTGTGTTTTTCTGTCAATATGGGGTGCTGTGTGTACATTAATGAGGAAAAAAAATGAACTTAAATGATTTTACAAATGGCTGTAATATAGTTACATAGTTACATAGTTACATAGTAGGTGAGGTTGAAAAAAGATACAAGTCCATCAAGTCCAACCTATATGTGTGATTATGTGTCAGTATTACATTACATATCCCTGTATGTTGCGGTCATTCAGGTGATTATCTAATAGTTTCTTGAAGCTATCAATGCTCCCGGCTGAGACCACCGCCTGTGGAAGGGAATTCCACATCCTTGCCGCTCTTACAGTAAAGAACCCTCTACGTAGTTTAAGGTTAAACCTCTTTTCTTCTAATTGTAATGAGTGGCCACGAGTCTTATTAAACTCTCTTCTGCGAAAAGTTTTATCCCTATTGTGGGGTCACCAGTACAGTATTTGTAAATTGAAATCATATCCCCTCTCAAGCGTCTCTTCTCCAGAGAGAATAAGTTCAGCGCTCGCAACCTTTCCTCATAACTAAGATCCTCCAGACCCTTTATTAGCTTTGTTGCCCTTCTTTGTGCTCGCTCCATTTCCAGTACATCCCTCCTGAGGACTGGTGCCCAGAACTGGACAGCATACTCCAGGTGCGGCCGGACCAGAGTCTTGTAGAGCGGGAGAATTATCGTTTTATCTCTGGAGTTGATCCCCCTTTTAATGCATGCCAATATTCTGTTTGCTTCATTAGCAGCAGCTTGGCATTGCATGCCATTGCTGAGCCTATCATCTACTAGGACCCCCAGGTCCTTTTCCATTCTAGATTCCCCCCGAGGTTCTCCCCCCAGTGTATAGATTGCATTCATATTTTTGCCACCCAAATGCATTATTTTACATTTTTCTACATTGAACCTCATTTGCCATGTAGTCGCCCACTCCATTAATTTGTTCAGGTCTTTTTGCAAGGTTTCCACATCCAGCGGAAAAGTTATTGCCCTGCTTAGCTTAGTATCGTCTGCAAATATAGTGATTGAACTGTTTATCCCATCCTCCAGGTCATTTATAAACAAATTAAATAGGATTGGTTCCAGCACAGAACCCTGGGGAACCCCACTACCCACCCCTAACCATTCTGAGTACTCCCCATTTATCACCACCCTCTGAACACGCCCTTGTAGCCAGTTTTCTGTCCATGTACTCACCCTATGGTCCATGCCAACGGACCTTATTTTGTACAGTAAACGTTTATGGGGAACTGTGTCAAATGCTTTTGCAAAATCCAGATACACCACGTCTACGGGCCTTCCTTTATCTAGATGGCAATTCACCTCCTCATAGAAGGTTAATAGATTGGTTTGGCAAGAACGATTCTTCATGAATCCATGCTGATTACTGCTAATGATATCGTTCTTATTACTAAAATCTTGTATATAGTCCCTTATCATCCCCTCCAAGAGTTTACATACTATTGATGTTAGGCTAACTGGTCTGTAATTCCCAGGGATGTTTTTTGGGCCCTTTTTAAATATTGGTGTTACATTGGCTTTTCTCCAATCAGCTGGTACCATTCCAGTCAATAGACTGTCTGTAAAAATTAGGAACAACGGTCTGGCAATCACCTGACTGAGTTCCCTAAGTACCCTCGGATGCAAGCCATCTGGTCCCGGTGATTTATTAATGTTAAGTTTCTCAAGTCTAATTTTAATTCCGTCCTCTGTTAACCATGGAGGTGCTTCCTGTGTTGTGTCATGAGGATAAACACTGCAGTTTTGGTTACTGAAGCCCCCCGATTCACTTGTGAAGACTGAGGAGAAGAATAAATTCAATACCTTTGCCATCTCCCCATCCTTTGTAACCAGATGTCCTTCCTCATTCTTTATGGGGCCAATATGGTCTGTCCTCCCTTTTTTACTGTTTACATACTTAAAGAATTTCTTGTAATTTTTTTTGCTTTCCTCCGCTATGTGTCTTTCATGTTCTATCTTAGCCGTCCTAATTGCACCCTTACATTTCTTATTGCATTCTTTATAAAGTCTGAATGCTGAGGATGATCCGTCAACCTTGTATTTTTTGAAGGCCTTCTCCTTTGCTTTTATATGCATTTTTACATTGGAGTTAAGCCATCCAGGATTTTTGTTCGCTCTTTTAAATTTATTACCCAATGGGATACATTGGCTAATGCCCTTATTTAATATGCTCTTAAAGCAAACCCATCTCTCCTCCGTATTCTTTGTTCCTAATATTTTATCCCAATTTATGCCTTTTAGCAAGGTTTGTAGTTTAGGGAAGTTGGCTCTTTTGAAATTCAGTGTCTTTGTGTTCCCTTCATGTTTCCTATTTGTGTGATTTATACTGAAACGAATTGACCTGTGATCGCTGTTACCTAAATTGCCCCGTATTTCCACATCTGTGATCAGGTCTGTATTGTTGGTAATCAGTAGATCCAGTAATGTTTTATTTCTAGTTGGTGCGTCTACCATCTGACCCATAAAATTGTCCTGCAAGACATTAAGGAACTGGCGAGCCTTAAATGAATGCGCGGTTCCCTCCGCCCAGTCTATGTCTGGATAATTAAAATCCCCCATTATGATAACACTTCCCATCCTTGCTGCTAATCCAATTTGTGATAGGAGATCCATCTCCACTTCCTCCCTCAGGTTAGGGGGCCTATAGCATACTCCCAGTATTATTTTCCCCTTAGCTTCATCCCTTTGGAGCTCTACCCATAAGGATTCCACCTCCTCTCTAGCTCCCTCAGTGATGTCATCTCTCACATTCACTTGTACATTATTCTTGATATATAGGCATACCCCTCCCCCTTTTTTACCCTCTCTATCCTTGCGGTATAGGGTATACCCTTGAATGTTTGCCAGCCAATCATGAGAGCTGTTGAACCAGGTCTCTGAAATTCCCACAAAATCCAAATCCTCCTTGTACAACAGTATCTCTAGTTCACCCATCTTGTCCGCCATGCTCCTGGCATTGGTGAACATGCCACATAGTTTAGACCGGTCGCATATTGTCCTCGTATTGGGTGTTTCAAGATTGCAACTAGGACTTGCTACTATACTCACCTTGTGTTTTTGTGCTTTGGTTAACCTACCACTAATGCCCCCAATACTACCCTCTGGAATATCTTCCACGCTGGCTATCACTGTCTCTGGACCCTCCCCCCCATCGCCTAGTTTAAAAACCCCTCTAACTTTTTGGCCATCTTCATTCCCAGCAGATCTGCACCCTCCTCATTTAGGTGCAGTCCGTCCCTTCTATAGTACTGGTTACCGACTGAGAAGTCGGCCCAGTCCTCCAGGAACCCAAACCCCTCCTTACTACACCAGCTCTTCAGCCACTTGTTTACTTCCCTAATCTCCCTCTGCCTTTCTGGTGTGGCTCGATGTACCGGTAGTATTCCTGAGAACACTACCTTGGAGGTCCTTTTCCTCAATTTAGCACCTAAGTCCCTAAAATCGTTCTTTAGGACACTCCATCTGCCTCTGACTTTGTCATTGGTGCCAACGTGCACCATGACAGCCGGGTCTTCCCCAGCCCCTCCCAGTAATCTGTCCACAAGATCCGTGATGTGCCGAACCCGAGCGCCCGACAACATACTGTTCGGCGCTTCAGGTCTTGGTTACAGATTGCCCTCTCTGTCCTTCTAAGAATTGAGTCCCCTACCACCAGAATCTGTCTTTCCTTTCCCTTTGCTGCCCCCCCACTCCCACTGGAGGAGTTCTTCTCCTGGTAGCTAGGAGAGTCCCTCATCTCCAGCAGTGCTGGTCCCTGACTGGTTTCACCAATGTCACTCAATGTAGGGTACTTATTGGGATGCTCCAGTCCTGGATCTGCCTCTCTGGCACTTCCCCCTCTACCCCTCCTGACTGTCACCCATCTACTCTTTGCTAGTGCCTGCACCTCTTTGTCTCCACCCGCCTCTGTGCTGGCCCCTGCCGGCACCTGCCGTGTACGTTCCTGGCTCACCTTTAGTATGGAGGGAATTCTCAGTGCTGACAGTTGCTCCCCCAGATTCAGAACCTGGGCTTCCAGGGAAACAATGTGCTTACATTTTGCACAGCAGTATTCGCCCTCGATCGGATGATCAAGGAACGCATACATGCCACAAGATGTACAAAGAGTCGCCTCTCCACACCTGCCGGGCATCGTACCTATTAAATTTAGTGAGGATTTGGGGATTTTACCCTGTCCAAATTACCTAACAGCTAGCTTCCTGGCACTAATACTCAAGACAATACACAGGTACACAACAAGACAATACACAGGTACTCACAGACCTACGTGCAATCGCAGA
This sequence comes from Aquarana catesbeiana, assembly GCF_042186555.1. Lineage (NCBI taxonomy): Eukaryota > Metazoa > Chordata > Amphibia > Anura > Ranidae > Aquarana > Aquarana catesbeiana. Next base: position 432,557,590 of record NC_133328.1, read on the forward strand.
ACAGTCGCAGACCTACGTGCACTTGCAATATTCAAGTATACAGTACACAATACACAAGTACTAATGATCCACACACACTACTCAGACAACACTCAGATACTCACACTACACAGGTACTATGACCCCTGTTATAACCTCCTGTTTTAAACTCTGGTTTTTAACTGCCACTTATACCAGCTCCACTTACACCGAGTTCCACAGCCTCAGACTGAGCACGCTCAGACTGAGTCCTACACCCAGTTAAATAGGCACCTGTGAGCAATTAACCACCCCCCTTAATTGATAGACTGAAGGAACCAGAGAAAAATATAACAAAGAGTGAAAAATTTAAGGGGGTCTGAATACTTTCCTTCCTCACTGTATCACTTCCTCACAAAAGAGGCGTTGGCCCACCTCCATTTCCTGCATTTTGTTGGCAGCCATGCAGGCATAGGCCTCAAGAAGACTGGGGGGTTCTGAGGGCCACAGAAGCCTGCCGAATTAACCCAAGTGCTGACTCCTCCATGCTCCTCCCCTTCCTGGGCCTTTTTTGTTGAGGGTGGAGAGGAGGGACCTGGGATTCGGTCAGGCTACTGGGCGCAGCCACCTTCTGGCTGCCACTTACCCCGCCACCTCCTGGCTGCCACTTTCCCCTACCAAGTCCTGGCTGCCACTTTCCACAGCCTCCTCCTGGCTGAGACTTTGCTGTGTATGAAAAAGGGACATAGTTTTAGTTTATTGTTCATCAATCACACAAAATTTTTAGACATCTGTTTAACAATGCTATACCTGACTCAAGCTGGGCTCCTCCACATCTTCCTGGGTGGAAGGCCCAGGTTGGATGTCAGAAGCCTCAGCTGGGGTGGAAGGAAGAGTGGAAGGAAGGGTTGAGAGTGATGGCCTGATTTCAGTCTGGTCTGACAGAAATCTCAGTCTGCCGTAGTACCACAGCCTGGGTACATAAATGTCATCTGCTGCAGCTCCTAATCCCTGGGAATCCTGGACCTTCTTGCACTCCCTATTATAAGTGCTCCTCAGGCCACCAATTTTGCACTTCAAATAGTTGATGTCTGCCTCGGGGATCTGCGGCTTCACAAATTCCAGCAATTTATCCAGTGCTGCCTTCCTCTTTAGTCAATTTGTATAAAAGGGGTGTTTTGTCTGCCACAGACAGGGCAGCTCTCTGTACAAATCAATGAAGTGGGGGAGGAAATCATGATCGTTGAATCGATCCATTTTATCTGCAAGACACAACAAAGACAAACCCTAATGTCAGGCTAAACTCTCCTAATCTTGTCCCAATATAGGCCTCAATCTATAAGCAGTATAGGCCACTGATACCCCAAGTTAAAATTGTACATTTGTTAGAACGATCGGCGCTTCCGCTACTCCTTCCTCCGCTCACAAGATCATACGTACGTCGCACGCATGTTATGCTTTATATACACTGCGCATGCATGAAATTCCGCCCGCCCCTGACCTTCTTTCTAGTATTTTCCCCGCCCCTTCTCTTTTGGCACAGTGGGAGAGCACATGAAAGAACAAGTGCATGAAGACAGCAGCAACGACAAAAGCCTGGAGCCACGAACAATCTGATCCCGGAGGAGATTTAAGGCCTCAAATATGTCCTTTGTAGAGATGGTGGAGATGGTGGACATCTTGAAGAGGGCCGACTATGATGGGCAGCATGGACCTTTCCCAAACCCAAATGTGAGAAAGGCCAAGATCATGACTAAAGTTGCGAAAAGTCTGCACAGGAATTTTGGGGTGCGACGATCCAAGGATCAATTGAGGAAACGCTGGTCAGACCTGAAATTGAGGGAGCACGATCAGTACAGAAGGTTCAAGAGAGGTCTTCAAAAAAGTAAGTATTTGTCGTGTGTTCCTATTATTATTATTACTTGCATGCTGCTCCATGTGCTTTTCTTTACTGTTGTACTATTTAAAATGGCAACTTTCAGGTTCGTGGGAACAGTAATAATTCATAGTAAACATCGTTCATTCACCCACTAATATGGTGTTTTTGGCAGATGCAAGTTAACTACATTTGTTCAGGCCTATTTGTCTTAAAAGAAGTTTAGTATACATTGTTGTCTAGATGGGTTTGTAACTAGAATGAAATGCAAACTTGATTCAGTGTAAGGAGAGGACACTCAGCAGCTGTTGAAACATCTGGATGCAGGAGCACTAGTGTGGGACCCCAGAACAAACTTTTTAGGGTGTCCCAGACAGGTAGGTGCTCTGGTGGATACTAGGGGTGTCTCCATGTATGAAACTTTACCAAAAAAGGTAAGTATTCCAGCTTTAAGAAAGGAAAAAAATCATGTCTTCATCTTGGAACTCTGCCAAAACAGACAATTGTACAACACTTCCAAGCAATGTTTCATATTACTATTTCTGCCGTCAAATATCTATGTGCTAAGTATACCTTTTTTTTATTCACATAGGGGAGAAAAGAATCGGTACATCAGAGGACACCAGGGACCCCCAATCTCCTAAAGAAGGGGAAATCCCCACACCACAACCTAAGGATGTGGAGGAAGGAGAGGTTTATGAAGTGTGCGAAATAGTGACCACAACAGGTGAGTGTCTGAGACCACAGCTTCAGGTAATAGATGTATGCCTGCATATTTATAATACATGGTGTGTTTTTTTATTTTTGGTGATGTGGATGTTGTGGAAGAAGGAACACATTTCACAAGTGCAAGTGCACACATCCTCATCGGGGAGATCATGGTGTGCAATAGGGATTTACAGAAGATCAAGGAAGACATCAAAGATGTTGAAAAAAAAATACTCAAAAATATCATTGATGTTTTAGGCTGAATCTAAAACACACCAAAATTTAGCAAATTGCTTTTTTTTTCTAACTTTTCTTTAAAAATTTGAAAGCCAAATTTTGAAGATGCACACAGTGTGTCAACATGTACTATCTGCCATCACGGGATATCAATGTACATGTTTCGTGGGTGCAATCCCTTCCTCGCAACTAAATTAGATGAGAGGAAGGGGTTGTACCCCCAAAACACATCTATTGATCCCCCATAATGGGAACTAGCACATGTTGACATTAGGAATGGGATCAGAAGAAAAATCCCCATTTTGACTCTCAATTTGTGTGCATCTTCAAAATTTGGTTTTCACAGGGGTGATATCACCCCATGTGATGAAGGCAAGATCAACACAGTTTGGACATACTAATGTCTGATATTTCCTTCAATTTATCAAAGTTGAACTTTGTAAGTTCCTGAGTTGTGTATTGTTTTATGGTTTTAAAAACATGCCTGTTTACCACAAAAAAGGATATTTCTACTGTCCAAAAAAAAATTCCAAAAATGTGTTGGTTTGTTCAAAAACCATTTTCTAAACACACATGTGAATGTACACAGAGTAAAAATTGTTCTACTCAACAATGTGTGGCTTCTTCTTTTAATGCTCAATAGCAGTTTTTTGCTTAGGTTGGTGTTTACAGTGGCAATGGGGGTTATTTACTAAAGGCAAATCCACTTTGCACTACAAGTGCACTTTCAGTGCAGTTTCAGCGCACTTTCAAGTGCACTTTTGCAGTGCACTAGTAGTGCAAAGTGGATTTTCCTTTAGTAAATAACACCCACAGTGCTTTATAATTTTCAGGCCATTTTCATCACTCCAAAAAATTAATTAATGGTGCTGAAAATGATGAATATTTTTATCCTTAATGCATTACATACATTAACAACAAAAACAAGGTGTGTGTGTAGCAGACCCACAACATAATAGCTGAAGAAGAGATTGTCACATCATGTCTCAAATAATTTACATTTGCAGTATTGAAGAAAATGGCCAAAAAGAAAAGCCCATTGGATAACCTAGGAGACAGCTAAAAGAAACACAAGCAGTAAATCAAAGGAAATATTTTTCAGTTTAAAATACAAATTAAAAAAAAAAATGTTTCTTAAACATTTTCTGGCATATCACTGGCCCCCCTAACCGCAAAGTACTCCATATATTTTATACAGACCTCGTGTGCACTTTTGGGGGGCAAGCCAGGATGGCCAGCTTCAAGCGCCGTCAGGGTTTGGTCTTGAAATCCAGCCTCAGGCTCAACTGAGGCCACATACAGTGGGGCAAAAAAGTATTTAGTCAACCACCAATTGTGCAAGTTCTCCCACTTAAAAATATGAGAGAGGTCTGTAATTGTTATCATAGGTATACCTCAACTATGAGAGACAGAATGTGGAAACAAATCCAGACAATCACATTGTCTGATTTGGAAAGAATTTATTTGCAAATGATGGTGGAAGATAAGTATTTTTCAATATCAAAAGTTTATCTCAATACTTTGTTATATATCCTTTGTTGGCAATGACAGAGGTCAAACGTTTTCTGTAAGTCTTCACAAGGTTGTCACACACTGTTGCTGGTATATTGGCCCATTCCTCCATGCAGATCTCCTCTAGAGCAGTGATGATTTGGGGCTGTCGCTGGGCAATGCGGACTTTCAACTCCCTCCAAAAGTTTTCTATGGGGTTGAGATCTGGAAACTGGCTAGGTCACACCAGGACCTTGAAATGCTTCTTACGAAGCCACTCCTTCGCTGCCCAGGCGGTGTGTTTGGGATCATTGTCATGCTGAAAGACCCAGCCACGTTTCATCTTTAATGCCCTTGCTGATGGGATGAGGTTTGCACTCAAAATCCCACGATACATGGCCCCATTCATTCTTTCATGTACATGGATCAGTCGTCCTGTTCCCTTTGCAGAGAAACAGCCCCAAAGCATGATGTTGCCACCCCCATGCTTCACAGTAGGTATGGTGTTCTTTGGTTGCAACTCAGCATTCTCTCTCCTCCAAACACAACGAGTTGTGTTTCTACCAAAAAGTTCTACTTTGGTTTCATCTGACCATATGACATTCTCCCAATCCTCTTCTGGATCATCCAAATGCTCTCTAGCAAACCTCAGATGGGCCTGGACATGTACTGGCTTAAGCAGGGGGACAGGTCTGGCACTGCAGGATCTGAGTCTCTGGCAGCGTAGTGTTTTACTGATGGTAGCTTTTGTTACGTTGGTCCCAACTCTCTGCAGGTCATTCACAAGGTCCCCCCGTGTGGTTCTGGGATTTTTGCTCACCGTTCTTGTGATCATTTTGACCCCACGGGGTGAGATCTTGCGTGGAGCCCCAGATTGAGGGAGATTATCAGTGGTCTTGTATGTCTTCCATTTTCTAATTATTGCTCCCACAGTTGATTTCTTCACACCAAGCTGCTTGCCTATTGCAGATTCAGTCTTCCCAGCCTGGTGCAGGTCTACAATTTTGTTTATGGTGTGCTTCGATAGCTCTTTGGTCTTCACCATAGTGGAGTTTAGAGTGTGACTGTTTGAGGTTGTGGACCGGTGTCTTTTATACTGATAACAAGTTCAAACAGGTGCCATTAATACAGGTAATGAGTGAAGGACAGAGGAGCCTCTTAAAGAAGAAGATACAGGTCTGTGAGAGCCAGAAATCTTGCTTGTCTGTAGGTGACCAAATACTTATTTTCCACCATAATTTGCAAATAAATTCTTTCAAAAATCAGACAATGTGACTGTCTGGATTTGTTTCCACATTTTGTCTCTCATAGTTGAGGTATACCTATGATGACAATTACAGGCCTCTCTAATCTTTTTAAGTGGGAGAACTTGCACAATTGGTGGCTGACTAAATACTTTTTTGCCCCACTGTAGTTCATAGAATTTCTCCTTAAAAAGTTGTGGAGAATGCAGTATGCAAGGATTATATGGTTATGGTTTTCAGAACGCTCTGAAAATCAAAAAGTCCTGAGAAGAGCGAGCTGAAAATCAGAAACGAGCACACAAGAATGCACTGATAATCAAATACGTAATATAAAAATACGCACTGAAAAACAGACACAAACTGACTACACGCACTGAAAACCAGATACGAACCCACAAGCACAAACTGAAGAGCAGTAATGATCTGAAAAGCACAAGGCTGAAAAGCATGAATCGTCTCTCACCAAACTTCTATTAACAGGAGATTATCAGAAGGAGCCCAAAGGGTGGTGCACTGGCTATTGAACTTCCTCTTTATAGTGCCATTGTACGTGTTGTACGTCAGCACATTCTTGACGATCAGAATTTCCGACAACAGGGCGCATGTGCGGCAGTCTGAGGTGAAGGTAATGTTACCTTAGAGCTCCGCTCCTCTGGAGTTTTCATCGGAGGACTACAGGTCCCAGTGAACCAGCAAGTATCCAAAAACTGCAGAAAATCCTACCTAATACTGTCAGCTTCACTGACAATGGTCTTGGGAGCTCCTAAAACGAAAATTAAAGCAGGAAAAATGAAGGAAACGGCACACAGGCTGGCAGCTGGAATGGCGGCAGCATCCTCTCCCCCACAGCACAGCGGTGAATACACTAAAAAATCTTTACCTCACAGTCAGCACAGCGGTGAATACACTGGAAAATCTTTACCTCACAGTCAGCACAGCGGTGAACACACTGGAAAATCTTTACCTCACAGTCAGCAAAGCGGTGAATACACTGGAAAATCTTTACCTCAAAGTCAGCACAGCGGTGAATACACTGGAAAATCTTTACCTCACCGTCAGCACAGCGGTGAATACACTGAAAAATCTTTACCTCACAGTCAGAAGACACAGGCTGCTAACGGTGAGTCTGAGTCTGAATATGAATACTGTGAATTACAAGCTACTACACAGTCTGACATCTTCAAAAAATTTGAATATATGCTTCAGAAAGCCCTCAAACAGACTTCTGATCATATAACTGACAAACTGACTAAAGAAATTAGAGAACTAGGTCAGAGAACAGCTGACTTAGAACTGAGGGTTGATGAAATTGATAATTTTACACAGAACTACATGTCTGAGATGAAGGTACTAAAAGAGGAAAATCTTACATTACAAAATCGTTTAGAGGACCAAGAGAACAGAGATCGTCGATCGAATCTGCGAATCAGGGGAATCCCTGAATCTGTTCTAGACCTGCAGGCTAATATCTCGGCGCTCTTTCAAGAATTATTACCTGGAACCCCTATTGACAGGTTCGAAATTGATAGAGTGGATAGAGCGTTAGCCCCATGCAAAATAAATGGTCCCCCGAGGGATATTATAGCTAAATTGCACTTTTACAGAACCAAAGAACAGATACTGATAGCTGCCAGAGGGAGAGAATCTCTTAGCTTCCAGGGCAATACCTATCAACTCTTCACAGATTTGTCCCCACTAACGGTTGCAAAAAGACGTGCACTTAAACCTCAACTCCAGGTACTCCAGAGAAATCAAATTTCCTATCAATGGGGATTTCCTTTTTGTCTCAGATTTACTCATTTGGAAACAAAATATGTTTGTCGCTCTTCAGAGGACTTGAAGTCAGCCCTATTTGATATGGGCCTAGCCGAAGCAATCTTACCAAATGACCAGTCTCATAGGCGCTCAGCTTTTCGTTCTACACAGCAAAACAAAGACCCAAAACCCAGCTATTCCACATCTTCCCATCAAAATCTTAACAAGCGAGGTCGATATGAACATTCACCACCAAACAATGAGGATTCAATGGACTGACAATCTAAGCCAGACTAGTTATTTGTCCTTGCTACTTTTTTCCAGCACAGTATGCTGACAGAGTTAATTAACTGGCCATATTCATGACTAAAATGAGTTATGGCTACATACTACTGTTATGTTACAAAAATATTTTTTTTTTTTAATATTTTTTTTTTATTTCTTTATATTAACTTTTTTCTGTTTTTTTTTCCTCTCAAGTTTTTGAACTTTATTTTTTCTTTTTTTGTAACAATTTAAGCGAAATTTTTCCATGATAGTAATGGAATAGTTCCTGTGGCCCTCCGATGTTATACATCCCTTAGGAATTTCTTGTTGCCCTTTATTCCACCTAAGGACTCCTACCATTGTTATGGGGGTCTCTATTGGTGGTCCCGGACCCTCTCAGAGAGTTCTAAAAGCTCTCCTGAGATGCTCCTACACCCTATTATTTAGCCTTTATATACTGCTAAATTGTCTTCATATTGGGTTTGTTCGATTCTCCTCTCCTTTTTTCTTTTTCTATTCTATTGCTTCTTTCTTTAATCTTTGCTATTCCCTCCTGACTCTCGGGTTGGTGATCCTGGCTCTCGGTGAGTACTCTGCTTGTTATGCTATAATATTCACATTCGTTGTTTTATGGCTCCTATAAATATCTTGTCATTAAATGTACAGGGGTTTAATACTCCACATAAGCGAACCAAGGCTTTACGCTCTTTTGCTATGAAAAAAGCTAATATTATATGTTTGCAGGAAACGCATTTTACTGACAAAGTTTATCCCTAATTTCTTTCATCATCATATCCACAATTCTATACTGCTTCAGCTATGGTTAAACAGTGCGGAACTCTCATTGGTTTTCACCGTTCCACTCCGTTTAACCTTGTATCCAAAATAACAGACCCTGAAGGACGATATGTTCCCCTAACAGGATTTATTTCTGATAATCCTATTACTATTGTGTCTTATTATGCCCCTAACAAACGCCCAACTGCTTTCTTATCCCACCTTTTTCAACTTATAGAAGTACATAAGTTTGGTACTGTTGTTATTTGTGGGGATTCTAATGCTACTATTTTCCCGTTCTTAGATAAATCTACCCCTGGACCTACCACAAACTCAATAAACCTAACTTCTCAACATCTACTCACCATTCATAGCCTGGTAGATACTTGGCGAGAGATGAACCCTATTAGTAGGCACTTCACTCATTATTCTTATCCGCATAACTCTTTTTCACGAATAGATCATATTCTAATCCCGTCAAGTATGCTACCAGAAATCATATCATCCAAAATCATTCCTTTTCCATGGACAGACCACTGCGCAGTATTCATTACCATTGCTTCCACAATTCCTAGATCACACTATACCACTTGGTGTATAAACGATTCAATTCTGACCCACCCTTCTCATCGTGTTGAGATTGAAAAAGCACTTTCTGATTACCTAAAATCCAATGATACAGACAATGTCTCTGCTATTACATTATGGGAGGCGCACAAGGTAGTCATTAGGGGTAGACTGATACAACAAGCAACTAACCTTAAAATTGAACGCAAACTGTTGTTTGCAAAACTTGAATCTACCTTTAATGACTGTCATCAAACTTTTCAAACCTCCCCGAATGCTACCAACAGTACCAAACTAGAAAAAGCCCGCCTGGATCTAGATCTTTTTCTTACTGATACCGCAGATAAACTTATAAGTAAACGCCAGCATGTTCAATATCGCAGGGAAAATAAACCTGATACACCTATGGCCAGAATTTTAAAAAATTCACAACATATACATACGCCTATCAGATTGAAAGTATCCCGGGAAACTTACACTAGTAACCCAGTGAAAATACTTGAAATTTTTCGCTCTAAGTTATCTAAACTATATTCTTCTGCCTCAAATTTTGATAAAACTAAAGCAGACACACTGTTCTCCAATATCACGCTTCCTAACCTTGATCAACAACAGAAAGATCTTCTTGAATGTCCAATTACAGATACTGAAGTCCTTAACGCAATAAAATCTTTAAAATTACGTAAAAGACCAGGCCCAGATGGATTTTCGGCAACATATTATAGACAATTTGCATCAATCTTAACACCTGTCTTAACTAAAGCCTTCAATTCGATCCTTAAAGGTAACTCATTTAGAACAGAGACTCTCACCTCTATAATAGCAATGATCCCCAAACCACATTCTGACTCCACCTCCTGGACTAATTATCGTCCTATATCCCTCCTAAATCTCGATATAAAATTAATTGCTAAAATTTTGCCCACTAGACTGAATAATATTATTGGCCTACTAATCCATAAAGACCAAACAGGCTTTATGCCTAAACGCCAAGCTGGAGATAACTCTCCAGAGCACTCTTACTTATTAATGCGGCTAAAACTAGACGAATCCCAGCTTGCCTTGTATCCTTAGACATAAGGAAAGCATTCGATTTGGTTACGTGGCCTTATATGGAATATGTCCTTGGTAAATGGGGATTTGGAAACAATTTTTTAACCTGGGTCTCATCCTTATAAAATAATCCTAGAGCATATATCAAATATGCAGGCTATAAGTCAACAATGATTGATATCAAAAGAGGCACTAGACAAGGATGCCCTCTTTCCCCTCTACTTTTTGCCCTAATAATAGAACCCCTGACACACCTTATTAGAACCAATACTGACATTAAAGGTATCGAACTAGGTGATTATCACCATAAACTATGTCTCTTTGCGGATGACATCCTCATATTTTTGTCTCATCCCCATATATCCACCCCTAATCTACTAAAAACACTAGATAATTTTGCCCAAATATCAGGACTACATGTTATTCCAACAAAATCAAATGCATTAAATATTTCCTTATCTCAATTAGAACTTCAGCAGGCACAAACTTCCTTACCCTTTACTTGGGTTCCAAAGCTGCTTCCATACCTAGGAATAAAACTCACAATCTCTCTTAAAGACCTTTTTGCGGCAAATTACTTACCCCTCCTTAAACAAACTTCCGGCTTCCTGAAACAATGGGCTCTTCTATCATTGTCATGGTTGGGAAGGATTAATGCGGTAAAGATGTCAATCCTGCCGAAATTCTTATATTTATTTAGGGTACTCCCTATTTCTTTACCATCTTACTTTCTTAGACTTACTCAACGTTAGGTCCTTCATTTGGGGTACCACCAAACCTCGTATACCTAAATCTACGCTTTACCTTAATAAATTCAGTGGTGGTTTGGGATTGGCCAACTTTTCCTCCTATTTCTACGCTGCACAGCTAGCACTTATACCCAAGTATCATACTTCTGTAGAAGCTCCCCTATGGGTAGCTATTGAATCAGTGGAAAGTGACCCTATCTTAGTGGCAAATATGTTTTGGCTCTGTCCTGCTGATAGAATACATCTTTCTAATCCTATCACGAAACAGACCCTAGCAGTATGGGATAAATGTAAATTTGCACATAATCTTCAATCAACACATAATCCCTTGCTTTCATTTCTTAATAATCCAGCCTTTTATCTTGCCTGGAAATTCCCAAAATCATTCTCTGCATGGACCTCTACGAACCTGACTCGTTTATACAATCTTTCCTTGACTAAAGCTATTTATACATTTCCTGTACTATGTGAAACCTTTGGGTTACCTAAAACTGAAATATTTTGATATTTACAAATTAAAAATTTTTATGAACCACTTCTTAGTACAGGCTCAACTCTTAATCAAATGACTCAATTTGAGCGGATTTGTATAAGTGATCCACACATTAGAGGACTTATCTCAATATTATATTTCCAACTTAATATGATATCTAGTGAGTTTCTACCCTCATACACAACTAAATGGGCACAAGATATGAATCGAGTGTTTAATAAACAAGATTGGTCGAATATATGGTCAGCCACCAAAACTTCCTCTCGAAATTGTTTTGCTGTAGAAACTAATTACAAGGTTCTAGCACGCTGGTACCTTGTACCAGCTAGAATAGCTAAATTTGTCCCCACATATTCACCTAATTGCTTTAGAGGATGTGACACAGCAGGAACACATTTTCACATATGGTGGCAATGCCCCGTAGTTGAAGAATTCTGGAAGAATATATTTTTTATGGCTTCTAAAGCCCTGGAAATCACGATTCCTCCAGATCCTGCAACGGCACTCCTAAACCTTAAACCCACAATACTCACCCATACTCAATTCCAATTGTTTATCCAACTTAGCACTGCAGCTAAACAAACGATTGCCAAGGTGTGGAAGTCCCAAAATCTAATTCTTGCTGAAGCTAAACACAGAATGAACCGAGCACTTTTATACGGCAAGATGACAGCTATTGAAGAAAATAAACTAAATAAATTTCGCAAAATTTGGCAACCATGGGTTAAAAACTACCTCCCTACAGATTTTGACCAATCTCTGTTGTTACCACACTAAGATATATATCATATTATTACTGAAATATATATTATATTTGTATACCTAATGAGAGCTGGATCATCATCCCGGGAAACTCTCTTTTTTTTTTTCTCTTCTTTCCTTCTTTCCATCTTTATCTCTCCTCCCTCTCCTTTTCTTTTATTATTTCCTAAAATATTCTTATGAATACTTAGTCTAATAACTTGATTTATTTCTCTAATCTTACATCTAGAATCCCAACTAGTGTATAGTAAATATGGTTGTAAGATATCTCTAAAATTACTTTATTTTATTAACTTATTTATTTATCTTTTTTATCATACTGCAAAGATCTTCTGATGATTGATATGTATCCATGTATTGTATCATTTTATTTCTTCTTCTGTGAAAACTCAATAAATATATTTAACAAGAATTTCTGACAACATTTGTGCGACCATGTGTATGCAAGACAAGTTTGAACATCCGTCGGAAATAAATCCCAGGATTTCGTTGTCGGAATGTTCGATTGTGTGTACACGGCATTAGAGTGCCATACAGAGTGCCACTACTGGGGGGTCAGCCTAGACAGTTTTTGGTGAAATTACTTTTCTTTAAGGACAAAGATGTTATACTTCAGTAGGCTAAGGAGAAGAGAGACATACAATGGAGTTAAAGTTTTATTTTTTTCAGATTTTTCCCTAGAACTGTCCACCAGGAATTCTGATGGTAAAAGGGATTGTCGTGTTTTCACAAATAATAGGAGAATTAGGATTGGAGGATGAGGAATCCAATTAAACAGCAATATTCCTGCTTCTCCAAAACCCACTCCACGCTCTCTAGGATTGACTTGGCCTTGGCCTAGGAATATAAATGATATGCCCAGGGGCCTCTCAGGCCACTCTACACTGGTTGTGTCATTGAGTCAGTGGGAGGAGTATTCCAAAGGGGAAGGGAAAATAAGTCCATATTGGTTAGAGATAATAGGGCAAAAGAGGGAGTGATATCATCCCTGGCAGAATTTATGAGTATAAACGCTGGAATGGCACCCCTGGGGGTAGTCTGGGACGCTCTTAAGGCATGTCTTAGGGGGACATTGATACAACATGTAGTAAGAGTAAAAAGACAGACTAGAGAGCAGGAAAAATGTATAATGAATAAGGTTGCAGAGGCAGAATGGCAACATATAGTAAGATCAACCCCTGAGGTGCTCCATGATTGGGATAAAACACAACAAGAATATAAGGATGTACGCCATGCAAAAGCGGAGAAAGAGAGAATAAGTTGATGTTCCAGAGACAGCCCTAGCCCTAGACCTCCTCTATAACTCAAAACATGCAACCTGTAGAATTTTTTAAACATCGCCTATGGAGATTTTTAAGGGTAAAAGTTTGTCGCCATTGCACGAGCGGGCGCAATTTTGAAGCGTGACATGTTGGGTATCAATTTACTTGGCGTAACATTATCTTTGCAAAACTGATGGTCCACAAGTAAACCGCCCTAACACCTGTGTTACCACCACTGCGCTTCTGGATAAGTGAAAAGTGAATGTCTAAAGGAAAACCTTCAGTGGCCACTTGAATATAACAAATATGTGAACAATATTTAAACCTCTACGTAAGTGGAATAAATAGTGGCGCTTAAAAAGAACATCTAGTACCAAAAAAAAGGGAAACTGAATACACAATGAAACATAAAATAATGCATGAACATCAGCTATTAGTATCAACAAAAAATAGTGACACCTAACTAATCAGTGAATAAATAAATGTAAACAAATGTTTGATAACACATTATAAAGAAAAGAAAAGAAACACACACCCTGTGACAGATGTGACACATTAGAATATCTGTAATTAAAGTGCTAAAAATAGTCCGTAAACTGTGAATAATCTGTAATAATCTGGGCGGCACAGTGGTGTGGTGGTAGCACTCTCACCTAGCAGTAAGAAGGGTCGCTGGTTCGAATCCCAACCACAACACTACCTGCCTGGAGTTTGCATGTTCTCCCTGTGTCTGCGTGGGTTTCCTCCGGGTACTCCGGTTTCCTCCCACACTCCAAAGACATGCTGGTAGGTTAATTGGATCCTGTCAAAATTGTCCCTAGTATGTATGAATGTGAGTTAGGGACCTTAGATTGTAAGCTCCTTGAGGGTAGGGACTGATGTGAATGTATAATATATATATGTAAAGCGCTGCGTAAATTGACGTCGCTATATAAGTACCTGAAATAAATAAAAAATAAAATAAAATCTGATGACATAACATTATCTTTCACAATATTAAAAAAAATTGGGCTAACTTAACTCTTGTCTTATTTTTTTATTCAAAAAAGTGCATTTTTTCCAAAAAAAAGTGTGCTTGTAAGACTGCTGTGCAAATACAGTGTGACAGAAAGTATTGAAACAACCGCCATTTTATTCTCTAGGGTGTTAGAAAAAAAAGTATAATGTTTGGGGGTTCTAAGTAATTTTCTAGCAAAAAAAAAATGTTTTTAACTTGTAAACAACACATCTAAAAAAGAGGCTTGGTCCTTAAGTGGTTAAGCTTTTATATTTAGTAGGGATTTAGCAGGGATTTTATAAAATGAGCTGTCTTTTTAACTACTAATAATGGTTTTACTGTATTTTTTTGCGAATATATTGGTTCGATCAACATTTGCGCAAATACTGTGGGGTCTAAAAAATAAATCATTAGCACCTTATTTTTATTCTAGAGGTCATATGCTTTCAGAAAATAAATGGTTTTGGGGGTCTTTCACAAATTCTGAAAGCTGTAAGGGAAAAATTAAAACCTTCAGATTTTTAGCGAAATTTAGATATTTACATTTTTCCATACATTCGATTTTCACGGTTTTGTAAATAGGCGCAATGCAAAAATTTTAACTTTTTGTTATTTATTAACTCCATTCAGGTTAAGCTTTTATATTTAGTAGGGGTTTAGCAGGAATTTTTTTAAATTAGCTGTGTTTTTATCTGCTAATAATGGTTTTAGTGTATTTTTTGCCAAAATATTGGTTCGATAAACATTTGCGCAAATACTGAAGAGTCTAAAAAATCAGTAGCACCTTCTTTTTATTCTAGAGGTCATATGCTTTCAGAAAATATATGGTTTTGGAGGTCTTTCACAAATTCTGAAAGCTGTAGGGAAAAATTAAAACCTGCAGATTTTTAGAGAAATTTGGATATTTACACTTTTGCGTCTGTTCAATTTTCACCATTTCGCAAAAAGACACAATTTAAAAGTGACAAATATTTGTTATTTATGCACTCAATACAGGTTAAGCTTTTATATTTATTAGGAATTTTGTAAAATTTGCTGTGTTTATATCTGCTAATAATGGTTTTAGTGTATTTTTTGCCAAAATATTGGTTCAATAAACATTTGCGCAAATATCGCGGGGTCTAAAAAATCAGTAGCACCTACTTTTTATTCTACTTATCATGTGCTTTCAGAAAATATTTGGTTTTGGGGGTCTTTCACAAATTGTGAAAGCTATAAGTGAAAAATAAAAAACAAAGGTAAAATAGCAAAAATGGTCTGAGTGTACAAAATAAAGCACAGGGCCTGGCAGCAAAAGGGTTAACCACTTGCCAACTGTCCACTGCAGTTATACTGCGGCAGAATGGCACAGGCAGGCAAATCGCCATCATGGCACGTCGGTACCATAGACGGCCACTAAGGGGAATGTGCGAGACACCCACGGTCTCGATCACCACCGGGCTCCCGTGATTGCTCGGGGCACACGGAGAACCGGAAGCTGTGTGTGTAAACACACAGTTTCTGGTTCTCTGAGGGGAGAACTGACAGATCCGCTGTTCATACAGAGTATGAAGAGGCGATCAGTTAGTTTCCCTGCACAGTCCACATCCACCTTCAGTTAGAACACTTCCTAGGACACACATTAAGCCCTTCACTGCCCCCTAGTGTTAACCCCTTCACTGCCAGTGACATTTTTATAGTAATCAATGCATTTGTAATCGCACTGATCACTGTATTAATGCCAATGGTCCCAAAAATGTGTCAAAATTGTCCGACGTGTCCGCCATAATGTCGCAGTCATGATAAAGATCGCTGATCGCCGCCATTACTAGTAAAAAAAATTATTAATAAAAATGTCATAAAACTATCCCCTATTTTGTAGACGCTATAACTTTTGTGCAAACAAATCAATATACGCTTGTTGTGATTTTTTTTTACCAAAATTATTTAGAAGAATACGTATCGGCCTAAACTGAGGAAAAAAATGTTTTTTTTTATATATTTTGTTTAGATATTTATTATAGCAAAAAGTAAAAAATATTGCATTTTTTCAAAATTGTCACTCTTTTTTTGTTTATAGCGCAAAATATAAAAACCGCAGAGGTGATCAATTACCACCAAAAGAAAGCTCTGTTTGTGGGGAAAAAAGGGGGTCGATTTTGTTTGGGAGCCACATCGCACGACCGCGCAATTGTCAGTTAATCCGACCGAATCGCAAAAAGTGCTCTGGTCTTTGGCCAGCCAAATGGTCCGGGGCTGAAGCGGTTAAAGGAACAGGATATTTTTTTTAGGGTTACAACCTTTTTGACGTTAATGGATCAATAAAGAAGCCATTTTGGAACATGTTGGCGCACCCCTATCCATCTTTCCTGTAACTAAGGTCAGTGACAGGGTGTTTTAAAGCCCTTTACTGCTTATTATAAATATTTAAAGCACTTAATTTGAATGGCGTGGGAACAGGTGAATGTTAATTGTGAATACTGGCTTATTCTATATTCTGGAGACTCCAGTTACATTGTGGCCCTATATGAGTAACTGTCTTTGTCAGCTTCTTTGTCAGATCCTCAATTTAGTAAAAGCCTCTACATTTTTTTATTCTTATCTTGCTAATATATTATAGTCGGGAGAAAATAATGTGCGGTGATCTTAAAGACCCTTGTACACCTTTCCATTTTATTGCAGTTAATAGATTTTGTGTTACAATGTTTAGGTGCACTTGCCAGTTAATACTAGCAATGCTTTATGTATTTATAACAAAAATTCCTGTAAGTTTGTTTTTTTTGTTCTTCGTGTCCCTTTGATGAGATTATTCTTCATTTTTCACCTACAAACACAATAGAAAGTGGACACTCCTAAAAAAAGACTGTCACCATTATTTGAAAGTTTTACCCTCACCTCCAGTGCAGTGTAAATTTTGAGGTCAAATTTTGATTTAGTTTTAATAGTGCAAGTATGAGGGTAAATGGTGCTACCTATATAATGAAAGGCGACAGATCCTGTTCACTTGTTAGGTGCTATGTGCCTCTATAGTGACTATTGAATGTGCATATACCAATAATGTATTCCTAATAAATTACCAATGTGCATATGCTAATGTTGCAAACCTCACTAGGTTGCCAAATATACTAGATATAAATAAATATGTAGAAGTGATACAAAAAACGTGATACTACAAAAACAAAAATACAGGTATATGACAATAAATAAATAAATCAAATAAAAATCAAATAAAAATAATAAATAGTCCCAAAAGTGTAGGACAAATACATAATATTAAAAAATAGTTGAAATTATATGAAACACTCCCAAAAAATTAACGTGCCAAGTCCAAAAAATACAACAAGAAAATTAATCCAACCAAAGTCTTATGTGATAGTTAAGTGCTTGGTGACGATACACAGGAACAAAATCCAGGTGACTTTTAAGTGCTCCCCCTCTTGGGTCCCCACTCACCAGCACGTTCCACCTAGACTGGAAATTACACACCGTGAGTTCCGCTTAATGCGTTTTGTCATTACCTGAATTGTTTTAGCCAGAGCCAGAAGAGTCATGGAGAATACATTTGGGATAATGGCCAGCTGGTTCCGCTTATTTCTAACATCAATTAACATGGCAGAGTACAAACTTAACCACATTGTTTTATCCTGCTGCATACTGCACAACTTTTTAAAGTGAAATGCACCTGGTTATGTTGCCACAGTTGGGCCTGAGGTCGGACTTCATGAGAATCCAATGACGGCCCAGGAAGCTGGCCATCCTGGCTTGCCCCCCAAAGCTCCCGTGAAGTGCGTGAAAAATATGTGGAATATTTTACGGGTAGGGGGGCCATTGTTGTGCCAGCTAATTTTTAAATATTTTCAAAATAAAAAAAAATTGATATGATAAAATCTTGATTTGGATTTACTGCTTGTGTTTCTCTTATCTGTCTCCTAGGTTCTCCTAGTGCCCTTGGTAGTGCCAAGTGGTTTTAACATTATTTAAATAACACCCATTGTCACTTTAAACACCAACTTAATACAAAAGGTGTTATTGAGCATTGAAAGAAGAAGCCACACATTGTTGAGTAGAAAGCCTTTTACTCCGTGCACATTCACATGTGCGTTCTAAAACATTTTGTGGTAAAAAAAACACATAATTTTTTTTAAAAGTTTTAACTGGAAATTTTTGAAAAAGTACAGAAACAGTCATGTTTCCAAACATAACATACACAACTCTGAAACTTGGATGATGTCACCCCTGTAAAAGCCAAATTTAGAAGATGCACACAAATTGTGAGTCAAAATGGGGATTTCCTTTCTGATCCCATGCCTAATGTCAACATGTGGTATCTCCCATCATGAGGGATCAATGGATGTGTTTTGGGGGTGCAACCACTTCCTCTCACCTACTAGAGTTGGGAGGAAGGGGTCGCACCCACAAAACACGTACATTTAAATCCCCTGATGGAAGATAGCACATGTTGACACACTGTGTGCATCTTCCAAATTTGGCTTTTAAACTGTATTAAAACATTAGATACATTTTTCAAAAAAAAAGGTGTAATCTTTTTTGTATTTAGATTCTCCCTAGTACATCAATTATGTTCCTCAGTCTTTGTTCAATCTCCTTGATTTTTTCTTTGATAAGGTCCAAATCCCGACTATATCACATTATGTCCTGGATAAGCCGCTGCGCACTGTCACTGTTGAAATGAGTAGATTGTTCTTCCACAGCCTGCACATCACCTAAAATAAAAATACACACCATGTATTATAAATATGCAGGCATACATCTATTATCTGAATCTGTGGTGTCAGACACTCACCTGTTGTGGTGACAATTTCAATCACTTCTTCCACCTCTCCTTCCTTCACATCCTCAGATTGTGGTGTCCTCTGTTCCCCTTCTTTCGGAGGTGGGGGGTTCCTGTTGTCCCCCGACATCCCGAGTCTTTTCTCCCCTATGAGAATGAAACAAAAGGTATACTTAGCACACAGATATCTGTGGCCAGAAATATGAATGTGAAACATTGCTTGGAAGTGGGGTACAATTGTCTGTTTGGGCAGAGTTCCAAGTTGATGACATGATTAATTCCCTTAACCAAGCTTGAATATTTTCACACATGTAGACACCCCAAGTATCCAATAGAGTACCTGTGTGGGACACCTTAAAAAGTTTGTTCTTGTGTCCCACACTAGTGCTCCTGAGTCCAGATGTGTAAACAGCTGCTGAGTGTCCTCTCCTTACATTACACTGAATCAAGTTTGCAATTCCTTCTAGTTACAAACACATCTAGACAACAATGTCCTAAACTTCTTTTAATACAAATTAGCATGACCAAATGTAGTTAACCCTGTATCTGCCCAAAACATTGTATTTAGTTGGCAAATGAACAATGTTTCTTACGACCCATTACTGTGCCTATGAACATGAAAGTAGCCATTTTAAACTGTACAAAGAAAAGCACATGGAGCAGCATGCAAGTAATAATAATAATAGGAACATGACAACTACTTACTTTTTAGAAGCACTTTCTTGATCCTTCTGTACTGATCCTGCTCCCTCAATTTCAGGTCTGACCAGCGTTTCCTCAATTGCTTCTTGGATCATCGTACCTCAAAATTTCGGCGCAAACTCTTCACAACTTTAGTCATGATCTTGGCCTTTCTCCCATTTGGGTTTAGGTACAGTCCATACTTCCCATCATAGTTGGCCCTCTTCAATATGTCCACCATCTCCTCCATCTCACCAAAGGCCTTAAATCTTCCTCTCCGGGATCGGGAAGTTTCTTGCCCCGGGCTTTCCTTCTCCTCGTTACTGCTATTATGCACCTGCTTTGTCTCGGCCATGTGGTCTCCCACTGCGCCGAAAGAGAAGGGGAGGGGAATATTCTAGAAAGAACATCAGGGGCGGGCGTCGCGGGTGGAGTTTCATGCATGCGCAAGATTAGGAGAGTTTAGCCTGATATTAGTGTTTTGGTCTTGTGTTTTGTCTTTCAGCAAATATGAAACAATTCAAAGACCCTGAATTAATGGGCCAGTTCATAGACAGATACAGGGATATGAGAAATTTGTGGGAGGTTAAAAACCCCTTATATAGCAATAAACCAGCTAGGAAGGCATCGCTGGAAAAACTGCTGCAATTTGTGAAGACGCAGGTCCCCGACGCAGACATCGAGTTTGTGGAGAAGAAAATTGGTAGCTTGAGAAGCACATATAAGAAGAAGCTTAATAAGGTCCAGGCTCCATGAGATCAGGAGTTGCAGCAGAGAATGTGTATGTACCCAGTCTGTGGTACTACAACAGTATACGGTTTCTGGAAGACGAGATGGAAGCCAGGGAATCACTTTCTATGCTTCCATCCAGCCTTCCCTCAACCCTTCCCTCAACCCCAGCTTTGGCTTCCGAGGACCAACCTGAGCCTTCCATCCTGGAAGAAGTTGAGGAGCCCAGCTGGAGCCAGGTATAGTATTTTTTTTAATATTTATTGTCCAAAAATGATTGTTGTTAACTAGATGTTATTATTGCTAACAAATTAATGATTTAACAAAAAGTGTTTGACATATGAATAGACAGTGGGGGTCAAAAATGAGTGTGACAAGAATGAAAAATGCTGGGGTCAGAATGATAATCTTTTCTATTCATTAACAATCAATTTGCAACAGTCATGAGCTGAAAATTGTTGTGATTGATGAACCAAAAACTAAAACTATGTCCCTTTTTCATACACAGAAAGACCTCAGACAGGATGAGGCTCTGGAATATGGCAGCCAGGAGGAGGCGGAGGTAAGTGTCAGCCAGGAGGTGGCCAGGCACAGTAGCCTCACCCAATCCAAGGTGCCTCCCCTCTGTCTTACAACAAAAAGGGCCAGGAAGGGGAGTAACGTGGAGGAGGCAGCACTGGGCCTCATTAAGGACGCTGATTCGGCCCTGAAAAGCCCCCCCAATGCTGAAGAGGCCTATGGCTGCTATGTAGCTGCTAAATTGCAGCAAATGGAGGAGGGCCAATGCTTCAGGTGTGAGAAATGTATGTTTGAGGCCATTCAGAAGGGGTTGAGTGGCCAAATAAGTGATAACTTATGTGTGCTCGCCCATCCTCCTCCTCCTCCTGTCACAAGTCCACCTCCAGAGTCACAGCCTCCAAGTAAGGCTGCAGGGAAGGCTGCAGGGAAGGCTGCAGGGAAGTGTGGAGGGAAGGCTGCAGGGAAGACAAGAAAGTGATGGCCTGGGTTCAGTCTGGTCTGACAGAAGATGCAGGCTGTTGTAGTACCACAGCCTGGGGACATATATGTCATCTGCTGCTGTTCATGATCTCGGGGAGTCCAGGACCAGATTGTGCTCCCCATTATATGGACTTCTCAAGCTACAAATTTTATTTTCAAAATTGTTGATGTGTGCCCTGGGGTAGAAAGGCTTCGCAAATTCCAGCAGTTTCTCCAGTGTTCCCTTCCTCTTTATTTTGTTATCAGTCAGAATAAATTGAGATTTTTTTCCTGAAAATACTTGTGTTTTTCTTCAAATAGGACAGTTTGTGAGTAGGCAGGTACATTTCAAAAATAAAATGTCAAATTAACAAGGGACACCAACCTCCTTGAGCTTTAAAAATACAAGATAATAATGTTGTTGTGTAAACTTGACACACAAAAAAAAAATATGGCGATGACTAGAAAATAATTTCAAAATATTCCAAAAAAAAGGAGTTCTTGATTTAAAAAAAATAAAATGACAATAAAAAATAATTCCAAACATTATTATGGAGATCTGGCTTTAAAAACAAAAAAGATTATTCATGAGATCATGAGAAATAATAAAGAAAGAAGTTTGTGAGAAGTCTGTGTGAATATGAGCAGCAAAACAACTTCATTCTTCTAACATTATAAAGAAGAGAATGCACTGCATTAAACTATTGAAAAAATTTCAGCATGACAAATGTGCCATCTCCATTATGAATGGTAGTTTTTCCAGACCACGCGCTTCTGTCTCGTAGTTGAATCTGAGCATGCGTGAGTTTTTGCACGTCGGAATTGCATACACACGAACACATTTTCGGATAGGAACTTTTTCCGACTGAAAAATTGAGAATCTGCTCTCAATCTTTTGCTGCCGGGAATTCTGCCAGCAAAAGTCCAATGGAGCATACACACGTACGCATTTTCCAACCAAAAACTCTTATCGGTCTTTTGCTGGCTGAATTTCCGATCGAGTGTACGCTGCATAAGGGGACCCAAAAAGTCACTGCTCATTTAAAAATGACGTTTTTCACAAACTTTTTTTTAATTGATACATCTCCCCAGGGCAGGACTTGGACCCCTATACCCATTGTATGCCCAATTACTTGCATATAAGCCTTCAAAATGGGCACTTTTGACTTTAATAGGGTTCATGATTCGGGTCCGAACTTTCGCGGTGTTCGAAAGTTCTGGTGCAAACCGAAAAGGGGTCCGTTTAGCCCATCCCTAGTCACCAGGACAAATTCAAATGGTGAATCTTTCCAGTAGGTAAACAAACAACAATAAAAACCTGATAGAGGTTGCAACTCTTCCCCCTCTATTTGAAACTAAAAAAAGGTTTGGCTATGCATACACCTTATACCATCGTTATCATTAAAATGTATTTTGTGTAGTGTATGACTGGTAAAATGCATTCTCTGAACATAAAAACGTTGAAAGCTCAAAATGTACAGTATAGTCTCTTAAATGCACATAAATAATGTAATGAGCTATAAAGGACCATATCAATGAGCATTTGTATGCATGTTTATTTATAGTAGCCATACTGCTTATTCAATGAAGTGTGATAAGAATTCTCACCTCACACTTTGGAATTGTAGCATATTCCATGTCAAGAAGTGATAATAATGTATGCTTAAATGTGAAAGTCAGTTGGACCTCTGTGTATCAAGCAGGTTTTAAGCCTCCTAAGTTTTAATTATAGGAAAAAGATTTCAGCTTTCTTCATAGGAGGTCGTATATTTGAGATCTGTCTGTTATTTCTTTAATGATCATAATGTATGTGTTTTCATGGCAGTTGTTATCACAGTCTTGAGCTTTAATTAACCCACAGTTTAGGGCGTTGTAATTAACACCATTGCACAATATGTATGTCTGTCTTGATTGACAAAGCATGGTCATAGCCACAGAGAACTCTTTTAAGGGGCAGAGGTCTGAAAGTAGATATCAATGACTATGCTTCAAAAGACTTTTACACTTAGCAAATACATGCATTCAAAGAAAAATTTGAAAGTGTCTCTACTTTATTTAAGTTTTATCTTCCCAAAGAAAAATATCCCACTCTACACAATCATGCCTTATTCATGTCATCAGTTTTCGGCAGCACCTATTTTAAAGGATGAAGCAAACAAAGGGCACAATTAGATCCAAAATATCTGATGAGCACCTTAAGAATTGATTGAGAATTGCTACTACATCCATAGCACCAGATATTGATGCATATGATTTTAAGGCTTAAAATGTCATTGAGAGTTATAATGGGCACAGAGTAGCCCCCCTGTTTGCATTGTTTGGGCTGAAATAGCCCCATCCTCACTTGCATAGCTTCAGATAGATGCACATCTTTGAACAATTTTGCAGTCCCCCTGGGTTTACTGCAGGGTATATAAAGGTTTTACCTGGGCCCATCAGATGGACCCTAGATTCCTGCCTCGGTTGCTTTGTGGATGATCTGCTCTGACATCAGTTGTGTATGATATCATCATAACATAACAAAAGCAGTTTACTGATGATCCAGGAAGATGCCCAGTGACTTCCATTCATCATGTTGGAGGAGACACTGAAGTCTGGACAGAGGTCCAATTCAACATGCATTGCATCCTGGATACCATTGTTGCACTGCTTTTCTATCTGTGAAATCACAAAGAAATAATCCCCAACAATCTTATTATTAACCACTTCCTGCCCGGCCTAAAGCAAAATGACAGCCGGGAAGTGGTTCAGTTATCCTGACTTGGCTTTAGGCCTCATGTACACTGCTGCTGCTAAACGGACGTTTAGGAGCAGTTGGGTATTTTTTTCCACTGCTCCTGAACTCTCCTCTATGTCATCTTATCAGTACATGTACACAGGGTTGTTTATAGTCGTTTCTAGGCAGTTGAGTTTAGAGGTCTTTTTTGGAAAGGAAAAAAATGAGTTCAGACGCTGAGTTTAGAGGCATTTCAAGCGCCAAATGCTTCTAAACACAGTAATTCATGTTTAGCCACGTTTTGTTTAAAGTCATTCTTCATTTTTGGCTATTTTGAAAAAAAAAAATCTTTTTCAAACGCTTCTAAATGCAAATGCGGCAAAATGGACGTTTAAACGTGGGTTACTATCTGTCAAGTTAAATCATTTAGGAGAGATTGAAAAAACGCCCCATGTACATTAAGCCTAATATGACATCCAACAGGATAAGCCGAGCAGGCATGCAGCGCGGCGATCGGTGGTGTGGTGTGTCACTCTAACACACTGTATCTCCAATTGTGGTAAAGAGCCTCTGACGGAGGCTCTTTGCCACGTGATCAGCTCTGACCAATCACAGCCAATCACAGCGTGAACCAGGAAGTGCCGGCAATCAGTTTTCCTCGTTTCACGCTGACAGGGAGAGCCGATCGGTGTCTCTTCTGTCAGAGGGGGGTGTGCACTGATAATCAGCATGTTGATTATCAGTGCAGCCCCATCAGAGGTGCCCACCACAATGCCAATCAGTGCCCATCTACTGCCAGTCAGTGCCCACCCAAATCGCCAATCGGTGCCCTTCAAAGTGTCAATCGGTGCCCATCAAAGTGCCAATCAGTACCCATCAGTAACGCATGTCAGTGCCCTTCACATATGCCCATCAGTAATGCTTGTCAGTACCTCCTCATCAATGCTGCCTGTCAGTGCCATCTATTAGTGTCCATCAGTCCCGCCTATCAGTGCCACCTATCAGTGCCCATCAGTGCCACCTATCAGTGCCCATCAGTGCTGCCTGTCAGTGCCCATCAATTCTACATATTAGTGCCTCCTCATCAGTGCCCATCAGTGCCACCTCATCAGTGCCCGTTAGTGAAGGAGAAAACAAAAAATTTTAACAGAAACAAGGAAAAATGTTTTTTTTTTTTCAAAAATTAATTTCTTTAGTTTGTTCAGCTAAAAATAAAAAAAACCCAGTGGTGATCACATACCACCAAAAGAAAGCTCTATTTGTGGGAAGAAAATGATAAAAATTTAGTTTGGGTACAGTGTTGCATGGCCGCGCAATTGTCATTCAAAGTGCGACAGCGCAGAAAGCTGAAAATTGTCCTGGGCAGGAAGGGGGGAAAGTGCCCTGTATTGAAGTGGTTAAATAATTTTGTTTTAAATAGTTCTTTTCCTTCGGTTTCAGTTATTTTATACTTTTTTACTACCACTACTATTCTAATTTTCATGCTAAATAAATAAATCTTATCGGAAGAGGATCTGTAATTTTGTCCCCATACAGCACCACCATACTATTGTTACATAAAGTATACTAAAGAACAACAAATGGTTTTTCATTTGATTACATCCTTGTAAGATATGATTAACTATTAGCGCACATTTGTATTCCAAGGAAGTAAAGTATTGTTTACTATAAACTGTAATGTTTTCCATATGCTCACACATTGCCGATGAAACATTTCATATGCTTTAAATAATAATTTGAAGCACAGACTAGATAATGCCAAGTGATCCTAATTCCATTTACAGTAATACTGTAACTGTTGCTAGCACAGCCAGATTACTATTTGCTGCCATCTGGAAATAAATCTTATCTTTTCCTTTCCAACTTCCTTGCAGGTTTATAAAATGACATCTGACTAACTGATGCAGTTGAACAAAAGGGCAATATCTACTTGTTTTAATCAATAGACACATGCAAAGGCTTATTTGAAAAGGACCTTCACCCCTTTTCTAACATTCCTCTCTCTTGCCACCTCCCCCTCCCAAAAACACAATTGCACAAAGAAAAAAAATTGTTTTAAATTAAATACTTTTTCTTTCTTTCTTTCTTTCTTTCTTTCTTTCTTTCTTTCTTTCTTTCTTTCTTTCTTTCTTTCTTTCTTGGTCCTTAATTCTCATGGGTCACTCCTGGATGCCTTTGCAGCGTGTCTACACGCAAGGTCACACAAACCGTCTCCTGGGATTTCTATGTCACGCATCACAGCAAGGCATGTGAAGCAATGCCCATAGACCTGGCAAAGATCCCTGTGGCATGTATGCGCATGTGTCGGATCTTAATTCAATATGGTGGCCATGGAGAGGAATGGCATAGGGAGAACTTTCCCTGCAAGCACAACAACACTAGACTCCACGGACTAGTAAGTACGTTTTTCTTACTTACTGTATGTACATAGACAAGTTTTAGGACCTAAAATAGGAGTATGGGTTTGGCTTTTTTTCCAGATTTATACTTACCTAGGTCTGATGCTGCATCTGTCCCCCAGCATCTCCGCACTGACAACCGAGCCATCGAACATCGCTGATGGCTCGGTTCTCTTGGGTTCCCGAGCAGAGAGTTGCTGCCTGTCAATCAGCAGCTCTCCTGCTCTGCTCCTCCATGCTCATTGAAGCACTGAGCTGTGGAGAGGCGGGGAGCAGCCTTCTCAGCCTATCAGTCCAGGCACCTGAGTCGAGTGCGGTGCCTGGACTGATCTTGGTGACGTCAGCAGAGAGTGGACTTCAGACTGCTCTCTGCTGAAAACGGGTCACAGGAGTGCAAAGTGTATTGCACTCTTGTGACCCATAGGAGTTTCTCTTTATTAACTCCAGAAATGTTTAATGGAAAGGACTGTGGGAGATAAGTTTAGTGCACTAATTAACGTTTTGGCACCCCCAACCTAACACACATCCCTGTGAAAACACCCTTGTCAGTATTAACAGTGAAGAAAATGTTATCAGCACACCAAGGATTCCTCGAAAGGGTCCAAAGCTTTATTTTCGTGGTCACATGATAAACATACAGCAACGTTTTGGAGCCATGCTGGGCCCCATCAGGCAAGTGACATTTTTACCACTTACTAATATATACAGTACATTGCCCTAAAAAGCTTTAAGTGGCTATTTAATGATAATTAATGAATCATTTTTTGGAATAGGAAAAGTGCTTTATAAATACCTGTATTACAGTTAGTCGAAAATTACATACTGTAGGTCACATAATTATTTCTGTTGCTCTCTGCTGGAACAAGCAGGAGGAGGATTTGAAATCAGCACTGCATCTTAGTCCCATGAACCAACCTAGGCTGTGCAGAGCCAAGAAGAAGCACATGGCTTGAAAAATTGCCAAATCCTTTTTTTTCCAATGCATGCTTACTATATTGATATTTAGTGCCATGTCCTACCTTGTGAAGTATCAATTCCTATGGGGTTTACAACCATGATAAAAAATATAAATGCCAATATATATTATTAAACCCAGTGATATCTGTCCACAAAGACAAAAAGGAGTTTAGGGTTGACTGAGCTAGTGCATATATAAAACGTATATTGCTTCTGTAAACCACAGCGAATAAAGCAGTAAAAAATAAAGTAGTAAGTAAATAAAGTATGTAAAAAGTGGGTCACTGATCACAAGATAGATGGTTATTCCAAATTTTGCCCGAAAACTATAGAGTTCAGTTTGCACTGATTGCACCTTATTTCTATAGTACTTTGTTTAAATCGACATTAAAAGATTATTTTTTTTAAATAACAAACATGTCATACTTACCTGCTCTGTGCAGTGGTGCACAGAGCAACCCTGATTCTTCTCTTTTTGAGTCCTCCGCTGGCACTCCTAGCAACTACTGTTCAGCCAGTGCCTACAATAGCAAGCCACTTGCTCTGGGGGCACTGTTGTGTGCTCACTCCCGAGCTCCGCTCTTTGTGTTCATAAGACACACAGGGCCATGGCTTGGCCCCACCCTCTGCTCTCGAAGCTCAGTTCTTGTGCACATCGCTGGATTGAGAGGGAGCTCAGGTGAATATTAGAGGGGGCTGGGGGAGCTGCTGCACACAAAAGGTTTTTTACCTTCATGCATAGAATGCATGAAGGTAAAACATTTTTAGCATTTGAAACCACTTCAATACAGCCCTATAAGACATACAGTACATTTGCACAATACATGGCTAAACTTAAAAAATTGATACCGATGATAGTTTGTAGGTCTACTGAAATGAGACAGATTTATTTATGATTTATTTATGATTTGTGATCAAGTGTATTTTATATATTGCGCTGAGACTGAGAGCTATGCTTTTTACTATAATGTGGAAGCCAAATGTCCTATAGGGAATTTTTTGATGTTGATGTTGATCAGAGCGTTTTTTTTTTTTCAGCAGGAAAGTGGGGGAATGCAGTTCCGTAACATCCAGAACTGGTTGGCAAGGGGTGCTGGGGTGTGCTGGAGGGTCTATTTATGCTGGGACCAATTTTTTTGCGCAGGAAGGGGGTCTATTATTGCTGGGGAGATCTTCTGTTGCTCACAGGGAATCTATCTTTGCTGGGGGTTGGTTCTATGATGCTGGGGGGCCAATCATTGCTGGGAGGGAAGGGTCTTTGTTGCTGGCTTCTGGAGGGTCTATTCATGCTGGCTGCTGGGGAATCTATTGTTGCTGGAGTTGATCTATTTTTGTAGGGGGGTCTATTATTGCTGGGGAGGCCTATTGTTGCTGGTGGGGGATCTATTTTTCCTGGGGGTGGGTCTTATGTTGTGGAGAGTCAATTGTTGTTCTACTGATGCTGACTGTTGGGGTCCATTGTTGCTGGGGTGTATCTATTGTTGCTAGATCTATTTTACCGCCTTTCTTGTTATCATTAAAAATGCCATACAAACTACTTAGTACCACAAAATGATACTTTGTTCTGTATTCTCTAAAAGGGGAGGTAGTAGGAGGTGGGTAAGGAGTGGAACCAAGGAACGGTGCTCAGAGGTGGGTAGGGGGTGGAGTCAAGGGGTGACTCAGAAGGGAGGAGTTCCTGCACCTATTCTCTGAGAAAAAAAGCCCTGATGTTGATAACCTACAATAAAGGCCAAAAAGATCTGTGCAGCCCTGGTCAGTTTCCTTTACTGGGATTACCGTTAGGAGATGCAAGATGCCGTGAACACACACAGAGCATACTTGTATCTCCTGTAGTCATTTTTTCTGCTACACAACTCCCCCCCCTCCTACTCAATGCTGCAGGTGCAGCCTGTGAGAACATGGATCAGCCTGCTGGAACACAGTGCACAGACAGGGGACATCCATCCCTGCTCTATGTCATGTCACACTGTGACACTCACTTGCTGTACAGACACTCCCACCACTGTTGGGAAGGAGGAGGCTAAGGAGGCAGCACTGTCATGACAGCAGAATAATCAATAAAAGGTATGTAGCAAATGTTTTACTTATAGGCAATTTCAGTTAGCAATTGAGGTTTGCTGTTTTGCTACTGACTTTGAAGCTACTATGTTCACAAATATTTTAAATAAGGGGATCTTATGACCACATAGGAAGCACCATGCCATCAGCTTGAAAAAAAACAAGTGCTAATACGACCCAACACAAGAAAAATATACATCTCTCAGCAACTCATAGCATATTACTATATTTTAATATACTGTACATGTGTAGGGGTGTGATAGACATGTATCCCCTGTATGTTACATATTCAATAAATGGGTCTACTGACCTGCCAGTACAGTTTATCAGTTCTGACATGCTCAGTGACCAATGATTTTACTAGCCTTGTCAGATATTACTGCAAATCCAATCCCAAAGTGTATATAAGGGTAGGAGGAGACTGGGATGGCCTCTTTTATGAAATGGCCATGGCATATTCCTCTGAAAAGTGAAAGACTGA
Organism: Aquarana catesbeiana; assembly: GCF_042186555.1. Taxonomy (NCBI): domain Eukaryota; kingdom Metazoa; phylum Chordata; class Amphibia; order Anura; family Ranidae; genus Aquarana; species Aquarana catesbeiana. The sequence continues at coordinate 432,587,559 of NC_133328.1, forward strand.
AGCTGCATGTAGGTTAATACAGTATATACTTACTAAGACATGATATAGTATTCCTAGTTTTTCAGCTGTTTGAAAAATCCTGAAAGTATGCTTGTTCATTTGGAAGTCACACTTGTTCATCAAATATATAGACGTTCAATACAATACAGTATGGAATATTGTGAGTCAAAACTAGCTCATTTTCTTAGTTGGGATAAATATATATTTTTCCTGACAGACTCCATGGCAGCATATGCATGGGTTTAGCCCCATCTCCTCTTGTACCCTATAGGACCCCACTCCCATAAATTTTCGCTCAGAGTCAGAGGACGCGTTCCATTTTTGTCCTCCACCTAAGACTAAGGTGAAAATTTACCTTGATTAAAGATGCCCGCAACCCAGGCCTAACGGTGTGCAATCAGTGTCATGGAATTATACGGTGATGTCCTTCTCTAAGTCCAGCAGTCCCCAGCTATCAGTGCGGTGGACATGGGCGGTGAATGCAGTGCCTTGAAGAGCCAGGGCAGACGGCAGTCTGAAAATAAACCAAAGAATTTTTGCGCTGCTCCCAGTGTTTTTAGCAGCTAACACACCATGTTGAATAAATGGTATACAAAACTAAGATAACAAAGTGTAGCGCTGAAAATAAAAGTGCTCAAATGCAACTCAAGCGAATATCAAGATTAACAATAAAATTATGACATGAATTTACATAAATATATATAAATTATGAATATGCACCATTGTGCACAATAAATGTGTAGTAAAAAGATATGTGAATAAAAAGTGTATACACTCAATGAAATAAGTCCATAAATAACGCTGAATTAAAATCTGTTTGTGACAGACCTAGCCGGGACAGAGGCTGTTGGAGAGGACTGAATGCAAGCCTGTTGCCTTTTGATTATGGGCCCTAGCATTTGGGGGAATGGTGCTCTCTGTGAGCTGTATGCCTGGGGACCCTGGGGTTGGTGTTACTTTGGATTCAGCTCCATGTCCCCCCAAAACACACAGACTCTGGGAACCCTTTATATGCCATATTAGAATGATAAGACTGAATTATACTGTTGGGACACATCCTGTGAGGAGATGCTAACGTCATCCACTCCAACTACCTGTGTTTATGTTAATTGAATGAGCTGATCACATTGTCCTCTATACAATGTAGGAGACGGGACGACTCCTATTGGAGCTGCTGCTATTGTGAGAAGGTGTCCTGTGATAATTAACTCAGTCTGGGCAAAAGGTCATGTCTCAATCACCTAGGCTGTATAAAGGATTAGTTAATTAACTCATGTTAATTAGGTTAATTAGGTTACAGTTGTATTGTTAGAGGAGGTTCCAACAGCATATAAAGTCTTGTAATTTTGATTCTAAATAAAACAGTTTATGGTAGCAACAAGCAAGTGTCGCCTTGTTTTGTGCTCAGAGAGGTTGGAATATCTGATATCTGTATACAGACTGGGAGGAAGTGGTATATGACGGAAGCACTCAAGGGGAGTGTGGGACCTTCCGTGACATTGGTGGCATGCAGCGGGAAAGCTTCCTGCAATCTGGGACATCCAAACTTCCATCTGGATCCAAGGTCCAGATAGCAGGAGAGGTACAGATACCAGCCGCCATGGATGAGGAATTCAGAAGGAGGTTGCGAGAGATGCAGATACAGCACAGAGGACCAGTATCGGAGCAGGTCCTGCTGGGATGGTGTGATTCTATTCGCTGCAAACTCTGGAAGGAAGCGATAGCCCGTGAGCAGCGACACCAGGGAAAAGTTCTCCCCTCCATCGAGGAAAGGTACTGGTCGCAGTACGGACTGCGGGTGGGGTTTTTGGGAGAAAAAGAGAGAGGTGGCGGTTTTCTTCACGAATCTATTATAATATATATAATAGAAACCCGCCACCGGATAAAAGGAAGACTTACCGGATTGTTTGAACACACGAGGGCGTACGCTCTGTGTGTCAAACAGGCTTGTTATAAAATGGATGGACCATAGGTAGAAGTCATTATCCTTTGAGCTGTTGGTGTGCCTGTGGTGCCATTCCCCCCATAATTCTACAAGGCTGCTATCCGCATACACCTGTCTGATGACTTCTACCTATGGTCCATCCATTTTATAACAAGCCTGTTTGACACACAGAGCGTACGCCCTAGTGTGTTCAAACGATCCGGTAAGCCTTCCTTTTATCCGGTGGCGGTTTTCTTCACGAATATATTCACTACCTGCAAGATTGAGTGCACTTGATTTGGAACAAATTTTTAATTCAGCGTTATTTATGGACTTATTTCATTGAGTGTATACACTTTTTATTCACATATCTTTTTACTACACATTTATTGTGCACAATAGTGCATATTCATAATTTATGTATATTTATGTAAATTCATATATGTGTCATAATTTTATTGTTAATCTTGATATTCGCTTGAGTTGCATTTTGAGCACTTTTATTTTCAGCGCTACACTTTGTTATCTCAGACGGCAGTCTGGCCAAATGTCCCAGCTAATATCATCTTACAACGCCCTGAACTTGCATGGTAGCAGTTTCCTGGATCCAGGTCTGGTGATTTATTCCTCAAGTTTTCATTGCAGCACTTTTGTTTGTTTTGTGTCTTTTTTTGTTGTTCTTTCTCCTGGTTTCTTTGGCTCTAGTGTTTTCTTGGCTCATGGTGACTGGAACGCATCTACACTCCAGACCACTGCTTCAGCTGTGTCTGGGGCCCGCAGATGGATCTGTACAGGCACGGAATGTGGGCAAGATCGAGACTTGGTCCACGTATGCAAATGGTCTTTGGCTCTTAGACAACTCTTCTGATAATTATTTTCACTCCTCTGTCAGAAATCTTGTGAGGAGTACCTGGTCATAGCTGGTTTATGGTGAAATTATGCTCTTTCCACTTCCAGATTATGGCCCCAACAGTGCTCACTGGAACATTCAGAAGTTTAGAAATCCTTCTGCAACCAATGCCATCAGTATGTTTTGCAACAAAAGGGTTGCAAAGGTCTTGAGAGCTCTTTGCTTTTACCCATCATGAGATGTTTCTTGTGTGACACCTTGGTAATTAGACACTGTTTTATAAGCCATCAGTTGAGACTGAACCAGCTGATATTATTTTGCATTGACAAGGGGCAGGATTGCTTTCTAATTACTGATAGATTTCAGCTGGTGTCTTGGCTTTCAATGCCTTTTTGCGCCTCCCTTTTTTCATTTGTTCAATACTTTGTCCTTATGTCATCCCATTTTATTACACATAACTTAATGTCTGACCTTATTTGTTTTGGTTTCTTGTATCTATGGATTGCATGGGTTGTTACCGACATGTGGTAAAAATTTCATGTCCATAGCACCTTTAGAAATAGATTTACCTAGAAGAATGTTGACGTGTTCAATACCTATTTTACCTGCTGTATATATATAAATATATGTCCAAAACTTGTTTGGAGGCACTCACGGGTCTTGCAGAGGAGGAAGATCAAAAACAGCAGTGTTTTTATTGTCAACATTTCAATGATGCTCAGTCCATCTTTCTCAAGACAGAGACACTGCTGTTTTTTCCTTCTTGAGGAAGTCACGTGACGAGTGACAAAGCGCTATGGGGTGGGGCCTAGTGGCACACATACAGGAAGTTTGAGCCCTGGCTGTATAGATCTGAGGTTTACAGTATCCAAGTGATCTTTAAAGGGCTGCACACCCCTAATGTGCCAAATTTGTTATCTAGGTGCACTAGAGCAGTGGTCATAACTGAAATACATCACAGGTGATATCATTTGCTGCTCAGTGATTGCAGTATTCTAGTCTGCATCTCTCCAAGGTAATACATAAAACCTGGCCTGTTAGTGGGCCCTGAGGACAGGGTTGATGACCACTGCACTAGAGGAAGTGTGAGAAATATGAGTTTTTATTAAAGTGAGACTTTATGCAATTCAGCACTATGCCAGCCTTTTGATTTTCTATGAACAACATCTTATGAAGCATCACAGGCTGGAATGAATTGAACACAATTAGGATCCCTTAACCCCGTTGTGGATGTATATACCCCTTAAAGGGGAATACTCGTATTGACATGTGGCAGGTCAATGCTGGAGGTGAGCGCATAGTTCGGAAGGTGGAGGGGCACCTGCAGTGATTTGTGTTCATTCACATCTAGTTCACAGAAGAGTGCTTTATGTTTACCTACATTCAGCTCACAGAAAAGTGTATATATACACTGGACTTTTTAAAATTTGTTTATTTTATGTGAACCACATAGAACTGTATCACTGAGCAAGTGTGTTTATGACTATATAGATATTTTAGTTGGGACTTTGCAGTCCATAGTTTCACATGATATATTCACTACAGAAAAGTGTCTATTTACTATTAACATGATTTATTTGAGTCAACCCGTTGTGTATGTCACGATTTCTTGTGTATTGCTTATCATAGGGGTAGCGCTTTACCTAGTTTTTTTTAAAAGATAGCTATTTTGCTGCTCTACTCTATAACAAACTTATGCTGCAGCCCCTCATCATTGGCTTACTAATATTACTCCAAATCTACTGCGCCAATGAAAGCATAAAGGAAACTAGTAGAAAAAAACAGCAAAGCTTTTAGCAAAGTAATGTAAACTTTTTGTCCTGTCCCACTTCCATGTATTTTTATGTCTTGTATTGATCTGCATTAGGTTATCTTTTTTGTAGTATGCTGATGTATAGTGGTCATTACTGGCCACTACAATTTGTTTACTAAAATGATTTTGGTTTCTCCCTATGTTCACCCCCCCCCCCCATTTAGTGCTAGTTACTTTAGTCCTAGCTAGACGCTCCCCATTTCTTCCATGTTCCCTCAGCCAGGGCTAGTTATTCTTTTACAAAGGATTTATTCAGGGTTTTTAAAAAGGTTTCAGTACACAGTACAATGACATGTTACAATAAAGTTTAACAACAGTGTTAATTTAGTCAACTAAAATGACTAAAACATTTTAGTCGACTAAATGACTATTATGTTAGTCAACTAAAATACGACTAAAACTAAAACAACTGAGATGATTAAAATACGACTAACACTAAAATGGCATTTTAGTCAAAAGACTGAAATGGGACTAAAATTAAAATGCCATTTTAGTCAAAAGACTAAGACTAAAACTTAATTGAAATTTGCCTTCAAAATTAACATATTAGATTTTTCACTCCAGCAGTATATAATGAGTTTGGAAATGGTAAAGAAATGTTAACTAATGCATTACAATTTGATTACACCCATTAGGTTTTAGACGACTAAAATGTACTGGAGATTTTAGTCGACTAAATATGACTAAAACTAAAATAATTGCAGAAGACTAAAATGGGACTAAAACTAAAATGCCATTTTAGTCCTAAGACTCATGCCCCGTACACACGGTCGGATTTTCCGATGGAAAATGTCCGATCGGAGCGTGTTGTCGGAAATTCCGACCGTGTGTGGGCTCCATCGGACATTTTCCATCGGATTTTCCGACACACAAAGTTGGAGAGCAGGAGATAAAATTTTCCGACAACAAAATCCGTTGTCGGAAATTCCGATCGTTTGTACACAAATCCGACGGACAAAGTGCCACGCATGCTCAGAATAAATAAAGAGATGAAAGCTATTGGCCACTGCCCCGTTTATAGTCCCGACGTATGTGTTTTATGTCACCGTGTTTAGAACGATCGGATTTTCCGACAACTTTGTGTGACCGTGTGTATGCAAGACAAGTTTGAGCCAACATCCGTCGGAAAAAATCCTAGGATTTTGTTGTCGGAATGTTCGAACAAAGTCCGACCGTGTGTACGGGGCATCAGACTAAAACAAAATTGAAATTTGTTGCCAAAATTAACACTGTGTAACAAAAGCAAGGGGTAATATGCACCATTGGGTGCAACAGGCAACAAGGATATGTTACACAGTAGATGGACATATCTATTCTTATCAAAAAGCGAATAATAACATGTAAGGGAAGTGAACTGGGATTTATATTTGCTTTCCAACATAAGAAAGTGCTTAAAACATATTCTCTTGGAACTAAATAAGATGATTTCAGTGGATTAGATTTCAATTACTTCACTTTTATTTACTTTTAGATTTTATCTTACATTTACTGTAAAAAAGAGAGTGCTTCATGGCATATCTTTCATCCTGGTGCCAGCAGTGTGTCTGATATCAGCACCTAGGCACATTTGGTCAGCAGTAGTAGCTATCATTGTTATGCTGCTTTCAACTAAATCAAAAGGTGTAGTTTAGAATTTAAATATTTTGTTTTTTTGCCTTGCCTCCATCATAAATTCCCATTATGTTTTGATGCTGTGATTATTTGATTTATTTGAGCACCATCTAGTGGTCAAACAGCACTACTCTACAGTAGTAAATAAGACAACAGTTCAGACCCTATTCAAACAGTGTTAAGACCCTGTATTGATTTCATCCAAGCCATAAACACTAATTGGGAGTAAAAAAAGAAAATAAACCTCTTTGGAAGCAGAGTAACCATTCTGAAGAATACAGAGTGAAGAGAAAATCTATTTCCCTATTGTGACAGCATTGCTAAACACATGAACCACCACTTAGGTCTAATTCACAAAGCCAAACTGTCTGTGGTGCTGAACGAATGTTATGAGAAACCGTGCCCAGAAACCAAGGTGGATGGGAATAACCATGGCCAGGAAGCCTGTACAAAGCAATGACAAGGTGACAGCAGCTGCAGCTGTTCACTGGCATTCAGCTGTAATTGAGCAGCCAGTGATTACCTGTGATTAGGGACAGATGATCATCCCTATACATAAGCTACTTGCATCCAGGGATGATCATCTGACTCTAAATGCAGGTAACTGCTGGCTGTAAAATGTATTTCAAATACTGGTGGTCAGCTGTGGCTACTGGCATTGTTATGTGCGGGCTTTCCAGCAAAGTCTGTCAGCATCTACTTGGGCCTCCAGGCATTGCCTGATTTATAAGGGGGCAAAAAAGGGGGCAAAAAAAAAATGAAACGTTACTTCAGGAATGTGTTCATTGAGGAAATTGTCCAGTTTGCAGCCTTTGCCAAGCTCCAGTCGTGTCTCACTACTCACTAGTTATTCAGGAGAGAGGTTGTTCAACAAATTGGCACTGATAAAGAATTATCTGAGAACCACGATGACCCATGAAAGTCTAAATTCTCTGTGCCTGTCAAGATCGGTATCCTAAAGATGATACAGTTTGCTGAGTTAGGCAGCCCATAGATTAACCACTTGCCTACTGGGCACTTTTACCCCTTTCCTGCCCAGGCCAATTTTCAGCTTTCAGCGCTGTCACACTTTGAATGACAATTGTGCGGTCATGCAACACTGTATTCAAACACATTTTTTTACACAAATAGTGATTTCTTTTGGTGGCATTTAATCACCTATGGATTTTTATTTTTTTGCAAAATAAACAAATAAAGACCGAAAAAAGTTTTCATAGTTTGTTATAAAATTTTGCAAACAGGTCATTTTTCTCCTTCACTGATGTGCGTTGATGAGGCAGCACTGATAGGCACTGATAGGCTGCACCGATAGGCACTGATGAGGCAGCATTGGTGGGAATTGATGAGGCTGCACCGATAGGCGGCACTGATAGGTAGTACTGATGGGCACTGATAGATGGCACTGATAAGTGTCACTGATGGGCACTGAGAGGCATCACTGATGGACACTGATAGGCATCACTGGTGGGCACTGGTAGGTGGCACTGATGGGCACTAATTGGCAGCATTGGTGGGCACTAATTGACAGCACTTGTGGGCACAGATTGGCAGCACTGGTGGGCACTGTTGGGATAACACTGATAATTAGGACACTGCCCTGATTATCAGTGTAGATGTCCCTTTTAGAGAAACTGGTTATTGGCTCTCTTATCCAATCCACATGCTAACAGCATGAGGGAAGGAGTGCAGATAACTGGCTTCTGTTAACATCTGTGATCAGCAGTGATTGTGCACACTTGATCATGTAGGAAAGAGCCGCTGATTGGCTATTTACCTCAATCTGTGATCAGCAGGGTCCTCCAAACATCATGATCACAGATTACACCACCCATGCCTCACAGCAGGCATGCGGAGGGCATGATCACGGGGTGCCATCATATGACAGCATCCCAGAACTACCTGGCCGCACTGTAGCCATCATTTGTTTGGCAAGTGGTTAAGGTTTTCTTTCCTGACTGTGTTGCTGGATGAAAGCCTTCAGCAGCATTGTTGTGTTCTCTCAGGGAGGGGGGGGGGGGGGGCACGAGGAGCCTTCTCGGTCAGCAAAACACAGTGAGGTTGATTTACTAAAACTTGAGAAAGCAAAATCAGGTTCAGTTGTGTATGGTAGCCAATCAGCTTCTTATTTCAGCTTGTTAAAATTAAGCTTTGACAAAAAAAAAACTGAAAGCTGGTTTTAATGCTCAGCTGCACCAGATTTTGCACTTTCTAGTGTTAGTAAATCAACCCGATCGATTACTGTTGGTGGCTTTAGCCACCAGTAGAAATTGCATGTAAAGATTCAACAGGCTGGTTGTACCCAAGTAGATAGATGGAGACCAGTGGCGTATCCAGGGTATGGCACATATGGCAAGTGCCATGGGTGCAATATGAAGTGGGTGCTGCTGAGTGGCTCAGCAGCAAGGCTTTGTCCTGCATAATTATGTTGCTTATATGTCAACTTGTGGCTGAATAGGACCTGCAGCAGTGTGAATATCCAGCACATCCAGGGATTGGCGAGCAAGCCAGCTGGATGTTCACTGTGCAGTTCCGATGAAAGACTTCACCTTTCAGATCCAAGTTGTAATGTTGGGTATGGGAGGGACTGCTACTCAGACCCGCCCCTCTATCAAACAACCAGTGTAATGAAAGAGCCGACTCACATGGTACTTCATTACATGTAATGCTCCTCCCCCTCCTCCCTTACACAGAGCACAACAGACCCTCCCCTCTAGCAGGTTGTAACTAAGCCCCGCCCCTCCCCCTACGTCCTTTCCAGCATGAGCAGCTTCTGTTAGTATACACAGGGAGAACACTGCAGGCGAATGTAAGGTGAGTGTATAGTGAGAGGAGGCTGAGCTTTGATTGGACAGTGGGGTATCAGTGGGGTATCAGACATGCACAGGAGGGACTTCAGGTCCAAACATGTCAGCTTCTTTCTGGGGAGGTTTGTTATTATGCCATCACTATGTACAGTGCTGAGGACATCACTTCCTGGGTACTACATGCTGTGTGATGTTCCATCCACTCACTGTGCTGGTGGGGGGGGGATGATGTGTCAGGCTGGCTTCCCCCTCAGCTGTCTGTATATTCCGGTGGGATCTCTCGTTGCAGATACTATATCTCTCTGCAAATTGGATCTGTCCAGTGTGTGGGCTCCGGGGCCCCCTACAGGAGATCTGAGACGGGGATCAGGCACCTAGGGGTGTCAGGCAGTAAAGAGAACCTGTCATCGTCCATTCAGATCAAAGACCCCTTTCACACTGTGCCGCCCCGGGCTTCAGCCGTATTTTTAGCGCCGCTTTACCATAGTTTTAGCTGCACTATGTGGCCACTAGTGGGGCAGTTTTAACCCCCGCTAGCGGCCAAAAAGGGGTTAAATCCACCCGCAAAACGCTGCCGCAGCGGTGGTTTGCCGGTGATATAGCAGTGCTGCCCCATTGATTTCAATGAGGAGGAGTGAGGAGTGAGGAGAGTTCACCACTCCTTCACCGCTCAAAAGAAGCTGCTGGCAGGACTTTTTCTGACGCCCAGTGCATCTCTCCAGTGTGAAAGCACTCGGGCTTTCACATTGGAGTGAATGGAGCCGCTTTTTCAGGGTGCTTTGCAGGCGCTATTTTTAATGCTATAGCGCCTGAAAAACGCCTCAGTGTGAAAGGGGTCTAAAAGATAAGTACTACACCTGGGCGCCTCCATTGCTGACACCATCCCTGCACTCTCCTGCCATCTGTCTGTGAGGCACCTGGTGAATGCTTTGCTCTGTGGTAAGGCCGATCTCTGATGTGGAGAGACATATAGGCCCCTTTCACACTGAGGCGCTTTGCAGGCGCTAAAGTGCTAAAAATAGCGCCTGCAAAGCGCCCTGAAAGAGTCGCTCAATGCAATCCAATGTGAAAGCCCCAAGGGCTTTCACACTAGAGCAGTGCGCTTGCAGGGTGGTCTAAAAAGTCCTGCAAGCCGCATCTTTGGAGCGCTGTAGGAGCAGTGTATTTACCGCTTCTAAAGCACCCCTTCCCATTGAAAACAATGGGGCAGCAGCAGCGGCGCTTTGCAGGCGGTTTTAACCCTTTTTTGGCAGCTAGCGGGGGTTAAAAATGCCCCGCTATCGCCTGAATAGCGCTGCTAAAACGACAGTAAAGCGTCGCTAAATATAGTGCAACACTTCAGTGTGAAAGTAGCCTAAAGCTGACATTTACCTGAAAATCGAATTGGGTATACACTGTTCATTTTTTCTCATTCAACCAGCAGGCTGAATGGAAAAAAAAACTGACAGCTTTTGGCGACTCTTTCATTACACTGGTTGTTTGACAGAGGGGCGGGTCTAAGTAGCAGTTGCACCCATATCCGACATCACAGCTTGGATCTGACAGGTGAAGTCTCTGATCTCTTGAGCTGAAAATGAGTGTGCACCCAGTGCACTGAAAGGTGAATGGAAGCTCTGGCTGCAGTGGATAGAAGAGCCATCTACAGAAAGGAGCTGCTTTTACAAAGATAAACAAGTGGAAGATGGTGGAGTTTTGGGGAGGGGATGGAGAGATGAGGGCAGAGGAGAGGGGCAATAGTGAGATGTGGATGGATGACCTGCATTCTGTATCTAGAACTCTCCCGAACCCTGCACTCTGTGCAAAAGGCACTCCAGAAACCTGCAGTCTGTACCTAGTGCTCTCCCGAGCCTTGCACTCTGTAAATAAAGCACGGGCAGCAGTGCCAGTAAAAAAGATGGCCATGGGCTGGCCATTTCAAAGCCTGGAGGGCTCAAGAAAGATCGTACAGGCTCGACCAGGTAGCTCATGTGCAGTAACGTAATGTTGCCGCCTGGTGCCATTTTTAAATGGAAGGCACTCGTTCTCTGCAGTGTCACAGCGGCGCAACAGTGCGGAGGAGGTACAGACCACAGGAGGACTCAGGACTCAGGAGGACATTACTGGGGGGAAGCCGGCCCAGCAGAGGAGGACAGTACACTGATGTGCACAGTGCCTGACTGGAGAGGTGAACAGGACACAGTGACAGAACAGAAGATGGACACTGACTGATGTGGAAAGGTATGGTAATATTAAGGGGGGGCAGAGTAGGAAACTACCATGTCCACAGCCTCTAACCATGTCCTATCCGCAGTATCTGAAAGATGGGTTTCAAATGTTTTGACAGGGGCGCAGTTTCAGTGGTTGCCATAGGCGCCATTTTCACTAGATATGCCTCTGATGGAGACTTTGGTATAACCTGCCTGGCCATAGGTTGAATCTTGGCTGTTCCCTGCTGAACCAGCTGAGATTCGATCCATCTACGGCTGGCCTAAGTTAAAGATTTTGCAGATGCAAGTGCAGGAAGAAATACTTTCTGTAAATATTGTGGTGTGATGTATACTGTGATTTATGAGTTGCCAGTTCCAATCACCTGTGTAATGTGTATTTATACAGTCCATAAAATCAAGAAAAAATAAATCAGAGAAGCGTCTTCTTCAGGAGCTAACTATTTATTGGCGTATAACACACACTTTTTTCCCCTTAAAGTCAGGGGAAAATTGTGGGTGGGTGTTATACGCCGATCCCCGCCGATCCCCCCCGCTGTTTGTAAGTGGAGCGAGCCGGCCACCGATATACATACATAGCTGAGTGTAATTGGCTAGGTTCGGCTAGCTCCGCAAACAGCCATACCCAGTCCCGCCCTTTGATGGACATAACACAGGGACTGGGCGTGACTGTGAGCGGAGCTAGCCGAACCTAGCCGAGTACACTCAGCTATGTATGTATATGGGCGTGTCACTGCAGTTTAACTGCAGCCTGGGCAAGGCTGCAAATGTCACTGACAAGGCTGCAGATGGACACTGACAAGGCTGCAGGTGGACACTGATAAGGCTGCAGATGGACACTGACAAGGCTGCAAGGCTGCAGGTGGACACTGATAAAGCTGCAAATGACACTGGCAAGGCTGCAAATGGCACTGGCAAGGCTGCAAATGACACTGACAAGGCTGCAAATGACACCGGACAAGCATGCAGATGGACACTGACAAGGCTGCATTGATGGGCATTTAAATGTAAGTTTTTTCCCTAAAAAGTTTTTTTCCTTAAAATTCCCTCCTAAACTTGGGGTGCGTGTTATACGCCGGTGCGTGTTATACGCCGCTAAATACGGTATATTTTTTTACAACAAATGCAGTTTATAATTGATTTCAATTCACTTTTTTATTTGTCATGTAATTTAGTTTCTATGTTGAGGGGTCCCTAAACTTGAAGCGCCCTGGCCCCCCCAAGGTCTAAATCCGGCATTGCCCAGAGGCACAGTTTTTTGCAACATACTTTCCACATTACAGCAGATGTGGCTATGTGAATGTGGTCTTATGCCCATCTACAGCTTCCAGCTGTATAATACACTGTTTATTTGTTGCATTTTGTATGTTGTGAATTTTGCCTTTTTCCTCCCTAGTTTAATCCCCTAGTTTAATGTCTGGCTTATTGGAGGTTAGGAGTGCTTATTCATGCTGCGCACAGGCTCCAGAGAATACAGAACACTGCCTGAATATATTTGTATACATATATCTACAATTTTATATTTTTACTTTCCACAACACATATTACCATGTAATTACAATAAAGTAACACATCTTTTTTTAAATGGCATTACAAAAATTTGTAACATAATGAAAAAGTTCATTGTTAAAAACACTCAGCTAATTCTGCTTAAAATAGTTATTTAGTGACCTGAATAGAATAAAGAGAGACTTTTATATCTTCATTAAACAATAACTGTTCTTATTGAGTGTACTACCTTTTGAAGTCCCGGCATGTCCTATGACTATACTTTGAGTTATGCATGCCTACGGTACATTTTCTTACCTTGGCATTCAGAGTCGAAATCATTACTGATATTGCTTGTTTATGATGCAGAGTGCAGCCATAATGCAGGAATTTCTGTAAACAAATTGAAATCTATTTACCATAGCAGCTTCCACATACTAATTTTTTATTGACACCAAGGGACTTCATAGAATCTTGCTCATAATATAATTTCTAACAATCTATTCTGAAGCATCATTTTGCATTCAACAGATGTGGTGGTGTATTGGATGCATGAAGGCAATCCTTAACAAATGGAGTATCCTAAGCAGTGTATAATATTTTGCAGACTGTTTAATGAGCCTCAGAAAGAAGTAATTTTAAACAACTTTGTGGGATAATGTACTAACTAAAGAGATAATAAACTGTACATTAAGATGCATCTCCCTTCTACAGCTGCTTTCTAAATGGCTTTAATATTGATTGATATTGCCCTTCCTTTGCTACTAACAGTAAGTGTACCATTTTCTATTTTATTCAACCATGTCATTACAACATTTCTACTGTGACAAATGGTCATTTATATTTTGTATTCAGTACATTCTTTTACCAAGTTTTATTTGTAGTAATGCTCAATTACTTAACCATTGACTTGTGTTTGCTGAAGCTAAAAAAAAATACAAGCATTTTTTTAAACCAAGATGTACTGTATTTTCAATGTATAAAATCAACTGCAGACTCTGCTATGTGACTTACTCCACAAGGTACAAATATTTTTATCTTGAAAATGTGTTTATTGTATAACATAACTTGAAGGGTTTTCTTAAATGTTGAATGAATGAATGAAATGCATGGTGAGGTTTAATTCCAGTATTCCAGTATTCCAGTATTATGGTGTAGCACATGTTGGAGAGTCTACATATGTTTTTTCCTGGGGTAAAAGTTTACCAAAACTTTGTTTAGTATTTTGTGTAAAAGTGTCCTTCGCGCTACAAAAAGTAAATATTAAAATGTTCCTAATAGCAGAAACAAGTGATAATAATGTATAAAACCAGCAGCAAAACCTAAAAGTGTTCACAGTACACAAAATAAACAAGTAAAAATATAAAGTGATCTTGTGATATAAAATCACTAAAAACACTGATATGAAATCCCCAAAGTAGTTACTAAAGTGTAAAATATAAAAGTGCAAAATATCATATCTCCACAAGGATAAATAAAGTACAAAATAAAATATATATATAGAGGAGATCACACAAATCAACAGATGAGTGACGTACTACAGAACGAAAGAGAATGAGAGAATGAAAGTTCAAAAAGTGGATAAAAAATGCAACGGCAAGTAAATGGCAATAAAAGTCCATAAAGAACTCCACGGGTTGCCTCCTGTAATAGTAGCCTCATAGAACTCTCACCTCATATACATGAAGAAATTTGCACCAATGAGTAAGTATGTCTTTCCACAGCATCCTATTGGAACCTTTTCCTGCTCACATACGGTGATAATGGGGTCTTAGACTATTCTTCAACATTTGTAAATCCTCCACAGAGCCGCCCTAATATGCTCCGGTATTGCGTAACATATAAGGTGGGGGGAAGAGAGAAAGAATGTCCTGAGAGAGCTAAAGAATATGACCCGAACAGCATGAACATGTGGCTGCCCTCCGGACAGATAGAATAATTTAATTAAAAAAAAAGAGTCATGTCACTTTAAGAAAAAGGTACAGTAGGTCAGGTGGGGAAATAAGGGTCAGGTAACACTGAGGTATAGGTAGGGAATGTAATTGATCCAATCAGGAAGGTTAAAAAGTTCACATGACCAGTGGGAACATTCTGGAAGCGGGGCAAGGCTATATAAAGGGGTCCTCTGTGGAAATCCCCTCACAGCTGGTCAGATTACAGCATCAAGCTCCCCACCTCCCCACCCTTGTCGCAGGTACTTTATGTGGTTTGTCACAGTTTGTCACCCTTCAAAGTTAAAAAGGGGATGTTTTTTGATATACGGTATTGCTCGAGTCCTGAAGACTGAGCTGTTTATATTTATTGTTTACGAGTAAGAATTTTATGACTTAATAAAATGATTGGATGGATTTAAGTTATTTACAGTTTACACCAATAAACGTGCCTCGGCCAATTATATTCCAAGTAAGTTGTGAGTGTGTTTATTTATTTATTAAAGGTAAATTGGGTATGGAAGGAGGGATAGGTGCGGCCTACATTTCCATGCCTCCAATGGTGTGGTATGTTAAAGAAACTCTGGGTTCATTTATTAAGGTGCTAATAGGTGGACTTTTACATTAAAAACATTAAAAAACAGCAAAGACAGATAAAACGGTGTTCTCAGTGCCTTCTCACGTCACGTGCGTCTGATTCCAGCCACTCCCTACGTGTTACATCACAGCGCTTGACTTCATCAGGGGGAACCGGATTGGTTGTTCAAGCGTCATTTATATATGGTAAGAACCGAAAGTGATAGAGCGGCCATTTTCTTGTAGCCCGCTCTATAATGGCATCATGGCCATTTTTTTTGGTCATCTAAGCGGCGCATAGCGTACATTTTCTTGTAGTTCAACAACCACAGCACTAGATAATTAAACAAGGCCATATCTTTGTAAACAAACTTCTGAGGGTCGGACGGAATGACAAGCAAACTATGCTAAACCAAAGCCTATATTTATATTAATATGAAGTACACTTATGGCATATTGTGCACAGCTAAAAATGATAAAATATATAGCCTGATCCGCAGGGTATAAATAAATAAACAATTAAAATGATCATTAAATGGGGAAACTAAAAAATAGAGTCCTAAAAGAGAAGAAAATATTAACTGGCCATATAAACTATATTTAATTGTCTGCTACATCAGTCGCACACCAGGGACAAAGCGAAAGAGCGCAGATGGTACAAGATATCTAAACAAGTATTAAAAATATTGATATAAAAATATTAAAACGAATAAGGGCAATCGTCAGCATAGATACACAATGACAATGTTAAAAATTACTAAGAAAACAATTGAGGTCGCACTCAACGTTCATACCTCCAGGTGTAAGTGTTTGCATAGTGTGTATCCGTTTAGACTCTTTCTGACTAATTGTCCTGACTTTATGACTTCCTCTCCATGACCTATTGTACTTTTCTATACCCCAGAATTAGAGTTGTGTAGGATCTTTATTATGCACTAATGCAAAATGCCTTGATACATTATGCTTAGGAAACCCGTTTACAATGTTTTGGATATGTTCTTTTACCCTCACTTTAAGGGTTCTCTTAGTCCTTCCAACATACTGCAAATTACAGCTACACTGAAGTAAGCTACACTGAAGTACATAAACTACTCCCTCAGTGTGGCATAAAATCTCTAATAGTGAAGGACTGACCTGTATTGGTTGCTACAAACTCTGCTCTCTTTTTCGGAAACTTTTGTGAGTGTCGGCAGGCATAACAATTCTTACAGGGGTAAAGCCCCTTCCCAGAGAAAAAGGTATATGCTGCTTTGGGAGTTGGTTCAACTACCGATTTAACAATCATATCTCTAATTGTAGGTGCTAGATAATATTGGGTCGGTCTGGAAGAATCTTTTTTAGATCTTTATCATTTTTCAGAATATGCCAGTGTCATTGGGCCAGTTTAGCTACTTCTTTATGCTAAAGGTTGAAGTCCAATTTCAGACACGGTACTTCTTGTTGGTATACCTTTTTTGGCTTTTTCTGTAACATCTCTGTCCTGTCCATTTCGTTCACATGTTGTATCTGTTTTTCTATCCTTGAGTCATCATAGCCTTTTACTTTGAATCTTGCTCCAATTTCTTTAGCTTGAATTTTGTAATTGTCTTCTTTTGTGCAGTTCCTTTTTATTCTTATTAGCTGTCCCTTAGGGATGTTATATAACCAGGTTTTAAAATGACAGCTATCAATCGACCGATATTGTAGCTATTGGTGTCCACATTCTTGAAAAAAGTTTTAGTCACAACTTTATCTCCCTCCAGGCTAATGTTCAAATCCAAAAAGTCAACGGACTTCTCATCTATTTTCCACACCAAACAAATGTTCTTCTTCTTATTATTTAATTTCTTCAGAAAGTGTTCGAGTGAATTCCTATTGCCATTCCAAACAGTGATCAGGTCGTCAATGTACCTTTTATATAAGGAGAGTTCGGCAGGGGTATCAACATATACTGATTTCTCTTCCCACTGAGCCATAAAGGCATTTGCCACACTTGGTGCAAATTTTGCACCCATTGCAATTCCTGTGGCTTGTTTGTAATAGACCTGGTCATGCCAGAAATAATTATATTTTAGGCAGAATTCTAGACACTTGATCAAGTACTTCCTTTGCTTACAAATTAAGGTGCTGTGATTTCTAAGGAGCCACTTAGTAGCTGAGCAAGCATCATGATGTTGAACAATCGTATATAACGATGTTACAACTGCCGTGGCAAGTAAAGTTCTGCCTTATAAAACTGGCAATGTATCCAATAGTTGAAGCACATGCTTGATGTCCTTGAGGTAGGCTTGTGTGTGCTGAACCGCTGGTTGTATATAGTGATCTATATACTGCCCCATCCTTGATGTCAGGGAATCTATTCCATTCACGATGGGCCTGCCTGGTGGATTCTCTTTACATTTGTGAATTTTTGGGATAGTATATATAACCGGGATTCTGCATGACTCTGGTATGATATATTTAGATTCTTTTGCGTTTAGGATGTCTTTCCTAATTCCCAAATTGACTAAAAGTTCCAATTCCTTCTTGTATTTAATAGCTGGATTACCCAGTAGTCTAATATATGTCTCCTCATCTTGCAATTGTCTATTAAGTTCACCTTGGTATTGTTCTTTCGATTGTATTACTACCACTCCCCCTTTGTCTGCTGGACGTATTACAATATCATTCCTCTCAGTTAGTAGTTTAATACCCTTCTTGATGTGGATCGGATCAGACATTTTCTTCAGTTTCAGAGATTCCAAATCTTGTAAGACTAGTTTCTTAAACACATCTATGTGCTGGTTATCCAATACTTGTGGGTTATACAGAGAGTTATTTCGCAACGTACTATGTACAGGCATTGTAGAGGAATTTAATACTGCAGAGGAATGTACTTTTTAATATTTATTTTTCTTATATATTTTTGTATCCCTATGTAAGTATTAAATTTGTTGAGGTTTTTAACAGGTGCATGTTTCAATCCTTTATCTAGCACAGCTAATTCTTCAGCTGTGATGAATATGCCACTCAGATTCACAACGTTCTCTCCCACTACTCTCTGTTTCGCTTGGATTCTCTTTCCCACTTTGTGGCCTCTTTTCGCTCTGGACTATTTCTTACCCTGTCTTCTTGAGGTCATCTCCTGGGTGATCGGTATGCATCTTGTGGTTGTCTCCAAGGGGAGTGGTCTCTCCTCTCTCTGTCTAAAAAAGAACACTGTGTGTCATATTCTTGTTGGTTCTGATAATGGCATTGGTCATTGTAATATTGATCACGATAGTCTCTAATGGGTCAAATCTATTATAAGTGGATATAGGGGTTCTATCCTGTCCACCATAATAGTCTTGTTGATGAGGTGGTCCTCTGTTCTCCCTCTGATTTCTTGTGTTATGTTGTTGTTATAAGGCTTCTTAAACAATTTCTTAAAAGGTTTCTTCCATGGTTTCTTTGGGGTTTGATGCCAGTAATTACCGTTATTACGTTGATCATATTGTGGTCTTGTTGTTTCAATATGTAAATCTCTGTCATCCCATCTTGGTGCATAACGCACATGGGATATAGTGGGATCTTGAATTCTGACCTCCCTTTCCAGTGTTGAATATGTTAAGCAGGGTTGTGTTTGTTCTACTTTTCTCTGCCATTTAAAGAATTGGTCCGTTTTATAGTCTGACATATCCCGTTGATATTTCTTCATTTTGCGTTGTTGTACTTCCAGATCCTTTGCAATGAGGTCTTTATTCAATTGTGTGGCAAGTTTGTTAAAATCTGTAGACTCTTTGTGGGGTTCTAGTTTTAATTTAATCTCTTCAATTTGTTGTTCTAACAATCTGGTCTTCCTTTGTTTCCTTTTTAACAGGAACTTCAGACCTTCAACACTTTTGCTTTTGAAGAATTCAAACCATTCCTCCATTCATTCTTTGTCATATAGGCCATCATTGGGTGGTAATTTCCATCATAATCGCCTAGGGACAATATTCTCCCTTATATATCTCTCAAAGGTGTTAGTGTCCCACCATAAATTGACTTTTTTTTCCATGTGATGTCCTAATTTTCTAACTAGGCTTTCTAAATCCAAGTTGCGTGTTTTATTCTGTGGGTTGACTACCTCATCTAGGTTTACATTCCTATTTTCCATGAATGTAAAAACATCCATTGTAGCAGCAAAGGTGGATATATGTGAATAAACAAAAAAATGTGTAAAAGTGTCCTCCACGCTACAAAAAGTGAATATTAAAATGTACCTAATAGCATAAACAAGTGATAATAATGTATAAAACCTGCAGCAAAACCTAAAAGTGTTCACGGTACACAAAATAAACAAGTAAAAGTATAAAGTGATCTTGCGCGGTGATATAAAATCACTAAAAACACTGATATGAAATCCCCAAAGGGGTTACTAAAGTACAAAATATAAAGGTGCAAAATATTATTTCTCCACAGGGATAAATGAAGTACAAGATAAAAGTGCAAAATATACAAATGTCTCAAAAGTAATGAGTATCTTGAAAAAATAATAAAGTGCAAAAATTATATATATATATATATATATATATATATATATATATATATATATATATATATATATGAATATATATATATATATAGAGAGAGAGAGAGAGAGAGAGAGAGAGAGAGGAGATCACACAAATCAACAGATGAGTGACGTCCTACAGGGAGAATGAAAGTTCAAAAAGTGGATAAAAAATGCAACGGCACAAAAATGGCAATAAAAGTCCATAAAGTACAAAATATGTTATTGTTTTAGTTTAAGAGCTGACAATTATTTTTCAAATTCAGTATACAAAAGCTGTCTCCTGTTTTGAAGACAATTCAAACGGGCATATTAACCTCCAAGGTTATCTCAGTTTGCTAAATACATATACTCAGTTGTCTCTAGGGATGAGCTTCGTGTTCGAGTCGAACCCATGTTCGACTCGAACATTGGCTGTTCGGTCGTTCGCCGAATTCCGAACTTTAAGGGCAGTTCGAGCCAAATTCGTGTGGCGCGTCACGGCCCATAATTCACTGCGGCATCGCAGTGCATTGCTGGCTGATGATTAGCCAAGCATGCACTATGACCCGCATGCTTGGCCAATCACAGCGCCGTCAGTAGAGAGAGCTGTAATTGGCCAAAGCCAGGGTGGCTTTGGCCAATTATGGCTCAGGGGGTTTAGAACACGCCCCATACTATATAAGGCCGCCTGCACGGCGGCCTTGTGTAGTGTGTGTTCCGGCGTTGAAAGAGAGATAGATAGACAGAGAGACAGTGTCATTTCATTGGAGTTAGATAGATTAGGCAGGACAATCAGTGAGTTAGCTGCACTTACAGTGTATTGTGTATATATATGCATCCCAGGTGTTGTGTGTATATATATATATATATATATATATATATATATATATATATATATATACACTGTATTCAGTTTAGCTAGATCCGTTCCTGTTATCTTCTTACTGACAGGCAGGCTTGTCTTGTTACAGTATTTACAGCTACCTGAAGAAAATTGCTGGTATTCTTTTGATCCTAATAGTACCACAGTCAGGCAGCTAGACTATTTACAGTTAGTGCAGTGCGCCCTGCTCAGTGTTCAGCTAAAACTACAAGTTAGTGTGGTGCGTCCTGCTCACAGTGTTCAGCTAAACCTACAAGTTATTTTTTTGCGAGCTCTGCACAGTGTTCATCTAAAGCTACAAGTTAGTGCAGTGCGTCCTGCTCACAGTGTTCAGCTAAAACTACAAGTTAGTGTAGTGAGACCTCTGCACAGTGTTCATCTAAAGCTACAAGTTAGTGCAGTGCGTCCTGCTCACAGTGTTCAGGTAAAACTACAAGTTAGTGTAGTGAGACCTCTGCACAGTGTTCATCTAAAGCTACAAGTTAGTGCAGTGCGTCCTGCTCACAGTGTTCAGCTAAAACTACAAGTTAGTGTAGTGAGACCTCTGCACAGTGTTCATCTAAAGCTACAAGTTAGTGCAGTGTGTCCTGCTCACAGTGTTCAGCTAAAACTACAAGTTAGTGTAGTGAGACCTCTGCACAGTGTTCATCTAAAGCTACAAGTTAGTGCAGTGCATCCTGCTCACAGTGTTCAGCTAAAACTACAAGGTAGTGTAGTGAGACCTCTGCACAGTGTTCATCTAAAGCTACAAGTTAGTGCAGTGCTTCCTGCTCACAGTGTTCAGCTAAAATTACATGTTAGTGTGGTGCGTCCTCCTCACAGTGTTCAGCTAAACCTACAAGTTATTTTTTGCAAGCTCTGCACAGTGTTCATCTAAAGCTACAAGTTAGAGTAGTGCGTCCTGCTCACAGTGTTCAGCTAAAACTACAAGTTAGTGTAGTGAGACCTCTGCACAGTGTTCATCTAAAGCTACAAGTTAGTGCAGTGCGTCCTGCTCACAGGGTTCAGCTAAAACTACAAGTTAGTGTAGTGAGACCTCTGCACAGTGTTCATCTAAAGCTACAAGTTAGTGCAGTGCGTCCTGCTCACAGTGTTCAGCTAAAATTACAAGTTAGTGTAGTGAGACCTCTGCACAGTGTTCATCTAAAGCTACAAGTTAGTGCAGTGCGTCCTGCTCACAGTGTTCAGCTAAAACTACAAGTTAGTGTAGTGAGACCTCTGCACAGTGTTCATCTAAAGCTACAAGTTAGTGCAGAGCGTCCTGCTCACAGTGTTCAGCTAAAACTACAAGTTAGTGTAGTGAGACCTCTGCACAGTGTTCATCTAAAGCTACAAGTTAGTGCAGTGCATCCTGCTCACAGTGTTCAGCTAAAACTACAAGTTAGTGTAGTGAGACCTCTGCACAGTATTCATCTAAAGCTACAAGTTAGTGCAGAGCATCCTGCTCACAGTGTTCAGCTAAAACTACAAGTTAGTGTAGTGAGACCTCTGCACAGTGTTCATCTAAAGCTACAAGTTAGTGCAGTGCGTCCTGCTCACAGTGTTCAGCTAAAGCTACAAGTTAGTGTAGTGAGACCTCTGCACAGTGTTCATCTAAAGCTACAAGTTAGTGCAGTGCGTCCTGCTCACAGTGTTCAGCTAAAACTACAAGTTAGTGTAGTGAGACCTCTGCACAGTGTTCATCTAAAGCTACAAGTTAGTGCAGTGTGTCCTGCTCACAGTGTTCAGCTAAACCTACAAGTTATTTTTTTGCGAGCTCTGCACAGTGTTCATCTAAAGCTACAAGTTAGTGTAGTGCATCCTGCTCACAGTGTTCAGCTAAAACTACAAGTTAGTGTAGTGAGACCTCTGCACAGTGTTCATCTAAAGCTACAAGTTAGTGCAGTGCGTCCTGCTCACAGTGTTCAGCTAAAACTACAAGTTAGTGTGGTACGTCCTCCTCACAGTGTTCAGCTAAACCTACAAGTTATTTTTTTGCGAGCTCTGCACAGTGTTCATCTAAAGTTACAAGTTAGTGCAGTTTGTCCTGCTCACAGTGTTCAGCTAAAACTACAAGTTAGTGTGGTGCGTCCTCCTCACAGTGTTCAGCTAAACCTACAAGTTATTTTTTTGCGAGCTCTGCACAGTGTTCATCTAAAGCTACAAGTTAGTGCAGTGCGTCCTGCTCACAGTGTTCAGCTAAAACTACAAGTTAGTGCAGTGCGTCCTCCTCACAGTGTTCAGCTAAAACTACAAGTTAGTGTAATGCGTCCTCACAGTGTTCAGCTAAAACTACAAGTTAATGTAGTGAGACCTCTGCACAGTGTTCAGCTAAAACTAAAAGTTAGTGTAGTGCGTCCTGCTCACAGTGTTCAGCTAAAACTACAAGTTAGTGTGGTGCGTCCTCCTCACGGTGTACAGCTAAACCTACAAGTTATTTTTTTGCGAGCTCTGCACAGTGTTCAGCTAAAGCTACCTGTAGAAGGTTGGTGGTGTTCTCATACTACAGGCAGGCAGTTGATTTTGCTAGCTGCAGTATCAGTACATATATATATATATATATATATATATATATATATATATATATATCCCAGCTTAGTGCAGCTACAGGCCATTAGTATGTCTGGAAGGCCAAGAAGGAGAGGCAGACAGTCACAAGCCAATAAGAGAGGGCAAGCAGGTTTTGTGTCTAGTGCTGGTCGTGGAGACGGTGCATCCTCATCAGCACGTGGCCGTGGGACACGCTTGGCCTTTTTTTCGGCAGCTGGCCGTGTTGAGCCACAACATGCGGAAGACTTGGTCGAGTGGATGACCAACCCGTCCTCATCCTCCTCATCCTCTCCCACCCATGCTCAGGGTACTTTGTCTGGCAAAGCAGCGGCCTCTTCCCTCGGCTCAATGTCATCAGTGACTCCTTCCCT
The DNA here is from genome assembly GCF_042186555.1 of Aquarana catesbeiana. Lineage (NCBI taxonomy): Eukaryota > Metazoa > Chordata > Amphibia > Anura > Ranidae > Aquarana > Aquarana catesbeiana. Next base: position 432,611,017 of record NC_133328.1, read on the forward strand.
AGCCCAACCATGTCCTCCTGAGGAGTCCCTCGAACTGTTTGACCACAGTGTTGGGTACATGCTCCAGGAGGATGCCCAGCGTTTGGAAGGCTCTGATGATGATACTGAGCTCGATGAAGGCAGTAACATGAGCACGGACAGAGGGGGTGCCCAAGAAGGACAGCAATCTGGCAGTCATGCTCCCCCTGCTGCAGCATACTGCCAGGTTTGCTCCAGTGATGAGGAGGGAGGGGATGATGAGGTCACTGACTCAATGTGGATGCCTGATAGGAGAGAGGAGGAGGGGGAGGAGGAGGTGGTAGCACATCACCAACGAGGCAGGATGCCCTCCAGGGGCCAGCATAAGGGCAGCACATTGACTGCATCACACCCCAAAGCTCCACATGTGCAGGGCGCTGCAGTCTCTGCGCGTTATTCAAAAAGTTCTTTGGTGTGGGCCTTATTTGAGACGAGTGCATCAGATCGCACCGCTGCTATTTGCAACATATGTCTCAAGTGTATCTCGCGTGGCCAAAACATTTCCCGCTTGGGTACCACATGCTTGACCAGACATATGTTGACCTGCCATGCAGTTCGTTGGCAAGCATATCTAAAAGACCCACACCAAAGAACAAAGAAGACCTCTCCTTGCTTCTCATCAGCTGAGATCTCCAACCCCACTATACCTCCAGTCCTCTCTGAGACCTGCACTGAGAGGAATGAAGGTGTAGAATTAGGTGTGTCACAGCCAAGTACTTGTGGGCAATCTGCTTTTGGTACACTGACGTCAGATTGTACCAGGCAAATTTCCCTGCCCCAGCTGCTGCACCACCGAAAGAAGTTTGCTCCCAGCCATCCACATGCCCAGCGGTTGAATGCTAGCTTGGCAAAATTGCTAGCACTTCAACTGCTGCCTTTTCAGTTGGTAGAATCTGCCCCCTTCCGTGAGTTTGTGGAATGTGTTTGCGACAATGGCACCAACCTCCTCTCTGCCCTCCGACAGGGACAAATGACCCATGTGCCGTGTTTGGCTCATGTCCTTAACTTGGTGGTGCAGCGGTTCTTGGGCAGGTACCCGGGCTTACAAGATGTCCTGAGGCAGGCCAGGAAAGTCTGTGTGCATTTCTGCCGGTCTTATAATGCCAGTGCTCGGCTGGCGGACCTCCAAAAGGAGTTTAACCTGCCCAAGAACCGCCTAATCTGTGACATGCCCACCAGGTGGAACTCAACGTTGGCCATGCTGCAGCGGCTGCACACGCAGCAAAGGGCCATCAATGAGTACCTGTGCGACTATGGCACCAGGACAGGGTCAGGGGAGCTTGTTTTTTTCCCCACGCCAGTGGGCCATGATCAGGGATGCATGCACTGTCCTGTCACCATTTGAGGAGGCCACGAGGATGGTGAGCAGTGACAGTGCATGCATCAGTGACACTGTCCCCCTTGTCCACCTGTTGGAGCACACGCTGCGTGGAATAATGGACAGGGCACTTGAGGCAGAACAGAGGCAGGAAGAGGAGGACTTCCTTAGCTCTCAAGGCCCCCTTTATCCAGACAGTGTTCCTGCATGCCCGCCGATCACACAGGAAGAGGACGAGGAGGAGGAGAAGGAGGAAGATTGTGTCAGTATGGAGGTGGAGCCTGGCACTCAGCATCAGCAGCAGTCTTTAAGGGATCAGTCCCAAGAAACACATGGACTTGTACGTGGCTGGGAGGAGGTGGCTGCGGACCATGTTGTCCTTAGTGACCCAGAGGACTCCGGACCGAATGCCTCAGCAAACCTACGCTGCATGGCCTCCCTGATCCTGCAAAGCCTGCATAAGGATCCTCGTATTCGTGGTATCAAGGAGAAGGACCAATTCTGGCTGGCAACCCTCCTTGATCCACGTTACAAGGGTAAGGTTGCGGACCTTATCTTGCCATCGCAGAGGGAGCAGAGGATGAAACATCTTCGGGAGGCCTTGCAGAAAGGTCTGTGCAATGCGTTCCCAGAGACTGGGAGGTTACAAACTCCTGTTTCTGGACAACGTGTTGCTGAGGCTTTGGTCAGTCAAAGAAGGAGCGGTGGAGAAGGTGGCCGTCTGACCGATGCATTCAGACAATTTTTTGGTCCGCAGCTCCAAGGTATGATCGGTTCCAGCAACCATCGCCAGTGTCTGTTTTACATGGTGCAGGAATACCTAGGGGCAAGATCTGACTTGGACACCTTTCCCACTGAAAATCCTCTGGGTTACTGGGTCTTGAGGATGGATCATTGGCCAGAGCTTGCACAAGCTCTGAGCTACTGGCCTGTCCTGCATCCAGCGTTCTTTCGGAACGCACATTCAGTGCTGCTGGAGGCTTTGTAACCGATCACAGGGTGCGTCTGTCCACCGACTCGGTCGATCGACTGACCTTCATAAAAATGAATCAGTCTTGGATCACCACCAGCTACCAAGCACCTGATGCTGATGTAACCGAATAATTTTTTTTGAAATCTCAGATCCTTCAAAGACTGCCTATGCTGATGCTGAATGACTATCCCTGAGTAATTATCCTCTTCCTCCTCAATGATCACGCTGATAGCTTGTAAGAACATTTTTGGTTCTGGGCACCACCACCAGGGCCTAAGGCCCAAATTTTCAGCCCCTGTTTAACAGGAGCGTGTCATTACAATTTTTGATGCAATACTTTGCAGCAGGGCTTGTTTCTGCGTTCCAACTAGAGTATCTGTGAGGGATTGCAGTGTTGTGGCACCAGCACCAGTGCCTAAGGCCCAATTTTTCAGCCCCAAACAGGGGCGTGTAATTACAATTTTTGATGCAATACTTTGCAGCAGGGCTTGTTTCTGCATTCCAACTAGAGTATCTGTGAGGGGTTGCAGTGTTGTGGCACCAGCACCAGTGCCTAAGGCCCAATTTTTCAGCCCCTGTTTAACAGGGGCATGTAATTACAATTTTTGATGCAATACTTTGCAGCAGGGCTCGTTTCTGCGTTCCAACTAGAGTATCTGTGAGGGGTTGCAGTGTTGTGGCACCAGCACCAGTGCCTAAGGCCCAATTTTTCAGCTCCTGTTTAACAGGGGTGTGTAATTACAATTTTTGATAAAATACTTCGCAGCAGGACTCGTTCCTGCATTCCAACTAGAGTGTCTGTGAGGACTTACAGTGTTGTGGCACCAGCACCACCACCACCACCAAAGGCCCAATTTTTCTGCCCTTGTTCAACAGGGGCATGTAATTACAATTCTTGATCTAATGTTTCACAGCAGGGCCCATTTCTACACACACCAAGAGCGAGTGAGGACTTACAGTGTTGTGGCACCAGCACCACCACCAAAGGCCCAATTTTTCTGCCCTTGTTCAACAGGGGCATGTAATTACAATTCTTGATCTAATATTTCACAGCAGGGCCCTGTGAGGGCTTACAGTGTTGTGGCCACAACAACAAATAAGGCCCAAATTTCTGCTGAGTATATAGGGCAGGCCCCTACTTTCAAACATCTTATGCCGCGTACACACGGTCGGACTTTCCGGCATACTTGGTCCGGCGGACCAGAGTGTGCCGGACAATCCGCCCGTGTGTGGGCGGCGGCGGACTTTTCCGGCGGACTTCTTCCCAAAAGCCCGCCGGACCTAGATTTGAAACAAGTTTTAAATCTTTCCGTAGGACTCAGTTTCGGGCGGAAAGTCCGCTCGTGTGTGTGCTGGTCCGACGGAAAGCCCGCTCGTGTGTAGGCTGGTCCGACGGACCAGATACGACGCGAGGGCAGGGTATTGCATCTCGCGCTCTCTGCAATAGGAAAAACAAATTTTCCTATTGCGGTGAGCGCGGTGCATGCCAGGCCCTTAGGTCTGGTATGGATTATAAAGGGAACCCCCTACGCCGAAAAAACGGCGTGGGGTCCCCCCTAAAATCCATACCAGACCCCGATCCGAGCACGCAGCCTGGCCGGTCAGGAAAGGGGGTGGGGACGAGCGAGCGCCCCCCCCCTCCTGAACCGTACCAGGCCGTATGCCCTCAACATGGGGGGTGGGTGCTTTGGGGGAGGGGGGCGCCCTGCGGGCCCCCCCCCAAAGCACCTTGTCCCCATGTTGATGAGGACAAGGGCCTCTTCCCGACAACCCTGGCCGTTGGTTGTCGGGGTCTGCGGGCGGGGGCTTATCGGAATCTGGGAGCCCCCTTTAATAAGGGGGCCCCCAGATCCCGGCCCCCCACCCTATGTGAATGAGTATGGGGTACATGGTACCCCTACCCATTCACCTAGGGAAAAAGTGTAAGTAATAAAACACACTACACAGGTTTTTAAAATATTTTATTAAACAGCTCCGGGGGGGGGGATCTTCCTCCGGCTTCGGGGGTCTTCTTCCGGCTTCGGGGGTCCCTCCGCTTCATCTTCTCCCGGCGTCCGGTTGGTTCTTCTCCGCTCTCTTCTCCCGGTGTTCCTGTTCTTCGGCCGGCTCCTCTGCTGTCTTCAAGTAGCTCTCTTGCCAGCAGAGGTCCGGACTTCTGGGCTTCTGGGCTTCTGGGCTTCTGGGCTTCTGGGCTTCTCTTCCCCAGATGTTGACACGACGCTCTCTCCTGCTGGACTGCTCTCCGAGGGCTGCGTTGTGACTTATATAGGTGGAGACCCCGCCCCCTTTTGATGTCACAGTCCCTGGGCATGCTGGGACTGTGACGTTTTAGGGGGCGTGGTCACTGGGTGATGTTGACCACGCCCCCTAAAACGTCACAGTCCCAGCATGCCCAGGGACTGTGACATCAAAAGGGGGCGGGGTCTCCGCCTATATAAGTCACAACGCAGCCCTCGGAGAGCAGTCCAGCAGGAGAGAGCGTCGTGTCAACATCTGGGGAAGAGAAGCCCAGAAGCCCAGAAGCCCAGAAGCCCAGAAGTCCGGACCTCTGCTGGCAAGAGAGCTACTTGAAGACAGCAGAGGAGCCGGCCGAAGAACAGGAACACCGGGAGAAGAGAGCGGAGAAGAACCAACCGGACGCCGGGAGAAGATGAAGCGGAGGGACCCCCGAAGCCGGAAGAAGACCCCCGAAGCCGGAGGAAGATCCCCCCCCCCCGGAGCTGTTTAATAAAATATTTTAAAAACCTGTGTAGTGTGTTTTATTACTTACACTTTTTCCCTAGGTGAATGGGTAGGGGTACCATGTACCCCATACTCATTCACATAGGGTGGGGGGCCGGGATCTGGGGGCCCCCTTATTAAAGGGGGCTCCCAGATTCCGATAAGCCCCCGCCCGCAGACCCCGACAACCAACGGCCAGGGTTGTCGGGAAGAGGCCCTTGTCCTCATCAACATGGGGACAAGGTGCTTTGGGGGGGGGCCCGCAGGGCGCCCCCCACCCCCAAAGCACCCACCCCCCATGTTGAGGGCATGCGGCCTGGTACGGTTCAGGAGGGGGGGGGGCGCTCGCTCGTCCCCACCCCCTTTCCTGACCGGCCAGGCTGCGTGCTCGGATCGGGGTCTGGTATGGATTTTAGGGGGCACCCCACGCCGTTTTTTCGGCGTAGGGGGTTCCCTTTATAATCCATACCAGACCTAAGGGCCTGGTATGCCCCGCGACGGGGCTCGCAAGGTGTCAATCTCGCCGATAAAAGCGGCAAGATTGACATCCTTTTCTAGTCCCGTCGCACCTGAGTCACGTTCAAAATGAACGGACTTGTCCGTGTGTGGGCAAGTCCGTTCATTCTGAAAGTCCGCCGGAACTCCGGCGAAAGTCCGTCGGAAAGACGGGCGGACTTAGCCCGCCGGAAAGTCCGGGTGTGTGTGGGCAAGTCCGTCCGTTTTAAAGTCCGGCGCACCTGGCGGACAAAGTCCGTCGGAAAGTGTGCCGGACCAAGTAGGATAGAAAGTCCGACCGTGTGTACGCGGCATTACTTACAAACGACTCCTACTTGCAAACGGAAGGTGACAACAGGAAGTGAGATGAAATCTACCCCTAGGAAGGGAAATTCTCTCCTGTAAGAGTTAATATGGGAAAAACATTTGTCATTGGGACAAAAAGTGAGGTGAAATCTTTTGAAGAGGAGGACAGACAGCAAAACAAATGTCACAGGGGTGATAATCCTTCCCTATGTTTTCCAAAAAGCTTAAAAAAGATTTTTTGGCTGGAGCTAAACATGTTAAAAATGTACCCGTTCAAAATTACAAACAGATTCTACTTAACAACAAACCTACAGTCCCTGTCTTGTTTGCACCGCCTGTATACTGCTGTTCTGAGTATATAGGGCCTGGTGGCCCCACACCTTTCCTTATTTTAATTTGGGTGCGGGGTTCCCCTTAATATCCATACAAGACCCAAAGGGCCTGGTAATGGACTGGGGGGTACCCATGCCGTTTGTCTCACTGATTTTCATCCATATTGCCAGGACCCGACATTACATTAAACCCGCAAGCAGTTTTAAATGAGATTTTTTCCTTTAAAAATGACATTTTGTGCAGGGACTGTTCTAAACACGGGAAACACGCGCCACTTTACAGGCATATTATAGACACCCCCCAGGTACGATATTTAAAGGAATATTTCACTTTTTTTTAACTTTAAGCATCATTAAAATCACTGCTCCCGAAAAAACGGGCGTTTTTAAAAGTTTTTTTATTTGCATTGATACATGTCCCCTGGGGCAGGACCCGGGTCCCCAAACCCTTTTTAGGACAATACCACGCAAATTAGCCTTTAAAATGAGCACTTTTGATTTCGAAACGTTCGAGTCCCATAGACGTCGATGGGGTTCTAACGTTCGTGCAAATTTTCGGTCCGTTCGCAGGTTCTGGTGCGAACCGAACTGGGGGGTGTTCGGCTCATCCCTAGTTGTCTCCATAGTTGCAAGAATATTTTTCAGAATGATCTATCTTTGATATAACAAAAGCATGGGCCTTGTTGTGGCTATTCTGCCTTGTCCATATTCTTGTGCCATTGATGATGTAATTTCCCAACAGAAAAGACAATGTGCCAAGCTTTGGTAGCAGAGGGTCAAATATCATTAAAGTGGTTCCAAAGGATACAATTTTTTTTACTAGTAAAAAAAATTATACTTACCTGACCTGTGTAATGATATTGCACAGAAGAGCCCCGAACCTCCTCTTTTGAGGTCTCCCATTGATGCTTTCTGCTCCTCCTCTTCTGTGTCTGCCCACAAACAAGCTACTTGCTATGGGGGCAGATGTGCTGGCTTGCTCCCAAGCTGGGTTGGGTGCTTCCATAGACACACAAAGTGCAGCTAGGCTCCACCCCCCACTCTCTGCTCCCAGGAGCCAATGGCTAAAGATGGGCCAAACACCCCCCTGTTTGGTTCACAGCAGAACTCCCAAACAGAATAAAAGTTTCAACCCGAACAGCAAAACCCATTGAAGTGTATGGGAGCCGAACAGGAAAAATCAAAAGTACCCATTTTGAAGGCTTGTATGCAAGTAATTGGCCATAAAAGGGGTATGGGGTCCAGGTACTGCTCTGGCAGACATGTATCAATGCAATTTTTTTTTTTTTAATTATAATTTTTTCAAGAGCTGTGATTTTAATGATGCTTAAAGTGGAACAATAAAAATGAAAAATTCCTTTAAATATAGGGCCCCCTTAGTCTGCCTGTAAAGTGGCGTATCTTTAGCATATATAGAACATGCTGCAGCAAAAAGTACATTTCTAAAAAAAAAAAAAAAAAAGTCAAATCACATTTAAATTTGACTCGCAGTTGCAATTGCCGGCACCCGGCTATTGAAAAAAAAAGAAGAAAAAAACATGTGGGGTCCCCCCCATCCATACCAGACCCTTCTGGTCTGGTATGGGTTTTAAGGAGAACCCCACGCCAAAACTTAAAGAAAAGAAATGGCTTGGGATCCGCCCTACAACCCCTACCAGACCCTGATGCAGCCTGGCAGGTCAGGAAAGGGGGGAACGAGCAAGCGCCCCCCCTGAACCATACCAGGCCATATGCCCTCAATATGGAGGGCTTTGGGGCAGGGGTTGCCCAAAAGCACATCGTCCCCATGTTGATGTGGACAAGGGTCTCTTCACCACAACCCTGAGCTGTGGTTGTGGGGGTCTGCAGGTGGGGGGCTTATCAGACTCTGGAAGATTCCGGCTCCCCCTATGTGAATGAGTATGGGATACTCACTAAAAGTGTCAAAAAGTAATAAAAACACAGAGAGAGTTTTTGACACATCCTTTATTAAAAAATGAAAAATAAAAAAACAGTGTCCTCCGATGTAAATGCATTGTCGATCACGTCGCCTGCCACACCCAAAAAAGAACAATAAAAAATGCTCTGCCTTCATGGACAGCTGACCACTGAATGCCTCCTCCGCTGTTTGACAGTTCTTATATAGGTAAGGGAGGGGCCACCTTTTGACATAACCTGGTGGCACCGCCCCCCTTTTGACATCACAGACCGGTGCATGCTTGACCGCAGACCTCACAGGGGATCAGTGCCACCAGGTGATGTTTCCAGGTGGCCCCTCCCCATAGCTATTTAGGAAATGTCCAATGGTGGGCCAGCCAGACCGCAGGAAAGTTTGTCACGAGTGGACCTCTTTTTTGTTTTTATTTTCTTTTTTCAGGTGCGACTGGTGTTGGGATTGATGATGGATCTACAGTGGGGGACATTGTTTTTTTATTTTTTAATTAAGGATTTGTAAAATATTTTGTCTACTGTCTTTATTAACTTTGTACACTTTTTTGGTGAATGGGTAGGGGTACCTACCCATTCATATAGGAGGGAGGCTGTGATCTGGGGCCCCCTTGTTAAAGGGGGCTTTCAGATACTGATAAGCCCCCCACCTGCAGACCCACCACAGACCCACCACAAACACAGTTCAGGATTGTGGGGAAAAGACCCCTGTGCCCATCAACATAAGGTGCTTTGGGGTAAGGGAGCAGAGCCCCTTCTGTCCCAAAACACCCCCTCATGTTGAGGGCATGTGGCCTGGTAGGGTTCAGGAGGGGAGCACTTGCTCACCCCCCTTTTCTTGACCTGCCAGGCTGCATGCACGATCAAGGGTCTGGTATGGATTTTGGGGGGAACCACACACCTTTTTTTTTTTTTGGCTTGGGGTTCCCCTTAAAATCCATACCAGACCCATAGGTACCGTAGGTATGCTTGGGCTGAACTGTTTGCCCAACACTACCAATAGTATATGGCAATGGCATACTGCTACCTGGACATATTTTACCTAAATGCAAAGAATGCATTAGGTTAAAAAAATGTATGACTTTAGCATCACTTTAACTTTCCACAACACTGCACATGTTATTGACACTGTTATTGGCAATAGCCCTTTAAATGCCCCATAACTAATTTTGCAGATTTTTAGATTTGTGAAGTAAAGTTTCACCTCAGTGATGCACAATTTCAATTTGAAACCCAGAAATCTCCAATGAAGCAATTTTTCACTGTTTGCTTATCTCTAATAAAAAGCTGAAAAAATGTATTTGATAAAGATTTTTTTCTTCCCTAAGCTAATTCAAATCTCTTTAAAGGTGTTATATGCGGAATGCAAGTATGGTATATCTATCTACGCAATTCTTGAAATACAGTTCTGGCTATCTATAGTTTGTATATTCTGAATATAACCTCAAATTTTCACTATCAAAAAGAAATACAACTTAGATGAATCATGTGGTGATATTTGTATACCTAAAAAAAATTTCACATAGTAAAAGTAATAAAAATAGCACTGCCAGTAAAAGCAGGCACTGAACAGATTTTTTAGGCTCAATACACACAGATCGCATTATTTTAATAGAATAGTTTGTATTTGAGGAGGCTTAAAGTCTATCCAGATATTCCTGCCACATAGCCACAGTCAGGTTCTACCCTCCAGACTAGTATATGTATGACCAAGCAACGAACGAGCAACAGTATACTAATGAGATCCTCACTCTGCCCTGATCAGGAATCACATTTGACAGTTTTCTGTACTTTCCTATTCTGAGTGCTGTTATACAGGGAATAACAGAGAATAACAGTAGGCTGCTATCAAGAGAGATTCAGATACCTTTGCCTGATGTATGTAAAAATATATCTTCTACTAAGTTTTAATTATTCCCTAACTGAAAAAAAGTGTTCTTGTAGCTGCCACGAATAAAGGTCTTGTAAAGGGTGCAGATTGTCCAGCACAAAGATTTCCAAATGTAATTTTGACACCATGTTTTGTTTACAGTGACAGATAAAAAGAATAGTAGGGTGCACAGCAAAATGACATATAGTAAATATTAAATGTCTCAATTTGTACACAATTAAGTATGTGACCTCTTATAGAAAACAAAAATCTAATGCCCATCTAATCAAGGGAATTGTAGAATTTGGATGCTTAAGATGTAAGGATCAATTACTGGAGTATGCAAATGATGATTAAGCTTAAAGCTTTCTTTTGTGGGGCATTGCTCGTGTGGAAAATTTGGACTTATAGGGCGTACACATGGTCGGACTTTGTTCGGACATTCCGACAACAAAATCCTAGGATTTTTTCTGACGGATGTTGGCTCAAACTTGATTTGCCTACACACGGTCGCACAAAGTTGTCAGAATTTCCGATCGCCAACCACGCGGTCACGTACACCACGTACGACGAGACTAGAAAAGGCCAGTTCAGAACCAAGCGCGGCACCCTTTGGGCTCCTTTTGCTAATCTCGTGTTAGTAAAAGTTTGGTGAGAGACGATTCGCGCTTTTTCAGACTCGTGGCTTTCAGATCGTTTTCTGCCGTTCAGTTTGTGCTTGTGGGTTTGTATCTGCTCTTCAGTGCATGCAGTCAGTTCGTATCAGAGTTTTCTGTGTGATATTGCCTGCTTGTTGCTGTTTTTCAGGTCGCTCTTCACAGGCCTTGCTGTTCTTCAGTGCATTCTGTTACTTCGTTCTGACCGTTTTCTAGCCATGTTTCGTATGCGTACTCCTCGTAGAGTTCGTGCTGTGCGGGGGCTTGGTGTTGGGGTCCTGACCTTGACACAAGTCCAGTCCATGAACAGGGTGGGGAGGAGTTCATGGACCAAGAATTGGTTGCTTCAGCGTGACCAGTTCTCTCATATGCCTTTGCTCCTTGAGATCCGTGAGAATAATCCTGATGATTTCAGGAACTTTCTCAGGAGGACGGACCCCGTGTTTCACCGTTTGTTGGCTTCGCTGACCCCCTATATCAGCAGGCAGGATACCTGCATGAGGCAAGCCATCACTCCGGAGCAGAGGTTGGTCGCTACCTTGCGGTATTTGGCCACAGGGAGAAGCCTGCAGGACTTGAAGTTCTCGACGGGCATCTCCCCCCAGGCTCTGGGGATCATTATCCCAGAGACCTGTTCTGCCATCATACAGGTCCTGCAGAAGGAGTATATGAAGGTAAGATTTTTATCCTTTTATATCACATTTTATTGTATTGAATGTTTGCTAATATATTGTATTTCTTTCCTCATTCCCTAATTACCATGCTTGTAATATGCTGTGAATGTCCCCTTTGTCCTCATGCATGCTGGATTTTTATGTAATTATTATTTAAGGTCCTTCATACATATTTGCCCTTCACTAACCTCCCCAGCATGGTGTCTCCTGGCCCTATATTCACCTCATGTAGTCAATTAACAATGTATTTTATCAGCTCTATAGTAGTGCTTTACCCCAAACACCCCCTAAAATGTTTGGAAATGTTATTTTGATTTAAATTCAGAGGCTTTTTTTGTGGTGTCCCAAAATAATTTTTAGTAACCCTCCCTCTCCCAACTGCTAAGTCAGCTGATCCCAATTCTCTATCACTCAATCATCTATCTGCTGACTTTGCCAAACCCATACACACTATACCCATCTCTTTTGTGGTCAGATTTATGGCTGAATTACCCAAAGCATGTAGTGCAAGGGCCTGCCTGTATACTTTTTAAATGGTACTGTTTAAAGTTTTTGTATCCTATTATTATCTTGATAGGTAATAGCAGAATGTCCAAATGTCCTCAAATGTGTACAATGTGTATTTATATCTTTGTATTATGACACTTCTTACCTGTCCAGTGGGCTGCCAATAGTGTAACTAAGGAGGGGCTGTTCCAAGTAAGACCCATTATTTAGGCATTCATCTCTCAATGAAGTGAAGAGGGTTACCTGTTCAAGATTTCCACACACCCCATAATGTTAGAAATGGCCCATGAGAGGGGGGGGAGGGGGAATATGATAGGTGTACCTTATACTTTGGCCTTGTTAAATTCCCCTTAATAAATGCTATCTGGAGGTTGCCCCATAATGTTTGTGTCTAATCTGCTTGCCATGTTTCTGAGTAAAAATAGTAATGTTTATTGTTTTTTCCTCAACAGTTTCCTTCCACGCCACAGGAATGGCAGACTGTGGCCTCCCACTTTGCCCAGCGGTGGGACTTTCCTAACTGCAGAGGGGCAATTGATGGGAAACACGTCCACATCGTCCCACCACCCAACTCGGGGTCGTACTATTATAATTACAAGGGGTTTAATAGTATAGTGATGTTGGCGGTGGTGTCGGCTAATTACGACTTCTTGTATGTGGACGTGGGGAAGAACGGCCAGATGTCCGATGGTGGAGTCATTGCCCAGACGGAGTTCTACAGGCGTCTCCAGAATGGCAGCTTGGACTTGCCAGCTCCAGAGGACAATGTGGAAGGACTCCCATTTGTGTTAGTTGCTGATGAAGCATTTGCGCTGGGGGACCACCTGATGCGGCCATTCCCGATGAGGACCCTCACCCCGGAACAGAGGGTTTTTAATTACTGGCTGGCCAGAGCCCGAAGAGTGGTGGAGAACACATTTGGAATCCTGGCCAGCCGGTTCCGCCTATTTCTGACACCTATCCATATGGCAGAGTATAAACTGAACCATATAATACTTGCATGCTGTGTTCTCCATAACTTTTTACAGAAACATTCGGCCAACTATGCTGGCTCAGTTGGGCCTGAGGCCGGAATCCTACATCAAACCACACTGACAGCGCTTGAAAGTGGCCCTCCTGGCTTGCCCTCCCTGAGTGCCCATGATGTCCGGTTACGCTACCTGGAGTTCTTTGCGGGTAGGGGGGCTATCAATATGCCAGACAATATGTGAAGCCTTTTTCAAAAAAAAAAAAAATAAAAAAATCTTTGTGGACATTTACTGCTTGTGTTTGTTTGAGCTGACCCTGACAGAAATGTGTGGAGTCCAGAAAATGTCGTGATTGTGTAACCTTATACAAAGCACTGATGGCTGTTATTTACTAAATGCAAAAACACATTTCACTACAAGTGCACTTGCAACTGCACTGAAACTGCACTTGTAGTGCAAAGAGGATTTGCCCTTAAGAAATAACCCCCATGTTCTCATAATACAACAATTACATCACCCCAAAAATGTTGTAGCGTTGAGACAATAATCCACACATTCTTGATTAACAATCTTTTCAATACCTGCACAATCACATGTGCATTTACCAAAGGTTTTGCTGACAAACCAACATGTTTGTTGTATAACAATTTTTGTGGTGGCATTATCCCAAATCAAAATGTCCATTTTATAGAAAACAGGCCTGTGTAAAACCAACAAGAAAGACACAAATCTTGAATTTACAAAGTTCACATTTGGTAGAACTTGAAGGCAATATCAGACATGAGTATGTAGGAACTGTGTTTGATATTGCGTTCAGATGGGGGGGAAGTCACCCCAGGAAAAGCCAAATTTGGAAGATGCACACAAATTGCCCAATGTCAACATGTGCTACCTGCCATCACGGGGGATCAAGGGATGTGTTTTGGGGGAGCAAGCCCTTCCTCAACGCTACTTTATTATTGAGGAAGGGGTTGCACCCCCAAAACGCGTCCATTGATCTCCCGTGATGGCAGATAGCACATGTTGACACACTGTGTGCATCCTCCAAATTTGGCTTTGGGAAAATTCACAAAAACATTTAGCACATTGTAGCACACAAAAGAAGAAAGTGATTTTAAGGGGTTTTAAACTCGCCCCAAAACATCAATGGTGTTTTTATATTTTGGAATAACATCATTGATGTTTTGCTTGATGATTTCCAATTGTAAATTACACCCCATGATCTCCCCGATCAGGATCTGGGCACTTTCGGATGTGAAAGGATCTTCATCCACAACCTCACGATCACCTAAAAAGAGAGGAACCCCAAAATAAATTTGGTTTCAAAAAAATGCCGCCATCCATCTCTTATCTGAGCCTGTGGTTGCAGACACTCACCTGTTGTGGTGACTAGTTCCACCACATCTTCTTCCTCCTGCTCAGATTGTGTTGGGTGGATTTCCCCTTCTTCCAGGGGGGGGGGCTCTGGTCTCCTCGGATGAGGGGTGTCCTCCGAGTCTTTTCTCCCCTATGTCAAACAAAAATGGTATAATTAGCACACAGATATTTAATGTCAGAACTATAAAGATGAAACATTGCTTGGAAGTGGGGTACAATTATCTATTTTAGCAGAGTTCCAAGATGTAATTTTTTTAATGCCCTTTGTCAACCTGCAATACTTTACCTGTTTAGTACAAGCTTCACCGATGGAGACCCCCCTATAGTATACACTGGAGCACCTGTGTGGCCCCCCCTAATAAAAATGGTGTTCTTGTGTCCCACACTAGTGCTCCAGTGTCCAGATGTGAAAACAGCTGCTCAGTGTCCTCTCCTTACACAGAATCTAGTTTGCATTTCATTCTAGTAACAAAGCCATCTACACAACCCAATTCTTTGAAGACAAGTATAGGGCGTCAAAATGGTGGCCAAATGCATATGGGCTAAACAATGGTATTTTATAGTTGGAACGAAAAATGTTTGATCCGAACGAATAATGTGCCCATGAACATGAAAGTTGCCATTTTAAACTGTACAACAGTTCCTAAAAGCACATGGAGCAGCACGAACGTAATAAACACAAAAAGAATAGGAACACAGCACAACTACTTACTTTTTTGCAGCACTCTCCAGATCTTTCTGTACTGCTCATGTTCTCGTAATTTCAGGTCCGACCACTGCTTCCTGAGCTGATCTTTCGATCGTCGTACCCCGAATTTCCGGTGCAGACTCCTGACCACTTTCGCCATGATCTTGGCCTTTTCGGACATTGGGGTTAGGGTAAGGCCCATACTTTCCATCATAGTCGGCCTTCTTCAGGATGTCCACCATCTCCAACATCTCCTCAAAGGACATATTTGAGTCCTTAAATCTCCTTCTTGATCGGGACGTTTCAGGCTCCGGCCTTTCCTCCTCCTCCTCGTTGCTACAATTAGCACGCGCCTGCTGTCTATCCGCCATGTGCTCTTCCCCCACTGCGCCGAATGAAAAGGGGCGGGGAATAGACTAGAAAGAACGTCAGGGGCGGGCGGAGTTATACGCAGGCGCAGTGTGTATAAAGCGTAACACACGTGTGTCTTACGTACGATCTGTGAGCGGAGGAAGGAGCATCGGGGACGCCGATCGTGATAACGAAGGTAAGATCTAAACTTGCGCCTATACTGCTTCGAAATGGAAGCCTATATTGTAACAAGATTAGGGGAGTTTTGCCTGACATTAGGGTTTGTCTTGTGTTGTGTCTTGCAGAGAAAATGGATGGGTTCAATGACCACAATTTCCTGCCCCTGTTCATAGACAAGTACAGGGAGCTGCCCTGTCTGTGGCAGGTCAGACACCCCCACTATAACCACAAACAGAAGAGGCAGGCAGCGCTGGAGAAACTGCTGGAGTTGGTGAAGCCGGTGGTCCCCACAGCAACCATCCCTTATTTAAAAGCTAAAATTGGTGGCCTGAGGAGCACGTATCTTAGGGAGCGCAAGAAGGTCACAGATTCACAGAGGTCCGGAGCTGCAGCAGATGACGTTTATGTCCCCAAGCTGTGGTACTATGAGAGACTGCGATTTCTGTCAGACCACACTGAAGTCAGGGAATCCCTCTCCACTCTTCCTTCCACGCTTCCTTCCACCCCAGCTGAGGCTTCCGATGTCCAACCTGGGCCTTCCAGCCAGGAAGAAGTGGAGGAGCCCAGCTGGAGTCAGGTATAGCATTCTTCTACAGATTTCAGGACAATAAATAAATGATGTTTACTAGATGTTATTATTGATCACTAATTGATGATTGAAAAAAGTGTTTTACATATCAATACACAGTAGTGGGCACCCAAAATTGGGACAAAAATGAAAACTGCTGGGCTCAGAATGATAGCCTGTTATATTTGTTAACATTCAATTTGCAGCAGTCAGGAGGTGAAAATTGTGTGTGATTGATGAAAACAATACTAAAACTATGTCCCTTTTTCATACACAGGAAGACCTCAGCCAGGAGGAGGTTGTGGAATGTGGCAGTCAGGAGGAGGCGGGGATTAGTGGCAGCCAGGAGGAGGCGGGGATTAGTGGCAGCCAGGAGGAGGCGGGGCTAAGTGTCAGCCAAGAGAAGCCTGGGACCAGTCGCAGCCTGACTGAGTCTCAGGTCCCTCCCCTCCGCCTTCCATACAAAAGGGCCAGGAAGGCCACTCCGAGTCCCGTGCAGGATTCAGCGTACAGGCTAATCCAGGAGGCATCTGCGTCCCTACGAGCCTTACCCACTCCTGAAAAGGCCTTTGCCTGCATGGCTGCCACCAAATTGCGGGGCATGCAGGAGGGTCAATGCAAGCTCTCTGAGGACCTGATTTATAAAGTCCTACGTAAGGGGTTGAGTGGGGAACTAACACCCAAGATGGATGTCATTGAGATCGACGATCCTCCTCCTCCTCCTGCTGCCACAACTCCACCACCACAGCCACAGCGTGGAAGGAAGCGTGGAAAGAAGACCAAAGAGTGATGACCCTGGGTTCAGTCTGGTCTGACAGAAGATGCAGTCTCTCGTATGACCACAGCCTGGGGACACAGATGTCATCTGCTGCTGTTCATGATCTCTGGGACTTCTGGACCACACTGCCCTCCCTTAGATAAGGACTCCTCAGGCCACCAATTTTGCTTTTAAATAGTTGATGTGTGCCCTGGGGGTCCAAGGCTTCACCCACTTCTGCTGTTTCTCCAGCGTTGTCTCCCTCTTTGTTTATAGTTGTGAGCCCTTAATAAAATTTTTTAGGTAAATTATACTCTCCTGTGTGTGTTTTCATCCAAAAAGGACAGTTTGTTGGTGAGTATTCAGGTACATTTCTAAAGTACAATGTGAAATTAACAAGGGACAACAACACCAAACAATCTCCTACAGATTAAATATAACAACATATCAATGGTGTTGTGGGAACTTGTCACATAAAACACACACAAACATTTTCGGGAGTACAAATCAAAATCGCAAAAAAAAAAAAAAAATAGAAACACAAAAAAAGAATCTACATTAAAGCCAAAAAAAAAAATATATATATATATACAAAAATATGTTGTCAGATGTGAGAAATCAAAATATATTGAGGGAATCCCGATAAATAGTAACGAAAGAAGTTTGTGAGAAGTGTGTGTGAATATGAGCAGCAAAACGACTTAATTCTTGCCACATTATAAAGAAGAAGAGAGTGCGCTGTATTAAACCATTTTGAACATTGCAGCGTGATGAAAGTGCTGTATCCATTGCGAACGCTAAGTTTACCAGAACGAGCTGTCCCGTCTCGGAATTTCTTCAGAGCATGCGTGGCACTTTGTGCGTCGGAACAGGCCACACACGGTCGGAATTGACGCGATCAGATTTTGTTGTCGGAAAATTTTATCTCCTGCTGTCCAACTTTGTGTCGGAAAATCCGATGGAAAATGTCCGATGGAGCCCACACATGGTCGGAATTTCTGACAACACGCTCCGATCGGACATTTTCCATCGGAAAATCCGACCGTGTGTACGGGGCATTAGAGTTCATCAAACTCCTCAGGTCAATGATCCCTTCATGGAATTTTAGATTGCTCATCAACCTCTAAACATATCTAAAATGAAAATAATGTAATAAATACCACTTTAAATAATAGTGCTATAATTATTAATAGTAATAATAATCTTATGAATACAGCTGACACTTCCTCTTGTTATAAGCAGCTTCCATTATGGTGGTTACCATGCTGAATTCATAGTAAATTAGTGTACTTCAGAGTCTCCAGCATAAATTGATAGTGGTGCACTCATTGGCTCTCTGGCAGAGTTTGAGCTAGAAAATAATTACAGGAAGTCAACATACAGTCCTTTCCAGAAAAAAGAAAGGTGGAAGTTAATTAGCAAATAGCACAAAATGATCTAGTAAACAAGGCCAGTGGCAACACATAGCTGACAGAGACATCTTCAGACAGCTCTTACTGGTGGTTGACCATTCAACCCAGGGGCATACTCTTTTGTCGCTAGCCACCATTCCTTCAAGACTAAGAACTGGCATGCAGATTTACAGAGACTGTAAATGATTAACTGACCTCTATAAACCTTAAATAAATTATAAATTACTTATTTACCTTCCAACATTTACTGACCCCTTTTTGGCCTCTATCAATTTTATTGACCCTTTAAATAGTCCCATCAACCCTTAGAGATCAATAGTGACCACTTTAAGGAACCCTTGGATAAAGGATTGAAATCAAGTGTCATTGGTTGTGTGGAGAATCAGTAATAAAATGATTAGCTGTTTGAACTATTTAAAAGTTATTGGGGCTGCTACTAATGTGGTTAAAAATGTTGAACCAACAACAATGAAAAATAATTTGGACAACATTCTGGTGAATTTAGCCTGAAATGGTGCTTCATAGTTCTGTCAAATCTTCAAAAAGGTGTCCAGCAACAAAAAGTTGATTAAGGGCTCATTCACACTACCAGTGCTGTCTGAAGAATGATCTGCGTTCAAACCACTCTTCAGAGAGCATTTGACAGGAAGTGGGGAGGTATTGTATTGGCTCCTCACTGCCTATTTTAACCCCTTGATCCTAGCACCAGCCAGCCACAATCGTGTGCATTGCATGCAGTTTTGGGGCACTTGCAAAGCATCCCTATTCATTTGACTAGATTGCATTGATGGGCCCAACAACATAGTGCTTGCTGCGGCAGCAAAGCTAAGCATTGTGGTATGCTAATTCAATGCGCATACAGAAAGTGTATGCACAAAATAATGTTTGGTGTCACCACAAATATAACCAACTCAAAGAAGAAAAAAGGAAATATCAAAAAAGCATCACAGACGGGACTTAAATATTGTGGAATATATCAGCCTAACCTATTGGAAAGAAAAGGAGACGGAGGAGGGTTAGACTGCTCCTTCAGGAGAAAGCCAAATGGACATTAATATTGAACACATTACCCCCCCCCCAGGTTTAAATAATGAACTTCACTGCAACCTTTTTTGTGAATTTTTTGGTGGAGTCACATCAAGGTTTCAATAATTAGATCTGGTTATCATTTATAATATCATTTTTGGTTTAACTTTCTGTGGTACCAATAAATATAGATGTGGGTCCCAGCAGCCTGTGTATGTAGTTATTATTTAGTTCATTAGGGTTAGCTGTTTTCTTCCTATTGCTTGGCTTAGATTTTGTCTGTCATTCTAAGTGGGCGGGTACTAATGCAAGCAAGGCAATGCACAAAATGCAGAAAGCCCTGCGTCACAGGGCCGAAATGCGTTGACATCACAGGGCAGGCTTTCTCAGGCTCACACTATCTTCCATGGGCTGGAGTGCACGCCAGTCTGTTTTGGCAATGTGTTATCCTTTAGAAAAAGTTCAAAGTCAGCAGCTACAGATACTGTAATATTAGGACACTTACCTGTCCAGAAAGTCACCTGGAAGTGGGAGTGGGTACCTGTCAAAACCAGGTATCCGCTCCCCCTCCCTCCTTCCCCCCCTGGAAAGTGCCAAATATGGCAGTGGGGAGAGGCAAATAAGCAGAGCACTTATATCAGAATCTGGATTGGATGAGATGCATATATGCTACTGAGCATTGAGGCTGTGTTTGCTGATGTATTATTACATGTGGGTAGGGATGAGCCGAACACCCCCCGATTCGCAGCAAAACATGCGAACAGGCAAAAAATGTGTGCAAACACCATTAAAGTCTATAGGACACGAACATGAAAAGTCAAAAGTGTTAATTTCAAAGGTTTATATGCAAGTTATTGCCATAAAAAGTGTATGGGGACCTGTGTACTGCTCCAGGGAAAGTTTTTTTCAGGAGCAGTGATTTTAATAATGCTTATAGTGAAACAATAAAAATGAAATATTCCTTTAAATATAGTGCCTGGGGGTCCCCTTAGAAGCAAGAAGATCCTGGACTGCCGCACTCCATGAAAAAGGCATCTTTATTGAAAAAAGGTTATAAAATCCAACATGACAGTTAAACGAAGATGTGGACAAAACAGGAATAACTGGCTAACGTGTTTCACATCGTTTGATGCTTACTCATAGCTGAATTAATCAAGAACCAATGGTGCATATAAGAAGGAAATCAGAAATCAGAAAAATGGACCACCAATCAGGATTGATATTTCGATGAGTATACCTTCTGCATGATTGGAGCTTGAGATCCCAAAAGATAATGAACACCTGTGGGGTGGGAAAATGAACACTTATGTGAAGATACTAAAAGTATTCTGAAGTTAGTGTCACAAAAGAAAGTTCGAAATATAAACATAGCCCATGATGGTGCACACATATAGGTGAGATTTAACTGGAACAACAACAAGTAAAAATACAAAAACTCTGAAATAAATTAAATGTAAACATAGACATAAATGAAAAAACGAAGAGAAATCAACCATGTAGGTGAATGCAGAGATTCATTCATGGTAGGCGCACATGATAAATATATGATAGTACAAAAATAATAACCATGAATGGTAATGTAAAGTGTTGGCCAAACGGCCATATTAAGCCTATCATAAATATCTCTGCATAGACAGTAACAGAACTGTCTTAGCTTCTCAATCACCATAAAACTTTAATGTTATGATAAAAATATTCACTAAATAAAATGTTTTTGTGAATACAGAAGTACATAATTGCTAGAAATCTAAACAACCAGTCCAATTAGTCTTCCTGTAAAGTAGCGCATCTTTCCCATGTTCATAACAGTCCCGCAGCAAAATTACATATCTAAAGGAAAAAATTTCATTCTAAATTGCTCATGGCTGTAATGTATTGCTGGAGCCCGGCAATGTACATAAAAAAATCATTGAAAAAAAACAGTGTCCAGTCCATTACCAGGCCCGTCGGGTCTGGTATGGATATTAAGGGGAACCCCGTACCAAAATGAAAAAAAAATATGGCGTGGGCCCCCCCCAAAATCCATACCTGGCCTCTCAGGTCTGGTATGGATATTAAGGGGAACCCCGCGCCAAAATAAAAAAAAATGGCATGGGGTCCCCCCAAATCCATACTAGACCCTTATCCGAGCACACAACCTAGCAGGCCACAGGAAAAGGGGGGAATGAGAGAGTGCTCCCCCTGAACCGGACCAGGCCACATGCCCTCAACATGGGGAGGGTGCTTTGGGGTCCCCCCAAAGCACCTTGTTCCTATGTTGATGGGGTCAAGGGCCTTATCCCCAGAACCCTTGCCGGGTGGTTGTGGGGGTCTGTGGGCGGGGGGCTAACAAGGGGGCCCCAGATCATGCCCCCCTAATGTGAATGGGTAGGGGTACATTGTACCCCTATCCATTGACCAAAAAAGTGTCAAAAAAGTAAAAACGACAGGAGATAGTTTTTTAAAAATCCTTTACTAAAAAAAAGTTTCCCGCGATGTCCATCCATCTTCAATCACAGCGCCGATGGTCCAGAGAAAAAAAAAGGAAAAACAGCCTCTGTGGGAGGCATCTCCGCGCCTGCCGTCTCTTTGCTTTGACAGCTCTTATATATCCAACGGCGGGGCCAGCCGCTGATGTAACTGAGTGACCCCGCTGCCTCTTGGCGTCATGTGATGTCACCTATTTATGCCCTGCCCTTCACTATATCATTTCGGGACTGTCGGCGCCGTCATTGAAAATGGATGGACATCGCGGGGCACTTTTTTTTAAAAAAAGGAATTGTCCAAAACTGTCTCCTGTCATTTTTACTTTTTTTACACTTTTTATGGTGAGTGGGTAGGGGTACACTGTACCAGGATCTGGGTGTCCCCCTGTTAAAGGGGCTTCCAGATTCCGATCTGCCGATCAAGCCCCCCGCCTGCAGATCCCCACAACCATCGGGCAAGGGGTGTGGGGATAAGGCCCTTGTCCCCATCAACATGTTGAGGGCATGTGGCCTGGTACAGTTCAGGAGGAGGGGCGCCCCCCCCTTTTCCTGCGGCCTGCTAGGTTACGTGCTCAGATAAGGGTCTGGTATGGATATTTGGGGGACCCCCACGCTATTTTTTTTACATTTTGGTGTGGGTTTCCCCTTAAAATCCATACCAGACCTGAAAGGCCTGGTATGGATTTTGAGGGGACCCTCACAACATTTTTTTTTTTTGGCGTGGGGTTCCCCTTAAAATCCATACCAGACCTGTAGGGCCTGGTATGGATTTTGGGGGGACCCCCATGCCATTTAAAAAAAAAAACATTTTGCACAGGGTTCCCCTTAACCACTTCAATACACTATATTATATTACTATACTACACTGCCTGAATATAGATTCTATACTGAATATCTAATCTACACTAAATGTGGAGTGTATATATATATATATATATATATATATATATATATATATATATATATATATATATATATAAAGTCACGGAACCTACAGGAGTCAACAATGGACTGTACTTCATATTACTCATGGTTCTCAACCTGTACAGGGTGAGGGCGTGGCACCGAGGTGGTAAAGTGGATGCAGATCAAAGGTTTTAATAAGGAGACATGAAATACATTTGAAATATGCATATTAGAAGGAAGGTCTAATGCGTAAGCCACTGGGTTAATCCCGCAAAGAATTCGGAAAGGCCCAATAAATCAAGGTGCGAACTTCAGAGAGGGAACACAAAGTCGGAGGTTGTAAGATGACAGCCAGACCCTGTCCCCAACCTGGAAGGGTGAAGAAAATATTACAGCACACACATGCAAAAAAGACATTTACCTCCAGCAAGGCTAGTTTAAAACACCTAAACATTTTCAAAAAAACATTATCAGAAAATATGGGGATTTGGTCACACCATATTGCTATATGGTGCTAAACCCACTTACTGCGACAAAGTACCCCATGATTAGTGGGTCCTACACTATCCATAGATTGGGAAATCCTGCATCTCTGAACCATGAGAGCAATACATTCTTCTAAATGGGAGAATCTTGAGGTCTCCACCCATGACACAAGTGGACACTAATGAGAGGTACTTAATGAGGGAGTGGGGTGCTCCTCACTCAAAAGGATTTGGTCAGAATCCATACAATAGACAAACAAGATATTTGGGGAGTACACCCTAAAAGATGCATTAAGATGGTGCAGCCATAAGACCATACAGTAGAAGAAAATATTACAGCCTACACCCTAATAGATGCATTAACATGGTCCATGGGGGATACGCAGAGGAGAAAGCAAGCTGAACTCCCAACTGTGCAAAAAAGGCTCGCCAGAACAGGGACACAAACTGACCACCCCTGTCTGGGACAATCACCCTGGGCAGCCCATGCAAGCAAAAGATCTCCCGAGCAAAAATGGAAGTCAGTTCCTTAGAAGTGGGCAACTTCTTTAGTGGAATACAATGACACATCTTTGAGAACCGGTCAACCACCATAAGGATAACTGTGTTACCCTGGGAGTTTGGTAACTCCACAATGAAATCCATAGACAGGTGGGTCCAGGGCCTCTCTCCATTGGGTTGTAGGAGGCCCACTGGAAGGTGTCGTGGAGTCTTACTCTGAGCACACATGGAACAGGCAGCTACGAAGGCGGTTACATCAGCACATAGACTAGGCCACCAGAATTGTTGGGAAATGGCCCAAAACAGTTAATTCTGCCCAGGGTGGCCAGCAGCATTGGGAAAATGGTAAGTCTGGAGCACAGCAGTACGAAGACTTTCTGGGACAAAGCAGCGGTCACAAGGTTTCTCAGAAGGAGCATGGACTTGAGCAGCAAGAATTTTGTCACCCAAAGGAGAAGTGAGACTGGTGCGAACTGTAGCCAGAATACAATCAGGAGGAATCACAGGAACCGGAACCAACTTGGAAGTAGAGGAAAATTGCCGTGACAAGGCGTCCATCCTTACATTCTTAGTACCGGGTAAGAATGAGACAATGCAACTGAAACGTGACAAGAAAAGAGACCATCGCACCCTTCTGGGAGAGAGGCGTTTAGCCTCAGACAAGAATGTGAGATTCTTATGGTCAGTAAGAATGAGAACTGGCACAGTGGTACCTTCGAGGAGATGTCTCCATTCTTTCAGGGCTAAAATGATCGCCAACAGCCCTCTGTCACCAATCTCATAATTGCACTCCGCAGGTGACAATTTCTTAGAAAAGTAACCACAAGGATGCAAAGCGCTCTCAGAGGTAGGACGTTGAGACAGAAGGGCGCCCACACCAGTCTCAGAAGCATCAACCTCAAGGATAAAAGGTAACGTAGGATCAGGATGTGCCAACACAGGAGCAGAAACAAAGACAGCCTTGAGACTCTCAAAGGCCTTAACGGACTCCGGAGACCAACTCTGTGGGTTACCGTCCTTTCTGGTCATATCAGTCAGGGGCTTGACCAGAGAAGTTACGAATACCAGTGACATCATCACGCCCAGCGCTGCATTCCAGCACTCAGCATGGGCCTGATCATGAAAATCAGCTGTTTTGGAACACTGCTTTGCAGTGGATGCCACGCCAGTGTCGATGGACTCGTGCCTTACTTCTCTAACCTCCATATAAGTGGGTAATGCACCTGTATCTCATTAAAATGTTTACAGTTCTAACCTAGAGGCGCCAATGATAGTATAAAGGCTGGATACATCCCACGTTACTAAGATGGAATCAGGTGACACATTAAGGTTGTGTGTGCCGATGCACTGTGGGGGGTGCCGATGTTAATGGATGGTTGTCGCGATGACTGCCGGCCATGAACAGTCGCGGGCATGAGAGGCAGAACAGGGACATGAGTGTGTAAACATACAAATCCCTGTTCTGTTCTGTGAGGAGAGACAGATCGTGAGTTCATAATAGCTAGGAACCACAATCTGTCATCCGCTCTACATTTGTCATCCCCTCTAGTCAGTCCCCTCCCCCTACAGTTAGAACACACAGTCAGGGAACACAGTTAACCCCTTGATCGCTCCCTAATGTTAACCCCTTCCCTGCCAGTGACATTTATACTGTAACTGTAATCAGCGCATTTTTATAGCTTTGATCGCTGTATAATTGTCAATCATCCCAAAAACATGTCAAAAGTGTCTGATGTGTCCTCCATAATGTCAAAGTCATGATAAAAAACGCAGATCGCCGCAATTACTAGTAAAAAAATAATAATAAAAGTGCCATAAATCTATCCCCTATTTTGTAGATGCTACAACCTTTGTGTAAACCAATCAATATACGCTTATTGCAATATGTAGAAGAATGCATATCGGCCTAAACTGAGAAAAAAATTAGCTTTTTTAAAAAAAATTGGGGATATTTATTATAGCAAAAAGTACAAAATATTGTGTTTTTTCAACATTGTTGCTCTTTTTTAGTTTATAGCGCAAAAAATAAAAACCGCAGAGATGATCAAATACCACCAAAAGACGTCAATTTTGTTTGGGTACAGCGTTGCATGACCGCGCAATTGTCAGTTAGTGATGCAGTGCAGTATCGCAAAAAATGCTCTTGTCATTGAGCAGCCAAATCTTCTGGGGTTGAAGTGGTTAACCAACAACGGTGTTAAACATTTACCTAAATATTGTGCCAATGATGCTGTCACCGATTCCATCCCAGAAACAATGGGGCATCCAGGTGGGTTAGTGGGGTCTTTTTGGATCTTTCTGTTTTTCATCATTAATGATTTCATCTTTCAATGCTGCAAAAAAGTTTTTTTAATTTTATTTTGAACTTTATATATTGGATTAGAGTCCAGCTGTTTATTTGTGTCGACGTATGATAATTGTTTCAAAACTTCTGCTTCATACTTTGGGGTGTCCAAAATTACAATGGCTCCCCCCTTGTCGGCCGGCTTGATAACAATATCTCGCCGGACTGACAAGAAGGACAAAGCTACAATTTCATTCCTACTCAGGTTGTTAGGTATATGGTAAATTTTATTTTGTCATCCAAAAAGGATTTAATATCATCATCATCATTGTTAATATCATCATTAACCTTGCCAATGAACACCTCAACAGTAGAGCAAGAAGTTGGAGGTACCGTAGAACTCTTGGTTTTTAAATTTAAATTTTTCACTGATAAGGACACATATTCCCTATTTGGAACACTGGGTTTGGATGCACAATACGCTTTAAATCGTAGCTGTCTATAAAAGTGGTATAAATCCTGTTTCAAAATAAATGCATTCATTTTTTCTTTTGGGCAAAAACCCAAACTCTTATTTTTTTCTTTCACAATAATATTTTTATTGTAAATGTAAAGAGAACAACATTTGAACAAGTTGTACCATAGTATGACAAATGTATACAAATACATATGAATTGTATGACTGTCATAACACATACTTAGCTTCATCAATTTGTTCCTAGACATTACACAAAATGAATTGAAAAAACAGTATAGTCAGTTAGGTGTAATTTTGATTTTAAAACTAAAGACTGATGTAATTATCAATCATTATGTTGTCTATGGTCTAATGCCCTGTACACACGATCGGACATTGATCGGACATTCCGACAACAAAATTAATGGATTTTTTCTGACGGATGTTGGCTCAAACATCC
This sequence comes from Aquarana catesbeiana, assembly GCF_042186555.1. NCBI lineage: Eukaryota > Metazoa > Chordata > Amphibia > Anura > Ranidae > Aquarana > Aquarana catesbeiana. The sequence goes on from NC_133328.1 coordinate 432,637,698, forward strand.
CACGTTACTAAGATGGAATCAGGTGACACATTAAGGTTGTGTGTGCCGATGCACTGTGGGGGGTGCCGATGTTAATGGAAGGTTGTCGCGATGACTGCCGGCCATGAACAGTCGCGGGCATGAGAGGCAGAACAGGGACATGAGTGTGTAAACATACAAATCCCTGTTCTGTTCTGTGAGGAGAGACAGATTGTGAGTTCATAATAGCTAGAAACCACAATCTGTCATCCCCTCCACATTTGTCATCCCCTCTAGTCAGTCCCCTCCCCCCTACAGTTAGAACACACAGTCAGGGAACACAGTTAACCCCTTGATCGCTCCCTAATGTTAACCCCTTCCCTGCCAGTGACATTTATACTGTAACTGTAATCAGCGCATTTTTATAGCTTTGATCGCTGTATAATTGTCAATCATCCCAAAAACATGTCAAAAGTGTCTGATGTGTCCTCCATAATGTCAAAGTCATGATAAAAAACGCAGATCGCCGCAATTACTAGTAAAAAAATAATAATAAAAGTGCCATAAATCTATCCCCTATTTTGTAGATGCTATAACCTTTGTGTAAACCAATCAATATACGCTTATTGCAATATGTAGAAGAATGCATATCGGCCTAAACTGAGAAAAAAATTAGCTTTTTTAAAAAAAATTGGGGATATTTATTATAGCAAAAAGTACAAAATATTGTGTTTTTTCAACATTGTTGCTCTTTTTTAGTTTATAGCGCAAAAAATAAAAACCGCAGAGATGATCAAATACCACCAAAAGACGTCAATTTTGTTTGGGTACAGCGTTGCATGACCGCGCAATTGTCAGTTAGTGATGCAGTGCAGTATCGCAAAAAATGCTCTTGTCATTGAGCAGCCAAATCTTCTGGGGTTGAAGTGGTTAACCAACAACGGTGTTAAACATTTACCTAAATATTGTGCCAATGATGCTGTCACCGATTCCATCCCAGAAACAATGGGGCATCCAGGTGGGTTAGTGGGGTCTTTTTGGATCTTTCTGTTTTTCATCATTAATGATTTCATCTTTCAATGCTGCAAAAAAGTTTTTTTAATTTTATTTTGAACTTTATATATTGGATTAGAGTCCAGCTGTTTATTTGTGTCGACGTATGATAATTGTTTCAAAACTTCTGCTTCATACTTTGGGGTGTCCAAAATTACAATGGCTCCCCCCTTGTCGGCCGGCTTGATAACAATATCTCGCCGGACTGACAAGAAGGACAAAGCTACAATTTCATTCCTACTCAGGTTGTTAGGTATATGGTAAATTTTATTTTGTCATCCAAAAAGGATTTAATATCATCATCATCATTGTTAATATCATCATTAACCTTGCCAATGAACACCTCAACAGTAGAGCAAGAAGTTGGAGGTACCGTAGAACTCTTGGTTTTTAAATTTAAATTTTTCACTGATAAGGACACATATTCCCTATTTGGAACACTGGGTTTGGATGCACAATACGCTTTAAATCGTAGCTGTCTATAAAAGTGGTATAAATCCTGTTTCAAAATAAATGCATTCATTTTTTCTTTTGGGCAAAAACCCAAACTCTTATTTTTTTCTTTCACAATAATATTTTTATTGTAAATGTAAAGAGAACAACATTTGCACAAGTTGTACCATAGTATAACCAATGTATACAAATACATATGAATTGTATGACTGTCATAACACATACTTAGCTTCATCAATTTGTTCCTAGACAATACACAAAATGAATTGAAAAAACAGTATAGTCAGTTAGGTGTAATTTTGATTTTAAAACTAAAGACTGATGTAATTATCAATCATTATGTTGTCTATGGTCTAATGCCCTGTACACACGATCGGACATTGATCGGACATTCCGACAACAAAATTCATGGATTTTTTCTGACGGATGTTGGCTCAAACTTGTCTTGCATACACATGGTCGCACAAAGTTGTCGGAAAATCTGATTGTTCTGAACGCGGTGGCGTAAAACACGTATGTCGGGATTATAAACGGGGCAGTAGCCAATAGCTTTCGTCTCTTAATTTATTCTGAGCATGCGTGGTACTTTGTGCGTCGGATTTGTGTACGCACGATCAGATTTTTTTGTCGGAAAATTATATAGTCTGCTCTCAAACTTTGTGTGTCGGAAATTCCAACGGAAAAAGACCAATAGAGCCCACACACGATTGGAATTTCCGACAACACAATCTGATCGCACTTTTTCCGTTGGAAAATCCGACCGTGTGTACAGGGCATAAGTGTTTGCTTAAATTGTGTAAGCATGGTATCTGCTATGTGGGCCAGAGTAACAACGTGTAATAAGAAGTATAAGTAGATGGTAGAGTTGAGAGAGAGAAGTTAGGAAAAAGAAACGAAAAAGAATGAAGATATAGAGCAAATAGTACAGGTGTCCAGGCGTTGCCATGATTAGTTTCCAGTCAGTGAGTCATAATCTGTATTATAAGATGACCCAAGGCTGCCATGTTTTGTTAAACTTTTCAGTTGTTTCATGTGCAGTTGTCCTTATTTCCTCCATTGCGTATAGGTTGTGTACCTCATTTAGCCATTCCTTAATTGTGGGGGTATTTGTGGATTTCCAATGCCTATGGATCACTGCTTTTGCAGCAGTGAGTAGGAATCTGGTTAGTGATCGTTTGTAAGTTTTCATTGAATGATTTGAGACATGATGTTGGATCTATGTTTCTGTTACATGTTTTATGAGTTCACAGACTTTTCGCCAGAATGGTTGTATCATGATACAATCCCACCATATGTGCAAAGATCCGGAGCCGTGGGAATCCATCTATGTAACTGTCAGGGCTGGGCTCAGCCCTTCCTTCTCTGAGCTGGCCACTCAGCTGTCGGCTAATTGCCAGCTCCTTTCTCTTCACAGTGACTCAGCTGTTGATGATCTGCTCATCAGTCCTGGCTACTTAAAGCCATCCAGCTCACTTCATCTCTGCCTTTGCCTTTGGTCACATCTCAGAGACTTTCTCCTGCGTTCCTGTTGAAGACTTGCTCAACTGACATCCCTTCTGGCTCCTGATCCTGTTTGCTGTACTACTAAGTTGATCTCTGGCTCTCTGACATTGGCATTGGCTGACTAACCAATCTGGTTACTGAACTCTGGCTATGTATTGACTACACTTACTCTGTTTACTTTTTTATTATTATTAAACAAGTGTGATTAACTGTACTTCTGTCTCGGTCTGATTCATGGTCTCTGACAATATCTTAATTGGTGTATTGTAGCAACTAGTCAAAAGTTTGTACGATGTATCCTGAAGGCTTGTACTGATTGCGCATTTATGTGCAAACACACAACCATGTAGCCATTGGTCATCGCTAAAAGAGGTGGTTAGAGTGGATTCCCAAAACTCCTTGTGTTTATTCCGCTCTGAGGCTCTCTAGGTCTGTAACCAGGTGTAAGATAATGAGATGTTTTTTGTACTTTCAATCGCCTTGAAGCATACTGTTTCAAAAGGGGTTAATGCTCTCTTAAAGTGTTTGTGTTTTTTAGAGTTGAAGACATAGCTGTGAATCTGGCGATAATCCCAGTTTGTCAGGTTTAATTGTTCCCCTTCTGACTGAAGTTCCAGCAATGTTTTCAGCTTGCCTCCTGTGAAACAGTGTGTGGCTAGGAGAGGTCTCCCATTTTCTGTATGTAACTGTGGGGGCGTTATCATTCCTGGCGGGAAGCCTGGGCTGTGACCTAATGGGGTTAAAGGTCCCAGGGAGGTAGTTAGGTCAGATACCTGGTTAATCCTTTGTAGGATCTTATGTGTTGCTCCTACTAGGGGATGTTGTTTCAATTGTCTTAGGCAGAATTCCCAAGGAATCCACGGAGATAACGTCACTGGTATCGATCCTATATTGTTCTCCAGAGCCACCCAATCCTTATTTTCTGCATGACACGTCAAGTCAATAATTCGTGTAAGATGTGCGGCAAAATAATAATGTTTGAAGTTTGGGAATCCCAAACCTCCATTCTCTTTGGCACGTGTGAGCGGTTGGATGCTAATACAGGGTTTTTTCGCTGCCCATAGAAATCTCATGAGCATGGATTTTAGGGCACAAAAGAAGCTCATTGGTAAAAGGATTAGAAATGGAAAAAACCCCTAGGGGTGGGACTTTAAAGGCACTACCCAAACATGAAACATGTATATCAAAAAGTATAAAGTTTATTAAATACATGAAACATAAATAATGAAAATATGATAAAAATATGATAAAAACAGGGATGCATCATGTGGTAGAAACGTTCCAGCAAAGATGACAAGATATATAGTCCCAAACCCTGGGGGGTTTTTCCAGTTCTATATTTACCTGGGATGTGGCACACCATCCATCACAGGCTATTTTGGACACTCTTATTCATTGGTAAAAGGATTGCAATAGTCTGGAAAAAATACAGCACTCTGGGCAGGACTGTCATCTTGATTATGGCAGCTCTATCAAACCATAAGAAGTATTTTAAAGCCCATTTTGCTAGATCCATATTTATGGATTTGTAATAGGGGTTTAAAATTAATTGCACAGAGTGAGTCAAGATTTGGTGTTAGCCATATAGCCATATAGGCATTTGAGGGTCCTTTCCTTCCACTTAAAGGTGCAATTATTTTGAATAAATGTTCTCGCATTGTCTTTTAAGGATAGTTTCAAAGCTTCTGATTTCTTATAATTTATTTTAAAGTTGGAAATATAGCTATATTGTGCAAATATTTTGCATAAATTTGGCATAGTTATATGTGGTTGGGTAATGAAAAACAAAAGATTGTTAGTGTAAGCTGCGGATTTGTACGTTTTCTCTCTGACTTGGAAGCCATGTATGGATGGCAAAATATTCACTGTACGAATTAGGGGTTCTAGGGTAAGAATGAACAGCAATGGGGAAAGTGGACATCCTTGTCATGTCCCATTACATATAGAGACCGTATCAGATAGAGCTCATTTGATTTTTATTTTTGCGGTTGGGTTTTAAAAGAGGGACGCTAACCATGATAACGTGTGGTTTTAGTCCAATGTGAGTACAGGTCACTAGGAGAAAGTCCCACGATACACAATGGAAGGCCTTCTCCACCTCTGTGGATAGTAGCCTGCCTTCAAAGTCCTCTGTCTGTACTTTATGGATAAGGTTTAACGCTTTTGTCACATTGTCCCTGGCTTCTCTACCTGGCATAAAGCCTGTCTGTTCTGGGCCAATTGTATGATGTAATCGGTGCCTCAAACGATTCGCCAATATTTTGGCGAACAGCTTTAGGTCCAAGTTAAGCAAAGAGATTGGTCTATAATTTGAACAGTCTAATGGATCTTCATTTGGTATTTGGGTATTACTGTGACGTGTGCTCTCAGGAAATCCAATTGGACTTCTCTAGGATCTTTTAGATGATTGAGGGCTTTCAAGAGGTGTGGAATCAGGAGCGTGGAAAGGGTCTTATAATAGTGTGCAGTGAACCCGTCCGGGCCTGGGCTTTTTCCTGTTTTAAGGGTTTTAATGGATTGTAGTAGTTTGTTATCTTTAATTGGATCTTCTAGTTGTTGTGAGTCACTGTTACTTAATGTGGGTAACCTGCTGTCTGTGAGGAATTGATGAATTATTTGTGTTCACGTTCCGTGTAAGTCTTTCAGTTTGTGTGCTTTCGGGAGATTATACAAGTCTGTATAATAGTCATGAAATGATTGAGCTATTTTTTCAGTATCTTGCACTAGATAAGTGTTTTTCTTTTTTATGGCAGGTAAATTTGTGGACAGCTGTACATCTTTTAATGCTCTTGCGAGAAATTTACCTGTTTTGTCTCTGTGTTCGTAGTAAAATCTCTTTCCTAAAAAGAGGATCCTTTGTGCTTTCAGGTTTAAAATTAAATGTAATTTTTTTTCTCAGGTCTAGTAATTCAGTAGCTGTTTCCATCGCTAGGGTTTGTTTATGTTTTGCTTCTAGTTCGCCAATTTGAACTACCAGATCATTCAATTCCTTTTCTACCGCCCTTTTTTTTGTGGCACCTAACCTGATACACTCTCCCCTAATCACACATTTATGGGCTTCCCAAATTGATAGTGGAGAAAGCTCTTCTGTATCATTTTCAGTAAAGTAAGTTTTTGTTGATTCTGTTATTTTGACAACGCTTGGGTTGTCTGTTAGCAAGAACGGGTTTAGCCTCCAAGTGTTATTTTTAGGGCATCTAACAGGTGTCTGTAAGGTTAACGAAATTGGGGCGTGATCCTAAAAGGATTTTATACCTATTTTGGCATTTTTCAGTAGGTGCAAATCCCTCTGACAAAGAAAAATGTAATCAATAAGCGTGAATTTGTTAGGCAGAGCAGAGAAATTTGAGAAATCCCTGCCAGAAGGATTAACCGTGTGCCATGTATCAACTAATGTAAGGGAGGCTAACAAAGACTGGATTTTTCTCAGTTTTCTATATAGTAAGCTTGATTTGCCATCAGATGTATCTTGTAATGGGTTCAACAGTATGTTGAAATCCCCTCCTAGTATAATGCAGCCTGTAGCAAAGCTTTTCAGCTCCTCGACAACATGTTGAAAAAAAGTGACTTGTGCCGAATTTGGGAAATACATGTTTGCCAATGGGATTGGTATCCCGTCCCACTGACCTTTAAAGAACAGGAATCTCCCTTCTGTGACTACATGTTGCTGTGATATTTCTAAGCCTGAGTTTTTGTGGATATTGATACTCCCTTAGATGTAGAGGTAATATTCGTAGCATAATATGCATAAGGGTAATGTTTATTGTGTGGCCGTGGTATAGTCCCTGTTTTAAGGTGTGACTCTTGAATAAAAACTACCTTTAGTTTTACCTTTTGTAGTTCTCAAAGTAGTGAGACTCAGAATATTTAGGCCTCTAACATCATGAGAGACCAAAAAAGGTTGTTTGTGAAGTGTGGAGTACATCATGGCCACTAAACAGACAGTTAGTCTGAATTAAGTGTTTGTTGTGGATCCCCTTGTAGAAAGAGAAAGTAATAGTAGGAAGGAAAGAGATGAAAGGAATAATAGAATGTTAGTTGCCGAACGCTCTATAGGGAGAGAGTCCAAATAATAGAGAGGTTGGAATATAACGTCTTGGTATAAACCTTAAAGAGAGAATCAAGGGATTCTTGTTCAGCTATATACCTGAATAGAATCCGTTGGTAGAGGCAGTGGGAGGTTATTACTACAGGAATGTTGGTAACAAAAAGCAAACCTGTTGTAATATAGGGTATAAATGCCTTGCCTCGCCTCCCACGACTTTAGAAAAAATGTCATTAATATTTTAATATTCATGTACCCCTTCCAGCCATTTGGGTAGTAACATGAACAAACATTTGAAAAGCAAGTAGTATAGCAATAAACAAATAGACTAGTTTAAGCGTACTTCATGAGTAACTGATAACTAACTGGTAGCGATCAGAAACTAGCAAACTTTAACTGTACCTAAGCATCCATGGGACGGTTTGGGTTTTAAAATAGGGAGCATTATATAGTGATACATATTGTTGAGGGTGACAGCAAGCATCACCTAATCTGCTGTAGTCCTGAGTATGATAAAGAGGCTACTGCACGACCAATGCAGGACAGGGTATGAGAAAATTTTATAAATGTATTATGGTGCACTCTTTGGGATATGATCTCTCAGTCCATTAACTAAAGTCCCTGAGTTAAGTGAATTGGACGGTAATCAAAGAGATTCACCTATATCCTGTTTGGTCGAGGCATAGATCTGGGGGATCAACAAATAAACCTGTATAACCATTTATATAAACATAGGAATTGGAGTGTGAAGGGTCAGACATAAAGTATATATATATATATATATATATAAATGATAAATTACATTTGCAGTTAATTCTTATTTCTGACAACCTAACCAACTAATAATAACCACCAAAGAGTAGTCAAGTGTCCGCATTATGTAAAATACTTGTTTTACGATTGATGTGGTGAGTATGTCTGCCTTGTGTGCTAGTGCACATCATGTTTTTTTTAAAGAGGAACCTGGGTATCACCTCATCGGCCCTGTTCCCTGAATAGCCAAGGAAGAGATACCGTTCGATCAAGCCAGGTTAGATAGTGAAGGATTGATATAAAATTTTGTTAGTAGCGTTTAGTTTGAGGAGGGGTTCCTTTGCGTGTTTCAACGTGGATAATTTATACCATGAGACCATGGGACCATGATATTCTTACACATTCTGTCTTTGGCTATTGGTCAAACTGAAGGTCTAAGATTCAAATCAAAAACATCTATGGCCAAAAACTATATGAGAGAGGTGGTTAGGGGATGAGAGAGTAAATGCAAACATATATAAGTGTGTAGTCAGCCCATGTGTTTAGGACTTAATGTATCGTAACCATACTGACCCCCAGGGATGGTTGGGCATACAGCAAAAAGTACAGTCTCGGGCGACGGATAACTTCCAGTGTCCTTTCATCTGTAAGAAAAATCTGTTAGTGAAATTCCAGAAGAGATGTATGAGAAGAATTTTAGCAAGAGAGGAGAAAAGTTATAATCTGGAAAGGGCACTATGCCACAAATAGGCAGGATTTTCCACCCAAGAGTGAAAGATGCAGGGTACAATTAACCCCTGGGAACAAATAGGTCAGTTAGGTTTGGAACAAACAGGGCAATGATGACTTGTAGAAATTCAGTCAAACGTGTCATCGTTTGTACCCTGCATCTTCAACTCTAAAGTAAAATGTGAGCAGAGTTAAATGGGTATCGTAGTTCAGATGTTGTCTTGAGATCTGGGTCCCTTGGCCGAGTAAGGGGACTTGCCATAGTTGAGGCCCATGCATTTGTTGAACTTAAATTTTTAGTGGAGGGTGGTTTGGAAGGGGACACCTATGGGGTGTGGGGGGGGAGGTTCCCTGAATCAGAATGAGGATTTCTTTGTAACATTATGGTAATTCAATCAGTGGCAGGTTTATCTGGTCGCAGAAGACTGGTATGTCCTCAGGCATCTACAGATAGTATTGTTTTCCTTGATATGTGGCGTTGAGGGCAAATGGAAATTGCCAGCGGTAGGGTATCTCTTTTTCTTTCAGAATGGCCAACAGAGGGCGTAACGCTCGCCTATTCTGGAGTGTGATGTGTGAAAGATCCTGAAATAGGGAGATATTGTGTATATTAAAGAAGATTTGGTCATTCCGTCTGGCCTTGTTAAGAATCTCCTCCTTTAATGGGAACCTTTGCAGGCAGCACACAATGTCTCTTTGGGGGCTGTATCAATGGGACGTGGATTCAGGGCCCTGTGTGCCCGCACAGAGTCTATCTCAGTGTCTTTAGAGCGATCAAGAAGTTAATTAAAGACAGCCTGGAGAACTTGTTTAATCTGGGATGGCTCCACCCTTTCAGGGATCCCCCTAACCCTGATGTTCTGCCTCCTTCCTCTGTTATCAAGGACCTCCAAATGCCTGTTAATGAGGATTAAATGAGTAGTGTGGGATGAGCCCGCCATCTCTAAACGCTCCACTGTTCTGTCCCTTTTAGCATCTGCTCTCTCTGTGTGGGATAAACAGTCAGACAGGGCTAAAAGATAAGCTTTTAAGTCAGTGATAGCAGAGGAGAAAGTATTTTTCTGCTGCTATCTGTGTCATTTCAGGCTCCCTTACCATGTCCTCAGAAGCCAACAGGGAGTCTTCACTGTGTTCAGCCTCGTGCTGCAGAAGCGCCATTTTGACTGCAGAACGGCCTTTGGTCTGGTGAGTCTTAGTCCCAAAAAGTTTGGGTATGCTGCGGGTTCCTGGAGTGGAAAGTGATCAGCGTTGACTGGGGCCGCGTGTGTGTCTGTACCGCTTGCCCATTACCGATGCTGAGAGGCTGGAAGGGGTTGTTTTCAGCCACGGGTATGCAGAGCTCTGTTAGTCAGTGACCTGGCCATTTTATAGATAGGCAACTTCTATCCTTATATTGATTAGTGATTCCAAATTAATAACTACTGCACTAGTGAACAGACACAAAAGATACACTCCGCATTTTTCCAAATAACTGTTCTACTTTATTATGATGCCATTGAAGGTTTTTGTACACATGATTACGTAGGTATCACAATAATATTACAATTGTACGTTTATGGTAACAAGGGGCATAACATAGGCAGACTAATTCTAATCAGGACTCGAATGAATGCAAACATGTAATGAAAACATTATTAGTGCCGTGTGCACAGTGACGGCCGTGTGCAATACATACAAAATAGAATACAATTATATAAAGAACTTACAAATTTCCTTTACAGTCTCTTTTGATCAATATTTTGATCACTAACCATAACTGCTATCACTTTTAACCTGGAACCTCCACACGCTTAGGTGAAGGTAGTCCTGGCCAAAGAGGCAAAACTCTATTGTGGAGAATATAATAGCTGAGCAGCTTTTTCATTACAAAATGACTTTTCATTGTGAAAAACAAATGATTGATAAGACGTATTTACAGAGTACTGGCTGTACACTCCTGTGGCCAGAATGGTCTTCTAGCTTAATTACTGGCATGCTGACTTATCAGCATATGTAAACAAAGACAATACCCTAGACTGTGATCGCAAGAGGGAAACAAATCAAAGAGATTTCTTTAATTTAGTAATTTTTGCAGTGTCTGGTGTGGATCCAGGTGACTTTTCCTTCAGGTTTTGCACAACTGTACATGAAATAGATGCTGTATTGAGTCTTCAAACATTTCCTTATATATAAATGTCTCTTAAACAATCCACAAGTCACCTGGCTTTAGTTTTAGATACTTCAAAACTTTTGGGATCTTCAATTGGGGAGAAAACACATAAATGAGTTTGTCAAAAACCTTAAAAGATCAGCAACATTCTCTGTGAGATCCAAATGGAGGACTTCAGCTGCTGAGGCAAAATATAAGCAAGTAAGTGACACACTCCCAAACCAAATCCCATAGGGAGAGAGTCCAACATTCCCTTAGGGGCTTGATAAAATTTAAGAAAACATTCAGGCAAACGTTTGCTAGTTTCTTACTCTACTTTCACAGCTACATTGTAGACAGTAGGGGGTGTAAAAATAAAACCTCAAAACTTCTAGTAAACACTTTCCTATAAAAATTATTTCCTCTGAAGATTCTGCACTCTGTACTTACATACTATTTCTGATAACAGAAAAAACAGAGCAAATCACCGCGCTATATTAAACTAAATAATGCAAAACCGCCTATTGATAAATAAAAATAAATTGTGAATTAAACCCAATCTAATGTAACAATTAAGTGATCAAATATATAAAGCAGCTGCTGGAACATGAGATACACACATAACAAAATTAGATAAAAGAGGAGCAGCGCTGTGAGAAATATTCCATGTGATGAACTATTACATAGGTAAAAAACAAAAAATTAGGATAAACTCCAAGTTCATAGGTTATATAAACAACTGGACTGTCCTATTAAGAACCAATCTTGATGGTAAATACGGGACGTGAATATGGGAATCAATGAGTCCTTCACCACACCACTGTGATAATAAAATTGTGCGCTTACCAAATGGCAAGCTTAGAAGAGCTTGCGACCTTAACCCGGTCGGGGCCTTTCAAGGTGGAACCATCAAGGAGAGACACACCACTTGGTTTGAATTAGGCACACTGTTCTTCCAGTTACCACTCTAAATGGAGATGTGACCCCAAGCTAGGGATAAACCTGAACAGCAGAGTGGACCGATGACAATTCACACACCCTAGCTTTGATTAGCGATCGCTCAAAAGTGTGCGGGAGGATTTTGAGCGATCGCTAATCAAAGCTAGGGCGTGTGAATTGTCATCGGTCCACTCTGCTGTTCAGGTTTATCCCTAGCTTGGGGTCACATCTCCATTTAGAGTGGTAACTGGAAGAACAGTGTGCCTAATTCAAACCAAGTGGTGTGTCTCTCCTTGATGGTTCCACCTTGAAAGGCCCCGACCGGGTTAAGGTCGCAAGCTCTTCTAAGCTTGCCATTTGGTAAGCGCACAATTTTATTATCACAGTGGTGTGGTGAAGGACTCATTGATTCCCATATTCACGTCCCGTATTTACCATCAAGATTGGTTCTTAATAGGACAGTCCAGTTGTTTATATAACCTATGAACTTGGAGTTTATCCTAATTTTTTGTTTTTTACCTATGTAATAGTTCATCACATGGAATATTTCTCACAGCGCTGCTCCTCTTTTATCTATTTCTGATAACACTTTTTACTGTGGCCTTTGCAGTAGCATTTGCCACTGGACATCCAGAAAATATACAGACAAAATGCATACTCGTAAGATCTTGACTTGGGCATCTGAATATATCTTTTTGTAATCTCTGTAAGAGATGTTCAGCTTTTGGTAACACCTTTGGTAACAGGTAAAACAAAAAGTGATATGTTATAAAAAAGCAACTGTGGAGAACCACTTCTCTATCCCATGCTCATTTACTGAGGCAGCTATAATTGCTTGTGACTGATGACACGGTCCATGTGTCAAGCTGGAGGGAAAAGAGTGGCTGGCAGACATAAATGTTCACCTATTCCTGTTTCATATGAAAAGTTGCCCCCTGTGGACCACTTGTTCTTCTCATTCTGGTGTCCTTAAAGTTGAATTATTAATCCCAGCTATACTGGGCCAGAACTAGGGTGGAATCTGTGAGTTGCATAGACCGGGGCTGTAAATGCAGCATCCTTAGAGTCGCCTGGTCTGCTTCCATGTGTGAGTTTTAAAGTTAATATGGCTACCTCAGCAAGAAGCTGGAAAGCTGAAAATAGCCAATCAATTAACTTGGTATGCTTTATTGATTTACCTGTCAAAGTAAAAACAAACTTCTGGCCCTGCAATTGGAACCAAAAGATCTTTAATTCTCTACTATCTATATGAATATATATACTCTTTTTATAGCTCACAGGCTTTGCTAAAACATGGAGCTCTGCTTCTTGAGCTGGGGGGAAAGGATCCAATGACTCAGAATACAGAGTATCTTTCTGGATGATAAACTGGATACTCAGTATGGGTATTGCCATCCTCAGTATAAAACTGGGATCAAATCTACAAAAAATGAAATATCTGGGTCTTCAGGGAGTGTGTCCTGCACTAAGCTCACAGCAGCTGATTCCTACGTCATCAATTTAACACATGTGGTTTTTCTTTGTCTCCAGCCTCCTCCAATAGAGGCAATAAGGTGGTTGGATTCAAGTGTACGCATTTTTCATTGTTAGATTTGTACATAAACAAACAAAACAAATTCATATTTTGAACCTTTCATTAGACAAACATTTAGTTAGCTGTATATTTGCTGCGCAGAATGTGGGACCATTAAAAATTAAATATTTGACCAAAATAATGTCTGTAAGTTTGTCTAATAGCACCTTTGCATAAAGCTACAGCTCTGATATATCAGGGTGAACCCTCCATTACTGGGTCCAGCTTGCATAAATATATTACAATGGCTTGTTTTCTATCATGCTGTTTGTGTAAGAACTCCAGTTTCATGTTTCAAAAAGACAACTTCTTTCCTGGCAATATTATACATTTCTCATTGCATGCTCTGTTGTAAGTTTTAGCTAGACAACACAAGTCCTTAGTTTCCATTTGACATTATTTTCCTGATGTCATAACATAATAAATTATAACAATACCCTGCCATCATGCAGAGATGTCCATAAATCCAAAGTATTCCTCTGCTTATACCACAACACTTACAAGGAAAAGGGGGCACATCATTTCACAATCCACGCATTCTGCTTTGGATTTCAAAAATAAAAATAAATAAAAACAAAAGGACCAACAAGATGTATATGACAGAACAGAAAGCTCTCAGCCAGATCAAAAACTATAAAACAACTGGCTGCAGGTGGCATCTATCCTAGCAGAGTGAGTGGACTTGATGTGATGGGTCTGTTATATTTAAATTCTATTTATTATTACTCTCCCATCATGGACCGCACATTGAGTTATTATCGACCTTTAGATTTCATTTTTTGTAGAAAAACTTCTTATGTATCCCATCCATCTTGGTTTTGTTAAACATTATGGCAGCTGTATTCCAATTAACAACCTCATCTTAATTTTTTTTTCTCTTAATAAGGGTTTATTGTATAAATGTAAAATTACAAAATTGTTATCTTAATCTAAACTAATCCCATTTTACAAATTTCTTTAAAAAACCTGGATTTCATTTCCAACCAAAGGTTGTCTAAATCAGTTACAATAAATCTATACTATTAATAAAATTGTTAAACTCATATTAGAAATTAATACTCAAGTGATAATCTCAAAATCACATCCTAATTCTAATATATATCCACAGATATATTTCCTCAAAGGAGGACATTTTGCTTAAATTGCTTTAAATGCACTGTTTCCACTATCAAAGAGTATTCAATTTGTGTAATACACGGTTAAATGTAACCTTAATTTTACCATGTTTGGAAAACAGATTCAAAATAATTGTGATCGCATTGTTTATCATTAGATTAATTAACCTGGCACATTTTGTTATAAATGTTTTGTCTAAAAAACAGAAATTGACATGGGGGCTGATTTACTAAGCATTTGCCTTGCGGTGCACGCCGCTGCGCAAATTACATTTTCGTATTTACAAAGCATTTGCGCTGGTAACACAGCGCGATCCCCCATTTACTATTCTCTTCACGGCGCACGGGAAGAGGTGATCTGTACGCCACTATAGACCTGGTGCACGGCATGTTTAACTTCAAATTTAAACAAGCTGAAAGTGCCAATAATATGGAGGTGATGTGGGGTGATGTGGGGAAGTGTAGTGCTAACTGCTCAAGTCACAAATATGGCCAAAATAGAATGAGAAAGTGACTTTCTCTGAACAAGCCGGCAGCGCCGGCAAATACATTTAAGCTGCGGGAGGTGAATTTATACACTGCGCATGCTCAAACGGCATTTGTGCTTGTTCAAATACTTTAGTTCAGTGCGTCGGCAAAATATTAGTAAATGTCAGGCAACGTAAAAGCATTTGCATAGGTTGAACGGGCGCATCTCTAGACCTTTTTTTTTTTTTTTTAATGTTGGTTCACTTCGTGCGGCTCTAATGAAATGTCGGTCCAGCAATACACATAACAGTTCATTGATAAAAACAGCATTAAGAAAACAAACAAAATTCACGAAAAAAATGCGTGGGGTTCCCCCGAAATTCAATACCAGGCCCTTCAGGTCTGGTATGGATATTAAGGGGAACCCCGCGCCAAAAAAAAAAATGGCGTGGGGTCCCCCGAAAAATCCATACCAGGCCCATTAGGTCTGGTATGGATTTTAAGGGGAACCCCGCGCCAAAATTTAAAAAAAATGGTGTGGGGTCCCCCCAAAGATTCATACCAGACCCTTATCTGAGCACGCAACCTGGCAGGCCGCAGGAAAAGAGGGGGGGATGAGAGAGCACCCCCCCTCCTGAACCGTACCAGGCCACATGCCCTCAACATTGGAAGGGTGCTTTGGGGTCCCCTCCAAAGCACCTTGTCCCCATGTTGATGAGGACAAGGGCCTCATCCCCACAACCCTGGCTGGTGGTTGTGGGGGTCTGCGGGCGGGGGGCTTATCGAAATCTGGAAGCCCCCTTTAACAAGGGGACCCCCAGATCCCAGCCCTCCCCCCTGTGTGAAATGGTAAGGGGGTATGTACCCCTACCATTTCACAAAAAAACTGTCAAAAATGTTAAAAGTGACAAGAAACTGTTTTTGACAATTCTTTTATTTAAATGCTTCTTCTTTCCTCTATTTGCTATCTTCTTTCTTCTATCTTCCTTCGGTTTCTTCTGGTTCTTCCTCCAGTGTTCTCGCCCAGCATCTTCCTCCACGGCGTTGGCGTCTTCTTCCCTTCTTCTCCTCGGGCCGCTCCGCATCCATGATGGCATGGAGGGAGGATCCTGCTGTGTGACGCTTCTCTCTTCATCTTTTTCTCTTCATCTTTTTCTCTTTATCTCCTTGTCTTCATCTTCTTTTCGGGCCACTCCGCATCCATGATGGCATAGAGGGAGGCTCCCGCTGTGTGACGCTTCTCCTCTTCTGATGGTTCTTAAATAACGGGGGGGCGGGGCCACCTCGGACGCACGGGGACTTGACGGGGACTTCCCTGTGGCATTCCCCGTGATGTCAGAGGGGGCAGGGTCATCGGGTGGCAACGCCCCCCCAAGTTATTTAAGAACCGTCAGAAGAGGAGAAGCGTCACACAGCAGGAGCCTCCCTCCATGCCATCATGGATGCGGAACGGCCCGGAGAAGAAGGAAAGAAGATGCCAACGCCGCGGAGGAAGATGCCGGATGAGAACACTGGGGGAAGAACCAGAAGAACCAGAAGAACCAGAAGAAGAAGAAGAAGATGAAGGGAGAAACTGAAGGAAGATAGAAGATAGAAGAAAGAAGAAGAATTTAAATAAAGGAATTGTCAAAAACTGTCTCTTGTCATTTTTAACATTTTTGACACTTTTTTAGTGAAATAGTAGGGGTACAAAGTACCCCCTTACCATTTCACACATGGGGTAGGGCCGGGATCTGGGGATCCCCTTGTTAAAGGGGGCTTCCAGATTCCGATAAGCCCCCCGCCCGCAGACCCCCACAACCACCGGCCAAGGGTTGTGGGGATGAGGCCCTTGGGGACAAGGTGTTTTGGGGGGCTACCCCAAAGCACCCTCCCAATGTTGAGGGCATGTGGCCTGGTACGGTTCAGGAGGGGGGGCGCTCTCTCGTCCCCCCCTCTTTTCCTGCGGCCTGCCAGGTTGCATGCTCGCACACAGCATTCCAGCCAGAGAGAGCGTCGTGTCAACATCGGAAGAAGAGAAGAAGTGTCGAGACAAAAACCGAACAGGGGGGTGTTCGGCTCATCTATAAGTGCCGGACCAACATTTCATTATAGTTAGTTTTAAATACCTTTTATTCTTTAAGGGCCAGTTTACACCACATGCAGTCCAGTGCGTTTTTTTCTGCATCAAAAACGCATGGAAAGTAGGTTATATGGTTTTCAATGGCATAGTTCACACCAGTGCTTGCAGTTCCAGTGCGTTTCCAGTTCCCCCCCAAAAAAGTAGAACATGCTGCATTTTTTCTGCACTGGACTGTACTGGAACACTGTAAAATGCACCAAAAATGCACTGCAACAAAGGGGGGGACCACTGGACTGCATCAAAAATGTACCAAAAACGCACTGGAACGCATACAAAACGTGCATGCAGAAAAGCACCTGGAATGCATCCGGACTGCGTTTCTATGGTGTGATCTGGCCCTTAGGGCCCTTAGGGCCAGTTCACACCATAGAAACGCAGTCTGGACACGTTCCAGGTGCTTTTCTGCATGCACATTTTTGATGCGTTCCAGTGCGTTTTTGGTGCGTTTTTTGATGCAGTGCAGTGCTTTTTTTCCCCCCTCTTTTTTCTTAACCTTAAATAAGGACAAGTGCGTTCCAGTGCATTTTTGATGCATTTTACAGCTTTCCAGTACAGTCCAGTGCAGAAAACATGCAGCATGTTCTACTTTTTTTTCTGGAACTGGAATGCACTGGAACGGCAAGCACTGTGTGAACTATGCCATTGCACACCATATAACCAAATTTCCATGCATTTTTGATGCATAAAATATGCACTGGACTGCATTGGTGTGAACTGGCCCTTAAGCAATTTGGCATATTTAAAGGCATTTCTCCTTGTTTTGTTTTTGGGGTTGTCCAATTGGTGACATTGATATATGTCCCTTAGGGTGGGACCTGGGCCCCATACTCATTTTAAGGCCAATAACTAGAAGATAAGCCAGCCAAGTGGGGGACTAGTAAATTTGCCAAGTCAGTTCCCTTAGACTGCAATGGTATTTGTTGTATAACTTTTGCACCTTAGGCTCTTTAGTTGCCCCCCTGGACTGGGGGGTGTTTTGTCCCATCTGTAATTTTGGTGCATGCTGGATGATGTGCTTAATTTTGGACAGTGGGGTGGCTTATTTTGTGCTAGTTGCATTTGGGTTGTTCTGGGCATGCTCAGGGACTTTGTTTTTTTGGTGGTGCTTTTTGTGTGTGAACAGCACTTGGATGTTTCTGGGCATGCTCAGAGTGTGTTTTTTGGGTTAGTAATTTAAGGACATCCTTAACAGGTGTACCCACTTCGAAGTTCTCTCTACATTAGGTGAACTTGCATTTTGTGTGTTTAATGGACTGTCCATGTGTTTGCAATTACCTCATTAGCACACAAACCTATGTTATATAAAGCTTGCAGATAGTAATCTGTACTTTGCTCTGAAAAGAGCCAAGATTGTGTGATGGTCTGAATTTTTCTTTGCTGAGCTCAATGGAGCGAAAGGGGATTCAGAACACCCTGGGATTTCAGGTTATGCCTGGTCATCTGCATAAAGTGAGTTTGGAGTTCCTTGTTCAGGATTTGCTGGAGAAAACAGTTGCAGTGGAACCACGTCACATCTATTGTATCCAGGACCATGCAGCACCAAGGTACTATGATGTTTCTTTTGTGCATAGCAATTTTTGCATGGGAGTTATTGAGAAGTGTAAGGAATTGGAGAAAGCTAACCATGAGTCTATAAGGCCTTTCATAGTGGAACCCTTGTATGCTATGGAGGAGAAACCATTGGTTGTTCACCTGTTTAACCCCTTCACGGACATTGCCTTGGTAGTGGCCTTTTTGAAGAGATACTGCTCTGCGGTGAAGGGAGGCTTCAGGCTGACTAATCGTCTGGGGATCTTTAATGGCAAATTAAAGTTTTTTGTCAAGCTGAAGGTGGATTCTGAAGGGATTGGTGGAGTGCGGCATCCACCAGCTAATTTTTCAATAGCAGGAAATAGAGGGTTTCTCTACTACTCTGGTCAACCGACATACTGCAGAAGATGTCATAAGTTTGGGCATACCAGAGATGACTGTAATTCGGAGATGCACTGCCAGGACTGTGGGAAGGAGGGACATGAGGCTGAGGCTTGCTTGATTAGGCAGGCCTGTGATATATGTGGACAGCGTGATCATACAGTGAAGAATTGTCCAAAAGTAAGAAGGGCCTATGTCTCTTATGCTGAAGCTGTCAGGCACACCGCTGAGAGTGGATGACCAGTGTCCACACAGGTGCTGTCTGACTCTCCTGAAAGACAGGAAGAGGAGGAGGAGGAGGAGGTGGTGGTGGAAGAGGAAGAAAGTGAGCACCTGGGTGTGGAGGAGAGAGTGGAGGAAAGAGTAGAAGTGCTACCCACTAGTGTGGAGCCATTAACAGCGGGGAGTGGAGCAGAGGTGGAGAGGGCAGTGGAGGAGGCTATGGAGGAGTTGGCATCAGCCTTACAGTGGGAGCCGGAAGTGCAGGAAGCCCAAGAAGAGGAGGTGGAAAAGATGGAGACACTGGGTGCCAAGACCAAGGTGGACGCTTTGGGGAGCACTAAGAAGAGAAGGGCTAAGAAATTGAAAGTAGAGACAGCTGGGATTGAAACACCTAACCCATTTGAGGTCCTAGGGGATGTTGGAGTGGAGGTAGAATCACCAGCACTAAGTCCAGGGACTCCAGAAATTTTTCACCTGGCCACATTGTCGCCTAGTCAGGAGTTTTTGGATGATAAAGGCGTTATGGCCCTGAGGAATGTATGTCAGTTTTCTGGCTTAAGTGATAGGTCTGGGGGTGAATGATGCACATCTTCATGTGAATGAGCATCAAACTGGTGTCCCTCAATGTGAGGGGTTTTGGGTCTCCTGCTAGAAAGTGTGCTGTTTTTGAGGACTTGAAGGTCAATGGAGGAGACATCATCTATCTACAGAAGTGTTTTTTTAATCGACTGCCGAAGCCTCCGGAGTGGGTGGTGGATTACATATGGTCGGCAGTAAATAGGAATGCTGGGATAGGCATGATCATTACAAATAGGAATATTCGCATTATGTCTCATGTTGTTAGTGCCAGGAAGATTAATTATGGCAGATTTAATTTTGTTTAACCAGACGTTTAGGCTTTTTAATTTATATGCTCCTGTGAATAGCCAGAAACGTCTTGAGTTTTTTGAAGTTTTGAAGTTACATGCAGTGGGAAGGAGACCATGGGTGATTTTAATACGATCTGATTTGTGAAAGATCGGATAGGAGTAGCGGAGAATAAGTTAGATGTAGGTAGTACTATGCTGAATGGGGTCATTCAGGACTTGCATCTCAATGATGCTCATACTGTTCTGGGTTTGGTGGATCCATATTTCACTTTTTTTTCGGAGTGTGGGCGCACCAAATCCAGAACTGATTTATGTTTGTTTTCTGATGCGTTCAAATGTGCTAATGTTAAACACAGGCCAGTTATTTTTTTCAGACCATGTGGCAGTGTATGTTGATTTGAGTATGGGAGATAGTATTAAGTTTGGTTTAGGGGTATGGAGGTTAAATAGTTTATTGTTGCAGGATGAGCATGTCAAAGCCCATTTTAGTAAGGTATATAGTAGATGGGTTAATAGGAGAAAAGATTTTAGTAATATTTTGGGGTGGTGGGATTGGGTCAAAAGGAAAATTAAATTCTTTTTTTCAAAAAAAGAGTAGGGATAAAAGTAGCAGTGAGAAAAGGAGATATTCTCGGTTACAAGTCAGGTTGGCTACATTATATTCATTTAGAAATATGGGCTATGACATGGCCGATGAAATAGACCATGTTAGGAAGAGAATTAAAGAGGTATTAACTGAAAGAGGAAAACAAATTATTTTTCAAGCGAGAGTTAAACACCTGGAGCAGGATGAAAAATGTTCTAGATTTTTTTTCAAGAAGGTTTGTAAGGAAAAAGGAGTGTTTGAGGGTGTGTATGATTAAAAAGGTAGGGAATGTAAGGGAGAGAATGTGCTGGAATGCGTGACAAAATTTTATGAACGATTGTATGAGGGAGTGTGTGTTGATGAGTCAGATACTAGAATGTTTGATATGGTAGAGGATAATTTAGATGAGGATGATAAGGTTTATTTGCAGAAAGCAGTGAATGAGGAGGAGGTGTGGGAAGCTGTGGCAAGCATGGGGGCGAATAAAACCCCGGGAGGGGATGGTTTACCAAGTGAGTTTTTTTTAATTGTTTTGGGATATTATTAAGCGGGATGTGGTTGATATATTTAGTTACATGATGAGGGAAGGCATTATATCAGAATCTATGAGAGAGGGGGTAGTGGTATTAATTTATAAGAAGGGGGATAAGATGGATATTCGAAATTGGAGGCCTATCTCCTTACTAAATTCAGACTACAAGGTCTTTGCAAAGTTGTGGCGAGGAGATTATCTAAGATCATTAGTAGGATGGTTAGCGAGATGCAGGCCTGTGCAGTGCCGGGTCGAATGATCTCGGAGAATTTAATTTTAGTTAGGGATATAATTAATTTTTGTAAAGATAGGAATAGTTTGATTATCCTGACATCATTTGACCTTGAGAAGGCATACGATAAAGCAAATCATGGGTTTTTGTGGGAGGTTTTGAAGCGGATGGGTATACCACAGCTGCTCATTAATGTAATAAAAGGGTTGTATTAGGGGATCAGTAGTCGGGTTCTGGTTAATGGGAGTTTGGGGTGGGCTTTTTTGGTTAAATCTGGGGTGAGACAGGGGTGCCCCCTGTCCCCTATTCTCTTTATTTGTTTTATTGATCCACTGTTAAGGATGATACAGAGGGATAAGGTGGAGAGGGGCTTTTTGGTGCCTGGGAGTGGGGGGAAAATTGTGAAATGTTTAGGTTACATGGATGACGTGGTGGCAGTGTGTCAGTCGGTGGTGGGCGTAAGAAGGGTGAAGTTACTTTTGTCAATTTTTTGTGTATGTGCGGGAATGAGTGTGAATTGGAATAAGTGTAGTTTGGGTGTGTATGGAAGACAAGTGGAATGTGTGGATGATCAGATTGGGAAGGTTGAGGGTGGAGTGAGGATTTTGGGTATTGTGTTTGACTATGGAATGAAAGGGGAAGTGTGCTGGAATGAAGTGGGAGAAAAGATAGCCAAGAAGTTGAGGTTTTGGTGTCTAAGAAAATTGTCGATTTATGGGAAAGTTTTAGTAGTCAAGGCAGTAATTTTACCTTTAATTTTGTATGCAAGTAATATCTTCCCTCCTGGGGAGATAAGATTGAGGAAAATTAATAAGTTATTGTTTACCTTTTTATGGGGGTCGAAAATGGAAGGAGTTAAGAGAGAATATGTGTGTAGACGTGAATGTAATGGTGGGTTGAGCTTTCCGAATGTGAGTGTTTTTGTTAATGCATTATTAGTTCTGTGTGGTGAAAGTTTTGAGGAATGGTGGAGTGTGTGCTAGAATGATAGCTTTTTCAGGTGGGTGGTTGTTTAGGAGATGGGGGTGGTTGGGAAGGGATTCAAGGATACCGGTGGTTTACGTGGTGGCACGCGACAACTGGGTATTGGAAAAGTTTAGGGTAGAGTTTAAGTTGGCAGATTTAGGAGAAGGGGAGAGGGATAAAGTGAAGGTGAGAAAGTGGTTGATAGCGAAGGAGTATGTGTGTAACCTTAGGGGAGTTAATGCGACAGTGGCTGGGGAAGTATGGAAGAAAATGAGTATATATGGGGTGACAAATGTGCAGAGACAGATAGTATGGATGAGTTTGCATGACTGTCTAGCTACGAGGCTATTTATGAAAAGGAGGGATTTGCGTGTGTCTGAGATTTGTCAGAGAATTAATTGTGGGGGTGTAGAAGACAGTGAGCATGTGTTCTGGGGGTGTGGTGTAGCGAAAGATGTGATCAATAAGAGTCAAGATCTGGTGAAAGAAATAACAGGAGTGAAGGTGAGTGAGAGGAAAATGATGATGTATGGCTTGGGGAAACTGGAAAAAGATAAACAGAGTATTGTGGTTAGTGCTATGTGCATTAAAGGAAGTGATGTGGGATGCACGCAACTTGTATGTATATAAAAATGTTTCGTTAGACAGTAAACAATGTATAGGATTATGGCTAAGCAAGCTATACTTTTTTTTCGTGTTGGATAAAAAGAAGGGTGTGGATGCCGAAGGCATCTGGAAATTTAAAAAATGGAGAATGTTGATTCAAAATTAAGTCTCTCCCACGATGATGCAAGACCTTGTTGGAGACAGTGAATGAGCGTCAAGCTGAATAGTCTCTCTCGAGGGTTTTCTGAAGTGGAATTAAAAAAAAAAAAAAAAAAGAGAGTACATTTGGGTGTCCTTATTGAGTTTCTAACACATGTATTTTCTATTTGTATTTTGTGTGTTATGTTGTTGCAAAACAGATATGTTTTTATGCAATTTGTTTGTTACTTTGGTTTTCTTTTTTTTTCTTTTTTTTTTTTTTTTTGGGTGGTGGTTATTTCACCATGAAATTTTTTTTATGTTGGCAATTTTTGTTGTGTTTACAATATTCACTTTGATTTAACTGTCTGCGCTGCCTTATTTTTAAAATTCTTTCTCAAGATGTTGTGCCTAATGTTTTAATCCTTAATAGATGTCCATTTGTGGGTGCACTCCTTTTAACTCCTGTTAATTTACACTGCAAAAGGGTCAAACCTGAAACCCATTGTTAGTGTCTCAAATTAACATACATGTGTGTATTTTGCTTTCCTTGCTACTTTCCCAAGTCCTGTTTTTTTTTTTTTTTTTTGGAGCAATAAAATTGTTTCAAATTCTGTATGTTTTGTGTGTTCTATTCATGCAACGGATTTCCCAGCTGCAGCTTAACTAGGCTGATTGGTATGTCTTGGAAAAATCCTTTTCTTTTTTTTTCTTTTTTTTAGTTTTAAGTTACTTTCCTGGTGCCTTCATGGTAGCACATGCATGGATTGTGCATATGCTGCCATGGATAGTGACCAGGAAAGTAACATTTCAGAGTGGTAAGTATTCAATTTTCTTTTTGAGCAGTGGTTTTCAGCCTCAGTCCTCAAGTACCCCCCTGAAAGGACATGTTTAGGAAATTTTATCTTATCTAAAATAGCTGTCCAAATACAAAGCCATTGACTTTGATTTAAAGCACCTGTGCAAGATGAAGGAAAACCTACAAGCATGGCCTGTTGGGGGATACTTGAGGACAGGCTTGAGAAGCACTGATTTAGAGCACTGAACTAAAATCAAGCTGAAGACAATCCTATTCTAATTGTGGACGTTTGAGAGAAATCAAGATTTTTATTTTTTTTATTTTTTTAAAGGTTGGGCTTTGTTTCCCTTTTCTTAAAATTGGCTTCACTTCCTGTCACATAGACAAACAGGAAGTGAGAGTAAAACCCTAATATTTTTCCTTGGACACACAGGTCAATCTAACTAGTGCCCCCATTGTGCAAATTGCACTTGTATACACTTCAAATTATTAGGTATTTTGGGGTTTATTAAAGGCAAATCCTTTCTGCAATACAAGTGTAGTTGATGAAAATCAGAGGGGTAGCATTGGTGATGTTATCATCCAATCATGTAGAGGCAAAGATGCTGTTTTTTTCTTTTCCTTGCATGTCCCCCTCAGATCTCCAGCAACTGCACTTCTAAGTGCACTTGTAGTGTAAAGTGGATTTACCTTTTAGTAAATAAACCCCAAGACACATAATAATTTGGGATATACATGGCAAAATGCTAGAGTGCAATTTCCCGAATGGGGAAACTATTTATATTGACCTGTGTGTCCCCAAGGACATACATTGGTAGGGTTTTACCCTCACTTCCTGTTTGGCTATGTGACAGGAACTGAATAATTTTGAATGCGAAATTGGCAAAATTTGGGAGGTGTCTTCACCCTATCAGGGGTGTAGACATCCCCCAAAACTTATAATCCCTCTGCAGTCAATCCCCAAGCAAAAATAAGAAAGGATTTTAATGAGTTTAACTTTGCAAAGACACATTCCTAAGTTCAATTGTGATGCATGTTAATGGCCCATTTAGACCTTTAATAGAAAGTCATCAGTTGCCTTTGACTCTAAACCAGGGATCCTCAAACTACGGCCCTCCAGCTGTTGCAGAACTATACATCCCATGAGGCATTGTAAAACTCTGATATTCACAGACATGACGGGAATTGTAGTTCCTGAATACCTAGAGGGCCGCAGTTTGAAGACCCCTGCTCTAAACATTATTTTTTGGCCAGTCCTAGAAATCTGCATCTGTTTTTCTATTAACCACTTTGTGTCTGTGCTATAGCCAAATGACGGCCACAGCGTGGACCTGAATTTCTGGGAGGCTGTAATAGGATGGGCTCCCCGTATGATCCCTGCTGCGCGCACACTAAGTCACTGAGACTCGGGTGATCACAGTTCGAAGTAAGGGCCGATCAGGTTTATTTTTTTTTACTCACGCTGACAGCATGAGAATAAAAATAAAAGCTGTTCACCGGCTTAGGTGCAAGGGATATTGGTCCCGAAGAGGCAATTCTGCGTCATCTGTGCCCACCAGTACCACCTTCCAGTGCCACCTATCAATGCCCACCAGTGGCCCCAAGCAGTGCCGCCTCATCAGCGTACATCAATGAAGAAGAAAAATTACCTGTTTGCAAAATTTAATATCAAAATATACAAAATTATTTTTAAAAATCTGCTTTTCTTTTGTTTGAACAAAAGAAAAAAACACACGGGTGATCAAATACCACCAAAAGAATGCTCTATTTGTGGGAACTTAAAAAAAAAAAAAAAAAACATTTGGCTAAGTATGACCACGCAACTGTCATTCAAAATGGATCAGCGCTGAAAATTGGTCAGGACAGCAGGGGGGTTTAAGTGCCCAGTAAGCAAGTGATTAATTTCCATGCCAAATATGGATTTCTGTAATAAAGATGTGTGCCCACTGTGTATATGGCATATGCGTAAGCAAGTCGCACACATATGAATGGTACTCATTGTAAATCATGGGGTACAACTTGATGCAACTTTTCAGTCCCAAGTGGCCTTAGGCTCTCTTTCCACTACTGCGAGTTGTTGTACGACTTGACACATGTGAAGTCGCAGGACAAAACACAAAACACAAGTCAAAACACATGTATTTCAATGTTCCCCCGTTCTAATTGGTGCAACTCCAAAAAAAGTTCTTGCACTACTTTGTTCCAACTTCAGTGCGACTTTTTCTCAGATGTTTTGAATTAGTTGCATGACACGGCATTAAGGCTCGGTTTCCACTATTGAAAGCCCAAAGTTGCGTGTTTTTTGCCGGGAGTTTCCCTCAACTTTTTGCCAAAACTTGAAGCAATGTCTGTGTATTTTTGAGGTCTATGGACCTCAAGTCGCATCAAAGTGGGACCAAAGTAGTGCAGGGACTACTTTGAAGTTGCTGCGACTTGAAGTCGCACACATATGAACGGTACTCATTGTAAATCATGGGGTAGAACTTTTGATGCAACTTTTCAGTCCCTAGTGGCATGACAAGTTGCAATAGTGGAAAACAAGCCAAAAAAGCACATTGTAAATCACGCAACTTTGGGGTTGAAATAGTGGAAAGAGAGCATTAGGCTAAAGCGGTAATAGGAAGATGCACTGTAAGAATTACTTCTAATTGTAGAAAATCAAACAGGCTCTTGCACTGACTCTAATTTATGGAAGATCTAACTGATTGGCCAGTGTATGGTGACCTTTAAAGATATGAAAACTTGAATTTCTGGTGTTTAAGCCTCATACACACGATGGGACTTTGCACCCTGTGTACGGAGCCCGCTCTGCTCAGCGGGTCGATCGCTCCGTCGATCCCCGCTTGGCAGACAGATGACAGGTCTGTCTCTGCACACTGTGCAGGGACAGACCTGTCAGAGTGCCGCTCTCCTCTATGGGGGATCGGATGATGACGGACCATAGAGTCCGTCGTCACCCGATCCGATCCGCAGATGGATGGAAAAATAGGTTTTTCCTCCGTTACACTTTTTAGGATTGGAGTGGGTCGGATGTCAGCGGACATGTAATCACTGACATCCGACCCTCCATAGAGGTCTATGGAGTGTCTGTTCAGGTCCGAGGCGGACCTGAAAGGTCCGTCCATGTAAGGGGAGCCTTAGGCCCCTTTCACACTGGGGCGGTGTGGGCGGCAGCGTTAAAACTGCGCTGTTTTTTGCGCTCCTTTACCAGCGGTATTCTGCCGCTAGCGGTTTTAACCCCCACTAGCAGCCAAAAAGGGGTTAAATCTGCCCCCAAAACACTACCACAGCGGCGTTTTGCCGTCGGTATAGCCGCGCTGTCCCATTGATTTCAATGGGCAGGAGCGGTTTATACACCGCTCCAAAGATGCTGCTAGCAGGACTTTTTTTAGGCCCCTTTCACACTGGGTTGTTTTTAGGTGCTACGGCACTAAAAATAGATCCTGAAAAATGCCCTAAAGAAGCGGCTCCATTCTCTCCAGTGAGGGCTTTCACACTGGAGCGGTGCGCTGGCAGGGCATCACAAAAAGTCCTGCGAGCAGCTTCTTTGGAGCAGTAAACTCACTGCTCCTCCCCATTAAAATCAATGGGGCAGCGCTGTGATACGGCTGGCAAAATGCCGATCCAGCGGCGTTTTGCGTGCGGATTTAACCCCTTTTCGGCTGCTAGCAGAGGGGTTAAAACCGCCCCGTGGGGGGTTAAAACTGCCCCGCTAGCAGCCGAATAACGCAGCTAAAACGACAGTAAAGCGGCGCTAAAAATAGCGCCGCTTTACCGCAGACACCCCACCACCCCAGTGTGAAAAGGGCTTTAGGCTCTATTCACACTAATGCATTTTTTGATGCATTTTGCAGAAATGCATGGGAATTTTTTAACATGGGTTCCTATGGAACATGTTCACATCACAAAATGCAGCATTTTGTTTGTAATAGATTTCAATGGACCTGCATCCAAAACGCAAGTACCGCGTTTTTACCGCGATTTGCATTTTTTTTTAATTTTTTTTTTTTTTTTTTTTACACTGTATATAGCTGGTTGCTAAGAAGGGGGCCGGGAAACTGGTCCTTAACAACCTATGAGTCATCAGCTGACTTCCCGCTCAATGTAAAAAAAAAGTCGTGAAAAAAAAGTGTGGGGTCCCCCCCAGGTCCATACCAGGCCCTTGAGTCTAGTATGGATTCAGAGGGGACCCCCATGCCAAAATTAAAAAAAAAAAATGGTGTGGGGGTCCCCCCAAAATCCATACCAGACCCTTATCCGAGCACGCAGCCCAGCAGGTCAGGAAAGAGAGGGGACGAGCAAGCACCCCCCTCCTGAACCACAACATGGGGGGATGGGTGCTTTGGGGCAGTGAGGGCTCTGCACCCCCCACACCAAAGCACCTTGCCCCCATGTTGATGGGGACAAGGGCCTCTTCCCGACAACCCTTCTCCGTAGGTTGTCAGGGTCTGTGGGCAGGGGGCTTATCGGAATCTGGAAGCCCCCTTTAACAAGGGGGCGCCCAGATCCTGCCCCCCACCTATGTGAATGAGTATGGGGTACATTGTACCCCTACCCATTCACCTGTAAAAAAAGTAATGTAGTGTTAAATAATACAGTGGACAGTTTTTGACTAGTCTTTTATTACAAATCTTCTTCTCCGCTTCTTCCTCCATCTTCTCCCACATCTTCATCCTCCGCTCTTCTCCTTCTCCCCCTGCTTCTTCTTCCGCTCTTCTTCTGTCTTCTTTGTCCGGTGTTCTTCTTTCTCCGCTCCCGCCGACGACCTTCCTCCGATGCTGCGTCCTGCTGATCTGTCAGCGCCGATGTCCTGCATTTCTTAAATAACGATGGGGGTGTGGCAACTGGATTACATCATCAAAATGCCACACCCCCTTGTGATGTCACAGACCCATCATGCCCTGGGCTGTAACGTCATAAGGGGGCGGGGTCACCGGATGACATCACCCAGTGACCCCGCCCCATGCCTATATAAGTCTTTGGGCACGGCGCACAAGGCATTACAGCGAGAGACAGTGACGTGTCAACATCGGAAGAAGAGAAGAGATGAGGGGAGAAGACGATGAAGACCGGGCAAGAGCTAGCAAAAGAGCAGAGAAGAACCCGGCAGAAGGCACAGGACAACGGGAGAAGAACCGGAGAGCGCGGAGAAGAGAGTGGAGAAGTCGGAAGAGACCCCTGGAGCTGCATAATAAAAGACTTGTCAAAAACTGTCTACTGTATTTTTTAACACTACCCTACTTTTTATCCCCAGGTGAATGGGTAGAGGTACCATGTGCTCCATACTCATTCACATAGGGTGGGGGGGGCCGGGATCTGGGGACCCCTTTGGTAAAGGGGGGTTCCAGATTCCGATAAGCCCCCCGCCCGCAGACCCTGACAACCACCGGGCAAGGGTTGTTGGGAAGAGGCCCTTGTCCCCATCAGCATGGGGGCAAGGTGCTTTGGGGTGGGGGGCGCAGAGCCCTTAATACCCATACCAGACCGAAGGGCCTTGAATGCACCCGAAGGGGGAACCCATGCCGGTTTTTCTCATGCTGCTTTAATAGGAAGATGTATTTTTCCTATTGCAGCGAGCGCGAAATGTACCTCGCCGAAAACCAGTACGATCCTATCTCGCTGGAAACATTCTCGCGTGCAAGTACTCCTGTGCGTGCACTGGTTCACACGCTGGATTGAGGATCTATCCAGTGCACCAATTAAGGGCTGAACCAGCGCAGTGCATTCATCTTAGTAAATGACCCCCACGGTGTCCTTCCAGCTTATCACTGATCTCTCATCCCAGCTACATTCTTTCATAAGAGCGCAAAGGAGGGGGTCACATCTGCATACATGACACACACAAGAGATAGAACTAAAGGTTCCAGCATTCACACATACACGAATATCTCTCTAAAATCACTTACATTTTTCCCCTTTGTACACAACACATGCATATCATTCTCTCACTTTCTTTTAACTCTTTAATATTTCCCTGCTTAAATTCTGCTTTCCTTATTTTGTTCTGATATCCTTTGCATCCCATGTATTGTAATCCCATACTTCACATACTCTAGCTTCTATGATCAGATGGGCAGCCATAGTGCTCATCCCATCTTCTCTCTTTGACAACATATAAAGTATTCTGTTTTAACTCTCATTTCTCTGTTTTAACTTTACTAGTTGTAGTGCCTAACCCCAAATTCATCCCACAACTTAACATCAAAATGTCCCTTTCTGTCTAGTGTTAATTGTCACCTTTGATCCATCCTGCTCACATAGATAGCTGTTTATTCTGCATGATTCTTAGTCCCTATTGACTTTGGTAACCCAATTACATATTGTGGATCTCTTGCTCTGGGCATTTTTGAGGGTCTCTTACCCTTCATTCCCTTACTTAATTTAATGCCCATAATGACTGGCCAGTCTTCTCTATGTGTGCCTATACCCTCTTGACTCTAAACTACTTTATATAGCAGATGTGTACTACATATAATCTGTTAACAGCACTATTCTTCCCTTTCTTATCTATAACACTCCGATGGACAGTAGACAGTGACAACATAACATATAACCACCAATCAATGCAGTTTGAATAAGGGGAGTAAAATAGGTACCCTTTGTCCCAAAAATGCCTTACTGATCAAGGAAGTCTGATAACTCAAATGTAAGCAAAAGGCTTACCTCAGCCGGCCGATTATCAGAAATTCCCAGATCGTCTCAAGCTCCTCGTTTTGGATTCTCAGGGTCACCTGTAAATCCTCTCCTGGCTGGCTCGCCATCTGACCTGACCATTTTATAGATAGGCAACTCCTATCCTTATATTGATTAGTGGTTCCAAATTAATAATAACTACTGCAGTAGGGAACAGACACAAAAGATACCCTCTGCATCTTTCCAAATAACTATCCTGCTTTATTATGACGCCATTGAAGGTTTTTATACACATGATTACGTAGGTATCACATTAGTATTACAACTGTACTTTTATGGTAACAAGGGACGTAACATAGGCAGACTAATTCTAATCAGAACTCAAAAGAATGCAAACATGTAATGAAAACATTATTAGTGCCGTGTGCACAGTGAGAGCAGTGTGCAATACATACAAAATAGAACACAATTATATACAGAACTTACAAATTTCCTTTATATTTGTCTATTCCCATCAAGCTCCAGACCATGCCCCCAAACCCTTATTCATTACCCGCATTTATGTCTCAGATAAAGATATAGAGGAAATGTTATGTACCACATTATCATTTAACATCTGTGGTGATTCTGAAGTCTTCCCACCGACCAAATATAGAATTTAGGCTTCCTGTATGCGTAACCATGTTGTAGCGTGTGAGGGGAAATTATGTAATCTGCGTGTGACCCCTCTAGCTTGCGCGCCTGAGTTCGTAGCTACTTTTAATATTTGTGTCTGGTCGCGTAAATTCGTTTTTTCAATCACTCTGCGCGGCTTTTCGGCACTTAATTGGAAATATGGAAGATACCAGCATTCCAGCAGCTATGCTTGGTCTTATGGCTATCCAAAATGTGCTTAACCAATAAAAAAGTCAAGGTGTAGAGTGTGGAGTAAAGAATGGCTCCTCAAGCGTGCCAAGTACTCCCATATGCAACTCATCCTGGAAATTCAAGAAAATTACCCAAATGACATGCGCAGCTGTCAGCAGCTGTCACTCCACTGATCCAAAAACAGGATACATCAATGCATCAGGCTATCAGTGCCGAGCAAAGGCTGATAGCCACCCTGCATTATGTGGCAACAGGACGAAGCCTGCAGGACTTGAAATTTACCACAGGAATTTCTCCTCAGGCCCTTGGCAAGATCATACCTGAGACATGCAAGGTGCTGATCACTGCTCTACAGAGTTAATTTATAAAGGTAATGTGCATATATGTTAAATACATATCTTAAACAATGTTTTCATTTTGGTTGCAATTCATGTCTAAAATATATAGCTAGGTTTAAATTATTGTCTGTAGCACATAGATTTAAAATCCTATCTAATTATTTTTTGCAGTCTCCCCAAAACCCAGAGGAATGGTTGGAAGTGGCCAAAAACTTCCAGGAGGAGTGGAACTTCCCAAACTGTGGAGGTACAATAGATAGGAAGCATGTTTGGATAACTCCACCAGCCAACTCTAGCTCATTTTATTACAATTACAAGGGATTCTTCAGCATTATCATGATCACAGTTGTTAATGCCAACTATGATATCCTGTACTTGGACATAAGTAAAAATGGATGGCACTCAGATTGCAATGTTATAGAACAGAACAGGATAAACAGAATTCTATAGGCGCCTTCAGAATGAGACACTTAAATTGCCAAGCGCTGCCCAGAATGTGGAAGGTATGAATTTTGTATTTGTAGCAGAAGATGCCTTTGCATTAGGAGAATACCTATTAAATCCCTT
This sequence comes from Aquarana catesbeiana, assembly GCF_042186555.1. NCBI lineage: Eukaryota > Metazoa > Chordata > Amphibia > Anura > Ranidae > Aquarana > Aquarana catesbeiana. The sequence continues at coordinate 432,669,803 of NC_133328.1, forward strand.
CCCCATACATGGCTTGACCCCAGATCAGAGGATCTATAACTGTAGGCTGTCCCGCGCATGAAGGGTGGTGGAAAATGCATTTGGAATACTGACCAACAGATTTTGCATTTTCCAAACTGCAATTCATCAGACTATGTACAAAATAGACACTATAGTTTTTGCTTGTTGTGTCCTACACAACTACCTATGTCAGCATGCACAGGGGTATGTTGCTGCACGTGGCTCTGTGGCTTATGCATGCGTTTGCAAATGCGTGTGGACTGAACCCCTGTTTTTAACGCATACTGTTAGACAGGTCAATTGGTTATCTGCGAGCTGGTGGTAAGTGGGCTTGGAGTTTTTTCCTGGGCATTCCCCAGGTTTTTTGTTGATATCTGTTTGTGGCCTTCCAATGCCTCTTATTGCGATAGCCAGCTATAAGTGAGGGTGGTGGCAAGGTTTTGTGATCACATTGGTGTGTGTATTGGTCCAGCAATGCACCAGCACCTTTGCAGCCATTGTGCTACTTGCTGGGTGTTTGGTGTGCTCCTGTACCTTTAAGAAGGGGTGGGCTCCCTTCAGTCCACCTGCCCTCAATTATCCATTAGAATGCATGTGCCTCCACTGTGGGGACACCCAAATTTTAGTGTTAGGACCACAGATTACAGGGTGCCGTGACGTGGCTCTGTGGCTTATGCATGCGTTTGCAAATGCGTGCGGACTGAACCCCTGTTTTTAACGCACACTGTTAGACAGGTCAATTGGTTGTCTGCGAGCTGGTGGTAAGTAGGCTTGGAGTTTTTTCCTGGGCATTCCCCAGGTTTTGTTGATGTATGTTGCTGCAGCACCAGATCAGGGAGCAGAGAGAGCTACCAACACAAAGTGCCCAGCAAAGCAGGCTGGAGTATATGAATTATTTTACTGAAATTGGTGCAGTGAGCTGGCAGATTGACATGTAATTTGCATATGTCAAAGATATGTACATTTTTTTATTAAAAATCATGTTTATAAGAAAAACATAACAATTGGATAAAACTAACCGTTTTCTTTATGTATGCTTGTGTGCTTGTATTTTTCAAAACCATAGCTCCTTGCCCCTCCTCTCTGTCCAGTGCCCCCATGGAAAGCCGCTTGTGCATGGGAGACCTCTGTTACAGTAATAAGTGCTGAAGTTCCAGCAAGATATGCTGGACCTTCAGAGCGCATGTGCCGCTGACGTCAGTGATTGCATGCAGGTTGAATATCACCTAAAACAATGTATTCATTTTACCTAAAAGGTAAACTTAAAGGTATGTAAAATCACAAAGCTGGGTATACAAGTGAACAAATCAATCTATAAATGATTTTGCGCAAGACACAAAACTGCAGATGAATAACAAATGTGCTAAGCGTGACCTGTGTAATTAATAATAATAAACAATTTCTAAATAAGCCAGTGGGGGTAAAAATATATATGTGATCCAAAAAACCCAAAAAACGTGCAGTATAAACATAGTCCATTAATGATGGTGTGATATAAAAATCAATGTGCTGATACTGATAGCTGAAAGTTCAATATTTCAAATAAATCTTCACTGCATAAACCATCTGTGGTGCTCTTACTCAAAAAAGTCCATAAATATATAGTTGGGCAAAGGTAATTGACCGTGTCAGATCTGCATGTAACTAAGCTCACATTGCCCTTACCTTCAAGGGCTTTGATCAAAGCCTTATGGAGAGTGCTGGATGATGGTGGCAGAGGGTGTTCCGAGTGTTGCCTGGTGATGGTGATTGCCTTTGGAAGGGTAGATATCCCCACTCGATCCTCAATGCCTGGTACTCCGGATACTGGAACTTGTGCCAAAAAAACAGAAGGGACAAAAAAAAGGGGGGCCACCAATAGTGTAGTATAAAAACTTTGGTTTTTATTAAAAAAATATATAAAAACAAAAACAAGACTGGAAGCGCACACTGCATATAATGCCTGTTGTGGTACAATGTGTGGCGGTGCGCCACCATTACCGAATGTGAAGCTTCCGGTATACAGTGTCAGCAGAGGGGTAAACAAAGTTCAGCTGCTGTGTATGTTTAGTTGAGGTTCCGGTTCCTACGCGTTACGTCACGTGACCTCGTGACTTCCTCAGGGTTTTTACCAAATTTCTTCGACAATAAAGTGCTATTACAGTAAAGTTGAGTCATTGCAGTTCTTAAACTTTTTTTTGTCTGTTTTTTCTGCAAAAAAACATGATACATAATAAGTATTTTTATTTATTTTTTTAAGAGTAACCAGTTGAACATTTTACTCATAAATCTTTAGACATTTTTGTTTTTGAAAGGTTATACTCACATGTATGGAGGTTGGATGTGCTGTTGAAAATCTATATAGGTATGGCTACATATAGCATGCTGTACTGTTCTGAGAGGGGAGATGACAATGTTGTCCCAATCATGTTACAGAGGGACATAGTTTAGTTTGGTCAAGTCTAGGAAGATGTAAAATAGGTCAACATGTGATTTGGAGCTTATTAAGTACGTGAGAGATCACAGCAGACATTTTAAAATGTAAAACAGTAAACAGGACATGATAGGCCGTGTATGTCTGACAACATGCTAGACATATAGTACAAATGCAAACAGTCCATCATATTAGGAAGGCTGTAAGAAAAAAATCAAACTTCCTATGCAAGTGCTATGGCCACTCTATGCTGGGTAGTATTGCAGCAACAGGAAGAGAAAATTTCTGCTGTTATCAGCCATGTGGAGTGTCCAGAGAATGTAATAGGTAATTTGCAGTGTTGCCAGTCATAGGCTATTTATGCAAAAGGTTTATTATCTTACGTCGAATGACATAAGGTAATACATCTTACAGTGTGCAAATATGTTATTTTTCTACAAAAAAACCATAAGAAAAATATTATGAATATAAAATGGTTATTAAAAAATAAACTATACCAAAAATATTGTTAACATTTACAAATTTGAAAACATAAGTGCCATGATTGCTTTCCAAAGCCTTGGTTTAAATTTAGCTAGAACATCAATGAAATTATTCAATAGTTTGTGCAGATGAGTGCAGCAGCTATGCAAATCAGCAGTTAGACGGCCAATGGTTGCTAGATTCAAATTGGGTTCTGTTAAGTAAATAATAATAACTAATGGCCTGTTCTGGTGGAAATAGAAACAAAAAAAAAACACATGAGCGTGTCACTTACTGGAGAATAATACTGTCTCTGCAATGTCCTCATATGTTGGCTTCATGACATCTGCATCCACATTCTCCAAAGTGTCCCCTTCCAAGAGATCTGATATGCTATCGTAACTGGTCATTTCGTGAAGCTCCACAAATTCTTTTTTTCTAGCATCTGCATTTCAAAAGATAACAATATCTACAGTCCGATTTAATGCATCAATAAACAAAATGTCTTGTGAACTATCATATAACCTGCTCTTGCGCATTTATTTTCATCAATGACATTATCAGTGCAGGGAAAAAGTGATAAAATACTAAAGCACTGAAGTGGATTTGGTGAATAAAATTATGTGAAAAAATTATAATTAAAAGATATCCAAATAATATAGCTGCAATTAATATTGTGAAATGCACAAATAGATGGTTGAATATTAGTGAATAATTGCTCTGATATTAACCTCTTAATAATGCATCTAAGTGTCCTTAATCAATATGTGATTAAAAATATATAAATACGTGATTGTGAATAAATAATAAAACAATCCTCCTGTGAATTAACACACACTAAATGGATGAATAAACACAAATAAAACACCTATAACTTATATACCAAAATTGTCCTATGTATAAAAGTACCAGAATCTAATAGGTAAGCTAAAAGCACTGATAGGAAGTTCAAGTGATGGATAAGTCAAAAATTAAATAAAAAAATTTTTGGAGGTTCACTGAGGAATATGCTTTAAAATAAATAGCAACAAGTTCAATACCAATTTCCCCATTAGGCAATTTCACCATTAAGCTGTCGTTGGTATTTGGTAGGATATTTTAGTTTTTCAGCAAATTTCCCCAACATGCAAGATAAGCACAAAAAACAGATCCATTGTGCAGAGAATAAAACAGAGTGATGCTAAATATTAAGATGCTAATCTCACTCACATATCCCCATTCGCATGATCGCATGGGAAAGAAAATGATCAGCTGCATTCAGCTATGCGCTGGAGGCTCCTCATCCACTGCCAGTGCTCACACACAGACGCTGCTGGAAAGCGTCACAGGCTCCTCCTCCCGATGCCTTGCGTCCCCAGACACGTGACTTTTTCAAGGGTGCCCATGTGATCAGCCTGCAAGATACTTATAGTGTGTGTACTGGTAGCCATGGTAACCCCGGGAGTCAATGCATCATCACATCATTTGAGCGATCTCAAATACATTCAAATGCCCGATATAACCTACATAATGCAGCATGATTTTAATTCCCTAATACATTAACAACATTTAATATAAAACTCACTTAAATAAATAAAATTAAATATATAGAAAAACTGAGATAGCTTTCGCTACATGGATACTACAATCTAGACAAGAGTATAAAGCTCCCTCCGGAGGGCATAGTTGGAATTACACCCTCCCTTAGCTTAAAGGGGTTGTAAAGGTAAACATTTTTTCACCTTAATGCATTCTATGCATTAAGGTGAAAAAACTTCTGACAATACCGCCGCCCCCAGCCCCCCGTTTTACTTACCTGACCCCTCGAAAAACAGCTGCTCGCTCCCGACATCTATTCCTCCGCTCCGGCTGGCCGCTGATTTGCTACAGTGGATGGATTGGAAGCAGCGCAGCCATTGGCTCGCGCTGCTGTTAATCACATCCAATGACGCGGCGCGCTGGGCGGCGGGGCAGAGTGATACAGTGAGTGGCTATAGCCGCCGGCTGTATCACGGGAGCGCGCCCGCAATAACTAACCACCATGCGAGGGAGCTCGCATTAAGGTGGTTAGTTCTTGCGGGGAGGAGCTGAAACAGCCGCCTAGGGACCCCAGAAGACCAGGTTCGGGGCCACTCTGTGCAGAACGAGCTGCACAGTGAAGGTAAGTATAACATGTTTGTTATTTAAAAAAAAAAAAAAATTTACCTTTACAACCCCTTTAATAATAATCCACTACATAAAAGGTAATACACTGTAGCTTAATTTGGAGTGATTGCTAAAATACATTAGAAGCTTGTACGTGTAGTTTAAAATAGATACAGTAAACATATATAAATAAAAACAAGATAAAATATATGACTGAGGATATAATAACAATTCAATACGACTATGTTACATCATTAAAAATCCAATATAAAACAGTTCAAGTCAAAATCTATGTTTAAACCCATTGGCGTGAGTGTACGCATATTATATATCCATTTGGATTCTTGCTTACTTAAGTCCCTCACTCTGTTACTACCCCGTCAGTGAGGTCTATATCTTTCAATTGCCCAAAATTTTAAAAGTGCTGGATTTTTATTATGGTGAAGGGAGAAATGGCGTGAAACACTATGCTTTTAAAATGTTTTGTATGTGCTCCCTGATGCGTTTCCACATCAGTCTTTTGGTTCTGCCTACATACTGTAACGAGCACGGGCATTGCAATACATACACTACCCCCTCAGTTTTACATGTCATAAAATCCTTGATCTGATAATCTGTGTTGTTGTTCGTAGATTTAAAATCGGTACATTTATGGCCATTTTGTTTGGTGTTCTTACATGCATAGCACCGCTTGCAGGGATAGAATCCTTTCCTCTGGAAAAAGGACAATTCTTGTGATTTTATTGGAGAGTCTAAGACATTTTTTGCTATTAAGTCTCTCAGCGTAGGTGCCCTCCTGTAAACAAATCGTGGTTTTTCTGGTAATATGTTCCTCAATTGTTGGTCAGCTAGAAGGAGTGGCCAATGTTTTTTAAATATTCGTTCAATCTGCCGGTGCTGAATGTTAAAATCCATAATCATCGGAATACCTTAACAATGTGTATGTTCTTTACATTTATCTTGAATTAATTCATCCCTTGTGATATCCGAAACCTCCTTGATTTGAAGTGCTTGTTATAGCCTTTTTGGACAAACTTTTCCCCGACAGTGCTCGCTTGTTCCAAAAAAGTGCTTTTTTCAGTGCAGTTCCTTCTCAATCGTATAAATTGCCCTTTTGGAATATTTATAAGCCAGGGTTCAAAATGACAACTGTCCACAGGAATAAAACTGTTCCTTTCAACTGGTTTAAAAAAGGTTTTTGTTGAAATTCCATTATTTGTTAATTCTATATCTGGATCCAAAAAATGTAAGGATTTGGTGCTCAGTTCATAGGTCTGTTTTTATGTTTTTTTCATTTCTGTTTAATTTCTCCAAAAATTCTAGAAGAGGTTCCTCATCTCCCTTCCACAGCATTATGCAGTCATCTATAAATCTTCTGTACATTATAAGCTGTAGGGGAGTATTGACATATATAGCTTCCTCCTCCCATTGGGCCATAAATATGTTCGCTACGCTTGGAGCGTACTTAACGCCCATACCAATTCCATTTAGTTGCCTATAAAAATCTGAGTTAAACCAAAAATAATTATGCTCTAAACCAAATGCCAAACATCTTAAAATGAACCTCTTTTGCTTAGAAATTAAATTACTAAACTTATTCATGGCCCATTTGGATGCTGCAATAGCATCCTCATGACCTATATTTGTATAGAGTGATGATACGTCTGCTGTAACTAGTATATACTTTTGGTCTAATTGGATCACAATTTTGTTTAATTCCTGTATTAAGTGTTTGGTGTCCCTTAGGTAGGCTGGTGTTTTAGGTACTAGTGGTTGTAGGAAATTGTCCACATATTCTCCTAGTCTTGAATTAATAGACTGAATGCCATTAATAATAGGGCGTCCAGGAGGTTTTACTTGATCTTTATGAAGCTTAGGCACTGTGTAAATGACAGGTACCCCGCATGTGTCCGAAACAAGATATTTCTCTTCTTTCTTAGTGAGTATATTTTTCATACTTCCTTTCTTAATTAACTCCTGTAATTCAATTTTGTAATCCCTGGTGGGATTCCCTCTCAATTTTATGTAGGTATTGGTGTCATTCAGTTGTTCTTGGAGTTCATTATTATAATAATCTCTAGATAAAACCACAATCGATCCTCCTTTATCGGCCTGTCTGACCACCACTTTTTTGTTTTTTTTCCAATTCTTTTATTCCATTTCTGATGACCTGCGGATCCTTAATTTTTCTGATTGATTATTTATCAACTTCTTGTATAACCATTTTATTAAAAACTTCAATGTGTTGCTAATTATAAACTGGGGGGTTAAAAAGGGACTTATTCCTTAATTGACTGTGTACAATTCTTCCAGGTGTGTCACTCAATCCCCTGCTGTCCAAACTAGTAGACACTGTTTTAGTCAACATATATTTTTTGGTCTTGTGTCCTCCTCTGTATCCCCTTTTGCGTTTGGACTTCTTATATTTACTGATCTTTCTTGTCGCGGAGGGGTTTCGTTCCTGCGCTGGTCTAAAAAAGGAATAGGTGGGTTGGGATCTCTGTGGTCTCTCAGTGCTTCATATCGGTTCTTGGTCTGTATGGGGCTATTTCTAGGCCCATATTGATATTGGTCATAACGATGTGGAAACGCATCAGGAAGCACATACAAAACATTTTAAAAGGCTTTCCAAAGCATAGTGTTTCACGCCATTTCTCCCTTTACCATAATAAAAATCCAGCACTTTTAAAATTTTGGGCAATTGAAAGATATAGACCTCACTGGCGGGGTAGTAACAGAGTGTGGGAGTTAAGTAAGCAAGAATCCAAATGGATATATAATATGCGTACACTCACGCCAATGGGTTTAAACATAGATTTTGACTAGAACTGTTTTATATCGGATTTTTAATAATGTAACACGGTCGTATTGAATTGTTATTATATCCTCAGTCATATATTTTATCTCATTTTTATTTATATATGTTTACTGTATCCATTTTAAACTACACGTACAAGCTTCTAATGTATTTTAGCAATCACTCCAAATTAAGCTACAGTGTATTACCTTTTATGTAGTGGTCTATTATTAAGCTAAGGGAGGGTGTAATTCTAACTATGCCCTCCGGAGGGAGCTTTATACTCTTGTCTAGATTATAGGACTGTGAAGGATCGGTTTGAGTGGTTTATAAAAATCCCCTACTACATGCCTATGTCCCAGTGCCTTGTCAATGATTTGCCTCACAGCTTCTGTTCATCAGTTACTAGGCGACTAGTAGTGACGCCTAGCTGCCCTCCGCGCTTTGGTGGGCAAAACCGCCTGTCAGATGTGTATAGCTCGCTCGATGGGAGCCGTGGGCGAGTACGATGCAGTGGGCGTGATGCCGCTGCACGGCCGCTCGCATTTGGATATTGCTTCCTCTGTTAATTGACGCGATGACGCCGCATGCGGCGCCACATCTGATCCCGCCCCCTTCAAGCCCTTTAAAACACAGCGCTAACTGGAGCGAGTCTGTCATTGCCCCGCACGGCGTTGGATGGTCCGGATGGCTTTGTATGAGTGTTCCTGGCCTGGCAGGAAGAAGCTTTGCACCTATATGTAAGTTCTCTCTGTGCTGCTGGGTATATATAGATATATATATATATATATATATATATATATATATATATATATATATATATATATATATATATATATATATATATATATCTATATATATCTCTTCCTCAGCATGTTGATGTATGGTTATTTACACAGCATTGCCTCCTGTCATTCACAGATTTTGATGGTATGAAGAACCATCTAATCAGTTATCATCCCTACATCCACATTTGTATGTTTTTTTTTCTTCCTCTCTGGTTCCTATCCAGACTCACTAATGTACACCTGTGGACATCCCGGTATGATATTAGTAATTTAACTAACGTATTCATCCCTATTGCACCATGATCGTTAAATCGATCAGTTGACACAGATACTGTTAAATTACATTATATATATTTTATTACTTTTTAGATATCCATTTGGGTACTGCGCTGTGATTTAGTTCCCCTCTGAACGGGTAGCGTTGTTTGGTGTCCCTTTTTTTGTCTCAAGTGGATCAGTGTAGATAGAGTGGGGCCAACCATATACCCCGGTTCCTCTGCCTCTGGACCCGTGGGTGTTGTTTGACACTTTCGCCGCTGCGGTTTCGGCAATTGATGCTCCGACGCTGGTATGCTTGGGTAGGTTGCTTCCCTTGTTTGTGTTTACACTGACCTAATGTTTTATATGTAGTACTAAGCAAATGTCATTCTTATGCTTTTTGTTTTTGTATGTATTATGCTTTTTTCAATTTGTATTCTATCATACAATAGGATTATGCTCCACGAATTGTCTCTGACGAAGGGACAGCCTTTTCAGTTCTGAAACGCGTAAGACCTCGTGGAAGACTATAGAACATAGCCTCAATTCTTACATATCAATACAGCTTGTTTAGCTTCTTACTTGTTAATTGTGATATCTTTGTGTCATTCAATTTTGATTACTTGAATGTTTTTTTTATAAATACTGTTTTCTACTTAATAAAATTAGATTTTACATTACGTGGTTGCCGTTAAAGTCCCATTAATCCCTTAATATAGTGCTAAAATCTTGTGAGCCACAAATGGGTTAATGCCTTCAGTGTGAATAAATGAACCTAATTCAGCTGCACACACTAATCACGTTCCATACCGTGTATATGCCAAAAATAAATAAATATATGTGTATGCGCTAAAGGCTATAAATACGTGAACAAAGAATATAATAAATCTATACAATATTAAAAATTATTATAAATTATAAACAGTGTCACACACCTGTGAAGAAAGTGACTATAATCCACAATTGAATATATGAAAAATGGTAACATGCACCATGCAAAAAAATGTGAGAAAAAAAAAAAAAATCCTTTAAATGATTAAAAAAAAAATATATATAAGTGCTACTTGATAAATAAAGTGTCCGAAACCAATTCATACAAATGAATATATCTCAGTCCAAGCCATTCATAAGAGTATATAAATCAAAGTGCACAATAGTGTCCAAACAAATAGCAGGCAATCCTCATGCTGTTTTTTTTGAAAAAGTGCTAAATATTCCTCATGCTCTTCTTATGAGATGTGCACATTAAGGCATGCTGCAGTGCTCTCCAGTGACCCCCAATGGATAATGCGCTCACCTTAGAGCGTGTGACACAGTAGCTAAACAGTGTCAAAACACGCATTAGAGCCACTCCAGGGCTCACACAGGGTATGCTGGTGATGATCTGTATCTCGCTCAAATGGTGACATATATGAAAGAAAGGAGACTCATAGCATAATACCGCCAGGAATTTATTTGGAAAGCCCTATAAACAATCCCTCCAGGAGGGTACTCACAATGCTTGGGTGCGTCAGTGCACCATCCTATCCAAAACATGCAATACAGATGAATCCTGTGGCGTGCGGTGCGGTGTTCAATCCTCTGCCTGTCTGTGTGTAGAAAGCTCCGTCCTGCCCCTCCACTACGTGTCTTCGGCACAGATCCCCCAGATGAAGGCACGTATACCCTGTGCCGAAGACGCGTAGTGGAGGGGCAGGACGGAGCTTTCTACACACAGACAGGCAGAGGATTGAACACCGCACCGCACGCCACAGGATTCATCTGTATTGCATGTTTTGGATAGGATGGTGCACTGACGCACCCAAGCATTGTGAGTACCCTCCTGGAGGGATTGTTTTTAGGGCTTTTCAAATAAATTCCTGGTGGTATTATGCTATGAGTCTCCTTTCTTTCATATATGTCACCATTTGAGCGAGATACAGATCATCACCAGCATACCCTGTGTGAGCCCTGGAGTGGCTCTAATGCGTGTTTTGACACTGTTTAGCTACTGTGTCACACGCTCTAAGGTGAGCGCATTATCCATTGGGGGTCACTGGAGAGCACTGCAGCATGCCTTAATGTGCACATCTCATAAGAAGAGCATGAGGAATATTTAGCACTTTTTCAAAAAAACCAGCATGAGGATTGCCTGCTATTTGTTTGGACACTATTGTGCACTTTGATTTATATACTCTTATGAATGGCTTGGTCTGAGATATATTCATTTGTATGAATTGGTTTCGGACACTTTATTTATCAAGTAGCACTTATATATTTTTTTTTTTAATCATTTAAGGGATTTTTTTTTTTTCTCACATTTTTTTGCATGGTGCATGTTGCCATTAATCCCTTGTTGGGGGTAATTTTTTATATAGTTTGACCCTGGGGATGTTGGCAACATTTATGATCTAGTTGGATGGCAGTTCCCCTTCTTTCTGTTGTCTAGATTGTAGTATCCATGTAGCGAAAGCTATCTCAGTTTTTTTTATATATTTAATTTTATTTATTTAAGTGAGTTTTATATTAAATGTTGTTAATGTATTAGGGAATTAAAATCATGCTGCATTATGTAGGTTATATTGGGCATTTGAATGTATTTGAGATCGCTCAAATAATGTGATGATGCATTGACTCCCGGGGTTACCATGGCTACCAGTACGCACACTATAAGTATCTCGCAGGCTGATCACATGGTCACCCTTGAAAAAGTCACGTGTCTGGTGATGCAATGCGTCGGGAGGAGGAGCCTGTGACGCTTTCCAGCAGTGTCTGTGTGTGAGCACTGGCGGTGGATGAGGAGCCTCCAGCGCATAGCTGAATGCAGCTGATCATTTTCTTTCTCATGCGATCATGCGAATGGGGATATGTGAGTGAGATTAGCATCTTAATATTTAGCATCACTCTGTTTTAATCTCTGTGCAATGGATCTGTTTTTTGTGCTTATCTTGCATGTCGGGGAAATTTGCTGAAAAACGAAAATATCCTACCAAATACCAATGGCAGCTTAATGGTGAAAATGGTTAATGGTGAAATTGGTATTGAACTTGTTGCCATTTATTTTAAAGCATATTCATCAGTGAACCTACAAAAAATGTTTTATTTAATATTTGACTTATCCATCACTTGAACTTCCTATCAGTGTTTTTGGCTTACCTATTAGATTCTGGTATTCTTATACATAGGACAATTTTGGTATATAAGTTATGGGTGTTTTATTTGTGTTTATTCATCCATTTAGTGTGTGTTAATTCACAGGAGGATTGTTTTATTTTTTATTCACAATCACGTATTTATATATTTTTAATCACATATTGATTAAGGACACTTGGGTGCATTATTAAGAGGTTAATATCAGCGCAATTATTCACTCATAATCAGTGCAGGGAAACTACACAAAATTGAAAGGTTGCAACCAAACAATGTGCTACAGCTACCAACTTGTGCAAATGTGAGAATTCAAGACTCTGCATTGGTCCATCAATGTGATCCGAAGTCTCTGAATACTCACCTACCAATCTGACAATACTTCATTGAATACTGATCTAATGCGAATCTCATGATTGGCTGGAACCTATAAACAACCCCTATACAGTATACAGCAATACTATAATAGCTGACATACATCAATGATCAAGGAACACCGTTAAAGTCTATGGGACACTAACATGAAAAATCAAAAGTGCTAATTTTAAAGGCTTATATGCAAGTTATTGCCATTAAAAGTGTTTGGGGACCCAGGTCCTGCCCCAGGGGACATGTATCAATGCAAAAAAAGTTTTAAAAATGCACGTTTTTTCGGGAGCAGTGATTTTAATAATGCTTAACCCCTTCACTACCCGCCCATAGTCAAATGACGGCCTGAGATGGGATCTCCCATCCTGGGTGGCCGTCATATGATGTCCTGGGCTTCCCGGCTGTCTAGGGGGCGCGCACTCTCACCCGCGGCATTGCCCGGGACCCGGTGCGTGTGCCCAGCGGCCGCGATTGCTGCGGGGCACCCTCGATTGCCCGTTAACCTAACAGGACCGTGGATCTGTGTGTGTAAACACACAGATCCACATCCTGTCATGTGAGAGGAGACCGATCTGTGTTCCCAGTACAGAGGAACACCGATCGGTCTCCTCCCCTTGTGAGTCCCCACCCCCTACAGTAATGCCCCGTACACACGGTCGGATTTTCCGATGGACAATGTCCGATCAGAGCGTGTTGTCGGAAATTCCGACCGTGTGTGGGCGCCATCGGACATTTTCCATCGGATTTTCCGACACACAAAGTTGGACAGCAGGAGATAAAATTTTCCGACAACAAAATCCGATCGCGTCAATTCCGACCGTGTGTGGCCTGTTCCGACGCACAAAGTGGCACCCATGCTCAGAAGAAATTCCGACACGGGACAGCTCGTTCTGGTAAACTTAGCGTTCGCAATGGATACAGCACTTTCGTCACGCTGCAATGTTAAAAATGGTTTAATACAGCGCACTCTCTTCTTCTTTATAATGTGACAAGAATTAAGTAGTTTTGCTGCTCATATTCACACTCACTTCTCACAAACTTTTATTTGTGTTTTTTTAGTGGGATTCCCTCAATATATTGTTATTAGTTGTCACATCTGACAGTTTTATATATTTTTTTTTTTTTTTTTTTGGATTTTCAGCCTTTTTTTTCTTTAATGTTTGGATTTTTTCCAAGGCTGATCTTTGCTCAATGTTATTTTTATTTTTACTCCAGAATATTTTTGTGTGTGTTTTGTGTGTCAAGTTACCCCAACACCATTGATGACTTTTATTATTTAATCTCCAGGAGATTGTTTGGTGTTGGTGTCCCTTGTTCATTTCACATTGTATATTTAAAATGTACCTGAATCCTCACAAACAAACTGTCATTTTTGAAGTAAAACACATAGGAGAGTATAATTCAAAACAAAAATCCTTTATTAAGGGATCAGAAACAAACGAAGAGGAAGGCAACACTGGATCAACATGAGAAATTAGCGAAGCCTGGGACCCCCACGGCAGACATCAATTCTTCAACATCAAAATTGATGGCCTGAGGAGTCCATATGTAAGGGAGGGCAGTCTGGTCCAGAAGTCCCAGAGATCCGGATAGCAGCAGATGACATCTGTGTCCCCAGGCTGTGTTACCACAAGAGGCTGCATCTTTTGGCCGACCAGACTGAACCCAGGGCAATCACTGTCTGGTCTTTCTTCCACACTTCCTTCCGGGCTGTGGCTGTGCAGTTGGAGATGTGGCAGGAGGAGGAGTAGGACCTGGAGGAGGAGGAGGACTGGGGGGACCTGGAGGAGGACTGGGAGGACCTGGAGGAGAGGGAGGAGGAGGAGGACCTGCAGGAGGAGGAGGAGGAGGACCATCCCAAAGCTGTGTGTGAGGTGTAATTTGGCCCCTCATACCTTTCTCCAGAGCCTCTGATATGAGCGCCTCACACATGGCTTTTTGGCCCTCCTCCATCCTCTGCATTTTATATGCTATGAATGCAGCAATGTTCTCCTGCCTGGTGTGGGGTGCTCCCAGGACCTCTGTAGCCCTCCAAAAGAATGCTATAGCCGCCTCCTCTAGGGTACTCGTCCTACTGCCACTTTCTGTTTTCAGGGGGGGTGGAGGGACCTTTATCAGCCAGCCGGCTCGGCCCGGCCACCTCCTGGCTGAGACTTCCCTGTGTATGAAAAAGGGACATGGTTTTAGTTGTTACTTCATCAATCACAATCCTAAATTAGTACTCCCAACTAACATCTAGTTAACATCATTGATTGGACAAGCAGAAATATTTAGAGGAATGCTATACCTGGCTCAATCTGGGCTCATGTGGCCTGGAAGGCCCAGGTTGGGCGTCAGAAGCATCAGCCGGGGGGGAAGGAAGCGTGGAAGGAAGACTGGAGAGGGATGGCCTGGGTTCAGTCTGGCCTGCCAGAAAGTGCAGCCTGTCGTAGTACAACATCCTGGGGACATAGATGTCATCTGCTGCTCCGGATCTCTGTGAATCCAGGACTTTCTTGCGCTCCCTTAGATATGTGCTCCTCAGGCCACCAATTAATATCTTTAAATAGGTGATGTCTGCCGTGGGGATCACCTGCTTCACAATTTCACACAATTGCTCCAGTGCTGCCTTCCTCTTTGCTTGGTTCTTGAAATGGGGGTGGGTAATCTCCCACAGACATGGCAGCTCACTTAGCATATCTATGAATACTGACATGAAGTCATTATCTTTCATTAAGATATCCATGTTCACTGCAAGACACAACACAAGACAAAGCCTAATGTCAGACAAAACTCTCCTAATCTTGTTACAATATAGGCCTCAATCTAGAAGCAGTATAGGCACAAGTTTGTCTCTTACCTTCGTTCTTACGATTGGTGCGTCCAATGCTCCTTCCTCCGCTCACAGATCGTACGTAATATGCACGCGTGTTACGCTTTATACACACTGCACATGCGTGTAACTCCGCCCGCCCCTGACGTTCTTTCTAGTGTATTCCTCGCCCCTTTTCATTCGGCGCAGTGGGGGAAGAGCATGATGGCGGAGTTACAACAGGTGCGTGATAATAATTCTAACAACGAGGAGGAGGAGGAGGAAAGCCCGGATCCAGGCACGTCCCGATCCAGAAGGAGGCATTTTAAGGCCACAAATATGTCGTTTGGGGAGATGTTGGAGATGGTCGACATCATGAAGAAGTCCGACTATGACGGAAAATATGGGCCTTACCCCAACCCCAACATCCGAAAGGCCAAGATCATGGCGAAAGTGGTCAGGAGTCTTGAGAGGAATTTCGGGGTACGACGATCGAAAGATCAGCTCAGGAAGCGGTGGTCGGACCTGAAGTTAAGAGAGCCAGAGCAGTACCGAAAGATCCGGAGAGTGCTGCAAAAAAGTAAGTAGTTGTGCTGTGTTCCTATTCTTTCTGTCTTTATTCCGTTCGTTCTGCTCCATATGCTTTTAGTAATTGTAACGTTTCAAAAGGTCAACTTTAATGTTCATGGGCCCATTATTCGTTCGTATCAAACATTTTTCTTTTGGCCTCTAGAACACCATTGCATTTTCACACATTTTTGGGGGCCTACTTGGATGCCAAATATTTGTTTGTGTAGATGGGTTTGTTACTAGAATGAAATGCCAACTAGATTTTGTGTAAGGAGAGGACACTGAGCAGCTGTTTTCACATCTGGACACTGGAGCACTAGTGTGGGACCCCAGAACACCCTTTTTATTAGGGGGCCACACAGGTGCTCCAGTGTATACTATAGGGGGGGCTACATCTGTGAAGCTTGTACCAAACAGGTAAAGTATTGCAGCTTGACAAAGGGCAATAAAAAATATACATCTTGGAACTCGGCTAAAATAGACAATTGTACCCCACTTCCAAGCAATGTTTCCTATTTCTAGTTCTGCCATCAAATATCTGTGTGCTAATTATACCATTTTTGTTTTACATAGGGGAGAAAAGACTCGGAGGACACCCCTCATCCAAGGAGACCAGAGACCCCCCCTCTGGAAGAAGGGGAAATACCAACCCAAGAAGCTGAGCAGCAGGAAGAAGAAGACGTGGTGGAGATTGGCACCACAACAGGTGAGTGTCTGCGACCACAGACTCAGGTAAAAGAGATGGATGGTGGCAGATTTTTGAGACCTTTTTTTTTGTTCTTTATCTCTTTTTAGGTGATCGTGATCCAGAACGCTTTACATCTGAAAGTGCCCAGATATTCATCGGGGGGATCATGGGGTGTAATCTCCAATTGCAAAACATCCAGTTATTAAAAAAAATAATAACATCATTGATGTTTTGGGGCGAATTTAAACCCCACAAAATCACCTGTTTTATGTTACTAAAATTTTTACAATGTTTAGAAAAGCCAAATTTGGAGGATGCACACAGTGTGCCAACATGTGCTATCTGCCATCACGGGAGATCAATGGACGCGTTTTGGGGGTGCAACACCTTCCTCAATTATAAAGTAGCGGTGAGGAAGGGCTTGCTCCCCCAAAACACGTCCCTTGATCCCCCCTGATGGCAGATAGCACATGTTAACATTAGTAAATTGATGTGCATCTTCCAAATTTGGCTTTTCCATTTCCCCCATCTGAACGCTATATCAAACACAGTTCCTAAATACTCATGTCTGATATAGCCTTCAGGTTTTACCATATGTGAACTTTGTAAGTTCAAGTTTTTTGGCTTTCTTGTTGGTTTTACACAGGCCTGTTTTATCTGAAATGGATATTTGGATTTTTGATAATGCTACTGCAAACATTGTTATACAACAAACATGTTGGCTTGTTTTAAAAACCTTGCGTAAATGCACATGTGATTGTGCAGCTATAAAAAAGTGCCTTACTCAAGAATGTGTGGATTATTGTCTCAACACTACAACACTTTTGGGGTGATGTAATTGCTGTTTTATGCACAAATGGGGGTTATTTCCTAAGGGCAATTACACTTTGCACTACAAGTGCAGGTTCAGTGCAGTTGCAAGTGCACTTGTAGTGAAATGTGTTTTGGCATTTAGGAAGTACCAGCCAACACTGTTTTTTATAAGGTTACCCAATCACGACATTTTCTGCACTCAAAACATTTCTGTTAGGGTCAGCTAAAACAAACACAAGCAGTAAATGTCCACCAAGAATTTCTTTTGTTTGTTTTTTATTTGAAAAAGGTGTCACAGATTCTCTGGCATATTGATAGCCCCCCTACCCGCAAAGAACTCCAGGTAGCGTAACCGGACATCACGGGCATTCAGGGAGGGCAAGCCAGGACGGCCACTTTCAAGCGCCGTCAGTGTTGATGGATTTGGGATTCCGGCCTCAGGCCCAACTGAGCCAGCATAGTTGGCTGAATGTTTTCTTAAAAAATTATGGAGAACACAGCAGGCAAGTATTATATGGTTCAGTTTATACTCCGCCATATGGATGGGTGTCAGAAATAATCGGAACCGGCTGGCCAGGATTCCAAATGTGTTCTCCACCACTCTTCGGGCTCTGGCCAGCCGGTAATTAAAAACCCTCTGTTCCGGGGTGAGGGTCCTCATCGGGAATGGCTGCATCAGGTGGTCTTCCAGCGCAAATGCTTCATCAGCAACGAACACAAATGGGAGACCTTCAACATTGTCCTCTGGAGGTGGCAAGTCCAAGCTGCCATTCTGGAGACGCCTGTAGAACTCCATCTGGGCCATCACTCCACCATCGGACATCCGGCCATTCTTCCCCACGTCCACATACAAGAAGTCGTAATTAGCCGACACCACCGCCAACATCACTATACTATTAAACCCTTTGTAATTATAATAGTACGACCCCGAGTTGGGTGGTGGGACGATGTGGACGTGTTTCCCATCAATTGCCCCTCTGCAGTTAGGAAAGTCCCACCGCTGGGCAAAGTGGGAGGCCACAGTCTGCCATTCCTGTGGCGTGGAAGGAAACTGTGGAGGAAAAAACAATAAACATTACTATTTTTTCACAGAAACATGGCAAGCAGATTATACACAAACATTATGGGGCAACCTCCAGATAGCATTTAATAAGGGGAATTTAACAAGGCCAAAGTATAAGGTACACCTATCATATTCCCCCCCCCCCTCTCATGGGCCATTTCTAACATTATAGGGGGGGGGAACTCTTGGACAGGTAACCCTCTTCACTTCATTGAGAGATGAATGCCTAAATACAGGGTATTACTTGGAACAGCCCCTCCTTAGTTACACT
Organism: Aquarana catesbeiana; assembly: GCF_042186555.1. Taxonomy (NCBI): domain Eukaryota; kingdom Metazoa; phylum Chordata; class Amphibia; order Anura; family Ranidae; genus Aquarana; species Aquarana catesbeiana. The sequence continues at coordinate 432,688,336 of NC_133328.1, forward strand.
ATTAGCAGACCACTGGACAGGTAAGAAGTGTCTGAATACAAAGATATAAATACACATTGTACATATTTGAGGACATTTGGACATTCTGCTATTACCTATCAAGATAATAATAATAGGATACAAAAACTTTAAACAGTTCCATTGGAAAGTATACAGGCAGGCCCTTGCACTACATGCTTTGGGGAATTCATCCATAAATCTGACCAGTAAAGAGATGGGTATAGTGTGTATGGGTTTGGCAAAGTCAGCAGATAGATGATTGAGGATAGAGAATTGGGATCAGCTGACTTAGCAGTTGGGGGGAGGGAGGGTTACCCAAAATTTGTGGACACCACAAAAAAAGCCTCTGGCACTCTGCCTGAATTTAAAGCTAAAATAACATTAACAAACATTTTAGGGGGTGTTTGGGGTAAAGCACTACTATGGAGCTGATAAAATACATTGTTAAGTGACTACATGAGGTGAATATAGGGCAGGAGACACCACGCTGGAGAGGTTATTGAAGGGCAAATATGTATGAAGGACATAAAATAATAATTACATAAAAATCCAGCATGCATGAGGACAAAGGGGACATTCACAGCATATTACAATCATGGTAATTAGGGAATGAGGAAAGAAATACAAGATATTAGCAAACATTCAATACAATAAAATGTGATATAAAAGGAAAAAAATCTTACCTTCATATACTCCTTCTGTAGGACCTGTATGATGGCAGAACAGGTCTCTGGGATGATGATACCCAGAGCCTGGGGGGAGATGCCTGTCGAGAACTTCAAGTCCTTCAGACTTCTCCCTGTGGCCAAATACCGCAAGGTAGCGACCAACCTCTGCTCCGGAGTGATGGCTTGCCTCATGCAGGTATCCTGCCTGCTGATATAGGGGGTCAGCGAAGCCAACAAACGGTGAAATACGGGGTCCGTCATCCTGAGAAAGTTCCTGAAATCATCAGGATTATTCTCACGGATCTCACGGAGCAAAGGCATATGAGAGAACTGGTCACGCTGAAGCAACCAATTCTTGGTCCATGAACTCCTCCCCACCCTGTTCATGGACTGGACTTGTGTCAAGGTCAGGACCCCAACACCAAGCCCCCGCACAGCACGAACTCTACGAGGAGTACGCATACGAAACATGGCTAGAAAACGGTCGGCTGCTCAGAACGAAGTAACAGAACGCACTGAAGAACAGCAAGGCCTGTAAAGAGCGACCTGAAAAACAGCAACGAGCGGGCAAGATCGCACAGAAAACTCCGATACGAACTGACTGCACGCACTGAAGAGCAGATACAAACCCACAAGCACAAACTGAACGGCAGAAAACGATCTGAAAGCCACGAGTCTGAAAAAGCGCGAATCGTCTCTCACCAAACTTTTACTAACACGAGATTAGCAAAAGGAGCCCAAAGGGTGCCGCGCTTGGTTCTGAACCGGCCTTTTCTAGTCTCGTCGTACGTGGTGTACGTCACCGCGTTGTTGTCAATCGGAAATTCCGACAACTTTGTGTGACCGTGTGTAGGCAAAACAAGTTTGAGCCAACATCCGTCGGAAAAAATCCTAGGATTTTGTTGTCGGAATGTCCGAACAAAGTCCGACCGTGTGTATGGGGCATTAGAATCACTCCCCTAGGAAACACATTTAACCCCTCGTGTCCCCCTAGTGGTTAACCCCTTCCCTGCCTGTCACATTTATACAGTAATCAATGCAATTTTATAGCATTGATCGCTGTATAAATGTGAATGGTCCCAAAAATGTGTCAAAAGTGTCCGATGTGTCCGCCATAATGTCGCAGTCACGAAAAAATTCGCAGATCGCCGCTATTACTAGTAAAAAAAAAAAATAATTATTTTAAAAAAATGCCATAAATCTATCCTGTATTTTGTAGACGCTATAACTTTTGCGCAAATCAATATACGCTTATTTCGTTTTTTTTTTACCAAAAATATGTAGAAGAATACGTATCGGCCTAAACTGAGGAAAAAATGTGTTTTTTTTTTTTTTTTTTTTAAAATTGGGATATTTATTATAGCAAAAAGTAAAAAATATTGTGTTTTTTTCAAAATTGTTGCTCTTCTTTTGTTTATAGCGCAAAAAATAAAAACCGCAGGGGTGATCAAATACCACCAAAAGAAAGCTCTATTTGTGGGGAAAAAAAGGACTTCAATTTTGTTTGGGTGCAATGTCACAGGACCACGCAAATGTTGTTTTAAAATGCGACAGCGCTGAAAACTAAAAATTGGTCTGGGAAGGAAGGGGGTTAAAATGCCCTGTATTGAAGCGGTTAAAGTGAAACAATAAAAATTAAATATTAATTTAAATATCGTGCCTGGAGGATGTCTATAGTATGCCTGTAAAGTGGCACAGTTTTCCCGTGTTTAGAACATTACCACAGCAAAATGACATTTCTAAAGGAAAAAAATAATTTAAAACTGATAGCGGCTGTAATGAATTGTCCAGTCTCAGCAATATAGATAAAAATCATTGAAAAAAATGGCATGGGTTCCTCCCAGTCCATTACCAGGCTCTTTGGGTCTGGTATGAATATTAAGGGGAACCCCGAACCAAAAATAAAAAAAAAATTGGTGGGTCCCCTCAAAATCCACACCAAGCCCTTATCTGAGCATGCAACCTGGCAGGCTGCAGGAAAAGAGGGGGGGACGAGAGAGTCCCCCTCCTGAACCGTACCAGGCCACATACCCTCAACATGGGGAGGGTGCTTTGGGGTAGCCTCATCCCCACAACCCTTGCCCAGTGGTTGTGGGTGTATGCAGGCAGGGGGCTTATTGGAATCTGGAAGCCCCCTTTAACAAGGGGACCCCCAGATCCCGGCCTCCCTCCATATGTGAATTGGTAAGGGGTACATTGTACCCTTACCATTTCACAAAAAAAGTCTCAAAAAAATAGTAAAAGACAGGAGATGCTTAGGGACAAGTCCTTAATTAAAAGATAAAAAATTAAAAATGTCCTGCGATGTCCATTCATCTTCTATCACACCGCCCAATGAACTGAAAAAAATAAAAAAAAATGCAACAGCTCCCCCTCCATGGGAAGCTCCTGCCGAGTGATGCTTCTTCTTGGTGACAACTGTTATATAGCTGAGGGCGGGGCCACTCGGTGATGTAAACAGGTGATCCCGCCTTCCTCTGATGTCACACTGCTTTACGGTTCAGGAGGGGGGCGCTCTCTTGTCCCCCCTCTTTTCCTGCAGCCTGCCAGGTTGCGTGCTCAGATAAGGGTCTAGTATAGATTTGGGGGACCCCTATGCCATTTTTTAAAAATTTTGGCACATGGTTCCCCTTAAAATCTGGTATGGATTTTGGGGGGACTCCTACGCCATTTTTTTTTTACATTTGGCGCAGGGTTCCCCTTCATTTCCATACCAGACCTTGAGGTCTGGTATGGATTTTGGGGGGACCCCCACACAATTCATTTTTTAATTTTTGGTTTGGGGTTCCCCTTAATATTCATACCAGACCCAAAGGGCCTGGTAATGGACTGGGGGGGGAACCCATGCTGTTTTTTTCAATTAGATTTATCTATATTTCCAAGACCGGACAATTCATTACAGCTGCGATCGGTTTTGAATGACTTTTTTCCTTTAGAAATGTCATTTTGCTGTGGTACTGTTCTAAACACGGGAAAACTGCGCCACTTTACAGGCATACTATAGACACCCCCAGGCACAATATTTAAAGGAATATTTCATTTTTATTGTTTCACTTTAAGCATTATTAAAATCACTGCTCCCAAAAAAAGTCAATTTTTAAAACTTTGTTTTGCAATGATACATGTTCCCTGGGGCAGGGCCCGGGTCCAAAACACTTTTTATGACAAAAACTTGTATATAAGCCTGTAAAATAATGAGCTTTATTGATTTCATATTCATGTCCCATAGACTTTAACGGTGTTAGTTTGTTTGTCCGAATTTTTTGCCTGTTCGGATGTTCTGGTGCGAACCGAACTGGGGGGGGGGGTGTGTTTTCAGCTCATTCTTAATGATAAGTAAAAACAAACCTTTTACATCAGTCTCTGGTATAGATAAACCTTCCACCGTTATGACTCCACTGTCCTCATCAGTGTGTAAACCTGTTTTTTCTATGCTTGAATCAACAAACTTTAGTCTTCTCCTCTTGCGCTTCCCTTTAAAAAAAAAAGGGGTGTGTTGCAAAATTTTGGGAAGAGAAATACAAAGGTGTTTCTATAGGGTACCTAGTTGATTTATATTTTAGATACTAACTTTTCATAATGTGGATTTGTTCAATTTGTTCCTTCTCACAGTGTTTTAAATCTGACCATCCTTTTTCTGAGTTGGTCTTTTGATCTTTCTACTCCATGCTTCTTAAGCATTCCAGAACTTTGTCCAAGATGATGCCTTTTCTGTTGTTGGGCCTGTCATAAATGTGGAGCTTTCCATCACAATTATGCTTCTCCAGCTGGTAAACAAAATCGACCATTTCATTTCTGGACATCGCTGTTGCCTTTACCTTACTCCCACATGTCCCACTGGCCTTTGATCTGGGCTCCCCTTTGTTATCCTAGTCCACCATTTTGTACACCGTCTTCTGCGTGTGTTGCAGAGAAACCCTACGCATATACACACTGCTGCGTGAGTCAACAGGGTGAGGTGGAGAAACGGGCGCATGCTCACCATGTGTCACCAACTAACCCCTGTGGCAGACCCGAATGATCTGTAAACGAGCTTGGAACACTTTGATGGTCCGATTGATCCACTACACTAGTGATCTGTTCAACGAATGAAGGTAAAGTCACCCTTTTTGTATGGCATGCACATGAGAACATTTTATGTTTTAGGTGAACACACTGGTACTGCAGCATCAAGTAGGTCTCACAAATTATCATTTACTATTGGCCATGACTTTTGAATCAGGCCACATTTGGTTTAGGTTTTTTACAAAAGTTTATTCCAGATCTGTTATACCATGTAACAAAGCTATTAATAGAACTTAATTATGTGCTATGTGCTTCATACTCGAGCATTACCATTTTACTTTACAGGAAGCATGACAGACAAGTTCACCAACCCCAAATTCCTTCAATGCTTCATTGAGATGTACAGACAACTGCCTTGCCTTTGGAAGGTAAAGTCCAAAGACTACTCAGACCGCAACAAGAAGCATGAGGCTCACATGAAGTTAGCAGAACTATGCAAAGAGATTCTAATCCTTCAGTGCAATATGTACGGAACAAAATTTCTCATATGAGAACAGTGTTCAAAAAAGTAAGGGCCTCACAGAAATCAGGAGCAGGAGCTAAAGATGTTTGTGTTCCATGGCTGTGGTAGTATGAAACCCTTTGCTTCTTGACAGAGCAAGTAGATGCCAAAGCTTCGCTTTGTACCCTTGCAAACCCTTCTCCAGCTTCTGTAGATTTGCCAAAATCTTACATCGATCTTGATCAGGACATTCCCACCACTCAGGTAATTGCAGGATAGTTTGGTACTTTTACCTTGTATGAAATGCATGTTTCTATTTTTTTGTGAAAAGTTTCTGTAATTTTATGGCCTTCAACAGTGTCTGTGTTGTGCAGTAGTAAAATAACACCATGTTATTAAATTACACATCTAAATGCCGAGATTTGGACAAAACGTGGTTTCACTTTGCTGAAACTTTTCAGTGTCTTGGTGTTGTGGGCCGGCATTAACATACTCAGGTCCAGAATCATCAGCAGAAGGTCATGGAGGAGAGCAGCATGGGGCAGTTGGTTGTTTAGTGAGAGGACTTGGTGGAGCCATAATCAAACATAGACTTATTGTGGGAAAATGTCAAGGTCTCTACAGAGGACGATGAACACCTTTCTGATGTGGGACTTTTTTTGGTGACTTGCCTATGTTATAATTTCACGCAGTGTATAACAAATAGACTTTGTTGACAAACAGCAAACAGCAATGTGCTTTCAATGCAGCAATGTCAGCAGGGAGCAAGAAGGCTTTTATTGGTGATTTACACAACAAAACCTCCTTCTAGAACAATTAGGGTGTGACAATGACCATTGATTTAAAGTGACAAGAAGTGCCTTGACATGCACAGAGCAGTTAAGTGTTTTTTTCTAATCCCCCCATTGCTAAATTAGTGGACAATATATCTAAAATATTTTCAAATATGATGGAAAAATTAAGTTTGCTGCAATTGCTGAAATCCCTATTAGTAATAAGATAAACAGATAATTTAATAGTAATACATATATCAAGAGATAATACATTCTTTTTGGATATATTCTTGTAATTGCATGTTTCAAATAACACATCAAAGAATGTACATTTAATTTCAAATAATGTAAGACGTTACTATACAGAATTTGTGCAGAAAAAAATGATAAAAGGAATCTGAAAATGATCATCTTGCTCATCTCTAATTCTAGTGGCTTGTGTATTCATTTTCTACAGGATTGTAACCTTTCCAAGAAACTGCACATCAAAAGACTACTCATGAACATCAACCTGAAAATGAATAGGGGTAAATTTATTTTGATCTTTCAGGGGTTAAATTAATACTTTTATAAATGCTGAAAGAAGACAACAATTCAAAAAGCTTTAATACAGCTATAACATATTTATTACCCAAATTAAAAATACATATGCTGATCATTTATTGACTGCCTAAAAATAATCTACATATAACAAATAAATGTGAGAAAGTGTATCAAGGAAGTTATAAACACTAGACAAAGCCCATTCGTTTGACAAACATTAGACAAAGCCTGTGGGATATATGAATGGAACCTCTGAATGAAGTGTTACACCTCTGGCTGTTGTCCTCTTGGTTATCCCCGAAGAAGAGCATGAGTCTCAAAACGCAGTGGACAGTTGGACTTCACTCATCAGATACTGAGATTGTCTGTTTATAATAAGGGGTTTATGGAATGTGGATATATATTCAGAGAATTTTTGTGCTGTCATGTGATTACCACTAGTTATATGAGATTCAATGTTCCAGGCCTGTTACATGTTTTTACTGTATATATACAATATGTATACAATAGTGTGCTTTGTGTCTTTTAAAATCCCTGCCACGTATATATTATTGAATATATATATATATATATATATATATATATATATATATATATATATATAGTGACAGTATGCAAGGTAAGATAATGGACAATCAACATATTTCACCTCGCATGGGTTCTGTTGTAAGAGACTGGAGCAGAATCTGGCCCGGGTTTTTCCAGCATCTGTGGCAGGCTTGGTTCCGGTCCGGATGTTGTGGTGCACTTGAGTCCACGCTCATGTGGACTTTAAATGAGCAGGAAGAGAGCACAGGATAGCTTAGGCCTGAGACTCAGAAGGGAATCTGAGAGAGAGAGAGAGCTCTGTTTGGATTTAAAAAAGAAGGTTTGCTTTACCACATGTTTTGTGGGTGTCAGGGACCAGCCCCGCACCGTATAGAGAGGAGACTACTGTATAGTTTAGCGCCGGACAGCAAGGATTTGTTTTACTATTTTTTTGTTCGTTTGTTTTCATTACCTTGCAAACCTCTGCTAAATAAACCCGGTAACACACCAAATTTGAATTAAATTGCCTACACGCTGACCTTGTTTTCCAGAAAAGGTGATTGCACAAGCTAATCTCCCACACGTGGTGGACTCAGCGGGCAGATTCTAAAGATGGAGGAAATGTTAAAGACCCTGCTACAGGCCAATGCAGCTCAGCGGGAAACCGACCGCCATGTCACAGAGGCTGCTGCAGCACATCAGGTGGAACCAAAGTTGGTACGTTCCTCCTACCAACTACAGAAGAGGACACCTGCTGATAATTTCGAGGCATACCTTGCGACTTTTGAGAGAGTCGCTGTCTGCGAAGGATGGCCAAAAGAACAGTGGGCGGGTCTGTTGGCACCATTTTTGACAGGAGAACCTTAAAAGGCCTAATTTGATCTGGAACCGGATAAGGCCCAGGACTATGATACTCTGAAAACAGAAATAGTCGCACGCTTCGCTGTCACTATGGCAGTCCGAGCCCAGCGCATGCATCAGTTGACCTTCTCTGGCGACAAGCCACCCTGTTCTCAAATCTTTGACCTGGTCCACCTCACCAGGAAGTGGTTGCAGCCAGAGACCTTGAAAGGCCATAAGATTGTGGAGCATGTGTTAATGGATTGGTACCTGCTTGCTCTCCCTGCTGCTCTTAGGAGATGGGTCAGACAGGGGTGTGTCTAGGGGTGCAAGATCGCCCAGTGGTTCTGGTAAGACTGTTCCTGGGTTCAAGAGCATGGGGAAGATTGATAAGACTGCTGTTACAGCTAATGAGACTGTGGGTGCTAGACCTGGAGACTGGACAAAGAAGCCAGGAAGGTCTTTGGGACCGTTAAAAGTCGCATCGAAAAACGTGTGTTATTTCAGTGGATGGAAAGCCACTCACAGCCCTGCTAGACTCTGGTAGTATGGTGACCCTAGTAAGAAATGATTGTGTAAACCCCACAAAACTACACCCCAGTACTATTGGGGTCATTTGCATCCATGGGGACACTCTGGACTACCAGACAGCAGTGGTTGAGGTTGATACCCCTTGGGGCAGTGTGACACATTCAGTGGAAGTGGTGCCTTCACTGCTTCATGAAGCTTTAGTGGGAAGAGATTTTCCCCATTTTTGGAGATTATGGGAGAGCAAAAGGAGGCTGGTAGATAGATCTCCCCCTGCTGGGGATGCATGGGAACTCTCACTAGATCCTTTTTGCCAAAGGGAAGGGGAGGCTGTTGGGATGATCGAGGAAGCCAGAAATCCTCTTCCTTTTCCTGTGTTTGCTGGGGAGCCGGCAGACTTGGAAGCTAGCTCCCATCCTGAGGGTAATGAACAGGAGAACATCTCTGACCCTGACAATGAGAGTAGCCAGAATGTGGTACCTGACTTAGAGGTCAGGAGAGAGGATTTCTGTACCGAGATATCACCCTCATTAGAGCCAGAGAAAACGTTAAGATGGTGGTGTCAGTACTAGGATCCCTTTAGGACCCAGCACAACTCACCTGACACAGCCTTTACCTGGGAAACAACAGTGATTGGCCAGCTCACCTTTAAATCACCTGTATCAGCATTCAGTCAGTGCTTGTGTTAGAGTTTACCTTGTGTTTGATTTAGCTGATATCTGCTCTGTGTATTTCGTGTATGACCCGACTCGTTTGACCCTGTTTGCTTGCTTCTGATTCAGTACTGTTTGGACTCTGATCTTCCTGTGTATGACCCAGCTTGCCTAGACTACGCTTTGCATGATTCTACTTTAGTACCTTCATCTACAGCGGTGAACAACAAGCACCAGACATCTATCTTCATCTGCAGCGGTGAACTACGAGCACCAGTTATCATCTATCCTCATCTGCAGCGGTAAACTACAAGGTCCAGCAAACATCTACCTTCATCTACAGCGGTGAACTACAAGTCCCAGCTGACCTGCTCTGCTCAGACCTACTCATGGTATGTGCTCTTGTTCTTTGAACTCTTTGCATAATCAGAACACCTGAACTGTTACCTGTTATATGCTCCTAGCCTGACAGGTGGGTCTTTCCCCTACATGGCCCTTAAAAACAATTTAATGTATCAGGTGATAAAACGCGGAGAGGAGGGGGTAGAACGACTACTGGTTCCCAAACTCTTCCGCAGGGTGGTGCTAGACCCGGCCCATGGTCATGTAATGGGGGGAACAAAAGGAATATTCCCCCTTAGATTGGACTTTAAAGGCCACAAACACTGAAGTGCGTAGAAAATTAATTTATTGATAAATAACAGATTATTTTAGATCAAACAAATGATCTAACATTATGCCCTGTACACATGATCGGACATTGATCGGACATTCTGACCACAAAATCCATCCGATTTTTTCCAACGGATGTTGGCTCAAACTTGTCTTGCATACACACGGTCGCACAAAGATGTCGGAATTTCCAAACGTCAAGAACGCGTATGATGGGACTATAAAAGGGCAGTTCAATACCAAGCGCGCCACCCTTTTGGCTTCTTTTGCTAATCTCGTGTTAGTAAAAGTTTGGTGAGAGACGATTCGCGCTTTTCAGTCTCGTGGTTTTCAGATTGTTTTTCTGCTGTTCAGTTTGTGCTTGTGGGTTTGTATCTGGTCTTCAGTGCGTGCAGTGAGTTTGTATTTGATCATCTAGTGCGTTCTTGTCCGCTCGTTGCTGATTTTCAGGTCGCTCTTCACAGGCCTTGCTGTTCTTCAGTGCGTTCTGTTACTCCGTTCTGACCAGCCGCCCGCTCTGAAGCCATGTTGCGTGTACGTACTCATCGTAGAGTTCATGCTGTGCGGGGTCTTGGTGTTGGGTTCTTACTTTGACACAAGCCCAGTCCATGAACAGGGTGAGGAGGAGTTCATGGACCAAGAATTGGTTGCTCCAGAGTGACTAATTCTGTCACATGCCTTTGCCCTGTGAGATTCGTGATAATAATCCTGATGATTTCAGGAACTTTCTCTGGATGACGGACCCAGTTTTTCACCGTTTGTTGGATTTGTTGACCCCTTATATCAGCAGGAAGGATACCTGCATGCGGCAAGCCATCACTCCAGAGCAGAGGCTAGTCGCCACCCTGCGGTACTTGGCAACGGGGAGAAGCCTGCAGGACCTCAAGTTCTCGACAGGCATCTCCCCCCAGGCTCTGGGGATCATTATCCCAGAGACCTGTTCTGCCATCATTCATGTCCTGAAGAAGGACTATTTTAAGGTAAGATTTCTTCTTTAACATCACATTCTATGCATTTAATGTTTGCTAATGCATTGTATTTCTTTCATCATTCCCTAATTACAAGGATTGTAATATGCTGTGAATGTCCCCTTTGTTCTCATGCATGCTGTAAGTTTTAAAGTTTGTTTTTTGTCCTTCATGCATATTTGCCTTCACTTACCTCCCCAGCATGCTATGCTTGGCCCATATCCACCTTGCCTAGTCACTTAACAATGTATTTTGTCAGCTCTATAGTAGTGCTTTACCCTAAACACCCCCTAAAATGTGTAAAAATGTTATTTGTGTCCTTAAATTCATGCAGAGTGCCAGAGACTTTTTTGGGGGTGAAAAAAACATTTGGAACCCCCCTCCCCCCAACCGCTAACTCAGCAGATACCAATCCTCTATCTGCTGACTTTGCCAAACCCATACACACTATACCTACCTCTTTTGTGGTCATATTTATGGATGAATTCCCCAAAGCATGTAGTGTAAGGGCCTGCCTGAATACTTTCAAATGGTACTGTTTAAAGTTTTTGTATCCTATTATTATCTTGATAGGTAATTGCAGAATGTAAAAAAGTGCTACAATTTGGACAGTGTGTATTTATATATTTGTATTATGACACTTCTTACCTGTCCAGTGGGCTGCCAATAGTCTAAGTAAGGAGGGGCTGTCCAAAGTAAGACACATTATGTATGCATTCATCTCTCAATGAAGTGGAGAGGGTTACCTGTCCAAAACATCCCCCCCCCCTAAAATTTTTATAATGGGCCATCAGAAGGGGTGAGGAATCTGATAAGTGGACCTTATACTTTTGTCTTTAAATACTCCATAAAATAAATGTTATAGTGATTTTGGCAAAGAATATTTGTGTCTAATCTGCTTTCAATGTTTATGTGCAAAATTACTAATTTTTTTTTCTCGTTTGACTCAACAGTTTCCTTCCACGCCACAGGAATGGCAGACTGTGGCCTCCCACTTTGCCACCCGTTGGGACTTTCCCAACTGCGGAGGGGCAATTGATGGGGAAACACATCCACATAGTCCCACCCCCAACTCGGGGTCATACTATTACAACTACAAGGGGTTCAATAGTATTGTGATGTTGGCGGTGGTGTCTACTTACGAGATCTTCTATGTGGACATGGGGAAGAATGGCCGGATGTCGGATGGTGGAGTCATCGCCCAGACTGAGTTCTACAGGCGCCTTCAGAATGGCAGTTTGTACTTGCCACCTCCTGAAGACAACGTAGAAGGACTCCCATTCGTCTTCGTTGCTGATGAAGCGTTTGCACTGGGGGACCATCTTATGTGGCCATTCCCTATGAGGACCCTCACCCCGGACCAGAGGGTTTGTAATTACCGGCTGTCCAGAGCCAGAAGAGTGGTGGAGAACACATTTGGAATAATGGCCAGCCGGTTCCACCTTTTTCTTACACTGATACACATGGCGGAATATAAACTCAATCACATCATCCTGTCTTGCTGTGTTCTCCACAATTTTTTAAGGAGAAATTCTGTGAACTATGCTGCCTCAGTTGGGCCTGAGGCCAGAATTCTGAATGAACCAACCCTGACGACGCTGGAAACTGACCGTCCTGGCTTGCCCCCCCAGAGTGCCCGTGAGGTCCGTTTAAGATACCTGGAATACTTTGCGGGTAGGGGGGCCATCGATATTCCAGACAATGTCTGAGACATTTTTTAAATAAAAATATATTTGAAACTAAACACATATTTGCTTTGATTTACTGCTAGGCTTTCTTTTAGCTGTCTCCTCGGTTATCTTTTAGTGGTGTTTTTTGTGGCCTTTTTCTTCAACAGTGCAAACAAAATTTCTTTGAGACATGAGGTGACAATCTCTTCTTAAGCTAACTATTATTATTATGTTGTGGATCTGCTACACACACACCTTGTTTTTGTTGTTAATGTATGTAATGCATTACTGACAAAAATATTCATCATTTTCAGCACCATGACCGAAATTTGGGGAGTCATTAAAATGGCGTGATTGTGTAAAATTATAAAGCACTATTGGGTGTTATTTACTAAAGGAAAATCCATTTTGCACTACAAGTGCACTTGAGACTGCACCGAAACTGCACTTGTAGTGCAAAGTGGATTTGCCTTTAGTAAATAACACCAATTGCCACGGAAAAAAACAACTTTACTCCAAAAACTGCTTTTGAGCATTGAAAGAAGACAAACATTGTGCTTTAAGTAAAAAGTTTGATAATGAACAATCACATGTGCATTTTATAAAAGGGTTTTTGAACAAACCAACATGTTTGTTGTATAACATTTTTTTAGGTCACATTAAGTAGAAATCACCTTTTTTAGGTAAAACATGCATGTTTAAAACCATAAAATAATACACAACTCTGGAACTTACAAAGTTCAACTTTTATAAAGTGAAGGCAATATCAGAGATGAGTATGTACAAACTGTGTTTAATATTGCCTTCATCAGATGGGGTAATGTCACCCCTGTAAAAGCCAAATTTTGAAGATGCACACAAATTGGGATTCAAAATGGAGATTTCCCTCCTGATCCCATGCCTAATGTCAATATGTGCTAGCTCCCATCATGGGGGATCAATGGACGTGTTTTGGGGGTGCAACCCCTTCCTCTCACCTACTTTATTATCGAGGAAGGGGTTGCACCCACAAAACACGTACATTGATCTTCCGTGATGGCAGATAGCACATGTTGACACACTGTGTGCATCTTCAAAATTTGGCTTTTCAAATATGTAAAAAATTAGTCAGAAAAACAAAAATAACCAAGAAAAAAGTTAGGGATTTCTGGGTGTTTTAGATTCTCCATAAAACATCAATGATGTTATTTATTTTCTTTTGAACATCATTGATGTTTTCCTTTAGGTTTTCTAAATCCCTATTGCACCCCATTATCTCCCCGATGAGGATCTGGGCACTTTCACTGGTGAAATGACCTTCTTCCACAAGGCCCCCATCACCTAAAAAAAAAAAAAAAAACACACCATGTATTATAAATATGCAGGCATACATCTATTACCTGAAGCTGTGGTCGCAGACACTCACCAGTGGTGACAACTTTGCCAATTTCAAAGTCTCCCTCCTCCTCCTCTGGTTGGGTTTGGGGGATTTCCCCTTCTTCCTGAGGTGTATAGTCCCTGTTGTCCTCTGATGAGTGGTGTCCTCTGAGTCTTTTCTCCCTTATGTGAAAAAAAATAGGTATACTTAGCACACAGATATTTGACGGCAGAAATAGGAATATGAAACATTGCTTGGAAGTGGGGTATAATTGTCTGTTTTGGCAGAGTTCCAAGCTGAAGAATTTTTTGTTTTACCTTTGTAAAGCTGGAATACTTTCCTGTTTTGTGCAAGCTTCACAAATGGAGACACCCCTATAGTATCCACTGGAGCACCTGTGTGGGACACCCTAATAAAAATTTTGTTCTGGTGTCCCACACTAGTGCTCCTGTGTCCAGATGTGTAAACAGCTGCTGAGTGTCCTCTCCTTACACAGAATCTAGTTTGCATTTCGTTCTAGTTACAAACCCATCTAGACAACAAATTTTTTTTAATAGAAGTAGGCCAGAAAAAATGTATTGAACTGCATCTGGCCAAAACATTGTATTTTAGTGGTCGAACGAACAATGTTTCCTACGAACGATTAATGTGCCCATGAACATGAAAGTTGCCATTTTAAACTGTACAACAGTAAAGAAAGGCACATGGAGCAGCACGAACATAATAAAAATAAAGAATAGGAACACAGGACAAATACTTACTTTTTTTTTTTTTAAATGGTTTTTATTAAGTTTTACATGTTATACACGAAATACAGCGTTACACCATTGAGCTTTACAATAGTACATTACAGAATAATACAGGATTTTTATTTAGACAATTTTTAACCTCAAAAGTACTATAAAAGCAGTGGTCCCGCAAGGGTGTATTAACTTCTTTGGTATAGATATAACTGAGTAACACGGTATCCATATTCGGATAAGATGTATAACTAGAAAAGTATAAAATATATAAAGAAATAACGTAAGAAAATAAGAAGGTGGGGAGTAGGGAGAGAGGAGAGGGAGAGGGGGGGGAGGGGAGGAAAGTTTGTCTACGGTCTGACCACCATGCGAACATAGTGGATGTAGTTAGAGTAAAATGGTTTATTTAATAGTTTCTAATATCAGTTACCTTTAAACCATGTTATCCAGAATTTCCAATTTTTATCAAACTTTTCTTTCTGACCATTCTTAATAGCTATCAAGGATTCATACACATAATGGTTCTGAGTGTTTGTGAGAACTTCCGATACATTTGGAGCTCTGTCTGCCTTCCAATGTTTGGCTATTAGTGTTCTAGCTGCTAGAAAAATGTGGGTGATCACAGTTCTAAATTCAGGAGGGAAGGTTTCAATACCCACGTTTAAGATTGCTAAGCTTGGTTTGGGACGGGTCAGAATCCCGGTGATGCTTGAAATAAACCGGAAGACAGAGTTCCAAAAACTAGTTAAGTGTTTACAGGACCAGAACATATGTAGTAGGTTGCCTATGGAGCCACAATTTGGGAGCTATGGTTCCCAAACTTTGAAATCCTATAAGGTGTAAGGTACCAACGGAGTGCAATTTTCTGGGAGAGTTCCCAGTGGTTAACACATCTAGAAGCTTTATAAAGTGATCTAAATGCGTATAGCCATTGCGAATTTGCAATGTGCACGCCTAGATCTGTTTCCCATTTCTGGAAAGGCTGGGATTTATTGAAATCTAGTTTATGTTGGAAAAAATTATAGAACAGAGAGATACCTTTTGGTGGGGTGGGTTTCGTGGTGAGATATCTCCACACTTCTCTAGGCAGATATGTGATATGATTTGATAGAGCGCAGAAGGTGGGCTATTTGATTATATTTATATTGGTCAGCAGGACAAAGGTTGTATTGGTTTCGAAGTGAAGTGAAGGGGATAAGGGAATTATTGGAGTATAAGTCAGTGATTGTTTTAATGCCTTTGTTGTGCCAATCTCCAATATTGAGATTTGGGATGGCATGAGAAAGGATTGTTATGGGTATAGGAACGTCCTTTTGTTTGGATATCGGAGTTGGGACCTTGCATAGGTCTCTCCATGCTAATAGTGATTCTTGGATAGTGAGTGGAAGGTTGTGGAGAGGATGGGGTTTCCAGACGTCTAAAAGTAGAAAACATTTTAGATTATTGGAAGGAGTTAGAGTTCGTTTGATGCCGCCCCACAAGGTATCAGGTGTCGGGTTGAACCAATCTTTAAGTTGTGTGAGAACAGCTGCTCGATAATAGTCCCTAATGTCCACCAATCCCATACCACCAGCCATTCTATGTTTGATCAGAAGGGCTTTAGAGCATCTTGGTCTCTTAGATTGCCAAACCTTACTAGAAAGTAAGGCGTTTAAGGCTCTGATATGTGTGTTGTGTATTGGGACTGCTAACGTTCGAAATATGTAAAGTATTTGGGGTAGAATCAACATTTTAAATGAGGCAAGACGACCTGTCCAAATTAGTTCTATATTGGCCAGTCTATTAGTTTCTTTAGCGAGTTTAGTAATTAAGGATGAGTAGTTGGCTTCCGCTAGGCCATGTGGATTTTTGGTCAGTATGAGGTCTAGGTAGGTAATACTCGTTTTACTCCATGTATAGGGAAAGGACGCCTGTAGTTGGGATTTTAAGGAGGGAGTTATTCCTAAGTCTAATATGATTGATTTCTTAAAATTAACTTTGTAATATGAGATTCTACTAAACTCATTTAGGGTGTTGTGTGCATGTCTTAATGATATGTTAGGTGAGGAGAGGAATAAAATAATATCGTCCGCAAACAAGTTTATGTTATGTGATTGTCCTTGTATGGAGAAGCCTGAGATTTCCGGGTGCGTTCTAATTCTTTCTGCAAGGGTTTCAATAAGTAGGTTGAAGATTGAGGGAGAAAGAGGGCAGCCCTGCCTAGTCCCATGTGATATGGTAAAAGTATCAGATAGTAAATTAGAAGTGAAAACTTGTGCACAGGGGGAAGAGTACAAGGCCAGTACAGCAGATAGAATGGGGCCAGTAAAGCCAAATTTTTGTAGTGTATGATTCATGCAGCCCCAATGTATCCTGTCGAACGCCTTCTCCGCATCCAAAGAGGAGCAGAGAAGGCGTCCGACAGGATCGAGCGTATTGCATAATATTAATGACCCTTCTTGTGGCATCGGCCGGTTGTCTTCCCGCCGTGAAATCAGATTGGTCAGGTTTTATAAGGGAAGGGAGGATGGGAAGTAATCTGTGGGCTAATATTTTTGCATATA
The DNA here is from genome assembly GCF_042186555.1 of Aquarana catesbeiana. Classification (NCBI taxonomy): domain Eukaryota; kingdom Metazoa; phylum Chordata; class Amphibia; order Anura; family Ranidae; genus Aquarana; species Aquarana catesbeiana. The sequence goes on from NC_133328.1 coordinate 432,705,329, forward strand.
GCTTAACATCGGTGTTGAGTAGTGATATTGGTCTAAAGTTGGCTGGAGAGGTGGGCTCTTTACCGGGTTTTGGAATAGTTACCACATAAGCCTTAAGCATTTCTGGGGGAAATGAGGCAGAGGACAACGCAGCAGAGTAAACCACCTGTAAGGTTGGAGTTAGTGTGGATTGGAATGTCTTGTAATAACCATTTGGTAGGCCATCTGGACCTGGAGACTTATCCAGAGGAAGTGTGCGTATTCCTTTCTGGATCTCAGACTCCGTTATAGGGGCGTTAAGGGCCTCAAGTTGTGTTTGGGAGAGAGAAGGAAGATTGATTTGTGATAGGAAAGCCTGGATGCTCTCCTCTGTTGGTTGTGGTGTATCGGGGTCTTTTTTTAAGTTATATAGCGTTGAGTAGTATTCAGAAAAGGGTTGTATATTTTGTGTTTACCGATAGGGTTTATCAGGAAAGGGATTTTAGATTTGGTCCTGGCTATTTTGAGCCTCTGGGCTAGGAATTTGCCTGCTCGGGACAATTTAAGATATTGTATATGTTTGTCATATGTTTCAATTAGAAGGAGTCTGAGATCAGAACGAAGTTGAGATAGTTTTTGGGCAGTATGAGAATTGGATTTTTGTTTATTCAATTTCTCCAGGGTTTTGATACCATTAATTAGTAAGTTCAGCTTTTGTGTCCTCTGCCTCTTCTCCCTTGCACATATCTGAAGCATCAACCCCCTAACAAAGGCTTTATGGGCGAACCACAGCACCGCCGGGTCAGATACAGCATTGGTATTTACATCAAAAAATTCAGATAAGTTCTTAGTGACATGTTGTGGCATTTGAAAGATACATGAGTTAGCTCTCCAGATATACGCTGGACTTGGAGTGTTCCCCTCCACCACAGTGATGGACACAGGAGCATGGTCAGACCATGTTATGTCATGTATGGTGGAGGAGGACACAGCCTGTAATAATATTTTATCTACCATAATCAAATCTATTCTGGAATATGAATTATGCCTAGCGGAATGAAAGGTATAGTCCTTTTCGCTGGCATATTGGCATCGCCATATGTCATAGATGTTTTCTGAGTGTAGCAAGGTTGGAGTAAAAGAGGAGGTCGTTTGGCCTTGGAGGTGGTATCCAAAGAGTAATCAGGTGATATATTGTGGTCTCCACAAATAACCAGAGATCCTTTTTGGATAGTAGAGATTTTGCGGTAAAGTCTCCTGAGGAAACGGAGTTGGTGGGAGTTCGGTGCATACAGGGGGCTGCACATACAGGGGGTTCTTCCAAAGAAGTGGGGTTCTGAAAATAAGTGACACTTCTGCTCTTGCAGCATTCATCTGAACATTTTCTTCTCTCTTCACAGGTAATCTGCATTTATATTCCCATGTACTGCAAACTGAAAATTGACTGACCGCTTATATACATTTTTGGTAATCTGCGTTTATATTCCCATGTCCTGCAAACTGAAAATTGACTGACCGCTTATATACATTTTTGGTAATCTGCGTTTATATTCCCATGTCCTGCAAACTGAAAATTGACTGACCGCTTATATACATTTTTGGTAAATCTGTTTGTCACTGCTGTCTCAACTCCATCTGTAGCCATGCTCACATTATTTCAATGTTTATTTAGCCATTAAGTCTTACCTAAATTATGGGTTTCCTTATCTTTACAATTTTGGCCTTTTAGTCCCCTTGCAGTTTGATTGTGGTGTGAAAGTTATGCCCTGCTTGCTGTGTTCCTAATATCCCCTCCTAATTGATTAATTGCCAGATTCCATCCACACCCAACACAGTATATAACAAGGCCTTCTTTACGGGGGAGCACATACAGGGGGCTGCACATACAGGGGGTTCTTCCAAAAAAGTGGGGTTCTGAAAATAAGTGACACTTCTGCTATTGCACTTCAGCGATTTGCACAAAGCAAACCATAGCAGATTGCAGGTGATCTCATTTTCATATTATCTCACCTTCTCTGAAACATGCTCTCTTTACCTCTCCTCCTCTTCACAATTGCAGCCTCTCTCCTCAAGCTCTTTTCTACATCCCTCTGCTCCACCACACAATCTGTACATATCACCATCACTTCTCCCCTCCCCCTACTACTGCACTCATCACCTCTTTCTAACTCTAAGCCCACTTGCTAACATACCCCCCAGGATACTGAAGCATGTCCCCTCATACAAATCATATTCTCATATTACCTCCCTCACACTTCTGCTTCTCCTAATCGCTGGAGATATTTCCCCAAACCCTGGGCCTCCCTTATTTAACTGTGCCCAACACACCCATCACCATCACCCTACATCCTCTGGCAGTAGTCGCAATCTACACAATTTAGTCTCCATTCCTCTTCTTCCCAACGCCAGCCTCCCTCTCTCCTGTGCCCTCTGGAACGCCCGCTCTGTCTGCAACAAACTCACTGCTGTTCATGACCTCTTTGTCACTAGTTCCTTTAATCTACTTGCTCTCACCGAAACCTGGCTCCACGAATATGACACCCCTTCTCCTGCTTCCCTCCCCCAGGGTGGCCTTCACTGGACTCACTCCCCTAGGCCTAATGGACGCAAGGGAGGTGGAGTGGGATTCCTCCTATCCCCCCAGAGCACCTTCCAGGTTATTCACCCTCCTCCCTCTTTTTCCCTCTCATCATTCAAAGCCCACTGTATATGTCCATTCTCTCCTACTTCCCTAAGAATTGCTGTGATCTACCGGCCCCCTGGACCATTATCGACTTTCCTTGATGAGTTTTCTGCCTGGCTACCCTACTTTCTCTCTTCAGATATTCCCACAATCCTTCTCGGTGATTTCAACATCCCTGCTAATACAAACACTCCCGCTACTTCTAAACTTCTTAGTCTAACCTCTTCATTTGACCTGAAGCAATGGGTACAGGTTTCTACTCACTCTGATGGCAACACCCTTGACCTTGTATTCTCCTACCTATGCACTCCATGCAACTTCTCAAACAATCCTTTTCCTCTCTCGGCCCACCACCTTATTAGTTTCTCTCTCCCCCTGTCTTCCACCACCTTTCCCTCCAATCGCCTAACCATCACCCGTAGAAACTTTCGCAACTTCAACTCCTGTCTCCTCTATTCTGCTACTGACCACCTCTATGACAAAATCTCTCCCATGTCCTGCCCCAACCAAGCCATGTCCATCTACAATAAATCTCTGTCCTCCACCCTGGATAAGCTCGCTCCCCTCACTACACGCAGAATCAGGCCTCGACCCCTACAACCCTGGCAAACAGATGACACTAAAATTCTCAAAAAACGTAGTCGCGCTCTTGAGCATCTGTGGCACAAGACTAAGTCTCTCAAAGACTTCAACCAATACAAATCTGCCCTCCAAATATACTATTCTTTCCTCTACACTGCCAAGCAAACCTATTTTACAACTCTTATTAACACTTTCTCATCCAATCCCCGTAAACTCTTCTCTACCTTCAACTCTCTACTTTGTCCTCCACCGCCTCCACCCACTGACTTACTCACTGCCCAGGAAATCGCTAATCACTTCAAAAACAAGATTGATACAATCTGTGATGAAATCTCTATTCTACAGGTATCTCCCCCAGCTAAGACCCCATGTCAACAGATACAACTGACACTCCCCCTATTCAAATCTACTACTACAGATGAAGTTGCTAAACTCCTTTCTATCGCCCACCTAACCACCTGTCCCCTGGACCCTATTCCCTCTCAAATGCTACGGTCACCCTCTGACCCCATCCTACACTCTCTAACCCACATCTTCAATCTCTCCCTCACCTCTGGCATCTTCCCCGATGCTCTAAAACATGCACTGGTCACCCCCATACTCAAAAAGCCGTCCTTGGACCCTACCAATCTTAACAACCTACGCCCAATCTCCTTGCTCCCCTTTTCCTCTAAACTCCTTGAACGCCTGGTTTACAACCAACTGAGTGACCACCTCATTAAAAACAACCTTCTTGATCCCCTTCAATCTGGATTTCGCCCTCAACACTCCACAGAAACTGCTCTTTTAAAATTCACAAATGACCTACTAACTGCAAAAACCAATGGACACTATTCTGTACTCCTACTTCTGGATCTTTCAGCTGCCTTTGACACGGTTGACCACCCCCTCCTCCTCAAAAAACTTTACTCCCTCGGTCTCCGTGACTGTGCTCTTCAGTGGCTCTCATCCTACCTATCCCAATGCACCTTCAGTGTCACTTACAATTCTACTTCCTCCACTCCTCTTCCCTTCTCTGTCGGGGTCCCCCAAGGTTCTGTTCTTGGACCTCTTTTATTTTCAATCTACACCTCTTCCCTGGGTCAGCTGATAGCCTCTCACGGCTTTCAATATCATTTCTATGCTGATGACACACAAATCTATCTCTCCACCCCTCAACTCACTCCATCAGTCTCCTCACGCATCACTAACTTACTAACCGACATATCTGTATGGATGTCACACCACTTCCTCAAACTCAACTTGTCCAAAACCGAGCTTATAATATTTCCTCCCCCACGTTCCTCTTCCCCCCGACTTCTCTGTCAAGAGCAATGGCAAAACCATCCACCCGTCCCCACATGTCAGGGTACTAGGTGTTATCCTGGATTCTGAACTCTCCTTTCAGCCCCACATCCAATCACTTTCCAAAGCTTGCCGCCTCAACCTCCGCAACATCTCTAAACTACGTCCCTTTCTAACCAATGAAACCACTAAGCTCCTGATTCACTCCCTGGTTATCTCTCGCCTTGACTACTGCAACTCACTCCTCATTGGCTTACCTTTAAACAGACTATCCCCCCTTCAGTCCATCATGAATGCTGCTGCCAGACTCATCCACCTTACAAACCGCTCAGTGTCTGCTACCCCTCTCTGCCAATCCCTCCATTGGCTACCACTCGCCCAACGAATTAAATTCAAAATACTAACAATAAGTTACAAAGCCATCCACAACTCTGCCCCCAGCTACATCACTAACCTAGTCTCAAATTACCAACCTAATCGCCATCTCCGTTCCTCCCAAGACCTCCTGCTCTCTAGCTCCCTCATCACCTTCTCCCATATCCGCCTCCAGGACTTCTCCCGAGCCTCGCCCATCCTCTGGAATTCCCTACCCCAATCTTTCAGACTGTCTCCAACTTTATCCACTTTTAGGCGATCCCTGAAAACTTTCCTCTTCAGAGAAGCCTATCCTGCCTCCATCTAACAACTGCACTATTTTCTCCATTAGCTCATCCCCCACAGCTATTACCCTTTTGTATCACTTGACCCTCCCTCCTAGATTGTAAGCTCTAACGAGCAGGGCCCTCTGATTCCTCCTGTATTGAATTGTATTGTACTTGTACTGTCTGCCCTAATGTTGTAAAGCGCTGCGTAAACTGTCGGCGCTATATAAATCCTGTATAATAATAATAATAATAATAATAATATAGATTAGCAATGGTATAAGGCTTGTTATTAAGTTCTCTCAATAGTATGAGATATCTTCCGGCTGGATCTACATATGTTTCTAATAGGTTGAAGGCCACAGAGTCTCTGATAGCAATAAGGACCCCTTTTTGTTTTGAGGGAGCTGAAGCAAAGAACACATGGGGAGATTTCTTGTGTTGGAAGTAGGGGGTGTTGCCGGTTACAAAGTGTGTCTCTTGGAGACATAAGACGTCTGCCTGGAGTTTTATTGCTTCCTTCCAAGCCGAGGCTCTTTTGGCCGGGTGGTTGAGGCCATTTACGTTAAATGAGACTATTTTAAGCGCCATTTAAGTAGTATAAGGGTAGGTGTGTACAGTACCTTAGTCCCAGTAGAATAGTCCTTCTTGTTTTGAAGAGTCGGCGGTTATTGAGATGACTTGGGTTGTATGGATCCATAGTCGTGAGGATGTTCACTCGAAGGTCAGACCAATAGAGGGAAAGAAAGGTCAAAGTAGGGGAAAAAATAAAAGTTAATTGTATAAAAAACAAGTATTGCAGTAGGATTAAATGAGTGGCCTCTATAGTAAAATGTTAAGGTAGCAGTAATACATATGTACCATCATCCAGAAATCAATAATCAAAAGGGTTGGAAGCCTGATCCCCAGTCAGGCGACCAAAAAAAGGGGCATATTGGACTATTCCAGTACAATAATTGTGGGTAATAATATAGAGCATATCACAGCAATAGTAAGTTATAATTGATTTTATTGATGCAGAGGACAAAACAATGGTAATGTGGAACCTCTGACCCTGTGACGTCATACGCCGGCGTCATACCGGCGCGTGACACATCGTCGCAGGGTCGGGAGCCACAAATAACAGGCTTTGCCTGTTCGCCTGACGGTCCGGTCCTTGGCCCCCAGGTCTTTGTACCCTAGCCAGCCTAGTGTAAGTTTGAGGTGATTACCTACCTATCCTTTTACGCAAGTCCCGTACCCCTGAGCACTAGCATTGGTTATATCTAATACACTCATTTTTCCCCCGCAGATGCCCTAGGCTGAGGTGAACATGCCTTGTTATGTGTTCGCCCGTCGTTTGCAGTTCTTATTACCTCTCCATCTACCTTTAATATGGCATCAGCCCCTGGCAGGGTGTCTCCCCTGGGAACCTTTCCATGCTCATACTAGTATCAGGTACCCTTATACCCCCTTTTCACCTCATAGTTTCACACTGTCACATCCTCTTCCCTCCCTCCCCTTTTTCTCCCCCTTCTTTTCTTTCCCTCCCCCTCCTCCCCCTTTCCTCTCCCCCTTCCCCCCTTCCTTACCCGGTTCCTCCTTCCCCATCCCCCTATTCCCTTTGCCCCCCCTTTCCCCCCCGGATCTCCCCTTCTATTCCCTTCACCTTCCTCCTCCCTTCCCCATCATCTCCAGCCCCACCCCATTTCCTTCCTCCTCCTTCCCTGTCCTATTTCCTTCACCTGTCACCTCTTCACTTCTACACTACATACACACTTTATATGCCTCTGTGTTTCATCATTTTTTTTCAAATTTTATTGGTCACCATATGCAATCCCTTTTATTCTCTGCACACCAACTCAATTAATTTCACCTTTCACATCATTCACTAGTCACTTTCTTTTTTGTCATCACCATCATTCCATTTATTACCCTCATTATATGCTTCACTTCCCGTGTGTGGTAATCTAGGTTACCTTACTTCTTTATAATATACATTTTATTCTTATTACCCCCCGTCATCTCGCTAGCTCCCCCAGGTCGCCGTGGGAGATCATCTTCTGGTGGTGGGGCCTTGCGCCTGGGGTCAGTTGGGACCTGGGTAAGCAGATTCGCCCCTGTTTCCCCCACAATTTTCTATTACCCTTTTGTTAATTTTGATGCTGGAACATAATTTGTATTGATCATGTATTTTGGTAAACTTCATTGTATGCTTTTTACTTGTCAGGTTCAGACTGTTTAGTCAGAATAAACATCTCCAGATTCCCTCCTGACGAAGCGGCTTATGTACGCGAAACTAGTCGAGGAATATATCTGAGATTTTGTGTTGTACTGTATACTAATGACTCCATTGGTGATATACCTGTACTTTTATTATGTTTTATCGCATTACCATTGTTTTGTCCTCTGCATCAATAAAATCAATTATAACTTTTACTATTGCTGTGATATGCTCTATATTATTACCCACAATTATTGTACCGGAATAGTCCAATATGCCCCTTTTTTTGGTCGCCTGACTGGGGATCAGGCTTCCAACCCTTTTGATTATTGATTTCTGGATGATGGTACATATGTATTACTGCTACCTTAACATTTTACTATAGAGGCCACTCATTTAATTGTATACATTGGGTGGATAACACAACCGGCACCATGTCGAGTGGGATACTTGGGTGGTCTGTTTCAGTAGACAGGCTATTAACTGCCCTCCACCCTACCGACCTCAGTTATCCCACCCTTCATTTTTAATCTCCCCCCACTGACACATATATTTTGTGTCTTCTGGGGGGGCCTCTGTTTATATGTAGTTTATCCCTTTATATTACCACTATGGCTAACTATCAGCCCCGATGCAACCCCCCGAGACAGATGCCCATTAGTTTGGCCAGACACTTTTACCTTGGCTACTCGCCCCATTATCCACATGCTTTTACCCAATCATGTGGTGTTGTCCTTGGCCTTTCTTAACTTATATGCATTTTGTATGCAATTAGGTGTTTATGGGTTTATGTCTCGGGGGGGCCATTGCACCGGCTTCTAGGGTATTTATCAGTCCCTAGTTCACCAATTCAAGTTTTCTAAGTTTTTCCAATTATTAATTTATCCTTTCATTACGCTTGATTAACTTTTCAATTGTCATTTTATTATCTTGTTTTACTGGGACCCTCTGATTCCCATGTCCTGGTCCCAGCTAAGGCGCCGGCGCAGGCCCCTCCTCCTATAGTTTCCTGCGGCGGCCTGGTGAGGTCCCTGGTGGAGGGATCGGTTTCGGAAACGGGACCGCCCCCTCCTCTTGCACTGGTCTTGGCGGGGACTTCGTTCCCGTGGCCATATGGCCGGTGCGCATGCGTGCGCGCGTGACCTTCTCGCGCGCACGCTGTGTGGAACCTCTGACCCTGTGACGTCATACGCCGGCGTCATACCGGTGCATGACACAGCATCGCAGGGTCAGGAGCTACAAATAACAGGCTTTGCCTGTTCGCCTGACGGTCCGGTCCTTGGCCCCCAGGTCTTTGTACCCTAGCCAGCCTAGCGTAAGTTTGAGGTGATTACCTACCTATCCTTTTACTCAAGTCCCGTACCCCTGGGCACTAGCATTGGTTATATCTAATACACTCGTTTTTCCCCCGCAGATGCCCTAGGCTGAGGTGAACATGCCTTGTTATGTGTTCGCCCGTCGTTTGCAGTTCTTATTACCTCTCCATCTACCTTATTATGGCATCAGCCCCTGGCAGGGTGCCTCCCCAGGGAACCTTTCCATGCTCATACTAGTATCAGGTACCCTTATACCCCCTTTTCACCTCATAGTTTCGCACTGTCACATCCTCTTCCCTCCCTCCCCTTTTTCTCCCCCTTCTTTTCTTTCCCTCCCCCCCTTCCTTCCCCGGTTCCTCCTTCCCCATCCCCCTCTTCCCTTTCCCCCCCTTTCCCCCCCGGATCTCCCCTTCTATTCCCTTCACCTTCCTCCTCCCTTCCCCATCATCCCCAGCCCCACCCCATTTCCTTCCTCCTCCTTCCCTGTCCTATTTCCTTCACCTGTCACCTCTTCACTTCTACACTACATACACACTTTATATGCCTCTGTGTTTCATCGATTTTTTTAAATTTTATTGGTCACCATATGCAATCCCTTTTATTCTCTGCACACTGCAACTCAATTAATTTCACCTTTCACATCATTCACTAGTCACTTTCCTTTTTGTCATCACCATCATTCCATTTATTACCCTCATTATATGCATCACTTCCCGTGTGTGGTAATTTAAGTTACCTTACTTCTTTATAATATATATTTTATTCTTATTACCCCCCGTCATCTCGCTAGCTCCCCCAGGTCGCCGTGGGAGATCATCTTCTGGTGGTGGGGCCTTGCGCCTGGGGTCGGTTGGGACCTGGGTAAGCAGATTCGCCCCTGTTTCCCCCACAATTTTCTATTACCCTTTTGTTAATTTTGATGCTGGAAAATAATTTGTATTGATCATGTATTTTGGTAAACTTCATTGTATGCTTTTTATTTGTCAGGTTCAGACTGTTTAGTCAGAATAAACATCTCCAGATTCCCTCCTGACGAAGCGGCTTATGTCCGCGAAACTAGTCGAGGAATATGATATCTGAGATTTTGTGTTTTACTGTATACTAATGACTCCATTGGTGATATACCTGTACCGGCGTATGACGTCACAGGGTCAGAGGTTCCACATTACCATTGTTTTGTCCTCTGCATCAATAAAATCAATTATAACTTTTACTATTGCTGTGATATGCTCTATATTATTACCCACAATTATTGTACCGGAATAGTCCAATATGCCCCTTTTTTTGGTCGCCTGACTGGGGATCAGGCTTCCAACCCTTTTGATTATTGCAGTAGGATGTTGAAGTCAAACTTGCGCCTGAGGGCAAAACAGTTGCCCATATCTCAGGGGGGGAGAAAACTTAGGTACGTACTCCAGACTACATCAGGAACCTTGATAAGGTGAAGTAGGTTTAGGTTTTGTATTTGGGTGCTTTTGTGTTGTTTCGTTTGATGCTGTTCTTTCTGGACACCGTTTGCCAGTCGTACTGAGTGTTGAGTTTTGCAGGGGCTGAGGGGCCCTCTGAGGGGTGGTCAGGTAGTATATCCAATGATCGGAGTAGCTTGAGCCCCTCTTCCACATCTGTGACTACTGTGGTGTTGCCGTCGTGGGTACCTGTTAGTTTAACAGGGTATCCCCACCGATATGGTATGTCGTGATTACGGAGGGCTTTGGTCACCGGCAATAAGGCTTTTAGTTTTTGCATGGTGAATTGTGAGAGATCTGCGAATAGTTGGATATGTGCAAATCTTTCTGGGGGTTGTTGGTTTTTGCGGAACGCAAACATAAGTTGTTCCTTAGTTTGATAAAAATGTACTCGCATCAGCACATCTCTGGGTATGTTATCTGGGAGATGTGACGGTTTTGGGAGTCTGTGGATGCGATCAATGTATATTTCATTCTCTGGAATGGTGGGTAAGAAGGTTTTGATTAGATCTTGGGCATATTGCTGGAGTTGTGGAGGAAGAACAGTTTCAGGGACCCCCCTGATCTTCATGTTGTTCTGTCTTGACCTGTCCTCAATTCGGCGACCTTTGACCTAAGCCATGTGATCTCTTCAGACTGGTCATTATGGGCATCAATTAGGGTGCTGTGGGATGCTGCAAAGTCCCCCATTTTATCCTCTATATGATTAACTCTCCCTCCCAGGGCTCCTAGTTCAGATTTGAAATTGTTTACACACTGCATCATGTCTGTGTGCATGGAGCTACGAAGGGAGACAAGCATGTCCTTTAGTGTGGTGTCAGATACAGGCTTACCTGTTGTTGGGAATGCTGTGAACACATCCACCAGCTCCCTCGTGTCCTCCATGGAGTCCGGGTTCATGCTTCCTTGCTGGGTGTCTTCTGCCAGATGAGGTTTTGACTTTGCTGGGCTGCGGGACATAGGTGTAGAGGCTCCTGGAGAGCTGTGCTTTGAGCCTGCTTGTGAGCCCGGGCTTGACATCACAGACCACGAGTTGCCTGTGGGCGAAGGCTCATCATGCCGGCGCCATCTTGGAGAAGATCGCGGTCTTTCAGCTGGAAGAAATCCGGTAGCTTCTTCAGCTGTGTTTTATCTTTCCTCTTGCGAGTCATCTCACTGTGTCGGCAGAGCTTTTAGGCTCGTATTAGTAGTGGGCAGGGTCATGGTGTCGTCCCCAAAAGCTTCGGTTCTTTTAGCTGGAGCGGAGCTGTAGGATTACACGTCCATTCAGCTGCGCGGTAGCCACGCCCCCCTGACAAATACTTACTTTTTTGCAGCACTTTCCTGATCCTTCTATACTGATCATGCTCCCTTAATTTGAGGTCCGACCACCGTTTCCTCAGTTGATCCTTGGATCGTCGTATCCCAAAATTCCTGTGCAGACTCTTCACTTTAATGATCTTGGCCTTTCTCACATTTGGGTTTGGTTAAGGTCCATACTTCCTGTCCTAGTCAGCCCTTTTCAAGATGTCCACCATCTCTACAAAGGCCATATTTGAGGCCTTAAATCTTCTGCGGGATTATGACTGTTCTGGCTCCGGGCTTTCCTCCTCTTCGTTGCTGGAATTATCAGGCACCTGCTGTGTCTCCGCCACGTTCTCTCCCCCACTGCGCCGAAAGAAAAGGGGCGGGGAATAGACTAGAAAGAACATCAGGGGAGGACAGAGTTTCACGCATGCGCAGCGTATATAAAGCGTAACACGCGTGCGTCGTACGTACAATCTGTGAGCGGAGGAAGGACTATCGGAAGCGCCTATCGTGATAACGAAGGTACATTTTTAACTTGGGCCTATACTGCTTATAGATTGAGGCCTATATTGGGACAAGATTAGGAGATTTTAGCCTGACATTAGGGTTTGTCTTGTGTTGTGTCTTGCAGAGAAAATGGATGGTTTCAATGATCACAACTTCCTCCCCCTGTTCATAGACAAATACAGGGAGCTGCCCTGTCTGTGGCAGGTCAAACACCTGCATTATAATCATAAACAAAAGAGGCAGGCAGCGCTGGAGAAACTGCTGGAGTTGGTGAAGCCGGTGGTCCCCACGGCAACCATCCCCTATTCAAAAGCCAAAATTGTTGGCCTAAGGAGCACTTATCTTAGGGAGCGCAAGAAGGTCCAGGATTCCCAGAGATCAGGAACTGCAGCAGATGACATTTATGTCCCCAGGCTGTGGTACTATGAGAGACTTTGTTTTCTGTCAGACCAGACTGAAGTCAGGGAATCCCTCTCAACCCTTCCTTCCACTCTTCCTTCCACCCTATCTTCCACCCCAGCTGAGGCTTCCGATGTCCAACCTGGGCCTTCCAGCCAGGAAGAAGTGGAGGAGCCCAGCTTGAGCCAGGTATAGCATTGTTCTACAGATTTCTGGTCAAAAAATAAATGATGTTTATTAGATGTTATTATTGATCACTAATTGCTGATTTAATAAAGGCGTTTACATATCAATAGACAGTAGTGGCCAAAAATGATTGCGACAAGAATGAAAAATGCTGGGCTCAGAATGATAGTCTTTTGTATTTATTAACATTCAATTTGCAACAGTCATGAGCTGAAAATTGTGTGTGATTGATGAACCAAAAACTAAAACTATGTCCCTTTTTCATACACAGACCTCAGCCAGGAGGAGGCTGTGGAATGTGGCACACAGAAGGAGGCTGTGGAATGTGGCAGCCAGGAGGAGACAGGGGTTAGTGGCAGCCAGAAGGAGGAAGGGGTTAGTTGCAGCCAGGAGGTGGCCGGGCCCAGTAGGAGCCTCACAGAATCGCAGGTTCCTCCCCTCCGCCTTCCAATCAGAAGACCCAGGAAGGGGAGGAACTTGGAGTCAGCGCTCAGGCTGATTGGGAAGGCTTCTGCGGCCCTCAGAGCCACCCCATTCGTGAAGAGGCCTTTGCCTCCATGGCTGCCACAAAACTGCAGAACATGCAGGAGGGGCAACACCTCATGTGTGAGGAAATAATTTTTAAAACATTAAATAAGGGGTTGAGGGGCCAAATCACACCCAATACCCACCTGTGTGAGTTGCATCACCTCCAACACCACAGCCACAGCCTGGAAGGAGTGGAAGGAAGACAAGAAAGTGATGGCCTGGGTTCAGTCTGGTCTGGTCTGACAAAAGATTCAGGCTCTTGTATGACCACAGCCTGGGGACATGTATGTCATCTGCTGCTGTTCCGGATCTCTTGGTCTTCTGGACCAGATTGTACTCCCTTATATAAGGACTAGGGATGAGCTTCGAGTTCGAGTCAAACTCATGTTTGACTCGAACATCGGCTGTTCGCCAGTTCGCCGAACAGCGAACAATTTGGGGTGTTCGCGGCAAATTCGCGACACTTCTTAAATAACGGAGGGTGGAGCCACCCGGTGACCCCGCCCCCTCTGACATCACGGGGAAACCCATAGGGAAGTTCCCGTCAAGTCCCCATGTGTCAGAGGGGGGCGGGGTCACCGGGTGGTCCCGCCCTCCATTATTTAAGAAGTGTCAGAAGACGAGAAGCGTCACGCAGCAGGAGCCTCCCATCATGGATGCAGAGCAGCCCGAGAACGAAGAAAGGAAGATGCCAGACGAGAACACTGGAGCAAGAAGCAGAGGATCAGAGGAAGAACCAGAGGAAGAAGAAGATGGAGGAAGAAACCGAAGGAAGATAGAAGAAAGAATATAGAAGAAAGAAGATGGAAAGAAGATAGAAAGAAAAAGACTTTAAATAAAGGAATTGTCAAAAACTGTCTCTTGTCATTTTTAACATTTTTGACACTTTTTTTGTAAAATGGTAGGGGTACTTTTGTACCCCCTTACCATTTCACACAGGGGGGCGGGATCTGGGGGTCCCCTTGTTAAAGGGAGCTTCCAGATTCCAATAAGCCCCCCACCCGCAGACCCCCACAACCACCGGGCATGGGTTGTGGGGATGAGGCCCTTGTCCCTATCAACATTGGGACAAGATGCTTTTGGGGGGACCCAAAGGTGCTTTGGGAGACCCCAAAGCACTCTCCCAATGTTGAGGGCATGTGGCCTGGTACGGTTCAGGGGGGGTGCTCTCTCGTCCCCCCTCTTTTCCTGCGGCCTGGCAGGTTGCATGCTTGGATAAGTTAGGTATGGATTTTTGGGGGGACCCCACGCCATTTTTTTTTAAAATTTTGGCGCGGGGTTCCCCTTAAAATCCATACCAGATCAGAAGGGCCTAGTATGGTATTAAGGGGTACCCCCACGCCATTTTGTTTTTAAATTTTGGTTCGGGGTTCCTCTGTGGGGAAATTCCATGCCGTTTTTATCAATGAACTTTTATGTGTATTGTCGGACCAACAATTCATTAATAGCCGCGAGTAGTTTTAAATGACTTTTTTTCCTTTGAAATGTCATTTTGCTGTCAGACTGTTCTAAACACGGGAAACATGCGCCCCTTTACAGGCATACTATAGACACCCCCCAGGTACGAAATTTAAAGGAATATTACACTTTTATTGTTTCACATTAAGCATTATTAAAATCACTGCTCCCGAAAAACTGTCGTTTTTAAAACTTTTTTTTGCATTGATCCATGTCCCCTGGGGCAGGACCCAGGTCCCCAAACACTTTTTATGACAATAACCTGCATATAAGCCTTTAAAATTAGCACTTTTGATTATTCATGTTCGTGTCCCATAGACTTTAACGGTGTTCGCGTGTTCGAACAAATTTTTTGCCTGTTCGCATGTTCTGGTGCGAACCGAACAGGGGGGTGTTCGGCTCATCCCTAATAAGGACTCCAATTTTGCCAGAAAATAGTTGATGTGTGCCCTGGGGGCCAAAGGCTTCGCCAGTTTCTGCTGTTTCTCCGGCGTTGCCTCCCCTATTTGGTTATGACCCCTTAATAAAGGTTGTTTGTGTTTTCCTTCAAAAAGGACAGTTTGTTTGTGAGTAGGCAGGTACATTTCCAAATACAATGTGAAATTAACAAGGGACACCAACACCAAGCAACCTCCTTGTGATTAAAAAAGACAAGATAATAATGATGTTGTGGTAACTTGACACACAAAACACACCCAAAACAATTATGGAGATCACCAAAAAAAATAAATAAATAAATAAAAAAACAGGAGATCTGGATTAAAAAAAACAACAACAAATAATACAAAATATAAAAACATAAAACCAAAATTTTTTTTAGGTAGATCTGACAAATAAAAATATTATATTCATGAAATCACGAGAAATAATCACAAAATAAGTTTGTGAGAAGTCTGTGTGAATATGAGCAGCAAAACAACCTCATTCTTCCAGCATTAAAAAGAAGAAGAGAGTGGGCTGCATTAAACTATTTAAAATATTGTAGTGTGACGAAAGTGCTATATCCATTACGAACGCTAATTTTACCAGACCGAGCAGTTCCATCTCATAATTTATTCTGAGCATGCGTGGCACTTTGTGCGTCGGAATTGTCTACACAGGGTCGGAATTTACGCGAACGGATTTTGTTGTCGGAAAATTTTATAGCCAGCTCTCAAACTTTGTGTGTCGGAAATTCCGATGGAAAAAGTCTGATGGAGCCCACACATGGTCAAAATTTCCGACAACAAGCTCCGATCGCACATTTTCCGTCAGCAAGTCCGACCTGTGTACAGAGCATATGCGTCTATAATTGTATACATGTGACAAACGTAACAAGAAACAAGATACAAAAATACATATAAAATGACACTAGTAATGAGTACTAGTGTCTCATTGCAGAGAGAGGGGAGACGCCACATACACTGACATGATCACTAATATATGCATGAAGACAGGGACTGTCCGGTGTTACCCACTGATTTTGGAGCTTCATTGAAGGCTCTGGCTAGCTCCCGTCCCGACCTTCTGCAGAGCATATACCGTCCACACTCAACTGCTGGAACTCAGTTGCTGCTGCCCATCTGTTATTAAACAGATCTGGGAACTCACTATCCCAAGCCCATATTGACCATGGGCTGGCGTTTATCTGCATCTTCATCCTGACAGTTGCCTCATCTGCTCTCGACATGGAGTCACTCCGTTTGAGTTAAACTATTTTTGACCGCACTTATCTCTACTTTCTTCCCCTGACGAAGGTGTTAAACTGGAAACACATCCGCATCGGGATCCAGGGATTACCATCCACTGGAGAGTACTAGTGTCATTTTAAATGTATTGTTGTATCTTGTTTCTTGTTACGTTTGTCACATGTATACAGTTAAAGATGCTAATGTTAGATCATTTGTTTGATCTGGATTAATGTTTGTTATGTATCAATAAATTCATTTGCTACGCACTTCAGTGTTTGTGGCCTTTAAAGTCCCATCTAAGGGGGAATATTCCTTTTGTTCTACATACTCCAGGGATGTGGCAACTACATTGCTCATTCTGATGGTGGAAACCTCCTTTCTCTTTATGTAATGGGGGACATCTCAGTATCGAAAAGACCAGGGAGAGAATCGTATTGTGAATCATGCCCCGAGTGCCAATTGTTGACACAGTCACCCAATTTTTGCAGTCCCCTTGTCCCTCTACCAATAATCAAGGTCCCTTTTGAAAGAATTGGCATAGACCTGGGGGGGGCTGGTAGTGAAGTCTGCCCGGGGTCACCAGCATATTTTGGTAATCCTGGACTATGCAAAGCGCTATCCTGAGCCCATACCCTTGCGTAACACCTCCACTAAGGCTATGGCCAAGGAGTTAGTCCAGGTGTTTAGTCGAGTGGGGATCCCAAAAGAGGTCCTAACCAATCGGAGCACCCCATTTATGTCCAGGGTTACCAAGGAACTTTGTAAATTATACAAAATCTCCCATCTCGGTACCTCTGTCTACTACCCCCTAATGGATGGTCTTGGGATAAGATTTAATAAAACTTTGAAAAGTATGCTGAAAAAAGGTGGTCTAAAAAGATGGGAGAAATTGGGATTTTTTGCTTCCATATCTCATGTATGCCATACGAGAGGTTCCGAAGGCATACACAGGGTATTCTCCCTTTGAGCTCTTGTATGGTAGACATC
The DNA here is from genome assembly GCF_042186555.1 of Aquarana catesbeiana. Lineage (NCBI taxonomy): Eukaryota > Metazoa > Chordata > Amphibia > Anura > Ranidae > Aquarana > Aquarana catesbeiana. The sequence continues at coordinate 432,722,484 of NC_133328.1, forward strand.
CCAGGGGGCTGCTAGATGTCGCCAAAGAAACATGGGAAGGAAGAGAGGCCACCCCATATAGAATCATCATAGAGCATATCTCCTTGATGCAGGATTGAATCGCAGCTGTCCTGCCCCTGGTACAAGCACATGTGGAGCAAGCCCAGGAGGCCAAGAGGAGGGTCTATTATTGTGGTGCCAAGGTCCATACTCTCAGCCCCGGGGACAGAGTATTGGTACTGGTTCCCACAGTTGAAAGTAAGTTCCTAGCCAAGTGGCAGGGTCGAAAGTTGTCGAAAGGGTAGGGGAGGTAAACTACAAAGTCCACCAACCAGGGTAAAGGAAACAAATTTATCATGTGAATCTCTTAAAGCCCCGGAAGGACAGAGACATTATTGGCCGCATCCCCACCCCCAGCAGACCGTGTATTGGTGACACCTAATGTCCCCATAATGGATTCCCTGTCCGTGGCACAACAAAGTGAAGTTAGGGTATTTGTGTACAAAAACAGAGACTTTTTCTCCCCTTACCCAGACTGACCAACGTGATCCAGCATGATATAGTGTCTGAACCGGGGGTTTGCGTAAATAGTAAGCCATATAGAATCCCAGAGGCCAGACGAGAGGCAGTCGGCGAAGGAAATCAATAATATGTTAGAGTTGGACGTGATTGAAGAGTCCCACCATGATTGGTCGAGCCCCATAGTTCTGGTCCCAAAACCCGATGGCACTATCAGATTGTGTCCAATTCGATGCATACCTGATGCCTCTGGTCGACAAACTCGTGGACAGGTTCGGACAGGCCCACCACATAACAACCCTAGACCTAACAGAAGGCTATTAGCAAATACCCCTAACTGAATCGCCAAGGAGAAGACTGCCTTTTCCACTCCTGAGGGCTCATTTCAGTACAAGCATATGCCTTTTGGTCTGCATGGGGCCCCTGCATCATTCCAGCGAATGATGGACAAAACCTGGAGACCACATTGCCCGTATGCAGCCCCTTATTTGGACGTGGTCATCCACAGCCCAGATTGGGAATCGCATCTGCCCTGAGTACAAGCAGTAGTAGATTCCTTTTAGGGAAGCAGGTCTCATGGCCAACCCAAAAAAGTGTGCCATAGGCCTGGAGGAGGCCAAATACCTTTGGGTGAGTTATTGGCTGGGTACTGGTCAAGCCTAGGAGGCGTTTCAAAAGTAAAAGCAGGCCCTTTGTGTACTACCGGTGCTGGTGACCCTGGACTTCACAAAGGGGTTTGTGGTACAGACAGATGCCTCTGAGGTGGGCCTAGGTGTTGTACTATCCCAGAACAGAGATGGTGAGGAGCACCAGTTGTATACCTGAGCTGAAAACTGAACAGGCATGAAAAAAAATGACACCATTGTTGAGAAGGAGTGTCTCGCTATTAAATGGGCCTTAGACTCCCTGAAGTGTTAATTGTTTTTTGAGGTCATTTAAGCTGGTCATCGACCATGCTCCCCTAAAGTGGATGGCCATGTGACAAGATGGGTTCTGGCTTTACAGCCCTTTAAGTTTACAGTTGAGTATAGGCCAGGCAAGCTCCAAAACAATGCAGATGCCCTCTCCCACATGCACTGTATATGCTTGGGACAATTGCTCAGCCACAGGGGCTTGAGCAAAGGGGGAGGATATGTGGCAGTGTGCGAGGTGAGGTAATGGACAATCAATATATTTCACCTTGCATGCGTTCTGTTGCAAGAGACTGAAGCGGAATCCGGCCCAGGTTTTTCCAGCTTCTGTGGCAGACTTGGTTCCGGTCCTGATGTTGTGGTCCACTTGAGTCCACACAAATTAGCAGAAAGAGAGCACAGGGTAGCTCTGGCCTGAGACTCAGAAGGGAATCTGAGTGAGAGAGCTGTGTTTGGATTTAAAAAAGAAGGTTTGCTTTACCACATGTTTTGTGAGTGACGGGGACCAGCCCCACACTGTATAGAGAGGAGACTACTGTATAGTTTGGCCCGGATGGCAAGGATTTGTTTTACAAATTTTTTGCTAAATAAACCTGGCAACCCGTTATATATATATATATATATATATATATATTAAAGTTGGGAGTTGTTTAGCTCTCGTAGTAGATGCCTTTGCCAGTGATTCAAACCAGTCAGGAACTGTATGTTAGGGCATGGTAGCGCATTTTTAATAAAAAGGCAAATAAAAGTCCATAACATAACGGTTTCCCACGCAGGGGTTCTTCTCCAGCAAATACACACAACAGAAAATGCTAGCCCACCTGGCTCTCTGTAACAGTACTTCTGCTCTTTATCCTGGTCACACAGACCACTGGATCCTTCAGTGTGGACGGCTTTACTCTAGCGCCCACAGCTCCACTCTGGCCTTAGTCCTTAGGCTGTTTCACTGCCTCTTGCAGTCACACATGTTCTGGCTGCCTCCAGCAGCCCCTCTGACTCCTGGAGACCTCCTGTCTCTTGGTGTGGAGCAGTCTCCAACTGGGAGCCGTGAGGTATTCCCATAAACCCATTATAAGGGCTGTGCTCACCTGAGCACACACCCTGTTGGTCATCTGCAAAATCTGGACACAGGGTTGGAGATCCCATCCCACCCAAGGCACTGTGGAATCTCCAAACTACAGAGCCCCATGACGGTATACCAAAACCTGGAGAAAGCTGTGAAAGCAGTTTTCTCCAGTCCACATCTCCTTCAGTCCACATTACAAAAGAGAAAAGCTCAACCTTTTTTAATGATATTTGTTTTACTTCCACCTAGTTTTATTAGGGTTTTTTAAAGTAAGTAACAAAACAAGAAATATAAACAAATCCTCATGAGAGGAAACTAGGGTAAATCAAGAGTGTTATAAATAACATGGGGTATTCATCCCCTTAAGTACAATGTACCAGTCAGTAGCATGAGTACATATAATAAGCAAGAGGGAGTACATTTGAACAGCCAAGGTAATGTGTAAGATTAGAATAATCTGAGCAGCCCATGTAGGAGGTATAGTGGATTATAGTGAGTCCATGTCCTAAGAACCATGTTCCTACTTTGAGGGGTTATAAAATGAGTTGGCAGGTTAAGTATATAATCTAATATCTATTGACATCAGGGCCAAAATCCATAAAGACGATTGATAAGATAGAGATAGAAAGAGTAAAAGAAAAAAATGGAGGGGTGGGCATAGAATAAAGGTGAGAGAGAGAGACAAATTAGTGGGGAATAGATCAAATGGAGTAGCCTCCACCTCTCTCAGATACAGTTAATATGTTTGGAAAGTTGGTCGGCCTAGGGTATGTTTTGCTGAGAGTTCACCATGTGTCAGGTGAAGTCTGCGAATTCTTGGTAATGCACCCAACAGGCTCAGGTGTTGGTAAACTTTGAAAGTTTTATTAGCTATACTTATGAGAGCTACTATTTCTGCAACTTTATGAATGTGTTTGAACCAGTCATTAAAGTGGATGTAAACCCAATGTCATCCTTTCTAAACTACTGCCATGGGGGTTATCTATAAGGATATACATGTCTCCTGCATGTATCTTTACCTGTCAAATGTCTCCCCTCTGTCTGTTATTAGACCTGAAAAACTGCATATTCTGTGGGTGGGTCTGTTGTCTGGAGCTCGGTGGGTGGAGTCGTGATGTCAGTAGACTCCCCGCCCACCTCTACACTCCCCTTGTCAATATGCATTTTCTCTGTTTATTTTTAACACTGAACTTCTGCTGAACTTCTGCTATGATCTCTAACATCCAGTGAAAAGACAGGAAAGTAACCACATGACTTCAGCATGCCAAATCATGCTGAGGTGTGGAACAGCCAATCCTTGCAGAGCTGCTGAAGAGTGGGTGGGAATTAAAAAATAATGCATGTCTTAGGCTAGTGCACGAGATGTAAATCACCTGTCACTCACAGCAAGGGGGAGGATTTGACAAAGTTTTTCTCAGTTTGTCAAGATTTTTCTCACTGAACAATAAAAGAGGATTGCTCAGGGATGGATTAACTCTGTGTGGCAAGACTGGGCTCAAATTATAGGAAATCTTATACTCTACAGTATGATAAAAAAAAAAAGAAATTCGGGTTTACATCCACTTTAAGTTTCGGTGGTGGGGGGTCTGTGGAGCCCCATCTTACAGGTATGCACATCCTGGCAGCATAGACTAGATTTAAAAGATTTCTGATATGCCTTCTTAGAAAGAGATTTGTGATGGAGGAAGAATTGAGCTGGGGTAAAATCTAGAGTATATGAGTGATAACATCATAAGCGTCTGTCGCGGACACTGGCTGCAAGGACCTTTTTCTGTCCACATTCACCCTGTTATTTGGTATTTCTATATTAATCTTTTATTTTTTTAACTTGCCCAAAGAATATTCTCAGTTGTTTATTCTGAACAATACATGACTCTTGAAAGAGCTGATCACATTAACCTGCAGAGACGAACTGTCTGGTCACCAGGTCTGCCTTAAGTGTTGTGTTAATTAACATGTTAATTATATTATTGTCTTTTAAGTTTTTGCTAGAGGGGAGGGGGGGAGTGTCCATGAGTCAGCCCTACCTCGTTATCTAACCCCTTGTGTTAAATGTGTATAAAAAGGCTGTGTTCTGCCCAATAAAGCAGTCAAGATTCTACAAGCTATTATCGACTAGACTTGTATTTACTGCAGCTATAATATTATATCTGTCTGATGGTCATACTGGAGGAAGCGGTGTTATTGACGGGGGCACTCAGTGGAGTGTGGAATAGGATCCGTCACAATTGGTGGCAAGCTCTGGGATGCTTCCTCTTGCCTAGGCTCACCCAAATCACCACCGGGACCCCCTGCTCCTAACAGCAGATGGAACATCACTACGCCAGACTCAAGCGCAGCACCTTGAAGGATCTCTTGGAAGCCCGTGGAAAAGTCTCCAGCAACAAATCCAAAGTGACTCTCATCACCGAACTAATGGAGATTGACCAGGCCAGCAACCCACCAGCAGACACCTCAGAGGCGACAGAGTTCCAGCGTGACGTCCAGTGGCGACTGGCCTTGTATGGTACTCACCCCCGCAGGAGGTTATCAGTCAAGTGTTAACAGAGGTGTCCCAGCTGCGAATGGCTGAACTCCAGCGGGACCAAGGAGCGTCAGTTATGTTCAACCGGGAAGCTCCAGCGGCCCGCAAAAAGCTACCCTATGCCGCCTTCCGCATGTTTCAAGATGGTGAAGATGAGATGGATGTTTACCTGCAAATGTTTGAGCGTCAATGCGGTCTCCAAGGTGTCAATAAAGCAGATTGGGTCACGCTCCTGGTCAGCCGTCTCACAGGAAGGGCTGCAGAGGCGTACAATAATGTCCCTGATGAGATCAGCCAGGACTATGACCAGGTAAAAGAAAGACTATTGGCTCGCTTCGGCATTACTCCAGAGGCACACCGTTTGAGGTTTCGCAACCTCCGGCGAAAGGAGAGAGAGCCTTACACAGAATGGGCTCATCAAATGACCCGAGCAGCGGAGAGTTGGATGACCGGGCGCCAAGCTGTTACCATGGCAGATGCGCTCCAGCTAATCCTCCTGGAACAATTCTACGATCATACCCCACATGAGGTTAGAGACTGGGTAAAGGATCGGCGGCCAGTCACAGTAGATGAAGCTGCCACCCTAGCTGACCAATACGTGGATTCAAGGCGGACTGTACAACCAGAGCCTAAGACCCCAGCTCGGCCTGTCCCCAACATTCCACGGAGCTTTGCCCCTTCACACCAGCCGTCGATCCCCGGCCCCACTCAGCTACCATCTTCACGAGGAAAAGGGGACCTCTGCTACAGATGCAACCAATCAGGGCATGTTAGGAGGTATTGTCCGCAGAATGTTTCCCAGGACGCGCGGAACAACAGGCCCCTTGGACCTGCCGGGCTGCTGCACACTGTCTGGAGAGAGATGATGTGACTTACCCAAGTGAGGAGAATATTGGAATTCTACATGAGGCAGACCCTGTGCAAGCTGCCACTACAGATAATCGTTTGCACCATCGACAAGCCGTGTGGATTAATGGTCGGGCTGCCCAGGGACTGCGGGACACGGGAGCTACTATTACCCTGATACAGTCCCGAATGATAAACCCGGCAGAGCAGACGGGACGGTCTTTGGCTGTGCGGGTGGCCGGGGGAAATGTTATGCGGGTCCCCACTGCCAGGGTTCACCTTGATTGGGGTTCGGGGGCCCAAGAAGTGGAAGTGGGAATAATGCAGAACTTACCTGCAGAGGTTTTGTTGGGCAACGATTTGGGACGTTTAAATTCAGCCTTCTCCCTGGATGTATCCCCGGAAGCCTATCCTGTTACCACACGCCAGCAAGCCCGGATGGAGGTGCGCTCCCTCGAGGACGGGACCCAGGTAAGTCCTGTCACCCCTGACCTAGACTGTACTACCCCAACTAACCCTATCCCGACTTGGGCTTCTCCCCAAGAATTTGCTCAGGCAACTCTTAGCGACCCTTCCTTAGCTAGCTATAGGGAAAGAGCAGGATTGGACCCTGGGGGGTTGGAGAGGGAGCGAATAGAGTGGGTCCAGGGGTTACTGAGGGAAAGACAGCCTCCCATCCACCCAAGCGGCAGCTGGTTGTGCCGCAGAAATATCGTCATAACCTGCTGCGCATTGGGCATGACATACCCTTAGCCGGACACCTGGGGATGTCCCGGACCCTCCACCATCTGACTCAGTAGTTTTTTTGGCCAGGGATTACAGGGGATGTCCGACAGTATTGCCGGACCTGTGACACATGCCAGCGGGTGGGTAAGCATGGGGGCCCGCTGAAAGCTCCCCTACACCCTTTACCGATCATTGATGAACCCTTTAGCCGTGTTGCCGTAGACCCTCTTTGGACCATTGCCCAGACCTAGTCCTTCTGGGAAGAGATATATCCTTACTGTGGTGGATTATGCCACCCGGTACCCGGAGGCCATTCCCCTGGCAAATATCCATGCAGAAACTGTGGCTGATGCTTTGCTCCGGATCTTTGCCAGGGTGGGTTTCCCTCGGGAAATCATCTCTGACCAGGGGACCCAGTTCACTGCTGAGCTCACTCAGCAGTTATGGAGGCTGTGTGGGATAAAGCCCCTACAGAGCTCTCCCTATCACCCCCAGACCAACGGACTGTGTGAGAGGTTCAATGGAACACTGAAACAGCTGCTTAGGACATTTGCAACCTCTCACAGGGATTGGGAGAGATATCTGCCACACCTTCTCTTCGCTTATCGGGAGGTGCCGCAGGAATCTACCGGGTTCTCCCCATTTGAGTTACTGTATGGGAGGCGGGTGAGGGGGCCCCTAGATCTAGTCAGAGCCCACTGGGAAGGGGGAATTGATCCCCAAGGGTCCTCTATCGTAGCATACGTTCTTGAGTTTAGGGACAGACTGAAGGAGCTCACGGACACTGTCCAGGAGAACCTTCAGGCTGCCCAAAGGCGGCAGAAACGATGGTACGATCGTACTGCTCGGAACCGCACTCTGGAGGTTGGGCAGAAGGTTCTTGCCCTCAGACCAACCAAGCAGGACAAGTTACAGGCCACTTGGCAGGGACCTTACCGGGTTGTGGCAAAGCTCTGTGACACAACCTACCTAGTGGCTAAATGTTCGGATGAAAGAGTCCGACGGACCTTTCATGTGAACATGTTGAAAGCATACTGGGAAAGATCAGGAGAGGTAGCCGCTATATGTGCTCCAGCTGTGGAAGATTCTGAGAATCTTCCCCTGCTGGTGCTCCCGGAGCTAAATAGTATTACTGCAGGGATAGAGATGATAAAGCTTGACGACCAGCTAGGGCCGACGCAGAGAGAACAAGCTAGACAGGTCCTTAGTCAGAGAAGGGAAATGTTCTCCACAGTCCCCGGGTACACTACTATGGCAGTGCACCGTGTGGAGACCCCGGGACAACTGCCGCTAAGACAGGTGGCTTACCGGATACCTGACGCAGTGAGAGAGGGGATGCGTCATGAGATTAAGGAGATGCTTGAATTGGGAGTCATTGAGCCATCCAGCAGCCCCTGGGCTTCCCCGGTGGTCCTTGTACCGAAGCGGGATGGCACAACTCGCTTCTGTGTAGACTACCGCAGATTAAATGAGTGCACCACCACTGATGCTTACCCTATGCCCCGGGTCGATGATCTGTTAGATCGCATTGCTCGGGGAAAATTCCTGACAACCCTTGACCTATGCAAAGGATACTGGCAAATTCCTCTGGATGCGGAATCTATTCCGAAATCGGCGTTCATTACCCCATTTGGCTTATACCAGTCTAAAGTAATGCCATTTGGGATGAAGAATGCACTGGCGACTTTCCAGAGGATGGTAGACCAACTCCTCGATGGCCTCCAGGACTATGCTTGTCTGGACGACATTGCGATCTACAGTGATACCTGGGAGGACCATCTGGTTCATCTGGGTGTCGTGCTAGACCGCATCAAGGCTGCAGGACTAACCCTTAAGCCAGAGAAATGCAGCATAGGGATGTCCGAGGTACAGTACCTTGGACATCGAGTAGGCAGTGGACAACAACAACCTGAGCCTGCTAAGATTGAGGCCGTTGCCAAGTGGCCGACCCCCCGTACTAAAACCCAGGTCCTGGCGTTCCTCGGCACAGCTGGGTACTATAGGAAATTTGTCCCGCAATATAGTTCCATCGCTAAGCCCCTGACAGACCTGACTAAGAAGCACCTTCCCCGACAGGTACTGTGGTCCCCTGAGTGTGAAGCTGCCTTCCAACAATTAAAGAATGCACTAACTTCAGCTCCTGTTCTAGCTGCCCCTGACCCAACCAAACGTTTTTGTGTCCACACAGATGCCTCTACATTCGGGCTGGGGGCAGTACTGAGCCAAGTAGGACCTGATGGCGGTGAGCACCCAGTGGCCTACATCAGTCGGAAGCTGCTACCCAGGGAAGTCGGTTATGCAGCCGTGGAGAAGGAGTGTTTGGCGCTGGTGTGGGCTCTCAAGAAATTCCAACCTTATCTCTATGGACGATCTTTTACGGTGCTCACCGACCACAATCCATTAATCTGGCTTAATCGGGTCTCCGGGGATAATGGACGTTTGTTACGATGGAGTTGGCACTGCAGCCCTACAATTTTACCATACAGTATCGGCCAGGAAAGCAGAATGGGAATGCTGATGGACTTTCCCGGCAAACGGAACTATAAAACTCTCCCGGACAGCCCCAAGCTGACCCGTGGTGGATCTAGTTGGGTCTGCCGGACTATGGGACGGGGGGGGCACTGTCGCAGACACTGGCTGCAAGGACCTTTTTCTGTCCACATTCACCCTGTTATTTGGTATTTCTATATTAATCTTTTATTTTTTTGAACTTGCCCAAAGAATATTCTCAGTTGTTTATTCTGAACAATACATGACTCTTGAAAGAGCTGATCACATTAACCTGCAGAGACGAACTGTCTGGTCACCAGGTCTGCCTTAAGTGTTGTGTTAATTAAAATGTTAATTATATTATTGTCTTTTAAGTTTTTGCTAGAGGGGAGGGGGGGAGTGTCCATGAGTCAGCCCTACCTCGTTATCTAACCCCTTGTGTTAAATGTGTATAAAAAGGCTGTGTTCTGCCCAATAAAGCAATCAAGATTCTACAAGCTATTATCGACTAGACTTGTATTTACTGCAGCTATAATATTATATCTGTCTGATGGTCATACTGGAGGAAGCGGTGTTATTGACGGGGGCACTCAGTGGAGTGTGGAATAGGATCCATCACAGCGTCCTTTCAGTAAGGTTGTCAAATGAGACAGGACCACCAGGTATGCAGTAGGGTTTCTAAGTCACGTCCACAGCACCAGCATGTGGGTGAGACGGTGGGTTAAAATTTGTAGAGTTGTGTCGGTGCTCTATACCATTGAGATAATAGCTCATAACCATTTACCTGTGTGTAAATATTTATTGACCCCTTATGCAGATGTAGATAAATATGTTCTCAATTATCAGCAGATCAGTTCAGAGCAAGATCCTGCTCCCACGCCCTACCGGGATTCGGTTGATGGTCAGTAAAAAGTATGAAGTAGATCATAGAGATCAAGTGGCTTTGTGGGGCAAATCTGGTACAGATTGCCTCAAATGGCGTATGGGGACGAATCCACATTGGTATAAGGCCCTGGCAGCATAAAAAGTAGCGTAGCTGGATAAAAGTCCAAAATGGGAACTTTTTCCTTCCATCCACGCTGTCAAAGAGTGATAGCTCAAGAGAGCATCTTTTTCAAAAGAGTATTCTACGTAAATGCATTTATATGGCCGAAGACCTGATAGGAAGTGTGAAGACATTCCCAATGGGAAATCATGGTTGTGTTTGAGGTGGGTTAAAGTTCCCAGTGAGGAGGATATCACTAACGTTTTACAAGCCATATGGAAGTTCTGGATGAAGGGGACTGATAATCAAGTGTTCTTTGTAAGCAGAGGGACCATTTTGAGAAATCAGCCAGGGAGTCGTGTGCAGGGGCATTGGGTTGAATATATTTTCAAACTTGACCCATGCTTTAGTTTGTGTGTGGACATTCCAGTCCACTTTAGTAGTAAGCTGACAGGCCCGATAGTAGTGTAGGAGGTCAGGGAGACCAATCCTGCCCTTTTGATTTAGGTAAGGTCAAGAGTTTGTAGTTTAATCTGCGGCATTTGGAACCCCAAACAAGGTGGCGCAAGTTTTCCAATATGAGGAAAATCTTTAATGATTTTTGAGGTAATTTTTTTTTATATCTTTTCCATTGTGTTGTGCATGATCACGGTCACTAATCAGAGTCATGCAAGATGTATTAAAAACAGCATAAAAGTAGATACACCCTCCCCAAACTTTTTAAAATCTATTATTACTTTTCATTTCCCATGTTTTTGGCTGTTATTTGAAGCATTGTAGATGATAACAAAAAAAAGAATAAAAATTAGACTTGTGCACAACGGAAAATTTCGTTTAGTTTCAGTTCGTTGTAATACATATTTTAATATTGTAATACATATAAAATACATAATTTTGTTCTGTTATATTCGTTATGTTACATTAATACATTTTCAGATAATTCGTTATTATTCGTAGAGTGGCGATATTCGTTATACTGAATTTCGAATCATGTCAAATTCATTCTTTATATGCGCTATAATTTCATTTGTATTCGTTGAAATTCGATATTTATGTATGTATATATATTCGTAGTTTGGAAAGTCGTTTGTTTATTGACTCTTTTAGCACACATAATGACAATATCTCTTCTCTTCTGCTCAAATACAATACAACACCCTTCTCACTCAGTTCTCAGGAATGCACTTTGCCAGTAATCCAACCTCCAGCACAAAATTATTCAGCTGATTGGACTGTAAGATTTACTTTCAGTTGACCTTTTGTTTCATTAGATCTTTAACAAATTACCGAATCATGTCGAATTCATTCGTTATATCCACTATAATTTCTTTCGTATTAGTTGAAATTTGTTATTTTTTTATTTGGACATTCGGATGTATCCGAATGTCCGAAAGATGAAAAATTCGGCCGGATTTCGATTCGTTACGAAACAGATTGCACAAGCCTAATAAAAAGAACTTTTGTACAAAAGTGTATGCATGCTTGTATATCTCTTTATAATTTGCATGTTGCTTTTTGGATTCCATTTTGCATTTGTTTAACCACTTCAATACCGACACTTTTACCCCCTTTCTTCCTGCCCAGGCTGATTTTAAGCTTTCAGCAGTGTTGCACTTTGAATGGCAATTGCGAGGTCATGCAACACTGTACCCAAACAATATTTTTATCTTTTTATTCACACAACTAGGGCTTTTTTTGTGGTATTTAATGACCACTGGGTTTTTTACAGAAAAAAAAAGACAGAAAATTTGGAAAAAACATGTTTTTCTTTTTTTCTGTTATAAAATTTTGCAAACAAATATTTTTTTCTTAATAAATTTAGGTCAGACTGTATACTTCTACATTTCTTTGGTGAAAATAACCCAAATCAGGGTATATTATTTAGCATGTGTGAAAGTTATGTTATATATCTGAAAATTGATCAATCCTGTTGTACTGATGGCCTATCTCATTTCTTGAGGCCTGAAAACCCCAGGACAGTACAAATATCCTTCAAATGACCCTTCTTTGGAAAAAAGACACTCCAGGGTAATTAGTAAGAGGCATGGCAAGGTTTTTGAAGGTGTATTATTTTGTCATAATTTTTGGGGAAAAAAAATACTCAATTTTGTCTTTTTATTTATACTGTCACCAGTGCAGTACATCATTATCATATAACTGGTGCGGCAGTGATCAGAGACACTGACTGATGACAGTACGAGAAAAAAAAGTAATTTTCTTTTAATTTTATTTTTTGTATTTTTTATTACGTTGTTTTTCTTTTTTTTAATGATTTTTTTTAACACACTCTGACCAGAACAATATGATGTTACCATAGTAACACTGTACTGGGGAATTGATCCAGATTTTTTTTCTTTTACACATTATGATTGCTTACAGCAGTGCATTACATTACTATAAGCAAGCATTTTACTGAATGAAAATTATTAATTCAGTTTGTTTTGATTATCTGTGATTGGCCAGAGCTAATCACATCATACAGATGAGCTGTGATTGGCCCTGTCTGTTCCATGTGATTACACCAACCAATCACAGCTAACAACACAATTGTATACAATGGATGGCATGAACAGAAGACAGACACTGTCATGTGACCTGCTGTGATTGGTCACAGCTGTCACATGGTACCAGCAGTGAGACTGTATTCTGATCAGTCATAAGCTATGTCTGGTGGTCGCAGCCGGAGACAGATCGCGCCGTCATATGACGTCCACCTGGATCGACGAGAGGCCCGCCCAGCCATCATTGTGTTAAAGGCTGGGGAGGAAGTGGTTAAAGAAAGTTCAAACAATTGAAGAACACACCATAAATAAGGCAAAGATGAAAAGAAAATATTATTTTATTTTTTACGTATTTCATTTACGTTTTTTAAGCTATCTGCTTTGATCTATTACTTCTCTCCTTGCAGTGCCACAAACCTAATTTAGGGGACAATTTCCCTGAAATGTGATGAGAAAATCAAGGTTGCTGAATGTTTGGGCTAGTGATAAGCTAAGCAAGTCAAGTAATAGTACTACACATTTTCTATAATAGATAATACACTCTTGCAAATATTCTTGTCATTGATCCTTTCTCTTGACACGTCACATAATTACACAGTACATTTCAGTATAAATCATGTAAGGAGTTACTATACAGAACCCATGCAGGAAAAATTATAATAGGAATCTCAAATAGATCTTCTCATCTATAATACTGGTGGTTTGTGCATTAATTTTCTACCTTAGTGTAACCTTTCCAAGAAACTGCACATCAAAAGACTACCTATGATCATCAACTTGAAAATGAATATAAGTAAATTCGCTTTGATCTTTCAGGAGGTAAATTAATGCTTTATTTCATGCAGAATGAAGACCACAATTCCAAAAGCTTGAATGCAGCCATAAAATACTTACTACATAAAAAAAGTATACATGCTGATCATTCATTAATAACCATGCCTGCAAAAAAAAACACATATAAGAAATAAATACGAGAAAGTGTTGTGATCTGTTGTTTTAGTCATTGAAAGAGTAAAGGAGATATCAGTGAGCCTTCAGTTCTGTCATTCAGACTATCACCTAGCTTCGAGGTAAAAAATAATTAGTATGAAAATTCATTGTAGCTAAAAGTAAAATTCAAACTCAAATACCTGTATATTAGGGTTGACCTATGCTGAAAAAGCTTCCGAACAAAGTTACATTTACAACTAACAAGTTTATACAGGCTGTCTGCACACTGGATTGATGGATGTGCTAGCTGTGCATCGTCTTCACTTCACTGTCCATGAAAGAAAGCCAATATTTTAAGGATCTTCCTTAAAAAAGTTTCAGATTGTTTCTATCCTTGTAGCTCACTGTTAGATAAAAATAAGTACTGAAAAGAACTATGCTGCATTACCAGTGGTGTACAACAGCCATATGAGGCTGGGGGGCAGAAGAGAACCACATAAGGGGGTATCTTGAGGACAATTAAACAGAAAATTTGTGTACATATGAAGTAAAAACAAATCCAGCACTGTATCAGTAAGGATGGAGGAGATTGCTGTTGACACTGACCCTATTCCCCCTTTGACATTACCAATCAAGAATAACTGGCACAAGGAGGCAATTTCAGAATCACTTTTGTTAGTCACATATCCCCCATACAGTAAGGAGAGTTTGTTTAGCCATCTTAGCAGTGTAGATTTATTGACCTCAGAGCTTCTGGTCATCCCTGCCAGCACTGAAATGTATTCATTAACCACTTAAGCCCCGGACCATTTGGCTGCCCAAAGACCAGAGCACTTTTTGCGTTTCGGCACTGCGTCGCTTTAACTGACAATTACGCGGTCGTGCGACGTGGCTCCCAAACAAAATTGACGTCCTTTTTTTCTTTTTTCCCCACAAATAGAGCTTTCTTTTGGTGGTATTTGATCACCTCTGCGGTTTTTATTTTTTGCGCTATAAACAAAAAATAGTGACAATTTTGAAAAAAACACATTGTTTTTTACTTTTTGCTATAATAAATATCCCCAAAAATATATATATAAAAAACATTTTTCTCCTCAGTTTAGGCCGATACGTATTCTTCTACATATTTTTGGTAAAAAAAATTGCAATAAACATTTATTGATTAGTTTGCACAAACGTTATAGCGTCTACAAAATAGGAGATAGTTTTATGGGATTTTTATTAATATTTTTTTTTACTAGTAATGGCGGCGATCAGCGATTTTTATTGTGACTGCAACATTATGGCAGACAGATTGGACACTTTTGGTGCATTTTGGGACCATTCACATTTATACAGCGATCAGTGCAATTAAAAATGCTTTGATTACTGTGTAAATGTGACTGACAGTGAAGGGTTTAACCACTAGGTGGTGCTGTAGGGGGTTAAGTGTGTCCTAGGGAGTGATTCTAATTGTGGGGGGGGCTATGTGTGACACGACACTGATCACCGTTCCCGATTACAGGGAGCAGGGATCAGTGTCAGTGTCACTAGGCAGAACGGGGAAATGCTTGTTCACATCAGCATTTCCCCGTTCTTCCTCTCCGTGAAACGATCCGCAGGACCCACAATCACACTCACGGAGGTCGCGGTGCGCCTGCAAACCGCTTCATAAAGGGCAACGTACAGGTACGTTAATCTAATGTAAAGAAAAAACCGCGCTAAAATATATAAATGAATATACATGTGATACAATCACGCAATCATATTTAGGAACTCCTCTAGGGAATTCATATACCAGAAAGATTGCAAGCTAATGCGATGATCAAAAATAATGTAAAAAGGTTTGGATTACTGGGCACGTCCACCATATGTGTAAATATGTGCCTATTTCTGGGCATCCTCGAAAACAAAGAGTTGAGGTATTAGGTGAATATTTTGCCACTCTAGCGGGTACAAGGTACCAGCGAGTTAGGACTTTATAATTTGTCTCCAGTGCTAAGATGTTGGGTGAAGATGACTTAGATGTGAGCCATATGTTAGACCAGTCCGTGTCTTTTAAAGTTCGTCCCAGGTCCTCCTCCCACCTCTGAACGTAAGAGGGTCTATTAAGATTTGCTACTCCATATAATTGATTATAAAGTGATGAAATTGTACCTTTAGCAAATGGATCTTTTGTACAGATTGATTCAAAAATGGATAATTGGGATAATGGTGTATCCCCCTTTAGGAATGGTGTATAGAAATTTTTGATTTGGAGATATCTAAATATCTCAGAGTTTGGTAGATCATATTTTTCTCTAAGCGATGGGAATGAAAGGAATGATTTAGATGCTATGAAGTCATTTAGTGTCTGAATGCCTGATGTTGTCCAAGCTTTAAAAGAATTTGGGTAGATCCATGCCGGATAAAAGGCCGGATTTCTGATAAAAGAAAGGAGAGGATTGTGTGGAGATTGTAACTGATATTTGGTTTTTAGTTTATCCCAGAGAGATAAGAAGTGTTTAGTTATGGGATTATGAATTTTGAAGCGGTCTTTAGGATCAAGCCATAATAAATTTGATATTAATAGAGGGTCATTTTCTGAAGTCTCTATAAATACCCATAATGGGATTTCCTGTTTTGCATGGTATTTGGACAGACTGGCCAAATGTGCTGCTCTGTAGTAGTTAGTAAAATTAGGGTATCCCAGGCCTCCTTTATTTTTGGGAAGATGTAGTGTGTGTATAGGTATACGTGGTTTAGAAGAGCCCCATATAAACGAAGTTGCTCTTTTTTGTACTATTCTCAAAAAATAGGAAGGAATTGGAATAGGGAGGACTCTGAATAGATAAAGCAATTTGGGTAGAATAGTCATTTTGATTGCATTAATCTTCCCTATCCAGGATAAAGGAAGTTGCGACCATTGTTTTATTAGATTTGTGATCTGTCTTAATGCAGGAGGATAATTGGTTGAGAATAAGTTAGAATGAGATGCTGTTAAATGAATTCCAAGATATGGGATTGATTTTTCTGCCCATGTGAATGGGAGTGCAGCCCTAGCCGGGATCAATTCCATGTTTGTGAGTGAAATATTAAGCACTAGGCATTTCTTAGGATTAATCATAAGGCCGGACAGGGCTGCAAATCCATCAAGAGCTGCTATTAAGTTAGGACCAGAGACCTGTGGTGATGATAGAAAAAGTAATATATAGTCTGCAAATATACATAATTTGTTTGTAATACCTCCTACTTCAATACCAGTTATAGTTTGGTTTGTTCTGATGTATTGGGCCATGGGTTCGAGTATAAGGGCAAATAATAAGGGAGATAATGGGCAACCCTGTCGGGTACTTCTTTCGATATTAAAGGCTTCAGATTTGCATCCAGCATATTTTATATAGGCTTTGGGTTTATTATATAATGCTTTGATCCATGTTAAAAAGTGGGGTCCAAAACCCCATTTTTGTAATGAATATTGCATATATTGCCAGGATACTTTGTCAAATGCCCTCTTAATATCGAGAGATAGAAAACATAAAGGGATTTTCCGTTTTTTAGCAATATGTGCCAATAACACTGCCCTGCGTATATTATCGCCTGCCTGTCTATTTGGCATGAAGCCTACTTGATCTCTATGTATTAATTTTCCTATAATGCTATTGAGGCGTTTTGCTGTTATTTTTGCTAATAATTTAATATCGAGGTTTAACAGAGAGATAGGCCGATAATTCACACAGGAAGTATCATCAGAAAGGGGTTTTGGGATCATACAAACAATTGCCATTAGTGTTTCTTGCCGAAAAGAATGTCCATCTAGAAGTTTGTTAAAAGTTTCAGTGAGAATGGGAGAGAGTATTTCTGAGAATGTTTTATAGTATAAAGCCGAGTAGCCGTCTGGGCCTGGTCTTTTGTTAAGTTTTAGGTCTTTTATGGCGTTAGCAACTTCATCTATAGTTATAGGCTCATCCAAACTGCTTTTTTGATTCTGAGATAACTCAGGTAAGGTTATTTTTGAGAAGAAGGATTCAGCCTCTGTAGGATTAAATTCATTGTTTGTCTTGTATAAAGTTGCGAGATGTGAGTGAAATTTATGGACTATTTTAACTGGATTACAAGTGTAAACATTTTTTGATAAGTTCAAACGTATTGGTTTGAAAGATTTGTTAGTTGAATTTAATGCCCGAGCCAAATATGTACCTGGTTTGTTTGTATTCATGTAGAAATTGTGTTTGGAGCGTTTGAGGGATTTATCAACTGACTCAGTGAGAAATAGATCGTATTCCAATCTAGATTTTTCCAGATGAGATTTTGTACTCTGAGATGGATTATCTTGAAATGATATGTAGGCTGCATTAAAATTGAGTTCTAGTTTTTTTGCTAGATTTTTGCGTTCCCGTTTAAATAGTGCCATTTGTCTTTGTATTGTACCACGCAAGACAGGCTTATGAGCTTCCCACAGTGTTATTGGGGAGATGTCTGTTGTATTATTAATTGATATGTATTCCTTTAAAGCTTGTTCAATGGCCATCTGATGTAGTGGGTGTTTGAGCATTATGTCCGGTAAGTACCACGTTGGGTCATGCGCTTTTGGTATGGCTGAGGCTATAGTAGTGTATACTGCATTATGGTCAGACCACGGAATCGGAATTATATCTGATGCAATAATTTCTGGTATCATTCCTATTGTTAGAAAAATATGATCTATTCTGGTGAAGGTTTGATGAGGGTGCGAGAAATAAGTGAATTTCTTTTTCATTGGGTTACTTTCTCTCCATGAATCTACCAGATTGTATTTGGAAAGAAGTTGAGAAAAAGGTAATCTAGAGGTTATTTTGGATGGTGTAAAAGGTGATTTATCTAGAAATGGGAGGAGGACCTGGTTTGAATCCCCACACATTATCACTGTTCCTATTTTGTGTGTATTAATCACTTGTAATATATGTGAGAGAAATGGTGTAGGTTGTTTGTTAGGAGCATAGTAGGAAATCACCGTGATTGCTGTATCCATTATATAACCCATGAGTATCAGGTATCTACCTTCTGGGTCTTTAATTTCTGATGATAAGGTGAATGGTGTGGATCGGTGAAATGCAATTAGAGTTCCCCTTTGCTTGGTACAGGCAGAAGCCGTGTAAATTTGTTGATAAAAAGGAGAAATATATTTTGGAGTAGAATCTTTGGTGAAGTGTGTTTCTTGGAGGCATACTATGTGAGCCTTCTTGTTATGGAAAGTACGGAAGGCTTTGGTCCTTTTTTGAGGGACATTTATTCCCTGAACATTCAGGGAAAGTATATTCAGTGGTGCCATGGCAATAGATCAAATAGTTTTGACTTGCTTTTTGTTATGCAGAGCTGACTGCGCAGATCAACCTGTGTGGACTGAAGAGATGAATAGATAGAAAAGAAACCAGTGAATTCTGGAGTAAAGAGTAAACAAAAAACATATGAGATTAGATGATACATTGTATAAATTATTTTTTGCAAGTAATCACAATTTACCCGTGAAAGAGAATAAATATCTCTCTCAGGGGAATAAGTGCCTTCGTCACACTCCCACATAATATGGTTGGGAGAATGAGGAGGGCTAATGGGGGTACACGGATCTTCCGCTTAGAGGAGAGAAGTGCTATGTCAAAAGACATCAAAATGATGTTTCATTAATTGGAGTGCAGAATATAGTTTTTGTTGAAATTATTTATTCCAGGGTGGTTGTATATGGTTAGTCTTGCCCTAGGCTAAATAATTCAGTTAGAAAGGTACTGTTAATAACTTTGGTATTGATGAAGATAGTTTGAATTATTTTGGGATTTTAACCCTTTTAGAGTAAACAATTACATATTTTATTCATATGTAACTGTTTAGATATGTTAACTCATAAAATTGAGGTTGTATTGCTTCAGATTAGAATAAACAAAAACATAATTCTAGGAACTAGTTAGGTAATAATATATTTGTTTTAAGAAAAGAAAGAAAAAGCTTCCATTACTTCTGGATTATTGAACATATTTGTCCTAAAAAGTAATAAATCTATTGTTATTACCTGATAATATATAACTGAACAAGAATTTCCTTATTTCACTTATATATTCTAAGGCTATATGAATCAGAAGTAATAAGAAATATAACTGGAATGTAACATGATCCCACACAGTGTGTGACTATCAGAATGCAGTTACATTCAGTTATAAATATAGGTTTTTTATAGAGAACCATCTCTTAGTATAATAAATGAAGAGATATCAGGAATTAGGATGTCAGTCCATTGAATCTTCTTGGTCCATCGATGATGTGGCATAACGGCCTCTTTTGTGAGAATGATGATTCCCATTTTGTTCTGAAATTTTCTGGGTGCTGCCTGAAGGTGAAGATGACGCCATTCTTCTGCGTGTGGGAGTGTTGCTGCTTGTGGGTTCTGTCAGATTTAATTTTAAAAGGGTTTGTTGTAGTTCATCTGCTGATCTGCTTCTGTAAATTGTACCTTGGTAGTTAAATCTGACTGAAAAGGGGAAGCCCCATTGATACATAATGTTGTGGCGTTGCAGTTCCATTAGTTGGGGTTTCATGGATCGTCTTTTAGTAATAGTAAGTTGGGATAGGTCAGCAAAAATTTGATAATTGTGTCCTTGAAAATTAAGTTCCTTTTTTTCTCTTGCAGCAATTAGTATTTGTTCTTTCGTTCTGTAATAATGACATTTTGTGATTATATCACGTGGGGGTCCATCTTTCTTTTTGGCTGTGAGGGCTCTGTGTACTCTGTCCAGTTCTAAACGTTCAATAGGGATATCTGGCTTTAGTTCTTGTAATAGAGCAGTAATAGTAGATTGCAGGTCTGTCACAGTTTCAGGTATTCCCCTTATGCGCAACTTTGAACGTCTGGCTCTATTTTCGTAATCTTCGAGCTTAGTTTGAAGTATTAAATTCTCTTTTTT
Organism: Aquarana catesbeiana; assembly: GCF_042186555.1. NCBI lineage: Eukaryota > Metazoa > Chordata > Amphibia > Anura > Ranidae > Aquarana > Aquarana catesbeiana. Next base: position 432,742,851 of record NC_133328.1, read on the forward strand.
TAATTGTTCCAATTCTGTTATATTTTCTTGGGTTGTAATTTCAATTTCATCCATTTTTATTTCTAAGGCTGCGGTGCGGTTTCCCAGCTCTCTTATTTCTTTGGTTAGGCTTTTTGTTATTTGGTCTGAGGTTTGTTTTAAAGCCTTATGAAGCATCTTTTCAAATTGTAATAATATTACTGGGGATACTGAGGAGGCTTGTGGAGAAGTTTGTGAGAGGATTTGTTCTGTATCTGACTCAAATGGAGAGTCTTGCTGTGACATTTTCTGTCTGTGAGAGCGCCCTGATGCTGTATCTTGTGAGGTGACTGGAGCTGCTTCAGCTGCAGTGAGTGCCTGTGAGCTCTTTGTGAGGTGATTTTTATTTCTGCCACGGTTTCCTCCCAGTACCATATTTTCTGACCAAACTTTCACAGTTTGTTCCCTGGGGCAAAAAGGTTCAAATGGATACCTTTTGAGCCTGCAGGCTCCGCTTTGTCCTTCTCTTCTCTCCTCAGCGGTGTGGAGCTCTAACAATGCATGTCTGCTCCGCTAGGCTCCGCCTCCTGCCCCCTACATATATGTATTTTTAATTAATATTATCATTGATAACAGTCATGCTCAAACCACGCTGCAATCATTATTAGTCATTAGGGATGAGCTTCGAGTTCGAGTCAAACTCATGTTCGACTCGAACATCGGCTGTTCGCTAGTTCGCCGAACAGCGAACAATTTGGGGTGTTCGCGGCAAATTTGAAAGCCGTGGAACACCCTTTAATAGTCTATGGGAGAAATCAAAAGTGCTAATTTTAAAGGCTTATATGCAAGTTATTGTCATAAAAAGTGTTTGGGGACCTGGGTCCTGCCCCAGGGGGCATGGATCAATGCAAAAAAAAGTTTTAAAAATGGCCGTTTTTTCGAGAGCAGTGATTTTATTAATGCTTAAAGTGAAACAAAAGTGTAATATTCCTTTAAATTTCGTACCTGGGGGGTGTCTATAGTATGCCTGTAAATTTCCCGTGTTTAGAACAGTCTGACAGCAAAATTAAATTTCAAAGGAAAAAAAATAATTTAAAACTCGCGGCTATTAATGAATTGCCGGTCTGACAATACACATAAAAGTTCATTGATAAAAACGGCATGGGACATCCCCACAGGGGAACCCCGAACCAAAATTTAAAAAAAAAATGGCGTGGGGGCTCCCCCTAAATTCCATACCAGGCCCTTTAGGTCTGGTATGGATATTAAGGGAAACCCCAGCCAAAATTAAAAAAAATTAAAATAACTTGCATATAAGCCTTTAAAATTAGCACTTTTGATTATTCATGTTCGTGTCCCATAGACTTTATCGGTGTTCGCGTGTTCAAACAAATTTTTTGCCTGTTCGCATGTTCTGGTGTGAACCGAACAGGGAGGTGTTTGGGTCATCCCTACTAGTCATGTGTCATGGTTCTAGATATGACACTGACTGGTCTGAATAGACATAAAGGACCCCATTGTACTACACACACATCTAATCAGAGCCCCCCTCTGGGATCAAGTACCCAGATGTGTGCTAAAGTACATGTGTGCTTCCATATCATCTGCTTGTGCATTAGCACATATGTGAATGCATTTCTAGTAGACGCATCCACTTGTCTAACACCCTCTTAGCTCCCTGCCCCCCCTCCACACAGGTACTTCCCAGTACTGAGACTGAGTACTAGTACAGTTAAGGTCCGTCTATGCCCAAGTGAACGCTGTTATTAATTTATATCCTTATATGTGTGCGTGTATATGATTGTATTTTTTTTATATATAATTTTTTATCATTATTTTTTATTATCTTTTTTAGCATCTTCATTCTTAAGCATCGTGAATATGTTGTTTTATCAAATGTGTAACCCTTTCCTTCTCCCTCCCTCCGCCCCCCAGCTCTTCTCGAGTCTGCTTGAATGGACGACAGGATGAAAACATCCCATTTGTCCTTTCACTTCATTACGAGTAATTCACCATTTCTCAAGCAAGCTTTCTCCCCCTTTCTAAGACGGGTGTTAACGAGCCATTGAGAGAAGCAATGGCGATTCCAAGATTGAATAAGTGTCAAAAAGTGGCACGCTTGTATAGAAGTTGTCCACCTATAAAAGGGACACCTTCCGGAACAAGGGAGACACCAAGTCCCATGCTATCTTTCTACTGATCCCCATATAGTCTGGGCAGTCAGAGGGCTCTACTTCACTGTCGTTTCCCTCATAAACTCTAAATCTGTATGTATAGCCTGTGGCCCTCTCACAGAGATTATACAGTTTGACCCCATATCTGGCATGCTTGCTGGGGAGATACTGCTTGACTGCAAGATAGAAAGTAAAATGTATGAGGAACTCGTCTATGCAGATATTTTGTTGGGCAGTAAACATATCTGCAAATTTCTCAGAACGGTAGTTTATGAGGGGCTGAATTTTGTAGAGCCGATCATATTCAGGGTTACCCAAAGAACTACAGAGTGTGTTACCACTAAAATACATAAAACGCATTATTGTCTCATATCTGTGCCCGGCCATTGCAGCAGAGAACACAGGATGAATTGGATCTGTGAACCAATATGACCATAATTCACTCCTTTTTGTAATGCCCATGTTGACGGTTAAGCCCAAAAAAGTCCTAAATTCAGAAACTGTGATAAGTTTCCACATAAATTGGCTGGCAAGAGTTCAATTTGAGTGGACAGTGATGTATTGTTGTGCTACACTTAATGCTCTGACAATACGGAATACATGCATCTACACATTGCGTACACCTCCTCTTAGGTTTGAGATACGAAGCAGCTTTTTGTTTCTTTTTTAGCTGCCCACTCCTCTTTTTTACATCTAAACGCCCATAACCAAGAGATTTTTCTAGGATGCCAGGACGCACGTCGATACAACATGCAGTGCTTTGGAACGCAAGCCATCTCAGAACGAGGCTTGCTTGTGCAGCGCAAGCCACTCTAGAACGGGGCTTGCCTGAACGTACCCTCAACCCTGCATTGTGACGCCGTGCTGCGATATCGCGGGATTTGGTGTCTAGGAATACACCTTCTCATTTATTGGAAAACGCGGATGTTAGGCAGATTCACCTTACATATATCATCGGAGTATGGGGTAATTAATATTCTTTCCCCGTGGTATAGCACAAGGGTGATGTGGATTTTTCTAACTTTTTAAACTATATTTTATGGGGATTATCTGAATATATCTTGCGGTGCTGGAACGCAGAGTACATCCATGAGATAGAGGCTTGGAATGCACGCGGGTCCGCCATTTTGGACGACCCAGAAGTGCCGAATTAAGGAAGTGAATGGGCTGGATTCTCATTACAGCTGTCACAGTGCCTTTATTAAGGAGTTGGGCTGCAGTGGATGGACACCCCAAACGAAGTCTTGTTAGACGAAACGTGTTGGGAGGACTCCACTGCCACCCTTGTTTTACATACAAGCGCTTTTAATCTACTTAAATGTAAGTGTATTTCTTTTTTATTAATAAATACTGTGTTTATGGAATTACGCTATGTGGCCCCTTTTTTATTCTTTATGGGCCATATCTTTGGACGTTTAACCATCCGCATGGAGAAGATACTTCCATGAAGCTCCCTGGGACCCCATTTCCTCCCGGTAGCCAAGGTCTTCTCTTTATTGCCGGTGGGCAATACAAGCTGGTTTGACCCATACGGCGTATGCAGTCCTGGGTTCAAACCCTCCGGTAAGCCTCTAGTCACTTTGGTTATGGGATCTTCACATGCTTCACATGCTTTCATATAGGACACTTTTGTGAAGGTTTTCCAGACCTCTTCCTTTGCTGGCCTTCAAGACTTCAAGACTTTCCTTATACGATTGGTGCACTATAAGAGCCAGTTTGATCTATTTGAGCTCACGTTATCTTGAGTCTGAATTTACTGGCAGGCCTCCATTTACTTTGTTGACGGTATCTTCACAGTTTTCATTTTTTCACATATGGTGATTATGATGACCCCATTTATATATGGACTGTAAACCATTATCACATTTGATGAACATTTAATTAGATACCAGAGTATACATTTTTTATTGTTTTCTGTATTCATCACTCATATTTAAACTTTTTGTAGCGCTACACTTTGTTACACTTGTCGTTTTTAGCAAATATTCTATTTGTTGTGTTGGCTGCTTACACTATTGAGTAAGCGCAAATTTATTATTGTTTTTTGTTTATGTATTGTTGTGCGTATAGATTGTCCACAATCAACTGATACAGTTCTTTTGTGAATAAACAGCTCAAGAAATCAAGGGGAGTTGTTAAATTTGCTGTTGCAACCGGAATTCCAGGTTGGGCAGTGAATGGTGGATAATGGGTGCTGCTGAATCTGGGGGCAGCCAATCAGGATTTCCAAACACCTCTGGAAGAACTACATGGGCTTTACTGGCCTATGTGCAATTTCATGGTGGCTGCGGGATACTACGAGTGCTAGCCACCGCACCAGTTTGGACTGCACTTCTGGGACTCACCACATCGCCATGAGATACTGCAGTGCTGGTGTGTAAAATGCCAGGATGTACTAGGCCACTGGTGCCTGCCAGTTCACCAAAAAGTAGTGTGAAACTAGTATTTGGACACTGCTGCATATGAGACAAGTCATGTGTTTCTAGCACTTCAGCTATCCGGGATCTGGTATGCCTGATCTTTAACAGGGATCACTGGCCAGGAAGTACAGGAGGCTGAACAAAGAGTGAAAAAAACAGTTACTGTGATTGCAGGAATGCAATTTTCTGAAGGAGATGGCTGGAACTGGTTCAAATTCTGTGTGAGGAATAGCTGGTTGTTAAGCAGCAGGCCCGGGAAGCCGGCTACCGCATTGTTTTTTTTTTTCCCAAAAATAGTTTATTTTTTATTTATAGTAACAAACGGGGTAACATGTGATATTGTACAGAAATATCGTACATGAACAGTACATTAGGCGAAGAACAAGGTATATGTACAGTAGGTACATTCATTGTCCCACTGACCCCACATAAACCTTAACAAGGAGAGAAAAAAGGAGACCCTTGTCCCACTGCGTACATACTGTTTAGAATGCTTTATAACAGGTGGAGTTGCCCATACAAGTGTAATCAATGTTGTCAATGTGTGACATAACTTAAAAACAATGGGTGGTATTATTTTCGTAGAGTTTGGGAAATCTGACATGGCGTGAGTGTCACAGATGGTGTGAGATGTTTCACATCTGATGGAGGTCTCCTGTGTTCAACATGGTAGGTTAGTTATGTTGCAGGGAAGTCTAGGGTGAGGTGTGTGGGAGGGTGTCATCAATAGTGCTTTGTACGGGTCATATAGTCCGGTCTGTGGGGGTAGGACTTATAAAAAGGTAATTATGAGATGGGCGGGTTAACAGGGATGAAGGAGGGGGATAGTGGAGAGGGAGGGGAGAGGAAAGCAGGAGGGGGGTAAGATCGAAAGAGTGTAGGTGCTAAAGTAGGATTGGGCCGTCTCTTGCTTCCCTCCCCTGAGGTCTATCGTTGCTGAATTTGGATTTTGATTTGGGGGAGGGGGGCGGCCTTTATTTAGTAGGGTTCCAGTTTTGAATGTGAGATTTGATGAATTTTAGCTCTGAGCTTTGAGTTTCAGGAATTTTAGACTCTAAGTAGCTAGGTATGTGACGAGCCCATTTGATACCATATTTTCTGGGTGTATCTCGTGCAATATGGATTAATTCTTCCATTTCTGCAATCCTATTGATTCTACTAAACCATTCTTTAATTGAGGGGATGTTTGGGATTTCCAGTGAAATGGTATGCATTGTTTTGCTGCATTGATCATGTGTATCACTAATGATTTATGGTAAGACTTGTTTGAGAGGGGTGAGTGATGCAGGAGAAACTGAGCAGGTGTTCTTTCCAGGTCGTAGGATGTAACATGGGGGGTGATGCGATGTACCTCTGCCCAGAAAATTTGGATACGAGGGCAGTCCCACCAAATGTGAATCAGGGAGCCGTAATGTTCATGGCATCTCCAATATATGTCTGATATCGTTGGTTTGAATTTGTGTAATATAGCCGGCATGCGGTACCAGCATGATTGGACCTTGTACCCATTCTCTTGTGTAGATACATTTATAGAACCTTTATATATGTTTAAGTATATTTTTTTCCATTCTTCCGGTGTTAGGGATAGATATAGATCTCTTTGCCACGCTGCACAAGCTTTGGAATCGTTGGGTTGGCATTCCGTGAAGAGGGGGGAGTGGGTAAAGAAGAGCAAGTGATTTTGGGGGGATGTGAGTGCGCATAGTCTTTCAAACGTCGTTAGTTGTCTGGCGACAGGGAATTTTCTGTCTAGGGATCCCAGAAAGTGAGTGATCATTAAGTGTGTCCAAGGTGGTATTATGGTATTTTCCATAAGTGTTGCAAGTTGGGAGGTGGTGCGAGGATTTCCTTGCTCATAGAAGTGGTGAGCCAAAATCTGTTCATCTAACCAATGTTGTGTGAGGAAATCCTTTGTCATACCTGGGGTAAAGTCTGGATTCAGACTTAAAAGGGTCATTGGACCTTGCACAGTCAATGGGGGGGTGTTTGCATACTATGCGAAAGCTTTTGTCAGGAGAATAGGGCTTTCAGCCATCAAAATCGTGTTCCTGTGCCCATGTGCGGTGGAACAGCGCTCCGGCGTATGCGCATTTGCAGACCGGCAATCCGGCACACGTGCATGCGCAATAGCGTACACCCCATGTGATCCTTGGGCTGGCCTATAAAAGGAACTCTGGCACACAGATCAGTTGCTGGTTTGTCTTCAGCTTCCTGTGATATCTCTGCTTCCTGTTATTGTGACCTGATTACCCATTTTTGACCGGGATTGACCTCGACTACTTTGCTTGTCTCCTGAACCTGACCCTCGGCTTGCCACTCAGACTTCCGCTCTTCTCCAGTGTTTCACCCCCTGCCTGTGACCCGGATTTGCCTACTTCTGCTTGCCCTTGAGTCTCTGCCTGTATTCTGGACTATCCTTGTGTCTTACTGCCTGATACCTCAGCCTGCTGTGATTATACTTACCCTGTGTGTGTTTGACCCTCAGCCTGGTTCTGGACTTTCTCTTATACCCGTTCCATCAGATCATCCATCTTCCAGTTGCTGCACAGCTGCCTCCCTCTACTCAGGACTTCAAGTCAACAACCACCTGCTTCCTGAGGTAGCCTGTGCCTCTTTGTGCATCCACTCCCCTGTCTCACCTCCAGGGGGCAGACTGCGCTTAGTCGCAAGGGTGAACCGCTCTCGGCATTTTGGCCTCGGTAAGTAGTCTCCTGATAGCTTTGTAACGTGGGCCTGATCAGTGTTTGTGAGTTGACTTCTGGAGAGGTATGACGTTCCATTATCCATGGAAGCGGTTTGAGGGGTAACTTTGTGAAAGATGCTTCCAATCTCACCCAGTCTTTGGTGGTGGGATGTAAGTGCCAGTCAAGTATTCTAGTCAAGTAATCAGTTTTATGACAGTTCATCATGTCCGGGAGTCCAATCCCACCTAAGTGTTTGGGCCGAGTCAGTTGGTTGTGGTTAATCCTGGGTTTGTGGTTTCCCCAGAGGAATTTAGAACAGAGACTTCTATCATTTTTGAAGAAGGCCGGTGCTATGTGTATAGGTACTGTCTGTAGGATATATAGTATTATTGTTAGTGCATTCATTTTATGTATTGCCACCCTACCAAACCAGGAGAATAATGGTTTGTCCCATTGTTTGAGATCTGCTGTCAGTCTATCCAGGATTGGTATGTAGTTTTTTGAATATAGGTCTTCCAGATTAGCGGGGAGCTGAATGCCTAAGTAAGTCATCACGTCTGTTTGCCATTTAAAGGGGATGTTTTCTTTACATTGTGATACTAATTGTGATGGCAAGGAGATGTTGAGGGCGAAAGACTTAGCAAAATTAATTCTGAGATTGGAAATTAAGTTAAATTTTTGGAATTCTTCTAGTAGTATCGGCAGTGTGGTGTGAGAGTTGGTAAGGAACAGGAGAATATCATCTGCAAAGGCGGCAAGCTTGTACTCTGTCAATGGCTTTGATGCCTTTGATGTCAGGGTTTTTCCTAATGTAACAGAGGACGTGCTCGAGGGTAAGGACAAAAAGAATGGGAGATAGGGGGCAACCTTGTTTTGTCCCATTGTAGATAGAAAAGGCACTCGACAGGGTGTTATTCACTCTAATCCAGGCCGAGGGACTAGTGTATAGGGACAGGATAAAGGTGAGCATTAGGGATGAGCTTCGTGTTCGAGTCGAACCCATGTTCGACTCGAACATCGGCTGTTCGATCGTTCGCCGAATTGCGAACGTTATGGGCCGTTCGCGCTAAATTCGTGTGGCGCGTCACGGCCCATAATTCACTGCGGCATCGCAGTGCATTGCTGGCTGATGATTGGCCAAGCATGCACTATGACCCGCATGCTTGGCCAATCACAGCGCCGTCAGTAGAGAGAGCTGTAATTGGCCAAAGCCAGGGTGGCTTTGGCCAATTATGGCTCAGGGGATTTAGTACACACCCCACACTATATAAGGCCGCCTGCACGGCGGCCCTGTGTAGTGTGTGTTCCGGTGTGCTGAGAGATAGAGAGAGAGAGAGAGACAGTGTCATTTGATTTGAGTTAGATAGATTAGGCAGAACAGTCAGTCAGTTAGCTGCACTTACAGTGTATTGTGTATATATATGCATCCCAGGTGTTGCATATATATATATACACTGTATTCAGTTTAGCTAGATCCGTTCCTGTTATCTTCTATCTAGACTATTTACATTTAATGCAGTGCGTCCTGCTCACAGTGTTCAGCTAGATCCGTTCCTGCTATTTACATTTAGTGCAGTGCGTCCTGCTCACAGTGTTCAGCTAGATCCGTTCCTGTTATCTTCTAGACTATTTACATTTAGTGCAGTGCGTCCTGCTCACAGTGTTCAGCTAGATCCGTTCCTGCAATTTACATTTAGTGCAGTGCGTCCTGCTCACAGTGTTCAGCTAGATCCGTTCCTGCTATTTACATTTAGTGCAGTGCGTCCTGCTCACAGTGTTCAGCTAGATCCGTTCCTGCTATTTACATTTAGTGCAGTGCGTCCTGCTCACAGTGTTCAGCTAGATCCGTTCCTGCTATTTACATTTAGTGCAGTGCGTCCTGCTCACAGTGTTCAGCTAGATCCGTTCCTGTTATCTTCTAGACTATTTACATTTAGTGCAGTGCGTCCTGCTCACAGTGTTCAGCTAGATCCGTTCCTGTTATCTTCTAGACTATTTACATTTAGTGCAGTGCGTCCTGCTCACAGTGTTCAGCTAGATCCGTTCCTGTTAAATTCCTACTGACAGGCAGGCTTGTCTGGTTACAGTATATAAAGCTACCTGAAGAAAATTACAGGTGTTCTATTTGATCCTATTAGTACCACGGTCAGGCAGCTAGACTATTTACATTTAGTACAGTGCGTCCTGCTCACAGTGTTCAGCTAGATCCGTTCCTGTTATCTTCCTACTGACAGGCAGGCTTGTCTGGTTACAGTATATAAAGCTACCTGAAGAAAATTACAGGTGTTCTATTTGATCCTATTAGTACCACGGTCAGGCAGCTAGACTATTTACATTTAGTACAGTGCGTCCTGCTCACAGTGTACAGCTAGATCCGTTCCTGTTATCTTCCTACTGACAGGCAGGCTTGTCTGGTTACAGTATATAAAGCTACCTGAAGAAAATTACAGGTGTTCTATTTGATCCTATTAGTACCACGGTCAGGCAGCTAGACTATTTACATTTAGTACAGTGCGTCCTGCTCACAGTGTTCAGCTAGATCCGTTCCTGTTATCTTCCTACTGACAGGCAGGCTTGTCTGGTTACAGTATATAAAGCTACCTGAAGAAAATTACAGGTGTTCTATTTGATCCTATTAGTACCACGGTCAGGCAGCTAGACTATTTACATTTAGTACAGTGCGTCCTGCTCACAGTGTTCAGCTAGATCCGTTCCTGTTATCTTCCTACTGACAGGCAGGCTTGTCTGGTTACAGTATATAAAGCTACTTGAAGAAAATTACAGGTGTTCTATCCCAGCTTAGTGCAGCTACAGGCCATTAGTATGTCTGGAAGGCCAAGAAGGAGAGGCAGACAGTCACAAGCCAATAAGAGAGGGCAAGCAGGCTCTGTGTCTAGTGCTGGTCGTGGAGACGGTGCATCCTCATCAGCACGTGGCCATGGGACACGCTTGGCCTTTTTTTCGGCAGCTGGCCGTGTTGAGCCGCAACATGCGGAAGACTTGGTCGAGTGGATGACCAAGCCGTCCTCATCCTCCTCATCCTCTCTCACCCATGCCCAGGGTGCTTTGTCTGGCAAAGCAGCGGCCTCTTCCCTCAGCTCAATGTCATCAGTGACTCCTTCCCTAGCTCCACCATGTCCTCATGAGGATTCCCTCGAACTGTTTGACCACAGTGTTGGGTACATGCTCCAGGAGGATGCCCAGCGTTTGGAAGGCTCTGATGACGATACTGAGCTCGATGAAGGCAGTAACATGAGCGCGGACAGAGGGGGTGCCCAAGAAGGACAGCAATCTGGCAGTCATGCTCCCCCTGCTGCAGCATACTGCCAGGTTTGCTCCAGTGATGAGGAGGGAGGGGATGATGAGGTCACTGACTCAACGTGGGTGCCTGATAGGAGAGAGGAGGAGGAGGAGGAGGAGGAGGAGGAGGAGGCGGCAGCACATCACCAACGAGGCAGGATGCCCTCCAGGGGCCAGCCTAAGGGCAGCACATTGACTGCATCACACCCCAAAGCTCCACATGTGCAGGGCGCTGCAGTCTCTGCGCGTTATTCAAAAAGTTCTTTGGTGTGGGCCTTTTTTGAGACGAGTGCATCAGATCGCACCGCTGCTATTTGCAACATATGTCTCAAGCGTATCTCGCGTGGCCAAAACATCTCCCGCTTGGGTACCACATGCTTGACCAGACATATGTTGACCTGCCATGCAGTTCGTTGGCAAGCGTATCTAAAAGACCCACACCAAAGAACAAAGAGGATCTCTCCTTGCTCCTCATCAGCTGAGATTTCCAACCCCACTAGACCTTCAGTCCTCTCTGAGACCTGCAGTGAGAGGAATGAAGGTGTAGAATTAGGTGTGTCACAGCCAAGTACTTGTGGGCAATCTGCTTTTGGTACACCGACGTCAGATTGTACCAGGCAAATTTCCCTGCCCCAGCTGCTGCACCGCCGAAAGAAGTTTGCTCCCAGCCATCCACATGCCCAGCGGTTGAATGCTAGCTTGGCAAAATTGCTAGCACTTCAACTGCTGCCTTTTCAGTTGGTAGACTCTGCCCCCTTCCGTGAGTTTGTGGAATGTGCGGTTCCTCAGTGGCAGGTACCCAAACGCCACTTTTTCTCACGGAAGGCGATTCCGGCTCTCTACCGGCATGTGGAAGGCAATGTCCATGCCTCGCTGGACAGGGCGGTCAGCGGTAAGGTGCATATTACCGCTGACTCATGGTCCAGCAGGCATGGACAGGGACGTTACCTAAGTTTCACGGCGCATTGGGTGACTCTGCTGGCAGCTGGGAAGGATGCAGGACAAGGTGCAGTAGTGTTGGAGGTTGTTCCGCCACCACGCCTCCAAAATGCTGATTGTGACACACCTCTCTCCTCCACCCCCTCCTCTTCTTCTTCCTCCATGGCCTCTTCCTCGGAACCAGCGGTGCTCCGTAGGCGTTCAAGGGGCTACGCAAGTACGCAGGCCAAAAGATGCCATGCGGTGCTTGAGCTGGTGTGCTTGGGGGACAGGAGCCACACTGGGGCAGAGGTTCTGTCAGCTCTGCAGGGGCAGGTTCAGAGGTGGTTGACGCCACGCCAACTTAAGGCAGGAATGGTGGTTTGCGACAATGGCACCAACCTCCTCTCTGCCCTCCGACAGGGACAAATGACCCATGTGCCCTGTTTGGCTCACGTCCTTAACTTGGTGGTGCAGCGGTTCTTGGGCAGGTACCCGGGCTTACAGGATGTCCTGAGGCAGGCCAGGAAAGTCTGTGTGCATTTCCGCCGGTCTTATAATGCCAGTGCTCGGCTGACGGACCTCCAAAAGGAGTTTAACCTGCCCAAGAACCGCCTAATCTGTGACATGCCCACCAGGTGGAACTCAACGTTGGCCATGCTGCAGCGGCTGCACACGCAGCAGAGGGCCATCAATGAGTACCTGTGCGACTATGGCACCAGGACAGGGTCAGGGGAGCTTGGTTTTTTTTCCCCACGCCAGTGGGCCATGATCAGGGATGCATGCACTGTCCTGTCACCATTCGAGGAGGCCACGAGGATGGTGAGCAGTGACAGTGCATGCATCAGTGACACTGTCCCCCTTGTCCACCTGTTGGAGCACACGCTGCGTGGAATAATGGACAGGGCACTTGAGGCAGAACAGAGGCAGGAAGAGGAGGACTTCCTTAGCTCTCAAGGCCCCCTTTATCCAGACAGTGTTCCTGCGTGCCCGCCGATCACACAGGAAGAGGACGAGGAGGAAGAGGAGGAGGAGGAAGATTGTGTCAGTATGGAGGTGGAGCCTGGCACTCAGCATCAGCAGCAGTCTTTAAGGGATCAGTCCCAAGAAACACATGGACTTGTACGTGGCTGGGAGGAGGTGGCTGCGGACCATGTCGTTCTTAGTGACCCAGAGGACTCCGGACCAAATGCCTCAGCAAACCTACGCTGCATGGCCTCCCTGATCCTGCAAAGCCTGCGTAAGGATCCTCGTATTCGTGGTATCAAGGAGAAGGACCAATACTGGCTGGCAACCCTCCTTGATCCACGTTACAAGGGTAAGGTTGCGGACCTTATCTTGCCATCGCAGAGGGAGCAGAGGATGAAACATCTTCGGGAGGCCTTGCAGAAAGGTCTGTGCAACGCGTTCCCAGAGACTGGGAGGTTACAAACTCCTGTTTCTGGACAACGTGTTGCTGAGGCTTCGGTCAGTCAAAGAAGGAGCGGTGGAGAAGGTGGCCGTCTGACCGATGCGTTCAGACAATTTTTTGGTCCGCAGCCCCAAGGTATGATCGGTTCCAGCAACCATCGCCAGCGTCTGTTTTACATGGTGCAGGAATACCTAGGGGCAAGATCAGACTTGGACACCTTTCCCACCGAAAATCCTCTGGGTTACTGGGTCTTGAGGATGGATCACTGGCCAGAGCTTGCACAGTATGCAATTGAGCTACTGGCCTGTCCTGCATCCAGCGTTCTTTCGGAACGCACATTCAGTGCTGCTGGAGGCGTGGTAACCGATCACAGGGTGCGTCTGTCCACCGACTCGATCGATCGGCTGACCTTCATAAAAATGAATGAGTCTTGGATCACCACCAGCTACCAAGCACCTGATGCTGATGTAACCGAATAATTTTTTTTGAAATCTCAGATCCCTTCAAAGACTGCCTATGCTGATGCTGAGTGACTATCCCTGAGTAATTATCCTCTTCCTCCTCAATCATCACGCTGATAGCTTGTAAGAACATTTTTGGTTCTGGGCGCCACCACCAGTGCCTAAGGCACAATTTTTCAGCCCCTGTTTAACAGGGGCGTGTAATTACAATTTTTGATGTAATACTTTGCAGCAGGGCTCGTTCCTGCATTCCAACTAGAGTGTCTGTGAGGGGTTGCAGTGTTGTGGCACCAGCACCAGTGCCTAGGGCCCAATTTTTCTTCCCCTGTCTAACAGGGGCGTGTAATTACAATTTTTGATGCAATACTTTGCAGCAGGGCTCGTTCCTGCGTTCCAACTAGAGTGTCTGTGAGGGGTTGCAGTGTTGTGGCACCAGCACCAGTGCCTAAGGCCCAATTTTTCTGCCCCTGTTTAACAGGGGCGTGTAATTACAATTTTTGAAGCAATAATTTGCAGCAGGGCTCGTTCCTGCGTTCCAACTAGAGTGTCTGTGAGGGGTTGCAGTGTTGTGGCACCAGCACCAGTGCCTAAGGCCTAATTTTTCAGCTCCTGTTCAACAGGGGCATGTAATTACAATTCTTGATCTAATATTTCACAGCAGGGCCCTGTGAGGGCTTACAGTGTTGTGGCCACAGCAACACCTAAGGCCCAAATTTCTGCTGAGTATATAGGGCAGGACCCTACTTTCAAACATCTAACTTACAAACGACTCCTACTTGCAAACGGAAGGAGACAACAGGAAGTGAGATGAAATCTACCCCTAGGAAGGGAAATTCTCTCCTGTAAGAGTTAATATGGGAAAACAATTTCTCCTTTCCACTGATGCTTTCCAATCCTTGTTCCACAAAAAAACCCAAATTTTCAAAAAACATTTTTCATTGGGACAAAAAAGTGAGGTGAAATCTTCTGAAGAGGAGGAAAGACAGCAAAACAAATGTCACAGGGGTGATAACCCTTCCCTATGTTTTCCAAAAAGCTTAGAAAAGATTTTTTGGCTGGAGCTAAACACGTTAAAAATGTTCAAAATTACAAACAGATTCTACTTAACAACAAACCTACAGTCCCTGTCTTGTTTGCACCGCCTGTATACTGCTGTTCAGAGTATATAGGGCCTGGTGGCCCCACACCTTTCCTTATTTTAATTTGGGTGCGGGGTTCCCCTTAATATCCATACAAGACCCAAAGGGCCTGGTAATGGACTGGGGGGTACCCATGCCGTTTGTCTCACTGATTTTCATCCATATTGCCATGACCCGACATGACATTAAACCCGCAAGCAGTTTTAAATGAGATTTTTTCCTTTAAAAATGACATTTGGTGCAGGGACTGTTCTAAACATGGGAAACATGCGTCACTTTACAGGCATACTATAGACACCCCCCAGGTACGATATTTAAAGGAATATTTCACTTTTTTTTTTTTACTTTAAGCATCATTAAAATCACTGCTCCCGAAAAAACGGCCGTTTTTAAAAGTTTTTTTTGCATTGATACATGTCCCCTGGGGTAGGACCCGGGTCCCCAAACCCTTTTTAGGACAATACCATGCAAATTAGCCTTTAAAATGAGCACTTTTGATTTCGAACGTTCGAGTCCCATAGACGTCAATGGGGTTCTAACGTTCGTGCGAACTTTCGGTCCGTTCGCGGGTTCTGGTGCGAACCGAACCGGGGGGTGTTCGGCTCATCCCTAGTGAGCATATGAAAGCCAATGCCCATAGCCTGCAGAACTGCTTGCATGTAATCCCAAGCCAACCTATCGAATGCCTTCTCCGCATCCAGGGAAAGAAAGAAGCCTTTTTGATTTGATGTGGTTATGTGATGGTGAGATTTATGGCTTTGATGGTATTGTCCCTGGCTTCTCTTCCGGGGACAAAGCCAACTTGGTCACTGGAGACAAGTAAAGGAAGTATTGTGAGGAGTCTATTGGCCAGGATTTTTGAGAAACTTTTGATGTCCACTAGGGATGAGCTGAACACCCCCCTGTTGGGTTCGCACCAGAACATGCGAACAGGCAAAAAATTTGTTAGAAAACGCGAACACCGTTAAAGTCTATGGGACACGAACATGAATAATCAAAAGTGCTAATTTTAAAGGCTTATATGCAAGTTATTGTCGTCATAAAAAGTGTTTGGGGACCTGGGTCCTGCCCCAGGGGACATGGATCAATGCAAAAAAAGTTTTTAAAACTGACTTTTTTTCGAGAGCAGTGATTTTAATAATGCTTAAAGTGAAACAATAAAAGTGTAATATTCCTTTAAATTTCGTACCTGGGGGGTGTCTATAGTATGCCTGTAAAGGGGCGCATGTTTCTTGTGTTTAGAACAGTCTGACAGCAAAATGACATGCACGGGGACTTGACGGGGACTTCCCTGTGGCATTCCCTGTGACATCAGAGGGGGGCAGGGTCACCGGGTGGCCCCGCCCTCCATTATTTAAGAACCGCCAGAAGACGAGAAGCGTCACACAGCAGGAGCCTCCCATCATGGATGCGGAGCGGCCCGAGAAGAAGAAGGGAAGAAGACGCCGCTGAGGAAGATGACGGACGAGAACACCAGAGGAAGAACCAGAAGAAGAAGAAGATGGAGGTAGAAACCGAAGGAAGATAGAAGATAGAAGATAGAAGATAGAAGAAGCATTTAAATAAAGGAATTGTCAAAAACTGTCTCCTGTCATTTTTAACATTTTTGACACTTTTTTTGTGAAATGGTAGGGGTACTTTTGTACCCCCTTACCATTTCACACAGGGGGGGCCGGGTTCTGGGGGTCCCCTTGTTAAAGGGGGCTTCCAGAGTCCGATAAGCCCCCCCGCAGACCCCCACAACCACCGGGCAAGGGTTGTGGGGATGAGGCCCTTGTCACCATCAACATGGGGACAATGTGCTTTGGGGGGGCTACCCCAAAGCACTCTCCCAATGTTGAGGGCATGTGGCCTGGTACGGTTCAGGAGGGGGGTGCTCTCTCACCCCCCTCTTTTCCTGTGGCCTTCCAGGTTGCGTGCTCGGATAAGGGTCTGGTATGGATTTTTGGGGGGACCCCAGGCCATTTTTTTTTTCAATTTTGGCATGGGGTTCCCCTTAAAATCCATACCAGACCTGAAGGGTCTGGTATAGATTTTGAGGGGGACCCCACACCATTTTTTAAAAAATTTTGGCTGGGGTTCCCCTTAATATCCATACCAGACCTGAAGGGCCTGGTATGGAATTTAGGGGGACCCCCCACACCATTTTTTTAAAAATTTTGGTTCGGGGTTCCCCTGTGGGGAATTCCCATGCCGTTTTTATCAATTAACTTTTATGTGTATTGTCGGACCAGCAATTCATTAATAGCTGCGAGTAGTTTTAAATGACTTTTTTCCTTTGAAATGTCATTTTGCTGTCAGACTGTTCTAAACACGGGAAACATGCGCCCCTTTACAGGTATACTATAGACACCCCCCAGCTACGAAATTTAAAGGAATTTTACACTTTTATTGTTTCACTTTAAGCATTATTAAAATCATTGCTCCCGAAAAAACTGCCGTTTTTAAAACTTTTTTTGCATTGATCCATGTCCCCTGGGGCAGGACCCAGGTCCCCAAACACTTTTTATGACAATAACTTGCATATAAGCCTTTAAAATTAGCACTTTTGATTTCTCCCTTAGACTTTTAAAGGGTGTTCCGCGGCTTTCGAATTTGCCGCGAACACCCCAAATTGATCGCTGTTCGGCGAACTAGCGAACAGCCAATGTTCGAGTTGAACACGAGTTTGACTCGAACTCGAAGCTCATCCCTAATGTCCACATTTAGAAGTGATATCGGCCTATAATTTGCTGCTTGTGATGGATCTTCCACGAATTCTGCGATTTTGGCGTGTCTAGTTCCTGGAGGGAGGGAGTGTGAGGGAGTTTGGTTTATCTTAGTTGTATAAAGTGGAGTCAAATTTTTTGAACTCTTGGGCTATATCTGTGTTTTTTTCGTGTATGTTTCTCCTGTGGGGGAGTGTAACTTATGTACCACTGTTTTAGCTTTTTTCTTAATGTAATGCTTGGGCTAACAGGTGTCCAATTTTGTTTCTAAATTCATAGAAAAGCTTTTGGGATAGTGTGAAATTTTTCCTCACGGTATGTCCTAGTTCATCTTATATCAATGTACGGGTTTCAATGACTTCTTTGTACGCGTGTTGGGCTAATGTATGCTTACATAGTGTTTCGAGTGTCTTGAGTTTGGAGAATAATTCTGTGAGTCTTTTTTGCCTTTCTCTTTTGATTCTGGCTGTCATTGAGAATGGGACTTGAGATGTATTTGGACTATAAATGTTAGCTAGAGTGATTGGTCTGTTCTGAAGGGTACCTTTTAAGAAAACGTATCGTCCCTGCGTATCAATTAGTGTGTCTGATACCTGGAAGATAGTGTTCTTGGATAAAAGAATTGTGACCCCTTTGGTTTTAGAGCTTGGCAATGTAACATGTAAAGTGGGAAATGCTTGTTTGACAATTTTGGGATAGCAGAAGTGGGTCTCTTGCAAGAACACCACGTCTGCCTTCATGTTCCTCATACTGGTTAGAACTTGAGAGCATTTTTCAGGTATATTCAGGCCTTTGGTGTTTAACCACTTGAGCCCCGGACCATTATGCTGCCTAAGGACCAGAGGTCTTTTTCCAATTTGGCACTGCGTCGCTTTAACTGCTAATTGCGTGGTCATGCAATGGTGTACCCAAACGAAATTTGCGTCCTTTTCTTCCCACAAATAGAGCTTTCTTTTGATGGTATTTGATCACCTCTGCAGTTTTTATTTTTTGCGCTATAAACGGAAAAAGACCGAAAATTTTGAAAAAAAATGATATTTTCTACTTTTTGTTATAAAAAAAATCAAATAAACTAAATTTTAGTCATACATTTAGGCCAAAATGTATTCGGCCACATGTCTTTGGTAAAAAAAATGTCAATAAGCGTATATTTATTGGTTTGCGCAAAAGTTATAGCGTCTACAAACTAGGGTACATTTTCTGTAATTTACACAGCTTTTAGTTTATGACTGCCTATGTCATTTCTTGAGGTGCTAAAATGGCAGGGCAGTACAAAACCCCCCCAAATGACCCCATTTTGGAAAGTAGACACCCCAAGGAAATTGCTGAGAGGCATGTTGAACCCATTGAATATTTATTTTTTTTGTCCCAAGTGATTGAATAATGACAAAAAAAAAAAAATATTTACAAAAAGTTGTCACTAAATGATATATTGCTCACACAGGCCATGGGCCTATGTGGAATTGCACCCCAAAATACATTCAGCTGCTTCTCCTGAGTATGGGGATACCACATGTGTGGGACTTTTTGGGAGCTTAGCCGCGTATGGGGCCCCGAAAACCAAGCACCGCCTTCAGGATTTCTAAGGGTGTAAATTTTTGATTTCACTCTTCACTGCCTATCACAGTTTCGGAGGCCATGGAATGCCCAGGTGGCACAAAACCCCCCAAAAATGACCCCATTTTGGAAAGTAGACGCCCCAAGCTATTTGCTGAGAGGCATATTGAGTCCATGGAATATTTTGTATTTTGACACAAGTTGCGGGAAAGTGACACTTTTTTTTTTTTTTTTTGCACAAAGTTGTCACTAAATGATATATTGCTCACACAGGCCATGGGCATATGTGGAATTGCACCCCAAAATACATTTAGCTGCTTCTCCTGAGTATGGGGATACCACATGTGTGGGACTTTTTGGGAGCCTAGCCGCGTACGGGGCCCCGAAATCCAATCACCGCCTTCAGGATTTCTAAGGGTGAAAATTTTTGATTTCACTCTTCACTGCCTATCACAGTTTCGGAGGCCATGGAATGCCCAGGTGGCACAAAATCCCCCCAAATGACCCCATTTTGGAAAGTAGACACCCCAAGCTATTTGCTGAGAGGCATGGTGAGTATTTTGCAGCTCTCATTTGTTTTTGAAAATGAAGAAAGACAAGAAAAAACATTTTTTTTTCTTTTTTCAATTTTCAAAACTTTGTGACAAAAAGTGAGGTCTGCAAAATACTCACTATACCTCTCAGCAAATAGCTTTGGGTGTCTACTTTCCACAATGGGGTCATTTGGGGGGGTTTTGTGCCACCTGGGCTTTCCATGGCCTCCGAAACTGTGATATAAAAAAGGAAAAGAAAGGCGCCTCTAAGTGCCGTATGTAAAATTTAATAGAGTGCACAAAGGGTTAAAAGCACTTACAAGATTGTTGAGTGTTAAAAGACATGATAAAATCAGGAGTCCTCATCTGTGGCATGTGTCCATCCTCAGCACGGTGGTAGAGAGCCGTGTAGAGCCATCCAGCAGCTGTAAAGCGTTCTCATGCGTGTTGAAAAGAAGAGGCAGCAGGGAAGCCTGTATTCACTGCGGGACACACAAGGCTGATGGTGTCAGTGTAGAGAAGGGGGTGGTAACGCGTTTCGGAGCATGTGCGGCTCCTTCGTCAGACCTACGCCCACACTCCTCAAGCTGGCTTATAAATGGTGAGGGGGAGGAGCAAGGGGAGGAGTGTGGGCAGATACTAAATACACAATGATAAGGGAAGTGACAGATGTATTATGAGGACGGCCAAGACGACCGTGCACTCGCAAAATGGATTATTAACGTCAGTGCTATATACAATGAAGTCCTGAAGGAATTTGAAACAGGGGTACAGGGCACAGATGTCAGTGGTTAAATTAACAATAATAAATAAATAAATATACAAACATAAGGTTGACATTGAATTAATATACAGGTGTGTTACATGGTCGGCCGGGTGTCTATATGAATGTGTTATAAAGGCGGCCGGGCATTTGTACACATGCAAATAGGGTCGTAAGTCTAATGTTGAGTTGACAATGAATAAATCTACAGCCGTGTTACAAGGGCGGCCAGGCGTATATACACATGTGTTACCAGGGGAACCAGGCATCTATGTGCACGTGTTACAAAGGCAGCCGGGCGTTTGTACACATGCAAATAAGGTCGTAAGTCTAATGTTGAATTAACAATGAATAAATAATAAATAAATATGTAGCCATGTTACAAGGACAGCTGGGGAGCTATACACCTGTGTTACAGGGGCGGCCAGGCATCTGTTGTAAGGGGATAAAAAAAAAAAAAAAAACTACAGAGGGATAATAGGAGGTGGTGGATACTTATACAAATAGTGCAGATTATGCCTGTAGCAATACTCTGACGATAATAGATAATAATAGACTTTAAATAAGTATGCGAGTGTGTTACAGGGGCGGCTGGGCATTTACACACCCGCAAATAAGGTCACAAATCTACTATAAGGAATTAACTTATAGGAATAGGTAATAAGATGTAATGGATGCTCTACAAATAGTATTTGATTGTGACAGATGGCAGATATGTACATGTATAACAGGCAAACACCATGACGTATGGATATGATAATAAGGAGGGATGAATGATAAATGAACCATAATCTTACAGTCTGTATGTTAAATGTGGTATCATCTAGAGTAAGGTGCTAATTTCCAATTCTTCATTGATACCTCTAGGCGAAAGTACGTCAAGAGCGTATATCCAGGAGGGCGCATGCGCGGCCGGCGATGATGGTGGACGCTCATTAGAGAAGCTCCGGACCCGCTCCTTCCATTCCCGGACCCTGCTCCACAACACTAGCATCAATAGATCCAGGATCCACTGGAAAAGACCCCGGAACACCCCGGGCACCTCATGGGGAAAATAGGATCCCAGCGACAAGGATACCAGGGGTTTGTCCCACCTCCGACCTCCCGGCCGGCTCAAAACATGGAGCGGTTCCTGTATAGGCCGCAATCCCCGGCCTCAAGTAGCCAGACGGATGCGGCGCTCGCCGCGGGGCGAGCGGCAGATGCAGTGGCCACTGCACCGGATCGCTCCGCGCACAGCCCCCTATCCCAGGAGACACCCTCCTTTGCACAGCAACAGAGAAGGGAGACTTCACACAGCAACTATAGAGAAACAGAAGAACATGCTGCAGACCTCCCTGCTGATCATCCTGCATTATTCACAGGTACTTCCATATCTACCCCCCCACTCCCAGACAACTCAGTCACAGTTACAGTTGCGGTGCTGGACTTAAAGCTACAGTCCCTGCTACAGGACCTGACCCGTAACTTTACAGTAGCAGTAGGGAAACTGGCCCAGGAGTTACGAGGGGAAATCGATCAACTTGGCGATCGAACAGATACCTTAGAATCCAAATTTGACGAACTGGTGAAATACGTACACGTGCTTGAAGAAGACAACGTGACACTCAAACAAAGCGTTTTTCAGGTCCAATCACAGCAGGAGGACCTTGAGAACAGGGAGAGACGTCAAAATGTGAGAATACGTGGAATTCCGGAAACAGTCCCTGACAAAGAAATACGTCCCTATCTCCTAGGACTGTTTGTCACTATGGCTCCACACATTCCGGATATCGATTGGAGGCTAGATAGGGCCCATAGGTCCCTAGCTCCGAAACCACCCCCTGGCACCAACCCGAGAGATGTAATCACTCGCCTCCACTACTACGAAAGCAAAGAAGCTCTCATGACGGCCACGCAAAATAAACATCGCATCGAATATAAAGGCGCTAAACTCCAAATATTTAGTGACCTATCTCCCATCACTCTCGCCAAAAGACGCGACTTACGGCCAGTGACCATGCACCTACAACAACATCAAGTCGCCTACAGATGGGGTTTCCCCTTTCGCCTCTCAGCCTCGAGAGATGGCGCTCAATATTCGATGCGAGCCTTACACGAATGTGAGGCCTTTGTCCGTAACTTGGGACTGCCGCCCATCCCTGAAGAGGAACTTCCCCCGCCACCATTAAACACGACCCCCGGCCCTCTTCAACCACTTACAACGATCTGGACCCCGGTTCGTCGGAGACGTCAAAGAAACCTTTCCACTCCTCAACGCCCGGCCTCAGCTAGACTACCTACCTGAATTTATTCCACACAAGGAGAAACAGCTCCTCAACATTTCATTCCTTTTTTGGCTGCCGTCTTCCTCGACACCTCGAGGGTTTGATGGCGGCACTATCCTGGTATCCGCAGAGAGAGACCTCCCCATTTCAGTCCTTGATGGCCTAGGTTAACGGCAACTGTTCCAGTCTTGGACTTCCAATCCCCGGCCGAGAAGATCCCATCTCTCTCTTCGATTTTCTCTTACTCTCCCCCAGAATTTAAAGTTCAAAGCTTGCGTACACAATTTTCTTTTCCTTTTGGAGGGAGCGGGTACCATCCCGCCCTTGTCGCTGACCGACATGCTCCTCTACAGGTGTATGGCTGCTAGCCAAGACTTCCTGAAGATTTTTACACCTTCAGGCTTACAAAATGTTTTTTTTTTATTATTATTGTTATTTTTTGGACCTTTTTTTATAGTTCATATTTTTCCCTTCCTTTTATTTCCTTTTTTCAAACCTAGGCCCTTTTTTGGCCTGAATATATACTTAACATTTTCTGGTTATTTTGTTAATGTATATTTGCTCACTGTCTACATGCTAATTGAGAAATGTGCAAAGATTTTACTAACTAATTTACACTGGTTAAACATGCTGTTACTTATTACTAAGATTTCACTAGCTGTAAATCGCTTGTCCTCCTTATGGCTCTGAAGGTCTTCTCATGTAACGTGAAGGGTCTGAACTCCATTCACAAACGCTGGTTGGCCTTGAAGGAATTCAGAGCCTCTGGAGCTGATGTGGTCATGGTTCAGGAGACACACTTCCGAACGGGTGGCTCCTTTAAGTTCACTTCTAAATTATTTCCCAACACATTTGTAGCCTCTGACCCATCTGGGAAAGCAGGGGTAGCAATTTTGCTCAAGAACTCATGCCCCATAAGAGTAATTGACTCCAAATTAGACCCCCAGGGACGATTTGTCATCCTGAACTGTGTCCATCTACAAACAAAACTCAAGTTAGTTAACGTATATGCACCCAATTCTGGACAGACAGGATTTCTCACTAAAGTCCTTGAGGAGGTACAAAACTCCCCTCACCCATTTACGATTGTGGGAGGAGATTTTAACATGTGTATGTCTGCCAACAAAGATAGACTAAATCTCTTCCAAAACACTCCCCCAACCCAAGCTTATAGGTTATCTACCTCTTTCCGCAAATTAATTCGCACCCACAACCTGTTTGACTCTTGGAGAGTGAAACATCCCACTGGTAAACAATTCACCTTTTACTCCCCCCCACACAAAGGATACTCTCGCCTTGATTATTTCCTACTCTCCGCACCCTTACTATCTCACTTAGTAACCTCTGAAATTGGCCCAATTACATGGTCTGACCATGCACCCATAACTTTAGACATATCCCTACATGTAGCATCCCCCAAGACATGTCACTGGAGACTTAATGAATCTTTCCTGAAAGACGAAGGCACCAAACAATGTCTCCAATCAAAATTGATTGAATACTTCAAGTTTAATGAAGGCTCTGTCCCAGACACTTCCATAATGTGGGAGGCCCACAAGGCCTTCTTTAGGGGTGAGTGCATCTCTGCTGGATCGCATAGGAAGCGTGATTCTCTCCAACAAAAATCCGAGTTACTGACCCGGCTGCGTTCAGCGGAGGTGCACTTGCTTCAAGCCCCCACAACTGCCCGTTTAAAGGAGGTGATAAATATCCGTAACAAAATTAAGTCCTTAGACATGAATAAAATCTCCAAGGCCATTCTATGGTCGAGGCAAAAATTTTACGAGTATGCTGACAAGCCCCACAGAATATTAGTGAACAAACTGAAGCCACGTCCAAGTCTCTCTATCCCTGATCATTTAACACAACTGGATGGAACTCCCACCTATTGTCTCCAATCCATGTCTAGGGTCTTTGGAGATTTTTACAACAAATTATATAACTGTTTAATCTCTGACCCACATACCCAATTCACACAAGAGAAATTTGATTCATTTATCTCATCTTTGAAGCTCCCACAAATATCACCAGACCAGTGCTCCTCATTAAATGCTCCCATTACCACTGAAGAATTAACCGAAGTGACTAAACTGCTCCCCTTACATAAATCCCCAGGCCCAGATGGACTCCCCTACTCTTACTACAAAACCTTCCTTCCTATCCTATCTCCACATATGCTAAATTTGTATGCCTCCTTACTAAAAGGTACAATACCCCACCCCCAATTTCTTCATGCCCATATCATAGTCATACCAAAACCAGATAAAGATCCTGCTGTCCCTGACAACTATCGCCCTATAGCCCTACTAAATTCCGACTATAAAATTTTCACCAAAATCTTGGCAAACAGACTCTCCAAAATTTTACCATTTTTGATAAATAGAGATCAGGTAGGATTTGTCCCCCTGAGACACGCAGGGGACAACACCAGACGCACAATAGATCTTGTCGATTTACTAACTAGAACTAAAACCCCGGCAGTAATACTTAGCTTAGATGCACAGAAAGCATTTGACCTCCTTAGTTGGCCTTTCATGTTTGCGATCCTGTCCAAATATGGCTTCTCAGGTCCCTTTATACAGGCCCTTAGATCCCTATACTCATACCCTACCTCCCAAGTACAACTTGCATCCTATTTATCTCCCACATTCCCCCTCAGCAACGGTACTAGACAAGGGTGCCCTTTGTCACCCCTACTTTTTATACTTAGCTTAGAACCCCTAGCCACAACAATACGCGAAAGTCCCTCCATTACAGGAGTACGCTTACGTCAGTCAGAATATAAATTATCCCTTTTTGCAGATGATATCCTTTTAACACTCACTCAACCACACACGTCCCTACCCTTGTTACATAAAATTCTAAACACTTTCAGTGAAATCTCTGGGTTTAAAATTAACACCACCAAAACAGAAGCTCTCCCCATAAATATCATACCAACTAATCTGAACACCCTTAAACAGAAATACAACTATCACTGGAGCTCCACATCCTTAAAATACTTAGGTGTCCGGATTACAGCATCATACTCCTCATTATATCAGGCGAATTTCCCCCCCCTATTCCAAGAAATTAACCGCCTACTGAATCACTGGACCGCTTTGCCCATCTCTCTCCTGGGACGTATAAATATTCTAAAAATGTCTATCCTTCCTAAACTATTGAACTTATTTGAGACACTCCCAGTGGCAATACCAATGTCTCAGTTGAAAACGCTTCAAAGAAGAAGCCTCCGTTTTATATGGAACAACGCCTCACATAGAGTGGCGGGCTCAGTGGTCATGGCACGTAAGCTTAAAGGGGGCCTAGGTGCCCCTGACTTCATCAAATATTACTATGCTTCTCATGTAAGGGTTCTTACCTCGTGGACCAACAGAACTGCCCCAAACAGATGGGCGGACATAGAAATGAGCATAACAGCCCCAGTACATCCGTGCTACATGCTCTGGCCGTCCACGGCCAAATATATGCCCCAGCTGAGAACTCTATGCCTGGCCCCAATGCTCTTTACACTGGCAATATGGAAGAAATGCTCCGCTAAATACTCACTTTCATCCACAAGTTCACCTCTCACTAATATTATTTTTAACCCAGACATCCCAGACAGTCTGTCCTATGAACGTATGATGCCCTGGACTAAGGCCGGGATTTTTCAACTATGACAGCTAGTCAATCCAGCCACAAGACACTTACTATCCTTTGAGGACCTTAACAAACAACACCAATTACCCAAAACAATATTTTATTCATACCTCCAAATCAAACACTTCTTTTCTACCAAAAACCCCACACTATCTTTAGATAAACCTACCCAATTCGAAATGCTTTGTGCTACAGGCCCTCATGAACCCCAACTGATATCCACCATTTATAGAATACTCCATGAGGCCAACCCCCTAAAAGTGGATACGCATTATTATATGAAAAAATGGTCACAGATTCTCCAACATGACATATCTCTCCTAGACTGGGACAAGATTTGGATCTCCATCTCCAAGAGCTCCAGATGTATTTCCCACAAAGAAATAGGTTACAAAGTACTTATGTTTTGGTATAAAACTCCAGAAAGACTACATGCGGCAGATCCGTCTATATCCCAAATATGCTGGAGATGTAATAAGAAAGTAGGCTCCCATTTTCATATCTTTTGGGAATGCTCTTTGGTTACACAACTTTGGGAGCAGATCCAAAGGTTATTATAGAAACTGGTGGGAATCCTCGTTCCCCTGGATCCCATATATTATCTACTTGGTCTTCCCTATCAAGGTCTTCACAAAACAAAACAGAAACTGATGTCATACGTTTTACTAGCAGCAAAAAAAACTATCCCCAAACTTTGGCTATCCACTTCCCCTCCCACCCTATCACACACTCTAACCATCTTAATGGATATACGTAGAATGGAACACCTAACTGCCATTGTTGAAGGTTCCATACAGAAATTTTCTCTCATCTGGCAACCTTGGGACGACTATGATGACAATAGTACGACAAATGAAACAGGCTGAAATGATAGATGTCTATGGTAATAAACATTTCATATCTCTTGGGCTAATACACACTTTACCCCTCTGTTTGTGCAAATTCTCCTCAACAAGATTTCCTTTTCCTATAGGACAAGTAATGCAATCACAGTAGAATCGCCTAATTAATAACCAAAGGTTCTTATCACTTGTTACTCCCAACCTTATAGTTCTAATGTAAGATATCCTACGGTTCTTGATAAGGTCATGCACTCTCGATAGACAGTGTTGAAGCCTTATGTTTTCCTTTTTATTCTGAATGTGACAACGATGTTATTATAAATGTCATGAAAAATGTTAAATAAACAATTTAAAAAAAAAAAAAAAAAAAAAGAGCGTATATCCAATAAGTCTCCCGTTGGCAGAGACGTTTAAATCTCTCTGCCGCAGGGAGAGTGGCTGGTATGGATTCGATGATCCATACTTTTAGGCCTACGGTAGATTTAGGGTGATGTTGGGTGAAATGTCGTGGGACGCTAGGATGGTCTTTACCGGCCTCGATGAATCGGCGGTGCTCTCCAAAACGCTGGCGTAGGGGGCGTATAGTTCGACCTACATAGTGGAGGCCGCAGGGGCAGGTCAGGCAGTATACTACATGGTCTGTAGAACAGGTGTAGAATTCTGAAATTTTGTATGTTTTATTTTTAATCGTGAATGTTTTTTGACCATGTTGTACAAAACTGCATGTAAGGCAAAGGGGTTTGCGGCATTGATACATCCCAATCATAAAAAAGAGTTGGAGTGAAGATGACGTATTTGTTTTCTTTTTGAGTTTGCTTGGGGCAATCTTTCCCTTAATGGTAGGTGCTTTCCTATATGAAAATTTAGGTTTATTTGGTATACTGTCTTTGAGATGGGGATCCTGCAGTAGTATTGGCCAATGTTTATGAACTATGTGTTCCATATTTTTGTATTTGTTATGAAATTGAGTCGTGAACCGAATGTCCTTTGATGAATTCATTTTATGGGTATGAGTATCAGGATTGACGTATGTGGTGTAGGCTTGTTCGATGAGTGAAGGAGGGTAGCCTTTTTCAATAAATTTTTGTTTGAGATTTATGCTTTGTGTCTGATAGTCTGACTGCATGGTGCAATTATGTCTGAGACGGCAGAATTGACTTTTTGGAATATTTTTTAACCAACGAGGGTGATGGCAACTATTGTAGTGCAGGTAGGAATTCCCAGCAGTGGGTTTGCAATAATTTTTTGCATGGATGCGACCAGTATCATGAAATAGATCAAGGTCTAAGAATGCTAGATGTGTTTCATCGTGAACAGATGTAAAGGATAGGCCCATGTTGTTATCATTACAATGGGAAACAAAAGATTCAATATCATCGGTATTACCGTCCCAGATATTATAAAAGTATGGATCATCGAATCCATACCAGCCACTCTCCCTGCGGCAGAGAGATTTAAACGTCTCTGCCAACGGGAGACTTATTGGATATACGCTCTTGACGTACTTTCGCCTGGAGGTATCAATGAAGAATTGGAAATTAGCACCTTACTCTAGATGATACCACATTTAACATACAGACTGTAAGATTATGGTTCATTTATCATTCATCCCTCCTTATTATCATATCCATACGTCATGGTGTTTGCCTGTTATACATGTACATATCTGCCATCTGTCACAATCAAATACTATTTGTAGAGCATCCATTACATCTTATTACCTATTCCTATAAGTTAATTCCTTATAGTAGATTTGTGACCTTATTTGCGGGTGTGTAAATGCCCGGCCGCCCCTGTAACACACTCGCATACTTATTTACAGTCTATTATTATCTATTATCGTCAGAGTATTGCTACAGGCATAATCTGCACTATTTGTATAGGTATCCACCACCTCCTATTATCCCTCTGTAGTTTTTTTTTTTTTTTATCCCCTTACAACAGATGCCTGGCCGCCCCTGTAACACAGGTGTATAGCTCCCCAGCTGTCCTTGTAACATGGCTACATATTTATTTATTATTTATTCATTGTTAATTCAACATTAGACTTACGACCTTATTTGCATGTGTACAAACGCCCGGCTGCCTTTGTAACACGTGCACATAGATGCCTGGCTGCCCCGGTAACACATGTGTATATACGCCTGGCCGCCCTTGTAACACGGCTGTAGATTTATTCATTGTCAACTCAACATTAGACTTACGACCCTATTTGCATGTGTACAAATGCCCGGCCGCCTTTATAACACATTCATATAGACACCCGGCCGACCATGTAACACACCTGTATATTAATTCAATGTCAACCTTATGTTTGTATATTTATTTATTTATTATTGTTAATTTAACCACTGACATCTGTGCCCTGTACCCCTGTTTCAAATTCCTTCAGGACTTCATTGTATATAGCACTGACGTTAATAATCCATTTTGCGAGTGCACGGTCGTCTTGGCCGTCCTCATAATACATCTGTCACTTCCCTTATCATTGTGTATTTAGTATCTGCCCACACTCCTCCCCTTGCTCCTCCCCCTCACCATTTATAAGCCAGCTTGAGGAGTGTGGACGTAGGTCTGACGAAGGAGCTGCACATGCTCCGAAACGCGTTACCACCCCCTTCTCTACACTGACACCATCAGCCTTGTGTGTCCCGCAGTGAATACAGGCTTCCCTGCTGCCTCCTCTTTTCAACATGCATGAGAACGCTTTACAGCTGCTGGACGGCTGTACACGGCTCTCTACCACCGTGCTGAGGATGGACACATGCCACAGATGAGGACTCCTGATTTTATCATGTCTTTTAACACTCAACAATCTTGTAAGTGCTTTTAACCCTTTGTGCACTCTATTAAATTTTACATACTGCACTTAGAGGCGCCTTTCTTTTCCTTTTTTATATCTTCAGAGTTGCTTCTCCTCTAACCAAAGTGCTGCCAGAAGTGCCATCTCATCACTATCATCCCTCTGACCAGCTACCCACCTCCACCAGAGCGCCCTTATCACCTCTCTGTCCGAAACTGTGATATGCAGTGAAGAAGGAAATCAAAAATTCACGCCCTTAGAAAGCCTGAAGGCGGTGCTTGGTTTTCAGGGTCCCGTACGCGGCTAGGCTCCCAAAAAGTCTCACACATGTGGTATCCCCGTACTCAGGAGAAGCAGCAGAATGTATTTTGGGGTGTAATTTCACATATTCCCATGGCATGTTTGAGCAATATATCATTTAGTGACAACTTTGTGCAAAAAAAAAAAAAAAAATTTGTCTCTTTCCCGCAACTTGTGTCGCAATATAAAATATTCCATGGACTCGACATGCCTCTCAGCAAATAGCTTGGGGTGTCTACTTTCCAAAATGGGGTCATTTGGGGGGGTTTTGAACTGTCCTGGCATTTTATGCACAACATTTAGAAGCTTATGTCACACATCATTCACTCTTCTAACCACTTGAAGACAAAGCCCTTTCTGACACTCATTGTTTACATGAAAAAGTTATTTTTTTTTTGCAAAAAAATTACTTTGAACCCCCAAACATTATATATTTTTTTAAAGCAAATGCCCTACAGATTAAAATGGTGGGCGTTTCATTTTTTTTTTTCACACAGTATTTGCGCAGCGATTTTTCAAACGCATTTTTGGGGGAAAAAACACACTTTTTTAAATTTTAATGCACTAAAACACACTATATTGCCCAAATGTTTGATGAAATAAAAAAGATAATCTTATGCCGAGTACATGGATACCAAACATGACATGCTTTAAAATTGCGCACAAACGTGCAGTGGCAACAAAATAAATACATTTTTAAAAGCCTTTAAAAGCCTTTACAGGTTACCACTTTAGATTTACAGAGGAGGTCTACTGCAAAAATTACTGCCCTCGATCTGACCTTCGCGACGATATCTCACATGCATGGTGCAATTGCTGTTTACGTTTGACAACAGACCGCCGCTTGCGTTCGCCTTAGCGCGAGAGCAGGGGGCGACAGGGGTGCTTTTTTTTTTTTTTTTTCTTTATTATTTTTTTGCTTTTTTTATCTTATTTTTAAACTGTTCCTTTCATTTTTTTTTTTAATCATTTTTATTGTTATCTCGGGGAATGTAAATATCCCCTATGATAGCAATAGGTAGTGACAGGTACTCTTTTTTGAAAAAATTGGGGTCTATTAGACCCTAGATCTCTCCTCTGCCCTCAAAGCATCTGACGACACCAAGATCGGTGTGATAAAATGCTTCCCCAATTTCCCAATGGCGCTATTTACATCCGGCGAAATCTAAGTCATAAAATGCTCGTAACTTCCGGTTTTTTAGGCCATAGAGATGTTTGGAGCCACTCTGGTCTCTGATCAGCTCTATGGTCAGCTGGCTGAATCACCGGCTGCATTCTCAGGTTCCCTGTTGAGACAGGAGAGCCAGAGAAAAACACGGAAGACGGTGGGGGGGGCATTCCCTCCCACGGCTTGTAAAAGCAGTCTAGAGGCTAATTAGCCGCTAGGATTGCTTTTACAAGAAAGCCGACCGCTAGCTGAAAAGAATGATACCAAGATGATACCTAAACCTGCAGGCATCATTCTGGTATAACCATTCAAAGTCGTGAATGGCGTACCTGAAGACAAAAAAATGGTTAAC
This sequence comes from Aquarana catesbeiana, assembly GCF_042186555.1. Lineage (NCBI taxonomy): Eukaryota > Metazoa > Chordata > Amphibia > Anura > Ranidae > Aquarana > Aquarana catesbeiana. Next base: position 432,774,251 of record NC_133328.1, read on the forward strand.
AATAAAGCACAGTAAGCGGTAAAGTATAAAAAATTGCATACCTGAAAAGCAAACATGATAAAACATAATAACAATAAAACATTGCAGAATAGAATACAGTAAAAAAGAGCAGAACAATAGAGAGAGAGAATAGAGAGAGAGAGAGAAAACAATGAAACGACAACTATTTTTTTTTATTTTATATATATATTTTTTTTTTTACACTTTTTTTGTAACTAACTTTTATAACGGTAACCGGTTCCAGGTTCGGGTCTCTCAAAATGTGATGGCATCTTGGGAGACCCTGTGAAAGTGTGCCTAGTCTGTGCAATGCTGTACCCTACGCTAATACTCAACTAGTGAATGGTAGCGTTCAAAACATTCACCAATGCAAAGACCAGGATTGTCAGGACAGGAGGGACAATAATAGCGGGTGTCACACCTATATCCGCGCTTGCTCCAGACACAACATCTTTTTTGGGGGGGTTCGCTGGGTAGGGGTACTCGGGAGGACATAAAGAAAATGCCTCTCATGCAGCCGACTGCATTTGGTTGGGGATGTGAATGGGGGAAGTACGGGCGCTGCAGAAGCGGTGGGTTCCCAATTAGGATTGGCGAATGCAGCAGGAAGGGCATTATGGGCACGACGGGCCTGTGTTTGTCTTATTCTTGGTGGCAGCGCGACACTACTTGTGCTTGCCACCTCACCAGCTTGAACTGCACTTATGGGACTCGCCACGTCACCAAGTGTTACTGCAGTGCTGGTTTGACTACGACCGGGGTGTACTAGGCCGCTGGCGCTTGCCAGTTCAATAAAAAGCTACCAAAAAAACTGTTAGCGATCGCAGGGATCAGGCCTGACTCTGCGAACGCTGCAGTTATGCGTTAAGTGTTTTGTAAGTGACAGTGATCGATCGATACTGCACTTGGGTGGGCTGGGCCGGGCGGAGGGGCAAAATGCAGGTGCTAGCAGGTATCTGGGCTGATCCCGCTAACACTGCGTTTTTGGGAACCCTAAACTGCTGGGGACGCCAGTATAGATCTGATCGGTTCAGATATTGATCCGTTCAGATACTATACCACTAAGGGAGGCGTATGCTGCGTGCGTGGGTGTTAGCGGTACTGGCGCTAATCTGACGCTGCTTGGGGCTGGTGCTTGCCAGTTCACCAAAATACTACCAAAAAAACTGTTAGCGATCACAGGGATCAGGCCTGACTCTGCGAACGCTGCAGTTATGTTTTTAGTGTTTTGTAAGTGTCAGTGATCGATCGATACTGCACTTGGGTGGGCTGGGCTGGGCCGGGCGGAGGGGCAAAACGCAGGTGCTAGCAGGTATCTGGGCTGATCCCGCTAACACTGCGTTTTTGGGAACCCTAAACTGCTGGGGACGCTAGTATAGATCTGATCGGACCATATATTGATCCGTTCAGATACTATACCACTAAGGGAGCTGTACGGTGCGTGCGTGGGTGTTAGCGCTACTGGCGCTAACCTGATGCTGCCTGGGGCTGGTGCTTGCCAGTTCACCAAAATGCTACCAAAAAAACTGTTAGCGATCGCAGGGATCAGGCCTGACTCTGCGAACGCTGCAGTTATGCGTTTAGTGTTTTGTAAGTGACAGTGATCGATCGATACTGCACTTGGGTGGGCTGGGCGGAGGGGCAAAACGCAGGTGCTAGCAGGTATCTGGGCTGATCCCGCTAACACTGCGTTTTTGGGAACCCTAAACTGCTGGGGATGCTAGTATAGATCTGATCGGATCAGATATTGATCCGATCAGATACTATACCACTAAGGGAGGCGTATGCTGCGTGCGTGGGTGTTAGCGGTACTGGCGCTAATCTGACGCTGCCTGGGGCGACGCATATCACCGCCGGGCGATCAGGGGGCTAAACCTTTATTCGGTAATAAACGGCGGGTGCCCTGACACTATAAAAAATAAACAAACTAACCAGCGTCACCCGTAACAGTTATACGGTGATCAGTGGTGAAAGGGTTAACTAGGGGGCCATCAAGGGGTTAAAACATTTATTCGGTAGTATATGGGGGTCCCTGTCGCTATAAAACGCTGACGGCGAACCTAAATATTTAGGTCCCTAACTAGCGTCACCAGCGACACTAATACAGCGATCAGAAAAATGATCGCTTAGCGACACTGGTGACAGGGGGTGATCAAGGGGTTAAAACTTTATTAGGGGGGGTTAGGGGGGTATCCTAGACCTACAGGGGGCTAATACTAACTGTCCCAACACTGTAACTGTCACAAACTGACACCAATGCAGTAATCAGAAAAAAAAAAACTGCTGGTGTCAGTTTGTGACGGGGGGGGAGATTGGGGGGGGATGGGGGGGCGATCGGGGGGGGGGTCGGGGTGTTTTGTGTGCCTGGCATGTTCTACTGTGTGTGTGTAGTGTTGTGCACTCACATACCTGTCTTCTCCTCGGGCCGGAACGGAAATTACCGAGCCGAGGAGAGATGACATCATTTCCTTTGCTGCTGTTTAGCATACAGCAGCAAAGGAATGATTCCATTGGCCGGCGGCGATCGCGAGGGGGGGGCCACGAACGGATGGCCTCCCCCTCACCTCCGATCGCCGTGGGACAAAAGACGACCGCCTCGGGCACCGGGGGGGGTCCGATCGGACCCCCCACCCGCGGAAGGCAAATCACGTACATGTACGTGATTTTGCCTGTCCGTGCCACCTTGCCGACGTACATCGGCGTGAGGCGGTCGTCAAGTGGTTAAAGAGATCAGCTTGAGGGTGGTGTTCTTTGTTGTGGTTTTGGGTGATGCCATGTTTATTAGGGGTATAATTATCCCAGATGAGAGTTGTCCAGGGGAGAGCAAGAGAGGGTAGTTCAATCAAAGTTGGTAGCGGAGGGGAGTTAGAGAGGAGAGAGTGGGTGGATAAGGCAGATGTCTGGAGTGGGGGGGTGGGTGGTCAGGAATGTATGTAGCAGGGATATGTACTGTATAGGGATGAGCTTCGTGTTCGAGTCAAACCCATGTTCTACTCGAACATCGTCTGTTTGACCGTTCGTCGAATTGCGAACGATATGGGCAGTTCGCACCAAATTCGTGTGGCGCATCATGGCCCATAATTCACTGCAGCATCGCAGTGCATTGCTGGCTGATGATTGGCCAAGCATGCACTATGACCCGCATGCTTGGCCAATCACAGTGCCGTCAGTAGAGAGAGCTGTAATTGGCCAAAGCGGCTTTGGCCAATTATGGCTCAGGGGGTTTAGAACACGCCCCACACTATATAAGGCCGCTTGCACGGCGGCCCTGTGTAGTGTGTTCCGGCATGCTGAGAGATAGAGAAAGAGAGAGAAAGTGTCATTTCATTTGAGTTAGATTTACAGCTACCTGAAGAAAATTGCTGGTGCTCTTTAGATCCTATTAGTACCACAGTCAGGCAGCTAGACTATTTACAGTTAGTGTAGTGCATCCTCCTCACAGTGTTCAGCTAAAGCTACAAGTTAGTGTAGTGCATCCTCCTCACAGTGTTCAGCTAAAGCTACAAGTTAGTGTAGTGCGTCCTCCTCACAGTGTTCAGCTAAAACTACAAGTTAGTGTAGTGCGACCTCTGCACAGTGTTCAGCTAAAGCTACAAGTTATTTTAGTGCGACCTCTGCACAGTGTTCAGCTAAAGCTACAAGTTAGTGTAGTGCGTGCTCTGAACAGTGTTCAACTAAAACTACAAGTTAGTGTAGTGCGACCTCTGCACAGTGTTCAGCTAAAGCTACAAGTTATTTTAGTGCGACCTCTGCACAGTGTTCAGCTAAAGCTACAAGTTAGTGTAGTGCGTGCTCTGAACAGTGTTCAACTAAAACTACAAGTTAGTGTAGTGTGACCTCTGCACAGTGTTAAGCTAAAGCTACAAGTTAGTGTAGTGCGTCCTCCTCACAGTGTTCAGCTAAAGCTACAAGTTAGTGTAGTGCGTCCTTCTCACAGTGTTCAGCTAAAGCTACAGGTTAGTTTAGTGTGACCTCTGCACAGTGTTCAGCTAAAGCTACAAGTTAGTGTAGTGCGTCCTCCTCACAATGCTCAGCTAAAACTACAAGTTAGTGTAGTGCAAATTCTGCACAGTGTTCAGCTAAAGCTACAAGTTAGTGTAGTGTGACCTCTGCACAGTGTTCAGCTAAAGCTACAAGTTAGTGTAGTGCGTCCTCCTCACAATGCTCAGCTAAAGCTACAAGTTAGTGTAGTGTGACCTCTGCACAGTGTTCAGCTAAAGCTACAAGTTAGTGTAGTGCGTGCTCTGAACAGTGTTCAGCTAAAGCTACAAGTTAGTGTAGTGCGTCCTCCTCACAGTGTTCAGCTAAAGCTACAAGTTAGTGTAGTGCAAACTCTGCACAGTGTTCAGCTAAAGCTACAAGTTAGTCTAGTGTGACCTCTGCACAGTGTTCAGCTAAAGCTACAAGTTAGTGTAGTGTGTCCTCCACAGTGTTCAGCTAAAGCTACAGGTTAGTTTAGTGTGACCTCTGCACAGTGTTAAGCTAAAGCTACAAGTTAGTGTAGTGCGTCCTCCTCATAGTGTTCAGCAAAAACTACAAGTTAGTGTAGTGCGACCTCTGCACAGTGTTCAGCTAAAGCTACAAGTTAGTGTAGTGCGTCCTCTGAACAGTGTTCATCTAAAGCTACAAGTTAGTGTAGTGCGTCCTCCTCACAGTGTTCAGCTAAAGCTACAAGTTAGTGTAGTGCGACCCCTGCACAGTGTTCAGCTAAAGCTACAAGTTAGTGTAGTGCGACCTTTGCACAGTGTTCAGCTAAAGCTACCTGTAGAAGGTTGGTGGTGTTTTCCTGATCCTATCACTACTGCAGGCAGCTAAATTATTTACACGTTAGTGTAGTGCGACCTCTGCACAGTGTTCAGCTAAAGCTAGGTAGAAGGTTGGTGGTGTTCGCATACTGTAGGCAGGCAGGTGATTTTACTAGCTGCAGTATCAATATATATATATATATATATATATATATATATATATATATATATATATATATATATATATATATATATATATAATTTCCCAGCTTTGTGCAGCTACAGGCCATTAGTATGTCTGGAAGGCCAACAAGGAGAGGCAGACAGTCACAAGCCAATAAAAGAGGGCAAGCAGGCTCTGTGTCTAGAGGCAACAGTGCTGGTCATGGAGACAGTGCATCCTCATCAGCACGTGGCTGTGGGACATGCTTGGTCTTTTTTCGGCAGCTGGCCGTGTTGAGTCGCAACATGTGGAAGACTTGGTCGAGTGGATGACCAAGCTGTCCTCATCCTCCTCATCCTCCCTCACCCATGCTCAGGGTACTTTGTCTGGCAAAGCAGCTGCCAACGTGGCCTCTTCTCTCGGCTTAATGGCATCAGTGACTCCTTCCCTAGCCCCACCATGTCCTCCTGAGGAGTCCCTCGAACTGTTTGACCACAGTGTTGGGTACATGCTCGAGGAGGATTCCCAGCGTTTAGAAGGCTCTGACGATGATACTGAGCTAGATGTAGGCAGTAACGTGAGCACGGACAGAGGGGATGCCCAAGAAGGACAGCAATCTGGCAGTCATGCTCCCCCTGCTGCAGCATACTGCCAAGTTTGCTCCAGTGATGAGGAGGGAGGGGATGATGAGGTCACTAACTCAACGTGGGTGCCTGATAGGAGAGAGGAGGAGGCACATCACCAACGGGGCAGGATGCCCTCCAGAGGCCAGCCTAAGGGCAGCACACTGACTGCATCACACCGCAAAGCCCTGCATGTGCAGGGCGCTGCTGTCTCTACGCATTATTCCAAAAGTTCTTTGGTGTGGGCCTTTTTTGAGACGAGTGCATCAGATCGTACCACTGCTATTTGCAACATGTGTCTGAAGCGTATCTCGCGTGGCCAAAACATCTCCCGCTTGGGCACCACATGCTTCACCAGACATATGTTGACCTGCCATGCAGTTCATTGGCAAGCATATCTAAAAGACCCACACCAAAGAACAAAGAGGACCTCTCCTTGCTCCTCATCAGCTGAGATATCCAACCCCACTATACCTTCAATCTGCTTTCGGTACACCGACGTGAGATTGTACCAGGCAAATTTCCCTGCCCCAGCTGCTGCACCTCCGAAAGAAGTTCGCTCTCAGCCATCCACATGCCCAGTGGTTGAATGCTAGCTTGGCAAAATTGCTAGCACTTCAACTGCTACCTTTTCAGTTGGTAGACTCTGACCCCTTCCATGAGTTTGTGGAATGTGCGGTTCCTCAGTGGCAGGTTCCCAAATGCCACTTTTTCTCACAGAAGGCGATTCTGGCTCTCTACCGGCATGTGGAAGGTAATGTCTTGGCCTCGCTGGACAGGGCGGTCAGCGGTAAGGTGCATATTACCGCTGACTCATGGTCCAGCAGGCATGGACAGGGATGTTACCTAAGTTTCACGGCGCATTGGGTGACTCTGCTGGCAGCTGGGATGGATGGATGGATGCCATCCGACAGGGACAAATGACCCATGTGCTCTGTTTGGCTCATGTCCTTAACTTGGTGGTGCAGCGGTTCTTGGGCAGATACCCGGGCTTACAGGAGGTCCTGAGGTAGGCCAGGAAAGTCTGTGTGCATTTCCGCCGGTCATATAATGCCAGTGCTCGGCTGGCAGACCTCCAAAAGGAGTTTAACCTGCCCAAGAACCGCCTAATCTGTGACATGCCCACCAGGTGGAACTCAACGTTGGCCATGCTGCAGTGGCTGCACACGCAGCAGAGGGCCATCAGTGAGTACCTGTGTGACTATGGCACCAGGACAGGGTCAGGGAAGCTTGTTTTTTTTCCCCACACCAGTGGGCCATGATCAGGGATGCATGCACTGTCCTGTCACCATTTGAGGAGGCCACGAGGATGGTGAGCAGTGACAGTGCATGCATCAGTGACACTGTCCCCCTTGTCCACCTGTTGGAGCACACGCTGCATGGAATAATGGACAGGGCACTTGAGGCAGAACAGAGGCAGGAAGAGGAGGACTTCCTTAGCTCTCAAGGCCCCCTTTATCCAGACAGTGTTCCTGCGTGCCCGCTAATCACACAGGAAGAGGAGGAGGAGGAAGAGGAGAAGGATTGTGTCAGTATGGAGGTGGAGCCTGGCACTCAGCATCAGCAGCAGTCTTTAAGGGATCAGTCCCAAGAAACACATGGACTTGTACGTGGCTGGGAGGAGGTGGCTGCGGACCATGTCGTCCTTAGTGACCCAGAGGACTCCGGACCGAATGCCTCAGCAAATCTACGCTGCATGGCATCCCTGATCCTGCAAAGTCTGCGTAAGGATCCTCGTATTCGTGGTATCAAGGAGGACCAATACTGGCTGGCAACCCTCCTTGATCCACATTACAAGGGTAAGGTTGCGGACCTTATCTTGCCATCGCAGAGGGAGCAGAGGATGAAACATGTTCGGGAGGCCTTGCAGAAAGGTCTGTGCAATGCGTTCCCAGAGACTGATAGGTTACTGTTTCTGGACAACGTGTTGCTGAGGCTTCGGTCAGTCAAAGGAGCGGTGGAGAAGGTGGCCGTCTGACCGATGCGTTCAGACAATTTTTAGTCCGCAGCCCCAAGGTATGATCGGTTCCAGCAACCATCGCCAGTGTCTGTTTTACATGGTGCAGGAATACCTAGGGGCAAGATCTGACTTGGACACCTTTCCCACCGAAAATCCTCTGGGTTACTGGGTCTTGAGGATGGATCACTGGCCAGAGATTGCACAGTATGCAATTGAGCTACTGGCCTGTCCTGCATTCAGCGTTCTTTCGGAAAGCACATTCAGTGCTGCTGGAGGCTTTGTAACCGATCACATGGTGCATCTGTCCACCAACTCGGTCGATCGACTGACCTTCATAAAAATGAATCAGTCTTGGATCACCACCAGCTACCAAGCACCTGATGCTGATGTAACCAAATATTTTTTTTTGAAATGTCAGATCCCTTTAAAGACTGCCTATGCTGATGCTAAGTGACTATCCTGTTATGCTGAGTAATTATCCTCTTCCTCCTCAATGATCATGCTGATAGCTTGTAAGAACATTTTTTTGGTTCTGGGCGCCGCCACCAGTGCCTAAGGCCCAATTTTTAAGCCCCTGTTTAACAAGGGCATGTAATTACAATTTTTGATGCAATTCTTTGCAGCAGGGCTATTTCCTGTGCTCCAACTAGAGTATCTGTGAGGGGTTGCAGTGTTGTGGCACCAGCACCAGTGCCTAAGGCCCAATTTTTCAGCCCCTGTTTAACAGGGGCGTGTAATTACAATTTTTGATGCAATTCTTTTGCAGCAGGGCTCATTCCTGCGCTCCAACTAGAGTATCTGTGAGGGGTTGCAGTGTTGTGGCACCAGTGCCCAAGGCCCAATTTTTCAGCCCCTGTTTAACAGGGGCGTTTAATTGCAATTTTTGATGCAATTCTTTTGCAGCAATGCTCGTTCCTGCATTCCAACTAGAGTATCTGTGAGGGGTTGCAGTGTTGTGGCACCAGCACCAGTGCTTAAGTCCCAAATTTTCAGCCCCTGTTCAACAGGGACATGTAATTAGAATTCTTGATCTAATATTTCACAGCAGGGCCCGTTTCTGCACCCACCAAAATTAACTGTGAGGACTTACAGTGTTGTGGCACCAACACCACCACCACCACCACCAAAGGCCCAATTTTTCAGCCCTTGTTTAACAGGGGCATGTAATTACAATTCTTGATCGAATATTTCACAGCAGGGCCCGTTTCTGCACCCACCAAGATTAACTGTGAGGACTTACAGTGTTGTGGCACCAGCACCAACACCACCACCAAAGGCCCAATTTTTCTGTCCGTGTTCATTAGGTGCATGTAATTACAATTCTTGATCTAATATTTCACAGCAGGGCCCTGTGAGGGCTTACAGTGTTGAGGCCACAACAACACCTAAGGCCCAAATTTCTGCTGAGTATGTAGGGCAGGCCCCTACTTTCAAACATCCAACTTACAAACAACTCCTACTTGCAAACGGAAGGAGACAACAGGAAGTGAGATAAACTCTACCCCGTAGGAAGGGAAATTCTCTCCTGTAAGAGTTAATATGGGAAAAACTTTTCTCCTTTCCACTGATGCTTTATCATCAATCCTTGTTTCACTAAAAACCCCAACTTTTCAAAAAACATTTGTCATTGGGACAAAAAGTGAGGTGAAATCTTCTGAAGAGGAGCACAGACAGCAAAACAAATGTCACAGGGGTGATAACCCTTCCCTATGTTTTCCAAAAAGCTTAAAAACAGATTTTCTGGCTGGAGCTACACTTTAAAAATGTACCAGTTCAAAATTACAAACAGATTATACTTAACAACAAACCTACAGTCCCTGTCTTGTTTGCACCGCCTGTATACTGCTGTTCAGAGTATATAGGGCCTGGGGGCCCCACGCCTTTCCTTTTTTAAATTTGGGTGCGGGGTTCCCCTTAATATCCATACAGGACCCAAAGGGCCTGGTAATGGACTTAAGGGTACCCATGCCGTTTGTCTCAATGATTTTCATCCATATTGCTAGGACCCGACATTACATTAAAGCCGCAAGCAGTTTTAAATGACTTTTTTTTCTTTAAAAATGTCATTTTGTGCAGGGACTGTTCTAAGCACGGGAAACACGCGCCACTTTACAGGCATACTATAGACACCCCCCAGGTGCGATATTTACAGGAATATTTTACTTTTTTTTTTTTAACTTTTAGCATCATTAAAATCACTGCTCCCAAAAAAATGGATATTTTTAAAAGTTTTTTTTGCATTGATACATGTCCCCTAGGGCAGGACCTGGATCCCCAAACCCTTTTTAGGACAATACCATGCAAATTAGCCTTTAAAATTAGCACTTTTGATTTTGAACGTTCGAGTCCCATAGACGTCAATGGGATTCTAACGTTCGTGCAAATTTTCGGTCCGTTCGCAGGTTCTGGTGCGAACCGAACCGGGGGTGTTCGGCTCATTCCTAGTACTGTAGGGGGAAAAGAGGGGGTGGTCGTGTGAACTGATAACGACTAACGAGTAAGGAAACATATTCTTACTTCGTGAAGCAGTAAACCAGTAAGGGTCAGCCGGTACACTCAGAGCCCGCTGTGTGTGAGGGTGGTTGGTTACGGTTCCTGAGAGAAAAGAGTCTCACGTTCCTGTGAGGTCTAGTTGCTGTATGTGAGAGTCATTGTATATCAATAGATAGATATGAGGATAGTTAAAAGTATGAGCAGTAAATAGCATCATAGGTATAGGTCAGTGTATAGGGATCACCCCCTTGTTGGAGTTGTGGGAGATCAATGATGTGATCTCTGTTAAGTTAAGTGAGGAAAATAATATTCTTTTCATAAGGAATTATATAGGATATCTTTCTATCGAGTCCTATACAACTTAGATAACTTGCATATTGCATTGAGCTCGTTGTGTATATTGCTTCACAAACTATGGGGTGTGGTAAATTGTCCAAACGGGAGTATTCCCTAAGTCCCATTGTGTGTGAGGCAATAAAGAAGGGGAGCTGTGTCCCTTTACAACATAACGGATTAATCAAGTAAACAGTAAACAGTAACAGAAGAACAAAAGAGGTGGTAGGGATTTTAAGGTGCAGAAATGATATCAAATATATTATGTAAAATAATTATATTTTTTATTTTGAAAGACAAAATAAAACATGTCTTTAAAAGTGGCAAATACAGTATATCACAATATTAACAAGACAGCACTGTAAGATGGATTTCCCAACTTGTTTCGCCCATGTGTCAGGCTTCTTCAGGAGAGGCTGTTCCGTTGGAAGTACAAGCCTTCTAGCAGAAATAAAGAATAAAATAATATATATTTTTATATTTTTTAATATTTTTTTTATGTATTTTTTTTTAGCACTGCGATGGTCTGGGGATGCTGTAGGTCTGCCATTTTTCAGTATCCCTGATGTCTGGGATGGCGAAAGTGGAGGGTGCGGTGGCATCTGATACTGAAGTTACCCGCCTCAGTGATGCCTTCCATGGAGGTGGCTCTGCGCAGTGGAGGGAAATGGAAGTCATTATACCAATCAGGCAGATCCACCAGGGGGATGTTTAGTGAGGTGCAGAAATGCTCTAGGTCTTCTGGGACCCTGAGGTTAGCTGTGTGACCATTTTGAGATGCTGATAGACAGAAAGGGAATTTCCAGCAGTATACTATTGTGACAGACCTAGACGGGACAGAGGCTTTTGGAGGGGACTGAATGCAAGCCTCTTTCCTAATGATTATGGGCCCTGGCATTTGGGGTGGTGCTCGTTGTGAGCTGTATGCCTGTGGACCCTGGAAGTAATGTTACTTTGGATTCAAGTCCATGGCCCCCAAAACACAAAACTGTGGGAACCCCGTATGTGCCATATTATAAATAGTGACTGCTTCACAATGTTGTGTGTATATATTGTGTGTTGTCTCATGCTGTTGTGTACTATTTGCTGTGCTAGTTTGGGGTGGGGTTGAATTCCAATGTTCTATTGTGTCTGTCTGCCTTGGATATCACAGGACGTGTATCTCTCTGGAGGGAGAGGGGATTCCTCCAGCAGCTCTCCCTGCTGATAAGACTGTGTACTGATGAGACGTTAAACACACCTGACCTGTGTGTACATTGTCATTGGACAGTTTAACCCACCCTGTTTTCCAAGGGTGGGGGGAAGTATTTTGAAGTAGGATCTGTATAACATGTTTTTTAACAAAGAGTCATTCCTGCTTGAACCTCAAGACAGAGCATCTTGTCTCGTACTTGGGGGAGAATTATTTGTATGGGTTCCTTGTTCGGCTGATGGAAGTGTTCAGTAGCTGCCTTTGTATTTGGGTATGGAATGTCCTAAACGACTTTAACCTCTTTCATACTTGGGGTGTCGTTACAACTATGTTTCTGGCTCTTAGTACATCAAGCAGGGGTCTCGGTTCCCTTCTCCTCTGTAGTGTTATGTTGGACAGGTCCTGAAATATTTTGATGTCAGAGCCTTGGAAGGAGAAGCGTATTCTGCCTCTAGCTTTATGGAGGATTTCCTCCTTCAGAAGAAAATCATTCAGGCAGCAGATTATGTACCTGGGTGGGTTTGTGTCCCTTCACTTCAAGCGTAATGCTCTATGGATGCGCTCCATAGCAATAGGGGATTCTCTGGGTCTTTCCAATAGCTCATTGAAAAGGGTCATGACCAAGCGGGAGAGCTGGGCAGAGTCAAAGGATTCAGAAAGGCCTCTTCCCCTAAGGTGGTGGTGTCTCTCCTGGTTATCAAGATCCTCCATGTGACACTTGATGTCTCTGAGGTGGACGGCATGGGACTCAGTCACCTGCTGTATGTGACAGATCGAGGCATCATGGCGGGCTTGTGTCTCCTCGACTTCCTCCACCTGCAGGACTATAGCCTGGATGTCCAATCGTAAATCAGATTTAGTGGCAGACAGTGTGCCTTTGATGTCCGCCGCTACTGTCCGAAGGTCGGCAAGGCTCAGCGCTGAAGCTGCTTGCATGTCAGGCAAAGGGGGAGGGCTGCAGCTCTGGTCTCTGTGCGGGTCTCTGCTGCCTGAGCGGGATGCATGAGCTGAGGCCTGTGAGGCCTGCGTGCCTCCCTGAGACCGTGTCCAGAATATCTCCGGTATATGGCGACTTAGTTGTGTGTCCTGATCTCTGGGAGAGCGGAATCAGGTGGCTGAGGCACTCCGGCATGTGCTCCCCATAACTTTATCACTGGGTGACTGCTGTAGGCTGTTAGCTGGACCTCTAGGAACAGGAGCTGAGGGCTTAGGCATCCATCTTGGAACGGAACCATGCCACGCCCCCCTATTGCCGCATTGTTAACAACTGATGACTCATCAGCTGTCAGAGGGCTTCCTCGCCGAGAGCTGAAATGTAAATAAAAGAATTTCAGCAATAGAAAATTCCAAAAAAACCTGTGTGGGGTCCCCCAATCCATACCAGGCCTTTTGGGTCTGGTATGGATTTTAACCGCTAAGCCACCGCCCACCGTCATATGACGGCTGGACGAGGCTTCTATTGTTCTGGGAGGACGTCATATGACGTCCTCGCCTTCCGAGCCACTAGGGGGCGCCCGCTGCGTCGCTCGGGACCCGGTGCGCGTGCCCGGCGGCCGCGATGTCCGCCGGGCACCCGCGATTGCCGGGTAACAGAGCAGGAGCGTGGATCTGTGCATGTAAACACAGATCCACGTCCTGTCAGAGAGGAGAGGAGACCGATGGCGTGTCCCTTGTACATAGGGACAGCGATCGGTCACCTCCCCCAGTCAGTCCCCTCCCTCCACAGTTAGAATCACCTCCTTAGGTAATACATTAACCCCTCGAGCGCCCCCTAGTGTTAACCCCTTCCCTGCCAGTCACATTTACACAGTAATCAATGCAATTTTATAGCATTGATCGCTGTATAAATGTGAATGGTCCCAAAAATGTGTCAAAAGTGTCCGATATGTCCGCCGCAATATCGCAGTCACAATAAAAATTGCAGATCGCCGCCATTACTAGTAAAAAATAAATAAATAATAAAAATGCTATAAATCTATCCCCTATTTTGTAGACGCTATAACTTTTGCGCAAACCAATCAATATACGCTTAGCGCAATTTTTTTTTACCAAAAATATGTAGAAGAATACGTATCGGCCTAAACTGAGGAAAAAATTTGTTAAAAAAAAAAAAAAAATTGGATATTTATTATAGCAAAAAGTAAAAAATATTGTGTTTTTTCAAAATTGTCCCTCTTCTTTTGTTTATAGCGCAATAAATAAAAACCGCAGAGGTGATCAAATACCACCAAAAGAAAGCTCTATTTGTGGGGAAAAAATGATAAAAATTTCATTAGGGTACAGTGTAACATGACCGCGCAATTGTCATTCAAAGTGCGACAGCGCTGAAAACTGAAAAATGGCTTGGGCAGGAAGGGGGTGAAAGTGCCCAGTATTGAGGTGGTTAAGGTGAACCCAACACCAAAAATAAAAAACAAATGGCTTGGGGTCCCTCCAAAATTCATACCAGACCCTTATCCAAGCATGCAGCCTGGCAGGCCAGGAAAGGGGAGAACGAGTGAGCACCCCCCCTTCTCCTAAACCATACCAGGCCACATGCCCCCAACATTGGGGGTTCTTTGGGTCAGGGGGACTGCGGGCAGGGAGTGGCTTATCAGAATCTAGAAGCCCCATTAAAAAAGGAGGTCTCAAGATCCCAGCCCCTCCCCATGTGAATGAGTATAGTACCCCAACCCAGTACCCCAACCCATTCACCCCAAAAAAATAAAAAGTTAATAAAGACAGTACATGAGTTTTTGACAAGTCCTTTAGTAAAAAATGTGTATCATGCCGCCATCAGTGACGTCACAAGGGGGCAGGTTCAACCGCAGACATCATCTGGTGACTCTGCCTCTAAGCTATTTAAGAAATGTCAGTCAGCAGAGAGCCTTCGATTAGGTCAGAGGTTTTTTTTCTTTTTTTTGGGTCTGGTGGTGTGGCTGGCATCATGATTGATGATGGATCTACATCGAGGGACATTGTTTTTAATTTTTTAATAAAGGACTTGTCAATAAACTCGTGTACTGTCTTTATTCACTTTTTACACTGTTTTGGTTAATGGGTAGGGGTACTATGTACCCCATACTTATTCACATAGGGGAGGCTGGAATCTAGGGGCCCCCTTGTTAAGATCGCAGTGCATTGACGGCTACTGATTGGCCAAAGCATGCAGGTCAGGTACATGCTTTGGCCAATCAGCAGCCGTCAATGCACTGCGATCTCGCAATGCATTATGGGGTGCTCCGCAGTGCTCGAATTTGCTGCGAATGCCCCATATGTTCGGTTCAAGTTCACATTCCCTGGAACAAAGCAGCCTCAGAAGCAAGTTCTGAAGGAAGATAGATAGAAGTGTGCTAAACTAAACAAGACCATATACCATGTCAAGATGGTCTTAAAAGCTGATTTCAATGTGAATATATTGATGGAGTGTCCTTGCTATACTTTTCACTGTGTGAAATTTGACATGCAGCTAAAGTCTCCTATTCTGCCATAAGCCAGCCTAAATGTAATCTTTAAGCTTTAATAACAAAATAGAGTGGGGGAAACTATTAGGAAAAACAGATACATACAATAATAAGTATATGAAATATACAGAAAACGCAATGAATAATTAGGCTGTGTATAGCAGTAAGTTCGTGCTCACTAGCAATGCTGCCTTTAGGAATGCAAATTTTAGCCCACAACATGTGTTTCAATAACTGATTCCTTCTCGCTCAGTTCCTAAGATGGAGTCTGAACTCCCAACATACACCTGGTTCCTTTTCTTATACTGAAGGATGATGGGAACTTTTATTAAAGCTGAACAGTTTCTAGTTTCTGCAAAACAGTAAATTTATTCTGGGCTCCATTTAGTGGCCAAATTTAATATAGTAGACTGAATTTCCCTGATCGAGGCAGAGCATGGAGCATGAAGCTGTCATGGACCAGATATGTGTCCAGTCCTACCTGTCTCTGGTGCCTTTGAGGTCCTTTTCCCACTTGAAAATGTGACTGTTGAGACTTTTGCGATCATTCAACTGCGATTAGATAGCGGAAATAAGTCTAGGGGAGAAGGGTGTACAGTGACAAATATGTTCAGATATTGAAAGTCGGGACATCAGGTCTTTATTAGAAAGTACAGTGCTTAAACAATGCTTAATCACTTGCAGCCTGCCCACGGTACATTTACTGCAAGCAGGCAAAAGCTACAGGCTCTGTGACGTACCGGTACATCACTCAGGACCCTTGGGGTGCACAGCGACGCAGTCCCTTGACTGGACACAGCAGATCATAGTGCTCACTGTGAGTAGCTGGGGTGTCCTATGATCTCTATGACCAATGATAGCCAATCATAGTGATCACATGATTACATGTAAGCATAACAGCTTTCTTACTATTTTGAGGCTGTGATTGGCACACAGGTATCACATGATACCTGGGCCAATTACATCATCCTGTACCATGTGATTAGCTGTAGCCAATCACAGCATCACAGTAGTAAGCAAGCTGTCATGAATGGCTTCCATTCATGACAGTTAAAACTATTGCTTATAACAGTGATCATCACTGTTATAAGAAATAACAGTGTAAAAAGAAAACAAATCCCTGACCACCCTTCTAGAGTAGTACAGTGTCACTATGGTGACAATGAACTACCTCTGATGACAGTATGTAAAAATAATGTTAACAAAAGAAAAAAGTTAAAGAAAGAAAAAGATGTTAAAAAATATTGAATACATATTTTTTTACATACTGTCACTAGTCAATATTCCTGATCACCACACCATTCATATGAGGGTGGAACATACAACCCCCCCCCCCTTTAAAGCAGTATGGGGAGAAGTTTCCTGTACTAGCTGTCAGTTTTTGAAATCAGAGCTCTGTGTATGAATGAACAAGTCCCTCAATTAACTGCTGTGGAGCACCGTGGTAATTCATTGATTATTCCTGTCAGTGTATCTGCTTGTCCATGCGGGATGCACTGGCACCCAGATACACTGACAGATCTGCAGGAGACCAGCAGGGCACCAGCTGGTGCAATGCTTTACAGGCTCAAAAAAAATGCATATTCATCTGCAAAAAAAATTTTTATAATTTTTTTTTTTTTTTTAAGTGTAGTTATCCTTTATTTGACCCTGGTTGTGTCTATATGTTCATGTAAAGACAAGTAAAGTAATACCTTGAACTGGGACTGTAGTGTTGCGGAGTTGAGGCCAGGCACTTACACGCTAGGAAGAATGGTAAGTGGTCAGAGAATGGTGTGGACAAAATCTTGAGGTCAATGATGCCTGGGTGGAAAGCTTGGGGAACAAAGAACATGTATGACAATTGTATGGTGCTGGGTAGTAAGTGTAGTCCTGAACCCTAGGGTTGAATTCCCTCCAAGCATATGCCAGAATATACTCTTGTGTTTGAGAGTTAGAATCAGCGGCATTGAGTGGGGAAGAGGATCTGTCTAAATGACCATGGTGCTGTCTCCCATCATAATTAAAATCCCATTCATATGGGAAGAAATGACATGTAGTGAGAAAAGAACTAGGGCATTTGGAGCAAAATAGTTCTCAATGGTCACTTCCATGTCAAAAATCGTCCCTGTATTAGGTAACACCCAGTGAGGTCAACCCATTCGAGGAAACATGTGAAAGGAGTATTTTTTTTTAAATGCATCCAATACGCCTTTCTTTTTTTCTGTAAAGGTTACCTGAAACACCAGGGGGTAGTTTTTGTGGAAGTATTTTGGGTGGGAGGAATGGATTTAAGCATACAAAGTGAAAGCACACCTACGTTTCCTAGGGGAGCTGAAACCTTGAATGCTATGTGAAACCAATGTAAATTTAGATGAGGCCATCGTGGAGGCTGAAAGGAGATGTGATGTGGCAGCCTTGCTGAGGTCCATTGTCTAAGAGGGGTCTTAGGCCCAGGCACCCCAAAATAAAGAGAAAGCGGGGGAGGAAGAGGAAAAAAGATTATCATGACTCAAACAACTTCAGTTATGGAGGAGTTAAGCACAGATTTGCCTAAGCAAAAGTGTGTGAATACACTACCATAAGTGGAGGTCACCTAAACCCGCCAGGTGTGTGATAGCATATAGTGATATGAAGGAATGGGAGAGAGAGTTTAGAATTTTTCTTGAGCCTGACAGCAACCAAACATTAATTTGGATTAATGCAAATGCAAAAATGATAAAGAACTCATGTAAAACCAACAAACTGGGTAAATAGTGGGAGGTCATCGCCCAGCTCCTGGAGCCATGGTGTCACGGTCTGGTGTCAGGCTTGGAGACCAGTAGCTATAACAGTAGGGGGACTCCCACCGACCAACAAGATTAGTATACAAGCAGGTCACCCTGGCAAATAATGCAGGCTCACCTGAGGTGCGGAGTCTATGTATTAACCCGTGTTCCCCAGAGGTCCTGATGGTGGATATACAGTAGTTTTAGCTGCATGTTAGTACCAGGTCGAGGTCCTTAGGATTTCTCCACCAGAAGGTTAGCAAGCCAGGGTCCAGTAGTGGATATAGCAGGTAAGGATCAAACAGAAGAGTGTAAACTGGCCAACGGTTGGCAACAAGTAGTTGCAGGTTGGGATCAAGCTGAGGCATAGTCGAGGAACAAGCCAAGGGTTGATAACAAGTGGTAGCAAAGATAAGGATGGCAGCAGGAAAGGCAAAAGCAAGATACTGGCTGGAGAGAGCACAATATTCTGGTAAACAGGAAGTGCAGCGACATATCTTAAATCAGGAAGTTCATGGGAGGAGCAAATAGTTCAAAGTTAAATATGAACAAAGTTCAAGGCAGGATCATTCAAGGAATTTCCAAGGAGCTATCCCTGCATCTCAGGCAGCTCAGCGAGAAGAGTCATTGCCAGACACAGCAGAGTCCAGGCCCTGAAACACGGGCTGAGAGTTAAAGGAAGTGAGAAGTGAGTCGATTGTCGGCATCCATTAGAAAAGGTGACAGTGTGTACATTGAGATGGAGGTTATCAATATGGGAAGGTGGAATCAGCATGCTTCAATGGCTAACCAGGGTGGCCACAGTCTCCCAAGCAGTTAACAGGATAATAGCCCTACATTAAGAGATCAGGTACAGGTATACGGCATAAAACAGCAATAATAGATAAAGGAAGTGGTTGAATTGATGAGGAAATTGGGGGAAGGGGGAGAATGCTGCTGTCCCAGGATGGCTAATGGACTGGAGCTATGTACTACATTTAGCAATCAGTAATGGGGATCTGCAGAATGTAGTTGTAAATATGAGCATCTTGGAGGCCCAGGAGTGCAATAGGGTGCAAGCAGGAATTTAGGAAAGCCAACATGGTGGTCAGGGTCTCTCAGGTTTAAATCAACCATCAATAGATAGTTTACAGAGGAAGAAAAAAAGAAAATTTCAAATAACCGTAAAGATTATAGTCCAACAGCAAAAAGTCACTTCTGCATACTATGATTTTTGGGGTAGAAAATCCAAATAAATAAGCAATTCAAGAAGGTGAGAGTGGATCAATATCTGGTGGGAACATCAGGTCAGGAGGCAGAATGGATCTGCTTTGCCTTAGTGCAGGGGTCTCAAACTGGTGGCCCTCCAGCTATTGTGAAACTACAAGTCCCATCATGCCTCTGCCTGTGGGAGTCATGCTTGTAACTGTCAGCCTTGCAATGCGTCATGGACTTGTAGTTTTGCAACAGCTGGAGGGCTGCCAGTTTGAGACCCCTGCCTTAGTGCATTGTCTGCCAGGGTAGAGGTTCCCAGTGAAGTGGGGAGACTTGTGTGACAAGGACTGCAAGACTTGCAAGCAGGGTTCAGGGGAAGTCATTAGTTTTAGCTGTGAGAGAACTTCCTGTGCTTCTTTGGGAGTAGAGAAGGCATAGGGATGGCCTTCAACTGAAAAGGATAATTTGAGGAAGCACCAGTGATACTTGATGTTGTGATTTTTTTAAGGTTTGAACAAGCTTCAATAGAGCAAAAGAGAGGTCCAGCTTGACTGTCTATATCCTGTTTATGGATATCGAATACAGCAATGGTGTCATCCATTTTGTGTTCAAGGTCACTTGAATCACTTTGAGAGCACTTTTGGGGTGAGCTGATCCATGGCAATATTTAGTTCTTTCTGGAGAAGCAGTTTGAACTTCTCATGCAGGACAGAGTCTCAAACAGTTACTTAAACACTAGGGGGCGATCAAGGGGTTAAATGTGTCCTAGGGAGTGATTCTAACTGTAGGGGGGATGGGCTCACTACAACATGACAGAGACCATTGCTCCCGATGAGAGGGAGCAGTAGATTCCTGTCATGTTGCTAGGCAGAACAGGGAAATGCCTTGTTTACATAGGCATCTCCTCGTTCTGCCGCTCCGTGTCATGATCGCAGGCCCCCGGCGGACAACGAGTCTGCGGGACCCACGGGCGTGCACACAAAGTGCGCGGCGGGTGCGCATGCCCACAATCCTGCGTCTTAAAGGGGACATACAGGTACACCCATTTGCGCAGCCGTGCCATTGTGCCAACGTACATCATCGTGCGTTGGTCAGCAAGTGGTTAATTTGGTGTAAAAAGGAAAGGATCACTGCTACACCTAACTAGGCCAGGCGTATACAAGTCATAGGGTGACTGATCCCCAGGGGGTGTGGCTAAGTGCATTGCATCGCACATGTTAACCGAGGCCGCTCCTTATTGTTTATTCACCTAGGCTAGTTGGAAATAGCTGCAATCCTTTCCCTTTTACACTTACTAACCCTCTGGATTGGTATCAGGATAAGCCTGCATTCCATGTTCTAGGACACAGGGATATGCTTTCAACTCTACTTTGAGTGGCGCAAAAAGCAATATATAACAAGTTACTTAATTTGCGTTTGCTAACTGAGCTACAGAAACACTGAGAGGAGAGTGGTTGTTCAGGTGAGGGCTGTGGAGTGGCCATTTAAGTTTGTGGCTGTTTAGCAGGAGTTACCTTGGGTGTGCCCACAGTCAATTTATTCTGTTTGGCAGGAGCAATGATGGAACATTCCCCCAGAGGTGTTGAGGCAGGAAGCAGTGGATCTGTGGGTAGTAATCATTTTTTTCTAATTTATGCTATTTCCTTCTTTCTTTTACCTGCAGTAGAGCCATCTGTATTAAGTTTGTCTGAGGCACTGGAAACATGTTAGTTTTTTAAAGTATGGCTTAATACACTTGCTAAAATATTTATTTGGATGATTTCATATAATTAAAATGAAAGCTATTGCAGTAAAAGTAATGTAACAAATGATGTATTTTACCCATCAACAAAAATGCACTAATTGCTCATTCTACCTTTCTGTATTTTTTTCTTACTTTAAAGCGTAACTCCATTTTTTTGAGAAAAAAAAATTCCCTTTGGGTTATCTATGTACATTACAAAGATTATAACACACTTTGTTGCAAATTCCTACCTTTTGTTATTCTGAAGAAATTCCTCTGTGTTTCTCTGTGCTCATGTGGGAGTGGTTTCATAACTATCAATCAGCTGTGCACCTGCAAAGCTCTAATGAGGAAAGCTGCTGGGCCTGCATCCCTTTAGACGTGTTCTTATTGGGAGAATCTCACCAAAAATTACATTTTTGTTCCAGGGGATGCCTGAAATCTGACTTAGTGGAGAAAAATCGGTGAGCCAATCACACAGGCAGGAAATTATGTTTCTGGGGGGTGCTCAGTACACATTCTGTGTACAGAACAAATTCAGGTAGCCATGCTGAATTAACTGGTTCCCGACCGGCGCACGCCAATGTACGTCGGCAGAATGGCACGGCTGGGCAAATGGGCGTACCTGTACGTCCATTTGAATTCCCCGCCGTGCCATTGCGTGCGCGCCGCCCGGGAACTCCGTGAGCCGGGTCACGGGGATACCCGCGATCGCCTCACGGAGAGGACGAACGGGGAGATGCCGTTGTAAACAGCATCTCCCCGTTCTGCCTAGTGACAAGTGTCACTCGATCTCTGCTCGCTGTCATTGGAGCAGAGATCAGTGACATCACACACAGAGCCCATCCCCCTACAGTTAGTAATCACTCCCTAGGACACACTTAACCCCTCCCCGCCCCCTAGTGGTTAACCCCTTCACTGCCAGTGTCATTTACACAGTAATCAGTGCATTTTTAATCGCACTGATCGCTGTATAAATGACAATGGTCCCAAAAATGTGTCAAAAATGTCCGATATGTCCACCATAACATCGCAGTCACAATAAAAATCGCTGATTGCCGCCATTACTAATAAAAAGAAAAAAATTAATAAAAATGCCATAAAACTATCCCCTATTTAGTAAACGCTATAACGTTTGCGCAAACCAATTAATAAACGCTTATTGCGATTTTTTTTTACCAAAAATATGTAGAAGAATACAATCGGCCTAAACTGAGGAAAATTTTTTTTATTATATATATTTTTGGGGGATATTTATTATAGCAAATTGTAAAAAATAATGTATTTTTTTCAAAATTGTCGCTCTTATTTTGTTTATAGCGCAAAAAATAAAAATTGCAGAGGCGATCAAATACCACCAAAAGAAAGCTCTATTTGTGGGAAAAAAAGAACGTCAATTTTGTTTGGGAGCCACGTTGCACGACCGCGCAATTGTCAGTTAAAGCAACGCAGTGCCGAATCGCAAAAAACGCTCTGGTCAGGAAGGGAGTAAAATCTTCCGGGGCTAAATCGGTTAAAGTACTCCCCTGTGAGGCCATCAGGGCCTGGTGCTTTACCTATGGGGAGGGTTTTTATGGTCGCTATGATTTCTTGCACCGTGAAAGGTTCGTTCAATTGGGATAATTGTTCTGACGTCAGAGATAGGAGTCTAATGTGTTTGAGGAACTCGTGAATGTCAACAGAGGAGGGTTAGTGTGTGTCAGGGTCCCGTTGCAAATTATATAACTCACTATAATAGTCACTGAAAGCATCAGCTATCGCCTGGGGGTTTCTAAGTTTCTCTTTCGTGTGAGGGTGGTATAAGTGGTCTATTTTATTTTTAGTTCTTCTTCCTTTGATACATTGGGCAAGGGCTTTACCTGCCTTATTAGACGTGGAGTACGAAGTAGCTCTTAGTTTCCTCTGGGCATTTTCATATGAGTGGAGAAGATGGAGCCTAAGTTCTTGTCTAAGAGATAAGAGTTGTGCTGAGTGTGTTGGTTGGGGGTTGGCTTTATGCAGACTTTCTAGATTGGCTATTTGGGAGGTAAGGGTGTCAATACGCATCAACCTCTGTTTTTTGTGATCCGAGCTGAGTTTCATCAGTATGCCCTTTATATACGCTTTGTGCGCGTTCCTCACCACACCTGGTTCAGACACAGAGCCTGTGTTGAGTTCAAAATACTCAGTTATATGGTCATTTATTTCTGGAGAGTATGTTGGGTGTTGCAGGATATAGTAATTTGCTCTCCATAGAAATGTCTTTTTTTTTGTCGTGGAGTATCTGATATAGATATGGTGATAGGGGAATGGTCTGACCAAGTCGTGGTGTGGATTACAGCTGCACTGATGTTTTGGAGCAACCATTTATCTGTGAGGAAGAGAGCTATATGAGAATAGGTCTTATGTAGGGGAGAGAAATATGTGTAGTCTCTCTTCACTCCATGAAAACAGCGCCAAACATCAAACAAATCTTGGGTACCAATGAAGCTTTTCAGGGGGATTCCCTGCATTTTGTTGCAGATGTGAAGTCCAATTGGACTTCTGGTACTAGATTGTAGTCCCCGCAAATGATTATGTGGGCTTGTTTCAAGGGTTGTACAATATTCATAAGTTTTCAAAGAAATCGCATTTGTTTGATGTTTGGAGCATAGATATTTACCAGTGTATAAACAATTTTGTTGATGGTACATACAAGAATAATGTAACGACCTTCGGGGGCTGAAACACTTTGGTTTAGGTGAAATGTGACGGAATTTATTACTGCTGTCAACACTCCTCTTTTTTTAGAGGTGAAAGAGGCCGAGTAAACATGAGGAAAATGACTGTTTGCACATTTAGGTGTGGCTGTAGATTTAAAATGTGTCACTTGTACACAGAGGATATCACACTTTAGGTCTAGGGCTGTTTTCCAGAGTGAGTATCTCTTTGCTGGGTGGTTGAGCCCATTTGCGTTAAGGGACAGCACTGTAATTGGCATTGTCTGTGTTGTATGGTTAGTTGGAGAGATATAAACACTTACAGTTAGGTGTGTCAGCTATGAGTAAGCATCATTTGATGTGAAACACGTTAGCCATTTATTCCCGTTTCATCCACTATTGATGTGACTGTATTTTGGACTTTTAATCAATTTTGTCAATAAAGATGCCTTATTCATGGAGTGTGGCAGTCCAGGATTTCTTTTCCTCTTCTACACATCAGTGCAGAGCCAGCACCTGAGAGTTTGCAGTATGGCGGGAGCATCAATTTTAGGTTGGAGGCTTTGGGAGCGGCATCTCCTTTCTGATACAATTAGGAGTAGGCTGGCAGTCTCCCTGGATCCGAAGGTTGGTGTGTACTCCGATGTGCCTGGTGTGGACGAAAGTCACTCTAGACAAGCAAGGTTATGGCTGTAAAACAACAATGTTAACTAGCATAACTGAGTTATGAAGAAACTGAAACTGGTATATACAGTAACTGTAACAAGGTGGATATACCACTGGTTAGAATGGTATGTGGAGTAGAGAAGGTAGTTTTTCAACTAAACCACTTCGGGGGTAATAGTGTTAATCTCAACTGAAGTGGTAGTTCAAAAGGCTGGTAGCCAGGGAGAGGTTATAATGTGTAGATATTTAGGCCCATGGGATGTAGAGTAGAAGTTTGGCTTAGGTACCACGGTGTCCTTGGGTGAGTCTGGATGGATGTGGTTGTCTTTGTTCCAGTGGTGGATTAGCATCATGCGGTGGATCCGGAACGATTCCCCAGGTGTGGAGCAGTTGCATACCTTTGTGGAGTGTATGGATCATGTATGATGTCCCATTTCTTGTTATTAGCAGTGTTGCTGGATATCGCCATTTAAATTGAATCTTGTGGTTGTGGAGGCCTTTAGTGATTGGGTTGAGCTGTCTTCTCAGTTTCAATGTGTATTTAGAAAGGTCAGGGAACAGTAGTATTCCATTGTATGGCCCAGGGAGCACAGGGTTGTTTCTGGCTGCCGTGAGAAGCTTTTCTTTTATGTGGAAAAAGTGCACCCTCATTAAGACATCTTTAGGGACTGAGGCTGTGAGGTGAGAGGGTTTAGCGATTCTATGGATTCGATCGACTATCAAATCTCTGGGTGATGCATCAGGGAGGATCAGACGCGTAAGTTCATTGGCATATTTAGGGAGGTCTGTCTGTAAGATGGA
Source organism: Aquarana catesbeiana (assembly GCF_042186555.1). NCBI lineage: Eukaryota > Metazoa > Chordata > Amphibia > Anura > Ranidae > Aquarana > Aquarana catesbeiana. The sequence goes on from NC_133328.1 coordinate 432,799,012, forward strand.
CTTAGGAACTCCTCTCAATTTGACATTGTTCCTCCTGGATCTGTCTTCTAAGTTGGCCAGCTTGGCCCTGACCCAGGATTGTTCTTCCTTCACTTCAGCATAGGTATCAATTAAATCATTTACAGTTGTGGTGCATTCTTCCATGCTGTTTTCTAAGTGAGATACTCTTTCATCCATGACATGCATATCTGTGTTTATTTTGGTGAAGAGGGATGAAAGGTCTGTCATCAATGAGGACTGGAGTGATAGTAGCATGTCCTTAAGTGTGGTGTCGATCACAGGCTGCCCTATGGTGGGGAAAGAGGCCATGGATGATTGTAAGGCCTGGTTTGCCTGGAAGGGGCTAAAAGCCTGGGCCTCTATTTGTGCAGGTGGCGGCAGCGGCGGCGTCTCTATCCGCATGCAGGCTTTCACCGGGCTGCCTGTGATAGTATTTTCTCCTGTTTTATGAGTAGGGGACTTGGGTGGGCATTGGGGGTCTGGATTTTCCGGGATCTCATCCGGGAGATCAGTATAGGCCTCTGGAGTCGTGGCTGAGCCGGCACCATTTTGGCTCTGACTAACCTTGTCTGGAGGTTTGAAGAAGGCCGTCAGCTTTTGTGGATAATGCTTCGTCATCCACTTCCGTGAAATGGCTGGTAAGGGTGTGTGGGCTGTGAGGAGGTAGGATGGCCGTGGGTTGTCTGCTAATATGGGCCTGTGTAGCTCTGGTTCTCTCCCTTGGCTGAGGAACTCTGAGTCTAAGTGGCCATCTCCAGCGCTGGCAGACCACGCCCCCCACCAGGCCATTTTTGGTGATACGGCACTGCTTCGCTTTAACTGACAATTGCGCAGTCATGCGACGCTATAACCAAACAAACTTGACATCATTTTTTTCCCACATCTAGAGCTTTCTTTTGGTGGTATTTGATAAACAAAAAAAAGCGACAATTTTAAATAAAAAACACAATATTTTTTACTTTTTGCTATAATAAATATCCCCATTTTTTTAAAGTTTTTTTTTTCCTCAGTTTAGGCCGATATGTATTCTTCTACATATTTTTGGTAATAAAAATCACAATAAGCATATATTGATTGGTTTTCGCAAAAGTTATAGCGTCTACAAAATAGGGGAAAGATTTATGGCATTTTTATTATTATTTTTTTTCTTTTACTAGTAATGCTGGTGATCTGTGATTTTTATCGGGACTACGAAATTATGGTAGACAGATCGGACACTTTTGACACATTTTTGTGACCATTGACAATTATACAGCGATCAGTGCTATAAAAATGCACTGATTACTGTGTAAATGTCACTGACAGGGAAGGGGTTAACACTAGGGGGTGATCAAGGGGTTAACTGTGTTCCCTAGTGTTTGTTCTAACTGTAGGGGGATAGGAGTGACTGGAGGAAATGACAGATTGTTGTTCCTAGCTAGTAGGAACACATGATCTGTCTCTCCTCTCCTCACAGAACAGGGATGTACACACACATCCCTGTTCTGGCTCTCGTGCCCACGATCGCACATGGCTGGCGGTCATCGTGACCGCCAGCCACATGCATCGGCACCCCCGCAGGGCTAGTGGGCTATCCCGCTTAAAGGGACCGATGTACAGCTACGACGGTTAGCGGGATCGTGCCGACCTGCCACAGTATAATGACGGTGGCTGGTTGGCAACTGGTTAACTAATACTTGAGATGTTTTCTCTCTAAGGCCTGGTTCACACCTATGCATTTTGTAGTGTGTTTTCAGTTTTGTAGAAACACACTGAAGTCCATTTAACATGGTTTCCTATGGGTCACGTTCACATCTGTACATTTTATGTAAAGGGCCAGGGACCAGCAGGTTGTGCTTTTGGTTCCTTCAAACATCAATGGATCAAAAACTTGTATTAAAAAATGCAAAATGCAGCTGGAATATGCATCAACTGCAACCTGCATAGGTGTGAACCAGGCCTAATGCCGCGTACACACGGTCGGACTTTTCAGCTACAAAAGTCCGACAGCCTGTCCGACAGACTTGCGGCGGACTTGCGGCGGACTTGCGGCGGACTTGCGGCGGACTTTCTAACGAACAGACTTGCCTACACACGATCACACAAAAGTCCGTTGAATTCTTACGTGATGACGTACACCGGACTAAAATAAGGAAGTTGATAGCCAGTAGCCAATAGCTGCCCTAGCGTGGGTTTTTGTCCGTCAGACTAGCATACAGACGAGCGGATTTTTCGACCGGACTCGAGTCCGTCGGAAAGATTTGAAGCATGTTTCAAATCTAAAGTCCGTCGGATTTGAGGCTGAAAAAGTCCGTTGAAAGTCCGGAGAAGCCCACACACGATCGGATTACCAGCCAGCTTTAGTCCGTCAGCGTCCGTTGGACTTTTGTAGACGAAAAGTCCGACCGTGTGTACGCGGCATAAGACTTTCTTTTAAATATACTGTGACACTACAGACATATATTTGCAGTGCATCCTAATATATATGGGGTGGATTATTTCAATACTAAACTGTGGCTTTTTTGATTCCCAAATGTAGCAAAATATAAGGAGAATGCTAAAGTAGTGAAAGTGACATTTGTGAATTAAATAATAGTGATTGATTCACTTGCAGTGAATTTTGATGACTGTTACATTCTCAGTAATCTAAATATGTCCCTAAATATGTGTGCAGAAGTCACCTATGATTACTTTACAAGAACCTTTGCACTTTGCATACTATAAATTCAGATCACAAACTGGAGAAAATACAATTTCTATATTTATGCTACACATGATACAATTATAGGATCTCTTGTATAGCAATATGGTTTCTAAAATGTCTTAAAATGTCTAAATGCATCTAAAATGTCTTACAAACAAGTTAGAAAAAACTGTATTAAACACAGTCAGTATTAAACAGTGTTTCCTCCTTATGCCCTGTACACACGGTCGGACATTGATCGGACATTCCGACAACAAAATCCTAGGATTTTTTTCCGACGGATGTTGGCTCAAACTTGTGACGTCAACCACATACGACCAGACTAGAAAAGGCCAGTTCAGAACCAAGCTCGGCACCCTTTGGGCTCCTTTTGCTAATCTCGTGTTAGTAAAAGTTTGGTGAGAGACGATTCGCGCTTTTTCAGACTCGTGGCTTTCAGATCGTTTTCTGCGGTTCAGTTTGTGCTTGTGGGTTTGTATCTGCTCTTCAGTGCGTGCAGTCATTTCGTATTGGAGTTTTCTGTGCGATCTTGTCCGCTTGTTGCTGTTTTTCAGGTCGCTCTTCACAGGCCTTGCTGTTCTTCAGTGCAATTTGTTACTTCGTTCTGAGCAGCCGACCGTTTTCTAGCCATGTTGCGTATACATACTCCTCATAGAGTTTGTGCTGTGCGGGGGCTTGGTGTTGGGGTCCTGACCTTGACACAAGTCCAGTCCATGAACAGGGTGGGGAGAAGTTCATGGACCAAGAATTGGTTGCTTCAGCGTGACCAGTTCTCTCATATGCCTTTGCTCCGTGAGATCCGTGAGAATAATCCTGATGATTTCAGGAACTTTCTCAGGATGACAGACCCCGTATTTCACCGTTTGTTGGCTTCGCTGACCCCCTATATCAGCAGGCAGGATACCATCACTCCGGAGCAGAGGCTCGTCACTACCCTGGGGTACTTGGCGATGGGGAGAAGTCTGCAGGACTTGAAGTTCTCGACAGGCATCTCCCCCCAGGCTCTGGGGATCATTATCCCAGAGACCTGTTCTGCCATCATCCAGGTCCTGCAGAAGGAGTATATTAAGGTAAGATTTTTATCCTTTAATATCACATTTTATTGTATTGAATGTTTGCTAATATATTGTATTTCTTTCCTCATTCCCTAATTACCATGATTGTAATATGCTGTGAATGTCCCCTTTGTCCTCATGCATGCTTGAATTTTATGGGTTTTTTTGTCCTTCATACATATTTGCCTTCACTTACCTCCCCAGCATGGTCTCCTGCCCCTATATTCACCTCATATAGTCACTTAACAATGTATTTTATCAGCTCCATAGTAGTGTTTTACCCCAAACACCCCCTAAAATGTTTGTAAATGTGATTTGTGCTTTCAATTCAGGCAGAGTGCCAGAGGCTTTTTTCTGTAGTGTCCCCAAATCATTTTTATTAACCCTCCCTCCCCCCAACTGCTAAGTCAGCTGATACCAATTATCTATCTATCCTCAATCATCTATCTGCTGACTTTGCCAAACCCATACACACTATACCCATCTCTTTTGTGGTCAGATATCTGGATGAATTCCCCAAAGCATGTAGTGCAAGGGCCTGCCTGTATACTTTCAAATGGTACTGTTTCAAGTTTTTGTATCCTATTATTATCTTGATAGGTAATAGCAGAATGTCCAAATGTGCTCAAATGTGTACAGTGTGTATTTATATCTTAGTGTTATGACACTTCTTACCTGTCCAATGGGCTGCCAATAGTGTAACTAAGGAGGGGCTGTTCTAAGTAATACCCATTATTTAGGCATTCATCTCTCAATGAAGTGAAGAGGGTTACCTGTCCAAGATTACCCCCCCCTATAATGTTAGAAATGGCCCATGAGAGGGGGTGGGAGGGGGAATATGATAGGTGTACCTTATATTTTGGTGTTGTAAAATTCCCCTTAATAAATGTTATCTGGATGTTGGCCAAGAATGTTTGTGTCTAATCTGCTTTCCATGTTTATGTGCAAAAATACTAAGTTTTTTTGTTTTCCTCAACAGTTTCCTTCCACGCCACAGGAATGGCAGACTGTGGCCTCCCACTTTGCCCAGCGGTGGGACTTTCCTAACTGCGGAGGGGCAATTGATGGGAAACACGTCCACATCGTCCCACCACCCAACTCAGGGTCGTACTATTATAATTACAAGGGGTTCAATAGTATTGTGATGTTGGCGGTGGTGTCGGCTAATTACGACTTCCTGTATGTGGACGTGGGGAAGAATGGCCGGATGTCCGATGGTGGAGTCATCGCCCAGACAGAGATTTATAGGCATCTCCAGAATGGCAGCTTGGACTTGCCACCTCCAGAAGAGAAGGTGGAAGGACTCCCATTCATCTTCGTTGCGGATGAAGCATTTGCGCTGGGGGACCATCTTATGCGGCCATTCCCGATGAGGACCCTCACCCCGAGACAGAGGGTTTTGAATTACCGGCTGGCCAGAGCCAGAAGAGTGGTGGAGAACACATTTGGAATCATGGCCAGCCGGTTCCGCCTATTTCTTACACCCATCCATATGGCGGAGTATAAACTTAATCATATAATCCTGGCGTGCTGTGTTCTACATAACTTTTTACGGCAGCATTTGGCCAACTATGCTGGCTCAGTTGGGCCTGAGGCTGGAACTATAAATGAAACAACCCTGACGGCGCTTGAAAGTGGCCGTCCTGGCTTGCCCTCCCTGAGTGCCCGTGATGTCCGGTTAAGATACCTTGCGTTCTTTGCGGGTAGGGGGGCCATCAATATGCCAGACAATTTGTGAAGCTTTTATCAAATAAAAAAAAAAAAAAGCAAATCTTTGGTGACATTTACTGCTTGTGTTTGTTTTAGCTGACCCTGACAGCAATGTGGGGAGTCCTGAAAATGGCGTGATTGTGTAACCTTATACAAAGCACTGTTGGGTGTTATTTACTAAAGGCGTAGACACTTTGCACTACAAGTGCACTTGAAACTGCATTGAAACTGCACTTGTAGTGCAAAGAGGATTTGCCCTGAGGAAATAACCCCCATTTTCACAGAAAGCAGCAATTACATCACCACAAAAGTGTTGTAGCGTTGAGACAATAATCCACACATTCTTGATTAACAATCTTTTTAATACCTGCACAATCACATGTGCATTTAGAAAAGGTTTTTAAAACAAACCAACATGTTTGTTGTATAACAATTTTTGGGGTGGCATTATCAAAAATAGAAATGTCCATTTAAGATAAAACAGGCATGTGTAAAACCAACAAGAAAGACACAAATCTTGAACTTACAAAGTTCACATATGGTAAAACTTGAAGGCAATATCAGACATGAGTATTTATGAACTGTGTTTGATATTGCATTCAGATGGGGTGAAGTCACCCCAGGAAAAGCCAAATTTTGAAGATGCACACTAATTTACGAATGTCAACATGTGCTAGCTGTCATCACAGGGGATCAAGGGATGTGTTTTGGGGGAGCAACCCCTTCCTCTCAGCTAGTTTATTATTGAGGAAGGGGTTGCACCCCCAAAACGCATCCATTGAACTCCCGTGATGGCAGATAGCACATGTTGGCACACTGTGTGCATCCTCAAGATTTGGCTTTTCTAAAAATCTCTAAAACATTTTTAACATTGTAGCGTACAAAAAAAAAAGGGATTTGGAGGGGTTTTAAACTCTTCCCAAAATATCAATGATGTTATTATTTTTTTTGAATAACATCATTGATGTTTTTCTTGATGTTTTCCAAAGCTAAATTACACCCCATGATCTCCCCAATCAGGATCCGTGCACTTTCAGAGGTGAAATGCCCTGGGTCCACAACATCACAATCACCTAAAAAGAGAAATAAAAAAAAAAAACAGGTATTATAAATATGCCGCCATCCATCTCTTACCTGAGTCTGTAGTCGCAGACACTCACCTGTTGTGGTGCCAATTTCCACCATGTCTTCCTCCTCCTGCACTTCTTGGGTTGGGGGTATTTCCCCTTCTTCCCGAGGTGGGGGGTCTGTGGTCTCCTCGGATGAGGGGTGTCCTTCGAGTCTTTTCTCCCCTATGTAAAACAAAAATGGTATAATTAGCACATAGATATTTGATGGCCAAAATATAAAGATGAAATATTGCTTGGAAGTGTGGTACAATTGTCTATTTTGGCAGAGTTCCAAGATGTAGCATTTTTATTGTCCGTTGTCAAGCTTCAATACTTTACCTGTCTTGTACAAGCTTCATAGATGGAGACCCCCCTATAGTATACACTGGAGCACCTGTGTGGGCCCCCTAATAAAAAGGGTGTTCTGGTGTCCCACACTAGTGCTCCAGCGTCCAGATGTGAAAACAGCTGCTGAGTGTCCTCTCCTTACACAGAATCTAGTTTGCATTTCATTCTAGTCACAAACCCATCTACACAACCAAATATTTTTCATACAAGTAGGCCCTAAAAAATGTGGGCAAATGCATATGGCCTAAACAATGGTGTTTTATAGGCCGAAAGAAAAATGTTTGATACGAACGAATAATGGCCCATGAACATGAAAGTTGCCATTTTAAACTGTACAACACTTAAGAAAAGCACAACGTAATAAAGACAAAAAGGATAGGAACACAGCACAACTACTTACTTTTTTGCAGCACTCTCCGGATCTTTCTGTACTGCTTGGGCTCTCTTAATTTCAGGTCCGACCACCGCTTTCCGAGCTGATCTTTCGATCGTCGTACCCCGAAATTCCGGTGCAGACTTTTGACCACTTTCGCCATGATCTTGGCCTTTCTGATATTGGGGTTGGGGTAAGGTCCATACTTTCCATCATAGTCGGCCTTCTTCAGGATGTCGACCATCTCCAACATCTCCCCAAAGGACATATTTGAGGCCTTAAATTGTCTCCTTCTGGATCGGGACGTTTCCAGATCCGGGCTTTCCTCCTCCTCCTCCTCGCTGCTATGATTAGCACGCACCTGCTCTGACTCCATCATGTGCTCTTCACCCACTGCGCCGAACGAAAAGGAGCGGGGAATAGACTAGAAAAAACGTCAGGGGTGGGCGGAGTTACACGCATGCGCAGTGTGTATAAAGCCTAACATGCGTGCGTAGTACGTACGATCTGTGAGCGGAGGAAGGAGTATCGGATGTGCAAATCGTGATAACGAAGGTAAGAGCCAAACTTGGGCCTATACTGCTTCTAGATTGAGGCCTATATTGTAACTAGATTAGGAGAGTTTTGCCTGACATTAGTGTTTGTCTTGTGTTGTGTCTTGCAGTGAAAATGGATATCTTGAATGATACCGACTTTATGGCAATCTTCATTGACATGTTCAGGGAGCTGCCTTGTCTGTGGGAGATCAACCACCCACATTATAAGAACCAAACAAAGAGGAAGGCAGTGCTGGATCAATTGTTGGAAATTGTGAAGCAGGTGATCCCCACGGCAGACATCACCTATTTGAAGATCCTAATTGGTGGCCTGAGGAGCACATATCTAAGGGAGCGCAAGAAAGTCCAGGATTCGCAGAGATCCGGAGCAGCAGATGACATCTATGTCCCCAGGATGTGGTACTATGACAGGCTGCATTTTCTGGCAGGTCAGACTGAACCCAGGTCATCACTCTCCAGTCTTCCTTCCATGCTTCCTTTCCTCCAGCTGAGGCTTCTGACGCCCAACCTGGGCCTTCCAGGCAGCAACATGTGGAGGAGCCCAGTTTGAGCTAGGTATAGCATTCTTCTAAATATTTCTGCTTGTCCAATCAATGATGTTAACTAGATGTTAGTTTGGAGTACTAATTTAGGATTGTGATTGATGATGCAAAACATTAAACCATGTCCCTTTTTCATACACAGGGAAGTCTCAGCCAGGAGGTGGCTGGGCCGAGCAGGCTGCCTGATATGCAGGTCCCTCCCCTACACCTGCAAAGAGAAAGTGGCAGGAAGAGGAGTACCCTAGAGGAGGCTGCCATAGGCCTCTTTTGGAAGGCTACAGAGGCCCTGGGAGCACCACACACTGTGGAGGAGGACTTTGCTGGCATAATTGTGTGTAAAATGCAGCGGATGGAGGAGGGCCAACAACTCATGTGTGAGTCATTAATGTTGGAAGTTCTCAATAAGGGGTTGAGGGGCCAAATAACATCTGATACCCACATTTGTGACCACACACATGGTCCTCCTCATCCTCCTCCTCCAGGTCCTACTCCTCCTCCTCCTCCTCCAGGTCCTACTAGTCCTCCTCCTCCTCCAGGTCATACTCCTCCTCCTGCCACATCTCCAACAGCAGAGCCACAGCCAGGAAGGAAGCGTGGAAGGAAGACCAGAAAGTGATGACCCTGGATCCAGTCTGGTCTGGCAAAAGATGCAGCCTCTTGTGGTACCACAGCCTGGGGACACAGATGTCATCTGCTGCTTTCCGGATCTCTGGGACTTCTGGACCAGACTGCACTCCCTTACATATGGACTCCTCAGGCCACCAATTTTGATGTTCAAGAATTGATGTCTGCCCTAGGGGGTCCAAGGCTTCGCTAATCTCTGCTGTTTATCCAGCGTTGCCTCCCTCTTTGTTTGGTTCTGAGCCCTTAATAAAGGATTTTTGGTTTCAATTATACTTGCCTATGTGTGTTTTCCTTCAAAAAGGACAGTTTGTTGGTGAGGATTCAGGTAGATTTCAAAACTACAATGTGAAATTAATAAGGGACACCAACACCAAACAATCTCCTTGAGATTAAATAATACAAGATAATAATGGTGTTGTGGTAACTTGACACACAAAAATATTCTGGAGTAACACTAAAAATAAAATAAAACAAAGATCAGCCTTGGAAAAAATACAAACCTTTAAAAAAAAATATATATATATTTTTGTCAGATGTGACAAATCAAAATATATTAAGGGAATCCCGATAAATAATAAAGAAAGAAGTTTGTGAGAAGTCTGTGTGAATATGAGCAGCAAAACTACTTCATTCTTCTCACATTATAAAGAAGAAGAGCGCTGTATTAAACCATTTTTAACATTGCACCATGACGAAAATGTTGTATCCATTGCGAACGCTAAGTTTACCAGACCGAGCTGTTCCGTCTCGGAATTTCTTCTGAGCATGCATGGCACTTTGTGCGTCGGAACAGGCCACACATGGTCGGAATTGACGCAATCGGATTTTGTTGTCGGAAAATTTTATAGCCTGCGCTCAAACTTTGTGTGTTGGAAAATCCGATGGAAAATGTCCGATGGAGCCCACACACGGTCGGAATGTCCGACAACACGCTCCGATCGGACATTTTCCATCGGAAAATCCGACCGTGTGCGGGGCATTAGACTATTGTCAATAAAGTCCCATACCTACAGAGCCACTGAAAATAGAATATTTTAAAGAATATGGAGCAGAGGTTATACAGAAATGTATCCGCTATGTGTATAGATTATGCTAATTGAATTTGAAACAATATTACATTTTAGAAATGTATAGTGTGTTTTACATTTTTTGGGGGTAAATATATTTCCTTTTTTAGCCACTTCTCGACCGTGCACGGCGATGTACGTTGGCAGAATGACACGGGTGCGCAAAAGGGCGTACCTGTATGTCCCTTTGTAATCCTGGGCTAGGGGGAGCATGCTTGCGGGCCCCGCGGACTCGATGTTCGCCTGTGGCCCACGATTGTGATGAGGAGAGGCAGAACGGGGAAATGCCTATGTAAAGAAGGCATTTCCCCGTTCTGCCTAGTGATATGACAGGGATCTACTGCTCCTTGTCATCGGGAGCAGTGATCTGTCATATCCTAGGTATCCCATCCTCCCTACAGTTAGAACATGCTGAGGGAACACATTTAACTCCTTGAGTGCCCCCTAGTGTTCAACCCCTTCCCTGCCAGTGACATTTACACAGTAATCAGTGGCTATTTTTAGCTCTGATCGCTGTATAAATGTCAATGATCCCAAAATAGTGTCAAAAGTGTCCGATCTGTCTGCTGCAATGTCGCAGTCCCGATAAAAATCACAGCTCACCGCCATTACTAATAAAAAATAATAATAATAAAAATGGCATAAATCTATCCCCTATTTTGTAGATGCTATAACTTTTGTGCAAACCAAATAAATATACACTTATTGCTATTTTTTTTACCAGATAGATGTAGAAGAATACATATCGGCCTAAACTGAGAGACATTTTTTATATATTTTTTGGGCATATTTATTATAGCAAAAAGTAAAAAATATTGATTTTTTTTCAGAATTGTCAGTCTGTTTTTGTTTATAGCGCAAAAAATAAAAACTGCAGAGGTGATCAAATACCACCAAAAGAAAGCTCTATTTGTGGGAAAAAAAGGACGTCAATTTTGTTTGGGTACAACGTCGCAGGACCACGCAAGTGTCAGTTAAAGCGACGCAGTGACAAAGCAAAAAATGCTCTGGTCATTAAGGGGGTAAAATCCAGGGCTGAAGTGGTTAAAATTGAAATATAAACAATAACACATCTTAGAGAAATCTAGTGTCTAGATACAATTCAATACAATACCAAAAAGTAAATGGTTTGTTATGGGTAGAATTAACATTTTTTTTCAAAATTTGTATTGCATTTTTTTTGTCATATACTGTATATTCCAATATAAATATGTTATACTTATACCAAACAGCAAATATAGTGTTATATTTCTTTTATATAGTTTCCAGTTTCTCCTTACATCTTGTTGCTGAAGCCTGTTTGCAGAATCCATTAGCTCAAGCTATAATTTGCAAACACAGATGAACCCCCTTCCTCTGTATGGCTCTGCATGAGATGTTGATCAGACAGCACCAGCCTGAAGCCATGCAACCTTAAGTTTTAATTTAAATACCACATATATAAATATATAAAATAACATGGCATATTGTCTTTTTATTTTCATGAGGGATGGCAGGCCTGACAGTTTCCTCAATTCTCTGTAACCTAAGCATCTTTTGGGAAATGTGGATTGAACAAAGCATGTTTGGTAACAATAGGAATCTGCCATGGGACTGCTTTATTCTGAGCCTTGTAGTATTGGGAAGATTAAACTTGTGTGGTAGGTGCTTTTTTAATGAGTAGAGCCAGATCAAACTATATTTTTTAGGGCATGGCAGCCCACTTTTATTAAACAAAAGGAAAGTTCACATAGTCATCAGTTTCCCATGCAGGAGTTCTTCCCATCAATATGAACAAATGAAAATGCAGAGCCACCTGGCTCCCTTGTTGGCAGCCCCACTGCTCTTCTTACCAGTCCCTCTGACTGTGTTGTCCAGCACCACTGGTTCACTTAGCCTTTAGTTGCAGCACCCTGCTGCTTGGCCCAATTATGGCCTGTGGATAGGGGTTCTCCTGACACCCCAATTGGAGCCCACCTTACTCCTGGAATGAGACCTCCTGTCTCTTGACTCCTGGCTGGAGCACCTCTGACCTTTGGGTGAGACCTCTCGTCTCCCACACTTGGAGCTATGTCTATACTGGGAGCTCTGAGTTATCCTCAGACCTGAGTATATAACGGCCCTGCATATATGAGCACTCAGACAGGCTCCAGGCACCTGGTAAAGCCTGGACACAGGATTGAAAGTTCCAATCCAGAACTACAGAATCAAGAGAAAACCAAAAACAAAGCTTTCTCTGCTCAGTAACGATAGTTCAGAACCTTGCATTAACCCCTAGTTCGACTCCTGTGTCATTTTCTCCTCCATTATCACAGTGACATGATCTCGCTCTGTCACAGCTTGAAGAAGACATTGGGATTGATTTACTAAAGGCAAATATACTGTGCACTTTGCAAGTGCGGTTGCAATCATTTTCGCCAGAGCTTATTGAATGGGATGAAGCTCTGCTGTTTTCCATCAACCAATCATATACAGTACAGGCAAAAGTGTTGTTTTTTTTAAAATTTCTTTGCAAATGATTGGGTATTCTTTACAAACTGAAGCTTCGCCACATTGACTATGCTCTGGGAAAAATGAGTGCAACTGCACTATCAAAGTGCACAGTCTATTAGTATTTAGTAAATCAATCCTCACTTCTCATCCAGGTCATCCTTATAATATGAAGTTGTAACACTAAATTACTGTATATTAGTACTCTGTGTTTGCTAATAGCAACATCGTACTCCTTTTACACTTAATGGATGCTTTAGGATTGTTTGTTAGATGTGAAAAACTCAAAAAAAAAAGAATTAAAAACACTGGGGGTCATTTACTAAGATGAATGCACTGCGCTGGTTCAGACCTTAATTCACACAGGAGTACCTGCACGCAAGAATGTTTCCAGCGCGATAGGATCGTGCTGTTTCTCGGCGAGGTATATCTCGCGCTCGCTGCAATAGGAAAAATACATCTTCCTATTAAAGCAGCGCGAGAAAAACCGGCATAAGTTCCCCCTTCCGGTGCATGCCAGGCCCTTTGGTCTGGTATGGATATTAAGGGGAACCCCCTACGCCGAAAAAATGGCGTTGGGAGTCCCCCCAAATCCATACCAGACCCTTATCCGAGCATGCAGCCCGGCCGGTCAGGAATAGGGGGTGGGGACAAGCGAGCGCCCCCCCTCCTGAACCATGCCAGGCCGCATGCCCTCAACATGGGAGATGGGTGCTTTGGAGAAGGGGGGGTGCGCTGCGGGCCCCCCCACCCCAAAGCACCTTGTCCCCATGTTGATGAGGACAAGAGCCTCTTCCCGACAACCCTGGCTGTTGGTTGTCAGGGTCTGCGGGTGGGGGGCTTATTGGAATCCGGGAGCCCCCTTTAATAAGGGGGCCCCCAGATCCCTGCCCCCACCATATGTGAATGAGTATGGGGTACATGGTACCCCTACCCATTCACCTAGGGAAAAAGTGTCAATAAAAAAAAAAACACTGCACAGGTTTTTAAAGTAATTTATTAGACAGCTCCGGGGGGTCTTCTTCCGGCTTTGGGGGTCTTCTTCTGACTTCGGGGTCTTCTTCCGACTTCGGGGTCTTCTTCCGACTTCGGGGTCTTCTTCCGACTTCGGGGGTCTCTCAAATTCTTCTCCACTGTCTCCGGCCTTTTCTCCAGTTGTTCGACCTGTTCTCCGCGCTCTCCGGGTCTTCTGCCGGACTCCTCTGCTATCTTTTGCTCTTTTGCCGCTCTTTTGCTAGTGGAGGAGCCCAGTCTTCTGCCTTCTGCCTTCTTCCCTCTTCTTTTCTTCCGATGTTGACAAGACGGTCTCTCCGGCTGGAATGCTCTCTGAGCGCTCCGCTCTGACTGGCATGCCCAGGGGACTGTGATGGCATAAGGGGGCGGGGTCACCGCCTATATAAGTCAGAGCGGAGCGCTCAGAGAGCATTCCAGCCGGAGAGACCGTCTTGTCAACATCGGAAGAAAAGAAGAGGGAAGAAGGCAGTAGGCAGAAGGCAGAAGACCGGACTCCTCCACTAGCAAAAGAGCGGCAAAAGAGCAGAAGTTAGTTCGGCAGAAGACCCAGAGAGTGCGGAGAACAGGTCGAACAACAGGAGAAAAGGCCAGAGACAGTGGAGAAGAACCGGAGAGACCCCCGAAGTCGGAAGAAGACCCCGAAGTTGGAAGAAGACCCCCGAAGCCAGAAGAAGACCCCCCTCCCCCCAGAGCTGTGTTTTTTTTTATTGACACTTTTTCCCTAGGTGAATGGGTAGGGGTACCATGTACCCCATACTCATTCACATAGGGTGGGGTAGCCGGGATCTGGGGGCCACCTTATTAAAGGGGGCTCCCGGATTCCGATAAGCCCCCCACCCACAGACCCCGACAACCAACGGCCAGGGTTGTCGGGAAGAGGCCCTTGTCCTCATCAACATGGGGACAAGGTGCTTTGGGGTGGGGGGCCCACAGCGTTCCTCCCCTTCCCCAAAGCACTCATCCCCCATGTTGAGAGCATGCGGCTTGATACAGTTCAGGAGGGGGGGCGCTCGCTCATCCCCACCCCCTTTCCTGACCGGCCGGGCTGCGTGCTCGGATAAGGGTCTGGTATGGATTTGGGGGGACTCCCCATGCCGTTTTTTCGGCATACGGGGTTCCCCTTAATATCCATACCAAACCAAAGGGCCTGGAATGCCCCTGGGGGGAAACTCATGCCGGTTTTTTATTTAAAATTTGGCGTGGAGTTCCCCCTCAAGATTCATACCAAACAGTGCCGGGCATTGGTGGGGATCCAAGTCGGATCCCAGTTCAATACAGTCGGTACCCTGTCGGGTTGCTATGGAGATGGCAAACCGCAGCTAAACGCAACCGCAGCTAATTGCACTGTACCAATGCAGCTGATCGCAGTGCCTGGAGTTAAATTTTACTGAGAAAAAAAACATGCTTTTAACTGCGGCAGTATAGCCATCCGTGTGAAAGGGCCTAAGGCCCCTTTCACACTGGGGCGTTTTTCAGGCGTTATAGCACTAAAAATAGCATGAATATATATAGTGTAGTGCTAGTTTTAGATCACAAAAAAGTTTAAAATAGCAAAAAACAAATGTATCCAACCGTTTGCTTGGACCACCATAGATTCAAAAGTAGTACCAAGAAGGATTTCAATAAATATCTGTTTGCCTAAAAAAATCTGAGGACCAATAAAGAGTCACAATCAGGTGGTGGTGTCCGTACACCCCGTAAATGGATTGAGAGAGGCAATACACAATAAAAGGGTCAGAAAAAATGAATACATCCAACCATTTTGTTCATAACATCATATGTTCAGAGTGATACTGAAAAGGATTTCAATAAGTATCTGTTTGTATAGAAACTGAAGACAAAATAGAAAGTCCCAAATAGGTGGTGGTGTCTATACACCACATAGATAGGTTGAAAGGAGGTGGTACACAATGATAGAATCCCCCATATGGAAGCAATGCAGGCTTACCGGAACCGTTGGACTCACAGAGACATATATCCCCTGAGTCAGAAATGCTTGTGTTGCCACCGGGCAATGAAATGAAGTCTCCCGATGGACCAATATGGAATCCGGATGCTGTTTCCAAGGCTCCCGACAAAATTCTTTCATGTATAACCAGATTTTGTAGTGGCTCATAGAAAGTAAAAAAGGGGCCACATAGTATAATACCGTTTTTATAAGGTAAAATTTATTAAGATAAAACACTTACATTTTCCATAATAAAAAGCGCTTAAAGTAAAACTGATGGCAGGCAGTGGAGTCTCCCGACGCATTTCATCTACTCAGACCTCATCTGGGGTACCTTGCCACTGCTGCCATACTCACTTATATATCTACCAAGACCCCCTTTGATGAGAATCCGGCCTGTGCCACTTGTTTGCTTGCACTTCCGGGTATCGCCAAAATGGCGGCCCCGTGTGCGTTCCAGGCCTCTTTCTGATGGCTTCTATGCATTCCAGCCTTCCCTTGTGGAAAGAATAAGGAATAAATATGCCCATTTACTACAGGGTTTCCGAATCTTATAAAAACTAGATATCAGTGATGATATATATAGTTAAAATATAAAAAAGATGATGTAAATTGAAGAAAAATCATCCGGATCTCTCACAGGAAGTGAGTGGAACCGGATGACCGCTCCTCATGACGTGTATAGCGTCAACTTCCGCCCGAGTGGAACGCAAGCTAGGCGGCCGTCCGCCGCATGCTTGCCACGCCTCGGTGTAGCGGTAGGCATGGCGCGATGTCGTCACCAGCGGTCCGCTCTGTCGACACGCCCACTGCTTGGGAAATGACGCTCCACTGTACAGCACATACTGTGTACTGTGGAAATAGACAGCTATATATAGAAAATAGCTCAATGTTTATTCAAAATGTTCAAAAAACCGAATGAAATCCCTCGTTATAGGACTAATCCTACTAGGGTAAAAATAATTAAAAAGATTAATTGATTTAATAAAAGTGCAAAAAATTAATTATTATGATAACGAATAGTGATGTATCTGCATGTTAGTAGCAGATGTATATGTTGCACTAAGGCAATTGTATTAGTGTATGTATTTGTGGATTATCACCCACGTGTATCTAGTGTGACTAGTGTGACTGTATACTTTATGTGCAATGTGAATTAAAGGAGAAGAACTGTGATTCCAAACCAGTGACAAAAAGTAATATTAAATGTAATAATACCAGAAATCCCCCAAACTCTATATTCCTAGACATTGTACAAAGAGATATAGATATAAAAATCTTATGAGTTGCAAAATCGCAGAGGGTGTAGGTCCAAGACGGATTCTCAATAGGGGGCCCGTATTAAACAAAATTACATACACCATGAAAGATAAAAATACAAAAAGATAAAAATAAACATCAGATAATAACATATACACAAATACACATAAGGATGGATTTCTTACGTGTAGTGTATAGTCATCTGAATGGATATATCTAGTCCCACCAACTTGTAGACCCTAAAATTCATTAGTAAAGATATTTCGAATATTTAGGTGATGTCTGTTTCCCTATATAAAAAAAAAGCTTAGTCTCACTAATTTTAAGCTTCATTAATGAAGGCATTAATCTCTAAAACCAGGTTTAATCCTGCCCATTCTAAGATTCATTAATGAAGGCGTTAATATCTAGATCCACATTCATACCAGTTGGATGAAGGGACCGTAGCTCATGGATCCAGAACATTTCTAAACGAGAAACGCCTCTGGTTAAGGCCCCGCCTCTCCATGGGGGGTGTATTTATCAATTATGAATAATGAGCCAGTGGGGTCGCTGTTATGAACCTCTTTATAGTGTCTCGGGACACTATGTTTTGAGTCACGGCTTTTAATGAGACTGATATGTTCACTCACTCTTTTCGTAAAGGTTCTAGTTGTTCGACCC
This sequence comes from Aquarana catesbeiana, assembly GCF_042186555.1. Classification (NCBI taxonomy): domain Eukaryota; kingdom Metazoa; phylum Chordata; class Amphibia; order Anura; family Ranidae; genus Aquarana; species Aquarana catesbeiana. The sequence continues at coordinate 432,816,434 of NC_133328.1, forward strand.
ACATATTGTTTGCCACATGGGCAAACAATTAAGTACACGATATATCTGGTATTACATGTACAAAAGGGTTTGATAGTATATCTCTTCCCTGTAACTGTCGAAGTAAATTCCGTTAATTTTCTTCTTATTGGTATGTTGTGTCGACACACGACACACTTTTTACAGGGATAGAACCCTGTCCAATCATGAAAAAAGGATGGACGTACTGGAGGGTTAATATTGGGTGCTACCTGTCCCTGTAGGGATGGTGCTCCCCTAAAGATAATCTTAGCTTGTTCCGGCACTATCTTTCCCAAGACATTGTCTTGTCTTAATACTCCCCAATGTTTTCTCATGATACTCTTGATTTGTTTATGTTGTATTGAGTATGTAGTGGACAATGCCCATTTATAAGTGGTATCTGGATCTCTTTCCTGTTTAGTTAATAAGAGTATTTCTATCTATGTTGGTCACTCTTTGAAGCTCAGTGTCCAGATCTGCTTGGTTGTACCCTTTGTCCAAAAATCTCTGTTTCAAGACCTCTGCTTGTGAAATGAATGTGTCCACATCGGTACAATTCCTACGAAGCCTTAGAAATTGGCTCCGAGGGACGGCATTAAGCCAGGAGCTGTGATGGCAGCTATCTCTGGGGATAAAACTGTTTCAGTCCGTTGATTTAAAGTAGGTATTAAACTTAAATTGACCATCCACAATTTTAATTTCTAAATCCAGAAAATGTATCCCCGTTTTGCTGGCTTCGTATGTAAGAGAAATGCCTCTGTTGTTAGAGTTCAGATCCTCAAAAAAGTTTGCTAAAGTCTCAAAAGTACCACTCCATAGGAGGAGGATGTCGTCTATATATCTTGCCCACAACACCAATGATGTGGTGCGGTGGGTATAGATGACATCCTCCTCCCACTTGGCCATAAAGAGGTTCGCAAGACTTGGAGCGAACTTTGCTCCCATGGCTACGCCGCGCTGTTGAAGATAGTAGCGCTGGTTAAACCAAAAATAGTTGTGTTCCGAGGGATTTCATTCGGTTTTTTGAACATTTTGAATAAACATTGAGCTATTTTCTATATATAGCTGTTTATTTCCACAGTACACAGTATGTGCTGTACAGTGGAGCGTCATTTCCCAAGCGGTGGGCGTGTTGACAGAGCGGACCGCTGGTGACGACATCGCGCCATGCCTACCGCTACACCGAGGCGTGGCACGCATGCGGCGGACGGCCGCCTAGCTTGCGTTCCACTCAGGCGGAAGTTGACGCTATACACGTCACGAGGAGCGGTCATCCGGTTCCACTCACATCCTGTGAGAGATCCGGATGATTTTTCTTCAATTTACATCATCTTTTTTATATTTTAACTATATATATCATCACTGATATCTAGTTTTTATAAGATTCGGAAACCCTGTAGTAAATGGGCATATTTATTCCTTATTCTTTCCACAAGGGAAGGCTGGAATGCATAGAAGCCATCAGAAAGAGGCCTGGAACGCACGCGGGGCCGCCATTTTGGCGATACCCGGAAGTGCAAGCAAACAAGTGGCACAGGCCGGATTCTCATCAAAGGGGGTCTTGGTAGATATATAAGTGAGTATGGCAGCAGTGGCAAGGTACCCCAGATGAAGTCTGAGTAGACGAAATGCGTCGGGAGACTCCACTGCCTGCCATCAGTTTTACTTTAAGCGCTTTTTATTATGGAAAATGTAAGTGTTTTATCTTAATAAATTTTACCTTATAAAAATGGTATTATACTATGTGGCCCCTTGTTTACTTTCTATGAGCCACTACAAAATCTGGTTATACATGAAAGAATTTTGTCGGGAGCCTTGGAAACAGCATCCGGATTCCATATTGGTCCATCGGGAGACTTCATTTCATTGCCCGGTGGCAACACAAGCATTTCTGACTCAGGGGATATATGTCTCTGTGAGTCCAACGGTTCCGGTAAGCCTGCATTGCTTCCATATGGGGGATTCTATCATTGTGTACCACCTCCTTTCAACCTATGTGGTGTATAGACACCACCACCTATTTGGGACTTTCTATTTTGTCTTCAGTTTCTATACAAACTTATTGAAATCCTTTTCAGTATCACTCTGAACATATGATGTTATGAACAAAATGGTTGGATGTATTCATTTTTTCTGACCCTTTTATTGTGTATTGCCTCTCTCAATCCATTTACGGGGTGTACGGACACCACCACCTGATTGTGACTCTTTATTGGTCCTCAGATTTTTTTAGGCAAACAGATATTTATTGAAATCCTTCTTGGTACTACTTTTGAATCTATGGTGGTCCAAGCAAACGGTTGGATACATTTGTTTTTTGCTATTTTAAACTTTTTTGTGATCTAAAACTAGCGCTACACTATATATAGCCATACTGTTTACAAATGTCCTTATTTTGTGTGTGAGCTGCTATAATAGAGTAAGCGCTGTGTTTTTGAGTAATTTTTTCACTGGCGCTAAAAATAGCGCCTGAAAAACGCCCTAAAGAAGTGGCTCTATTGATTCCAGTGTGAATCAGGCTTTCACACTGGAGCAGTGCGCTAGCAGGACAGTAAAGCTCAATTCACATCTATGCATGTTGCTTTTGAGTGTTTCTGCAGTGCTTTTTGCGGTGCTTGCCGCGTTTTTGGACCGGCGTTTTTACTGCAATTTTTATGCGATTTGCGTTTTTTTTCACTGTATATAGCCAGTTGCTAAGGAGGGGGCCAGGAAGCCGGCTGCTGCATCCCTAACAACCCATGAGTCATCAGCTGACTTCCCGCTCAATGTAAAAAAAAAAAAATTGAGAAAAAAAACAGCATACCAGGTCCTTGGGTCTAGTATGGATTCAGAGGGGACCCCCATGCCAAAATGTTTTAAAAAATGGCGAGGGGGCCCCCAAAATCCATACCAGACCTTATCCGAGCACGCAGCCTGGCAGGTCAGGAAAGGGAGGGGACGAGCGAGCGCCCCCTCTCCTGAACCATACCAGGCCACATGCCCTCAACATGGGGGGATGGGAGCTTTGGGGCAGGGGGGCTCTGTGCCTGCCACCCCAAAGCACCTTGCCCCCATGTTGATGGGGCCAAGGGCCTCTTCCCGACAACTCTTGCCCGGTGGTTGTCGGGGTCTGTGGGTGGGGGGCTTATCTGAATCTGAAAGCCCCCTTTAACAGGGGGACCCCAGATCCTGGCCCCCCACCCTATGTGAATGAGTATGGGGTACATGGTACCCCTACCCATTCACCTGGTGAAAAAAAGTAGGGTAGTGTTAAAAAATACAGTAGACAGTTTTTGACAAGTCTTTTATTATGCAGCTCCGGGGGTCTCTTCCAACTTCTCCACTCTTCTCCGTGCTCTCCGGTTCTTCTCCCATTGTCCTGTGCCCTCTGCCTGGTTCTTCTGCTCCTTTGCTAGCGCTTGCTCGGTCTTCGTCATCTTCTCCCCTCTTCTCTTCTTCCGATGTTGACTCATTGCTGTCTCCCGCTGTAATGCCGTGTGTGCCGTGCCCAAAGACCTATATAGGCATGGGGCGGGGTCACTGGGTGATGTCATCTGGTGACCCCGCCCCCTTATGACATTACAGCCTGGGGCATGATGGGTCTGTGACGTCACAAGGGGGCGTGGCATTCTGATGATGTAATCCGGTTGCCACTCCCCCATCGTTATTTAAGAAATGCAGGACATCGACGCCAACAGATCAGCGGGACGCAGCATCGGAGGAAGGTCGTCGGCGGGAGCGAAGAAAGAAGAACACCGGACAAAGAAGACAGAAGAAGAGCGGAAGAAGAAGCAGGGGGAGAAGGAGAAGAGCGGAGGATGAAGATGCGGGAGAAGATGGAGGAAGAAGCGGAGAAGAAGATTTGTAATAAAAGACTTGAAAAAAAAAAAACTGTCTACTGTATTTTTTAACACTACACTACTTTTTTTACAGGTGAATGGGTAGGGGTACAATGTACCCCATACTCATTCACATAGGGGGAGGGGCGGGATCTGGGGGCCCCCTTGTTAATGGGGGCTTCCAGATTCCGATAAGCCCACCGCCCGCAGACCCCGATAAACACCGGGCAAGGGTTGTCGGGAAGAGGCCCTTGTCCCCATCAACATGGGGGAAAGGTGCTTTGGGGTGGGGGGTGCAGAGCCCCCGCTGCCCCAAAGCACCCATCCCCCATGTTGACGGCATGCGGCCTGTTATGGTTCGGGGGGGCGCTCGCTTGTCCCCTCCCTTTCCTGACCTGCCGGGCTGCGTGCTCGGATAAGGGTCTGGTATGGATTTTGGGGGACCCCCATGCCATTTAAAAAAAAAAAATTGCCATGGGGGTCCCCTCCAAATCCATACTAGACCCAAGGGCCTGGTATGGACCTGGGGGGGACCCCACGCTGTTTTTTTTTCACAATTTTTTTTTTTTTTACATTGAGTGGGAAGTCAGCTGATGACTCATAGGTTGTTAAGGACGCGGCGGCCAGTTTCCCGGCCCCCTTCTTAGCAACCAGCTATATACAGTGTAAAAAAAAAGAAATAAAAAAAATGCAAATCGCGGTACTTGCGTTTTGGATGCAGGTCCATTGAAATTTATTACAAACAAAACGCTGCATTTTGCGGGAAAAAAAAGTCCCCGACTGTTTCCAAAAACACAGAGGCACAAAAATGCATTGATGTGAACATGTTCCATAGGAACCCATGTTAAAAAATTCCCATGCATTTCTGCAAAATGCATCAAAAAATGCATTAGTGTGAATAGAGCATAAGGCCCTTTTCACACTGAGGTGGGGGGTGTCTGCGGTAAAGCATCGCTATTTTTAGCGCCGCTTTACTGTCGTTTTAGCGACATTATTCGGCTGCTAGTGGGGCGGATTTAACCCCTCTGCTAGCGGTCGAAAAGGGGTTAAATCCACCCACAAAACGCCGCTGGATCGGCATTTTGCCGGCGGTATCACAGCGCTAGCCCATTGATTTTAATGGGGAGGAGCAGTGAGTTCACCGTTCCAAAGAAGCTGCTGGCAGGACTTTTTGTGATGTCCTGCCAGCGCACCGCTCCAGTGTGAAAGCCCTCACTGGAGTGAATGGAGCCGCTTCTTTAGGGCGTTTTTCAGGAGCTATTTTTAGTGCCGTAGCGCCTAAAAATGCCCCAGTGTGAAAGGGGCCTAAAAAAAGTCCTGCTAGCAGCATCTTTGGAGCGGTGTATAAACCGCTCTTGCCCATTGAAATCAATGGGACAGTGCGGCTATGCCGCCTGCAAAACGCCGTTGCGGTGGCGTTTTGCGGGCGGATTTAACCCCTTTTCAGCTGCTAGCAGGGGTTAAAACCGCTAGCTGCCGAATACCGCTGGTAATGCAGCGCAAAAAATAGCGCAGTTTTAACGCTACCCCGCCCCAGTGTGAAAGGGGCCTAAGGCTCCCCTCACATGGACGGACCTTTCAGGTCCACCTCGGACCTGAACGGACACTCCATAGACCTCTATGGAGGGTCGGATGTCAGTGGTGACATGTCCGCTGACATCCGACCCACTCCAATCCTAAAAAGTGTAACAGAGGAAAAACCTATTTTTCCATCCAACTGCGGATCGGATCGGGTGACGACGGACTCTCTGGTCCGTCATCATCCGATCCCCCATAGAGGAGAGCGGCACTCTCACGGAGCGAATGCTACCCCTCTGATTTTCATCAACTACACTTGTATTGCAGAAAGGATTTGCCTTTAATAAACCCCAAAATACCTAATAATTTGGGGTGTACACAAAGTGCTAGAGTGCAATTTGCATAATGGGGGCACTAGTTAGATTGACCTGTGTGTCCCCAAGGAAAAATATTAGGGTTGTACTTTCACTTCCTGTTTGACTATGTGACAGGAAGTGAAGCCAATTTTAAGAAAAGGGACACAAAGCCCAACCTTAAAAAAAAAAAAAAAATTAAAAACTTGATTTCCCTCAAATGTGCACAATTAGAATAGGATTGTCTTCAGCTTGATTTTAGTTCAGTGCTCTAAATCAGTGCTTCTCAACCCTGTCCTCAAGTATCCCCCAACAGGCCATGTTTGCAGGTTTTCCTTCATCTTGCACAGGTGCTTTAAATCAAAGTCAATGGCTTTGTATTTTGGACAGCTATTTTAGATAAGATAAAATTTCCTAAACATGTCCTGTCAGGGGGGGGGGGGGGTACTTGAGGACTGATGCTGAAAACCACTGCTCAAAAAGAAAATTGAATATTTACCACTCTGAAATGTTACTTTCCTGGTCACTATCCATTGCAGCATACGCACAATCCATGCATGTGCTACCATGAAGGCACCAGGAAAGTAACTTAAAAACTAAACAAAAAAAAAAAAAATGAAAAAGGGATTTGTCCAAGACATGCCAATCAGCCTAGTTAAACTGCAGCTGGGAAATCCGTTGCATGAGGCTGGGTTCACACTGGTGCGACACGACAGCCGTCCTACTTTGGATCCGACTTTGCCCTGCGACATAAAGCCGGCATGTGTCCGACTTTCAATGAACGGGGATCCGACTTGGATCCCCGCCAATGCCCGGCATTGGTTGGTATTAGGGGGAACTCCGCGCCAAATTTTAAATAAAAAACCGGCATGGGTTCCCCCTCCAAGGGCATACCAGGCCCTTGGGTCTGGTATGGACCTTGAGGGGAACCCCCTACGCCGAAAAAACGGCGTGGGGGGTCGCCCCCAACCCATACCAGACCCTTATCCGAGCACGCAGCCCGGCCGGACAGGAATGGGGGTGGGGACGAGCGAGCGCCCCCCCCTCCTGAACCGTACCAGGCCGCATGCCCTCAACATGGGGGGTTGGTGCCTTGGGGGAGGGGGCGCGCTGCGGCCCCCCACCCCAAAGCACCTTGTCCCCATGTTGATGAGGACAAGGGCCTCTTCCCGACAACCCTGGCCGTTGGTTGTCGGGGTCTGCGGGCGGAGGGCTTATCGGAATCCAGGAGCCCCCTTTAATAAGGGGGCCCCCAGATCCCGGCCCCCCACCCTATGTGAATGAGTATGGGGTACATGGTACCCCTACCCATTCACCTAGGGAAGTGTCAATAAAAAAAACCACAGTACACAGGTTTCAAAATTAATTTATTGGGCAGCTCCGGTATCTTCTTCCGACTTCTCCCGGTGTTCCGCCTCTTCTCCCGGGCCCCGCCGCTATCTTCTTCCAGCTCTATTGCCAGCGAGGGGCCCGGTCTGCTGCCGCTGTCTTGTCGCCGCTTCTTCTCTTCATCTCTTCTTCCGATGTTGACACGACGCTCTCCCCCGGCTGGAATGCTCTCTGTGCGCTCTGCTCTGACTTATATAGGCAGTGACCCCGCCCCCTTATGCCGTCACAGTCCCTGGGCATGCTGGGACTGTGACGGCATAAGGGGGCGTGGTCATCGGGTGATGACCACGCCCCCTTATGCCGTCACAGTCCCAGCATGCCCAGGGACTGTGACGGCATAAGGGGGCGGGGTCACCGCCTATATAAGTCAGAGCAGAGCGCACAGAGAGCATTCCAGCCGGGGAGAGCGTCGTGTCAACATCGGAAGAAGAGATGAAGAGAAGAAGCGGCGAGACAGCGGCGACAAGACAGCGGCAGCAGACCGGGCCCCTCGCTGGCAATAGAGCTGGAAGAAGATAGCGGCGGGGCCCGGGAGAAGAGGCGGAACACCGGGAGAAGTCGGAAGAAGATACCGGAGCTGCCCAATAAATTAATTTTGAAACCTGTGTACTGTGGTTTTTTTTATTGACACTTCCCTAGGTGAATGGGTAGGGGTACCATGTACCCCATACTCATTCACATAGGGTGGGGGGCCGGGATCTTGGGGCCCCATTATTAAAGGGGGCTCCTGGATTCCGATAAGCCCTCCGCCCGCAGACCCCGACAACCAACGGCCAGGGTTGTCGGGAAGAGGCCCTTGTCCTCATCAACATGGGGACAAGGTGCTTTGGGGTGGGGGGCCGCAGCGCGCCCCCTCCCCCAAGGCACCAACCCCCCATGTTGAGGGCATGCGGCCTGGTACGGTTCAGGAGGGGGGGGGGCGCTCGCTCGTCCCCACCCCCATTCCTGTCCGGCCGGGCTGCGTGCTCGGATAAGGGTCTGGTATGGATTGGGGGGGACCCCCACGCCGTTTTTATCGGCGTAGGGGGTTCCCCTCAAGGTCCATACCAGACCCAAGGGCCTGGTATGCACTTGGAGGGGGAACCCATGCCGGTTTTTTATTTAAAATTTGGCGCGGAGTTCCCCCTCAAGAACATCTGAGCACAAGTCGCGTGCCGAAGTCGGATCATGCAAGACGGCAATCCGACTTTGATGCGACTTCAATGATAGTCAATAGGCTGAAGTAGGATCAAAGTCGGACCAAAGTAGTACAGGGAGCATTTCTAAAGTCGGAACGACTTGTGTCGGACCAGTTTTAGGACGGCTCCCATAGGGAAACATTAAATTTCACACGTCATGCGACATGAGCTCCCAATGTCGGAGCGTTTGTCGGACCAGTGTGAACCCAGCCTGAAAAGAACACATAAAACAAAAGAATTTGAAACTATTTTTTTTTTTTTTTTTACCAATAAAACACACAGGACTTGGAAAAGAAGCAAGGAAAAGCAAAATACACACATGTACTGTATGTTAATTTGAGACACTAACAGAATAGGTTTGAGGTTTGACCCTTTTGCAGTGTAAATTAACAGGAGTTAAAAGGAGTGCACCCACAAATGGACATCTATTAAGGATTAAAACATTAGGCACAACATCTTGAGAAAGAATTTTAAAATAAGGCAGCGCAGACAGTTAAATCAAAGTGAACAATGTAAAAACAAGAAAAATTGCCAACATAAAAAAGATTTCATGGTAAAATAACCACCACCCCAAAAAAAAACAGCAAACCAAAGTAACAAATACATTGCATAAAAACACATCTGTTTTGCAACAACATAACACACAAAATAGAAAATGCATGTGTTAGAAACTCAATAAGGAGACCCAAATGTACTCTCTTTTTTTTCCACTTTAGAAAACTCTCGAGAGACTATTCACTGTCTCCAACAAGGTCTTGCATCATCGTGGAAGAGACTTTTTTAATCAACATTCTCCATTTTTTAAATTTCCAGATGCCTTCGGCATCCACACCCTTCTTTTTATCCAACACGAAAAAAAGTATACCTTGCTTAGCCGTAATCCTATACATTGTTTACTGTCTAACTAAACATTTTTATATACATACAAGTTGCGTGCATCCCACAACACTTCCTTTAATGCACATAGCACTAACCACAATACTCTCTGTTTATCTTTTTCCAGTTTCCCCAAGCCATACATCATCATTTTCCACTCACTCACCTTCACTCCTGTTATTTCTTTCACCAGATTTTGACTCTTATTGATCACATCTTTCGCTACACCACACCCCCAGAACACATGCTCACTGTCTTCTACACCCCCACAATTAATTCTCGGACAAATCTCAGACACACGCAAATCCCTCCTTTTCATAAATAGCCTCATAGCTAGACAGTCATGCAAACTCATCCATACTATCTGTCTCTGCACATTTGTCACCCCATATATACTCATTTTCTTCCATACTTCCCCAGCTACTGACGCATTAACTCCCCTAAGGTTACACACATACTCCTTCTCTATCAACCACTTTCTCACCTTCACTTTATCTCTCTCCCCTTCTCCTGAATCTACCAACTTAAACTCTACCCTAAACTTTTCCAATACCCAGTAGTCGCGTGCCACCACGTAAGCCACCGGTATCCTTGAATCCCTTCCCAACCACCCCCATCTCCTAAACAACCACCCACCTGAAAAAGCTATCATCCTAGCACACACTCCACCATTCCTCAAAACTTTCACCACACAGAACCAATAATGCATTAACAAAAACACTCTCACATTCGGAAAGCTCAACCCACCATTACATTAACGTCTACACACATATTCTCTTAACGCTTTCCATTTTCGACCCCCATAAAAAGGTAAACAATAACTTAATAATTTTCCTCAATCTTATCTCCCCAGGAGGGAAGATATTACTTGCATACAAAATTAAAGGTAAGATTACTGCCTTGACTACTAAAACTTTCCCATAAATCGACAATTTTCTTAGACACCAAAACCTCAACTTCTTGGCTATCTTTTCTCCCACTTCATTCCAGCACACTTCCCCTTTCATTCCATAGTCAAACACAATACACAAAATCCTCACTCCACCCTCAACCTTCCCAATCTGATCATCCACACATTCCACTTGTCTTCCATACACACCCAAACTACACTTATTCCAATTCACACTCATTCCCGCACATACACAAAAAATTGACAAAAGTAACTTCACCCTTCTTACGCCCACCACCGACTGACACACTGCCACCACATCATCCACATAACCTAAACATTTCACAATCCTCCCCCCCCCCCCCCACTCCCAGGCACCAAAAAGCCCCTCACCACCTTATCCCTCTGTATCATCCTTAACAGTGGATCAATAAAACAAATAAAGAGAATAGGGGATAGGGGGCACCCCTGTCTCACCCCAGATTTAACCAAAAAAGCCCGCCCCAAACTCCCATTAACCAGAACCCGACTACTGATCCCCCAATACAACCCTTTTATTACATTAATGAGCAGCTGTGGTATACCCATCCGCTTCAAAACCTCCCACAAAAACCCATGATTTGCTTTATCGTATGCCTTCTCAAGGTCAAATGATGTCAGGATAATCAAACTATTCCTATCTTTACAAAAATTAATTATATCCCTAACTAAAATTAAATTCTCAGAGATCATTCGACCCGGCACTGCACAGGCCTGCATCTCGCTAACCATCCAACTAATGACCTTAGATAATCTCCTCGCCACCAACTTTGCAAAAACCTTGTAGTCTGAATTTAGTAAGGAGATAGGCCTCCAATTTCGAATATCCATCTTATCCCCCTTCTTATAAATTAATACCACTACCCCCTCTCTCATAGATTCTGATATAATGCCTTCCCTCATCATGTAACTAAATATATCAACCACATCCCGCTTAATATCCCAAAACAATTTAAAAAACTCACTTGGTAAGCCATCCCCTCCCCATGCTTGCCACAGCTTCCCACACCTCCTCCTCATTCACTGCTTTCTGCAAAAAACCCTTATCCTAATCTAAATTATCCTCTACCATATCAAACATTTTAGTATCTGACTCATCAACACACACTCCCTCATACAATCGTTCATAAAATTTTGTCACGCATTCCAGCACATTCTCTCCCTTACATTCCCTACCTTCTTCATCATACACACCCTCAAACACTCCTTTTTCCTTACAAACCTTCTTGAAAAAAAATCTAGAACATTTTTCATCCTGCTCCAGGTGTTTAACTCTCGCTTGAAAAATAATTTGTTTTCCTCTTTCAGTTAATACCTCTTTAATCCTCTTCCTAACATGGTCTATTTCATCGGCCATGTCATAGCCCATATTTCTAAATGAATATAATGTAGCCAACCTGACTTGTAACCGAGAATATCTCCTTTTCTCACTGCTACTTTTATCCCTACTCTTTTTTGAAAAAAGAATTAAATTTTCCTTTTGACCCAATCCCACCACCCCAAAATATTACTAAAATCTTTTTTCCTATCAACCCATCTACTATATACCTTACTAAACTAGGCTTTGACATGCTCGTCCTGCAACAATAAACTATTTAACCTCCATACCCCTAAACCAAACTTAATACTATCTCCCATACTCAAATCAACATACACTGCAACATGGTCTGAAAAAATTACTGGCCTGTGTTTAACATTAGCACATTTGAACGCATCAGAAAACAAACATAAATCAATTCTGGATTTGGTGCACCCACACTCCGAAAAAAAAGTGAAATATGGATCCACGAAACCCAGAACAGTATGAGCATCATTGAGATGCAAGTCCTGAATTACCCCATTCAGCATAGTGCTACCTACATCTAACTTAGTCTCTGCTACTCCTATCCGATCTTTCACAAATCGGATCGTATTAAAATCACCCATGATCACACTAGGTCTCCTTCCCACTGCATGTAACTTCAAAACTTCAAAAAACTCAAGACGTTTCTGGCTATTCACAGGAGCATATAAATTAAAAAGCCTAAACTTCTGGTTAAACAAAATTAAATCTGCCATGATTAATCTTCCTGGCACTAACACAACATGAGACATAATGCGAATATTCCTATTTGTAATGATAATGCCTACCCCAGCATTCCTATTGTCCCCAACTGCCGACCATATATAATCCACCACCCACTCCGGAGGCTTGGGCGGTCGATTAAAAAAACACTCCTGTAGACAAATGATGTCTCCTCCATTGACCTTCAAGTCCTCAAAAACAGCACATTGTCTAGCAGGAGACCCAAAGCCCCTCACATTGAGGGACACCAGCTTGATGCTCATTCACATGAAGATGTTCATCATTCACCCCCAGACCTATCACTTAAGCCAGAAAACTGACATACATTCCTCAGGGCCATAACGCTTTTATCATCCAAAAACTCCTGACTAGGCGACAATGTGGCCGGCTGAAAAATTTCTGGAGTCCCTGGACTTAGTGCTGGTGATTCTACCTCCACTCCAACATCCCCTAGGACCTCAAAGGGGTTAGGTGTTTCAATCCCAGCTGTCTCTACTTTCAATTTCTTAGCCCTTCTCTTCTTAGGGCTCCCCAAAGCGTCCACCTTGGTCTTGGCACCCAGTGTCTCCATCTTTTCCACCTCCTCTTCTTGGGCTTCCTGCACTTCCGGCTCCCACTGTAAGGCTGCTGCCAACTCCTCCATAGCCTCCTCCACTGCCCTCTCCACCTCTGCTCCACTCCCTGCTGTTAATGGCTCCACACTAGTGGGTAGCACTTCTACTCTTTCCTCCACTCTCTCCTCCACACCCAGGTGCCCACTTTGTTCCTCTTCCACCACCACCACCACCACCTCCTCCTCCTCTTCCTGTCTTTCAGGAGAGTCAGACAGCACCTGTGTGGACACTGGTCGTCCACTCTCAGCAGTGCGCCTGACAGCTTCAGCATAAGAGACATAGGCCCTTCTTACTTTTGGACAATTCTTCACTGTATGATCACGTAGTCCACATATATCACAGGCCCGCTTAATCAAGCAAGCCCCAGCCTCATGTCCCTCCTCCCCACAATTCCGGCAGTGCATCTCCGCATTACAGTCATCTCTGGTATGCCCAAACTTATGACATCTTCTGCAGTATGTCAGTTGACCAGGGTAGTAGAGAAACCCTCTATTTCCTGCTATTGAAAAATTAGCTGGTGGATGCCGCACTCCACCAATCCCTTCAGAATCCACCTTTAGCTTAACAAAAAACTTTAATTTGCCATTAAAGATCCCCAGACAATTAGTCAGCCTGAAGCCTCCCTTCACTGCAGAGCAGTATGTCTTCAAAAAGGCCACTACCAAGGCAATGTCCGTAAAGGAGTTAAACAGGTGAACAACCAATGGTTTCTTCTCCATAGCATACAAGGGTTCCACTATGAAAGGCCTTATAGACTCATGGTTAGCTTTCTCCAATTCCTTACACTTCTCAATAACTCCCATGCAAAAATTGCTATGCACAAAAGAAACATCATAGTACCTTGGTGCTGCATGGTCCTGGATACAATAGTTGTGACATGGTTCCTCTGCAACTGTTTTCTCCAGCAAATCCTGAACAAGGAACTCCAAACTCACTTTATGCAGATGACCAGGCATAACCTGAAACCGCAGGGTGTTCTGAATCCCCTTTCGCTCCATTGAGCTCAGCAAAGAAAAATTCAGACCATCACACAATCTTGGCTCTTTTCAGAGCAAAATAAAGATTGCTATCTGCAAGCTTTATATAACATAGGCTTGTGTGCTAATGAGGCAACTGCAAACACATGGACAGTCCATTAAACACACAAAATGCAAGTTCACCCAATGTAGAGACTGAACTTCAAAGTGGGTACACCTGTTAAGGATGTCCTTAAATTACTAACCCAAAAAACACACTCTGAGCATGCCCAGAAACATCCAAGTGCTATTCACACACAAAAAGCACCACCAAAAAAAACCAAAGTCCCTGAGCATGCCCAGAACAACCCAAATCCAGCTAGTGCAAAATAAGCCACCCCACTGTCCAAAATTAAGCACATCATCCAGCATGCACCAAAACTACAGATGGGACAAAACACCCCCAGTCCAGGGGGACAACTAAAGAGCCTAACATGCAAAAGTTATACAACAAATTCCATTGCAGTCTAAGGGAACTGACTATTTTTACTAGTCCCCACTTGGCTGGCTTATCTTCTAGTTATTGGCCTTAAAATGAGTATGGGGCCCAGGTCCCACCCTAAGGGACATATATCAATCTCACCAAATGGACAACCCCAAAAACGAAACAAGGAGAAATGCCTTTAAATATGCCAAATTGCTTAAGGGCCAGTTCACACCAATGCAGTCCAGTGCATATTTTATGCATCAAAAATGCATGGAAATTTGGTTTTACGGTGTGCAATGGCATAATTCACACCAGTGCTTGCCGTTCCATTGCGTTCCAGTTCCAGAAAAAAAAGTAGAACATGCTGCATTTTTTTCTGCACTGGACTGTACTGGAAAGCTGTAAAATGCATCAAAAATGCACTGGAATGCACTTGTCCTTATTTAAGGTTAAGAAAAAAGAGGGGGGAAAAAACCACTGGACTGCATCAAAAACGCACCAAAAACTCACTGGAACGCATCAAAAATGTGCATGCAGAAAAGCACCTGGAACGCGACCGGACTGCGTTTCTATGGTGTGAACTGGCCCTAAGGGCCCTAAGGGCAAGATCACACCATAGAAACGCAGTCCGGATGTGTTCCAGGTGCTTTTCTACATGCACATTTTGTATGCGTTCCAGTGTGCGTTTTTTGTGCATTTTTGATGCAGTCCAGTGCTTTCCCCTCCCTCTTTTTTCTTAACCCTAAATAAGGACAAGTGTGTTGCAGTGCGTTTTTGGTGCATTTTACAGCGTTCCAGTACAGTCCAGTGCATAAAAAATGCAGCATGTTCTACTTTTTTTTTTTTAGGAACAGGAAACGCACTGGAACTGCAAGCACTGGTGTGAACTATGCCATTGAAAATCATATAACCTACTTTCTGTGCGTTTTTGATGCAGAAAAAAAATGCACTGGACTGCATGTGGTGTGAACTGGCCCTTAAGGAATAAGAGTTATTTAAAACTACTTGCGGCTATAATGAAATGTTGGTTCGGCAATTAGGGATGAGCCTAACACCCCCCTGTTCGGCTCGCACCAGAACTTGTGAACAGGCAAAAAATGTGTTAGAACACGCAAACACGTTAAAGTCTATGGGACACGAACATGAATAATCAAAAGTGCTTATTTTAAAGGCTTATATGCAAGTTATTGTCATAAAAAGTGTTTGGGGACCCGCGTCCTCCCCAGGGGACATGGATCAATGCAAAAAAAAGTTTTAAAAACTGCCTTTTTTTTGGGAGCAGTGATTTTAATAATGCTTAAAGTGAAACAATAAAAGTGTAATATTCCTTTAAATTTCATACCTGGGGGGTGTCTATAGTATGCCTGTAAAGAGGCACATGTTTCCCGTGTTTAGAACAGTCTGACAGCAAAATGACATTTCAAAGGAAAAAAAGTAATTTAAAACTACTTGCGGCTATTAATGAATTGCCGGTCCGACAATACACATAAAAGTTCATTGATAAAAATGGCATAGAAATTCCCCACAGGGGAACCCCGAACCAAAATTAAAAAAAAAAATGACCCTGCCCCCTCTGACGTCACGGGGAATGCCACAGGGAAGTCTCCGTCAAGTCTCCGTGCGTCAGAGGGGGTGGGGTCATAGGGTGGCCCCGCCCCCATTATTTAAGAACCGTCAGAAGAGGAGAAGCGTCACACAGCAGGAGCCTACCTCCATGCCATCATGGATGCGGAGCGGGCCGAAAAGAAGATGAAGACAAGAAGATGAAGAGAAAAAGATGAAGAGAGACGCGTCACACAGCGGGAGCCTCCCTCCATGCCATCATGGATGCGGAGTGGCCCGAGGAGAAGAAGGGAAGAAGACGCCAACGCCGCGGAGGAAGATGCTGGACGAGAACACCAGAGGAAGAACCAGAAGAACCAGAAGAAGAAGAAGATGGAGGATGAAACCGAAGGAAGATAGAAGAAAGAAGATAGAAGAAAGAAGAAGCATTTAAATAAAGGAATTGTCAAAAACTGTCTCTTGTCATTTTTAACAATTTTGACAGTTTTTTTGTGAAATGGTAGGGGTACCAATTCACACAGGGGGGTCGGGATCTGGGGGTCCCCTTGTTAAAGGGGGCTTCCAGATTCCAATAAGCCCCATGCCCGCAGACCCCCACAACCACCGGCCAAGGGTTGTGGGGATGAGGCCCTTGTCCTCATCAACATGGGGACAAGGTGCTTTGGGGGGACCCCAAAGCACCCTCCCAATGTTGAGGGCATGTGGCCTGGTACAGTTCAGGAGGGGCACTCTCTCATCCCCCCCTCTTTTTTCCTGCGGCCTGCCAGGTTTTGGCTCGGATAAGGGTCTGGTATGGATTTTTAGGGGGACCCCACGCCATTTTTTTTTTTTGGTGCGGGGTTCCCCTTAATATCCATACCAGACCTGATGGGCCTGGTATGGAATTTAGGGGGACCCCCACGTCATTTTTTTTTTTAAATTTGGGTTCGGGGTTCCCCTGTGGGGAATTCCCATGCCGTTTTTATCAATGAACTTCTATGTGTATTGTCAGACCGGCAATTCATATATAGCCGCGAGTAGTTTTAAATGACTTTCTTTCCTTTGAAATGTCATTTTGCTGTCAGACTGTTCTAAACATGGGAAACATGCTCCCCTTTACAGGCATACTATAGACACCCCCCAGGTACGAAATTTAAAGGAATATTACACTTTTATTGTTTCACTTTAAGCATTATTAAAATCACTGCTCCTGAAAAAACAGCCATTTTGAAAACTTTTTTTGCATTGATCCATGCCCCCTGGGGCAGGATCCAGGACCCCAAACACTTTTTATGACAATACCATGAATATAAGCCTTTAAAATTAGCACTTTTGTTTATTCATGTTTGTGTCCCATAGACTTTAACGGTGTTCGTGTGTTTGAACAAATTTTTTGCCTGTTCGCAAGTTCTGGTGCAAACCGAACAGGGGGGTGTTCAGCTCATCCCTATCTGACAGCAAAATAACAATTCAAAAGAAAAAAGGTCATTTAAAACTACTCACGGCTATTAATGCATTGCCGGTCCGACAATACACATAGAAGTTCATTGATAAAAACGGCATGGGAATTCCCCACAGGGGAACCCCGAACCAAAATTTTCAAAAAAATGACATGGGGGTCCCCCTAAATTTAGGTCTGGTATGGATATTAGGGGGAACCCCAGCCAAAATTAAAAAAAATGATGTGGGGGGTCCCCCTAAATTCCATACCAGGCCCTTTAGGTCTGGTATGGATATTAAGGGGAACCCCAGCCAAAATTAAAAAAAAAATGACGTGGGGGTCCCCCTAAATTCCATATACCAGGCCCTTCAGGTCTGGTATGGATATTAAGGGGAACACCGTGCCAAAATAAAAAAAAACAGCGTGGGGTCCCTCCAAAAATCCATACCAGACCCTTATCCGAGCATGCAACCTGGCAGGCCACAGGAAAAGAGGGGGGGACGAGAGAGTGCCCCTCCTCCTGAACCGTACCAGGCCACATGCCCTCAACATTGGGAGGGTGCTTTGGGGTAGCCCCCCAAAACACCTTGTCCCCATGTTGACGAGGACAAGGGCCACATCCCCACAACCCTGGCCGGTGTAAAGAGAGAGGGGGGGGTGCTGCGCTAACCAGAGGGGTCTCGGCTTATAGGGATAGGTAATATTTCCTAGTATCCATAGATCACGAGGTTTTAAATAGTGAAAAACGTCAGAAAATCGCATGAATTGGAATAGAGAGTATGCATAGATGTAGTGACTCAAAATTAATTACATATGTAGATCCAATCGGTGATATAAATATAAAAATAAACACTGGTGCATATATTGATTAAAAAGAAATATATAAAAACCAATTTTGTATATGTTAAAAATGTTCAATATAGCCAAAGTGCTCGTGCTCTTGTGCCTTAAATCTAAAAATCAGATTCATACATAGCTAAAGTGCAAAAATGAAGCAATAAAATAAAAACGAACAAATCATATATCAAGTGAAAACAAACAGAAAACAAGTGAAGCAAACAAGAAAAAAAAGGAAGAAATGGTCGCCTGATCCTTATGTTGCGACCCGTGCGACAGTGCAAGTATAATGTGAATGATCACGTGAGTGAATAAACCCACTCTGATAATTAGTGTCCAGAGTAAATTAATAATTCAAGTGTCCAAAGGAATAAATAGTGTTCAAAAGCCAGTGCTTAAACGCAATACTCCAATGACAGTGGGGTGTTACTATGCAGATCAGACACTATATGTCTTCTTCATGCAGCATGCACTAGTGTAGATAATGGCCCCTTACCTAGCGGTGCTAGGTCAACCGCATATAAGTTGTTAACTCTCGAGGTCCAGGGTCTCTCCTGTGTCTGTGTGTCCAGACTTGCTGACTCTACAGGATCCTATTAGGGGCTGGGATATGTCTAGTTGTGGTCCTAACTGGGGTCCTGGGACAGTGCGGCTCCTAGCTCCTCCTCCACATCATGTCTCCATTGTATGTAAGATATAGGATAAAGTACCCAGATAGTGAAGAATGTTTTTATAGGTCACTTTATTCACATAAACCATATACAGAGTACTCACATTAGCAGTTGTTCTCATAAAGCATGGTATCCTACGAGCAGCGGGCTCGCAATGCATTCAGCAGGGAAGGTAAAACGAAACAAGCCTATTCCGTTCCTACGCGTGACGTCACTTGATCACGTGACTTCTTCAGGGGATAAACGAAATAGGCTGATGTTAGTCTTAAATAGTCTCTCCCATAGGAATAGATTGGCGGCCATTTTCTTGTAGCCGCGCCGGCCATCATTAGGTTACCCATGTGCGCGGCCATTTTCTTGGTTAGTAAAAGGTATGGCAAATGTATTCAGTGGGAGGAGGCCGAATTGTTGGTATGTTTCCATGGTGATGGAGCGGGACGTCCTTATCTCGTTTGTGTATCTTTCAGAGGTGGTTGTTACACCATACCAGACTCTGAGAAGATGCAGCCCGTTGGCATGTAGTTCAAATGGAGGGCTAATCGTGGGTTCTGGTTCTGTGTAGCGATGTGAATGGGACATATATAAAATCTTTATTATAAATATTAAAATTTAAAAGAAAAGAGAAGAACACTCAGGTTCTTGGTATAAAAAACTTATGTACGACTCCAGGGGTATATTAATTAGTAAAAAGGACCAGTTCCTTCTATATAAAATCTGTATATATAACAGGGGTGGTAATTGGTTAGCTACTTCTCAGGGAGATGGTGGAATAGGCTTATTTCCCCTATCCTGTAAACAACACACTCTGGTAAGTGGGGAGGGGGGGGGGGGGCGAAAGGAAGGAGGGGGGGGAGTGAGGGGATCATCCAGGGAAATAAATATCAACATTCAGAGTATATGTATTAAGTGAGAGGATGCACACTACTCATTGGGAATCGCATAAAAAGTCACATTAAAAATCACTTAAAAACAGTCGCATTAAAAAATCGTATTAAAAGTCACTGAAAAACAGTCATATTAAAAATCACTTAAAAAGCAGTTTAAATCGAACTCGATGTTTAAACCTCTCGGGGCAAAAGTGTCTAAGGTATATATCCACTTGGATTCTAGTTGACTGAGGGTTCTTACTTTGTGACTTCCCCGCCAGTGTCTTACATACGGTTCAATTCCCCAAAATTTTAGTTGTGTGGGGTCTTTGTTATGGCACAGCAGGAAGTGTTTGGAAACACTGTGTTTATCATACCCCTTCAGGATGTTATTCACATGTTCCTTAATCCTGACTCTGAGGGGTCTTTTGGTGCGGCCTATGTATTGTAGGCCGCAACTGCATTCTAGAGCGTATACTGCTCCCTCTGTGTTGCAGCAAATGAACTCTTTAATCTCGTATGTCTCTCCAGTGCTATTTGATGCAAAATGGAGTTTCTTTTCGTTTGGGCGCTTAGTTCTTAAGCACGCGAAACACCTTTTGCAAGGGAAGAAACCATTGCGTGTAAAGAAGGAGATCGTTTTCTTAGGGGGGTCAATAACGTTTTTTACGATTTTGTCTTTCAAGGTGGGTGCTTTTTTGTATATGAATCTGGGATTGTGGGGAAGCTTATCTTGCAGGTCTTTGTCGGCCAGAAGTATATGCCAGTGTTTCTTGATAATTTTCTCTATTCTTTTATGTTGAACGTTAAAATCCAAAATTAATGGTACTGGCACAGATTCCGTTTCTTTCTTGGTTTTGTCTCTGATAAGTTCATTCCGGTCCATATTTTTTACTTCTAATATCTTCTTTTTTATAAATTGCTGATCGTATCCTTTGTTGGTAAATTTCTGTGCAATATGCTCTGCCTGTTCCAAGTAGGTATTTAAGTGGGTACAGTTTCGTCTGACTCTCATAAGTTGGCCTTTGGGGACATTGAACAGCCAATTCCTGTGGTGGCAGCTATCTTTCGGAAGATAGCTGTTTCTGTCCACTGTTTTAAAATGCGTCCTCGATGATAATTTGCCGTGTTCCTGTGTGATGTCTAGGTCTAGGAATGTTACCTTTTCTTCGCTAATTTCCCAGGACAACCTGATATTTCGGTCATTAATGTTCAGATTTTCCAAGAATCTGGTGAGTTGGTCTGCTTCGCCTTTCCAAAGTATAAAAATATCGTCAATATACCTCTTATAAATGGTTAGTTCAGTGGGTCTGTTCTTCAAAACATTTTGCTCCTCCCACTGGGCCATGAAGAGGCCTGCCACGCTTGGGGCGAACTTGGCCCCCATGGCTACTCCTGTTCGTTGGTGGTAATAATTTTTATTGTACCAGAAGTAGTTATTCTTAAGACAAAAGTCTAGACATTTCACTAGAAACTTCCTTTGGACGCAGGGTAATTTGGTGTATAGTCTAAGGCCCCATTTTATGGCTTCACATGCTTGGTGGTGTAATATCACTGTGTATAAGGAAGAGACATCTGCCGTGGCTAGGATCCATGGTCCTTCTTCTTTCGGAATTTCTTCTAATATTTGTAGCATCTGCTTCGTATCTCTAAGGTATGCCTCTGTATTCTGGACCGCTGGCTGTAGGAATACATCGATATATTGTCCAATCCTTGATGTTAGAGAGTCTATGCCGTTTACAATGGGCCTTGGTGGTGGATCCGTCTTATTTTTATGTATTTTCGGCAGCGAGTATATGATTGGAGTTCGGCAGGAGTCCGGTATCAGGTAGCGGGCTTCCTTTTTATTTAGTATATTTTTCTTGATTCCCAGGCACACCACCTTTTCTAATGCCTTCCTGCACTTGAACATTGGATTACTTAGCAGTCTATTGTAGGTCGTCTCGTCTTCCAGCATCTTGGTCATGCTCATGTGATATTGCTCTTTGGATAAAATCACGATTCCCCCTCCTTTGTCAGCTGGTCTTATGACTAGATCTTTCCTTTTTGTTAATTTCTTGATACCGCTTTTTATATGATTTGGTTCTTCTTTCTTTTTGATTTTTAAAACTTTAATATCATCTAAAACAACTTGTTTAAAAACTTCAGTGTACTTGTTGTTTTTTACAGGTGGATTAAAAACAGATTTATTTCGTAGTGTGCTGTGTACAATCTCTTCATCATAGGGTGCCGTATATCTGGGCCTTACTGGATTTCCTGCCATGTACTTGGCAATATTCAGTTTTCTCACGAACTTTTGGATTCCCAAATAAGTTTGGAATTTGTCCATATTTTTGTAGGGTGCATATTTTAATCCTTTGTCCAGAACCCCTATTTCTTCATGTGTCAGGGTCTGGCCACTCAGATTAAATATACCTTCTCCTTTTATACTCTTCTTCTTTTGCTCTCTCTTTCCGGATCGCTTTCCTCTCTTCTTTCGTCGCTTCTTCTCTGGCTTCTGTTTTCGTCTAAATGTCTCTGGGGAGGGTTCTCCCGGCCTCTGTCTAAAAAAGGCCTGCTATGGTCGGGATTTTCATTTTGTGGGGGGTATTGTCTATATTGGTTGTTTCTCTCTTCCCCTTGATCGGTCAGAGGAGCATAATAATTGTAGGTGGGTATCGGACTTCGTTCGCGGTCCTGATAGTCTCTTTGTTGGGGTCCTCTTCTGTCTCTCTGTTGGTAGTCTTGGCCCGGGCTTCTACCCCTTGGTCCATGGTAGTCGTATCCTGGTCCTCTATTTTCCCTGTATTCATATGGCCTCCTGTGTTCTCTGTAGTCTTGTACGTATCCTCTTTGGTCCCTTTGGTCATATGGCGGTTTGTGCCAAATGTTGTAAGGCTTCCTGTTGTTTTTCCCATAAAATGGTCTCCTCCCTCCATTCTGTGGCGTTCTATCGTTCATTTTTGCACTTTAGCTATGTATGAATCTGATTTTTAGATTTAAGGCACAAGAGCACGAGCACTTTGGCTATATTGAACATTTTTAACATATGCAAAATTGGTTTTTATATATTTCTTTTTAATCAATATATGCACCAGTGTTTATTTTTATATTTATATCACCGATTGGATCTACATATGTAATTAATTTTGAGTCACTACATCTATGCATACTCTCTATTCCAATTCATGCGATTTTCTGACGTTTTTCACTATTTAAAACCTCGTGATCTATGGATACTAAGAAATATTACCTATCCCTATAAGCCGAGACCCCTCTGGTTAGCGCAGCACCCCCCCCCCCTCTCTTTATACCACTTGATTTGGGCTGGTGTTTGAGCCCTTGTTTTCGGTGCATGCAGCTGTCCAGTAAGAGAAGTTGCATATAGGTTCAAAAAAATCGATTATTAGACCTATTTCTCCTAACTGGTAGCGCAGGAATAACCCCCGTTTTTACTTATCAACCCTGGCCGGTGGTTGTGGGGGTCTGCGGGAGGGGGGCTTATCGGAATCTGGAAGCCCCCTTTAACAAGGGGACCCCCAGATCCCGGCCCTCTCGACTGTGTGAAATGGTAAGGGGGTACCCCTACCATTTCACTAAAAAACTGTCAAAAATGTTAAAAATGACAAGAGACAGTTTTTGACAATGCCTTTATTTAAATGCTTCTTTTTTCTTATTTCTTCTATCTTCTATCTTCCTTCATCTTCTTCTTCTTCTGGTTCTTCTGGTACTTCTGGTTCTTCCTCCGTGTGTTCTCGTCCAGCATCTCCGCGGCAGCGTCTTCTTCCCTTCTTCTCCTCGGGCTGCTCTGCATCCATGGCATGGAGGGAGGCTCCTGCTCTTCTCTTCATCTTCTTCTCTTCATCTTCTTGTCTTCATCTTCTTTTTGGGCCGCTCCGCATCCATGCTGGCATGGAGGGAGGCTCCCGCTGTGTGACGCTTCTCCTCTTTTGACGGTTCTTAAATAATGGGGGCAGGGCCACCCGGTGACCCCGCCCCCCTCTGACGCATGGGGACATGACGGGACTTCCCTGTGGCATTCCCTGTGATGCCAGAGGGGGCGGGGTCACTGGGTGGCCCCGCCCCCCCCCCGTTATTTAAAAACCGTCAGAAGAGGAGAAGCGTCACCCAGCGGGAGCCTCCCTCCATGCCAGCATGGATGCGGAACGGCCCGAAAAGAAGATGAAGACAAGAAGATGAAGACAAGAAGATGAAGAGAAGAGCGGGAGCCTCCCTCCATGCCATGGATGCGGAGCGGCCCGAGGAGAAGAAGGAAAGAAGACGCCGTGGAGGAGATGCTGGACGAGAACATCGGAGGAAGAACCAGAAGTACCAGAAGAACCAGAAGAAGATGAAGGAAGATAGAAAATAGAAGAAAGAAGAAGTATTTAAATAAAGGAATTGTCAAAAACTGTCTCTTGTCATTTTTAACATTTTTGACAGTTTTTTAGTGAAATGGTAAGAGTACTTTTGTACCCCCTTACCATTTCACACAGGGGGGAGGGCGGGATCTGGGGGTCCCCTTGTTAAAGGGGGCTTCCAGATTCCGATAAGCCCCCTGCCCGCAGACCCCCACAACCATCGGCCAGGGTTGTGGGGATGAGGCCCTTGTCCTCATCAACATGGGGACAAGGTGTTTTAGGGGGCTACCCCAAAGCACCCTCCCAATGTTGAGGGCATGTGGCCTGGTACGGTTCAGGAGGGGGGCCGCTCTCTCATCCCCCCTCTTTTCCTGAGGCCTGCCAGGTTGCGTGCTCGGATAAGGGTCTGGTATGGATTTTTGGGGGACCCCACGTCGTTTTTTTTTTTTAATTTTGGCGCGGGGTTCCCCTTAATATCCATACCAGACCTGAAGGGCCTGGTATGGAATTTAGGGGGACCCCCCACGTCATTTTTAAAAAAAATTTTGGCCGGGGTTCCCCTTAATATCCATACCAGACCTGAAGGGCCTGGTATGGAATTTAGGGGGACCCCCCACGTCATTTTTTTTTAAATTTTGGTTCAGGTTTCCCCTGTGGGGAATTCCCATGCCGTTTTTATTAATGAACTTCTATATGTATTGTCGGACCGGCAATGCATTAACAGCCGCGAGTAGTTTTAAATGACTTTTTTCCTTTGAAATGTCATTTTCCTGTCAGACTGTTCTAAACACAGGAAACATGCGCCCCTTTACAGGCATACTATAGACACCCCCCAGGTACGAAATTTAAAGGGATATTACACTTTTATTGTTTCACTTTAAGCATTATTAAAATCACTGCTCCCGAAAAAACGGCCGTTTTTAAAACTTTTTTTTCCATTGATCCATGTCCCCTGGGGCAGGACCTAGGTCCCCAAACACTTTTTATGACAATAATTTGCATATAAGCCTTTGAAATTAGCACTTTTGATTATTCATGTTCTTGTCCCATAGACTTTAACGGTGTTCGCGTGTTCGAACAAATTTTTTGCCTGTTCGCATGTTCTGGTGCGAACCGAACAGGGGGGTGTTCAACTCATCCCTAACCAGAAGAAATAGAAGATGGAGGAAGAAACCGAAGGATGATAGAAGAAAGAGGAAAGAAGAAGCAAATAAAGGAATTGTCAAAAACTGTCTCTTGTCATTTTTAACATTTTTGACACTTTTTTAGTGAAATGGTAGGGGTATTTTTGTACCCCATTACCATTTCACACAGGGGGGAGGGCCAGGATCTGGGGGTCCCCTTGTTAAAGGGGGCTTCCAGATTCTGATAAGCCCCCCCTGCCGCAGACCCCCACAACCACCGGTCAAGGGTTGTGGGGATGAGGCCCTTGTCCTCATCAAGATGGGGACAAGGTGTTTTGGGGGGCTACCCCAAAGCACCCTCCCAATGTTGAGGGCATGTGGCCTGGTACGGTTCAGCAGAGGGGGGCGCTCTCTCATCCCCTCCTCTTTTCCTGCGGCCTGTCAGGTTGCGTGCTCGGATAAGGGTCTGGTATGGATTTTTAGGGGGACCCCACGCCAATTTTTTTTTAAATTTTGGTGCGGGGTTCCCCTTAAAATCCATACCCAGACCTGAAGGGCCTGGTATGGATTTTTAGGTGGACCGCACACTTTTTTTTTTTTGGCGTGGGGTTCCCCTTAATACCCATACCAGACCTGAAGGGCCTGGTATTGAATTTCGGGGGAACCCCACGCATTTTTTTTCTGAATTTTGTTTGTTTTCTTAATGTTTTTATCAATGAACTCTTATGTGTATTGCTGGACTGACATTTCATTAGAGCCGCATGAAGTGAACCAGCGTTAAAAAGAAAAAAAAAGTCTAGAGGTGCGCCCGTTTAACCTTTGCAAATGCTTTTACGTTGCCTGACATTTACTAATATTTTGCCGGCACAGTGAACCAGAGTATTTGAACAAGCGCAAATGCCGTTTGAGCATGCGCAGTGCATAATTCACCTCCCGCAGTTTAAATTTATTTGCCGGCACTGCCGGCTTGTTCAGAGAAAGTCACTTTCTCATTCTATTTTGGCCATATTTGTGACTTGGACAGTTAGTACTACACTTCCCCACATCACCCCACATCACCCTCATATTAATGGCACTTCCAGCTTGTTTAAATTTGAAGTTAAAGATGCCATGCACCAGGTCTATAGTGGCGTACAGATCAGAATAGTAAATGGGGGGGATCGTGCTGTGTTCCCGGCGCAAATGCATTGTAAATACGAAAATGTCATTTGCACATTGGCGTGCACCGCAAGTCATGGCGCAAATGCTTCGTAAATCAGCCCCACTGTCTCTTTATTATTTGATACAATTAAAATGTGTTCCCCTATATTAATCAGTGACTAAAGATTGTAATACATTTCTGTAAAGTAAGTTTATTTTGGTTTGTCAGCATCGCAATTTAGAATATCACTGAAAACCTCAACATTTACAAAATCTTGGTTAAAGGCTAAGTCCACATATTTTAGACCATGTTTCATGTTACATCCATATTTAGGTTGTAGCATAAGGCATGACTTAAAATAGCAACCCCAAAGCCCAAACCTTACGTGAATATTAGGGTGTTTCATGCCTTTAACATTTTGTAATTATTTGACTTTAGTGTGGCTGTGCATTGCTCTGCCCACACAGCTGTGTCATCAAGGTCTGGAAACACTTACTGGAAATTACTATGGTGGCAGAGGGACTATGCAGGGTATACCCGGGATCCCCCCTCCCTTTCCCTGTTGTATGGTTCAGCAGTGCTGCCTCCAGCCAGGTCCAAACATTTGTTCTGACTTGAATCTGAGGGAATACATTGCAAGAGCCTGTGCATTGCACTGGGATGCACTGGTCACGAGTGCAATGCTCTACAGGCTTCTTTGCAAAAAAGTAGTAAATGCACATTGATCAATGTTAGTGCTTTTACTACTTTCTTTTTGCAAAAGGTGGGCTTAGCCTTTAAAAGCTTCATGATTTATAAGAGGAGTTACAACTCCCAACATCCTCTGGCACTTGCCTTAGATGGTTTATAAAAACCAGCATGCCTGATTACTGTCTGTAGAGGGACTTACTCATAGGCGTGCACAAGGGGTGTGCCGGGTGTGCCTGGGCACACCCTAATGTGTGTCCGGAGATCTGCTGTAAGATGCTGCAAGAGACTCTATAGGGAGCTGCCTGTGAGACAGTTTCCCATTGAGCAGTCAGGGAGGCATGTAAGAGCCGCTTAGTGCTTTAAAATGTAATATAGTGTCACTGCTTACCCATAGGAGCTGCCAGAACTCGGGGCTGATGTTGGGGATGGGCGGGACCAAACAGCTAGCCTATCAAACACGCTGATGTCGAGGGCTGAGCAGGCCGCTCCGTGTATGTGGCTCCACCCCTTTCTATCAGCTATTAAACACCAGCCAATTATTGGGCTGCTTAAGAAAGGGGGCAGAGCCATATACACGGAGCAGCCCGCCCAGCCCCTATTCCTTTGGCTGGTGTTTAATAGCTGATAGAAAGGGGCGGAGTCACATACACAGATCGGCCCCCCAGCCCCTATCCTGTTGGCTTGTGTTTGATAGGCTAGCTGCTCGGTCCCACCCATCCCCGACATCAGCTCCGAGTTCTGACAGCTCCTCTCTGCAAGCAGTAACATTACATTACAGTTTCACACACTGAACGGCTCTTACATGCCTAGCTGACTGCTCAAGGGAAACTTCCCCTCTCCTAGATCAGTGCCAATCGGTGCCGCCTATCAATGCCCATCAGTGCCACCTATCATTGCCAACCAATGCCACCCTTCAGTGCCGCCAATCAGTGCCACCTGTTAGTGCCCATCAGTGCCACCTGTCAGTGCCAATCAGTGCCCACCAGTGCCACCTGTCAGTGCCCATTAGTGCCACATGTCAGTGCCAATCAGTGCTCACCAGTGCCACCTGTCAGTGCCAATCAGTGCCAACCAGTGTCACATGTCAGTGCCCACCAGTGCCCATCAGTGCCACCTGTCAGTGCCAACCAATGCCACCTATCAGAGACAATCCGTGCCACCTGTCAGTGCCAATCAGTGCTGCCAGTTAGTGCCAACCAAAGCCACCTATCAGTGCCAATCAGTGCCCTACAGTGCTTCCAATAAGTGCCACCTATCAGTGCTGCCTATCAGTGCCCATCTGTGCTGTCTATCAGTGCCCATCAGTGCTGTCTATCAGTACCCATCAGTTTTGCCTATCAGTGGCAATCAGTGCCCATCAGTGCTGCCAATGAGTGCCTATCAGTGCTGCCTATCAGTGCCCACCTGTGCTGCCAATCAGTGAAGCCTATTAGTGCCAACCAATGCCAACCAATGCCACCTATCAGTGCCAATCAGTGCTGCCTATCAGTGCCAATCAGTGCTGCCTATCAGTGCCAATCAGTGCTGTCTATCAGTGCTTCCAATCAGTGCCACCTATCAGTGCCCATCAGTGTTGCCTATCAGTACCCATTAGTGCTGCCAATCAGTGTTGCCTAACAGTGCCATCTATCAGTGACAATCAGTACCCATCAGTGCTGCCTATCAGTGCAGCCTATCAGTGCCCATCAGTGCTGCCTATGAATGCCCATCAGTGCCACCTATTAGTGCCACCATGCAGTGCCTATTAGTGCTGCCAATCAGTGCTGCCAACCAGTACCACCTATCAGTGCCCATCAGTGCTGCCAATCAGTGCTGCCTATCAGTGCCCATGAGTGCTGCCAATCAGTGTCACCTATCAGTGCCAATCAGTGCTGGCTATCAGTGCTGCCTATCAGTGCCTATGAGTGCTGCCTATCAGTGTTTCCAATCAGTGCCCATCCCTGCACTGAGTTGAGGCAGTTGAACTCAGCAGGTAGGCACATTGTCTATGGGGGGCTGGCCTGGTGGGGCACAACTGAAATCCGTCTGTTTATTAATTCCACATGCCGATCTTTAGTATAATACGTAATCACCACACTACTATTTACAATAAACTACTGGAAGTAAATTTAAAAAGTGTCAGTAAAAGGCCTGCCACTAAGCACTGTTATGTGTTCCCACACCACTTAAAAAAAAAAGTGCAGCGCTAACTTACTGATCAATAACTTAACAACAATTGTGGAACCCTCTAATGTATGGAAATCTCAATAAACATCAATATTACCACAATACCGGTGATACAGTATGTAACGTCACATATATTACACATCAAACTGAAAAAATAAATAAAAAATGAAACTTAGCAGGGATGGTGGAAACCCCTCCAATAGATATTTGCTTACAGATTAACTACAAGTGCAATAATTCCAGTGATATGTGATTTCATATGTTTTAGTTACTATTATAATGTGAATTTCTGCGCTTAAAGTTAATTTTCCACCACCCTTGCTCAGTCCATGTCTTTATGGACCTTGCTTTGTGCACTGGTGCGCAGTCATGTTAGAACAAGAAGGGGCCATCCCAAAATGTTGGGAGCATAAAATTATCCAAAATGTTTTGGTATGCTAATGCCTTAAGAGTTCCCTTCACTGTAACTAAGGGGCCAAGCCCAACCCCTGAAAAACAAATCCACACCATAATCCCCCCTCCACCAAATGATTTGGACCAGTGCACAAAGCAAGGTCCATAAAGACATGGATGAGCGAGTTTGGGGTGGAGGAACTTGACTGGCCTTCCCATTAAAGTGGAGACTGCGAGCCAGGCCTTCTCATCCAACATCAGTACCTGGCCTCACAAATGCTCTTCTGGAAGAATGGTCAAACATACCCATAGACACACTCCTCAACCTTGTGGACAGCCTTCCCAGAAGAGTTGAAGCTGTTATAGCTGCAAAGGGTGGACCAACTCAATATTGAACCATACAAACTAATGCCGCATACACACAGGCGGACTTTTCAACCGGACTGGTTCGACGGTCTTTCCAATGGACTTTTGACGGACTTTTGAACGATCGGACTTGCCTACACATGATCACACCAAAGTCCGACGGATTCGTACATGATGAGGTACGACTGGACTAAAATAAGGCAGTTGATAGCCTATAGCCAATAGCTGCCCTAGCGTGGGTTTTCATCCGTCGGACTAGCATACAGACGAGTGGATTTTTCGACCGCAAACATGTTCCAAATCTAAAGTCCGTCAGATTTTCGACCGAAAAAGTCCGCTGCAGGTCCGATGGACACCACACACAGTCGGATTGTCCACTGGATTCGGTCTGTCGGACCAGTCCGGTCTAAAAGTCTGCTCGCGTGTACACGGCATAATGCCCCGTACACACGGTCGGACTTTGTTCGGACATTCTGACAACAAAATCCTAGGATTTTTTCCGACGGATGTTGGCTCAAACTTGTCTTGCATACACACGGTCACACAAAGTTGTCGGAAAATCCGATCGTTCTAAACGCGGTGACGTAAAACACGTACGTCGGGACTATAAACGGGGCAGTGGCCAATAGCTTTCATCTCTTTATTTATTCTGAGCATGCGTGGCACTTTGTCCGTCGGATTTGTGTACACTTCATGTTGCATTCTCTATCATATAAAAAATTGTGAAGAATGCAATGTAAAATTGAAGCGCAATTGCTGACTGGACCAACCCTTTTATAGTTTATTTAACATAAACATTGCATTGTGCAAATTATTAAAATACAACCAGCAGTCATGATAGTAGCAAAGTAGCAGTGAAAATAACAGTAAAGAAAATTTCCCTACTTTGATTAAAAAAGGAAAGTGCTTCATAACTGCTTGACTGCTTGACTTCTACTATAATGCATTGTGAAAGTACAAAATGCAGACATTGCAATTTATCACAATGTGACTTTACTACTCTGCATAATCTACTTACTTTCGTCTTATTACTCTGAAAAGGGATGGAGTCTTTAACTGGGACAATTAAACCATTATTGCTGAATCACCTTAAAGCTGAATTCCAAGGTAAAAGCTAAAACACACACTATATACAGTATCTCACAAAAGTGAGTACACCCTATATACCTTTTCATGTGACAACACTGAAGAAATTACACTTTGCTACAATGTAAAGTAGTGAGTGTACAGCTTGTGTAACTGTTATTTTGCTGTCCCCTCAAAATAACTCAACACACAGCCATTAATGTCTAAACCACTGGCAACAAAAGTGAGTACACCCCTAAGTGAAAATGTCCAAATTGGGACCAATTGGCCATTTTCCCTCCCCAGTGTCATGTGAATTGTTAGTGTTACAAGGTCACAGGTGTGAATGGGGAGCAGGTGTGTTAAATTTGGTGTTATTGCTCTCACTCTCTCATACCGGTCACGGGAAGTTGGAAGGCATGGCACCTCATGGCAAAGAACTGTCTGAGGATCTGAAAAAAATAATTGTTGCTCTACATAAAGATGACCTAGGCTATAAGAAGATTGCCAAGACCCTGAAACTGAGCTGCAGCATGGTGGCCAAGACCATACAGTGGTTTAACAGGACAGGTTCCACTCAGAACAGGCCTCACAATGGTCAACCAAAGAAGTTAAATGTGCACGTGCTCAGCATTCTATCCAGAGGTTGTCTTTGGGAAATAGACGTATGAGTGCTGCCAGCATTGCTGCAGAGGTTGAAGGGGTGGGGGGTAAGCCTGTCAGTGCTCAGACTTTACGCTGCATCTTTTGCATCGTCCCAGAAGAAAGCCTCTTCTAAAGATGATGCACAAGAAAGCCCGCAAACATTTTGCTGAAGAAAAGCAGACTAAGGACATGGATTGCTTGAACCATGTCCTGTGGTCTGATGAGACCAAGATAAACTTATTTGGTTCAGATGGTGTCAAGCGTGTGTGTCGGCAATCGGTGAGGTGTACAAAGACAAGTGTGTCTTGCCTACAGTCAAGCATGGTGGTGGGAGTGTCATGGTCTGGGGCTGCATGAGTGCTGCCAGTACTGGGGAACTACAGTTCATTGAGGGAACCATGAATGCCAACATGTACTGTGACATGCTGAAGCAAAGCATGATCCCCTCCCTTCTGAGACTGGGCCGCAGGGCAGTATTTCAACATAATAATGACCCCAAACACACCTCCAAGACAACCATTGCCTTACTAAAGAAGCTGAGGTTAAAGGTGATGGACTGGCCAAGCATGTCTCCAGACCTAAACATTATTGAGCATCTGTGGGGCATCCACAAATGGAAGGTGGAGGAGTGCAAGATCTCTAACATCCACCAGCTCCATGATGTCATCATGTAGGATTGGAAGAGGATTCCAGTGGCAACCTGTGAAGCTCTGGTGAACTCCATGCCCAAGAGGGTTAAGGCAGTGCTGGAAAATAATGGTGGCCACACACAATATTGACACTTTGGGCCCAATTTGGACATTTTCGCTTAGGGGTGTACTCCTTTTTGTTGCCAACGG
Source organism: Aquarana catesbeiana (assembly GCF_042186555.1). Taxonomy (NCBI): domain Eukaryota; kingdom Metazoa; phylum Chordata; class Amphibia; order Anura; family Ranidae; genus Aquarana; species Aquarana catesbeiana. Next base: position 432,848,742 of record NC_133328.1, read on the forward strand.
TTTAGACATTAATGGCTGTGTGTTGAGTTATTTTGAGGGGACAGCAAATTTAGACTGTTATACAAGCTATACACTCACTACTTTACATTGTAGCAAAGTGTAATTTCCTCAGTATTGTCAAATGAATAGATATAATAAAATATTTACAAAAATGTGAAGGGTGTACTCACTTTTGTGACATACTATATATATAGGCCTCTAGACGGGGTGAAGATGACGCAGTGAACTGCTGATCTACTGGGATTTTCATGCATAACCATCTCTAGTAGACATGTGCATTTTGTTTCGTTCCGAATCGAAATTCGGATGAATTTTTCATTGTTTGGAAATTCGTATGCATCCGAATTTACGAATTACAAAAGTAACGAATTTAAACGAATAAAAAAAAAAACGATCAAATTCGAAAACAAATTAGATTCGAATTTAAAAAAATAGAAAACGATTTTCTAAAAAAAAACAATAGAATAGAAGAATAGAATATAAAACAATAAAGCAATAGAATATATATATATATATATATATATATATATATATATATATATATCTATCTATCTATCTATATATATATATATATATATATAGATAGATATCTATATAATATATATATATCTATAGATATATATATATATCTATAGATATATATATATATCTATAGATATATAATTTTTTTTATTATTCTGTTCTATTGTTTTTCTATGCTTTTGTTTTCTATTATTTTCTGTTCTATAAGTCTTTTCTATTCAAATTCGAATTCATTCTATACGAAATTCAAATTTCGGAACATGGATTCTGAAGTTCAAATTTTGTATAGAATGGATTTGAATTTTGAATAGAAAAGATTAGAATAGAAAATAGTAGAAAATAATAGACTAGAAAAACAATAGAACAGAATAAAATATAATATATACTGTATATTATATTTTTTTCTATTCTGTTCCATTGTTTTTCTATGCTATTCTTTTCTATTCTATTCTTTTCTATACGAATTAGAATTCAATCTATGCGAAATTCGAACTTCGGAAGATGGTTTCTGAAATTCGAATTTCGTATAGAATGGATTTGAATTTGAATAGAAAAGATTAGAATAGAAAATAATAGAAAAGAATAGACTAGAAAAACAATAGAACAGAACAGAATAGAATATATTTTATTCTATTCTGTTCTACTGTTTTTCTAGTCTATTCTTTTCTACAATGTTTTCTATTCAAATATATTATATTATATTATATTATATTATATTATATTATATTATATTATATTATATATTATATTTTTTCAGGTCTATTGTTTTCTATTATATTCTAATCTTTTCTATTTGAATTCATTCTATAAGAAATTCGAATTTTGGAAGATGTTTTATATATATATATATATATTTATATACTTTATATATATACTTTATGACTACATCTTCTGATGGCTACTTCCAGCAGGATAATGCACCATGTCACATAGCTGAAATCATCTCAAACCAATTTCTTGAACATAACAATGAGTTCACTGTACTCTAATGGCCTACACCAGGGATATGCAATTAGCGGACCTCCAGTTTCAAAACTACAAGTCCCATCATGCCTCTGCCTCTTGGTGTCATGCTTGTGGCTGTCAATGTCTTGCTATGCCTCATGGGACTTGTGGTTCTGCAACAGCTGGAGGTCCGCTAATTGCATATCCCTGGCCTACACGGTCACCAGATCTCAAACCAATAGAGCACCTTTGGGATGTTGTGGAATGGGAGATTCGGATCATGGATGCGCAGCCGACAAATCTGCAGCAACTGCGTGATTCTATCATGTCAACATGGACCAAAATCTCTGAGGAATGTTTCCAACACCTTGATGAATCTATCCCAAAAAGAATTAAGGCAGCTCTTAAGGCAAAAGGGGGTCCAACCCAGTACTAGTAAGGTGTACCTAATAAAGTGGCAGGTGAGTGTGCTGTATATTGTACATGCACATCAGTCGCTGCGCTTAAAGAGCTTATAATTTAGGGTCCCTAACTCATATTCATACTAAGGCCAAATTAGACAGGAGCCGATTACCCTACACGCATGTGTTTGGAGTGTAGTAAGAAACCAGAGTACACAGAGAAAACCCACGCAGGCACAAGGAGAGAATGCAAACTCCAGGCAGGTAGTGTCATGGTTGGGAATCAAACTGATGACCCTAGTGCTGCCAGGCAGAGGTACTGAACTTCAGGAAAATAGCTAAAAATACAGATGACATGAATATTGTATATGACTGTACCCTGGGGCGCGCACCCGGGAATATCCGTGATCTACCGCATCACGAATCACGGTAAATGGCCGACACTTGTAAGCAAACTGGAGCTTGTCTGGTTCGGCTCCTCCCCTCTCCTCACGCCAATCGGTACAGTGTGTGAGGAGAGGGGGAAAGCCAGGTGCAGCAGCGCTGTGGGATGCATCTGAAGTTCCCACAGCGCTGATCTGTGCCCAGCCATGGATCATCTATTCATGGCTCATCCATGTTCCATACATGCTCAATCCATGTCTCATCCATCCATCCATGCTCTATCCATGGCTCATCCATCCATCCATGCTTCATGTGTGCTCCATACATGCTGCATGCGTGCTACATTCCATGGCTCATCCATTCACCCATACTCCATCCGTGCTCCATCCATTGCTCATCCATCCATCCATGCTCCATCCATGGCTCATCCATTCGTGCTCATCCATGCTCCATCCATGGCTCATCAGTGCTCCATCCATGGCTTATCCATTCCCATCCATGGCTCATTCATGCTCACCCATCCCCATCCAAAACTCATTCATGATCATCCGTGCCACATCAGTGGTCGCCCATGCCACATCAATGATCATCTGTGCCACATCAGTGGTTATCAGTGCTCATGCATGCTACATCCATGCCACATCAGTGCTCATCCGTGCCACATCAATGCCACATCAGTGGTCATCCATGCCACATCAGCGATCATCCGTGCCACATCAGTGCTTAACCATGCCACATCAATGCCACATCAGTGCTCATCCATGCCACATCAGTTCTCATCCATGCCACATAAGTTCTCATTCATGCCACATCAGTGCTCATCCATGCTACATCCTTGCCACATCAGTGCTCATTCGTGCCACTACAGTGTCCATCAGTGCCACTACAGTGCCTCACAAAATTGTAATAGGTAGTCAGAGTATATTTGGAGTGTATGCCCCTGCTGGTGCTCCCTGCATGTTGGGCCTCTCTATGTGGCCAGGCTGTGGAAAAGTCTCACACATGTTGTATCCACATACTCAGAAGTAGCAGAATGTATTTTGGGGTGTCATTTTTGACATGTACATGCTATGTGTTAGAAATACCTTATAAATTGACAACTTTGCGTAAAAAAATGCGTTTTCATTTTCTTTACACATTTTCCAAAAACTTGTGGAAAAAAATGACATGTTCAAACAAAAGACTCATAATGCCTCATAGATTATATGTTGGAGTGTTTACTTTCCAAAATGGGGTAATTTTTTTGGGCGTTTCCAATGTTTCCTGGTGCTCCAGAACCTTCAAAAGTGTGAAAGGTAGACAAGAAATGATATGGGTAATTTATGTCCCTAGAATGCCTGATGGTGCTCCCTGCATACAGAGGCCTCTCTATGTGTCCAGTAGGGATGAGCTTCGAGTTTGAGTCGAACTCATGTTCGACTCGAACAACGGCTGTTCGCAAGTTCACCGAATAGCGAACAATTTGGGGTGTTCGTGGCAAATTTGAATGCCACGGAACACCCTTTAAAAGTCTATGGGAGAAATCAAAAGTGCTAATTTTAAAGGCTTATGTGCAAGGTATTGTCATAAAAAGTGTTTGGGGACCTGGGTCCTTCCCCAGGGGACATGTATCAATGCAAAAAAAAGTTTTCAAAACGTCCGTTTTTTCGGGAGCAGTGATTTTAATAATGCTTAAAGTGAAACAATAAAAGTGTAATATCCCTTTAAACTTCGTACCTGGGGGGTGTCTATAGTATGCCTGTAAAGGGGCGCATATTTCCCGTGTTTAGAACAGTCTGAAAGAAAAATGACATTTCAAAGGAAAAAAAGTCATTTAACTTGCGGCTATTAATGCATTGCCGGTCCAACAATACACATAGAAGTTCATTGATAAAAATGGCATGGGAATTCCCCACAGGGGAACCCCGAACCAAAATTTAAAAAAAAAATGACGTGGGGGTCCCCCTAAATTCCATACCAGGCCCTTCAGGTCTGGTATGGATATTAAGGGGAACCCCGGTCAAAATTTAAAAAAAAAATGACATGGGGGTCCCCCTAAATTCCATACCAGGCCCTTCAGGTCTGGTATGGATATTAAGGGGAACCCCGGCCAAAATTAAGAAAAAAAAAAGATGTGGGGGTCCCCCTAAATTCCATGCCAGACCCTTATCTGAGCACGCAACCTGGCAGGCCGCAGGAAAACCGGGGGGACGAGAGAACGCCCCCCCTCCTGAACCGTACCAGGCCACATGCCCTCAACATTGGGAGGGTGCTTTGGGGTGGTTGTGGGGGTCTGCGGGCAGGGGGCTTATCAGAATCTGGAAGCCCCCTTTAACAAGGGGACCCCCAGATCCCGGCCCTCCCCCCTGTGTGAAATGGTAAGGTGGTACAAAAGTACCCCTACCATTTCACTAAAAACTGTCAAAAATGTTAAAAATGACAAGAGACAGTTTTTGACAATTCCTTTATTTAAATGCTTCTTCTTTCTTCTTTCTTCTATCTTCCATCTTCCTTCGGTTTCTTCCTCCATCTTCCTCTTCTTCTGGTTCTTCTGGCTCTTCTGGTTCTTCCTCCGGTGTTCTCGTCCAGCATCTCCTCCGTGGCGTCTTCTTCCCTTCTTCTCCTCGGGCCACTCCGCATCCATGGCATGGAGGGAGGCTCCCACTCTTCTCTTCATCTTCTTCTCTTCTTTATCTTCTTCTCCGGGCCGCTCCGCATCCATGGTGGCATGGAAGGAGGCTCCCGCTGTGTGACGCTTCTCCTCTTCTGACAGTTCTTAAATAATGGGGGGCGGGGCCACCCGTGACCCCGCCCCCCTCTGACACACGGGGACATGCCTTCCCTGGAGGCATGGAATTCCCTGTGGCATTCCCCATGATGCCACAGGTAAGTCCCGTCAAGTCACCGTGCGTCAGAGGGGGGCGGATTCACCGGGTGGCCCCGCCCCCCATTATTTAAGAACGGTCAGAAGAGGAGAAGCGTCACACAGCGGGAGCATCCCTCCATGCCACCATGGATGCGGAGCGGCCTGGAGAAGAAGATGAAGAAGATGAAGAGAAGAGCGGGAGCCTCCCTCCATGCCATGGATGCAGAAGGGAGAAGAAGGGAAGAAGACGCCGTGGAGGAGATGCTGGACGAGAACACCGGAGGAAGAACCAGAAGAGCCAGAAGAACCAGAAGAAGAAGAGGATGGAGGAAGAAACCGAAGGAAGATAGAAGATAGAAGAAAGAAGAAAGAAGAAAGAAGAAAGAAGAAAGAAGAAGCATTTAAATAAAGGTATTGTCAAAAAACTGGAAATAAAGGAAACTCAGTGGGGAGATATATAAAATCAGTAGTATGTAGCCGTTATTTAATTAGGAATTTTTTGTATTTATTATATCATATTATCATATTTTTATATTTCTATATTCTTATATAGATTATATCTGCACTGTCCTTGAAACTTTTAAATTTTCGGTTCATGCTGGTAGCATATTTAGTGTATTAGGTCTCACTATGCTATATATACCTATGAGGTGTGGTATGGTATTGTTTGGATCATACAGCTCTGCCCTGGGTTATTTTTAATTTCATGAGATTATGGGTATTGTATATATACGTTCACATTCAGTAATAGATAGCTAGACGGTTGATCCCTCTAATGTCAGGTATGTTTCTTCACCACTGATCGTACAGGTCAGTTTATCACAATGGAAGAGAACAGCTGAAGCCCTTCACTATAATGTCTGCGGTCCATGGCAAAATGGCCGCTGTTAGTATATCTTAACCATAGAGCGCCCCTCCAATTAGATCCCCCTGATAAAGACACGTGATCCCTGTGTCGAACACGCCTAGGGGAGGGGCCAGGACGGAGCTGTCAGCACAGGGGAAGAGTAGAGACAAGCAGACCATACCACGCGCCATACCAGCAGTCTTTTTTGTATTTGGAAGCCTTGATTAGGATGGTGCACTGACACACCTATGCAATGTGAGTACCCCATTGTGGGGAGTATGTTTTTTAAATAAATATCCTTATGATAATACACTATGAAGTTTCTTTTTTTATTCATGATTTGGAATGATACTGACTAAGCAAGTTGGAGGTCGGCACCTGTACATCATTATAGAGCCCAGGAGTGGCTCCAAAGCGTTTTTAGATAGTTTGGTTACTGTGTAACACGCTCAGAGGTGAGCGCATAAGCTTTTGGGGAGTCACCAGAGTGCACCAAAGCATGTTTTTTTCTACTACACCCTTTGGATGAGCATGCTGGATGTCACCGTTGATGGACATTGTGTTACTTCCACAGTTTTATTCATCACTTATGAATGGTTTTTCATTTATAATAATTTCCTTTTGGAAATAGTGTGTGCTTTTTAGTTTATGTTTTGCACTTTGATTTCAGCATTATATGTGCACGTTGCACTTATATAATTGTCACTTATTATCGTGGTTTAATAATTGTCACTTATCAAATATTGTCTTAGATTTATTGGTAATATTTATATTTATCACCGGTCACTTATGAATTGGTATTTATTTATTTAACATATACAGATTTTTATTTGGGGTGCCCTTCAGGGCTGCTGTGGATTTTAAGCTGCGCCAAAATTTAAAAAAAAAGGCGTAGGGGTCCCCCAAAATCCATACCAGATCCTTATCTGAGCATGCAACCTGGCAGGCCGCAGGAAAAGAGGGGGGATGAGAGAGCGCCCCCCTCCTGAACCATACCAGGCCACATGCCCTCAACATGGGGAGGGTGCTTTGGGGTAGCCCCCCAAAGCACCTTGTCCCCATGTTGATGGGGACAAGGGCCTCATCCCCACAACCCTTGCCCAGGAGTTGTGGGGGTCTGCGGGCGGGGGGCTTATCGGAATCTGGAAGCCCCCTTTAACAAGGGGACCCCCAGATCCCGGCCTCCCCCATATGAAATGGTAATGGGTACAAGTCCCCCTACCATTTCACAAAAAAGTGTCAAAGTGTTAAAAAAGAAAAGACACAGTGTCATGAACATGTGTGATCATAACCGTGTGATCTGCGACAGAGGACACCAAAACGTATATAAGTGAATAATATAAAGTTTATTAAAGATAAGTGGTAAATAAGTAACACCCCAAATACAAATAGTGCTCAACCAACCAACCAATAGAAACCCACAGACAACAGATAATTATATACAGCCAAGGGAAGTGCCAAAATCATAAACAATAGCCAGGCCAGGATCATACACAGCAGATCAGCAGGTGGACAGGGGATGTTCCAGAAACATAAACGTAAGCCAGGCCAAGGTCATACACAGGGAGAGCAGCAGATGGGGTAAGGAACACAGGACAGGGAGAGGATGGACCGATCAGACTGCAGGGCAGGGATGAAGGTAACAGGTGGGACAGGATAGAGATCAGGACAGGGAAACAGGATGAGATACACGGGTCACAGGTTCAGGGCACAGGAACAGGTTCAGAATCAGGATCAGCTCACAAAGTAGCAGGTCAGGGTGCAAGGAAGATACCAAGGTAAACATGTGAGTGTTTGCCGGGTATTTATATGCCTGTAATTGGTCTCAAGTGACACCTGATTGCAAGAGGTGCTGTCTGCTCCACACTGCCAGGATCCATCCGCTGGTGGATGCCAGTACTGCGGCCCAAAGATGATATAATACTAGAAACAGGGGAAAGCTCCCCTGGCAGTTCCCGACTGCCAAAAGACACCTGCTGGTGGACCACAGTACTGCATGCCAAATATCAGGCAGTGTCATCAGTGGATGGAACCTTCCCTGACAGTACCCCCCTCAAAAGAGCGGCCTCCGGAAGCTCAAACTAGCTGTTGCTGGGACAAGTCCATGGCATCAAGCTGGGCAGCAGGCAGAGTCACACTAAGCTGGGTAAGAAGACAGTCCAAAGTATCAAACCAGGCGACGGGCAGCTCAAGCTGGGCAACAGGTGTAGACATAACAGGCTCAGCAGCAGGCACATCAAGCTGGGCAGCAGGCATGGAAAGATCAGGCTGGGCAGCAGACAGGGACAAATCAGGCTGGGCAGCAGGCATGGGCACATCAAGCTGGGCAGCAGGCATGGACACATCAAGCTGGGCAGCAGGCATAGGCACATCAAGCTGGGCAGCAGGCATGGGCACATCAAGCTGGGCAGCAGGCACGGGCACCTCAAGCTGGGCAGCAGGCACGAGCAAATCAAGCTGGGCAGCAGGCACAGGCACAGGCACATCAAGCTGGGCAGCAGGCTCGGGTACATCAAGCTGGGAAGCAGGCTCAGGCTCATCAAGCTGGACAGCAGGCACGGGCACATCAAGCTGGCCAGCAAGTTTGGGCACATCAAGCTGGGCAGCAGGCTCGGGCACATCAAGCTGGGCAGCAGGCACGGGCACATCAAGCTGGGTGGCAGGCATGGGCACATCAAGCTGGGCGGCAGGCTCCGGGTCATCGAGCTGGGTGGCAGGCTCCAGGTCGCCGAGCTGGGCGGCAGGCTCCGGGTCATCGAGCTGGATGGCAGGCTCTTGGTCATTGAGCTGGGTGGCAGGCTCTGGGTCAACGAGCTGGGCGGCAGGCTCTGGGTCGTCGAGCTGGGCAGCAGGCTCCGCATCATCAAGCTGGGCAGCTGCCTCCGGGTCATCGAGCTGGGCAGCAGGCAGGAACAGATCAGGCTGGGCAGTAGACAGGAACAAATCAGGCTGGACAGAAGACAGGAACACATCAGGCTGGGCAGCAGATAGGAACACATCAGGCTGGGCAGCAGACAGAGGCACATCAGGCTGGGCAGCGGATAGGAACACATCAGGCTGGGCAGCAGAGGAGAGGCTCATCAGGCTGGGCAGCAGACAGAGGCACATCAGGCTGGGCAGCAGATAGGAACACATCAGGCTGGGCAGAAGACAGGAACACATCAGGCTGGGCAGCAGACAGGAACACATCAGGCTAGGCAGCAGACACCAAGACATCAGACTGGAAGGCAGGTACCAGGACATCAGACTGGAAAGCGGGCACATCAGACTGGACAGCGGGCACATCAGACTGGAAAGCGGGCACATCAGACTGGAAAGTGGGCACATCAGACTGGAAGGCAGGCACCGAGGCATCAGGCTGGAAGGCAAGCACCGAGACATCAGGCTGGAAGGCGGGCACCTCAGACTGGAAAGCAGGCACATCAGACTGGAAGGCAGGCACTGAGACATCAGGCTGGAAGGCAAGCACCGAGACATCAGGCTGGAAGGCAGGCACATCAGACTGGAAGGCAAGCACCGAGACATCAGGCTGGAAGGCAAGCACTGAGACATCAGGCTGAAAAGCGGGCACATCAGACTGGAAAGCGGGCACATCAGACTGGAAGGCAGGCACATTAGACTGGAAGGCAGGCACCAGGACATCAAACTGGAAGGCAGACACATGAGACTGGAAGGCAGGCACATGAGACTGGAAGGCAGGCACCAGGACATCAGACTGGAAGGCAGGCATCAGGACATCATACTGGAAGGCAGGCACATCAAACTGGAAGGCAGGCACATCAGACTGGGAAACGGGACATCAGACTGGAAGGCAGGCACATCAGACTGGAAGGCAGGCACATCGGACTAGGTAGCAGGCACTGGGACGTCAGACTGGGTAGCAAGCACTGGGACATCAGACTGGGAAGCAAGCACTGGGACGTCAGACTGGGAAGCAAGCACTGGGATGTCAGACTGGGTAGCAAGCACTGGGACATCAGGCTGGGTAACAAGCACTGGGACATCAGGCTGGGTAGCAAGCACTGGGTGCGTCAGGCTGGGTAGCAAGCACTGGGACTTCAGGCTGGAGTGGATTAGCTGGTGTGGAGGCTGGTTGGGTTACTGGGTTGGAAAGAATTTCCATTTCTTCTTTGGCTTAACTGCTGGAGATGTGTAGGTGACTGTAGGACTGTAGGTAGGAGGTGAGGCATACTGAAGCGAAGGGTTGGGATATGGCAAGGAAGGGAGAACAGTGGCCAGAGGAAGTTTTTGTGGGGAAGTTGTAGGTAGTAGAGAAGAGGCAGGATAGGTGCAGGAAGCAGAAACAGGGTATTGATACTTGGTGGGAAGCAGGGTATATTGGACTGTAGCTGAGATTGCCATGGGTAATGGGAGAAAAGACATCTGAGCAGGCAGGTGTTTGGTAACAGACATGGGGTGTTGTGAGTGGAGTGAGGCTGAGTGCAATATATTAGACCAGGCTTGGAATAGTGGCTGAACAAAACTTGGTTTACATGCTGCCTGTCTAACAAGAGATTGCACTGAGTTAACACACTCTGATAACACCTGCTGAGAACATGAGGAATAATGTTCAAAGAAAGAAACCGGGTCATCCTCTAATAACCACACCAGAGACTCAATCTGATCAAAACTGAAGGGGGAGAAAAATCATCCCTGCCCTCTGGAGTACTGGACAAGGCTAGCTCTACACACAGCTGAATCAGAGGCTGAACATTTTCAAATAGCATACCGCCCTGATCCACCAGAGAATGGGCCAGACGGATACACTCCAGGAGCTGATCCCTGGCCCACTCCTTCAAGACCAGATGACAATAATTGTTATCCTCCAGTACCAGTGAGGCAAGGAGAACAACTGTTTCTGATTGCATATTAGTAGCAGTAACAGCACTACAATGGTTCCTCTGCTCAGTCACTTCTGGTCAGAAATGGCCTTGGTATACTGTCATGAACATGTGTGACCAGAACCCTGTGATCTGCGACAGAGGACACCAAAATGTATATAAGTGAATAATATAAAGTTTTTTAAAGATAAGTGCTAAATAAGTAACACCCCAAATACAAATAGTGCTCAACCAACCAACAGAAACCCACAGACACAGATTATTATATACAGCCAAGGGAAGTACCAAAATCATAAACAATAGCCAGGCCAGGGTCATACACAGCAGATCAGCAGATGGGGTAAGGAACACAGGACAGGGAGAGGATGGACAGATCAGACTGCAGGGCAAGGATGAAGGTAACAGGTGGGACAGGATAGGGATCAGGACAGGGAAACAGGATAAGATACACGGGTCACAGGTTCAGGGCACAGGAACAGGTTCGGAATCAGGATCGGATCACAAGGTAGCAGGTCAGGGCCCAAGGAAGGTACCAAGGCAAACATGTGAGTGTGTGCCGGGTATTTATATGCCTGTAATTGGTCTCAAGCGACACCTGATTGCAAGAGGTGCTGTCTGCTTCACACTGCCAGGATCCATCCGCTGGTGGATGCCAGTACTGGGGCCCAAATAATACTATCAACAGGGGAAAGCTCCCTTGGCAGTTCCAGACTGCCAGGAGACACCTGCTGGTGGACCACAGTACTGCACGCCAAATATCAGGCAGTGTCATCAGCGGATGGAACCTTCCCTGACACCCGGCTTGGGACAAGTCCTTTATTAAAAAATAAAAATTAAAAATTTCCCACTATGTCCATTCATCTTCTTCTATCACGCCGCCCAACAGATCAAAAAAGAAAAAAAAAATCCATGACCGATCTGCCTCAATAGCAGGCTCCCACCATGTGATGCTTCTTTGCCTTTGATAGTTCTTATACAACTGAGGGTGGGGCCACCCGGTGACGTAACCGGTTGACCATACCCCCTCTTACCCCATGGGGACTTTCCCATGGCTTCCCCGTGGCGTCAAAGGGGGCAGATCACCTGTTTACATAATTTGCATGCTTGGATAAGGGTCTGGTATGGATTTTAGGGGGGACACCTACGCCATTTTTTTTTTAAATTTGGTGCAGGGTTCCCCTTAATTTCCATTTCAGACCCGAAGGGCCTGGTATGGATTTTAGGGGAACCCCCACGCAATTTTTTTTTTAAATTTTGGTTCGGGGTTCCCCTTAATATTCATACCAGACCAAAGGGCCTGGTAATGGACTGGGGGATCCCATGCTCTTTTTTCAATGAGTTTTATCTATACTGCCGAGACCCGACAATTCATTACAGCCGCAATCAGTTTTAAATGACAATTTTTCCTTTAGAAATGTCAATTTGCTGTGGTACTGTTCTAAACATGGGAAAAATGTACAGGCATACTATAGACACCCCCCAGACACAATATTTAAAGGAATATTTAATTTTTATTGTTTCACTTTAAGCATTAAAAAAATCACTGCTCCCGAAAAAAATGGCCATTTTTAAAAAATTTTTTGCATTGATACATGTCCCCTGGGACAGGACCCAGGTCCCCAAACACTTTTTATGACAATAACTTGCATATAAGCCTTTAAAATGAGCACATTTGATTATTCATGTTGGTGTCCCATAGACTTTAACGGTGTTCGCTTGTTCTGACAAATTTTTTGCCTGTCCGTATGTTCTGCTGCGAACCGAACAGGAGGGTATTCGGCTCATCCCTAGCTACCATGCACAGCTGCACAAGATTCTGAGTGCTCCAGTTTTAGTAAATCAACCCCATTGTGTTCCTCTTGACTTCCTCTGCAGCTGTGGTGCAGCTGCTGAGGAGCACCATCTGCAGTGGAAAAAGGAGACGACATAAGTACTACAAAAGGAGACTGCCTAAAGTGACAATTAGTACTCCTATTAAGAACTTTTTTAACATTACCAATCCAGACCTGAAGAATTTTTTAGGCTTCAATAAAACTGTTTGAAGCTTGCTGAAATTTTTGAAAACTCTTTACAAAAGCTTGCCAAACACTTTGTGAAAGTTTACTCTGCACACTGCTTTTATACTTAACAGAACGGGCACACTGCAGCACACAGGTATTCCCTAGTAAAGGAATTGTCATGAACATGTAGCATAGGGGGACCACCTAATGGTTGAACTTTAATTCATAGGTAAGGATAGTGCAATCCTGGTGTCCACCAGCCGGTGTCTCCCAGAGGTACCTAAGACTGGCTGCTGGAAGACTAATTAGACCCTGTTTTATGCTCCTGGCCTCAGTATTGTACTTGCGAGCCTGCATTACCTGGAACTGTGATCACTGATCCCGCTAACCTTCCTGTTTGTGTCCTGAAGCCTGCCTGTCTTTGTATTCCCTTTACCCATCCTGACCTGACCTGTCCTGAACCGCACTTACTCTTCTTCCCTTCTACGTGCTCTCCTGTTGGTGTTGTTGTACATATTTATTTAACTCTGTGGTAGAGTCACAAGATATATCTTTTGTAGCAGACAAGGATCTGATTTGCCACTCTGATTTGTGGCCAGCATATAAGTGCTCCATCTTACAGTCAGTCGGTGTATCTCACTTTATGCCCGCTCAACTTCTATATGTAGATCTCTGGACCTCATTTCCATCAAAAATATATTATACATGCATAATTAGTGTATAGTGGTAAGAGGCCTCTCATCAATTTTATTTTCTATGCTTTTGTTTCAAATAATTTTTATTGATAAAGCAATAGATGGTACAATAACAATTCTCATAAAGTACAATCAACAAAGTTGTGTCGATCAGAAGTACAATAAACAAAGTATAGTGCGCATTGAAAAACAGTATTGTAGACGTATTTGCGATATATTACAAATAGGAATACTCATACTCAAGCTCATAACATATCGGAAAAGAGAACTGTAAATAAAAGTTAAGTAAAATTAGTAGTTAACTTTAGTGCATTTATTAGGCCTTGAGGATGGACCATGTCTGTTAGGTAGACCGAGAAATACCAGTATTCCATCTCGCACCCCTGATGGGCGCATACTGTGCGAGGGATACTGCAAGAAAAGTCGCTCAAATATTATCAAAATTATCAATCTACCTATACCTAAAATGGTTCACCTCACGCCTTCACAAAAAGAGTGGGATTGGGAGGTATCCAAACTTTTTCTTTGCAAGGGATAGGGGAGCCCAAGTAAATAAAGTAGAGCGTTTGTCATTGAAAGAGTTGGTACTTAGAATCTTGAAAGAGGTCTTTTCGCTTCTAGGAATAGCCTATTGGGTAATGTTCATCTAGTATTTTAAGATTATATATTAAGGGTTATACAGCTCACACAGAGGTGATGTTATATAAACAGAACCAGCATAACCAACATGGCAGCCACAAAGAACCACAGAATCTCTCCTATATGTGAAAGTGGTATTACGAGTTATGAAGGAGCTCTTGGTATTTTGGAGAAGCCCTGAAGTGAGTCCAACATGCCCAAATCTTCCCATATTTAGAGGGATTGTCATTAGCTTGATGAATTAGACTTTCCAATTCAGATACTTTGTCGATTCGTTTGAACCACATTGCTACAGTGGGCGAGTCAGAACTTCTCCACAATACTGGTATACATTGTTTAGCAGCGTTCACGAGATGAAGTACAAGGGATTTTTTGTACGCGTATTGTGGAATTGATGAGTGATGTATTGTGATGGCGTAAATGAGAGGGTATAAGTCGTGATATAAGTGATCGTCTCATGTACTGTTTGCCAGAATAATTGTATTCGAGGACAATTCCACCATATATGGAGCAAAGAGCCTTCGTGGTGTTGCATCTCCAACAAAGGGGTGAGATAGCAGGGTGATATCGATGTATAGTATCTGGTGTTCTATACCATCTTGAGTAAAGTTTGTAGGAGTTTTCCTGTGCAGATACACTAATAGAACCCTTATGGATGTGATCATATATGTTTATCCATTCTTCAGAAGAGAGGTCTAATCCTAATTCCATTTCCCATTTTTGATTAGTTGTGTTTATTTTGGGGTCATGTTTACTGAAGAGAAGTGAATACATTTCTGAGATAAGGTGTTTTTGTGGCGATGAGCTAGTGCAGAGTGATTCAAATGTTGTCAGGTCTCTATACCACTGGGAAATGGGTCTAACCTCATTCAGGAAGTGTCTGATTTGGAGGAATTTGAAGAATGGTATGTGGTAGTCCGGAAGTTGAGAGAGTAGTGTTTGGAAAGGAAGCAGCTTTCCGTTACGGAAAAATTGTGAGGTTCTAAGCGGTGCTTTTTTCTGTGTATGAGATTGGACGTGTGGTTGTATTCCGGGTTCGAAGTCAGGATTGTCGACTAAGGGGGTGAGCGGTCCCGGGGAAGGGTGCCAATGAAGTTTTTTGGAGATTTGTCTAAAGGTGGCGAGTGTAGGTCCTGTTAGTGGGTGTGAAGTGTATGCTGTCGGTGCAGCTCGTGAAGTAATCCAAGGTAAATGGGTAAGAGGAAGTGGTGCAAGGGAATCTTCCAGATCAACCCAATCTTTAGTGGACTGATGAATGTGCCAATCAATTATTCTTGTGAGATGGCATGCTGAGTGGTACTTCTGAATGTCTGGAAGACTCAGACCACCTTTAATTTTAGGGGTGGTTAATTTTTCCCAGCTTAGTCTAGGGGATTTCGCTGTCCAAGTGAAGTTTCTGCAAATTTTTTTATACGTGTTGAAGAAGGAGGGGGGAAGTTTGATTGGGACACTCTGTAGGAGGTACAGTATTCTGGGTAAGATATTCATCTTTACGATAGCGATCCTTCCAAACCAGGAAAAATGGCCCGAGGTCCATTTGAGGAGATCATTTTGTATGTTAGTGAATATCGGGAGGTAGTTGCTATCGTAAAGGTCATCTAAATGTGTCGGTATTTGTATTCCCAAATAAGTAAGGGCGTGGGGCTCCCATTGAAACGGAAAGTTCAGCTTTCATTGCGTCACTATCTTCTGTGGGAGGGAAATATTAAGAGCCTTGGATTTAGTGAAATTAATTTTAAAGTTGGACAGGCTGTGAAAGGTAGCAAAGTCTTTTAGTAGATTGGGCATGGAGATCAGGGGTTCCGAAAGGAATAGGAGGATGTCATCAGCGTAAGCTGCAGTCTTGTATTGTTTGGAGTTTACATCTATTCCCTTTATATCGGGATTTGCCCTGATTTTACGCAGTAGTGGTTCTAAGGTGATAATAAAAGAAAACCTTGTTGTTTGGTAGGGGAGGATGAGGAAAGATGATGATGTATGAGGATGGCTTTTATGGTGTTATCCCTGGCTTCCCTGCCAGGGACAAATCCAACTTGGTCGAGGGAGATCAATTTAGGGAGAATGGGGAGAAGTCTGTTAGCAAGAATTTTCGCGTAGAGTTTTAAATCTACATTGAGGAGGGATATGGGTCTATAGTTGGTGACCGAGGTAGCATCCTTACCTGGTTTTGGTATTAGGGTGATATGTGCCTCTAACAGGTCTTTATTACCTTGTGGAGAAGAGGCCAATGAGTTAAAAGCTTATGTGAACTGGGGGGCAAGTATCTCCTGAAATGTTTTATAGTATCCGACGGTAAGTCCATCTGGACCGGGACTTTTTCCTGTTTTGAGTTGTTTCAATGCCGTCTTTGTTTCCTCTATGGTAATGGGGCAGTCAAGAGTCATGGAGTCATCAGTAGAGATAGGTGGTATGCCATATTGTGATAGGAAGGCTGATATAGCAGCCTGTCTATCTTGGTCGCCGTCAGTCAGTTTTGGTGGGGGTAAGTTGTAGAGTTTTGTAAAGTAGTTCACAAATTGCGTGGCTATGTCATCTGGTGAAGTAAATGATTTCCCGGCTGAATTCTTAATTTCATGTATGTTATAGGTAGCTTTCTTGTGTTGCAACGCTTTCGCTAATAGCTTCCCAGATTTATTGCCGAATTTGTAGTATAATTTGTTCTGTAAAATGTATTTGCGTCGTAGTGCTTTGTTCATTTCTTCTCTCAAAGCTTCTCTAGCTTGTAAGAGTTCTTCTAAGGATTTAGTGGCTAGGGACAGTTTATGTGCCCTTTCTAGTGTATGTATTTTGGATGAGAGGGTATTGATAAGGGCTCGTCTTTGTTTATTTCGGAAAGCGGCAATGGAGATGAAGTCTCCTCTTACCACACACTTATGTGCTGCCCATATGGTGGGCGGGTTAGGTTCGTCCAGTGAGTTGTCCTGAAAGTAGTGGATAAGTTGGGTGGAGATTCGATGTGTGAGATCAGGATCCGTCAGTAGTGAGCCATCTAGCCTCCATATCGAATGGGCACGTGGAGATAGTGAGAAAGTCAGCGAGATTGAGATGGGATTGTGGTCAGAGAGTATCATAGGTTCTATGGTCGCTTGTTGGATCATGGGAAGGTCAGTTTGAGAAATGAAGAAATGATCTATTCTAGAATATTTGTTGTGGGGAGATGAGTAGAAAGTAAAATCTCTATCGTTTGGGTGTAAGGTGCACCAAGTGTCGTGAAGGGTCAGTTCCTGTAGTTGCTTCTTAATGGCTCTGAGTGCCCTGTAGGAAAGTGAGGTTGTACCCGTGGAGGAATCCTGTTGCGGGTTTAGTGCGACATTGAAGTCTCCACCAACCACAAGAACCCCTGAGTAGAATTCAGTGAGTGCTTGTAGAGTTTCTCTGAAGAATGTGACTTGTTGTTTGTTAGGAGCATATATATTTGCCAGGGTGATGGGTTTGTTGTACAAGGTTCCTTTGAGAAACAAGTATCTGCCATTAGGATCCTGTTTAGTGTCCGAAATATGTATGGGACAATTTTTTGATATTAAAATCGTGACACCTTTTGTTTTTGATGTGTCATTGGAAGCATGGTATACAGTGGGATAACGATAATTACCCAGTTTGGGGATGTTATTAGTACGAAAATGTGTCTCCTGGATGAAAGCTGGGTTTTGTGTCTCTGTAACGTGTATAGGAGTTGCAACCTCTTTTCCGGGGTGTTTAGTCCTCTAATATTTATTGAACATATCTTTATCTTTAAGTCCTTCTGGGGTATTTGAGGGTCGCGTTTTCCATGTCGATAGGAATCTGTAGCTGCCATGTCAGGTATGAGGTGTAAGCGTCTTATTGAAGAACGGGACCAGCAGTAAGTGGATTCCTATGTTTACTATATAGTACTGGTAATATGAATTTATAGAAGCAAAGATGCTAGAAGGATTGGGCTGGGATAGGTGGGTGAGAGAAAGGGTAACTTAACTAACCTATCCTATACCAAAATAGGTCAGATTCGTACAGTGCTGTATCTCTGGAGAGTCGACCAGAACGAGAGCCGGATCTCCATACAGCACTGATGGGGGGGTTGGGATGTACCAAACGTAGGAGATAGGTTGTGAGTTTTGTAAAGGGGATATGTTCCGCCGTTGCGATCCATGAAGTCGCATGTGTGGAGGATGTCATAAGGAGAGATATAAGTAAGCATATATATAGAGAGATATCAGCCGGATACTCGCTGATAACCACTTAAAAATGTAAAATCAATAAGCCAGCTGTTAGAAGGATGAATATTGATAGAAAGTCCCTTGAGGGAATGTGATAATTGGGATAAGTGATATAGTTGAAATAATGGAAATAGTTGAAACCTCAGGGATTAAGTCTTGAAGGGTCAGTTGTCATCTTAATCATTGTTGTGTTATTATTGGATGCGGTGGTCGCATAAAGTTATGTACAGCGTATTGAGATATGTCATGGAGAAGGTTGTCTGTAGGGATGGCTGTGTACATATCGCCTGACCAGCAATGGTAGAAAGACGTCTCCTTCATTGAAACATTACTATAAAGAGAGTTTCATAACAAGTCATAACTAGTAACATAAACCAGGTTCTACGTATGTATTAGTGAGCCTAGGCATTCCGCAGTAGGGGCGTGTTCCCTTATCATAGTTTTCTGGGATTTTATTTTTTTATTTATTTATTTATTTATTTATTTTTGTTATCTATATAATTGATTAGCCCCCTTTATCCCTCCCCCTTCTGCTCCTGGCAATTTGTCCGATAACTGCACCTCCTCATTATGGGGAGATGTGGTAACATTAAACATGGTATGTTTTGAAATCTCCAGAAGTCCAACCTAGGAAACTAGGTCGATAGTGGGTGTGTTATTTAATGTGTGGAGAACATTATGAATTTGTTTGCGCTTACTGCTACCTTCCCTATACGAGTATGAGAAGATATATGTCACTCGACATCAAGGTCATCGAGATGCAATGTTATCATATCACTGATTCTTGACCGATAGTATTTGAGCCTCTTGGAACTAGAAGTCTAGCAGAGGGGAGATATGTGAAGGGGCAGCAGCGAAGGAGGGGGTGTTAATCAGCTAAGGAGGGGGGGAGGTGTTTACAGCGAACAATAGACTGTTCAGAGTTGCATGCTTGTTATGTGTATGGTTAAGCTGAAGGGCGGGCCTGTCACTGCATTGGTCAAGTGATTTTTGGAGATCGATTGTTAACCTCTAGCATGTATTACTGTGGAATAGCGAACTTTGTGCCCATACATAGATATGCCAAACAAAACCAAACTTTAGGAGAACTATAACTAATTCTAATTTGAGCATTATTACCTCGCTCAAAACGTTTAACAGACCAACATTACCTAAGCCCTTAAACGATATAAAAAAGGCATTAAAGCTTGACTGTAGAAATGTATTATTTGGTTATGTAGTTTTCAGCTGTTCGTCGATCAGTTGTCTAGAGTCTGTCTTGCGTTGGTGAAGGAAGTGGAGACCCGCTTGTCAAAGAGTTGGGCGATCGTTCTGTGTGAGGGGAGCTAGCGTCATAGCCGACATAGGACACTGCCGAGGTCTATGCGCCAGATATACGACAACTTCAAGTGGTAAAAGTTAAGCGATAGACAAGGAGCAGACTGGCTAAGCGGTGTTCTCCTGGCAGAAGTCAACTTTGCGGTAGCAGTCAGATATCCAGAAAGTAATGCATTAGCTGTAAATCATTGGGACGGTCTCCGCGCTAAGCAAGAAAGGGAATGTGGCTGCTGCGGAGAGACATGAGGCCTGTCAGAGTGGCTGGGAGCTCCGAAAATTTATAACGTGCAACAAACCTTAATAGTCTCTGCGGGCTCTCCGGGTCCTCGGTGATGGCATGCGGCCGTTACTGCGCTGGGGTCCTTGAGATGTCGCATGGGTGCGGTCATCTGATGGGGATCTCCGTCGGCGAGGTTGTGAGACTTGCGCCTCCATCGGTTCTTCATGAGGAGGATGTTTCCCGTTGGTGTAATGGCGGAATTCCGCGTACCATGCAGGAACCTCCACTAGGGGTATGCCCAGGCTGTCACAAAAATAAGGCAAGTCCTCCGGCACTTTGAGGAAGGCTGTGCGGCCTAGATGAGTGGCAGCTAGGCAGAACGGGAATTTCCACCGATATAAAATTCCATGAGTGCGTAAGACGTCGAGTAGCGGTTTTAGATCCCTGCGATGTTGCAGGGTGATGCCTGATAGATCTTGAAAGATCTGAATTTGTGCACCCTGGTATTGTAGTGGATGTTTGTTTCTCGCCTGTTTCAAGATATCTTCTTTTAATTTATAATCTTCAATACAGCAGATAATGTCTCTTGGGGGGTCATTTTCTCTGCCTTTTGGGCGCAGTGCCCTATGGATCCTTTCCATTTCAATTCTGGTTTGGGGTGGTCTGTCAAGTAGGCCATTAAACAGTTCAGATACTGCAGGGGATAAGTGTTCAGAATCGATGGCTTCTGTCATGCCTCGTATTCTGAGGTTGTGCCTGCGACCGCGGTTGTCGAGGTCTTCAATGCGGTGTTGAGCCTCCCTAAGTTGCAGGGTGTGTGTATCTATCTTCCTTGTAGCTTTGCGGAGGATGGTATCATGTTTGGCAGAGGTTTTTTCAACGTCAGCCACTCTGTCATTTAGGGTATGAATATCCATTCTGAGTTCAGCAATGGCGGCTGACAGAGTGTCCTTGATATCATTTGCAATAGCCTTCAGGTCGTGTATGTTTAGACTGGGAGGTTGAGGGTTCTCTGTCATACCCGAAGCTAGAGGATATGATCCCTGAGGCGTGGGTAGTTGTCCCGATGTGTGTGTTCCTGCATCCTGTGAGGAGCTGTGGCGGGACGGCGCCATATTGCTTCTCTGTGTCCTGAACATCTCAGGGATATTTTGACTTGGAATCCCGGGATTTTCGCGGGGTGAGCGGGACCGAGAGGCCGACGTGTGGCGGGAGGATGTTCCCATTATGTCCCGTGGGTGTAAAAGCGAAAGTTACCTCTGTTAAAATCGGTGATAAGAGATGCAACGGCGGGAGCTGTTCTCTCAAGCTGCCATCTCCTAGCTCGTCCAGGCCACGCCCCCTATTTTCTATGCTTATGTATTTTTGCAATGTATAAATTTAGAGTGAATATCTATATATTTCTTTGAATGTTCTACTTCCCCATTTTGTATAGCTGAAATGAATATATACTACGTATTTAAAGATAACTATACTGTAATCTATCTATCTATTTAGGTGTGATAACAAATATCCCCCGAGGAAGCCAAAATAATTGGTGAAACATGTCACAATTATCATCAACTATTGATCATGTCTGTCAAATTCCAAAAACGATATGATCCAGCAATTTTAAATGTGTTTTTTCAATTTTCTATTTTCTACTATGTTTATATTATTTAATTAACATAATAAAAGGTATGAATTTTAACAGTTGCTTATAATATTGGGCTATTGGCACCTTAAAAATCCCAGCTCCTAATGTGAGCATTTATTGTTTCTCCTATTCTGTAATTGATGGTATGTGGTGCCTTTGAGTTTTTCTTGGTTACCTTCTTCTTGTGTTACATATATATTTAGTTAGGTAGTTAGCTAGTTTTCCACTTTGCACTAATGTTATACTGGTTTGGAATCTTAGCACACAAGGCAGACTAACATTTTATATTTTCAGCTTGGAATTACAGTAGGAGAAGGCAGTGGTTGATGAAATATAGGAATGTTGTGCAAATCATTATTACAGTATATAACACTTGCAGGTAGACTTGTGACTAAGTAGCTTTCAGTGTCATTCCTATTTTCAAATCTACAGGTAGTATTCTACATCAACATCTAATGCAGCATACACATGACCAGTTTTGCCGTCGGAATAAACTTCGAAGGTTTCTCTGATGGAACTCCGACGGAATTCCATTCAAGCAGTCTTGCCTACACACACGGTCAAACCAAAATCCGACCAAAGTCCGACCGTCAAGAACGCGGTGACGTACAACACTTACGACGGGATTAGAAAAAGGAAGTTTAATAGCCAGTAGCCAATAGCTTCCATCTCATACTTGCTTCAGAGCATGCTTCATTTTTGGTCCATCAGAACAGCATATAGACGAGCGGTTTTCCCGATAGGAATTGGTTCCGTCGGAAACATTTAGAACAGGTTCCATTTCCAGGTCCATCAGAATTAAAAAAAAAAAGTCAGATGAGGCATACACATGATTCCTGACTGCAGCACTTTGTAAGTTGTGTTGCTCATTACTTACCCCTGACCAAAGTGTGCATTATCTCAGCAGTTGCTGATTCTGATGTTCTTTTGGGCCTTTGAAGTTAATGTGTAACTTCACCTTAAAGTGGGAGTTCTACTTGATGCCCCCCCACCACGTTTGGAACAATAAAATGAAAACATTAACATTTAAAAAAAATTTTTTTGGAGAGCGGGTACCTAGTTTTGATAGGTACCAACTCATACTTGTGTTAGGATAGGCTAGCAGAATCTCTTCCCTCCCCTCTTAGCCTGCAGCCTTCTGGGACACATCATGTGTCCCAGAAGGCTGTGGGACCATTCACAAAGTGCAAGCACAGTGGGAAGTGACAGTGAGGTCGCAAGGAGTTACAACCGGCTTCCCACAGTAAATATGCTGGTACTGGAGACCCAAAGTCTGGCCCAGGTGAAGACCGCCCCGAATCTCTGGACAGGTAAGTGTCCTTTTATTAAAAGTCAGCAGCTACAATATTTGTAGCTGCTGACTTTATTTTATTTCTTTTTAGGGTGAAGATCCTCTTTAATGTGTTTCAGTGAGTATTTAGGGCATATTTTGGCAAAAGCATTGTGGCGTGTGTGTGCAGTGTATACATCAAATAGGCAAAAGTTTTTATTTAACTATACCCCTTTAAGCCACACAAATTGCTCATTGTGAAGTGTCACACTCACCACTCATGTCAGCTTTTCCATTTTTAATTGTGCACAAGGGTGCCCTAGAATTTTCATAATCCTAAAAATGCCTCTCCAGGCCAAAAAACAATTTTCCCTATATCTTTGAGAAGACTTTATGGTTACATATAAAAGGGTTTTCTGTGCTGTAATTGTAGTTAAAATTACAGTATAACACAATGGAAAATTATTTAATATGTGTATTGATTATACTAAACTCAGTCATACGAAATGTATAGTTTGAAGTAAAGTATACTAAAGCAAGATAAGGTGCTGGTGGCTTACATGGAAGCAGAAAAACTAAAACTTTGGTCACATGGCATACCATCTTGTGTAAAGAGGGAGGGCATTTAGTAGAGTATACTAAAACCTAACCTACAACCTAACCTAAGGAACAGAAAAATAAAAAATATTTAGGCTGATTTACTAAAGAAGTTAAACATCTTCACAAAGCAATTATGTAGTAAATAACTTAAAATATCCAATCATGGGATAAACACATTCTTGTTCCCTTTGAATACCCAATCATGAGCAGATGAAATAAGTAAACAGGTATTTGCTTTTTACACAATTGAATAATTTAGGTAAATATTCCCAAAATTTACTGTGTGAAGATTCCTAATTCCTTTAGTAAATCAGTCTCATTGTATCAAAACCATAGTATTTATTGCAGAACGGCATAGTATACCGTTTTGGCATCTTTAATATTATACTACAGGCTAAACTATTGTTTGTGATTACTGCATTATTGATAAGACGTGCAAAGTGTAATAATGCTGCTAAGGTTCTATAACTTCCGCTATTCTGTCTTTCATTTATTTGAAGTCGGGGCAAGGATGTTTTTTTTTAATTGGTTTTGGTGAGCTACTGCATCTTCCATGTTGCTCTTTCGTTTAGTAAACAGGACTGATTGTGGAGCCAGACTTGGTCAGCTGCAATGGTTATGCATGGTTGATGCAAAGCACAATGTATTATTCTAAACAACAATAGGGTGAAGAAGATATGTGTACTGTAACCACTGGAGTATGACATATAAGTAGGTGAATGGCACATACTGTTTCATTTGATCTGCTTGTAAATATTTTTTTTATTCAACTATGCATTGCTGTCCTTCATAACTTCCTCATACAAAAATTAGGATTATGGCACAAGTGTTGGCACATATAATCACTCTACCTAAATAAAATCCTAAATCACAAAACGTCTAAAGAAGTTTAGTGCTTATGAAAGCAAAGACATTTTTGATTGTGTTCACACATTTGAAATATTATTTAAAAAACTGGAGACAAAAAAAACCCTTTCTTTATGTAACAACAGAGATTTTAATTTTGGAAAGAAAGTATGCATCTGCTGGTGTGTTTGCCAATCACCCTTTAAGTATGTGCCAAAGTGAAAAACAGCTGAGTGTGGAACATCGTATGTCTCACTAGAGAGCAACAATTCATGCTACATCTCTACTGCATGTTACAGCAAGACATTTTAGAAAATACACACTTATGTTTTTCAATTCAGTAAATGACCTTTTGTAGGATTATAGTCTAAAGCACATGAGAGAAAAAAAAAAGAAAAAAATTATAAGTAGTACATTTTTTAAACAAAGTATAACATAAATACAATAACTTTTGTGTTGCAGATTTTATATTCTGCAGCAAAACTAATATTAAATTTTTTCCTTGATCTACTAATTTTTATTTCATCCATCTATGATTATACAGTGTTAAAAAACTACACATTGCAATGCATTCAGTGCATATCTCTGGTATTATATTATCAAAAACACCAGCTGTACAAATTTAAACAGTATTCCTTAAGCCATTGTTTGACAAAGTAAATAATTTAATTATATATCCAGTGAACTGTAGTCAGCAACAGTTAAGATGCAGGAACTTTAACACGGATATACAACTTTCAATTTTCATTTAGCACCACAGAGTTATGTCTACACATTTTAAATGGTCCCCGTGATAATAATATATTCTCTTTTTAATCATATTTTGTGTTGCAGGAAATGAAGCTTACAGTTGTCCCAGGTGCTTACCAAATTACTTTTACATACTAATTCTCAGCCCCCAAGTTAAGAGATTCAGCACAATGTACATTAACAGGATGCTTATGTTCTCTCTATATACCAGAAGGTAAGTTAATATGCACTTCAATTATATCCAGTTTGTGCATTTATGGCACCCTGTGGGTAGCAGTAAGAAGGCTATAAATGGGCTTACCCTGCTTTTTAATGCTCCAGTAAATTACAGCAGAAAAAAAGAGGAAGAAGAATATAGAAAGGGAGGTTGTATCAGTTTAACAAGGGAATCAATAAAAGCCAAATTGCCTTCATTGATGTCAAGCATTAAATCACATATACAGTGGAATACTTGCAGTCATCTTTATTTTATTTTTTATTTTTTTTTATAACAGGGATAGCTGTCTCATGTGTGTCATGAATGAACAGATGAATCTGAAACATAGATCCTGTAACACACAAAGAAAATGAATAGCTCAATGTTTTGAAAAAAGGCTTAGATAATAGCATTATCAAGTATAGCTTAATGGAAGCATAACGCTGTATTTACTAAAAATAATACTGTATGTTGTACATCAGACTTACAAATCATTGTTTAAATCAAAGGCCCAATAGGGGAACCTTTAATACACAGATATTTAGCACACACCAAATTGGCTAATTGAAGGCAACACAGTTGAAATCATCTTTTGTCCAAAAAATACTTTAAAAAATTTACTAGTGATATAAATTGCATACTTTCTAATATTTGCAAGATAAAATTGCTCGGGTGCACATTGCAGGGGCTTCTTTCTCTAAGTGATTCTTTCTACAAGTGATATGCACTTCAATCTCTGCTTAAAGTTCTGCCTCACCTGATCCTTCCGTCTCTGTCTCTTACAGGTATGTGTCAGCTCACCCACATCTTCCACCGTTAACTGAAATTGGGATCTGCCTGCTGTCTGTATGTGTGTGTCTCTGGTATGTGTCAGCTCACCCACATCTTCCACTGTTAACTGAAATTGGGATCTGCCTGCTGTCTGTATGTGTGTGTCTCTGGTATGTGTCAGCTCACCCACATCTTCCACCGTTAACTGAAATTGGGATTTGCCTGCTGTCTGTATGTGTGTGTCTCTGGTATGTGGCCTTCTCTATTTGTTGCCCTGTGCGCACAACCATGACATTATTTGTTGCTCTTGACTGTCTTACCTAAGTTTTATGTGTTGATCTTATCTTGGCCTCTTGCTATTCTGACTTTGAAGCAAAAAGTCCACTTTGATTGTTAGGCATTCTTATAGTTACTCATGATTAATTAACGAACCTCAACCCCACCCTTATAACAGTATATATTTGAGCATCCTTAAGGGTGAGCACATTGCTCGGGGTGCACATTGCAGGGGCTTCTTTCTCTAAGTGATTCTTTCTACAAGTGATATGCACTTCAATCTCTTCACTTCAGCTATTGCACGAAGCAAACAAATACAGCCATCTGCACTGGAAAGCAACTAACAGACTGCAGGTGACCCTGTCTCTCTAATAGGCTCTCCTTCCACTCTGTAACATGCACTCTCTACCACTGCTTCTGACACTCCTCTCCTATCTCCTCAAACTCTCCTACCTTCACCCCCCCTCTCCACCTGCCTGCTTATACATATCACCCTGCCTTCTGTCTTCTCCCTACTACTGCTCCTACCAACTCTCGCTCATTCTACATCCATACACTGATAACACCTCCAGTACTCTGAGACATGCCCCTTCACATAAATCACAGTCCCACATTACCTCCCTCACCCTCCTGCTTCTCCTAATCTCTGGTGACATATCCCCAAACCCTGGGCCACCCTCATCTGTCTTTGCCCATTGCTCCCATCCCCCTACACCCTCTGGCAGGAGCCATAACCCGCAGAACTTGGTCTCTATTCCTCTTTCCAAAACCAGCCCCCCTTTTCCTGTGCCCTGTGGAATGCACGTTCTGTCTGCAACAAACTCACCGCCCTTCACGACCTCTTTATCACAAATTCCTTTAACCTACTTGCCATTACTGAAACCTGGCTTCATGAATCAGATACTATTTCTCCTGCTTCCCTCTCCCATAGGGGCCTTCTCTGGACTCACTCCCCCAGACCAAGTGGACGGAAGGGAGGTGGAGTGGGAATCCTTCTAGCCTCATGCAGCACCTATCAGGTTCTTCACCCACCTCCCTCTCTGACACTCTCCTCTTTTGAGGCACATTGCATTCGTCTTTTTTCTCCCTGGACCAGTATCAGCCTTTCTTGATGACTTCTCTGCCTGGCTACCCTACTTTCTCTCTTCTGAAATCCCCACAATTATTCTAGGGGACTTCAACATCCCTGTCAACATTAACACTACTATTACTTCTAAACTTCTCAGTCTAACCTCATTGCTTGACCTGAAGCAATGGATACAGGCTCCTACCCACTCCAACGGCAACACCCTTGACCTTGCCTTCTCCTATCTGTGCACTCCGTGCAACCTTTCCAACAATCCACTCCCACTCTCTGATCACCACCTTATTAGTTTTGCTCTCTCTTTGTCTTCCACCTCTTCTCCCTCCAACCGCCTAACAATTACACGTAGAAACCTTCGCCACCTCAACCCTTCTCTTCTCTACTCTGCTACTGATCACCTCTATAACAAAATCTCACCTCTGTCCTGCCCCAACCTAGCTACTTTCATCTACAACAGCTCACTGTCTTCCTCCCTAGACAAGCTTGCCCCCCTCACTACACGCAGAATTAGGCCCCGACTGCTACAACCCTGGCAACCGGATGACACCAGAAGTCTCAGAAAACGTAGCTGCGCTCTTGAGCGCCTGTGGCATAAGACAGGAAGACTTCACACAATATAAATCTGCCCTCCTAAAATACTACTCCTGCCTTCACACTGCCAAACAGACCTACTTTATCACACTCATTAACACCTTCTCATCCAGTCCACGTCAACTCTTCTCTACCTTCAACACTCTACTCTGTCCTCAACTGCCTCCACCCACCAACTCACTCACTGCCCAGGAGATTGCCAATCACTTAAAAACTAAGATTGATACAATTCATGAGGAGATCACCAATGTGCAAAAACCTCCCCCATGCAACACCCCATGTCCACAGACACAATCATTACTTCCCTCATTCAACCCTGCTACTATTACTGAGGTTGCTAAACTTTTATCTAGCACTCATCTAACCACTTGCCCCCTGGATCCTGTTCCCTCGCAAATGCTACGCTCACCCTCTGACTCAATTCTACGCTCTCTAACTCACATTTTCAACCTCTTCCTCTCTTGTGGCATCTTCCCAAACTCTAAAACATGCGCTAGTCACCCCCATACTAAAAAAGCCCTCATTGGATCCCACCAATCTCAACAACTTACGTCCCATCTCCTTACTCTCCTTCTCCTCCAAACTTCTTGAAAGACTGGTCCGGTTTTCGCCCTCAACACTCCACGGAAACTGCTCTCCTTAAACTCTCAAATGATCTACTAATGGCTAAAGCCAATGGACACTATTCCGTACTACTTCTCCTGGATCTCTCTGCTGCCCTTGACACAGTGGACCACCCCCTCCTCCTCAAAAAACTCCACTCCTTCGGTCTCCGTGACTGTACTCTTCGCTGGTTCTCATCCTACCTATCCCACCGCTCCTTCAGTGTCACTTACAACTCTACTTCCTCCTCTCCTCTTCCTTTTTCCGTTGGGGTCCCCCAAGGTTCTGTTCTTGGACCTCTCCTTTTCTCAATCTACACCACCTCCTTGAGTCAGTTGATTGCCTCCCACGGCTTTAAATATCATCTCTATGCTGATGACACCCAAATCTATCTCTCCACCCCCCAGCTCTCTCCATCTGTCTCCTCACGCATTACCAACTTACTAGCAGACATATCAGCCTGGATGTCACATCACTTTCTCAAACTCAACCTATCCAAAACTGAGCTCATGATATTTCCTCCCTCAGGTGCCACTTCCCCTGATTTCCCTGTCAAGATCAACGGCTCAACTATCAACCCATCTCCCCATGCCAAGGTCCTAGGTGTAATCCTGGACTCTGAACTAACCTTTCGACCCCACATTCTATCACTATCCAAAGCTTGCCGCCTCAGTCTTCAGAACATCTCCAAGATACGCCCCTTCCTAACCAATGACACCACAAAGCTTCTAATCCACTCCCTGGTCATCTCCCGCCTCGATTACTGCAACTCCCTCCTCATTGGTTTACCTCTAAATAGGCTATCCCCACTTCAGTCCATCATGAACGCTGCTGCCAGGCTCATCCACCACACAAACAGCTCAGCGTCTGCCACACCCCTCTGCCAATCTCTCAATTGGCTGCCACTCAGTCACCAAATTAAATTCAAGATACTAACTATAACTTACAAAGCCATCCACAACCTGGCCCCCAGCTACATCTCTAACCTAGTCACAAAATACCAACCTAATCGTTCTCTTCGCTCCTCCCAAGACCTCCTGCTCTCAAACTCCCTTGTCACCTCATCCCATGCTCGCCTTCAGGACTTCTCCAGAGCCTCCCCCATCCTCTGGAATGCTCTACCCCAATCCGTCTGATTTTCTCCTACTTTATCCACTTTCAGACGATCCCTGAAAACTCATCTCTTTAGAGAAGCCTATCTGGCCCCCACCTAACAACTGTACATTTATCTTCTCAATCAGCACATCACCCATAGTTATTACCTCTTGTATCTCTTGACCTTCCCTCTTAGATTGTAAGCTCTAAGGAGCAGGGCCCTCTGATTCTTACTGTATCAAATTGTACTGTATTTGTACTGTTTACCCTCAAGTTGTAAAGCGCTATGTAAACTGTTGGCGCTATATAAATACTGTATAATAATAATAATAATAATAATAATAATAAAATGTTAAAAAAGCCTTCACAAAGAACTGATCAAGTGAAAATGTTGGAAGATAAAGGAGGTATGAACCATTTGATTATATTTCTTTAAATAAACCCAATTTTATAATCTGACAATTACAACAGATTCAGAGATATGTGAAGAATAAGACCGGCTAAGGGCAGGCAAGCAAGACATTTAACTTAATACAACCTGATGTGCTGATGTGTGCTAAAATTTGGTTACTCTTCTTGTATTAAACATTTATTTCTATAAAGAATTGTAAATGAGCGCATTGCAAATCTTAGTGCATTGCAAACCTTTGTAGCTAAGTCATTTAGTGATGTCTATAAAATATATACCTGGATGCTTAGGTGGATGATAGCAGATTTTGGTTTCTCTAATGTCAACTCATTCTTAAAATAATTGTATCTGCCAAATAACAAGGTCTGCCCATAAATGCAGTTTGATATTTTGCATACATTTGCACTGAAAAGATTGTTTCCCCTTTCTCGTGGAAACTGGAATAATAAAACTATTGATTTGGGGAGATGGGGGCGTGGGATATGCTTATTGTTACACAAGTACAGACAAATGCAAATATTTGCTTTTTTCTACATGCATTGAAAGGCAAGCAGCACTGGATGGATAAAACCTGAAGCTAATGTTTGTACCAACACTGACTTTTTACAACTGTTAGTTTAGTAAAAAAAAAAAAAATGTAATCTAAATTGACCTTGAGCCTTATCCTTGCAGCTTCTCTGCCAGGGGAAGACACCCCTTTGTATAGTTGTCAGCAGAGTTTACTTAGGGCTTAGGACCTTTTATTGACAGCACTAGGCCCAATGCCATGCACCAGTGCTGCCACATAGAATAAGGGGGTAAGTCAAATGCTCCTCTATACCTAAAAGTACCAAATATTATTTTTCTCTACAAGGAACTGAATGGAGTGGTGAGGGCATAAAGGAAAGGTGGGCATATGCTAGTGACCGGATGTAAAGTAAAGTGACCCTGTTGAATTGCCCTTGCAGTTCAGAAAAATCAGTAGGATTCGTAAATTGGATAATTCTATTTAAAGTTGGTACAAATAAACATATAGGATAAGTATGAAATAATTCTTTAAAATCTACTGTGCTAGCAGTTTGACTGCAACTTATTTTTACCGGCCTTGGATATCTGTAAATCTGCTGTATTTATGTAGTGTTTTGCCTCTTTTTTAATAATTTTCCCTTTTTTTATTGTTTTGTTAGCTTCTAACACAGCATGCACAGGCTCGTATCCATATTGATGTAGCATATGGGTGTTAGAAATTGTGATAATAATAATAATTTCATATAGCATAAGTAAGGTCCCTGGCATTGCATCTATCTTTGAATGTAAATTCCATCTTGTCCTCTAAAGGTCAGGCTTCTTTTATCTAGCCTTTTACTAAGTTTAGAGTATCAACAAGGTTAGTACAAATTTGAGGTGTTTTCAATCAGCTGATGGAGGAGTGTTCTTTTTTAATATACTATTTATTCCACATAAACAGGCTATGGGGAAGTTACCATCAAATATAGATTTCTATTTGTTCACTATAATAAGAACTATGTAACATGTCTATGTGTCATGCACTTCTATAAATGTATGGCTTACTTCTATAAATGTATGGCTTAAGAACTATTGTGTGGGGAGTAATTGCCACCTACAATTTCTGTCACACTACTATGTCGTTCTATGTGCTTAAGAATAAATCAAACCAGCTGACATCATCTCGAGCTGAACTAAATTACTCAGAGGTGTCTTTGAATCAACTTTAACTGATGCTAAAATTGGCCATACACTGATCAAAATTTGACCAGTTCATCAGGAACTGGCTGAATTTCGATCAGGGTGTTGCCATCCCTGCTCAACAAAAGTTGATTATTTGATCAACTTCTGTGAAACGGACTAGTTCACATATTATTTTCTCAAGCAGTGGCTGATTGAGTACAATGGTCCAGCATGCAGGATTCCTCCATCCACCTTGTTTGTGTTGATGATGGAAACTGTTAGCTGAATAAAAAAAAAGAAAAAAACTGCCTATGCAGATAACAGGCATCTGTAGATAAAAACAAGCTGTGCAGCTTTGACTAAATCTGCATGTTTGAATCAATTAATCGGGTCAGTTTTCAGTTTTCATATATATATATATATATATATATATATATATATATATATATATATTTATTTCATGAGCAATATATCTGATATCTGGAGGGCAATGTAATATCCACCCAGATGCTTCTATCTGGGTGGATATTACATTGCCCTCCAGATATATTGCTATATATATATATATATATATATATATATATACCTTAAAAATCTCCATGTTTAAAAAATTCTACAGGTTGTATGGTTTGAGTTACAGAGGAGGTCTAGGGCTAGAATTATTTCTCTTGCCAAAGAAAAATCGTTCCTGCGCACAAGTGGATAACCAGACAAGTAGTGCAAAGACACAGTCCTTGCTGCCATCAAGGATGGGGAATCCTAATAGTCAACAAGAGAAAAAGAAAAAAGGGGTCGCACCAGCCATGTGCATTATCCTTTGGATGTAAATTTATTAAAAACAATTACAAAAAGGAACTACTATTCATTGACTAGCAGCATGCAGTCTAGGATTAGCGGAGCCCTCCAGAGGTCATAGAGGAACTCACAGAGATCACTGCCAGCTGACACATTTCGAAAGGAACATCCCTTCTTCCTCAGAGCTCGGCAGTGAACACTCCCTCAGCAGTCCCTATATATGTGTGCCTACATGCACTTTCAGTCAATCAGAAAGAGTGCTTAAGGCCCCTCCCCCTTACGCCCCTCAGCCCAGTGGGCGGTCAAATCAAACAATAAATAAACATAATAATATTAGTAATAATAAAATGCCCATTATATGGGCATAGCTAGACCTTAGTTATAGGCACTGGCATTCCGTGCGTATGGTGTGTACAAATGGTTTATAGGAGGACACTCCCAGTCTGTGGTGTCAGGGTGGAAAAAAGTCCCTTCAGTAGCCGCTCATGGCTTCCATAAAATATGAGGAGCCGAACCGTCAGGTCTGCACCATAATGCTGATCATCTTCCTAGTAGGTTTTGCTTCTCGGGAAAGCACACCAGCGTGTTTGCGCTCCAGGCGGGAGGAAGGGGTGGGCTTGGTGTCACTTCCTCTGCATCATCCGTTGAACGTCAGTGAAGTGGGCGGCGGAGGGCTAATTGGCGCCATATTGCTGGGGGCAACATTTAAGAGGTCAGAGGAAGACCCGCCATAGCCGTATGAGCAAACTACTCACCAGGCTGGATGAAACACAATAGCAATCCGGCGTCAGCCTAACCACTCAGCCACCGTCCAGGCAGCAACATGAGCGGGACAGAGGACAATGTGGCCCCCACAAAAAATGAATAAAAAATAATAAATAAATAATAAATGACACCTGAACACCAACGGAAAATGACACCGACGTAAAATGGTCACACTGTAGATACACACCCGTACATGCAAATCCCCATGCCTGCATTCCATACATGCACACCCACACCGCTGGCCCACAACTAAATTGATCTAAAGCTGTCATATGGGGAGATATCCATCAAAATGTGCATAGGAGCATCCTGGACAGGGATGCACCTAGCTAGGGATGGTGCTGAAGGAGGTAAACACATGTTGCACCGAGCAGTAACATAAAAAACAAAAGCTAATAGATGTATTATGCTGGAAAGATATATACAAAAAAGAGAGGGAGACATGCAGTATATGATAATAATGATACTACTACTACTACTACTACTACTACCCTCTCCCGCCGCTGATAAAAGTGACAACTATTATAGGAAACCGGACTGCCCGCCGAAGAAGAGGATACCAGGGTTATGACAGCTAGCTGCTGCCATAACAAAGATATCCCTCTTCAAAGTTAGGATGTATATCAGCATGTGGTCTTTAACATCTGAATGTGGACCCTGCATCACCACACCTTGTTAGCCAAATGCACTGTATACACCAGTTAATCACAAGGATAACTTTTTTATAATATGTTGTCTGTTTTTACTTTTCACAAACTTTCCTAACTCTGTAGGCAGTGCTTATTGGAAACTAAGTCTGATTTAAAAATAAGAGGACCACATGGATGAGTAAAGGTATATAGTACCTCTACTCATTCACAGTAATGTAAATAGTAAACAAAGACGTACACTTTTTGACAAGACAAAACAAAAATGTCGCTCGTTGTAAATCCAGCAAGGAAATGGGGCCGGGTCACATGACTGGTTGCTATAGACACAGTGGGTGGCAATAAACTTACACTGGTTCATTCAGTTATACATTTTGTTGCCTCAAATTCTACCTATCATGTAGACTTTCTTCTACATTATACAAATCTGCAGTTTTAAATGCTGAGGGATGTATTCCCACAGGCCTATTAGGCCCTCAGGCCTAAAAGGCCTGGGGACCTATTTAGATGTACTGTAGGTGCTGCAGGTCTCATAGACTCCAGCATTACAATTGTAACAATTACAATTAATCCCACTATACCGGGTCTTTCACAAAACACACAGTCTTGGGCTATGTTTTAAGAATGGCCAAGAAGAGAGGGAGGTGAAGACACAAACATAGCACTGGGTGTATGAGACTTGCAACACTTACATCTGAGTGAATGAGAAGTATAGGAAAAGCTGTACTTTCCCAGCATGTAACACAGCAGATGTGTGTAATGTAGAAGAAAGCCATGGTCGGAAATTGATCGGACATTCCGACAACAAAATCCATGGATTTTTTCCGACGGATGTTGGCTTAAACTTGTTTTGCATACACACGGTCACACAAAGTTCTGAACGTGGTGACGTAAAACACATATGTTGGGACTATAAATGGGGCAGTAGCCAATAGCTTTCGTCTCTTAATTTATTCTGAGCATGCGTGGCACTTTGTGCGTCGGATTTGTGTACACACGATCGGAATTTTCGACAACGGATTTTGTTGTCGGAAAATTTTATAGCAAGCTCTCAAACTTTGTGTGTCAGAAATTCCGATGGAAAATGTGTGATGGAGC
Source organism: Aquarana catesbeiana (assembly GCF_042186555.1). Taxonomy (NCBI): domain Eukaryota; kingdom Metazoa; phylum Chordata; class Amphibia; order Anura; family Ranidae; genus Aquarana; species Aquarana catesbeiana. The sequence goes on from NC_133328.1 coordinate 432,883,691, forward strand.
CCACACACGGTCGGAATTTACGACAACAAGATCCTATCACACATTTTCCGTCGGAAAATCCGACCGTGTGTACAGGACATAACGGGGGGATGAGTTTGTGCTAACACAAGGTATAAATGATCGAACCAGGATAACTTTAATTTGCTCAGAGTTAGACTTTAATATTTATATTGTCCTAGATTACTGTATATGCAGTAAATGATTCCAAATGTCTGGGTCAAAAAGTCAGTCCTGTTACATTTTAGTAAACCTCTCAGCTTTAGAAAAGATAAAATGTTTTAAGTGTATTTATAGATTTACTGTAAATAGTTCCATCATTACAATGATTTTGGATCAAACTTCTTCAAAATATTCGTTTTTTGTATACATTTGAACACCTTGAAATGATAGCCATATACTACCCAGTATTTAACAATAATTGTTAAATTCAAGTATCACTGGTAATCATTGGCATACACAAAAAGTAATGGACAGCATAATTCATATATTCTGCTACTTCTCTCGCAAATGTTTTCTAAAATGCTTAAAAATGATAACACAAATCAGGGTAAATACCAGAGTGACCACAGAAATAATTCATTTTTTTATACAGAGTTTCAGATCTAGTAATTGTTTAAAAAATGTAGCCACTGCTTTTTTGAGGATTCAGAGCAATTGTTGATTTAAAATGCATGGATTATTTGCTTTAACGTCTAACATTAAATGACAGAAAGGTGTTTTAGAAAATATTTGTAATTATCAGTCGCATGCTATCTATGCTAATATATGTATGCCCAATCACCTTTTTTAATAAATAACACATATATTTTCAGACATTTATGTGATTGTTTTCTGTCTACTAATATGTGAGAGATTGTAGGTAACACTTTTTTAATAATGTAAAAAGTTGCAATAGCATTTTTTAATACTCAGCCTCTTAGCTTAGTTTTTTATTGCTTTTTTTGATGGTGTAACAGAATCATGATGCATAGGGGTTGATTTACTAAAACTAGAGAGTGCAAAATCTGCTGCAGCTCTGCATAGAAACAAATCAGCTTCCAGATTATTTGTCAAAGCTTAATCGAACAAGCTGAAGTTAGAAGTTGATTGACTGCCATGCACAGCTGCACCAGATTTTGCACTCTCCAGTTTTAGTAAATCAACCCCACTTTGTCAATTCTTTTAAATATGTATAGTTTATACCCTAAAATATATATTATTATATATAATGCAATTACTGTAAGAGTAGGGTTGTTTTGTACCAATTAATGTAACTTACCTACTATAGCAACACAAAACATGACATAAAGAAGTTAGATTAGCCAATATGTGCACAATTGACAGCTGATTGACTGCCATGCACAGCTGCACCGGATTTTGCACTCTCCAGTTTTAGTAAATCAACCCCACTTTGTCAATTCTTTTAAATATGTATAGTTTATATCCTAAAATATATATTATTATATATAATGCAATTACTGTAAGAGTAGGGTTGTTTTGTACCAATTAATGTAACTTACCTACTATAGCAACACAAAACATGACATAAAGAAGTTAGATTAGCCAATATGTGCACAATCTTCATTTCTGTGAAAAAAAAATATTTCTCTGTTTTTATGAATAAGCTTAATTCTAACATTTTTGGAGACTTTATTATGAAACAGCTGACATGAATCTTGTTGCACATTTGTGAGTCAGCCTTACATAACATCTAAAGCACATTTGCTGGAAAGATTTGATCACATTTGCCAGAATGAACCATATTCGGAAATTATTGTTTTTTTTCTGTGGCCAGTAGCATTTACTCCACTATTCTTCCTGTTTATAAGGTGACAAATAATATGTTGATCACATTTTCTTCTATTAAAATTAGTTAGAACACTCTGATTCCTATTCAGGTAACATCTAAAAACTAAACTCTGAATATTTGGACCTGATTGATTTTAGTCTTAAAAAAATGCTACAGTTGACAACTGACCTATCAATATCTTTTTGAGTTGTAGGAGAAAATGAGAGGAAACACAGATGGTATAGGGAAAGAATAACTCCATGTTGATAACATCCTAATTGGCTGTCAAACCTAGGGCCTTACTGGGCTAAATCAAAAGTACTGTCTATCCAGACATTATCCTGTTCATCTAAAATGTCTAATAATATCTAAGTTTCAGAATCCATGAAATGATACTCATGTGCAGATTAGTGGATTTCCTTAGTCAGGCGTCAGGCTTCAGGCAAATCAAATGGCTTAGGTCGCATAGGAGGAGTTAGTATGATGCCGTGGCTCTAATGTAGTTGGTTGTGACATTTGGACAGTAGCTGATTGTACTGCTTCTTTCTGTTTCACCCTCATCAGTTCGGCCATTTACACAGGAATCTCCATAGACAGTACACATAGTGCAGAGTTCTTCCTCATAATATTTCCTCTAGTGGTTGAATGTTCTTTTTTTTACATAAAATCGAATGTTATGGAATGTTACATTTGCCTAGAAAACTGCATATATTTTACAAACATTATGGGCATAATTATAAAGTTTGCATGAATCAAGAGACATTTGCAAAAACATTTTTTTTATAAATAGACACCTTCTTCATATGTTCAGAATGTAACAGTATAAATATAAATATCATGGAAGGTTCACTCAGTTTGTGCAATGTGTGAACTAAAATGTGCTTTCCTTTACAGAGTAACATTGATATATCAACAGAGTTGTAACTATACAAAACATTTAGTAATATCTAAGCATTGCCAAGGTTATATTACATATTTTACAAAGTGAACCTCACTTTGTTTAAACATATACTTTGCAGGAATAATTCAGAGAAAATTGAGTAGTAGCCCCTTAGAGTCTTTAATATAAACTCAAAAGCCATTGTAAGCTACTGAAAAAGGATAACATATTTCTGATAATTAAGTGAAAATAACATTTTATAGCACATGCTCCATATTATACTGTAGATAGAATTTTAAAATTATTTTGAATGCCTGAAGCAACTCTGTATCTAGTTTTATAAAAAGCTGTTTCCGTGTAAAATCAAGCGATTATTTAGACTAAAATACTCTTTCACTTCAGGACAATATTTGACTTATTTTTTATCTGATTAAAAAGCTGATGAAAAGTTATTTATAATCAAGTTAAAAATAATTTACTGATCAACAGTTGTTAATTGAATGCATGTGAATGTGACTGAGTGTATTACTATAATATGAGTATAAAAAGAAACATAATATCAAACATCCTAGCAGGTTTGTTCTATTATGTGGTGACAAGAATATAGTTAACCTATATATTTTTGGTCAAAGGAGGACAACCCTGAATTAGTTATTGGTAAAGTCTTTGTTAGAGCCCTTTCACACTGGCAGTGTGGGGGCGTTGGCGGTAAAGCACTACTAGTTTTAGTGGCGCTTTACTGTCGTTTTAGAGGCGCTTTTTGGCCGCTAGCAGGGTGCTGTTAACCCCCGCTAGTGGCTGAATAAAGTGTTAAAAGCGCCCGCAAATCACCGCTGCTGAGGCGCTTTGGCGGCGCTGTCCATTGATTTTAATGGGCCGGGGCGCTTTAGGAGTGGTGTATACACTGCTTCTAAAGCGCCTCAAAGAAGCTGCTTACAGGATTTCTTTTGACGTCCTGCCAGCCCAGCGCCCCAGTGTGAAAACACTCAGGCTTTCACACTGGGATTGCAGATGAGGCATTTTTCAGGTGCTTTACAGGCGCTAAAGCTAAAGTGCCTGAAAAACGCCTCGTGTGAAAGGGGTCTTAGTCTTTTAGTTGTTAAAGTAATAGAAATTTGTACACAAATTAAACATTTTCATTGGTAACTATGGTATATACAGTGGAGTAGCTGTTAGATTCATTACATTTAACAAGTGTTGCCTTTTTTGAACAGAAAAGACTTCAGCACAACAGGTCTAGTTTGGCCTGATTTGTCACATAGTTAAATCATCATCATAGAGTCTTTAGAAAGTAATCATCTACTAATGTTTACTTTTCAAGACACTGATAAAATAGGCCACTGATTAATTAAAAGAAAACATTTTATGAATGATTATATTTATTATTAAGCTAGAATGTACACACAACATACTGAATGCACTGCGTGAAGTTAAATGGAGGACATGGTAACTCATCATTTTGACTCGTCATTTTGTACTCAGAAACAATAAATGGGTGTGTTGATAAACAACTAAATCCATTTAATGGGGCAAAGCCACCCGAGAGCAAGAATAAGTAAGCTTGACAGTGTTCAGTTCTTCAACAGAAATTACTCAACCACAGTGGGTCTGCACTAGCTCACAAAGGATCCTCCTGAGCACCTTATCTATATTCCCTGTTATCTATATTCCATGTGACTGTGTATAGAACCAGCAACTACTTGCAAAAATGTATCAGAATGTTGTAGACGCTTTCTAGACCACTTTGAAACACATGGCTGGCGTTAGGACCAGTGGGTTAGCCTCATCACTCAATTTCCATTGGGGGGACTGCAGAAGATATATTATGATTTACCAATGGCTGATGAAAACAAATATGGCAAGCTAAAGGGGGATCTTAGCTCACCTTGGGGTGAATTTTTCTGTGCAGGCGTACAGGATGCATTGCTGGAAGTATTGTGCCAGCTAGTCACCTCAAACACAGATGAATGACCTACTACACCTGGTCACAAAATGATTACAGCTAGAGAAACTATCTGAATCATGGAATTAATCATCATGAACCCCTACTTAGGAGCTCTACCAAGTAATCTTCATTTTATGAATTATTTTATTTCTTATTAAACTAGAATGTACACACAAAATACTGGATGCACTCTGAAAAGTTAAAATGAGGACATGGTGATGCATCATGCTGTTCTTTTACACACAAAACAACAAATGGGTGTCTTTTTATAAAACGATAAAATACATTTAATGTGGCAAAGCCAGCAGGGAGCAAGAATATGTCAGCTTGTCAGTGTTGCTTTTTTTAACAGAAATTACCAATCATACTGGGTTTACACTAGCCTACAAATGATCCTCCTGAGCATTTTATCTACATTCCATGGTATTTTGCAAAGAACAGAGTGGGAAGATGATATGAACTGCATCTTCAAACTATCAGGCAAACAGTTGAAATTCAGTATAAATGTTGGCCTTTAATATGGGAGGCCTATCAGGACAATTTTCTATTTCAGTACCTACAAACAATGAAAAACAAAGCATAATAATGCTTGTATTTTTTTTTTATTACAAACAAATTTATTGAAAGATCATGAACATACAGGTAGTATATCAGCATATACAAAAGATAGTGTCTATCAGACATGGGGAGATGTTGAAGTCGAGATAAAGAGGATCAACACATATAGAATACTTTTCGGCATACAGTATATAACAGTCTTAGAAGTTTTTATATCATATGTAGGTGTATCTAAGGTAAATTACAGGGTTATAACAGAGGGGTTGTGACAGACACACCCGAGACAGAGGCTATTGGAGGGGACTGAATGCTAGCCTCTTGCCAACAGATTATGGGCCCTGGCATTTGGGGAAATGGTGCTCTCTGTGAGCTGTATGCCTGGGGACCCTGGGGTTGGTGTTACTTTGGATTCAGCTCCATGTCCCCCCAAAACACACAGACTCTGGGGACCCTGTATTTGCCATAGTAGCAATAGTGTCTGAGCCATACTGTTGGGGCTCATACTGTGAGAAGATGCTAATGTCATCAACTCCACTCACCTGTCTGATGTCAGCTATAATGTGTTTAATGTAAATAAGTTTAGTCTAGGTTCTAAGGGTATTCAACTCATTGTTGTTTGTTCTAATTAACCCTGTGTTGATGTTTATGGTAATGTGTGTTAATTGAATGAGCTGATCACATTAGCCACCAGCACTGGCTAGGAGACGAACAGTCTAGGCTGAGGAAGGGGGAGATTGTTGTTTGTATTGTTAATTGCAATTAGCTCCAGCTATTGTGTTTATACTACTGTGTGAAGCTCGGTGCCCACAAGTCTGTCATCTGGTCTGGGTAAATTTTTTAGTAAATTAGCTCATGTTAATTAGGTTAGCTTTGAGTCAGCCTGCTGTATAAATGTGTGTGAGATCTCAAATAAAGAGTTAGTCCTGATGTACTCCAAGACTGGTGTTGTCTAGGTCTTGGGAGTTCCTATAGCCAGATCCATTGGACTCGTGTTCCAGAACTTAAGAAGCGGTATATGACGGAAGCACTCAAGCGGAGTGAGGGACGTTCCGTGACATTGGTGGCAAGCAGTGGGAAAGCTTCCTGCAGTCTGGGACATCCAAACCTCCAACTGGATCCAAGATCAGCATAGCAGACTTCAGTCACCCCAGCGGAGATATGGACCTGGCATCAGAGTTCCCGGGGCTGCTGCGGATCATCCTTTCAACATACACCAGAACGGTGTCTGAGGATGAATACCTGGAGCTCAGGCAGCTTATTCGGGTGAAGCTCTGGATTGGAGCCCTTCAGCTCGCTGGTATAAAACAGGGCAAGTGCTTTCCAACCCAAGAGCAACGGGCCAGTGACCAACAGGCATTGCGGATGGCATTCCTGGGAGAGCGGCCCCAGGAGCAATGGGTGACTGAGTTGGACAGGCTGGTCCAGCAGGAGATAGAGCTGGACAATCGTTAACAGAATGCTCTCCGGAGGGATATGACTTTGGAGGCCCTGGATTGCTGTGGGAGAGCCTTACAGATCATTTTATGTTTGGTGATGAAGGGGAACCTGACCTTGAGGACCTGCGAGAATATAGAGAGGCTATGCTCGGTCTTGCAGGGGTCTCAGAGCTCAAACCTGATCTGGACCATTTGCTAAGGAAGGAACAGCATCTGGAAAGGGCATACAGGAAACTGCTAGAACACGTTCAGCAGCATGCCAGAGAATCGGCAGTGGAAAATCTGAAGATTGCCGTCCCCAAACCTGAAGTGCTGACCACAGGGCAGAGTTCTGCTAACCTCTGTCCAGCACTGATAACATCTTCTGGGTTCCATGAACAGGAGATGGTGAACCTCTATCCCCAGACACCAGTTATAGAGATAGGGGATTTAATAGACTTTTCTGCTGAGGAAGAACAACCTGATGAGCCTCCAGCAGAAGAGCTGGTATTAGGGCCAAACTTCACTATGGTCTGCCCAGCACCAACAGCAGTATCTGTGGAGTTACAACAAACTTCTCCAGCAGAAGTGCTGGCAACCGGACAGAGGGTCCAAGACCTCTGCCCCACACCTGTGGCAGTTTCGGAGGCCCAGGGTGAGAAGGTGGCAATCACTTCCCAGCAGCAGATACAGGGGGAGAAGGGAGAGGAGGTGTGTGTTGTCCCTCCCCAACAGTTGGCCAGGGTGGAGGAAGCGGCCTTCCCTCCCCAGCAAAGATCAGTGCACCTGGGAGACAGTACCATAGACATGCCGTCCAAGCAACCAGATGAGGGAATGGAAAAGGAAGCAGCCAGCTCACCTCCCCAATGGCAGCTACACAGTTTGGGAGTGGAGGAAGCCAGCCTCCTGCCCCAACGGTTAGCCGGAGCGGAGTCCCCAGCAGAAGTGCTGGCAACAGGGCAGAGTGTTACCAACCTCTGCCCAGCACCGGCAACAACTGTGGAGATCCAGGGAGCCGGGGCAGTTGGCCCCTCTCTCCGACGACAAGCTGATGTAGTGGAGCTGCTATTCCCAGCTGAATCGCTGGCAACAGGGCAGAGCACCACTGGCCTCTGCCTAGCACCTAGTGTCTCTCTACAGCTTCAAGAAGCAGGGGTGATTGGCCCCTCTGCCCAGAAGCAGACCGAGCCCAGGAATGTTAAAAACAATCCAGCTGAAGCCCTGGCAGCCAGACAGAGAGTAAATGACCTCTGTCCCACACCTACTGAGGTCAACTATTCCTTGCAGCCAAGAATGGAGATCATGCGGGAAGACTATGTGAGTTCACTCTGCCTGACTAACGCATGTCCAGACCAGGTGGTGGTCTGGGACCTTGTTAGTCAACCTTTGATGGGGGTGAAATGTGACAGACTCACCCGAGACAGAGGCTATTGGAGGGGACTGAACGCTAGCCTCTTGCCAACAGATTATGGGCCCTGGCATTTGGGGAAATGGTGCTCTCTGTGAGCTGTATGCCTGGGGACCCTGGGGTTGGTGTTACTTTGGATTCAGCTCCATGTCCCCCCAAAACACACAGACTCTGGGGACCCTGTATTTGCCATAGTAGCAATAGTGTCTGAGCCATACTGTTGGGGCTCATACTGTGAGAAGATGCTAATGTCATCAACTCCACTCACCTGTCTGATGTCAGCTATAATGTGTTTAATGTAAATAAGTTTAGTCTAGGTTCTAAGGGTATTCAACTCATTGTTGTTTGTTCTAATGAACCCTGTGTTGATGTTTACGGTAATGTGTGTTAATTGAATGAGCTGATCACATTAGCCACCAGCACTGGCTAGGAGACGAACAGTCTAGGCTGAGGAAGGGGGAGATTGTTGTTTGTATTGTTAATTGTAATTAGCTCAAGCTATTGTGTTTATACTACTGTGTGAAGCTCGGTGCCCACAAGTCTGTCATCTGGTCTGGGTAAATTTTTTAGTAAATTAGCTCATATTAATTAGGTTAGCTTTGAGTCAGCCTGCTGTATAAATGTGTGTGAGATCTCAAATAAAGAGTTAGTCTTGATGTACTCCAAGGCTGGTGTTGTCTAGTTCTTGGGGGTTCCTATAGCCAGATCCATTGGACTCGTGTTCCAGAACTTAGGAAGCGGTATATGACGGAAGCACTCAAGCGGAGTGAGGGACGTTCCGTGATAGGGGTGTCCCAATGTTTCCATCTCTTGTATTTTGTAAATATGCATGATATCAAATAAAGTGTGGTGAATGCGCTCAGAAAGCTTAATCGCTTCCATTCTGGCTAGTACCTGTGACCAGGAAAGAGATGAGGTACGCCAATTTAGTGCTGTGACCTAATGGATGGCTACGAAAAACGTATGGATCAATTTTTCGCATGGAGCGGGATAGAGGTGAAGCATAGGCACATTGGTATGGTGTGCGTGATTAAGCAACCTGCAATAGTGGATGTCTTTGTAGCTGCTTGCTGCCAAATGGGTTTAAGGAATTTACAGCTCCAGAAGATGTGGGTTAATGAATACAAATCACGGCAGCGTGGAAACATTGCAGAGATACTGTGGGGTATATAGAATGGAGTCTTGCAGGTGTCATACACCACCTGGTGTGGAGTTTGACAGCTGTCTAGTGGATTGAATGGGACCTTGTGTTTTTAAAACATGTTTGTCAGCATTTCTTCCGATTCGGGGGACTCAAAGGTTTGACTTAGCTCTCTTTCCCAGCTAAGCATTGGTTTAGTTTTTTCCTCTACAGCAAACTCACTCAGATTTTAGATATGACCTCTTTGTCTCTGGAAAGGCATGTACATATGTGTTCATATTGGGTGCTATGTGTTCGGGATTCCAAGGTGCCCTTGCTCTGGTAAAAGTACTTGATTTGTATCAAAAATGCTCAGAGGGGGGTAAATTGTGCTATATTTGGAGTTGAGGGAAAGTTTTAAAGTGAGAATCCTCTTTGAAAGATTGAAATATCGTTACTCCAGCTGTGCACCATTGGAGGAAACAATGTCTGTTGTTGAAAGCTGGGGGAAAATCTGGGTGTCCTAGAAAAGAGTATAGGGGGGAGAGGGGAGAGATTCATTTGAATTTTCTGCCATATAGGGACCATAGGTATAGAGATTGGTATACAATCGTATTCAGTGATATAATTTGGCTCGCTTTTATATATCTGGACCATGATAATCCTGATAAAAGGAAAGGGAGAATAGAGTATGTTTTGAAGGTTAACAAAGAAAAATCTGTTGAAGGGGTGTGCCATTAGCCTGTTTGAGCTAATCTGGCCGCCAAATAATAGCGTCACAGGTCTGGGAGGCCTAGCCCATAAAGGGGTTGGGGTCTGTACAGCAGGGATTTTTGGAACTGTGTTTTTTTGAGATTCCATATAAACCTATTCATGTCTTTCTGGATTGATTCTATATAAGTTTTAGAGACATAGTTGGGGAGGGCTCTAAAAAAAAAGCAACTTGGGTAATATGGCCATTTTAATGGCTGTAACCCTGCCTAGGGAAGAAATATGGTACTTATCTCAAGTTTTTAACAGGGTTCTCATGTGGGAAACTATGGGGTGATAATTTGACTGAAACAGGGCCTGAAAGCAAGGGTGATCTATATTCCTAGATATCAAATTGTTTGAGAGCACCATGTGAATGAGAAGTGATGCTGCAAAGAGGTCGCAAGGTAATTTGGTATATTTATTGGCATTGCAGAGCATTTAGCCAAGTTTACTCCTAGATCTGATACCGTGTGGAATGATTCCAGTAGGGAAGTGAGGGTGGGTAATGCAATAAGGGGGTTGGTTAGGAATAGGAGAACATCATCTGCATAGAGACTTAGTTTAAATTCTCTAGGGCCTTTAAGATACCCCTTGATATTATTATTTTCTGAAATAGCACGGGATAAGAGTTCTATCGCCAAGACAAATAGGAGTGGGGACAAAGGGCACTCCTGCCTAGTGCCCCTTTGCAGTGGGAAAAGTTGGGAATTGCTGCCTGGTAATTTGATGCGGGTTTGGGGGTCCCTATGTAGAGCGTGAAAGCCTTGCAAAAAATCACCAGTGATGCCAAATCTGGGCAATAAATGGTCTAGGTATGACCAGCTAATGCTGTCAAATGCCTCATGGATATCAAGGCTTAGGAGAAATACCTGTTTAGAGTGCAAATTCAGGTCCTGAATGATGTTGGTAACCAGGCATATATTGTCGGTAATTTGCCTCCCGGGAATAAACCCAGTTTGATCTGGGGAGATCAGGTTCGTTATGATCGAGGCTAGTCTGTCAGCCAGAAATCTGCCAAAGATCTTCAGGTCATTGTTGATGACTGAGATTGGGTGGAAATTTTGTGGAAGGGAGTGGTCTTTGTGGGGTTTCAGGATAAGGGACATGTTGGCCGGTAACATTTCCGCTGGGAAATCGTTGCCCTTCAGGATGTGGTTATAGAGGGTAGCTAATTTTGGGGCTAAAATATTTGAATATTTTTGTAATGGAAGGTAGTATACCCATCTGGGCCTGGTGCAGTAGAGGATTTAAGTGATTTGATTATAGTTGTTATTTCTGCTGCAGTACAGGGAGCATTCAAAACTTCTAATTGCTGTCAGGGGACGGTTGGGATTCTGCGAATAGTTTTTAGTAATAGTCTACAAGTATGTCCATTACATCATTTGGGTGTGAAACTAACACCCCGGATGGGTTGCGTAATTTATATGTGTGAGATTTAGATGGTTTCATAACCTGGTTGAGCTTTCTTGCAAACATGGTAGAAGCAGAGTTACTGTATAGCATAAATTTAGCTTTAGCCCATCGCAAGGCTGTCTCAGTCCTGTCTGAGAGTAAGCAATCCAATGCCTGTTTTTTACCATCTATTTGTTGAATAAGGTCTGGGGAAGGGGATCAGTTATAGCGGTTATATAGTTTGTCTAATGCTTTCGTAAGAGAACGGAGCTCATTCAGTTTAGCCTTATGTTTGCTGGAAGCAATGTTAATAATATGACCCCTCATAACCGCTTTATGAGTCATCCAGAGTGTGCACGGGGAGGTGCCTGGGAGCTGATTATCTGTAAAGTAATCACTTTACAGGGGTCTGTTAGTAAGGAGTTGTTCAGTCTCCATGTGTAGGTTGTAGGCTTAAGGTCAATCCTGGAAACTGAGATAGCCACTATATAGTGATCTGACCAGGGGTAGACATGTAGATCCGCTTTGGTCGAATTTTCTAAGACAGTTGGGGTACAAAAGATGTGATCAACATGGGCGTAGCTGTCATGTGGGTTTGAACAGAAGGTGTAGGAACTGGAGCCCGTGTTATGTGCTCGCCATGAATCTATTAGTTGCAATGAGGGCAGAATACTTGTAACTGATTTAGGGAAAGCCTTGGAGGAAGGAGTAACTCTGCTTCTATCCAAACTTGGGTGTGCCCTTAGGTTGAAATCTCCCCCCACTATTAAATGTGGGGAGAGATAATGGTCTAATGTTGCCAAAAATTGTTTTTCAAAAATTAAGCCTGTGCTTTGTTGGGGGCATAGGCAGAGGCAATAGTTGTGGCACGACCCTGGATCTTGTAATATTATGAATCTGCTGTTAGGGTCTTTGTAGATATGATCAATCACAAATAACACTGATTTTTTAATGAATATGGCTACTCCACGTTTTTTAGTGATGTGGGTTGTGCAATAGAATTGTTTATAAGATTTGTCAAAGAATTGTGGGTGGTTAGCACTGGAAAAATGAGTGTCCTGCAGTAGGAGAATATTCGCGCCCAGGCTTTTGTAGTGATAAAATGCTTTCTTGCATTTCTGGGGAAGGTTAAAACCTTGCACATTGTGCGATATTATTTTAAGGGCCATATAGAATTAATTGGTTAATAGCATAGTGATTGCTATCAGAGTTATGAGTGGAACATGTCCATGGAATAGCCAAATTCACATTATTCAGACTGAAATAGTATTGTACATGCCCCGTGATAGAAAAGGCTCTTGTCTGTAATACTGCATAAAATAACACTGTCAAAGATAATCTTTCAAAATGCATTAACTGAATACACTCATAAAAACTGAAAAATGTAATACTGCTCAAATATAAACAATAAGCATGGGGGTCAGAGTAAAACGTTGCTTGCGACCAAAAATAAACTTTATTCGGACTCGGACATCTGATACCAACCAAGGGACCCAGAGAGTGCCAGGGTGGTAAACAGGTTGACCATGCAAAATACGCCACCCTGAGCTCCACTACAGGCTGGGTCCAAGAGTAAGTAGGGGGGATGACTGTGGACACCCGAAGGCATAGGGTTAAAGAGTACTTTGGTGCAAACATGCTGTCAGATAGGCTGTCCTGCCAGGTGGAAATAATTGCAGGGGGAAGTGGGGTGTCCGTCAGGGGCTCATCTTAACAGTGGGGTTCCGTGCAAATCTCAAACTTGACAGTTATAGGTTGAAGAGAAGTATACCCCTGGCCTAGGCACAGGTATGTGACACATAGAAATTAAGGCCCAGCATGGTGAGGATCAGTCCCAGGATAGTCTTGTGAAGAATCTGTGGACAGAGTAGGTAAGGCAGGCTGGTCCCGGAATGGTTGGCACCGTCTGCTTTGGTTCCTGCGTGAGGAAGGTATTGTCCACGGTGGACTAGGTCTCAGTGTGGAGAGGTGGCAGCTTGGGGCATCAGACTCCATGAGGCCCAGTTTCAGCAATATCTCCTTCACTTCTGTGACATTATATGCCGTGTATGTGGTGCCATTGTGAGGTACTGTGAGCTTAAACGGAAAGCCCCATCGGTAGTGGATGTTAGCCGATTGGAGCACGCATGTGACCTCTTTCATCTTGCATCTATGGTCCAATGTGGCCTGCAAGATGTCAGGGAAGATTTGAATTCTCACTCCATCCAATTCTATAGCTGCGGTATTTCTGGCAGCACATAAAATATCTTCCTTGATTAAGTAATCTTTCAAGCAGAGTATAATATCCTGTGGGGGTTTATCAACAGGGGGCTTAGGGCTTAGGGCTCAGGGCTCTATGAATTTGGTTGCACACAAAAGCTGTAGATGGTGCAGTCTAAGGAAGGAGTGTGTGGAATAGCTTGTTAGCAGCTGCAATGAGGTCTGTAACAGCTTCTGGGATGCTGCGCAGCCGCAGATTGTTCCTGTGATTACGGTTGTCAAGGTCTTCCACCTGAGACTGTACAAACTGGAAATTTTTGGCCAAGGATTCATAATCCTTACATAGATCAACACGAGCTAATGCCAGTTCGTCATGTTTAGTCTCTAGGAGATCTGTGCGGCCGCCCAGAGCAGTAATTTCTAATAACAGTGTGTTGGTGGCTTTGTGCAGCTCTGTCTGAAATTTCTCTGCTAGCTTTTCATACATGGAGGACAGGCTGTCCTCCAGATCAGCTTTTGTAAGCTGTGTGGGGTACTCTCGAGGTGGAGCGGAGGTCACAGGAGAAGCTGCTAGAGAGGGAGAGCCTCACTGAGCCTGAGCACCATCTTTAGCCATGCCTGCTTGTTCTGCTGTGCGCAGGAGGTATGTGGTAAGGGACCCCTGCGGCTTGTGGTTCTTCGGTTTTATGTGGGATGGCATGCACCTGGTGTTCCCACAGGGGTGCAGGGTAATATGTGGCCGAAAATAGTGCTGGATAGCCCTGCGGAAGGGTTATTAATCTTCCTGACCGCAGGAGCTCCTTCTAGCTGCGTCCGTCTCTCATCGCGCCGCGCATGCACCCTAATTATGCTTGTACTTGAAAACCATATGAGAAGTTTCTTGGAATATTTTGAAATAGGGAATGCTTGGGCTTTCCTTGTAACTTTAATTGGAAAGTAAGAAATTATTTTACAGTTGGGCAATATTAGTGTCCAGGAAAGCCAATGCATGTTTATCATGTGGGATTCAAAATGATTTGCTAATTATTTGATAATATCTGAGAACAAGCACAACAAAGAAGAATTACATTAACATAAGTTTTTACAGGGAAAATGCTCTCCATGGTTGAGGTGCTGCTACATATGGTGGTCAGGGATATATATAGTTTCATTGCAAACATTTAGAAAGGTGAACTAAACTTGAAGGATAACAGTAGCAACATATAGACTAGGCATAAACTAACGCACCCTGCAAAGACCTCCTTCCAACATCTGCTGCATGCTGTAATTTTAAAAGCACCATGATAACATCTTTGTAGCAAAAAGTATGACAAATTACCTATAGAAAAAGGTAATTGAAAAATGTATTCAGCTCAAGGGGAGGGCAATATTTTCATATCTGTCTGGGTTTCAGCCTTATTATATACTGTATTGTACAGTAAATAGCATTTTTCAGTCTTTTTAGCAGTGAAGGCACAATTAACTTTTGTCAGTATATACAGTAACAATATGAGTATGATTTAATTAACCTTTAAAGGATAAATACTATTTCTTATAAAGAGTAAAAAGAAACTGGTAAAGTATGTTAATACTTAACAACAACTTAAAACTAACCAGCAATATCTCAAATGTACCTCAACAGATCTCCTTCTAACCCAGTCTGTCAGCATTCTGAGAGACTAAGTAATTTTTTTTTTTACTCTTATCAGCCTCAGTAAATAAAAAATTCTGGAGCAATTCTCTGTAACATCACTGACACTTATACCACCAGTGACCCATAAACTTTATGATGTTATATTAAAGTTGTTGTTAGTGTAGTGATGTCACAGGGGAGGTCAGAACATATTTATGTGTAGCGCTACTCCTGTAAGGACCGCTTGATCTTCGGGTCCTCCCTTACGCACACGGCCAGGCAACATTAATTTTTGCAGCTTTCATGCAGACTCAAGAATCAATCCAGGGGATGTTTGTTTTGTTTTTGTTTATTTAGGGATTAAACATGGAAGGGGAATATGGAAAAGCATGGGATGTCCAGAACTGTAGGACTTGAATGCAAACTTGAGGACTTGCTAACTTTCTGTCTGCCAGGAATTAACGTTACAAAGCTGTCCTCCCATAGGATTAAAGTGGTTGTAAACCCTTTACAACCACTTTTTACTACAGGTAAGCCAATGAGCCGAACACCTCTGCAGTTCGGTTCGCACCACAACATGCGAACAGGCAAGCAATTTGGACGAACACGCGAACACCGTTAAAGTCTATGGGACACGAATATGAAAAATTAAAAGTGCTCATTTCAAAGGCTTATATGCAAGTTATTGTCACAAAAAGTGTTTGGGGACTTGGGTCCTGCCCCAGGGGACATGTATCAGTGCAAAAAAGTTTTAAAATTGGCCTTTTTTTTTCGGGAGCAGTGATTTTAATAATGCTTAAAGTGAAACAATAAAAATGAAATATTCCTTTAAATATTATGCTTGGGGGGCGTCTATAGTATGCCTGTAAAGTGGTGCAGTTTTCCCATGTTTAGAACAATACCACAGCAAAATGACATTTCTAAAGGAAAAAATCATTTAAAACTGATCGCGGCTGTATTGAATTGTCGGGTCTTGGCAATATAGGTAAAACTCATTGATAAAAATGACATGGGTCCCCCCCAGTCCATTACCAGGCCTTTTGGATCTGGTATGAATATTAAGGGGAACCCCAGGCCAAATTTTAAAAAGAAATGGCGTAGGCCCCTCCCAAAATCCATATCAGTCCCTTCAGGTCTGGTATGGATTTTAAGGGGAACCCTGCGCCAAATTTAAAAAAAAAATGGAGTAGGGGTCCCCCCCAAAATCCATACCAGACCCTATTCTGAGCACGAAACCTGGGAAGCCGCAGGAAAAGAGGAGGGACAAGAGAGGGCCCCCCAGGCACGATATTAAAATTTCACTTTTATTGTTTCACTTTAAGCATTATTAAAATCACTGCTCCCGAAAAAACGGACGTTTTTAAAACTTTTTTTTGCATTGATACATATCCCCTGGGGCAGGACCCGGATCCCCAAACACTTTTTATGGCAATAAATTGTATATAGGCCTTTAAAATGAGCACTTTTGGTTTTTCATGTTAATTTCCCATAGACTTTAACTGTGTTTCGCTGCTTTCGAATTTGCCGTGAACACCGCATAATGTTCGCTGTTCAGCGAACAGGCGAACACCCGGTGTTCGAGTTGAACTTACATTCTCTAAGGCTTACCTGTAGCTACCCTGGATAGTCATCAACACATGCACACTGAAGCAATGGCACGTACGTTACCAACGGCTCTCGCATGAATGCGTAGGAGTGACATCATTGCGGCTCTGGCCAATAACAGCACCGGAGCCCGCAATATCTGGAAGTAACTCCGGAAGCGATGTCGCCACCCGGAGCCGTGTGTATGAGGACCGCTGTGGGGGCTTTGATCTAAGGTAAGTAATTCATAATGAGCTAGTATGCATAGCATTATGCCTTTGTCTTGCAGGTTTTTTTGTAGGTTTACAACCACTTTAATGGTCAGCAAAACAGATAGCAAAACGTTCCAACTGCTGAAAACAGGTGCTACTAGATAGGGAAATGCTAATACTCCTGCTCTTGAATCCCCAGCTAGAGGTGTGGGATGGCTTTCCCATTTGTGAACTGTCCCTAAGCTTTTACTTGGTCATGGGCAAGTGAAATATTCCACCTCGCTGCCCCTGCTCTTTCCAAGCTTGGGGTGTGAGGAATGGAAGCTACTTACTTGATCCCTCTTTTGTGAGTCCTGAAGTCCAAGTGGCTGCTGCACAAGCTTCTTGTTCAGTGTAGCTTCAATTAAGCCTAGCTGAGGCCAGAATAAGTATTATGCCGTGTACACACAGGCGGACTTTACGACCGGACTGGTCCGATGGACCGAATCCGGCGGACAATCCAACCGTGTGTGGGCTGCATCGGACTTCCGACGGACTTTAGATTTGAAACCTACAAATCTTTACGTTGTAACTCCGCCGGACTCAGTTCCTAACGGAAAGCCCGTTTGTCTGTATGCTGGTCTGAAGGACCAGATACGACGCAAGGGCAGAGTACTACATCTCGAAAAAACTGTGTGGGGTCCCCCCAAAATCCATGCCAGACCCCTATCAGAGCACACAGTCTGGCCGATCAGGAAAGGGGGTGGGGATGAGCGAGCGCCCCCCCTCCTGAACCGTACCGGGCCGCATGCCCTCAACATGGGGGGTGGGTGCTTTGGGGGATGGGGGCGCCCTGCACCCCCCACCCCAAAGCACCTTGTCCCCATGTTGATGAGGACAAGGGCCTCTTCCCGACAATCCTGGCCATTGGTTATAAATAAGAAAAAAATACCGCGCTCTAAACAAAAACTAAAAAACAAAGCAGCAACTAACATATGAAATACACACATATAAAACATCAAATAAAGAAACAATAGCTGCACTAAATGATGGACATGGTATGTGATGAATCAGTAAATAAATATAAATATAGTGAAAAGTAAATAAAATTATGAGTATGACGTTCACAAAAAACAAACCTAATCTCGTAAAAAAACAAAAAAGAAAAAACTAAAAATAAGGTGATAAAAAGTGAGGATAAACTTGACATAAAAGTCCAAAGCAATCAGCCAATTGCTGGATACTAAAATAAACCAAAATAGTGCAGTCTTCCGTTTATTTAGTGTAAATCACCAAGAGAAATGCACGCTTACAAGAGGCAAGCAAAAAGAAGCTTGCGGCTATATACCCAGCCAGGGCCTTTCCTTGGGGAATCAGAGGTATGTACCACAGGGGACACCAATCCAGGACCAGCACACCACTCAGATATAAGGGACCCTCAGGTAACGTATCACCAAAAAACAAAAAAATAGAAGCTTCCCATGTTGTGATACCATATAAATAATTTATTGTATGGATAAAAGAATCACACTTACAAGCATAAAATGGTAACGATCAAAGGCAGCCAACCAGCTTGCGAGCGCCTGTACACTCCGGGAATCACACATGGTATGTCAGTGCATCCTGCCCGACGTGCGTTTTGTCATACAATGACGTCGTCTGGGGCACAGGCGATGCACTGACGCATCGCGTATAAATACGCAACACTAAGAACCAAGCCTCGATCTGAGGTGAGGACAGAGACAGGTCATACCCAACATGGTGGACCAGAAACGTTCGGTCTGCCATATTAACTGATGGCAAACCAGTTCAGAAAATGGATAAAAAATTAGCAAATCACGGGTAAAAAGTAACAATACCGAAGAGAAGCTACAGGATGAATGTTAATGGTATATTTCTCCCCATCCACAAAGTCAAAAAGGATCAATAAATCTATGGGCTGACAATAGTGAGTTATGGTCGTCAAAGCAATAAGTCTGCAAGACCACCCATAGCCAGACATTATCCAGATCCTGGCCCCCCACCCTATGTGAATGAGTACTGCGAGGGTCTTCTTCTGACTTCGCCGCTCTCTCCGGCCTCTTCTCCCGGTGTCTGGTTCTTCTCCCGCTCTGTGGTCTCTTCTCCTGGTGTTCAACCTCTTCTCCGTGTCCGGTTCTTCTGCTGGCTCCTGCGCTATCTTCTGCCGCTCTTTTGCTAGCACCCGATGACCACGCCCCCTTATGACGTCACAGTCCCAACATGCCCCGGGACTGTGATGTCATAAGGGGGCGGGGTCACTGTCTATATATGTCATTGTGGAGCACTCACACAGCATTACAGTGGGAGAGAGCGTCGTGCCAACATCGGAAGAAGAGAAGAGGGAAGAAGACGATGAAGAAGTCCGGGCCACCGCTAGCAAAAGAGCGGCAGAAGGTAGCGGAGGTGCTGGCAGAAGAACCGGACACTGGGAGAAGAGGTCGAACATCAGGAGAAGACGCCGGAGAGCGGGAAAAGAACTGGACACCGGTAGAAGAGGCCGGAGAGAGCGGCGAAGTCAGAAGAAGACCCTCGAAGTTGGAAGAAGGCCCCCAGAGCTGTCTAATAAATGACTTCAAAAACCTGTGTAGTGTGATTTTTATTGACACTTTTTCCCTAGGTGAATGGGTAGGGGTACGATGTACCCCATACTCATTCCCATATGGTGGGGGGCCGGGATCTGGGAGCCCCCTTATTAAAGATCATTATTCTTGTATTATCCTAAAATGAAAAAAAGAGGTTTATACGTATCTGCTCTGAGCAGGAGTATTGCACAGATTGGCTCCTTACCTCCACTTCTGGGGTTCCCCATTGGCACTGTCCACTCCTCCTCTCCTAAGTGTGCCCCCTTAGCAATCTGTGTGCTATGAGGGCAGACATGCAACTGAGCTCCCAATCAAGGCATAGACACACACAGTGCAGCTCAGCCACCCTATCTTCACTGAGATTTGACTGAAAGCAGCAGGAGCTGCTGCTGCTTCTGCCAGTGGCAGAATTACCAGGGTCGCAACAGTTGCACTTGCGATGGGGCCCTAGCATTCCGCCACTGTGGGGGGACCCCAGCGGGGTTGCTATTCACAGGGCTCTGAGTTGAGAGCGTGTTTCTCATGGAACAGCAGCACAGAGACACCGGCATTGACAGTTCTATTTCCCTCTCCATCCATCCTCTCTTGCTTGGGATGACAGAGGACATGCAGCTGATCTGCTCACCCTTCTCCCCCCTCCTCTCTCCTGTGTGTGCTCCACGGGCAGTCATGTGTGAAGCTAACAAACTCACATTTCCCACAGAGCACACAGAGAAGAGGGGAGGGGGGTGAAGGGGGAGCAGATCAGCTGTTTCCTCTGTCATCCTGTGCATGAAAGGACAGATAGAGAAGGAAATAGAACTGTCAATGCCGGTGTCTCTGTGCTGCTGTTCCATGAGAGACACGCTGTCTGCTCAGAGCCGTGCTGATAGGATTCACTGATGAGCACTGATGGACACTGATAGAAGGCACTAATGAGCACTGATAGACGGCACTGATGGTCACTGATAGAAGGCACTGATGGGCACTGATAGAAGGCACTGATGGGCACTGATAATAGGCATTTATGGACACTGATAGGAGGCACTGATGAGCACTGATATAAGGCACTAATGGGCACTGATAGAAGGCACTGATGGGCAGTGATAGAAGGCACTGATAGGAGGCAAATTATGGGCACTGATAGAAGACACTGATGGGCACTGATAGGAGGCAAATTATGGGCACTGATAGAAGGCACTGATGGGCACTAGGGATGAGCCCAACACCCCCCTGTTCGGTTCGCACCAGAACATGCGAACAGGCAAAAAATTGGTTCGAACACCGTTAAAGTCTACGGGACACGAATATGAATAATCAAAAGTGCTCATTTTAAAGGCTAATATGCAAGTTATTGTCATAAAAAGTGTTGGGGACCTGGGTCCTGCCCCAAGAGACATGTATCAATGCAAAAAAAAGTTTAAAAAATGGATGTTTTTTCGGGAGCAGTACTTTTAATAATGCTTAAAGTGAAACAATAAAAGTGTAATATTCCTTTAAATTTCGTACCTGGGGGGTGTCTATAGTATGCCTGTAAAGGGGCGCATGTCTCCCGTGTTTAGAACAGTCTGCAGCAAAATGACATTTCAAAGGAAAAAAAGTAATTTAAAACTACTCGCGGCTATTAATGAATTGCTGGTCCAACAATACACATAAAAGCTCATTGATAAAAACGGCATGGGAATTCCCCACAGGGGAACCCCCAACCAAAATTTAAAAAAAAAATGACGTGGGGGTCCCCCTAAATTCCATACCAGGCCCTTCAGGTCTGGTATGGAGATTAAGGGGAACCCCGGCCAAAATTTTTTAAAAAATGGCGTGGGGTCCCCCTCAAAATCTATACCAGACCCTTCAGGTCTGGTATGGATTTTAAGGGGAACCCCGCGCCAAAATTTTTAAAAAAAATGGCGTGGGGTCCCCCTAAAAATCCATACCAGACCCTTATCTGAGCACTCAACCTGGCAGGCCGCAGGAAAAGAGGGGGTGCGAGAGAGCACCCCCCCTCCTGAACCGTACCAGGCCATATGCCCTCAACATTGGGAGGGTGCTTTGGGGTAGCCCCCCAAAACACCTTGTCCCCATGTTGATGCCCTGTGGTTGTGGGGGTCTGCGGGCTGGGGGCCAGAATCTGGAAGCCCCCTTTAACAAGGGGACCCCCAGATCCCGGCCCTCCCCATTGTGTGAAATGGTAAGGGGGTACAAAAGTACCCCTACGATTTCACAAAAAAGTGTCAAAAATGTTAACAATGACAAGAGACAATTCCTTTATTTAAATGCTTCTTCTTTCTTCTATCTTCTTTCTTCTATCTTCTATCTTCCTTCGGTTTCTTCCTCCAACTTCTTCTTCTTCTGGTTCTTCTGGTTCTTCCTCCGGTGTTCTTATCCGGCATCTTCCTCTGCGGCGTCTTCTTCCCTTCTTCTCAGGCCGCTCCGCATCCACCATGATGGGAGGCTCCCACTCCCACTTCGAATTTGCCGCGAATACCCCAAATTGTTTGCTGTTCAGCAAACTGGCGAACAGCCGATGTTGGAGTCGAACATGAGTTTGACTCAAACTCGAAGCTCATCCCTAATGGGCACTGATAGAAGGCACTGGTGGGCACTGATAGGAGGCACTAATGAACACTGATAGAAGGCACGAATTGGCACTGATAGAAGGCACTGATAGAAGGCACTGATGGGCACTGATAGGAGGCACTGATGAGCCTGATAGAAGGCACTGATGGGCACTGATAGGAGGCACTGATGAGCACTGATAGAAGGAACTAATAGGCACTGATAGGAGGCATTTATGGACACTGATAGGCACTGATAGGAGGCACCGATGGGCACTGATAATATGCACAGATGAGCACTGATAGGAGGCACCGATGGGCACTGATAGGAGGCACTGATGGGCACGGATGAGCACTGATAGGAGGCATTGATGGGCACTGATAAGAGGCATTGATGGGCTCCGATAGGAGGCACTAATGGGCACAGATAGGCCACATTGATGAGCACTGATAGGCTGCACTGATAGGTGGCATTGATGGGTACTGATAGGTGGCACTGAGGAACACTGATAGGCAGAACGTAGGCAGTATTGATGAGCACTGATGGGCAGCATTGAAGAGTACTGATAGTTGGCACTGATGGACACTGTTAGGCGGCATTATTGAGCACTGACAGGTGGTGCTGATAGGCAGAATTTATGGGCACTAATAGGCCGCATTATTGATCACTGATAGGTAACACTTGTAGGCTGAATTGATGGGCACTGATAGGCGGCATTGATGAGCACTGATAGGCAGCATTGATGGGCACTAGTAGGTGGCATTGATGAGCACTGAAAGATGGCACTGATGATTGGGGCACTGATTATCAGTGTAAATAATCTACTGACATTCTTGACAGTTAATGGCAGTCCTTTCCTAACACAGACACAGCATGGGAGGAAAGGGCTGTGGGTAACCGGAAAGTCTGTTTACATGTGATCAGCTGATCAAATGGTAAAGGGCCATTGTGATTGCGCTGGATACATGTCCCAGGGGGCATGCGGGAAGCACGGTTTTGGGAGGATGTCCATGGACACCCTCCCAAAATTGGAAGCCCAGGGGTCAGATGGAAGAGTAACCCATCATGGTTTCTTGCACCGGGGCCCCGAAGGTTCTATTTATGCCTCTGGCTCCTGCTGCTATTAATCTGTCCTGTGAGAGCAGGGAGAGAGACAAGCACTGCTACAGATGGGCACAGCGCTGGATAGATGTAGGACTGAGAGAAGTAAGTCTGTAGGGAGGGCAAACAAACAGCTAGTGACATTTTCTTTTTCTTTACCTTAATATAGGTAATGCATTAAAATAAAAAAAAACCTTTTGACTTTATAACCCCCTTAGCAGTGTAAAGAACCATTTTACAACTACACTTATTACCCTCCATAACCCATGACAACTTTGCCTCCTGGGAAACAAGGGTCTTGAAGTCCTGACCATTGTATTCTGTATACTGAGCTGTACATTGCATAATCCTGAACACTGATTTCTGAATCCTGGGCTAAACTTCACATACTCATGTACTCACTGTAAACTGTATATTGCATGCTACTGACCACTGCACCCTGTACGCTGGACTGTATGTTACATGCTCCTCTTGTGAACAATACACATTACAAACTCCTGAGTTACTATTGTAAATTACTTATTGACATACTGTACATCAGACCCAGACTGGGACAAAAAATAGGCACGGGCATTTTAGACCAAGCAGCCCGGGGAAATCTATCTATCTATCTATCTATCTATCTATCTATCTATCTATCTATCTATCTATCTATCTATCTATCTATCTATCTATCTATCTATCTATCTATCTATCTATCTATCTATCTATCTATCTATCCTGGAAAGTGGAAGAGACTTGTGTAGTATAAGGATTTATTATTAGAGAAGTCACATACCTTCACCTCCGGATCCCTGTAATCCCAGCCTCCTCTACACAGCTCGGAATGTTCCTTGAATACACGGAGCCAGAGTCACATATCCTGGTGTGACTCATGAGGGGATCAGTGGGAGATCTAGTAAAAGTCAGCCACATTAGCCGCGGGACAAACACATATTTCCTGTTCAGCGGTGGCCTGGGTTGCCATGGATTGGCTTGGTAGGCAGGGAATGAGGAGACTCTTTCCGCTCCTCCCACCACCACCCAGCATATGCAGAAACCCACTGCCAGCCCCGCATGTCAGAACCCATGGCCGGCCCTGCATGTCTGAACCCGTGGCCAGCTCTGCGTGTCACCCGGACATGCAGCCTGGTGACCTGGCAGCCCCCGGCTCACCAGGAAAATGCCTGGTCTGCCCTATGGCCAGTCCAGGCCTGCTGTACATGCCCAGCTCTACCAATTGAATTCTTTTCAACCATCCTATCGGTAAATTTCCTCTTGATCAGAACCCACAGGTAATAGTCTGCAGTGACGATAGGTGTATTCTGACACAGGAGAGAGGATTCCCCCATCCACATTGAATGCGTGGATGAGGGAATTAGGTAATTTTTTTCATTCAAGGTGCTAACTGAACAAAAAAAAAATGTATGGTCAGCTTTACACGGACCTCAAGCACTTGTCTTCAACCACTTTGCAAACTTTTCAAAATCAGCATTTTTTTGCTAGGGAATTACCATAGCTCTCCAAACAGTATATCTTTTCTGAAAGCAGAGACCCTGGTGAATAAAATTGTGATAGTTGCAATTTTTATGTTGCACAATATTTGCACAGTCATTTCTCAAATACATATTTTCAGGGACAATACACAAAGATTTTTTTTTTTAAGCACAAACACAATATTTTATCAATTTTTTGGTAAAATATAAAGGATGCTGTGTCAAGTATATAGATATCAAAACATGTCACGTCTAAAATTGTGCACTCGTGTAATTGCAAAAACACTATGGTACCCGAAATTCTCCATAGATAATACTTTAAAAGCCTTTACAGGCCATCATGTTAGATTTACAATGAACTATGACCCTCTCACTCTGATGTTTAAAATGATACCTTATATGTGTGGCACAATTGATGTTACATTCACATGCATGCCCTATTTGAGGTGTGTGTACGGGTGATGGAGGTGGTTTAATTTTTTTGTTCATTATTTTAATTTTAAAAAAAGTTTTAATTATTTTATACAATTTTATTACACCTTTTATTTATTTTTTCCAGTACATTTTTATTGGTATTTCAGTACAATACAAAGAGTATGCAATATAAAATTGAGATGCATTTAGTCGGGTATAACAGTAAATAACTAGAAAAGTAAAAGACAAAAGGAAGTAAGAAAGAAAGAAAAAGGGACAGAAATAAGGTACACATTGCCGATTATAACCACATTGAGTACCCAGTATGGTAACAGAGTGTTGTGGAGGGGATGAACCCAGAATTTAAGATGGTTCTAACACATTTATAATAAAGCAAAATCAGAGTGATAGTGATGTAGCACACTTGCTTTGGGTAATTCAGAAGGATTTAGGTGGGGGTTTTTGGCCATAAATACCATTATTTGGTAAAAGTATAGCCCGTAAGGGAATTTAACGCTAGGAGGTGTTCATAAGTGTCATTTTATTGGACCAAAGATAACACTTCAGTGACATTTGAGGGGGATCTCCATTTCTGAAGCACTATCTGGCAGGCTGCCAACAATATATGGGTAATCACAGTTCTGGAGGTGGTTGGGTATATTTCAATCCCAATATTAAGGAGTGCTAGGCTAGGGCATGGGGGGTTTAGAATGGCTGCGACGCTATGTGTTTAAAGATCTGTGACCAGAAACTCGTTAAGCTGGGGCATTCCCAAAGAGTGTGTAGAAGGTTTCCTGCTTGGCCACAGTTGCACCAGCAATAGAAGGATGTGGATGTGGAGAATTTTGCTAATCTGTAGGGGGTTTAGTACCCCTATGAGTGATTTTAATGGTCATTTCCCAATGGGCTACACATTGTGATGATTTGTATATTGAGTTTAGGGCTGTGAGCCATTGACTAGGGGTGAATCGGGTTTGGAGATCCAATACCCATTTCAGCTTCGTGGGTTTTTTTTTGGAAGACAGTTTTGTTCTGTATAGCATAATATATTAGAAAGATTTCACTTTTTACCATTTTTTGCAAGAAATACAATTCCAGGTTGGCTGGTACCTGGATAATGGGAATGGGATTTTTGGATAGAAAGTGTATGATACGTGCACATGTACAATAGGATTCACTAGGGAGCTTAAACTCTGCCATAAGGCTGTCAACTGTTTTGGGTTTGTTATCCTGCATTAGATCATGTACTGATTTAATGCCTTGAAGGGAGAAAGGCTTAGTGGAGATCATCGGGATGATGTTTTCTAGGATCTGAAGGGGGTAGTATTATTGTCCCTTCCTTATCTTTTCAGTGGAGGGTTTGGTCATTACTCTCCATGCCAAAATCGATGCTTGGGATGGTAGTGGTAATGTGGAAATGTCCCATGGTTTCCAGGAATCACAGATGAGGAGGTTGAGCAGGTTGGTAGTATTAGCTAGGTTTAGTTCTATTTCTGTCCACAGTGGGAGGTCATTGTCATAGAGCCAAAATTTTAGTTGGTCCATGTGAACAGCCTGGTAATAGTCTTGAATGTCCACCAATCCTGCTCCTCCTTTTGATCTCTTGGAAACCAGGTGGGATTGGGAGCTCTTTTGCCCTGCCACACATATCTGCTACGGATCCTCGACAGGGTTTTCAGATAGTAATTTGGTAAAGGGAAGGGGAGCGATCTAAATAAGTAAAGAATTTGGGGTAGTATCATCATTTTAAAGGAGGCAAGCTTATCCACCCAGGATAGTTCCCGAGTAGGGATGAGCTTCAAGTTCGAGTCGAACTCTTGTTCATCTCGAACATCGGCTGTTCGCCAGTTCGCCGAACAGCGAACAATTTGGGGTGTTCGCAGCAAATTCGGAACACCCTTTAAAAGTCTATGGGAGAAATCAAAAGTGCTAATTTTAAAGGCTTAAATGCATGGTATTGTCATAAAAAGGACCTGAGCCCTGCCCCAGGAGACATGGATCAATGCAAAAAAAAGTTTTAAAAACGGCCGTTTTTTTGGGAGCAGTGATTTTAATAATGCTTAGAGTGAAACAATAAAAGTGTAATATCCCTTTAAATTTCGTACCTGGGGGGTGTCTATTGTATGCCTGTAAAGGGGCGCATGTTTCCCATGTTTAGAACAGTCTGACAGCAAAATGACATTTCAAAGGAAAAAAGTCATTTAAAACTACTTGCGGCTATTAATGAATTGCCGGTCCGACAATGCACATAAAAGTTAATTGATAAAAACGGCATGGGAATTCCCCACAGGGGAACCCCGAACCAAAATTTTAAAAAAAATGGCGTGGGGTCCCCCTCAAAATCTATACCAGACCCTTCAGGTGGGGACAAGGGCCTCATCCCCACAACCCTTGCCTGGTGGTTGTGGGAGTCTGCGGGCCCTCCCCCCTGTGTGAAATGGTACCATTTCACAAAAAACTGTCAAAAAAATGTTAAAAATGTTAAAAATGACAAGAGACAGTTTTTGACAATTCCTTTATTTAAATGCTTCTTCTTTCTTCTATCTTTTTTCTTCTATCTTCTATCTTCCTTCGGTTTCTTCCTCCACCTTCTTCTTCTTCTTCTGGTTCTTCTGGTTCTTCCTCCGGTGTTCTTGTCCGGCATCTTCCTCCGTGGCGTCTTCTTATCTTCTTCTCCTCGGGCTGCTCCTCATCCATGATGGCATGGAGGGAGGCTCCCGCTGTGTGACGCTTCTCCTCTTCATCTTTTTCTCTTCATCTTTTTCTCTTCATCTTCTTCTCTTTATCTTCTTGTCTTCATTTTCTTTTAGGGCCGCTCCACATCCATGAGGGCATAGAGGGAGGCTCCTGCTGTGTGACACTTCTGCTCTTCTGACGGTTCTTAAATAACGGGGGGCAAGACAACCCGGTGACCCCGCCCCCCTCTGACGCACGAGGACTTGCTGGGGACTTCCCTGTGGCATTCCCCGTGACCTCAGAGGGGGGCAGGGTCACCCGTTACGTAACCCTGCCCCCTTCTGACATCACGGGGAATGCCACAGGAAATAAAGGAGAGTGGGGAAATGGCGCTACCCTATGTGCCAAAAATGTAAGCTAGAGTATATGTCAGTGGGGCATCAAATAAAGCCAAACCTAGTAACATATGACTAGGGTGTGTTTATGTACCACCAGTGAATGTGAATACACGTGTAAAACATAAATGTAATGAATAGAGTGTAACTGGGCGGGACCCCCATACAGCCAAACTTAGTAATCCAGCCCTTGGCACTCCATAAATCCACACCCCTGCTCTAACAAATCCAAACAATCAGCTCAAGATCAAACTAAAAAGTAACATAAATTAACATGTGTTCAGTGACATATATGTACACGCTAGTAATTAGTTAATCAACCAATATTTGGTGCAACCAGCATCCACAGTGTTAAATACACATATAATTGTCCAATCTATGGTATAGGTCCATAAATCCTGTGCTCATATGAAAACAACTTGTATTGCATAAAAAAGTGCTTATAAACAAAACGTGATAAAGTTCCAAATGTGACTTCCAGTGACTTCTGTATGGCAGATTCCGTGACTTAGTGCTCCCCCAATGTGTCCCCACTCACCAGAGATGATAACCCCTGCAGGGGTAGTAGACATAGAGTGGGTAGCTGTAAAACGGATCTCCCCCTGCCACTTTCAGCAATGTCTTCTCTCTACTTCCTCCCACATTGCTGAAAGTGGCAGCAGAGGAGGAACGGATTGGTGCGGTGAAGTGTCTCGAGGTACCCTGGTTCGAATTCATGCTGGAAATCCAGGACCTTATACTGCAGTGACGGTGGTACAGATTACTACTATGGCTACCTAAGGGGGAGATACGTTTTACAGCTACCCACTCTATGTCTACTACCCCTGCAGGGGTTATCATCTCTGGTGAGTGGGGACACATTGGGGGAGCACTAAGTCACGGAATCTGCCATACAGAAGTCACTGGAAGTCCAAATATTGGTTGATTAACTAATTACTAGCGTGTACATATATGTCACTGAACACATGTTAATTTATGTTACTTTTTAGTTTGATCTTGAGCTGATTGTTTGGATTTGTTATTTTTTTTTTTTTTTTTTAAATCTTTATTTAACATTTTTCAATACAGATTGTTTCCCACCTGGGGGCCTTAGAATAGTACAAATCATTATATAAATTCAAAAAAATAAACAAGCTTGCCCCCCGCAACCGCCCCCGTCCCCCTCTACCCTCCCGACCACCCTTCCCTTCCCAACCCTGCAGGACGTTCCTCGGTAGGTGCATATCACTTCTTACCAGCTCCCTTCCAAATGAAAATCCCTTCCTTGTAATACCATTTTTATATAATCTCCTTTAAATAGGACCATGATCTTTTGAATTTAATGCAACCTGTCCACTTCCCCATATGCTCCGAATCCTCGTCAGGTTCCGTTCCCCACCGGTCTAGGCATTCGACATTAAATATTTCGTTAAGGCCAAAGAGCCAATCTCGCGTTTTGGGGCTTGATGAATTCAGCCAATTTAAAGCGATCTGTCTCTTAGCTACGTCTAGTATTATAGGGACCAGAGAGGATTTGTAACTCTTGACTGAATCCTGAGTCCCATGGAAGAGGCAGGCCCATGGATCTTCCTCGATTTCCCTCCCCGTGAATTCCTTTGCCAATGACAGGATTTTTTTCCAAAAGGCCTTAATGATGGGGCATTCCCACCAGATGTGGGCCATTGTGCCCACAGTTGGGCACCCCCTCCAGCAGGTGTTGACCTTTGTCCCATCCAATTTGCTTACTCTGTCTGTGGTGGCATACCATCTTGCTAGGACTTTATATTGAATTTCCCTTCTCCTATTGTCTTGTGCTGAGTGGTGAGCCAATCTCAAGATTTTTTCTATCGTGTTCCTATTGCACTGTGACCCCAGTTCCTGCTCCCACCTTTTAATGTAAGGGGGCACCGCCTCCTCCTGTTCCGCTCCCAATATTCTGTAAATTTGGGCAATGACACCTCCTGAATACTCCTTCGTACAGAGTTTCTCCAGCGGTCTGAGCTCTTCCATACTTCTAAGTGGCTTCGGTAGTTTTCCAATAAAATGGGAGAGCTGGAGGTACTTCCATCTGTCCATCACCCAACGTTCTGATTCTCTGCTCAATTCCGTGAAAGTGCAAATTTTCCCCTTACTAATAAAATTTTTCAGTTGAATAGAATCCTCTTTTAACCAATTCCCTCCCACCTCCCTCATCCCTGGTTCGAAAAATAAATAGTTTTTCATATATAACAACGGTGAATTATAAGACCATTTGTGCTGTGTATGTGTTCTATCCCAATATTTAAACGTGTTTTGAGTTAACAAAGATGTGTTAGTGCTGAATATTCTAAATTTTGGGGGGTTCCATAGTGAATGTGCCAAATTATTATTACTTAAGGAGAACTCAATATTCACCCACCGCTTGTCTGTCCCTTTCTTGCTGTATTCAATGACCCGTGATAGCACTACAGCAATGTAGTACCTATTAAAGTCTGGTACCGCTATTCCCCCTTTTTTTTTCCCTCTACTCAGTGTTGCATAGGAGATACGCGGTTTGTTGCCACCCCAGACAGCTTCACTGATTAATTTCCTTAAAGCCTTCAAGAAATACCTTGGCAAAGGAATCGGCAACAGTTGGAATTTATACAAAATTTTCGGAGTGATCATCATTTTAACCGCATTAGCTCGCCCAAACCATGAGAGCGGCCTAGACCGCAGCCTTCTTACCTCTTGCCTGATTTCATCTAACAATGGGATGTAATTTTTTTGAAATAACTCTTTAATGGTGTTGGCTAGCTTAATTCCCAAATACCTGATCTCCTTTTTCCAGGGGAAGGGAAATACTGCAGTTAGATGGACTTCTTCCTGCTTAGTTAAACTGATATTTAAGATTTCGGACTTACCCGGGTTAATTTTAAAATTGGAAACTTCTCCGTATAGTCTGAGGATTCGGAGCACATTAGGGAGGGTTATTCTGGGGTTTGAGATAAAAAATAAAACGTCATCGGCGAATGCCGCCAGTTTATGCTCCTCCATTCCCACCCTCACCCTACTGCAGTCAGGACTGTTCCGAATGGAGGCCAGGAGAGGTTCGAGGGACAAGACAAACAAGAGGGGGGAGAGCGGGCACCCTTGCCTCGTTCCGTTTACCATCCCAAAAGATTTTGAAATGGCCCCGTTAACCCTTACCGCTGCTGTTGGGCTACTATATAGAACCCTGACCCAGGAGATAAACCTAGACCCAAACCCCATG
Source organism: Aquarana catesbeiana (assembly GCF_042186555.1). Lineage (NCBI taxonomy): Eukaryota > Metazoa > Chordata > Amphibia > Anura > Ranidae > Aquarana > Aquarana catesbeiana. Next base: position 432,914,926 of record NC_133328.1, read on the forward strand.
GCTTCCAGTGTATTCATCAGGAACCCCCAGTCTACCCAGTCGAATGCCTTTTCAGCATCTATCGACAGGAATAGAGCTGGGGGTCCCCCGCGTCTACAGAACTCCGACAACAGCACCGCTCGCACCCCATTGTCCCTGCACTGTCTTCCGGGGACAAAGCCGGCCGGCCATACATCCCTTCAGTCTATTGGCCAACACTTTGGCGTATAATTTAACATCCGCGTTTAACAGGGATATGGGCCGGTAGCTTGAACACAGCCTAGCATCCTTCCCTTCTTTCAGTATCAGGGTTATGGTCGCGGACAATGCCTCGCCTTCCATCTCACACCTGGTGCCCAGGTCATTCCAGTATTGACACAGCCTGGGGACCAGTGAGTGTTTCATTTTCTCTAAGTAGATGGTAGAAAAACCATCTGGACCTGGGCTCTTACCCTTCGGGGAATCTCTCAGGGCTGCTAAGATTTCCTCTTCCTCAATTGGTTTATCCAAGAGATCCCTATCCTCTATGGGCAGCGCCGTTAAGCCTGCTTCTTTTAGGAATTCCCTACTCCTGGCTAACCGGGCACTAACCTCCCCCCCTTTTGTCCTATAGAGTAAAGATTGGCGTAAAATGTTCTAAACTCCTCTGCCATGCCTCCGTTAGTCACTATATCTTTCCCTCCTGTGCTATTTATTTTCTCGATAAAATTCCGCCCTCTTTTTTCCTGATTAATCTAGCCAAATGTTTACTCGACTTGTTTGCCCATAGATATTTGTCCCTGGTTATTAAATTGATGGCCCTCTTAGCATCCTGCTCCATCATGTCCCTCAGCTCCTCCCTCCCGGCAACCATTAAACGGTAACGGTCCTGATCCTGCCCTTTGGCCTTTTTGTGTGCTTGTTCTAAACGGAATAAATCCTCTATCAGTTTTTCCCTTTTTTCCTTCCTTTTTTTTTTCCGACCTGCTCCTATAGATATAAGAGTCCCTCGGATATAGGCTTTGTGCGCCTCCCATAGAATAGAGGGTGATACCTCACCCGTATCGTTTGTATTGAAGAAAAAATTCACCTCATTCTGGATCTGCTCTAACACTTCGGGATCCCTGAGCAAGTCCTCATTCAGCTTCCACGAAAGAGAACTTCTCCCCGCTTCTGGGAGCTTCAGTCTCATCGTGACAGGGGCATGGTCTGAAAGGGTTGTTATTTCAATTCTAGTTTCTACAACCCCCTCCAATAAGCTATGGTCCACAAATATGTAGTTCAGTCTGGAGTAGGTCCCGTGCACAGGGGAGAAGAAGGTGTAATCCCTCTCTTTAGCATGTTGCACTCTCCACACATCCATTAACTGGCTGTGGAATAATTTCCGCCTAATTGCCCCTAATGACACCTTCTTTATTCCCTGGGCACGAGACGTACTATCCAGAGCGGGGTCCAAGCAGAAATTTAAATCCCCTGCCAAGACCACCTCCCCTTCCCCGAATCCCAGCAGTTTCTCCAACACTTGTCCCAGGAAAGTAGTTGGGCTTCTATTAGGGCAGTAAACATTAGCCAACGTGAACAATCTTGAACCAATAGAACCTTTTAGAAAAATATAGCGACCTTCAGGGTCTGTTAATCTGTCCCTTACTGAGAAGTTCGATGCCTTAGACAGCCCTATGGCGACTCCCCTAAATCCCCTGTCGGGGGAGTCCCCATAAAACCATTGAGGGATCCTTGGGGAAAACAACCTGACCCCTGTATCAAGGGTCAGATGGGTCTCCTGCAAGAAAACTATGTCCCCACGTAGGAGACACAGTTCCCTCAATATTTTGTGTCTTTTCTTGGGTGAATTTAACCCTTTTACATTATAGGATATAAATTTGATCTCAGGCATATCTAGTGGGGTGAGCGTTTACCTCTGTACTCTGCTCCTCACGAACACATCCTGCAAATACCCCCTCCCACCTCTTGTCCCCCCTCCCTTCCCCCTCCCCCTACCCCAATTCCCTCCTCCCCAATCCTACTCCTCCCCCTTCCCACCTCCCCCTCCAACCCACCTCCCCCCCACCACCCCATGGCGCTCACTTCGCTAAAAGCCCGCCCATATGGAAATTCACCCATTCCACACTACGGAGCTTCTCCCCCAGAGGTGAGCTCCAGCACCGGCGTCCAGCGCCTGCCCCTCCCAAAGAGGGGGAGACACAGGAGATGGAGGCTCGGGGCGTCCCTGCCCGACGATGCACCCCCACCACCACAACACCACTCCCACTCGGACCTTATACAAATTATTTTATATTATTTAGAGAAGGCCTTCTAACGGTCGGCCTTCCCAATCCCTGCTTTTTATTCAATTTAAACTAGAGTCCACAGTACATTAGTCCTCGTGCCTCTGAGAATGGCCGACCCCTTAGGGGAGGGGGGGGTGAGGGGGAGAGAGAGAAGAAAACCCCCCCACACTCTCCTCTCTTCCCCCACACCCCCCCTGTCACCCCTCCCTCAGAAATTATAACAAATCAGGGACGGGAATGCCCAGGTTGTTACAGAAGTCTTGCATCTCTTCTATGTATCTCATTCTATAGGATCTTCCATCTTTGGTAACTATCAGGGATGTTGGAAACCCCCAACTATATTTTAAATTTGCCCTCCTGAGTTGATCGAGGATTGGTCTCATCTGTCTTCTCCTCTCCAAAGTGCCCGCTGATAGATCGGTGAATATCTGCAGATCTTTGTTTTCAAAGCTTATTGGAGGGGCCCCTTTTAATTTCTTCCAGATTTTTTCTTTGTCCTCATATTGGTGAAATTTGATTATAACATCTCTAGGGGTGTCTTGCTTTATATGGGGGGGCTTCCTTATTCTGTGGACCCTGTCGATCCTTAATACTTCATCTTCTCGCCTGCCCAGCAGTGGGTTGAAAATCCTCCTCATCTTCTCTCCCAGATCCTCATTTTGTTGTTCCAGGATAGATCTGATGCGTAGATTTTGTCGATGACTCTGGTTCTCCTGTTCCTCCAATCTAAACGCCAGCAGACGGTTTTCGTTTTGCATCTTCCTGACTTGTTCTTTTAAGTCTGATATGTCCTTGGCTTGAGTACTTGAGGCCTCTTCAGCCTCCTCTACCCGGTGGAGAAGGTGTCCCATGTCGGATCGGACATTTAAAATCTCCTCTTTTATCACGCTTTCTAGTTTTTTTTCCAGTTTGGTGAGCATTTCACTCATGTCTAATTTACTCGGAACTAGAGCCATGATTCTTTGCTCCTCGGCCGCGCTACATGCAGACGCCCCCTCCGAATCCGGCTCTTCGTGAGTTCTGTCACCCTGTCCCCCCTTTTGTCTCTGTTGCTCCTTCCTCTTTATACCTGGGTGTTTCGCCTCCATTCCTGGGCTCTTTGCACTTGCTTCCTTTAAGTATTTTTGTATAGAGCTGGTGTTTAAGCTCTCTCTTGTGTTATGGGATTCCGCTGATCTTGATGACCGGCCTCTCATACTTCCGCTCCCTGTCCCGGTTCACCCCTTTTTGTGGTTTAATGAAAAGGCGTTTCACATTCCCCACTCTAGATGCTTTCTGTTTAGAGATCTCCTCCCCCCATCAGACCGTAAGGGTGAAAGGTCTGCTGTACTCCTGGGGGCTGTATTAGGTCTCTGAGGTGGAAGTGCCGTTTTCTTCCTCCTTCCAGGCCACAGAGCGCTGAGAATGGCTATCTTGTGACTACTGCTCTCAACAGATCCTATCCCGGCTCAGGGACCGTGTTCGGGAAAGAGAAAAAAAACCCCAGCAACAAGGGGGGTGACAGGGGCAGGGCAGTCCCCACAAAGGGCACACTCAACAGATGCTCAACCTCTCAACTCAAATGTCCACTTCTGACTAATAAACAGAGGGGAGAAGCCAGAGAGGCCCCAGTACTCCAGTCCTTTTTTTTTTTAACTGGGCCTGTGGCAAAAATAACAATGAGCCCTAATTGCATACGTTTTCCTGATCTCCCAGTCTCACATCAGGTGATCTAGATTGAGCCCGTAAAGTTCATACCCAAGCTTATCAGTTATTATACAGTGGGATCAACGAAGCCTCTCCTACCTTGCTTCTTCTTCCCAGACAGCTGAGCGATGCAGTGGATCCTTTAGTTACTTGTCTTGCTTCCTATTGCAGCGCCCAGTGCTCGGTTTAGACTAAGAGCTGCAGCTCCGCTCTGTGAGCCCCATGACCGGGACTCATGAATTGCTAATACTACCGGCAGTTCACAGCTCCGGGCGATACAAGGGGGAGGGTACACTGAGGACGGCCTCCACTGATGTCCGTAACGAAAGGACACTTCAGGGCTGCTGCCGCGGCTTCGGCGGGTTACGGTGGGGGGGAGAAGTGGGACAGATGGGGAGCCGGACGCTCGCTCCTATGCCGGCCACTCGCGGTCTCTCACCCCGCGAGGCATCTCCGAGGCTCGTTGGTGCCCCGTCTCACAACTCCCTTGGAGCCGGCGCTAGGCTCCTCTCCTGTGCTGATGTCAGACGCACATCCCAACTGGCACACTCTCCAAAAATCTGTCTGGATTTGTTAGAGCAGGGGTGTGGATATATGGAGTGCCAGGGGCTGGATTACTAAGTTTGGCTGTATGGGGGTCCTGCCCTGTTACACTCTATTCATTACATTTATGTTTTACACGTGTATTCACATTCACTGGTGGTACATAAACACACCCTAGTCATATGTTACTAGGTTTGGCTTTATTTGATGCCCCACTGACATATACTCTAGCTTACGTTTTTGGCACATAGGGTAGCGCCATTTTCCCACTCTCCTTTATTTACTTCATTAGGACCTTAGGATACTAATTAGGGGAGGCTGCAACCCTTGCTTTTCTAAGCGTGGATTTTTTACCTTACTATTAATGCCACGGGAAAGTCCCCGTCAAGTCCCTGTGCGTCAGAGGGGGCGGGGTCACCGGGTGGCCCCACCCCCATTATTTAAGAACTGTCAGAAGAGGAGAAACATCACACAGCGGGAGCCTCCCTCCATGCCATCATGGATGCGGAGCGGCCCGAAAAGAAGATGAAGAGAAGAAGATGAAGAGAAAAAGATGAAGAGAAAAAGATGAAGAGAGAAGTGTCACACAGCGGGAGCCTCCCTCCATGCCTTCATGGATGTGCAGCGGCCCGAGGAGAAGAAGATAAGAAGACGCCGCGGAGGAAGATGCCGGACGAGAACACTGGAGGAAGAACCAAAAAAAACAGAAGAACCAGAAGAAGAAGAAGATGGAGGAAGAAACCGAAGGAAGATAGAAGATAGAAGATAGAAGAAAGAAGATAGAAGATAGAAGAAAGAAGAAGCATTTAAATAAAGGAATTGTCAAAAACTGTCCCTTTTCATTTTTAACATTTTTGACAGTTTTTTGTGAAATGGTAGGGGTACTTTTGTACCCCCTTACCATTTCACACAGGGGGGAGGGCCGGGATCTGGGGGTCCCCTTGTTAAAAGGGGCTTCCAGATTCCGATAAGCCCCCCGCCCGCAGACCCCCACAATCACCGGGCAAGGGTTGTGGGAATGAGGCCCTTGTCCCCATCAACATGGGGACAAGGTGTTTTGGGGGGCTACCCCAAAGCACCCTTTCCAATGTTGAGGGCATGTGGCCTGGTACGGTTCAGGAGGGGGGGTGCTCTCTCATCCCCCCCCCTCTTTTCCTGCGGCCTGTCAGGTTGCATGCTCGGATAAGGGTCTGGTATGGATTTTTGGGGGGACCCCACGCCGTTTTTTTTTTTAATTTTGGCCAGGGTTCCCCTTAATATCCATACCAGACCTGAAGGGCCTGGTATGGAATTTATGGGGGACCCCAATGTCATTTTTTTTTTAATTTTGGTTCGGGGTTCCCCTATGGGGAATTCCCATGCCGTTTTTATCAATGAACTTTTATGTGTATTGTCGGACCGGCAATTCATTAATAGCTGCGAGTAGTTTTAAATGACTTTTTTTCCTTTGAAATGTCATTTTGCTGTCAGACTGTTCTAAACACGGGAAACATGCGCCCCTTTACAGGCATACTATAGACACCCTCCAGGTACGAAATTTAAAGGGATATTACACTTTTATTGTTTCACTTTAAGCATTATTAAAATCACTGCTCCCGAAAAAACGGACGTTTTTAAAACTTTTTTTGCATTGATCCATGTCCCCTGGGGCAGGACCCAGGTCCCCAAACACTTTTTATGACAATAACTTGCATATAAGCCTTTAAAATTAGCACTTTTGATTATTCATGTTCGTGTCCCATAGACTTTAACAGTGTTCGCGTTTTCGAACAAATGTTTTGTCTGTTCGCAAATTCTGGTGCAAACCGAACAGGGGGGTGTTCGGCTCATCCCTATTCCCGATTTGAGAATTGTTTCAGTTGCTCTTTGATTTTATTTATCCACCTCAATACAGGGCACTTACACCCCCTTCCTGCCCAGACCAATTTTCAGCTTTCAGGACTCTCACATTTTGAATGACAATTACTCAGTCATACAACGCTGTACCCATATGAAATTTGCATCCTTTTTTTCACAGAAATTGAGCTTTATTTTGGTGGTATTTAATCACTAGTGGTTTTTTTATTTTTTGTGCTATAAATAAAAAGACCATAAATTTTGTGAAAAAAATGCCTTTTTCTTTGTTTCTGTCATCAAATTTTGCAAATAAGTAATTTTTCTTCATAAATTTTGGCCAAAATTTATACTGCTACATAGCTTTGGTAAAAATAACCCAAATTAGTCTATATTATTTGGTCTTTGTGAAATTATAGAGTCTACAAACTATGGTGCCAATCACTGAAAATTGATCACATCTGATCAGGCCTTCAGCACATCAGGTGTATCTTATTTCTCGAGACACTAACAAGTCAGAAAAGTACAAATACCCCCAAAATGATCCCTTTTTAGAAAGTAGACATTCCAAGGTATTAAGTAAGTAGCATGGTTTTTTAAATTATAATTTTTTCCCACAATTCTTTGCAAAATATTTTTTTTTTCAAAATTGTCATATTATCAGGTTATTTCTCACACACAGCATATGCATACAACAAATTACACCCCAAAATACATTCTGCTACTCTTCCAGAGTATGGCGATACCACATATGTGAGACTTTTACACAGCCTGGCCACATACAAAGGCCCAGCACTGAAGTAGCACCTTCAGGCGTTCTACAAGCATAAATTACACTTCTCATTTCTCAACCCCTATTACACTTGTGAAGGCCCTGGAGCACCGGAAAATGGAATTGCCCACAAAATTACCCCATTTTGGAAAGCAAACACCCAAAGGTATAATCTATGAGGCATAGTGAGTCTTTTGAACGGTTCATTTTTTTCCAGAAGTTTTTCTGGAACAAAGTTGCCAATTTATAAGATATTTCTAACATATAGCATGTATATAGCAAAAATTACACCCCAAAATACATTCTGCTACTCTTCCCGAGTATGGCGATACCACATGTGTGAGACGTTTACACAGCCTGGCCACATACAGAGGCCCAACATTGAAGTAGTACCTTCAGGCATTCTAGGAGCATAAATTACACATCTCATTTAATTCCTACCTATCACACATTTGAAGGTCCTTGAGCACTGGGACAGTGGAATTACCGACAAAATGACCCCATTTTGAAAAGCAAACGCCCCAACGTATATATTATGAGGCATGGGCTGCAGATAGGTACTCGGGTACTCTGATGGGCTGGCGACTGGTATTCGGGTACTCTAAAGGGCAGTGACAGGTACTCAGTACTCAGATGGACTGTGACAGGTACTCAGGTGCTCAGATGGACTGTGACAGGTACTCAGGTACTCGGGTACTCAGATGAACTGTGACAGGTACTCGGGTACTCAGATGACCTGTGACAGGTACTCAGGTACTCAGATGGACTGTGACAGGTATTCTGGTACTCAGATGAACTGTGACAGGTACTTGGGTACTCAGATGAACTGTGACAGGTACTCGGGTACTCAAATGAACTGTGACAGGTACTCAGCTACTTAGATGGACTGTGATAAGTACTCGGGTACTCAGATGAACTGTGACAGGTACTTGGGTACTCAGATAGACTGTGACAGTTACTCAGGTACTCAGGTGAACTGTGACAGGTACTCGGGTACTCAGATGGACTGTGACAGGTACTCGGGTATTCAGATGGACTGTGACAGGTACTCAGATGGACTGTGACAGGTACTCAGGTACTTGGGTACTCAGATGAACTGTGACAGGTACTTTGATGGGTGGTGACAGGTACTTTGATGGGTGGTGATAGGTCCTATTTATTGCGGCCAATCAGTGTGATTGGTGTACACTGTAAGTGGTAACGAGATGTTACTGCAATCTCCTTCCCACACACGATCAGTGTGTAAGGAGGAGAACCCGGTAACATCTTGTTACTGCTCTATGTTTACATTTCGTGATCGGCTGTGAAAGGATCACATGCACGCACTCCCTGCATGTGGCGTGCAAAGTGGGGCCGTACCATCCATGATCTCCCCGTGACTTCATCATGGTCGATCACATGGTAAACAGCCATGCCCAATGGCTGTTCACCCTCCTCGGTGGCAACACGCAGCCACCGAAGGTACAGGGTTGCGCTCACACAATTGCACGCATACCCTGTTTAAAAGAACGGACGTCATATGACGCCCACCCAGAACAAGAGCCACACCACCTGGCCATTATATGACAGCCGACGGGCGGCAAGTGGTTATAAGAGAAAGGAATTTTAATGAGGGCAGTTCAGAGGCTTTGCTAGTGAGGGTGATGCCTAGGTACAGGATGCCCTGTGTGCTCCACTTGAAGGGTAGAGCACTCTGGAGAGCGCTTTTCGATGAATCACTGAGGCAGAGGTTTAGAATTAGGGATTTTGAAAAGTTGACCTTATAGTATGATATTTCACTAAATTTAGATAGGATTTGATGGGCTGCGGGAAGGGAGATGTGCGGATTAGTCAGAGAGAGTATGACATTGTCCTCAAAAAGGTTAATGACATGTTGCCATGAGTTAAACTAAAAGCCAATGATAAGGGGGTGAGTCCTGATTGCTTCTTTGAGGGGCTCAATCATTAGATTGAATATGGTGGTGAATAAGGGAAAACCCTGTCAGGTTCCATTTGAGATCATGAATGTAGTGGACAGTAAACCGGATGTATACACCTGTGCCATAGGTTGGGAGTACAATGCTAAGATAGCAGATAGGATGGAACCTGTGAACTCAAATTTGATACTAAAGACATATATCTCCAGTGAGCCCTATCCAGCGCCTTTTCTGCATCAATCGAGAGCAGCAGAGAAGGTGTTTGTGAGCGTTCCGCGTAGTGCATAATATTTAGTATTCTTCTAGTTGAATCAGAGGTCTGTCTCCCCTTGATGAACCTCATCTGGTCTTTTTGAATTAAAGACGGAATTAGGCATTTTGCTAGAAGTTTTGTGTAAATTTTAATATCTGAATTTAATAACAAAATGGGTCTAAAATTAACTGGTGTAGTAAGGTCTTTCCCAGGTGTAGGAAGAGTGATGGCATATGCTTTGAGCATTTCCTGGGGGAAAGAGGAGGAAGATGCTGCCTCAGTAAACACCTTATTCAAATGGGGGGATAGGGTGGTGCTAAATAGTTTGTAGTATTCCTTGGAAAAGCCATCAGGACCAGGTTATTTTCCATTTGGAAGAGTGTCTATGATATGGTCTATTTCTTTAGGGGTGAACAGGGCGTTAAGCTCTTGTAATTGGGGCTCAGATAGGATTGGTAGGTGTAGTATGTGTAAAACATATTCAATGCCCTTTACGGTGCATTGGGGGGGGTGTGAGGATCATTTCGGAGATTGTACAGAGCTCCATAATATTCAGCAAATTGGTTAGCTGTCTCCTGGGGGTTGGTAATCTTGTCTTGAGTGAAGGATAGAGAAGATAAGCTATTCTGCATTCGGCTTTTGCAGTTTTAACCATGTTAGCTAAGCATTTGCCAGCTTTGTTTGTATTGGCATATGTACATGCTTTTAAATGTTTTAGGAGATTGTTATAGCATTGTGTTAGGAGGATTCTGAGGTCTTCCCTGAGCTTGTAAAGGGAGTTTGGGATAGTTGGTGTGGGGTTATGTTTATTCACAGTTTCTAATCTATTTCCAAGTTGATGGTATTGAGTTTGAGATTATAACATTTTTTTGCTCTAGCCCTTGCTGGATCAAAATGCCACGTACGAACATCTTATGGGCATTCCATACCACAAAGGGATTGTTTACTGAGGGCACATTCATCTGGAAGGTTTCCTGTAGCTTATTTTTTATAATTTTCAAGCTAGTGGATCTTGCAAAATATTGACATTGCAATGCCAGATGGAGACAGGAGAGGAGACACCCTTTTTATTTATCGTTATGGATATGGCAGCATGGTCGGACCATGTGATTTAATGACTTTTTGAGGCTGACACTTGTAGAAACCATTTGTCCCTGACAATGAGGTCTATACACAAATTGCTTTGATGTCTGGCAGAGAAGTACGTATAGTTTCTCTCTGATGCATGCTGGCATTTCCAGATATCATAGACTTCTTCCAAGTGTAACAGGTTATGTAGAGAAGAGATGCGACCCGAGACAGGGGATGTGGTGTCAATTAGGGATGAGCTTCGTGTTCGAGTCGAACCCATGTTCGACTCGAACATCGGCTGTTCGATCGTTCGCCGAATTGCGAACGTTATGGGCCGTTCGCGCTAAATTCGTGTGGCGCGTCACGGCCCATAATTCACTGCGGCATCGCAGTGCATTGCTGGCTGATGATTGGCCAAGCATGCACTATGACCCGCATGCTTGGCCAATCACAGCGCCGTCAGTAGAGAGAGCTGTAATTGGCCAAAGCCAGGGTGGCTTTGGCCAATTATGGCTCAGGGGATTTAGTACACACCCCACACTATATAAGGCCGCCTGCACGGCGGCCCTGTGTAGTGTGTGTTCCGGTGTGCTGAGAGATAGAGAGAGAGAGAGACAGTGTCATTTGATTTGAGTTAGATAGATTAGGCAGTACAGTCAGTCCGTTAGCTGCACTTACAGTGCATTGTGTATATATATGCATCCCAGGTGTTGCATATATATATATACACTGTATTCAGTTTAGCTAGATCCGTTCCTGTTATCTTCTATCTAGACTATTTACATTTAATGCAGTGCGTCCTGCTCACAGTGTTCAGCTAGATCCGTTCCTGCTATTTACATTTAGTGCAGTGCGTCCTGCTCACAGTGTTCAGCTAGATCCGTTCCTGTTATCTTCTAGACTATTTACATTTAGTGCAGTGCATCCTGCTCACAGTGTTCAGCTAGATCCGTTCCTGCAATTTACATTTAGTGCAGTGCGTCCTGCTCACAGTGTTCAGCTAGATCCGTTCCTGCTATTTACATTTAGTGCAGTGCGTCCTGCTCACAGTGTTCAGCTAGATCCGTTCCTGCTATTTACATTTAGTGCAGTGCGTCCTGCTCACAGTGTTCAGCTAGATCCGTTCCTGCTATTTACATTTAGTGCAGTGCGTCCTGCTCACAGTGTTCAGCTAGATCCGTTCCTGCTATTTACATTTAGTGCAGTGCGTCCTGCTCACAGTGTTCAGCTAGATCCGTTCCTGTTAAATTCCTACTGACCGGCAGGCTTGTCTGGTTACAGTATATAAAGCTACCTGAAGAAAATTACAGGTGTTCTATTTGATCCTATTAGTACCACGGTCAGGCAGCTAGACTATTTACATTTAGTACAGTGCGTCCTGCTCACAGTGTTCAGCTAGATCCGTTCCTGTTATCTTCCTACTGACAGGCAGGCTTGTCTGGTTACAGTATATAAAGCTACCTGAAGAAAATTACAGGTGTTCTATTTGATCCTATTAGTACCACGGTCAGGCAGCTAGACTATTTACATTTAGTACAGTGCGTCCTGCTCACAGTGTACAGCTAGATCCGTTCCTGTTATCTTCCTACTGACAGGCAGGCTTGTCTGGTTACAGTATATAAAGCTACCTGAAGAAAATTACAGGTGTTCTATTTGATCCTATTAGTACCACGGTCAGGCAGCTAGACTATTTACATTTAGTACAGTGCGTCCTGCTCACAGTGTTCAGCTAGATCCGTTCCTGTTATCTTCCTACTGACAGGCAGGCTTGTCTGGTTACAGTATATAAAGCTACTTGAAGAAAATTACAGGTGTTCTATCCCAGCTTAGTGCAGCTACAGGCCATTAGTATGTCTGGAAGGCCAAGAAGGAGAGGCAGACAGTCACAAGCCAATAAGAGAGGGCAAGCAGGCTCTGTGTCTAGTGCTGGTCGTGGAGACGGTGCATCCTCATCAGCACGTGGCCATGGGACACGCTTGGCCTTTTTTTCGGCAGCTGGCCATGTTGAGCCGCAACATGCGGAAGACTTGGTCGAGTGGATGACCAAGCCGTCCTCATCCTCCTCATCCTCTCTCACCCATGCCCAGGGTGCTTTGTCTGGCAAAGCAGCGGCCTCTTCCCTCAGCTCAATGTCATCAGTGACTCCTTCCCTAGCTCCACCATGTCCTCATGAGGATTCCCTCGAACTGTTTGACCACAGTGTTGGGTACATGCTCCAGGAGGATGCCCAGCGTTTGGAAGGCTCTGATGACGATACTGAGCTCGATGAAGGCAGTAACATGAGCGCGGACAGAGGGGGTGCCCAAGAAGGACAGCAATCTGGCAGTCATGCTCCCCCTGCTGCAGCATACTGCCAGGTTTGCTCCAGTGATGAGGAGGGAGGGGATGATGAGGTCACTGACTCAACGTGGGTGCCTGATAGGAGAGAGGAGGAGGAGGAGGAGGAGGAGGAGGAGGAGGAGGAGGCGGCAGCACATCACCAACGAGGCAGGATGCCCTCCAGGGGCCAGCCTAAGGGCAGCACATTGACTGCATCACACCCCAAAGCTCCACATGTGCAGGGCGCTGCAGTCTCTGCGCGTTATTCAAAAAGTTCTTTGGTGTGGGCCTTTTTTGAGACGAGTGCATCAGATCGCACCGCTGCTATTTGCAACATATGTCTCAAGCGTATCTCGCGTGGCCAAAATATCTCCCGCTTGGGTACCACATGCTTGACCAGACATATGTTGACCTGCCATGCAGTTCGTTGGCAAGCGTATCTAAAAGACCCACACCAAAGAACAAAGAGGATCTCTCCTTGCTCCTCATCAGCTGAGATTTCCAACCCCACTAGACCTTCAGTCCTCTCTGAGACCTGCAGTGAGAGGAATGAAGGTGTAGAATTAGGTGTGTCACAGCCAAGTACTTGTGGGCAATCTGCTTTTGGTACACCGACGTCAGATTGTACCAGGCAAATTTCCCTGCCCCAGCTGCTGCACCGCCGAAAGAAGTTTGCTCCCAGCCATCCACATGCCCAGCGGTTGAATGCTAGCTTGGCAAAATTGCTAGCACTTCAACTGCTGCCTTTTCAGTTGGTAGACTCTGCCCCCTTCCGTGAGCTTGTGGAATGTGCGGTTCCTCAGTGGCAGGTACCCAAACGCCACTTTTTCTCACGGAAGGCGATTCCGGCTCTCTACCGGCATGTGGAAGGCAATGTCCATGCCTCGCTGGACAGGGCGGTCAGCGGTAAGGTGCATATTACCGCTGACTCATGGTCCAGCAGGCATGGACAGGGACGTTACCTAAGTTTCACGGCGCATTGGGTGACTCTGCTGGCAGCTGGGAAGGATGCAGGACAAGGTGCAGTAGTGTTGGAGGTTGTTCCGCCACCACGCCTCCAAAATGCTGATTGTGACACACCTCTCTCCTCCACCCCCTCCTCTTCTTCTTCCTCCATGGCCTCTTCCTCGGAACCAGCGGTGCTCCGTAGGCGTTCAAGGGGCTACGCAAGTACGCAGGCCAAAAGATGCCATGCGGTGCTTGAGCTGGTGTGCTTGGGGGACAGGAGCCACACTGGGGCAGAGGTTCTGTCAGCTCTGCAGGGGCAGGTTCAGAGGTGGTTGACGCCACGCCAACTTAAGGCAGGAATGGTGGTTTGCGACAATGGCACCAACCTCCTCTCTGCCCTCCGACAGGGACAAATGACCCATGTGCCCTGTTTGGCTCACGTCCTTAACTTGGTGGTGCAGCGGTTCTTGGGCAGGTACCCGGGCTTACAGGATGTCCTGAGGCAGGCCAGGAAAGTCTGTGTGCATTTCCGCCGGTCATATAATGCCAGTGCTCGGCTGACGGACCTCCAAAAGGAGTTTAACCTGCCCAAGAACCGCCTAATCTGTGACATGCCCACCAGGTGGAACTCAACGTTGGCCATGCTGCAGCGGCTGCACACGCAGCAGAGGGCCATCAATGAGTACCTGTGCGACTATGGCACCAGGACAGGGTCAGGGGAGCTTGGTTTTTTTTCCCCACGCCAGTGGGCCATGATCAGGGATGCATGCACTGTCCTGTCACCATTCGAGGAGGCCACGAGGATGGTGAGCAGTGACAGTGCATGCATCAGTGACACTGTCCCCCTTGTCCACCTGTTGGAGCACACGCTGCGTGGAATAATGGACAGGGCACTTGAGGCAGAACAGAGGCAGGAAGAGGAGGACTTCCTTAGCTCTCAAGGCCCCCTTTATCCAGACAGTGTTCCTGCGTGCCCGCCGATCACACAGGAAGAGGACGAGGAGGAAGAGGAGGAGGAGGAAGATTGTGTCAGTATGGAGGTGGAGCCTGGCACTCAGCATCAGCAGCAGTCTTTAAGGGATCAGTCCCAAGAAACACATGGACTTGTACGTGGCTGGGAGGAGGTGGCTGCGGACCATGTCGTTCTTAGTGACCCAGAGGACTCCGGACCGAATGCCTCAGCAAACCTACGCTGCATGGCCTCCCTGATCCTGCAAAGCCTGCGTAAGGATCCTCGTATTCGTGGTATCAAGGAGAAGGACCAATACTGGCTGGCAACCCTCCTTGATCCACGTTACAAGGGTAAGGTTGCGGACCTTATCTTGCCATCGCAGAGGGAGCAGAGGATGAAACATCTTCGGGAGGCCTTGCAGAAAGGTCTGTGCAACGCGTTCCCAGAGACTGGGAGGTTACAAACTCCTGTTTCTGGACAACGTGTTGCTGAGGCTTCGGTCAGTCAAAGAAGGAGCGGTGGAGAAGGTGGCCGTCTGACCGATGCGTTCAGACAATTTTTTGGTCCGCAGCCCCAAGGTATGATCGGTTCCAGCAACCATCGCCAGCGTCTGTTTTACATGGTGCAGGAATACCTAGGGGCAAGATCAGACTTGGACACCTTTCCCACCGAAAATCCTCTGGGTTACTGGGTCTTGAGGATGGATCACTGGCCAGAGCTTGCACAGTATGCAATTGAGCTACTGGCCTGTCCTGCATCCAGCGTTCTTTCGGAACGCACATTCAGTGCTGCTGGAGGCGTGGTAACCGATCACAGGGTGCGTCTGTCCACCGACTCGGTCGATCGGCTGACCTTCATAAAAATGAATGAGTCTTGGATCACCACCAGCTACCAAGCACCTGATGCTGATGTAACCGAATAATTTTTTTTGAAATCTCAGATCCCTTCAAAGACTGCCTATGCTGATGCTGAGTGACTATCCCTGAGTAATTATCCTCTTCCTCCTCAATCATCACGCTGATAGCTTGTAAGAACATTTTTGGTTCTGGGCGCCACCACCAGTGCCTAAGGCACAATTTTTCAGCCCCTGTTTAACAGGGGCGTGTAATTACAATTTTTGATGTAATACTTTGCAGCAGGGCTCGTTCCTGCATTCCAACTAGAGTGTCTGTGAGGGGTTGCAGTGTTGTGGCACCAGCACCAGTGCCTAGGGCCCAATTTTTCTGCCCCTGTCTAACAGGGGCGTGTAATTACAATTTTTGATGCAATACTTTGCAGCAGGGCTCGTTCCTGCGTTCCAACTAGAGTGTCTGTGAGGGGTTGCAGTGTTGTGGCACCAGCACCAGTGCCTAAGGCCCAATTTTTCTGCCCCTGTCTAACAGGGGCGTGTAATTACAATTTTTGAAGCAATAATTTGCAGCAGGGCTCGTTCCTGCGTTCCAACTAGAGTGTCTGTGAGGGGTTGCAGTGTTGTGGCACCAGCACCAGTGCCTAAGGCCTAATTTTTCAGCTCCTGTTCAACAGGGGCATGTAATTACAATTCTTGATCTAATATTTCACAGCAGGGCCCTGTGAGGGCTTACAGTGTTGTGGCCACAGCAACACCTAAGGCCCAAATTTCTGCTGAGTATATAGGGCAGGACCCTACTTTCAAACATCTAACTTACAAACGACTCCTACTTGCAAACGGAAGGAGACAACAGGAAGTGAGATGAAATCTACCCCTAGGAAGGGAAATTCTCTCCTGTAAGAGTTAATATGGGAAAACAATTTCTCCTTTCCACTGATGCTTTCCAATCCTTGTTCCACAAAAAAACCCAAATTTTCAAAAAACATTTTTCATTGGGACAAAAAAGTGAGGTGAAATCTTCTGAAGAGGAGGAAAGACAGCAAAACAAATGTCACAGGGGTGATAACCCTTCCCTATGTTTTCCAAAAAGCTTAGAAAAGATTTTTTGGCTGGAGCTAAACACGTTAAAAATGTTCAAAATTACAAAGAGATTCTACTTAACAACAAACCTACAGTCCCTGTCTTGTTTGCACCGCCTGTATACTGCTGTTCAGAGTATATAGGGCCTGGTGGCCCCACACCTTTCCTTATTTTAATTTGGGTGCGGGGTTCCCCTTAATATCCATACAAGACCCAAAGGGCCTGGTAATGGACTGGGGGGTACCCATGCCATTTGTCTCACTGATTTTCATCCATATTGCCATGACCCGACATGACATTAAACCCGCAAGCAGTTTTAAATGAGATTTTTTCCTTTAAAAATGACATTTGGTGCAGGGACTGTTCTAAACATGGGAAACACGCGTCACTTTACAGGCATACTATAGACACCCCCCAGGTACGATATTTAAAGGAATATTTCACTTTTTTTTTTTTACTTTAAGCATCATTAAAATCACTGCTCCCGAAAAAACGGCCGTTTTTAAAAGTTTTTTTTGCATTGATACATGTCCCCTGGGGTAGGACCCGGGTCCCCAAACCCTTTTTAGGACAATACCATGCAAATTAGCCTTTAAAATGAGCACTTTTGATTTCGAACGTTCGAGTCCCATAGACGTCAATGGGGTTCTAACGTTCGTGCGAACTTTCGGTCCGTTCGCGGGTTCTGGTGCGAACCGAACCGGGGGGTGTTCGGCTCATCCCTAGTGTCAATGTGTGGGTCCACCATCAGGTTAAAGTCCCCACACATTAGCAGGTGTCACCACTTGACAGAGGAGATACGTTTGAAGAGATTGCGGAGAAAACAAAGTTGGTGCGAGTTTGGTGCATACAAGGCAACCAGTGTATAGGGTTGTTAATGTCACAGGTGAGAATGATGTAATGCTCTATATGTCTAATATGGAGCTTTTGAGTTGAAAGGCAAGAGAGTTGCATATTGCTAGGAGCACTTCTCTTTTTATTTTTTCTTGGGCGCATGCTAAGAAGACTTTAGAGTAGTCTATATGGGAACATTTGGGAGTTGCACCAGTTTCAAAATGGGTTTCCTGTATGCTCAGAATGTCTGCTTTGAATTTAATTGCCTCTGACCACATAGAAAGGCATTTTGTTGGGCGATTTAGGCCCCTGACATTTACGGAAAGGTATGTGATAGGGTGCAGTTTGGAATGCAGTGTGTTACTCACTTTTGTTGTCAGGGAGCTAGTGGTGAGTCTCTTTGCTTTTAGTGTAATGGGCGTCAGACCAGACCAGGCGTGGACGCTCCTGTTTACCCACATGTTGTGGTGGTGTGATGGTTCAGACGAAGAGGTTGTGACAGTGGAGAGTTGTTCATCCAATGTTAGCTTCTGGGTAGCTTTACTATCGTGTACCGAACAAAAGAGAGGAAAACAAAGAACATAACAAAATAAACGTTAATGCAACTGTTAAGGTAGAAACTGTAAAAAGAGGATCTATTGGAAGATCTGAGTGCAGATCATGCTGCCTGTTTTGATCTTGGGGGTATTGATAAGAAAACATTCCAAACCATGACCTGGGAAATTACATTGGTTTGAATGATGCTTGATTTTTTCCGGAGCCTCCATTGTTACATTGCTTAGTGGAGCACTTGTGTGACACAGTCTGCCATTATGGTTCTGGCGAATCCAAGTCGTTAATAGCTGAAGAGGCATGTGAAGTTTCAGGAATGAAGCCCCATTCATGTAGAGCGGCAATCCCTTCATCTAAGGATGATATGGAGGCGGTATCTCCATTAACTCCACGGCATCTTCTTCCCTTCTTCGTTCTCGGGCCGCTCCACATCCATGATGGGAGGCTCCCACTGTGTTACGCTTCTCCTCTTCTGACAGTTATTAAATAACGGAGGGAGGGGCCACCCGGTGACCCTGCCCCCTCTGACGAACAGGGACTTCCCCGAGGCTTTCCCCGTGATGTCAGAGGGGGTGGACAGGGAAGTCCCCATGCGTCAGAGGGGGTGGGGTCACCGGGTGGCCCCACCCTCCGTTGTTTAAGAACCGTCAGAAGTGGAGAAGGGTCACATAGCGGGAGCCTCCCATCATGGATGCGGAGTGGCCCGAGAACAAAGAAGGGAAGAAGACGCTGCGGAGGAAGATGCTGGACGATAACACCGGAGCAAGAAGCAGAGGATTGGAGGAAGAAGAAGAAGGTGGAGGAAGAAACCGAAGGAAGATAGAAGATAGAAGAAAGAAGAGAGAAGAAAGAAGATGGAAAGAAGAAGCATTTAAATAAAGGAATTGTCCAAAACTGTCTCTTGTCATTTTTAACATTTTTGACACTTTTTTGTGAAATGGTAGGGGTACTTTTGTACCCCCTTACCATTTCACACGGGGGGGGGGGCAGGATCTGGTGGTCCCCTTGTTAAAGGGGGCTTCCAGATTCCGATAAGCCCCCCGCCCGCAGACCCCCACAACCACCAGGCAAAGGTTGTGGGAATGAGGCCCTTGTCCTCATCAACATGGGGACAAGGTGCTTTGGGGGGGACCCCAAAGCACCCTCCTAATGTTGAGGGCATGTGGCCTGGTACAGTTCAGGAGGGGGCCGCTCTCTCGTCCCCTCCTCTTTTCCTGCGGCCTGCCATGTTGCATGCTCTGATAAGGGTCTGGTATGGATTTTTGGGGGGACCCCACGCCATTTTTTTTTTTAATTTTGGAGCGGGGTTCCCCTTAGAAATCCATACCAGACCTGAAGGGCCTGGTATGGAATTTAGGGGGACCCCCACGCATTTTCTTTTTAAATTTTGGTTCGGGGTTCCCCTGTGGGGAAATCCCATGCCGTTTTTATCAATGAACTTTTATGTGTGTGTCGCTTCTCATCTTCTGACGATTCTTAAATAACGGAGGGCGGGGCCACCCAGTGCCCCCTCTGACGCACGGGGACTTCCCTGTCCACCCCCTCTGACGTTACAGGGAAAGCCTCGGGGAAGTCCCCGTGCATCAGAGGGGGGCAGGGTCACTGGGTGGCCTCGCCCTCCGTTATTTAAGAACCGTCAGAAGACGAGAAGCGTCACACAGCGGGAGCCTCCCATCATGGATGCGGAGCGGCCTGACAACGAAGAAGGGAAGAATGCCGGAGTAAGATGCCGGACAAGAACACCGGAGCAAGAAGCAGAGGATTGGAAGAAGAAGAAGAAGATGGAGGAAGAAACCGAAGGAAGATAGAAGATAGAAGAAAGAAGATAGAAGAAAGAAGATGGAAAGAAGAAGCATTTAAATAAAGGAATTGTCAAAAACTGTCTCTTGTCATTTTTAACATTTTTGACACTTTTTTTGTGAAATGGTAGGGGTACTTTTGTACCCCCTTACCATTTCACACAGCCTGGATCTGGGGGTCCCCTTGTTAATGGGGGCTTCCAGATTCCGATAAGCCCCCCGCCCGAAGACCCCCACAACCACAGGGCAAGGGTTGTGGGAATGAGGCCCTCTTTGTGGGAGTTATAAGGAGTACTAATATACCCCTGAATTCATTTCCCTGAAAAGGAACAGATACTTGGCACCCCCTTATTATAAAGGGGGCTTAAATATTCTACTATAAATCTCCCCATATTATCCCCACATCCTTCTTGGGCACACCAATCATGATGTTCAGCATTGTAATGCACAACAGTCTCAATATCCAGCAATATACTGCTCGTCAATCATAATGACCCACCATCCAAAGATGTTTACAGACAGCACTCTGATCACTAAATGAAATATTGCTGTTTATGGTAATGTAAATTAACAGCTGGAAATTCTGTAAATGTTATTGACCACATTTGGTAAGTGAGTTTTTTTTCCCATTTGTTTTAAGCCATCAGTTTATTTACTACTTACACTTTGTGGGAGTTGTAAGGAGTACTAAAGTACCCCTGAACGCATTCCCCTGAGAGGGAACAAATACCTGGACACCCCCTTATTATAAAGAGGGCTTATAGATTCTACTATAAATCCATATTACCCCCATGTCTTTCTTGGGGCACCAGAGGTGGGAAAGAAACCCTTGTATCTCAACATTGTGACCCCCCAACGTTGAAAGGCATGTGGCCTGGTCTGGTACCGGAAGTGGGGGAGCATGCTCACTTTCCACCCTTTCCTTTCCATCCAGGGTGCATGGCTGGAAAAGGGTCTGGGTGAAATCTAATGGGGAACCAGACACAATTTTTTCTTGTTTTTTTTTAATCGCTAAATTCTAACTCAATAAATGAGTCTGTCTGATCCAAACTCAATAAATGCAATGGGGTGCTGGAAATGCAGGGAAATTTTAAAAGAAAAAAAATTAAGTGGTAATAAATTCAAAATAAAATGTATTATATTGCAGCTTACCAGTCATTATATGTGATGGCTGCAACAGTTTTCTTTTCTTTGGCTTTTTCCCTCAGTTTTCACCTGGTAATCTGTTAAAGGTTTTGCGTGAATAAATAAAAGCTGATCATTTTAATCACTCCTACCAGTGTTAAGTGGTCTGTCTGATCCATGTAAACTGATGCATTCTGATGGTTGTGCTTTTGAAAAACAACAGACTTGCTGATTGTATCACAAGATGAAAATAGAAGAAAGATAGGCTAAAAAAGGAAACTAATACAGCTATCGCATTTAAGAATTGGTAAGCTGCAATATAATAAATGCTTGCTCTTGGTTTTAATAACACTGGGAGTCTATGTTGTTGCTGAGACTGAAAATTGTACTGTTCTCTTGTTCTGAAATACCACAAAGATATATCCCCAAAGAGTAAATGTATTCCCAAAGAGTTATTTATATGGCTTGTGTATTTTCAAAGTTTCCCTTTAGGCTGCATAACCCCCCCCCCGCTGTACCGTATTTGAAAAGAAACATTTTTTGCATTGATACGTGTCCTCCCCCTACCTTTTTTGAAATGTCCAGAATTTATCAGAGAGATTCACTCCCCATTGCCTTCAGTTGGGTTTTTCATGAGGTTCGGGTTTATCAAACTGTTATTTGGTTCACCAAACACTTGGTGAAACCTGGACAGATTCACTTATCTCTACATGTGAACTGGAGCATGAAAATCTTCCACCATAATGCACTATAACATTATGATTCATTTTTGTGACATTTATTCTATGGGTTGAAGTGGCAGAGTTTAGCCATACAGTATACTGTTTTGTTTTTTTTTTTTCAATGGAGCAGAAGACAAGCCTTCAGATTATAATTTAAAATATTTTAAATATAAAAAAAAAATATTCATCATGTTGAACAAATAGCTCAACCCACTTGGACAGGATTGGCAGCTTTCCTGCCACCACATAAACACCTTTGCCTTCCTGTATCTCATCTAGGTCCTTGGGGTAAGGAAGAACCTGTAACTTACCAGCCCTAGGCTAACGTTCTTAGAGGAGAAGCCATGATCGTGGGGTCACTTTTTGAAGCATTTGTACAATGCTAATGGGTAGTTAGGTTGTTATTATTATTATTAAAAAAACACCTTTAAAAACAAAACTGTCGATCAAGTGCTGTTGTTATTTGGGGACATACACAAGTTATCCCAATCTGGGTTGGATCTTGAGTTGCTTGTATTTTGTATTTGTTATTATTTTGTGCATTTATTTGTTTTATTTTCTGCTTAATTATTAATTATTCATTGTTTAATATTAGACAGTTTTAGTGTTCTCATTTTGAATTGTAATGCCTTTCTAACTTACTGTATTTATTTCACTTTAAAGGCATTTATAAACATGTAAGAAAGTCTCTCAACTCCCTGACAGTATAAAGCAAACTTTCCTGCTTTGAATGTGTATGGCAAAGCATTGTTTAAATAAGAGTAGTTTTTTTATGGAATCACAGTCAAATGACTTTGATTGCCAGCTTGGATACAATTTACTTGGATCCAAGCCTCATCTTTGTTCTTATGGCATATTCATTACATTCCTATCCAAATTTCCATTGCTGTGCATAAGCACAATAGTCAACCATCAATATGAAGTTACTGTTCACTTACAGATGAAATACTAACATTGAAATAGGTGGCAACCAAGCTTCTAGATGCTTTTGTTGTTCTCCCAAACTTTCCTTGAGTACATAGACCAAAAACGATGGTAAAGCGCTGCTAAATATAGCAGCATTGTACCACCAACACCGCTCCAGTGTGAAAGCAGCCTAAGTGTCAAAACTGTTCCTAATGTTTTGTATTTTTTAAAGGCCTTCAAAAATTATAAAACAGAAAGGACAGCTTTGGAGTTTAAGGGTTACAAAGAATGCAATAAGAAATACAACAGCGCAATCAGAGCAGCTAAAATTGATTATGAGAAACACATTACTTGGATAACTCGAAAAGGTTCTATAAATATATTAACAATTTACTTTAGTTTATATACATAAAAAATAGGAATAGTAATGCTAATACCAACGTAAAAGAAACACCAATGTGGCTGTTCAAAAATGGGGTCTGAAATAGACAAGATAAGCTAAATATAAACAGTTATTAGGGACTAATAATGACTTACACTCACCGGTCCTCAGGGAGCTTTAAAGACTACTTAATGACTTGAATAGTACCGAGTGACTGGCATAGAGCAAATGTGGTTTCAATACTCAAAAATGGGTTTAGGTAGATACCCAGGAACTACAGACTAGTCAGCTTGACTTCAATAGTTTGCAAGATGTTTGAGGGAGTGTTAAGAGAATCTATTATTTTGCTATGGAAAATAGTATTGCAAATATCAATCAGCATAGATTTAAAAAGGTGTACTCTTGTCAGTCCAACCTTTTAACATTACATGAGGAAGTGAGCAGTAACTTAGATAAAGGAAAAACAATATATGTAATTTATATAGATTTTGCAATGACATTTGATGGCAAGCCCTATGGTGTTGATAATACAAAATTATGTATTATGAAATTACTTCAGCACAGGATATAGCAACATTACAGGAAGACCTAAATAAAATAGGGGGATGAGTGGGGCCTTAGCAGATTGAGTTCAATATTAAAGAGATTGTAAAGGTAATGAAAAAAAATAACAAACATGTCTATACTTACCTGCTCTGTGCAATGGAAATGCAAAGAGCAGATGCCATCCTCCTCTTTTCAGGTCCCATACCGACTCTCCTGACCCCTCCTCCCTGCCAAGTGCCCCCACAGGAAGTCACTTCCCGTGGGGGCACTTGTGCATGCTCGCTCCTGAGCCCTGCTGCGGCATCCATTGACACAGACAGCGGGACTTCGCCCTGCCCCCCGCTCCCTATTCACTGGCTTTAATTGACAGCAGCAGGAGAAAATGGCTCCCGGTGCCCCAGCAAAGCCAGTGAGACCCAGATGTGAGGGGAGATAAGAGCTGTAGACGCGCACTCTGATGGATGAGGCCTCGGGTAAGTAAAAAAGGGGGTGATGCAAGGAATGCATTAAGGTAAAAAATGTTTAGGCAATATAACCACTTTAATAAATGCAAGTACTGCAGGCAAGAAAATTTATCAATATGGGTTACGCTGGGAGAATCTGTGATCTAAAAAAATTTGGGGGCCCTAGTAGACCAAAGTCTTAGAAATACCATGCAATGCCACAGTCCCTAGTAACAGAACAAGCAGAATGTTCACTGGTATTAAAAGGGGAACTCACCAGACAGTAGAACCCCAGCAATACAAAGAGCAATATGCATTTATGTGATCCAATCCACAATAGTGTTGCGTATGACATAATGGCATCATGTTACCAACTTTCTTGAGAGTGGTGGTGTTTCTCTTGTGCTTTTTTTAATATATTTAGCTAGCTTTTCAAGTGTTTTTGATAAACCTTTTAGGATTATTTGTACTCTTTGTACCATTGGATTCCAATTTACTTTTCTTGGTGACATCTGAGAACAAATTCATTTCTAGCAGATGACAGTTATAAAGTTCGAGTTTTTTCACTTTCGAAATATGTATGTCCAACCCCTGAATTAGTGTTCAGACGAGCAACCTCCTCATGAGATACCTTAACATCTAGCCACTATTTCATCACATCGGATTGTTCCCCTAGATCCACCAGGGGCACCTATCAGTGTGGGAGATGTAGTAGTTGTCCATGGGTCACTGAGGGTAGAGGCATCCATTTACCCAATGGACAATGACATCAATCCTGATGCTATGCCAATTGTTCTACCTGAGGTGTCATTTACTTAATGACATGTAAATGCCATGCGTTTTATATTGGTAAGACCATTCGTGAATTTGGCCTGAGAATTAGAGATCATGTCTATTCCTCTGGATCCGGTAGAATGACTACTTCAGTTGCTAGACACATTGCTCTACATCATAGGCTCAATAATAGTTTGGTTTCATTTTTCATACTTTTCGAAGTGATTCCTCCTAACCCTAGGGGAGGTGATTGGGACAATATGATTTTGAGAGCAGAAACATTATGGATAGAGAAATTATCGGCTACCAACTATCCTGGAATTAATTAAATTAATTCATATAAACCTTTCTTGTAGATCTGATGTCATTACGGTTGTTTTTGGAGTGTCTTCTGGGTATGTTTCCCACATGTTTTCTAAATGGTGTTTTGTTACACCACTGTTCCTATCCACCTTTTTTGTTCCTTGAAGACCTTGTTCGTTCATTGGTGCTATGGAATGCTATCCTGACTGTTGGTCGGTCGCCTGCAATCTCTTTTGGGACCAAACTAATACTACATGCCTTTCCGCTATAACAATAGTAGAAAAAATTTATTGGTACTAGTTTAACTAACTTGTTTTTCAATTCATACCATTATCATTTTATGTTTCTAAATAGTAATTTATTGATTGTGTTTATCTTATTTCCCCCTGTGTCCTTACGTGGTTTGGTGTGTATGGCTCCCTGCGGTGCTGTCTCTTGCCATTAGTTGTTCTCTGTACCTTGGGCGAGTATGTGATCTCCTATCCAATTGTGATCTTGTTCCATCACCAGATGGCACTGTTGGACGCTTGCTATAGACAGGCGAACAGCATCCCAGAGAGAAATGTCTCTCTGGGTCTATTTGCTGTACTGCACATGCAGTCCGAGATCGTGTCCGGTGATGTCATTGGCTGGCGCCAGCACGCTGTGCTGTGACACCACTTGGATAGAAGCTAGGTCTATATAATGGGAGCTCTCTCTTATTGTTTGGCTACACGTTGGTGCTGAGAGTGGCGGCGCATCTGACCTGAAGCATGGACTGAGGTAAAGAATTATGTGGAGGCCTGGGCCATTGGCAATTTGTAGCAATGCCCTACTTTGGCGTTTTTGTGCTTATTTCTTTTTTCATCTGTTATTAATTCCTAGGGATGTCTGACTATGGTTAAGCCTGCCAAAACCTGACATATTTCAATCAACCTCACCTGTGTTTGATTGGACCTTCGGTCCAAATCATGAACTGCTGTTTTTCATTTCAACCATCTTAGCAGGGTGAGTTTCTATACTTTCCACTTTTGACTTTATGATCTGGACAGTAGTATTAGCTATGCATATATATATTTTTTTTTTATCATTAAATGTTTATTGATTTTTTATCAAGACAAGTAATAGTACAAAGTAACGCAATAAAGAAAAATGACAAGGAAAAAGAAAGTATAAGAATCAAAATACTAAATCCTAGGAATATGCACAATTGGTAGTCAGGGGATAAGTATACTCTTGGCACTGTGAATGTTGTGTATAAGCTAGGAGCTAAACATTAATAAACATTTTATCAAATATCACGTGCTTTTATATTTGGATGTCCAAATTACCCAGTTTTTGTCAAAGGTTGCACATTTGAGAGAGTTTATTGCTAACATATGTTCAAATGTGTAGTGTCTTTGAACTATGCTGATTACATCAGAGACATTCGCTGAATGTGCATTTTTCCAGGAGCGGAGTACCAATGATTTAGCTGCAAGGAGAATGTGGGATACCACCGGTCTCATTGTATGAGGGAAATTGTCTATTCCCACATGTAGTAAAGCTAGCGCTAGGTTAGAATGGGTCTGTATGTTTGTAGTGTGAGATATTAATCAGAATACTTGGTTACAGAAGCTAGTTAGGTTTGGGCAATCCCAGAACATATGCATGAGGTGACCATTGTGTCCACAATTGCGCCAACAGAGGGGAGAGGTGTTTGGGAACATTTTTGCTAGTCTGCCTGGGGTGTATTGCTACCTGTTGGATATTTAGCTCATTGTGGTTCCCTTTATGAGCTGAGGAATCCAATAGTGGATCCACAATGATCATCATTTCCCAGTGTCCTACACAATGTGTCAATTTGTGGATAGTCTGTATAGCACATTTCCACTGATCTTCTGTAAACAAGGTATCTAGATCTTCTGTAAACAAGGTACCTAGATCCATCTCCCATTTTTTAAGGGCCTCTGTTTTTCCAAACCTTAGTTTGTCTTGTAGAATATTATAGTATAGTGAGACGCCTTTACAGCTGTTTTTATTAAGGATGAGGTGATTCCATACTTTGAAGGTACTTGAATGTTGGGAATGGGGTGTGCATGGAGATAGTGAGTAATTCTAATGCAAGTGAACATCGTATGGTTTGGTAAATTGTATTCATTCATTATACTCTCCACTGATTTGATCGAGATGTGTATTGTTAGATCTTTGACAGTTGTGATCCTGTGGCTCATAAGGTGTTTCAGGGATAGTAGTGGGATTTTATCTTCTAGTATTTTCAGAGGAAGGGGGTAATTTATCGCTCCACTATCTCTGTGGTGTTGGTTAAAAAGGAATCGCCAAGCTTTTAGCAAAATTTGTATAGTTGGAGGAAGGTTGTTTATGTCCCATGGGACCCAAGCATCTATCCCAATAGCTCTCTCGGCTTTTCCCATAGCCGAGAAAGTGATTGAGCATGGGTTGGGTTGGGGGAGGATTTGTTGAGTGCCTCTAGGGTATGTATGTCATTTAGAATAGCATTAAGTGTGGAGGCATGACGTTTCCTTTCCCTTGCACCCAACTGGATTAGTATGCCTCTCATGTATGCCTTGTGGGCAATCCAAAGACTGAATGGATTTTCTACTGAGTGTGCATTATCTAGAAAGAAGTTGTGGAGGTGTTGTGAAATTTCAGTGGATAGTAAGGGTTCTTTTAGTATTCTAGTATTATTATGCCAAATGGGTGGTGAAGAGGAGACAGCCTGATCATTAATAGATAACGTGATAGTTGCATGGTCAGACCATGTAATGTCATGGATCTGAGTGAGCACAGCCTTTTGCAATAACCATTTATCAGTTAGAAATAAGTCAATGCGGGAATATGAGCAATGCCTGTAGGAGAAAAAGGTATAGTCCCTTTCGTTTGCATGCTGACATCTCCATACATGAAATAGGTCTGCTTTTTGTAGAACGTCACGCTAGCACTTATTGTGGTTCCCTTTATGAGCTGAGGAATCCAATAATGGATCCACAATGAGATTAAAGTCTCCACAAATAATGAGGTTGCCATATACTTGAGATTGAACTTTCTTGAGCAGTCTATTTAGGAAACGCGTTTGGTGTGAGTTAGGAGCATATAACTTCACCAGTGTGTAGGGTTTAGAGTTGACATCTCCTTTGATTATGATGTAACGGCCGTTGTCATCCACAGTGGCTTCTTTAAGTTGGAAGGACAAAGTATTTCTGATTGCCAGTAACACTCCACCTTTCTTCTGGCCAGGTGTGCAGGCTAAGAACACATGGGGAAAGTCTATATGTGTACATTTAAGTGACTTTGAGATTTGGAGTCTCTTGGACACATAAAATGTCTGCATTGTGTTTTTTAGCCTCAGCCCACATTGAAAACCTTTTCGTTGGGTGGTTTAGGCCTCTGGCATTAATAGATAGGCATTTAAAGACCATGGAGTGAGGTTGAGATGTCGTGCGCTGCAGAGGTGTGTATGTACTCACTGTGACCATAGCAGTCCATCTCAGAGACCGACCTCTCGTGAAGTAGAGCCAGGGTAGAGTATGTACTCACAGGCAGAGTATACGACGTGGTATCTTCAAGGTGGTGTGCTTCAATCATGGTGCATAGAAAACAATGGAAAATAAACAGAGTTAAAGAATAAGGTGTAAGTAAAACATTAAGAACAGGATCTTTAAACCGATCCATGTGCAGGTGTAACTGCTGCGAAATACTGGAGGGATAAAACAGGGTTCGTAACTGTGAACCCCTGTATCCGGAGAGATATGTATAACACTGAGAAGAATGTCTCTGGGTATATGATCCTGAAGGAAAGAGGGCTTGGGGACTCTGTGAAATCGGTCCACTATGAGGTCCTGTGGTGATAGGGTTGGAATCAGAGTGGAGAATAGCGTTTGGGCATACTGTAGTAGCTGAGGGGCCGGTATATCTTCAGGTATCCCCTTATTTTGAGGTTGTTCCTCCTGGATCTGTCCTCTAAATCTGCCACTTTGTTTTTAAGCCAAGTTATTTCCTCATTTTGGGTGTTATGTGCGTCTACTAAGGCGTTGAAAGACACTGAGTATTCATCCATTTTGTGTTCTATGTGATCCACCCTTCCTCCTATGGCCTGTACTTCCCTCTGGCATTTTCTGATTTCAGCCGTCATGTCAGTTTTGAGAGAAATGCTTTCAGTGACAGGAGCATTTCTTTCAAAACTGTGTCTGAAACTGGTCTGTCTGCTGTGGGGAAGGATACTATAGGATCCTGCAGGGGCTGCACTGTAGCGCTGTCTTTATCAGAGGGCCCGCTTACCTCCATGTCAGGATCTATTATCGGCCTTTCTGGTGAGGTAATCCTTTTCTTTTGTTTGGCCGTGCGAGGCGAGCTTTCTAGCCAGGGAGGGATGCTACGACTTGCCGTTGGAGTGCACCGCGGCTCCGTGCTCTGTTCTTCTCATGTGCGCTCCTCCGCCATTTTGTTGTAGGCCACGGGCAGAGAAGAAGCTCTCCAGCTTCTGAGGCTGCTGAGGATGTTTGCGGTGCCTCGGCATGCCCGATGTGTGCAGCGGAGTCCGGAGGGACGGTGTCGGTCAACGGGTGTACAGATGGAGCCGGTGGGCTCGGATGGATGCCGATTCTCTCCGGCGGCCGAGCGGAACTCTTAGCTCAGGCGTCCATGTTGGAGCTTGTTCGCCACGCCCCCCCTAGCTATGCATATGTGATGTGAATGCATACAGTAGTGTTTAAAGAATCCCTTTTTTGATTAATATTTCACACAGTTATCCCTCACCTGCTTCAAGCTCCTGTGTACCATCTGTGGAGATCCCCACCCTCTCAGGCACTACCGCCATCTACTCTATTCTTGATAAACTTTCAATTGGTGTGTATTATCTGAGATATGTATCCCTCACATTCCTTTAAGTGTGGTTTATCTTGCATATTGACTGTGCGACTTGCAAGCACACTTATTATTATATTTCATTCTTTGTTTATTCTTGACAGATTTCTCTGTATTTTTTATACTGTGACTTGGCTTCCACAATTGCCCGGATAATTGCCCTTCGGGGCTTGAGGGATTCTGCTGGCTCGCGTCTGTCCTGCGTTGGTAAGCTATGTATATCCATTTCTTTTGGGAACACATTCATTGGGTGGAATTGTATTTTGTTGATTATAGATCTAGGTTGCTGAACTATAGAGTGGTTCACTTTAAAGCAGACAGAGTTGGGATCCACGTTTATCCAAATTTCTGAAACTATCTATGTATTTATTTTAATTTACTGTTTTGAGGTTCGCTCATATATATGTTTGTTCTCTATAGAGATATTCACACATATATAAATAAACTCTGAAGTATACTCCTGAAGAAGCAGTCCCACCACAAAACATGTAGAGGCTGAATTGATCCAGGACAGCTATCTGATCCCTTCCACGTTTACTCTTTCAGTTCTTTTTCAGAGATTCTAGTTTATGTATACTGTATTTTTCCTTAAAAATGTTTAATTATGTCTTGTTCTAAATAAATGTATATATTTTTACAATTCATGTATGTGAGTGCTTACTGTACCATGAAAGTCCATAGTTGCCTCAATTCTGCTGCTCTTTGTTTCTTCAAATTTACAGGACGACGGTACTTTATTATATTTTTATTTTTTTCAGTAGTGATAATAAAGTTAGAGTTAAATAGAGTAGCGAAGGCACTGGATTATTAAAATGTAACCATTTTTTTAATAAATAATATCCACACTTACACTTTGGCAAGGGAAGTGCAGCTCCAAGGCATAGGGGTACCAAACACAGTCCAAGCAACACAGACTGTCAGATCATTAAACCAGTGGAGAGCTAAGCCTGACAAAAAGCATTCCACCAGCTCACAGTCTCTCTCGAGCACTCCGAGGCAGTGACCGATGCTGGGATGTGGGCAAGCACTATGCATTTTAACCCCCCCTTGTCATGTCTGTGCGAGGGAAAGCAAAAACATTTTTTTTAAGTCGGCGGGTGAAAGAGAGAGAACATTTAGAGCTGAGGAAGACCAGCGCAGGTTGGAGAATGAGTGCTTCTCATATATGCAATAGTATTATGGGGCTACAAAGGTCAGGAAGACCGAACTATAGCATTTATAGTTGGCACAGAGGAAGTGTTTTATCTACAGGGAACCAGCACAAATACTGCGAGGAGTACTACAGTATGTTATAGATAAATAGAATCAATCCATGAAATGAAACATAGACATTAAAAAATATAAATATAAAAGAAATACAAATTCCATAAAGTAACAATAAAAAATATACAGAAAGATTCATAAGTTTGTTTATCAAAGAGGTTTTTATACTATAATAAAGTACCTGATAAAATTTCTTTATTAATTTTGACAGAAAACGAATGTTATGAATCAAATAAATCTGTATGTACATATTTCCATATGTACTGTATGCCTCTGAATCTTCATATGAAAAATATATTAAATAAAATAAATAAATCCAGCAATGATCAAAACATCTAGACATTTCATCTTACACCACATAAAATCCGCTAGAGGCCTCCGAGTCTGGGCCATTGAATCAATTCAACACACTTCCTGTTGCTGAAAGATAAAGCTAAAAAACTCTACATGCATGAGAAATTCTGAAAATTCACGCTGAACACCCTAGCCCCTAAAGGACTAAATGAAGAGCCGGAGGTCCACAACATTGTATTCCACGGTCCTTTGTGTTTGCTTTTTTCAAGTGTACCTCATATTATACGCTACTTCCTGTGAAGAAAATTAAACATATAAAACATATTTGCAATACATAAATAACCATATTTTTAGATTTATTTATGTAATTTCATATATTTCTCATATAAAGATTCAGAGACATACATATAGAGATATATACATACAGATTTATTTGATTTATAACAATAGATTTTTGTCACAATTAATACAAACATTTTATTAGGTAATTTATTATAGTATAAAAACCTCCTTGAAAAATGAAGTCATGAATCATTCTGTACATTTTTTTATTATTAATTTATGAAATGTGCATGTCTTTTATATTTATATTTTTAATTTCTATTTTTAAATGTATGGATTGATTCTATTTATTTATAATATTGGCATATAAATGTATCTAAAATTAATTGTCTGATTGCCCATCCGTGATTCAATTTAATAATTGTACAAATATGAATTTTATTGTATATATTATATATTTTTCTGTACAGCGCAGTCATTCTGTTACTTATAGTCCTGCCACATCACTAAGCTGAGTTGTAGCACTCCTCTTGGTATTTGTGCTGGTTCCCTGTAGATAAAACACTTCATCTGTCAATGCCAGCCGTAAATGCTATAGTTTGGTCTTTTCTGGTCTTTGTAGCATCATAATACTATTAAATATATGAGAATTGCTCACTTTCCAAGCCTGGGGCAGTCTCCCGCAGCTCTAAAGGTTCTCTCCCTTTCATCCTTAAAAAACGGTTCTGGTTTCCCCTTGGGCAGACTTGACAAAGGGGTGGGGCCCCTGAAACAAAAAGTGCCCACCCACATCCCGGCTTTGGTTGCTGCCTTGGAGTGCTCGAGGGAGGCCGTGAGACACCCCTGGTGGCTTTCTTTTTGGTGGGTCTGGCTCTCTGTAATCTGGCTTACTGATATGGAGGTCTGTGTTGCTTGGACTGTTTTCGATATACCTCTGCCTCAGAGCTGCACTTACCTTGTCCAAGTATAATTGGATGTTATTTTATAAATAAATAGTGATATTGGATCCCTCCCAGATCTGCTGATACCAGGAGCTTTGGGTTATAACTTGCCCCATCCATGTCCAGTGATTTGAACTCATTTCACACTTTGGTCCGTAAGTGTGTATTCTGTGAGCAATTTTTTTTTTCATACATTTATACATGAGTTGTGGACTCCCTCAACACCTTCTTACTGCCACTTCATTGAATTTTTGCTTTTGGACTTTGGCAATTTGTACAGAGAATGTATTGTGAGCTCCACGTATATGTGCTTGTTTGTATATATTTGTTTATAGAGTTAGATTAAATGTTCTGCTGATAACCTGGATAGGTTCTATATTATAGAAGCACAAACTGACCTGTAACCACCTGGGATCCTACCATTTGGTGATTTGCCATTTACATTCTTAGGTGGTGGTTAACGCCACTTTATGGTGAAGCACTATTGTTAATTTGATTTGTATCACATGAATGCATATTGACATCTGTCTTGCCGGGGTTTGAGCATCTGGTGAGCTGCCATTGTGTTTTTAAGTGAAGGTTATGTCTACACTTTTAATTCTGTGAAAAGAGAGCCTCACTTAAGCACTGCAATTATAAAAACATTAAAAATATCTATAGACCCTTAGAGTACAGGTTAAGGAGAAACACTTTATGGTGCATTTTTAAGCTGACTGGAGACCCACTTTAAGCCTACAGACAGTATTCCATGCTCAGATATGTACCATAAATTGTAGAAGCCACAAACTACAGTACCATTGCATACTATATTGTGTGATCTGGGTGATCATTAGCTCCTGTGGTGGATGTGCTTTCAGTGAGTGTCACGTCAGTCCAAAATTAAATATAAGTTCTTCCACAACAAAAAAATTAACTGAAGAAAATGCTAACCAAAATGGCTACACTTCCACAGCACTGCTATGAATACTGATACCTCAGATAACCTGCTCTTCAGGCTTGCTCAGCCCTGCAGCACCTCTCTGCCCAGGCCACCTCCTAGCCACTAAACAGGGTTCTCTACCCCCTCAAGCTTGCTAACTCAACAAGAGACTTACTGGACTCCCTTCTGCCTCCTGGACTAACCAGCCACCTCAGCTTGCTTGGTCTCCCAGATTCTTTCTTGATCTCCCAGACCCATGTAGCTGTTCTAACTTTCACCATGGGGTGCAGTCTCCTTCAAGAACACACAGCTCTCCTGACATGTCTCTTTACACAAATGGGAGCAACTACCCTGAGCTCTCACAAGGCCTGGCTTAACATGGGTGTGTAAAAAAAAACAAGGAGAGGTCCGCCTCTGAGTATGGTATGGTAACCGTGCTCCTTTGTCAGGCTTGACAAAAGAGTGTGGCTACCGTACCATTCAAAGCACCCTGTGTCACACTGTTTGCTGTTCAAGTCTCGTTTTGGACTCTACACAACATGGCCCTCTTCCGTCTTTGCGGTCACCGGACTGAACTTTTGAAGCTGCAGTGCTGCCTTCCACAGGCTCTGACAGCTGACTGTCCCTATCCTCCCTGGGATCTGATGTGCTGCACCTTGCCAGCAAGAAGCAGATTCTCTGTGACCTGTAGTCCCACCTGCTCAGCCCAGAGATGCACCCAACTTCACTTTCTTCCATGTGAGTGAATATTGTTTTTATAACAAAGTGTTTGTGATACATACTCAGGGGCGCCCCTCTCCTTGTTTTTTTCCTAGCTTCACTGCAATTTGCTTCTGGTCTCCTTTGGTGGCAGCCCTGACAGACTCACCTATGTCCCCTGACATCTGCTTTAGGACTATTATGGACCTTACATAGTCCTATTGAGGTATCTGAGCATTGCACCTTTTACTTGTTAATAATAATAATATGGGTGTGTGCACCTGGACACATACACATACTGGAGGCTTCTAGTAAGAACGGGATACATGATTGAGGGGTCCATTCCATGCAAGGCACTTTGTAACCTTCAAACTCCAGGTCCTGATCCAGGACTACAAAACCCAGAGAAACCCCAAAATGCAGCCATCTCTGCTCATAACAAACATGCTGGAGATTTTCAAACTGGAACCTTGAGAATTCTGTGTCATTCTTATGTGTTTTTACTAACCTTGCATTGTGTTAGGGCCCCACACTGTCGCAATTGTGATAGACAGTTATTAGGTAGAACATTTGTCCAGCATTTAAAAAAGTTGCTATCACTGAAATGATATTGGAAAATCAACATTTGTATCTACACAATATTACCTTTGTAATTCTAATGATTGCTGTATCTTGTGGGACATCTAGATACAAAAATTTAGAAAATTGATTAACTCTCTTTTACCAGGTGTCACAGACTAGCCTGTAGATTTCTGTTCTGCATTCTTACCTACTTGCTGCAGTGATTCTGCTAGATCTGTGATTTCTGCTGCCCTCCCTGACCTTGGCTTGTTTCCTGATTTTCCCTTCTTGCTGTTGTACTCTGCACTGTCTAAGTGGTCTCTGCATTCTCAGCTGAGCATACCTGGGGACCACCACCTGGTTCCAGCTTGCTGCAAGGCCATCCCTACCATCAGAGGCCCTGGTGAAGAAGCAGGCTGGGACTTAGACTCCGTGCAATGAGAAACCCTGGATTGGCGAACTGCAAGGGCTCATTATCACAGACTCTAGAAATAAAACATAATAATTTATGAATGCTAACATCATTTTTATGTATATTCATCTGGTTATATTTATTAGTGACTGTGCAGTGACTTGTTCATATGTTCATCTATCCTCCCACAATTTCTCACTTTCTATTTCCTATTTACACCTATTTTTTTAAGCTTCCTTGTAGTTTATAATTTCAAATTTCTTTTTTCTCCTTTCCTCTTCTCCCTGTCTCAAGAGCTGTTTCTTCTCTTCTTCTCCCTCAAATTATTGTTCTTGTTCTCCTCTGTAAACCTGAATCCTATCCTTCTTTTCTTGTTACAATCTCACTTCCATTAATATACTACTTAATGTGCCACACTAAAATAAATAAAAAATAATTTCACAATTCAAAATAATTTACAAAACAAAAATTATTAAAAAACTATGATAGTATACAATACTTGCAAGATATACAGTAACGTAAATTATATTATCAGTCCTTGTCAAAATATAATTGTCAATCCATGCCAAAAATCTAAAAATCATTCTGCTTTATCAGCAACAAATCCCAGTGTGTGAAAAATTATTCATACCCCTTGACATTTTCCACATTTTGTCATGTTACAACCAAGAACGTAAATGTATTTTATTGGGATTTTATGTGATAAACCAACACAAAGTGACACATAGTTGTGAAGTGGAAGAAAAATGATACATGCTTTTCAAAATGTTTTACAAATAAATATGTGAAAAGTGTGACGTGCATTTGTAGTCACCCCCTCTGAGTCAATACTTTGTATAACCACCTTTCGCTGCAAATATAGCTGCAAGTCTTTTTGGGGGTGTCTCTACCAGCTTTGCACATCTGGAGAGTGATATTTTTGCCCATTCTTCTTTGCAAAATAGCTCAAGCTCTGTCAGATTATATGGAGAGTAGGGATGAGCCGAACACCCCCGGTTCGGTTCACACGAGAACCTGCACACGAACTGAAAGTTTGCGTGAACTTTAGAACCCCATTAAAGTCTATAGGACTCAAATGTTCGAAATCAAAAGTACTAATTTTAAAGGGTAATATGCATGGTATTGTCCTGAAAAGGGTTTGGGGACCGGGTCCTGCCCCAGGGGGCATGTATCAATGCAAAAAAAGTTTTAAAAACGTCCGTTTTTCGGGAGCAGTGATTTTAATGATGCTTAAAGTGAAAAAATAAAAGTCAAATATTCCTTTAAATATCGTACCTGGGGGGTGTCTATAGTATGCCTGTAAAGTGGCATGTGTTTCCCGTGCTTAGAACAGTCCCCACACAAAATTACATTTTTAAAGGAATAAAAGTCATTTAAAACTGTTTGCGGCTTTAATGTAATGTCGAGTCCCCGCAATATGGATGAAAATCAGTGAGACAAACGGCATAGGTACCCCACCCAGTCCATTACCAGGCCCTTTGGGTCTTGTATGGATATTAAGGGGAACCCCACACCCAAATTAAAAAAAGGAAAGGCGTGGGGCCTTCAGGCCCTATATACTCTGAACAGCAGTATACAGGCGGTGCAAACAAGGCAGGGACTGTAGGTTTGTTGTTAAGTAGAATTTGTTTGTAATTTTGAACTGGTACATTTTTAAAGTGTAGCTCCAGCCAAAAAATCTATTTTTAAGCTTTTTGGAAAACATAGGGAAGGGTTATCACCTCTGTAACATTTGTTTTGCTGTCTGTGCATCTCTTCAGAAGATTTCACCAAATTTTCTGTCCCAATGGCAAATGTTTTTTGAAAATTTGGGGTTTTTAGCAAAACAAGGATTGGTGATAAAGCATCAGTGAAAAGGAGGCATGTTTTTCCCATATTAACACTTACAGGAGAGAATTTCCCTTCCTAGGGGTAGATTTCATCTCACTTCCTGTTGTATCCTTCCGTTTGCAAGTAAGAGTCGTTTGTAAGTTGGATGTTTGAAAGTAGGATGTTTGAAAGTAGGGGCCTATATACTCTGCAGAAATTGGGGCCTTAGGTGTTGGTGTTGCCACAACACTTTAAGTCCTCACAGTTACTCTTGGTGGGCGCTGGAATGGGCCCTGCTGTGAAATATTATTTTTTTTTTTTTTTTTTTTATTCCATAATATTTTATTGGTAGAATAAGAATAGGGTTTACATTGCCTTTGATTACAGAAAATGAGTCATAACAAGGTATTCGGCAACACTGACATTCAAAGTCAACAGACAATAATTCTTGTAACAGAGAGAGAAACAAAAATGAAAAGGGGACCTTACTTTCGCTGACTTTGGTAAGGTGTACCCTTATAAAAAACAAAGAGATATAGTTGTGAAAGGTCGATTATACATATGCATTTGTCCCAATGCTATTAGTTCTGTCTGGTGTTTACGGATGTTTGGGTGTATGTCCTCAATAAAATCGAAACTTTGTTCTAGTACAGTGGCTAATGTTAAGTGTCTATTTCCGTTCAATATTTGATCAGCTAAGGATGATTGAACATCAGTGTTTACAAAGAAAGGATTCTGTCTGAAGGGGGCACTAGCTTATGGTGTAAACCTAAATTTATAGGAAAGGAAAGACAGAGAGGGGTGGGGAGCGAAGGGGGAAGAGAAGACGGAGAGTGGAGGGGAGGAAGGGAGGAGGGAGTGGGGGGAGAGAAAAGAGTCAGAAGTATCTTGCAGTCTCCGCCACCATATCTAAGGGTTTGCATACCCGCGGGTAGGATTGCCCAACTGGTGGGTCTTTAGGTGGGTACGTGTAAAACGTGTCAGGCGACCTCCCCCATTCATCCCCTGTTTAGGTGGGGGAGGTCAGCCACCACATACTTTGATAGATTTAGCTTCTGAATGACATAAAGAAGTTAATAATAGTTGCCAGCGTCTTAGGGATCGCGATCTGTGTGAGTTTGGTTGGTCAACTGTTTATATTTATCAGTGGTACAGAAGTGGGTCCAGCATGCCCGTGTGTGAGAATTTGGTTGGGCAGTCTTTGGCTATGGCGATCAATTCCTCCATTTCCGCGATTTTTTCTACTCGTTTGAGCCATTCCGGGATAGTGGGCGCATTTGTTGTTCCCCAGTGGAGAGGGATACACAACTTGGCTGCATTTAGTAAGGGTGGTATTAGCGATACTGATGTACCGGAATGTCCGAGTGATGAAGGAGGCATTGTGCTGAGGTGTGCTCTAGAGTATATGTGGATATTTGTGAGGTCAGTTCCCTGACTTGGGTCCAAAAGGGCTGGATCAAGGGACAGGACCACCATATGTGTTCTAGTGTACCCATTTCATTGGTACATCTCCAGCATTTGTCAGATAAGGTAGGATAGTATTTGTGGATAATTACGGGGGTTCTGTACCAACGCATTAAAATTTTATAATTATTCTCTTGAATCGAGACATTAAGGGAGCCTTTATGTGCTATCATAGAAATGTGTTCCCATTGTGCCTCTGTTAATTCTGTTTGTAGGTCTCTTTCCCAGTTAACGCAAGCTTTGATAGTTTTCATTGAGCCTCCAGAGGAGAGCAGGTTGTAAACGTTTGAGATCATATGTTGCTGGGGTGTAGAGTGAGCGCAGAGTTGCTCAAATGTCGTGAGTGGACGGGAGACCGAAGAGACCTTGTCCATTTCTTTTAAAAAATGTCTGATCTGAAAGTATGTCCAGAGTGGGAGGGGATTACTATTTGCATTAATTAGTAGGGAGGAGCGCTCTAGAAGTGTACCCGATCGAAAGAAGTGATGGGCTAGGACCGCTAAGTGTTGCCAAGTACCCGTCAGGAAATTAGTGGACATGCCGGGAGGGAATGCTGGATTGTGTTTTACCGGAGTGAGGGGTCCCGGATTGGAGGAGATGTGTAGCTTCCGGCAGGCTTCCTTAAAGCATTGGAGTGTCGGGGCGATGAGAGGATGACTATTTAGCATTCTCGGGGTGTGTTTGGATAAAGTCCAAGGCAAGGATCGTAGTGGTAGTGGGGAGAATGTATGTTCAAGGGTGACCCAGTCTTTACATTTGTCGTGCACTGACCAATCTATAATTCTAGAGAGGTGACAAGCCCAATAATATTTCTTGAGATCCGGGAGGCCGATGCCCCCTTTTGTCTTAGGGTGTGTTAGTTGATCGTAAGCTATTCTAGGTCTTTTCTGTCTCCTTAGAAATTTAGTGCATAGTCGTTTGTAGAGTTGGAAGAAAGTTGGGGGGAGTTTAATAGGTATGGTTTGTAAGATATAGAGGATGCGGGGAAGGATATTCATCTTTAGGATTGCTGCCCTACCAAACCAGGAAAAATGGGGATTATTCCATTTGTTTAAGTCGTTCGTAATGGCTTTGAGGATGGGTTGATAGTTTTTGGAGTATAGGTCTGAAAGCTTTGTCGGTAGTTGTATACCGAGGTATTTAATCTGGTCATGCCTCCATTGAAAGGGAAAATTGCTTTTGCATTGTGTTACCTGTTCCTGTGGGAGGGAGATGTTTAGGGCCTGGGATTTTGTGAAGTTGATCTTAAAGTTGGAAATGGTGTGAAAGGTATTTGCTTCTTTTAAGAGGTTTGGGATCGATATGTGTGGCTCTCTCAGGAATAGTAGTATGTCGTCAGCGAATGCAGCGATCTTGTAGGTGCGATCGGCGATGCAGAAACCTTTGATGTTGTCGTTGGATCTGAGACATTGGAGAAAGGGTTCTAGGGTTAAGACGAATAATACTGGGGAAAGTGGACATCCCTGTCTTGTTCCATTACTAATAGAGAAGGCGTTCGACAGGTGGCCGTTAACACGTACCCTAGCGGTTGGAGTGGTATAGAGGGACATGATAGCATTAAACATCCGATCTTGGAGACCAATGCGTCTCAGAACTGCTCCTAGGTAGTCCCATGCCAACCTGTCGAATGCCTTCTCTGCATCTAGAGACAGAAAGAATCCCTTGTATTTTTGATTTGTGATCCAGTGGTGTATATTCAGCGCTTTGATTGTGTTGTCTCTAGCCTCTCTTCCAGGGATGAACCCCACCTGATCCCTCCCTATCAGGGAAGGCAGGAGAGGCAGGAGACGGGAGGCTAGAATCTTGGCATAAAGTTTTACGTCAACGTTCAATAAGGATATCGGCCTATAATTACTTACTGAGGTGGGGTCTTTTTCATCTTTTGGGATCACTGTGATGTGTGCTTCAAGGAATCTATGGAAGGGGAGAGTGGATGATGTTAAGGAGTTAAAGGTCCTAATTAAGTGTGGGGCCAGTGTATCTGTGAAGGTTTTGAAGTAAGTGGCTGTAAGTCCAACTGGACCTGGGCTTTTCCCATTTTTAAGTTGCTTGATAGCTGCTTTGAGTTCTTCTTCTGATATAGGATTTTCAAGGTGTGCTGCATCTTCTTTATCTATGGGTTTGGGGGCAAATTTGTTGAGAAACGACTTGATTATCTTACGTCTGTTCTCGGATCCATAATGGCTTGTATCTTGTTTCGGGAGATTGTATAATTTAGAGTAGTAGGTCTCAAACTGGGCTGCTATGTCTGTCGAGGTGATGTGCGATTTACCCTGGTGATCTTTAATAGTATGAATGGTTGCATGTGCTTTCCTGGTCTGGAGGGCTTTAGCAAGGTATTTACCGCCTTTATTGCCAAATTCATAGAAAATCTTTTGATGTAACATAAATTTACGTTGCGTCTTACGCTTTAGTTCTTCTCGTAGCATTTTCCTGATTTGGGTGAGTTTGTGATAAGTTTGCTGTGCTTGTACTTGTTTGTGGGCAAGTTCAAGCCTTTTAATCTTGTCAAGGAGCTCTGTGATTTTCTGTTGTTGGGCTTTTTGATGCGAAGCTTTAAGAGCAATAAGTTTGCCTCTGACTACGCACTTGTGGGCTTCCCATTGTGTGAGAGGTGTAGTGTCTGGCGTGTCGTTTTCTAAGAAAAAGGTGTGTATGCAACTATTGATATCATTGGTTACTTCTTCCGAAGTAAGCAGAGACGCATCTAGGCGCCAAATTTTTTTGGGGATGTGTTTGTCAGGGAACGTCAGGGTCATTGTGATTGGATGGTGGTCCGACAGCACCATTGGTTCAATGGTGGCAGTCGAGAGGAAGGGAATATCTTTCTGGGACAGGAACAGGTAGTCGATTCTCGAATATTTGTTGTGTGGGGCCGAGAAAAAAGTAAAGTCCTTTTCGTCGGGGTGAAGGGCACGCCACGTGTCATGTAAAAGAAGGTCTTGGATTTGTAGATTAATTTGTCGGATAGCTTTGTATGGTAGAGATGTCGTGCCCGTGGAGGTGTCTAAGATTGGGGAAAGGGCAATATTGAAGTCTCCCCCTAGAATGGTCAATCTGGCGTGGAAATCTGAGAGTAGTCGTGAGATTGATCTAAAGAAGCTTACTTGTGCAGAATTGGGGCTGTATATGTTGGCCAGGGTCACTGGTCGTCCCTGGAGTCGGCCTTTCAAAAAGAGGTATCTGCCTTCGGTATCTATGAATGAGTCCTCGAGTTGCCAGTCTAGGTTTTTGGATATGAGAATTGAGACCCCTTTGGACTTCGCAAGAGAATTGGTGGCATGGTATACTGTTGGGAACATGCGGTTCAAGAGTTTGGGTATTTTGTTTGTGTGAAAATGTGTCTCTTGTAGGAACACTATGTTTGCCTTCAGTTTAGACATCATATCAAGAACTTGACTACGCTTGTCCGGGATGTTTAATCCCTTTACATTTAGCGAGACTATTTTGAGTAAAGAGGGTTTTATATTGGAGCGTATGTGTGCCATAGTGGGTTGTTGTTCAGTCAGAACGGTAGCGAGTGAGCGGGAAACAGGTGATAGCTCAACTTTCCTGTGGGATTTGGAAGGGTTCGGAGAAAAGGGTTGTTTGCAAGTTTTGCCTTAGCCGGGATGTGATGGCGGCGGAGACTGCAAGGAAGGAGAAGGAAAGAGAAAGAGAGAAGAAAAAAAAAAGGGGGGGGAGGTGGGGGGAAAGCAAGGAGAGGACAAGAGGAAGGAAGGGGAGGAAGAGAGAGAGAGAGAGAGAGAGTGGGAGAGAGAGAGAGGGAGAGAGAAAGAGATAAGTGAACTGGGGTTTAGAAAAAAGTGAGATGTATGGTATTCCGGAGTGAGGGAGGTTATGTGAAACCTACCCTACGGATCGAAAAGTGTCCGGTTTGGTTTGACAGGAATATCTACTTTCCTGTCTTGTGGGGGGGTGGAAAGTGTCGGGTCGAGACTGTCGAGAATTAGTATTACCCGTCCACTGAGGCTCGTGCCTATGAGTGCAAGCGGGAGCCAACGGAGTTTTAAGAGCTAGATAAGATAACCTTGGGTCTAAGCTCATGGGGGTCAAACATGCGACAATCCAGACAGGTCATTTAACAGATATATTGTATCAACATTGTATAAACAGAATTGGTACTACATTGTAAACAAAGTAGATTGGTGCTAAAACCAGAACTTTAACGGAGGTCCTCTAAACTTAAAAGTAACAGTAAGCCCCATTGTGTCACCAAGGGAATGGGGATGAGGAGGGACTCTAGCAGTTAAACATATCAACGTTGGTAATAGTATTCTTCCGAAATATTCAACACCATCGGGTTACCACTGACTCAATATGGGAAAGTAATCCTTCTCATTTGTGTGTGTGCTCGGGCAGTATACAGGTTATGGTCGGTATTTTTACAAGTTACATTCCAAGTTGAGTTGGGAAGTATACCCCTCTAACCTTAATATGAATTTAACATCTCAGAGGATACAGGTGGGACCGCCTGCTCCCTCTGAGATAGTGTTAGATAGGTAATCGGAACCTGTGCGATTTGTTTTGGAGATAATCTCTTTGGTTGGATATCTAGGATTTAAGGA
This sequence comes from Aquarana catesbeiana, assembly GCF_042186555.1. Classification (NCBI taxonomy): domain Eukaryota; kingdom Metazoa; phylum Chordata; class Amphibia; order Anura; family Ranidae; genus Aquarana; species Aquarana catesbeiana. The sequence goes on from NC_133328.1 coordinate 432,957,835, forward strand.
TACCGCCTAACAAGAGAGTAGGGATGAGCCGAACACCCCCCGGTTCGGTTCGCACCAGAACCTGCGAACGGACCGAAAGTTCGCACGAACGTTAGAACCCCATTGACGTCTATGGGACTCGAACGTTCGAAATCAAAAGTGCTCATTTTAAAGGCTAATTTGCATGGTATTGTCCTAAAAAGGGTTTGGGGACCCGGGTCCTACCCCAGGGGACATGTATCAATGCAAAAAAAACTTTTAAAAACGGCCGTTTTTTCGGGAGCAGTGATTTTAATGATGCTTAAAGTAAAAAAAAAAAAGTGAAATATTCCTTTAAATATCGTACCTGGGGGGTGTCTATAGTATGCCTGTAAAGTGACGCGTGTTTCCCATGTTTAGAACAGTCCCTGCACCAAATGTCATTTTTAAAGGAAAAAATCTCATTTAAAACTGCTTGCGGGTTTAATGTCATGTCGGGTCATGGCAATATGGATGAAAATCAGTGAGACAAACGGCATGGGTACCCCCCAGTCCATTACCAGGCCCTTTGGGTCTTGTATGGATATTAAGGGGAACCCCGCACCCAAATTAAAATAAGGAAAGGTGTGGGGCCACCAGGCCCTATATACTCTGAACAGCAGTATACAGGCGGTGCAAACAAGACAGGGACTGTAGGTTTGTTGTTAAGTAGAATCTCTTTGTGATTTTGAACATTTTTAACGTGTTTAGCTCCAGCCAAAAAATCTTTTCTAAGCTTTTTGGAAAACATAGGGAAGGGTTATCACCCCTGTGACATTTGTTTTGCTGTCTTTCCTCCTCTTCAGAAGATTTCACCTCACTTTTTTGTCCCAATGAAAAATGTTTTTTGAAAATTTGGGTTTTTTTGTGGAACAAGGATTGGAAAGCATCAGTGGAAAGGAGAAATTGTTTTCCCATATTAACTCTTACAGGAGAGAATTTCCCTTCCTAGGGGTAGATTTCATCTCACTTCCTGTTGTCTCCTTCCGTTTGCAAGTAGGAGTCGTTTGTAAGTTAGATGTTTGAAAGTAGGGTCCTGCCCTATATACTCAGCAGAAATTTGGGCCTTAGGTGTTGCTGTGGCCACAACACTGTAAGCCCTCACAGGGCCCTGCTGTGAAATATTAGATCAAGAATTGTAATTACATGCCCCTGTTGAACAGGAGCTGAAAAATTAGGCCTTAGGCACTGGTGCTGGTGCAACAACACTGCAACCCCTCACAGACACTCTAGTTGGAACACAGGAACGAGCCCTGCTGCAAAGTATTGCTTCAAAAATTGTAATTACACGCCCCTGTTAGACAGGGGCAGAAAAATTGGGCCTTAGGCACTGGTGCCACAACACTGCAACCCCTCACAGACACTCTAGTTGGAACGCAGGAACGAGCCCTGCTGCAAAGTATTGCATCAAAAATTGTAATTACACGCCCCTGTTAGACAGGGGCAGAAAAATTGGGCCTTAGGCACTGGTGCTGGTGCCACAACACTGCAACCCCTCACAGACACTCTAGTTGGAACGCGCCCTGCTGCAAAGTATTGCATCAAAAATTGTAATTACACGCCCCTGTTAGACAGGGGCAGAAAAATTGGGCCTTAGGCACTGGTGCTGGTGCCACAACACTGCAACCCCTCACAGACACTCTAGTTGGAATGCAGGAACGAGCCCTGCTGCAAAGTATTACATCAAAAATTGTAATTACACGCCCCTGTTAAACAGGGGCTGAAAAATTGTGCCTTAGGCACTGGTGGTGGCGCCCAGAACCAAAAATGTTCTTACAAGCTATCAGCGTGATGATTGAGGAGGAAGAGGATAATTACTCAGGGATAGTCACTCAGCATCAGCATAGGCAGTCTTTGAAGGGATCTGAGATTTCAAAAAAAATTATTCGGTTACATCAGCATCAGGTGCTTGGTAGCTGGTGGTGATCCAAGACTCATTCATTTTTATGAAGGTCAGCCGATCGACCGAGTCGGTGGACAGACGCACCCTGTGATCGGTTACCACGCCTCCAGCAGCACTGAATGTGCGTTCCGAAAGAACGCTGGATGCAGGACAGGCCAGTAGCTCAATTGCATACTGTGCAAGCTCTGGCCAGTGATCCATCCTCAAGACCCAGTAACCCAGAGGATTTTTGGTGGGAAAGGTGTCCAAGTCTGATCTTGCCCCTAGGTATTCCTGCACCATGTAAAACAGACGCTGGCGATGGTTGCTGGAACCGATCATACCTTGGGGCTGCGGACCAAAAAATTGTCTGAACGCATCGGTCAGACGGCCACCTTCTCCACCGCTCCTTCTTTGACTGACCGAAGCCTCAGCAACACGTTGTCCAGAAACAGGAGTTTGTAACCTCCCAGTCTCTGGGAACGCGTTGCACAGACCTTTCTGCAAGGCCTCCCGAAGATGTTTCATCCTCTGCTCCCTCTGCGATGGCAAGATAAGGTCCGCAACCTTACCCTTGTAACGTGGATCAAGGAGGGTTGCCAGCCAGTATTGGTCCTTCTCCTTGATACCACGAATACGAGGATCCTTACGCAGGCTTTGCAGGATCAGGGAGGCCATGCAGCGTAGGTTTGCTGAGGCATTCGGTCCGGAGTCCTCTGGGTCACTAAGAACGACATGGTCCGCAGCCACCTCCTCCCAGCCACGTACAAGTCCATGTGTTTCTTGGGACTGATCCCTTAAAGACTGCTGCTGATGCTGAGTGCCAGGCTCCACCTCCATACTGACACAATCTTCCTCCTCCTCCTCCTCCTCTTCCTCCTCGTCCTCTTCCTGTGTGATCGGCGGGCATGCAGGAACACTGTCTGGATAAAGGGGGCCTTGAGAGCTAAGGAAGTCCTCCTCTTCCTGCCTCTGTTCTGCCTCAAGTGCCCTGTCCATTATTCCACGCAGCGTGTGCTCCAACAGGTGGACAAGGGGGACAGTGTCACTGATGCATGCACTGTCACTGCTCACCATCCTCGTGGCCTCCTCGAATGGTGACAGGACAGTGCATGCATCCCTGATCATGGCCCACTGGCGTGGGGAAAAAAAAACAAGCTCCCCTGACCCTGTTCTGGTGCCATAGTCGCACAGGTACTCATTGATGGCCCTCTGCTGCGTGTGCAGCCGCTGCAGCATGGCCAACGTTGAGTTCCACCTGGTGGGCATGTCACAGATTAGGCGGTTCTTGGGCAGGTTAAACTCCTTTTGGAGGTCCGTCAGCCGAGCACTGGCATTATATGACCGGCGGAAATGCACACAGACTTTCCTGGCCTGCCTCAGGACATCCTGTAAGCCCGGGTACCTGCCCAAGAACCGCTGCACCACCAAGTTAAGGACGTGAGCCAAACAGGGCACATGGGTCATTTGTCCCTGTCGGAGGGCAGAGAGGAGGTTGGTGCCATTGTCGCAAACCACCATTCCTGCCTTAAGTTGGCGTGGCGTCAACCACCTCTGAACCTGCCCCTGCAGAGCTGACAGAACCTCTGCCCCAGTGTGGCTCCTGTCCCCCAAGCACACCAGCTCAAGCACCGCATGGCATCTTTTGGCCTGCGTACTTGCGTAGCCCCTTGAACGCCTACGGAGCACCGCTAGTTCCGAGGAAGAGGCCATGGAGGAAGAAGAAGAGGAGGGGGTGGAGGAGAGAGGTGTGTCACAATCAGCATTTTGGAGGCGTGGTGGCGGAACAACCTCCAACACTACTGCACCTTGTCCTGCATCCTTCCCAGCTGCCAGCAGAGTCACCCAATGCGCCGTGAAACTTAGGTAACGTCCCTGTCCATGCCTGCTGGACCATGAGTCAGCGGTAATATGCACCTTACCGCTGACCGCCCTGTCCAGCGAGGCATGGACATTGCCTTCCACATGCCGGTAGAGAGCCGGAATCGCCTTCCGTGAGAAAAAGTGGCGTTTGGGTACCTGCCACTGAGGAACCGCACATTCCACAAACTCACGGAAGGGGGCAGAGTCTACCAACTGAAAAGGCAGCAGTTGAAGTGCTAGCAATTTTGCCAAGCTAGCATTCAACCGCTGGGCATGTGGATGGCTGGGAGCAAACTTCTTTCGGCGGTGCAGCAGCTGGGGCAGGGAAATTTGCCTGGTACAATCTGACGTTGGTGTACCAAAAGCAGATTGCCCACAAGTACTTGGCTGTGACACACCTAATTCTACACCTTCATTCCTCTCACTGCAGGTCTCAGAGAGGACTGAAGGTCTAGTGGGGTTGGAAATCTCAGCTGATGAGGAGCAAGGAGAGATCCTCTTTGTTCTTTGGTGTGGGTCTTTTAGATACGCTTGCCAACGAACTGCATGGCAGGTCAACATATGTCTGGTCAAGCATGTGGTACCCAAGCGGGAGATGTTTTGGCCACGCGAGATACGCTTGAGACATATGTTGCAAATAGCAGCGGTGCGATCTGATGCACTCGTCTCAAAAAAGGCCCACACCAAAGAACTTTTTGAATAACGCGCAGAGACTGCAGCGCCCTGCACATGTGGAGCTTTGGGGTGTGATGCAGTCAATGTGCTGCCCTTAGGCTGGCCCCTGGAGGGCATCCTGCCTCGTTGGTGATGTGCCGCCGCCTCCTCCTCCTCCTCCTCCTCCTCCTCCTCCTCCTCTCTCCTATCAGGCACCCACGTTGAGTCAGTGACCTCATCATCCCCTCCCTCCTCATCACTGGAGCAAACCTGGCAGTATGCTGCAGCAGGGGGAGCATGACTGCCAGATTGCTGTCCTTCTTGGGCACCCCCTCTGTCCGTGCTCATGTTACTGCCTTCATCGAGCTCAGTATCGTCATCAGAGCCTTCCAAACGCTGGGCATCCTCCTGGAGCATGTACCCAACACTGTGGTCAAACAGTTCGAGGGAATCCTCATGAGGACATGGTGGAGCTAGGGAAGGAGTCACTGATGACATTGAGCTGAGGGAAGAGGCCGCTGCTTTGCCAGACAAAGCACCCTGGGCATGGGTGAGAGAGGATGAGGAGGATGAGGACGGCTTGGTCATCCACTCGACCAAGTCTTCCGCATGTTGCGGCTCAACACGGCCAGCTGCCGAAAAAAAGGCCAAGCGTGTCCCATGGCCACGTGCTGATGAGGATGCACCGTCTCCACGACCAGCACTAGACACAGAGCCTGCTTGCCCTCTCTTATTGGCTTGTGACTGTCTGCCTCTCCTTCTTGGCCTTCCAGACATACTAATGGCCTGTAGCTGCACTAAGCTGGGATAGAACACCTGTAATTTTCTTCAGGTAGCTTTATATACTGTAACCAGACAAGCCTGCCTGTCAGTAGGAAGATAACAGGAACGGATCTAGCTGAACACTGTGAGCAGGACGCACTGTACTAAATGTAAATAGTCTAGCTGCCTGACCGTGGTACTAATAGGATCAAATAGAACACCTGTAATTTTCTTCAGGTAGCTTTATATACTGTAACCAGACAAGCCTGCCTGTCAGTAGGAAGATAACAGGAACGGATCTAGCTGAACACTGTGAGCAGGACGCACTGTACTAAATGTAAATAGTCTAGCTGCCTGACCGTGGTACTAATAGGATCAAATAGAACACCTGTAATTTTCTTCAGGTAGCTTTATATACTGTAACCAGACAAGCCTGCCTGTCAGTAGGAAGATAACAGGAACGGATCTAGCTGAACACTGTGAGCAGGACGCACTGTACTAAATGTAAATAGTCTAGCTGCCTGACCGTGGTACTAATAGGATCAAATAGAACACCTGTAATTTTCTTCAGGTAGCTTTATATACTGTAACCAGACAAGCCTGCCTGTCAATAGGAAGATAACAGGAACGGATCTAGCTGAACACTGTGAGCAGGACGCACTGCACTAAATGTAAATAGTCTAGAAGATAACAGGAACGGATCTAGCTGAACACTGTGAGCAGGACGCACTGCACTAAATGTAAATAGCAGGAACGGCTCTAGCTGAACACTGTGAGCAGGACGCACTGCACTAAATGTAAATAGCAGGAACGGATCTAGCTGAACACAGTGAGCAGGACGCACTGCACTAAATGTAAATAGCAGGAACGGATCTAGCTGAACACTGTGAGCAGGACGCACTGCACTAAATGTAAATAGCAGGAACGGATCTAGCTGAACACTGTGAGCAGGACGCACTGTACTAAATGTAAATAGTCTAGCTGCCTGACCGTGGTACTAATAGGATCAAATAGAACACCTGTAATTTTCTTCAGGTAGCTTTATATACTGTAACCAGACAAGCCTGCCTGTCAGTAGGAAGATAACAGGAACGGATCTAGCTGAACACTGTGAGCAGGACGCACTGCACTAAATGTAAATAGCAGGAACGGATCTAGCTGAACACTGTGAGCAGGACGCACTGCACTAAATGTAAATTGCAGGAACGGATCTAGCTGAACACTGTGAGCAGGACGCACTGCACTAAATGTAAATAGCAGGAACGGATCTAGCTGAACACTGTGAGCAGGATGCACTGCACTAAATGTAAATAGCAGGAACGGATCTAGCTGAACACTGTGAGCAGGACGCACTGTACTAAATGTAAATAGTCTAGCTGCCTGACCGTGGTACTAATAGGATCAAATAGAACACCTGTAATTTTCTTCAGGTAGCTTTATATACTGTAACCAGACAAGCCTGCCTGTCAGTAGGAAGATAACAGGAACGGATCTAGCTGAACACTGTGAGCAGGACGCACTGCACTAAATGTAAATAGTCTAGCTGCCTGACCGTGGTACTAATAGGATCAAATAGAACACCTGTAATTTTCTTCAGGTAGCTTTATATACTGTAACCAGACAAGCCTGCCTGTCAGTAGGAAGATAACAGGAACGGATCTAGCTGAACACTGTGAGCAGGACACACTGCACTAAATGTAAATAGTCTAGAAGATAACAGGAACGGATCTAGCTGAACACTGTGAGCAGGACGCACTGCACTAAATGTAAATAGCAGGAACGGATCTAGCTGAACACTGTGAGCAGGACGCACTGCACTAAATGTAAATAGCAGGAACGGATCTAGCTGAACACTGTGAGCAGGACGCACTGCACTAAATGTAAATAGCAGGAACGGCTCTAGCTGAACACTGTGAGCAGGACGCACTGCACTAAATGTAAATAGCAGGAACGGATCTAGCTGAACACTGTGAGCAGGACGCACTGCACTAAATGTAAATAGCAGGAACGGATCTAGCTGAACACTGTGAGCAGGACGCACTGCACTAAATGTAAATAGCAGGAACGGATCTAGCTGAACACTGTGAGCAGGACGCACTGCACTAAATGTAAATAGCAGGAACGGATCTAGCTGAACACTGTGAGCAGGACGCACTGCATTAAATGTAAATAGTCTAGATAGAAGATAACAGGAACGGATCTAGCTAAACTGAATACAGTGTATATATATATATGCAACACCTGGGATGCATATATATACACAATACACTGTAAGTGCAGCTAACTGACTGACTGTTCTGCCTAATCTATCTAACTCAAATCAAATGACACTGTCTCTCTCTCTCTCTATCTCTCAGCACACCGGAACACACACTACACAGGGCCGCCGTGCAGGCAGCCTTATATAGTGTGGGGTGTGTACTAAATCCCCTGAGCCATAATTGGCCAAAGCCACCCTGGCTTTGGCCAATTACAGCTCTCTCTACTGACGGCGCTGTGATTGGCCAAGCATGCGGGTCATAGTGCATGCTTGGCCAATCATCAGCCAGCAATGCACTGCGATGCCGCAGTGAATTATGGGCCGTGACGCGCCACACGAATTTAGCGCGAACGGCCCATAAAGTTCGGAATTCGGCGAACGGGCGAACAGCCGATGTTCGAGTCGAACATGGGTTCGACTCGAACACGAAGCTCATCCCTACAAGAGAGCATGAACTTTCTAACATACTGTAATTTTTAAACATACATATAACTTCTTACCCACGTAAGGTGCCAGGAGGAAGGGTGAGGCCTCCACAGATGCCACATTTCTGAGGTTCATTAGAGTGACTAATGCTCTCGACTACTCTAGGGACGGTTGAAGATTTATTCGCCACAATATAGGAGAGGTAAAAGATGGCAAAGTGGGATAAGTCCGTTGCTTGACCTAGAAGGGAGGTTGGCATCTGTGTGGCGTCACCCCCCATAAGTCACCCGAACAGAGTGTATGAAACTGCATTCATAAAAATTATTGAGCTTTGGGACCCTAAATTATTACAAGCAGAGCGGACTAGGAGGCTCACATGTAGCATACCTTCTAGGGCAAATGGGATTGGGGGAGGGTGGCGAGGAAAAGGGGGGGGATTGGGTAGGGAAAGAGGTATAGGATGGTGAGGGAGGGGCATAGGGGGAGGAGCTGGACGGTATTTTAAATGAAAGTCTCATTTGTAAAGCTTAGAGACCGCCAGAGCTTCTGGAAGGGTCAGACATTGTGTAAGGGTTTCCCAAGAGGAAGGTACGACTCACAGTTCCGCTGGGGGTGGTTCCACTTGCTCGGGGACCAGTTTTTCACGGTGGGCTCTCGGGAGCAATGCAGGATAATTGTTACTGAAAGGGAAAAAGAAAAGTTATCTGTGAGGAGCCCGTTTTCGGGAGGCGCTTGCCGTCCTGGGTGTTATTGGTGGGTGTTGCGGGCAGGTTCCTATCTTGAGAAGATGTATTCAGTCTTGAGAGATACAGGATGGAAGGGTTGAGGCTGTTCAGTTGGATCTGTCGTGGCGGGCTCTTCTGTGGGCCGGGGAGGCCGTAGGGCTGTTGGGTGGAGCGTTCCGGGTATCTGACATGGTAGGTTCCCTCGATGGGGTGTGTCTGCGGCGTCTTATGTGGAAGTCATCACGGACTGGAATGGCATCAGTAGAGGCTGACCTTCTCATGCGCGGTGGGCGAAGAGTGGTGTACCAATCCGGGATGTCGATGCGTGGAAGATTTAGTGCTTCACAAAAACCTGGCAGATCTTCTGGTAGGCGTAGGTTTGCAGTGCGACCTTGGAATGAGGCAGAGAGGCAGAAGGGAAATTTCCATCGGTATTGAATGCCTTTGGTGCGCAGTAGGTCAAGAAGAGGGCGTAAGTCTCTCCTATTTTGAAGGGTAATGGGCGAGAGGTCTTGGAACAGCTTTATATCGGCTCCTTGGTAGAGTAAGGAGTGGCGATCCCTGGCCCTATGAAGAATTTCCTCCTTCAGTTGAAAGTTGACGAGACAACATATCACGTCCCTGGGAGGGTCAGATTCTCTGCCTCTGGGCCGCAAGGCTCTATGCAAACGTTCAAACTCAATGGGTGTTTCAGGGGGTCTGCCCAAGAGGTCGTTAAATATGGCGATAGTAGCTTTCGCGATTTGCGCATTTTCAACGGATTCAGGGATACCTGTTACCCGTATGTTGTGGCGACGGCCGCGGTTGTCTAAATCTTCCATATGCCTCTGGATATCTCTGAGCTGTGAAGATTGTGCCTGAGAGGAGGTCTGTAAATGTTGAATGGAGGTGTCATGGCGGTTGGTTGTTTCCTCCAAATCATCCAGGCGTATTGTCATTACCTGGACATCTCTCCTGAGATCCGTGATGGCTGCAGAGAGTGTGGCTTTAATATCTTCTGCCACAGATCTCTGAGCTGTGAAGATTGTGCCTGAGAGGAGGTCTGTAAATGTTGAATGGAGGTGTCATGGCGGTTGGTTGTTTCCTCCAAATCATCCAGGCGTATTGTCATTACCTGGACATCTCTCCTGAGATCCGTGATGGCTGCAGAGAGTGTGGCTTTAATATCTTCTGCCACAGATCGCAGATCTTGCATGGAGGGGGCTGTGGGGTAGATGCTGCTTCAGCTTGAGGCTGGGTTTGTGTGTGGCTTCTCCCTGAGGGGCTGAGACTGGAGGAGCGTGCAGCGTTCGAGTAGGCCCGATTTGAAGCCGGGGCCTCGCGTGCCTGGGTCCGGAAGATATCCGGGATATTGCGGCCGATTTGTGAGCCGGACCCCCTGGGGGAGCGGGACCTGGCTGGGGATGGTTCCCTGGACGTTTTCCCCATGGTAGGGCTAGGATGGCTCTGCTGTGCTTATTGAGTTAGCCTCCGTGGACGGGAGCTCGGGATCTAGGCGGCCATTCAGCTCTGGCTCCAAGCCACGCCCCCGAAATATTATATCAAGAATTGTAATTACATGCACCTGTTGAACAGGGGCAGAAAAATTGGGCCTTTGGTGGTGGTGGTGCTGGTGCCACAACACTGTAAGTCCTCACAGTTACTCTTGGTGGGTGCAGAAATGGGCCCTGCTGTGAAATATTGAATCGAGAATTGTAATTACATGTCCCTGTTGAACAGGGGCAGAAAAATTGGGCCTTAGGCACTGGTGCTGGTGCCACAACACTGCAACCCCTCACAGATACTCTAGTTGGAGCGCAGGAACGAGCCCTGCTGCAAAGTATTGCATCAAAAATTGTAATTACATGCCCCTGTTAAACAGGGGCTGAAAAATTGGGCCTTAGGCACTGTTGCTGGTGCCACAACACTGCAACCCCTCCAAATACTCAAGTTGAGCGCGGTAACGAACGCTCCTTGTAAAATATTGCATCAAAAATTGTAATTACACGCCCCTGTTAAACAGGGGCTGAAAAATTGGGCCTTAGCCACTGGTGGCGGTGCCCAGAACCAAAAATATTCTTACAAGCTATCAGCATGATCATTGAGGAGGAAGAGGATAGTCACTCAGCATAACAGGATAGTCACCCAGCGTCAGCATAGGCAGTCTTGAAGGGATCTGACATTTTAAAAAAAATTATTCGGTTACATCAGCATCAGGTGCTTTGGTGGTGGTGGTGGTGTTGCCACAACACTGTAAGCCCTCACAGTTACTCTTGGTGGGCGCGGGAATGGACCCTGCTGTTAAATATTAGATTAAGAATTGTAATTACATGTCCCTGTTGAACAGGGGCAGAAAAATTGGACCTTAGGCACTGGTGCCACAACACTGCAAAACCTCACAGATGCTATAGTTGGAGCGCAGGAATGAGCCCTGCTGCAAAGTATTGCATCAAAAATTGTAATTATACGCCCCTGTTAAACAGGGGCTGAAAAATTGGGCCTTGGGCACTGGTGCTGGTGCCACAACACTGCAGCCCCTCACAGATACTCTAGTTGGAGCACAGGAATGAGCCCTGCTGCAAAGTATTGCATCAAAAATTGTAATTACACGCCCCTGTTAAACAGGGGCTGAAAAATTGGGCCTTGGGCAATGGTGCTGGTGCCACAACACTGCAACCCCTCACAGATACTCTAGTTGGAGTGCAGGAATGAGCCTTGATGCAAAGTATTGCATCAAAAATTGTAATTACACTCCCCTGTTAAACAGGGGCAGAAAAATTGCCACAACACTGCAATCCCTCACAGATGCTATAGTTGGAGCGCAGGAAAGAGACCTGCTGCAAAGTATTGCATAAAAAATTGTAATTATACGCCCCTGTTAAACAGGGGCAGAAAAATTGGGCCTTGGCCACTGGTGGCGGTGCCCAGAACCAAAAATGTTCTTATAAGCTATCAGCATGAAAATTGAGGAGGAAGAGGATTGTGACTCAGCATCAGCATAGGCAGTCTTGAAGGGATCTCACATTAAAAAAAATCAATCGGTTACAACAGCATCAGGTGCTTGGTGGCTGGTGATCCAAGATTGATTCATTTTTATGAAGGTCAGCCGAATTACCGATTTGGTGGACAGGCGCACCCTGTGAATGGTTACAAAGCCTCCAGCAGCACTGAATGTGCATTCCGAAAGAACGCTGGATGCAGGACAGGCCAGTAGTTCAATTTCATATTGTGCACGCTCTGGCCAGTGATCCATCCTCAAGACGAAGTAACCCAGAGGATTTTCGTGGGAAAGGTGTCCAAGTCTGATCTTGCCCCTAGGTAATCCTACACCATGTGAATCAGATGCTGGCGATGGTTGCTGGAACCGATCAGACCTTGGGGCTGCGGACTAAAATATTGTCTGAACACATCAGTCAGACAGCCACCTTCTCCACTGATCCTTCTATGACTGACCGAAGCCTCAGCAACACGTTGTCCAGGAGGACCAGGAAATTGTAACCTCCCAGGCTCTGGAAATGCGTTGCACAAATCTTTCTGCAAGGCCCCCTGAAGATGTTTCATCCTCTGCTCCCTCTGCGACTGCAAGATAAGGTCCGCAACCTTACCCTTGTAACGTGGATCAAGGAGGGTTGCCAGCCAGTAATCATCCCTCCCCTTGATACTACGAAAACGAGGATCCTTCCGCAGGCTTTGCAGGATCAGGGAGGCCATGCAGCATAGGTTTGCTAAGGCATTCAGTCCAGAGTCCTCTGGGTCACTAAGGACGACATGATCCGCAGCCACCTCCTCCCAGCCACGTACAAGTCCATGGGTTTCTTCGGACTGTAAATGATCCCTTGAAGACTGCTGCTGATGCTGAGTGCCAGGCTCCACCTCCATGCTGACACAATCCTCCTCCTCCTCTTCCTGTGTGATCAGCGGGCACACAGGAACACTGTCTGGATAAAGGGGGCCTTGAGAGGTAAGGAAGTCCTCCTCTTCCTCCCTCTGTTCTGCCTCAAGTGCCCTGTCCATTATTCCACACAGCGTGTGCTCCAACAGGTGGACAAGAGTGAAAGTGTCACTGATGCATGCACTGTCACTGCTCAACATCCTCGTGGCCTCCTCAAATGGTGATAGGACAGTGTATGCATCCCTGATCATAGCCCACTGGCGTGGGAAAAAAACCAAGTTCCCCTGACCCTGTCCTGGTGCCATAGTCGCAGATGTGCTCATTGATGGCCCTCTGCTGTGCGTGCAGCCACTACAGCATGGCCAACGTTGAGTTCCACCTGGTGGGCATGTCACAGATTAGGCGGTTCTTGGGCAGGTTAAATTCCTTTTGGAGGTCAGCCAGCTGAGCACTGAAATTATATGACCTGCGGAAATGCACACAGACTTTCCTGGCCTGCCTCAAGACATCCTGTAAGCCCGGGTACCTGCCCAAGAACTGCTGCACCACCAAGTTAAGGACGTGAGCCAAACAGGGCACATGTTGTCCCTGTCGAAGGGCGGAGATGAGGTTGGTGCCATTGTCGCAAACCACCATTCCTGGCTTAAGCTAGGGTGGCTTCAACCACCTTTGAATCTGCCCCTGCAGAGCTGACAGAATATCTGCCCCAGTGTGGCTCCTGTCCCCCAAGCACACCAGCTCAAGCACCGCATGGCACTTTTTTGCCTGCGTGCTTGCGTAGCCCCTTGAACGCCTACGGAGCACCGCTGGTTCTGAGGACAAATCAGCACAGGAAGAGGCCATGGAGGAAGAAGAAGAGGAGGGGGTGGAGGAGAGAGATTTGGCAGAATCACCACTGGTAGAATTTTGGAGGCGTGATGGTGGAACAACCTCCAACACTACTGCACCCTGTCCTGCATCCTTCCCAGCAGCCATGAGAGTCACCCAGTGTGCGGTGAAAGATAGGTAACGTCCCTGTCCATGCCTGCTGGACCATGAGTCAGTGGTAATATGCACCTTACCGCTGACCACCCTGTCCAGCGAGGCCAAGACATTGCCTTCCACATTCCGGTAGAGAGCCAGAATCACCTTCTGTGAGAAAAAGTGGCATTTGGGAACCTGCCACTGAGGAACCGCACATTCCACAAACTCATGGAAGGGGGCAGAGTTTACCAACTGAAAAGGCAGCAGTTGAAGCGCTAGCAATTTAGCCAAGCTAGCATTCAATGGCTGGGCATGTGGATGGCTGGGAGCGAACTTCTTTCGGTGGTACAGCAGCTGGGGCAGGGAAATTTGCCTGGTACAATCTGACATCGGTGTACCGATAGCAGATTGCCCGCAAGTACTTGGCTGTGACACACCTAATTCTACACCTTTATTCCTCTCAGTGCAGGTTTCAGAGAGGACTGAAGGTATAGTGGGGTTGGAGATCCCAGCTGATGAGGAGCAAGGAGAGGTCCGCTTTGTTCTTTGGTGTGGGTCTTTTAGGTACGCTTGCCAATAAACTGCATGGCAGGTCGAAATATGTCTGGTCAAGCATGTGGTGCTCAAGTGGGTGATGTTTTCGCCACGTGAGATACGCTTGAGACATATGTTGCAAATAGCAGTGGTGGGATCTGATGCACTCATCTCAAAAAAGGCCCACACCAAAGCACTTTTGGAATAACGCGCAAAGACAGCAGCGCCCTGCACATGCGTAGCTCTGCGATGTGAGGCAGTTGCTTTGCTGCCCTTAAGCTTACCCCTGGAGGGCATCCTGCCTCATTGGAGATGTGCCTCCTCCTCCTCCCCCTCTCTTCTATCAGGCACCCACGTAGAGTCAGTGACTTCATAATTTCCTCCCTGCTCATTACTAGAGCAAAGCTGGCAGTATGCTGCAGCTGGGGGAACATGACTGCCAGATTGCTGTCCTTCTTGGGCACCCCCTCTCTCTGGGCTCACGTTACTGCCTTCCTCTAGCTGGGTACCATCATTGGAGCCTTCAAAATGCTGGGCATCCTCCTGGAGCATGTACCCAACACTGTGGTCAAACAGTTTGGGGGACTCCTCAGGAAGACATGGTGGGGCTAGGGAAGGAGTGACTGATGCCATTGAGCTGAGGGAAGAGGCCGTGTTGGCAGCTGCTTTGCCAGACAAAGTACCCTGAGCCAGGGTGAGAGAGGATGAGGAGGATGAGAAAGGCTTGGTCATCCACTCTACCAAGTCTTCCGCATGTTGTGCCTGAACACGGCTAGCTGCCGAAAAAAAGGACAAGCGTGTCCCATGGCCACGCGCTGATGAGGATGCACCGTCTCCATGACCAGCACTGTTGCCTCTAGACACATAGCCTGCTTGCCCTCTTTCATCGGCTTGTGACTGTCATCCTCTCCTTGTTGGCCTTCCAGACATACTAATGGCCTGCAGTGAGATGTAGCTGCACAAAGCTGGGATGTGTACATATATATATATATATATATATATATATATATATATATATATATATATATATATATATATATATACATATACTGATACTGCAGCTAGCAGAATCAACTGCCTGCCTGTAGTATTATTAGTATGAGAACACCAGAAATTGTCTTCAGGTAGCTTTCGGTGCACACTGTGCAGGGGGTGCAGTACACTAACTGTAAATACTGCAGCTGCCTGCCTGTGGTACTAATAGGATCAGAAGAACACCACCTATTTTCTTCAGGTAGCTTTAGGTGCAAACTGTGCAGAGGACACAGTACACTAACTGTAAATACTGTAGCTGCCTGCCTGTGGTATTAATAGGATCAGAAGAACAGCAATTGTCTTCAGGTAGCTTTAGGTGCAAACTGTGCAAAGGACACAGTACACTAACTGTAAATACTGCAGCTGCCTGCCTGTGGTACTAATAGGATCAGAAGAACACCACCAATTTTCTTCAGGTAGCTTTAGGTGCACACTGTGTTGAGGACACAGTACACTAACTGTAAATACTGTAGCTGCCTGCCTGTGGTATTAATAGATCAGAACAACAGCAATTGTCTTCAGGTAACTTTAGGTGCACACTGTGCAGAGGACACAGTACACTAACTGTAAATACTGTAGCTGCCTGCCTGTGGTTCTAATAGGATCAGAAGACCACTACAAATTTTCTTCATGTAGCTTTAGGTGCACACTGTGCAGAGGACACAGTACACTAACTGTAAATACTGCAGCTGCCTGCCTGGGGTATTAATAGGATCAGAACAACAGCAATTGTCTTCAGGTAGCTTTAGGTGCAAACTGTGCAGAGGACACAGTACACTAACTGTAAATACTGCAGCTGCCTGCCTGTGGTATTAATAGATCAGAACAACAGCAATTGTCTTCAGGTAGCTTTAGGTGCACACTGTGCAGAGGACACAGTACACTAACTGTAAATACTGTAGCTGCCTGCCTGTGGTTCTAATAGGATCAGAAGACCACTACAAATTTTCTTCATGTAGCTTTAGGTGCACACTGTGCAGAGGACACAGTACACTAACTTTAAATACTGCAGCTGCCTGCCTGTGGTACTAATAGGATCAGAAGAACACCACCAATTCCACTTCAGGTAGCTTTAGGTGCACACTGTGCAGAGGACGCAGTACACTAACTGTAAATACTGCAGCTGCCTGCCTGTGGTACTAATAGGATCAGAAGAACACCACCAATTTTCTTCATGTAGCTTTAGGTGCACACTGTGCAGAGGACACAGTACACTAACTGTAAATACTGCAGCTGCCTGACTGTGGTATTAATAGGATCAGAACAACAGCAATTGTCTTCAGGTAGCTTTAGGTGCACACTGTGCAGAGGACACAGTACACTACCTGTAAATACTATAGCTGTCTGCCTGTGGTACTAATAGGATCAGAAGAACACCACCAATTTTCTTCATGTAGCTTTAGGTGCACACTGTGCAGAGGACACAGTACACTAACTGTAAATACTGCAGCTGCCTGCCTGTGGTATTAATAGGATCAGAACAACAGCAATTGTCTTCATGTAGCTTTAGGTGCACACTGTGCAGAGGACACAGTACACTAACTGTAAATACTGCAGCTGCCTGCCTGGGGTATTAATAGGATCAGAACAACAGCAATTGTCTTCAGGTAGCTTTAGGTGCAAACTGTGCAGAGGACACAGTACACTAACTGTAAATACTGCAGCTGCCTGCCTGTGGTATTAATAGATCAGAACAACAGCAATTGTCTTCAGGTAGCTTTAGGTGCACACTGTGCAGAGGACACAGTACACTAACTGTAAATACTGTAGCTGCCTGCCTGTGGTTCTAATAGGATCAGAAGACCACTACAAATTTTCTTCATGTAGCTTTAGGTGCACACTGTGCAGAGGACACAGTACACTAACTTTAAATACTGCAGCTGCCTGCCTGTGGTACTAATAGGATCAGAAGAACACCACCAATTCCACTTCAGGTAGCTTTAGGTGCACACTGTGCAGAGGACGCAGTACACTAACTGTAAATACTGCAGCTGCCTGCCTGTGGTATTAATAGGATCAGAACAACAGCAATTGTATTCAGGTAGCTTTAGGTGCACACTGTGCAGAGGACGCACTAAACTAACTGTAAATACTGCAGCTGCCTGCCTGTGGTATTAATAGGATCAGAACAACAGCAATTGTATTCAGGTAGCTTTGGGTGCACACTGTGCAGAGGACACAGTACACTAACTGTAAATACTGTAGTTGCCTGCCTGTGGTATTAATAGGATCAGAACAACAGCAATTGTCTTCAGGTAGCTTTAGGTGCAAACTGTGCAGGGGACACAGTACACTAACTGTAAATACTGCAGCTGCTTGCCTGTGGTATTAATAGGATCAGAACAACAGCAATTGTCTTCAGGTAGCTTTAGGTGTACACTGTCCAGAGGGCACACTAAATTAACTGTAAATACTGCAGCTGCCTGCCTGTGGTAGTAATACGATCAGAACCACAGCAATTGTCTTCAGGTAGATTTAGGTGCACACTGTGCAGAGAACGCAGTACACTAACTGTAAATACTGCAGCTGCCTGCCTGTGGTACTAATAGGATCAGAAGAACACCACCAATTTTCTTCAGGTAGCTTTAGGTGCACACTGTAAAGAGGACACAGTACACTAACTTTAAATACTGTAGCTGCCTGCCTGTGGTATTAATAGGATCAGAACAACAGCAATTGTCTTCAGGTAGATTTAGGTGCACACTGTGCAGAGAACGCAGTACACTATCTGTAAATACTGCAGCTGCCTGCCTGTGGTACTAATAGGATCAGAAGAACACCACCTATTTTCTCCAGGTAGCTTTAGGTGCACACTGTGCAGAGGACACAGTACACTAACTGTAAATACTGTAGCTGCCTGCCTGTGGTACTAATAGGATCTTAAGAACACCACCAATTTTCTTCATGTAGCTTTAGGTGCACACTGTGGAGAGGACACAGTACACTAACTGTAAATACTGCAGCAGCCTGCCTGTGGTATTAATAGGATCAGAACAACAGCAATTGTCTTCAGGTAGATTTAGGTGCAAACTGTGCAGAGGAAACAGTACACTAACTGTAAATACTGTAGCTGCCTGCCTGTGGTATTAATAGGATCAGAACAACAGCAATTGTCTTCAGGTAGCTTTAGGTGCACACTGTGCAGAGGACGCAGTACAATAACTGTAAATACTGCAGCTGCCTGCCTGTGGTACTAATAGGATCAGAAGAACACCACCAATTTTCTTCAGGTAGCTTTAGGTGCACACTGTAAAGAGGACACAGTACACTAACTTTAAATACTGTAGCTGCCTGCCTGTGGTATTAATAGGATCAGAACAACAGCAATTGTCTTCAGGTAGATTTAGGTGCACACTGTGCAGAGAACGCAGTACACTATCTGTAAATACTGCAGCTGCCTGCCTGTGGTACTAATAGGATCAGAAGAACACCACCTATTTTCTCCAGGTAGCTTTAGGTGCACACTGTGCAGAGGACACAGTACACTAACTATAAATACTGTAGCTGCCTGCCTGTGGTACTAATAGGATCAGAAGAACACCACCAATTTTCTTCATGTAGCTTTAGGTGCACACTGTGCAGAGGACACAGTACACTAACTGTAAATACTGCAGCTGCCTGCCTGTGGTACTAATAGGATCAGAAGAACACCACCAATTTTCTTCAGGTAGCTTTAGGTGCACACTGTGCAGAGGACACAGTACACTAACTGTAAATACTGTAGTTGCCTGCCTGTGGTATTAATAGGATCAGAACAACAGCAATTGTCTTCAGGTAGCTTTAGGTGCAAACTGTGCAGGGGACACAGTACACTAACTGTAAATACTGCAGCTGCTTGCCTGTGGTATTAATAGGATCAGAACAACAGCAATTGTCTTCAGGTAGCTTTAGGTGTACACTGTCCAGAGGGCGCACTAAATTAACTGTAAATACTGCAGCTGCCTGCCTGTGGTAGTAATACGATCAGAACCACAGCAATTGTCTTCAGGTAGATTTAGGTGCACACTGTGCAGAGAACGCAGTACACTAACTGTAAATACTGCAGCTGCCTGCCTGTGGTACTAATAGGATCAGAAGAACACCACCAATTTTCTTCAGGTAGCTTTAGGTGCACACTGTAAAGAGGACACAGTACACTAACTTTAAATACTGTAGCTGCCTGCCTGTGGTATTAATAGGATCAGAACAACAGCAATTGTCTTCAGGTAGATTTAGGTGCACACTGTGCAGAGAACGCAGTACACTATCTGTAAATACTGCAGCTGCCTGCCTGTGGTACTAATAGGATCAGAAGAACACCACCTATTTTCTCCAGGTAGCTTTAGGTGCACACTGTGCAGAGGACACAGTACACTAACTGTAAATACTGTAGCTGCCTGCCTGTGGTACTAATAGGATCTTAAGAACACCACCAATTTTCTTCATGTAGCTTTAGGTGCACACTGTGGAGAGGACACAGTACACTAACTGTAAATACTGCAGCAGCCTGCCTGTGGTATTAATAGGATCAGAACAACAGCAATTGTCTTCAGGTAGATTTAGGTGCAAACTGTGCAGAGGAAACAGTACACTAACTGTAAATACTGTAGCTGCCTGCCTGTGGTATTAATAGGATCAGAACAACAGCAATTGTCTTCAGGTAGCTTTAGGTGCACACTGTGCAGAGGACGCAGTACAATAACTGTAAATACTGCAGCTGCCTGCCTGTGGTACTAATAGGATCAGAAGAACACCACCAATTTTCTTCAGGTAGCTTTAGGTGCACACTGTAAAGAGGACACAGTACACTAACTTTAAATACTGTAGCTGCCTGCCTGTGGTATTAATAGGATCAGAACAACAGCAATTGTCTTCATGGAGATTTAGGTGCACACTGTGCAGAGAACGCAGTACACTATCTGTAAATACTGCAGCTGCCTGCCTGTGGTACTAATAGGATCAGAAGAACACCACCTATTTTCTCCAGGTAGCTTTAGGTGCACACTGTGCAGAGGACACAGTACACTAACTATAAATACTGTAGCTGCCTGCCTGTGGTACTAATAGGATCAGAAGAACACCACCAATTTTCTTCATGTAGCTTTAGGTGCACACTGTGCAGAGAACACAGTACACTAACTGTAAATACTGCAGCTGCCTGCCTGTGGTACTAATAGGATCAGAAGAACACCACCAATTTTCTTCAGGTAGCTTTAGGTGCACACTGTGCAGAGGACACAGTACACTACCTGTAAATACTGTAGCTGCCTGCCTGTGGTATTAATAGGATCAGAACAAAAGCAATTGTCTTCAGGTAGCTTTAGGTGCAAACTGGACACAGTACACTAACTGTAAATACTGTAGCTGCCTGCCTGTGGTATTAATAGGATCAGAACAACAGCAATTGTCTTCAGGTAGCTTTAGGTGCAAACTGTGCAGGGGACACAGTACACTAACTGTAAATACTGCAGCTGCCTGCCTGTGGTACTAATAGGATCAGAAGAACACCACCAATTTTCTTCAGGTAGCTTTAGGTGCACACTGTAAAGAGGACACAGTACACTAACTGTAAATACTGTAGCTGCCTCCCTGTGGTATTAATAGGATCAGAAGAACACCACCAATTTTCTTCAGGTAGCTTTAGGTGGACACTGTAAAGAGGACACAGTACACTAACTGTAAATACTGTAGCTGCCTGCCTGTGGTATTAATAGGATCAGAAGAACAGCAATTGTCTTCAGGTAGCTTTAGGTGCAAACTGTGCAGGGGACACAGTACACTAACTGTAAATACTGCAGCTGCCTGCCTGTGGTTCTAATAGGATTAGAAGAACACCACCAATTTTCTTCAGGTAGCTTTAGGTGCACACTGTGCAGAGGAAACAGTACACTAACTGTAAATACTGCAGCTGCCTGCCTGTGGTATTAATAGGATCAGAACAACAGCAATTGTCTTCAGGTAGCTTTAGGTGCACACTGTGCAGAGGACGCAGTACACTAACTGTAAATACTGTAGCTGCCTGCCTGTGGTATTAATAGGATCAGAACAACAGCAATTGTCTTCAGGTAGCTTTAGGTGCACACTGTGCAGAGGACGCAGTACAATAACTGTAAATACTGCAGCTGCTTGCCTGTGGTACTAATAGGATGAGAAGAACACCACCAATTTTCTTCATGTAGCTTTAGGTGCACACTGTGCAGAGGACACAGTACACTAACTGTAAATACTGCAGCTGCTTGCCTGTGGTATTAATAGGATCAGAACAACAGCAATGGTCTTCAGGTAGCTTTAGGTGCACACT
The DNA here is from genome assembly GCF_042186555.1 of Aquarana catesbeiana. Lineage (NCBI taxonomy): Eukaryota > Metazoa > Chordata > Amphibia > Anura > Ranidae > Aquarana > Aquarana catesbeiana. The sequence goes on from NC_133328.1 coordinate 432,979,087, forward strand.
GTGCAGATGACACAGTACACTAACTGTAAATACTGTAGCTGCCTGCCTGTGGTATTAATAGGATCAGAACAACAGCAATTGTCTTCAGGTAGCTTTAGGTGCACACTGTGCAGAGGACGCAGTACAATAACTGTAAATACTGCAGCTGCCTGCCTGTGGTATTAATAGGATCAGAACAACAGCAATTGTCTTCAGGTAGCTTTAGGTGCACACTGTGCAGAGGACGCAGTACAATAACTGTAAATACTGTAGCTGCCTGCCTGTGGTATTAATAGGATCAGAACAACAATTGTCTTCAGCTAGCTTTAGGTGCACACTGTGCAGAGGATGCAGTACACTAAATGTAAATACTGCAGCTGCTTGCCTGTGGTACTAATAGGATCAGAAGAACACCACCAATTTTCTTCCTGTAGCTTTAGGTGCACACTATGCAGAGGACACAGTACACTAATTGTAAATACTGCAGCTGCCTGCCTGTGGTATTAATAGGATCAGAAAAACAGCAATTGTCTTCAGGTAGCTTTAGGTGCACACTGTGCAGAGGACACAGTACACTAACTGTAAATACTGCAGCTGCCTGCCTGTGGTATTAATAGGATCAGAACAACAGCAATTGTCTTCAGGTAGCTTTAGGTGCACACTGTGCAGAGGATGCAGTACACTAACTGTAAATACTGCAGCTGCCTGCCTGTAGTACTAATAGGATCAGAAGAACACCACCAATTTTCTTCAGGTAGCTTTAGGTGCACACTGTGCAGAGGACACAGTACACTAACTTTAAATACTGCAGCTGCTTTCCTGTGGTTCTAATAGGATCAGAACAACAGCAATTGTCTTCAGGTAGCTTTAGGTGCACACTGTGCAGAGGATGCACTACACTAACTGTAAATACTGCAGCTGCCTGCCTGTGGTACTAATAGGATCAGAAGAACACCACCAATTTTGCTTCAGGTAGCTTTAGGTGCACACTGTGCAGAGGACGCAGTACAATAACTGTAAATACTGCAGCTGCCTGCCTGTGGTATTAATAGGATCAGAACAACAACAATTGTCTTCAGGTAGCTTTAGGTGCACACTGTGCAGAGGATGCAGTACACTAAATGTAAATACTGCAGCTGCCTGCCTGTGGTACTAATAGGATCAGAAGAACACCACCAATTTTCTTCATGTAGCTTTAGGTGCACACTGTGGAGAGGACACAGTACACTAACTGTAAATACTGCAGCTGCCTGCCTGTGGTATTAATAGGATCAGAACAACAGCAATTGTCTTCAGGTAGCTTTAGGTGCACACTGTGCTGAGGACACAGTACACTACCTGTAAATACTATAGCTGTCTGCCTGTGGTACTAATAGGATCAGAAGAACACCACCAATTTTCTTCATGTAGCTTTAGGTGCACACTGTGCAGAGGACACAGTACACTAACTGTAAATACTGCAGCTGCCTGCCTGTGGTATTAATAGGATCAGAACAACAGCAATTGTCTTCAGGTAGCTTTAGGTGCACACTGTGCAGAGGACACTGTACACTAACTGTAAATACTGCAGCTGCCTGCCTGTGGTACTAATAGGATCAGAAGAACACCACCAATTTTGCTTCAGGTAGCTTTAGGTGCACACTGTGCAGAGGATGCACTACACTAACTGTAAATACTGCAGCTGCTTGCCTGTGGTACTAATAGGATCAGAACAACAGCAATTGTCTTCAGGTAGCTTTAGGTGCACACTGTGCAGAGGACGCACTACGCTAACTGTAAAGACTGCAGCTGCCTGCCTGTGGTATTAATAGGATCAGAACAACAGCAATTTTCCTCAGGTAGCTTTAAGTGCACACTTTGCAGAGGACGCACTACACTCACTGTAAACACTGCAGCTGCCTGCCTGTGGTACTAATAGGATCAGAAGAACACCACCAATTTTCTTCAGGTAGCTTTAGGTGCACACTGTGCAGAGGACGCACTACGCTCACTGTAAACACTGCAGCTGCCTGTGGTACTAATAGGATCAGAAGAACACCACCAATTTTCTTCAGGTAGCTTTAGGTGCACACTGTGCAGAGGATGCACTACACTAACTGTAAATACTGCAGCTGCCTGCGGTACTAATAGGATCAGACGAACACCACCAATTTTCTTCAGGTAGTTTTAGGTGCACACTTTGCAGAGGACACACTACACTAACTGTAACTACTGTAGCTGCTTTCCTGTGGTACTAATAGGATCAGAAGAACACCACCAATTTTCTTCAGGTAGCTGTAAATACTGTAAAAACACCTGCCTGCCTGTCAGTAGGAAGAGAATAACAGGAACGGATCTAGCTAAACTGAATACAGTGTATAAACATATATATATATATATATATATATATATATATATATATATATATATATATATATATACACACACACAACACCTAGGATGCATAAGTATACACAATACATTGTAAGTGCAGCTAACTGACTTGCCTGCCTACTCTATCTAACTTGAATCAAATGACACTGTTTCTGTCTATCTCTCCACCGCAACACACTACACAAGGCCGCCACGCAGGCAGCCTTATATAGTGTGGTGCATGTACTAAACCCCCTGAGCCATAATTGGCCAAAGCCACCGTGGCTTTGGCCAATTACTGCTCTCTGTACAGACGGCGCTGTGATTGGCCAAGCATGTGGGTCATAGTGCATGCTTGGCCAATCATCAGCCAGCAATGCACTGCGATGCCGCGGTGAATTATGGGCCGTGACGCTCCACTCGAATTTTGTGCCAACGGCCTGTAACGTTCGCAATTCAACGAATGGTCGAACATGTGATGTTCAAGTCGAACATGGGTTCGACTCAAACTCGAAGCTCATCCCTAATGGAGAGCGTCTGTGAACAGCAATTGTCAAGTCTTGCCACAGATTCTCAATTGGATTCAGGTATGGACTTTGACTGGGCCATTCTAACACATCAATATGCTTTGATCTAAACCATTCCATTATAGCTCTGGTTGTATGTTTAGGTTTGTTGTCCTGCTGGAAGGGGAACCTATGCCCAGTCTCAAGTCTTTTGCAGACTCTAATGCCCCATACACACGGTCGGACTTTGTTCGGACATTCCGACAACAAAAACCTAGGATTTTTTCCGACGGATGTTGGCTCAAACTTGTCTTGCATACACACGGTCACACAAAGTTGTCGGAAAATCCGATCGTTCTAAACGCGGTGACGTAAAACACGTACGTCGGGACTATAAACGGGGCAGTGGCCAATAGCTTTCATCTCTTTATTTATTCTGAGCATGCGTGGCACTTTGTCCATCGGATTTGTGTACACACGATCGGAATTTCCGACAACGGATTTTGTTGTCGGAAAATTTTATCTCCTGCTCTCCAACTTTGTGTGTCGGAAAATCCGATAGAAAATGTCCGATGGAGCCCACACACGGTCGGAATTTCCGACAACGCGCTCCGATCGGACATTTTCCATTGGAAAATCCGACCATGTGTACGGGGCATAACAGGTTTTCTTCTAAGATTGCACTGAATTTGGCTTCGTCCATCTTCCTATCAAATCTGACCATGTTTCACAGCGGGTATGGTGTGTTCAGGGTGATGTGCAGTGTTAGCTTTCAGCCATACATAGCGTTTTGCTTTTAGGCCAAAACATTTAATGTTGTTCTCATCTGACCAGAGCACCTTCTTCAACATGTTTGCTGTGTCCCCCACAAGGCTTCTCCCAAACTGCAGACGGGACTTCTTTCAACAATGGCTTTCTTCTTGCCACACTTCCATAAAGGCCAGAATTGTGGAGTGCATGACTAATAGTTGTTCCGTGGACAGATTCTTACACCTGAGCAGTTGATCACTGCAGCACCTCCAAAGTTACTTTGGACCTCTTGGCTGCTTCTCTAAATAATTATCTCCCTGCCTGGCCTGTCAGTTTAGGTGGACGGTCATGTCTTGGTAGGTTTGCAGTTGTTCCATACTCTTTCCATTTCCAGATGATGGATTAAACAGTGCTCCGTGAGATGTTCAAAGCTTGGGATATTTTTTTATAGCCGAACTCTGCTTTTAAATTCTCCATAACTTTATCCCTGACCTGTCTGGTGTGTTCCTTGGCTTTCATGGTGCTGTTTGTTTACTAAGGTTCTCTAACAAACCTCTGAGGGCTTCACAGAAGAGCTGTATTTATACAGGCGGCCCCCCAGTTAAAAACACCTGACTTACAAACGACTCCTACTTACAAACAGAGTGAGACAACAGGAAGTGAGAGGAAATCTACCCCATCGAAGGGAAGTTCACTCCTGTAAGAGTGATAATGGGAAAAGGTACCTCCACTGATGCTTTATCACCAAGGCTTGTTTTCACAACAACCCAAAATTTTCAAAATCCAACTGTCATTGGGACAGAAAGTGAGGTGAAATCTTCTGAACAGGGGCAGAGACAGCAAAACAAATATTACAGGGGTGTTAACCCTTCCCTATGCTATCCAAAAAGCTTAAAAATTGTTTTTTTGGCTGAAGCTACAAATGTACCTGTTCTGACTTACAAACAGATTCATCTTAAAAACAAACCTACAGACCCTATCTTGTTTGTAACCTGGGGACAACCTGTACAGAGATTAAATTACACACAGGTGAACTCTATTTACTTATTAGGCGACTTCTGAAGGCAATTGGTTACACTAGATTTTAGTTAGGGGTATCAGAGTAAAGGGGTGCTGAATACAAATGCACACCACACTTTTCACATATTTATTTGTAAATCATTTTGAAAACCATTTATCATTTTCCTTCCACTTGACAATTATGTGGCACTTTGTGTTGGTCTATCACATATAATCCCAATAAAATACATTTATGTTTTTGGTTGTAACATGACAAAATGAGGAAAATTTCCAGGGGTATGAATACTTTTTCAAGGCACTGTAAATGGACTCTCACCTTATAATATAGGACTTCAGATTATAGAGCTTACAGCGCTTGTTTCCCTTAAAAGCCAGGATCAGCAACATTGCTGGCTTACTAGTTCTCCTCCTTCAATCCAGCCATAAACAGAATACAAAATACAACAAATAGTGCTCTCCATTTAGTAGTATTAATCCCTTTATTAACCTCTTTGGCGGTATGTTTATGTCTGATTTTTGATGCTGAAAGCGATACATTGTTTTGCATGGAAATATGCATTTTAAATTGTAGGCCTGTAATTCTTAGGAATAACTCACTTAAATGTGTCCAAACAAGAGTCTAGTAGACATCCCAGGTATGATAAAGTTTGAAACACAGAATCATAAATTATAATATAATAAATTACTATAAATAATAAATAATAATATAATAATAATACATTGTATTCAATAAATTTTATTCAATAATATAATCAAATTAAAAGCACTGGAATTTGTCCAAACAAGGGAGCAATATTACTAATCACCATATATGGTTTAGTAAACATCCCGGGTATGAAACATTTTGAAACATGGAACTGCACAAAGTCCAACATCACAATAAGAACAATGGAATCTGGTTTCCTTTCAGATTTTATTTCCACTGTCACCTCGCTTCGAGCAAAAAACCACACACATCATTGTAGATGCTGACTTTTTCTCAGTTGGTGGGATGTGGTCCATGAAGTGACGACCAGTCAGACGTTCCGGGTTGACAACGCCAACAACACGACGTACAGCTCTATTCACAGCCATTGGTGTTTGGTGGTTCATGAAGATCAGTGCAGCAACTTTCCAAATAGATTTAGAATGAATCACAGGCTTGTCACTCTTTTTTTTTTTTTTTAGCAGAATGTAGGCATTCCACAATCATTGCTCAACAAGATGCTTGAAGATCTTCTTGTAGTACTTTTTTTGCTGTTTTCTCATTGCTGGATAGAATGTTATTGCTTGGTCGGCTCTGTCAATACCTCCCATGGTGTTATTGTAGTATATCACTTCTTGTGGCTTCATGATTTCTTTCCCACCTTTTGTGCGTACCATACCAGTGGAGGTATTATGGACTGTACTCATTAGGCACACATCTTTTTTGTCACGCCATCGCAATGCCATTATTTTGCCTTTCTGATAGGCAATCATTTCTCCAGTCTTATGCCCCGTACACACGGTCGGATTTTCCGATGGAAAATGTCCGATCGGAGCGTGTTGTTGGAAATTCCGACCGTGTGTGGGCTCCATCGGACATTTTCCATCGGGTTTTCCGACACACAAAGTTGGAGAGCAGGAGATAAAATTTTCCAACAACAAAATCCGTTGTCGGAAATTCCGATCGTGTGTACACAAATCCGACGGACAAAGTGCCACACATGCTCAGAATAAATAAAGAGATGAAAGCTATTGGTCACTGCCCCGTTTATAGTCCCGACGTACGTGTTTTACGTCACCGCGTTCAGAACAATCGGATTTTCCGACAACTTTGTGTGACCGTGTGTATGCAAGACAAGTTTGAGCCAACATCCGTCGGAAAAAATCCTAGGATTTTGTTGTCGGAATGTCCGAACAAAGTCCGACCGTGTGTACGCCCTATAAGTCTTCAGCTTCTTACTGCCAAACATTGGCAGCATGTCACGCCGGTTAGCCTTAACGGTTCCATAGGCATCCATTTTGTTCTGTAGAAGATACTCATAAAGTTCAGGAGATGTTTAAAAGCTGTCGGTATATATCCTTAGATGCAGACAAGCAAAGAAAGTGTTTCCACCGCTCAGGCTGACACTGACCCAGGTGTAAGTAGAAGTTTCAGAGCAGAAGAGCTCCAGGTGCTGGCTGAATGCTAGGCAAAGCAGGCTTGAATGGAGGAGAAGATTTGGATGCCGCACACTGGATGTAGTCAAAAAACTTCACTTTATTGAAAAAATGGGATCATCAAAACAACAAGACTGTCATGCAGAAAGTACAGGTAAGCTGACGCGTTTCGCACTCAGGACTGAGTGCTTACTCATAGCTTTCTGCATGACAGTCTTGTTGTTTTGATGATCCCATTTTTTCAATAAAGTGAAGTTTTTTGACTACATCCAGTGTGCGGCATCCAAATCTTCTCCTCCATTCAAGCCTAAAAGCTGTCGGTAGTTATGCAATAGTCCTGATTTAGCAATGGCTCAATCAGTGAAAGAACGGAAGATGTTGCCATTCCATAGTTGCTGCATTTTGGGTTGATTTTTGTTTTTTTGCTATTGTATATGACAGAATTCCAAATGTAGCCGGTTGACGATCTGCATAGCATGAAGGATTTTACACCAAATCGTGCTCTATTTGATGCAATGTATTGTATCCAGCTGAGCCTTCCTTTGTAGGCCATTAGATTTTCTTTGATGCTAATATCTCTACCTATCACATAGCTCTGTTGGAAATTCTTCAGAATAATTTGATATACTTCCTTCCAAAATTTTCTTGAGTTTTGGTGCTGGATGAGTAGTTTTATCAAATTCTGCGTTGTTTTCGAAGTGCAAATATTTCATTATCAGGGAAAATTTGTACTCTGACATGACCATGCCAAAGAATGGAGTGGCAAGAAATTAGTTAGTTGTCAAATACCAGATGTGCAGGGTTTTTCCTGCCACTCCCTGAAGTATTATTAGACCCAGACATTCCCAAATGTCATCTCTGGTCACTGGTTCCCGCTTTCTACTTCTTGGAAACTTCCAATGCATAGTAGCTTGTTGCTCTTAGTACCGGTTTGTCTAATTTTTTTCAATAATCTCATTGGTCAGAAATAAAAGATAGAGGAGAAAAGTGGGACTTTGCGTGAGGCCTGTTGGCGATGAAATAAACTGAGTTGTATATGCTGGAATATGTTATCTAAGGTGCGTCCTATGCATCATTAAATGCACAAAGGGTAAGCCAGGTATAAATGGTACAAAAATATTATTTAATTACATAGGTCCTGAAACCAGATACAGTCATGAAACAACATCATAGACAATATTTCAGCATAAGATAGACAATACATTTAAAAGGCATAGTACAAATACTGGTAATACAGATTTACAGTAGAGGATACAATGTATATTGGATGAATATATGCATCAATAGTTATTAACTCAACGCGTTTCTTGGCTTATAACCAATCATCAGGAGTCCGATGCAATTTAGGCTGCATTAAAACAATAAACATGTATTAATATATAGAGAGGTATATGAGAAAAAATGCAGAAGAATTCAAAATTACTAACGTACTTACAGACAGTGTCTTAGTTTATGGTAATCTAAATTCTAGAATGCAGCATTGATCCAGGTCTACAAAGTCTCCCCCGGGGTTGAGGGAGGAAGCTCCCCCCAGGAGACCGTCGGCTACAGCCACCAAATTGACCAGGGTACCCATAGGGGCCGCCAGGCAGGGACAAGCAACGAGGCCACAAAACCCTGAAATGATTGTGAATAAATTACATTAGGTGTGTGAACATGGAACAACCGTCGGAATTAGATAGGGTGACATAATGGTGAGAAACCAAGGGTGAGTAGATATGGAATATAGACCAGAGCCAGAAGAAGACAAAGAGAATGAAGAAGTTTGTAGGAGAATGATAGAGAGAGTGTGTGCAACTAAGAGGTCTGTAGACCAGAATGGAGATGTGCAACCAGGTTACCTGTGTAGTGAGAGTGATGGGCCCGGCCAATTGCCACAAATGCATAGCGGAACCTACATGCACCTGGCCTGGGGTCACCGTTATATGCCGCGGACCGGGGGCGTGCACCCGCCAACGTCATGTGCGGGCGTAATTACGCAACGGGGAGGGACAGACAGCCCGGACACTCAGGCCGCCTCCCATCCCGGCAGCGCAAAAGCCCAGGAGTGGTATACCACAAGATCCCGCAAGGCGGCGACACACGGCGCCGCATGCGGGGCGTGGGGAACATGACGCCGATGCGCCAAGGTCAAGGCCCGCCCCCGTCACGTGCCAGGACGGGTGACAGGTCAAGAGCTGGGCGCATCGCAACCCCGGGTTTAAGACAGGACAGACCATAACATCAACTGCACCCAAGGAATAGTAAAATAAAGGTATATGAACCAATATAGAAAATAGTGGATTAATGAAAGGAAATTAAAGGCGGAAAGAGGGAAGAAAAATAAAAGGGAAAAACAAAGAGATTGAGAAGGAGAAACGAAAGCACAGTAACAAAGTACACACTCACTTTTTGCACTGAGTAAATCAGTGTGCAACAGAGTGTGAAATATGGAAACTTTAGCCCTGAATTAAATCAGCATAATTATGACTAAAGGAGAACAAAAACCAAAAACAAAAACATTCAGCCCTGAATTAAATCAGTATTTATCTGACTGAAAAAAAAAAAAAAAAATAAAAATAAATGAAAATAATACACTTTAGCCCTGAATTAAATCAGTATTTATCTGACTAAAGGAAAAACAAAAACAAAGACTTTAGCCCTGAATTGAATCAGTATTATCTGACTAAAGGAAAATAACAAAAAAAAAAAAAAAAAAAAAAAAAAGGAAAAGAAAAAGAAAAAATTGGAAACAAAAAGATTCCAGTTCTTACAAAGAATGAATATATAAAATAAGTATATAACTCTTGCACTGAAAATACTCAATGGACAAGGGAGGACCATGGGTCTCTATCTAATATAGATTATTTTAGAAAGAAAAGAGAGAAAAAACACAAAATATGTAAAAATTAGGAATGAAAATGGGATATAGAATAGAATGCAATTGAGTTGCATGAAAGTAGGCTTGATAGGTGGATACAGGTCACAGGAAACGGGTGTTTGCCACCCAAGTGTTAATTGTCTAAAAGTGAGGGTGTGACCTGTCCACTGGATTAATGCACCAACATACCTCCATCCCAATTGGGTAAAAATTAAAGATAGAGGAGAAAAGTGGGACTTTGCGTGAGGCCTGTTGGCGATGAAATAAACTGAGTTGTATATGCTGGAATATGTTATCTAAGGTGCGTCCTATGCATCATTAAATGCACAAAGGGTAAGCCAGGTATAAATGGTACAAAAATATTATTTAATTACATAGGTCCTGAAACCAGATACAGTCATGAAACAACATCATAGACAATATTTCAGCATAAGATAGACAATACATTTAAAAGGCATAGTACAAATACTGGTAATACAGATTTACAGTAGAGGATACAATGTATATTGGATGAATATATGCATCAATAGTTATTAACTCAACGCGTTTCTTGGCTTATAACCAATCATCAGGAGTCCGATGCAATTTAGGCTGCATTAAAACAATAAACATGTATTAATATATAGAGAGGTATATGAGAAAAAATGCAGAAGAATTCAAAATTACTAACGTACTTACAGACAGTGTCTTAGTTTATGGTAATCTAAATTCTAGAATGCAGCATTGATCCAGGTCTACAAAGTCTCCCCCGGGGTTGAGGCAGGAAGCTCCCCCCAGGAGACCGTCGGCTACAGCCACCAAATTGACCAGGGTACCCATAGGGGCCGCCAGGCAGGGACAAGCAACGAGGCCACAAAACCCTGAAATGATTGTGAATAAATTACATTAGGTGTGTGAACATGGAACAACCGTCGGAATTAGATAGGGTGACATAATGGTGAGAAACCAAGGGTGAGTAGATATGGAATATAGACCAGAGCCAGAAGAAGACAAAGAGAATGAAGAAGTTTGTAGGAGAATGATAGAGAGAGTGTGTGCAACTAAGAGGTCTGTAGACCAGAATGGAGATGTGCAACCAGGTTACCTGTGTAGTGAGAGTGATGGGCCCGGCCAATTGCCACAAATGCATAGCGGAACCTACATGCACCTGGCCTGGGGTCACCGTTATATGCCGCGGACCGGGGGCGTGCACCCGCCAACGTCATGTGCGGGCGTAATTACGCAACGGGGAGGGACAGACAGCCCGGACACTCAGGCCGCCTCCCATCCCGGCAGCGCAAAAGCCCAGGAGTGGTATACCACAAGATCCCGCAAGGCGGCGACACACGGCGCCGCATGCGGGGCGTGGGGAACATGATGCCGATGCGCCAAGGTCAAGGCCCGCCCCCGTCACGTGCCAGGACGGGTGACAGGTCAAGAGCTGGGCGCATCGCAACCCCGGGTTTAAGACAGGACAGACCATAACATCAACTGCACCCAAGGAATAGTAAAATAAAGGTATATGAACCAATATAGAAAATAGTGGATTAATGAAAGGAAATTAAAGGCGGAAAGAGGGAAGAAAAATAAAAGGGAAAAACAAAGAGATTGAGAAGGAGAAACGAAAGCACAGTAACAAAGTACACACTCACTTTTTGCACTGAGTAAATCAGTGTGCAACAGAGTGTGAAATATGGAAACTTTAGCCCTGAATTAAATCAGCATAATTATGACTAAAGGAGAACAAAAACCAAAAACAAAAACATTCAGCCCTGAATTAAATCAGTATTTATCTGACTGAAAAAAAAAAAAAAATAAAAAAAATAAAAATAAATGAAAATAATACACTTTAGCCCTGAATTAAATCAGTATTTATCTGACTAAAGGAAAAACAAAAACAAAGACTTTAGCCCTGAATTGAATCAGTATTATCTGACTAAAGGAAAATAACAAAAAAAAAAAAAAAAAAAAAAAAAAAAAAAAAGGAAAAGAAAAAGAAAAAATTGGAAACAAAAAGATTCCTGTCACCCGTCCTGGCACGTGACGGGGGCGGGCCTTGACCTTGGCGCATCGGCGTCATGTTCCCCACGCCCCGCATGCGGCGCCGTGTGTCGCCGCCTTGCGGGATCTTGTGGTATACCACTCCTGGGCTTTTGCGCTGCCGGGATGGGAGGCGGCCTGAGTGTCCGGGCTGTCTGTCCCTCCCCGTTGCGTAATTACGCCCGCACATGACGTTGGCGGGTGCACGCCCCCGGTCCGCGGCATATAACGGTGACCCCAGGCCAGGTGCATGTAGGTTCCGCTATGCATTTGTGGCAATTGGCCGGGCCCATCACTCTCACTACACAGGTAACCTGGTTGCACATCTCCATTCTGGTCTACAGACCTCTTAGTTGCACACACTCTCTCTATCATTCTCCTACAAACTTCTTCATTCTCTTTGTCTTCTTCTGGCTCTGGTCTATATTCCATATCTACTCACCCTTGGTTTCTCACCATTATGTCACCCTATCTAATTCCGACGGTTGTTCCATGTTCACACACCTAATGTAATTTATTCACAATCATTTCAGGGTTTTGTGGCCTCGTTGCTTGTCCCTGCCTGGCGGCCCCTATGGGTACCCTGGTCAATTTGGTGGCTGTAGCCGACGGTCTCCTGGGGGGAGCTTCCTGCCTCAACCCCGGGGGAGACTTTGTAGACCTGGATCAATGCTGCATTCTAGAATTTAGATTACCATAAACTAAGACACTGTCTGTAAGTACGTTAGTAATTTTGAATTCTTCTGCATTTTTTCTCATATACCTCTCTATATATTAATACATGTTTATTGTTTTAATGCAGCCTAAATTGCATCGGACTCCTGATGATTGGTTATAAGCCAAGAAACGCGTTGAGTTAATAACTATTGATGCATATATTCATCCAATATACATTGTATCCTCTACTGTAAATCTGTATTACCAGTATTTGTACTATGCCTTTTAAATGTATTGTCTATCTTATGCTGAAATATTGTCTATGATGTTGTTTCATGACTGTATCTGGTTTCAGGACCTATGTAATTAAATAATATTTTTGTACCATTTATACCTGGCTTACCCTTTGTGCATTTAATGATGCATAGGACGCACCTTAGATAACATATTCCAGCATATACAACTCAGTTTATTTCATCGCCAACAGGCCTCACGCAAAGTCCCACTTTTCTCCTCTATCTTTAATTTTTACCCAATTGGGATGGAGGTATGTTGGTGCATTAATCCAGTGGACAGGTCACACCCTCACTTTTAGACAATTAACACTTGGGTGGCAAACACCCGTTTCCTGTGACCTGTATCCACCTATCAAGCCTACTTTCATGCAACTCAATTGCATTCTATTCTATATCCCATTTTCATTCCTAATTTTTACATATTTTGTGTTTTTTCTCTCTTTTCTTTCTAAAATAATCTATATTAGATAGAGACCCATGGTCCTCCCTTGTCCATTGAGTATTTTCAGTGCAAGAGTTATATACTTATTTTATATATTCATTCTTTGTAAGAACTGGAATCTTTTTGTTTCCAATTTTTTCTTTTTCTTTTCCTTTTTTTTTTTTTTTGTTATTTTCCTTTAGTCAGATAATACTGATTCAATTCAGGGCTAAAGTCTTTGTTTTTGTTTTTCCTTTAGTCAGATAAATACTGATTTAATTCAGGGCTAAAGTGTATTATTTTCATTTATTTTTATTTTTTTTTTTTTTTTTTTTTTTTTCAGTCAGATAAATACTGATTTAATTCAGGGCTGAATGTTTTTGTTTTTGGTTTTTGTTCTCCTTTAGTCATAATTATGCTGATTTAATTCAGGGCTAAAGTTTCCATATTTCACACTCTGTTGCACACTGATTTACTCAGTGCAAAAAGTGAGTGTGTACTTTGTTACTGTGCTTTCGTTTCTCCTTCTCAATCTCTTTGTTTTTCCCTTTTATTTTTCTTCCCTCTTTCCGCCTTTAATTTCCTTTCATTAATCCACTATTTTCTATATTGGTTCATATACCTTTATTTTACTATTCCTTGGGTGCAGTTGATGTTATGGTCTGTCCTGTCTTAAACCCGGGGTTGCGATGCGCCCAGCTCTTGACCTGTCACCCGTCCTGGCACGTGACGGGGGCGGGCCTTGACCTTGGCGCATCGGCGTCATGTTCCCCACGCCCCGCATGCGGCGCCGTGTGTCGCCGCCTTGCGGGATCTTGTGGTATACCACTCCTGGGCTTTTGCGCTGCCGGGATGGGAGGCGGCCTGAGTGTCCGGGCTGTCTGTCCCTCCCCGTTGCGTAATTACGCCCGCACATGACGTTGGCGGGTGCACGCCCCCGGTCCGCGGCATATAACGGTGACCCCAGGCCAGGTGCATGTAGGTTCCGCTATGCATTTGTGGCAATTGGCCGGGCCCATCACTCTCACTACACAGGTAACCTGGTTGCACATCTCCATTCTGGTCTACAGACCTCTTAGTTGCACACACTCTCTCTATCATTCTCCTACAAACTTCTTCATTCTCTTTGTCTTCTTCTGGCTCTGGTCTATATTCCATATCTACTCACCCTTGGTTTCTCACCATTATGTCACCCTATCTAATTCCGACGGTTGTTCCATGTTCACACACCTAATGTAATTTATTCACAATCATTTCAGGGTTTTGTGGCCTCGTTGCTTGTCCCTGCCTGGCGGCCCCTATGGGTACCCTGGTCAATTTGGTGGCTGTAGCCGACGGTCTCCTGGGGGGAGCTTCCTGCCTCAACCCCGGGGGAGACTTTGTAGACCTGGATCAATGCTGCATTCTAGAATTTAGATTACCATAAACTAAGACACTGTCTGTAAGTACGTTAGTAATTTTGAATTCTTCTGCATTTTTTCTCATATACCTCTCTATATATTAATACATGTTTATTGTTTTAATGCAGCCTAAATTGCATCGGACTCCTGATGATTGGTTATAAGCCAAGAAACGCGTTGAGTTAATAACTATTGATGCATATATTCATCCAATATACATTGTATCCTCTACTGTAAATCTGTATTACCAGTATTTGTACTATGCCTTTTAAATGTATTGTCTATCTTATGCTGAAATATTGTCTATGATGTTGTTTCATGACTGTATCTGGTTTCAGGACCTATGTAATTAAATAATATTTTTGTACCATTTATACCTGGCTTACCCTTTGTGCATTTAATGATGCATAGGACGCACCTTAGATAACATATTCCAGCATATACAACTCAGTTTATTTCATCGCCAACAGGCCTCACGCAAAGTCCCACTTTTCTCCTCTATCTTTAATTTTTACCCAATTGGGATGGAGGTATGTTGGTGCATTAATCCAGTGGACAGGTCACACCCTCACTTTTAGACATTGGTCAGAAATAGTTGTAGACACTTCCGGTTCTGGCGTCGTATGTGAGGGACAAGGAGAACGGGGGCTCCGCTCCAGCCTTCAGAGAAATCGGCATATTAAACCTTGGGGCAGCTCTCCCCCCACCAGAAAACCGTCACACAACCTCCCAGGATTGCCGTGGATGGAGTGGTACCTCACACAGCCATGATCTCGATCCATTTCTCGATCAAGGGACACTTCTCCTTCTCCCTCAGGAGCTCCAGTGAAACCTAAGATGGCTGCCGCAGCACCTGCCTCATCTCCCTCACAGAGCAAACATCAGCCACAGAGCACAGGTAACCTCAGTGAACGGGAGAATCCCTATGAGGACATGGAAGCTAGCACGATGGGGAAGCAGGAGACACATAACTCTTATGATTAGATTGCTCAGGTGGTGGCAGCTCTGCTTTCCCCCACCATCACAGCCACAGTGGACATAGCATTATCAGCAGGCATATTGCAGCTGCGGAAAGAGCTGGGAGAATACTCACAGAGGCTGACTGAAGCTGAACAGCGTATATCTTCAATAGAAGATGACCAATATAATATGAGCACAGCCATGGAAAAATACACCCAAGCTCAGCAACATCTGCACGATCGAATGGAGGACCCAGAGAATCATTCCAGAAGGAACAATATGAGGATAATCTGCCTCCCTGACTCCCACAAACATGGATCACCCCTAGATCTATGCACCTCTGCTCTTCCAGAAGCCCTCAGTTTAAATCGCAGATGCACCGTGGAAAGGGCTCACTGGATCGGGGCCCCAGCAAATGATCGCAAGCAACCAAGACCAATCATAGCAAAATATCTTAACTATGCTGATCACACGGACATTTTGCAGAGCTTTCGTAAAGCATGCTCCGTGGTGATAGAGGGTCACAAGCTACTCATCAATATTCGGCGGAGGGATCCTGCAAACGCAAGGGATTCCAACCGTGTGCGCAGAGCTATACAAAGGGAGCATCTATTTAACTTTAGCCTACCCTGCAATCTTTCGCTTTTGCCTGCAAGATGGGGAACAGCTCACCTTTCAATCTCCAGAAAAGGCAAACACCTTTCGGTGTTCACTTTCACCCACTCTCACCCAGGCAAACCCTATCTGAAACATATGCAGAAAAAGTGAAATATGGGCCTAGAGAGCAAAGGAGCCCTAGGAAGGACTCGCCAAAACATCTAAAGTACACCTCCTCAATTTATCAGCCTGCTCAATGCTGAAATCGTCCTCTGACATGCATCTAACACCAATTGGTATGCGGGTAAATATCTCTTTTGAGCGCCTGCTTTCCAGGAGTCTATAGCCTCTAGGACAGACAAAAAAGTATGAACCTAGAGCTATCACACGCTATTTGTCAGTTAAGTTTTGTCTTTT
Source organism: Aquarana catesbeiana (assembly GCF_042186555.1). NCBI lineage: Eukaryota > Metazoa > Chordata > Amphibia > Anura > Ranidae > Aquarana > Aquarana catesbeiana. The sequence goes on from NC_133328.1 coordinate 432,995,442, forward strand.
TCTCTTTATTGTTCTTTTTCTTAAGTGTTTTAATAGATTCATGTGCTGTCTCATCAATGTATGATCTGTTCTCAGTTATGTTTTTTGACGCCAGACCTCACCATGTTTCTTCCCTCAGGAGAGGTAAATATGCTCCTTCACCACTTGTTCTACCCAATAAGGGAACTCACAAGCCAAGGAAACGTGGCTGTCCACTCCTTAATCTACCACTTTGTTTGTGGAGTAGCACCCAATCTGAATCGTACTTTTTTCTGGCCTGCGGGCTAGCGGTTCGACCTGTGGTGAAATAGCATGCGGAAAAAAGTAAGTCATAACATTTTTTGTTTCTCAGGGTTAATTTATTCTCTTTATTTTCCTTCTTCCTTTTCTCTATGCCCTACTCTCTTAAGAAGGGATGGTTCCTCCAGCCACAAAACTAGAAACTTGAATTACTTCACCTGAATTTGATCATCGGTCATTTAACACAGTAAATTCCGCACACTACCCCAGACACTATATTCCCCCTAACTAACTCATGAATACTCTACAAATAACATCCTGGAATGTCAAGGGGCTGCATTCCCCGACTAAAAGAATGAAGATCCTTAGACACCTAAAAAGATTAAAATCAGACATAGCTTTGCTCCAGGAGACACATTTAGCGGAAAGCGACTTCTTCCGAATGCAGAAGTTATGGGTAGGAAAGGTGATAGGTTCAGCATCCAAGGGTCGCAAGGCAGGTACAATTATAATTTTACACAAAAAATTAACATGCGACTTAGTATCCATCGACAAAGATGAGGATGGCAGTTTAGTTTCAAATCACCTCAAATTCCCATCAAGAGAATTAAGGATAAATGATCTCTATGCACTAGGGATGAGCCGAACCCCCTCCTGTTCGGTTCGCACCAGAACATGCGAACAGGCAAAAAATTTGTTCGAACACGCGAACACTGTTAAAGTTTATGGGACACGAACATGAATAATCAAAAGTGCTAATTTTAAAGGCTTATAGGCAAGTTATTGTCATAAAAAGTGTTTGGGGACCTGGGTCCTGCCCCAGGGGATATGGATCAATGCAAAAAAAAGTTTTAAAAACGGCCCTTTTTTCAGGAGCAGTGATTTTAATAATGCTTAAAGTGAAACAATAAAATTGTAATATTCCTTAAATTTTTGTACCTGGGGGTTGTTTATAGTAAGCCTGTAAAGGGGCGCATGTTTCCCGTGTTTAGAACAGTCTGACAGCAAAATGATATTTCAAAGGAAAAAAAGTCATTTAAAACTACTCGCGGCTATTAATGAATTGCCGGTCCGACAATACACATAAAAGTTCATTGATAAAAACGGCATGGAGATACCCCACAGGTACGAAATTTAAAGGGATTTAACACTTTTTTTGTTTTACTTTAAGCATTATTAAAATCACTGCTCCTGAAAAAACGGCCGTTTTTAAAACTTTTTTTTGCATTGATCCATGTCCCCTGGGGTAGGACCCAGGTCCCCAAACACTTTTTATGACAATAACTTGCATATAAGCCTTTAAAATTAGCATTTTTGATTTCTCCCATAGACTTTTAAAGGGTGTTCCGCGGCTTTCGAATTTGCCGCAAACACCCCAAATTGTTCGCTGTTCATCGAACTGGCGAACAGCCGATGTTCGAGACGAACATTAGTTCAACTCGAACTTGAAGCTCATCCCTACTATACACCTAATTCCCCGGACAAATCCTACTTCACCGACCTAACAACCCAACTAGCGACAGAGACCAGCTTCCCTCATCTCATAGGAGGTGATTTCAATTCAGTCATTAATAATAATGAAGATAGGTCCAATCCCCACTATAGGCCAAGACCGACTACACAAGACCAGTTCACCCACTTCTACCACATGATGAACGCCCTTCTATTGAAAGATTCATGGAGAATACAACATCCCCTAGATAAAGAATTCACCTTCTTCTCTCCAGCCCATAACTTTTTTGCCAGACTTGACTATTTCCACTGCACCCCCTCCCTTCTCCATAACGTTAGAGATTCTTTTATTCTTGACATGGTTATTTCAGACCACTCTCCTATCTCAGTTACCCTAGATAATCTGCAGACTCGCCCAGACTATAGACAATGGTGCTACCCAGCACACTTAAACCAAAATGACAGTTTTAAAAAAATGTTACACAATGCCTGGACGGCATATGTCCACAACAACAGCTCACACAAAGATAGCCCAAATTTGTTCTGGGAGGCAGGCAAAGCATTCATCCATGGAAGGGCCTATAGAAAAAACACCCAGAAACATTATCTAGAGACCAGCGACAGCTTACGAACTGCCCAAACGCGAGTTACTGATCAGAATACCCCAAAGGACCTCTTTGATACCTGGGCAAATAATCTAGAACATATGAAAATGACACATGCTCAACTACAATACCACAAATATGGAAATAAGGCAGGGAAGTTATTGACCAGACTTACCAAAGGTACATACCTCCCCACCCATATCAATGCCCTGCAAAACCCCAATAGTACCCTTTCCACATCTCCCAAGGAAATTACCAAAACATTGGAAATATTCTACACTAACCTATATGCCCAAGAATTGATAGATCCCTTTGATGCGACCAAATGGCTAGAATCAACGTCCCTCCCCCGGATTAAACCAGATCTACTAAAAACTTTAAACAACCCAATCCCTAAATAGGAAATCATGGTTTTCCCTGACAAATGGAAAAGCCCCAGGCCCTGATGGGTACACACCTGAATTTTATAAAATACTAAAAGAGAAAATCACCCCCTCTCTATTAACAGTCTACAACTAAATATGGGATGGGGACCATACCTTCCGACATGACATAAAACAAACATAAAACTGATTTCCAAAAAAGAAAAGGACCCAAAGCACCCAGGGTCATACTGCCTAATTTCATTGCTAAACATAGATTCCAAAATACTCTCTAAGAAAATAGCCTCCCGATTAGCAAATATTATGGCGTCTCTTATCCATCATGCGCAGTCAGGGTTCACCAAGAGTAGGTCAGCCTCAATCAACCTGAGAAAAGTCCTAGCCACCTTAGAATATGCAAAACAACACCCCCTTGAAGATGTAGCAATCATTACCCTAGATGCTGTTAAGCTTGACAGTTTATGTTCATGCTTTGAAATGAAAGGCACTCACGATCCAGCAGCATTCTTTGCAAGTACGAGTTTACTTAGCATAATAATGATACATGCGGATAAATGCAGTGTACACTGGACCAACAACTCAATAGGGTGTGGAAAGAAGTAGTAGTAACAGTAAGCGCAAATACAAGAGTGCATACAACACTTGGGATGTTAACTAGCTAGGCAATTATGCCATAGCAATAAAACTGGCAGTTCAAGGGTTAGGCAGGTATCTGGCAGTTCAAGGGTTAAGCAAGTATGATGGCTGGTCAAATGGTGACTGCTGTCCTCAGAGAGCTGACTCTGTAGTAGGCAAAAGAAGGGTAGAAAAGGAAGCCCCTCCTGAGTGTAGTATTATAGGATGCTTTAATGACACAAAGTAAGATCACACTTACAGGAAAAAGGGGTTAAAAAGGCTCATCTGTATATATATGGTCCATGGTATGAGACTCAGGCCTATTGAAGGAGCAGTAGCTCCGAGCGCGTAGCCAATCCACAGCTTCTCTCCTTGGTGGAAGCCCTCCCCCGGAAGTGTTCCCGGAAGTGATCGGATGATCCGTGATGTCATGCGGGCTCCACGTGCGTTCCACGCCAGCCCCAGCCTCTTCCTGGTGGCCACAGGATGAGCCCCTGGCCGATAACCAATGATCTGCAGCTCTGCATCCCTGCAGCACCATCCGGATCAGGACCTGAGGAACATACCATGGACCACATATATACAGATGAGCCTTTTTAACCCCTTTTTCCTGTAAGTGTGATCTTACTTTGTGTCATTAATGCATCCTATAATACTACACTCAGGTGGCGCTTCCTTTTCTACCCTTCTTTTTCAATAGGGTGTGGCCCCGATACAAATATAACTTCAACTTTTATACAGAAATTGCAGAATGTTTGTCTATGTATGGCATAATCCCAAAGCACAAGTCATCCTTAACTAATTATTTCTACATTACATATGGTCATCTTGACCTCTAGATCAGGGATATGCAATTAGCGGACCTTCAGCTGTTACAAAACTACAAGTCCAATCAAGCCTCTGCCGCTGGGTGTCATGCTTGTGGCTGTCAGAGTCTTGCTATGCCTCATGGGAATTGTAGTTCTGCAACAGCTGGAGGTCCACTAATTGCAATATCCCTGCTCTAGATTATATTGTCATACTTCATCAATTTTATAGTTACACAAGAGGAGTCGTCCAAATGGGACTTTTTAAGATAATAGCTCTTTCCCATAAAAGAGCCAATGTACAGCCAAACAAGTCCAGACATCACTTGGCAGCACATTACAATTCCTTTAACACAACAACATTCCAACATTGCTTAATACCAAAGAAGTTCAATATAAAGGGGAACTCTAAACCAAAAGCTTTATAATTCCTGACTCCAGATATTCTGTATCTTAACAATGCCAAAAAGGCTTTCGACAATGTCAGTTTTCAATGGCTATCCTTAGTGATGCAAAACTTAGGGATATCAGGCCCCTTCTACCATTTCATACACAACCTGTATTCTACACCGTCAGCCACAGTAATAGCTGCTGGAGTACAATCTAACCCCATAGTTACAAAAAGGAACAAGACTGGGATGTCCCCTCTCTCCCCTGTTATTCAATCTAGCCATTGAACCCCTTTCATGATACCTCAGCACCACAACATCCATCCAAGGAATCCCATTTGGATGAGATAAATTACGAGTCGCCCTTTTTGTGGATGATATTTTGATATTCACAACTTCCCCCCAAACAGATATACCTGCCATACAATCAATCTTCAACTCTTTTCGCAAATGCTCTGGCCTGAAAATAAATTTCACCAAGAGTGAAATCCTTCCTCTAGGTACAAGTACATCACGATCATGGACACCCTTATCCCCCTTCCACATAAACGAGAAACACATCACCTATATGGGCATTAAAATAGGAAAGGAACCATCCTCTTTATTATCTCAACTACCCTCCTTCTATCCTCACCCTCAAAAATTCTGGATGAGCTGGAGGCCTGGTCCAACCTTCCACTATCACTCTTTGGGAGATGCGCACTCTTTAAAATGGTCAGCTTTTCTCGCCTGTTATACCCCCTACAAACTTTACCATTATTACTGAAACACAAAGATATAGAGAATTTAAACAAGGCAATTACAACTTTTCTATGGAAAAGGGGCAAACCAAGAATAGCTTTAACTAAACTCTTTCTCCCAAAGAGTGAGGGGGGAGGACCAGCCTACCGAACATTAGAGTATACGATCTAGCGTGTCTACTGAGAACAGGAATGGATTGTATTTTACAATCGTCAAAATACTCCAACTGTGGTTTGGAATCTGACATGGTTCATCCAATAAATCTATCCACTCTCCTACATAGCTTGCTGCAACAAGTCCCGATCCATATTAAACAAAACTTGCTTTTCAGAGACACAATAATAGCCTGGAGGAAGGTGAGGAAAAAATTGGGTCTCTCACCCGATGTCTCCAGGTTCCTTCCAATCCAAGGCAACCCCATGTTCCCCCTTCATCTTCAGTATGAACCAGTCTCCAAATAGAGAGATAAAGGACTAACCAAAGCATATTCTCTATACCACAGCAAAAATGGCTCTCTTAAACCAATTCACCTCATTGCAGAAGAGTTCAACCTTCCTACCCACCACTTCCTACAAGTGTCGCAATACTCAAATTTCATCAGCAAAACCTGCCCAAAGAAAAACATCAGATTCCAACAATTTTTCTTGGACAAGAAAGAACATAGACACTCTATCACAGACATCTATCACCCTCTAAATGGGAAATTTACAAAACCCATACACAACACCTCAATTAAATCCTGGATAGCAGATCTACTGGGTCAGTCCAACATAGATAACATCCTAAAAGGCTACAGGATCACCAGAAGCATTATACCAAATGAATCCTGGAGGGAAACTCAATTCAAACTGATGCACAGTGCCTACTACCCATTTTCATCGAAGCACCCCTCCACCACAGGAGCTTCCTGTCCATGGTGTCCACTTCACAAACCATCTCTACTCCACCGCCTCTGGTTTTGCCCACGGCTCAACATCTATTGGTCCACAATCCTTAAGTTCATACAAAAAGTGACTAATTTCCAACCCGAGAAAGACCCTATGCTTCTTTTGTTCGGATACCCACCAACAAAAAAGAAATCCCCAGTTTCCTACAACATATTACCCAAAGAAAATCTTCAATGGACACTTCTGATGCTACTCATAGTCCGCAGGAACATCTTTAACCATTGGATCTCTCCCACACCTCCGACCATATCCGAAATGATAAGAAGTCTCAAAACCCTGCTATGTCAAGAAAAATTGGATGCCATGATCCAGAAAAAAATGGTCCAATAACAAATTCAAAAAAAGATGGTCATCCTTTATTGAATGCTGTCTGACATCTTCAGAAAAAACCTACTTAAATTCACCTTCTTTCTCATTAACTGAAAAGGGACTAATTTCAACCACTAAACCCCTCTATGACTAACCATACCTATCTATTGCCCCGTACACACGGTCAGATTTTCCTACGGAAAATGTGTGATAGGACCTTGTTGTCGGAAATTCCGACTGTGTGTAGGCTCCATCACACATTTTCCATCGGATTTTCCGACACACAAAGTTTGAGAGCAGGCTATAAAATTTTCCGACAACAAAATCCGTTGTTGGAATTTCCGATCGTGTGTACACAAATCCGACGCACAAAGTGCCACGCATGCTCAGAATAAATAAAGAGATGAAAGCTATTGGCTACTGCCCCATTTATAGTCCCAATGTACGTGTTTTACGTAACCGCGTTCAGAACGATCGGATTTTCCGACAACTTTGTGTGACTGTGTGTATGCAAGACAAGTTTGAGCCAACATCTGTCGGAAAAAATCCTAGGATTTTGTTGTCGGAATGTCTGATCAATGTCCAACCGTGTGTATGGGGCATATCTCTTAAGACCCACCTCACAGAGATATTTCTTCCTGATTAGGGATGAGCCAAACACCCCCCGGTTTGGTTCGCAGCAGGACATGCGAACAGGCAAGAAATTTGTTTGAACACGCAAACACCGTTAAAGTATATGGGACACGAACATGAACAAACAAAAGTGCTAATTTTAAAGGTTTATATGCAAGTTATTGTCATAAAAAGTGTTTGGGGACCTAGGTTCTGCCCCAGGGGACATGTATCAATGCAAAAAAAAGTTGTAAAAATGGCCGTTTTTTTAGGAGCAGTGATTTTAATAATGCTTAAAGTGAAACAATAAAAGTGAAATATTCCTTTAAATTTAGTACCTGGGGGTGTCTATAGTATGCCTATAAAGTGGCGCATGTTTCCCGTGTTTAGAACAGTCTGAGAGCAAAAAGACCCTTTGGGTCTGGTATGAATATTAAGGGGAACCCGGAACCAAAATAAAAAAAAAAAATGCATGGGGGCCCCCCAAATTCCATACCAGCCCTAGGGTATTAATGTGTTCTTCTTTCCCCGCTTCTTCTGGTCTTCCTTTGGTTTTCTTCTTCTTCCTCCATCTTGTTCTTCCCCTGCTTCTTCCTCCAGTCTTCTCCTCCGAAATCTTCCTCTGGCTTCTTCTTCCCCAATTCCTCCTCTGAACGATCCAACTCAATGGGGGGTTCCCGCTGTGTAATGCTTCTGTTCTTATGACAGCTCTTATATAACTGAGGGTGGGGCCACCCGGTAACCCCACCCCCTCTGATGCACGGGGATTTCACTATGGCTTCCCATGTGGGGGGCTGGGTGACCCCGCCCCCTCTGACACCATGGGTCACCTGGTTATGTAACCGGGTGACCCCGCCCCTCTGACACCACGGGGTAAGCCATAGGGAAGTCCCTGTGTGTCAGAGGGGGCGGGGTCACTGGGTGGCCCCGCCCTCAGTTATATAAGAGCTGTCATAAGAACAGAAGCATCACACAGTGGGAACCCCCCATTGAGGTGGATCATCCAGAGGAGGAAGCAGGGAAGAAGATGCCGGAGGAGAAGACCGGAGGAAGGAGTGGGTGAAGAACAAGTTGGAGGAAGAAGAAGAAAACCAAAGGAAGACCAGAAGAAGCGGGGAAGAAGAAGCCGGAGGAAGATGCCAAAGGAGAAGACCGAAGGAAGAAGCAGAGGAAGATAAAGGAAGAAGCGGGGGAAGAACAAGATGGAGGAAGAAGAAGAAAACCGAAGGAAGACCAGAAGAAGTGGGGAAAGAAGAAGACATTACTAAAGGAATTGTCAAAAACCGGCTATTGTCTTTTTGAACATTTTTGACACTTTTTTGTGAAATAGTAGGGGTACTTGTACCCCATTACCAATTCACACGGGGGGCTGGAATCTGGGTGTCCCCTTGTTAAAGGGGGCTTCCAGATTCTGATAAGCCCCCTGCCTGCAGACCCCCACAATCACCGGGCAAGGGTTGTGGGGATGAGGCCCTTGTCCCCATTTTGAGGGCATGTGGCCTGGTACCGTTCAGGAGGGGGGCCGCTCTCTCGTCCCCCCCTCTTTTCCTGCGGCCTGTCAGGTTGCGTGCTTGGATAAGGGTGTGGTATGGATTTTTGGGGGACCCCCACGCCATTTTTTTTATTTTGGTGCGGGGTTCCCCTTAAAATCCATACCAGACCTGAAGGGTCTGGTATGGATTTTGAGGGGGACCCCCACGCCATTTTTTAAACAAATTTTGGCACGGGGTTCCTCTTAATACCCATACCAGACCTGAAGGGCCTGGTATGGATTTTGAGGGGGACCCCCACGCCATTTTTTTTCATTTTGGTGCGGGGTTCCCCTTGATATCATACCAGACCTGAAGGACTTGGTATGGAATTTGGGGGGACCCCCAAGCATTTTTTTTTCATTTTGGTTTGGGGTTCCCCTTAATATTCATACCAGACCCAAAGGGCCTGGTAATGGACTGTGGGGGAATCCCATGCCGTTTTTATCAATGAACTTTTATGTGCATTGCCAGGACTGACAATACATTATAGCCGTGAGTACTTTTAAATGATTTTTTTCCTTTAGAAATGTCATTTTGCTCTCGGACTGTTCTAAACACGGGAAACATGCTCCACTTTAAAGCCATACTATAGACACCCCCCAGATACGAAATTTAAAGGAATATTTCACTTTTATTGTTTCACTTTAAGCATTAGTAAAATCACTGCTCCTGAAAAAAACATTTTTAAAACTTTTTTTTGCATTGATCCATGTCCCCTGGGGCAGGACCCAGGTCCCCAAACACTTTTTATGACAACACCATGCATATAAGCCTTTAAAATTATCACTTTTGATTTCTCCCATAGACTTTTAAAGGGTGGGTGTTCCGCGGCTTTCGAATTTGCAGTGAACAACCTAAATTGTTCTCTATGCGGTGAACAGCCAATGTTCGTGTCGAACTCATGTTTGACCCGAACATAAAGCCCATCCCTATTCTTGATACTGTTACGATGTCTCCATTATACATAAGATTGCGATATGTTAGGACCGATACATCTAACAGGTTTACATGTGTATTATTTTTATTAATATTACTACTCGATTCAGGGTTTTGTCTGGGGTCATCGAAAGGGGTAAATTTCCAGCTCTCCCTATTCGGTTTCCCCTCTTCCCTTCCTTCCACAACTTCCACAAAATATCTGTATCCCTTCTTCTACTCATCCCTAGCTATCCTCCTATCTTCTCTTCTAAACTTATTTTCCACCCCTCTTCTTTTTGTAGTAATGGTTGCTAGTATCATTGCCTAGACTGTATTCCTTCTCTCACAACAATGTATGTAATCTGAGTAGGGTGAAAGGGGATTGTGGCGCTCCCTAGTGTGCGTATAAGTGACCAGTTAGTGGTGTGCACTTTAAATGGTGTAGTATACCAAGCAATAATAGATAAATAATATGTTTGCAGACTGGTGCAGGCTCTCCGCTTCCTCCTCAACCTCCAGTGCCTCACTGAGAGCCGCCAACTCACCGCTGGAAGAGCCTCAGAGCCGTGTTCCAGGGCTACAGGAGGCGGGCCCGACTGCCGTTCCATTCATTCCCAGGCCACCCGCCTTCATCTACATCATCGTCTACTGGATAGAAGGAACCCACCACAGATCACCTCACAAAGTACCTGGAGAAAGGGAGGATATTCCAGGCACCCAAACAGCTAGGATGGTGGAAGCGACCGCAGTGGTTACAATTACAAGCGCATTACCCCTGTGGGGGTGAGTGGATCTGGTGAGTGCGGACCCTGGAGGGGGGAGCACAAAGTCACGAGAAGATTCTCTGAAAACACCTAAAAGTCACCATCTCTGTGTTACTCACTTTGAGTGATGATTCAGTATATTGCACAGACGATTAGCTGCACATTTATTTATGAACACTTTTTTCTTTTTTATATATATACATATATCTTTTATATATATTTTCCAACCTACTAAGTGTTTTGGCTAAACCACCACATGTGAGCTATCACTTTGAATGAAAGTATATGGACTATTTTTTGTGCATTCACTTTTAGATACCCTTTTTTTCTCATTAATCATGTTAGTGGAACCACGGTATTCGAGTGGGGATTGCTTAGTGCTCACTTTATTCATAGAAGATAATTATGTTCATATATGGTCTTTTTGTGTGGTTACTTTTGATTGTTTGATGGGTTACTGTTGATCCCATGATTGCTATCAAGCACTGTGTATGCACTTAGAACATATTTGATCACTATATCCATTTGTGTTGTATAATAGTCTGCACACGTATTATTTATCTATTATTGCTTGGTATACTACACCATTTAAAGTGCACACCACTAACTGGTCACTTATACGCACACTAGGGAGCGCCACAATCCCCTTTCACCCTACTCATATACTTATAGACCCCTCCTGGGGAGCTATATTAGGGGAGGCTGCATACCTAGTAAGGATCCTAAGCGCAGTCACTTATTATTTATTTTAATGTATGTAATCTACTCCTTGTCAAAACTAATAAACTATATTTAAAAAAAAAAAAAAAGAATTAATTGTAGGTATGCCAAGGGGTTGTTATCTTTAACGTCCACTTTCATACCAGGTGCTCCAGTAAAGGGGAATCTTGGGAGCGCTGCGTGATCCGTACCACAGTCAATAAAGCACCAAGTCTGCACATCAATGAGCTTGCAGAATCGTTGCTGAAATTACTCTCTGTGTCCCTACAAATCACTATCACTCAATTCTGCAAGTGATTCTGAATCGCTATCACTGTTTCAAGCAGGTCATAAACTGCTTTTGATGTAGAGGCACACATTTTGGATGCCATGGATGTTCTCCAGTTTCCAGGCAGAAAGAACTGTAAAACTGCAGGCAGGGCACTGGACAAAGCACTGGGGACAAACTGAGGTCAATTGATTTGATACAGTAATGTAATCAAATAAGATTACAATGTATTGTGTATGTGTCGTGTTTTATACTCTTTGAATTTTTAGCCGGTTCTATCCCCCGCTTCGCGATGCTTGCAGGGAATGGGACCGGAACACACAGAGCATCAGGCGGAAGATCCGGCCGCCGGACACAGTGGAAGTACATTGTGGGATCGTGGGGACAAGGTGAATAACCTTTTCCAGGGTCCTATGGCTCAGGGTTACTGCTAATGGTACTGAAATTTCACCCCAAGCCACACTGGGGAATATACCACTAGGGAGGTTAATGTGTTAAAACTGCACTTATAGAAATCACTGTACAAGAGGCAGAACACCATTAGACATGTGAGGTTCATTTTGTTCCGAAATTTTCAATTCGGACACATTTTTAGTTTTTGGAAATTCGGATGTATCCGAATTTCCGAATTACAATAGTACTGAATTTAAACGAATCCGAAATAATGAAAAAAATATTTGAACGTAATTCAAATTGGAATAGATTAGAATAATTTTTGAATCAATTTAGAAATGATTTAGAATAGTTTTCAATTTGTTTTCCAATTTCCAAAGAGAATATAATAGAATAGAAAATAAAGGAATAAAATAGAAAAAAATAGAATAGAATAGAAAAGAATATAACAGGAAATGAAAAAATAGAATATAATAGAGTGAAACAGAACAAAATAGAATAGAAAATAAAAGAATAGAATAGAATAGAAATGAATAGAATAGAATAGAATGGAATAGAAACAAACAGAATAGAATAGAAACAAATAGAATAGAATAAAAAACAATAGAATAAAATAGAAAGGATATGACCATCTTCTGAAATTTGAATTTCAAATAGAATAAATTCAAATTTAAATACATAGGAAAAGAATAGTATAGAAAAAAACATAGAATAGATAGACTATAATAGCATAGAAAAGAATAGCATTCAAAAAACAATAGAATAGAATAGAATAAAATAAAATAGAAAGAATATAACCATTTCCCAAAATTCAAATAGAATCTATTTGATTTTGAAAAGAATAGAAAAGAATAGATTAGAATAGAATAGAATAGAGTATAAAAGAATAGTATAGAAAAAAACAACAGAATAGAATAGAATAGAAAGAATATAACCATCTTCCGAAATCGGAATTTCAAATAGAATAAATTTGAATTTGTTTTTGTGCAGCAAATTTGTATGCAGTAGTGATGACTGCTCATGCTAAATATTTGGATCTGATTTGTGCCATCTGGCTGTGCCTTCCATTACAAGCAAAATAAAATGTATATCAAAGGCTATACCTACCTGCTGTAAACATTTTGAGCACATATTTTATTTTTCCAACGATGTCTTTGGAAAAGTAACATTTCTATAGCCAGAATTATGAATGAGCAGGCATTGTCACAGTCAATGGGACAGTATCTTATCTGACTGGCAGCAGAAAATAATTAATACTGGCAGATGGAACTCCCCCTTCACTCACTGGGAAAATGTAAATTTTTGTAGCATACAGCCGGAGGACAAAGTGTTCCACAAATAGGATGAGGATACAAGTGTGTCATTCAGACAAGACACAAGGTTTAGGGCAAGTAATAATCAGTTTTGCTTGTGACAGGATAGAGGTATAACAGTGTTGAGCCATGACAGGTAGAAATGTCTCTTTTGTTTTCTGTTAATTAAAAAATGGGGAGTAAATGGATCACTATTTCAGGTAGATATTTTATATTATAGTAAACTGAAATCACTACTGTTTTTAGATAACTAGACAAGGCTACATGTCTGCATATTAAAGTAGGTTTTATATGTAAAAATAATATTCTAATACTATAGTCTACATTACTCACTTTATTGGGTTAAAATACACTTTCTTCCTTTCTCTTTTTTCCTTCTTTCTTTTTTTTCCTTCTCTTTCTTTCTCCCCCCCCCCCCCCCCCCTTCCTGCTCTGCATAGCTCTACACACACTTGTGAGAAGGGTTACAATTGAAGTGCCACACAACTGCTAAGAGGTACAGATACAACTTTATTCCATTAAAGTTCAGGCGTACAATTCAAGAAATAGCCATATGAGTTTTGGGGATCCAAGTCCCCTCTTCATCAGGGCTAGAAAGGACATAAGAAGATTTTCATGTCAATCTGGCATGAATACATTGTCCCCTTCATGGGGTCCTTAATAACCAATAACCAATTCACATCCACTCCATAGAAGTTTTACTGCTACAGGGAGGCTCTCCTGTGCAGAATTTTGTATATATAGATAATTTTACACTTTCGCCTGCAGAGGGCACGCACAGAAAGCAGAAAGTAAAAAAAATATATTTATAGCACAAAAAAATAAAAAAACACAGTGGTGATCAAATACCACCAAAAGAAAGCTCTATTTGTGTAAAAAAAACTTACCTACAATTTATTTGGGTACAGTGTTGCACGATTGCGCAATTGTCAGTAAAAGTAACAGTGCCATATCGCAAAAAATGGGCATAACTTGAAGGGGAGAAATCTTCCTGAGGTCAAGTGGCTAAAACCAAACAGTCAGTAGTAATGAGAGTGTCAAAATAATTACATAAAAACGGGAACATGAGTGCTGTACAAAAAGGAGAATATGGGTGCTGACAAAAAAGTAATGACACTAATAATAATCATCACTATTATTAAAATGATACATTATGGGTGAAATATTAAAGTGGTTGTAACCCTATAAAAAAAGAAAGAGATGCTGCTCCCTTATGGCAGGTTAAACATCACAGTGCTTGTGCTGTCTAATCTGTCCCTCTCTAAGCTTTTCAAAAACTGGTTGATCCTGCCTGTTCCTGTGTCCCCCCCTTAGTGTGCTGACCACAGTAATCATGGCTGTTGATCCATGAGTACCGTGGTCAGTTTATGTGCCTCCATCATCTTGCTGTTCTCCTCTCTCCCCCTCCCTCCCTGCCTGTCAGCTCCTGTGTGTGAGTTGCCCCTCCCCTCCTGCCCCTATTAGTAGCTGGCAGTAAAGTTAATTAAAGATTACCTTCAGCCTCTCGCTTTTATGAAGCTATCCTACACTGTGTAAATGTTAGTGTAAAACGATGTCTCTAAATACTTTATCTACGATCTTTTCTGGCTAGTCACGTGACCTTCAGTCGCTCTCTGTCTCCAATCTAGAGGCTGCAGTGGGAGGGGCTGAGTGGTGTCAAGCATGGTGGTGGGAGTGTCATGGTCTGGGGCTGTATGAGTGCTGGTGGCACTGGGGAGCTACAGTTCATTGAGGGAACCATGAATGCCAACATGTACTGTGACATACTGAAGCAGAGCATGATCCCCTCTCCTCGGAGACTGGGCTGCAGGGCAGTATTCCAACATGATAATCACCCCAAACACACCTCCAAGACAGCCACTGCCTTGCTAAAGAAGCTGAGGTTAAAAGTGATGGACTGGCCAAGCATGTCTCCAGACCCAAACCCTATTTAGCATCTGTGGGGCATCCTCAAATGGAAGGGGGAGGAGCACAAGGCCTCTAACATCCACCAGCTCTGTGATGTCATCATGGAGGAGTGGAAGAGGGCTCCAGTGGCAACCTGTGAAGCTCTGGTGATCTCCATGCCTATAAGGGTTAAGGTAGTGCTGGAAAATAATGGTGGCCACACAAAATATGGAAACTTTGGGCCCAATTTGGACATTTTACTTAGGGGTGTTGTCAGACTTTTACTTACCAGACTGATGAGTCCGCTTGGGCAGAGTGTAGACTCCCTTACTTATCCGACTCACGGCCCCTGGTAGAGCAGACGGGAGGCACGAGAGTGCGGAATGGTATGAGAGCCTGCTGAAGAGATCCAGGTACAGGATGAGAGATGATCTTCAGGCAACAGGTCAGTAGTCCGTAACATTGGTAACAGGTGCTGAGCAGGAGCAAGACAGGCAGATCGGGACACAAGCAGGGTTCGGCAACAGACTGGCAGCAAGGTACAATAGGAGCAGGCAGAAGCGGAGTCAAACAGGCCAAGGTCAGGTACAGGCAGCAAACAGGAGAATCCAAGGGCAATCCGGGTCGTCAGGAGATCAGGTAAACAGGAAGACAAGACAGGAAACAGGAACTATGGCACAGGAAGCTGATGATCAGGCAGCACTGAACAGAGTGCCTGACAAACTTAAATAGGCTGGCTTGCTCACAGGCACGCCCCCAGGCGGCCAATCCCATGACCAGCAAGGTGAGCTCTCTGACAGTGCCCCCTCCCTAAGGGCAGCCTCCGGATGCCCAGCCGGGCCAACTTGGAGGCATGAACATTTCTGAAAGTCTGTAAAAGTTCCGGGGCATGTAAATTGTTTTCTGGTTCCCAGGAATTGTCCTCTGGACCATACCACTTCCATTTAATAAGATACTGAATTCCATTCCTCCTTTTCCTACAGTCAAGGATTGCCTCTACCTCGAATTCCTCTTCGTTGTCAATTATGACAGGTTTGGGTGGGCCGACAGTGCGACCAGCAAAAGGATTAGAGGTAGCAGGTTTCAGCAGTGTCACATGGAAGACCGGGTGTACTTTTAGAGAGTCTGGCAAATCAAGTTCATAGGTCACATCATTTATTTTCCTCTTCACTGGGAACGGACCCATAAACTTAGGGCCTAATTTCCTAGAGGGACAAGACATTTTCAGGTTAGTTGTGAACAACCACACTTGGTTGTTGGGCTCCAAGATCAATTCTCCACGCCTCTTCTTATCAAACATTTTTTTATTGTAATCCTGGGATTTGGCCATAGTCTCTTGTAGGATCTTATTGTTGGTGGAAAAGAAATTCATAGTCTCTGAGACGGCCGGAACGGAGCATTCAGGTACTGAGATTGGTAGAAAAGATGGATGGAACCCGTAATTAGCGTAAAATGGTGTTTGATTGATGGCAGAGTGCAAGGAGTTGTTATAGGAGAATTCTGCAACGGGTAATAAGGAAACCCAGTCATCCTGAGAGAAGGCAGAGAAACACCTGAGGTATTGCTCCAAGGTCTGGTTGGTTCTCTCAGTTTGCCCATTCGTCTGGGGATGATAGGCGGATGAAAAGGCCAATTCAATTTTGAGGGAACCACAGAGGGCCTTCCAGAACATTGAAGTGAATTGAACACCCCGATCGGACACAATGCTTGCTGGGACTCCATGTAACCTAACCACTTCTTTAACAAAAATCTTTGCCGCATCCATAGCCGAAGGTGTACCCTTCATGGGGAGGAAATGTGCCATCTTCGACAGCCTGTCTACCACAACAAAAATAGTAGAGAAACCCTCGGAGGGTGGCAATTCCACGATGAAGTCTATTGATATCATCTTCCATGGCCTCTCTGGAACAGGTAAGGGTTTTAATAATCCCCAGGCCTTTGTCCTGGTGTTCTTACTCCGAGCACAAGTGTTGCATGAATCCACAAAATTTTTACAGTCACAGGCTAATTGAGGCCACCAGAAGGTGCGCTGTACCAGCTCAGTGGTTTTCAGGACACCGAAATGTCTGGCCAACTTATGATCATGACATAGTTCCATCACAGTTACCCTTAGCTTCTCGGGAACCACGATCTTGTCTCTTCGCCAAAACAGGCCCTCTCTCCAAACGGTTTTGGGGTACGGAAGCATTCCCACCGAGGCCTGTCTTATCCGTGAAACAAGGTCCCCTTGGAGGAGCAGGAAGTTCCCCAAAGGAAGAATCGTATCGGGAGATAAGGTCTTCTCTGAATCGTAAAACATGCGGGAAAGAGCATCTGACTTTATATTCTTGGAACCGGGCCTGTAAGTTATGTGAAACTGGAATCGTGAGAAAAAAAGTGCCCATCTGGCCTGACGAGTTCTTAATCTTTTGGCTGTTCTCAGGTATTCCAGATTCTTGTGGTTGGTGTAGACCAGAATAGGATGTGCAGCACCCTCCAATAGGTAACGCCATTCCTCCAGAGCCGCCTTGATGGCCAGAAGTTCTTGATCCCCCACATCATAATTTCTTTCCGAAATTGAAAGTTTGCGTGAAAAGAACGCTACTGGATAGAGGAGGGCCTTGGCGCCCTGTCGTTGAGAGAGCACTGCTCCCACTGCGATCTCCGAAGCGTCGACCTCCAAGACAAATGGTAGGACAGGGTTAGGGTGTTTCAAAATGGTGGCTGAAGTAAATAGCTTTTTGAGTCTTTCGAAAGCCAACTGGGCTTTGTCAGTCCAAGAGAATCGGGTTCCCTGTTTGGTCAATTCGGTGATTGGAGCGATGATTGCAGAAAAACCTTTAATAAACTTCCGGTAAAAATTGGCAAAGCCAATAAAGCGTTGTACCCCTTTTTTATCTATCGGAGCGGGCCAATCCAGAATAGCAGACACCTTTTGGGGGTCCATCCTGATACCCTCCACTGAGATGACTAGGCCCAAGAACTGAATACATTGACGTTCAAACTCGCATTTCTCGAGTTTTGCATAGAGGCCGTGTTGCCTAAGCCGGGTTAGGACATTGCAGACATGTCTACGGTGATCGGTTAGTGAAGAGGAGAAGATCAAGATGTCGTCAAGGTATACTATTACATACAGATCCAGGTAATCACAGAAAATATCGTTGACGAAATGTTGGAAGGTTGCGGGAGCGTTGCATAATCCAAATGGCATGACAAGGTAGTCGAAGTGCCCGAATCGAGTACGGAAGGCCATCTTCCATTCGTCCCCTTTTCTGATACGGATCAAGTTATAAGCTCCGCGGAGATCTAGTTTTGTGAATATGACTGCGGTTCCTAATCTTTGAAAAAGTTCAGGTACTAAAGGCAAGGGATAACGATTCTTAATGGTGATCTTATTCAACTCCCGGTAATCGATGCAGGGACGTAACGAGTGGTCCTTCTTCTCGACAAAGAAGATGCCGGCACCGGCTGGGGAGGTAGAAGGGCGAATGAACCCTTTTTCCAAGTTTTCATCTATGTAAGTCTTTAATGTGTCTAACTCCTGCTCAGTTAACGGGAAGATTCTCCCAAATGGAACTTCAGTACCAGGTAACAGTTCTATAGGACAGTCATACGGCCTATGAGGGGGCAAGGTTTCTGCTCCTTTTTTACTAAATACATCCAGGAAGTCCAGATAAGCTTCAGGGATGGACTGACGTAGTTCAGCATCTGCGACCAAGCACAGGAGTTGGGAGGTCATGTCAGAAGATTGCTGTAAACAATGCTGTTGGCAATACTCAGAGAGAAATTTGACTTCTCCTGTGGCCCAGTTGATACTGGGATTGTGGGCCTGCAGCCAGGGCATCCCCAGGATAATAGGGAAGAGAGGAGAAGAGATGGCATCCAGACGCAGAAGCTCCTGATGGTGGGTACCCATGGTGGCCAGCAAGGGGACGGTCTCTTGAGTGACCGGGCCTGAACTAAGGATGGATCAATCCTCTAGATGGACAGCAAGCCCCTGAGCCTTAGGTTGAAGCGGAATACAATGGTTGGCAGCAAAGGTCAAATCGATGAAACAGCTGCATGCGCCAGAATCAATAATTACTGACACTGGAATACTCCCTCCTGGAAGCTGCAGAGTGAAGGAAAGAGCGAGATGAGAACCAAGTTTAGGTAACACAGATGTACACATTGAAGAGGCAGAATGACACTTACGCATCTTGTTGGGGCAGGCTCTCACGTAGTGCCCGGATTCACCGCAGTATAGGCACAGGTTGTGGGTTCGTCTGCGCATCTTTTCCTCTGGAGTAAGCGTAGGCCGGAGCAGACCGAGTTGCATGGGTTCAGGGGGTTCTGGAGTCGAGACAGATGAAGCCGGAGGAAACTGACTGACCGGACTGGGAACCTTGGGTAACATCCAGGTGGGATGAAGGTGGCTGGTAGACCTTTCTGAACGACGCTCTCTTAGGCGACGGTCAATCTGGATGGAGAGATCGATGAGGTCTTTCAGAGACTGAGGTACCCCCACTCGAGCCAACTCGTCCTTGAGTGGGTCAGATAGCCCCATTCTGAACTGATGACGCAGGGCAGCGTAGTTCCAGTCCGTATCGGCGCTCCAACGTCTGAAGTCGACTGCATAATCTTCGGCCGCTCTGCGACCCTGTTGCAGAGAGTGCAGTGCAGCTTCAGCAGTCGCTGTCAGTTGGGGATCTTCATATAATTGGGACATGGCCCTGAAATCGTCTAGGCTATCTAGGGAGATAGATTTTTGCTCCAGAAAGCGGTGAGCCCAGGTTTGTGGCTCACCTGTCAGCAGGGAAATAACAAAGCCTACTTTGGTCACTTCCAGTGAAAACGTGCGGGGTTGCAGAGCAAAGTAGAGTTTGCAGGAATTGCGGAAGGCACGATACTTGCTGCGTTCACCGGCAAATTTCTCGGGAGTGGGTACTCTGGGCTCGGGAGGAAGCATTACTACGGAGGGTGCAGATTGGAATCCAGCAGAAGATGCCCCCTGGGGGTTGGAAGAGGAAGATAAGGCCTGGACTTGTTCCTCCAATCTTGAGTAACCTTCCTGAAGGCTTTTCACGGCCTGGGTAAGTCCTGCCAGGTGTCTACATAGTTCATCCATGGGGGAGGCCCCCTGCCCGGACTCAGTCATGGCTGCCTGATACTGTCAGACTTTTACTTACCAGACTGATGAGTCCGCTTGGGCAGAGGGTAGACTCCCTTACTTATCCGACTCACGGCCCCTGGTAGAGCAGACAGGAGGCACGAGAGTGCGGAATGGTATGAGAGCCTGCTGAAGAGATCCAGGTACAGGATGAGAGATGATCTTCAGACAACAGGTCAGTAGTCCGTAACACTGGTAACAGGTGCTGAGCAGGAGCAAGACAGGCAGATCGGGACACAAGCAGGGTTCGGCAACAGACTGGCAGCAAGGTACAATAGGAGCAGGCAGAAGCGGAGTCAAACAGGCCAAGGTCAGGTACAGGCAGCAAACAGGAGAATCCAAGGGCAATCCGGGTCGTCAGGAGATCAGGTAAACAGGAAGACAAGACAGGAAACAGGAACTATGGCACAGGAAGCTGATGATCAGGCAGCACTGAACAGAGTGCCTGAAAAACTTAAATAGGCCGGCTTGCTCACAGGCACGCCCCCAGGCGGCCAATCCTATGACCAGCAAGGTGAGCTCTCTGACAGGTGTACTTACTTTCCTGGCACAAGCATGACAGTATACATGTATGGGTAGGCTCTGCCCCTCACCCAATCAGAACTGGTTATACTATATTTAAATAAGTCACCTCCCCCTAGGTGGCATTCTCTTTTTGTTCCTCAAATGCTTAGATGGTTATAACTGCAGAAAGAAGATTTTTTATTTTTATCCTCACCTTGCCGGATTCATCTGGCCAGCCGCACAGGTTCAGCCTCTTTCCTGTGGTGAAGCCCCTTTTTTCAGTTGTAAATCTTCCATATGAGGGAGACCCCCCAGGCCCAGATGCTGGGGGGCTGGGATACTGGTCTCTGGTGGCAGGTAGGACACAATCCCCCTTTCGGGCAGCATGGTTTCCCCCATTTCTGGCACTACTCTCCATGAGCGCAAGGCACCCCCCTTATGGCGGTAGGGGCCAGGGACACCCGCCAAAGGGCCAGGTGGCTAGCAGACAGCAGGGAACATGAGATCCAGGGCGGCACCCACTTCCAAAATGGCTTCGGAGGACTTATGGCAGCCAGGCTAAGGGCTGCCTATCTAAGATGGTGTTCAACGGACTTCCGGTCGTCAAAGGTGTAGCAAGATGGCATCAGGTTGACTTCCGGTTCACCGGGAGCGGCCTGAGGGCACTGCAATCATTAGTGGACTCCTGGAGAGGGGGTACGCCCCCCATGCCCTTATAATATAGGAATGGCACCAAAACAGGAGAGAGTGCACACAGCGGACGCCAGGTAAGAGGGAACCTGAGAGCTGCAGGGGGGAGGGGGCAGTGACACTGCATAGCAAACACTGAAATGTCCTTATCTAAACAGATTGCCTATTTGCCTATTTTGTGCCGTGCAGAGTCAATATGCCTACAGAGGTAAGACACACTCCTAAACTTGCTATAATCAGCAGTAGGGATGAGCCGAACACCCCCCTGTTCGTTTCGCACCAGAACATGCGAACAGGAAAAAAGTTCGTTCGAACACGCGAACACCGTTAAAGTCTATGGGACACGAACATGAATAATCAAAAGTGCTAATTTTAAAGGCTAATATGCAAGTTATTGTCATAAAAAAGTGTTTGGGGACCTGGGTCCTGCCCCAGGGGACATGGATCAATGCAAAAAAAAGTTTTAAAAACGGCAGTTTTTTCAGGAGCAGTGATTTTAATAATGCTTAAAGTCAAACAATAAAAGTGTAATATCCCTTTAAATTTCGTACCTGGGGGGTGTCTATAGTATGCCTGTAAAGGGGCGCATGTTTCCTGTGTTTAGAACAGTCTGACAGCAAAATTACATTTTGAAGGAAAAAACTCATTTAAAACTACCCGCGGCTATTGCATTGCCGACAATACACATAGAAGTTCATTGATAAAAACGACATGGGAATTCCCCAAAGGGGAACCCCGAACCAAAATTTAAAAAAAAAAATGACGTGGGAGTCCCCCTAAATTCCATACCAGGCCCTTCAGGTCTGGTATGGATATTAAGGGGAACCCCGGCCAAAATTTAAAAAAAAAATGACGTGGGGTTCCCCCTAAATTCCATACCAGACCCTTCAGGTCTGGTATGGATTTTAAGGGGAACCCCGCGCCAAAAAAAAAAAAAAAAACAGCGTGGGGTCCCCCCAAAAATCCATACCAGACCCTTATCCGAGCACGCAACCTGGCAGGCCGCAGGAAAAGAGGGGGGGACGAGAGTGCGGCCCCCCCTCCTGAACCGTACCAGGCCACATGCCCTCAACATTGGTAGGGTGCTTTGGGGTAGCCCCCCAAAACACCTTGTCCCCATGTTGATGAGGACAAGGGCCTCATCCCCACAACCCTGGCCGGTGGTTGTGGGGGTCTGCGGGCGGAGGGCTTATCGGAATCTGGAAGCCCCCTTTAACAAGGGGACCCCCAGATCCCGGCCCCCCCCTGTGTGAAATGGTAAGGGGGTACAAAAGTACCCCTTCCATTTCACTAAAAAACTGTCAAAAATGTTAAAAATGCCAAAAGACAGTTTTTGACAATTCCTTTATTTAAATATTTCTTCTTTCTTCTATCTTCCTTCATCTTTTGGTTCTTCTGGTTCTTCTGGCTCTTCTGGTTCTTCCTCCGGCGTTCTCGTCCAGCATCTCCTCCGCGGCGTCTTCTATCTTCTTCTCCTCGGGCCGCTCCGCACCCATGGCATTGGGGGGAGGCTCCCGCTCTTCTCTTCATCTTCTTCATCTTCTTCTCTTCTTCTTTTCTTCTCTTCTTCTCTTCTTCTCTTCTTCATTTTCTTCTCCGGGTCGCTCCGCACCCATGCTGGCATGGAGGGAGGCTCCCGCTGTGTGACGGCGCTCCTCATCTGACAGTTCTTAAATAATGGGGGGCGGGGCCACCCGGTGACTCCGCCCCCCTCTGACGCACGGGACATGACGGGACTTCCCTGTGGCATTCCCTGTGACGTCACAGGGAAGTCCCGTCAATTCACCGTGCGTCAGAGGGGGGCGGGGTCACCGGGTGGCCCCGCCCCCGTTATTTAAGAACTGTCAGACGAGGAGCGCCGTCACACAGCGGGAGCCTCCCTCCATGCCAGCATGGGTGCGGAGCGGCCCGGAGAAGAAAATGAAGAAGAGAAGAAAAGAAGAAGAGAAGAAGATGAAGAAGAAGAGAAGAGCGGGAGCCTCCCCCCATGCCATGGGTGCGGAGCGGCCCGAGGAGAAGAAGATAGAAGACGCTGCGGAGGAGATTCTGGACGAGAACGCCGGAGGAAGAACCAGAAGAGCCAGAAGAACCAGAAGAACCAGAAGATGAAGGAAGATAGAAGAAAGAAGAAATATTTAAATAAAGGAATTGTCAAAAACTGTCTCTTGTCATTTTTAACATTTTTGACAGTTTTTTAGTGAAATGGTAGGGGTACTTTTGTAACCCCTTACCATTTCACACAGGGGGGGGGCCGGGATCTGGGGGTCCCCTTGTTAAAGGGGGCTTCCAGATTCCGATAAGCCCCCCGCCCGCAGACCCCCACAACCACCGGCCAGGGTTGTGGGGATGAGGCCCTTGTCCTCATCAACATGGGGACAAGGTGTTTTGGGGGGCTACCCCAAAGCACCCTCCCAATGTTGAGGGCATGTGGCCTGGTACGGTTCAGGAGGGGGGGGCCGCACTCTCGTCCCCCCCTCTTTTCCTGCGGCCTGCCAGGTTGCGTGCTCGGATAAGGGTCTGGTATGGATTTTTGGGGGGACCCCACGCCGTTTTTTTTTTTTTTTGGCGCGGGGTTCCCCTTAAAATCCATACCAGACCTGAAGGGTCTGGTATGGAATTTAGGGGGAACCCCACATCATTTTTTTTTTATTTTGGCCGGGGTTCCCCTTAATATCCATATCAGACCTGAAGGGCCTGGTATGGAATTTAGGGGGACTCCCACGTCATTTTTTTTTTTTAAATTTTGGTTCAGGGTTCCCCTTTGGGGAATTCCCATGCCGTTTTTATCAATGAACTTCTATGTGTATTGTCAGCAATGCAATAGCCGCGGGTAGTTTTAAATGAGTTTTTTCCTTCAAAATGTCATTTTGCTGTCAGACTGTTCTAAACACAGGAAACATGCGCCCCTTTACAGGCATACTATAGACACCCCCCAGGTATGAAATTTAAAGGGATATTAAACTTTTATTGTTTGACTTTAAGCATTATTAAAATCACTGCTCCTGAAAAAACGGCCGTTTTTAAAACTTTTTTTTGCATTGATCCATGTCCCCTGGGGCAGGACCTGGGTCCCCAAACACTTTTTATGACAATAACTTGCATATTAGCCTTTAAAATTAGCACTTTTGATTTCTCCCATAGACTTTTAAAGGGTGTTCTGCGGCATTCGAATTTGCCGCGAACACCCCAAATTGTTCGATGTTCGGCGAACTTGCGAACAGCCAATGTTCGAGTCGAACATGAGTTCGACTCGAACTCGAAGCTCATCCTTAATCAGCAGTATGAGAAGCTATAGCACAAATGTCTGTTTATTTCAGTTCCTCAAAAAAATACCATGAGTTCTCCCAAAGACCAGCCACACAGTATAAGGTGAGGATTAGGTAAGTAGGTACTAAATTCATTAAAAGAGAGCATTGGGCTAATCAAATGTAAATCTTAGCAGTCCTCACAGCCAATACCGCTCCTCAAAATGGCCAGACAAAAGCATGAGTTCAGCTACAGCTCATTCAAAGACCCGCCAAGAGAGCCAGCACATAATGGAAGAAACTCAAGCTGAGAAGGACACAGAGGGCCAATGTCTAGGATGTGGTTTCAAGGCGTTGCCTAGAAAGGTTTTATGCCGGGCATGCCTGTTGGAAGCAGCAACAGACAAGGAGGCATAAAAGACAGACATGATTGCATTAATCCAGCAGACAGTGAAAGACTCCCTTCAGGAAGTGTCAGGCAAGACCACACAACCAGGGACAATGTCCAGCCCACCACCTGCACAAAGGAGTGCTCCAAGAGAATCATCACTAGGGTCAGGCTCAGAGGATGAATCTCTGGTGGAAGAAGAATTATTTGCCGGGTTTGACTTTGCTCTAGTGCAGCCCCTAGTAAGATCAATAAGTGAAGCTCTTGAGTGGGAGGAGGAAGTTGCACAACCTGCGAAAACCAGGAAATACTACCCGCAATTAAAGAAAACGATGCTCTCATTTCCCTTGATTGGGAAAGTGAGGGAGGTCATTTTTAATGAATGGAAAAAGGTCGACAGGAAACCGTCTGTGTCCAACAGTTTTGAGAAAATATATCCCTTCAAGGAAGAGGAGGTCCAGGCATGAGAAGAACCGCCACTAGTAGATGCAGCTGTCATCAGACTAGCTAGGAATGTCACATTGCCAATGAATGATGCGGTCTCCTTTAAGGATGTA
Source organism: Aquarana catesbeiana (assembly GCF_042186555.1). Lineage (NCBI taxonomy): Eukaryota > Metazoa > Chordata > Amphibia > Anura > Ranidae > Aquarana > Aquarana catesbeiana. The sequence continues at coordinate 433,020,827 of NC_133328.1, forward strand.
TCAGAAAGGAAAATAGACACAGAACTAACAAAAGTCTATATGTCAGCAGGGAGTGCCTACAGGGCAGCATTGGTACTAACGTCGGTAGCCAAAGCCATAACAACATGGGAGGAGAATGAGGAGACAGAACTGACAGCAGACACAGGAAATGTGTCACTAATGAAGATACTAGGCAAACTTAAGCTGGCAGGCGACTTTGGGGGCGAAGCTGTGATCGACGTGCTGCGAAGTTCAGCCAGAGTAATGCTGTCATCCGTAATGGCGAGAAGAGCGCTATGGCTCAAGCCATGGATGGCAGACGGGTCGTCAAAAGTCAATTGGTGACATATTCCTTTTGATGGAAAAGCCTTGTTCGGTAGCAAATTGGAAGCCGCTATCTCGAAGGTGACGGGGGCAAGTCAGGGTTGATCCTACAAGAAACAAAAACAAAAAGGTCCTTAATCACTAGAACTGACAATCATTAAAAACCATGTCCATGCCACAAAAAATATGTGAAAAAATAGCTGGAACCCAGTGCAGCTGCTAACCACTGGAGAAGGTGGACAACAGAACTTGGACAACAATTGCAGGGCTCAATGGGACCAGCATACAAAGAACTTTACTATTAATGTATTGAATCAAGTTCATTTATTAAATGCATGCTTAAATGTTTAAAAACAAATGTTTAAAAACTCATTGCCATTGTTGAAATACTCTGAGAAATTATGTACGATACCACCTTTAGTCCAGGTGACAGGGGGTTAACATCAGCAAGTCTACTCCAAGTCTCGATCCTGGAAAGGATAACCCAATATCCAAAAGGAATATGAAGGGTAGAGAAACATAGGTCATCGTAATGTGTCCTGTGGCTTATCACAGGTATCAGACCCACTGTGCTGCGGGAGGTGTGTTGTAGTGCGTGCCACTGGTTGTTGCGCTCAGACAAGCAGATCAGGCTGGCTGAGTGAGATCCAGCATCCTGAATGACGCGGGCGTCGGGGCCTTGAACAAGGGTTGGGACCAGAAGCAAGGAGGACTCGGATGTGTGGTGGATCGTGAGCTTGATGATGCTGTGGCGACCGTGGCTTACATGTTTCATGCGTATGCGCCTTGTCAAAGTCATGGGAGCCAGCAGAAAAGGGCAGTTAAATAAGCACTTAGATATGGGTGGGGAGGGAACTATCTGATCTTGTGATGTTAACCCCCTATGCACCCTAAAACAGTATGGTAATATATCTATTTCACATACATAATGTAATAAATAACAACTAGCAATCTGAGATTTTGGGCACTGAGATGTATATGCATGTATGGGTAGTGCAATACTCACCAAAGCGAAAAAAACTTTAAAAAATGTACACACACAAGGTGCACATCACAGCGTGTGTAAGGAACTAACCATAATAATAATCCAAATTATTAATAAAACCGCATTAATAAAACCGTATTAATAAAAACACTATAAATAAGACATATGCATGAAATTAAAAAAGTGCACTTGTTAAAATAAAATAAATGCCACAATACCAATGGGTGGTATGTTGTTGTTGTTATATATACACCAAAATCACATACTAAAATCTGCATGCGAGGAATGCATGCGGATAGTATGGGTATGCACATATCAAAATATAGTGTGTCATAAAAACTACATCAAAAATCACCAATTACACAAAAAAGGAAAAACAAAGACAAAAACACGGGAACAAGAGATCATGGAATAAATAAACAGGACAGGTGTAAGCTCAATGTTATAAATCCTTAAAAAGCAACTGTATGCTGACAGCAGTTGGTTGTGTGTGAAAAAACCCCATATAGACACATGAGGCCATATACACCCCACGCAATGATGCATATATGCGTGTAAATGCACATTGCCCCATATGGGTGCAAAATATAAAGCCAGAAGGATCATATTATTAAATCACACTGAGGACATCAAGTTCTTCATTGATGCCCTCAGGCGAGAGTGAACAACAGAACAAATCCAAAAGGTCTCCCTTCGACAAAGAAGGGAGAACCTTTCATTATCCGTTAGGGTGCCCTTAGGGATGGCCTCAATAGCAAGCACTTCTATGTGTCTAAAATTTTGTTGTGTGCCTGACGAAAATGTTGCGGGACACTATGTTTGACACAGCCCTTTTTAGTCAGTATACGGTGCTCACCAATCCTGGTACGCAGGGTACGTATCGACAACCCACGTACAACAAACCACATGAACATCGTAAGACATATACGACAAACTCAGTGGAGCATGTAATGAAATGTTTAATCTGAAAAGACTTGCCTTTATTAGTAACTATTACTGAACGTCCATGAGGAATGGACTGGCAGGTGAGACCTCTCTTCCGACATTGGAAAATCCTGGTCCTATTATCAAAATATGTTCTGATGTCAAACAGGGGTCTATTATTTGATTTCACTAACCTGCTAGGAGCAATAATATTTTTTACTGTACGTGATCATCTAAATGTTACTTGTGGCTTTGGGGGAAGTACCCAAGCTAAAATATGATCAAGTTTTAAGATATTATAATGTTTATATATTATCTTGGAAATGGCTCTGTATTTGGTATTAAAAGTTGACACAAATCTAGCCATGTTAGTCATATATGAAGAGCTCTTGGGATTTTAACTGCCTTTTGCCGCTGGCTCCCGTGACTTTGACAAGGCGCATGCGCGCGAAACATGTAAGCCGTGGTTGCCACGCCAACATTGAGCTCACGAATCACAATCCACCACACATCCGAGTCCTCCTTGGTTCTGGTCGCGACCCTTGCTTCCGGCCCCGACGCCCGCATCATCCAGGGTGCCATCCAGGACGCTGGATCTCACTCAGCCAGCCTGATCAGCTTGTCTGAGCACAACAACCAGTGGCGCGCACTACAACACACCTCCCGTAGCACAGCGGGTCGGATACCTGTGATAAGCCACCGCATTACGATGATCTATGTTTCTCTATGCTTCATATTCCTTTTGGATATCGAGTTATCCTTTCCAGGATCGAGACTTGGAGTAGACTTGCTGATGTTAACCCCCTATCACCTGGACTAATGGAGGTATCGTACATATAATTTCTTGGAGTATTTCAACAATGGCAATGAGTTTCTTTTTACCACGTTTATTTTCATTATCTCATCTCCATTTGACAGTTGTTTTTAAACATTTAAGTGTGCATTTAATAAATGAACTTGATTCAATACATTAATAGTAAAGTTCTTTGTATGCTGGTCCTATTGAGTGCTGCAATTGTTGTCCTTGATCCCACAGGACCTGAAACCCAGGCATCAACGCCAACCAGAAAGAAGACAGTTCACAAATAAACTAAGAGACAGAAGGTCATTTGGAACAAACAGAAACATCAGAAGAGGTTGGAGAAACCCTCAAACATCAGGGACATGAGTGAACAAAGCTAAACAAGGCACGATGCAGAAACCCTTTTGACTGAGCTGGCCCAGTTGGTACCCAAATACACCAATTTGCGCAAGTTTGGGCAGAGCAGATTGAAGACCCTTGGGCCATGAGGATAATCCAGGAGGGCCATCACTGAAGGTTTCTGACCCCCCGGAGCTACCTCGATTTACCCGCACAAAACTTCCCCGAAGCCAACACAAGACACGAATAGTCTTTAAATATGTCCAGTCACTCTTACAAAAGAGAGTGATAGAGCCAGTTCTGAATCAAGAAAGATATCAGGGATTCTATTCTCCTTCTATTATTTCTCGTGATATCCTTAATAATCTTTATTTTTTTTTCGCCAGATCTCCAGAATAATGTTTATAATTTTTTTTATAGCGATCTACTTTTTTTTTATCAAGATCTCCTGATTTTTTTTTTTTTTCTTGTTTATCTCCATACTATTTTTGTTGTTTTGTGTCAAGTTACCACAACAACATTATTATCTTGTATTTTTTAACCTTAAAGAAGTTGGTTGGTGTTGATGCCCCTTGTTAATTTGACATTGTATTTTTGAAATGTACCTGCCTACTCACAAACAAACTGTCCTTTTTGAAGTAAAACACATAGCCAAGGATTTAAAAAAAAAAAAGAAATTTATTAGGGGTCATAACAAAATAAAGAGGAAGGCAACGCTGGATAAACTGTTGAAATTGGCGAAGCCTTTGTACCCCAGGGCAGACATCAATTATTTGACAGGCAAAATTGGTAGCCTGAGGAGTCCATTTAATGGGGAGCACAATACAGTTCAGGACTCCTAGAGACATATATGTCCCAAGGCTGTGGTCTTACAACAGCCTGTGTCTTTTGCCAGACCAGACCGAACCCAGGCCATCACTCTCAAGACTTCCTTGCACGCTTCCTTCCAGGCTGTAGCTGTGGTGTTGGAGTTGTGGCAGGAGGTGGAGGAGGAGTATGGTCCAACTCACATAAGTGACTTTTCTTGGTGAGTTTGCCCCTCACCCCCTAATTTAGGACCTGAAATATGAGCTCCTCACTGATGAGGCGTTGGCCCACCTCCATTTCCCGCATGTTACTGGCCGTCATACACATTACGGGTGTTTGTGAGGACCGCAGTAGCCTGCTGAATCAAACCAAGTGCTGACTCCTCCATGTTCCTCCCCTTCTTGGGCCTTTTTGTTGGAAGGCGGAGGGGAGGAACCTGCGATTTGGTCAGGCTACTGGGCCTGGCCACCTCCTAGATGCCACTTTACCCTGCCACCTCCTGGCTGCCACTTTCCCTGGCCACCTTCTGGCTGCCACTTTCCCCCGCTACCTCCTGGCTGCCACTTTCCACTGCCTCCACCGGGCTGAGACTTTCCTGTGTATGAAAACGGGACATAGTTTTATTTTTTTGGTCATCAATCACACACAATTTTGAGCTCATGACTGTTGCAAATTGAATGTTAACAAATAGAAAAGACTATGATTCTGACCCCAGCATTTTTCATTCTTGTCACAATCATTTTTGGCTACTATTGTCTATTGATATGTAAACCACTTTGTTAAATCAGAAATTAGTAATCAATAATAGCATCTAGTTAACATAATTACATTTTTGACAAGAAATATGTTGAACAATGCTATACCTGGCTCAAGCTGGGCTCCTCCACATCTTCCTGGGTGGAAGGCCCAGGTTGTATGTCTGAAGTCTCATCTGAGGTGGAAGGAAGAGTGGAAGGAAGTGTTGATAGTGATGGCCTGGGTTCACTCTGGTCTGACAAAAACTGCAGTCTGTCATAGTAACAGAGCATGGAGACATAAATGTCATCTGCTGCTGCTCCTGATCTCATGGAATCCTGGACCATTTTGTGTTCCCTATTATATGTGCTCCTCAGGAAATCAATTTTGCACTTCAAATAGGTGATGTCTGCCGTGAGAATCAACGGCTTCACTAATTCCAACAGTTGATCCAGCACTGCTTTCCTCTTTATTTTGTTATTATAAAAAGGGTGTTTCACTTGCCACAGACAGGGCAGCTCTCTGTACTTATCAATAAAGTTTGGGAGGAAGTCATGGTTGTTAAATTTATCCATTTTCTCTGCAAGACAAAACACAAGACAAACCCTAATGTCAGGCTAAACTCTCCTAATCTTGTCCCAATATAGGCCTCAATTCATAAGCAGTAAAGGCCACTAACCACTGATGCCCCAAGTTAAAATGGTACCTTTGTTTGCACGATCAGCGCTTATGTTACTCCACCCTCCGCTCACAGATTGTACATACAACACATGCGTGTTACGCTTTATCTACACTGCGCATGCATGAAACTCTGCCTCTGACCTTCTTTCTAGTATATTCCCTGCCCCTTCTCTTTCAGTGCAGTGGGAGAGCACATGGCAGAGAGACAACAGGTGCATGATATTATCAGCAACAAGGAGGACAAGGAAAGCCCAGAGCCACAAACATCCCAATCCAGGAGCAGATTTAAGGCATTAAATATGTCCTTTGTAGAGATGGTGGAGATGGTGGACATCTTGAAGAGGGCCGACTATGACGGGAAATATGGACCATAAAGCAACCCAAATGTGAGAAAGGCCAAGATCACAACTAAAGTTGTCAGTCTGCAGAAGAATTTTGGGGTATGACAATCCAAGGAGCAAATGAGAGAACGCTGGTCAGACCTCAAAATGAGGGAGCAGGATCAGTACAGAAGGATCAAGAGAGTGCTGTAAAAAAGTAAGTATTTTGTTATGTGTTCCAATTATTATTACTTGCATGCTGCTACATGTGCTTTTCTTTACTGTTGTACATTGGCGCAGGGACAGTAATCGTCGTTCACAGTAAACATCGTTCATTCACAGTAAACATCGTTTGTTAACACTAAATATGATTCGACCCATAATACAATGTTTTTTGCAGATTCAGGTTAACTACATTTGTTCAGGCATATTTGTATGAAAAGAAGTTTAGTACATTGTTGTCTAGATGGGTTTGTATCTAGAATGAAATGCAAACTTGATTCAGTGTAAGGAGAGGACACTCAGCAACTGTTTACACATCTGGACACAGGAGCACTAGTGTGGGACACCCGAACACCCTTTTTAGGGTGTCCCACACAGGTGCTCCAGTGGATACTAGAGGTCTCTCCATCTGTGAAACTTTAATAACAAAAAAAGTAAGTATTCCAGCTTTAAAAAGGGAAAAAAACGTGTTTTCTGCTTGGAACTCTGCCAAAACAGACAATTGTATGACACTTCCAAGCAATGTTTCATATTCCTATTTCTTGCCTCAAATATCTGTGTGCTAAGTATACCTTATTTTTTCTTCACATAGGGGAGAAAAGACTTGGGACATCTGAGGACACCAAGAACAGCACACTTCCTAAAGAAGGGGAAATCCCACACACCCTGAAGAAAATGTGGAGGGAGAGGTTCAGGAATTGGGTGAAATAGTGACCACAACAGGTCAGTGTCTGGGACCACAGCTTCAGGTAATAGATGTATGCATGCATATTTATAATACATGGTGTGTTTTTTTATTTTTAGGTGATGTGGTGGATGTTGTGGAAGAAGAAACTAATTTCACCAGTGCAAGTGCACACATACTCATCAGGGAGATCATGGTGTGCAATCGGGAATTAGAGAAGATAAAGGAAAACATCAATGATATTGAAAAAAGACTCAACAACATCATTGATGTTTTAGGCAGAATATAAAACACCCAAAAATTTTTAGATTTTGTCATTATTTTTTTTTATTTTCAAAAAGTTTTAAAGTAATTTGAAAGCCAAATGTTAAAGATGCACACAGTGTGTCAACATGTGCTATCTGCCATCATGGGATATCAATGTACACGTTTTGTGGGTGCAACCCCTTCCTCGCAACTCAAGTAGATGACAGGAAGGGGTTACACCCCCGAAACATGTCCATTGATCCCCCATGATGGGAGCTAGCACATGTTGACATTAGGCATGGGATCTGGAGGGAAATCTACATTTTCACTCCCAATTTGTGTGCATCTTCAAAATTTGGTTTTTACAGCGGTGACATTACCCCATCTGATGAAGGCGAAATAAACACAGTTATGACATACTATTGTCACATATTGCCTACAATTTATCAAAGTTGAACTTTGTAAGTTCCTGAGTTGTGTATGTTATGGTTTTAAACATTCCTGTTTAAGCCAAAAAAGGATATTTCTACTGTCAAACATAAAAATGTTAGACACCAAAGATGTTATTTTGTTAAAAAACCCTTTTCTAACGCACATGTGAATGTGCTTTGAGTAAAATGTTTTATACTCAACAATGTGTGGCTTCTTCTTTCAATGCTCAATACCAGTTTTTATAGTAAGTTGGTGTAGTTTACAGTGACAATGGGGGTATTTACTAAAGGCAAATCCACTTTGCACTACAAGTGCACTTGTAGTGCAAAGTGGATTTGCCCTTAGTAAATAACCCCCACAGTGTTTTAAAATTTGCCACAATCACGCCACTTTAGGGACTCAAAGCAATTAATTCATGGAGCTGAAAAGGATGATTATTTTATCATTAATGCATTACATACATTAACAACAAAAACAAAGTGTGTGTGTAGCAGACCCACAACATAATAATAGTTAGCTGAAGAAGAGATTGTCACCTCATGTATCAAAGAAATTACGTTTGCGCTATTGAAAAAAATGGCAAAAAAAATAACATTGGAGAACCTAGGAGACAGCTAAAAGAAACACAAGCAGTAAATCAAAGGAAATATTAGTTCAGTTTATCAAAAAACATTTATTTAAAAAATGTTTCACACATTGGCTGGCAGATCAATGGCCCCCCTACCCGCAAAGTACTCCACATATTTCTGTCCAACTTCGCGGGCGTTTTGGGGGGCAAGCCAGGATGGCCAAGTTCAAGTGCCATCAGAGTTGTATTTTGAAATCTGGCCTCAGCCCCAACTGAGGCCACATAGTTTGTTGCATTTTTTCCAAGGTAATTGTGGCGAATGCAGCAGGCAAGTACAATATGATTCAGTTTATATTCTGCCATGATGATTGCTGTCAGAAATAGGCGGAACTGGCTGGCCATTATTCAGAACGCATTCTCCATGACTCCTCTGGCTCTGGCCAGCTGGTAGTTAAATACCCTCTGGTCCGGGGTGAGGGTATTTATGGGGAATGGCCGCATCAGATGGTCTCCCAGCCCAAATGCTTCATCAGCGACAAACACAAAAGGCCACACACATTGTCTTCTGCAGGTGGCAAGCCCAAGCTGCCATTCTGCAGTTGTCTGTGGAACTCTGTCTGGGCGATGACTCCACCATCTGACATCCGGCCATTTTTCCCCACGTCCACATACAAAAACACCACCGCCAACAGCACAATACTATTAAACCCTTTATAATTATAATAGTATGACCTGAGTTGGTGGGTGGGACGATGTGGACGTGCTTCCCATCAATTGCCCCTCCGCAGTTAGGGAAGTCCCACTGCTGAGCAAACTGGGATGCCACAGTCTGCCACTCCTGTGAGTTTGAAGGAAACTGTGGAGTCAAACAAGAAAAAAAATGGTACTTTTGCACATAACATTGCAAGCAGATTAGACACAAACATTCTTGGCCAACATAAGTATAACATTTATTGAAATTAGTATTTAAAGACAAAAGTATAAGGTCCACTTATCAGATTCCTCACCCCCTCTGATGGCCCATTGTAAAACTTTTAGGGGGGGTGTTTTAGACAGATAACCGTTTCCACTTCATTGAGAGCTGAATGCATAAATAGTGTGGATTACTTCGGTCAGCCCCTCCTTTTTACACTATTGGCAGCCCACTGGACAGGTAAGAAGTGTCATAATCCAAAAATAGGAATACACACTGTACAAATTCAAGCACATTAATACATTCTGCAATTACCTATCAAGATAATAGGAGACAAAACTTTAAACAGTACCATTTGAAAGTATTCAGGCAGGCCCTTGCACTACATGCTTTGGTGAATTCATCCATAAATCATGACACTGCACATGCATGATGTGATGCATGGTGGCCATATTTAAATTTCACTAAAGCACATTGCCAAATTTATAGTTGCAATTTGCCACCTGGTTAGGCAGGTCACCATACCATTTTGCCCTTGCACCATCCGTAATGAGGAACCATGATGTGGATGCAGCACTTTCCATTGGGGAACGGGCATGTATATTTTATGCCTTACATTAATCTATTAGAGGCTGGCTATGCCCTCTTAAGGGTCAATGTGGAACAAAAAAAATAAGGGACACATCAACTATTTATCATAGATTTTTTTCTTCTCTTAAAGCAAATTAAGTGCAAGGGAAGTTAGAAGTGGCTATTTACCATACTACTGCTATAAACAGAACAGATATTTTCTGAAAAACTTCACAACAGCCAGACCACCTCTTCTGGATCACAATGATTTCTTACATGATGTTGTCTCCAAGCTGATTTTTGGATATATGATGAATTGCGCAGTAGTGTCACGACTTGCCCGGCTATATATATATATATATATATATATATATATATATATATATATATATATATACAATCTCTTATGGTGAATGTGTCACATACCTGGTAGGAAGAGCCTAATATGCAAAAGAAGGCCTCTCTTACACCTCTGACTCGGGGCACCTGATAGAGCAGACAGGTGGCGCAGGAGTGTAGAGTCGCATGAGAACCGGTAGTCATTCTAGCTGCTGGGCTTCAGGTTGAGTGGTATGCCAGATGACAGTGGATGTCCGGGTAACTGGAACAAGCTGGTACTTGGACGTAATCAGTGGAAGAGCAGGTCCCAATGGCAGATAGACAGATGCTTGCAGCTAGATAGCTCCATATGGACTGGAACATAAACAGAGTCAGACAAGCCGGGTCATGCACCGATCCTGGGTACTGACCCAGTTTAAATAGCCCATTTGGTGCCCTCATCTTTCACAGGATGCACCACACACTTTGCATTCTGGCACATATTTGTGTGCATGCACATACTGTATGCGAATGCATGTTAGCGCATGCTAACGCACCTTTTCTAAGACGAGTAACAGGAACGGGAACAGAAGTTAGTCTGCAGGAACCATCTTGTCTTCTGGCAAGCCTTTCTTGACAGAATGAAAAATTGTCTCTTGTGCAAGGGAGGGGACTAAACCTGCAATTTTTATTGGCGTCTTATATGAGTGGATGCGACTTGCAGGACACTTTATAACTACAGTTATTCCTCCTCCACAGGAAATTCTTTATGCATGAAGCTTAATTATTAATTTACCTTATAACCGGAAGTATTTCTTTAATGCAGGTGGACTTTTACTAGTCGTTTATGCATCACTGAGTTATAGAGAAACTTTATGACAACATGCCATTGATCTAATTATTTATTCCATTTTCTGAGGTCATTCTCCACATTGGAGATGCTTCTTGAAAAAGTGACATTGTCTTTATACCTCCATTACATTTTGTAACAAGTGTTACGTTTTTCAAGGCCATCTGTGGGTTATTTTTGGTGCCTCTTAGCATCTAAGAAGGGCAATTGGCATGTTTTTAATATGTGTTTTGTGTTTTGTTGTTTTTTTTTTCTTTTCTTTTTTTTAATTGTGCACAATAAAGATTTTGTAACAATATCTGTCCTTTTAGACATGTAGCATTTTTGTGTATTATAAAACACCCTTATGGGAAGTTGGTAGAACTATTATTCCACATTTTATTATATTTTTTCATATATAATTTTTGTGGATAGCTCCCTTCCTATAGTGGGTGTTAGATTATCCAGTATAATTATTTAAATAGGACATTGAGGATGTTTTTATGTAAGTTTTGGTTTTGATTTTATTGTTGTTATTGTGTCTTGCTGTTCCTTATTGTTATTTTGTATTGTCCTTGTTGAATGTTGCTGTATCTTATTAATTTCTCTTTTAGGATTAATACAGTATTGTGAATCTAAATCTGGTATATTTGTTGCAAATATATTGTATGCAATGATATATTATGCACTACACATTTTTTATGTTTATCCTATCATACTGTGACGCTATGTTTTAAATTGGTTATTCACTTATTTATCTATATATTGATGTATACAGTATACAGAATATATATATCAGTTGGGAATTGATTGTTGATTTATAATACGGTAGCACTGCATTGGGTTTTGGTTATAGGTTTAAGGTATAGGTAGAGTGATCATTTTGTAGTGTCAGCAAGCCCCCATTGAAAACTATTTTTTTTTTGGTGATTCTTGCATTTACTGCACATACAGTATTTCACAAAAATGAGTACACCCCTCACATTTTTGTAAATATTTTGTTATATCTTTTCATGTGACAACATTGAAGAAATTACACTTTGTTATAATGTAAAGTAGTGAGTGTGCAGCTTGTATAACAGTGTGAATTTGCTGTCCCCTCAAAATAACTCAACCCACAGCCATTAATGTCTAAACCGCTGGCAACAAAAGTGAGTACACCCCTAAGTGAAAATGTCCAAATTGGGCCCAAAGTGTCAATATTTTGTGTGGCCACCATTATTTTTCAGCACTGCCTTAACCGTCTTGGACATGGAATTCACCAGAGCTCCACAGGTTGCCAATGGAGTCCTCTTTCACTCCTAGTTGATGTTAGTGACCTTGCGCTCCTCCACCTTCCGTCTGAGGATGCCCCACAGATGCTCAATAGGGTTTAGGTCTGGAGACATGCTTGGCCAGTCCATCACCTTTACCCACCTTTAGCAAGGCAGTGGTCATCTTGGAGGTGTGTTTGGTGTCATTATCATGTTGGAATACTGTCCTGCGGCCCAGTCTCTGAAGGAAAGGGATCATGCTCTGCTTCAGTATGTCACAGTACATGTTGGAATTTATGGTTCCCTCAATGAACTGTAGTTCCCCAGTACTGGCAGCACTCATGCAGCCCCAGACTATGACACTCCCACCACCATGCTTGACTGTAGGCAAGACCCACTTGTCTTTGTACTCCTCACCTGGTTGCCACCACACACACTTGACACCATCTGAACCAAACGCGATTTATCTTGGTCTCATCAGACCACAGGACATGGTTCCAGTAATCCATGTCCTTTGCTTGTCTTCAGCAAACTGTTTGCGGGCTTTCTTGTACATCATGTTTAGAAGAGGCTTTCTTCTGGGATGACAGCCATGCAGACCAATTTGATGCAGTGTGCGGTGTATGGTCTACACACTGACAGGCTGACCCCCCCACTCCTTCAACCTCTGCAGCAATGCTGGCAGCACTCATATATCTATTTCCCAAAGACAACCTCTGGATATGACGCTGATCACATGCACTCAACTTCTTTGGTTGACCATGGTGAGGCCTGTTCTGAGTTGAACCTGTTCTGTTAAACTGCTGTACGGTTTTGGCCACCATGCTGCAGCTCAGTTTCAGGGTCTTGGCAATCTTCTTATAGCCTCGGCCATCTTGATGTAAAGCAACAACTCTTTTTTTCAGATCCTCAGTGAGTTCTTTGCCATAAGGTGCTATGTTGAACTTCCAGTGACCAGTATGAGAGAGTGACAGTGATAATACCAAATTTAACACATCTGCCCCCAGTCACACCTGAGACCTTGTAACACTAATGAGTAACAGGACACCGGGGAGGGAAAATGGCTAATTGGGCCCAATTTGGACATTTTCACTTAGGGGTGTACTCAATTTTGTTGCCAGCGGTTTAGACATTAATGGCTGTGTGCTGAGTTATTTTAAGACTGATATACACTATGTTGTCAAACGTATTGGGAGACCTGCCTTTACAAGCACATGAACTTTAATGGCAGGTTGGCCCACCATTTGCAGCTATAACAGCTTTAACTCTTCGGTATTAAATTTCTCCCAAGAATTAGAGAAGGTCATTTTTTTATCCTGAACATAGCCACTCATTAGCTCTAAATTTGGCTCTTCAAAAGTATGTCCAGTTGCCAGACTTTTTATCCAGTGGAAAACAAATGTTATGTGTAGTAGTGGTAGAAATGCTGTCAATGGTTGCTAAGGAATGGCAGGCTCTGGCACCCACTGCGTCTTTAATAACCAGTGATGTCACCCAACCCCATCTATTTACTGACTGGAACTCCTCACCTATGTAAAAAGAGGTTCAGTTAGCATGTCATCACTGATCAAACATAGTCACGTATCCATACTTGGTCAAAAACATTACCAAGGAAAGCCCTTCACTTTGTTTACTTTCGGCAGTAGGGCCCCAGGAGATGTCATTCAGTGCAAGTCAGCAAAGGGATCAGATGTGTCTGTTGGTCAGTGGAAATTTTTCTTTTGATGGACATTTTTCATCGTGCTTGATGTGGATCTGCATAGCTGGATGAATTGATGAACTTTTTTTCAACCACTTCAATACCATACATTTTCACCCTCTTTCTGCTCCGGCCAATTCTCAGTTCTCAGGACTGTCACACGTTGAATGGCAATTACTCAATCAGGCAACACTGTACCCAAATTAAATTATTACCATTTTTTAAGACAGATAGAGATTTTTTTTTATATGTTTTGCTATATACAGTACATATACATACATACAAAAAATATTGAAAATGTTGAAAAAAACATGTTTTTCTTAGTTTTTGTTATACAATTTTGCCAATAAATAATCTTTCTTCATAAACGTAGGCCACATTGTATTCTGCTACATTTATGTGGTAAAGATAATTCAAATCATTTTATATTATTTAGTCTGTATGGACCTTATATAGTGTAAAATCTATGGTATATTTATTTGAAATGGATCAATCTTGATGTACTGTATCTCATTTCTTGAGGCCCTAAAATGCCTGGACAGTACAAATACCCCCAAAATAAAACCTTTTTGGAAATTAGACACCCCAAGTTATTTAGTAAGAGGTATAGTGAGTTTTTTTAAGTTGAAATTTTTGTTACAGTTTTTTTTTACATACTGCTCACCAGAGCAGCGTGAACCATGTAAATGAGACTGCTGACAGAATGAAAAAAAAAAAATACATACATATATATATAAAGAGAGAGAGAGAGAGAGAGAGAGAGAGAGAGAAAGAGAGAGAGAGAGAGAGAGAGAGAGAGAGAGAGAGAGAGAGAGAGAGAGAGAGAGAGAGAGAGAGAGAGAGCTCTATATATGTAAATCTATATAGATAGATCTATATAGATCTATCTATATAGATTGATCTATCTATCTATCTATCTATCTATCTATCTATCTATCTATCTATCTATCTATCTATCTATCTATCTATCTATCTATCTATATTGTTTTTTATACTGTGACTAGAGCAGTACGGTGTCACCATAGTGATCACTGGGGAAGTGATCAGTTTTTTTTACACTAATATTGCTTATTACAGTGATGATCACTGTATAAGCAACTACTTTTACTTTATGAATGGCATACATACATGTGCCATTGTATACTATTATGATAGCTGCGATTGGCCACAGCTATCACGTGATACAGGTCTGCTGTAATCAGTGATGTACTATGTGATCACTGTGACCAATCACAGAGATCATAATAGTACACAATGAATGGCTATAAATGATAAACCATTGTGTACAACTAATATGTGATCACTGTGATTGATCACAACAATCACATGGTACCAAGCCGGCCCAGTGCAATGATCTGTGTTCACCAGACACAGTGGGTCAGAGATCGCACTGCTGCATGGACCCTAGGGCATACACGAGGCGTGAAACTGGGAGTCATATCATGTCCACCAGAGATATCAGTGCTCCTGCCTGGTCATGTTATTATAATAGGCTGGGTGGGAGGCGATTAATAGAGGATTTGTCAGCTGTGCAAGTGTGATTTATTTTTTTATTTTTTTGTGTGAATATGTATCCCTACTATGTACCCTTACTCATTCATATGGTGCAGAGTATCTTGGGGCCCCTTATTTTTAAAGGGGGTTTCCAGATCCTGATAAACCCACAGACCCCCACAACCACCAGGCCAGGGTTGCTCCCCTGGCAAGATACCACCCCATGTACAGGGCATATTGCCTGGTATGGTTCAGGAGAGGTGGGGGGCACACATTCATCCCCCCTCCCTTCCTGGCCTACCAGGCTGTGAGCTTGAATAGGGTTCTGGCAGGTATTTTATTTTTAACCCCAAGCCATTTTTTTGGGGTGGTGGTCCCCATAACATTTATGTCAGACCCTCATCTAGAATAAGAGCCTGGTATAGATGAAGGAAATCCCCAGCCATTTGTATAAAAACAGAAGTAAAGCATCCAAAGCTGTACTTTGCAGCAATTTAATCACTTGCCTACTGGGCACTTAAACCTCCCTCCTGCCCAGACCAATTTTTCAGCTTTCGGTGCTCTCACGCTTTGAATGACAATTACTCAGTCATATAATACTATACCCAAATTATTTTTTTGTCCTTTTTTTCATACAAATAGAGCTTTCTTTTGGTGGTATTTGATCACCTCAAATGAAAAAAGACCGAAAATTTTGAGAAAAAAAAACACATTTTTCTTAGTTTCTGTGATAAAATTTTGGAAATTATTAGTTTTATTTCATAAATTTTGGGCACAATTTATACTGCTACATATCTTTGGTAAAAATAA
This sequence comes from Aquarana catesbeiana, assembly GCF_042186555.1. Classification (NCBI taxonomy): domain Eukaryota; kingdom Metazoa; phylum Chordata; class Amphibia; order Anura; family Ranidae; genus Aquarana; species Aquarana catesbeiana. The sequence goes on from NC_133328.1 coordinate 433,036,762, forward strand.
CCCAAATTAGTGAATATTATTTGGTCTGTGTGAAAGTTAGAGAGTCTACAAGCTGTGGTGCAAATCATAAAAAATTGATCACACCTGATGTACTGGTGGCCTATCTCATTTCTTGTGACCCGAACAAGCCAGGAAAGTACAAATACCCCTCAAATGACCCCTTTTTTGAAAGTAGACATTCCAAGGTATTTAGTAAGATGCATGGTGAGGTTTTTGATGTTGTCATTTTTTCCCACAATTCTTTGCAAAATGAAGATTTTTTTCCCACAAAATTGTAATTGTAATAGGTTATTTCTCTCACGTGGCATGTGTATACCACAAATGACACCCCAAAATACATTCTGCTACTCCTCTTAAGTATGGCGATACCACATGTGTGGGACTTTTTCACAGCCTAGCCACATAGAGAGGCCCAACATGCAGGGGGCACCATCAGGTGTTCTAGGAGCATAAATTACACATCTAACTTGTTGACTACCTATTACACTTTTGAATGCCCTGGAGCACCAGGACAATGGAAATGCCCACAAAGTGATCCCATTTTGGAAAGCTAACACCCCAATGTATAATGTATGAGGCATAATGAGTCTTTCGAACAGTTTCTTTTTTTTCCAGACGTTTTTGGAAAATGTGTGAAAAAAATAAAAATTTCCAACACATAGCATGTACATAGCGAAAATGACACCCCAAAATACATTCTGCTACTCCGCCTGAGTATGTCGATACCACATGTGTGAGATTTTTACACAGCCTGGCCACCTACAGACGCCCAATATTGAAATAGCACCTTCAAGGGTTTTAGGACCATAAATTACACATCTCATTTCTCAACCACCTATTACACTTTTAAAGGCCCTGGAGCACCAGGACAATGGAAACGCCCACAAAATGACCCAATTTTGGAAAGCTAATACCCCAACGTATAATCTATGAGGCATAATGAGTCTTTTGAATGGTTCATTTTCTTCCAGAAGTTTTTGGAAAATGTGTGAAAAAAATAAAAATGCATTTTTTTTTTACACAAAGTTGTCCATTTATAAGATATTTCCAACACATAGCATGTACATAGCAAAAATTGCACCCCAAAATACATTCTGCTACTCCTCCTAAGTATGGCAATACCACATGTGTGAGACTTTTACACAGCCTGTCCACATACAGAGGCCCAACATACAGGGAGCACCATCAGGAACATACATTTCAATTCTAATTTGACTACCTATTACACTTTTGTGAGGCACTGTAGTGGCACTGATGGGTACTGTAATTGTCAAAAACTGTCTATTGTGGTTTTTACTTTCTGACACTTTTTTTGGTGAATGGGTAGGGGTACAATGTACCCGATTCCTATTCACATAGGGGGGGCCAGGATCATTCTGTTACTCCTCCTGAGTATGGCGATACCACATGTATGAGACTTTTACACAGCCTGGCCACATACAGAGACCCAACATGTAAGGAACACTGTCAAGTGTTCTAGGGACACATAGCATGCACATACCAAGAATTACACCCCAAAATACATTCTGCTGAGCAAAGGGTAAACAAAAGATTACCTGTGGTTTTCTTTCAATAGATTTTTATTGAGGTTTCAACAATGGAAAAATGTCATGGTACAGCGAAAACAGTTATCAAACAGGCAAATAATAAACAGTGTGTTTCAGAGGTGCAACAGAGCCATAACATACAGTCAGGTCCATAAATATTGGGACATCGACACAATTCTAATCTTTTTGGCTTTATACACCACCGCAATGGATTTGAAATGAAACAAACCAGATGTGCTTTAACTGCAGACTTTCAGCTTTAATTTGAGGGAATTTACATCCAAATCAGGTGAATGGTATAGGAATTACAACAGTTTGTATATGTCCCTCCCACTTTTTAAGGGACCAAAAGTAATGGGACAGATTAACAATCATCCATCAAACTTTCACTTTTTAATACTTGGTTGCAAATCCTTTGCAGTCAATTACAGCCTGAAGTAGGAATGCATAGACATCACCAGGCACTGGGTTTCATCCCTGATGATGCTCTGCCAGGCCTCTACTTCAACTGTCTTCAGTTCCTGCTTGCTCTTGGGGCATTTTCCCTTCAGTTTTGTCTTCAGCAAGTGAAATGCATGCTCAATTGGATTCAGGTCAGGTGATTGACTTGGCCATTGCATAGCATTCCACTTCTTTCCCTTAAAAAATTATTTGGCTGCTTTCGCAGTACGCTTCGGGTCATTGTCTATCTTCACTGTGAAGCGCTGTCCAATGAGTTCTGAAGCATTTTGCTGAATATGAGCAGATAATATTGCCTGAAACACTTCAGAATTCATCCTGCTGCTTTTGTCAGCAGTCACATCATCAATAAATACAAGAGAACCAGTTCCATTGGCAGCCATACATGCCCACGCCATGACACTATCACCACCATGCTTCACTGATGAGGTGGTATGCTTTGGCTCATGAGCAGTTCCTTTCCTTCTCCATACTCTTCTCTTCCCATAACTCTGGTACAAGTTGATCTTGGTCTCATCTGTCCATAGGATGTTGTTCCAGAATTGTGAAGGCTTTTTTAGATGTTGTTTGGCAAACTCTAATCTGGCCTTCCTGTTTTTGAGGCTCACCAATGGTTTACATCTAGTGGTGAACCCTCTGTATTCACTCTGGTGAAGTCTTCTCTTGATTGTTGACTTTAACACACATACACCTACCTCCTGGAGAGTGTTCTTGATCTGGCCAATTGTTGTGAAGGGTGTTTTCTTCACCAAGGAAATAATTCTTCGGTCATCCACCACTGTTGTTTTCCGTGGTCTTCCGGGTCTTTTGGTGTTGCTGAGCTCACCGGTGCGTTCTTTCTTTTTAAGGATGTTCCAAACATTTGATTTGGCCACACCTAATGTTATTGCTATCTTTCTGATGTTTTTTTTTGTTTTTTTGGCCTAATGATGGCTTGCTTCACTGATAATGACAGCTCTTTGGATCTCATATTGAGAGTTGACAGCAATGTAGTGATATATTATATAGTGGGTGGATAATTAGTTATTATTATAATGATGATGTAAGTACTCTTTCGCAGCAACCCAATTCTTCCAGAGAGATGCACTTTATTGACTTCTAACACAGAACAAAGTCCAAAGTCCACAGATGACAAAAATCCAACAGAGTCCCATTTTTCCTAGATCTGTGCCTTCATAGTCACACACAGACAAGACTAAACCATAGACTGAACGCCATGTTATATTCACTAGACACTGAATGGCTGAGCAATTTGATTGGCCATTTCCATTCAGGCCTTTGATATGCTTCTGCCTTTCAGACAGACAATGACCCCTAGACATGAACAGCTGCAGTCATACACTGCCCTAATTTGCATTCTTGCATATTAACATCAACAAGTCCCCTTTGATATGTGTAATTAGATTAACAGATACCAACGTGGCCTGTTTCACTCACCCCTTCCTGGCCTGGTCAATCTTGTACTTTATGTGAACACATATATATAATAATATAAAATTCCACATAAATCTACCAACATATTACAACATATATACCCCCACTTGGGTCGGTTCTAACTACTAGAACTGACCCATAAATCAAGCACCAAACATATCATTATGATTTGAGGTACTGGATGTTTTACAATGGCTCATATAAAATATAATGTTGAAACTGGTTACATCTCTCTTCACCAGCCTCTAAAATATCCCCATGAAACAGTTATTAGATAATATAGCTTTTAGACCATGACTGGAAAAGGTTTTGGTAAACATCAGTGGCCCATATAGCTGTTAGGCTTTATTATATCACATCAAGATCTTAAATATTGTGCAAAGACAAGCTGATGTCACAGTCCATTCTTCGGTCTGACTTCCTCACATCTCTCACCATCTCACCGAAAGTAAACTTGGTATGCTCTGGGAGCTCCAATCCACATAAGTCCAGGATTCTCTCATCTCCAGGCTCAAGCTTTTCATTTTTAAAGATGCTTTTACACAAACATTCTACTTTCATCTTTATAGTAAGAAGAACTATCAATGTACCAGCACTCACTTTCAAGGTCAAAAAGGTTTGGATACGGCAGTAAAAACTGTGCTGCAAACTATTTTCCTGCACTTGACATTCATGAGTCCATCTTGCAAGCATTTTACAATTCATATCTGCTTCTGTCCATTTCCTATTTGAGCAATGATGTCCTGTTGTGTACCTGTCAAGTACCTGAATTTGTTGATTGCCAGCCACAATTTGCTTTTGTAATTTGCTGTAGGCCGACCCCTCATTGCCTTCAATAGAGCAGTTACTTGGATCATTCAGTCCATAATTCCACCTGAATGATATAGCAACATATACATATACCCCCACAAGATGGTTCAGATAGAATCAGCTTGACATCAGTGTTTATTATATCTTCTATCCAGACAAAGTGGCAGTGGAAATTCTTGCCAGTATCCTCACAATGAAAGTTAGAAAGGTCTTTTTCATCCATATATGTCATAGCCTTTAGCATGTTATAAACAACTGATTCAACAAAGTTCAAATCATGACTAGAGTGATGAATTTCACTCATCCCTCTTATAAATTTAGGAAAACCACCCAACATACTATTCTACTCAGTCTAAGTATACAAATACTCAAACACCCAGTAATTTATGCTATGCCAAGCCATTGTGCAGCATCTCTAAAAGTCAAATGTCAAATATATTGATCAATACGTATTATGTAATATGTACAGATGTTATGAAAATTATTTTAGGTTTAAATGATTCTCTTTGGTTTTAAGATAAAGGTCAAGAAATAAAACATAATGAAAAGAAAAAAATAAAAGCAAAATATATCAGGAAAAGGGAGAAAAATTAAAAATTAGGGCGTTGAAGAAAAAAGAAAAAAGGTCCATTGCATAAATGAATATTGAGAGAGTCCATGAATTCTTTATAATTCCTTGTATAGTGATATATTGTCTATTCAGCATTTCTCCCCCACTAGCCAGCAATTTCAGACTGTGCTTCTGCTATTCACATGCAAGCAAGTATCTCCGGCAATATCTGAAAGACAAAAAAACTTTCCAACAAAACTAATTAAATGTTGTTTGAAGTTAAAACAAAGCACTATTTACACGTTTACAGTTTGAAGCTAATTCACCCCCACTGCTAGAGAAGTGTCATCTGCATTCAAAAACAGATCTGGAGAATGTACATCCTGTACCCCCTTCAACTGCTTTAATAATGTATCACGTTCCCCTCTCATCTTGTCATACTCAATTTTCAGGTGGTCATATTTCTGTTTTAACTGAGAAAACGGTATCCAGGTCTTGGACCTTTTCTTATTATCATTTTGGTCAGCTCTGTTTTTCTTATTAATATCACCTATATTTGACCCGGTGTCTCCTCTCTGAGTGTTATCATAAGATATTATCTTTTGAATTTTTAGGTTCAGTATTTGTCCTAAACAATGTGGCTATATCAATTTTGACAGCCTGCTTATTTGACTTTCTCCATAAATGGTCTGCTCTCAACAATATGTCTTTTAAATCATGAGGATTTGGTGTAACTAATAAAATATTTTGTTTGATATCTTCATGCAAAGCATCTAGAAACATACTCATATGTATCAAGCCCCCATGCTCAAATGCAAGATTATTACCGACCAATAATTCCATAATAGTTGCTATCCTGTGTGACAATTCATAGGGAGATTCATTTTGCATTTGTTGGATCTTCCCATGAATAGTAACATCAGAACGTACACCATACAAAACACATAATAATTCCAGTAATATGTCCCTTGTCCTCAGAGGCTGAATACAGATTTGTTTAATTCTCATCCAAAGACATGGTACATGTACATGGTCCTACATACAGAGTAGTAACATTGAGTAGCCTTCATCATTATCCGAGAAAGGAGGGAACTCCTCAGTCCCAACACCCCTAATGGGAACTAACTGTGTTGGGGCCCGAGGAGTGTCGCCCCCTCTGGACGCTGATCGCCCATCTATTGCTCATTTTCTGGCTGGCTGGCATTCATTTGGAGAAGACCTGTTTTAAGAGCTCATTGATGTAGAGTTGGGTTAATTCCGAGATTTTCGTATATAGTTTTGCTGCACTTAACATCTGTGACCTCGTCTAGAACCATGCTGTACCTAATGATCACCAAAATGCAATAAAGGGATAGAGAGAACAGAAAAGAATATGGGGAGGAAAAAGAGAAAGAGAGGCGTTGATGAAGCATCATAAGATGGAGTGGCGCTAGTTCCTTCACATCTAATCAGAAGGGTAAGCATGGACCAGTGACCCGGAAATGTATTTGGCCCAGGGTTCCCATACGGCATCATTTCTGTCTACCGTATCTAGAAGGATGCTGACTGTTTTTTCCTGAGTAATAATCCAGGATATCTTTCTTTTAACTAACAGAAATGAGACTGTGGGCTGTTTCCAAGCTTGCGGTATTGTTAATTTAGTTCAGAGAAGGATGAACCTAATAAGATTTTGGGCTAATTTCGGTACCACAGGGTTGGAGAAGTTTAATAGTGCATACTGTGGAGTTTTTGGGACAGGTAAAATCATAATTTTCCTAATAATGTGGTATATTTAGTTTCATAAATCCTTGATTTTGGGGCATTCCCACCAGATATGGATCATGGAACCAATATGTTCGCAGTTACGAACGCATATGGGGGATGCGTTCGGGTAGATTTTTGCTATCCGCAAAGGAACCATATACTATGTCATTAAAATGTTTAAGTTAGCTTCAACTAATGCTATGTTGAGGATGCCCTTTGAAGCAGCGACAAAAGCTCTGTGCCACTCAGTTAGGGTCCATTGTTGTTGTAGATCAGTCTCCCATTCCCGCATGAAAAGAGTTTTAAATTCAGCCCTAGCAAGTGCTCGGTAAATCACCGTTATCCCCCCTCTGCTCCATGGCCTGACCACGCCATCGTTCATATTCCGTGATAGATAGAGGTTTGTGTATGGAGGGCCCTAGAGATTGGATAAAATGGGATATTTGTTGGAGCCTAAACCTTTCCGTCCTTGGCATGTCAAGTTTACTGGTACAGTGGGCAAAGGTAAGTGGACCTGTCGGTTTACAAAGTGAACAATCCTATAAAGTCCCTTATCTAACCACCATTGGAAGGCTTTAATGTCTTGTCTCGTGGGAACAGGGGATTTCTGAAAATGTGGGATAGAGGGCGTCAGTGGGAGATCAAGTGTGAATTGTTTTTAAGGGAATCCCAAAGTGTTAAGGAATAAGTAAGTGTGGGTGCTAGGATGGCCGTTCTGGTCTTGGTTAGACACCAAAGTATATAATATAGAGTGTAGTGGGGGATAGCCTGTCTTTCCATATGCACCAAATCAGGGTGAGCGGTTTTAGAATATATAGTGGATAGTTGGGATAATTGCACTGCTTGATAGTACCAGAGTATGTTTGGTACACCCACCTCACCCTAATCTCTTCTTGCGGAAGGTAGTCCCCTTGGCAATTCTATGCCCTTTGGCACCCCATATAAACTTAGCGATTTTCGATTGGAAATTCCAGATACAGTCCTTAGGGATGGGGATAGGTATTGATCTGAAGAGATACAGGATGCGAGTTAGTAGGGTCATTTGCACAGAGTTCACCCTGCCTAGCCAGGAAAGGCCCAGTTTGTCCCATTTTAAGAGATCTTCCTCCATTTTGCGAAAGATTGCTGGGAAATTAGCTGAGTAGAGTTGGTCTATAGTTGCAGTCAAGTTAATCCCTAAATAGGGGAGTGCTGTCTCAGTCCACCCGAACCTAAAGTTGTTTTTAAGTTGAGAGACCAGCTGAGCTGGTAGATTAATATTGAGAGCTAAAGATTTTGAATAATTAACCGCGAGTCCCGAGACTTTGCCAAAATCATCTAGCACCCTGCATGTAATAGGAAGGGAGGTGATGGGAGAGGATGTAAAGAGCAAGATGTCATTGGCGAACAAAGCACATTTGTGGGTTTGTGGTTAACATTGTACCCCTTGTATGTCAGGGTTGTCTCTGATGGAAATGGCCAGGGTCTCGATGATCTTGGCAAAGATTAATGGGGATAAGGGGCACCCCTGTCTTGTACCGCGCAGGATTGAGAAGGAATTCAAGTGATATTCCTGCCTCTTAATTTTCGCTTCCTGATTAGAATCGAGAGCACCCATTATGTTCATAGCCAACTTGATCCTTATGAATGTAAAGGCCAATAAAGTTGGAAATCCTGTCAGCTATATTTTTTGTTAGAATTTTATGATCGTTGTTGATCAAGGATATGGGCCTATAATTGAAGGTGCAACTGGGGTCCTTACCAGGTTTAGGGATCACTGTAATGAACGCCGAGATTGATGCCTTAGCAAGGGGTGCTCCAGACCGGAGACGATTAAAAAAGCGAGCTAAGTATGGGGAGAGGATTGGGGAGAAATGCTTATAATATGGAATAGAGAAGCCGTCAGGGCCTGGGGCTGAGTTATTTTTAAGGTTTTTAATGACCTGTGCTACTTCTTCCGTTGAGATCGGAGCCTCTAACTCATCCCTGTGCTGTTTCCTGATCTTCGGGATCTTCATCAATCCCAAAAAGGAATCTATGATGTCAGGAGAGGGTTCCTTCCCCACCTTGCTATACAGAGTACGATAAAAGTCATGAAAGGCTTCCATAGATTTTTGAGGGTTCTGTGTGAGGGACCCGTCACTTAATTTATTTTTGGGAGTGCATGGGATCTTATTTTAGGAGTTAACCATCTTGCTAATAAAGAGCCTAGTTTATATTTTGTGCATGGGATCTTATTTTAGGAGTTCACAATCTTGCTAATAAAGAGCCTAGTTTATATTTTTGGTGGTAAAACTGTCCCCCCTCCCATCTGAGATCCTTTTCCACTATTGCAGTGAGAGCTAGGTTCAGGGTTGTACGTGCTGATTCCAGCCTCTTAGCAGAGCCTGACGAAGGTTTGGATTTATGCAGTTTGCTTAGGGAGGAAAACTCCCTCTCCAACCTGTCAATGTCCAACTTGCGAGCTTTATGTATTCTAGAAGGAATTTGGATTAGGTTACCCCTAATTGCGGCCTTATGAACTGCCCACAGAGTGGATGGGGAGATGTTGTCAAGGTCATTCAGAAGGAAGTATTCCTATATGCATTTTCCGATTTCACGAGCGTGAGTGGGGTTGCTGAGGATGGAGGCGTTTAGTCTCCAGGGAAATCCCGGACGTTAAATTGGTCCACCGTTTAATATCAGTAGGAGAAGGGAATGGTCTGACCAGGCAGAGTCCCCAATGTCTGAACTATGCACCAGCAGAACATGTTGTTGTAGAAGAAAAAAATGGTCTATTCTAGAAAAGGATTGATGTAGTGCATATAGTCCCATGCCCTCAGATTCATTTCCCTCCAGATATCCACCAAACTGTGATGGAATATCTGTCTGGCCACATTAAGACTCTGCCTGGTAGGACGGACCCTGTTTTTGCCTGGGGGACAAGTTTTATCTATTCCCACATCGAAGGCTAGGTTGGAGTCTCCTTCATAAATGACTAGGCCTTCAATAAGTGGTGCAAGGTTGTGGAAAAGGGATTTAAAAACTTTGCCTGCCCCTTGTTTGGCACGTAATATGCAATGACGGAGTAAAGTTGTTTATCTATGAGGACCTTTACAAGCAAAAATCTGCCCTCCAGGTCCTTGAATTCAGATACCAGGGAGAACTGAGTTTTGCGAGAGAAGAACAGGCCTTATTGTCAGAGTTTGCTAGATAAAATCTGGGGAATTTGGCATGAATGAATGAAGGGGTATATGTTTTAGGGAAATGTGTTTCCTGCAGGAACAATATATTTATTTTTTGGGCATGATAATGATGGAAGATTTTCCTTCATTTCACAGGGGAATTAAGTCCCTGGACATTGTGGTGGCAATGCGTAGAGCTGGTCTATGTGTGGTGGGGTCAGCCATGGAACAGTATAGAGGAGAAAGCGGGCGATCCCCGACCACCTACTTTCGTTGCAGAGGCTGATCTTGTTATGAATGCTGTGAGAGGGTTCACCATGTCATCTGTCAGATTCCTGCAAAGGAGCGAGATGACGTCCATTACTCAAAGAAAAGTAAGAGAGATGAGGGATAGAGGAAATAAAGAGAAGACAGTACGAAGAACTAGTAGAAGAGAGCTCCGAGGTAGAGGTGAGAGCAAGTCCATCTCACCCGGAGAAACAATCATGATATCCCCCAACTAGTGAGGGAGTTCCCGACCAGGAGTAGTGAAACTACTATGTTTAACAACTCCGAGTACGGGAGTAGGTGCATTGGACCCGTTCCATCCTCAGCACCCCTAACTAACAGCTTGTAACAAAAAAAACATGAACAGTCAGGATATATGTCCCTTATAACTAGAATAGGAAGAACCGGGGCTGGGTGTATAGCAGGATATGGGCAAGATAAGAGGGGAGATAATCAAAATGATAACGAAAATGATAATGTGGGACCATGAACTGTAAGTCCAGAGTGAAGCCAGCCTTGGAGGTCTGGATAAGAAATGCAAACTAAGGGCAGGGAGAGGGGAATGGGGTAAGGGGAGAGGGGAGCCTAATGGGCCAGACACCGCTCAGGCCTTGTGTTGGGGGAAGGGGCTAGAACAGTTCCCTCTGGATGATCCATGGCAGCGCCAGTGGATCTAAAAAAAAAAGGGGAAGCAAGGATTAATTAATGAATTGGGTAAAAGTTCCTCTGGCATAAGCGCAGACCGTGTTGTAGAGCAGACTGGTTGAGTCCGGATGAGCAGTCCTGTAAGTTGCGCAGGAAGTCCGTGGAGTCCAGCGGGTTGTCCAAGCAGATTCCAAAAAAGGGAGAGAAAAAAAAGAAAAAAGTAAAGGTCCTTACCGGATCTGTGGAAGTTCAGATACACAATATCATGGCAAAGAAACTCAGAGAGGGGGTGTAGCATAAGCGGCCAGAGGAGTAGTAGTCCCTTAAAATCAGACAATGCGGGTAGGGCAGGGGTCTAGGAGAGTCTTGACCCAAAAAATAGGAATTTGGTATAGAAATGGAGAGGTGCCCCTCAAGATCAGAGGGGTCCTTCTTTGGCTTTCTTGTTTGTGGGTGTCAGCGAGAGGGAGGTGAGAGGGCTAGATGGGGGTGAAGGTTTGGTCATGCTGGATGAAGAGGGCTGCATAGGAGAAGGTGGATCCTTTGAGAGAAGGCCCAGTTTATGCAGTTGTTCTCCTTCCTAGAATGTGGAGAATCAAAAAGGCTTGCCATTGAGATCAAATTTCAGACTGAAAGGGAAAAGCCACTAATACTTGATATTCTTTTGTGTCCAAACTGTCAGAAGGGGCTTGAGCGCCCGCCTTTTCTGGATAGTAAAGGGTGAGATGTCCGCGTAAATTTGTATCTGGTGACCCAGCAGCTGGATCTGTGGGGTGGTGCGAGCTCTCCTCATGACCTCTTCCTTGACACTATAGTAGTGTGGTTTAACCACAATGTTGGTGGTAGGCCGTCCTGGCGGGGGGGTCCCAGGGCCCTATGCGCATGGTCAAGCTCCGGTTTATGGGCTCTGATGTCTGGGGTGAGGCTTTTGATAAGAGAATGTACTGCAACTGGGACATCTGTTACAGACTCAGGCAGACCCCTAATCCTAAAATTAAGCCTTCTGGACCTGTTCTCCAGGTCATCAATTTTTGCCATGGTCCCCTCTAGTTGGTTATGCATTTCTTGAAAGCGATCAGTATTTTGATTGACTCGGTCTATCATGGCATCAACTTTGTTTTAAATGCTTTCAATGCGGGAACCTAGGAGTTGGAGATCCGCTTTAATATCAGAGGTGATTCTAGATGCAGCCTGAGCTAAGCCCCTATCCAGCATTTCTGCAAATTTTTGGAACATAAGTGTAATGTCCTGGGGCTGTGAGGTGTGCTGGCCTGTCTCCTGGTATGATACATTAGGCATGGGAGTGTGGGCTCCTGAGGGGGACATGAGCATATGCATGTCATCCAGGGTCTGGTTCAGGAGGGATACTGTGGTGGCTGGTGACAGTGGGCCTCCGCTTGTTGTGGGTGATGGGGCCCCTCCACATACCTCCTCATGCTGAGTGTCCCACCATGGAGAGGAGCCTGGGATCCCTGTGTGAGCCTCATGAGGCAGCCGGACCGCCGCCATCTTGGAAATTTCGGCTGCTCCCGGGAGTGCTGCGAACTGCACTTTTAGGCTTCTCCTCGCTGCCCCCACTTGCATTAAAACTTCCCCTGATGTATACTTAATTCTCCAGTCCTGGTCTGGATTTGCGGGGGTCAATATATCCGCTGCAGGGTGTGCGGAATGCACGGAGCGGGATGGAGCTCTGTGATTAAGCTGCCATCGCACAGAGGGCCGCCTACCTGTGGTTTTAGTAGCGCAAGTGTCCACAGGAGGATATCACTGGTCCAGGCAGCAGGCAGGGACTTGGTCAGCAAAAGCAAACACAATTGTCCAGGCAACAGGCAGGAATACTGTCCATAGTCAGTACAGGCAGCAGGCAGAGATACTGTCTATACACAGTCCAGGGTCAGTGTAGACAGAGATTGTCAGCAGTGCCAAAATATTGGTCCTGGTAGTAGGCAGGAACATGGTCCACATGGTGTGGTCAGTTCATGCGACAGGCAGAGGCATGATGGCATAGGTCCTACTGGCAGAAGTAGGAACTCGTTCAGGACAGAATGGGGACAGGGGTAGAGGCTTCTCCCACCCAAATCTCTTTGAATCCTCAGAGTCTCCAGACCGTAATATAGGAATGAGAAAACAAAAAAAATGTTTTCTTCATCCAGAAAAAAATTTCTGGAGTCCCTCACATATATGAGAACCCTGTGTTATGAATCCCACTAGTCCAGTGGCAGGGTACAAGATCAGTTCAAGAGGCAGGCAAAAACCATGGTCAAACAGTCCAGGGTCAGTTCCAGATCAGGCAGAGGTATGTACAGAATCGGTAGGCAGAAGCGTGGTTGAATAACAAGCCAGGGTCAGTTCCCGATCAGGCAGAGATATGAACAGAATCGATAAGCAGAAGCATGTTCCAATAACAAGCCAGTTACAGTTACAGAGCAAGTAGAGGCATTTGGGGTGTGAAGGTAAATGGCAGGAAGTGAGGGTTATGTTTACCATACTTCACTAATAATTTAGTGAAGTATGGTAACGGCGGAAACAGTCAACTATGCAGAGGCCTGGTTGGGAAGGACATTAGAGACAATGATAAGTGGTATCTCTTCTAACTCCTCCTCTGGTGCACACCAGGCATTTTTTCTGACGTTTTTGGCCTGTTGGTCTGGGAGGGATTTTATGGGGAAAGTGGCGTTCGGAGAGTCTGCTAATCACATCGGATCGAATGTTTTCTGGTGAGCCGTTCGGGAATATAAGGGCAGTGGTGATTTCCTCCTGGTAGCCAAGGAAGGATTTGGGGCTTCTGTGGAGTTGAAATAAATAAACATAGCTGTTGTATATGGCCAAATTAAACAAATAAATTGAAACTTTTTTATACCACTGCTATGTTTGTTTTGTAGCAAGGTAGGGTTCGAGCATTTAATCATTGAAGTCGACACCCCCCCATGAACATATTGTATTCGTGGATACATGTTGGCTTTTGGATTGGGCCATTCCTCCTGGTGATCTCAACTAATGTATTGTTGTGGATCAAAGAAAGCATGTAGACATCCCTTCTGTCCCTCCACTTCACAGCCAGAATTTCCTCATTCCGTGAACTCGCCATCTCCCCTCTTCTTAGCTTCTTGTTGATGAGGCTTTGAGGAAAGCCCTTCCGGTTCATCCTTACGGTGCCACATGCTGGAGTGTTCTTTCTGTGAAGGTTATGGAACAGGGGCTTGTATAAAAGTTATCTACGTACAAATGGTAGCCTTTCTCCAGGAGTGGGTTTATGAGTTCCCAAAGACTATCCCTAATTGCCCATGTAGTCTGGGCAATTAGGGGGATGCAGCTGGGTGTCCTTCCCTTCGTATACCATGAAGGCTTATGTATACCCTGTGGCTCGGTCGCACAATTTATACAGCTTCACCCCATAGCGGGCCCTTTTGGTGGGAATAATTTGTTTGAAGCCCAGCCTGCCAGTACATTTGATAAGGGACTCATCCACATAAGAGTGTTGGTCTGGGGTAAACAACTAGGGGAAGATTTCAGAAAAATAATTTAGTAGTGGCCGAATTTTATAAAGCTTATCAAAATTTGGATCATTTTGGGGAGTGCACTGGGTATTATCATTATAATGTAGATATCTGGTTCTGGGCATTACTGAGGAAAAGATGGGCATGTGGTGGATGGGAAGGGTTGACCAATATGAACGTAATTCATTGGTTTTGATTAGTCCCATACAGAATGTGAGGCCCAAAATTTTTTTAAACTCCTCCACTGTTAGGGCTCTCCACTCGTAGGGACAAGCATAATAGGACGCTGGGTTACTTGCTATGAGTTGTTGTGTATACAGGTTGCACTGGGCCACAATTGATGCTAGCATGCCCTCAGTAAAAATTAAATGGAAAAAATCTATCGGAGAAAATTTTTCTGTGTCCTCCTGGACTCCTGGCTGGGCAGTGAGAAGGGGAATGTTAGCTTCTCCTGAACATGCCACTGGTACGTGGCCTTTCTTGCCGAGGTACTGCAGTGCTGGTGGATGGCACTGTCTTCTCACCAGAACACCTTTGTCTGGCTGGCAGACCCTCATCCTCCTCTGAGGCTGTCAGTGTTCCAATGCTTAGGACAGGCTCATAGTCAACGTCAGACTCAGAATCTGAATTTGAGGAGGAATCTCAAGTGGAGAGCTCCCGTTGCTCTCGTCGGCTGCAAGAATATTGTACGCCTCCTCGGCTGAAAATAATCTTCTAGACATTGTTGGTGATGACAGAAAACACTGATAACATGTGACACTTATGACAGATGGCACCGATTACACGTGGCACTGATGACAAGTGACACTGATGACAGATGGCACTAATACACGGCACTGATGTCACGTCAAACTAATGACTGACAGAAGGCAGTGGTGACACTGATGACAAATGGCACTGATTACATGGCACTGATGACAGATGGCACCGATTACATGTGGCACTGATGGCAGATGGCACTGATACGTGGCATTGATAACACGTGACACTGATAACAGAGGGCACATGACACTGACAGGTGGCACTGATGACAGATGGCACTGACAGATGGCACCGATGACAGATGGCACTGACAGGTGGCACTGATGACAGATGGCACTGACAGATGGCACTGACAGGTACTGTGGGCACTGTATTTATTGTTGTATTTTTAGTGTTTGAACTCACAAGCTGCAGCACAGAAACTCTCCCTCCTCACATGCGGTCTCTTTGTGAGGAGGGAGAGCCAGCAATGAGAGATGATCTCATATGTTTACACTTGAGTTCCTCTCCCATTGGACATGCTTATCGAGTGCTAAATGGCCGCTGTGATTGGTCATTTAGCACGATCTGTGATCGGCTGTGTCCAAGAGACACGGCCAAAACAGATTTCCCCCGATGCGCACCCAAGGCGGCGCGCGGGGAACGAGTAAAAAGGAGGACGTCCAGGGAAGCCCCCCTGGTAATTGAGCGCTGCGCTGTAGCCATCTTTGTTTTTTTGTTTGTTTTTTTTTTGTTTAAGTGGATCGTATACATCTGACAGATGCACCATTTTACAGGCAGGCTAAGGAAACCCTGCAGACATGTTATTTAAAGAAATTTTCCATTAGTATTGTTGCCCTTAAGGCATTATTAAAATTGCTGCTCATATCTCTTGTGATATGATTTGGCAATGAGAGTTCATGCACATGAGTGAAAGCTTTAACACAACAATAGAAATGTATTGCTAAATAAATAAAAATGTCTAAATCTAACAAACCAGCAATCTATCTAGTTACAGAAAAGGAAAATGATTAATCAGAGAAATTATGAAGCATGCTGTAATTATGGTATTAAACATACAAACAGTAGACAAAGCCTAAGACAAACACATATATACGTAGGTGTCAGGGATATATTCCATAATTACCATTAAGCTGTGCATGAGGGCGCCATTCTGGTGCTCTGGTGTTCCAGCTAGTATACATTTTTTTTGTTTTTTTAACAATATGGGTTGTCATAATATTACTTGGTTTATATTGGTCAAACCAGAGAGATGGTAAACAATGCCTCCATCTCAGGGTCTGTAACAGGACCAGGGAAAGGGAATAATTTACATGGAAGAAAATGCAACCCCCACGACAAGGGCAATGACAGATATTTAAAAGATTTTGTTGCCTTATCACATTTAAGGAATAAAGCTGACCATACATTATACAACTTTCTTATTCCATTTCCTTTAGATTTACCTTAAACTATGTAGTGCAAGGGCCTGCCTAATTGCATACACATTGAAAGCATTTAGGATTGACCTCATATTATATGGTTTTGGTAAATCTTAAAGAAAGTTGCAGCGTGATAGAATCTAAACAGTATAGAGCAATTAAAAGTCCTTAAAAGTATCATTGACAGATCAAAACAGATATTTAGGTATTTAGATTTAAAAAAAATAATTCCTAAATCACTGCAATCTTTCCTCATTTCTATAAATAATAAACATGCATTATTAGTGGAAAAATCCTCCTTTGTAATATGGTAGATATTAATGGAGTTGTAACCATGAATCTGTAAATGTATACTAGTTATGGCATGGAATTAGGAAGTTCATATACACGGGTTACTATAGGCAAGTATGATATAGATTTTAACAAAATAGTTTGATGTGATTTTAATTGATATTTGTACCAAATAAAAGTATGTTTTTTATGAAAAAGGTACGCTGAATTGAGTCCCAACCCAGAGCTATGCCCACAGTGCCCTAACTAAATTGAATAAATAAGGGGGGAGTGGCCAAGATGGCGACAGAGTAGGATGCTTAGTCAGGAAGCTCTGAAGCCATCGCGGGGAATAAATCCTATTATCCCATCCTGTGAACCTCCTTGACCGCCTGAGACACCTCCCGATCTCCCCCTGTAGATGCGGACGAGGAACCGGCAGTGCCTTGAGCAACACAGCCTGAGGAATACTCAGATTAATTCCGGAGGCGCCGTCGCACACGTGAAAGCAGTGCATAACATGGGGATTCAGACGGAAGGGCCGGAGCCTGCTCCTACGGAACAGAGCAATTTTGTTGTCTTGATGCAAACTATCACGAGCTGTCAGTCTTCCCTCTCTGCTCTTACCACTAAGATTGACACCATACAACTTGAGAACGGCCTTATCTGGCAGGACTTTGAGAAGGTGAGGCAGCGGGTCACTGAGGTGAAGTGCCATGTGGGGGACACGGAGGACATGGTCAGAGATCACTTGGCCTCCCTCAAAACCCTGCAAGTGAGAGTGAAGCATTTGGAGGTGAAAGCTGAAGATTCTGAAAACCAAAATAGGCGCAATAACTTGTGGATAATCGGTCTGCCTGAGGGGTCCGAGGGCCCTGACACATCTGCCTACACAGAGCGGTTACTCCGATCACTTTTCCCTCAGGTGGCATTCTCGTCATACTTTGCCGTTGAGAGGGCCCACAGGATGCCACCTGCCCGTGGTCCTCCAGGGGCTCCACCTCGAACATTTATATTCCGGTTATTAAACTTCAGGGACCGGGACCTGATACTCTGTGAGGCTCGCAAGATGGCGGACATCCGACATGAGACGGCCCGCCTGATGTTCTTTCCTGACTTCTCAGTGGATACCCAGAAGCAGCGCAAGTCATTCGATGAGGTGAAGCAGGCCCTGAGAGTCAAAGGAATGCGGCCCTCTGGTTCATGTCCCCCAATTGATGGTTGATCATGTTTAGTTTTTGGGAACAAGCACGCTCTGGTTTGGGGGGTGTCTGGGGAGGGGGGAGGTCTAAGTTTAAGTTTTAAGAGGGAAAGTTATCTTAGTTATATACAGGTATGTAAGCTATGCTGTTTTTGTGGTACATATTGTTGGTCACTAACCTATGCAATGTTTCTTGCTGAGCTATGGAGGATGGGTTTTATTTCCCTGCCTAGGAATTTGAGTGCACTTCTTCTGCAGATTGTCTCATATCGCCCCAAACTAACATGGCCCCCGTAAGAATCATGTCATGGAACGTCCCTGAACGTGCTGAACTCCCGGGTAAAATGTTCACTAGTCTTTAATTTTCTTAAACTCCACCGTCCAGATATTCGTATATTACAGGAGACCCACCTCACCGGGAGACGGGTCCTTAGTCTAAAGAAACCGTGGGTGGGACATTATTACAACACCACCTTTTCCCCTTATGCCAGAGGGGTTAGCATACTAATTCACAAGAACCTATCCTTTACACTGCTGGACCTGCACTTAGATCCCGAGGGTAGATATGTAGTACTGCACACGGTTATAGCAAATGTGCCTGTGGTGGTAGTGGGGCTCTATATACCCCCGCCGGCGTCACTGCTGGTCTTAAATAAAATCTTTAAATTTATAGCGGGCTGCTCTACTGACAATGTGGTCCTAGCAGGGGATTTTAACATGCCTCTGTGTCCAGCTGTAGACAGGCTAACTCCGGACAAGACTGTGGAGTCCCCCCTTTCTAAGTGGTAATCCACTTTCGATCTCACGGATGTTTGGCGGTGGAAGAATCCCATCTTGAGAGCCTACACCTGCCAATCAGCCTCCTATAGGGCCATGTCCCGCATCGGTTTGGTGTTTGCCACTAGCTCTATTCTTACTAAGGTACAGGAGATCTCCCATCTGCCTAGGGGTATAACTAACCACTCCCCCTTCCTGCTAAAACTAAACATGAACCCTGCTCCCACCGACTGCCTCTGGCGATTGTCCAGATTTTGGTTCTCTGACGACCATATAGTCCCAGGGGCTGAGTCGGCGGTGTGGGAATTTTGGGCTGCCAATCCACCTGCTACATCACCTGCTTCTACTTGGGAGAATTTTAAATATCATGCTAAAGAACATTATCAGAAAGCCATAGGTTGCGCCCGGCTTCAGACTGGAGAGGCACTGCTCTGGGCTGAGAGCAAGGCTGCTCATTTAGAGGCCCAATACACTGCTAGTAGAGATGACACATATAGAACGGATTTATAGTGTACGGTGTGCAAAGTGGCACTTCTTCGGGTAGCGGCCACAAAGAAGTTAATGCTGCACCAGACACAGCGTATCTTTGAACAGGGCGAGCGGACCGGGCGACTCCTGGCATGGCTGTCTAGGGAGCAGACAGCGACGACCTCTGTAGCTAATATTAAAGAGGCCTCGGGACGATTGCTGTCTGATCCCAGAGACATAAACAATTGTTTTGCCTCGTTCTATGAGGACCTATAATCGTCCAGAGTACAGTACTCTGCCGATGAACTACAGACGTACATAGAAGCCATTGAGATACCTTCCCTATCAGAGGTAGCACGTCAGAGACTTCACGCTCTGCTTTCCCTCAAAGAGATCAAAACTGCCATTAGCTCCCTTCAGTCGAGGAAGACCCCGGGTGATGATGGGTTCCTTGTGGAATTGTACAAGGAACATGCTGACATACTTGCCGCCAGGTTACTTGAAGTTTTATCTGCCTCCTTTGACTCTGCCTCCTTGCCCCCTTCTATGTCTAGAGCTGTTATTGTGGTAATACCCAAGCCTGGCAAGGACCCCGAACTTTGCTCCTCATACAGGCTCCTTAATGTGGATGCAAAGATCCTTGCAAAGGTTTTGGCAACTAGCCTTAATACGGTTATCCTATCCCTAATCCACGGTGATCAGACCGGATTTATGCCGGGCATTGTTCACCATGATTGCGAGCCCGACTGCTAAAGGGGGGCTAACGTGGTGGCCTCCCTGGATGCAGAGAAAGCCTTTGACTCGGTGGAGTGGGAATATCTATGGCTTATTTTGCATAGATTTGGAATAGGACCTAAATTTATAATGTGGGTGCGCCTTTTGTACTCATACCCGACAGCCAGAGTTTGCACCATCGGTACCTTATCGACACCATTCCCCCTTCACCGAGGCACTAGGAAGGGCTGTCTGCTCTCCCCGGCTCTTTTCGCCCTTGCGATCGAGCCGCTGGCGTCGCTTCTCAGTGTGGCGCAGACGGTGAGAGGCATTTCGTTCCCCCCCTAACTGAAAACGTTTCGTTATATGCGGATGATATGCTCTTATACCTCCATGATGACCAGCAATCGCTGGGGGCGGCCCTGTCCATTATTAGTCAGTTTGGTGTGTTCTCCAGGGTCCGTGTGAATTGGGAGAAATCGCTCCTGTTCTCCCTGACAGATACTCCCACGCCGACGGGCCTCCCCACCCCTTTAAAAAGGGTTGCACGGTTCAAGTATCTGGGTATTCAGGTATAAGCAGACCTACAGAAATACCTAGATGATAATGTCCTCCCCATCCTGCAACACTTTATTCAGCGTTGCTCAGTATGGAAGTATGAAAGACACTCCCACTGAACCCAGTGGGGAGAGTGAACCTAATTAAAATGTCCTTCCTCCCTAAATTTTTATATGCCTTCCATCATACCCCAGTCCCCATTCCTAACACTTTTTTTGTCAAATTAGACCAAGCTATCACATCTTTTTTCTGGGCGGGGGCGGCTCCCAGAATAGCTAAACAAACATTGCAGCTATCACTTATGGAAGGAGGCCTCTCCCTACCAAACTTTAAGAAATATTACTGGGCAGCGGTGTTGGTATCTGTGCGTTGGTGGTTTACTCAGGACAAAACGAATCCAGCGGTTAACTTGGAGGCTGAGATTCTTGGTTCATACTCAGAGCTTAGTAACCTAGTGTACAGCGGTCCGAGGTACAGCCCCGGGTTACTACACCGATGAAGGTGACGGTGAGGGTCTGGTGCCAGGTATCCAGCTACCTTAATGCACGGAATGCTGTCTCTCCATACACTCCATTGTGGCGTAATCCCACACTGCCACACTTCCAAGCTGTCCCGGACCCACAGGTCTGGGCCAGGTACGGGATCTGGACATTATGCCATATTTTTAAAGAGGGTCGCCTTATGTCGTTCACAGAATTAAAAAGTAAATATCAATTCCTCCCTGGATGTTCTTCAGGTTTGTGCAACTTAGACATGCGGCTTGGGCTCAGTTCCCCGATGGGATAGACCTCGCTACGCACTCAGTTGAGTCCCTACTTACAGCAACTGATATTGATCATACACTGTCTTTTATATACCTTAGACTTACTTGTAAGGACACCTCAAAAATGCTCCCACTGTTCATTAAATGGCAGCTAGATATCCCTGAATTGACTGAGGAGGATTGGTCGGAGGGTCTGAAGCAATGCATTCCACTCATGATCTCAGCAAAAGATAGGTTTGTGCAGCTGAAGTTTCTGCATAGAGCATACTATACCCCACACAGGCTATCCATCATTTACCCAGGAATGGAGGATGTTTGTCCCAAGTGCAGGCAGTTGGTGGGAACTTTCTTTCATGTTGTTTGGACATGCCCGGTCCTTCAGACCTATTGGCGTGCAGTGGTGGCAGATATAAATGGAGTGGCGGGATTTGCACCTGGATGTTGACCCGCTTGTGTTTCTTCTGGGCATCACAGATAACCTGGCAACTACTAAACACACCAAGCTGTTTGTGTTTTATGCAGCCTATTATGCCAGGAAAGAAATCTTGTTCAGATGGAAGCTTCCTGACCCTCCTACTGTAAAAGCGTGGCGGGCCCAGGTGAATGCGATACTGCCACTGTACAAACTCATATACATGGGTAGGAACTGCCCTCAGAAGTTTAATAAAATATGGGCGGCTTGGGTAGAAGCTAGGCACCTAACACTATAATTTTTCCCAGGGAATAACTGATGGATGGCAGATACATTGAGCTCAATCCCTATTATAGAATACCCCGAAAACCGGTGGAGTTAGACTCAGCAGACTGCTATTGAGCCCAACTCTTCCTATTTCCCTTGCTTTCCTCTTGATTTCCTCTCCTTTTTCCCCCAATTTTTTTTCCCCTGATTCTGGCTGTCAATTGGCAGATTGCTCTCCTTTGGGAACCCTTCCCCCCCCCCCTGTCTTCTTTATTGACATAGGAACCTAGAGCTCGAGGTTGAAACTCCTACATGACTGGTTCCTTCTTACATGGATTACACTGACTCCTATGAAGTCTGCTGCCTAAGTTTGTTCATGGTTTAGCTCTTGTACTGAAGTAGAATACTAATACCTTAGATGTAAAGATTGCCTACCAATGGTATACGTTTGAGAATGTACCAATATAACTTGTACACCCTGCTTTACTGTGTTCCTGTCTATGATGTATGATTTGCATTTTCAAGTGTAATGTACAGTTCACTTAATAAACATTACCTGTGTTAAAAAAAAAAAAAAAATTGAATAAATAAATATATTAACACCTTCCCACCTGACCTATACCAGATTGACAGCCGGGTGGGCCTTTCATCCTTCTGAATGAACATTATATGACATTCTCCCAAAAGATGCCAGTAGCATGACCGTGGAGGTGCGCAGCAGCATGGTATGTCACTGGCTGTGTCCACCGGCACAGCTGATAACTGATCACTATACTAGCCCCCTTCCAGTATCATGTGATCTCTGTGACCAATCACAGCAGATCACATGACAATTATAAACAATGTATGGCTTTCTTTCATGCTATCCATTGTGTACAATTGTGTTGCTAACTGGGATTGGTCATAGTGATCACATGGTACAGACAGAGCCAATCACAGCCCATCTGTACCATATGATTAGCTTTGGCGCAGCTAATCACAACAAAAGACACTGAATGATTCAGTTTCATTCAGTAAAAAATGGTTGCTTATACCAATGAAATTCACGGTATAAGCAATCATAATGTGTATCATAAAAAAAAAAGTAATAAAAATGTATTTTTTTATTTTTTACATACTGTCATCAGTCAGTGTCCCTGATCACTGTCACACCAGTCATATTATGATGCTGTACTGCACTGGTGACAGTATGTAAAAAAAAAAAATGTGTTTTTTTTTTTTATTTCTTAATTTTCCAAAAAATTGTGACAAAAAAATAACAACTTCAAAATCCTCACCATGCCTCTTACTAAATACTGTACCTTGGACTGTCTACTTTCCAAAAAGGTGTCATTTGGAGGTATGTGTACTGTCTTAGCATTTCCAAGCCTAAGGAAATGAGATAGGGTGTCAGTATCAGGATTGATTAATTTTCAGATATACTGTATATACCATACTTTGTGGCCTCTATAACTTTCCTACAAACAAAATAATAAACAACGATTTGGGTTATTTTCACCAAGAAAATGTAGCAGAATACATTCTGACCTAAATTTATGATTGCAAAATTGTCATTCCAAGTGTCACAGTGCTGAAAGCTGAAACTTGGCCTGGGTAGGAAGGGGGTAAATGTGTATGTTATTAAAGGGGTTAAAACAAAAATACAGCTGCCTACTGAATGCCTGGAAGAGAGAAAAAATATGCTGGCAAGCAGATGTGCCTGGCCTTTGCTGTGTGAAGTCAACCACTCAATCAATACCACATCATACAGAAAACAATAAAATAAAAAATATATTATATAATAAATAAAAATACATATGAAAATAATTTTAAAAAGTTTAAAAAGAAAAAAATAGAAATTGCAGCTTGGAATCTGTCACTCTAATGCCCTGTATACACGGTCAGACATTGATCGGACATTCCGACAACAAAATCCATGGATTTTTTTCCGACGAATGTTGGCTCAAACTTGTCTTGCATACACACGGTCGCACAAAGTTGTTGGAAAATCCAATCGTTGTGAACGTGGTGACGTAACGTGGTGACATAAAACACGTACGTCTGGACTAGTAGCCCTGTACACATGATAGGATTTTCCTATGGAAAATGTGTGATAGGACTTTGTTGTTGGAAATTCCGACCGTGTGTAGGCTCCATCACACATTTTCCATAGGAATTTCCGACACACAATGTTTGAGAGCTTGCTATAAAATTTTCCAACAACAAAATCCGTTGTCGGAAATTCTGATCGTGTGTAGACAAATCCGACGCACAAAGTGCCACGCATGCTCAGAATAAATTAAGAGACGAAAGCTATTAGCTACTGCCCCGTTTATAGTCCCAATGTACGTGTTTTACGTCACCACGTTCAGAACGATTGGATTTTCCGACAACTTTGTGCGACCATGTGTATGCAAGACAAGTTTGAGCCAACATCTATCGGAAGAAATCCATGGATTTTGTTGTCCGAATTTCCAATCAATGTACGACCGTGTGTACAGGGCATAAGGGAACCCCAGGCCAGGACACCATTAAAAAACAAAACAGGTCGGGTTCCTGACATTGCCACCGCCCCCCCTCTTCAAGGCGCCTGATTCTGATGTTGATAAGGACAAGGGCCTCCTACCAACATGTTGTCTCACAAAAAGAATGTATGGATCTAATTCTGGAAGCCTCTTTCAGAAAGATATCTGTCACCCTCTTAGGTCAAAGAATATGGCATAGAAAGTAACCGTTGTCACTCACAAAAAAAAAAAGGAAATAGTAAATAAAAACAGCCACACCATTAAAAGCATCAGATATTTATAATAGAAAAAATAAACAATGAAAATAAAAAAATAAAATGTAAATTCACCATCAGTCATGTTGTCCAGCAATGTAGTTCCGTGTGAAAAACACTTGATGATGTTGAGCTGCCAACATGGTGACCAACCTCACTCGATGACATTCATCCACTTTTACTCTCATCAAAAAAGACAGATCCCTGGTGCTGCTGGAATGTAAACACAAGGTTGGAAATCCCTGGTGATGTAATTGGTCGACTATGATCATGATCATATTTGTTCAGTGATGCCACCCAGGACCCCTGCCCTTTGCTTACAAACCAAAGCAAGTAGGGTTCTGTCATTTAGAGATGGTAGTGAACCCTCTGAAGAATGACAGATCATTTGCATTGTTGACAAATTATAGCTGGCTAGGATCTATTATTCAGCAGCAATACTGTTACAGCCTCTAAGTGACTAGTCCTCCTCAGCTACTCTTTGTAAACACTTAATGGAATACTTCATACTGCATCCACAACTTCGCATGCAGGTGTAAGACATTTCCCATGCATTTTATTCAAAGGACTTGTGTATGTTCCATATACTGCTCTTCAGGGGCATAAAAGGACCATCTCCCCTCTGAAAGGATTCATTGTGTATTGTAGACATGTCCTACATGACAGTATCCAGTTACCCATGGCATTTTTTTTAAACAAAAGCTTGCAACTTCGTCATGAAAAGGGCAAAAAATAACAATGTTTGCCTCCTGTAGTCTTCAATGGGATTTGGTACTATTTGGGTTTGTAGCCTTTTTTCCTGGGTTCACCGAACCTTCTACAAACCAAACTTTTCCTGGTTCATTCATCCCCAGTCACCAACTAACATATGTCATCAGAAAACTATCCCAACTTTAGTTCATTAAAGTGGAGTTCCAGATAACAATTTAAGTCCTTAATAAGCGTAAGCACACCCCCTGCCTCGTTTTTGGATTTTTTATATTTTTTCTTCATACCCCTTTCTTATTTTCTCTTCGAGACTTCCCTCCCATGGCACTGCGGTGAGGTACGTCCCTTCCATGTTTTTTCCCTACTCTTTCCCCCTGTCACCTTCTGGGACCTGTGTGTGTCTCAGAAGACAACAGGACCATTCAGAAAGCACTGCACAACTCGGAATGCGCAGTAGAAAACAGGCTGTGAAGCCGCAAAGGCTTCACTTCCTGTTTCTCTTAGTAAGGATGCTGGTGTCTGCACCTGGAGCCGATGGATGTATCGGCTTTTCGTGTCTTGACATGACGTGCTCCCTGGACAGGTAAGTGTCCTTATATTAAAAGTCAGCAGCTACAGTATTTGTAGCTGCTGACTTTTGATTTTTTTTTAACCCACACTGGAACTCTGCTTTAACCTAGTTGAATTTATAAAGACTACTATGTGTAATCCCAACCATTTAGGTACCATGATTTGACATGATGGACATAGAATGCATATACAGTATGTATAGAATCATTCCTAAGGTATCCTTTGCAGATAAAAAAAAATGTTAAACTCAGCACTTCACTACAGACTCTCTTTAAATTAAATAAATTAAATTTACCTATTTATAATATTTTTTGTGGTTAGGTTTTATATTTGTGCAAGTATGAGGGTAAATGGCGCTACCTATATAATGAAAGGCGACAGACCCTGTTCACTTGTTAGGTCCTATGTGCCTCTATAGTGACTAATAAAATGTGCATATACCAATAGTGCAATCTTAATAAATTACCAATTTGCATATGCTAGTGTTGCAAACCTCACTAGGTTGCCAAATAAACTAGATATAAATAAACGTATAGAAGTGATACATAAAACATGATACTATAATAACAAAAATACAGGTATATGAAAATAAATAAATAAATCAAATAAAAATCAAAAGAATAATAAATAGTCCCAGAAGTGTATGTTAAATATAAATTATTAGAAAATAGTTGAATTTATATGAAACGGCCCCAAAAAATTAGCCTGCCAAGTCCAAAAAATACATAAAAAAACTTTTAAGTGCTCCCCCTCTTGGATCCCCACTCACTAGCTCTAGTAACCCCTACAGGGGTATCTCGCATAGCATATAGGCTTGATGTACCGATCATGCAGCCAGGCTCCATCTTTTCCAACCGATATCCAGCTCCTATGGGCCTTCCAAGGATATCCCGCAGCTGGATCAAATTGTGTGTGCAAAAAATCTTTCTCCAAGCCCAGATCAACCAACTGTGCTCCTCTCCTAATGCTCTCACCAATACACAGTATAGGTAAGGTTTTCATGCAAGAAATTAGATATGGGCTCCCATAGTGTAGTATTTAAATAAGAAAATGTTTTTATTCCAAAGTTAAAACAGTAAATAAAGAAAGACAAAAAAAGTAAAAATAAAAGATAAAAACAAATGTTCCATACTATGGAAACTCCTCACAAAGTCCTACAACTACGGGAGAAATGACAGCTTCAGACCCATGGTGTGTCTCGCTTGCAGTGTGCATTCCAGCTGCGTTCCACAGACTCACTCATCGCTATCACACGCGGAAATGACGTCAGTGCGTGACTCCGCCTTACGCGCGTTATCAAACATCTTCTGAGGCGGTGCCATGTTACTGATCTAACGTCTTTATATAGGCCAGGGGCCGTGCAGGACCCGCCCATTCTGAAAGTGTATTAGAATGAACTAGGTTAATGATGAACACATGTAGTTACAAAGAATGTGGAACAGAAATATAAGAAGGGGGGCTTGTAATTGTCATATTGACCCCATAGATAAACTTAACCCTGCACCGCCGCTAACCCTATCAAAAGAAACAGTACAGATATGTGCATTAGCATCAGAAGTGGTGTATATATATCTGAAATACCGATGACAAAATGGGTAAATGTGTATAATTATACTAACAGCAGTCTCACAGTGGGGTAGTATTGATAAGCAACATACCTCTGTATACATACTCCCCCTTTTGGTAAATAATAGTAACGGCCACTAACATAATCAGGCAGAGGTACAAACTGATATTACCCAGTAAAATCGTCAGTGCTAAATTCAGAGATATAACACAAATCATTAATAATAATACACCCTACATGCCAATGAAAAACTCATATGCCAGCGGCCTACAGGACCCACCCCTTGTAAAACTACATATAATGAACATATACTAGCAAAAAAAAATATTGAATAAAAAAAAAAAAATATATATATATATATATATATATATATATATATATATATAAAAGGGGGCTTATTGGTGTCATATTGACCCCATGTATAAACTTAACCCTACACCGCTGCTAACGAGGAAACAGTGCAAATATATAGATTCATCAGAAGTAGTATATATATATATATATATATATATATATGAATACATGGAAACTGATGTAAAAAATGAGTATAAGTGTAGCAGTCCCAAAGCGGGATAATATTGATAAACAGCATACCTCTGTATGCATACTCCCCCTAATGGTAAATAATAGTAGTAACGGCCAAGAGAATAATCAGGTAGAGGAACAAACCTGATATTATCCAGTAAAATCATCAGTACTCCATTTAGAGATATAACACAAATATACATAAAAATACTACACCCTTCATTGTGATGGAAAGCTCATAGGAACATTTAGTAAATCAGTGAATTATAAAAATGAAACAAGTTAATTTAATAACTTAACCCCAAAATCTGTATCCATCACTAGCAACCCTGTCCCTACCCTATAGCGGTAATAGTCAAACCTCACCTACTTAATGTAACAACTGTTACAAAGAGTGACATGCATGTTACTCAAAAATGAGGAATCGTACATTAAAGTGCATGGTGCCAGCAATAATTAGTAAGTAAATAGCACCCATAAGTAGCCCCCCAACTACAAGCACCACTCAAGGGTTAGCTAGAAAGCAATTCAAATCTATGTCCAGGTTCAAGCCCCTAGGGGCAAGAGAACCCATTCGATAAATCCAACTCGTTTTGTTTTGTGAGATTAAAGTTGTTTTATTACCACCTCTCCAACGATCTTTAACTGTGTCAATCCCATAGAATATGAGACCCGATGGATCCCTATGATGCACCTCATCAAAGTGCCGGGAAAGATTGTGCTTAGGGAATCCTTTTTTGATATTATTAATATATTCTCTTATTCGAACATATAAGAGATGAGTGGTTCTACCCACATATTGGAGGTGGCAGGAGCATTCGATCACGTAGGTGACATTAGTACTGTGACAAGTAATTAGATCTTTTATCTGGTACTCCTTATGGTCAGTCTTGGATTTGAATGTTTCCCTTTTCCTTGGCTGCTTTTTACTAGCCTTGCAGGGTAAGCGTCTTTGGCACTTATAAAACCCTCTCATATCTGGGAAGATTTTTACCGGTTTGGGGGGATCAATCACGTTGTGGACAAGATGGTTCCGAAGGGTAGGTGCTCTCCTGTGTATGAATTTTGGTTTGGAAGGCAGGATTTTAGACAGAACCCGATCCTCCTTCATGATAGGCCAATATTTCTTCATAATTTTTTCAAAGGATTTATATTGATTATTAAACCCTGTAATGAAGGCCAAAACATTATGGTTCTCCTTATTTCTTGTTTTTTTATGGAAAAGGCTATCTCTGTCCATCTTCATTATCTCTAGCTTCACTTTATCTAGATTCTCCTGTGGATAACCCATCTCCTTAAATAGTTTCATCTGGATATTAGATTGTACTTCAAAATCTTTCAATGAATCACAATTTCTATGCAATTGCAGCAATTGGCCCTTAGGGATATTCCCTTTCCACCGAGGGTGGTGGCAACTTAATATAGGGATATATACATTACGGTCTGTTGCTTTGAGGAATGCTTTAGTCAACAAATGATCACCTTCTTTAAAGATCTCTAAATCCAGATAATCTATCTTTTGATAATTCCATTTACCTGTAAACGAAATACCATATCTGTACATATTCAAATTATTGAGGAAATCTTCAAAGGATTCAGCGTTGCCATCCCATATTATGATCAGATCGTCTATATATCTTCGGTACAGTTTTATCTGGGGTATCAGCCTATTATACACATATTCTTCTTCCCACATGTCCATGAAGAGGTTAGCTACGCTCGGTGCATAGTGTGCCCCCATAGCAACCCCCTTAGTTTGTACGTAGTAATTTTTACCGTACCAAAAATAATTACACTCCATGGCCAGTCGCAAGCCTTCCAGAATATACACAATCTGTTTGTCAGATGCGGGTATGGAGATCGAGATACTAAGAGGGCATGCTAAGAGGGCTCCCCTTGCGGCTAAGTGCAGTGCGTTCCTGGATTTGGGAACAGGAAGTGCGGTGCCCAAAGAAGCACGGTTGGCCAGGTGCTTGTTTGCAGTCCGATGAGCTCGGCCACTGAGGGATGGCCAATGCTGGCAAAGCAGAACTTGCGGTGTTCAGGTAAATGGAGAAACCAAGAGAAAGGCCAGGGGTCATACACAGATAAGTCAGTCCAGAGTAAATACAGGGGCTAGCCAAGGTCATAGACAGGCAGGGTCCAGGTACAAGCCGAAGGTCAAGCCAGGAGATCAGGATGCAGAAGCAGAGTCCAGAAGCAGGCCAAGGGTCAAACCAGGAGATCAGTAAGCAAGGTCAAGGCAAGCTGGGTCACAACGGGTATTCACAGATCAGGAAGCAAGGTCAAAGTACACAAGGGAGCTAAGGAGATAATCCAGCAATGTCCTGTGGTCACAGGCTGGTTTAAATAGGGCCACTGGCACCAGCATCTGTCACGCCACTTGCGAACTGTCGCGCACGTGCCGTATTGCGCATGCGTGTACGCCGATGCTCGCTGATGCGCGCACATGCTCGTGCACGTCTCCGGATCCTCCATGGGTGTCCATGGAGGGTCTGGGCAACATTGCCAGTACTAGGACAGCCATGTCCCTGACACCGTTGTTGTTTCATTCCAGTTTTTTTCGTGTAGTGCTTTTTCAACTCCCTTCAAACCATCTTGATGTATTATACTCATATACAATGAGTTCACATCAATTGTAGCTAATAGATAGCTCTGCGTTCCTTCAATGTTTTTAAGTTCTTAAGAGCGTAGCTAACCTCTTCATGGACATGTGGGAAGAATAATATGTGTATAACAGGCTGATACCCCAGATAAAACTGTACCGAAGATATATAGATGATCTGATCATAATATGGGATGGCAATGCTGAATCCTTTGAAGATTTCCTTAGTAATTTGAATATGAACAGATATGGTATTTCGTTTACAGGTAAATGGTATTATCAAAAGCTAGATTATCTGGATTTAGAACTCTTTAAAGAAGGTGATCATTTGTGGATTAGAACGTTCTTCAAAGCAACGGACTGTAATGAATATATCTCTACATCAAGTTGCCACCACCCTCGGTGGAAAGGGAATATCCCTAAGGGCCAATTGCTGTGATTGCGTGATGAAACGATTTAAGGAGAAGGGTTATCTACAGGAGAATCTAGATAAAGTGAAGTTAGAGATAATGAAGATGGACAGAGATAACCTTTTCCACAAAAAAAACAAGAATTAAGGAGAACCATAATGATTTGGCCTTCATTACAGGGTTTAATAATCAATATAAATGCTTTGAAAAAATTATGAAGAAATATTGGCCTATCATGAAGGAGGATCGGGATCTATCTAAAATCCTGCCTTCCAAACCAAAATTCATATACAGGAGAGTACCTACCCTTCGGAACCATCTTGTCCACAACGTGATTGATCCCCCCAAACCGGTAAAAATCTTCCCAGAAATAAGAGGGTTTTATAAGTGCCAAAGATGCTTACCCTGCAGGACTAGTAAAAAACAGCCAAGGAAAAGGGAAACATTCAAATCCAAGACTGACCATGAGGAGTACCAGATAAAAGATCTAATTACTTGTCACAGTACTAATGTCACCTACGTGATCGAATGCCCCTGCCACCTCCAATATGTGGGTAGAACCACTCGTCCCTTATACGTTCAAATAAGAGAGCATATTAATAATATCAAAAAAGAATGCCCTAAGCACAATCTTTTCCGGGACTTTGATGAGGTGCATCATAGGGATCCACCGGGCCTCATATTCTATGGGATTGACACAGTTAAAGACCATTGGAGAGGTGGTAATAAAACAACTTTAATCTCACAAAAGGAAATGAGTTGGATCTATCGATTGGGTTCTCTTGCCCCTAGGGGCTTGAACCTGGACATAGATTTGAATTGCTTTCTAGCTCACCCTTGAGTGGTGCTTGTAGTTGGGGGGCCACTTATGGGTGCTATTTACTTACTGATTATTGCTGGCACCATGCACTTTAATGTACAATTCCTCACTAGTGAGTAACATGCATGTCACTCTTTGTAACAGTTGTTACATTAAGTAGGTCAGGTTTGACTATTAATGCTATAGGGTGGGGAGGGGGCTGCTAGTGATGGATACAGATTTCGGGGTTAAGTTATTAAATTAACTTGTTTCATTTTTATAATTCACTGATTTACTAGATGTTCCTATGAGCTTTCCATCACAATGTAGGGTGTAGTTTTTTTATGTATATTTGTGTTATATCTCTGAATGGAGTACTGATGATTTTACTGAGTCATATCAGGTTTGTTCCTCTACCTGATTATTCTCTTGGCCTTTACTACTATTATTTACCATTAGGGGGAGTATGCATACAGAGGTATGCTGTTCATCAATATTATCCCGCTTTGGGACTGCTACACTTATACTCATTTTTTACATCAGTTTCCTTGTATTCAGATAAATATACACTACTTCTGATGAATCTATATATTTGCACTGTTTCCTTGTTAGCAGCGGTGTAGGGTTAAATTTATACATGGGGTCAATATGACACTAATAAGCCCCCCTTTATATATATATATATATATATATATATATATATATATATATATATATATATATATATATATATATATATATATATATATATATATATACATATATATATATATATATATATATATATATATATACATATATATATATATATATAAAAAGGGGGGCTTATTAGTGTATATATATATATATATATATATATATATATATATATATATAATATATTTTTATTCCACATTTTTTTGCTAGTATATGTTCATTATATATATTTTTACAAGGGGTGGGTCCTGCACGGCCGCTGGCGTATGAGTTTTTCATTGGCATGTAGGGTGTAGCTTATTATTAATAATTTGTGTTATATCTCTGAATTTAGCACTAACGAATTTACTGAGTAATATCAGGTTTGTACCTCTGCCTGATTATGTTAGTGGCTGTTACTATTATTTACCACAAGGGGGAGTATGTATACAGAGGTATGTTGCTTATCAATACTACTCCACTTTGAGACTGCTATTAGTATAATTATACACATTTACCCATTCTGTCATCGGTATTTCAGCTATATATACACCGCTTCTGATGCTAATGGACATATCTGTACTGTTTCTTTTGATATGGGTTAGCGGCGGTGCAGGTTTAAGTTTATCTATGGGGTCAATTTGACAATTACAAGCCCCCCTTCTTATATATCTATTCCACATTCTTTGTAACTACATGTGTTCATCATTAACCTAGTTCATTATAATACACTTTCACAATGGGTGGGTCCTGCATGGCCACTGGCCTATATAAAGACGTTAGATCAGTAACATGGCACCGCCTCAGAAGACGTTTGATAACAAAATGTGCGTAAGGCGGAGTCACGCACTGACATCATTTCCAGGTGTGATAGTGATCATTGAGCCTGTGGAACGCAACTGGAGCGCACGCTGCAAGCAAGACACACCACGGGTCTGAAGCTGTCATTTCCCCCGTAGTTGTAGGACTTTGTGAGGAGTTTCCATAGTATGGAACATTTGTTTTTATCTTTTATTTTTACTTTTTTGTCTTTCTTTTTTTACTGTTTTAACTTTGGAATAAAAACATTTTCTTATTTAAATACTACAATATGGGAGCCCATATCTCATTTCTTGCATGAAAACCTTACCTATACTGGATATTGAAGAGAGCATTAGGAGAGGAGCACAGTTGGTTGATCTGGGCTTGGAGAAGGATTTTTTGCACACACAATTTGACCCAGCTGCAGGATATCCTTGGTAGGCCCATAGGAGCTGGATATCGGTTGGAAAAGTTGGAGCCCGGTTGCATGATCGGTACATCAAGCCTATATGCTATGCGAGATACCCCTGTAGGGATTACTGGAGCTGGTGAGTGGGGACCCAAGAGGGGGGAGCACTTAAAAGTCACCTGGATTTTGTTCCTGTGTGTCATCACCAAGCACTTAACTATCACATAAGACTTTGGATTTTTTTTTTGATGTTTTTTTTTATGTATTTTTTGGACTTGGCACGCTAATTTTTGGGGGTCGTTTCATATAAATTCAATTCAAAATTTTCTAATAATTTATATTTATCATACACTTCTGAGATTATTTCTGGGACTATTTATTATTCTTTTGATTTTTATTTGATTTATTTATTTATTTTCATATACCTGTATTTTTGTTATTATAGTATCACGTTTTATGTATCACTTCTATACATTTATTTATATCTAGTTTATTTGGCAACCTAGTGTGGTTTGCACATTGTTAATTTATTAAGATTGCACTATTGGTATATGCACATTTATTAGTCACTACAGAGGCACATAGCACCTGAACAGGGTCTGTCATCTTTCATTATATAGGTAGCACCATTTACCCTCATACTTGCACTATTATCACTCTAGTCCCCTATTGGGGACCTAGCAGGGTAGGCTGCACACTTAATTTCCCCTTTTGCCTAAGAGCGGATATATTATTTTATTTAACATAGGTTTTATATTTGACAGAAATTTGTAAAAGATAGATAAAGTGCATGGCAATAAACAATTATTGTTAGGTTAAACAAAAAGAATTGTATTGGTTTAATTAACAAATAAGCACATGCCAGCACTTTTATTGTATTTACAGTAACAAATATATTAATATTACCTATGAAATATCATTAGAAATTAAAATTAATTATTAAAGTCAAAATTAAGAAATAGAAAATCTTTTTTTCTACTTGTAAGTAAGCTTATTGAGCCAAGTTTTCTGAGCATTGATTATGAATTCTGAGATTTGCATAGCTGATATGCAAATTAGTTTGTATTTACTCAAAATAATTACAGCTCATTACATTTGAAAAGCATTCCATTTTATCTCGGCTGTCTGGACAACATATTTAACCACTTCAGCCCCGGGTGACTTTACCTCCTTCCTGGCCAGAGCACTTTTTGCGATTCGGCACTGTGTCGTTTTAACTGACAATTGCACGGTCATGCAAAGTTGTACCCAAACAAAATTGATGTCCTTTTTTTCCCACAAATGGAGCTTTCTTTTGGTGGTATTTGATCACCTCTGCGGTTTTTATTTTTTGTGCTATAAACAAAAGAAGAGCGACAATTTTGAAAAAAATGCAGTATTTTTTACTTTTTGCTATAAAAATAGTCCCCAAAAATATATATAAAAAAAAAAAATTCTCAGTTTAGGCCGATATGTATTCTTCTACATATCATTGGTAAAAAAATCGCAAAAAGCGTATATTGATTGGTTTGTGCAAAATTTATAGTGTCTACAAAATAGGGAATAGTTTTATGGCATTTTTATAGTTAATCAATTGTTTTTAGCAATGGTGGCGATCTGCAATTTTTTTTTTGGGACTGCGACATTATGGCGGACACATCGGACATTTTTTACACTATTTTGGGACCATTGTCATTTATACAGCGATCAATGCTATAAAAATGCATTGATTACTGTGTAAATGACACTGGCAATGAAGGGGTTAACCACTAGGGGGCAGTGAAGGGGTTAAGTGTGTCCTAGGGAGTGATTCTAACTGTTAGGGGGCTGGACTTCAACACACAGGACAGTGATCACGGCTCTCGATGAGAAAGATCTGTGATCACTGTCCTGTCACTTGGCAGAACGGGGAAATGCATCTCCCCGTTCTTCCTCTCCGTGACATGATCACGGGCACCCGGCAGACATCGCGTCCACGGGACCCGTGGTCACAGAGCCTGCGGCGGGTACGCGCCCGTGTCACCGCGCAACACCACTTCTTAAAGGGGACGCATCTGTACGCCCTTTTGCCTACCAGCGCCATTCCGCCAACGTACATCAGTGTGCGCTGGTCAGCAAGCAAAGACTGTCTCAACAACTTTATGAATGATTCATATGTACAGTAACAAATTTATTAATATTACCTATGAAATATCTCTAGAAATTAAAATTAATTATTAAAGTCAAAATTAAGAAATAGAAAATCTTTTTTTTTACTTGTAAGTAAGCTTTTCGAGCCACGTTTTCTGAGCATTGATTATGAATTCTGGGATGTGCATAGCAGATATGCAAATTAGTTTGTATTTACTCAAAATAATTACAGCTCATTACATTTGAAAAGCATTCCATTTAATCTCAACTGTCTGGACAACATATTTAAAAACTTTTTTAAATGATTTATATGTATAGTAATTCTCTTAATCAATCAAACTTTCATATAATTGAATGCTTGTTCTAAAAGTTCACTTTTTTTTTAAGCTTTGCGTCCAAATTAAAGTTATAGGAATGACTAGACTCCAGCACTGCAGTAGAGGTTTTTTATTGTCGGTTGTGATTGAATAAGACCTATACTCAGTGTTAACCTAGTAAATACTGTTACTAAAGTATAGTAGATGAAGTCAGACACAGAAAGGATTCAATAAAGCCATAAAAATGTTCACAAAAAGGTATGTTTAATTGCACATAACTTCACAATCAAATATACTGTTAGATTTGTACAGTTTAGCTAGCTTATTACCTACTATTTTTGGCTGAAAAAAAGTCAGCCGTCAGCATTCTTTCTTTCACTGCTTTGCAGAAAGTCCAGCTTTCTACAAAAAATCATACATACCACCAGGGCAGCCATCAGAAATTTTTGGGCCCCTTACACAGCTTTAGGCCTGGGCCCCCCCCCCCGAGCCTGGCCACCAACATTATCCAGGGCTTGCCCACGGGCCATCCTACTGAATCCGCACACTCACCACCTCACCTGTATGCACTCAGCCCCACGCCATCCTGTATATATGTCAGCCCTCTCACACCTGTATATATGTCAGCGCCCCACTCCCCACACACCTGTATATATGTCAGCCCCCACACAACTGTATATATGTCAGCGCCCCACACCCCACACACCTGTATATATGTCAGCCCCCCCACACCTGCATATATGTCAGCACCCCCCTACACACCTGTATATATGTCTGAACCCCATCCCCCCTGTATATATTTCAGCCCCCCACACACCTATATATATATGTCAGCCCCCCACTCACCTGTATATATGCCAGCCCCCCTCACACACAAACCTGTATATATGGCAGACCCTCACATACACAAACCTGTATATATGGCAGCCCCTCACATACACAAACCTGTAAACACACAAGGCTCTGGTCCCTCCCTGTACATAAACAGCCCCCCTCCCTTTCCCTCACAGCCCCTACTTGTAAAGAAGGTCTTCCTACCTAGTCCCAGCCCATTTTCACAAAGCTGACATGTTGCTGAGAAGCACAGTACAAATCACACGAGGGGTGCACATATACATAGTAGCCAGAGGTGGCAGTAAATAGCTTGATGTCTGAGCTCAGTAACCATACAATTACTGGGCCCCCTTTAATCCCACATCTGATCGGTGGTGATTTCAATGCGGTCACACATTTCACCGAGAACAGACCACACCCTACGCAAATGCCCCCACAGTTAACCAATACCTAACCAACCTTATTTGCCTCCACAATTTTATCCCTCAATTTAATTGATGTCTGGCATCTCCTACACCCGACTGATAGGGAATAGACTGGAGTATTTCTTCTGCAAAAGCTCTGTTCTGCCTTTGGTATGAGAGGTTATAATCCATGAAATAGCTATATCTGACCACAGTCCAGTCTCAGCCATGCTTGAGGACTCAGGTAACCAGGGCACGCTCCTCTTGTGCAAACCCCCCTCTTATTTTGCCAGGAATGAGGATCCAATCACACTATAATTGAGGCATGGGAAGCCTCATTTATAGAAAATCCTAATTTATTCTGGGAGGCTGGTAAAGCCTTTCTCAGGGGCCACATTATCTCTTATGTTGCTTCCTTTAAAATATTCTATGGCAAGTTATAGGTAGGCGAGTACATGCCTCAGAGTTGCTCAACATACCCTATTATCTCACAACACCCCTAAGCATGGGACTAGATGGCATGAGGCCCATCGACAATTTGATTACTGGGCAGAACAGCTGGAATTGGTCAAAGTTCCCATTCTACTCCTAATCATATTTGGAAAAAAGGCTGGTAAACTCCTATCAAGACTATGTAAAGGCCCCTATCAACCTACGTATATTGCCTCTCTTCGACACCACAAGGGGTCTATACACTTTACACCTAAAAAATAAATACAAATATGGAGCGTTTCTATGCCATGCTCTATGCCCATGATCCAATTGACCTACCACGTGCCCAGGCCTTTTTGGATAGACTCAGGCTCCATACCATAGCTTTCTCCCAACTAGCACTCTTAAATATTCCCATCTCCTCTGTCAAAGTATTGAAAGTTATACATTTACCAATCAACAATAAAACAATTTAAACAATTAAACAATAAACAATAACAATAAAAATCCAGTCCCCCTGGCCCTGATGGGTTCACTGGGGAATTCTTTAAATTGTTTAAAGACATTCTTCATCCAAACTTGGTAGACGCGTAGAATAGGATTTGTTTGGGCAATGCCTATTTGTCAACTGGCAACTAGGCATATATTAATCTATTAGCTAAGAAAAGCAATGATTCCTTAGAACCTGGAGTGAAGGGGGTGCAAACTTGCCTAATATTAGGGTTTATAATTTGGCCTGTTTACTACGTATAGGGTTAGACTGTGTTTCTTCCTCATTCCGCTACACAAATAGGTCTCTGGATTCAGAAATGGCACTTCCTTACTCCCTAGAAGCGCTACTGCATTGCAAATGGAAACAACTACCTTCTGTATTTCAACGAAATGTACTTCTAAGGGACACTGCTATAGCGTGGCGAGAAGTTAGAATGAAACTGGACCTCTCTCCCCTCATCTCAAGGTTTTTGCCCATACAGGGTAACCCGATGTTTCTTGCGGGAATGCAACATGGGGCCTTCATGACTTGGAATCTTAGAGGATTAACATTGGTTTCTTCCTTATTTGAAATGGAATCTGGCAACCCAGACTCCTTCCAAACTCTGACAAAAGACTATTCATTGCTAGGGATGAGCCGAACACCTCCAGGCAGCAGAAGGCCCTTTGGGTCTGGTATGAATATTAAGGGGAACCCCGAACCAAAATAAAAAAAAAAAGGCGTGGGGGTGCCCCTCAAAATCCATACCAGACCCTTCAGGTCTGGTATGGATTTAAGTAACCAGATTTACGTAACCGGATTTACATAACCGTTTACGCAACCGGGTGACCTCGCCCCCCTCTGACACCACGGAGGAAGCCATAGGGAATTCCCTGTGTGTCAGAGGGGGGCGGGGTCACCAGGTGGCCATGCCCTCAGTTATATAAGAGCTGTCACAAGAACAGAAGCGTCACACAGCAGGAGCCCCCCATTGAGGCGGATCGTCTGGAGGGCGAAGTGGCAAAGAAGAAGCTGGAGGAAGATGCCGGAGGAAGATGCCAGAGGAGAAGACCGGAGGAAGAAGCAGAGGACTGGAGGAAGAAGCAGAGGAAGATGCGGGGGAAGAACAAGATGGAGGAAGAAGAAGAAAACCGAAGGAAGATCAGAAGTAGCGGGAAAAGAAAAAGACATTAATAAAGGAATTGTCAAAAACCGGCTTGTACCCCATTACCAATTCACACAGGGGGGCTGGGATCTGGGGGTTCCCTTATTAAAGGGGGGTTCCAGATTCCGATAAGCTCCCCGCCCACAGACCCCCACAACCACCGGGCAAGGGTTGTGGGGATGAGGCCCTTGTCCCCATCAACACGGGGACATGCTCCCCATGTTAAGGGAATGTGGCCTAGTATGGTTCAGGAGGGGGGGCGATCTCTCATCCCCCCTCTTTTCCTGCGGCCTGCCAGGTTGCGTGCTTGGATAAGGGTCTAGTATGGATTTTTGGGGGGACCCCCACGCCATTTTTTTTTTAATTTTGGTGCGGGGTTCCCCTTGAAATCCATACCAGACCCAAAGGGCCTGGTAATGGACTGTGGGGGAATCCCATGCCATTTTTATCAATTAACTTTTATGTGTATTGCCGGGACCGACAAATCATTATAGCCGCGAGTACTTTTAAATTATTTTTTTTTCTTTAGAAATGTCATTTTGCTCTTGGATTGTTCTAAACAGGGGAAACATCCGCCACTTTATAGGCATACTATAGACACCCCCCAGGTACAAAATTTAAAGGAATATTTCACTTTTATTGTTTCACTTTAAGCATTATTAAAATCACTGCTCACGAAAAAATGGCCATTTTTAAAACTTTTTTTTGCATTGATCCATGCCCCCTGGGCAGGACTCAGGTACTTTTTATGACAATACCATGCATATAAGACTTTATAATGATCACTTTTGATTTCTCCCATAGATTTTTAAAGGGTGTTCCGCAGCTTTCGAATTTGCCGTGAACACCCCAAATTGTTCGCTTTTCGGCAAACGGGCGAACAGCCAATGTTGGAGTCGAACTCATGCTCGACCTAAACATAAAGCTCATCCCTATTCATTGCCCACCCACTACCTGTTTCATCACTGGTAATGCAACATCATGCTGCCTAGACTGGACTAAAAGTTTCCAGTTGTCATTGATAGACCGTTTTATCTCCACTCAAGCTTATTCCATCTTGGACATTTACCATCCCTTCAACCTTATTTTTATGTCCCCTTTTGGTCATACTGTTCCCGACAGACAACTGGAGCAAACACTTTTCAGTTGAATCACTTTTCAGCATAAATTGCTGAACAGGTACAATAGAACTTCTCATTTAATACCCAATAAAGTCTGGCAGTAGTCTCAGCTTTAACTCATCCATAGAGCCCTTGTTTCATTTATCAAATCAAAATCCAACCCCTAATCCACTCTTTGCCCTCTCTACGGCCAAGCAAGACCATCTCTAGTGCACAGTTTTTGGCTCTCCCCACCTGTCTCAAAGTTTTGGAACCAGGTGATTACCCCCTTTTATTATTCTTTAGGTATGATAGCTCTCATAAACACAAGCCGCCATCAACACAGCAGAGAAACGTTCACTCACACTGGATCACAATATGCCTGCTAGTGGTTCGAAGGGCCATTCCCAAAGAATGGACATCTTTATCCACTCCAACTACCAGATATTAAAAAGGAATTAAAAACCTTGTTATACCATGAAAAGCATGACCTTGAAATGCGCCATAACGCCTCCACTAAACATTTTACTTCCAGATGCAAGCATTTATTGATTCCTCCCTTGTGGACTCAGAAGTGCTGGCTTTACTCACTTAATTTTTTATAATCAGGATCTACACCTGTGACACTCTGAGAGTGCCAGTAGCTAGATCTAGCTATATTCTCCATTGTTGCCCTTCTCAGCAGGTTTTTGTACTCCCTTTCTAACCCTGGTTTACAAGGGCTACCATAGCCATGTATATGGTCTAGGATCTTTTATCAGATTTTTTTTAGCCTGTAGTTTAGTAGTTTCTTAGTCTGCAGTCCAACCACTAGCCTTATCTTAGGCTCAGAAGAGGCACTGCTTTTAGGGCACCATTCCAGACCCTACCTGAGGTCTATCACCTTTTGTTTTCATCCATCCACGTCTCCTTGATCTTAGCAATGTTTAATACCCTACTTTGCTATGGGTTGTTGCCTTTGATCAGTTGGGGTTTTTAAATATTATCTCATTCTTTGTATCTGCTATTTTCCATGTATCGGGAACTGTGATCCTCTGTCTGTTGAGGTGTCTTGCCACCTTAGTCTTTTGTAATTTGCAAATTTCAATAAAACTTATAAAAACAATTATATTTTTAAAATATATTAATTCTTTCAATCAAATCCACATATATGTATTGCCCCATAATAAGTGTTCCATCTGCTGAATAAGTACTTTTTCTCTTAGTTACTTTTTAATATATTTATGCCAATTATTTTTAGGTGGACCGCTACAGTCAATTAAAGAAAAGTCAATAGATATATGGCAGAGTACTGTAAATACAAAGTAAGTACAAAGTATTCAAAGGCTGCTTATTTTTATTTCATTTCTATATATTCCTTTATTGTGTTATTGTTATGCCCAATATGTTTTTAATGCTTTTGCTGATGCTATCAGTGTCGCTGAGCCTTGTGGTTCTTCGGTTCCCCATCACTATAAATAGTA
Source organism: Aquarana catesbeiana (assembly GCF_042186555.1). NCBI lineage: Eukaryota > Metazoa > Chordata > Amphibia > Anura > Ranidae > Aquarana > Aquarana catesbeiana. The sequence goes on from NC_133328.1 coordinate 433,078,593, forward strand.
GCTCTTCTGGATATCCATATTGTTTGGGAAAGCAGTGCATAGTCACAACTCTTCATCACTGCACCATCCCAGTTTAACTCTGCCCTGCACCCTCTGTGCATTCCAGCCTGGTTTCCAAACATTTTGGAGCTCCCTGTCAGCGTCCAGAGCAAAGTATACAGAGAGCCAGTGGCTGCAGTGTGTCCACAGTGGGAGATTTAAATACTGAGATGCCATTGGTTTTCTTTATTTGAAGAGTGAGTTTGTTTCAAATTATGTGAGTCACCAATTTTGATTTTAATAAAATGGAAATGTTTTTAAACTTCACTTAGTTGGTGTCCCTCTACTTTCCTGTTTGCTTTGACCTAATTAGCTATATAGCTAAATCTAACTGGAACAGGGACTGCTAAGTATAAGATTGGGAAGGAAGTTTGGGAGGAAGGGGGGATGGGGGAAGTTACTATTTAATTGTAACTTTACCAAAGGTGCAGTTGTCCTTTAAATTTAAATTCTACATAAAAATATTCTGTAAATAAAATTGTTTATTAGTTAAAACATGTTTCTCCTGTATGCATTTCTTCCAATAATGTTGGAAAAATAACATCATAAAAAGTAAATGATTTCCTAGTTGAAACATAAATCTTTAGTAATAAATAGTTCCATATTTTGACCATCACATTTATTGCTTTAGAGCATAATTGGTTCATAACAAAAAGCAAGAAAAAGAGCTTTAAGTACTCATTTTAATTAAATGTATTTATAATTTACATAACTGCATTATGATGTTTCCAATTGATATTTTTGATTGCCTATTTCCTTAAGCAAGTTGTATGAGTTCTATGCTAGAAAAAAAATGTTTGCTTCTAGAAAGTGTTGTTAATTATTGAAAATGTTGCAGATTAATTTACAACATACTCAAAAACACAATGCAATTTATATTAACTAAAAACATCCTGTTCAATATATCTCAGTCTTATTAGTATTCACTAACCTTTTTATATTTGTTAGAAAGAAAGCTGGGATTTTCCATCTTAGCTTGAAAAATATTTAAGGATACTACTAATTTACCTATATATAATGGCACAACAACATGTATGGCTTTTAATCACTCAATAGTAGGAGAAAGAAGATACCACATCTCTATACGAAGAATTAAATACCAAGCCATACCAGTAAAAGAACACACTACACACTTACACCTTTTCTGCTGCCCATGCTGCTGATGTCCACCCTTTACAGGATACAGCAGTGACATGGAGGTCAGTGCACTGAGTATGATTTTGGCAAATTAGAAAATATATTTGTATTGTACAGTGCCTTGAAAAAGTATTCATACCCCTTGACATTTTCCACATTTTGTAATGTTACAACCAAAAACGTAAATATCCTTTATTGGGATATTATTTGATAGACCAATACAAAGTGGCACATAATTGTGAAGTGGAAAGAAAATGATAAATGGTTTTACAAATAAATATGTGAAAAGTGTGGCGTGAATTTGTATTCAGCCCCCCGAGTCATACTTTGTAGAACCACCTTTTGCTGCAATTACAGCTACAAGTCTTTTTGGGAATGTCTCTACCAGCTTTGCACATCTAGAGAGTGACATTTTTGCCCATTCTTCTTTGCAAAATAGCTAAAGCTCTGTCAGATTGGATGGAGAGCATCTGTGAACAGCAATTGTCAAGTCTTGCCACAGATTCTCAATTGGATTTAGGTCTGGACTTTGACTGGGCCATTCTAACATATGAATATTCTTTGATCCTCAACCATTCCATTGTAACTCTGGCTGTATGTTTAGGGTCATTGTCCTGCTTTTTTAAAGGTCAACCTCCGCCCCAGTCTCAAGTTTTTGCAGATTCTAACAGGTTTTCTTCTAAGAGTGCCCTGTATTTGTCTCCATCTATCTTCCCATCCACTCTGACCAGCTTCCCTGTCCCTGCTGAAGAAAAATACCCCCACAACATGATACTGCCACCACCATGTATCACGGTGGAGATGGTGTGTTTTGGGTGATGTGCAGTGTTAGCTTTCAGCCACACATAGCGTTTTGCTTTTAGGCCAAAACATTCAATATTGTTCTCCAGAGCATCTTCTTCCACATGTTTTCTGTTCCCCCACATGGCTTCTCGCAAACTGTAAATGGGACTTCTTATGGCTTTATTTCAACAATGACTTTCTTCTTGCCACTCTTCCATAAAGGCCAGATTTGTGGAGTGCACAACTAATAGTTGTTCTGTGGACAGATTCTCCCACCAGAGCTGTGGATCTCTACAGATCCTTCAGAGTTACCATGGGCCTCTTGCTGCGTCTCTGATTAATGCTCTGCTTACCCAGCCTGTCAGTTTAGGTGAATGGCCATGTCTTGGTAGGTTTAAAGTTGTGCCATACTCTTTCCATTTTCGGATGATGGATTGAACAGTGCTCCGTGAGATGTTCAAAGCTTGAGATATTATTTTATAACCTAACCCTGCTTTAAACTTCTCCACAACTTTATCCCTGACATGTCTGGTGTGTTCCTTGGCTTTCATGATGCTGTTTGTTCACTTAGGTTCTCTAATAAGCCTCTGAAGGCTTCACAGAACAGCTGTATTCATACTGAATTAAATTACACACAGTTGGACTCTATTTACTAATTAGATGACTTCTAAAGGCAATTGGTTCCACTAGATTTTAGTTAGGGGTATCAGAGTAAAGGGGGCTGAATACAAATGCACACCACACTTTTTGCATATTTATTTGTAAAAAATTGTTGAAAACCATTTATCATTTTGCTTCCACTTCACAATTATGTGCCACTTTGTGTTGTCTATCACATAAAATCCCAATAAAATACATTTACGTTTTTGGTTTTAAAATGACAAAATGTGGAAAATTTCAAGGGATATTAATACTTTTTTTAAGGCACTGTATCTTAAGAGAATATTATTCCCTAAAGAGAACAATACAATCTTAGGTACTGATGAAGAAATTAGATTTTTTAAAATTTTTTGGGATATGTTTTAGAGCAGAAAGTAAAAAATATTGTTTTTTTTTCCAAAGTTGTCAGTTGTTTTATGTTTATAGCGCAAAAAATTAAAAAATGCAGAGGTGATCAAATACCACCAAAAGAAAACTCTATCTGAAAAAAAAAAAAAAAAAAAAAGCATACATTGTATTTGGGTACAGTGTTGCACGACCACGCAATTGTCAGTTATAGTAACACAGTGCTGTATTGCAAAAAATGGCCTGGTCATGATGGGGGGTAAATCTTCCAGAGCTGAAGTGGTTAAAAACACATTTATTTAATGAGAAAGACAAATGGCAACTCACACAATCCAAAGCTCATGTCACGAGTCCTCTCAGCAGGCAGCACTGTTATCTCCAAGGTATGAATGGGCACTGCTATAGGCCAGCTTTGTCAAACTGATGTGTGGAAACTCCATGGAGTGCAGAGAGAACCAGGGGATGATGTGTTTACATGCCAGGAGGAGCACAGGGGGCATGGATACACATTTCAAAGCTGCCGGGCTCCTTTCTCAAGCCTGCCTCCGATCTGCAGGGATTGCTATTTGTATACAGATGGAGCTTCAAGGCTCAGCAGAGTTACAAACTAATTGCACATTGTAAATATTCAAGTAAAAAGTGTGTGTGAGCGTGATCAAATTCATAATAAAAACTCATGGTAGAGTTGATAAAATAAAAAATAAATAGATTGAAAAATATAAAAAAATAAAACCAGTTAAAAGTTAAAAATGGTATTGATACAATACGGAATTCATACATGAGGTTAAGACCAATTTATAAACTAGAGTATAAATGAATAAATAAAAGATTGTGTAAACAATGTATAAACATATACTGTATATTATTAACTAATATGACTGTAGGTGGTAGTGCATAAGCTCCACTACTAGGCTGGGACAATCAAATGAATAAAAAAGAAGAAGAAGTAGATAAATAAAAACTAATAAAATAAAAAAGGACAGAAAACCAGCTAGGTAATTAAATGGTTATATAACTGTATTTACCTCTATTCCCTCATTAAGGATACCCAGGGTAAAGTAAAAGTCTCGCGCTCACACAATTTTTTGAAACCTTTGGTCAATAGCAGGTTACTGGAAATGGATTCAATAATCCAAACCCTCAGGTCTTCAGATGATTTTACATGCGATTCAGCAAAATGCCTGGTACACTATGTTTAATATTAGCTGAAATAAGTTGTTATTTTCCACGCTATGGTAAAACAGGTGTGGCTGCTGCCTACCCCCAAAGCTCCACAGAGTGGAGTTGGTAAGAAGATATAAGGAAAGGGGAGGTAAAATGGCACTGCCTAAATCTAATAAGTGGTTGTGTTAATAACGTGTCCTATCTCTTCAAATCACACAAACATTATTAGTGTTAAATCATATGAGTGCTCAATATAACATGACTGCTGAGAAGCTTAGGCTTGTCTTAACCCCCACTTATTTAAACCACAACAAACCTTGCCCCCCAAAAAGACACATAGACCACTTTAAGTTGGAAGTAGGGCAAGTACCAATTGCTGGCAAGGTAAAACTGCCACACGCAAGTCAGTGTTACACTGACTAGCGCCCCACCACAACCAGTGCTTTCTCGACACCACCAACGATGCCCAGGTCGAAAATGTCAACCCCAGTCTCATTCAAATGGACCCCATCAGGCCTCAGTAAATCACTGCTATCTCCTTCCAGGTCTTTGTGGCGCACCACAATACCAACCATTCGGCAAACTAATTTGAAAACCTGAGCATTCATCTTGCGCCAAAAATGCTCCAGACTTGGACATGGGGTGGGATGAGCCCAGACCAGGCGGGGGATAATTTCAGACCAAACAATAGTCAGGTTGGTGAACGTGGCACAGCAATGAGCAACATCACGTTTAATTGACAAAATGAGGTCCACAGAACTAAACGGGCCTACGTCATTTGCCCCAGCGTGGATGATCAGGACAATCGGACCATGGACAAATTTCCTGAGGTTCAACAATTCAGGCAACATTTGTGCCCAATGAAGCCCACGGAAGCCGCACAAGCGTATTCTGGCAACTGCGAAAGGAAGTCCAAGGTTCCTCCCATAGCGTTGGTTGGAGGCACATCGGACAGCCCAGTACACCAAAGAATCGCCGATGATACAAACCCGAACTGGAGGGGAACCTGAAATCAATATAAAAGATGCAGACGAACATACAGGTAAAAATGAAAAGATTCTCATCTATGTTGCAGTTCCTCGTCTGAAAAACCCATCTCATGAGCAGTGGTGGCTGCACCAATGTGAAAGGAGTGCATGGAGAAATCCACAGGAGGAAGGCTTGAGAACAACTGAGAAAGACAAAGGCGGAAAACCTGAAGGAACTGAAACCTGCTGAGATTGGAGGAATCAGCATGAACCAGATAAATGGAAGCAGGAGGGCGGACAGCAGAAAAGGAAGAAGATAAGCGAACCAGGCAAAAGGAGCCCCCACGGGCCTTGAGGACTATCCGCCTACCATTGGAAGAATGGTCAGTTTTAGAAGTGAGCAAAAGAATAGAGAGAAAAGAATCCGAGGTAAGTACATTCTCGGCCAAAATGCCATCAATGGAATGTTTATCTTTGGAAACCAACTCGCTGATCCGAAAGGCGCCAAAGAATGCCCAGGAAAAGGCAAGCTGGAAAAGGAGAGCCTCATAGAAGGAAAAACAAACCCTAGGTAAAATAGAAAAAATACTTGTTAGAATTTGGACCTTGATGGAGTCATTTTTAGCTGAACTACCAATCCCTAAGTTAACCGTGGAACAAACTAGGGAGTTGGAGGCTCCGTTGATGGGAGATGAAATCTCCAGAGCAATAGCTGAATTCCCCAGATCTAAGGCCCTGGGCTCAGATGGTCTGCCTGTGGAGTTCTATTCCACCTATTCGGACCTACTGATCCCCAGGCTACTTACATTATACAACTCCATATTTGAAAACTCTGACCTCCCAGCCTCCATGAGGAAGGCTACAATAGTGTTAATTCCCAAGCCCGGTAAAGATCCGCATGTTCCGGAATCTTACCGCCCCATCTCCCTGCTTCAGGAGAATGTTAAGATACTTGCAAAGATACTTGCCATCCTTAACACAGTCATCCTGTCACTAGTGGATGGAGATCAGGCTGGCTTTATGCCAGGAAGAAACACGTCTTTTAATCTTCGGAGACTGTTGATCAATTTGCAGATGTTACATGACAGTCCAGGGCCCAGAATAGTTGTTGCCTTGGACACTGCCAAGGCATTCGACTCAGTCGAATGGGGATATCTATGGACCTACCTGGATAAATTTGGTCTTGGCCCTAGATTCATAAAATAGATCCAGCTCCTTTACCAAGATCCAGTGGCGAGGGTTATGGCTAGGGATGAGCTTCGAGTGCGAGTCAAACTCATGTTCAACTCAAACATCGGCTGTTCGCCAGTTCACCGAACAGGGAACAATTTGGGGTGTTTGCGGCAAATTCGAATGCTGCGGAACACCTTTTAAAAGTCTATGGGAGAATTCAAAAGTGCTAATTTTAAAGACTTATATGCATGATATTGTCATAAAAAGTATTTGGGGACCTGGGTCCTGCCCCAGGGGACATGGATCAATGCAAAAAAATTTTAAAAACGGCCGTTTTTTCGGGAGCAGTGATTTTAATAATGCTTAAAGTGAAACAATAAAAGTGTAATATCCCTTTAAATTTCTTACCTGGGGGGTGTCTATAGTATGCCTGTAAAGGGGCGCATGTTTCCCGTGTTTAGAACAGTCTGACAGCAAAATGACATTTCAAAGGAAAAAAGTCATTTAAAACTACTCACGGCTATTAATAAATTGCCAGTCCGACAATACACATAAAAGTTAGTTGATAAAAACGGCATGGGAATTCCCCACAGGGGAACCCCGAACCAAAATTTAAAAAAAAAAAATGACGTGGGGGTCACTCTAAATTCCATACCAGGCCCTTCAGGTCTGGTATGGATATTAAGGGGAACCCCGGCAAAAATTTTTAAAAAAATGGCGTGGGGTCCCCCTCAAAATCTATACCAGACCCTTTAGGGCTGGTATGGATTTTAAGGGGAACCCCGTGCCAAAATTAAAAAAAAAACGGTGTGGGGTCCCCCCAAGAATCCATACCAGTCCCTTATCTGAGCACGCAACCTGGCAGGCCGCAAGAAAAGAGGGGGGATGAGAGAGCGCCCCCCCTCCTGAACCGTACCAGGCCACAAGCCCTCAACATTGGGAGGGTGCTTTGGGGTAGCCCCCCTAAACACCTTGTCCCCATGTTGATGGGGACAAGGGCCTCATCCCCACAACCCTTGCCCGGTGGTTGTGGGGGTCTGCGTGCGGGGGGCTTATCGGAATCTGGAAGCCCCCTTTAACAAGGGGACCCCCAGATCTCGGCCCTCCCCCCTGTGTGAAATGGTAAGTACCCCTACCATTTCACAAAAAAACTGTCAAAAATGTTAAAAATGACAAGAGACAGTTTTTGACAATTCCTTTATTTAAATGCTTCTTCTTTCTTCTATCTTCTTTCTTCTATCTTCGATCTTCTATCCTCCTTCGGTTTCTTCCTTCTTCTTCTTCTGGTTCTTCTGGTTCTTCCTCCGGTGTTCTCATCCGGCATCTTCCTCCGCGGCGTCTTCTTATCTTCTTCTCCTCGGCATGGAGGGAGGCTCCCACTGTGTGATGCTTATCTCTTCATCTTTTTCTCTTCATCCTTTTCTCTTCATCTTCTTCTCTTCATCTTCTTGTCTTCATGTTCTTTTCGGGCCGCTCTGCATCCATGATGGCATGGAGGGAGGCTCCTGCTGTGTGATGCTTCTCCTCTTCTGACGGTTCTTAAACAATGGGGGGAGGGGGCCACACGGTGACCCCGCCCCCCTCTGAGGCACGGGGAGTTGACAAGGACTTCCCTTTCGGGCTGCTCCGCATCCATGATGGCATGGAGGGACGCTCCCGCTGTGTGACGCTTCTCCTCTTCTGATGGTTCTTAAATAATGGGGGGTGGGGCCACACGGTAACCCCGCCCCCTCTGACATCACAGGGAATGCCACAGGGAAGTCCCCGTCAAGTCCCGCCATTATTTAAGAACCGTCAGAAGAGGAGAAGAGTCACACAGCGGGAGCCTCCCTCCATGCCATCATGGATGCGGAGCGGCCCGAAAAGAAGATGAAGACAAGAAGATGAAGAGAAAAAGATGAAGAGAGAAGCGTCACACAGCGGGATCCTCCCTCCATGCCATCATGGATGCGGAGCGGCCCGAGGAGAAGAAGATAAGAAGACGTCACGGAGGAAGATGCCGGACGAGAACACCGGAGGAAGAACCAGAAGAACCGGAAGAACCAGAAGAAGAAGAGGATGGAGGAAGAAACCAAAGGAAGATAGAAGATAGAAGAAAGAAGATAGAAGACAGAAGAAAGAAGAAGCATTTAAATAAAGGAATTGTCAAAAACTGTCTCTTGTCATTTTTAACATTTTTGACAGTTTTTTTGTGAAATGGTATGGGTATACCCCCTTAGCATTTCACACGGGGGGAGGGCCGGGATCTGGGGGTTCCCTTGTTAAAGGGGGCTTCCAGATTCCGATAAGCCCCCCACCCGCAGACCCCCACAACCACCGGGCAAGGGATGAGGCCCTTGTCCCCATCAACATGGGGACAAGGTGTTTTGGGGGGCTACGCCAAAGCACCCTCCCAATGTTGACAGCATGTGGCCTGGTACGGTTCAGGAGGGGGGGTGCTCTCTCATCTCCCCTCTTTTCCTGCGGCCTGCCAGGTTGCGTGCTTGGATAAGGGTCTGGTATGGATTTTTGGGGGGAACCCACGCCATTTTTTTTTTAAATTTTGGTGCGGGGTTTCCCTTAAAATCCATACCAGACCTGAAGGCCATATACGACATATATGGCCATACCACGACATTTTTTAAAAAAATTTTGGCCGGTGTTCCCCTTAATATCCATACCAGACCTGAAGGGTCTGGTATGGAATTCAGGGGGACCCCCCACATCTATTTTTTTAAATTTTGGTTTGGGGTTCCCCTGTGGGGAATTCCCATGCCGTTTTTATCAATGAACTTTTATGTGTATTGTAGGACCGGCAATTCATTAATAGCCGTGGGTAGTTTTAAATGACTTTTTTTCCTTTGAAATGTCATTTTGCTGTCAGACTGTTCTAAACACGGGAAACATGCGCCCCTTTACAGGCATACTATAGACACCCTCCAGGTACGAAATTTAAAGGGATATTACACTTTTATTGTTTCACTTTAAGCATTATTAAAATCATATTAAAATCACTGCTCCCGAAAAAACGGCTGTTTTTAAAACTTTTTTTGCATTGATCCATGTCCCCTGGGGCAGGACCCAGGTCCCCAAACACTTTTTATGACAATAACTTGCATATAAGCCTTTAAAATTAGCACTTTTGATTATTCATGTTTGTGTCCCATAGACTTTAATGGTGTTCGAACAAATTTTTTGCCTGTTCGTAAGTTCTGGTGCGAACCGAACAGGGGGTTATCCCTAGTTATGGCTAATGGGTGGCCTTCGGAACCATTTCCCCTTTCCAGGGGTACGAGGCAGGGGTGCCCTCTATCGCAGTTGCTATACGCACTGGTAGCACAGCCACTCGCAATAGCTATATGTGCACATCCGGGAAAAGTGGGACTGCGGAGGGGGGATATTATGGAAAAGATTAGCACTTATGCGGACGACACCTTACTGTATCTGGACGACTCAGGTGATTCCCTGCCCCTAGCTTTAGCCCTGATAGAGCGCTTTGGCGCATTCTCCGAACTCCGGATCAATTGGGATAAATCCCAGATACTCCCTCTCGATAGCTTTCCACCACCCAGAGATAGGGCCCTGCTTCCCTTACAGAGGGTAGACACCATAAAATACCAAGGAATACAAACCACCCGAGACCCAGCAGATTACACATCACTTTATATAATGCCACTGAATGAAATACTTAAGCAGAAGACACAGGTGTGGGCCCGTCTCCCACTGGGAGTGATGGGCCGCATAAATCTTATAAAAATGGTCTTGCTACCAAAAATTCTATACATGATCTGGCATTCACCAGTGTACTTGGTGCTTAGGCATTTCAAAATACTGGAGACTTTTCTTAAACCATTTGTCTGGGACAACAACAGGCATAAACTCCCTTGGCATAAATTAAAACACCCAACGGACCTTGCTGGAATGGCACTGCCTGATTTTAATGCATACTACCTTGCAGCCCAACTTTCACAAATCTTTCACATCGATAAAGTAGACAAGGAAATATTTCTTTACTTTCTATGTCCAAAGTGGACACAGCCGACCCTAGACCCCCTGGTGGCTATAACGGGCAGAGGAGGAGACGAGGGCCAAAAGACTGACCGACGGTCTCTCTTTTACCAGTATAGAAAGGTGTGGGGGATGTCCTCTGATAGGTTGCACATCACATCACCACATTTCTGCACTCACCTGTGGCACAATGCGTCCTTACCAGAATTTAGCCTCATCCAAGACAGTAGAGTGTGGAGTTTAAGGGGAATAGTCTATTTGTCCCATATCACCCATAATGGAAAATTGAAGTCTTTTTATAGTTTAAAATCTGAATTTGTACTACTGAATCAAATGTTTTATAGATATATACAACTACGTCATGCCTTCCATGCACAGTTCCCCTTGGATGATCTTGTCTTCAATGATAATCCTTTACTGGGGGCTGTAAAATGTCCTGACCCTAAGAAACTGATCTCTCAATTTTCACTATGTTAACACTCCCACAGGCAGCTACATTGGCTTATGCCTTGAAGTCCAGGTGGGAGGGAGAGGTGGGCTTTATGGAAGATGCTGAATGGAGTGATGCTCTGGATACGTGTAAATTAGTGTCTCCTAAACTGCGGATCGTTTAACCCAAACCTTTATAACACACAGAGCATATCTCACACCCCTCAGAATCTCTAGATACAGGAGCAGCCAATCTACTAATTGCCCGATGTGCAGTCAAGCCGTGGGTACTTATTTTAATTTATTGTGGCAATGCCCTAAAATCCAGGCATTCTGGACACAGGTGGTACAGTTCTTACACGACAAAATGGGCTCCCCTATCACACTTCAGCCAAAGCCATGTCTCCTTGATATTTTCCCGGACCCAGAGCTCAACAAATTCACTAAACTATTCCTGAATGAAACACTCTTTTCGTAAGGTCATAGCTAGAGCCTGGATGAGACCTAATCCACCAGAATTTCTACAATGGTTGATAGAAGTCAACAATGTTCTGCCGTACAAGAAATTAATGTACTCTCATAGGGGATGTTCCTCTAAGTATGATAAGATCTGGGACAGGTGGCTCAAAGTACCAGAAACATGTATGTGACAAAGCCTAGGCACATTGTGCTCTTTGGACCCCCTCCATTTATTCAATTTAGTACATTTAATTTAAAACTTCTATTTCCCCTTTTCAGTCTCCCCTTAGAATGGGAATATTAGATGGGGGTGAAGCTGAGCACACCACAAGTTGAATATTGTATAGATATGACCTGTTGTATATGGTACCGGCATCACTATCTTGTATCAATATATATACTTATAAGGGATGTCGCTGTCTATCTATTATAGGTAATTCCATCTATTAAGCTTGATGATTGTCATGATGACCTATTGTATGTACTTCTTTCTTTTTGTTCAATAAAAGATTTTGCCAAATGAAAAAAGAAGAAAAAGAAGAAGAAAAAAAATAGTGAATCCAGGTCTACATAAAACATTTATTTTAACATGCATTATTGTTAATTTTAAAACTGTGTTAAACTTAAACATATCTGAAAAAACTTCTGAAGGTTCTTAATACAAAATTTGTTACCACTTCAAAAAAAGAAAAAAAAGAATTTGGACCAACACTGGCTGCCGAGAGTCGGGGAAGCAAGTCAGACGTCTCCATCCTTTCAAGACCCTCCAAACAACAAAATCACTGGTGATGTCTTCTGAGCCAAGGAGCCTAAACCAAAAGGAGAGAGCAGAGACAGCAGTACCCTCTGACAAACCAGAGACCTTCTTTTCTTGCAGGTGGACAAGGTATGAGAAGAGAGCCAAGCGCCTGTCCTGTGAGGAGGAAAGGAGGAACTCACCGCCAAGTACAGACACCCATTCAGTCCAAATCCGCTGATAAACCACCCATGTATTTGGAGAAAGGCACCAACCTGGTCTAACAGGCTTCAGAAATGAGGGTCCACAAGAACTTTGGGCAAGGGAGGCCCTCTGGAGAAGCATTCGAGGCCAACGAGCGGAATTGGTCGAACTGTTAACGAGAAAGAGAAACGGCGATAGCATTAGAAACACCAGGGACATACTTTGCCCTAAACCACACATTCAATTGTAAGCATTTAAGAACCAAGATACGCAACAGTGAGATTACCGGGGGGGAACGTGAGGATTGGCAGTTGACAACCTGAACCACACTCATATTATCTGTCCAAAAAATCACACGCCTGTTCCTCCCCCCACAATTCCACTGCAACCACAAGGGGAAAGAGTTTCAACAATGTCATGTTCCGCAACAAATCCAGTTGGGCCCATGAGGCCGGCCAGGGTTCAGCAGACCAAGCACCTTGGAAGAAGGCCCCGAAACCCCAGGAGCCGGATGCATCTATGTAGAACTCCAACTGCGAGTTAGGCACTTCCTCCAGCTGCCAGCAGAAGTGACCATTATAGGTCTAAAGGAAGGAAAGCCACACTTCCAATTCATCACGCATAGGCTTAGTTATGCGTACATACACTCAGGTCCATATATATTGGGACATCAACACAATTCTAATATTTTTGGCTCTATACACCACCACAATGGATTTGAAATGAAACAAACAAGATGTGCTTTAACTGCAGACTTTCAGTTTTAATTTGAGGGTATTTACATCCAAATCAGGTGAACAATTGGCTGCTCAGCTGTTCCTTGGCCAGGTGTGTGTTATTCCCTCATTATCCCATTTACAAGGAGCAGATAAAAGGTCCAGAGTTCATTTCAAGTGTGCTATTTGCATTTGGAATCTGTTGCTGTCAACTCTCAATATGAAGAAAACACCCTTCACAACAGTTGGCCAGATCAAGAACACTCTCCAGGAGGTAGGTGTATGTGTGTCAAAGTCAACAATCAAGAGAAGACTTCACCGGAGTGAATACAAAGGGTTCACCACAAGATGTAAACCATTGGTGAGCCTCAAAAAACAGGAAGGCCGGATTAGAGTTTGCCAAATAACATCTAAAAAAGCTTTCACATTTCTGGAACAACAACCTATGGACAGATGAGACCAAGATCAACTTGTACCAGAGTGATGGGAAGAGAAGAGTATGGAGAAGGAAAGGAACTGCTCATGATCCAAAGCATACCACCTCATCAGTGAAGCATGGTGGTGGTAGTGTCATGGCGTGGGCATGTATGTTTGCCAATGGAACTGGTTCTCTTGTATTTATTGATGATGTGACTGCTGACAAAAGCAGCAGGATGAATTCTGAAGTGTTTTAGGCAATATTATCTGCTCATATTCAGCAAAATGCTTCAGAACTCATTGGACGGCGCTTCACAGTGCAGATGGACAATGACCCGAAGCATACTGCGAAAGCAACCAAAGAGTTTTTTAAGGGAAAGAAGTGGAATGTTATGCAATGGCCAAGTCAATCACCTGACCTGAATTCGATTGAGCATGCATTTCACTTGCTGAAGACAAAACTGAAGGGAAAATGCCCCAAGAACAAGCAGGAACTGAAGACAGTTGCAGTAGGGGCCTGGCAGAGCATCACCAGGGATGAAACCCAGGGTCTGGTGATGTCTATGCATTCCAGACTGCAGGCTGTAATTGACTGCAAAGGATTTGCAACCAAGTATTAAAAAGTGGAAGCTTGATGGATGATTGTTAATCCGTTCCATTACTTTTGGTCCCTTAAAAAGTGGGAGGCACATATACAAACTGTTGTAATTTCTGCACCCTTCACCAGATTTGGATGTAAATACCCTCAAATTAAAGCTGAAACTCTGCAGTTAAAGAACCTCTTTTTCATTTCATTTCAAATCCATTGTGGTGGTGTATAGAGCAAAAAGGATTAGAATTTTGTCGATGTCCCAATATTTATGGACCTGACTGTAATGATGAGGAGCCGCTATGCCCTTCGTGGCCCATGATAGTCTCCTGCAGAAGGCACTACCCATGGGAAGCACAGAGCAAGCAAAGACAAGATGTCCCAACAGGGATTGAAGCTGCTGAAGTCGGAGCTTCCTGGTGTCCCTGGCGAATCGCACCAATGCCTGAAGCCTAGCCAATTTTTCTGCCGGGAGCCGGAAGATCATAGCCACCAAATCAATTTCAATGCCCAAAAAGGATAAAACATGGGCAGGGCCCTCAGTTTTAGCAATCAACAGTGGGATGCCCAAGTCACTACAAACCTCCTGAAAGGCTGACAACATGCAAAGGCAATCGTCACTACCCTCTGGACTTAAAAACAAAAAGTCGTCCAGGTAGTGTAAAACCGCAACCCAGAGAACTAAATCAAAACCCACTCCAGGAAGAAGCTGAAGAGTTCGAAATAATAGCACGCTATGGCGCAACCCATGGGGATGCACATATCAACGTAGTAACTGTCCTGGAAAAAACAACCCAGGAGATGGAAACAGTCTGGGTGGACGGGCAGAAGACGAAAGGCAGATTCTATGTCTGCCTTTGCCAGGAGGGCAGAAGCACCTGCAGACCTAAGCAGACCAAGCGCCGTGTTGAAAGAGGCGGTTTGCACCCAGGACTCCTCTTTGTCAATATCATTGTTAACAGAAGAACCTGACGGAAAGGAAAGGTGATGGATCAGTCGGAATTTTCCCGATTCCTTTTTGGGTACCGCACCAAGCGGGGAAACCCGCAAGTTGTGATAAGGAGGAAGGTCGACCGGACCTGCCAAGCAGCCCATTAGTAACTCTTTCTCAATTTTGTCAGCTACCACGGACTCGAACTGTGTAGCAGAGTTCAAATTAGTGGACATGGTGGGCTCATCCGACAGCACAAAAGGAATTCAAAACCCCCTTGGAAAAAAACGTCCGAAGGATCAATGCCTCCCTACTGAGGGGGTACTGGTCAAGCCAGTGAAGCATCCTTGGGACATTCACTGGCGTCTTCTGGTTTAGGAAGTTTGGCTCTGTAACCCTGTTTAGTCATTTGGGGCCCTTTTGTTTTCTGAAAACAGAGGACCGCTGGGTGAGCCCCTCTGCGGGTGGAACACTCGTGCTTAAAGCGACACGACGTTTACCACTTACAGTGGCTTTCATTAAACATCCAGCAGATGCCTTGTTTGGATGCTGCTGACTCTCCGGCAAGAGCGCCGGCAGGGGACTGAAAGGTGGTCAGTCTATGTGGGCACATGAGTAGCAGCCACAGACTCCCATCCTGGCAGTCAAAACGCAGGTCTTTCTGGCCAGCAATCCCCTGGCGAAACTGGGTGTCATAATTGAACCAGCACTGCCTGCCATACACTTTGTATGCCCCCCCAAATAAGATCCATGTATCCGAAGAGAGAAGGGCCCAGCTCCTGAAATTTCTCAGAGAGCACCCCTGCATAAGCACAGAAACCCTGCAGCCAATTCCCAAATGTGCAAGCATTTGAACATTAATATTTATCCACCTAGACTTATCCACTGTCTCCTTGTCAAAAGGCACCAGCATCAGTACATCAATGAACTCATGGTGCCAAATTTTTTCCTTGACGTCCTGTGCCAGGTGCAAACCCACTGGTGAAACAGACCATAGGGGGGCACCCAGATGAAAACCAGACCCTGGGGATGATGAGGGCGCCACACCTGGCGTAACACCCAAATGCAGCAATGCCGATTTTACTGCAGTGAGGATGCGGTCAAAAGCCAGGCCGGGGTCAGATGCTGGGAGCAGGCAGGAGGAAGTCAGGTGCAAGCCAAAGGGTCAAGCCAGAGGATCAGGAAGAGCAGGTCAAAACAAGCCGGGTCGGTACACAGGAGATCAGATCAGCAAATAATACAGGGCACAGGAACACAGGCGGGAAGACAAACCAGCAATTGCAGACACTAGCAGACTTCCTTATGTCGGCCCATGTGACCTGCTGGTAGAGATACTGGGTCCTAAAGTCCTTCTCCTGCCAGAGATGCTGGGTCCTAAAGTCCTTCTCCTTCCATTAGTACTGGTAGAGATGCTAGGTCCTAGAGCCTTTCTCCTGCTGTTGATTCCCTGACACGCTGGCAGGAGGAGCTGGATGCGGATGCTGAAGCCTGGGAGATGGACAGCTGATCCTGGGAGGAGGTGCAGAGGGAAGAGAATGCCAGGAATAGCTCAAATCTAAGGGAAGAAACACAGACTGTTGTTGAGTGTAGTGGCTAGCAGGTGGCAGTGCAGAGCAGGAAAAGTCACCTAGCAGCGCTGGAGCCTCCTGCCTCAAGTGATCAGTGAGCCCAGTCAGAGAAACAGCAGCATGGTCACTTGGGGGGCGTGGGAAGCAACAGGAGCAGATAAAGAGCCAGAAAGCAGGCCTGGGAGCCGGGAGCCTCTCGCAGATGAGCTGTGCCATCGCTCACACAGGTACCGAAGCCCGCGCCAGGCATAGACGCTGGAGGAAGAGTCAGGGTGTGGGTGGAGGGACGAGCCCCGCAATCCAAAATACCACCCATGATGTGCAGCACTGGGACAGGGGAGAGAATCATCAGCAGCAGCTCCTGCCCTGCAAGGCACTGAGAGATGATCGTAGGGGACTGGATCTGGAAGGGGTGCAGTGCGAGCCCCAGTGGCCACCCAACGATAACCCACAGAGTGTGGTGGGGCTCTAGGGCTCCTAGAGTGGGGGAAACACTGCAGAGCTGCAAAGGGAGGCCTGGGCGAGCTGGCAGCATTCAGTGATCCACGTACAGTGTGGGACTGGGGGTGAGAAGAGAAGCCAGCATCATCAGTGCCAGTGGATCTGCTATCAGTCCTAGAGGCACGAGTTGCATCTCTAGGAGGGCTGTGGCTCAGTCTGGAGGGCAGGCAGGTGGCCCTGCGGGCCCTGGAAGCTGGCAGCCTGCAAGCCTCGGAAGCATCTATGAGAGGTGAAGTGAGGGCCAGGGAAACAGTCTCACTGGTGAGTAAAGGTAGGAGCCAGTCAGCTTGGCCTCTTTCTAGCAGATCCCTGACCCTCTCAATCAAGGCAACAGTGTCCATGGCGAATCTGGCAGGAACACAGGGGAGGCCAACTCTTGTGATCTCAAATTCTCTTAAAAGTAGTGGGACGTACCTCTACGTAGCCTCTTCTAGGTTTTCGGCTCCACCCAGTCACCTTGTGCCATTGTAGCCAATCCCAATGGAGCCAATCCGACTCCCTGATTAGTTTGACGCCCCGCTTAGGCTCCCTTTCCTTAGGGTGGGGCGGGTCAAGGGGCCTTCATTTGCAATCCTGGATGGCTAATAAAAAGTTCCATAAACCAAAAAATACACATATAAAGTACTCAGTGTGCTTATTGTTTAAAAAGAGTCCATAAAAATATTTGTCCATACAAAACTGGATTATACTCTGTATAAAAGGATATATATGTAAGAATTCACTAGTGTAAAGCAAACACGTCACTATTCAAAAATAATAATAACTTCCAAAGTGACTTGTGCCTGGATAAACACTATCTCTTGGTGAAAAATGAGGTGAATTCCACACGTGCTCCCCTCTCGGTTCCACACTCACTAGAAAGATGTACCCCTACAGGGGTAAAGTGCATTCAAGCAGATCATCTCTTGTCTGGTGGTATCTCCTCCTCCATGGTGTATCTGGTCATTGGGTACACTCACATATGGGTGGATGGAAAGAAATGCTCCTCATAGCGTGAATCCATAAAAATGAATTTTATTCAAATTAAAGTTTTCAAAGTTTTAAATTTTCACTTTCAATAGTGCTGCAGGATCAGTACAAATACCATAGCAATAGATCTGGGATGCCTTGCATTCCACAGACTGTAAGTAACGTGATGGCTCTCCAATCTTGCATGCAGGGTCCAGATTGTCCTTCCTATGTACAAGAGATTGTGAGGACATGTCAGCCAGTAGATAACATATTGTGATGAACAGTTTTGAATGGAATTGATAGTGTGTAGATAGATGGCTGTTTATTAGTTTTACACCTTTATACTGTTCACCAATACATGTCTGTTGTTGTGTTGAAGCAACACAACACGATCGAGATTCACTCACGATCAAGAACTCTCATTTACCAAAAAATATCAGAGAAATATTAAATCTCATAATATATAGATTTTGATCAACAATGGGATAATTGTTTCCATTAATTATAAAGATGTGTTGCCCATGTTGTACATGCTTATAAGTCAGGCATTTTTCTGGTTGCATTAAAACATGCCTGTGAGATTTATATTGGGCTTCTGGTGAGTTGACACTTTACTGGGTGCACATTACCTTTAATATGTGGGTCTTTTCTGCAAGAAACTTCTGGTTTACAGGTGATGGACAACTTCAAATGTGAATTTTGTAAGAGGACATGTCTCACGGGCATGTTTAAATGCAAAAACAAAAACATCTCTAGCACCTTGTCTCCTTACCTTTTTTTGACTGTGCTATTGATCTTGGTCTGCTCTGCAGCCCATGATAATCTATTTACTCACAGATTCTGAACACAGACCATGTCTAAATTCATTTCTTAAAATTTTAAAAAAAGGGCTTCATCTGAAAAGTGACCTTTTTATTGAGGGGTAAGGTGAAACCCTAAAACCTTGCATTGACTACCGGACCTGAACGGCATCACAATTAAAATTTGGTACCCACTGCTCCTCTTCGCATACCTATCTGTTTACCTGCAAAAAGCCCAGATCTTTTCCAAACTTAACCTAAGGTGCTTACAATCTGGGTCAAATAAGAATGACGACAAATGGAAAACTGTGCTAAACACTCAGGCATTTCAAATATCTCATGATGCCTTTTGGGCTATGTACTTCTGCAGACTGCCCAAGGAAAAACATTTCCCTGTGCTTCTTTTTCTAAAATATTTAAAAAGCCACCATATCATCAGGCTGCTTGATGGCTCAATGTAAGTCAAGCCCCTTCCCCTTGGCTTTACTTTTCTTGATTTAATTTTTTCATCAAATACAAGCAAAGTTCTAGCAATATCTGAGCTGATTCGTTCTTCTGTCCCTTCAATCTCAACAACAGGGAAACCTCCTCTGAACTAGAGTCAGTTGTTCCTACATGTTATTCTGGGACTGACCTCACTCCTGAAAACCCCCATTCTTCCAGGCAAAACCCCTGTGCCACCAAATTTCAGGACCAAGAGTCTCCATTTGACCCATAGCTTCAGCCACATCAGTATTTGTGGCCAGCAGTGAAGAGGGATGTTAGGGGTTTGTGACAGCCTATACCATCAGAGCCAAGGTCAAAGTCCCCCCTCATGTGCTTGGAGTGTTGCTAATGTACTGTAAGGTAGTGTAATGTGGGTTACATTTTAGTGTTTAAAAAAAAGAGAAAAAACAGGCATTTGTAAAGTGCAAAGTAGAAGGGACACTCACAGCATTCCAGATTTAAAAGGAATACAACAAGAATTTAAAGGAAGCAATCAGGATGGCTAAAATAGAAAACAATAAACACAACACTACAGCAAACAAAACAGATCCAAACAATGGTTTCAAATATGTCAATAGTGAAAAGGTTATTAAAGAACATATAGGTCCCACACAGATAAACACAGGAAGCTGGTCACACATGAAAGGAAAAAGGGATGTATTAAGGGAGGTATTAAATAATTATTCTCTTCAGTTTTTTACAAATGAAAAAAACTGGTTTTATAGTCATATAGTTGATAGATAGTTTCACTGAAGGCACCTCTGTGACTGACTGAAAACCAGCTGCAAAAGGGAGAAACTTAGTATGGACAAATTACCACGTCTAGATGACTTACACCCATGAGTCTAGCTTAGCTCAGTTATATGCAATCCACTATTTCTAATTTTTTTAAAGACAACTTACAAAAAATGATTGAGATGTATACCAGGAAACTGCAGACCAGTCAATAGTATGTAAGGTATTTGAGGGAATAGTAAGAAACGCTATTCAGAAATTTGTCTGTGCTAAATGTATCATAACTGACAACCAGCATAGATTTATGAGAAAACATCCTTTTTAGACCAACCTGTTACCATTCTATGAGGAAGAAAGTGAGAAATTGAATGGCAAAAGTCCAGTGGACATAATGTATCTTGATTTAGCTAAAGCATTTAATATTGTATGTTAGAAATGTTTAAGTAAAGTTTGTTGGAGTTGATGAAATTGTATGTAAATGGATAAGAAATTGGTTGCATGAATGGATCCAGAGAGTTGTAAGTGGTGTGCCCTAATGCTCCATCTTTGGTCCGATGCTGTTCAATTTGTCAAATGATATAGAGGTTTAATTAAAAATGCAATTTTAGTATTTGTTGATGATACAAAATAATGCAAGGAAATGAATTCAGCACATGATGTAGCATTATTGCAGGAAGACCCTAATAAAATATGGGGTTGGGCAGCTACATGGAAGATGAGGTTTAATTTTGAGAAATGTAAAGTTATGCACTTGGGTTCCAAAAATACACATGCAAAATACAGATGTAGGAGGGACTTTCCTGGGAGAATTGGTGATGGAAAAGGATCTGGGGGTGCTTATAGAACACAGATTTAGAAATGGAATGCGATGCCAAGTCACAACTGACAATGCTAGCAAAATATTCTCATGTATTTAAATATATATATATTCAAGAGATACATTTGTAACTCTACCCCTTTACACAACACTGGTTTGAACTCATCTCAAATATGCGGTTCAGTTTTGGTCAGAAATCCTCAGGAAATACATTGTTGAATTAGAAAGAGTTTAGCAACAAAATGAATAAGGGGGATGGGGAACTTCAGCTGTGAGAACCAATTACATAGATTATAGCTATTCACTCTTTTTTAGATTAGGAACTTAAAGCGGAGGTCCGCCCACCGCTGAAAAAATTAAAAACCAGCAGCTACACACACTGCAGAGGCTGGCTTTTAATAATAGGACACTTACCTGTCCTGGAGTCCAACGATGTCGGCACCGTAGCTGATGTTTCCATCAGCTGTCAGGTGCTGCCGCTGCCATTGTGGGTAATGGCTTCATGGCTTCATGCTGGGAACCCTACTGCGCATGCGCGAGGCTCCACTCCTCTCTCCTGGATTGGCGACAGGAGGAAGAGGAGGGAGCCCAGCCGTGATGTCAATATCCGTGGCTGTGGCTCCCAGAAGTGGGAACAGGATACCTGTATTCTGCCCCCCCGAAAGGTGACAATTGTGGCACCAGAGAGGAGGAGGAAACAAATGGGTGGAAGTTACACTTTTGGGTGGAACTCTGCTTTAAGAGGGGGCATGATTACAATGTACATATATGTCAAAGGTGACTCCAGTAACGTTAATGAACTGTTTACTCTAAGGTCCCTGATGAGGACATGCAGTCATAGTTTAAGGTTAGAAGAAAGGAGATTTGGGGGGCGTGGCCTGGAGGGGGCGTGGCCTGGACATGAGAGGGTGAAGACGCACATCGTGTGCGCTCCGGCACTTATTTCCTTTGATTTTCTACATAACCCTCGGCACTCTAGCATACATGGCGGGCACGGGTAAGAGAACGGGCAAATCCCACTCCAAGAAGAACACCCCAGCGAGCTCTATTAAGCAGTATCTCGCTACGGAACCCGAGGATCCTGCAGAGTCAGATGGTCTAGGCCGCTCGCCTTGTGGGTTGAATGTAAGCTCCGCCTCCCGTCACAGGCCTGAGACGAGACACCGGTCTCCAGTATCCTCGTGCGGATCGGAGAGGGAGAGAAGCCCACGGGAAGGCTCGAGGGTGGCGGACCTAGTGAGCGGACTCCCCACTAAAACGGATCTAGCCCTAATGCTATCGAGCCTGGAGAAGGTGATTAAAAAGGAACTCTCAGCAGTGCGCACAGACTTAGCTCAAGTTCTCGAGCGAGTGGAAGAGACAGAGCAGCGTCTTGATAGACACGCCACTGCCATCAGGGAACTGCAAACCTCTACACGCAACCATTTCATTGCACACAGAATGGCACTCTATAAGCTGGAAGACCAGGAAAATAGAAACAGGAGGAACAACATACGCATCAGAGGTCTTCCAGAGGCAACATGAGATGATGACTTGGCGGCATCTATTCGCGGCATCTTTAACACCCTCCTGGGAAACCCGGCAGATCACCCGCTGAAGATGGATAGGGTTCATAGAGCTCTTCGCCCACGTAATCTATCTAATGATACACCTAGAGATGTCATATGCAGACTGCATTATTTTGAGGAAAAAGAGCTCATTATGAAGAAGGCAAGAGAGGTAGCAATTTTAGACTTCGATGGAGCCATTCTATCCTTTTTCCCAGATCTGGCCAGGGAAACATTAGAAAGACGCAGGGCACTAAAACCTCTCACAGAAAAGCTACGTAAAGCTTCCATTAATTACAGATGGGGGTTTCCATCTGCCCTGATAGCCAATAGAGATGGGAAGATGGCTGTTTTGCGATTCCCAGAAGACTTACAAGCATTTTGTACGGATCTCAACATCGAACCTCCTGAAGTTCCGGGATGGCAGGATGGTATCCCTGAGTCGCCACATACATCTGAAGATCAGTGGCAAAAAGTCTCCCGTAAACGCCGTCCTGCTAATCTGGATTCTATTAATGGTGCAGACTGACTTCTTTAGGTCTCTATGCAATTACATGAGGACACAGTAAGTTAAGTAATGAGTTCAGCATATCTCTCAAGTTCTTATACATGCGTACCTGTTATGTCTGTTTAGTGGTCTGATTATAATTATATATGTTGTGTGCAGGGTATAGCATTTCCTAGAGATTTAGAAACTGAAAGACATGACTTATTTGAAGTATGGGTTATATAACTTGTTTTAGTTAGGTTTGCTGGCGCCGGATCACACAGATGGACCCGGTACGGCCACACGTGACTTGATACCTAAGATGGGTACTCCCCCCCCACAAGGGGCAATGGGGGGATCTCTTCGGTGATATGGACAACCCCTAGGGGGAGTGTATGTTGTTGGGGAGGTCCCCGCGGGGCCCCTGTTTTCACACCGCAAGATTTTGCATGCAAACCTTGGTCACTTTCCTGCAAAAATTATTTAGGATTTTCTTTCTTGTGTCCCTTTACTCTTTCTCCTATTCTTGGGTTCATATTCTGTTTCTTCTTCTTTACCCCTCTCCCCTCCTGTCCTTTCCTTGGTTACCCCCACCAGCCTTACAGACCATGTACACATGATGGGATTCCCCAGAGAACCTGATGGCCACCACTAAGCTAATCTCACTTAATGTGAGAGGACTGCATGTTGCGGGTAAAAGACACTCGTTGTATAGGGAACTCCTACGCATGCAGGGAGATATTATTTTTTTGCAGGAAACCCACCTAACATATACTACGTCAGTTAAACTATATGCTCACCAATATCCAACATGGTATTATAGTCTGTAGGACATTTCAAAGGCGAAAGGTGTGGCCATTGGGTTTCGAAGGGGAACTTCATTTGTTGTTGAGGATTTCCTTGCAGATCCTTCAAGCAGATTTCTCTTTATAAAGGGCAGCCTGGGTGATTTTTCATGTACTCTCGCTAATTTGTATGCCCCAAATCAGGGACAAGCCGACTTTATGACAGCCACTTTACTTAAACTATAGGAATTTGCGCATGGATGTATTATTCTTGGGGGAGATTTAAATATTCCCCTAGAACCATTAGTAGACGCCTCCCACGGGAAGTCATGCATTCCGCACAGACGCCTAGCATATATACGCAAATTACTGCTTAACACCCAACTCATAGATGTGTGGAGGATGATGCATCCAGGCACAAAAGACTACACACATTATTCGCATGTACATGACTCCCTCTCACGGATAGATTACTTTTATATCCAACATCACTATCTGGACCTTTTGGTAAGATCTAATATCAAAATCTCGACAATATCTGATCATTCTCCAATTAGCATGTTGATTCAATCCCCGTCCATACCCATGAAATCTACCAACTGGAAACTGAATGATTCACTTCTGACCGATGAAATTGATGTAAAAGAAATTGAGAAGAGTCTCTCCCTCTACTTCAGAAATAATATATCCCCAGAAATTTCACCAGGAACTCTTTGGGAGGCCCATAAGGCTCTTATCAGAGGCAAATTCATCGAATTGGGTGCTAGGAAGAAGAGGGAGAGAACACACTTGCAATCTACATTAATTAAAGAGATAGGTATCCTTGAACAGACCCACAAATTAAGTAACTTTAAATCAATCTTTCATTCCCTTACCAAAAAGAGAGAAGAATTGAAAGCTCTTTTTCATTTTGAGTATATATCCTGCCGTAGAATTGTTGATCAACAGTACTACGAATGGGGAAATAAACCGAGTCGAATTTTAGCCCGATCTATACAACAAAAGAAATCAGCATCATTTATTGCTAAGATCAAATCGGCCTCAGACATTATGGTGCACAAAACCAGGGACATAGCTAAGGAATTTCGCTCCTTTTACCAACAGCTATATCAGGTTGACAACGCACATTCTGACGGTGGCACTAGAAAATCACAAATTGAGGAATAGTTATCGGGAGCTAATTTACCAAGACTCCCATCTTCCCTTCTAGAAGCATTGGAAGATGATCTTACCACTGCGGAGCTTAGGGGGGCACTTAAATCAATGGCCAATGGTAAGGCTCCAGGCCCCGATGGGCTGACAGTGGCCTACTACCGCACTTTTGCAGATGTCTTGCTTCCATATTTGACAGCGTAAGCTAATTCAGTGCCTAATAATGGAGGATTCAGACTGGAAACTCTCCATGCACATATCACTATAATCCCTAAACCTGGGAAAGATCCTACCATGTACTGTAGTTAACGCCCAATATCGCTGTTGAACTTCTATGCTAAGTTATATGCCAAGGCACTAGCCGTTAGACTCCTACCCCTGATTCCGCAGTGGGTCTCTAGGGATCAAACTGGATTCATTCCAGGGAGGGAGGCACGAGACAATTCGCTCAGAACACTCTCCCTAATATCCTATGTCCGCGGGTGCTCCCAGCCCACCCTTCTTCTGTCTACAGATGCTGAGAAAGCATTTGATAGGGTGGACTGGGAGTACCTCATGGCCACATTATCGCATTTCGGCTTAGGCCCGAACATGCTGGCAAAGATTTCAGCTTTATATCAAACACCATCAGCCCAATTAAGAATTAATGGTACGTTAAGCGATCCTTTTTTTCTTTATAATGGAACTCGGCAGGGGTGCCCTCTCTCCCCCATCCTTTTCGCCCTTTCCTTAGAACCCTTTCTAGCAACAAAACGCCACAACCCTAACATCCACAGGATTAAAGTGGGCACAACGGAACATAAATATGTGGCGTACGCTGATGACGTCCTCTTTTATGTACAACAACCCCTTATAACTTTACCCAATCTCATGCTGGCCTTCACGCAATTTAGTAAAATATCTAACTTTAAAATGAACTTGTCTAAATCGGAAATCCTGTATATATCAATCCCTCACACTACAGCGACTAGATTACAAACATCCTTTCCATTCCATTGGCAACCATCAGCTATGAAATACTTAGGAATATACCTCACTCCCGACCCGGCCTCTCTTTTCCGTAAAAATTATATCCCCTTGCTGAATGCCATTCGATCGGACCTGCAAAAATGGACACAGATGGCGCATTCCTGGTTAGGAAAAATTTATATTGTAAAAATGAACATATTACCCGGCTGCTCTTTCTATATCAAATGCTTCCTTATAAGATTCCTGTTGGGTTCTTTAAGATAGTACAATCTGCTATAGGTAAATTTATCTGGAGTCTCAGAAAACCCTGTATTGCTCAAAGTTGTTTAATCAGACCCAAGACGGAAGGCGGTCTGGCACTTCCGGACTTTAAAAAATATTATATAGCCACGATTCTCAGTAGGATTTCAGATTGGAAATACAACAAATCATCCAAGCTATGGGTGCAGCTGGAAATAGATCTGAGTGGTGTGGACCTTTTCCCCCTTATATGGATACCCAATAAGTTCCGCAAATTAGCACATTCTACTTCCCCACTAACCAAATCTTCCTTAGCATCCTGGGACACTTTATGCCACAAACAGAAATGGCCCTATAACTCTCCGCTTATGCAACTTACAGGACATAACTTCTTCCCTCCAGGGAACATGGACTCAAAATACGGTGATTGGATTTCAGACACATCGGTCCTTCTCGGCAAGGTTGTGAAGAACAATGATATCCTGCCTATATCTACCCTTATAACAACTACACCGGTACCCTTTATGCATCAATGGCAATATCATCAACTTTCTCAATTTGTAAAATCTTTACCTCAACCGTTAAGGTCAGAAGAAGACATAAATCCTGTAGAATACTTGCTAGTGGGAGATCTTCCCCCAGACAAACCCCTGTCTAACTTTTATCAAGCTTTGATATCAATATCATCAACAGGACACTCATTTATTCTAACTAAGTGGAAACGGGATCTCCAGAAACCGCTCTCGGACCTGCAATGCTCTGTGATCCTCCGCCTATCCCATATTTCTTCAATAGCATCAAAGGCAGCAGAGGTAAACTATAAAATGCTAACCAGGTGGCACTACACACCAGCCACACTCCACAAGTTTTTTCCAACCATTTCAGATCTATGTTGGAGGGGCTGTGGTCATACGGGAACCCACGCCCACATTTGGTGGACTTGTCCTTTCATAAGGCCATATTGGTCCACTATTTTATCTTGGGTCGAAAAAATACAAGGCAGTAAAATTCCAAATGACCCGTGGTTGTTACTATTTCATTGTACAGATGAACCAATCGGATCATACAGAAAGTCAATTACACTTCATTTGTTGAATGCTGCTAAGGCTCTCATACCAAAATTATGGAAACAGCAAAAAATCCCCTCATTACGCCAATGGCTAATAGAAGTGGATAGAATATATCACATGGAAGATAGCACTTTAAAACTTAAAAACGAATCTGAGTTGGCGTCTAAGATATGGTCCTGTTGGTTCATCTTTAAATTTTCATCATCATATGCTGAGATTATGGCTAGTAAGGATGTTTGAATGGTGAATAATGACTTACATGTGAAATACACGCTGTAACGGCTGGAAATTACCCCCTTTTTTTCTCCCCTTCCCTTCTGCTCTCTCTTTTTCTACTTATCTTTTACTAATTTTCCTTTTCTCTTGATTTGATTTTTATTTGGATTTAAGGATATGGCATTAAGGATTCAGCCATTAGAGGTTTCTGGACCTTAGGAAATGTTATCTATATACATGCCACTTGTGGTATATAAGGAAACACTCCATATGTCAAATATAATGAGTATCATATGATTATTAACCACCCCCCATTTGCTCTATTGAGTTATTACAGTTGAGATGAGTAGGGGACCAGAAGTATACATAAGAGGATCAATATGGATAGCATGTCAATGTATAACTTTCTAGAGATTCTCACTTCCTGATGTCTGTATCTTGGTTGTTATCTGTTTAATATCTTTCAATAAAAACTTATTGAACAAAAAAGAAGAAAGGAGATTTAACCTTAGACTGCGGAACAGAATCTTTACTGTTAGAGCAGTAAAAAGAACTCCCTCCCCCAGGAAGTTGTACTTTCTAAAAGTGTTGACAACTTAAAAAAAAAAAAAAAACTTTTAGATGTCCTCTTGAAGAAGCAGAATAAACAGGGATATAGGAATTGTAGAAGAATACAAATCACACACACACATATTAAGCTGGATGAACCTGTGTCTTTCTTCAACCTTATAAACTAAGTAACTAGTTTACCCCACATTATGAATAAACAAAAAATTCCTCTCTACCACTGTGTTTGTTAATGAAAAATGTAAACACCCCTAATTGTTGCAGCTGTGCAATCGTATGTGTTCCCACATATATATCTAAATATGTATCTCTAAACCATATCCATACAAAAGTGCAACACAAATAATATCACCAAATATTTGCTGTATATAATATATCTTTAACTGTGACCAACCTAGGTTAATCACAGTGAAATATACTGTATATTACCCCACATTAAATTGGTCCTTTTTGAAATCAAAGACTTCTCCAGAGCCTCTCCCATCCTCTGTAACTCTCCACCTCAGTCTGTCTGGCTATTTCCTACTCTGACTGTCTTTAGGAGATCCCTGAAAACTGATCACTTTAGGGAAGCCTATCACACCTCCAACAACCTAACTTTATCACATCCATCAGCTCAACCCCTATAGTAACCTCTTGTACCACTTGTAAAAAAGGAAAAGAAAGGCGCCTCTAAGTGCAGTATGTAAAATTTAATAGAGTGCACAAAGGGTTAAAAGCACTTACAAGATTGTTGAGTGTTAAAAGACATGATAAAATCAGGAGTCCTCATCTGTGGCATGTGTCCATCCTCAGCACGGTGGTAGAGAGCAGTGTAGAGCCGTCCAGCAGCTGTAAAGCGTTCTCATGCGTGTTGGAAAGAGGAGGCAGCAGGGAAGCCTGTATTCACTGCGGGACACACAAGGCTGATGGTGTCAGTGTAGAGAAGGGGGTGGTAACGCGTTTCGGAGCATGTGCGGCTCCTACGTCAGACCTACGCCCACACTCCTCAAGCTGGCTTATAAATGGTGAGGGGGAGGAGCAAGGGGAGGTGTGTGGGTAGATACTAAATACACAATGATAAGGGAAGTGACAGATGTATTATGAGGACGGCCAAGACGACCGTGCACTCGCAAAATGGATTATTAACGTCAGTGCTATATACAATGAAGTCCTGAAGGAATTTGACACAGGGGTACAGGGCACAGATGGCAGTGGTTAAATTAACAATAATAAATAAATCAATATACAAACATAAGGTTGACATAGAATTAATATACAGGTGTGTTACATGGTAGGCCGGGTGTCTATATGAATGTGTTATAAAGGTGGCCGGGCGTTTGTACACATGCAAATAGGGTCGTAAGTCTAATGTTGAGTTGACAATGAATAAATCTACAGCTGTATTACAAGGGCGGCCAGGCGTATATACACGTGTTACCGGGGCAGCCAGGCATCTATGTGCACGTGTTACAAAGGCAGCCGGGCGTTTGTACACATGCAAATAAGGTCGTAAGTCTAATGTTGAATTAACAATGAATAAATAATAAATAAATATGTAGCCGTGTTACAAGGGCAGCTGGGGAGCTATACACCTGTGTTACAGGGGCGGCCAGGCATCTGTACACATGCAAATAAAGTAATAAATCTGTTGTAAGGGGATAAAAAAAAAAAAAAAAGGAATAAGCGATTACTAATTATGTCTGTAACAATGATAAAACAGTGATGAATATTACTTTACTATGAATAAGTGTATAGGTGTGTGTTACAAGGGCTGCCGGGCGTCTATACACTAAAGACAGATAGAGGAAAATAGTGGATGCTTATACAAGTTGTACGAATTGTGCAGATTATGCCTGTAGCAATAATCTCACGGTGAGAGGTATTACTCAACTGTGTACTAGAATATAGAAGTGTTACAGGGACGGCTGGGCGTCTATAAACTACAGAAGGATAATAGGAGGTGGTGGATACTTATACAAATAGTGCAGATTATGCCTGTAGCAATACTCTGACGATAATAGATAATAATAGATAATAATAGACTGTAAATAAGTATGCGAGTGTGTTACAGGGGCGGCCGGGCATTTACACACCCGCAAATAAGGTCACAAATCTACTATAAGGAATTAACTTATAGGAATAGGAAATAAGATGTAATGGATGCTCTACAAATAGTATTTGATTGTGACAGATGGCAGATATGTACATGTATAACAGGCAAACACCATGACGTATGGATATGATAATAAGGAGGGATGAATGATAAATAAACCATAATATTACAGTCTGTATGTTAAATGTGGTATCATCTAGAGTAAGGTGCTAATTTCCAATTCTTCATTGATACCTCCAGGCGAAAGTACGTCAAGAGCGTATATCCAATAAGTCTCCCGTTGGCAGAGACGTTTAAATCTCTCTGCCGCAGGGAGAGTGGCTGGTATGGATTCGATGATCCATACTTTTAGGCCTACGGTAGATTTAGGGTGATGTTGAGTGAAATGTCGTGGGACGCTATGATGGTCTTTACCGGCCTCGATGAATCGGCGGTGCTCTCCAAAACGCTGGCGTAGGGGGCGTATAGTTCGACCTACATAGTGGAGGCCGCAGGGGCAGGTCAGGCAGTATACTACATGGTCTGTACAACAGGTGTAGAATTCTGAAATTTTGTATGTTTTATTTTTAATCGTGAATGTTTTTGGACCATGTTGTACAAAACTGCATGTAAGGCAAAGGGGTTTGCGGCATTGATACATCCCAATCATAAAAAAGAGTTGGAGTGAAGATGACGTATTTGTTTTCTTTTTGAGTTTGCTTGGGGCAATCTTTCCCTTAATGTTAGGTGCATTCCTATATGAAAATTTAGGTTTATTTGGTATACTGTCTTTGAGATGGGGATCCTGCAGTAGTATTGGCCAATGAACTATTAAATATGATGCAGCAGTACACTTAGTACAAATCCTCTCTGACGATATTTTAAAGCTCACCAATACACTTCCTGACAGATGGCTCAACACCCTCAAACAAAACACCAAACATCAAGAGGACATCCTCATTCGTACCAAACTAAGGAAATTCAAAAGAGATATAGATGATTATAATCATAATAAAGTTTTTACGTGGAAACACAAAAACGAGAACAGTATACCCTCATTATTGCATATTGACCCCTGGGTGGTCACTATTACCTCTAATCGTCAGGAACAACCCACCATCAATAGACCTAGACCCTCCAATAACAACCAGAACAATACCACTACTATAGATACAAGTAGTGTATCCAGAAGGAATAACACCACCACAGGCATCAGTGGAGTATCTAATACTACTGACACCCGCAAAGTTCCAATTACTAAACAGAATAGTAATACCAGCCATAACCACCCTGCAAGAAATACATCTACCACACTAGAATCAAATAGTTCAGTCTCCCCATCTACCTCACACCAGACTATCCCAAATTTCCATACGAGTATGTCACATACATCTCATAACCCTACCTCCAGCAATTCCACTATTCCATCCACTCCCAGCTCCAGGGGCACCATTGACTATTCCACTGTAACTGGTGCTCAACTTACTTCAGACGCAGCACTACCTGCGGTCTCTTTTTTAGGGCCCAGCCTCTTCCCCACCAGGCCGTCAAAAAGAAAATACACCGAAGAGGTTGTAGGGGACGAGGAGGAAAACATAAACCCAAGCCCGCACAGCAGAAAACAACGCCTACGGTGAAGATTTTCAACTTATCTTCACACACACTCACAACGCAGGAAACTATCTTACTCACACGAGGACTAACTTTCGCACCAACTAATTTGCCTAACGCCTTCCAGTTGTTCAAAGATTTGAACAAGTTTATCCGAGACCTTACCCTCAAAAGATTTTATAATATAAAAGCAGCTAAAGATGCATCTATCATTTCAATTGACACAACCTCCCCCTCTTCAGCCTATAGCAACATCCTAGACGAAAAAATAGCCTTGGATATATTAGAAGAATTATATCACGAAGGAACTGGACCGTTCCTTAACCCTGATAATCCTGAATCAGATGCCCTTTTATATACCCAACATCTGAATTGTTCTCCTGCAGTTAAACACACCAATTTTCGTCCCCTGTCTAATTTTTATCCCACACATTTTTATCCCCCATCTAAAGGCCCATGCCTTGAAACATTTTACCGCATGGTATACTCTGAATTATTGATGATGTGCCAACAGCAACATAACCCCTATAAAAATCACAATTTAACATACCCAGAAAGATTAGCCCTCAATTTATTGAAAACCAATGAGAATGTTATCATTAAATCAGCAGATAAGGTGGTAGCATTGTGTTGCAAAACCGGGTTGACTACATCAAAGAGGCCATTAGACTACTCGGAGACTCGCAAACCTATACAAAATTGCAAGAGGACCCCCTACCTAGTTTCACTATTGATGCTACAATTTTAGTTAACCAAGCCACCAAAGATAATGTAATTACCAAAAACCAAGCTTCATTCTTGGTTAAAAAATATCATCAAACTCCGTATTTCTATCATTTACCAAATGTACATAAAAGCACTACCAACCCCCCTGGCAGACCCATAGTTGCCTCTATGAACAGTATTACTAGTGGTTTTTCCCAGTATGTAGACCTTTTTCTACAACCTTTTGTTTCAAATTTACAATCCCATATCAAAGATGGAATACACCTGCTTGAATTATTAGGTCCATACCAATGGGAGCCCAACTATATCTGGCTCTCACTGCATGTCCAATCATACACATCCATCCCCCATAATGTCGGCATGCAGGCCATACAACACTTTCTATCAGAAGACCCATCTATTCATCCAAACCAAGCTAAATTCATTCTAGATGCCACATTCTTCTGCCTGACTCACAATTATTTCATATTTGAAGACCATTACTACCTTCAAACCCATGGCATTGCCATGGGCACCAATTTTGCACCTTCATATGCCAACTTAACTATGGGTCTTTGGGAAACGCGATACATATGGGCAAATAACCCTTTCATGGCCAAAATTATATTTTACGGTCGTTATATTGATGACATCATTATTATCTGGGACGGTAATACCGATGATATTGAATCTTTTATTTCCCATTGTAATAATAACAACATGGGCCTATCCTTTACATCTGTTCACGATAAAACACATCTAGCATTCTTAGACCTTGATCTATTTCATGATACTGGTCGCATCCATGCAAAAAATTATTGCAAACCCACTGCTGGGAATTCCTATCTGCACTTCAATAGTTGCCATCACCCTCGTTGGTTAAAAAACATTCCAAAAAGTCAATTCTGCCATCTCAGACATAATTGTACCATGCAGTCAGACTATCAGACACAAAGCATAAATCTCAAACAAAAATTTATTGAAAAAGGCTACCCTCCTTCACTCATCGAACAAGCCTACACCACATACGTCAATCCTGATACTCATACCCATAAAATGAATACATCAAAGGACATTCGGTTCACGACTCAATTTCATAACAAATACAAAAATATGGAACACATAGTTCATAAACATTGGCCAATACTACTGCAGGATCCCCATGGGATAGTCTGGTGTGAGGTAGATGGGGAGACTGAACTATTTGATTCTAGTGTGGTAGATGTATTTCTTGCAGGGTGGTTATGGCTGGTATTACTATTCTGTTTAGTAATTGGAACTTTGCGGGTGTCAGTAGTATTAGATACTCCACTGATGCCTGTGGTGGTGTTATTCCTTCTGGATACACTACTTGTATCTATAGTAGTGGTATTGTTCTGGTTGTTATTGGAGGGTCTAGGTCTATTGATGGTGGGTTGTTCCTGACGATTAGAGGTAATAGTGACCACCCAGGGGTCAATATGCAATAATGAGGGTATACTGTTCTCGTTTTTGCGTTTCCACGTAAAAACTTTATTATGATTATAATCATCTATATCTCTTTTGAATTTCCTTAGTTTGGTACGAATGAGGATGTCCTCTTGATGTTTGGTGTTTTGTTTGAGGGTGTTTAGCCATCTGTCAGGAAGTGTATTGGTGAGCTTTAAAATATCGTCAGAGAGGATTTGTACTAAGTGTACTGCTGCATCATATTTAATAGTTCATTGGCCAATACTACTGCAGGATCCCCATCTCAAAGACAGTATACCAAATAAACCTAAATTTTCATATAGGAATGCACCTAACATTAATGCCCCGTACACACGGTCGGACATTGATCGGACATTCCGACAACAAAATCCTCGGATTTTTTCCTACGGATGTTGGCTCAAACTTGTTTTGCCTACACACGGTCGCACAAAGTTGTCGGAATTTCCGATCGCCAAGAACGCGGTGACGTCAAGCACGTACGACGAGACTAGAAAAGGCCGGTTCAGAACCAAGCGCAGCACCCTTTGGGCTCCTTTTGCTAATCTCATGTTAGTAAAAGTTTGGTGAGAGACGATTCGCGCTTTTTCAGACTCGTGGCTTTCAGATCGTTTTCTGCCGTTCAGTTTGTGCTTGTGGGTTTGTATCTGCTCTTCAGTGCGTGCAAGCAAGTTCCGCGTGACTTTAGTCACTGTATTCTTGTTCGTTCGTTACTGGTTTTCAGGTCGCTCTTCACAGGCCTTGCTGTTCTTCAGTGCGTTCTGTTACTTCGTTCTGAGCAGCCGACCGTTTTCTAGCCATGTTTCGTATGCGTACTCCTCGTAGAGTTCGTGCTGTGCGGGGGCTTGGTGTTGGGGTCCTGACCTTGACACAAGTCCAGTCCATGAACAGGGTGGGGAGGAGTTCATGGACCAAGAATTGGTTGCTTCAGCGTGACCAGTTCTGTCATATGCCTTTGCTCCGTGAGATCCGTGAGAATAATCCTGATGATTTCAGGAACTTTCTCAGGATGACGGACCCCGTGTTTCACCGTCTGTTGGCTTCGCTGACCCCCTATATCAGCAGGCAGGATACCTGCATGAGGCAAGCCATCACTGCGGAGCAGAGGTTGGTCGCTACCTTGCGGTATTTGGCCACAGGGAGAAGTCTGCAGGACTTGAAGTTCTCGACAGGCATCTCCCCCCAGGCTCTGGGTATCATCATCCCAGAGACCTGTTCTGCCATCATCCAGGTTCTGCAGAAGGAGTATATGAAGGTAAGATTTTTATCCTTTTATATCACATTTTGTTGTATTGAATGTTTGCTAATATATTGTATTTCTTTCCTCATTCCCTAATTACCATGATTGTAATATGCTGTGAATGTCCCCTTTGTCCTCATGCATGCTGGATTTTTATGTAATTATTATTTTATGTCCTTCATACATATTTGCCCTTCAATAACCTCTCCAGCATGGTGTCCCCTGCCCTATATTCACCTCATGTAGTCACTTAACAATGTATTTTATCAGCTCCATAGTAGTGCTTTACCCCAAACACCCCCTAAAATGTTTGGAAATGTTATTTTGGATTTAAATTCAGGCAGAGGGCCAGAGGCTTTTTTTTGTGGTGTCCCCAAATTTTTGGTAACCCTCCCTCCCCCAACTGCTAAGTCAGCTGATCCCAATTCTCTATCCTCAATCATCTATCTGCTGACTTTGCCAAACCCATACACACTATACCCATCTCTTTTGTGGTCAGATTTATGGCTGAATTACCCAAAGCATGTAGTGCAAGGGCCTGCCTGTATACTTTCCAATAGTACTGTTTAAAGTTTTTGTATCCTATTATTATCTTGATAGGTAATAGCAGAATGTCCAAATGTGCTCAAATGTGTACAGTGTGTATTTATATCTTTGTATTATGACACTTCTTACCTGTCCAGTGGTCTGCCAATAGTGTAACTAAGGAGGGGCTGTTCCAAGTAATACCCTGTATTTAGGCATTCATCTCTCAATGAAGTGAAGAGGGTTACCTGTCCAAGAGTCCCCCCCCCCCCTATAATGTTAGAAATGGCCCATGAGAGGGGGGGAGGGGGAATATGATAGGTGTACCTTATACTTTGTTGTTGTTAAATTCCCCTTAATAAATGCTATCTGGAGGTTGACCCATAATGTTTGTGTCTAATCTGCTTGCCAGGTTTATGTGAAAAAATAGTAATGTTTATTGTTTTTTCCTCAACAGTTTCCTTCCACGCCACAGGAATGGCAGACTGTGGCCTCCCACTTTGCCCAGCGGTGGGACTTTCCTAACTGCGGAGGGGCAATTGATGGGAAACACGTCCACATCGTCCCACCACCCAACTCGGGGTCGTACTATTATAATTACAAGGGGTTTAATAGTATAGTGATGTTGGCGGTGGTGTCGGCTAATTACGAGTTCTTGTATGTGGACGTGGGGAAGAATGGCCGGATGTCCGATGGTGGAGTCATCGCCCAGACGGAGTTCTACAGGCGTCTCCAGAATGGCAGTTTGGATTTGCCACCTCCAGAGGACAATGTTGAAGGTCTCCCATTTGTGTTCGTTGCTGATGAAGCATTTGCGCTGGGGGACCACCTGATGCGGCCATTCCCGATGAGGACCCTCACCCCGGAACAGAGGGTTTTTAATTACCGGCTGGCCAGAGCCCGAAGAGTGGTGGAGAACACATTTGGAATCCTGGCCAGCCGGTTCCGACTATTTCTGACACCCATCCATATGGCGGAGTATAAACTGAACCATATTATACTGGCGTGCTGTGTTCTCCATAATTTTTTAAGAAAACATTCAGCCAACTATGCTGGCTCAGTTGGGCCTGAGGCCGGAATACCAAATACATCAACAATGACGGCACTTGAAAGCGGCCGCCCTGGCTTGCCCTCCCTGAATGCCCGTGATGTCCGGTTACGATACCTGGAGTTCTTTGCGGGTAGGGGGGCTATCAATATGCCAGACAATCTGTGACACCTTTTTCAAATAAAAAACAACCAAAAGCTATTCTTGGTGGACATTTCCTGCTTGTGTTTGTTTAAGCTGACCCTGACAGAAATGTGTTGAGTGCAGAAAATGTCGTGATTGGGTAACCTTATAAAAAACAGTGTTGGCTGGTACTTCCTAAATGCAAAAACACTTTTCACTACAAGTGCACTTGCAACTGCACTGAACCTGCACTTGTAGTGCAAAGTGTATTTGCCCTTAGGAAATAACCCCCATTTGTGCATAAAACAGCAATTACATCACCCCAAAAGTGTTGTAGTGTTGAGACAATAATCCACACATTCTTGATTAAGGCACTTTTTTATACCTGCACAATCACATGCGCATTTACCCAAGGTTTTTAAAACAAACCAACATGTTTGTTGTATAAAATGTTTGCATTAGCATTATGAAAAATCAAAATATCCATTTCTGATAAAACAGGCCTGTGTAAAACCAACAAGAAAGCCAAAAAACTAGAACTTACAAAGTTCACATTAGGTAAAACCTGAAGGCTATATCAGACATCAGTATTTAGGAACTGGGTTTGATATAGCGTTCAGATGGGGGGAACTCACCCCCTGGAAAAGCCAAATTTGGAAGATGCACACCAATTTACGAATGTCCACATGTGCTATCTGCCATCAGGGGGGATCAAGGGACGTGTTTTGGGGGAGCAAGCCCTTCCTCAACGCTACTTTATAATTGAGGAAGGGGTTGCACCCCCAAAACGCGTCCATTGATCTCCCGTGATGGCAGATAGCACATGTTGGCACACTGTGTGCATCCTCCAAATTTGGCTTTTCGAAACATTGTAAAAATTTAAATTACATAAAACAGGTGATTTTGTGGGGTTTAAATTCGCCCCAAAACATCAATGATGTTATTATTTTTTTTAATAACATCAGTGATTTGTTGCTGGATGTTTTGCAATTGGAGGTTACATCCCATGATCTCCCCTATCAGTATCTGGGCACTTTCTGATGTAAAACGTTCTCTCTCCCTCACATCACGATCACCTAAAAAGAGATAAAGAACAAAAAAAACAGGTCTCAAAAATCTGCCACCAGCCATCTCTTTTACCTGAGCCTGTGGTCGCAGACACTCACCTGTTGTGGTGCCAATCTCCACCACATCTTCTTCTTCCTCCTGCTCTTCTTCTTGGGTTGGTATTTCCCCTTCTTCCAGAGGGGGGGCTCTGGTCTCCTGGGATGAGGGGTGTCCGAGTCTTTTCTCCCCTATGTAAAACAAAAATGGTATACTTAGCACACAGATATTTGATGGCAGAACTATAGAAATAGGAAACATTGCTTGGAAGTGGGGTACAATTGTCTATTTTAGCCGAGTTCCAAGATGTATATTTTTTAGTGCCCTTTGTCAAGCTGCAATACTTTACCTGTTTGGTACAAGCTTCACAGATGTAACCCCCCTATAGTATACACTGGAGCACCTGTGTGCCCCCCCTAATAAAAATGGTGTTCTGGGGTCCCACACTAGTGCTCCAGTGTCCAGATGTGAAAACAGCTGCTCAGTGTCCTCTCCTTACACACAATCTAGTTTGCATTTCATTCTAGTAACAAACCCATCTACACAAACTAATATTTGGCATCCAAGTAGGCCCAAAAAAAAAGTGTGAAAATGCATATGGCCTAAACAATGGTGTTCTAGAGGCCGAAAGAAAAATGTTTGATACGAACGAATAATGGGCCCATGAACATTAAAGTTGCCCTTTTAAACGTTACAATTACTAAAAGCATATGGAGCAGAACGAACGGAATAAAGACAGAAAGAATATGAACACAGCACAACTACTTACTTTTTTGCAGCACTCTCCGGATCTTTCGGTACTGCTCTGGCTCTCTCAACTTCAGGTCCGACCACCGCTTCCTGAGCTGATCTTTAGACCTTCGTACCCCGAAATTCCTCTCCAGACTCCGGACCACTTTACCAATGATTTTGGCCTTTCTGATGTTGGGGTAAGGCCCATATTTTCCATCATAGTCGGACTTCTTCATGATGTCGACCATCTCCAACATCTCCCCAAACGACATATTTGTGGCCTTAAAACGTCTCCTTCTGGATCGGGACGTGCCTGGATCCGGGCTTTCCTCCTCCTCCTCGTTGTTCGAATTATCACGCACCTGGTGTAACTCCGCCATCATGCTCTTCCCCCACTGCGCCGAACGAAAAGGGGCGGGGAATAGAATAGAAAGAACGTCAGGGGCGGGCGGAGTTACACACATGCGCAGTGTGTATAAAGCTTAACACGCGTGCGTATTACGTACGATCTGTGAGCGGAGGAAGGAGCATTGGACGCGCCGATCGTAAGAACGAAGGTAAGAGACAAACTTGGGCCTATACTGCTTCTAGATTGAGGCCTATATTGTAACAAGATTAGGAGAGTTTGGTCTGACATTAGGCTTTGTCTTGTGTTGTGTCTTGCAGTGAACATGGATATCTTAATGAGAGATACTGACTTCATGTCACTATTCATTGATATGCTAAGGGAGCTGCCCTGTCTGTGGGAGATTACCCACCCCCATTTCAAAAACCAAGCAAAGAGGAAGGCAGCACTGGAGCAATTGTGTGAAATTGTGAAGCAGGTGATCCCCACGGCAGACATCACCTATTTAAAGATTTTCATTGGTGGCCTGAGGAGCACATATCTGAGGGAGCCCAAGAAAGTCCTGCATTCACAGAGATCTGGAGCAGCAGATGACATCTATGTCCCCAGGATGTTGTACTACGACAGGCTGCACTTTCTGGCAGGCCAGACTGAACCCAGGCCATCCCTCTCAAGTCTTCCTTCCACGCTTCCTTCCCCCCCGGCTGAGGCTTCTGACGCCCAACCTGGGCCTTCCAGGCCATATGTGGAGGAGCCCAGATTGAGCCAGGTATAGCATTCCTCTAAATATTGCTGGTTGTCCAATCAATGATGTTAACTAGATGTTAGTTGGGAGTACTAATTTATGATTGTGATTGATGATGCCAAAACTAAAACCATGTCCCTTTTTCATACACAGGGAAGTCTCAGCCAGGAGGTGGCTGATCTGCAGGTCCCTCCACCCACCCTGAAAACAGAAAGTGGCAGCAGGAGGAGTAGCCTAGAGGAGGCGGCTATCAGATTCTTTTGGAGGGCTACAGAGGTCCTGGGAGCACCACAGACCAGGGAGGAGAATATTGCTGCATTCATTGCCTATAAAATGCAGAGGATGGAGGAGGGCCAACAAGCCATGTGTCAGGCCCTCATATCAGAGGCTCTGGAGAAAGGTGTGAGGGGCCAACTTACACCTCACACACAGCTTTGGGATGGTCCTCCTCCTCCTCCTCCCTCTCCTCCAGGTCCTCCCAGTCCTCCTCCAGGTCCTCCCAGTCCTCCTCCAGGTCCTCCCAGTCCTCCTCCTCCTCCAGGTCCTACTCCTCCTCCTCCTCCAGGTCCTACTCCTCCTCCTGCCACATCTCCTACTGCACAGCCACAGCCTGGAAGGAAGTGTGAAAGGAAGACCAGAGAGTGATTGCCCTGGATCCAGTCTGGTCGGCCAAAAGATGCAGCCTCTTGTGGTACCACAGCCTGGGGACACTGATGTCATCTGCTGCTATCCAAGTCTCTGTGAATCCCGGACCAGACTGCCCTCCCTTATATATGGACTCCTCAGGCCACCAATTTTGAGGTTTAAGAATTGATGTCTGCCGTGGGGGTCCCAGGCTTCGCTAATTTCTCTTGTTGATCCAGTGTTGCCTTCCTCTTTGCTTGGTTCTGATACCTTAATAAAGGATTTTTGTTTTGAATTATACTCTCCTATGTGTTTTACTTCAAAAATGATGGTTTGTTTGTGAGGATTCAGGTACATTTCTAATATACAATGTGAAATGAACAAGGGACACCAACAACAAAAAATCTCCTGGAGATTAAATAATAAAAGATATCAATGGTGTTGGGGTAACTTGCCACACAAAACACACCCAAAAATATTCTGGAGTAAAAATAAAAATAACATTGAACAAAGATCAGCCTTGGAAAAAATACAAACATTAAAGAAAAAAAAAGGCTTAAAAACCAAAAAAAAAATCCAAAAAAAATATAAAACTGTCAGATGTGACAACTAATAACAATATATTGAGGGAATCCCACTAAAAAAACACAAATAAAAGTTTGTGAGAAGTG
Organism: Aquarana catesbeiana; assembly: GCF_042186555.1. NCBI lineage: Eukaryota > Metazoa > Chordata > Amphibia > Anura > Ranidae > Aquarana > Aquarana catesbeiana. The sequence goes on from NC_133328.1 coordinate 433,119,236, forward strand.
TGTGTGAATATGAGCAGCAAAACTACTTAATTCTTGTCACATTACAAAGAAGAAGAGAGTGCGCTGTATTAAACCATTTTTTACTTTGCAGCGTGACGAAAGTGCTGTATCCATTGCGAACGCTAAGTTTACCAGAACGAGCTGTCCCGTGTCGGAATTTCTTCTGAGCATGCGTGGCACTTTGTGCGTCGGAACAGGCCACACACGGTCGGAATTGACGCAATCGGATTTTGTTGTCGGAAAATTTTATCTCCTGCTGTCCAACTTTGTGTGTCGGAAAATCCGATGGAAAATGTCCGATGGCGCCCACACACGGTCGGAATTTCCGACAACACGCTCCGATCGGACATTTTCCATCGGAAAATCCGACCGTGTGTACGGGGCATAAGGGAAAGATTGCCCCAAGCAAACTCAAAAAGAAAACAAATACGTCATCTTCACTCCAACTCTTTTTTATGATTGGGATGTATCAATGCCGCAAACCCCTTTGCCTTACATGCAGTTTTGTACAACATGGTCAAAAAACATTCACGATTAAAAATAAAACATACAAAATTTCAGAATTCTACACCTGTTGTACAGACCATGTAGTATACTGCCTGACCTGCCCCTGCAGCCTCCACTATGTAGGTCGAACTATACGCCCCCTACGCCAGCGTTTTGGAGAGCACCGCCGATTCATCGAGGCCGGTAAAGACCATCATAGCGTCCCACGACATTTCACTCAACATCACCCTAAATCTACCGTAGGCCTAAAAGTATGGATCATCTCCCTGCGGCAGAGAGATTTAAACGTCTCTGCCAACGGGAGACTTATTGGATATACGCTCTTGACGTACTTTCGCCTGGAGGTATCAATGAAGAATTGGAAATTAGCACCTTACTCTAGATGATACCACATTTAACATACAGACTGTAATATTATGGTTTATTTATCATTCATCCCTCCTTATTATCATATCCATACGTCATGGTGTTTGCCTGTTATACATGTACATATCTGCCATCTGTCACAATCAAAAACTATTTGTAGAGCATCCATTACATCTTATTTCCTATTCCTATAAGTTAATTCCTTATAGTAGATTTGTGACCTTATTTGCGGGTGTGTAAATGCCCGGCCGCCCCTGTTACACACTCGCATACTTATTTACAGTCTATTATTATCTATTATTATCTATTATCGTCAGAGTATTGCTACAGGCATAATCTGCACTATTTGTATAAGTATCCACCACCTCCTATTATCCTTCTGTAGTTTATAGACGCCCAGCCGCCCCGTAACACTTCTATATTCTAGTACACAGTTGAGTAATACCTCTCACCATGAGATTATTGCTACAGGCATAATCTGCACAATTCGTACAACTTGTATAAGCATCCACTATTTTCCTCTATCTGTCTTTAGTGTATAGACGCCCGGCAGCCCTTGTAACACACACCTATACACTTATTCATAGTAAAGTAATATTCATCACTGTTTTATCATTGTTACAGACATAATTAGTAATCGCTTATTCCTTTTTTTTTTTTTATCCCCTTACAACAGATTTATTACTTTATTTGCATGTGTACAGATGCCTGGCCGCCCCTGTAACACAGGTGTATAGCTCCCCAGCTGCCCTTGTAACACGGCTACATATTTATTTATTATTTATTCATTGTTAATTCAACATTAGACTTACGACCTTATTTGCATGTGTACAAACGCCCGGCTGCCTTTGTAACACGTGCACATAGATGCCTGGCTGCCCCGGTAACACGTGTATATACGCCTGGCCGCCCTTGTAATACGGCTGTAGATTTATTCATTGTCAACTCAACATTAGACTTACGACCCTATTTGCATGTGTACAAACGCCCGGCCGCCTTTATAACACATTCATATAGACACCCGGCCGACCATGTAACACACCTGTATATTAATTCTATGTCAACCTTATGTTTGTATATTGATTTATTTATTATTGTTAATTTAACCACTGCCATCTGTGCCCTGTACCCCTGTGTCAAATTCCTTCAGGACTTTGTATATAGCACTGACGTTAATAATCCATTTTGCGAGTGCACGGTCGTCTTGGCCGTCCTCATAATACATCTGTCACTTCCCTTATCATTGTGTATTTAGTATCTGCCCACACTCCTCCCCTTGCTCCTCCCCCTCACCATTTATAAGCCAGCTGGAGGAGTGTGGGCGTAGGTCTGACGAAGGAGCCGCACATGCTCCGAAACGCGTTACCACCCCCTTCTCTACACTGACACCATCAGCCTTGTGTGTCCCGCAGTGAATACAGGCTTCCCTGCTGCCTCCTCTTTCCAACACGCATGAGAACGCTTTACAGCTGCTGGACGGCTCTACACTGCTCTCTACCACCGTGCTGAGGATGGACACATGCCACAGATGAGGACTCCTGATTTTATTATGTCTTTTAACACTCGACAATCTTGTAAGTGCTTTTAACCCTTTGTGCACGCTATTAAATTTTACATACTGCACTTAGAGGCGCCTTTCTTTTCCTTTTTTATATCTTCAGAGTTGCTTCTCCTCTAAGAGAAGAAGGTGCTTTTAGCCCGGATCAACCACCAGAAGAGGGTTATACTAATTTATTGAGTATGGACAGATATTCATCCAAAAAATAGTGGATGCAGTTTGGGTCGCCTTTAAAGGCATACAAAAATAACAAGGAAAAAGAGATTCCCCAAAAGGAGGCAATAACCCAAACACGATCTGTCAAAAAAACAATATGTTTATTAAGCTATAGAACACCACACAAAAATACAAAATATAGGTAATTATGGGCAAATCAAGGTAGATATCAAATGACTAATTAAAATTGATAACGTTATCATTAAAAACAACGGAGCCGCGGCCAAACATACCCCATACACACACCAATCACAGCAGCAACTTCCTACTACATTGGCCAGTAATTAGATGATGTGAGTCCTCAGGTCAGTCCCAGTATAAATGGTGTGGCGGTGTGGGGGTAGGATGGATGAATGAAAATTGACTTAATATTATTGTAGAGAGGTTCAATGCTGTTTGAACACAATTAGAAAGTTAATAACAATCCGGGAGCTAAACACATGACATATGTAGGCTGACCGCAATGACCGGCAACATCTACTGTAGGCGATAGTAACTCAGGACATTCAAGCAAGGTAGTTCATGTAAATAGCAAGCAATAGGGGGAGCAAATACGACAAGGCTGCATTGGTATTATAGATAGGAGTGATACTACTCTCACCAGGTGGATCAGCAGCTCACAGGATCGCAGGCTCTACCCCAGGTAGTTACTTGTAGATGAAGAAAGTTGCATTTGCTTGTGCCGTCAGATGGAGAAAGTTCCGCTGTGTCAGCGCCTTCTATCAGATGGTATAAGCCGGTCGTCAGCTGTTAGTTCCCGGTAAAACATTCAAACGCCCTGTGCTCGCGGCTCCGAGGTGACGTGCTGACGTCACGTTCTGACGCGTTTCACCAGCCAATCACCGCTGGTTTCCTCAGAGCAAAGGAGGGGTCCGTGAGCGAAGGTTAAATAGACTAACCAATACAAGGTGTAATTACATCAAATGTCCACCAGATGTCGCACACAGTCACCACTCATCACAGACATTTCAGCAAGAGCAATATCTCGCAAATGGCTTCACAGAAATAGCTGCACCCAATTGTTCAAAAACATGCACCTCAACCAGTGCTACATTGTGATTCAGAGAGACATTTGATGAAGGTGGATATATACAGTTACATAGAGACCAAACGGAAAAAACAAAGCAAAAAACAAAAACTAAAACTAAAACATGGCGAATTAAAGTACCAGTATAAAGCTAGAAAGTCGCTCAAAGACATAAAACAGAAAAAACTATCGTTGTAGATGGTTACTGCAGGGGAGGTAATTAAATCATTTCTCCAAAAATGACTGAAGGCTACATTCGGTATTTAACCCATTGGGGGCCATCGCCTCCAAATAATAGGTCCACATTTTTTCCTTCTGAAGGAGAATGGTGTCGAAATCGCCACGTCTTGTAGGTAAATTCAACCTATAGATACCTTTTACTATTAGACCCCTTGGGTCACGGTTATGGAATTTAGCAAAGTGTAGTGAAATGGGGCGTTCATCATTCAGTTTTTTGATACCAGCAATATGTTCTCGAATCCTTACCCTTAGGGCTCTTTTAGTTTTGCCCACATAGATTTTATTACATGGGCAAATAAGTGTATAAACCACTCGAGTAGCAGAGCAGTTTATAAACTGTTTAATCTTATAATCTGCACCTCCACGGGGATTCGGGAACACATTTGTCTGGTGGACATACTTGCAGATATTGCAGTGTCCGCATCTATACATGCCTGGGGAAATCCTAGAGTCACTTAACCAGTTCTTCTGAGTGGTACGAGTGTATTCAGAATGGACCAACAGGTCACCAAGATTATTAGATCTTTTAGCTGTCAGAAGGGGTTTTGGGCTCACAAGTTCTGAGATTAGGGGGGCTGATTTTAAAATATGCCAATGTTTTTGTAGGACTCCTTGGACCATTTTCCATTGGGATCCGTATTTAGTGATGATCCTTGGGAAATTCTTTTCAGTATTTCCTTTCGGCTCATTGTTTTTATTTTTAGTATGAAAAGAATTAACAGAGGGTACTAGGAGTTCATCACGATTTTTGAGGGTGGCTTTTCTCTTGGCCTTTTTAAGGGATCTATGTGAGTAACCTCTTTGTCTGAATCTTTGATACATCTCGTATGCCTCCTTGTGGAATTCCTCCTCCACAGAACAATTCCGTCTGATCCTCAGGAATTGTCCTGTGGGTATCCCATGGATTAATGGTTTGGGGTGGTGACTCTGGGCAGACAACAAGGTATTAGCTGCTGTTTTTTTCCTGTAGGTGCTAGTAACAATTTCATTCCCAGATCTCCGTATGGATAAGTCCAGAAAGGGGAGTGTGTCAGGATGGTGTGAATAGGTCAGACGTATGTTATAGTTATTCCTATTCAGTTCGGACATAAAGTCCTCAAGTTGATTGACTGAACCAACCCACACCATCAAGACGTCATCAATGTACCTCAGCCACAGGAGGGAGTGGCTGAGGTACAGAGAGGACTGATAGACCATCGTTTCTTCCCAAAGTCCCAGGTGGAGGCATGCGTATGAGGGAGCCCATGGCGCCCCCATACTGGTGCCTCTAATCTGCTGGTAGTAGTGACCAAGGAATTGGAAGAAATTGTTATTAAGCATAAATTCAAGAAGTTCCCCAATGAATTCATTTTGAGCACCCTGTTGAGGATGATGAAAGTCCAAAAAATGCCTTGTAGCCTCAATACCACAGTGGTGTGGTATCGACGTATACAAGCTCTCCACGTCGATACCCACCAAAAGGGCCTCTGGGGGTATGACAAAATGTTGTAATCTAACCAAGACGTCTCTGCTGTCACGGACAAAGGAAGGAAGTAGGTTAACCATATGTTTAATCAAAGAATCTATGTATTTGCCTGTTTTTTCTAAGGGGCCCTTTATAGCTGAAACGATTGGCCTACCAGGGGGACAGGTAAGGGATTTGTGGAGTTTGGGTATTATATAAAAGGTAGGGATGGTGATTTCGTCTACCCTAAGGAAAGAAAATTCCCTTTTCGTTAAAAGACCCGCCTCCATTCCCAACTTGAGTTTTTCATTCAGTGCCTCCATAAGAGAGGGAAAGGGGGAACTGGTGAGTTTTTGGTAAGTAGAGACGTCGCCAAAAAGTCTTAGAGATTCATCCTCATACATTTTCTCACTTAGGAGTACCACGTTTCCCCCTTTGTCACTTTTCTTAATCACTAGATTTGGTGCATTTTGCAATTCAGACAGGGCTTTTCTTTCCCTGTTTGTAAGGTTGTTAGGGCCGATCCATTTCCAATTAATCTTCATGAGATCAGATTTGACTTGATCCAAGAAGAGCTGTAACCACTTATGCTTAGATAGTGGGGGCATCTTGGTGGATCTGATTCTTAGATCAGAAGGTCTCCTCAAAATATGGCATAAGTTTTCATCTGAGTCACTATCACAGTTCTCATCCAACAAGGAAATTAGGCATTCAATGGCCTCCTTTTCATCTTTATCTAGTGAGGACTCTGAGGTGAGGGAGTCATTTTGTCATTTTGCATGCCATAACTTGAAAAGGACCTTCCTCAAGAATAAACTAACATCCTTAAAAACCTCAAACTCATTCATGGATGACGTAGGGGAGAAGGAGAGATCCTTTTTAAATAGATTTATGTGGATTTCTGTGAGGTGGAACTCTGAAAGGTTTACAACATTGAGATCCACTGGGGCACCGTCCGAGACGTTCAACGTCTCCTCTGGTTTCTTAATCTCCCACTCGTTCGACTCTGTACAATGTCCCTCTCCTTTCCTTTTCTTTCTGTTTTTCCTTTGTCTCCTTCGTTTTCTTGTTTTCTGTCTATTTTTCGCTTCTGGGTCTCTGGGGGTATCTTCCCCTCTAGATGTTCTAAAAAAGAGACAGTCTTTTGAGAAGTATCCTTGTGAAACTCACTGTCAGATGAGGAGCTATTCCCAGTTTTGGACTGACGTTGTCGTTGTCTGGTATTTCTAGAAAGTGATCTACCTCGTTTTTGGGTTGTGGGATCAAAAATATCACCACTTTCCCAGTCAGCTAGGTTCTGTCTGAACTTTTCTTGTTTGCTGTATTTTAGACTTTTTTGGATCCTTTCTATCTCCTTTTTTATATACTCATTATTTTTGTCGAATTCAGGGTCATGTTTGAAGGGTTCTAGTGCTTTGGCGCTTGCGTCAAGTTCCACACGTATCTCCTCCAGTTGGGCTTCCTCCTCATCGACAATGAGCTTTAACAAAGATAAACCTCTATTCAAGCATTCAGTTTTCCAAGCAGATAAAAATCGCGGGGTATGAAGATGTTCCGCAGGTATAACTCTCTCATGTAAACCCCTAGGTATAATCCGCTTAGAAATATGGGATTTCAATGAGGAAATATCCCATTTACGGTTAAGGAATTTAATTACAAGTTTTTTATGCTGCTTGAAAAGTTTCCTGATTGGTTCTCTCTCTGTATCACAATTTTTTGCTTCTCCTCTAACCAAAGCGCTGCCAGAAGTGCCATCTCATCACTATCATCCCTCTGACCAGCTACCCACCTCCACCAGAGCGCCCTTATCAACTCTCTGTCTTGTACCACTTGCCCCACCCTGTTAGATTGTAAGCTCTCTTAACCTTTATATTGTAAACTGCTGCACAAACTGATGGCATTATATAAATCCTGTATTTTAATAGTACCACTACTACTACTAATAATAATATTATTATTAACCACTTGCCGACCGCCTAACGTAGATATACGTCGGCAGAATGGCACGGGCAGGCAGAATCACGTACCTGTATGTGATCTGCCTCCCGCGGGCGGGGGGTCCAATCGGACCCCCCCCGGTGCCAGCGGCGGTCGGCATTTGACTGGGAGCGTTGGGAGGCGAGGGGGAGACCATCCGATCGTGGCCCCCCCTCGCGATCGCTCCCAGCCAATCGGAATCCTCCCCTGCCTGTGTGTAGTTTCACACAGGCAGAGGATGTGATGTCATCTCTCCTCGGCTTGGCAGTTTCCGTTCCAGCGCCGAGGAGAGAAGACATGTAAGTGCACAACACTACACACAACACAGTAGAACATGCCAGGCATACTTTACACCCCCGATCCCCCCCGATCGCCCCCCGATCCCCCCCCCAATCACCCCACCATGTCACAAACTGACACCAAGCAGTATTTTTTTTTTCTTCTGATTACTGCATGGTGTCAGTTTGTGACAGTTACAGTGTTAGGGCAGTGAGTGGTAGCCCCCTTTAGGTCTAGGGTACCCCCCTAACCCCCCCTAATTAAGTTTTAACCCCTTGATCACCCCCTGTCACCAGTGTCACTAAGCGATCATTTTTCTGATCGCTGTATTAGTGTCGCTGGTGACGCTAGTTAGGGAGGTAAATATTTAGGTTCGCCGTCAGCGTTTTATAGCGTCAGGGACCCCCATATACTATCTAATAAATGTTTTAACCCCTTGATTGCCCCCTAGTTAACCCTTTCACCACTGATCACCGTATAAGTGTTACGGGTGACGCTGGTTAGTTTGTTTATTTTTTATAGTGTCAGGGCACCCGCCGTTTATTACCGAATAAAGGTTTAGCCCCCTGATCGCCCGGCGGTGATATGCGTCGCCCCAGGCAGCGTCAGATTAGCGCCAGTACCGCTAACACCCACGCACGCAGCATACGCCTCCCTTAGTGGTATAGTATCTGTACGGATCAATATCTGATCCGATCAGATCTATACTAGCGTCCCCAGCAGTTTAGGGTTCCCAAAAATGCAGTGTTAGCGGGATCAGCCCAGATACCCGCTAGCACCTGCGTTTTTCCCCTCCGCCCGGCCCAGCCCAGCCCACCCAAGTGCAGTATCGATCGATCACTGTCACTTACAAAACACTAAACAAATAACTGCAGCGTTCGCAGAGTCAGGCCTGATCCCTGCGATCGCTAACAGTTTTCTTGGTAGCGTTTTGGTGAACTGGCAAGCACCAGCCCCAGGCAGCGTCAGGTTAGCGCCAGTACCGCTAACACCCAAGCACGCACCGTACACCTCCCTTAGTGGTATAGTATCTGAACGGATCAATATCTGATCCGATCAGATCTATCCCCAGCAGTTTAGGGTTCCCAAACACGCAGTGTTAGCGGGATCAGCCCAGATACCTGCTAGCACCTGCGTTTTGCCCCTCCACCCGGCCCAGCCCAGCCCACCCAAGTGCAGTATCGATCGATCACTGACACTTACAAAACACTAAACGCATAACTGCAGCGTTCGCAGAGTCAGGCCTGATCCCTGCGATCGCTAACAGTTTTTTTTGTAGCGTTTTGGTGAACTGGCAAGCACCAGCGGCCTAGTACACCCCGGTCGTAGTCAAACCCGCACTGCAGTAACACTTGGTGACGTGGCGAGTCCCATAAGTGCAGTTCAAGCTGGTGAGGTGGCAAGCACAAGTAGTGTCCCGCTGCCACCAAAAAGACAAACACAGGCCCGTCGTGCCCATAATGCCCTTCCTGCTGCATTCGCCAATCCTAATTGGGAACCCAACACTTCTGCAGCGCCCGTACTTCCCCCATTCACATCCCCAACCAAATGCAGTCGGCTGCATGAGAGGCATTTTTATGTCCTCCCGAGTACCCCTACCCAACGAACCCCCCCAAAAAAGATGTCGTGTCTGCAGCAAGCGCGGATATAGGCGTGACACCCGCTATTATTGTCTCTCCTGTCCTGACAATCCTGGTCTTTGCATTGGTGAATGTTTTGAACGCTACCATTCACTAGTTGAGTATTAGCGTAGGGTACAGCATTGCACAGACTAGGCACACTTTCACAGGATCTCCCAAGATGCCATCGCATTTTGAGAGACCCGAACCTGGAACCGGTTACAGTTATAAAAGTTAGTTACAAAAAAAAGTGTAAAAAAAAAAAAACACAAACAAAAATATAAAATAAAAAATAATAGTTGTCGTTTTATTGTTCTTTCTCTCTCTATTCTCTCTCTATTGTTCTGCTCTTTTTTACTGTATTCTATTCTGCAATGTTTTATTGTTATTATGTTTTATCATGTTTGCTTTTCAGGTATGCAGTTTTTTATACTTTACCGTTTACTGTGCTTTATTGTTAACCATTTTTTTGTCTTCAGGTATGCCATTCACGACTTTGAGTGGTTATACCAGAATGATGCCTGCAGGTTTAGGTATCATCTTGGTATCATTCTTTTCAGCCAGCGGTCGGCTTTCATGTAAAAGCAATCCTAGCAGCTAATTAGCCTCTAGACTGCTTTTACAAGCAGTGGGAGGGAATGCCCCCCCCAACGTCTTCCGTGTTTTTCTTTGGCTCTCCTGTCTCAACAGGGAACCTGAGAATGCAGCCGGTGATTCAGCCAGCTGACCATAGAGCTGATCAGAGACCAGAGTGGCTCCAATCATCTCTATGGCCTAAGAAACCGGAAGCTACGAGCATTTTATGACTTAGATTTCGCCGGATGTAAACAGCGCCATTGGGAAATTGGGAAAGCATTTTATCACACCGATCTTGGTGTGGTCAGATGCTTTGAGGGCAGAGGAGAAATCTAGGGTCTAATAGACCCCAATTTTTTCAAAAAAGAGTACCTGTCACTACCTATTGCTATGATAGGGGATATTTACATTCCCTGAGATAACAATAAAAATGATTTAAAAAAAAAAATGAAAGGAACAGTTTTAAAATAAGATAAAAAAAATAATAATAATAATAATAAAGAAAAAAAAAAAAAAAAAGCACCCCTGTCCCCCCTGCTCTCGCACTAAGGCGAACGCAAGCGTCGGTCTGGCGTCAAATGTAAACAGCAATTGCACCATGCATGTGAGGTATCACCGCGAATGTCAGATCGAGGGCAGTAATTTTAGCAGTAGACCTCCTCTGTAAATCTAAAGTGGTAACCTGTAAAGGCTTTTAAAGGCTTTTAAAAATGTATTTAGTTTGTCGCCACTGCACGTTTGTGCGCAATTTTAAAGCATGTCATGTTTGGTATCCATGTACTCGGCCTAAGATCATCTTTTTTATTTCATCAAACATTTGGGCAATATAGTGTGTTTTAGTGCATTAAAATTTAAAAAAGTGTGTTTTTTCCCCAAAAAATGCGTTTGAAAAATCGCTGCGCAAATACTGTGTGAAAAAAAAATGAAACACCCACCATTTAAATCTGTAGGGCATTTGCTTTAAAAAAATATATAATGTTTGGGGGTTCAAAGTAATTTTCTTGCAAAAAAAAATTATTTTTTTATGTAATCAAAAAGTGTCAGAAAGGGCTTTGTCTTCAAGTGGTTAGAAGAGTGGGTGATGTGTGACATAAGCTTCTAAATGTTGTGCATAAAATGCCAGGACAGTTCAAAACCCCCCCAAATGACCCCATTTTGGAAAGTAGACACCCCAAGCTATTTGCTGAGAGGCATGTCGAGTCCATGGAATATTTTATATTGTGACACAAGTTGCGGGAAAGAGACAATTTTTTATTTTTTTATATTTTTTTTGCTCAAAGTTGTCACTAAATGATATATTGCTCAAACATGCCATGGGAATATGTGAAATTACACCCCAAAATGCATTCTGTTGCTTCTCCTGAGTACAGGGATACCACATGTGTGAGACTTTTTGGGAGCCTAGCCGCGTACTGGACCCCAAAAACCAAGCACCGCCTTCAGGCTTTCTAAGGCCGTAAATTTTTTATTTTACTCTTCACTGCCTATCACAGTTTCGGAGGCCATGGAATGCCCAGGTGGCAAAAAACCCCCCCAAATGACCCCATTTTGGAAAGTAGACACCCCAAGCTATTTGATGAGAGGTATAGTGAGTATTTTGCAGACCTCACTTTTTGTCACAAAGTTTTGAAAATTGAAAAAAGAAAAAAAAAAATGTTTTTTCTCGTCTTTCTTTATTTTCAAAAACAAATGAGAGCTGCAAAATACTCACCATGCCTCTCAGCAAATAGCTTGTGGTGTCTACTTTCCAAAATGGGGTCATTTGGGGGGGGGTTGTGCCACCTGGGCATTCCATGGCCTCTGAAACTGTGATAGGCAGTGAAGAGTGAAATCAAAAATTTACACCCTTAGAAATCCTGAAGGCGGTGATTGGTTTTTGGGGCCCCGTACGCGGCTAGGCTCCCAAAAGGTCCCACACATGTGGTATCCCCGTACTCAGGAGAAGTAGCTAAATGTATTTTGGGGTGCAATTCCACATATGCCCATGGCTTGTGTGAGCAATATATCATTTAGTGACAACTTTGTGCAAAAAAAATAAAATTTGTCACTTTCCTGCAACTTGTGTCAAAATATAAAACATTCCATGGACTCAACATGCCTCAAAGCAAATAGCTTGGGGTGTCTACTTTCCAAAATGGGGTAATTTGGGGGGGTTTTATGCCATCTGGGCATTTTATGGCCTTCAAAACTGTGATAGGTAGTGAGGAGTAAAATCAAAAATCTACGCCCTTAGAAATCCTGAAGGCAGTGATTGGTTTTCGGGGCCCCGTACGCGGCTAGGCTCCCAAAAAGTCCCACACATGTGGTATCCCCATACTCAGGAGAAGCAGCTAAATGTATTTTGGGGTGCAATTCCACATATGCCCATGGCCTGTGTGAGCAATATATCATTTAGTGACAACTTTTTGTAATTTTTTTTTTTTTTTGTCATTATTCAATCACTTGGGACAAAAAAAATGAATATTCAATGGGCTCAACATGCCTCTCAGCAATTTCCTTGGGGTGTCTACTTTCCAAAATGGGGTCATTTGTGGGGGTTTTGTACTGCCCTGCCATTTTAGCACCTCAAGAAATGACATAGGTAGTCATAAATTAAAGGCTGTGTAAATTACAGAAAATGTACCCTAGTTTGTAGGCGCTATAACTTTTGCGCAAACCAATAAATATACACTTATTGACATTTTTTTTACCAAAGACATGTGGCCGAATACATTTTGGCCTAAATGTATGACTAAAATTGAGTTTATTGGATTTTTTTTAGAACAAAAAGTAGAAAATATCATTTTTTTTCAAAATTTTCGGTCTTTTTCCGTGTATTGCGCAAAAAATAAAAACGGCAGAGGTGATCAAATACCATCAAAAGAAAGCTCTATTTGTGGGAAGAAAAGGACGCAAATTTCGTTTGGGTACAGCATTGCATGACCGCGCAATTAGCAGTTAAAGCGACGCAGTGCCGAATTGTAAAAAGTGCTCTGGTCAGGAAGTGGGTAAAACCTTCCGGGGCTGAAGTGGTTAATAATAATAATAATAATAATCATCCTTTGTCCTTTATGTTTCATTTACCATCTCATTTGCTCATACCCAAATATTTTCATCAATCTCCTCTGTATCTGCTAATACGCAACAGATATTCCAACTCAACTTTATTTGTTTCACCTTGAATTGCTTCTTCTCAAAAATAGCAAATCTTACATTCCAAGATTTTCTTAGCAAGATTGTGTTACCTGTTAGAGAGGAAAGGCTCCAGCCTGTACAAAAAAGGCTCCTGGCCCTTCACATCAAATGTCTTTGCTCTCAACCCTGAAACCAGTCCCTTATGGGGTGTAGTGGTACTGTTACTTTACCTTCCCCATTCCTGCTGGTGGACCACCAGCAACCCCTTAAATTACATTTTCAGAGAAAGCAGCCACAGGGAGGCACATGGAGAGAAAGTAACACGGGTTGTGCCCCCCCCTTATGCCGCGTACACACGATTGGACATGCCGACAACAAAATCCTGTGATTTATTTCTGACGGGTATTGGCTCAAACTTGTCTTGCATACACACGGTCGCACAAATGTTGTCGGAAATTCCAATTGTCAAGAACGCGCTGACGTACAAAGCGTTCAACGGCACTATAAAGAGGAAGTTCAATAGGCAGTGTGCCACCCTTTGGGCTCCTTCTGCTAATCTCGTGTCAGTAGAAGTTTGGTGAGAGACGATTTGCACATTTCAGCCTTGTGCTTTTCATATTGTTACTGCTCTTCAGTTTGTGCTTGTGGGTTTGTATTTGGTTTTCAGTGCGTGTAGTCAGTTCGTATCTGGTTTTCAGTGCGTATTTTTATGTTACGTATTTGATTTTCAGTGCGTTCTTGTCCGTTCATTTCTGTTTTTCAGCTCGCTCTTCTCAGGCCTTTCTGATTTTCAGTGCGTTCTGTTAGCTTGTTCTGACCAGCCCACTGTTTTCTAGCCATGTTGCAGGAATGTACTCATCATAGAGTTCGTGCTGTGCAGGGGCTTGGTGTTGGGGTTCTTACTTTGACCCAGATCCAGTCCATGAACAGGGGGAGGAGGAGTTCATGGACGAAGAAATGGTTGCTCCAGCGTGACCAATTCTCACACATGCCTTTGTTGCGGGAGATCCGTGAGAATAATCCTGATGATTTCAGGAATTATATCCGGATGACGGACCCCGTTTTTCACCGTTTGTTGGCTTTGCTGTTCCCTTATATTACAAGGCAGGACAACTGCATGTGGCAAGCCATCACTCCTAAACAGAGGCTCATCACCACGTTGCGGTACTTAGCGACAGGGAGAAGTCTGCAGGAAAACAAGTTCTCGACAGGCATCTCCCCCCAGCCTCTGGGGATTATTATTCCAGAGACCTGTTCTGCCATCATTCAGGTCCTGCAGAAGGACTATATTAAGGTAAGATTTCTCCTTTAACATCACATTATATGTTTTTAATGTTTGCTAATGTATTGCATTTCTTTCATCATTCCCTAATTACCATGATTGTAATATGCTGTGACTGTCCTCTTTGTCCTCATTCATGCTGGAAGTTTTTCAAGTTCTTTTTTGTCCTTCATGCATATTTGCATTCACTAACGTCCCCAGCATGCTATCCAGAGCCAATATACACGTAGCTTAGTCACTTAAAAATGTATTTTGTCAGCTCTATAGTAGTGCTTTACCCCAAACACCCCCTAAAATATGTCCAAATGTGTTTTGTGTCCTTAAACTCAGGCAGAGTGCCAGAGGCTTTTTTTGGGGGTCCCAAAATCATTTGGAAACCTCCCTCCCCCCCCAACTGCTAAGTCAACCGATACCAATCCTCCATCTGCTGTCTTTGCCAAACGTATACACACGATACCTACCTCTTTTGTGTTCATATTTATGGATGAATTCACCAAAGCATGTAGTGAAAGGGCCTGCCTGAATACTTTCTAATGGTACTCTTTAAAGTTTTGTTCCCCTATTATCTTGATAGGTAATTGCAGAATGTAAAAATGTGCTTCAATTTGTACAGTGTGTATTTATATTTTTGTATTATGACACTTCTTACTATTGATGAGCCGATGTTTGAGTCGAACGTAATTTCGACCCGAACATCGGGTGTTTGCCTGTTCGCCGAATATTTGGGGTGTTCGCGGCAAATTCGAAAGCCGCGGAACACCCTTTAAAAGTCTATAGGAGAAATCAAAAGTGCTAATTTTAAAGGCTTATATGCATGGCATTGTCATAACAAGTGTTTGGGGACCTGGGTCCTGCCCCAAGGGACATGTATCAATGCAAAAAAAGTTTTAAAAACGGCCATTTTTTCGGGAGCAGTGAATATAATAATGCTTAAAGTGAAACAATAAAAGTGAAATATTCCTTTAAATTTAGTACCTGGGGTGTCTATAGTCTGACTGTAAAGTGGCGCATGTTTCCTATGTTTGCAACAGTCCCTGCACAAAATTATATTTCTAAAGGAAAAAAAGTCATTTAAAAGTACTCGCGGCTAGAGATGAGCTTCGTGTTTGAGTCAAACCCATGTTCGACTCGAACATCATATGTCCGCCCATTCGTCGAATTATGAACGATATGGGCCGTTCACACCAAATTCGAGTGGCGCGTCATGGCCCATAATTCACTGCGGCATCGCAGTGCATTGCTGGGTGATGATTGGCCAAACATGCACTATGACCCGCATGCTTGGCCAATCACAGCGCCGTCTGAACAGAGAGCCGTAATTGGCCAAACCCAAGGTGGCTTTGGCCAATAATGGCTCAGGGGGTTTAGTACATGCCCCAAACTATATAAGGCGGCCCTGTGTAGTGTGTTCTGTTGTTGAGAGAGACATAGATAGACAGAGAGACAGTGTCATTTGATTTAAGTTAGATAGAGTAGGCAGGCGAGTCAGTTAGCTGCACTTATAGTGTATTGTGTATATATATATATACATCCTAGGTGTTGTAAATATATATATATATATATATACACTGTAATCAGTTTAGCTAGATCCGTTCTTGTTATTCTCTTCCTACTGACAGGCAAGCAGGTGTTTTTACAGTATTTACAGCTACCTGAAGAAAATTGCTGGTGTTCTTCTGATCCTATTAGTCCTATTAGCTACAGTATTTACAGATAGTACAGTGCATCCTCTGCACAGTGTGCACCTAAAGCTACCTGAAGAAAATTAGTGGTGTTCTTCTGATCCTATTAGTACAGTACCGCAAGCAGCTGCAGTATTTACAAATTAGTGTAGTGCGTCCTCTGCACAGTGTGCACCTAATGCTACCTGAAGAAAATTGGTGGTGTTCTTCTGTTCCTATTGGTACCGCAGGAAGCTGTAGTATTTACAAGTTACTGTATAGTGCGTCCTCTGCACAGTGTGCACCTAAAGCTACCTGAAGAAAATTGGTGATGTTCTTCTGATCCTATTAGTACTGCAGGCAGCTGTAGTATTTACATGTTAGTGTATGGTGCGTCCTCTGCACAGTGTGCACCTAATGCTACCTGAAGAAAATTGGTGGTGTTCTTCTGTTCTTATTAGTACCGCAGGAAGCTGTAGTATTTACAAGTTACTGTATAGTGCGCCCTCTGCACAGTGTGCACCTAAAGCTACCTGAAGAAAATTGATGGTGTTATTCTGATCCTATTAGTACAGTACCACAGGCAGCTGCAGTATTTACAAGTTAGTGTTGTGAGTCCTCTGCACAGTGTGCACCTAAAGCAACCTGAAGAAAATTAGTGGTGTTCTTCTGATCCTATTAGTACAGTACCGCAGGCAGCGGCAGTATTTACAAGTTAGTTTAGTGCATCCTCTGCACATTGTGCACCTGAACCTACATGAAGAAAATTAGTGGTATTCTTCTGATCCTATTAGTATAGAACAGCAGGCAGCTGCAGTATTTACAAATTAGTGTAGTGCATCCTCTGCATAGTGTGCACCTAAAGCTACCTGAAGAAAATTGGTGGTGTTCTTCTGATCCTATTAGTATAGTACCACAGGCAGCTTCAGTATTTAGAAGTTAGTGCAGTGCGTCCTCTGCACAGTGTGCATCTAAAGCTACCTGAAGAAAATTGGTGGTGTTCTTCAGATCCTATTAGTATCGCAGGCAGCTGTAGTATTTACAAGTTAGTGTAGTACGTCCTCTGCACAGTGTGCACCTAAAGCTACCTGAAGAAAATTGGTGGTGTTCTTCAGATCCTATTAGTATCGCAGGCAGCTGTAGTATTTACAAGTTAGTGTAGTACGTCCTCTGCACAGTGTGCACCTAAAGCTACCTGAAGAAAATTAGTGGTGTTCTTCTGATCCTATTAGTACAGTACCGCTGGCAGCTGCAGTATTTACAAGTTATTGTAGTGCGTTCTCTGCACAGTGTGCACCTAAAGCTACCTGAAGAAAATTAGTGGTGTTCTTCTGATCCTATTAGTACAGTACCGCAGGCAGCTGCAGTATTTACAAGTTAGTGTAGTGCATCCTCTGCACAGTGTGCACCTAAAGCTACCTGAAGAAAATTGGTGGTGTTCTTCTGATCCTATTAGTATAGTACCACAGGCAGCTTCAGTATTTAGAAGTTAGTGCAGTGCGTCCTCTGCACAGTGTGCATCTAAAGCTACCTGAAGAAAATTGGTGGTGTTCTTCAGATCCTACTAGTATCGCAGGCAGCTGTAGTATTTACAAGTTAGTGTAGTACGTCCTCTGCACAGTGTGCACCTAAAGCTACCTGAAGAAAATTGGTGGTGTTCTTCAGATCCTATTAGTATCGCAGGCAGCTGTAGTATTTACAAGTTAGTGTAGTACATCCTCTGTACAGTGTGCACCTAAAGCTACCTGAAGAAAATTAGTGGTGTTCTTCTGATCCTATTAGTACAGTACCGCAGGCAGCTGCAGTATTTACAAGTTAGTGTAGTGCGTTCTCTGCACAGTGTGCACCTAAAGCTACCTGAAGAAAATTAGTGGTGATCTTCTGATCCTATTAGTACAGTACCGCAGGCAGCTGCAGTATTTACAAGTTAGCGTAGTGCGTCCTCTGCACAGTGTGCACCTAAACCTACATGAAGAAAATAAGTGGTATTCTTCTGATCCTATTAGTACAGTACCACAGGCAGCTTCAGTATTTACAAGTTAGTGCAGTGCGTCCTCTGCATAGTGTGCACCTGAAGCTACCTGAAGAAAATTGGTTTTGTTCTTCAGATCCTATTAGTATCGCAGGCAGCTGTAGTATTTACAAGTTAATGTAGTACGTCCTCTGCACAGTGTGCACCTAAAGCTACCTGAAGAAAATTGGTGGTGTTCTTCTGATCCTATTAGTACAGTACCACAGGCAGCTTCAGTATTTACAAGTTAGTGCAGTGTGTCCTCTGCACAGTGTGCACCTAAAGCTACCTGAAGAAAATTGGTGGTGTTATTTAGATCCTATTAGTATCGTAGGCAGTTGTAGTATTTACAAGTTAGTGTAGTACGTCCTCTACACAGTGTGCACCTAAAGCTACCTGAAGAAATTTGGTGGTATTCTTCAGATCCTATTAGTACCGCAGGAAGCTGTCATATTTACAAGTAACTGTATAGTGCATCCTCTGCACAGTGTGCACCTAAAGCTACCTGAAGAAAATTGGGGGTGTTTTTCTGATCCTATTAGTACATTATCACAGGCAGCTGCAGTATTTACAAATTAGTGTAGTATGTCCTCTGCACAGTGTGCACCTAAAGCTACCTGAAGAAAATTGGTGGTGTTCTTCAGATCCTATTAGTATCGCAGGCAGCTGTAGTATTTACAAGTTAGTGTAGTACGTCCTCTGCGCAGTGTGCACCTAAAGCTACCTGAAGAAAATTAGTCGTGTTCTTCTGATCCTATTAGTACAGTACCGCAGGCAGCTGCAGTATTTACAAGTTAGTGTAGTGCGTTCTCTGCACAGTGTGCACCTAAAGCTACCTGAAGAAAATGAGTGGTGTTCTTCTGATCCTATTAGTACAGTACCGCAGGCAGCTGCAGTATTTACAAGTTAGTGTAGTACGTCCTCTGCACAGTGTGCACCTAAACCTACATGAAGAAAATAAGTGGTATTCTTCTGATCCTATTAGTACAGTACCGCAGGCAGCTTCAGTATTTACAAGTTAGTGCAGTGCGTCCTCTGCACAGTGTGCACCTAAAGCAACCTGAAGAAAATTAGTGGTGTTCTTCTGATCCTATTAGTACAGTACCGCAGGCAGCGGCAGTATTTACAAGTTAGTTTAGTGCATCCTCTGCACAGTGTGCACCTGAACCTACATGAAGAAAATTAGTGGTATTCTTCTGATCCTATTAGTATAGTACCGCAGGCAGCTGCAGTATTTACAAATTAGTGTAGTGCATCCTCTGCATAGTGTGCACCTAAAGCTACCTGAAGAAAATTGGTGGTGTTCTTCTGATCCTATTAGTATAGTACCACAGGCAGCTTCAGTATTTAGAAGTTAGTGCAGTGCGTCCTCTGCACAGTGTGCATCTAAAGCTACCTGAAGAAAATTGGTGGTGTTCTTCAGATCCTATTAGTATTGCAGGCATCTGTAGTATTTACAAGTTAGTGTAGTACGTCCTCTGCACAGTGTGCACCTAAAGCTACCTGAAGAAAATTGGTGGTGTTCTTCAGATCCTATTAGTATCGCAGGCAGCTGTAGTATTTACAAGTTAGTGTAGTACGTCCTCTGCACAGTGTGCACCTAAAGCTACCTGAAGAAAATTAGTGGTGTTCTTCTGATCCTATTAGTACAGTACCGCTGGCAGCTGCAGTATTTACAAGTTATTGTAGTGCGTTCTCTGCACAGTGTGCACCTAAAGCTACCTGAAGAAAATTAGTGGTGTTCTTCTGATCCTATTAGTACAGTACCGCAGGCAGCTGCAGTATTTACAAGTTAGTGTAGTGCGTCCTCTGCACAGTGTGCACCTAAAGCTACCTGAAGAAAATTGGTGGTGTTCTTCTGATCCTATTAGTATAGTACCACAGGCAGCTTCAGTATTTAGAAGTTAGTGCAGTGCGTCCTCTGCACAGTGTGCATCTAAAGCTACCTGAAGAAAATTGGTGGTGTTCTTCAGATCCTATTAGTATCGCAGGCAGCTGTAGTATTTACAAGTTAGTGTAGTACGTCCTCTGCACAGTGTGCACCTAAAGCTACCTGAAGAAAATTGGTGGTGTTCTTCAGATCCTATTAGTATCGCAGGCAGCTGTAGTATTTACAAGTTAGTGTAGTACGTCCTCTGTACAGTGTGCACCTAAAGCTACCTGAAGAAAATTAGTGGTGTTCTTCTGATCCTATTAGTACAGTACCGCAGGCAGCTGCAGTATTTACAAGTTAGTGTAGTGCGTTCTCTGCACAGTGTGCACCTAAAGCTACCTGAGGAAAATTAGTGGTGATCTTCTGATCCTATTAGTATAGTACCGCAGGCAGCTGCAGTATTTACAAGTTAGCGTAGTGCGTCCTCTGCACAGTGTGCACCTGAACCTACATGAAGAAAATTAGTGGTATTCTTCTGATCCTATTAGTATAGTACCGCAGGCAGCTGCAGTATTTACAAATTAGTGTAGTGCATCCTCTGCATAGTGTGCACCTAAAGCTACCTGAAGAAAATTGGTGGTGTTCTTCTGATCCTATTAGTATAGTACCACAGGCAGCTTCAGTATTTAGAAGTTAGTGCAGTGCGTCCTCTGCACAGTGTGCATCTAAAGCTACCTGAAGAAAATTGGTGGTGTTCTTCAGATCCTATTAGTATTGCAGGCATCTGTAGTATTTACAAGTTAGTGTAGTACGTCCTCTGCACAGTGTGCACCTAAAGCTACCTGAAGAAAATTGGTGGTGTTCTTCAGATCCTATTAGTATCGCAGGCAGCTGTAGTATTTACAAGTTAGTGTAGTACGTCCTCTGCACAGTGTGCACCTAAAGCTACCTGAAGAAAATTAGTGGTGTTCTTCTGATCCTATTAGTACAGTACCGCTGGCAGCTGCAGTATTTACAAGTTATTGTAGTGCGTTCTCTGCACAGTGTGCACCTAAAGCTACCTGAAGAAAATTAGTGGTGTTCTTCTGATCCTATTAGTACAGTACCGCAGGCAGCTGCAGTATTTACAAGTTAGTGTAGTGCGTCCTCTGCACAGTGTGCACCTAAAGCTACCTGAAGAAAATTGGTGGTGTTCTTCTGATCCTATTAGTATAGTACCACAGGCAGCTTCAGTATTTAGAAGTTAGTGCAGTGCGTCCTCTGCACAGTGTGCATCTAAAGCTACCTGAAGAAAATTGGTGGTGTTCTTCAGATCCTATTAGTATCGCAGGCAGCTGTAGTATTTACAAGTTAGTGTAGTACGTCCTCTGCACAGTGTGCACCTAAAGCTACCTGAAGAAAATTGGTGGTGTTCTTCAGATCCTATTAGTATCGCAGGCAGCTGTAGTATTTACAAGTTAGTGTAGTACGTCCTCTGTACAGTGTGCACCTAAAGCTACCTGAAGAAAATTAGTGGTGATCTTCTGATCCTATTAGTATAGTACCGCAGGCAGCTGCAGTATTTACAAGTTAGCGTAGTGCGTCCTCTGCACAGTGTGCACCTAAACCTACATGAAGAAAATAAGTGGTATTCTTCTGATCCTATTAGTACATAACCACAGGCAGCTTCAGTATTTACAAGTTAGTGCAGTGCGTCCTCTGCACAGTGTGCACCTGAAGCTACCTGAAGAAAATTGGTGGTGTTCTTCAGATCCTATTAGTATCGCAGGCAGCTGTAGTATTTACAAGTTAGTGTAGTACGTCCTCTGCACAGTGTGCACCTAAAGCTACCTGAAGAAAATTGGTGGTGTTCTTCTGATCCTATTAGTACAGTACCACAGGCAGCTTCAGTATTTACAAGTTAGTGCAGTGTGTCCTCTGCACAGTGTGCACCTAAAGCTACCTGAAGAAAATTGGTGGTGTTATTCAGATCCTATTAGTATCGTAGGCAGTTGTAGTATTTACAAGTTAGTGTAGTACTTCCTTTACACAGTGTGCACCTAAAGCTACCTGAAGAAATTTGGTGGTATTCTTCAGATCCTATTAGTACCGCAGGAAGCTGTCGCATTTACAAGTAACTGTATAGTGCGTCCTCTGCACAGTGTGCACCTAAAGCTACCTGAAGAAAATTGGGGGTGTTTTTCTGATCCTATTAGTACATTATCACAGGCAGCTGCAGTATTTACAAATTAGTGTAGTACGTCCTCTGCACAGTGTGCACCTAAAGCTACCTGAAGAAAATTGGTGGTGTTCTTCAGATCCTATTAGTATCGCAGGCAGCTGTAGTATTTACAAGTTAGTGTAGTACGTCCTCTGCACAGTGTGCACCTAAAGCTACCTGAAGAAAATTAGTCGTGTTCTTCTGATCCTATTAGTACAGTACCGCAGGCAGCTGCAGTATTTACAAGTTAGTGTAGTGCGTTCTCTGCACAGTGTGCACCTAAAGCTACCTGAAGAAAATGAGTGGTGTTTTTCTGATCCTATTAGTACAGTACCGCAGGCAGCTGCAGTATTTACAAGTTAGTGTAGTACGTCCTCTGCACAGTGTGCACCTAAACCTACATGAAGAAAATAAGTGGTATTCTTCTGATCCTATTAGTACAGTACCGCAGGCAGCTTCAGTATTTACAAGTTAGTGCAGTGCGTCCTCTGCACAGTGTGCACCTAAAGCTACCTGAAGAAAATTGGTGGTGTTCTTCAGATCCTATTAGTATCGCAGGCAGCTGTAGTATTTACAAGTTAGTGTAGTACGTCCTCTGCACAGTGTGCACCTAAAGCTACCTGAAGAAAATTGGTGGTGTTCTTCTGATCCTATTAGTACAGTACCACAGGCAGCTTCAGTATTTACAAGTTAGTGCAGTGTGTCCTCTGCACAGTGTGCACCTAAAGCTACCTGAAGAAAATTGGTGGTGTTCTTCAGATCGTATTAGTATCGTAGGCAGCTGTAGTATTTACAAGTTAGTGTAGTACGTCCTCTACACAGTGTGCACCTAAAGCTACCTGAAGAAAATTGGTGGTATTCTTCAGATCCTATTAGTACCGCAGGAAGCTGTCATATTTACAAGTTACTGTATAGTGCGTCCTCTGCACAGTGTGCACCTAAAGCTACCTGAAGAAAATTGGTGGTGTTCTTCAGATCCTATTAGTATCGCAGGCAGCTGTAGTATTTACAAATTAGTGTACTGCATCCTCTGCACAGTGTGCACCTAAAGCTACATGAAGAAAATTGGTGGTGTTCTTCTAATAATATTAGTATCGCAGGCAGCTGTAGTATTTACAAGTTAGTGTAGTGCGTCCTCTGCACAGTGTGCACCTAAAGCTACCTGAAGAAAATTGGTGGTGTTTTGATCCTATATTAATAACACAGGCAGCTATAGTATTTACAGTTAGTGTACTGTGTCCTCTGCACAGTGTGCACCTAAAGCTACCTGAAAAAAAAATTGGTGGTGTTCTTCTGATCCTATTAATACCACAGGCAGGCAACTACAGTATTCACAGTTAGTGTACTTTGTCCTCTGCACCGTGTGCACCTAAAGCTACCTGAATAAAATTGGTGGTGTTCTTCTAATCCTATTAATACCACAGGCAGGAAGCTACAGTATTTACAAGTTAGTGTATTGCATCCTCTGCACAGTGTGCACCTAAAACTACCTGAAGACAATTGCTGTTGTTCTGCTCCTATTAATACCACAGGCAGGCAGCTACAATATTTACAGTTAGTTTACTGCGTCCTCTGCACAGTGTGCACCTAAAGCTACCTGAGTAAAATTGGTGGTGTTCTTCTGATCCTATATTAATACCACAGGCAGGAAGCTACAGTATTTACAAGTTAGTGTACTGCGTCCTCTGCACAGTGTGCACCTAATGCTACCTGAATAAAATTGCTGGTTTTCTTCTAATCCTATATTAATACTACAGGCAGGCAGCTACAAAATTTACAAATTAGTGTACTGCGTCCTCTGCACAGTGTGCACATAAAGCTACCTGAAGACAGTTGCTGTTGTTCTGCTCCTATTAATACCACAGACAGGCATCTACAGTATTTACAGTTAGTTTACTGTGTTCTCTGCACAGTGTGCACCTAAAGCTACCTAAATAAAATTGGTGGTGTTCTTCTGATCCTATAATTATACCACACGCAGGCAGCTACAATATTTACAAGTTAGTGTAGTCTGTCCTCTGCACAGCATGCACCTAAAGCTACCTGGAGAAATTGCTGTTGTTCTGCTCCTATTATTACCACAGGTAGGCAACTACAGTATTTACAGTTAGTGTACTGCGTCCTCTGCACAGTGTGCACCTAAAGCTATTTGATTAAAATTGGTGGTGTTCTTCTGATCCTATATTAATACCACAGGCAGGCAGCTACAGTATTTAAAAGGTAGTGTAGCGCATCCTCTGCACAGTGTGCACCAAAAGCTACCTTAATAAAATTGGTGGTGTTGTTCTGATCCTATATTAATACCACAGTCAGGCAGCTACAGTATTTACAGTACAAGTTAGTGTAGCGCGTCCTCTGCACAGTGTGCACCTAAACTACCTGGAGACAATTGCTGTTGTTCTGCTCCTATTAATACCACAGACAGGCAGCTACAGTATTTACAGTTAGTGTACCGTGTCCTCTGCACAGTGTGCACCTAAAGCTACCTGAATAAAATTGCTGCTTTTCTTCTTATCCTATATTAATACCACAGGCAGGCAGCTACAGTATTTACAAGTTAGTGTACTGCGTCCTCTGCACAGTGTGCACCTAATGCTACCTGAATAAAATTGCTGGTTTTCTTCTAATCCTATATTAATACTACAGGCAGGCAGCTACAAAATTTACAAGTTAGTGTACTGCGTCCTCTGCACAGTGTGCACCTAAAGCTACCTGAAGACAGTTGCTGTTGATCTGCTCCTATTAATACCACAGACAGGCATCTACAGTATTTACAGTTAGTGTACTGTGTTCTCTGCACAGTGTGCACCTAAAGCTACCTAAATAAAATTGGTGGTGTTCTTCTGATCCTATAATTATACCACACGCAGGCAGCTACAATATTTACAAGTTAGTGTAGTCTGTCCTCTGCACAGCATGCACCTAAAGCTACCTGGAGAAATTGCTGTTGTTCTGCTCCTATTATTACCACAGGTAGGCAACTACAGTATTTACAGTTAGTGTACTGCGTCCTCTGCACAGTGTGCACCTAAAGCTATTTGATTAAAATTGGTGGTGTTCTTCTGATCCTATATTAATACCACAGGCAGGCAGCTACAGTATTTAAAAGTTAGTGTAGCGCGTCCTCTGCACAGTGTGCACCAAAAGCTACCTTAATAAAATTGGTGGTGTTCTTCTGATCCTATATTAATACCACAGTCAGGCAGCTACAGTATTTACAGTACAAGTTAGTGTAGCGCGTCCTCTGCACAGTGTGCACCTAAACTACCTGGAGACAATTGCTGTTGTTCTGCTCCTATTAATACCACAGACAGGCAGCTACAGTATTTACAGTTAGTGTACCGTGTCCTCTGCACAGTGTGCACCTAAAGCTACCTGAATAAAATTGCTGCTTTTCTTCTGATCATATATTAATACCACAGGCAGGCAGCTACAAAATTTACAAGTTGGTGTACTGCGTCTTCTGCACAGTGTGCACCTAAAGCTACTTGAATAAAATTGGTCTTGTTCTTCTAATCCTATATTAATGCCACAGGCAGGCAGCTACAGTATTTACAGTTAGTGTACTGTGTCCTCTGCACAGTGTGCACCTTAAGCTACCTGAATAAAATTGGTGGTGTTCTTCTGATCCTATATTAATACCACAAGCAGGCAGCTATAGTATTTACAAGTTAGTGTAGTGCGTCCTCTGCACAGTGTGCACCTGAAGCTACCTTGAGACAATTGCTGTTGTTCTGCTCCTATTAATATCACAGACAGGCAGCTACAGTATTTACAGTTAGTGTACTGTGTCCTCTGCACAGTGTGCACCTAAAGCTACTTGAGTAAAATTGGTGGTGTTCTTCTGATCCTGTATTAAAACCAAAGACAGGCAGCTACAGTATTTACAAGTTAGCGTAGTGCGTCCTCTGCACAGTGTGCACCTAAAGCTACCTGGAGATAATTGCTGTTGTTCTGCTCCTTTTCATACCACAGACAGGCAGCTACAGTATTTATAGTTAGTGTAATGTGTCTTCTGCACAGTGTGCACCTAAAGCTACCTGAATAAAATTGGTGGTGTTGTTCTGATCCTATATTAATACCACAGGCAGGCAGCTACAATATTTACAAGTTAGTGTACTGCGTCCTCTGCACAGTGTGCACCTAATGCTACCTGAATAAAATTGCTGGTTTTCTTCTAATCCTATATTAATACTACAGGCAGGCAGCTACAAAATTTGCAAGTTAGTGTACTGCGTCCTCTGCACAGTGTGCACCTAAAGCTACCTGAAGACAGTTGCTGTTGTTCTGCTCCTATTAATACCACAGACAGGCATCTACAGTATTTACAGTTAGTGTACTGTGTTCTCTGCACAGTGTGCACCTAAAGCTACCTAAATAAAATTGGTGGTGTTCTTGTGATCCTATTAGTACCACAGGCAGGCAGCTACAATATTTACAGTTATTGTACTGTGTCCTCTGCACAGTGTGCAACTAAAGCTACCTGAATAAAATTGGTGGTGTTCTTCTGATCCTATAATTATACCACACGCAGGCAGCTACAGTATTTACAAGTTAATGTAGTCTGTCCTCTGCACAGCGTGCACCTAAAGCTACCTGGAGAAATTGCTGTTGTTCTGCTCCTATTATTACCACAGGGAGGCAACTACAGTATTTACAGTTAGTGTACTGCGTCCTCTGCACAGTGTGCACCTAAAGCTATTTGATTAAAATTGGTGGTGTTCTTCTGATCCTATATTAATACCACAGGCAGGCAGCTACAGTATTTAAAAGTTAGTGTAGCGCGTCCTCTGCACAGTGTGCACCAAAAGCTACCTTAATAAAATTGGTGGTGTTCTTCTGATCCTATATTAATACCACAGTCAGGCAGCTACAGTATTTACAGTACAAGTTAGTGTAGCGCGTCCTCTGCACAGTGTGCACCTAAACTACCTGGAGACAATTGCTGTTGTTCTGCTCCTATTAATACCACAGACAGGCAGCTACAGTATTTACAGTTAGTGTACCGTGTCCTCTGCACAGTGTGCACCTAAAGCTACCTGAATAAAATTGCTGCTTTTCTTCTGATCCTATATTAATACTACAGGCAGGCAGCTACAAAATTTACAAGTTGGTGTACTGTGTCTTCTGCACAGTGTGCACCTAAAGCTACTTGAATAAAATTGGTCTTGTTCTTCTGATCCTATATTAATGCCACAGGCAGGCAGCTACAGTATTTACAGTTAGTGTACTGTGTCCTCTACACAGTGTGCACCTTAAGCTACCTGAATAAAATTGGTGGTGTTCTTCTGATCCTATATTAATAGCACAAGCAGGCAGCTATAGTATTTACAAGTTAGTGTAGTGCGTCCTCTGCACAGTGTGCACCTGAAGCTACCTTGAGACAATTGCTGTTGTTCTGCTCCTATTAATATCACAGACAGGCAGCTACAGTATTTACAGTTAGTGTACTGTGTCCTCTGCACAGTGTGCACCTAAAGCTACCTGAATAAAATTGGTGGTGTTGTTCTGATCCTATATTAATACCACAGGCAGGCAGCTACAATATTTACAAGTTAGTGTAGTGCGTCCTCTGCACAGTGTGCACCTAAAGCTACCTAAAGACAATTGCTGTGGTTTTGCTCCTATTAATACCACAGACAGGCAGCTACAGTTTTTAAAGTTAGTGTACTGTGTCCTCAGCACAGTGTGCACCTAAAGCTACCTGAAAAAAATTGGTATTGTACTTCTTATCCCATTAATACCAGAGGCAAACAGCTACAATATTTACAGTTAGTGTACTGCGTCCTCTGCACAGTGTGCACCTAAAGCTACCTGAATACAATTGGTGGTGTTCTTCTGTTCCTATATTAATACCACAGGCAGGCAGCTACAGTATTTACAGTTAGTGTACTGCGTCCTCTGCACAGTGTGCACCTAAAGCTACCTGAATAAAATTGGTGGTGTTCTTCTGATCCTATATTAATACTACAGGCGGGCAGCTACAGTATTTACAAGTTAGTGTAGTGCGTCCTCAGCACAGGGTGCAACTAAATCTTCCTGGAGACAATTTCTGTTGTTCTGCTCCTATTATTACCACAGACAGGCAGCTACAGTATTTACAGTTAGTGTACTGTGTCCTCTGCACAGTGTGCACCTAAAGCTACCTGAATAAAATTGGTGGTGTTCTTCTGATCCTATTGATACCACAGGCAGGCAGCTACAGTATTTACAGTTAGTGTAATGTGTCCTCTGCACAGTGTGCACCTAAAGCTACCTGAATACAATTGGTGGTGTTCTTCTGATCCTATTAATACCAGAGGCAGGCAGCTAAAATACTTACTGTTAATGGACTGCATCCTCTGCACAGTGTGCATCTAAAGCTACCTGAATAAAATTGGTGGTGTTCTTCTGATCCTATTAATACCACAGGCAGGCAGCTACAGTATTTACAGTTAGTGTACTGCGTCCTCTGCACAGTGTGCACCTAGAGCTGCCTGTATAAAATTGTTGGTGTTCTTCTGATCCTGTATTAATACCACAGGCAGGCAGCTACGGTATTTACAAGTTAGTGCACTGCATCCTCTGCACAGTGTGCACCTAAATCTACCTGAATAAAATTGGTGGTGTTCTTCTGATCATATATTAATACCACAGCAGGCAGCTACAGTATTTATAGTTAGTGTACTGTTCTTCTGCACAGTGTGCACCTAAAGCTACCTGAAGACAATTGCTCTTGTCTGCTCCTATTAATACCACAGACAGGCAGCTACGGTATTTACAGTTAGTGTACTGTGTCCTCTGCACAGTGTGCACCTAAAGCTGCCTGAATAAAATTAGTGGTGTTCTTCTGATCCTATTAGTACTGTACCACAGGTGGCTGCAGTATTTACAAATTAGTGTAGTGCGTCCTCTGCACAGTGTTCACCTAAAGCTACCTGAAGAAAATTGCTGTTGTTCTGCTTCTATTAATACCACAGACAGGCAGCTACAGTATTTACAGTTAGTGTACTGTTTCCTCTGCACAGTGTGCGCCTAAAGCTACCTGAATAAAATTGGTGGTGTTCTTCTGATCCTATATTAATACCACAGGCAGGCAGCTACAGTATTTACAAGTTAGTGTAGCACGTCCTCTGCACAGTGTGCACCTAAAGCTACCCGGAGATAATTGCTGTTGTTTTGCTCCTATTAATACCACAGACAGGCAGCTACAGTATTTACAGTTAGTGTACTGTGTCCTCTGCACAGTGTGCACTTAAAGCTACATGAATAAAATTGGTGGTGTTCTTCTGATCCTATTAATACCATAGGCAGGCTGCTACAGTATTTACAGTTAGTGTACTGCGTCCTCTGCACAGTGTGCACCTAGAGCTACCTGTATAAAATTGTTGGTGTTCTTCTGATCCTATATTAATACCACAGGCAGGCAGCTACAGTATTTACAAGTTAGTGCACTGCGTCCTCTGCACAGTGTGCACCTAAATCTACCTGAATAAAATTGGTGGTGTTCTTCTGATCCTATATTAATACCACAGCAGGCAGCTACAGTATTTATAGTTAGTGTACTGTGTCTTCTGCACAGCGTGCACCTAAAGCTACCTGAAGACAATTGCTCTTGTCTGCTCTATTAATACCACAGACAGGCAGCTACAGTATTTACAGTTAGTGTACTGTGTCCTCTGCACAGTCTGCATCTAAAGCTGCCTGAATAAAATTGGTGGTGTTCTTCTGATCCTATTAGTACAATACCACAGGTGGCTGCAGTATTTACAAATTAGTGTAGTGCGTCCTCTGCACAGTGTTCACCTAAAGCTACCTGAAGAAAATTGCTGTTGTTCTGCTCCTATTAATACCACAGACAGGCAGCTACAGTATTTACAGTTAGTGTACTGTGTCCTCTGCATAGTGTGCGCCTAAAGCTACCTGAATAAATTTGGTGTTGTTCTTCTGATCCTATTGATGCCACAGGCAGGCAGCTACAGTATTTACAAGTTAGTGTAGTGCGTCCTCTGCACAGTGTGCATCCTAAAGCTACCTGAAGACAATTGCTATTGTTCTGCTCCTATTAATACCACAGACAGGCAATTACAGTATTTACAGTTAGTGTACTGTGTCCTCTGCACAGTGTGCACCTAAAGCTACCTGAATAAAATTGGTGGTGTTCTTCTGATCCTATTGATACCACAGGCAGGCAGCTACAGTATTTACAAGTTAGTGTATTGCGTCCTCTGCACAGTGTGCACCTAAAGCTACCTGAATAAAATTGGTGGTGTTCTTCTGATCCTATTAATACCAGAGGCAGGCAGCTACAATACTTAGTGTTAGTAGACTGCATCCTCTACACAGTGTTCACCTAAAGCTACCTGAATAAAATTGGTGGTGTTCTTCTGATCCTATATTAATACTACAGGCAGGCAGCTACAGTATTTACAAGCTAGTGTAGCACGTCCTCTGCACAGTGTGCACCTAAAGCTACCTGGAGATAATCGCTGTTGTTCTGCTCCAATTAATACCACAGACAGGTAGCTACAGTATTTACAGTTAGTGCACTGTGTCCGCTGCACAGTTTGCATCTAAATTTACCTGAATAAAATCGGTGGTGTTCTTCTGATCCTATATTAATACCACAGGCAGGTAGCTACAGTATTTACAAGTTAGTGTATTGCGTCTACTGCACAGTGTGCACCTAAAGCTACCTGGAGATAATTGCTGTTGTTTTGCTCCTATTAATACCGCAGACAGGCAGCTACAGTATTTACAGTTAGTGTGCTATGTCCTCTGCACAGTGTGCACCCAAAGCTACCTGAATAAAATTGGTGGTGTTCTTCTGATCCTATATTAATACCACAGGCAGGCAGCTACAGTATTTACAAGTTAGTGTACTGCGTCCTCTGCACAGTGTGCACCTAAATCTACCTGAATAAAATTGGTGGTGTTCTTCTGATCCTATATTAATAACACAGCAGGCAGCTACAGTATTTATAGTTAGTGTACTGTGTCTTCTGCACAGTGTGCACCTAAAGCTACCTGTAGACAATTGCCCTTGTCTGCTCCTATTAATACCACAGACAGGCAGCTACAGTATTTACAGTTAGTGTACTGTGTCCTCTGCACAGTGTGCACCTAAAGCTGCCTGAATAAAATTGGTGGTGATCTTCTTATCCTTTTAATGCCACAGGCAGGCAGCTACAGTATTTACAAGTTAGTGTAGTGCATCCTCTGCACAGTGTGCACCTAAGCGCCGGTTCACATTAGAAGCGGCACGACTTGCAGGTCGCCTCACCGAGGCGACCTGCACACGACTGCCGCGGCGACTTGCAAGACGACTTCTGTATAGAAGTCTATGCAAGTCGCCCCCAAAGTAGTACAGGAACCTTTCTTCTAAGTCGGAGCGACTTCCGTCGCTCCGATTAGAACGGTTCCATTGCACAGAACGGGAGGCGACTTGTCAGGCGGCTAGGTCGCCTGACAAGTCGCCCCCGTGTGAACCGGCCATTAAGCTACCTGAAGACAATTGCTGTTGTTCTGCTCCTATTAATACCACAGACAGGCAGCTACAGTATTTACAGTTAGTGTACTGTGTCCTCTGCACAGTGTGCACCTAAAGCTGCCTGAATAAAATTGGTGGTGTTCTTCTGATCCTATTAGTACAGTACCACAGGTGGCAGCAGTATTTACAAATTAGTGTAGTGCGTCCTCTGCACAGTGTTCACCTAAAGCTACCTGAAGAAAATTGGTGGTGTTCTGCTCCTATTAATACCACAGACAGGCAGCTACAGTATTTATAGTTAGTGTACTGTGTCCTCTGCACAGTGTGCACCTAAAGCTACCTGAATAAAATTAGTGTTGTTCTTCTTATCCTATTAATACCACAGGCAGGCAGCTACAGTATTTACAAGTTAGTGTAGTGCATCCTCTGCACAGTGTGCACCTAAAGCTACCTAAAGACAATTGCTGTTGTTCTGCTCCTATTAATACCACAGACAGGCAACTACAGTATTTACAGTTAGTGTACTGTGTCCTCTGCACAGTGTGCATCTAAAGCTACCTGAAAAAAATTGGTGGTGTTCTTCTGATAGTATTAATACCACAGGCAGGCAGCTACAGTATTTACAAGTTAGTGTATTGCTTCCTCTGCACAGTGTGCACCTAAAGCTACCTGGAGATAATTGCTGTTGTTTTGCTCCTATTAATACCACAGACAGGCAGCTACAATATTTAGAGTTAGTGTACTGTGTCCTCTGCACAGTGTGCACCTAAAGCTACCTGAATAAAATTGGTGTTGTTCTTCTTATCCTATTAATACCACAGGCAGGCAGCTACAGTATTTACAAGTTAGTGTATTGCATCCTCTGCACAGTGTGCACCTAAAGCTACCTGAAGACAATTGCTGTTGTTCTGCTCCCATTAATACCACAGACAGGCAACTACAGTATTTACAGTTAGTGTACTGTGTCTTCTGCACAGTGTGCACCTAAATCTACCTTAATAAAATTGGTGATGTTTTTCTGATCCTATATTAATACCACAGGCAGGCAGCTACAGTATTTACAGTTAGTGTACTGCGTCCTCTGCACAGTGTGCACCTAAAGCTACCTGAATAAAATTGGTGGTTTTCTTCTGATCCTATATTAATTCCACAGGCAGGCAGCTACAGTATTTACAAGTTAGTGTAGTGCGTCCTCTGCACAGTGTGCACCTAAAGCTACCTGAAGACAATTATTGTTGTTCTGCTCCTATTAATACCATAGGCAGGCAGCTATAGTATTTACAGTTAGTGTACTGCGTCCTCTGCATAGTGTGCACCTAAAGCTACCTGAAGACATTTGCTGTTTTTCTGCTCCTATTAATACCACAGGCAGGCAGCTGCAGTATTTACAGTTAGTGTACTGTGTCCTCTGCACAGTGTGCACCTAAAGCTACTTTAAGACAGTTGCTGTTGTTCTTTTGAAGCTTTTATTACCACAGGCAGGCAGCTGCAGTATTTACTGTTAGTGTACTGTGTCCTTTGCACAGTGTGCACCTAAAGCTACCTGAAGATAATTGCTGGTTTTCTCATACTAATAATACTACAGGCAGGCAGTTGATTCATTATCAGTATATATATATATATATATATATATATATATATACATACCAGCTTTGTGCAGCTACATCTCACTGCAGGCCATTAGTTTGTCTGGAAGGCCAACAAGGGGAGGCAGACAGTCACAAGCCAATGAAAGAGGGCAAGCAGGCTCTGTGTCTAGAATCAACAGTGCTCATCGCGGAGACGGTGCATCCTCATCAGCACGTGGCCGTGGGACCCGCTTGTCCTTTTTTTCAGCAGCTGGCCGTGTTGAGGCGCAACATGCAGAAGACTTGGTAGAGTGTATGACCAAGCCGCCCTCATCCTCCTCATCCTCTCTCACCCAGGCTCAGGGTACTTTGTCTGGCAAAGCAGCTGCCATCGCGGCCTCTTCCCTCGGCTCAATGGCATCAGTCACTCCTACCCTAGGCCCACCAAGTCCTTCTGAGGAGTCCCCCGAACTGTTTGACCACAGTGTTGGGTACATGCTCCCGGAGGATGCCCAGCGTTTTGAAGGCTCCGATGATGTTACCCAACTAGATTAAGGCAGTAACGTGAGCCCAGAGAGAGGGGGTACCCAAGAAGGACAGCAATCTTGCAGTCATGTTCCCCCAGCTTCAGCATACTGCTAGCTTTGCTCCAGTGATGAGGAGGGAGGGGATGATAAGGTCACTGAATCCACTTGGGTGCCTGATAGGAGAGAGGAGGAGGAGGCACATTGCCAACGAGGCAAGATGCCCTCCAGGGGCCAGCTTAAGGGCAGCACACCGACTGCATCACACCGTAGAGCTTCGCATGTGCTGTCTCTGCACGTTATTTCAAAAGTTCTTTGGTGTGGGCCTTTTTTGAGACGAGTGCATCAGATCCCACTGATGCTATTTGCAACATATGTCTCAAGCGTATCTTGCGTGGCCAAAACATCACCCACTTGGGCACCACATGCTTGACCAGACATATGTCGACCTGCCATGCAGTTCATTGGCAAGCGTACCTAAAAGACCCACACCAAAGAACAAAGAGGACCTCTCCTTGCTCCTCATCAGCTGGGATCTCCAACCCCACTATACCTTCAGTCCTCTCTGAGACCTGCACTGAGAGGAATGAAGGTGTAGAATTAGGTGTGTCACAGCTAGGGATGAGCCGAACACCCCATTGTTCGGTTCGCATGTTCTGAACATGCGAACAGGCAAAAAATTTGTTCGAACGCGCGAACACCGTTAAAGTCTGGTAAGGTCTGGTATGCATATTAAGGGGAACCCCGGACAAAATTTTTTTAAAAATGGCGTGGGGTCCCCCTCAAAATCTATACCAGACCGTTAAGGTCTGGTATGAATTTTAAGGGGAACCCCGCGCCAAAATTAAAAAAAAATGGCATGGGTTCCCACAAAAATCCATACCAGACCCTTATAGCACGCAACCTGGCAGGCCGCAGGAAAAGAGGGGGGATGAGAGAGAGCCCTCCCCCTCCTGAACCATACCAGGCCACATGCCCTCAACATTGAGAGGGTGCTTAGGGGTAGCCCTGTCAAGACCCAGTGCATCAGAGGGGGGCAGGGTCACTGGGTGGCCCCACCCTCCGTTATTTAAGAACCGTCAGAAGACGAGAAGCGTCACACAGCGGGAGCCTCCTATCATGGTGGATGCGGAGCGGCCTGAGAAGAAGAAGGGAAGAAGGCGCCACAGAGGAATATGCCGGATGAGAACACCAGAGGAAGAACAAGAAGAGCCAGAAAACCAGAAGAAGAAGAAGATGGAGAAAGAAACCGAAGAAAGATAGAATAAAGAAGATAGAAGAAAGAAGAAGCATTTAAATAAAGGAATTGTCAAAAACTGTCTCTTGTCATTTTTTACATTTTTGACACTTTTTTTGTGAAATGTACCCCCTTACCATTTCACACAGGGGAAGGGCTAGGGTTCTGTGGGTCCCCTTGTTAAAGGGGGCTTCCAGATTCCGATAAGCCCCTGCCCGCAGACCCCCACAACTACCGGGCAAGGGTTGTGGGGATGAGGCCCTTGTCCCCATCAACATGGGGACAAGATGCTTTGGGGGGCTACCCCAAATCACCCTCCCAATGTTGAGGGCATGTGGCCTGGTACGGTTCAGGAGGGGGGGCGCTCTCTCATCCCCCCTCTTTTCCTGGGGCCTGCCAGATTGCGTGCTCAGATAAGGGTCTGGTATGGATTTTTGGGGGGACCCCACGCCATTTTTTTTATATTTTGGCGCGTGGTCCCCCTTAATATCCATACCAGACCTAAAGGGCCTGGTATGGAATTTAGGGGGACCCCCCACGTCATTTTTTTTTTAAATTTTGGTTCAGGGTTCCCCTGTGGGGAATTCCCATGCCATTTTTATCAATGAACTTTTATGTGTATTGTCGGACCGCGAGTAGTTTTAAATGACTTTTTTTCCTTTGAAAAAAAACCAGCGGTGCTCTGTAAGCGTTCAAGGAGCTACGCAAGCACGCAGGCAAAAAGATGCCATGCAGTGCTTGAGCTGGTGTGCTTGGGGGCCAGGAGCCACACTGGGGCAGAGATTCTGTCAGCTCTGCAGGGGCAGGCTCAGAGGTGGTTGACACCACACCAGCTTAAGGCAGGTATGGTGGTTTGCGACAATGGCACCAACCTCCTCTCCGCCCTCCAACAGGGGCAACTGACCCATGTGCCCTGTTTGCCTCACGTCCTTAACTTGGTGGTGCAGCGGTTCTTGGGCAGGTACCCGGGCTTACAGGATTTCCTGAGGTAGGCCAGGAAAGTCTGTGCAATTCCGCAGGTCATATAATGCCAGTGCTCGGCTGGCTGACCTCCAAAAGGAATTCAACCTGCCCAAGAACCGCCTAATCTGTGAAATGCCCACCAGGTGGAACTCAACGTTGGCCATGCTGCAGCAGCTGCACATGCAGCAGAGGACCATCAATGAGTACCTGTGCAGCTATGGCACCAGGACAGGGTCAGGGGAGCTTGTTTTTTTTCCCCACGCCAGTGGGCCATGATCAGGGATGCATGCACTGTCCTGTCACCATTTGAGGAGGCCACGAGGATGGTGAGCAGTGACAGTGCATGCATCAGTGACACTGTCCCCCTTGTCCACCTGTTGGAGCACACGTTGCGTGGAATAATGGACAGTGCACTTGAGGCAGAACAGAGGCAGGAAGAGGAGGACTTCCTTAGCTCTCAAGACCCCCTTTATCCAGATAGTGTTCCTGCATGCCCGTCGATCACACTGGAAGAGGAGGAGGAGAAGGAGGAGGAGGAGGAAGAGGAGGATTGTGTCAGCATGGAGGTGGAGCCTGGCACTCAGCATCAGCAGCAGTCTTTAAGGGATCATTTACAGTCCCAAGAAACCCATGGACTTGTACGTGGCTGGGAGGAGGTGGCTGCGGATCATGTCATCCTTAGTGACCCAGAGGACTCCGAATGCCTCAGTAAACCTACGCTACATGGCCTCCCTGATCCTGCAAATCCTGCGGAAGGATCCTCGTATTCATGGTATCAAGGAGAGGGATCAATACTGGCTGGCAACCCTCCTTGATCCACGTTACAAGGGTAAGGTTGCGGACCTTATCTTGCCGTCGCAGAGGGAGCAGAGGATGAAACATCTTCGGAAGGCCTTGCAGAAAGGTCTGTGCAATGCATTCCCAGAGACTGTGAGGTTACAAACTCCTGTTCCTGGATAACGCGTTGCTGAGGCTTCGGTCAGTCAAAGAAGGAGCGGTGGAGAAGGTGGCCATCTGACTGATGCGTTCAGACAATTTTTCAGTCCGCTGCCCCAAGTATGATCGGTTCCAGCAACCATCGCCAGCGTCTGTTTTACATGGTGCAGGAATACCTAGGGGCAAGATCTGATTTGGACACCTTTCCCACCAAAAATCCTCTGGGTTACTGGGTCTTGAGGATGGATCACTGGCCAGAGCTTGCACAGTATGCAGTTGAGCTACTGGCCTGTCCTGCATCCAGCGTTCTTTTGGAACTTTGTAACCGATCACAGGGTGCGCCTGTCCACCGACTTGGCCGTTCGACTGACCTTCATAAAAATGAATCAGTCTTGGATCACCACCAGCTACTAAGCACCTGATGCTGATGTAACCGAATAATTTTTTTTGAAATGTCAGATCCCTTCAAGACTGCCTATGCTGACGCTGGGTGACTATCCTGTTATGCTGAGTGACTATCCTCTTCCTCCTCAATGATCATGCTGATAGCTTGTAAGAATATTTTTGGTTCTGGGCACCGCCACCAGTGGCTAAGGCCCAATTTTTCAGCCCCTGTTTAACAGGGGCGTGTAATTACAATTTTTGATGCAATATTTTACAAGGAGCGTTCGTTACTGCGCTCAACTAGATTATTTGGAGGGGTTGCAGTGTTGTGGCACCAGCAACAGTGCCTAAGGCCCAATTTTTCAGCCCCTGTTTAACAGGGGCATGTAATTACAATTTTTCATGCAATACTTTGCAGCAGGGCTCGTTCCTGTGCTCCAACTAGAGTATCTGTGAGGGGTTGCAGTGTTGTGGCACCAGCACCAGTGCCTAAGGCCCAATTTTTCTGCCCCTGTTCAACAGGGACATGTAATTACAATTCTCGATTCAATATTTCACAGCAGGGCCCATTTCTGCACCCACCAAGAGTAACTGTGAGGACTTACAGTGTTGTGGCACCAGCACCACCACCACCAAAGGCCCAATTTTTCTGCCCCTGTTCAACAGGTGCATGTAATTACAATTCTTGATCTAACATTTCACAGCAGGGCCCGTTCCAGCTCCCACCAAGAGTAACTGTGAGGACTTACAGTGTTGTGGCACCAGCACCACCACCACCACCACCACCACCAAAGGCCTAATTTTTCTGACCCTGTTCAACAGGGACATGTAATTACAATTCTTGATCTAATATTTCACATCAGGGCCTGTTTCTGTGCCCACCAAGAGTAACTGTGAGGACTTACAGTGTTGTGGCAACACCACCACCACCACCAGCACCAAAGGCCCAATTTTTCTGACCCTGTTCATTAGGGGCATGTTCCTGTGCTCAACAAATGTATCTGTGAGGCTTTACAGTGTTGTGCCACCACGACCACCACCGCCTAAGGTCCAATTTTTCTGCCCCTGTTTAACAGGGGCACGTAATTACAATTTTTGATCTAATATTTCACAGCAGGACATGTTCCTGCGCTCAACAAAAGTATGTGTGAGGCTTTACAGTGTTGTGCCACCACCACTGCCTAAGGCCCAATTTTTCTGCCCCTGTTTAACAGAGGCATGTAATTACAATTCTTGATCTAATATTTCACAGCAGAGCCCGTTCCTGCGCCTACCAAGAGTAACTGTGAAGGCTTACATGTTGTGGCAACACCAACACCTAAACCCACAATTTCTGCAGAGTATATAGGGCAGGCCCCTACTTTCAAACATCCAACTTACAAATGACTCCTACTTGCAAACAGAAGGAGACAACAGGAAGTGAGATGAAATCTACCCCTAGGAAGGGAAATTCTATCCTGTAAGAGTTAATATGGGAAAAACGTGTTTCCTCTGCACTGATGCTTTATCACTAATCCTTGTTTCACTAAAAACCCCAAATTGTCAAAAAACATTTGTCATTGGGACAGAAAGTGAGGTGAAATCTTCTGAAGAGGTGCACAGACAGCAAAACAAATGTCACAGGGGTCATAACCCTTCCCTATGTTTTCCAAAAAGCTTAAATATAGATTTTTTGGCTGGAGCTACACTTTAAAAATGTACCAGTTCAAAATTACAAACAGATTCTACTTAACCCCTTCCTGACCGGTGCACGTCGATATACGTCGGCAGAATGGCACGGCTGGGCAAATGGACTTACAGGTACGTCCATTTGAATTTCCCGCCGTGCCATTGCATGCGCGCCACTGCTGGCCGGGAGTTCCGTGAGTCGGGTCACGGGTCCCGCAGACTCAATCACCGCGGGGATACCCACGATTGCCTCATGGAGAAGACGAACAGGGAGATGCTGATGTAAACAGCATCTCCCCGTTCTGCCTAATGACAAGTGTCACTGATCACAGCTCCCTGTAATCGGGAGCAGTGATCACTGTAATGACACTGCTAGCCCATCCCCCTACAGTTAGTAATCACTTCCCTAGGACATACTTAACCCCTTCCCGCCCCCTAGTGGTTAACCCCTTTACTGCCAGTGTCATTTATACAGGAATCAGTGCATTTTTATAGCACTGATTGCTGTATAAATAACAATTGTCTGAAAAATGTGTAAAAAATGTCAACATGTCCGCCATAATGTCGCAGTCACAATAAAAATTGCTGATCGCCGCGATTACTAGTAAAAAAAAATTATTAATAAAAATGCCAAAAAACTATCCCCTATTTTGTAAACGCTATAACTTTTGCGCAAACCAATCAATAAACGCTTATTGCGATTTTATTTATCAAAAATATGTAGAAGAATACGATCGGCCTAAAATGAGGAAAAAAAAATGTTTTTTTTATATATTTTTGGGGGATATTTTTCAAAATTGTCACTCTTATTTTGTTTATAGCGCAAAAAATAAAAATTGCAGAGGCGATCAAATACCACCAAAAGAAAGCTCTATTTGTGGGGAAAAAATGACATCAATTTTGTTTGGGAGACATGTCGCACGACCGCGCAACTGTCAGTTAAAGCGACGCAGTGCCCAATCGCAAAAAACGCTCTGGTCAGGAAGGGGGTAAAATCTTCCGGGGCTGAAGCGGTTAAAAACAAACCTACAGTCCCTGTCTTGTTTGCACCGCCTGTATACTGCTGTTCAGAGTATATAGGGCCTTGGGGCCCCACACCTTTCCTTTTTTTAATCTGGGTGCGGGGTTCCCCTTAATATCCATACAAGACCCAAAGGGCCTGGTAATGGACTGGGGGGGTACCCATGCTGTTTGTCTCACTGATTTTCATCCATATTGCCGGGACCCAACATTACATTAAAGCCACAATCAGTTTGAAATTACTTTTATTCCTTTAAAAATGTCATTTTGTGCAGGGACTGTTCTAAGCAAGGGAAACATATGCCACTTTACAGGCATACTATAGACACCCCACAGGTACGATATTTAAAGGAATATTTCACTTTTTTTCACTTTAAGCATCATTAAAATCACTGCTCCCGAAAAACGGACGTTTTTAAAACTTTTTTTTGCATTGGTACATGTCCCCTGGGGCAGGACCCAGGTCCCCAAACCCTTTTTACGACAATACCATGCAAATTAGCCTTTAAATTTAGCACTTTTGATTTCGAACATTCGAGTCCCATAGACTTCAATGGGATTCTGAAGTTCGCGCAAATTTTCGGTCCATTTGCAGGTTCTGGTGCGAACCGAACCAGGGGGTGTTCGGCTCATCCCTACTCGCGGCTATAATGAATTGTCGGTCCCGGCAATACACATAAAAGTCATTGAAAAAAATGGCATGGGATTCCTCCACATTCCATTACCAGGTCCTTTGGGTCTGGTATGAATATTACGGGGAACCCCGAACCAAAATTTAAAATAAAGACAAAATTCTGTGGGAGTCCCCCAAATTCCATATAAGGCTCTTCACATCTAGTATGGATTTTAAGGGGAACCCCGTGCCAAAATTAAAAAAATGGCGTGGGGGTCCCCCAAAAATACATACCAGACCCTTATCTGAGAAAAGAGGGGGGGACAAGAGAGCGCCCCCCTCCTGAACCATACCAGGCCACATGCCCGCAACATGGGGAGGGTGCTTTGGGGTAGCCCCCCAAAGCACCTTGTCCCCATGTTGATGGGACAAGGGCCTCATCCCCAC
Organism: Aquarana catesbeiana; assembly: GCF_042186555.1. NCBI lineage: Eukaryota > Metazoa > Chordata > Amphibia > Anura > Ranidae > Aquarana > Aquarana catesbeiana. The sequence continues at coordinate 433,160,015 of NC_133328.1, forward strand.
AACCCTTGCCCCACAACCCAGATATTTGAGGGCATAAATAGGAATATGAAACAGTGCTTGGAAGTGTCATACAATTGTCTGTTTTGGCAGAGTTCCAAGCTGAAGACATGATTTTTTCCCTTTCTTCAAGCTGGAATACTTACCTTTTTTGGTAAATTTTCCCAAATGGAGACACCCCTAGTATCCACTGGAGCACCTGTGTGGGATACCCTACAAAGTTTGTTCTGGTGTCCCATACTAGTGCTCCTGTGTCCAGATGTGTAAACAGCTGCTGAGTGTCCTCTCCTTACACTGAATCAAGTTTGCATTTCATTCTAGTTACAAACCCATCTAGACAACAATGTGTTAAACTTCTTTGAATACAAATAGGCCTGAACAAATGTAGTTAACCTGTATCTGCCAAAAACATTGTATTAGTGGGCAAACAAAAGATGTTTACTACAAACAATTACTGTGCCCACGAACCTGAAAGTTGCCATTTTAAACTGTACAACAGTACAGAAAAGTACATGGAGCAGCATGCAAGTAATAATAATAATAGGAACACATGACAACTACTTACTTTTTTGCAGAACTCTCTTGATTCTTCTGTACTGATCCTGCTCCCTCAATATCAGGTCTGACCAGCGTTTCCTCAATTGATCCTTGGATCGTTGTACCCCAAAATTCCTGTGCAGACTTCTCACAACTTTAGTCATGATCTTGGCCTTTCTTACATTTGGGTTTGGGTACAGTCCATACTTCCCATCATAGTCGGCCCTCTTCAAGATGTCCACCATCTCCACCATCTCTACAAAGGCCATATTTGAGGCTTTAAATCTCCTCCGGGATCGGGACGTTCGTGGCTCTGTGCTTTCGTTGTTGCTGCTGTCTGCATGCACTTGTTCTTTCATGTGCTCTCCCACTGCGCCAAAAGAGAAGGGGTGGGGAATATACTAGATAGAAGGTCAGGGGCGGGCAGAGTTTCATGCATGCGCAGTGTATATAAAGCATAACACGTGTGCGTCATATGTACAATCTGTGAGCGGAGGAAGGAGTAGCGGAAGCACCGATCGTAATAACAAAGGTACAATTTTAACTTGGGCCTATACTGCTTATAGATTGAGGCCTATATTGGGACAAGATTAGGAGAGTTTAGCCTGACATTAGAGTTTTTGTCTTGTGTTGTGTCTTGCAGAGAAAATGGATCTATTGAATTATCAGGACTTTACCCCCATATTCATTGATAAGTACAGGGAACTGCCCTGTCTGTGGCAGGTAAACCACCCCTTTTATACCAATAAAAGAAAGAGGTAGGCAGTGCTGGATCAATTGCTGGAATTTGTGAAGCCGCAGATCCCCATGGCAACCATCAACTACTTAAAGGCCACAATTGGTGGCATGAGGAGCACTTATAAAAGGGAGCGCAAAAAGGTCCAGGATTCCCAGAGATCAGGAGCAGCAGCGGATGACATTTATGTACCCAGGCTGTGGTACTATGACAGACTGCATTTTCTGGCAGACCAGAGGGAACCTAGGCCAGAACTCTCCAGTCTTCCTTCAATGCTTCCTTCCACCCCAGCTGAGGCTTCAGACATCCAACCTGGGCCATCCAGCCAGGAAGATGTGGAGGAGCCCAGCTTGAGCCAGGTATAGCATTGTTCAACATATTTCTTGTCAAAAATTTAATGATTTTAACTAGATGTTAGTACTAATCACTAATTTTTTATTTAAGAAAGTTTTTGATTTAACAAAGTGTTCTACATATCAATAGACAGTAGTGGCTCCAAGTGTTCTACATATCAATAGACAGTAGTGGCTCCAAATGATTGGAACAAGAATGAAAAATGCTGGGGACAGAAGGATAGTCTTTTCTATTTATTAACATTCAATTTGCAACAGTCAAGAGCTGAAAATTCTGTGTGATTGATGAACCAAAAACTAAAACTATGTCCATTTTTCATACACAGGAGGAGGCTGTGGAAAGTGGCAGCCAGGAGGTGGCGGGGGTAAGTGGCAGCCAGGAGGTGGCTGGGCCAAGTAGCCTGACCAAATCCCAGGTCCCTCCCCTCCGCCTAAAAAAAAAAAAAAGGCCCAAGAAGGGGAGTAACCTAGAGGAGGCAGCACTTGGGCTATTTCGGCAGGCTACTGTGGCCCTCAGGACCCCCCAGTCTTAAAGAGGACTATGCCTACATGGCAGCCTGCAAAATGCAGGAAATGGAGGAGGGCCATCGCCTCTTCTGTGAGGAAGTTATCTTACAAGCCATTATTAAGGGGTTGAGGGGCAAGCTCACAAGTCAAAGCCAGGTTTGTGAGTTTGACCATCATCCTCCTCCTCCACCTCCTGCCACAACTCCAACACCAGAGCCACAGCCTGGAAGCAAGCCTGGAAGCAAGCGTGGAAGGAAGCGTGGAAGGAAGACAAGAAAGTAATGGGCTGGATTCAGTCTGGTCTGACAAAAGACACAAGCTGTTGTAAGACCACAGCCTGGGGACATATATGTCATCTGCTGCTGTTCATGATCTCTTGGAGTCCTGGACCAGATTATGCTCATATGGATTCCTCGTGCTACCAATTTTGGCTGTAAAATAGTTGATGTGTGCCCTGGGGTACAAAGGCTTTGCCAATTTCACCAGTTTAGCAAGCATTGCCTTCCTCTTTATTTGGTTAAGACCCATAATAAATGGCAATTTTTTTTTCACAAATACTTGCCTTTTTTTTTTACTTCAAAAAAGACAGTTTTGTTTGTGAGTAGTCAGGTACATTTCAAAAATACAATGTCAAATTAACAAGAAACACCAACACCAAACAACCTCCTTGGAGGTTAAAAAATACAAGTTAATAATGATGTTGTGGTAACTTGAAACACAAAATGAAAAAAAATATTATGGAGATCAGTAGAAAAAAAAACATACAACAAAACAGAAGATCTTGATAAAAAAAACAAAAACAAAAAAAGCAGATCACTATAAAAAACTAAAAATTGAGATCTTCATAAAAAAAATAAAGAAAAAAAAAACACTATAAAAATAAATTCTAAACATTATTATGGAGATTTGACAAAAAAAAATATTATTCAGGAGATCACGAGAAGTAATAAAGAAATCAGTTTGTGAGAACTCTGTGTGAATATCAGCAGCAAAACAACTTCATTATTCTAGCAATATAAAGAAGAAGAGAATGTGTTGCATTGAAAGATTAAAAAATTTGCAGCGTGACGAATGTGCAATCTCAAATATGAACACTAGTTTTACCAGACCAAGCGCATCCGTCTCTGCACAGTGTGCACCTAAAGCTACCTGAAGACAATTGCTGGTGTTCTTCTGATCCTATTAATACCATAGGCAGGCAGCTGCAGTATTTACAGTTAGTGTACTGTGTCCTCTGCACAGTGTGCACCTAAAGCTACCTGAAGAAAATTGCTGGTGTTCTTCTGATCCTATTATTACCACAGGCAGGCAGCTGCAGTATTTACAGTTAGTGTCCTTTGCACAGTGTGCACCTAAAGCTACCTGAAGACAATTGCTGGTGTTCTTCTGATCCTATTAATACCACAGGCAGGCGGCTTCAGTATTTACAGTTAGTGTACTGTGTCCTTCAGGCAGCTGCAGTATTTACAGTTAGTGTACTGTGTCCTCTGCACAGTGTGCACCTAAAGCTACCTGAAGACAATTGCTGGTGTTCTTCTGATCCTATTAATACCACAGGCAAACAGCTGCAGTATTTACGGTTAGTGTACTGTGTCCTCTGCACAGTGTGTACCTAAAGCGACCTGAAGACTAGGGATGAGCTTCGAGTTCGAGTCGAACTCATGTTCGACTTGAACATCGGCTGTTTGCCAGTTCGCCGAACAGCGAACAATTTGGGGTGTTCGCGGCAAATTCGAATGCCATGGAACACCCTTTAAAAGTCTATAGGAGAAAACAAAAGTGCTAATTTTAAAGGCTTATATGTATGGTATTGTCATAAAAAGTGTTTGGGGATCTGGGTCCTGCCCCAGGGGACATGGATCAATGCAAAAAAAAGTTTTAAAAACGGCAGTTTTTTCGGGAGCAGTGATTTTAATAATGCTTAAAGTGAAACAATAAAAGTGTAATATCCCTTTAAATTTCGTCCCTGGGGGGTGTCTATAGTATGCCTGTAAAGAGGCGCATGTTTCCCATGTTTAGAACAGTCTGACAGCAAAATGACATTTCAAAGAAAAAAAGTCATTTAAAACTACTCGCGGCTATTAATGAATTGCCGGTCCGACAATACACATAAAAGTTCATTGATAAAAACGGCATGGGAATTCCCCACAGGGGAACCCCAAAACAAAATTAAAAAAAAAATGACGTGGGGGTCCCCCTAAATTCCATACCAAGCCCTTCAGGTCTGGTATGGATATTAAGGGGAACCCCGGCCAAAATAAAAAAAAAAATGGTGTGGGGTCCCCCTCAAAATCTTTACCAGACCCTTCAGGTCTGGTATGGATTTTAAGGGGAACCCCATGCCAAAATAAAAAAAAAAAAACTGCGTGGGGTCCCCCCAAAAATCCATACAGACTCTTGCCCCCCTGTTATTTAAGAACCGTCAGAAGAGGAGAAGCGTCACACAGTGGGAGCCTCCCTCCATGCCATCATGGATGCGGAGTGGCCTGAAAAGAAGATGAAGAGGAGAAGATGAAAAGAAGAAGATGAAGAGAATAAGATGAAGAGAAAAAGATGAAGAGAGAAGCGTCACACAGCGGGAGCCTCCCTCCATGCCATCATGGATGCGGAGCGGCCCGAGAAGAAGAAGATAAGAAGACGCCGCGGAGGAAGATGCCGGACAAGAACACCGGAGGAAGAACCAGAAGAACCAGAAGAACCAGAAGAAGAAGAAGGTGGAGGAAGAAACCAAAGGAAGATAGAAGAAAGAAGATAGAAGAAAGAAGAAGCATTTAAATAAAGGAATTGCCAAAAACTGTCTCTTGTCATTTTTAACATTTTTTACAGTTTTTTTGTGAAATGGTAGGGGTACTTTTGTACCCCCTTACCATTTCACACAGGGAGAGGGCCGGGATCTGGGGGTCCCCTTGTTAAAGGGGATAGCCGTGAGTAGTTTTAAATGACTTTTTTTCCTTTGAAATGTCATTTTGCTGTCAGACTGTTCTAAACACGGGAAACATGCGCCCCTTTACAGGCATACTATAGACACCCCCCAGGTACGAAATTTAAAGGGATATTACACTTTTATTGTTTCACTTTAAGCATTATTAAAATCACTGCTCCGAAAAAACGGCCGTTTTAAAAACTTTTTTTGCATTGATCCATCTCACCTGTGGCAAGACCCAGGTCCCCAAACACTTTTTATGACAATAACTTGCATATACCCTTTAAAATTAGCACTTTTGATTATTCATGTTCGTGTCCCATAGACTATAACGGTGTTCGCGTGTTTGAACAAATTTTTTGCCTGTTCACAAGTTCTGGTGCAAACTGAACAGGGGGGTGTTCGGCTCATCCCTACTGAAGACAATTGCTGGTGTTCTTCTGATCCTATTAATACCACAGACAGGCAGCTGCACTATTTGGGTATTGGCTATTAGCCCTTTCTAACCCTACCGGGGTCCAGGGAGCCCCTCCTACTTCCGCTTCTTCAGCTGGCCAATCTCCAACTGTGGTGATGCTTCCCCCAGAGCCTACAGATCCGACACCTGAAAGATTCTCAGGAGATTGAAGTAAATTCAGGGCTTTTTGCAATTCCTGTGAACTGTTCTTCGCCCTCCAACCACGCACCTTTTCCCTGAAGGTCACCAAGGTGGGCTTTGTGATTTCCTTGCTTACAGGTGATCCCCAAACCTGGGCCCATCATCTTCTGGAACAAAAGGATGTGTCCCTGACCAAACTCACTACCTTCTTTGATGCATTGGCCCAGTTATATGAAGATCCCCAGCTCTCAGTAACTGCAGAAACTGCACTACGTACCTTTCAGCAGGGACGCAGGGCAGCAGAGGATTATGTGGCTGAATTCAGACAGTGGGTCGCAGACACAAATTGGAATGATGCTGCTCTCTGCTACCAGTTCCGCACGGGACTTTCTGATCCCCTGAAAGATGAGTTAGCTAGAGTTATGGCATAGGCATACCACAGACTCTGAATGCATTGATCGATTTGGCCATCCAGATCGATCAACGCCTAAAAGAACGTAGGGTGGAGAGGGCTACAGGACTTTTTTGCCCAACCTGGATGCTTCCAAAGATTCCAAGTCATACCCCACCGGCACCACCTATCTCCATGTTTAATACACCTGAACCCATGCAGTTGGGGGTCCTTCGGCCTTCCCTCACCCAGGAAGAACATCAACGCCGTCGGATAAATAATCTGTGCCTGTACTTTGGGGAACACGGACACTATGTCAGGAACTGCCCTCTTAAGCTCCGTAAGTGTCTCTCCCTGTCCTCCGACTATGTTTCTCCTCTGGCCAAGATCACATCTCACCTTACCCTCTCTGTCTCATTATAGCTCCCAGGAAAGACTCTGCAAATACCCGCCATTATTGATTCCGGAGCTTGCAGCTGTTTCATGGATTCCTCTTTTGCTGCAAAACATCATATCCCCCTTCTTCCAAAGGCCCATGGACTTTCCATCCACCTGGCTGATGGGTCCGCCGTCAAGTCCAGACCTGTCACTCAAGAGACCGTTCCAATACCCATTACCATATCTAACTCTCACCAAGAGTTGCTGCGCATGGACATTATTGCTTCACCCTTGTTCTCTATAATCCTCCGCATGCCTTGGTCACAAGCGCATAACCCTGACATTAACTGGGCTACAGGAGAGGTTACCTTTCCTTCTCCCTATTGTCAACAGTTTTGCAGGTCACAAGACTCTCATAGGGCCACTACCTTACTATGCCTGGACACAGAAACCATTATACGTCAGTCTATTTCAGAAGTTTCCCACGACTTTCTAGACATGTTTAATAAACAAGGGGCACAGACCTTACCACCCCACTGGGCCTATGACTGCCCTATCGAGCTGCTCCCCGGAGCTGAGATCATGTTCGGAAGGTTTTTTTCCTTGACAGAGGTAGAACAAGGGGCATTAAAGGAATATATTGATGAGAACTTAAAGAAAGGCTTAATTCACCCGTCCACGTCCCCAGCAGGCACGGGCATCTTTTTTGTACAGAAAAAGGATCATACCCTTCGACCATGTGTGGACTACCGCAAATTAAATGAATTTACAGTCAAAAAACGCTATCCTCTCACCCTGGTACCAGAACTATTTCGAAGATTTGGAACTGCCACCGGGTTCACTAAGCTTGACCTCTGCGGAGCCTACAATTTGGTCCGTATCAGGGACGGAGACTAATAGAAAACTGCTTTTCATACCAAATATGGGCATTTTGAGTACTTGGTGATGCCCTTCGGGTTGTATAATGCTCCCGCAACGTTCCAGTATTTCATCAATGACGTTCTACGGGACTTTTTAGATCTGTTTGTCATCGTCTACCTGGACGATATACTAATCTTTTCTTTTTCCCTTGAATCTCACCGCAGGCACGTCAGAAGTGTGTTGGCTCGGCTTCGACAGCATGGCTTATATGCGAAGGCAGAAAAGTGTGAGTTTGAGCAGGAAAGTATACCATTCTTGGGGTTAATCACCTCCAGTAGGGGCATTAAAATGGATCCTCAGAAAATTGCTGCAATATTGGATTGGCCTGTCCCAACAGACAAGAAGGGAATCCAACGATTCATTGGATTCGACAATTTCTATCGGAAATTTATTAAAGTGTTCTCAGCCATTATCACTCCAATTACCCAGTTAACCAAACAGGGAACACGTTTTCACTGGTCTTTCAGAAGCCCAAGAGGCCTTTGGGACCTTCAAAGATCTCTTCACTTCTGCTTCCATATTAAAACATCCAGATTCCTCTCTGCCATTTGTATTTGAAGTAGACGCATCCAAAATTACTAAAACCTTCCATTTTTAACCCATTTCCAGGTCAAAGTACGGATTCCCCTAATCCTGTTCTGATAGATGGCGAGGAGGAATTTGAGGTAGAGTCTATCTTGGACTACAGGAGGAGAAATAATCAAGATCAATTCCTGATTAAATGGAAGGGGTTTGGACCTGAAGAAAATTCTTGGGAGCCCAAGGGTAATATCCATGCTGAGAGTCTGTTGCAATCCTTCAAAAGGTCCCACCCCGAAAGATTTGCCCGAAGGGGCATCCGGAGGCTGCCCTTTGGGGGAGGCAATGTCAGGAAGATCCTGCCAGTAATCGGCGTCCCAGACTCATTGGTGCACGTCTGAGCACACGCATGCCTGTTGGCGCCAGGCGAGCTATTTAAACCTGCCTGTCAAACTCAGTCCCTGCTGTCTGCTCTACAGCGTTCTGTGTGTTTAAACCTGATCTGATCTGAGACTACCTGTTACCGGCTACCGGCTATCTGTTTGTGACCATTCCAGCTATCTGATCTCCGGCTTGCCCAGACTATCCTCCTCTTTGATCCCTGGTACCTTTGCTGTCCATTTGATAATGATCACTGGCCCTTCTGATGATCCTTCTGCCTGATCCCTGATATCTGCCTACTTGCCTGCTGTGTTCCTGGTTCCAGTCCAGCATTCCAGTCTCCAGCCTGCTTACCTGCTGTTGTTCTTGGTTCCAGTCAGCGTTCCAGTCTCCAGCCTACTTGCCTGCTGTGTTCCTGGTTCCAGTCCAGCACTCCAGTCTTCTGCCTGCTGTTGTTCCTGGCTCCAGTCAGCATTCCAGTCTCCAGCCTTCTCTCCAGTTCCAGTTCCCTGGTTTCTAATAATTCCTGGACTTCTAGACGGACTGTTGATCCTGCCAGGCATTCATACCACTCCTCACTCCTGTGCCCTCTGTCCCCATTCCATAGGGCTGTGAGTGGGAGCCGTAGGGGAGGCCTCTCTCTGCAGTTCGGGCTCAAAACCCACCAGGTACGTGACACAGCTGCAGTATTTACAGTTAGTGTACTGTGTCCTTTGCACAGTGTGCACCTAAAGCTACCTGAAGACAATTGCTGGTGTTCTCATACTAATATATACATCACAGCTTTGTGCAGCTACTTCTCACTGCAGGCCATTAATATGTCTGGAAGGCCAACAAGGAGAGGCAGACAGTCACAAGCCAATAAAAGAGGGCAAGCAGGCTCTGTGTCTAGAGGCAACAGTGCTGGTCATGGACACGGTGCATCCTCATCAGCACATGGCCGTGGAACACGCTTGTCCTTTTTTTCGGCAGCTGGCCGTATTGAGCCGCAACATGCCGAAGACTTGGTAGAGTGGATGACCAAGCCGTCCTCATCCTATCCTCTCTCACCCAGGCTCAGGGTACTTTGTCTGGCAAAGCAGCTGCCAACACGGCCTCTTCCCTCGGCTCAATGGCATCAGCCACTCCTGTGATGCAGCACACCGACTGCATCACACCGCAGCACTCCGCATGTGCAGGGCACTGCTGTCTCTGCGCGTTATTCCAAAAGTTCTTTGTTGTGGGCCTTTTTTGAGACGAGTGCATCAGATCCCACCGCTGCTATTTGCAACATATGTCACAAGCGTATCTCATGTGGCCAAAACATCGGCCGTTTGGGCACCACATGCTTGACCAGATATATGTTGACCTGCCATGCAGTTCGTTGGCAAGCGTACCTAAAAGACCCACAGCAAAGAACAAAGCGGACCTCTCCTTGCTCCTCATCAGCTGGGATCTCCAACCCCACTATACCTTCAGTCCTCTCTGAGACCTGCACTGAGAGGAATGAAGGTGTAGAATTAGGTATGTCACAGCTAAGTACTTGCGGGCAATCTGCTATCGGTACACTGACGTCAGATTGTACCAGGCAAATTTTCCTGCCCCAGCTGCTGAAAGAAGTTCACTCCCAGCCATCCACATGCCCAGCGGTTGAATGCTAGCTTGGCTAAATTGCTAGCACTTCAACTGCTGCCTTTTCAGTTGGTAGACTCTGCCCCTTTCCGTGAGTTTGTGAAATGTGCGGTTCCTCCGTGGCAGGTTCCCAAATGCCACTTTTTCTCATGGAAGGCGATTCCGGCTGTCTACTGGCATGTGGAAGGCAATGTCTTGACCTCACTGGACAGGGCGGTCATCGGTAAGGTGCATATTACCGCTGACTCATGGTCCAGCAGGCATGGACAGGGACGTTACCTATCTTTCACGGCACACTGGGTGACCCTGCTGGCAGCTGGAAAGGATGCAGGACAAGGTGCAGTAGTGATGGAGGTTGTTCCACCACCATGCCTCCAAAATGCTACTACTGGTGATTCTGACACACCTCTCTCCCCCACCCCTCCTCTTCTTCTTCCTCCATGGCCTCTTCCTATGCTTTGTCCTCGGAACCAGCGTTGCTCTGTAGACATTCAAGGGGCTACGCAAGTACGCAGGCAAAAAGATGCCATGCGGTGCTTGAGCTGGTGTGCTTGGGAGATAGGAGTCACACTGGGGCAGAGATTCTGTCAGCTGTGCAGGGCAGGCTCAGAGGTGGTTGACACCATGCCAGCTTAAGCCAGGAATGGTGGTTTGTAACAATGGCATCAACCTTCTCTCCGCCCTCCGACAGGGAAAACTGACCCATGTGCCCTGTTTGGCTCACGTCCTTAACTTGGTGGTGCAGTGGTTCTTTGGCAGGTACCCAGGCTTACAGGATGTCCTCAGGCAGGCCAGGAAAGTCTGTGTGCATTTCCGCCGGTCATATAATGTCAGTGCTCGGCTGGCTGACCTCCAAAAGGAATTTAACCTGCCCAAGAACTGCCTAATCTGTGATATGCCCACCAGGTGGAACTCAACATTGGCCATGCTGCAGCGGCTGCACATGCAGCAGAGGGCCATCAATGAGTACCTATGCAACTATGGCACCAGGACAGGGTCAGGGGAGCTTGTTTTTTTTCCCCACGCCAGTGGGCCATGATCAGGGATGCATGCACTGTCTTGTCACTATTTGAGGAGGCCATGAGGATGGTGAGCAGTGACAGTGCATGCATCATTGACACTGTCCCTCTTGTCCACCTGTTGGAGCACATGCTGCGTGGAATAATGGACAGGGCACTTGTAGCAGAACAGAGGCAGGAAGAGGAGGACTTTCTTACCTCTCAAGGCCCCCTTTATCCAGACAGTGTTCCTGCATGCCCGCTGATCACACAGTAAGAGGAAAAGGAGGAGGATTGTGTCAGCATGGAGGTGGAGCCTAGCACTCAGCATAAGCAGCAGTCTTCAAGGCATCATTTACAGTCCCAAGAAACACATGGACTTGTACGTGGCTGGGAGGAGGTGGCTGTGGATCATGTCGTCCTTAGTGACCCAGAGGACTCCGGACTGAATGGCTCAGTAACCTACGCTGCATGGCCTCCCTGATCCTGCAAAGCCTGCGGAAGGATCCTCGTATTCATGGTATCAAGGAGAGGGATCATTACTGGCTGGCAACCCTTCTTGATCCAAGTTACAAGGATAAGGTTGCGGACCTTATCTTGCTGTCGCAGAGGGAGCAGAGGAAGAAACATCTTCGGGAGGCCTTGCAGAAAGGTTTGTGCAACACGTTTCCTGAGCCTGGGAGGTTACAATTTCCTGGTCCTCCTGGACAACGTGTTGCTGAGGCTTTGGTCAGTCACAGAAGGAGTGGTGGAAAAGTTGGCCGTCTGACCGATGCGTTCAGACAATATTTTAGTTCACAGCCCCAAGGTATGATCAGTTCCAGCAACCATCGCCAGCATCTGATTCACAGGGTGCAGGAATACCTAGGGGCAAGATCAGACTTGGACACCTTTCCCATCGAAAATCCTCTGGGTTACTGGGTCTTGAGGATGGATCACTGGCCAGAGCTTGCACAGTATGCAATTGAGCTACTGGCCTGTCCTGCATCCAGCGTTCTTTGGGAATGCACATTCAGTGCTGCTGGAGGCTTTGTAACCAATCACAGAGTGCGCCTGTCCACCGACTCAGTCGATCGACTGACCTTCATAAAAATGAATCAGTCTTGGATCACCACTAGCTACCAGGCACCTGATGCTGATGTAACCGAATTATTTTTTTTGAAATGTCAGATCCCTTCAAGACTGCCTATGCTGATGCTGAGTGACTATCCTGTTATGCTGAGTGACTATTCTCTCTTCCTCCTCAATGATCATGCTGATAGCTTGTAAGAACATTTTTGGTTCTGGGCGCCACCAGTGGCTAAGGCCCAATTTTTCAGGGGCGTGTAATTACAATTTTTGATGCAATATTTTGCAGTTCGTTGCTGCGCTCAGCTACAGTATCTGTGAGGGTTTGCAGTGTTGTGGCACCAGCACCAGTGCCTAAGGCCCAATTTTTCAGCCCCTGTTTAACAGGGATGTGTAATTACAATTTTTGATGCAATATTTTGCAGGAGGGTTTGTTGCTGCACTCAACTAGAGTATTTGTGAGGGGTTGCAGTGTAGTGGCACCAACACCAGTGCCTAAGGCCCAATTTTTCAGCCCATGTTTAACAGGGGCGTGTAATTACAATTTTTGATGCAATACTTTGCAGCAGGGCTCGTTCCTGCGCTCCAACTAGAGTATCTGTGAGGTGCTGCAGTGTTGTGGCACCAACACCACCACCACCAAAGGCCCAATTTTTCTGCCCCTGTTCAACAGGGACATGTAATTACAATTCTTGATATAATATTTCACAGCAGGGCCCGTTCCAGCGCCCACCAAAAGTAACTGTGAGGACTTACAGTGTTATGGCACCAGCACCACCACCGCCTAAGGCCCAATTTTTCTACCACTGTTCAACAATGGCATGTAATTACAATTCTTGATATAATAGTTCACAGTAGGGCGTTCCAGCGCCTACCAAGAGTAACTGTGAGGGCTTACAGTGTTGTGGCAACACCAATACCTAAGGCCCAAATTTCTGCAGAGTATATAGGGCAGGCCCCTACTTTCAAACATCCAGCTTACAAATGACTCCTACTTGCAAACGGAAGGAGACAACAGGAAGTGAGATGAAATCTACCCCTAGGAAGGGAAATTCTCTCCTGTAATGCCCTGTACACACGATAGGATTTTCCGATGGAAAATGTGTGATGAGACATTGCTGTCAGAAATTCCGACCGTGTGTAGGCTCCATCACACATTTTCCATAGGAATTTCCGACACACAAAGTTTGAGAGCTTGCTATAAAATTTTCCGACAACAAAATCCGTTGTCGGAAATTCCGATCGTGTGTACACAAATCCGACATGCAAAGTGCTACGCATGCTCAGAATAAATTAAGAGATGAAAGCTATTGGCTACTGCCCCTTTTATAGTCCCGACGTACGTGTTTTACATCACCGCGTTCAGAACGATCGGATTTTCCGACAACTTTGTGTGACCGTGTGTATGCAAGACAAGTTTGAGCCAACATCCGTCAGAAAAATCCATGTATTTTGTTGTCGGAATGTCCGATCAATGTCCGACCGTGTGTACAGGGCATAAGAGTTAATATGGAAATACGTGTCTCCTTTCCACTGGAGGAAAGGTTTTATCACCAAGCCTTGTTTCACTAAAAAAACCCATATTTTCAAAAAACATTTGTCATTGGGACAGAAAGTGAGGTGAAATCTTCTGAAGAGGTGCACAATCAGCAAAACAAATGTCACAGGGGTGATAACCCTTCTCTATGTTTTCCAAAAAGTTTAAAAATAGATTTTTTGGCTGGAGCTACTCTTTAAAAATATACCAGCTCAAAATTATAAAAAGATTCTATTTAAGAACAAACCTACAGTCCCTGTCTTGTTTCCACGCCTGTATACTGCTGTTCGGAGTATATAGGGCCTGGGGGCCCCACACCTTTCCTTTTTTTAATTTGGGTGCGGGGTTCTCCTTAATATCCATACAAGACCCAAAGGGGCTGGTAATGGGCTGGTAACCATTCCATTTTTCTCAATGATTTTCATCCATATTGCTGGGACCAGACATTACATTAAAGCCACAAGCAGTTTTAAATGACTTTTTTTCCTTTAGAAATTTCATTTTGTGCAGGGACAGTTCTAAACACGGAAAACACGTGCCACTTCACAGGCATACTATAGACACCCCCCAGGTACGATATTTAAAGGAATATTTCACTTTTTTTTCACTTTAAGCATCATAAGCATTTTCACTTTTTTTCACTTTAAGCATCATTACAATCACTGCTCTCGAAAAAATGGCTGTTTTTAAAACTTTTTTTGCATTGATACATGTCCCCTGGGGCAGGACCCGGGTCCCCAAACCCTTTTTAGGACATTAACTTGCATATTAGTCTTTAAAATTAGCACTTTTGATTTCGAACATTCCCATAGATTTTAACAGGGTTCTAAAGTTCACGCAAACTTTCGGTCCGTTCGCAGGTTCTGGTGTGAACCGAACCTGGGGGTGTTCGGCTCATCCCTAGTCTACACACGCTTGGAATTTACCAGAATGGATTTTGTTGTTGAAAAATTTGAGAACCACTCTCAAATTTTTGTTGTCAGAAATTTCAACAAAAAATGTCCGAAGGAGCCTACACACGGTCGGAATTTCCGACAACAAGCTCACAATGAATGTTAAAGAGTAACTCTGCTTTTGTTGAGAAAAAAAAACATTCCTCTCTGGGTGATCAATGTATAGTGCAAGGATTTTAACAAACTTTGTTGTAGGTTCCTACCTTTTGTTACTCTAAAGAAATAGCTGTTTTTTTCCCTGTGTCTATATGCAATGTGAATGGGAGTGTTTTTTTAAATTATCAGCTTCTGCACTTTCAGGGTTCTAATGAGGAAAGTTACAGGGTCTGAATCCCTAAAGATGTGATTTTTCTTTGGAAGTATCTCTCAAAAAAATAAAGTTTTGTTGCAGAGAAGGTCCAAAATCTGACTTATATCCTAGTGCAGACTTCTAGAAAAATCAGCAAGGCAATTACACAAGCAAGAAATGACATTTCTGTGGGGCACTCCGTATACCATTTGTGTATAGAATGCCTCCAGGTTATCATATTGCATTGTATTTTACAGGAAATAACAGAGCTACAGAATGAAAAGGGTATGCAATTTTTAATAAATTTCTATTAAATATGATTTTTGTAGCAATTGTATATGCTGTATTATTTTGTTTTTATTTCCCTCTTTTATTTTTTTTAAAGTGCATGATTAGAGACTGAGGCTCTAATTGGCTTCAAAAAGGGTGGGCTAGGTGCGCAGAGCACTACCGACTGAATGGGGGTCAGGTTGTTTGTTTGCTGCCCCCAAAAAATGGAGCACCAGCTGCCATTGCACATAGGGTACTATTCTTTGCAGGACTGATCTAACTGCCCTTGAGGAGTCAGCTAGCATTTTTTGTCCTATGTAGCAAAATTAACAATTGCTTCCATGCTGCATGCATGGTGTGCAAGCTGTTAATGCTAAACATGAGGTATGCAGATTGACGTATGGCAAAATTAGATTGTAAATGAATCTGTTTTTGTTCTTCAGTGATCATGATTGTATGTGTCCTGACTCAATTACTACCATATTTTATACTTCCCTCACAACACTTCTTTTGCCGCATACACATGATCGGACATTCCGAGAACAAAATCCTGGATTTATTTCCAACAAATGTTGGCTCAAACTTGTCTTGCATACACACGGTCGCACAAACGTTGGAAATTCCGAACGTCAAGAATGCGGTGATGTATAACACGTACGACGAGCCGAGAAAAATGAAGTTAAATAGCTAGTGCGGCTCTTCTGCTTGATTCTGAGCAAGCGTGGAATTTTGTGCGTTGGAATTGTGTACACACGATCGGAATTTCCGACAACGGATTTTGTTGTCGGAAAATTTGAGAACCAGCTCTCAATTTTTTATTGTCGGAAATTCCGACAACAAATATCCGATGGAGCCTACACACGGTCGTAATTTCCGACAACAAGCTCACATCGAACATTTGTTGTCGGAAATTACGACCGTGTGTATGTGGCATATCAATCAAACCTATGTCAAATCTATAGGATTATACGGAAACCCATGGTTGTGTACACCTTTAGAAGTCTACACAGTACAATACAGTACTGTATTTTGTTAGTTTGAAAAATATTTCTCAAGAAAATATCTGTTTAATCCCATTGCAATTTAAAGTGCATTCATCTTCCTTTATCTCAACTGCTCCTCCTTTATTGTAAAAACAATAATAACCCTCTAGGAAAAAAAGGAAGAAAACACTTTCTTTCTAATTAAATGTGTAGGATTAAAACCATAACTTTAGTTTATATATTTGTTTAAATATGAATACCCCAAAAATAGTTTAACCACTTATGCCGTGGAAGATTTGGCCCCTTAATGACCAGGCCATTTTTTGCGATACAGTACTTTGTCATTTTAACTGACAATTGCACTTTCGTGCAACATTGTACAAAAACAAAATTAACTTCCTTTTTTTCCCACAAATAGAGCTTTCTTTTGGGGGTATTTGATCACCTCTGCGATTTTTATTTTTTGCGCTAAAAGAAAAAAATGTCAATTTTGAAAAAAAAAAAATTACTTTTTGCTATTATAAATATCCCCCAAATTTAAAAAAACAAACAAATTTCTTTCTCGTTTTAGGTCAATATGTATTCTTCTACATATTTTTTGGTAAAAAAATCGCAATAAGCATATATTGATTGATATATGCAAAAGTTATAGCGTCTACAAAATAGGGGATAGATTTATTTAAATTTTTTATTATTATTTTTTTTTTACTAGTAATGGCGGTGATATGCGATTTTTATTGGGACTGCGACATTGTGGCAGACAGATCGGCCACTTTTGACACTCGCGCACCCGCTAGTGGTCTTAAAGCAGCCGACGTACAGCTACAACGGCTCACCCAGGGGAGCCAACCTGCCGCAGTGCAACACCTCTTACGGCAATACTCACCTCCACGGTGCTGTCTTTCCACTATTAGATATCCTCAGTCATCCTGGGTGAATGACACTGAGGGGTTAATTTACTAAAACTGGAAAATGCTAAATCTGTTGCAGCTGTGCATGATAGCTATTCAGCTTCTAAGTTCAGCTTGTTCAATTAAAGTGATTGTTATTCAAAATAAAATGAAGCTTTACAAACATGTTACAATTATCTCCTCTGTGCAAGGATTTTGCACAGAGTGGCCCCAATCCTGCTTTTCTGGGGTCCCCCGCCAGCACTCCTGGATCCTCCTCTTCTCAAGTGCCCCCACGGAGAGCAGCATTCCATGGGTGTAAATGTGCGTGTGCGCTCCCGAGTTTTGCTGCTGCATCCATTGACACAGACAGCAGGACTCGGCCCCGCCTCCTGGCTCCATGTCACTGGATTTGATTGACATCAGCGGGAGCCAATGACTCCTGCTGCTATCAATCTACCCAATAAGGACTCGAGACAGCGGCTGGAGCTGCTGTGCTCGTCCCTGTCGCTTGAACGGTCTGGTTCAGGTAAGAAAAAGGGGGGGGGTTTGGGGGGTGCTGCAGTACAAAGGGTTTTTTACCTTAATACATGGAATGCATTAGGATGAAAAACTATGAGGGTTCACAATCCCTTTAAGCTTTTACAATAAAACCTTAAAGCTGATTTTGCACTCTTCAGTTTTAGTAAATCAACCACTCAGTGTCATTTATCCAGGAAGACTGATGACATCCTATAATATTGATCATTCAAACACGCTTCCATCCAGGCAAGCAGGCCACAACATTTGTGTGTAGGTGCTGCGTGGTGCAGTGACAGAAAACACTCAGAATCCAGTTGCAGAAAATAGAACTGTATTGAAATTGATGTTTAGCAATACACAACAAGCCCGGCGGGAGGGCACCCAACTGGGAACACTCACAGGATGTAATAGCAATGAGTAGTTGCAGAAAGTCTCAGGTGTGCAGACAGCATCTGTCTTGAAGGGCGAACTGCATCCTGGATAGTTCTTACCTAAGTGGGGAGGCTTCCAGGAAGGATGGCGTGTCCCTGACACTAAGCACTGTCTATGTCAGACGGGTGAGCTGTCCCTACTCTAATCGCACACAAAATGCGTTCCAAACCCAGGATGGTTAGTGGATGTAAATCCAACTTATGCAATTTGAGCTGGGCACATATATCTGCAGTGTTTTCTTATCTCACTTCAAAGCACTATGTCCCGTAGCTATCTCTTGCTCAGTTTCTCTGTTATCAGCCTGATAACTTTTGATAAGTCCTCAGAGACGGCAGCTTGAAGTGTGTGTCAGGGGAGAATGCTATAAATAGCTTAGCAGTCAGCTTGCCATCTCACAGCAGAGTTGTGAACATTCCTTTCTTCCTTTGCCAATGTGGAGTGGGGGTGTGTGCCTTTCCTCCAATCAGCTGTTTTGTCTGTATGCCAATAATCCACTCCCAGTGATGACCAGGAAGAGAGAATCTCTAACACGAAGAACACTTTCTAAAGAATATATACAACTGAAGACAACAGCTATGCATGCAAAACTTATGTAGGAAAATTTGTTTCATCCCTGTGTATCATCTGAGGATGTTCACTTCACTGAGTATATGTGAGGATTTACATCCACTTTAACCATTTGCCACCCGCCACATACCAATATGATGTCGGCAAAGTGGTACTGTTATCCTGACCGGATGTCATATGCCGTGATCAGGATAACAGACTGCACATGCCTACACTTTTTCAAAAACAGACCTTGTAACTAGTGTAAGCACACAAGTTGTTTTTATTTCACAGTTAGTATTGACAGTCAGGTAAGTAAGGTTGAGGAATAATCCTCTTAAGTAGCCTGTCACAGTAACTCAGGAACAACTGGATACCTTATGTCAGGGGTTAGCTCAATGGGGAACACCTACCCTGGGAAAAAGGTAGTTCATACTGCAGGTTTTCTTAACAATCTGACTTGTAGCCAATTTTATTTTAAATGGTTGCATGAAAATTAAACAAACAAAACAGAAAATAAATCCTTGCCATCCAGACACTAACTAAACATTGCAGGTTCCTAACTCAGAGGTGAATGGCTTCTCCCAGTCACCTACAAAACAAAGATAATGCAAACCTTTTCTTTCTCTCACAAAGCAAACTTCACATAAGTAGCTCTCTCAGGGTTTGGCTTCCTGAGTCCCAGGCCAAGAGCAATCCTTTGCTCTAGTCCTGACTAATATAAACCACCTGTAGGTGGACACAAGTGGACTGCAAAATCTGGTCCGGAACCAACCCTGCCAAGGTGGCTGGTAAAACCCGGCCCAGATTCCACCTTCTCTGTGAATTAAAACATGCGAGGTGAAAAATAATGTCCATTAATCACCTCGACTTTCATAATGTCACATATCCCCCACCCCTCTGCTCAAGCCCCTGCAGCTGGGCAACTGTCCCAACCAGACATTGAATACGGGAAAGGGCAACTGCATTATTCTGGAGTTTCCCAGCTCTATGCTCCACTGTAAATTTAAATGCTTGAAAAGCAAAGAACCACCTTGTCACACAACTGTTTTTTCTCCTTGTTATCACACATCCATTTGAAAGGGACATGATCAGTGACTAGTTTGAATGGTCTCCCCAACATGTAATACTTCAGTGCATCTAAGGCCCATCTGATAGCTTAACATTCCTTCTCAACATTGGCATAGTTCTCATGTCTGTTCAGCTTTCTGCTCAGGTAGACCACTGGGTGCTCCTCACCATCTCTGATTTGGGACAGTACAGCACCCAGTCCCACATGAGAGGCACCTATCTGTACTACAAACTCCTTTATGAATGCTGGGGTCACAAGCACAGGT
Source organism: Aquarana catesbeiana (assembly GCF_042186555.1). Taxonomy (NCBI): domain Eukaryota; kingdom Metazoa; phylum Chordata; class Amphibia; order Anura; family Ranidae; genus Aquarana; species Aquarana catesbeiana. Next base: position 433,179,692 of record NC_133328.1, read on the forward strand.
TGTACACTAAGAGCTTGCTTCAACATATGAAATGTCTTCTCTGCCTCGGGTTTCCACTTAATTATGACTGACCCTTTACCCCTCGTCAGATCTGTCAGTGGGGCTGCAATGGTGGTAAAGTTGTGTATAAAATGCCTTTAGTGCCCTATAATCCAAAGAAATGCACGAACATGCTTTTTATTTATAGGTCGGGGCCACTTTTTAACCGCCTCAATTTTATTGATCTGAGGCTTAATCAGCCCTCGACCAATAACGTAGCCAAAGTATTTGGCCTCCTCCAAGCCTATGGCACACTTTCTGGGGTTGGCAATGAGTCCTGCTTTGCTAAGGGAATCTACTACTGCTTGCACCCGGGGCAAATGAGATTCCCAATCTAGGCTCTGGATGACAACATCATAAAAATAGGTGGCTGCGTATTGGCCATGTGGTCTTAATGTCTTATCCATCATTCTCTGGAATGAGGCAGGAACACCATGCAAACCAAAAGGCATCCACTTATACTAGAAAGACCCCTCGGGGTAGAAAACTCTGTTTTCTCTTTTGCAGATTCTGTTAGGGGTATCTGCCAATAACCTTTAGTCAGATCTAAAGTACCGTATTTATCAGCGTAAAACACGCACTTTTTTCCGCTTAAAATCAGGGAAAAATCGTGGGTGCGTGTTTTACGCCGATCCCTGGCGATCCCCTGCTGACTGTGAGCGGAGGAGCGATCGCTGCCGACATTCATACATAGCCTAGCTAGGTTCGGCTAGCTCCGCTCACAGTCACACCCAGTCTCGCCCTATGATGGACATAACACAGGGACTGGGCATGACTGTGAGCAGAGTGGAGCTAGCAGAACCTAGCCGAGTACACTCGGCTATGTATGAATGTCGTCTGGTCTCGCGGCTCCACCCACAGGGTTACAAGCAAAGCCAAAAAGCAGCCGAGAGCTGCCGAGAGACACGGGACTTGCTCTGTGTTCCTCAGCGGCGCCATATTTAAAAACACCAGTGACACTACAAGGCTGCAGTGTCACTGGGCAAGGCTGCAAATGACACAAGGCTGCAGATGACACAAGGCTGCAAATGACACAAGGCTGCAAATGTCAAAGGGCTGCAAATGACACAAGGCTGCAAATGACACAAGGCTGCAAATGTCACAAGGCTGCAAATGACACAAGGCTGCAAATGACACAAGGCTGCAAATGACACAACAAGGCTGCAAATGACACAACAAGGCTGCAAATGACACTACAAGGCTGCAGATGGACACTGATGAGGCTGCGTTGATGGGCATTTAAATGTAAGTTCCTTCTGCTCCCCAGCCATTACAGAAAAAGGAAAAGGATCTACCCCTTATTTGGACACACCCACAGTTTCCCTTTCAACTTTGCAATCAAAAGGGTCTGGGGTGAGTTCCAGTGTTTCCTCAGCAAGGTGAGCTCTGTCCTTCTGACTCTTTTTGTTTTCCCACAAACTCCAAAAGTGTGGAAAATTTCTCCCACTAGGGTAAATCAATAAAAGTGTGGTGTTGCGCTGATCCTTAATTATAGCAAAAAATATTTTGAATTAAATGTGGTGACACAATAGTGGTGGGTGCCTTTAAAGTGCAGATCTATTGCAGTCAGCCATATGTGACAATAGCGTGAAAATTTATACCTCTATCCGAGGGTGCCTCAATCTGTGTATATATCATAAAAACCATATGTAATAAACTGTACGTTGAAAGTATGCTCGAAAAAATAATCAACTATCCACTTAAACAGATATATATACACATAAAATAAGTGTAATAAGTGCTCCTCAAAGTGATATTAAATCCATATGCAAAAAATGAATAATAAAAAACTAATGAAACATAAAGAAATATATAAACATCAAAAAAATATAAAAAACAGTCTGCTGACCGGGCAAGTGTGCACCTGGTGTTTCTCAACACATCACCAGGTGCGTTTAACGTGAATAGTGCACTTATACCAAATCCTGTGATATACAGTCCTCTCCTAAAGTGCAAAAAAAATGTTTACACTAAAAATAATTAAAACAAAGTCCAGAGCATGTGATCCACTCAGTGCAAAAAATAAACGTGACACAGGTGATAAATCTCTTCATGCAACACGGCACACACTGGTGGGCAGTGGCCCCTTACCTTAAGGTAATGGGGTACTCGCATTTAGCCAATATATAGGAATGGCAGCCTTTAGTTGTCAATAACATGGAATAAGCAGGCAGTGGGGGCGATGGTAATCAACTCCTATCCTGGGTTGCCACCTTTATGGACTTGCGTCTCTCCAAGTAGTGTCCCGGGGTCACCGAGATAAACCAGAAAGGAAGATCCACAAATAGTATAGTATTGTCTAATAACAGTTCGATTTTTATTAAAGTATACAGGTACTCACATTTAAAAACAAAAAAAACAGGCGGAAATCGACGAGCAGAGAGCTCGTAATGCAAATACAGACAAAGAGTGCCTTTGGGACGGGAAAGGCACTCTTTGTCTGTATTTGCATTACGAGCTCGCTGCTCGTCGGATTTCCGCCTGTTTTTTTTGCACTTTAAAGACACCCACCACTATTGTGTCACCACATTTAATTCAAAATATTTTTTGCTATAGTTAAGGATCAGCGCAACACCACACTTTTATTGATTTACCTTAGCGAGGGGTAGGCTGTACCCTACCCGGTGTTAGCTGCTTTTCCATATTGCAGCAATATCATTACTCTTTATTTCCCATCTCCATGTCCCCATTATTACGATAGCGCAGGAATATCCTTTACTTTTCTCCCACTAGGGCTTCATGAAGCAGTGAGGGTACCACCCCCACTGAATGTGTCAACCCCCCAAGGGATATTAACCTCAACCACAGCAGTCTGGTAGTCACGTGTGTCACCATGTATGCAATTAACCCCAATAGTGCTAGGGTGTAACTTTGCAGGATTTACACAATCACCTTTAACTAATGTCTCAACACTATCAGAATCCAGCAGAGCAATGACTGGCTTTCCATCAACTGAAATCACACACATTCATTTTTCTATGCGTCCCTGACATGATGCAGTACACGCTACCTGTGCAAAAAGAGACATGCATTTTCTCAAAAAGGGATTATCACATTGCATAGGTTCATCATTTAGGCTCAACAGTTAGCAGCAATATGGCCTAATGCATGTATCTCAGCCTTCAGCGTCTCATAGTCCTTGGCAGCATCTGGTTCCAGTTTAAAAATAGGTCTTTTGGGGGTCTCCTGTTATAAAGGGTGCTAGCAGTCTGGCCCATTGCTCTTTTTGCCATCCTTCCCGAACAGCAACTCTTTCAAAATCTGTGAGGTAAGCTTCCACATCATCTGCAGGTGTCATCTTCTGCAGGTAATAATAAAAAACAGTAACCACCGCGCCAGTGGTGTCGGTTGAAAAAAATTAAAATTAAAAATAAAAATTCTCCGTGCAATGACTACACCAGAGTAAACCACCCGTGAATAATTACAATAACTTCAAGAGAAAACCCAAAAAACATATGTACCAAGCTGCTCCCCTGATCTGAACATAAAGGTCAAATATGGATAATATTATAAATTGGGGGCGCTACAATCCTCAAAAAAAACTTGAGAATTAATAACTTGCTAGAATTAAAAAAAACAAACACGAACACCAAGTGCCTAACCCGCAGTACATTGCTGTGCTAGATGCAAAAAATGTGTATACAATTGACATTTGCAATAGAAAGTAAAAAAGCTATGGTGCAAAGGTAATATATTGACAATAGTGATGATTAATTGTCCCAATCCAGTGAAAAAACTAATAAAAAACACAAATACAAAAACCAAAAACAAAAACAAATCTCTTCATAGATGTGTCAAATTCTTGCTGATGATATAAAGATTCCATCACCAAAGAGGAAGAAATACACCTTGAAATAATAGATATCTGCTTACCAGATACCAATGACGCCTTTAACTAAAAAGAGAGTCATTAGCGCTTGTACAGGATTGTGCCTGTTCACATGGAAGGCTGGATGGCTGGGTGGTGCTTTTAGGCATAGATCCCTCCCGTCCCACTCATTCAGGATAGGAAATGTAGGAAACAAAACAAAGTCTCCATAGCGTAAAACCGTTTTAATAGATGTAAAAAAGACAATAAAAAATAGCCAAATGGCCGCTTACATTGATAGGTGCCTACCCGGCACTGGGACTGCTCGTATGTCAGGGTAAATGGTGTCGGAGACCCATCGCGTTACATCATGTTCGGCGTGCGTTCCACCCAGTACGCATAGTCAACCAGAGGAACCGGATGTTGGTAGGCAAGGATGGAAAGGACACGTGACCACGTACCGCTCCGACGTACGTTTCGTTGTGAACGTCTTCAGGGAAGCTTACATTGGTCACTAGGTTACAGGTTTTATAGGGAATATGAGCGGATAAAATTAGCATGATAAGAAAGGCCTGCGTTCTTGTCAATAAAGTTTATTGCTGAACATTATACACAGATGACCAGGAAGTGGTAACTCCCTCTAGTGGCCACGTGTCATAATGGTCCGGATAGTGACTAGAAATGGACGAGTGTTTTGCCCGACATTTAGTCATGTTAGATTGTAATGCTCCCCCTGTCTGTCGATTGACAAACAGGCGGGAGCGTTTCATAATGACAAATATAATTGGATATTTATTTGCACGTGGGTTAAAAAAATGTATATAATTAGGAATTCTTTAATCCAAAACAGTAAAGGTACTAGTTAAAAATTAACATAATTGATGGAGAGAGATAAAACTACAGTTTTGCCCTGTCATTCTGAGCAGCCACAGTTTCGGTTAACAATGGGCCCAAAATAAACAAACAACAAATAATAATTAATAAACTTAGGTAATTGTAAGAATACAACCACCAAATTAGAGAAACAACATTCAGACATTGAGAATCTGGCCCATATGATACGATTCTCATCAAAGAAACGAATATCTATATAATTGGATTAAGTTAGAATAAATGGACCCCAGGATTAATTCCATTCTCAAATACTTACTAATTAATCTCGGGCTAATCATTGGTTAAAAAACAGTTAAGGTCTATATCTATATTCATCCCATAAGGTTGCATACTTTGTAGCTTGTAGAGCCAATAGGTTTCATTTTTGGATACTGCCCTTTTCATATGAGTACCCCTCCAATCCCTTGAGATTTTATCAATCCCATAGAAAGTACATAATGATGGATCACTGTTGTGATAAAGTTTGAAGTGTCTGGAGACACTATGGTTGGGGTAACCATTTTTTATATTCACAAGATGTTCGTTGATTCTTACTTTGAGTTGGCATGTGGTTCTGCCCACGTACTGTAAGAAACATGGGCATTCCAAAACATACGTCACGTGGTCAGAGTCACACGTAATGAGGGGTTTGATATTAAATTGTTGTTGGGTTACTAAAGAATTAAATTGAGACTTCTTTTTCTTAGAGCCCGGTTTCCTTGTTATTTTACACGCGTTACACCTGGTACAATAGTAAAACCCCCATCCATCCAGAAACCGCCTACAATCTAACATGACTAAATGTCGGGCAAAACACTCGTCCATTTCTAGTCACTATCCGGACCATTATGACACGTGGCCACTAGAGGGAGTTACCACTTCCTGGTCATCTGTGTATAATGTTCAGCAATAAACTTTATTGACAAGAACGCAGGCCTTTCTTATCATGCTAATTTTATCCGCCCATATTCCCTATAAAACCTGTAACCTAGTGACCAATGTACGCTTCCCTGAAGACGTTCACAACGAAACGTACGTCGGAGCGGTACGTGGTCACGTGTCCTTTCCATCCTTGCCTACCAACATCCGGTTCCTCTGGTTGACTATGCGTACTGGGTGAAACGCACGCCGAACATGATGTAATGCCATGGGTCTCCGACACCATTTACCCTGACATACGAGCAGTCGCAGTGCCGGGTAGGCACCTATCAATGTAAGCGGCCATTTGGCTATTTTTTATTGTCTTTTTTACATCTATTAAAACGGTTTTACGCTATGGAGACTTTGTTTTGTTTCCTACATTTCCTATCCTGAATGAGTGGGATGGGAGGGATCTATGCCTAAAAGCACCACCCAGCCATCCAGCCTTCCATGTGAACAGGCATAATCCTGTACAAGCGCTAATGACTCTCTTTTTAGTTAAAGGAGTCATTGGTGTCTGGTAAGCAGATATCTATTATTTCAAGGTGTATTTCTTCCTCTTTGGTGACGGAATCCTTATATCATCAGCAAGAATTTAACACATCTATGAAGAGATTTGTTTTTGTTTTTGGTTTTTGTATTTGTGTTTTTTATTAGTTTTTTCACTGGATTGGGACAATTAATCATCACTATTGTCAACATATTACCTTTGCACCATAGCTTTTTTACTTTCTATTGTGAATGTCAATTGTATACACATTTTTTGCATATAGCACAGCAATGTACTGCGGGTTAGGCACTTGGTGTTCGTGTTTGTTTTTTTTAATTCTAGTAAGTTATTAATTCTCAAGTTTTTTTTGAGGATTGTAGCGCCCCCAATTTATAATAATATTCTGCAGGTAATAGCTGGCACACACCGTTTTCTGTTCCACTGGCAAAGGACCTGCGGACCCCCTCTTTAATTCCACCAGGGCCTCCGCAAACTGGCGATTCACCTTCTGCTGCGCTGCAGCGGCCTTTGCGACTTGGCGGCCTTTGCGACTTGCAGCAGGGCTTTTAACACATCCTCCATCTTTCCACTTGTCAGGGGTTAGCTCAATGGGGATTACCTTCCCTGGGAAAAAGGTAGTCTAAAAGGCAGATTTTCTTAAAAATCTGACTTGTAACCAGTTTTATTTTATAAGGTTGCAAAAAAAAATGATTTTAAATTGTAAACAACAAGTTTGAAAAATAGGTCCGGTCTTAAAGTGGCTAAAGAAGTCGTTCTTTGTTTGGAATATATTAGATTCAGCTATAGGACATCTGTACACAGACTTCAGATCCAAAAGTTAGTAAAACACAGAAACATAGATTGCATTTGAGATCAGTTTATGAGAAGTGTGAGGTCAGTTGAGATCAAGTTTGGACACATTTAAAAGGCATTCACATTGACTTTTATGATGGAATAAAGGCAAAACAACACAATTCATGGCAAGATCAGCAGTTAATAGAAGAGTACACTGTTATAAAGGATGGCATACAAAATCCAAATGTTGCTTGAGATTCCTAGCTTCAAAAATGATGTCTAAAGTGAAAATACTATAAACAATAGCCCTTACTTTTATAAACTTGTTGGCCTATGATGAAAAGACAAAAGTTCACATTTATGCACATGTGAATCTCTTAAAAATTAATTCCATTTATTTTTTTTTTTATTTGTTATTTGTCACACTGTTTTGTTATTCTCTCCACTCCAAGCATTTACACAGTACAGAAGTGAAACCCACGTGTGTGTAACTAAACTTGTCTTGTTTTTTTTACTGAGCTTTTGTTCTATTTTAATGTTTATTATTTATTGTGCTTTTCAATTGATTCTGTGAGTTTGACCCCAGGATCAGTAAATGACCGCATAGAATACACCAGTATTGGGGACACAATATATCATTGTACTGCTATGTGGCTGCGTTCAAAAATTTACCTTTACCATTAGATTAAATTAATAAACCCTAATTTCCTGGCTTGTTTGTACATCTATTAAGGCCAATTTACCGGGCATTTAGTTCTCATAAATAATTCATATTTTGTTCTAATATCAGATATATTTACAAGAAGAAATGAAACATTTTGTTTTTCTTTCTGGAACGGACATGATATTTTTTATTGGTGGGTCAGATATTTCCATTTGGACAATCTGATCCTTCTGCGGATACAAATGTGGAGATTTTATCTTCAAATGCATCAACATCCTTCTGCTGTTAATAGTAGCTCTTGGAAGAGTTACAGGAAGATTAAGTAAACAATTATCTTAATATGACCATTATGAAGCTGCCAAATTGGAAATAAAGTTTTATTTTCTATTCAAATCTGTTTTCCAGCTCACCAATCTGCTATAAAGTAGCCACAATTTAGTATTTTAGTATATGTTTTATACTGTGTGCCTTTTACAATCTTGATATTGATAAATACTGTTTAATTTTTAAAGTGTTAGTTAAGGTTTATACTACCCTACTTTACCACCCATTGTCTGTTTGGATCAAATCAGGATTGCTTAAATCCTATTTTAATGTACTGGTCTATATGTAGCTACCCAATGATTTTCGACAATATTACAATCAAGATTACAGATTCTTCCAATTACTGTGCTAATTTTCCAACTATTCTCACTTAAAGTGGAACTCCAGGGAAAAAAATATATTTTTTGACATTTGTTGATTTCAGCTTAGTTACTTCTAATGTTTGGTATACTATGTCCATAGGGCTTCTGGGAGTGCTAAAATTTTAGTTTCATTCATGCTTGAATTTGCTGTCAGCTTTTGTATTCTGGCTTAGATTCTGGGAGTTCCATTATTTGTACATAGATGATAGCGGATCACTCACTCTCTACCTTATCCATTTAGAAAATGTTTTGTGTTCACTTCACAGAAAAGGGTTTTGTGGTTGGATGAGGGGAAATTGGGACATTCATCTTCTTCTCCACTTCTGTGAAAAGAATACAAGGTAATCTCTGAATGGACAAGGTGAACAGTGGGTGGTCCACTATCATTACTGTACGAGTGGCTGAAATTACAGCAACTGAGCCAGAAGATCAAGGCTGACAATGATATCTGGCATAATACATCAATTTTTTGCATGGCCAGAAGCCATCTGCATATAGTATACAAGAATTAGAGGTAACTAAGGATCCAGCAAATGTCTAAAAATATTTTTTGATGGAATACCACACTAACTTACATGTTTGTGTCTAAAAAGCAAATAGACACATGAGAAAAATACCATAAGAATTAGTAGAAAAGAGTCACACCAATTTCAACATTCTTAACACGTTAATTCTACCTAGTATTATAGCGGGCAAATGACAAGACGTGTTGATTGCAGTCAGTAGATGAATATCAATGTTTTCTACTGAGCTATTTAGGCTTTTATACCTTGCACCTTGTAAAGAGATAGAAAATGTTTACAATAATCTACCAGCTAATGGAAACTGGAATTTTATAATTCAAATTAATGAATTGTAAAACCTATTCAATACTCCCGGCACTTGCATCTGGTCATCTTAATTTTACTAATACGAATACTATTGCAGCTATTGTTTTCAGAAAACAACAAAAATTAATGGATTTTGGCAAAGCTGTTACTTTACTAGCACAGGGAGGAGGTCTTTCATATTTCAATGAACATGGAGAACACCTCCAATTGGATAGTTAGAATTGTGTATGTTAGGATGAACCATGAATATAGTTCAGCATGGTGAGAATAGGAGTATAAAAAAGTGTAGAGTTAATTAGGGTATCATTTTTACTATATAATGTAGAAAATGTTATAGCTGCCCATGTATTGCAGAATGCAATTGTATTTAACTTTTAACTTATAACAGATATCATTTCAGACATACACAGTTGTAGATTGCAAGACCATAATACATCATCTTATATTTTGTTTCTTACATTTATATTGAATTAGCCTTTGAGGATTATTGTGATTGATTGAATATTTAGTTCTCATCTCAGCTTGTATATAACTTTGGATAAGAGACAGTAGCTTTCCTGCATAACTTATGCAAAAGCTAATAGGCATAACAGTAACTATAAGATTACTGAAGAATTTTGCATATATTTTAAATCCTGACAGATTGGATACAAGTACTTAGCTTACTTTTTTTATTTATTAAGATTTAATCTTATCATTTTTATGTGCGTATTAGCATGGCTAAATGATTTACAGTTATTCCTGTTTATTCTTCAAAAAAGGCTCATTTTCTTTCCCGCAATTTATTTCCTTCTTAGAATCTCAGATGTTCCACTACAAACTCATCAATCATACTAAGAATCTAAGTTATATTCTCCACACTCCACCACTAACTGGATTACAAAGCTGAAAACTTACTTGAAGTTGAAAATGTGATAAAAGTAATCAAATTGCTGTAGTCAAATTCTAACAGTGGTGAATAGATGACACTAATTATTGTCTCTTATTATGCTACAAATGTAGTTTACTCTATCTTTATTCATGAAGAGGTATCATAGATCTCATCATGGGAATTGCAGTAGCTGTGTTCAATAATGGTAGGTTAGTTTGCTCTCATTTTTCATTTCTTTCAGTATGCTTAAGGAGGAGCTTTAGATTCTCATGAATTTGTGACTGTGCCTCATTGCTTATGCCCCTCATTTTCCCTGTTTGCTTACGAGGCCTGCTTCATTGACTGTTAAAGATTAAACTTAAGGAAAATTCAAACCTGCATTATTGTTACAATTAACTGTATATTTTAGCTATCCAGTAGAATATTCTCACAGTGAGACATATAATGCCATGAAATTCATGGGTTTAAAATAATATAGTGCTTTCTGAAATGTGCATTGCCCATAATATTAGGAAACCTAGATGTGGCCTATAGAAATGGACACTCTTGAATCTATCAACAGTGTAATAATGTATGCTTTCTACTGTCTAGTAGAGCTGTTTGTGAAATTTGGTGAGATTCATACAGAATTTCATGAATTTAGAAGTCCCAAGGTGAATCTGAATTTCAGTGTTATATTTGTCAATTCGGATTCCCAAATAGCAAAATAGGGAAACAAGGACAAAGGGCTGTTACAAGGACTGTTCCTCCCTCCTGCTTGTCCTGGACACCCTTATTTTGTTCGCCAGTGCCACCAGGTCCTAACTTTATATTTCAGTATCTCTGGTAAATTTTTTAACCACTTGCCTACCAGGCACTTACACCCCCTTCCTGCCCAAGTCATTTTTCAGCTTTCAGCACTCTCGCACTTTGAATGACAATTGCGCGGTCCTGCTACACTGTACCCAAACAATTTTTTTTATCATTTTCTTCACACAAATAGAGATTTCTTTTGGTGGTATTTAATCACTGCTGGTTTTTTTATTTTTTACAAAGAAAAGACCAAAAATTTTGAAAAAAAAAAAGTTTTTTACTTTTTCTGTCAGTAAATTTTGTAACTAAGTCATTTTTCACCTTCACTGATGTGCACTGATGAAGCGGCACTGATGGGCACTGATAGGCTGAACTGGTGAGCATTGATGAGGTGGCTCTTATGGGCACTGATGAGGTGGCACTTATGGGCACTGATTAGGTGGCCTGATGAGGAGGCACTAATATGCCACACTTATGGGCACTGACAGGTGGCACTGATATGTGGCACTGATGAGCACTGATAGGCAGCACTGATGGGCACTGTTAGGTGGCACTGATTGGCACTAATATGCGGCACTGGTGGGCACTAATAGGCAGTACTGGTGGGCACTGACAGGCGGCACAGATAGGTGGTACTGATGGGCATTGATGGGTGGCACTGATGGGTGACACTGATGGGCATTACTGATGGGCATTGATTGACAGCAGTGATGGGCATTAATGGGCAGCACTGATAGGTGGCACTGATTGCCAGAACTGACTGGCATCGCTAATGGGCACTGATTGGTGGCACTTGTGGGCAGTGGTGGGCACTGATTGCTGCCACTGATTGCCCACCAATGCCAGCTATGGTGGACACTGATTGGTGACACTGTGTTGCACTATTGTAATCAGGGCACTGATGATAAGTGAAAATATACAATAATAGCAGTGCAGGTCACAGTATAAGGCAGAGAACAAAATGCAAACTCATCAAAAAAGTCCTTTGAGCCAATTGCTCTGTGTGAGAATGTGAAATCTGTATAGCAGGGCAGCCTTGTGGGGGGAGTTGAAGCCACTCCAATATGCCAGAGAGAAGAAAAACAGCAACAGACGCCTCTTAGTAAGACTGTAAACATTTAATAGCACATTTGCATTAAAACACTCACATGTAAAGACATAGTTGCCCAGCGCAGGGGAGTCCACTATTCGCCATATGTGATCTCTGCAGTCTGGTGGAAAAAAGCTTTGTTCCTTTGTGATGTCGGCTTGCCAGTCTACAGTGCACTTCTGGAATTCGATTGTAATCCACAACGAGGCTTGCAGAGTGGCCAAACAGTCACATGGAGGGCTGAGGTGCAGAGTTCAAAGTATTGGCTGTACTACCGTAAAGCAACGCGTTTCAGAGCATGCGCGGTAAAGCGCGCTCCTTTCTCAAGCTGAAGTTAATGGGCTATGTGTGGTCTATTTATGTGCCTGCTCAGCAGCACCACCTAGTGGTTAAATTTACTATTATTATAACGGTGATATATCATGACATGGGGAATGAAAGAAAGGGAAATACAATGTCCATACATTTGATACTTCACTACAACTTATCTTGGTTAATAATCCAAATTTTAAGTAGTGGATATGTTGATACATAAACATGTTGAATTTATAAAAGAAATATATATATATATAGATATATATATATAGATATATATATATATCTATATCTATATAGATATATATAGATATAGATATAGATATAGATATAGATATATCTATATCTATATCTATATATATAGATATAGATATCTATATATATAGATATATATATATCTATATATATATATCTATATATCTATATATATAGATATATAGATATATATATCTATATATATATATATATATGTGTGTATATGCTATTAAAACATTTTATATGGTTAAGTGACCATTAATAAGTAAATTATCATTTCACGTGGATTAAAAACTACATTTGCATGATTTGCTAAATTTGTGATCTTATATAAAAGGACCATTTTAGTTGTCACTTGTATTATTATTTTATAAGTGGATTGTGTTATATTTTATTTTATTATATGATCTTCATATATTGTTAAAACCAGCTGGCTATGGGTCCAATACAGGCTGTTAAAAGGGGTTCATACATGGTCAATGACAAATTAATAAAAGGTAATAGAAAGCAAATAAAAAGTATATATTTACGCAATAATTTAGATCATTAAAATAGTAGGAGAAAGTATAAGGTATTTATAAGTATTCACATGGGCTTATGAGTGTCTATTACAGAGGTGGAGGGTGATAGAGAGAAAAAGGGCAAATGGGGAAGGGAAAAGGTTATGGGGGAAAGTAGGGATGAAGGAAAGGAATGGAGGGGAGGGGAAGAAAAAAAGGGGGGAAGGGAGAAAAAGAGGAATAAAGGCGGGGAAAAATAGGAAAAAAGGGTCCGATATTAACAGGTTATTAGGAAGGGCCCACCAACCCAAAAATCTTTATCAAGACTATATTGCCTATAAGGAGTCAACATGTGACATCACCTAGACCAAACGGGGAAGGTTGGAAAAATGGATTTAACAATATCATATTACAAAATTGTAGAGATCTCCAACTCCTCATTAATTCCACCAGGGTTTAAAGTGTCTAGGGAATAAATGCAGAAGGTCTCGCGTTCACACAGTTTATGAAACAGTTTATGAAATATTTTAGCTTCAGAAAGATTTTTGGGTATTTGTTCTAAGATCCAAACTTTGAGACCCTCTGTAGATTTGTTGTGGTGTTCTGTAAAGTGACGTGGAATACTATGCTTGTCCTTGCCTACTTCAATCTTCCTCTGATGCTCACCAAACTTTTGTCTTAGGGGGCGTATGGTACGCCCTACATACATTAGGTTGCAAGGGAAAGTGAGACCATAGGCTATGAAGTCAGAACTGCAGTTATAAAATTCTCCCAAAATATAGGTTTTTCCTTTAGTAGAAAATTGTTTCTTACCATGTTTAACGAAGCTGCAAGTTTTGCACAATGACTTGTTGCACCGGAACCTGCCCCTTAAAGGGATCAAGCAGGCATGTACCAGTGTAGTTTCTTTAATTGATTTAATTTACTGAGCGCAATTTTATTTTTAATATTGGGGGCCTTTCTATAAGTGATTTTGGATAGTCAGGCAGGATTGGTCTGAGGTGTGGGTCTTCAAGAAGAATTGGCCAATGGCTCTTGAAGATAGTTTTTATTGTTTTTCTGACAAACTGAAGGACTATATTGCAAATATTGTTTATAGGCCTGGTCTATTAGAAATTCTGGATACCCTTTGTCCTTAAGTTTGTTTCTAAGTAGGCAACTTTGTTCCACATAATCTGATGTTTTTGTACAATTTCTCCGTAGTCGGCAGAACTGACCTTTTGGAATATTGTCTTTCCATTTTCAGTAGTAACAGCTCTTATAGTGCAGTAGGGAATTTCCTGCTGTCGATTTAAAAAAGTTTTTTGTGTGAATTTCATTACACATTAGCACCCATTGCTGTTCCTTGGACCTGCAAATAGTACTGGTCATCAAAACTAAAATAGTTGTGTGTTAAACAGTACCTTGCACAGTCCAGGATGAAAGCAGCTTGTCCATTACTCATATATGGGTCTTCGGATAAAAAATGACTGAGTGCTGTTAGACCAAAGGTATGGGGAATAGAGGTATATAATGAATTGACATCTAAGGATATCCATGTGTATGTGTCCTCCCACCTGTATGGCTTTAAAAGATCCAACAGTTGGGTTCCATCCCGAATGTACGACTGTAATCCTTGTGCCAATTGCTGTAAGTGGTGATCTATGTATTTGGACAATCCAGAAGTAATACTATCCATAGCGGCGATAATGGGCCTCCCTGGGGGGTTATCCTGATTTTCGTGAATTTTGGGAATGTGGTAAAAATATGGGGTACGGTAGAAATCTCTCCGTAAGAAGGAGGCTTCACTTTTGTTGATAATATTCTTTTTAATCTTAGTTTATTTCAAGACAAAAGTATAACAGAGGAAGAAAGCTCTTTACAAAATAATATTACATACATTTTACACAGAATAATGAGGTGAACCTTAACTATAAATGTACAGGTGAAGACAATTTGACGTAAAGTCTCTGGTGAGACAATGAAATATCACATTGTATATAAAAGCCTTCGATATAAGAGAAGAATAACATGTGTGTGGGATCCAACATATATTTACCCTTAGGGTTTCGCGTGTTGGTATTGTCATAAGGATCCTCCTATTCAGGCTGATATGCTGTAGGGATCTTTTATTTACTTATAATAGATATTTAATCCATTGATCTATTCTGGGTATATGGCCTTTAATCATATGCTTGAGTGATTGGTTCAAAACATAGGGAAAAGTAAGCAAAGAGAGAGAAGAGAATGATAGCGTGTAAAGAAATAAAGGATGGTATAGAAGGTGGAAGTCACTCCAGCATGGCTAGCCGGTGGATGAGGATGGGGCATCCCCGACCCATACATAAAAGTCATCGGAGTATCGAAACATTGACCACGAGGTCCAGGTGGTAGAGAACTTTTCCTCCTTCCCCGCCTCCTGCGCCAACAGGCGCTCCAGATCTCTTATCTGATCCACCTCGACAGCCCAATCGCCCAAGGAAGGTACATCCGCTGTTCTCCAATGTCAGGGAATCACTGTCCTAACTGCGGCCAGAAAGTGGCGCAGTGTATCTTTTTTAATCGACTTGAGGGGACCTGGGAGCATAGATAGTAGGGCTATCTCTGGTGTCGGCTTAATTGAGGTCGCCATCAGCCTGCTGTATAGATCAAAGACTTTTTGCCAAAGTTTCCTAATTGGTGTGCAAGCACACCAAATGTGAAGCATTGTCCCCCTAGAGGATAGGCATCGCCAACAAGTATCTGACAAAGAAGGGTTAAAGCATTGAATAGTCGCTGGGCATATGTACCACCTCGTTAATAGCTTAAACCCTTTTTCTTGAGTTTTAGTTGCCAAGGAAATCCTATGCGTCAGGATAAAGCTTTTTTGCCAATCAGCAGGAGAGATGGAGTGTTGTAAGTCTATTTCCCATTTCCGCGTGTATGTTGGAAGGTCAGGGGCAGATACGTTCAGTAGTAGGGAATATAACAGTGATACTACGTGTGTTGTCGGGTCCGGTTGTAGGAGCAGCTCGTCAAAGTCTGATGGGTCATCTAGGATCTCGGAGATGGAGGAGAAAGTACGTATGTATGACATTAATTGACCCCTCTGTAACCACATTGTTGGGGGCCTCAGGTCCGTCTGGGAGGGTATGTCCGTTCTCAAGGATGGGTCAGCGTGTAAAACCTGCGCTAAGCGTCTATGACTATCCCTATTCCAGTGTCCGAATCTCCTTTTACTTACAGCTGGGGGGGAAGGCTGGAGTCCTGAAGAGAGGGGTCATAGGGCCCTGAGGTTTAGATAATTTACCAGTTAAGATCAGACGGTCCCAAATCTGAAGTGTATGACGAGTGATAGCAGTAGAGAGTGTACTATCCTTACGCTGAGCCGTAGGGGTCCACAGCAGGGCTCAAAGATCAATCTCATTGAGATGTCTCTCCAGTTGAACCCAGAGCTTGGAGGAAGGGTGGTGAAACCAATCCATGATACGTATGAGTACCGCCGCCTTATGATATGTAGATGCATCTGGAACCCCCACTCCCCCAGGCCTTCGGAAGGATCATTGTGTCGTATTTTATCCTGGGACGGTCCCCCTTCCATATGAATTTAGAAAAAATCTGACGAAGCCTTTTGAAGAACGAGGTGGGAATATGGATAGGAATGGTTTGAAAAAGATATAGGAATCGAGGGAGAACATCCATCTTCAAAACATTCACCCTACCCAACCAAGAGAGCTGTTTAGATGCGTATGTAGCCAGATCCGCTTGTATTCTAAGAAGTAGAGGGGTAAAGTTGCTGGAGAATAGTTTGGATGCATCTGTTGGGATATGAATTCCTAGATAGCAAATATATGTGGAGCTTGTCTTAAAAGGAAAGAAGATCGAGAGGTGTTGGAGAGCCGCTTTTGGGAGTGAAATGTTGAGGATTTCTGACTTACTATGATTAACTTTAAAGTTACTAACATCTCCATATCTCTGAAACTCCTGTATAATGGAGGGCAGGGAAACTTGCGGTTGGGTTACAAACATGAGCAAGTCATCTGCAAATAGGGCAATTTTAGTATGTATAGAGCTTATATTAATACCATGAATATCCGGGCTGTTCCTAAGGGCGATGGCTAGGTGTTCCATAACAAGAACATATAGAATGGGGGACAAAGGACACCCCTGCCGCGTTCCATTGTGAATAGTGAATTTTGGAGATAGGGAACCGTTTAATCTGATCCTAGCGGAGGGAGATGTATAGAGGGACATTATTCTGGAGATCATGTTTTGGCCTAAACCTATCTGTTGCAGTGATAGGCGAAGGAATTGCCAGTCGATGCGGTTGAAGGCCTTCTCCGCATCTACCGTGAAAAGGCACAATGGGACATTGTGGGCTCGAGCATAATCCGCAATGAGAAGTGTTTTCAGGGTGTTATCCCACGCCTCCCTTCCACTCACAAAGCCAACCTGATCTAGGTGTATTAAGCGGGGTAACAATGGTTGCATTCTATTAGCTAGCATCTTCGCGTACACCTTCAGATCTACCCTTATCAGTGCTATGGGTCGGTAATTTGCACACATAGTCAGGTCTTTGTCCGGCTTTGGGATAAGGGTGATATGTGCCTCTGGTGTTTGCGGCGGGAATACTGATCTCTCAGATAGGGAGTTAAACACTTTTGTTAAGAAGGGGGTAAGGAGGGGAGCAAATTGTTTGTAAAATTTTGGAGTGAAGCCATCAGGGCCCAGACTTTTACCAGATGGGGTAGATGCAATGGCGCGGGCAACCTTGTCTTCTGAAATTGGAGCTTCAAGGTCCTCTATCATTTTGTCATCTAGAGTAGGTAATGCATTTTGTGAAATATATGAGGCCTGTGTTTCCGCCGTAGTGGAGGGAGGCTCAGTGGGGTTTGCTGTAGGTATGTTATACAGAGATTGATAGAAGTCCCGGAAAACCTGTCCCATCTCAGAAGGCGAAGAGACGGTTTTCCCAGATTTTTCGCATATGTGAGGTATAAAAGTATTGGGTTGTTAGGTATGCAGGGTGCGAGCTAGTGATCTACCACATTTATCCCGAAATTTGTATTGATGAAAGGCTAGTTTGTTCGCAAATGTACGGGCTGATGCCTCGTGTAATTCCCTAAGCTGAGTGGGGTTTGCTGTAGGTATGTTATACAGAGATTGATAGAAGTCCCGGAATACCTGTCCCATCTCAGAAGGCGAAGAGACGGTTTTCCCAGATTTTTCGCATATGTGAGGTATAAAAGTGTTGGGTTGTTAGGTATGCAGGGTGCGAGCTAGTGATCTACCACATTTATCCTGAAATTTGTATTGATGAAAGGCTAGTTTGTTCGCAAATGTACAGGCTGATGCCTCGTATAATTCCCTAAGCTGAGTGCGGGCGGAAGAAACCTCCGCAAGCACCTCCACCATGGGGGAGTGCTTATGGGTAGCCTCCAGCATCCTAAGTTTGTGTACCGCTGTAGCTATCGCAGCTGAGCGTTCTTTTTTCAGGCGGGCACCCATTTGAATAAAGCTACCCCGCAATACCGCATTTAATGCCTCCCATTTAATGGGTGGTGAAGTGTTGTCAGAAGCATGGTCTGTAAAAAAATTTGATATAGTCTCCGCTATCCATGTATCGTACCCTGGTTCAGTCAGAAGTGAGTCATTTAACCTCCATGTCCATTCTTTCATTGGGGTAGAAGGGATCGCAAGTGTCAGGAATATAGGAGAGTGGTCAGACCAAACCATAGGGTCTATTTCACAATTTGGGGACCAATCTAAGCAGCCATGGTCAATTAAAAAATAATCTAGACGACGGTATGATTGATGAACGTTGGAAAAGTGTGTGTAGTTTCGAGAGTCAGGGTACAGTATCCGCCATACATCAACAAGATGCATATTATAGATGGCACATTTTAGGACCCATATTTTAGGAAAGGATATAGAGGAACGGGATATCGAAGAATCCAAAAGTGGATCCAGGGGAGTGTTGAAGTCCCCTCCAAGTATGAGCTTGCCCTCTGCGAAATCCGCCAAGGTCTTTAAATACCGCAAGGCCGATGGGACTTGGTGAGTGTTAGGCAAATACATATTGGCTATTGTAAATTTAGTCCCCCATAAGGAGATTTTCACAAAAACGTACCTGCCCTGGGGGTCTGCCATATGATCGAACAGTTCAATAGGGAGTGTTTTATTAAAACGCAATAGATACTCCCTTAGATGTTTGTGTCGGATTGGTACTGTGGATCCATCTATTAAAGTATCTGTTGGAGCAGGAAGGGGTGGAGTCAAAGTTGAAGTGGGTCTCCTGCAGCAGAAGCACGTTAACCTGTCTTTTGTGCATCTGGTACAGGATTTGCCCACGTTTCGAGGCGATGTTGAGCCAATTTACATTATAGAAACAAAATTTCAATTGGGGGAGTGGAGTCACCGTGTGAGCCATGCTGGAAGGCTAGAGGCTGTATAGAGAAGAAAGTAGTAAAATATAGAGGAAAGGAAAGAGAGCAGTTCGGGGTAGGATGGAAAAGATAGGTGAAATGCGGAAATGGAAGAGGGGGGGAGGGGGAGGGAAGAATAAGAGAAAAGTGTGAAGACAAAGAAGGAAGTAAGGCGTAAATGAAAGGACACCTAAAAAGATGTGTCTGGGAAACTAATGTGTTCGCTATTGCAAAACACTGCGTGAAATGTCACGCTTTAGGCACAAACAATGCCAGTCCTACTGTGGGAGGAAGGTCGAAAAGGATTGACCTGAGTCGTGATCCCAACAGCGAATCAGGCATATATATAGTGTATGTAGCACACTTAATATTTGAACCGTATGTGGGGCATAAGGCAGCCGTTTCCTATAGAAGCCTTCTGAATGGGGCTGAGAAGGCTCCCACTATGTCAGAAAAAACATGGGGGGGGGTGAGAGTCTGAAAACTAATCCTTTTTTCCCCCTGTGGTAAAGCATCTGGTTCTAAGTCTTATCAAATATATAAGTCCAGTGAGTCATGAATCGTGAATGTGCTCCTCTTTACCTATTAACCTAGACTATAGAAACTCAGTCATGTGGACCACCGTTAACGACAACAGATGATAGCATTCAACTAAATATGAGTATTGGGTCTAATTATTTAACCTAGGAGTATATAACAAAAATAATTACATTGGCTCCCGCTGGTAGAGAAATTATTTAGCCAAAACAATACTAGGAATATAGGGAGGACAGGAGGAGTGGGGGATCCACCCGCAGAGGTAAACAAGTACTCCATGTGTGGCGCCTTTTAACCCTGCATCTCCTGTAGCAGAGATTGATCAGAACCGGAGGCCAAGTCCCCCCCAGAGTAGTACCCCCCACTCCTGTCATAAACCCCCATCATATGTCACATAGGGAGGGGGTGAGAGGGAACAATCTGAAACAAAGCAGAACATCATAAATAAAACCTTTGGTGTATATTGGTATGACCTGACGCCCGTCACAATGAGAGTCACAGAGTGACTATTATCTATGTTCTCTCCCGAACCCCAGCCAGGTATTAAATCGTCAAAGAGCAGGGAAAGAGCCAGTAGTTCAGATCCCCACAGTCACAGAATCCCTTACCGGACATGCTGGAGGTCTCTGATCTTAGAAAAGATAATCACAGTCAAAGGATCAAAGAGCATAGCATGCCGCCAGGAATGCGGCAAAGCTGCTGGGATCCCTCGGTAAGGTAAGTGGTGTAGTAAGACGAAACAAGACATCAGTCTCCAACGAACTTCTGGGTCAATCTTCTGGAGAGGTAGGCCATCTTATCCTGGGGCCGGAAGAAACTGATCTAGACCTAGGACGTCTACGGCGCTGCGGGAGTGGGCCAAGACCCATCTGTCTTGATCGATCATCCGGAGGATCCAGCCAGTGCAAGAAGTCAGGCAGTTGGTCCGGGTCTGAGAACGTGAACCTGCTGTCACCCCAGGTCACTTTGATGCTGAAGGGGTGTCCCCACGTATAGGAAGCTCCAGCTTGCCATATAAGGTCAAGTAGAGGGCGCACCACTCGACGCATATACAGCGTATTGCGAGACAAATCGGGGTACAGGTGAATAGGGGCTCCGAAGAAGTCCACTGAACCCAGGCTCCATGCCTTTCGCATGACCTCCTCTTTTAAGGTCTAATAGTGGACCCGACAGAGAACATCTCGGGGGCAACCATCTCGGGCCCCCCTGGCCCCCCCACCCTGTGGACATGATCCAGTTCAATTGGTGATGCTTCCTCCCTTCCCAGTACTTTATTGAGGATAGTTATGACAGTGGGTTTCAGCTCCACTCCAGATGTTGCTTCAGGTATGCCTTGCAGTCTAATGTTATTTCTGCGACTGCGATTTTCCCTGTCTTCTATGCGGAGTTGCTGGTGGCATAGGCGACGAAGATGTGCCGCAGATGAGGATTCAAGTGCTGCTATATGTGCCTCATGGTCATCCTGAGCAGTGGTTAAAACTGACACTGCCTCCTCATTAGCTGTGACTTTTTGTCTCAGAACATTTAGCTCCACTTGTAGGGAATCCTCCATTTTGCTTGCCCATGTTTCGAAATCAATTCTGAAGGCAGAGAGGAGGGCTGTAGCTTCTGTTCTAGTGGGCTCTCCTGACAAGGGATGTGTGCCTGTCTGGAATGCCTGTGTCATGCGATGTGACTGACCGCACAGAGGAGGCTGATGGCTCTCCTCTGGAATCCTGGAGTCCCTCAGTGTTGTCCTCTACCATGCAGGCTGCTGCTGGAGTGGGAGGAGGAGGCTTGGTCTTCCCCGTATTGCGGTCGGGCGCCATCTTGTCCTTGGGGGTCCGAGGATCAATCAGCGCCGTTCTAAGTAGATATCGTTGTATGGTGCCTTGTTGAGGGTCAGTAAGCTCCGTGGAATGTGAGCTAGCTGCCGCCATGTAGATCATGGGTGTGCGGTGTTATGGAGATAACCTGTAGCTGTCGGGATGGCACGGAGCTCAGGAGTGTGCATCCTCAGCCATCCATGGTCAGTCGCGCCCCATCAGAACACAGCATCCATGAGGGTGGGGGGCATTGGGCAGGAAAGACAGGATCACATGTGCCCAGATGGTGGCACAGAGAGGGCAGTAGGAAACGTCCAGGACCTAAGTTATGGCGCAGGGAGAGCGGCACCACTATGTTTAAATAAAGTACCTGGTCCTGGAGGCTCTGTCCTGGTTAGTAGGCCGCAAGATGGCGGTGGCCGCGGGCCTCGGGCCCCCCCACAATGTGGCACCCTCCCAGGGATGTTCGGTGCCCGTGTGTGGCGATCTGCTGCCTCTCCACCCGCGGATCGCGGTACCGGAGGCCGCTGATGCAGGAGGCACAGTAGGCCTCAAGATGGCGACGGGTTTCTGTGTTGTTGTAGGCCCGGCCACGGACCTGAAGACACCCGATCGGCTGGCCAACTACTGCAATCCCCGCTGGGAACAATGTAGATGCTGTCTGGGGATGACTGAGGGGAGTTTGGAGGTTCTCCCACTGCTGATATTCGCAGGATGGCTGTGGATAGTATAAGGCTCTGCGGAGCTCCTCTGGAGCATGTCTTGCTCCTTCTACAGTCAGCCACGCCCCCCCCTTGTTGATAATATTCTGTTGGATGGCATTATCAATAAGAAGATTTATTTCCTCTTGAAACTCCGGAAGCGGATCAGAACTTAGTTTGCGATAGGTAGAGCTATCCGCAAGCAAGCGATCCGCTTCCTTCACATAATCAGATCTATTTTGGATTACAATACCTTTATCAGAAGTTTTGATAATTAAATTATTGTTATGAGTTAGAGTTTTTAAAGCTGTCATTTCTTTGGGGGAAAGACCATCAAGATAAGTAGTGTTTGGTGTTGCCAAAGAACACATCTTTTTTAGGTTAGAAAAAAACATATTATAAAATGTAGTAAGGTGTGGGCCTTTTGATTGATAAGGGTAAAATATCGATTTGGGTTTTAACCCAGAATGTATAACTGGTGGGGAGGTGTGCAGGTGTTGTGTAAAAAGGTGCAATCCAACATAAGAGTCATCATGATAGGGATTCTCCAGCATCTCTTTCATATCTGCATCAAAATGAACTCATATTCTTCAGAAGAGGGGTCCGATATGACAACTGGATTGGAGACATCTGTATGGGGGATGCTTTTGGTGCTTTTTATTTGAAAATCCCTAAAATATAGTATTTTAGATCAATTATATATCTTTCTACCCCCCGTCAATTTTTTGTCCAGATGCATTGCTGGACAAGAATATATGGTATAAATTATGCGGCAAATTCAAAAAACTTGAACGCTTGATACATTCTACCAATTCTCAATGGTGGGACAAATACTTTCATAACAAATATTTGTATAGTAGAATTTCACCTCAAGGTCTTTGGATTCTAAAGAATTGTTCTTTTTTGGAACCAGAAGACACTAAAGAATGGGGTAGTCTGGATGAATTTTGTACTTCCAAGTGGATGTCTATACTGGTAAAACATAGGAACACGAAGGTTGAACAACTTAAAATATCTGTGCAACTCTTATCGCAAGAAATAATTGACATGGGACATAAAGTCCCTCTCCCTTGGTTAGAAATTCTTAAGAAAAACACTAAAAAACAAGAAGGTGACCTCATTTACAGCAAATTAGGGAAATTCAGACGGGATATTAAAGACTATTCCAGTAATAACGTGGATGAAAAAATCAATACCAACCCCATCATCCTCTAATCACCAATTATCAACAGAACAACAATATTCATCAACAAGTTCTACTGTTCACTACCCACACTCACCCTATCCACCACCATTAATACCCACCAAACACAACAATCATCCCAATAAAATACGGCACCCGTCCTCTACAGGCCGCATTGCACAACACCAAAATAATGCAAAATCACTTGCTAAATTACCACAAACCAAATTATTGGACAATCTCAATCGTTTCTATAATCGCCCATGTCTTGTGATCAGTACTCAGTCTTCTACCAATATATCCACTCAAGATGACAGTGAATTGATGCAGGTAACAGAGATTCATGACTCTGCTACAAAAAATGAGCCACAAAACAGAACTACAACTTTAGTTACCATTAATCCAATTTTAACCATAGACTCAGCGACTACAGTTTCCCCTTGACACAAACAGGAAGTTGTCCAATGATAGATATCCCTTTAACTCACAATCTATTTTACATCTGCCAAGAGTTGTTGATAATATACCTCTTATATAGAAGGCTTCTATATTATAATATAGAAGCCAACCCGAGAAAAAAACGAAAACGATCAAAATCTTTAATCTGTCCCAACATATCCTATCCCCCGCAGAAACCTCCCTGTTAAATCATGGCCTCAATTTTGCACCGTCCAATAAACCTGATCCGTTTATATTATTCAAGGATTTAAATAGACATGTGAGGAATCTCACATTAAAAATATTTTTTCAAATAAAAAGCACCAAAAGCATCCCCCAAACAGATGTCTCCAATCCAGTTGTCATATCGGATCCCTCTTCGGAAGAATATGAGTTTGATTTTGATGCAGATATGATAGAGATGCTGGAGAATCTCTATCATGATGACTCATACTGGATTGGACCTTTTTACACAATACCTGCACACCTCCCCGCCAGTTATACATTCTGGGTTAAAACCCAAATCAATATTTTACCCTTATCAATCAAAAGGCTCACACCTTACTACATTTTATAATATGTTTTTTTCTGACCTAAAAAAGATGTGTTTTTTGGCTACACCAAACACTACTTATCTTGAGACAATATGGTAAATGCTCAAAATAATGGATGCCAAAAGGCTGTACTAGGTAAACCTGCAATTAAACAGATCTACTAAAAGATACACGAAAGTGAATTAGTGACCACACTAGATAATAAACTAAAAAAACAAAATAGTGCATACATAAATAAATTGGGACTAAAAAATAACCAATAAAGAAACAATGCAAAACTATAAAATAGGGAATGGCGCTGTTATATATGAAAAAATGGTGGATGTGTGTAATAGTACAGTGACATCTACAGTGGGGCAAAAAAGTATTTAGTCAGCCATGAATTGTGCAAGTTCTCCCACTTAAAAAGATGAGAGAGGCCTGTAATTATCATCATAGGTATACCTCAACTATGAGAGACAAAATGTGGAAACAAATCCAGACAATCACATTGTCTGATTTTTTAAAGAATTTATTTGCAAATTATGGTGAAAAATAAGTATTTGGTCACCTACAAACAAGCAAGATTCCTGGCTCTCGCAGACCTGTATCTTCTTCTTTAAGAGGCTCTTCTGTCCTCCACTCATTACCTGTATTAATGGCACCTGTTTGAACTTGTTATCAGTATAAAAGACACCTGTCCACAACCTCAAAAAGTCACACTCCAAACTCCACTATGGTGAAGACCAAAGAGCTGTTGAAGGACACCAGAAACAAAATTGTAGACCTGCACCAGGCTGGGAAGACTGAATCTGCAATAGGCAAGCAGCTTGTTGTGAAGAAATCAACTGTGGGAGCAATAATTGGAAAATGGAAGGCATACAAGACCACTGATAATCTCCCTTGATCTGGGGCTCCACGCAAGATCTCACCCCTGTGGAGTCAAAACGATCACAAGAACGGTGAGCAAAAATCCCAGAACCACACAGGGGAACCTAGTGAATGACCTGCAGAGAGCTGGGACCAACGTAACAAAGGCTACCATCAGTAACACACTACACCACCAGGGACTCAGATCCTGCAGTGCCAGACGTGTCCCCCTGCTTAAGCCAGTACATGTCCGGTCCCATCTGAGGTTTGCTAGAGAGCATTTGGATGATCCAGAAGAGGATTGGGAGAATGTCATATGGTCAGATGAAACCAAAGTAGAACTGTTTGGTAGAAACACAACTCGTCCTGTTTGGAGGAGAGAGGATGCTGAGTTGCAACCAAAGAACACCATACCTACTGTAAAGCATGGGGGTGGCAACATCATGCTTTGGGGCTGTTTCTCTGCAAAGGGAACAAGACGACTGATCCATGTACATGAAAGAATGAATGGGGCCATGTATCGTGAGATTTTGAGTGCAAACCTCCTCCCAACAGCAAGGGCATTGAAGAGGAAATGTGGCTGGGTCTTTCAGCATGACAACGATCCCAAACACACTGCTCGGGCAATGAAGGAGTGGCTTCGTAAGAAGCATTTCAAGGTCCTGGAGTGGCCTAGCCAGTCTCCAGATCTCAACCCCATAGAAAACCTTTGGAGGGAGTTGAAAGTCCGTGTTGCCCAGCGACAGCCCCAAAACATCACTGCTCTAGAAGAGATCTGCATGGAGGCCAACATACCAGCAACAGTGTGTGACAACCTTGTGAAGATTTACAGAAAACGTTTGACCTCTGTCATTGCAACAAAGGATATATAACAAAGTATTGAGATGAACTTTTGATATTGACTAAATACTTATTTTCCACCATAATTTGCAAATACATTCTTTCAAAAATCAGACAATGTGATTGTCTGGATTTGTTTCCACACTTTGTCTCTCATAGTTGAGGTATACCTATGTTGACAATTACAGGCCTCTCTCATCTTTTTAAGTGGGAGAACTTGCACAATTTGTGACTGACTAAATACTTTTTTGCCCCACTGTACATATAAATCCCACAAAGACTAATCCTTTCTATTAGGGATGTAAAGTGACACGTGCTAAATATGTGCAGAAAGATATAAAGATATAAGCAGAAAGATATAAACCAATATGCGTTTTTTTAGTGAAAGGACAATCACTATAAACCAATATGCGAGTAAAAAACAATCACTATAAAATAGGGAATGGCGCTATTATATATGAAAAAATGGTGGGTGGGTGTAATAGTGCAGTGACACCTGCGTATAAATCCCACAAAAAGGAATCCTTTCTATTAAGGATGTAAAGTAGCAGGTGCAAAAGATATAATAAATATGTGCAAAAAAATATATAAACCAATATGCAAGTGAAAAAACAATCGCTCATTGAATTAGTAATGCTAATCAATCCATATAGAACAAACTGTGCGTTGTATATAAACATATATAATGTATTTATCTAATAAAAATAGGGTAAAGTGTCCATAAAGGTGACATAATATTCCATCCAATGTGTAGAAATTCTCTTTACAATAGGACATAGATAAAAGGTGCTGACATTGGTGACAGTATTCCCCTTATGTGTTTGCACTCACCAGAGCGCCCTACCCCTGCAGGGGTGCGAGCGTAAAGTGTTAATCCCGAGGTTACGATATCCTTTCAGTTCCCAGAAGCAAGGTTCAGGGTCATCCACCGGCAGGTAGGGAGGGGGAAGGAGACTCCACTACCTCCTAATTCAATGAAGTTCCCGACCAGGCCCACATTGTGTATTTCATAAAAAGGAAAAAAGCGGTCCACATAGTGTAACGCCGTCTAACTAGTTTTATTAAAAATTAAAAGTGTATCCAAGGAATAGAAATTAAAAAGGAGAGGGAGCTCGCAGGCTCACGTACTCTCCAAGTGATTGTTTTTTCACTTGCATATTGGTTTATATTTTTTTTGCACATATTTATTATATCTTTTGCACCTGCCACTTTACATCCTTAATAGAAAGGATTCCTTTTTGTGAGATTTATACGCAGATGTCACTGCACTGTTACACCCACCCACCTTTTTTTTATATTTAATAGCGCCATTCCCTATTTTATAGTGATCGTTTTTTTACTCGCATATTGGTTTATAGTGATTGTCCTTTCACTAAAAAAACACTAATGCCGCGTACACACGGTCGGACTTTTCGTCTACAAAAGTCCAACGGACGCCGACCGACTAAAGCTGGCTGGTAATCCGTTCGTGTGTGGGCTTCTCCGGACTTTCAGCAGACTTTTTCAGCCTCAAATCCGACGGACTTTAGATTTGAAACATGCTTCAAATCTTTACGTCGTAACTACGACGGACCCGAAATCCGCTCGTCTGTGTGCTAGTCCGACGGACAAAAACCCATGCTAGGGCAGCTATTGGCTACTGGCTATGAACTTCCTTATTTTAGTCCGGTGTACGTCATCACGTACGAATCCGTCGGACTTTTGTGTGGTCGTGTGTAGGCAAGTCCGTTCGTTAGAAAGTCTGCTGC
Organism: Aquarana catesbeiana; assembly: GCF_042186555.1. Lineage (NCBI taxonomy): Eukaryota > Metazoa > Chordata > Amphibia > Anura > Ranidae > Aquarana > Aquarana catesbeiana. Next base: position 433,207,659 of record NC_133328.1, read on the forward strand.
AAGTCCGCCGAAAGTCTGTCGGACAGGCTGTCGGACTTTTGTAGACGAAAAGTCCGACCGTGTGTACGCGGCATAATTCACTTCACTACTTATCTTGGTGGTCTTGCCCCCAAAGAAATGACAGCTTTAAAAACTCTAATGCCCCGTACACACGGTTGGATTTTCCGATGGAAAATGTCCGATCGGAGCGTGTTGTTGGAAATTCCGACCATGTGTGGGCTCCATCGGACATTTTCCATAGGATTTTCCGACACACAAAGTTGGAGAGCAGGAGATAAAATTTTCCGACAAACAAGATCACGTCAATTCCGACCGTGTGTGGCCTGTTCCGACGCACAAAGTGCCACGCATGCTCAGAAGAAATTCCAAGACGGAACAGCTCGTTCTGGTAAACTTAGCGTTCGCAATGGATACAGCACTTTCATCACGCTGCAATGTTCAAAATGGTTTAATACAGCGCACTCTCTTCTTCTTTATAATGTGACAAGAATTAAGTAGTTTTGCTGCTCATATTCACACACACTTCTCACAAAGTTTTATTTTTGTTTTTTTATTGGGATTCCCTGAATATATTGTTATTAGTTGTCACATCTGACAGAATTTTTTTTTTAATTTATTTTTTTTTGGGATTTTAAGCCTTTTATTTTTTTTAATGTTTGAATTTTTTCAAAGGCTGATCTTTGTTCAATGTTATTTTTATTTTTACTCCAGAATATTTTTGTGTGTGTTTTGTGTGTCAAGTTACCCCAACACCATTGATATCTTTTATTATTTAATCTCAAGGAGATTGTTTGGTGTTGGTGTCCCTTGTTCATTTCACATTGTATATTTGAAATGTACCTGAATCCTCACAAAAAACTGTCCTTTTTGAAGTAAAACACATAGGAGAGTATAATTCAAAACAAAAATCCTTTATTAAGGGATCAGAACCAAACAAAGAGGAAGGCAACACTGGATCAACAGGAGAAATTAGCGAAGTCTGGGACCCCCACGGCAGACATCAATTCTTGAACATCAAAATTGGTGGCCTGAGGAGTCCATATGTAAGGGAGGGCAGTCTGGTCCAGAATTCGCAGAGATCCGGAAAGCAGCAGATGACATCTGTGTCCCCAGGCTGTGGTACCACAAGAGGCTGCATTTTTTGGACGACCAGACTGGATCCAGGGTCCTCACTTTCTGGTCTTCCTTTCACGCTTCATCCCGGGCTGTGGCTGTGCAGTTGGAGATGTGGCAGGAGGAGGAGTAGGACCTGGAGGAGGACTGGGAGGACCTGGAGGAGAAGGAGGAGGAGGACCTGCAGGAGGAGGAGGAGGACCATCGCAAAGTTGTGTCTGAGCTGTCATTTGGCCCCTCATACCTTTGTTAAGAGCCTCCAATATGAGCGCCTCACACAAGACTTGTTGTCCCTCCTCCATCCTCTGCATTTTATATGCAATGACGGCAGCAATGTCCTCCTCCACGGTCTGTCGTGCTCCCAGGACCTCTGTAGCCCTCCAAAAAGAGTCCTCCGGTAGCCTCCTCTAAGGCACTCCTCCTACTGCCACTTTCTCTTTCTGGAGGGACCTGATCTGGAGGGACCTGCAGATCAGTCAGCCGGCTCGGCCCGGCCACCTCCTGGCTGAGACTTCCCTGTGTATGAAAAAGGGACATGGTTGTAATGTTTTGCTTCATCAATCACAATCCTAAATTAGTACTCCAAACTAACATCTAGTTAACATCATTGATTGGACAAGCAGAAATATTTAGAGGAATGCTATACCTGGCTCAATCTGGGCTCCTCCACATGTTGCCTGGAAGGCCCAGGTTGGGCGTCAGAAGCCTCAGCCGGGGGGGAAGGAAGCATGGAAGGAAGACTGGAGAGGGATGACCTGGGTTCAGTCTGGCCTGCCAGAAAATGCAGCCTGTCGTAGTACAACATCCTGGGGACATAGATGTCATCTGCTGCTCCGGATCTCTGTGAATCCAGGACTTTCTTGCGCTCCCTTAGATATGTGCTCCTCAGGCCACCAATTAAGATCTTCAAATAGGTGATGTCTGCCGTGAGGATCACCTGCTTCACAATTTCACACAATTGCTCCAGTGCTGCCTTCCTCTTTGTTTGGTTCTTGTAATGGGGGTGTTTAATCTCCCACAGACATGGCAGCTCCCTTAAGATATCTATGAATACTGACATGAAGTCATTGTCTTTCACTAAGATATCCATGTTTACTGCAAGACACAACACAAGACAAAGCCTAATATCAGACAAAACTCTCCTAATCTTGTTACAATATAGGCTTCAATGTAGAAGCAGTATAGGCACAAGTTTGTCTCTTACCTTCGTTCTTACGATCGGCGCGTCCAATGCTCCTTCCTCCGCTCACAGATCTACGTAATACGCACGCGTGTTACGCTTTATACTCACTGCGCATGCGTGTAACTCCGCCCGCCCCTGACGTTCTTTCTAGTCTATTCCCCGCCCCTTTTCGTTCGGCACAGTGGGGGAAGAGCACATGGCGGAGTTAGAGCAGGTGCGTGCTAATTGCAGGAACGAGGAGGAGGAGGAGGAAAGCCCGGATCCGGACACGTCACGATCCAGAAGGAGACGTTTTAAGGCCACAAATATGTCATTTGGGGAGATGTTGGAGATGGTCGACATCATGAAGAAGTCCGACTATGACGGAAAGTATGGGCCTTACCCCAACCCCAACAACAGAAAGGCAAAGATCATGGCGAAAGTGGTCAAAAGCCTTCACAAGAATTTCGGGGTACGACGATCGAAAGATCAGCTCAGGAAGCGGTGGTCGGACCTGAAGTTAAGAGAGCCAGAGCAGTATCGAAAGATCCAGAGAGTGCTGCAAAAAAGTAAGTAGTTGTGCTGTGTTCCAATTCTTTCTGTCTTTATTGTGTTCGTGCTGCTCCATATGCTTTTCTTAATTGTACAGTTTAAAAGGGCAACTTTTATGTTCATGGGCCCATTATTCGTTCGTATCAAACATTTTTCTTTCGGCCTCTAAAACACCATTGTTTAGGCCATATGCATTTTCCCACATTTTTTTGGGCCTACTTGGATGCCAAATAGTTGTTTGTGTAGATGGGTTTGTTACTAGAATGAAATGCCAACTAGATTCTGTGTAAGGAGAGGACACTCAGCAGCTGTTTTCACATCTGGACACTGGAGCACTAGTGTGGGACACAAGAACACCATTTTTATTAGGGGGCCACACAGGTGCTCCAGTGTATACTATAGGGGGGTCTCCATCTGTGAAGCTTGTACTAAACAGGTAAAGTATTGCAGCTTGACAAAGGCCAATAAAAAAAATACATCTTGGAACTCGGCTAAAATAGACAATTGTACCCCACTTCCAAGCAATGTTTCCTATTTCTAGTTCTGCCATCAAATATCTGTGTGCTAATTATACCATTTTTGTTTTACATAGGGGAGAAAAGACTCAGAGGACACCCCTCATCCGAGGAGACCATAGACCCTCCACCTCTGGAAGAAGGGGAACTAACACCAACACAAGAAGGGCAGGAGGAAGAAGAAGATGTGGTGGAGATTGGCACCACAACAGGTGAGTGTCTGCGACCACAGGCTCAGGTAAAAGAGATGGATGGTGGCAGATTTTTGAGACCTGTTTTTGTTTTCTTTCTCTCTTTTTAGGTGATCGTGATGTTGTGGATCCAGAACGTTTCACATCAGAAAGTGCCCAGATCCTGATCGGGGAGATCATGGGGTGTAATGTCGAACTGCAAAACATACAGCAAAAAATCAATGATGTTATTAAAAAAATAATAACATCATTGATGTTTTGGGGTGAATTTAAAACCCCACAAAATCACTTTTTGGATTGTGGTCCAATCTTTTAAATTTTTTTGCAATGTTTTGAAAAGCCAAATTTGGAGGATGCACACAGTGTGCCAACATGTGCTATCTGCCATCACGGGAGATCAATGGACGCGTTTTGGGGGTGCAACCCCTTCCTCAATTATAAAGTAGCGTTTAGGAAGGGCTTGCTTACCCAAAACACATCCCTTGATCCCCCCTGATGGCAGATAGCACATGTTAACATTCGTAAATTGGTGTGCATCTTCCAAATTTGGCTTTTCCAGGGGTGATTTCCCCCCATCTGAACGCTATATCAAACCCAGTTCCTAAATACTGATGTCTGATATAGCCTTCAGGTTTTACCTAATGTGAACTTTGTAAGTTCAAGTTTTTTGGCTTTCTTGTTGGTTTTACACAGGCCTGTTTTATCTGAAATGGACATTTCGATTTTTGATAATGCTACTGCAAAAATTGTTATACAACAAACATGTTGGTTTGTTTTAAAAACCTTTGGTAAATGCACATGTGATTGTGCAGGTATAAAAAAGTTGCTTACTCAAGAATGTGTGGATTATTGTCTCAACACTACAATACAACACTTTTGGGGTGATGTAATTGCTGTTTTCTGCAAAAATTGGTGTTATTTCCTAAGGGCAAATCCTCTTTGCACTACAAGTGCAGTTTCAGTGCAGTTGCAAGTGCACTTGTAGTGAAATGTGTTTTTGCATTTAGGAAATAACAGCCAATAGTGCTTTGTTTAAGGTTACACAATCACGACATTTTCTGGACTCAACACATTTCTGTCAGGGTCAGCTAAAACAAACACAAGCAGTAAATGTCCACCAAGAATTTCTTTTTTTTTTATTATAAAAAGGCTTCACAGATTTTCTGGCATATTGATAGCCCCCCTACCCGCAAAGAACTCCAGGTAGCGTAACCGGACATCATGGGCACTCAGGGAGGGTAAGCCAGGACGGCCGCTTTCAAGCGCCGTCAGTGTGGTTTGATGTATGATTCCGGCCTCAGGCCCAACTGAGCCAGCATAGTTGGCCGAATGTTTCCTTAAAAAGTTATGGAGAACACAGCATGCAAGTATAATATGGTTCAGTTTATACTCCGCCATATGGATGGGTGTCATAAATAGGCGGAACCGGCTGGCCAGGATTCCAAATGTGTTCTCCACCACTCTTCGGGCTCTGGCCAGCCGGTAATTAAAAACCCTCTGTTGAGGGTCCTCATTGGGAATGGCCGCATCAGGTGGTCCCCCAGCGCAAACGCTTCATCAGCAACTAACACAAATGGGAGTCCTTCCACATTGTCCTCTGGAGCTGGCAAGTCCAAGCTGCCATTCTGGAGACGCCTGTAGAACTCCGTCTGGGCGATGACTCCACCATCGGACATCCGGCCATTCTTCCCCACATCCACATACAAGAAGTCGTAATTAGCCGACACCACCGCCAACATCACTATACTATTGAACCCCTTGTAATTATAATAGTACGACCCCGAGTTGGGTGGTGGGACGATGTGGACGTGTTTCCCATCAATTGCCCCTCCGCAGTTAGGAAAGTCCCACCGCTGGGCAAAGTGGGAGGCCACAGTCTGCCATTCCTGTGGCGTGGAAGGAAACTGTTGAGGAAAAACAATAAACATTACTATTTTTTAACAGAAACATGGCAAGCAGATTAGACACAAACATTATGGGGCAACCTCAAGATAGCATTTAGTAAAGGGAATTTAACAAGGCCAAAGTATAAGGTACACCTATCATATTCCCCCTCCCCCCCTCTCATGGGCCATTTCTAACATTATAGGGGGTGTGTGTAAATCTTGGAAGGTAACCCTCTTCACTTCATTGAGAGATGAATGCCTAAATAATGGGTATTACTTTGAACAGCCCCTCCTTAGTTACACTATTGGCACCCCACTGGACAGGTAAGAAGTGTCATAATACAAAGATATAAATACACACTGTACACATTTGAGGACATTTGGACATTCTGCTATTACCTATCAAGATAATAATAGGATACAAAAACAGTACCATTGGAAAGTATACAGGCAGGCCCTTGCACTACATGCTTTGGGGAATTCATCCATAAATCTGACAACAAAAGAGATGGGTATAGTGTGTATGGGTTTGGCAAAGTCAGCAGATAGATGGGGACACCACAAAAAAAAGCCTCTGGCACTCTGCCTGAATTTAAATCAAAAATAACATTTCCAAACATTTTAGGGGGTGTTTGGGGTAAAGCACTACTATGGAGCTGATAAAATACATTGTTAAGTGGCTACATGAGGTGAATATAGGCCAGGAGACACCATGCTGGGGAGGTTAGTGAAGGGCAAATATGTATGAAGGACCTAAAATAATAATTACATAAAAATCCAGCATGCATGAGAACAAAGGGGACATTCACAGCATATTACAATCATGGTAATTAGGGAATGAGGAAAGAAATACAAGATATTATCAAACATTCAATACAATAAAATGTGATATAAAAGGATAAAAATCTTACCTTCATATACTCCTTTTGCAGGACCTGGATGATGGCAGAACAGGTCTCTGGGATAATGATCCCCAGAGCCTGGGGGGAGATGCCTGTCGAGAACTTCAAGTCCTGCCGGCTTCTCCCTGTCGCCAAATACCGCGACCAGACTCTGCTCCAGAGTGATGGCTTGCCTCATGCAGGTATCCTGCCTGCTAATATAGGGGGTCAGTGAAGCCAACAAACGGTGAAACACGGGGTCCGTCATCCTGAGAAAGTTCCTGAAATCATCAGGATTATTCTCACGGATCTCACGGAGCAAAGGCATATGAGAGAACTGGTCACGCTGAAGCAACCAATTCTTGGTCCATGAACTCCTCCCCACCCTGTTCATGGACTGGACTTGTGTCAAGGTCAGGACCCCAACACCAAGCCCCCGCACAGCACGAACTCTACGAGGAGTATGCATACGAAACATGGCTAGAAAACGGTCGGCTGCTCAGAACGAAGTAACAGAACACACTGAAGAACAGCAAGGCCTGTGAAGAGCGACCTGAAAAACAGCAATGAGCGGGCAAGATCGCACGGAAAACTCCGATACGAACTGATTGCATGCACTGAAGAGCAGATACAAACCCACAAGCACAAACTGAACGGCAGAAAACGATCTGAAAGCCACGAGTCTGAAAAAGCGCGAATCGTCTCTCACCAAACTTTTACTAACACGAGATTAGCAAAAGGAGCCCAAAGGGTGCCGCGCTTGGTTCTGAACCGGCCTTTTCTAGTCTCGTCGTACGTGGTGTACGTGACCGCGTGGTTGGCGATCGGAAATTCCGACAACTTTGTGCGACCGTGTGTAGACAAAAAAAGTTTGAGCCAACATCCGTCGGAAAAAATCCTTGGATTTTGTTGTCGGAATGTCCGAACAAAGTCCGACCGTGTGTACGTCCTATAACTCATAACAATAATTTAATTATCAAAACTGCTGATAAAGGTGGGGGTATTTTAATCTAAAATAGATCTGATTACGTGAAGGAAGTGGATCGCTTGCTTGCGGATAGCTCTACCTATCGCAAACTAAGTTCTGATCCGCTTCAAGAGGAAATAAATCTTCTTATTGATAATGCCATCCAACAGAATATTATCAGCAAAAGTGAAGCCTACTTCTTATGGAGACATTTCTACCCTACCCCATATATTTACCACATTCCCAAAATTCACAAAAATCAGGATAACCCCCTAGGGAAGCCCATTATTGCCGCTATGGATAGTATTACTTCTGGATTGTCCAAATACATAGATCACCACTTACAGCCATTGGCACAAAGATTACAGTAGTGCATTCGGGATGGAACCCACCTGTTGGATCTTTTAAAGCCATACAGGTGGGAAGACACATACACATGGATATCCTTAGATGTCAATTCATTATATACCTCTATTCCCCATACCTTTGGTCTAACAGCACTCAGTCATTTTTTATCCGAAGACCCATATATGAGTAATGGACAAGCTGCTTTCATCCTGGACTGTGCAAGGTACTGTTTTACACACAACTATTTTAGTTTTGATGATCAGTACTATTTGCAGGTCCAAGGAACAGTGATGGGTGCCAATTTCGCGCCCTCTTACGGGAATTTGTCCATGGGATTGTGGGAACAGAGACACATCTGGCAAAACAATCCCTACCTCAAGCATCTCATCTTTTATGGACGATTCATTGATGACATCATAATTATTTGGGATGGCTCAGATGATGTCATCAATGATTTTGTCTCCCACTGCAACAATAACTTATATGGCCTTAGTTTTACCTGTGTTGTGGATAAAAATAAATTATCATTTTTAGATCTTGACCTCTGTCATACTAATAATGAAATTCACACAAAAAACTTTTTAAAATCGACAGCAGGAAATTCCCTACTGTACTATAAGAGCTGTCACTACTGAAAATGGAAAGACAATATTCCAAAAGGTCAGTTCTGCCGACTATGGAGAAATTGTACAAAAACATCAGGTTATGTGGAACAAAGTTGCCTACTTAGAAACAAACTTAAGGACAAAGGGTATCCAGAATTTCTAATAGACCAGGCCTATAAACAATATTTGCAATATAGTCCTTCAGTTTGTCAGAAAAACAATAAAAATAGTTTTGACCAATCTAGTCGCTTCATCACCAGATTCCATACCAACTTCTCCAAAATGGAAACTATCTTCAAGAGGCATTGGCCAATTCTTCTTGAAGACCCACACCTCAGACCAATCCTGCCTGACTATCCAAAATCACTTATAGAAAGGCCCCCAATATTAAAAATAAAATTGCGCCCAGTAAATTAAAATAAATTAAAGAAACTACACCAGTACATGCCTGCTTGATCCCTTTAAGGGGCATGTTCCGGTGCAACAAGTCATTGTGCAAAACTTGCAGCTTCATTAAACATGGTAAGAAACAATTTTCTACTAAAGGAAAAACCTATATTTTGGGAGAATTGTATAACTGCAGTTCTGACTTCGTAGTCTATGGTCTCACTTGCCCTTGCAACCTAATGTATGTAGGGCGTACCATACGTCCCCTAAGACAAAGGTTTGATGAGCATCAGAGGAAGATTGAAGTAGGCAAGGACAAGCATAGTGTTCCACATCACTTTACAGAACACCACAACAAATATTTCATAAACTGTGTAAAAGCGAGACCTTCTGGATTTATTCCCTAGACACTTTAAACCCTTGTGGAATTAATGAGGAGTTGGAGATCTCTACAATTTTGTAATATTATATTGTTTAATTCATTTTTCCAACCTTCCCCCTTTGGTCTAGGTGATGTTACATGTTGACTCCTTATAAGCAATATAGTCTTGATAAAGATTTTTGGGTTGGTGGGCCTTCCTAATAACCTGTTAATATCGGACCCTTTTTTCCTATTTTTCCCTGCCTTTATTAATCTTTTTTTCCCTTCCTTCCCCCCCCCTTTTTTTCTTCCCCTCCCATCCATTCCTTTCCTTCATCCCTACTTTTCCCCATACCATTTTCCCTTTCCCATTTCCCCTTTTTCCCTCTGTCACCCTCCACCTCTGTAATAGACACTCATAAGCCCATTTGAATACTTATAAATACCTTATACTTTCTCCTACTATTTTAATGATCTAAATTATTGCGTAAATATATACTTTTTTTTTCTTTTTATTACCTTTTATTAATTTGTCATTGACCATGTATGAACCATTTTTAGCAACCTGTATTGGACCCATAGCCAGCTGGTTTTAATAATATATGAAGATCATATAATAAAATAAAATATAACACAATCCACTTATAAATAATAATACAAGTGACAACTAAAATGGTCCTTTTATATAAGATCACAAATTTAGCAAATCATGCAAATGTAGTTTTTAATCCATGTGAATTGATAATTTACTTATTAATGGTCACTTAACCATATAAAATGTTTTAATTGCATATACATATATATATTTATTTTTTAAATTCAACATGTTTTTGTATCAACATATCCACTACTTAAAATTTGGATTATTAACCAAGATAAGTTGTAGTGAAGTATCAAATGTATGCACATTGTATTTCCCTTTCTTTCATTTCCCCTTGTCATGATATATCACCATTATACAGCCTTTAATAGTAAATGTAACCACTAGGTGGTAGTGCCGAGCAGGCACATAAATAGACCACACATAGCCCATTAATAATTAAATCTGAAACGCGTTGCTTTACGGCAGTACAGCCAATACTTTGAACTCTGCACCTCAGTCCTCCATGTGACTGTTTGGCCATGCTGAAAGCCTCGTTGTGGATTACGATCGAATCCCGGAAGTGCACTGTAGACTGGCAAGCCGACATCACAGAGGAACACAGCTTTTTTTCACCAGACTGCAGAGATCACATATGGCGAACACTGGACTCCCCTGCGCTTGGCAACTATGTCTTTACATGTGAGTGTTTTAATGCAAATGTGCTATTAAATGTTTACAGTCTTACTAAGAGGCGTCTGTTGCTGTTTTTCTTCTCCACTGATGATAAGTGCCCTGATTACATTCCTACATGTCCCCCTGTGAGGAGATACCACTGATCAGCTCTCCTCTCCTCACACTCTGTCAGTGTGAGGCGAGGAGAGACGATTACTGGCACTTTCTTGTTTACATGTGACTGGCTGTGATTGGACACAGCCGATCACATGGTTAAAGAGATGCGGATGCGGCTCTTTACAGAGATTGGGGTCGCTCTGTGTCCTATCAACACAGCGCGGCCGTGAACGCCATGCTGTGCGCCCCCACGGCTGCGTGACAGCGGCCGTTCTGGGACGCATCCCCGAACGAGAGCCTCACCGCCCCACCATCATTTGATGGTGGGCGGGAGGAAAGCAGTTAAACATAGTGGTTCAGGCTATTTTTGGGTCTCATCATCCCATCTTAAATGACTTCCAAGAGCTTTACAAACCATCAACTTTCCATCATTTGCTACTGTCCACTTTTCTGGTGCTTTGTTCAGGTTCCTTCTGACTTCAATGGGATATCTGGTTTAACATTTTGAAATGTTGATGAGTTGCAAATTTATAACAATTCAGCCCAACAACTAATTGAACCTTTTGGAAGCCTGCTCATTATTATTATTATTATTATTATTATTATACAGGATTTATATAGCACCAACAGTTTGTGCAACGCTTTACAACATGAAGGCAGATAGTACACTTACAGTACAAATCAATACAGGAGGGATCAGAGGGCCTTGCCCGTTAGAGCTTACAATCTAGAAGGGAGGGTCAAGTGGAAACAAAAGGTAATAACTGTGGGGGGTGAGCTGATGGAGAAAATTAAAAAACAGTTGTTAGGTGTGGGTAGGGTAGGCTTTTGTGAAGAGAAAGGTTTTCAGGGATCGTCTAAAAGCTAATAGAGTAGGAGATAAGCGGACAGATTGGGGTAGGGCATTCCATAGGATTGGAGAGGCTTTGGAAAAGTCCTGGAGGCGAGCATGGGAGGAGGTGACGAGGGAGCTAGAGAGCAGAAGGTCTTGAGAGGAACAAAGAGAACGAGTAGGTTGGTATTTAGAGACTAGGCTAGTGATGTAGCTGGGGGCTAAATTGTGGATGGCTGTGTACGTAGTTGTTAGTATTTTCAATTTAATTCTTTGGCCGAGCAGAAGCCAGTGGAGGGATTGACAGAGAGGGGTAGCAGAGACAGAGCGATTGGTAAGGTGGATGAGTCTGGCAGCAGCATTCATGATGAATTGAAGAGGTGCTCATCTCTACTGACTAGCAGAAGTTACAAAAGTGAACATAGTTACTGTATGAGAATCTGGAATCACAATCAGATAAACCCTTAAATGCTAAATTCAACTTTAACAAAAAAAATAAAAATACTAATAATAATAATAATAAGGGCACATACATTGTTTTGCAGTTCACACATGTGCATTTATTATTTTCTCTACAATAGCCTGCAAAGTATTGCACTAATCATGGGTGCAATATCAGCCTCCTGCAGATGTTTCTGTTGAAAAAATATAGATTGGTTCTCCAGAGAGAAATATTTATTGGATCCCAGAACAGATGGCAAAATTCAGCAGAGTATTTGTAAATATTACAATGATCAGAAGCCTTCACAGTCCCATTCAAAATACTCTTTTCTATGATAGAAAGCATAGAGACACTCCACCCATCCAATAGGGATGAGCCGAACACCCCCCTGTTCGGTTCGCACCAGAACATGCGAACAGGCAAAAAATTTGTTCGAACACGCGAACACCATTAAAGTCTATGGGACACAAACTCATTTTAAAGGCTTATATGCAAGTTAATGTCAAAAAAAGTGTTTGGGGACCTGGGTCCTGCCCCAGGGGACATGGATCAATGCAAAAAAAAGATTTAAAAATGGACGTTTTTCAGGAGTAGTGATTTTAATAATGCTTAAAGTGAAACAATAAAAGTGTAATATTCCTTTAAATTTCGTACCTGGGGGGTGTCTATAGTATGCCTGTAAAGGGGGGCATGTTTCCCGTGTTTAGAACAGTCTGACAGCAAAATGACTTTTGAAAGGAAAAAAAGTCATTTAAAACTACTAGCGGCTATTAATGAATTGCCGGTCCGACAATACAGATAAAAGTTCATTGATAAAAATGGCATGGGAATTCCTCACAGGGGAACCCCGAACCAAAATTTTAAAAAAAATGACATGGGGGTCCCCCTAAATTCCATACCAGGCCCTTCAGGTCTGGTATGGATATTAAGGGGAACCCCGGCCAAAATTAAAAAAAAAAAATGGCAAAACCACTGCAATAGAGCAGGTAAGTATAACATGTTTGTTATTTTTATAGGAAAAAAACTGAGACTTTACAATCACCTTAACTTTGATAATATTACTAAGGAGCTGATTTATAAAAGCACTGAAACAAGAATAGAGGTAAATTCATAACACACAATTGCTTTGCAGGCCCACAGGAGACCACTGACTATCAATCTGATCATATTTAGATCCTGGTTGAGAATAAAGTTATTACATTTAACTTTACATAATTTGTTTAGACCAAGCTGATTAGCTGAGGTGGAGTTTGTGACATAATCAGCCTGCCTATCTGCCTCAGCCAATCAGAGGAAGCTTTGTATTCATTTTTAGAATACAAAGCTTCCTCTGAATGGCTAAGTAGAGCTCAATTTTTCTGTGGGAGCAGGACGAGAAGTTTTCATCTTGTTGCCGGAACACAGCACTGCATACATGAGTAGCTGAGGCTACATACAGTTTAGAGAACAAAAAATAGAACCTGTGCTGGTGTTAACACATGTAGAAATAAACAGCTGCTAGCAACTAAATAGCAAGACAAAACTATGAAACAGTATATAACATGAATGTTGCCATGCTAAAGCAGTGGCAATAAATACTAAATCAACAAAAAGTCCCAATAAAAAGTAAAGAAAATATGAATTTGTGAGGACTTTAGAATCCAAAGTGTGTGCTTTGGTGACAAACACCATTGATGGAATTGAACGACAGTCGTGCAAATCCTCTGCTGTAATCACCATGTGAACCGTCACCAATAGGCAAAATGCAATCTTACCAGATTAGAATGGCTCCACTAGAATCCAATTTACCTGTTGTAAAAACTTAGGGGACAATCCAGTTTGCATCACTTGGTTGCAGTTTGTCGGCCTGATTCACTCTCCAAGGTGTATGAACTCAGTAAGGACCATATATTGCAGACATCCACATGGAAGCGAAGATAAACCACATAGTGTAAATCTGCTAAATGCTTTAATATACATACACGGTGCAGGTTCTAATCACATGTTAAAAACGAATATGCGCATAAAAACACAATTTCCAGGCTGTACAGCGAAGATTCCAAGTCTGGGGTGGCGTGACAGTGTCGCTTGCGTAGGCTCGGCACAGCGCATTTTATCCCCTAGGACATCATCTGGGGCATCCATGCCATACAATCCCACACACTTATTTATAGATGCATTTAACAAGGGAAGCGACCCCATGCATGATTAAATAATAAGATAATGGAGGGTACTCATTGTGGTTAAAAATGGCCAAATCCGTGGACCAAGCCTCATTGTCGATTAAAGATGGCCACTAAAACTGTAAATAACGCAATTAAAATGGCCACCAGACTGAAATTAGAGACATCCAAGCCTTGTTTTTAAATTAGGATGGCCGGCGTACTTCTACCCAGTTTAGCCAACCTGTTCATATGCCTTTGTGAACTATTGACAATATATGATAAACAGTGGCCAGTCCTTCTCTTTTATAGAAGATAAATTAATGACATCCTCCTGATTTGGAGGTGTAGCGAACACTCGCTACACAAATTTATGCAACTATTGAATGACAACCCTAACAACATTGAGCTATCCTATACCTTCAGTACCAAACAACTACATTTCCTCGACTTAACGTTAATGGTAGAGGAAGGCGGTATTACTACTAAAAATGTTTTCAAGAGTATTGATAGAAATAGCTATATCCCCCTCTCTAGCTGCCATAACCCTATCTGGCTGGAGAATATCCCTTATAGGGCGTACACACGGTCGGACTTTGTTCGGACATTCCGACAACAAAATCCTAGGATTTTTTCCGACGGATGTTGGATCAAACTTGTTTTGCCTACACACGGTCACACAAAGTTGTCAGAATTTCCGATCGACAACCACACGGTCACATACACCACGTACGACGAGACTAGAAAAGGCCGGTTCAGAACCAAGCGCGGCACCCTTTGGGCTCCTTTTGCTAATCTCGTGTTAGTAAAAGTTTGGTGAGAGACGATTCGCGCTTTTTCAGACTCGTGGCTTTCAGATCGTTTTCTGCCATTCAGTTTGTGCTTGTGGGTTTGTATCTGCTCTTCAGTGCCTGCAGTCAGTTCGTATCAGAGTTTTCTGTGTGATCTTGCCTGCTCGTTGCTGTTTTTTAGGTCGCTCTTCACAGGCCTTGCTGTTCTTCAGTGCGTTCTGTTACTTCGTTCTGAGCAGCCGACCGTTTTCTAGCCATGTTTCGTATGCGTACTCCTCGTAGAGTTCGTGCTGTGCGGGGACTTGGTGTTGGGGTCCTGACCTTGACACAAGTCCAGTCCATGAACAGGGTGGGGAGGAGTTCATGGACCAAGAATTGGTTGCTTCAGCGTGACCAGTTCTCTCATATGCCTTTGCTCCGTGAGATTCGTGAGAATAATCCTGATGATTTCAGGAACTTTCTCAGGATGACGGACCCCGTATTTCACCGTTTGTTGGCTTCGCTGACCCCCTATATTAGCAGGCAGGATACCTGCATGAGGCAAGCCATCACTCCGGAGCAGAGGTTGGTCGCTACCCTGCGGTATTTGGCGACAGGGAGAAGCCTGCAGGACTTGAAGTTCTCGACAGGCATCTCCCCCCCAGGCTCTGGGTATCATTATCCCAGAAACCTGTTCTGCCATCATCCAGGTCCTGCAAAAGGAGTATATGAAGGTAAGATTTTTATCCTTTTATATCACATTTTATTGTATTGAATGTTTGCTAATATATTGTATTTCTCTCCTCATTCCCTAATTACCATGATTGGAATATGCTGTGAATGTCCCCTTTGTCCTCATGCATGCTGGATTTTTATGTAATTATTATTTTCGGTCCTTCATACATATTTGCCCTTCAATAACCTCCCCAGCATGGTGTCTCCTGCCCTATATTCACCTCATATAGTCACTTAACAATGTATTTTATCAGCTCTATAGTAGTGCTTTACCCCAAACACCCCCTAAAATGTTTGGTAATGTTATTTTTTATTTAAATTCAGGCAGAGTGGCAGAGGCTTTTTTTTGTGGTGTCCCCAAATAATTTTTAGTAACCCTCCCTCCCCCCAACTGCTAAGTCAGCTGATCCCAATTCTCTATCCTCAATCATCTATCTGCTGACTTTGCCAAACCCATACACACTATACCCATCTCTTTAGTGCTCAGATGTATGGATGAATTCCCCAAAGCATGTAGTGCAAGGGCCTGCCTGTATACTTTTCAATGGTACTGTTTAAAGTTTTTGTAATAGCAGAATGTCCAAATGTCCTCAAATGTGTACAATGTGTATTTATATCTTTGTATTATGACACTTCTTACCTGTCCAGTGGTCTGCCAATAGTGTAACTAAGGAGGGGATGTTCCAAGTAATACCCTGTATTGTAGTTTTTTTATCCTATTATTATCTTGATAGGTAATAGCAGAATGTCCAAATGTCCTCAAATGTGTACAGTGTGTATTTATATCTTTGTATTATGACACTTCTTACCTGTCCAGTGGGGTGCCAATAGTGTAACTAAGGAGGGGCTGTTCAAAGTAATACCCATTATTTAGGGATTCATCTCTCAATGAAGTGAAGAGGGTTACCTGTCCAAGATTTACACACACCCCCTATAATGTTAGAAATGGCCCATGAGAGGGGGGGAGGGGGAATATGATAGGTGTACCTTATACTTTGGCCTTGTTAAATTCCCCTTAATAAATGCTATCTGGAGGTTGCCCCATAATGTTTGTGTATAATCTGCTTGCCATGTTTACTGTGAAAAAATAGTAATGTTTATTGTTTTTTCCTCAACAGTTTCCTTCCACGCCACAGGAATGGCAGACTGTGGCCTCCCACTTTGCCCAGCGGTGGGACTTTCCTAACTGCGGAGGGGCAATTGATGGGAAACACGTCCACATCGTCCCACCACCCAACTCGGGGTCGTACTATTATAATTACAAGGGGTTTAATAGTATAGTGATGTTGGTGGTGGTGTCGGCTAATTACGACTTCTTGTATGTGGATGTGGGGAAGAATGGCCGGATGTCCGATGGTGGAGTCATCGCCCAGACGGAGTTCTACAGGCGTCTCCAGAATGACAGCTTGGACTTGCCAACTCCAGAGGACAATGTGGAAGGTCTCCCATTTGTGTTCATTGCTGATGAAGCGTTTGCGCTGGGGGACCACCTGATGCGGCCATTCCCGATGAGGACCCTCACCCCGCAACAGAGGGTTTTTAATTACTGGCTGGCCAGAGCCCGAAGAGTGGTGGAGAACACATTTGCAATCCTGGCCAGCCGGTTCCGACTATTTCTGACACCCATCCATATGGCGGAGTATAAACTGAACCATATAATACTGGAGTGCTGTGTTCTCCATAATTTTTTAAGAAAACATTCGGCCAATTATGCTGGCTCAGTTGGGCCTGAGGCCGGAATCCTACATCCAACAACACTGACGGCGCTTGAAAGTGGCCGTCCTGTCTTGCCCTCCCTGAGTGCCCGTGATGTCCGGTTACGATACCTGGAGTTCTTTGCGGGTAGGGGGGCTATCAATATGCCAGACAATATGTGAAGCCTTTTTCAAATAAAAAAAAAAAAAGAAATTCTTTGTGGACATTTACTGCTTGTGTTTGCTTTAGCTGACCCTGACAGAAATGTGTGGAGTCCAGAAAATGTCGTGATTGTGTAACCTTATTATACAAAGCACTGTTGGCTGGTATTTCCTAAATGCAAAAACACATTTCACTCCAAGTGCACTTGCAACTGCACTGAAACTGCACTTGTAGTGCAAAGTGGATTTGCCCTTAGGAAATAACCCCCATTTTTGCATAAAACAGCAATTACATCACCCCAAAAGTGTTGTAGTGTTGAGACAATAATCCACACATTCTTGAGTAAGCCACTTTTTTATACCTGCACAATCACATGTGCATTTACCAAAGGTTTTTAAAACAAACCAACATGTTTGTTGTATAACAATTTTTGCAGTAGCATTATCAAAAATCGAAATATCCATTTCAGATAAAACAGGCCTGTGTAAAACCAACAAGAAAGCCAAAAAACTTGAACTTACAAAGTTCACATTAGGTAAAACCTGAAGGCTATATCAGACATCAGTATTTATGAACTGGGTTTGATATAGCGTTCAGATGGGGGGAAATCACCCCTGGAAAAGCCAAATTTGGAAGATGCACACCAAGTTCAGAATGTCAACATGTGCTATCTGCCATCAGGGGGGATCAAGGGAAGTGTTTTGGGGGAGCAAGCCCTTCCATACCGCGACTTTATAATTGAGGAAGGGGTTGCACCCCCAAAACGCGTCCATTGATCTCCCGTGATGGCAGATAGCACATGTTGGCACACTGTGTGCATCCTCCAAATTTGGCTTTTCAAAACATTGAAAAAATTTTTTAAAGATTGGACCACAATAAAACAAGTGATTTTGTGGGGTTTAAATTCACCCCAAAACATCAATGATGTTATTATTTTTTTTAATCACATCATTGATTTTTTGCTGGATGTTTTGCAGTTCGGCATTACACCCCATGATCTCCCCGATCAGGATTTGGGCACTTTCAGAAGTAAAGCGTTCTCTATCCCTCACATCACGATCACCTAAAAAGAGATAAAGAACAAAAAAAAAGGTCTCAAAAATCTACCACCATCCATCTCTTTTACCTGAGCCTGTGGTCGCAGACACTCACCTGTTGTGGTGCCAATCTCCACCACATCTTCTTTTTCCTCCTGCTCTTCTTCTTGGGTTTGGGGTATTTCACCTTCTTCCATAGGTGGGGGGTCTGTGTTCTCCTGGGATGAGGGGTGTCCTCCGAGTCTTTTCTCCCCTATGTAAAACAAAAATGGTATAATTAGCACACAGATATTTGATGGCAGAACTAGAAATAGGAAACATTACTTGGAAGTGGGGTACAATTGTCTATTTTAGCCGAGTTCCAAGATGTATATTTTTTATTGCCCTTTGTCAAGCTGCAATACTTTACTTGTTTAGTACAAGCTTCACAGATGTAGCCCCCCCTATAGTATACACTGGAGCACCTGTGTGCCCCCCCTAATAAAAATGGTGTTCTGGGGTCCCACACTAGTGCTCCAGTGTCCAGATGTGAAAACAGCTGCTCAGTGTCCTCTCCTTACACACAATCTAGTTGGCATTTCATTCTAGTAACAAACCCATCTACACAAACAAATATTTGGCATCCAAGTAGGCCCCAAAAAATGTGTGAAAATGCATATGGCCTAAACAATGGTGTTCTAGAGGCCGAAAGAAAAATGTTTGATACGAAGGAATAATGGGCCCATGAACATTAAAGTTGCCCTTTTAAACGTTACAATTAATAAAAGCATATGGAGCAGAACGAACGGAATAAAGACAGAAAGAATAGGAACACAGCACAACTACTTACTTTTTTGCAGCACTCTCTGGATCTTTCTGTACTGCTCTGGCTCTCTCAACTTCAGGTCCGACCACCGCTTCCTGAGCTGATCTTTAGATCTTCGTACCCCGAAATTCCTGTGAATCACTTTAGCAATGATTTTTGCCTTTCGGATGTTGGGGTGTGGGTAAGGCCCATATTTTCCGTCATAGTCGGACTTCCTCATGATGTCGACCATCTCCAACATCTCCCCAAAGAACATATTTGTGGCCTTAAAACGTCTCCTTCTGGATCGGGACGTGCCTGGATCCGGGCTTTCCTCCTCCTCCTCCTCGTTGCTATAATTAGCACACACCTGCTCTAAATCCGCCATCATGCTTTTCACCCACTGCGCCGAACGAAAAGGGGCGGGGAATAGACTAGAAAGAACGTCAGGGGCGGGCGGAGTTACACGCATGCGCAGTGTGTATAAAGCGTAACACGCGTGCGTATTATGTACGATCTGTGAGCGGAGGAAGGAGCATTGGACGCGCCGATCGTAAGAACGAAGGTAAGAGACAAACTTGTGCCTATACTGCTTCTAGATTGAGGCCTATATTGTAACAAGATTAGGAGAGTTTTGTCTGACATTAGGCTTTGTCTTGTGTTGTGTCTTGCAGTGAACATGGATATGCTACTCAAAGATAATGACTTCATGTCAGTATTCCTAGAGATGCTAAGGGAGCTGCCCTGTCTGTGGGAGATTAAACACCCCCATTTCAAGAACCAAGCAAAGAGGAAGGCAGCACTGGTGCAATTGTGTGAAATTGTGAAGCAGGTGATCCCCACGGCAGACATCACCTATTTAAAGATATTAATTGGTTGCCCGAGGAGCACATATCTAAGGGAGCGCATGAAGGTCCTGGATTCACAGAGATCCGGAGCAGCAGATGACATCTATGTCCCCAGGATGTTGTACTACGACAGGCTGCACTTTCTGGCAGGCCAGACTGAACCCAGGTCATCCCTCTCCAGTCTTCCTTCCACGTTTCCTTCCCCCCGGCTGAGGCTTCTGACGCCCAACCTGGGCCTTCCAGGCCGCATGTGGAGGAGCCCAGATTGAGCCAGGTATAGCATTCCTTGAAATATTTCTGCTTGTACAATCAATGATGTTAACTAGATGTTAGTTTGGAGTAGTAATTTAGGATTGTGATTGATGAAGCAAAAACTAAAACCATGTCCCTTTTTCATACACAGGGAAGTCTCAGCCAGGAGGTGGCCGGGCCGAGCCGGCTGGCTGATCTGCAGGTCCCTCAACCCCCCCTGAAAAGAGAAAGTGGCAGTAGGAGGAGTACCCTAGAGGAGGCTGCTATAGGATTCTTTTGGAGGGCTACAGAGGTCCTGGGTGCACCCCACACCATGGAGGAGAACATTGCTGCCTTCATAGCATATAAAATGCAGAGGATGGAGGAGGGCCAAAAAGTCATGTGTGAGGCCCTCATATCGGAGGCTCTGGAGAAAGGTATGAGGGGCCAAATTACACCTCAGACACACCTTCGCGTTGGTCCTCCTCCTCCTCCTGCAGGTCCTCCTCCTCCTCCTCCCTCTCCTCCATGTCCCCCCAGTCCTCCTCCAAGTCCCCCTAGTCCTCCTCCTCCTCCAGGTCCTACTCCTCCTCCTGCCACATCTCCAACTGCACAGCCACAGCCCAGAAGGAAGCGTGGAAGGAAGACCAGACAGTGATTGCCCTGGATCCAGTCTGGTCGGCCAAAAAATGCAGCCTCTTGTGGTACCACAGCCTGGGAACATAGATGTCATCTGCTGCTTTCCAGATCTCTGCGAATTCTGGACCAGACTGCCCTCCCTTACATATGGACTCCTCAGGCCACCAATTTTGATGTTCAAGAATTGATGTCTGCCGTGGGGGTCCCAGGCTTCGCTAATTTCTCCTGTTGATCCAGTGTTGCCTTCCTCTTTGTTTGGTTCTGATCCCTTAATAAAGGATTTTTGTTTTGAATTATACTCTCCTATGTGTTTTACTTCAAAAAGGACAGTTTGTTTGTGAGGATTCAGGTACATTTCAAATATACAATGTGAAATGAACAAGGGACACCAACACCAAACAATCTCCTGGAGATTAAATAATACAAGATATCAATGGTGTTGGGGTAACTTGACACACAAAACACACACAAAAATATTCTGGAGTAAAAATAAAAATAACATTGAACAAAGATCAGCCTTGGAAAAAATCCAAACATTAAGCCCTGTTTCACACTTGTGCGGTGCGAATTGAAGCTCAGGTTTCACTGGGGAGATAACAATCTCCTGTTCAACGGATTCATTGCGTTTTTGCTCAGGATTAGAGAGCAGGGAGAGGGGGAGGGAGGGGGGGGAGAGGGGGAGGTGTAGTGAGGAGAAAGAGAAAATCCTTGTTCAGAACGCAATGCATCTGCGAATCAGATGCGTTCCCATAGGAGATAATAGGCTTGTAGTTCACACCGCAATGCCCAAAAAACGCACACGTTTTTTGTGCAATGCGCAGTGCGAATGCAACGCACATATGTGAACCAGATGCATTCATATGAATGTATTTTAAAATGTCCTGCGAATTAGATGCGGTGCAAGCCGCATCTAATTCGCATAGGTGTGAACCCGGGCTAAAGAAAAAAAGGCTGAAAATACAAAAAAAAAAAAAAAAGTCAGATGTGACAACTAATAACAATATATTCAGGGAATCCCACTAAAAAAACACAAATAAAAGTTTGTGAGAAGTGTGTGTGTGAATATGAGCAGCAAAACTACTTAATTCTTGTCACATTATAAAGAAGAAGAGAGTGCGCTGTATTAAACCATTTTTAACATTGCAGCGTGACGAAAGTGCTGTATCCATTGCGAACGCTAAGTTTACCAGAACGAGCTGTCCCGCCTGGGAATTTCTTCTGAGCATGCGTGGCACTTTGTGCGTCGGAACAGGCCACACACGGTCGGAATTGACGCGATCGGATTTTGTTGTCGGAAAATTTTATCTCCTGCTGTCCAACTTTGTGTGTCGGAAAATCCGATGGAAAATGTCCGATGGCGCCCACACACGGTCGGAATTTCCGACAACACGCTCCGATCGGACATTGTCCATCGGAAAATCCGACCTTGTGTACGGGGCATAAGGGACAGTTTTTTTGAATGCGGAGGAACTGTTCTGAGAGATAAGATTGCACCTAATGTCTTTAATTCCCCACAAAAAGTTGAATTCTTTGGCAACATGAAAGGCTTTTACCCATGTAATAAGGGTGTCATGTGTGGTGTTAGTGGACAATGACAGAGGAAGCAGAGGACATTTATTTATGTACCTTTTAGAATGTAACTGTGAAAAACAGCACGTGGGTAGAACAACAAGAAGTTTAACCGGTTCAATACAGGGAAATTTCACCCCCTTCCTTCCCAGGCCAATTTTTAGTTTTCAGCACTGTCGCACTTTAAACGTCAATTGCGCAGTCGTGCGACGTTGTACCCAAAAAAAATTGATGTCCTTTTTCCCCCACAAATAGATCTTTCTTTTGGTGGTATTTGATCGCCTCTGCGGTTTTTATTTTTTGCACTATAAACAAAAGAAGAGCGACAATTTTGAAAAAAACACAATATTTTTTACTTTTTGCTATAATAAATATCCCAATTTTTTTTTTAAAAAACAAATTTTTTCCTCAGTTTCAGCCGATACGTATTCTTCTACATATTTTTGGTAAAAAAAAATCGCAATAAGTGTATATTGATTGGTTTGCGCAAAAGTTATAGCGTCTACAAAATACGGGATAGATTTATGGCATTTTTTAAAAAAAAATATTTATTTATTTTTTTAGCGGTGATCGCAATTTTTTTTCATGACTGTGACATTATGGCGGACACATCGGACACTTTTGACACATTTTTGGGACCATTCACATTTATACAGTGATCAATGCTATAAAATTGCATTGATTACTGTGTAAATGTGACAGGCAGTGAAGGGGTTAACCACTAGGGGGCGGGGAGGGGTTAATATGTTTCCTAGGGAATGATTCTAATGAAGGGGGAGGGGACGCTCAAGGGGAGGAGACCGATCAGTGTTCCTCCGTTCTGGGAACACAGATCGCTCTCCTCAGAGCTGACAGGCTGTGGATCTGTGTGTTTACACACACAGATCCATGGTCCGGCCTGGTTAACAGGCAATCGCGGGTGCCCGGCGGACATCGCGGCCGCCAGGCACACGCACCGGGTCCCGAGCAGCGCGGCGCGCGCGCGCCCCCTAGACGGCCGGGAATCCCAGGACGTCATATGACGTCCACCCAGGATGGGAGATCCCATCCCAGGACGTCATATGACTATAGGCGGGTAGTGAAGTGGTTGAAGGAGAGGCTGGGAGAGCACGTCTATAATATTAGATGTGGGTATAAACATCACCGTCTCTCGCCAAACTTCAGAAAACCTGCCAGAAACCCTAAAGATTTGAAATTCGCTGGTATTGCTAAAGCAAAATTACAATGGAGAAGTTGTAACAAAAAACGAGAGGTATCCAAGTTAGAAGTTTGGTGGATACATGAATTACGATGTCATCCCCCTCAGCACCTAATATTGAGTAGGATATCAACAGTAGGGATGGGCTTGATGTTCGAGTTGAACGTAGGTTCGACTTGAACATCATCTGTTCATTTGTTCATAGAACAAATAAACATATGGGGCGGAGCACCCCATAATGCACTGCAAGATTGCAGTGCATTATCAGCTGCTGATTGGCCAAAGCATGCACCTGACTTGCATGCTTTGGGCAACCACAGCGTAATGTGCTGTGAGAGCCATGATTGGTCCAAGGCAGGCTGCTTCTGGGGTGTGGACTTAGGCTGCTGCTTACACGGTGGCCATATATAGTGAATGAATGGAGATTAGGCAGGTAGTGTAGTGTGCAGTCAGTCAGTGTAGTATATATAATACAGTCAGAGTATATAGTGCAGTTAGTGTAGTATATATATTACAGTTCAGAGTATATAGGGCAGTCAGTGTAGTATATATAATACAGTTCAGAGTATATTGTGCAGTTAGTGTAGTATATATAATACAGTTCAGAATATATAGTGCAGTTAATGTAGTATATATAATACAGTTCAGAGTATATAGTGCAGTCAGTGTAGTATATACAATACAGTTCAGAGTATATAGTGCAGTTAGTGTAGTATATATAATACAGTCCAGAGTATATAGTGCAGTCAATGTAGTATATATAATACAATTCATAGTATATAGTACAGTCCGTGTAGTATATACAATACAGTTCATAGTATAGTGCAGGCCATGTAGTATATATAAGAATATATAGTGCAGTCAGTGTAGTATATATAATACAGTTTAGAGTATATAGTGCAGTTAATGTAGTATATATAATACAGTTCAACGTATATAGTGCAGTTAACGTAGTATATATAATACAGTTCAGAGTATATAGTGCAGTCAGTGTAGTATATACAATACAGTTCAGAGTATATAGTGCAGTCCGTGTAGTATATATAATACAGTTCAGAGTGTATAGTGCAGTCCATGTAGTATATATAATACAGTTCAGAGTATATAGCGCAGTCTGTGTAGTATATATAATACAGTTCAGAGTATATAGTGCAGTGAGTATGGGATATATAATACAGTGGAGAGTATATAATGCCATCAGTATACTATATAGAATACATTGCAAAGTATATAGTGCAGTCAGTGTAGTATATATAATACAGTGGAGAATATGTAGTGCAGTCAGTGTAGTATATATAATACAGTGCAGGGTATATAGTGCAGTGCAGGGTATAAAATACAGTGTATTGAAGTAGTTAAGGGGAACCCTATGACAAAATTAAGAAAAAAAAATGCGTGGGGCCCCCCTTCGGGTCTGGTACAGGTTTTAAGGGGAACTCCATGCCAAAATGTAAAAAAAATGTTGTGGGGTCCCCCCAAAATCCATACCAGACCCTTATCCGAGCATGAAGCCTGGCAGTCCAGGAAAGGGAGGGGATGAGCGAGCACCCCCCTCCTGGACCATACCAGGCCAATTGCCCTCAATATGAGGAGGGCGCTTTGGGATGCCCCCCAAAACACCATTTCCCCATGTTGATGGGGACAAGGGCCTCTTCCCGACAACCCTGGACAGTGGTTGTTGGGGTCTGTGGGTGGGGGGGCTTTTTGGAATCTGAAAGCCCCCTTTAACAAGGAGGGCCCCAGATCCCATCGCCCCCCCATGTGAATGGATATCGGGCACATTGTACCCCTACCCATTCACCAAAAAAAGATCAAAATTCAAAACCGCAACACGTTTTTGACAATTCCTTTATTAAAAAAGAAAAAAGTGTCCCCCAAAGTCCATCAATCTTCAACTACACAGCCAGACAGACCCGAAAAATTGGAAAAATGAAAAAAGCTCTGCCTCCATGGGAGGCCACCCGGCAACTGCTGTCTTTTGGCTTTGACAGCTGTTATATAGGTAAGGGCGGGGACACCTGGTGACATAACCGAGTGTCCCGACCCTTCTAATGTCATGTGATATCAGAGGGGGCAGAGTCATCTGGTTACCCCCCCATGTTGAGGGCATGTGGCCTGATATGGTTCAGGAGGGGGGCGCTCATTCGTTCCCCCCTATCCTGACCTCCAGGCTGCATGCTCGGATAAGGGTCTGGTATGAATTTTGGTGGGGACCCCACGCCAAGTTTTTTTTAAATTTTGGCATGGAGTTCCCCTTAAAATCCATACCAGACCCAAGGGGCATTTTTTTCATTGATTTTTCATCTATGTTGCCAGAAGCCGGCAATACATTACAGCCGCGAGCAAGTTTAAATTACATTTTTTCCTTTATAAATGTCATTATTGCTGTGACACTGTTCTACACATCGCACAGATGCGCCACTTTACTAAGGGGACCCCCAGGCATGATATTTAAAGGAATATTTAATTTTTATTGTTTCACTTTAAGCATTATTAAAATCACTGCTCCTGAAAAATCAATTGTTTTTTAAAAAAAAATTGCATTGATACATGTCTCCTAGGGCAGTACCCGGCCCCATACACTTTTTATGGCAATAACTTGCATATATGCCTTTAAATGAGGACTTTTGATTTTTTATGTTCATGTCTCATAGACTTTAATAGGATTTGCGTGTTCGCTAGAACTTTTTGCCTGTTCGAGGTGTTCTGGTGCGAACCGAACCGGGGGGTGTTTGGCCCATCCCTACCCTAATCAACAGCTTCATTGTTAAAAAATAGAACTGTTTGCTTGTTGCTCTCTATTCTTAAATATTTTTGTCCTATGAATGTGTATGTTTTTATATATTTTTATGTATTCTTATGTATTAATATATTTGACTTTGGCAGATCATTACTGCTCATTGGCTGCGATGTCTGATTTTAACCACTTCAGGTCCGGGCCATTGCCAAATGATGGCAACAGCATGGATCTACATTGCCAGGACTACGTCTATTGACGTCGTCCCGTGCACGAGCAGCCTGCGTTCCCCCTGCAGGGTGCGCGCGGCGCGCTCGGTGATCAGCGGGTCTATGAGACTCGCCTAATCACAGATCAGAGTAAGGGGTCGGTCCCGACCCCTTACCACATGATCAGCTGTCAGCCAATGACAGCTGATCATGTGACATCAACAGAGCCGGTAATCTGCTATTTTTCCTCCTCGTTCTGACAGCGTGAGGAGGAAAAAAAAACCCAATCACCGGCGGCCGTGATCGGGACATCAGTCCCGATCACGGCGATCATCTGCCCCTGCCAGTGACACAGCAATAGGCAGCAGTGCTGCCTACCAGTGCCCACCAGCGTCACCCATCAATGCCCACAGTGCCATCAATCAGTGCCATCCATCAGTGCCCACAGTGCCACCCATCAGTGCCCACAGCGCCACCCATCAGTGCCACCCATCAGTGCCCACATCAGTGCAACAACAGTGCTGCACATCAGTGCCACCTATCAGTGCCACCCATCACTGCCCATCAGTGCCACCCATCAGTGCCACCCATCAGTGCTGCCCATCAGTGCCCCCCATCAGTGGTACCTATCAGTGCCCATCAGTGCCACCCATCAGTGCCCATCAGTGGCCATCAGTGCTGCCTTATCTGTGCCCATCAGTACCGCCTTATCTGTCCCCATCAGTGCTGCCTTAACTGTGCCTATCAGTGCCGCCATAACTGTGCCTATCAGTGCTGCCATAACTGTGCCCATCAGTGCTTCCTTATCTGTGCCTATCCATGCCCATCAGTGCAGCCTATCAGTGCCCACCAGTGCCGCCTCATCAGCGCATATCAATGAAGGAGAAAAATTACCTGTTTGCAAAAATGTATAACAAACTATTAAACATGATTTTTTTTTTGTTCTAAAATTTCCATCTTTTTTTGTTTGTTTAGCAAAAAATAAAAACCCCAGCTGTGATTAAATACCACCAAAAGAAAGCTCTATTTGTGGGAAAAAAATGATAAAAATTTCATTTGGGTACAGTGTTGCATGACCGCGCAATTCTCATTCAAAGTGCGTCAGCGCTGAAAGCTGAAAATTGGTCTGGGCAGGAGGGGGGTTTAAGTGCCCAGTAAGCAAGTGGTTAAATAGTTTTTCATATATATTTGTTTTTCTTCCATAATTGTAATTTATTTTTGATGTTCTCTGAAAAATTTTCAGACAGGATATGCACTTTTTCCTGCATTAGCGAACATCAACACTCTTATCTTTTGGTGGTTGTTCCACTGAATAAGTTTGGTCACTTCCTGGTCTTCAACAAAATGGCGCTTTTAGTATTTCCTGTGAGCATAGATATAATGATGGCCATGTCACTTCTGGTCACTGGCAAAATGGCCGACAGAATCAGTTCCAGTTTGCAATTTCTCTAAGGAGACACTGTGAAGGACCCCTTGATAACGTCCTATTGGACGAAAAGCATCGGGGAGGAGACACTAGTGCTGATGTCAGGCCACTGTCCGATACCAGGTCAGCAATGGCACCCATTGTCATACGTTTTTTATGATTTATTTTTATTTATTATTATTTTGGCTTTTAACATATAAATCCAATAAATACTACACTATGGAGACTTTATCTGGCTCCCGGTGAGCATTATTCACTACTGAGTGTGTGTTTGCTGCTGTAACGGCAGCCAGCTTTTCCGGTTAAAGTTAAAGGGGTGCAGTGGATGATTTTGGAGCACTGTACTGGATCACCTCTTCGCTTTCAAGTCACCACTAAATTTTGCACTGAACTATTGTGTTTTCACCAATAACTTTATATTGCTGATCCTTTCACAGGACTGTATATTTATATATTTATTTTTCATTATATTGTTTTTTATTGTTGATTTTCATTTAAGATTGGACTTTTTTTTCACTTTAGCATTTTTTCACTTTAGCACTTTTTCTGACTTTATTTCAATGTGCTGTCCATTTAAGTATTCACATTTTATTGTTGTTCTTTTACTTCTGGCGCTACACACTTTTTCTTAAAATTTTTTATAAGTTTGGTATATCTTATCTGTGTCAGCTGCCGCCCCACCGCAGCGTAGAGATACACCTTTTTTATTTATACATCTATAAATAGGCGTGCGAGATCGCGTGGCATGGATGCCCCAGATGATATCCTAGGTGGGCGAAACATACGTTGGACCGAGTCTATGCATGTGACACTGTCATGCCACCCCAGACTTGGAATCTTTGCTGTACAGCCTGGAAATTGTGTTTTTTAGCCTCTTAAAGATTTTACCGGATTTACACTGTGTGGTTTCCTTCACTTGAATTCCATGTGGATGTTTGCAATATATTGTCCTTACTGAGTTCATACACCTTGGAGAGTGAGTCAGTCCAATATACTGCAACCAAGTGATGCAAACTGGATTGCCCCCTAATGCCCTGTACACACGGTCGGACATTGATCGGACATTCCGACAACAAAATCCTAGGATTTTTTCCGACGGATGTTGGCTTAAACTTGTCTTGCCTACACACTGTCACACAAAGTTGTCGGAAAATCCTATCGCTCTGAACGCGGTGACGTAAAACACGTACGTCGGGACTATAAACGGGGCAGTAGCCAATAGCTTTTGTTTCTTAATTTATTCTGAGCATGCGTGGCACTTTGTGCGTCGGATTTGTGTACACACGATCGGAATTTCCGACAACGGATTTTGTTGTCGGAAAATTTTAAAGCAAGCTCTCAAACTTTGTGTGTCGGAAATTCCTATGGAAAATGTGTGATGGAGCCTACACACGGTCAGAATTTCCGACAACAAGGTCCTATCACACATTTTCCATCGGAAAATCCTATCGTGTGTACGGGGCATTATGCCCCGTACACACGGTCGGACTTTGTTCGGACATTCCGACAACAAAATCCTAGGATTTTTTCCGACGGATGTTGGCTCAAACTTGTCTTGCATACACACGGTCACACAAAGTTGTCGGAAAATCCGATCGTTCTAAACGCGGTGACGTAAAACACGTACGTGGGGACTATAAATGGGGCAGTGGCCAATAGCTTTCATCTCTTTATTTATTCTGAGCATGCGTGGCACTTTGTCCGTCGGATTTGTGTACACACGATCGGAATTTCCGACAACGGATTTTGTTGTCCGAAAATTTTATCTCCTGCTCTCCAACTTTGTGTGTCGGAAAATCCGATGGAAAATGTCCGATGGAGCCCACACACGGTCGGAATTTCCGACAACACGATCCGATCGGACATTTTCCATCGGAAAATCCGACCGTGTGTACGGGGCATTAGTGTTTACAACAGGTGAATTGGACTCTGTAGTGGAGTCATTCCAATCTGGTAAGATTGCAGTTTGCCTCTTGGTGATGGTTCATGTGGTGATTACAGCAGAGGATTAGCATGATAGTGGTTCAATTCCATGTGTGGTGTTCGTTGCCAAGGAACACACTTTGGACTCTAAAGTCGTCTCAAATTCATATTTTCTTCACTTTCTATTGGGACTTTGCGTTGATTTAGTATTTATTATCACTGCTTTAGTGTGGCAACATACATGTTACATACAGTAAAGATACAAAAAACACAGTCACTTCCAGCGCTAATAGGTCTTCCAAGGTGTGGAGTAACAGATGTCAGATAAAATGGGGGTGTGAAAGGTATATATGGTATCCAAAAACTAGGTGGATGCTGCCTTCCTCAGATGGGGTAATCCGAATGGAACTACAAGAAAAACAGAAATGGAAGGCGCGCACACCTAGTGCATTACCAGAGATAATTTAATAATAAGACATTTTTGTATAAAACTGGGTACTCACAAAATGCAACTAACAAAAGGCCATAAACACAGTGGATGGACATGCACAGAACATGGGGTACAGCTAATGCATTTTGGGGGCGCACCCCCTTTCTCAAAGCTAGGCCAGTCTCGCACACCATGGGCAAGCGCTTTTATAGGGAATGGTGGAATTGAAGAAGTTCATAAGAAATGATTAAAAAAAAAAATGAATAATATATATATATTATAAATATACTTTTATAGGGAATGGTGGAATTGAAAATTGTGTGCCAAAAAGAGCCACGCCCTCAAAGGGGCGGAAAAAAAAGTTCAGATAGTTGCACTAATGTAAAAACTACAGAATCCATATCAAAAACCTATATCCAAAACAAAAAACACCATCATAAATACAAAAATAAATTTTGCTTATGTGTTTTTTCCTCATTAATATATACACAGCACCCCATATTGACAGAAAAACACAGAGTTGTTGACATTTTTGCAGATTTATTAAAAAAGAAAAACTGAAATATCACTTGGTCCTAAGTATTCAGACCCTTTGCTGTGACACTCATATATTTAACTCAGGTGCTGTCCATTTCTTCTGATCATCCTTTAGATGGTTCTACACCTTCATTTGAGTCCAGCTGTGTTTGATTATACTGATTGGACTTGATTAGGAAAGCCACACACCTGTCTATATAAGACCCTACAGCTCACAGTGCATGTCAGAGCAAATGAGAATCACGAGGTCAAAGGAACTGCCTGAAGAGCTAAGAGACAGATTTGTGGCAAGGCACAGATCTGGCCAAAGTTACAAAAAAATGTATGCTTAAGGTTACTAAGAGCACAGTGGCCTCCATAATCCTTAAATGGAAAATGTTTGGGATGACCAGAACCCTTCCTAGAGCTGGCTGTCCGGCCAAACTGAGCTATCGGGGGAGAAGAGCCTTGGTGAGAACGGTAAACAAGAACCCAAAGATCACTGTGGCTGAGCTCCAGAGATGCAGTTGAGAGATGGGAGAAAGTTGTAGAAAGTCAACTATCACTGCAGCCCTCCACCAGTTGGGGCTTTATGGCAGAGTGGCTCGACGAAAGCCTCTCCTCAGTGCAAGACACATGAAAGCCTGCATGGAGTTTGCTAAAAAACACCTGAAGGACTCCAAGATGGTGAGAATTAAGATTCTCTGGTCTGATGAGACCAAGATAGAACTTTTTGGCCTTAATTCTAAGCGGCATGTATGGAGAAAACCAGGCACTGCTCATCACCTGTTCAATACAGTCCCAACAGTGAAGCATGGAGGTGGCAGCATCATGCTGTGGGGGTGTTTTTCAGCTGCAGGGACAGGATGACTGGTTGCAATCAAGGGAAAGATGAATGTGGCCAAGTACAGGGATATCCTGGACGAAAACCTTCTCCAGAGTGGTCAGAACCTCAGACTGGGCCGAAGGTTTACCTTCCAACAAGACAATGACCCTAAGCACACAGCTAAAATAAGATTGGCTTCACAACAACTCCGTGACTGTTCTTGAATGGCCCAGCCAGAGCCCTGACTTAAACCCAATTGAGCATCTCTGGAGAGACCTAAAAATGGCTGTCCACCAACGTTTACCATCCAACCTGACAGAACTCGAGAGGATCTGCAAGGAGGAATGCAGAGGATACCCAAATCCAGATGTGAAAAACTTGTTGCATCTCTCCCAAAAATACTCATGGCTGTATTAGATCAAAAGGGTGCTTCTACTAAATACTGAGCAAAGGGTCTGAATACTTAGGACAATGTGATATTTAAGTTTTTCTTTTTTAATAAATCTACAAAAATGTCAACAATTCTGTGTTTTTCTGTCAATATGGGGTGCTGTGTGTACATTAATGAGGAAAAAAAATGAACTTAAATGATTTTAGCAAATGGTTGCAATATAACAAAGAGTGAAAATTTAAGGGGGTCTGAATACTTTCCGTCCCCACTGTATATTTATAATATATATATATTATTCATTTTTTTTTTTAAATCATTTCTTATGAACTTCTTCAATTCCACCATTCCCTATAAAAGTGCTTGCCCATGGTGTGCGAGACTGGCCTAGCTTTGAGAAAGGGGGTGCGCCCCCAAAATGCATTAGCTGTACCCCATGTTCTGTGCATGTCCATCCACTGTGTTTATGGCCTTTTGTTAGTTGCATTTTGTGAGTACCCACTTTTATACAAAAATGTCTTATTATTAAATTATCTCTGGTAATGCACTAGGTGTGCGCGCCTTCCATTTCTGTTTTTCTTGTAGTTCCTTTCGGATTACCCCATCTGAGGAAGGCAGCATCCACCTAGTTTTGGGATACCATATATACCCTTCACACCCCCATTTTATCTGGCATCTGTTAATCCACACCTTGGAAGACCTATTAGCACTGGAAGTGACTGTGTTTTTTGTATCTCTACTGTATGTAACATGTATGTTGCCATGCTAAAGGTCCATGAGCCATGTGTGTCAATACTTCACCACACAAACACTCAAAAATATAACTAGCACACTAAGCAGTAAAAATGGGCATGTACCAGGAAAATCATCAGGACTAAAAAAATGTTTTTTTTAAATATTGCATGCAAATTGCAAATCCAAAAAGATAGCAATAGAAATTCCTTGAACATTATATTTTTTGTCTTGACCACCCTGCAAGCAGGCATAATCCTTTTATTTACTATCGACTAGAAGAAAGAAAGCTCAAAGTACTGCATGTGAGCCATTGTTTGTCATCATCTGGTATTGAGGTAATCAGGTGTATCAAAGAGTATTGAGGATGGGTCTAGCAAATACTGAGCTATACTTACCGTATAGGGTTGATTTACTAAAACTGGAAAATCTGGTGCAGATGTTCATGGTAGACAATCAGCTTCCAATTTCAGCTTTTTCAATTAAGCTTTGACAAAAAAATCCTGGAAGCTGTTTCTGCACAGAGATGCACCTGATTTTGCAATCTCCAGTTTTAGCAAATCAGCCCTTGTGTTTTCATACAGATGATATCAAATCTATGTAAACACTTTATGCTATAACAAAAATGTGCACATGTGCATAGTAAAATGCATTAACATATTGTTGTATATTAATACATATTATAATTTCCTGAAAATAATTTTGCGTAATGCATAAGTCTTTGCACTGTCTTTGTATTTTTCCTCAGAAAGCTTTTTTTTTCAACTTTTTAAGGTAAAAAATCATAAATCATAAAATAAAAATAGCCAACAAAATAGAGGTTCGTACTAAATGACCTTTTACTTAATGCCTAGTACATGAAATAGAGCATACTTAAAGGGTGGGTGACCTTCTTTCGTTACAGACCATTATGAGATGCTCCATCAAATAAAACTACCCGTAGGTGATGCTTATTATACTGGAAGTAGACACAAAAGTAACTTTAATTCTTGTATCCAAAGTGTGTACAGTGTCAATTGTTATAATGCAAAATGTAACAGATGTAATATTAACATTATTATCAAAATTAATTGTTATGCTCAGACTATATAATAAATAGTCACTATGGCTACATGTATTCTGAAATTATAATACGCTTTACCAACATGAGGCCAGACAGTACAGTTACAATACAATTAAATTCAGGAGGAATCAGAGGGCCCTGCTCATTAGAGCTCACAATCTAGAAGCAAGGTTCAAGTGATACAAAAGGTAATAACTGTGGGGGATGATCTGATGGAGAAAATAAAGGGTACAGTTGTTAGGCGGGGCAGAATAGGCTTCTCTGAAGAGAAGGGTTTTCAGAGATTGTCTAAAATCAAGCAGAGTAGGATGATAGCCGGACAGATTGAGGTAGGGAGTTCCAGAGGATGGAGAGGCTTGGGAAAAGTCCTGGAGGTAAGCATGGAAGGAGGTGACAAGGGAACTAGAAAGCAAGAGGTCTTGGAAGGAGCATAAAGATGGATTTGGTTGGTATTTTGAGACTAGGTTAGTAATGTAGCTGGGGGCAGAGATGTGGATGGCTTTGTAAGTTATTGTTAGCATTTTGAATTTAATTAGTTGGGTAAGTGGAAGCCAGTGGAGGGATTGTCAGAGAGGAGTAGTAGACACTGAATGGCTGGTAAGGTGGATGAGTCTGACAGCAGCATTCATGATGCACCTATCTAAGGGTAATCCCTTGAGGAGGGAGTTGCAGTAGTCGAGGCGGGAAATGACCAGGGAGTGAATTAGGAGCTTTGTGGTGTCATTAGTTAGGAAGGGGCATATTTTGGAGATGTTGCAGAGGTTGAGGTGGCAAGATTTGGACAGTGATTGGATGTGGGGCCAAAAGGAGAGTTCAGAGTCTAAGATTACACCTAAAACCTTGGCATGTGGGAATGGACTGACAGTAGTACTATTGATCTTGACAGAGAAATCAGGGGAAGAGCCACATGGGGAGGACAAATTATGAACTTGGTTTTGGATAGATTGAGTTTAAGGATGTGGTGTGACATCCAGGCTAATATGTCTTTTAGTAAATTAGTGATATGTGAGAAGACAGAAGGAGTGAGCTGAGGGGTAGAGAGATAGATTTGGGTGTTGTCTGCATTGAAATGGTATTAGAAGCCATGGGAGACTATTAACTGACCCAGGGAGGTTGGTAATGACCACGATGAAATAGGCCTGCCTGGCAGTGAGGAGGCAGGAATTGTATTTTTGGAGGGCAGATTTATATTAGTCGAAACCTTCCTGAGACATAGTCATAGGCTACAGGCACTCAAGATCACAGCTATTTTTTTTAAGACTTCTGGTTTCATCAGTTTGCCAAGGTTGTAGAGGTTGGGCCTGATTCTGTGTAATGAGGGGGGCCAGTGTATCTGGGGAGGATGACAGTGAGCTGTTGTAGACAGAAGTGGCTAAGTTGGGGCAGGACAGAGATGAGATTTTGTCATAGAGGTGGTCAGTAGGAGTGGAGAAGAGAAGGTTTGAGGTGGCAAAGGTTTCTATGGGTAATTGTTAGGTGGTTGAAGGGAGAGGAGGCAGAAGAAAGAGAGAGAGTAAAAACTAATGAGGTGGTGGTCAGAGAGAAAGAAAGGATTGTTGGAGGGGTTGCATGAGAGATTACATGAAGTATGTAGGTTGGAGAAAACAAGGTCAAGGGTATTACTGTTAGAGTGAGTAAGAGCATGTATCCATTGCTTCAGGTCAAAGGAGGAGGTTAGACTGAGAAGTTTGGAAGTAACAGTAGTGTTAGTAATAACAGGGATGTTGAAGTCACCGAGAATGATTATGGGGATTTCAGAAGAGAGAAAGTAGGGTAGCCAGGCAGAAAAGTCATCAAGAAAGGCTGATGCTAGTCCAGGGGGCCAGTAGATCACAGCTATCCTTAGAGAAACTGGAGATAAAAGACAAATGCAATGTGCCTCATATGAGGAGAGTGACAGAGAGGGATGTGGGTGAAGTACTTGAAAGGTGCTATGTGGGGCTAGAGGTTGGGTCTGGGGGAGTGAGTCCAGAGAGAGCCACCATGGGAGAGGGTAGCAGGGGATGCATTGGCAGATTCATATAGCCAGGTTTCAGTAATGGCAAGTAGATTAAATGAGGTAGCGATAAAGAAGTAATGGAGAGAAGCAAGTTTGTTGCAGTAAGGGCGAGCATTTCAAAGGGCGCACAAGAAGGGGAGTCTGGTCTTAGGAAGAAGAGGGATGGAAACTAAATTGTGTGGATTGTGGATGCTGCCAGAGGGTGCAGGGTAATGGGTTTGTAGGGTACAGTTAAATAATGGAGGCCCAGGGTTTGGGGATATATCTCCTGAGGTTAGGAGAAGAAGGGTGAGGGAGGTAATGTGGGAGTGTGATTTATATGAAGGGACATGCCCCACCATCCTGGAGGTTTTATTAGCATGTGGATTTAGAATTATCAAGAGTTGGTGAGTTCAGTAATAGGCAGATGACATAAGAGAGGGAGTGATATGTAAGGTGTTGGGTGGAGAGATGGATGAAGGAAAGAGAGATTAAGAAGAGAGGATACAACTGTCAGAAGGTGTGGTAGAGAACGCATGTTTAGTAAAAGGAGAGATGACAAGGTCACCTGTGTTCTGTGTGGTGTTTTTCAAAGTATTTTCCAGTGTACTTTTGCTTTTTCCATTTGCTGAACTCGGAAGTGCTCCCACTTAATAAACCCCACTTTTTGAAAGAACTCCAACAGCAAATGTGCCTCCCTCATAAGGGTGCTTAAGTTTTATACTGTTAGGGATGAGGGTGGTGCTTGCCAATTAACTAATCAAGAGTTAATAAAGAATGGCTGCCTAGTAGGACAAAATTTCCACTTCCGAATCAGACTTGCAGGAGCATAGTTGTAAAGATAAGAAAAGGCCATAATTTAGGTGAAACACAAAGGAGAAAAAAATTAACATCAGAATGGGGACAGGGTTGCTGATGGTTAAACAGAAAGAGCATACTATAGTAACATACAAACAAGGAAAGCCATAACTTTTCAGTTTTTCAGTTCTGGGTGAGTGTAAATCAGCTGGGACATACCACAGCAATCACTTTTCAGTTTTTCAGTTCTGGATGGATGTAAATCAGAAGGGACATACCATAGCAACATATAAACAAGGAAAGTAATCAGTTTTCAGTTTTTCAGTTCTGGGTGGATGTAAATCAGTTGGGACCCACCATAGCAACATACAAACAAGGAAAGCAATCACTTTTCAGTTCTGGGTGGATGTAAATCAGCTGAGACATACCTGTGAAGGGACAGAGAAGAAAACTTCAGATGATGCAGAGTTGGAAGTGCTCCCACTTAAACAAATAACCCCACTTCTAGAAAGAACCCTAGCAGTAAATGTGCCCATGTGCCCCCCCCCCCCATAAAGGTGCTTTAGTTTTATACTGTTAAGGATGGGGTGGTGTTTGCCAATACAATGGGGTACAATTTCTCCCACTGATACCTTTGATGTGGCACTATTCCTTCCATTGCCACCAACAATGGGACAGTATTCCTCGCTCCTGCACAAATATTCGGATACAATTTGCTCCACTGACACCAATGATGGGAAACACCTCTCCTCTCACTAATACCATTATTGGGGCATCATTTCTTCCACCGATTTTAAAGAAGGGGCACTATTCCTCCCCCTAAAGTCTTAGCAACTGTTTTTAAAAAAAGTTTGAGGATACCTGCTATAATTGGAAGCTGACATTCTCATACACTTGGGCTTATTCTAGTTCACTGACATCACTGTCATTAAGGCTAAATAGAGTCACATAACCCTTAATATGCGGCCTATGTGGGGTATGGGATCGATGTGGGATCTCACACAATTACCTACAGTAGTTCTTGTTTCACAAAAAACTCCCTTTAGTTTATCTTAATAGAATGTGTGCTCTATATTAGTTAATAAATATGTTGTTTGTTCACCAATTTAATTTTACTTAATAAAGTAATGTGAACGGTCAACAAAAGTGAAACTTATAAAGATCTAAATAATAAGTATATATAATAACTTTTTATGGTATACTTTTCATTTCATTTTCCTAATAGGTATTTGCTTTTCAGACCAAAAGAACCAAAGTAAAAGTGTAAAAGTAAAAGTGTAGCTATAATATCTATATATTTGATGGCTGAATTTCATTAGTACACTGATATTATCGTGCTATTTATGCTGTAAATATTTTACAATAACATACAGTAGATGTATGCAATTTTGTGGCATTGGAATGTTTTTAGTGATAACTATAGTTTTTCATTATTGTCACAGATATTAAGGCCTGCCTACATATAAACAGTCCCTGATGATGTAAGGTATGACAAAGGGTATAGGGAGGAGCCAGAATTCATTATGTTACCACACATGCACGATCGTGATAGAAATTGTGGTAATTGTAGTTTGTCTACATGTTTGTAAGTGCTTTTAACTACAATAAAATGCTATACAGGCATACCCCGCTTTATGGAGACTCACTTTACATACACTCGCGAGTACGGACATACCCGCGAGTGTATGTAAAGTGGCTCGCAAGCTAAAGCTGCAGCTGAGTAATCCGTGCACGGATACTTGGAAACACTAATGCCCTGTACACACGGTCGAACATTGATTGGATATTCCGACAACAAAATCCTAGGATTTTTTCAGACGGATGTTGGCTCAAACTTGTCTTGCATACACACAGTCACACAAAGTTGTCGGAATTTCTGAACATCAAGAACGCGGTGACGTACACCACGTACGACGAGACTATAAAAGGGCAGTTCAACACCAAGCGCGGCACCCTTTGGGCTCCTTTTGCTAATCTAGTGTTAGTAAAAGTTTGCTGAGAGACGATTCGTGCTTTTTCAGACTCGTGGTTTTCAGATCGTATTTCTGCTGTTCAGTTTGTGCTTGTAGGTTTGTATCTGGTCTTCAGTGCGTGCAGCGAGTTCCCATTGATTTGTCATTGTGTTCTTGTCCGTTCGTTACTGATTTTCAGGTCACTATTCACAGGCCTTGCTGTTCTTCAGTGCGTTCTGTTACTGCGTTCTGACCAGCCGACTGTTTTCTAGCCATGTTGCGTGTACGTACTCATCGTAGAGTTCATGCTGTGCGGGGGCTTGGTGTTGGGGTTCTTACTTTGACACAAGCCCAGTCCATGAACAGGGCGAGGAGGAGTTCATGGACCAAGAATTGGTTGCTCCAGTGTGACCAATTCTGCCTTTGCTCCCGTGAGATCTGTGAGAATAATCCTGAGGATTTCAGGAACTTTCTCTGGGTGACGGACCCTGTTTTTCACCGTTTGTTGGCTTTGCTGACCCCTTATATCAGCAGGCAGGATACCTGCATGAGGCAAGCCATCACTCCGGAGCAGAGGCTAGTCGCCACCCTGTGGTACTTGGCAACGGGGAGAAGCCTGCAGGACCTCAAGTTCT
The DNA here is from genome assembly GCF_042186555.1 of Aquarana catesbeiana. NCBI lineage: Eukaryota > Metazoa > Chordata > Amphibia > Anura > Ranidae > Aquarana > Aquarana catesbeiana. The sequence continues at coordinate 433,246,695 of NC_133328.1, forward strand.
CGACAGGAATCTCCCCCCAGGCTCTGGGGATCATTATCCCAGAGACCTGGATGATGGCAGAACAGGCCTCTGGGATAATGATCCCCAGAGCCTGGGGGGAGATGCCTGTCGAGAACTTGAGGTCCTGCAGGCTTCTCCCCATTGCCAAGTACCGCAGGGTGGCGACTAGCCTCTGCTCCGTAGTGATGGCTTGTCTCATGCAGGTATCCTGCCTGCTGATATAAGGGGTCAGCAAAGCCAACAAACGGTGAAAAACAGGGTCCGTCACCCGGAGAAAGTTCCTGAAATCCTCAGGATTATTCTCATAGATCTCACGGGAGCAAAGGAATGTGACAGAATTGGTCACACTGGAGCAACCAATTCTTCGTCCATGAACTCCTCCTCGCCCTGTTCATGGACTGGGCTTGTGTCAAAGTAAAAACCCCAACACCAAGCCCCCCGCACAGCATGAATTCTACAATGAGTACTAGAGATGAGCCGAACACCCCCCTGTTCGGTTCACACTAGAAAATGCGAACAGGAAAAAAGTTTGTTCGAACACGCGAACACCGTTAAAGTCTATGGGACACGAACATGAATAATCAAAAGTGCTAATTTTAAAGGCTTATATGCAAGTTATTGTCATAAAAAGTGTTTGGGGACCTGGGTCCTGCCCCAGGGAACATGGATCAATGCAAAAAAAGTTTTAAAAACGGACGTTTTTTCAGGAGCAGTGATTTTAATAATGCTTAAAGTCAAACAATAAAAGTGTAATATCCCTTTAAATTTCATAGCTGGGGGTGTCTATAGTATGCCTGTAAAGGGGCACATGTTTCCCGTGTTTAGAACAGTCTGACAGCAAAATGACATTTCAAAGGAAAAAAGTCATTTAAAACTACTAGCGGCTATTGCATTGCCAGTCCGACAATACACATAGAAGTTAATTGATAAAAACGGCATGGGAATTCCCCACAGGGGAACCCCGAACCAAAATTTAAAAAAAAAATGATGTGGGGGTCCCCCTAAATTCCATACCAGACCCTTCAGGTCTGGTATGGATTTTAAGGGGAACCCCGTGCCAAAATAAGAAAAAACGGCATGGGGTCCCCCCCCAAAATCCATACCAGACTTTTATCCGAGCACGCAACCTGGCAGGCTGCAGGAAAAGAGGGGGGGGGGTGAGAGAGCACCCCCCCTGAACCGTACCAGGCCACATGCCTTCAACATTGGGAGGGTGTTTTGGGGTAGCCCCCCAAAACACCTTGTCCCCATGTTGATGAGGACAAGGGCCTCATCCCCACAACCCTGGCCGGTGGTTGTGAGGGTCTGCGGGCGGGAGGCTTATCGGAATCTGGAAGCCCCCTTTAACAAGGGGACCCCTAGATCCCGCCCCCCCCCTGTGTGAAATGGTAAGGGGGGTACAAAAGTACCCCTACCATTTCAGTAAAAAACTGTCAAAAATGTTAAAAATGACAAGAGACAGTTTTTGACAATTCCTTTATTTAAATGCTTTTTCTTTCTTCTTTCTTCTATCTTCCTTCATCTTCTTCTTCTTCTTCTGGTTCTTCTGGCTCTTCTGGTTCTTTCTCCGGTGTTCTCGTCCAGCATCTCCTCCGCGGCATCTTCTATCTTCTTCTCCTTGGGCCGCTCCACACCCATGGCATGGAGGGAGGCTCCCACTGTGTGACGGCGTCTCCTCTTCTGACGGTTCTTAAATATCGGGGGGCAGGGCCACCCGGTGACGCCGCCCTCTGACAAGATGAAGAGAAGAGCGGGAGCCTCCCCCATGCCATGGGTGCGGAGCGGCCTGAGGAGAAGAAGATAGAAGACGCCGTGGAGGAGATGCTGGACGAGAACGCTGGAGGAAGAACCAGAAAAGCCAGAAGAACCAGAAGAAGAAGATGAAGGAAGATGGAAGAAAGAAGAAAGAAGAAGAATTTAAATAAAGGAATTGTCAAAAACTGTCTCTTGTCATTTTTAACATTTTTGATAGTTTTTTAGTGAAATGGTAGGGGTACTTTTGTACCTTCTTACCATTTCACACAGGGGTGGCCGGGATCTGGGGGTTTGTTAAAGGGGGTTTCCAGATTCCGATAAGCCCCCCACCTGCAGACCCCCACAACCACCGGCCAGGGTTGTGGGATGAGGCCCTTGTCCTCATCAACATGGGAACAAGGTGTTTTGGGGGGCTACACCAAAGCACCCTCCCAATGTTGAGGGCATGTGGCCTGGTATGGTTCAGGAGGGGGGGGCGCTCTCTCGTCCCGCCCTCTTTTCCTGCGGCCTGCCAGGTTGCGTGCTCGGATAAGGGTCTGGTATGGATTTTTGGGGGGACCCCACGTCATTTTTTTTTTAAATTTTGGCCGGGGTTCCCCTTAATATCCATACAAGACCTGAAGGGCCTGGTATGGAATTTAGGGGGACCCCCACATCATTTTTTTTTTTTTTTGGTTCGGGGTTCCCCTGTGGGGAATTCCCATGCCGTTTTTATCAATGAACTATGTGTATTGTCGGACCGGCAATGCAATAGCCGCGAGTAGTTTTAAATGACTTTTTTCCTTTGAAATGTCATTTGCTGTCAGACTGTTCTAAACACGGGAAACATGCGCCCCTTTACAGGCATACTATAGGCACCCCCCAGCTACGAAATTTAAAGGGATATTACACTTTTATTGTTTGACTTTAAGCATTATTAAAATCACTGCTCTTGAAAAAACGGCCGTTTTTAAAACTTTTTTTGCATTGATCCATGTCCCCTGGGGCAGGACCCAGGTCCTCAAACACTTTTTATGACAATAACTTGCATATAAGCCTTTAAAATTAGCACTTTTGATTTCTCCCATAGACTTTTAAAGGGTGTTCCGTTGCATTCGAATTTGCTGCGAACACCCCTAATTGTTCGCTGTTCGGTGAACTTGCGAACAGCCAATGTTCGAGTCGAACATGAGTTCGACTCAAACTCGAAGCTCATCCCTAATGAGTATGTGCACGCAACATGGCTAGAAAACGGTCGGCTGGTCGGATACTATAACTATAACTATATTAAGGAAAGATTTTTATCCTTTAGCATCACATTTTATTGTATTTAATGTTTGCGAATGTAATGTATTTCTTTCATTATTCCCTAATAACCATGATTTTAATATGCTGTGAATGTCTCCTTTGTCCTCATGCATGCTGGAATTTTTTTTTGTCCTTCATACATATTTGCCTTCACTTACCTCCCCACATGCTCTCCTGGGCCTATATCCACCTCGCATATTCACTTAACAATGTATTTTGCTCCATAGTAGTGCTTTACCCCAAACACCCCCTAAAATGTGTATACATATTATTTGTGCTTTAAATTCAGGCGGAGTGCCAGAGGCTTTTTTTTGGGTCCCAAAATCATTTGGAACCCTCCCTCCCCCCCAACTGCTAACTCAGCTGATACCAATCCTCTATCTGCTGACTTTGCCAAACCCATACGCACTATACCTACCTCTTTTGTGGTCAGATTTATGGACGAATTCCCCAAAGCATGTAGTGCAAGGGCCTGCCTGAATACTTTCAAATGATACTGTTTAAAGTTTTTGTATCCTATTATTATCTTAATAGGTAATATCAGACTGTAAAAATGTGCTAAAATGTGTACAGTGTGCATTTATATTTTTGTATTATGACACTTCTTACATGTCCAGTGGGCTGCCAATAGCGTAAAGTAAGGTGGGGCTGGCCTAAGTAACACACATTATTTAGGCATTCATCTTTCAATGAAGTGGAGAGGGTTACCTGTCCAAAACATCTCCCCCCCTAAAATTTTTAAAATGGCCCATGAGAGGGGGGGAGGAATCTGATAGGCGGACCTTATACCTTTGTCTATAAATACTCCCTAAAATAAATGTTATACTGATGTTGGCCCAGAATGTTTGTGTCTAATCTGTTTTAAATGTTTATGTGCAAAATGATTAATTTTTGGTTCTTGTTTGACTCCACACGGAGTTCTACAGGTGTCTCCAGAATGGCAGCTTGGGCTTGCCACCTCCAGAAGACAATGCGGAAGGACTCCCATTCATCTTCGTTGCGGATGAAGCGTTTGCACTGGGGGACCATCTTATGCGGCCATTCCCGATGAGGACCTTCACCCCGGACCAGAGAGTTTTTAATTACCAGCTGGCCAGAGCCAGAAGAGTGGTGGAGAACACGTTTGGAATAATGGCCAGCCAGTTCCGCCTATTTCTTACACCGATACACATGGCGGAATATAAACTCAATCACATCATCCTGGCTTGCTGTGTTCTCCACAACTTTTTAAGGAGAAATTCTTGGAACTATGCTGGCTCAGTTGGGCCTGAGGCCAAAATTAATATTAATGAACCAAACCTGACGGCGCTTGAAGCTGGCCGTCCTGACTTGCCCCCCCAGAGTGCCCACGAGGTCCATATAAGATACATGGAATACTTTGTAGGTAGGGGGGCCATCGATATGCCAGACAATGTCTGAGACATTTTTTATATAAAAATATATTTTAAACTGAACAAATATTTGCTTTGATTTCCTGCTTGGCTTTCTTTTAACTGTCTCCTCGGTCATCTTTTATTAATGGTCTAATTTTTTGGCCTTTTTCTTCAACAGTGAAAACGACATTTCGTTGACACATGAGGTGACAATTTCTTCTTCAGCTAACTAATTAATTATTGTGTTGTGGGTCTGCTACACACACACCTTGTTTTTTTTTGTGAATGTATGTAATGCATTACTGATAGGGATGAGCTTCATGTTCGAGTTGAACCCAAGTTCTACTCGAACATTGTCTGTTCACCCGTTCGCCGAATTGCAAACGATATGGGCCATTCGCGCCAAATTCGTGTGGCACATCACGGCCCATAATTCACTGCGACATCGCATTGCATTGCTGGCTGATGATTGGCCAAGCATGCACTATGACCCGCATGCTTGGTCAATCACAGCGCCATCTGAACAGAGAGCCGTAATTGGCCAAAGCCAAGGAGGCTTTGGCCAATTATGGCTCAGGGGATTTAGTACATGCCCCACACTATATAAGGCCACCTGCACGGCGGCCCTGTGTAGTGTGTGTTCCGGCATTGAAAGAGATAGATAGACAGAGAGACAGTGTTCTTTTGATCCTATTAGTACCACAGTCAGGCAGCTAGACTATTTACAGTTAGAGTAGTGCGTCCTCCTCACAGTGTTCAGCTAAAACTACAAGTTAGTGTAGTGCACAGTGTTCAGGTAAAGCTACAAGTTAGGGTAGTGCATCCTCCTCACAGTGTTCAGCTAAAACTACAAGTGTAGTGCGACCTCTGCACAGTGTTCAGCTAAAACTACAAGTTAGTGTAGTGCGACCTCTGCACAGTGTTCAGCTAAAGCTACCTGTAGAAGGTTGGTGGTGTTTTCCTGATCCTATCATTACCCCAGGCAGCTAAATAAGCTACTAGTTATTTTTTTGCGAGCTCTGCACAGTGTTCACCTAAAGCTACCTGTAGAAGGTTGGTGGTGTTTTCCTGATCCTATCACTACCGCAGGCAGCTAAATAAGTTACAAGTTTTTTTGTGAGCTCTGCACAGTGTTCAGCTAAAACTACAAGTTAGTGTAGTGCGAGCTCTGCACAGTGTTTAGCTAAAGCTACCTGTAGAAGGTTGGTGGTGTTTTCCTGATCCTATCACTAAGGCAGGCAGCTAAATTAGCTACAAGTTATTTTTTTGCGAGCTCTGCACAGTGTTCACCTAAAGCTACCTGTAGAAGGTTGGTGGTGTTTTCCTGATCCTATCACTACCGCAGGCAGCTAAATAAGCTACAAGTTATTTTTTTGCGAGCTCTGTACAGTGTTCACCTAAAGCTATCTGTAGAAGGTTGGTGGTGTTTTCCTGATCCTATCACTACCGCAGGCAGCTAAATAAGCTACAAGTTAGTGTAGTGCGTTCTCTTCACAGTGTTCAGCTAGAACTACAAGTTAGTGTAGTGCAAGCTCTGCACAGTGTTCAGCTAAAGCTACCTGTAGAAGGTTGGTGGTGTTTTCCTGATTCTATCACTACCGCAGGCAGCTAAATAAGCTACTAGTTATTTTTTTGCGAGCTCTGCACAGTGTTCACCTAAAGCTACCTGTAGAAGGTTGGTGGTGTTTTCCTGATCCTATCACTACCGCAGGCAGCTAAATAAGCTACAAGTTAGTTTTTTGCAAGCTCTGCACAGTGTTCAGCTAAAACTACAAGTTAGTGTAGTGCGAGCTCTGCACAGTGTTCAGCTAAAGCTACCTGTAGAAGGTTGGTGGTGTTTTCCTGATCCTATCATTACCCCAGGCAGCTAAATAAGCTACTAGTTATTTTTTTGCGAGCTCTGCACAGTGTTCACCTAAAGCTACCTGTAGAAAGTTGGTGGTGTTTTCCTGATCCTATCACTACCGCAGGCAGCTAAATAAGTTACAAGTTTTTTTGTGAGCTCTGCACAGTGTTCAGCTAAAACTACAAGTTAGTGTAGTGCGAGCTCTGCACAGTGTTCAGCTAAAGCTACCTGTAGAAGGTTGGTGGTGTTTTCCTGATCTTATCACTACTGTAGGCAGTTAAATAAGCTACAAGTTAGTTTTTTGCGAGCTCTGCACAGTGTTCAGCTAAAGCTACCTGTAGAAGGTTGGTGGTGTTCTCTTACTACAGGCAGGCAGTTGATTTTGCTAGCTGCAGTATCAGTATATATATATATATATATATATATCCCAGCTTAGTGCAGCTACAGGCCATTAGTATGTCTGGAAGGCCAACAAGGAGAGGCAGACAGTCACAAGCCAATAAAAGAGGGCAAGCAGGCTCTGTGTCTACAGGCATCAGAGCTGGTCGTGGAGACGGTGCATCCTCATCAGCACATGGCCGTGGGACACACTTGGCCTTTTTTTCGGCAGCTGGCCGTGTTGAACCGCAACATGCGGAAGACTTGGTCGAGTGGATGACCAAGCCGTCCTCATCCTCCTCATCCTCTCTCACCCATGCTCAGGGTACTTTGTCTGGCAAAGCAGCTGCCAATGTGGCCTCTTCCCTCGGCTCAATGGCATCAGTGACTCCTTCCCTAGCCCCACCATGTCCTCCTGTGGAGTCCCTCGAACTGTTTGACCACAGTGTTGGGTACATGCTCCAGGAGGATGCCCAGTGTTTAGAAGGCTCTGATGATGATACTGAGCTAGATGAAGGCAGTAACGTGAGCACGGACAGAGGGGGTGCCCAAGAAGGACAGCAATATGGCAGTCATGCTCCCCCTGCTGCAGCATACTGCCAGGTTTGCTCCAGTTATGAGGAGGGAGGGGATGATGAGGTCACTGACTCAACGTGGATGCCTTATAGGAGAGAGGAGGAGGAGGAGGCACATCACTAACGAGGCAGGGTGCCCTCCAGGGGCCAGCCTAAGGGCAGCACACTGACTGCATCACACCCCAAAGCTCCGCATGTGCAGGGCGCTGCTGTCTCTGCACGTTATTCCAAAAGTTCTTTGGTGTGGGCTAGGGATGAGCCGAACACCCCCCTGTTCGGTTCGCACCAGAACATGCGAACAGGAAAAAAGTTTGTTCGAACATGCGAACATCGTTAAAGTCTATGGGACACGAACATGAATAATCAAAAGTGCTAATTTTAAAGGCTTATATGCAAGTTATTGTCATAAAAAGTGTTTGGGGACCTGGGTCCTGCCCCAGGGGACATGGATCAATGCAAAAAAAAGTTTTAAAAACGGCCGTTTTTTCAGGAGCAGTGATTTTAATAATGCTTAAAGTCAAACAATAAAAGTGTAATATCCCTTTAAATTTCGTACCTGGGGGGTGTCTATAGTATGCCTGTAAAGGGGCGCATGTTTCCTGTGTTTAGAACAGTCTGACAGCAAAATGACATTTTGAAGGAAAAAACTCATTTAAAACTACCCGCGGCTATTGCATTGCCGACAATACACATAGAAGTTCATTGATAAAAACGGCATGGGAATTCCCCAAAGGGGAACCCCGAACCAAAATTTAAAAAAAAAAATGACGTGGGAGTCCTCCTAAATTCCATACCAGGCCCTTCAGGTCTGGTATGGATATTAAGGGGAACCCCGGCCAAAATAAAAAAAAAAAAATGACGTGGGGTTCCCCCTAAATTCCATACCAGACCCTTCAGGTCTGGTATGGATTTTAAGGGGAACCCCGCGCCAAAAAAAAAAAAAAAAAAACGGCGTGGGGTCCCCCCAAAAATCCATACCAGACCCTTATCCGAGCACGCAACCTGGCAGGCCGCAGGAAAAGAGGGGGGGACGAGAGTGCGGCCCCCCTCCCTCCTGAACCGTACCAGGCCACATGCCCTCAACATTGGGAGGGTGCTTTGGGGTAGCCCCCCAAAACACCTTGTCCCCATGTTGATGAGGACAAGGGCCTCATCCCCACAACCCTGGCCGGTGGTTGTGGGGGTCTGCGGGCGGGGGGCTTATCGGAATCTGGAAGCCCCCTTTAACAAGGTGACCCCCAGATCCCGCCCCCCCCCCCTGTGTGAAATGGTAAGGGGGTACATAAGTACCCCTACCATTTCACGAAAAAAGTGTCAAAAATGTTAAAAATGACAAGAGACAGTTTTTGACAATTCCTTTATTTAAATGCTTCTTCTTTCTTCTATTTTCCTTCATCTTCTGGTTCTTCTGGCTCTTCTAAATTGTTCGCTGTTCGGTGAACTTGCGAACAGCCAATGTTCGAGTCGAACATGAGTTCGACTCGAACTCGAAGCTCATCCCTAGTGTGGGCCTTTTTTGAGACGAGTGCATCAGATCGCACCACTGCTATTTGCAACATATGTCTCAAGCGTATCTCGTGTGGCCAAAACATCTCCTGCTTGGGCACCACATGTTTGACCAGACATATGTTGACCTGCCATGCAGTTCATTGGCAAGCGTATCTAAAAGACCCACACCAAAGAACAAAGAGGACCTCTCCTTGCTCTTCATCAGCTGAGATCTCCAACTCCACTATACCTTCCGTCCTCTCTGAGACCTGCACTGAGAGGAATGAAGGTGTAGAATTAGGTGTGTCACAGCCAAGTACTTGTGGGCAACCTGATTTCTGTACACCAACGTCAGATTGTTCCAGGCAAATTTCCCTGCCCCAGCTGCTGCACCGCCGAAAGAAGTTCACTCTCAGCCATCCACATGCCCAGCGGTTGAAAACTAGCTTGGCAAAATTGCTAGCACTTCAACTGCTGCCTTTTCAGTTGGTAGATTCTGCCCCCTTCCGTGAGTTTGTGGAATGTGCGGTTCCTCAGTGGCAGGTGCCCAAACACCACTTTTTCTCACGGAAGGCGATTCCGGCTCTCTACCGGCATGTGGAAGGCAATGTCCATGCCTCGCTGGACAGGGCGGTCAGCAGTAAAGTGCATATTACCACTGACTCATGGTCCAGCAGGCATAGACAGGGACGTTACCTAAGTTTCACCGTGCATTGGGTAACTCTGCTGGCAGCTGGGATGGATGCAGTACAAGGTGCAGTAGTGTTGGAGGTTGTTCTGCCACCACGCCTCCAAAATGCCACTACTAATGATTGTGACACACCTCTCTCCTCCACCCCCTCCTCTTCTTCTTCCTCCATGGCCTCTTCCTGTGCTTGGTCCTCGGAACCAGCAGTGCTCCGTAGCCGTTCAAGGGGCTACGCAAGTATGCAGGCCAAAAGATGAGATGCGGTGCTTGAGCTGGTGTGCTTGGGGGACAGGAGCCACACTGTGGCAGAGGCTCTGTCAGCTCTGCAGGGGCAGGTTCAAAGGTGGTTGACGCCATGCCATCTTAAGGCAGGAATGGTGGTTTGCAACAATGACACCAACCTCCTCTCTGCCCTCCGACAGGGACAAATGACCCATGTGCCCTGTTTGGCTCATGTCCTTAACTTGGTGGTGCAGCAGTTCTTGGGCAGGTACCCGGGCTTACAGGATGTCCTGAGGCAGGCCAGGAAACTCTGTGTGCATTTCCGCCGGTCATATAATGCCAGTTCTCGGCTGGCAGACCTCCAAAAGGAGTTTAACCTGCCCAAGAACCGTCTAATCTGTGACATGCCTACCAGGTAGAACTCAACGTTGGCCATGCTGCAGTGGCTGCACATGCAGCAGAGGGCCATCAATGAGTACCTGTGTGACTATGGTACCAGGAAAGGGTCAGGGGAGCTTGTTTTTTTTTCCCCACGCCAGTGGGCCATGATCAGGGATGCATGCATTGTCCTGTTACCATTTCAGGAGGCCACAAGGATGGTGAGCAGTGACAGTCCATGCATCAGTGACACTGTCCTCCTTGTCCACCTGTTGGAGCACACGCTGCGTGGAATAATGGACAGGGTACTTGAGGCAGAACAGAGGCAGGAAGAGGAGGACTTCCTTAGCTCTCAAGGCCCCCTTTATCCAGACAGTGTTCCTGCATGCCCGCCGATCACACAGGAAGAGGACGAGGAGATGGATTGTGTCAGTATGGAGGTAGAGCCTGGCACTCAGCATCAGCAGCAGTCTTTAAGGGATCAGTCCCAAGAAACACATGGACTTGTATGTGGCTGAGAGGAGGTGGCTGCGGACCATGTCATCCTTAGTGACCCAGAGGACTCCGGACCAAATGCCTCAGTAAACCTACGCTGCATGGCCTCCCTGATCCTGCAAAGCCTGCGTAAGGATCCTTGTATTTGTGGTATCAAGGAGAAGGACCAATATTGGCTGGCAACCCTCCTTGATCCACGTTACAAGGGTAAGGTTGCGGACCTTATCTTGCCGTCACAGAGGGAGCAGAGGATGAAACATCTTCAGGAGGCCTTGCAGAAAGGTCTGCGCAACGCATTCCCAGAGACTGGGAGGTTACAAACTCCTGTTTCTGGACAACGTGTTGCTGAGGCTTCGGTCAGTCAAAGAAGGAGCGGTGGAGAAGGTGGCCGTCTGACCGATGTGTTCAGACAATTTTTTAGTCCGCAGCCCCAAGGTATGATCGGTTCCAGCAACCATCGCCAGCGTCTGTTTTACATGGTGCAGGAATACCTAGGGGCAAGATCTGACTTGAACACCTTTCCCACCGAAAATCCTCTGAGTTACTGGGTCTTGAGGATGGATCACTGGCCAGAGCCTGCATCCAGCGTTCTTTCGGAACGCACATTCAGTGCTGCTGGAGGCTTTGTAACCGATCACAGGGTGCGTCTGTCCACCGACTCAGTCGATCGACTGACCTTCATAGAAAAGAATCAGTCTTGGATCACCAGCAACTACCAAGCACCTGATGCTGATGTAACCGAATATTTTTTTTTTAAATCTCAGATCCCTTCAAAGACTGCCTATGCTGATGCTGAGTTACTATCCTGAGTAATTATCCTCTTCCTCCTCAATGATCACGCTGATAGCTTGTAAGAACATTTTTGGTTCTGGGCACCGTCACCAGTGCCTAAGGCCCAATTTTTCAGCCCCTGTTTAACAGGGGCGTGTAATTACAATTTTTGATGCAATACTTTGCAGCAGGGCACGTTCCTGCGTTCCAACTAAATTATCTGTGAGGGGTTGCAGTGTTGTGGCACCAGCACCAGTGCCTAAGGCCCAATTTTTCAGCCCCTGTTTAACAGGGGCCTGTAATTACAATCTTTGATGCAATACTTTGCAGCAGGGCTCATTCCTGCGTTCCAACTAGAGTATCTGTGAGGGGTTGCAGTGTTGTGGCACCAGTGCCTAAGGCCCAGTTTTTCTGCCCCTGTTCAACAGGGGCATGTCATTTCAATTCTTGATCTAATATTTCACAGCAGGGCGCTGTGAGGGCTTACAGTGTTGTGGCCACAACAACACCTAAGGCCCACATTTCTGCTGAGTATATAGGGCAGGCCCCTACTTTCAAACATCCAACTTACAAATGACTCCTACTTGCAAATGGAAGGAGACAACAGGAAGTGAGATGAAATCTACCCCTAGGAAGGGAAATTCTCTCCTGTAAGAGTTAATATGGGAAAAACATTTCTCCTTTCCACTGATGCTTTATCACCAATCCTTTTTTCACAAAAAAACCCAAATTTTCAAAAAACATTTGTCATTGGGACAAAAAGTGAGGTGAAATCTTCTGAAGAGGAGCACAGACAGCAAAACAAATGTCATAGGTAGGGATGAGCCGAACACCCCCCTGTTCGGTTCGCACCAGAACATGCGAACAGGAAAAAAGTTCGTTCGAACATGCGAACACCGTTAAAGTCTATGGGACACGAACATGAATAATCAAAAGTGCTAATTTTCAAGGCTTATATGCAAGTTATTGTCATAAAAAGTGTTTAGGGACCTGGGTCCTGCCCCAGGGGACATGGATCAATGCAAAAAAAAGTTTTAAAAACGGCCGTTTTTTCAGGAGCAGTGATTTTAATAATGCTTAAAGTCAAACAATAAAAGTGTAATATCCCTTTAAATTTCGTACCTGGGGGGTGTCTATAGTGTGCCTGTAAAGGGGCGCATGTTTCCTGTGTTTAGAACAGTCTGACAGCAAAATGACATTTTGAAGGAAAAAACTCATTTAAAACTACCCGCGGCTATTGCATTGCCGACAATACACATAGAAGTTCATTGATAAAAACGGCATGGGAATTCCCCAAAGGGGAACCCCGAACCAAAATTAAAAAAAAAAAATGACGTGGGGGTCCCCCTAAATTCCATACCAGGCCCTTCAGGTCTGGTATGGATATTAAGGGGAACCCCGGCCAAAATTAAAAAAAAAAAATGACGTGGGGTTCCCCCTAAATTCCATACCAGACCCTTCAGGTCTGGTATGGATTTTAAGGGGAACCCCGCGCCAAAAAAAAAAAAAAAAACGGCGTGGGGTCCCCCCAAAAATCCATACCAGACCCTTATCCGAGCACGCAACCTGGCAGGCCGCAGGAAAAGAGGGGGGGACGAGAGTGTGGCCCCCCCTCCCTCCTGAACCGTACCAGGCCACATGCCCTCAACATTGGGAGGGTGCTTTGGGGTAGCCCCCCAAAACACCTTGTCCCCATGTTGATGAGGACAAGGGCCTCATCCCCACAACCCTGGCCGGTGGTTGTGGGGGTCTGCGGGCGGGGGGCTTATCGGAATCTGGAAGCCCCCTTTAACAAGGTGACCCCCAGATCCCGGCCCCCCCCCTGTGTGAAATGGTAAGGGGGTACATAAGTACCCCTACCATTTCACGAAAAAAGTGTCAAAAATGTTAAAAATGACAAGAGACAGTTTTTGACAATTCCTTTATTTAAATGCTTCTTCTTTCTTCTATCTTCCTTCATCTTCTGGTTCTTCTGGCTCTTCTGGTTCTTCTGGTTCTTCCTCCGGCGTTCTCGTCCAGCATCTCCTCCGCGGCGTCTTCTGTCTTCTTCTCCTCGGGCCGCTCCGCACCCATGGCATGGGGGGGAGGCTCCCGCTCTTCTCTTCTTCTTTTCTTCTTTTCTTCTTTTCTTCTCTTCTTCTCTTCTTCTTCATTTTCTTCTCCGGGCCGCTCCGCAATCCATGCTGGCATGGAGGGAGGCTCCCGCTGTGTGACGGCGCTCCTCGTCTGACAGTTCTTAAATAACGGGGGGGGCGGGGCCACCCGGTGACCCCGCCCCCTCTGACGCACGGTGACTTGACGGGACTTCCCTGTGACGTCACGGGGAATGCCACAGGGAAGTCCCGTCAAGTCACCGTGCGTCAGAGGGGGGCGGGGTCACCGGGTGGCCCCGCCCCCCCCGTTATTTAAGAACTGTCAGACGAGGAGCGCCGTCACACAGCGGGAGCCTCCCTCCATGCCAGCATGGATTGCGGAGCGGCCCGGAGAAGAAAATGAAGAAGAAGAGAAGAAGAGAAGAAAAGAAGAAAAGAAGAAAAGAAGAAGAGAAGAAGAGAAGAGCGGGAGCCTCCCCCCCATGCCATGGGTGCGGAGCGGCCCGAGGAGAAGAAGACAGAAGACGCCGCGGAGGAGATGCTGGACGAGAACGCCGGAGGAAGAACCAGAAGAACCAGAAGAGCCAGAAGAACCAGAAGATGAAGGAAGATAGAAGAAAGAAGAAGCATTTAAATAAAGGAATTGTCAAAAACTGTCTCTTGTCATTTTTAACATTTTTGACACTTTTTTCGTGAAATGGTAGGGGTACTTATGTACCCCCTTACCATTTCACACAGGGGGGGGGCCGGGATCTGGGGGTCACCTTGTTAAAGGGGGCTTCCAGATTCCGATAAGCCCCCCGCCCGCAGACCCCCACAACCACCGGCCAGGGTTGTGGGGATGAGGCCCTTGTCCTCATCAACATGGGGACAAGGTGTTTTGGGGGGCTACCCCAAAGCACCCTCCCAATGTTGAGGGCATGTGGCCTGGTACGGTTCAGGAGGGAGGGGGGGCCGCACTCTTGTCCCCCCCTCTTTTCCTGCGGCCTGCCAGGTTGCGTGCTCGGATAAGGGTCTGGTATGGATTTTTGGGGGGACCCCACGCCGTTTTTTTTTTTTTTTTTGGTGCGGGGTTCCCCTTAAAATCCATACCAGACCTGAAGGGTCTGGTATGGAATTTAGGGGGAACCCCACGTCATTTTTTTTTTTAAATTTTGGCCGGGGTTCCCCTTAATATCCATACCAGACCTGAAGGGCCTGGTATGGAATTTAGGGGGACCCCCACGTCATTTTTTTTTTTTAATTTTGGTTCGGGGTTCCCCTTTGGGGAATTCCCATGCTGTTTTTATCAATGAACTTCTATGTGTATTGTCGGCAATGCAATAGCCGCGGGTAGTTTTAAATGAGTTTTTTCCTTCAAAATGTCATTTTGCTGTCAGACTGTTCTAAACACAGGAAACATGCGCCCCTTTACAGGCACACTATAGACACCCCCCAGGTACGAAATTTAAAGGGATATTACACTTTTATTGATTGACTTTAAGTATTATTAAAATCACTGCTCCTGAAAAAACGGCCGTTTTTAAAACTTTTTTTTGCATTGATCCATGTCCCCTGGGGCAGGACCCAGGTCCCCAAACACTTTTTATGACAATAACTTGCATATTAGCCTTTAAAATTAGCACTTTTGATTTCTCCCATAGACTTTTAAAGGGTGTTCCGCGGCATTCGAATTTGCCGCGAACACCCCAAATTGTTCGCTGTTCGGTGAACTTGCGAACAGCCAATGTTCGAGTCGAACATGAGTTCGACTCGAACTCGAAGCTCATCCCTAGTCATAGGGGTGATAACCCTTCCCTATGTTTTCCAAAAAGCTTAAAATAGTTTTTTGGCTGGAGCTAAACACGTTAAAAATGTACCAGTTCAAAATTACAAAACCTACAGTCCCTGTCTTGTTTGCAACGCCTGTATACTGCTGTTCAGAATACAGAGCCTGTATACTGCTGTTTCCTTTTTTAATTTGGGTGCGGAGTTCCCCTTAATATCCATACAAGACTCAAAGGGCCTGGTAATTGACTGGGGGGTAACCATTCCGTTTGTCTCACTGATTTTCATCCATATTGCCAGGACCCAACATTACATTAAAGCCGCAAGCAGTTTTTTACATTAAAGCCGCAAGGATAGAGAGGGTAAAAAAGGGGGAGGGGTATGCCTATATATCAAGAATAGTGTACAAGTGAATGTGAGAGATGACATCACTGAGGGAGCTAGAGAGGAGGTGGAATCCTTATGGGTAGAGCTCCAAAGGGATGAAGCTAAGGGGAAAATAATACTGGGAGTATGCTATAGGCCCCCTAACCTGAGGGAGGAAGTGGAGACAGATCTCCTATCACAAATTGGAGTAGCAGCAAGGATGGGAAGTGTTATCATAATGGGGGATTTTAATTATCCAGACATAGACTGGGTGGAGTGAACCGCGCAATCATTTAAGGCTTGCCAGTTCCTTAATGTCTTGCAGGACAATTTTATGGGTCAGATGGTAGACGCACCAACTAGAAATAAAACATTACTGGATCTACTGATTACCAACAATACAGACCTGATCACGGATGTGGAAATGCAGGGCAATTTAGGTAACAGCGATCACAGGTCAATTAGTTTCAGTATAATTCACACAAATAGGAAACATAGAGGGAATACAAAGACACTGAATTTCAAAAGAGCCAACTTCCCTAAACTACAAACCTTGCTAAAAGGCATAAACTGGGATAAAATATTAGGAACAAAGAATACGGAGGAGAGATGGGTTTGCTTTAAGAGCATATTAAATAAGGGCATTAGCCAATGTATCCCATTGGGTAATAAATTTAAAAGAGCGAACAAAAGTCCTGGATGGCTTAACTCCAATGTAAAAATGCATATAAAAGCAAAGGAGAAGGCCTTCAAAAAATACAAGGTTGAGGGATCATCCTCAGCATTCAGACATTATAAAGAATGCAACAGGAAATGTAAGGATGCAATTAGGACAGCTAAGATAGAACATGAAAGACACATTGCGGAGGAGAGCAAAAAAAATCCCAAGAAAGGTATTGAATTTATTCTTCTCCTCAGTCTTCACGTGTGAATCGGGGGGCTTCAGTAACCAAAACTGCAGTGTTTATCCTCATGACACAACACAGGAAGCACCTCCATGGTTAACAGAGGACGGAATTAAAATTAGACTTGAGAAACTTAACATTAATTAATCACCGGGACCAGATGGCTTGCATCCGAGGGTACCTAGGGAACTCAGTCAAGTGATTGCCAGACCATTGTTCCTAATTTTTACAGATAGTCTACTGACTGGAATGGTACCAGCTGATTGGAGAAAAGCCAATGTAGCACCTATATTTAAAAAGGGCCCAAAATACATCCCTGGGAATTACAGACCAGTTAGCCTAACATCAATAGTATGTAAACTCTTGGAGAGGATGATAAGGGACTATATACAGGATTTTAGTAATATGAACGGTATCATTAGCAGTAATCAGCATGGATTCATGAAGAATCGTTCTTGCCAAACCAATCTATTAACCTTCTATGAGGAGGTGAGTTGCCATCTAGATAAAGGAAGGCCCGTGGATGTGGTGTATCTGGATTTTGCAAAAGCATTTGACACAGTTCCCCATAAACGTTTACTGTACAAGATAAGGTCCGTTGGCATGGACCATAGGGTGAGTACATGGATTGAAAACTGGCTACAAGGGCGAGTTCAGAGGGTGGTGATAAATGGGGAGTACTCGGAATGGTCAGGGGTGGGTAGTGGGGTTCCCCAGGGTTCTGTGCTGGGACCAATCCTATTTAATTTGTTCATAAACGATCTGGAGGATGGGATAAACAGTTCAATCTATGTATTTGCAGACGATACTAAGCTAAGCAGGGCAATATCTTCTCCGCAGGACGTGGAAACCTTGCAAAAAGACCTGAACAAATTAATGGGGTGGGCGACTACATGGCAAATGAGGTTCAATGTAGAAAAATGTAAAATAATGCATTTGGGTGGCAAGAATATGAATGCAATCTATACACTGGGGGGAGAACCTCTGGGGGAATCTAGGATGGAAAAGGACCTGGGGGTCCTAGTAGATGATAGGCTCAGCAATGGCAGGCAATGCCAAGCTGCTGCTAACAAAGCAAACAGAATATTGGCATGCATTAAAAGGGGGATCAACTCCAGAGATAAAACGATAATTCTCCCGCTCTACAAGACTCTGGTCCGGCCGCACCTAGAATATGCGGTCCAGTTCTGGGCACCAGTCCTCAGGAAGGATGTACTGGAAATGGAGCGAGTACAAAGAAGGGCAACAAAGCTAATAAAGGGTCTGGAGGATCTTAGTTATGAGGAAAGGTTGCGAGCACTGAACTTATTCTCTCTGGAGAAGAGACGCTTGAGAGGGGATATGATTTCAATTTACAAATACCGGACTGGTGACCCCACAATAGGGATAAAACTTTTTTGCAGAAGAGAGTTTAGCAAGACTCGTGGCCACTCATTAAAATTAGAAGAAAAGAGGTTTAACCTTAAACTACGTAGAGGGTTCTTTACTGTAAGAGCGGCAAGGATGTGGAATTCCCTTCCACAGATGGTGGTCTCAGTGGGGAGCATTGATAGCTTCAAGAAACTATTAGATAAGCACCTGAATGACCACAACATACAGGGATATACAATGCAATACTGACACATAATCACACACATAGTTTGGACTTGATGGCCTTGTGTCTTTTTTCAACCTCACCTACTATGTGACTATGTAACTACTATGTAAGTTTTAAATGACTTTTTTTCCTTTAAAAATGACATTTTGTGCAGGGACTGTTCAAAGCATGGGTAACAAGCGCCACTTTACAGGCATACTATAGACACCCCCCAGGTACGATATTTAAAGGAATATTTCACTTTTTTTTTTTTACTTTAAGCATCATTACAATCACTGCTCCTAAAAAAACGGCCGTTTTTAAAAGTTTTTTTTTGCATTGATACATGTCCCCTGGGGCAGGACCTGGGTCCCCAAACCCTTTTTAGGACAATACCATGCAAATTAGCCTTTAAAATGAGCACTTTTGATTTTGAAATTTCGAGTCCCATAAAAGTCAATGGGGTTCTAACGTTCGTGCAAATTTTCAGTCCGTTCGCAGGTTCTGGTGCGAACCGAACCGGGGGGTGTTCGGCTCATCCTTAATTACTGACAAAAATAATAATAATTTTCAACACCATGCCCTAAATTTTGTGGCGTCCTGAAAATTGCGTGATTGTGTAAAATTAGAAAGTTCTGTTGGGTGTTTTATTTACTAAAGGAAAATACACTTTGCACTACAAGTGCACTTGAGACTGCACTGAAACGGCACTTGTAGCACAAAGTGGATTTGTCTTTAGTAAATAACCCCCATTGTCACTGAAAACACCAACTTTACTCCAAAAAAATGCTTTTGAGCATTGAAAGAAGAAGCCACACCTTGTTGATTATCAATCTTTTTAATCAAAGCACAATCACATGTGCATTTCTAAAAGGTTTTTTGAACAAAACAACATGTTTGTTGTAACAATTTTTTGGGTCACATTAAAATATTTAGAAATTGCCTTTTAAGGTAAAACAGGCATGTTTAAAACCATAAAAAATACACAACTCTGGAACTTACAAAGTTCAACTTTTATAGAAAGGCTAAGGATCTGGGCACTTTCACTGGTGAAGTGATATTCCTCTTCCACAACATCACGATCACCTAAAATATATAAAAAAAAAAAAACATGTATTATAAATATGCAGGCATCCATCTCTTACCTGAGGCTGTGGTCGCAGACACTCACCTGTTGTAGTGACAATTTCCACAACGTCTCCCTCCTCCTCCTATGGTTGGGTTTGGGGGATTTCCCCTTCTTACTGAGGTGGGGGGTCTGTGGTCTCCTCTGATGAGTGGTGTCCTCCAAGTCTTTTCTCTCCTATGTTAAAAAAAATAGGTATACTTAGCACAGATATTTGATGGCAGAAATAGGAATATGAAACATTGCTTGGAAGTGGGGTACAATTGTCTTTTTTGGCAGAGTTGCAAGATGAAGAAATATTTATGCCCTTTGTCAAGCTTGAATACTTACCTGTTTTGTACAAGCTTCACAGATGGAGTCACCCCTATAGTATACACTGGAGCACCTGTGTGGCCCCCCTAACAAAAAGGGTGTTCTTGTGTCCAACACTAGTGCTCCAGCGTCCAGATGTGTAAACAGCTGCTGAGTGTCCTCTCCTTACACAGAATCTAGTTTGCATTTCATTCTAGTTACTAACCCATCTAGACAACAAACTTATTTTTAGAGAAGTAGGCTAGAAAAAATGTATTGAATTGCATCTGGACAAAACATGGTGTTTTATTGGCCGAACGAACAATGTTTCCTACGAACAAATAATGTGTCCATGAACGTGAAAGTTGCCATTTTAAAATGTACAACAGTAAAGAAAAGCACATGGAGCAGCACGAATGTTAGAAAAATAAAGAATAGGAACACAGGACAACTACTTACTTTTTTGCAACACTCTCCTGATCCTTCTATACTGATCGTGCTCCCTGATTTTAGAGGTCCGGCCACCACTTCCTCAGTTGATCCTTGGATCGTCGTACCCCCAAAATTTCTGGCAGACTCTTCACAACTTCCACCATGATCTTGGCCTTTCTCACATTTGGGTTGGGGTAAGGTCCATGCTTCCCGTCATAGTCGGCCCTCTTCAATATGTCCACCATCTCCACCATCTCTACAAAGGACATATTTGGGGCCTTAAATCGTCTCCTCCGGGATCGTGATGTTTCTGGCTTCGGGCTTTCCTCCTCCTCATTGCTGTAATTATCACACACCTGCTCTGTCTCCGCCATGTGCTCTCCCCACTGCGCCAAAAGAGAAGGGGCAGGGAATAAACTAGAAAGAATGTCAGGCGGAGTTTCACGCATGCACAGTGTATATAAAGCGTAACACGCGTGCGTCGTATGTACGATCTGTAAGCGGAGGAAGGAGTATAGCAAGCGCCGATCGTGATAACGAAGGTAACATTTAAAATTGGGCCTATACTGCTTATAGATTGATGCCTATATTGGGACAAGATTAAGAGACTTTAGACTGACATTAGTGTTTGTCTTGTGTTATGTCTTGCAGAGAAAATGGATCTAGTCAATGATCATGACTTTAGGCCAATATTCATTGATATGTACAGGGAGCTGCCCTGTCTGTGGCAGGTAAACCACCCACATTATAACAATAAACCAAAGAGGAAGGCAGTGCTGGATCAATTGCTGGAATTTGGGAAGCTGGGGATCCCAACGGCAGACTATTGAAGGCCCTATTTGGTGGCCTGAGGAGCACTTATCTAAGGGAGCACAAGAATGTTCAGGATTCCCTGAGATCAGGAGCTGCAGATGCCATTTATGTCCCCAGGCTGTGGTACTATGACAGACTGCATTTTCTGGCAGGCCCACTCCACTCTTCCTTCCAGGCTTCTGATGCCCAACCTGGGCCTTCCAGGCAGCAACACGTGGAGGAGCCCAGCTTGAGCCAGGTATAGCATTCTTCTAAATATTTCTGTTGGTTAAATTAATGATGTTAAATCTAGGTTAGTTTGGATTCCTAATTTCTGATTTCACAAAGTGTTTTACATATCAATAGACAGTAGTGGCCACAAATGATTGTGACAAGAATAAAAAATGCTGGGGTCAGAATGATAGTCTTTTCTATTTATTAACATTCAATTTGCAACAGTCATGAGATGAAAATTGTGTGTGATTGATGAACCAAAAACTAGATGTCCCTTTTTCATACACCGGAAAGTCTGAGCTAGGAGGTGGCCAGGCCCAGTAGCCTGCCCGATACCCAGGTCCCTCCCCTCCGCTTTCAACCAAAAAGTGTCAGGAAGAGGAGTAACATGAAGGAGGCAGCAATTGGCCTATTTTGGAAGGCTACTGCGGCCCTCAGAACCCCCCACAGTGTTCAAGAGGACTTTGCATACATAACAGCCTGCAAAATGCTGGAAATGGAGGAGGGCCAACGCCTAATATGTGAGTATCTCATCTTCCAAGTCCTAAATAAGGGGTTGAGGGGCTAACTCACAAGCCAAAGCCACGTTTGTGAGTTCAACCATGGTTCTCCTCCTCCTCCTCCGGGTACTCCCCCTCCTCCTCTTCCTGCCACACCTCCAACACCAGAGCCACAGCCTGGAAGGAAGCATCTAAGGAAGACCAGAGAGTAATGGCCTGGGTTCAGTCTGGTCTGACAAAAGATGCAGGCTCTTGTATGACCACAGCCTGTGGACATACATGTCATCTGCTGCTGTTCATGATCTCTTGGACTTCTGGACCAGATTGTACTCCCTTATATATGGACTCCTCAGGCCACCAATTTTGCATTAAAATAGTTGATGTGTGCCCTGGGGGCCAAAGGCTTTGCCAATTTCAGCAGTTTCTCCAGCGTTGCCTCCCTCTTTCTTTGGTTATGACCCCTTAATAAAGGTATTTTTTTTCTATTATACTCGCCTATGTGTGTTTTCCTTCAAAAAGGACAGTTTGTTTGTGAGGAGGCAGGTACATTTTAAAAATACAATGTGAAATTAACAAGAGACACCAACACCAAGCAATCTCCTTGAGATTAAATAATACAAGATAATAATGGTGTTGTGGTAACTTGACACACAAAACACACCCAAAAATATTCTGAAGTAAAAAAAAAAAAAAATTAAAAAAAAACAGGAGATCAGGACTTAACAAACTAAAACAAAATAATACAAAATCTAAAAACATAAAAAAAAAACTTTTCGGGAGATGTGACTAATCAAAATATTATATTCATGAAATCACGATAAATAATAAAGAAAGACGTTTGTGAGAAGTCTGTGTAAAAACAACTTCATTCTTCTAGCATTATAAAGAAGAAGAGAGTGTGCTGCATTAAACAATTTAAAACATTGCAGCGTGATGAAAGTGCTATATCCATTACGAATGCTAATTTTACCAGACTGAGCAGTTTCGTCTCTGAATTTATTCTGAGCATGCGTGGCACTTTGTGCATCAGAATTGTCCACACACGGTTGGAATTTACGCGAACGGATTTTGTTGTCGGAAAATTTTATAGCCTGCTCTCAAACTTTGTGTGTCGGAAATTCTGATGGAAAAAGTCAGATGGAGCCCACACACGGTCGGAATTTCCAACAAGCCATGATCGCACATTATCCGTCGGAAAATCCGATCGTGTGTACAGGGCATAACTGTGAGTCAGCTATATGCCAAGATAAAACTATCTACAGCTGTCACAGTTACTGCTGTGGAATTTATGTGCACAGGAAGACTATACAGTATAGATATCGGCCGGGAGGAATGAAGCTGAGGGGTGTCACTACCCCTGCCTGAGAACTTTATTTCCACTGGTCTGGTCGACTGTTACAGCCTAGCATCTGTGCCATTCTCTCATGTTGAACTGTACAGTACTATAAACTTCACTCCCTGACCCCCCACTACAGTCCCTGACCCCCCTCTACAGCCTCTGACACTCCTACTACAGCCCATGACACCACAGAAGTGAAAAAAGGTATTGCCTCACTTTAAGTACATTTTCGTTTTACATACATGCTCTGGTCCCATTGCATACTTAAAAGTGGGGTATGCCTGTATTGAGAACATTACAGTATTACAGTATGTGAGCCTATTGCTTTCTTTCAGCCTTCCCCCGAGCATCGGATCAGTGATGTATACAGTATATGAGCTGGCGAATGACGGTGGATCTCCAAGTACTGCTGCTTGATGGTCATATGTATGCAAGTGTGTTTTGACTCGTCTTCACATATTGGGAATCACTTTTATCCTGGTAAACTCTTATGTCTGATGTTTGCAGTGAGCACTGGCTGTTTCATCCAAGAAGCTGTTATTAAGCCACAGAGACTTCTGCCTCATTATAGGAATCCATTTTTTTTCTGGTGCTGGATAGACCAATGCAATTACAGTATCATATGACTATTACATAAGACAAAGAACAGGGTACTCGTTGTGGGGTGGGTAAAATCCCCAAAATCAGACATAAGATACTAGATGATAATTCAGGAAATAAAGTGGACATTTTAGCAAGATAGTGTCTGAAAACACCTTATTTACCAGTTCGAATAAGTAGAAAAAAGAGAGGAAAAACACAAAAACCAATAAAACATGTGCATTACCCTGACAGTTGAACATAATATACAGTAACTGGTGCCTTCACCTATAGCAGTTAGAAAAATATGAATCAGTGGTTGGAGCAGTGGCTGGTAGAAAAATATCCACATCCTGGAATGAGGTAAACCTCACCATCAAATGAATAGGTAAATTGACATCTGCTCCCGGGTAGAGTAGCATTAATGTCAGCAAAAGTCACTAGTATCTCAGGTATCAAGCCATTGACCACAAAGCTTATAGAACTTTTTAGAGCACCCTCTTGCTTCATACATTAGTTTGTACATAGGTAAAGTCTGATTAATAACCTTTTTCCAAAGCCCAATGTGTAGCATCTCTGTACGGGTCCAATTAAGCACACTCTTCTTACGGGCATAGTTAAACAAGAGTCTAAGGAAGTGCTTAGTAATGGTAGACACCCCCAGATCTTCAAAAATTCCTAACAGGCATCACTTAGGACAGCATAGGGAGGTGGAAGGTATCCACAAAAAAAAGCCATCACCTGTGAGCAGAAGGGGCGAATCCTATTGTACCTCCAAACCATAAGTAAGAAGTCACCCATTTCACATTCACATTTATGACAAATAGGAATGGTGCGTTTATGCATTTTAAACAGATGAGCTGGGGTATAATATACTCAATGCAAGTAACGTAGCTAGATAAGTTTATCTCTGGCCGAGATTACTGCCCCCAAGTGAAAGCTAAACAATTCCTGCCAGCTGCCAGTGGCACGTCCTCTGACTACTTATTCTGAATATTTTGGAGGTGGCAGTCATATTTATCCATAAGCAGGGAATATTATGTAGAGATTAACCATATGTGATCAGGACGAAGGAGGGAGCGCTCAAGTTTTGAGTTACTAAGACAAACATTACTGTCACTATCAGGGGTCAGGCGCAAAGACCAGTTGCTATAGCAGTAGCGGGACTACCACCAACCAGCAGGATAGATACATAGATAGTCACTCTGATGGATGATGCAGGCTCACCTGAGGTGCTGAATCTAAGTACTAACCAGTGTTCATCAGAGCTCCTGATGGTAGAGATGGATTTTGCTGCTTGTTAGTACCAGGTTACGGTCCTCAGGATCACCCTACCAGGAGGTGAGCAAGCTGGGGTCCAGTAGCAAATAAGCAGGTAAGGATCAAACAGAAGCATAGTCAGTAAACAAGCCAAAGGTTATGGGATGGGAGGGCCCATGGAGCCAAGAATCCCTTGGAAAGGTTGGGAAATCCATGTTTCAGCTCCCCATGCACCTCTTATGTCTAAGTCACCCTGTGCCATCCTGGCACAGGGTGACTGAGAAAATATAACTTTGATTACTTAAAATGGGACTGTAATAATTATCCACAATATCTCCCAGGATATATGTAAAGACTATTCTTGGTTTGTTTGATTCTGAACTCAACATGTTAGCTGAGAGAGCTGATCACATTGGCCTCTGTACAATGTAGGAGACAGGCCGACTCCTGCTGTGAGAAGGTGTCCTGTGTTTATACTTATGATAATGTATAATTTACTGTGTGACAACAAGTCTGACCTGTAGTGAAATCCTGATTAATCATAACAATGCTCAGGAGGGCATGGAGTCACATCGGCTGCTTTAAGGGATTCGTTAAATAGCTCATGTTAATTCAGTTTCTGGTTACAGGTGTATTGTTAGAGTAATATGAGCAGGAGGGGGGACCTCCTCTTCTGCTGTATATAAGACTTGTATTTTGGTTCTAATAAACAGTCCATGGTCAGCAACTAAACAAGTATCCTCTTGTTTTGTGCTTGGGAGCGGTTGGAATATCTGATATCTATATTCAGACTGGGAGGAAGTGGTATATGACGAAAGCACTCAAGTGGAGTGTGGGACATTTCGTTACAGGTTAGTAAAAAATAGTTGCAGGTTGGGATCAGGCAGAAGTGTAATTGAGAAACAAAGGGTCGATAACGAATGATAGCAAAATATGGAAGGCAACAGGGAAGACAAGAGCGAGATACTGGCTGAAGAGAGCACAATAATCTGGCAAACAGGAAGTGCAGAGACATGGCTTAAATCAGGAGGTTCATGGGAGGAGCAAAGAGTTCAAGGTTCAGCAGAAGTCAAGGCACAAGGCAGGGTTGTCCAATGGATCAGACAGGGTGCTGTCCAGCGTCTCAGGTAGCTCAGTGAGGAGAGTCATCGCCAGACACAGCAGAGGTCCCAGGTTCAAGCCCAGGCCATGACAATACCTTAGAAAAAATTGTACCTCTACAGCATTTCTATGTTGTGTAACAAAATGTAGTGGCACACATAGTTCCTGATGGAGTTGTGCAAAAGATTTGAACACGCCCCCTTGTACAATTGATTTAGATAGGTTAGTCCATATCTTGCCCATATCCAACCACAGGGAAGTGAAAAAGAATATGGTAGTTGAGTACTATGCCATAAAGGCTGGTTAGCAGAGCAAAGATGGTCCTGTTGAACTAGGGAGCCAAAGCACTGTATATAAATCTGAAGGGATGTGCCAAGAATAGTTGTGCTTGTAGTAGTGTGTAAAAATCATCTATATATTAGGTTAGATAAAGTCTCATAGCAAGAGACAATTGCGGCTTCTGTAGCCGTTGCTGCATTATTTAATTGTGGGAACCAGTGTTAATTTTGGCAGCAAATTTCGATTTAGTTTTAGTCTTAGTCTTAGGACTAAAATGGCATTTTAGTTTTAGTCCCATTTTAGTCTTCTGAAAGTGTTATAGTTTTAGTTATAGCCTTTGACTAAAAAGCCATTTTAGTTTTAGTCCATTTTAGTCATCGTATTTTAGTCGACTAAAATCTCCAGTACATTTTAGTCTAATAACTCCGTTTCGGGGGGGAAGGAGATGGCCGCTTGAGAGAGGAGCTCCATAACCAGCAGGGACACATTGGCACACAGCGAGCTGCAGAATTACAGCCACGATCCCCTGTGCATACCGCAACCGTGCCGCGATCCCGGGGCACATCCCAGATATGTCCAGAAAGAAAAAAGAGAACCGAAGACCACAGAAACTAACATTTTACTTCACTGTGGAACACAGGCAAGATGGCGGCGGTCCAGCGGCGCACACCATGGCGAATACACCTCAGTACGGATCAACTAAAGGTAATCCAGCCAAAAGGAACAGCTCATTTAAGAGCCCGCAGTCTCCACTATGAACTCCTTCATCTGGGAGCCCAGAGAAAGTGAGATTAAGACTGGATGGTTCAGTTTCTAGCCATGAGGTGAGTCGGGGCCTAGGTTCAGGGGAAGATACCAGGGACCTCCCAAACTCCATTGATCTCTTCCCCACCAGCAATCAGCCAGTGCTGAATACTACATTAAAAGACATGTTAGTCTCCCTACGGAGCTCACTGCATGCGGAGATGATGTCCTGTGTACACAGATTTGGGGTGGAATTGCAGGCAACAGCATACAGGGTAGATCACATAGAAATGATTATTATTATTATTATTATTATACAGGATTTATATAGTGCCAACAGTTTGCACAGCGCTTTACAACATGGGGCAGACAGTACACTTACAATACAAATCAATACAGGAGGGATCAGAGGGCCCTGCTCGTTAGAGCTTACAATCTAGAAGGGAGGGTCAAGTGGAAACAAAAAGATAATAACTGTGGGGGATGAGCTGATGGAAAAAAATGAAAATACAGTTGTTAGGTGTGGGTAGGATAGGCTTCTCTGAAGAGAAGGGTTTTCAGGGATCTTCTGAAAGCTAATAAAGTAGGAGATAAGTGGACAGATTGGGGTAGGGCATTCCATAGGATTGGAGAGGCTTTGGAAAAGGCCTGGAGGTGAGCATGGGAGGAGGTGACAAGGGAGCTAGAGAGCAGAAGGTCTTGAGAGGAATGCAGAGAGCGAGTAGGTTGGTATTTAGAGACTAAGCTAGTGATGTAGCTGGGGGCGAAAATGGTGGAATTTGGAGGAAACAAAAATGGAGGAATTTGCTACCACCATTAATGATCTAGTGGATGCCCACAACACAAGTGAGGATGAAATGGGAGCAGTTAAATCCAAACTCGCTGACACTGAGGACCTCTCCAGGTGGAACAATTTGAAAATCAGAGGGGTACCCGAATCGGTCAAACAATCTGATCTGCGCGAGTATGCGGCACAACCGTTCAAGTCCATATTGCCCGATATCACAGACTAGGACATTACGGTGGATAGAATCCATTGACTCCCAAAGCTATCAGACCTGCCTGACAACATACCTAGAGTTGTTATACTGCGGCTCCACTTCTTTCATGTTAAAGAACTTTAATGGCAGCATCACGCACCAAAAGATCAATTCCCCTCACAATATCAGAATTTGCTATTTTTTGCTGATTTATTCCAATTTACCCTTCAAAAACGCAGGAACCTTAACACCATTTCAAAAGCATTGAGGAATCACAAAATCACCTATAAATGGGGGTTCCCTACAAAGCTAATCATAACCAGAGAAGGTCAAGATCATGTAGTCGATTCCCTGGCCAAAGGTCTGCATCTGCATAAAATGTGGCAAATTGTGCCAGACGAATCACCACAACCAACCACTTCAAAAAGTCCTGAACACATAAGTGGGGAATGGAACCTAGTTACCACAAAGAACGCTTGCAAGCATACCTGAATATTCTGTAGCCAGCCATGTATATTACCTACTACTCCCTGCATAGGAGAAAACCGATAAGCTGAACTGTTCTTTGTTTTCTGCTTTCTAGCAGCTTTTTTTTGTTCTCTTCAGTTTTTTACCCCCCAAAAAAGATGAGTCGCAGAAGCCACATGCGGATAGCACTGATCACCTTTTGCTATTTTTTTGATGTTCTAAACTTGTTTGTCTTTTTACTACATTCCACAGTTAACCATCGTTAATATTCACAGTTGAAAGCACGTTTATCTCTCTATGCCAAAGGGAACCACTATGCCCAATCCGGATACTAAGAGCCTGAAACGGGCGAATGTCACCATTGGAGATCCTACCTCGGAACTGCTACTTCATGGAAGTGTTACCAACACACTCTACACACAAATCTGCACTATCCTACACCCAGATGACCATAGCCTTCTTGACAATCGATGCTAAGGGTCTCAATAACCCTGCTAAACGTAGGTCTGAACGCACAGCAAAGCCCAACCTAGCTGCTCTAATTCCAGTTTCCCACACATCTTTTTTGCAAATATGGCAGCAAAAAAAGGGGAGTTTTCACTGCTGTAAGGGATACAGTTGCCTTTACAATGCACAAAGAATTGTCTAACCCACAAGGAAGGTATCACATTTTAGTCTGTGACATTAACTATACAAAGTACACGATTGTGAATGTGTATGCACCAAATGTGCACCAAGAATGTTTCTTCTATAGGGTCCTGAGGAAGGTCAGCCAGATTCAACAGGGCTACCTGCTGTTGTGAGGAGATGTCAACCTACCCTCTGACCCCAAAATAGACTCTACCACACTCTCCAACAGATATCAAAACTCCTTACAACCTTTGCTCTTCCGATATGATCTTTATGATGCATGGAGGTGTCTAAATGCTTCGGAAAGATACTACTCCTTCTTTTCCACAAGCCACAGTGTCTACGCGAGACTGGATCTTTTCCTAACAGACAAATGGCTACTAATGAAAATGAAGGCATCTAAAATCATCAACATTACCTGGTTGGATCACGCTTCGGTGACACTACTGGTGGATGACACTTCTACTGTCAACCCCACATTTATTTGGAGATCAAACCTGCGGTCTATCCAGGCGGATCCTACCAGATCTGAATTAACAAAAGCATTAGTTGAATTTTTTTAACTCAATGCAAATTCTCTTACCGATCCCTTTGTAACTTGGAATGCCCACAAAGCATTGATGCGTGGTACACTCATCAAACTGGGAGCAGGGGCTAAGAGAAAGAGGGGGCGGCAAATACAGGAACTTTCTTTTAAGATTCCCCCAAAAAAATCCCAAGAAGCCCAAAACAAAATTAATACAACCCCTGCAACATCTGAACAATTAACTAAACTCAGATATTGTCTCAAACTAATCCTACTTTGAAAAGGCCTCTAGGAGGCTAAAAATGTCCTACTATGCTAATGGCAATAAGGCAGGAAAGTTACTTGCAGCCCGGCTCAGAGGGCATAGATAGAGAACCAAAATCCCATATATCATACATCCAGTGACCCAAGTTAAATTGTACCACCCCAGGCCATTGTGGATGCTTTTAGCACCTACTATAGTTCATTGTACATTTTGAGTCAGGACCCACATACCACCCAACCCATGCCCTCTATGATTTCCGCATTTCTTAAATAATTAAACTTCCACATCTTACGAAAGAACAACTAAATACTCTAAACGCTCCATTTACTGAGCTGGAAGTCTCTCAAACTATAGATTCACTACCCAATAATAAATCACCTGGCCCAGATGGTTTCACTGGGGAAAATTTTAAAACATTCAAAAATGCTTTAGTCCCAAACCTAACTGAAATATACAATCATGCTGCTTCCTCCTCCTCCTTCCCCTCTGAGATGCTCCAAGCTATGATTGTTGCACTGTCGAAGCCAGGGAAGGAACCCAACACACCCCAACATTTTTGTCCCATTTCATTGCTCAGCAATGACCTGAAGATATGCGCTTAAATGATTGCAGGCAAACTGGTGAATTTACTACCATCTCTTATCCGTCCAGACCAATCTGGATTTACAAAAGGCCGCCAAACAGCTGATGCTACCAGACGCCTGATTAACATTATCCATCTAGCCAACAAAACCAGAACGCCTTCTCTGCTCCTAGCCTTGGATGCAGATAAGGCGTTCGATCAGATACACTGGGAGTACCTTGCACAGGTCCTACGGGGGTTTCAGCTTTGGGGGCCAAATCTATCAGGCTATCATGGCATTGTACACCACCCCTTCAGCCCAGGTATACATGTCAGGTTTGCTCTCAACTCCCTTCACAATAACAAATGGTACTCGTCAAGGGTGTCCATTATCTCCATTGATTTTTAATTTACTCATGGAGCCTATGGCCGCATACATTCGCCAACACCCGGATATTACAGGTTTCACAATCAATGGCAGGATGCATACCATCAGCTTGTTTGCTGATGATATAATCTTGATGCTCACCAATGTCTCATCTTCCCTGGCTTTGGTACATCAAGCATTTCAAATGTCAACTCATTATCCTATTTTAAAGTTAATGAATCCAAATCATATCTGCTAGGGCTGGGTCTATCGAATGAGGTAAAGAATAGTATTAACAATGAATTCCCCTATACTTGGAAAGACAAGGGTATAACATACCTAGGTATCACCCTTAGCCCCCAAGTAAACGATCTTGTTAAAGAAAACTATAGAAAACTAAAATCCAAACTTCCTGCACTCCATACGCCCCAAACTGGATAACTTAGCGAACTTCCACAACTTCTATATTTATTTAGAACACTGCCCATTCCAGTCCCAAATTCTTTTTTTCTCACAGCACAATCACTAATAAATAGATATTTATGGAAGGGGAAAAAAGCACGCTGCGCTTTTAGAAGGCTCACTCGGGCTAAAAAGGTGAAAGGTATAGGTCACACACACATAAAAGGCTACTACGCAGCTATCATATTAGCCCAACTAAGGGGTTGGTTTACCACACACCACACCATATTATGGGCTGAACTTGAACAACACCAGGTCACCGGGAGTAACCTCTATAATTATCTTATAACCAGCATCTTCCACTCATCCACCCCTGCCACAGTAGCGCCCACAGTACAGTCTTCCACAGAGGCTTGGAAATATCTCCAAAAATCCAATTTTCCTATGGGTACACTTACACCCCAATAACAGCGCTTTCACTCCTAATTCCCGACATATCCTTAACCAATTGGAGCACTTCTAGAATGCTCCTTTTGGAAGATTTATTTGTAGGCCCAGCACTTAAAACATTTAGATCGTTACAACTGGAATACTCTATCCCTCAATCAGAATTCTATAAATATATTCAAATATCCCATCTCCTGAAACAAACTAATCACATACCTACCCTGGCAGTTAGTCTTATTCTATACGTCCAACACCACAAAAAGGAAAGTTACATCACTAATATATAATTGCCTTCAGAATAAACAAATATTCAGTAAAACACCTAACATTTAGGCCTGGGAAAAAGACTTGGGTAAGGAATACAACATGAGCCAATGGGAGAAAGCACTCAGTGTTACTTGCATCTACAAAAAGTGTCAATCTATGGGAACCGCACCAAAAAATTCTGTTGCGCTGGTACCTCACCTCATACTAATTATCAAAATTCACTCCTGGACTATCCTGGAGATGCTGGAGGGAATGTGGAGAAGTGGGGACTCTACCACACATATTGTGGCTTTGTCCATGTATCCAAATCTACCAGACTGACATCTTTAACTTAATTGGACAGATCACAGGAATAAAACTTGGGCCTTGCCAAGGTATGGCACTACTTTCACTTTTATAGATCTAATCCCAACTAGAATGAGAACAATAGTTTCTCACATACTCCTAGCAGCTCGACTTACATTGGTCAGGCATTAGAGAGACTTAACACCTCCTGGCCTGGCAGAAACTCTGCAAATAATAAACAAACACGGTACATATGAGATATAATTTGCATTTAGCACTGGTAAACACCTGACAATCCATGAATTCTGGAGTCCCTGGAAGACGTGGTATTCACAGTACAGGGGATCATATACTTACTATAAGTAGGAATTACGGTTAGTTGATATATGGGTTTGTATCTAAAATCTTAAAACTGGAGGCTTAACCATTGGAATCATTGACTGATGCGGGCAGTCCCTGAGTTGAAAACACCCGAGTTACGAACAACTTCTATTTACGAACGGCCTCAAATGCCGAACACTTGTGCTCCACACTAGTCCTGGATACCTCCGGACACATCCCATACTGCAGTACTACATGTGCTGCATGGCCAGAAGAGCCCCAGATAACTTAACAAGTGCCCAGAACATCCCACATCCATGCACAGCTGGACGTTACGCTTACGAATGCAGTGTTCTGACGGGTAGTTACACCCACAAATGCAGGGTTGAGACTTATGAACAACTTCGACTTACGAACAAACCTACAGTCCCT
Source organism: Aquarana catesbeiana (assembly GCF_042186555.1). Taxonomy (NCBI): domain Eukaryota; kingdom Metazoa; phylum Chordata; class Amphibia; order Anura; family Ranidae; genus Aquarana; species Aquarana catesbeiana. Next base: position 433,279,287 of record NC_133328.1, read on the forward strand.
ATTGTATTCGTAACTCGGGGACTTCCTGTACCCAACCACTTTTCTTTTCATGTTTTATGTTATTTAACCACTTCAGCCCCGGAAGGATTTACCCCCTTCCTGACCAGAGCATTTTTTACAATTTGGCACTGCATCGCTTTAACTGCCAATTACACAGTCATGCAATGCTGTACCCAAACAAAATTTGCGTCCTTTTTTCCCACAAATAGAGCTTTCTTTTGATGGTATTTGATCACCTCAGCGGTTTTCATTTTTTGCACTATAAACGGAAAAAGACCAAAAATTTTGAAAAAAAATGATATTTTCTACTTTTTTTATAAAAAAATCCAACAAACTCAATTTTAGTCATACATTTAGGCCAAAATGTATTTGGCCACATGTCTTTGGTAAAAAAAATGTCAATAAGCGTAAATTTATTGGTTTGCGCAAAAGTTATAGCATCTACAAACTAGGGTACATTTTCTGGAATTTACACAGCTTTTAGTTTATGACTGCCTATGTCATTTCTTGAGGTGCTAAAATGACAGGGCAGTAAAAAACTCCCCCAAATGATCCCATTTTGGAAAGTAGACACCCAAGGTATTTTCTGAGAGGCATGTTGAGTCCATGAAATATTTTATATTTTGACACAAGTTGCGGGAAAATTACAAACTTTTTTTTTTTTGCACAAAGTTGTCACTAAATGATATATTGCTCAAACATGCCATGGGCATATGTTGAATTACACCCCAAAATACATTATGCTGCTTCTCCTGAGTACAGGGATACCACAAGTGTGGGACCTTTTTTGAGCCTAGCCACGTACGGGGCCCTGAAAACCAAGCACCGCCTTCAGGATTTCTAAGGGCGTAAATTTTCATTTCACTCCTCACTACCTATCACAGTTTTGAAGGCCAAAAAAAGCCCAGATGGCACAAACCCCCCCCAAATGACCCCATTTTGGAAATTAGACACTCCAAGCTATTTGCTGAGAGGCATGTTGAGTCCATGGAATATTTTATATTTTGCCACAAGTTGCGGGAAAGTGACAAACTTTTTTTTTTTTTGCACAAAGTTGTCACTAAATGATATATTGCTCAAACATGCCATGGGCATATGTGGAATTACACCCCAAAATACATTCTGCTGCTTCTCCTGAGTACGGGAATACCACATGTGTGGGACTTTTTGGGAGCCTACCTGCATACGGGGCCCCAAAACCAATCACTGCCTTCAGGATTTCTAAGGGCGTAAATTTTTGATTTCACTCCTCACTACCTAAGGCTATAAAATTCCAAAATAGCACAACCCCCCCAATTGACCCCATTTTGGAAAGTAGACACCCCAAGCTATTTGCTGAGAGGCATGGTGAGTATTTTGCAGCTCTCATTTGTTTTTGAAAATGAAGAAAGACAAGAAAATTTTTTTTTTCTTTTTTCAATTTTCAAAACTTTGTGACAAAAAGTTAGGTCTGCAAAATACTCACTATACCTCTCATCAAATAGCTTGGGGTGTCCACTTTCCAAAATGGGGTCATTTGGGGGGGGGTTTGTGCCACCTGGGCATTCCATGGCCTCTGAAACTGTGATAGGCAGCGAAGAGTGAAATAAAAAATTTACACCCTTGGCCAGCAACCGAGGAGAATGGCCGCAGAGTAAGAGAGCTCCGTCATCCACGGCCATACTGGAGCACACAGCGTGACTCCTGAGCCTCGGAAAGCTGCGATTTCAGCCTCCAGCAGGTCGGGCACTCCCTGGGAACATGTCCAGGAAAAGGAAAGAGAGTTGGAAACTCAGCAGAATGACGGATTTCTACATGCTGCCCCGCAGCACACAAGCCCAAGATGGCGCTGGTAAGCACAACGGCGGAGAGCATGGCAGGCTCTCTAATCACAGCAGCACTTCACAGCGCTCCTTGTCTCACCCACAAAAGGGACATAAGGGAAACTGTTGTCAATCCCAATCATCCTCTTCCTCATCCAGTCCTGTTAAGGCGAAACAACAACATATACAAGGGGGAAATATGAATGAGGAAGAAATAGACACTTCTCTTAATGATACCAGGGAACTCCAGGAGTCCATCTTGGAGTTCCCTACCAAAAATCAGCCAGTGATTGACACAACCTTAAAAGACATGTTAGTGTCACTCCGCAGCACCATACATGCTGATATATTAACCCTTACAAGCCACTTCAAGGCAGAAATTAAAGCTGTCAATAACAGGGTTACCCATATAGAACATAAGATGGGAGAATTTGCTGGCGCCATTAATGAAGTAATTGATGCCCATAATGAGAAGGAAGATGAACTGCAACAGTTAAAAGCTAAAATGGCCGACCTCGAAGATCATTCAAGAAAAAATAATATTAAAATCCGTGGGATACCTGAGTCGGTTAAACCATCAGAATTGAATGCCTATTTTCAAAAAATTCTCCAAGAAATACTTCCTGAGGCTACTTTAACAGACCTATCTATAGATAGGATTCATAGACTGCCAAAACCCAAACATCTGTCAGATCATTTACCAAGAGATACGATCGCACAGATTCATTTCTATCAAACCAAAGAGAAGTTTCTCCATTGCATGAGAAATCCTGATAATGCACCAGCCTGCATCCAAGGCCTCTCTTTCTACCCAGATCTATTGGCTTGCACAATACAGAGAAGGAGAAACATGGCCACTATTACTAAACCATTGAGAAACCATCACATCGCCTACAGATGGGCTTATCCAGCAAAACTGCTAATCACAAAGGAACGGAAAACATTCCCTATTAATTGGGTGGAAGACAGCATATAGCTTTTGAAAGAGTGGAATATCCTAGACAAAGAAAAGGGTCCTCCATCCACCTCTTCTTCACCCCGACCTCATTCACCCACCTGGCCACAGGACACAATTGACTGAAAGCTCAGGTCACACAACACTACTACTATGCATCTTTATGCTCCGGTACACCCGTGGAACTTTATTCAGTTCTCTTTTCGTTCCCTTGAGAGTTACGGGATTATATCCCTACAGATTCGGTTGAATCTTTTTTTATTATTGTTTTCATTTTGTATTTCTTGTTCATATCGGAGATTTCACGTTTTTTTGTTTTGATCTCTGATACATTCTACCTATTGCAATACAACACTTTGGACTCTGGCTCACTACTTTCACAGAATTTCCTGCTACAGTCTACATTTCTACAAGGACTGAGGATCCAAGGACTACTGTGACGCCCACCCTTTACAAAAGGTATCATGGGGTTTAAAATCTCTTCATTTAATGTTCGGGGGCTGAATAGCCCACAGAAAAGAACAATGTTATGGAAAGAAACACGTCTTCTACAAAGTGACATCCTATGTCTAAAGAAACTAATTTTTCTGCATCAAAACCCCCAAAATTTTCTCATTAAAACTTTCCAACAATTTTCTGTTCTAATGCCCCAAAGAAGAAAAGAGGGGTGGCTATTCTCATCAAATATACTGTATCTTTTCAACATACCTATACAGAAATAGAAGAAATGATACATTATACTTGTATGTGAGGTAAACAATACAGTCTACACCATAGTGAATGTCTATTTATCTAATGTGAAACAAATTTCTTTTCTGAACAAGGTTTGGAAACGGGTCCTTGCAGTGCAAAAGGGATATACCATAATATGTGGTGATTTTAACGCTATACCAAACGAAAAACTATACCTTTCTTTTCGCACATCCAGACCATAAGCACAAAATCACTAAAGAACTCTGCAAGTTCTTTGTCACTAACGCCCATCTATGTCGGATCCCTTCATGATCTGGAACTGTCACAAGGCATATATGAGGGGAATTCTCATGAAAATGAGCAGTGTTGCCAAGAAGCAACGTCACCAGCAGCTAAATGATCTACTTCTCCAAATAGACAAATTAGAATCGGTTAACAAAAAATCTCCTGACCCTACCATTAGCTCCCAACTGGATACAATTAGACACGATCTTAGATTACTACTTATTTCCCAACACAATCACATGGCTCAGAAATGGAAGGCACATTTTTATAGCCAAGGTAACAAAGCAGGTAAATTATTAGCAAATCAAGGGAGAAAACAATCAAACAAAAAATACCGTTCATTTCACACCCAACCACAGACATCAGACTTTCCAATCCAAAGGATATCGCTAACGCATTTAGAGATTACTACTGTACAACAATCTCGATAATTTAAAAGAAGATACCTCTACCCAACAACCATCTCCAGAGAGGATCCAGAATTTCTTGGATTCAATCTCCATGCCCAAGTTAAATCCTGATCAACTTAAAATTCTAAATGAACCAATTTCCATGGCTGAACTCCACAAAACAATTTTGTCTATCCCCAATAACAAATCTCCAGGTCCAGACGGATTTTCGTCTGAATACTACCGCACATTTTATTCCATATTAAGTCCACATTTATTAAATGCATATGCAACTGCTGCCTCCACAACTTCCTTTCCTCCAGAAATGTTAACGGCCACAATTGTCACCTTACCCAAACCAGGAAAATCATCCGATACCCCACAAAATTTCAGGCCTATATCTTTGTTAAATGTAGACTTGAAGATATATGCCAAGATCATAGCAAACAGACTGGCCCGGTTTCTGCCCACCCTAGTAAAACAAGACCAAGTTGGTTTTGTCCTGGGTCGACAGGCACCGGACGCAACATGCAGAATTATTAATCTCCTCCACGCTGCAGAGTCTTCAGGGATCCCTTCTCTGCTTCTGTCTTTAGATGCAGAGAAGGCTTTTGATAGAATTCACTGGGGATATTTGAGTCAAGTATTGGATAAATTTGGTATATCAGGAAAGATTAACTCAGCCATCTTAGCACTATATACTAATCCCTCCGCAATGGTATACACAGAAGGAATGTTTTCTGACAGCTTTAATATCACCAACGGGACGAGGCAGGGGTGCCTCCTGTCTCCCCTGATTTTTGCCCTTTTAATGGAGCCCTTGGCTGAAAATATTAGATCTCATCCAGACATTTCGGGCATTTCAATTTCAAAACAGGCACATACCATTTCTCTGTTTGCAGACGATGTGATCCTATCCCTCTCAAATCCCAATACCTCCCTACCAGCAGTACATTACACATTAAATCACTTCAACCAAATCTCATATTATAAAATAAACGCAACAAAATCTAATCTACTTGCCATAAATATAGAAAATAACCTTCAAAAAATCCTTTCTTCACGTTATCCATATCTGTGGGCTGACAAACCCATTCAATATCTGGATATTCAATTGACAACCCCAAGCTGTAATTTTGTTTAAAGTAAATCTTGTACCTCTCATTTCTTCCATCCAACCGGAATTAAATAGACTAAGAACCTTTTGTTTGTCTTGGATGGGTAGACTGGCGGCATACAAAATGCTTATCCTACCAAGAATTCTTTACTATTTCAGAGCTCTCCCAATCTTTATACCAGCAAAATTTTTTAAAACAATACAAACTCAGCTACACAAGTTTGTATGGGCAGATAAAAAACCGAGAAGCTCTCAATCTTCCCTGTCAAAACATAGAAAAGCCGGAGGGATGGGACTTGCTATCTTAAGAGATTATTTCACAGCCAGCATACTAGATCAAACAAAATTTTGGTTCCAAAACCATTCATCTAAACACTGGGCAACTATAGAAAACTCCTGGTTAAATTCATTAAGATCCACACTACTAGCAAACTCATTTTTAAATACTAACTTCAAATCCACTTATCCCATTATACAACTAGTAATGGACACATGGAAAAAATTCTGCTTCGATTCGAAACAAACTACAGATCTTACAGAGATATCTACCCCTCTGACTTCGATTTGCACACACGTTAGCGATCTCACGACAACAAAATGGGAAAAAAAAGGAATTACCTTAGTTACAGACCTGTTAGACCGTGGAAAAATCATTCCCTTCAATATACTAGCCCAAAAGTATTCTCTCCCCACTTCTCATCACTACATATACATAAGAATTACAACATTCTTAAAAATGCACCCTCTGCAACCTACTAAGATTCCACATAAAGCATGGACCTATTGGAACGACACAACTAACACCAAAAAGGGGATCTCCCTATTCTATACTCTAATACAACAGAAAAACTCTTTTACTAAACTGCCATCACATCAAAAATGGGAATTAGACCTTTCTTCATCCTTTTCAGAGATGCAATGGATGGATGCGATTAAATCTAATGATTGTTTCACAAGATCCACAACACACTGGGAAACAGCTCAAAAACTACTATTTAGATGGCATTATACCCCCTATATTACTGCAAAATTCTCTACAGAGAGCCCCAACGAGGTTGTGGCAAAGTAGACACAGTTCCTCATATGTTATGGGATTGCCCCAATCTTTGGAGTTTTTGGAGAGCTGTATTCTGGTTAATATCTAAAATTACAGGCTTCATAAAGAAAGGGAACGCGGAATTGGCCTTATTAACTATCCATATAGACCAATATCCACCTTCTCTTATAGGGCGTACACACGGTCGGACTTTGTTCGGACATTTCGACAACAAAATCCTAGGATTTTTTCCGACGGATGTTGGCTCAAACTTGTCTTGCATACACACGGTCACACAAAGTTGTCGGAAAATCCGATCGTTCTGAACGCGGTGACGTAAAACACGTACGTCGGGACTATAAACGGGGCAGTGGCCAATAGCTTTCATCTCTTTATTTATTCTGAGCATGCGTGGCACTTTGTCCGTCGGATTTGTGTACACACGATCGGAATTTCCGACAACGGATTTTGTTGTCGGAAAATTTTATCTCCTGCTCTCCAACTTTGTGTGTCGGAAAATCCAATGGAAAATGTCCGATGGAGCCCACACACGGTCGGAATTTCCGACAACACGCTCCGATCGGACATTTTCCATCGGAAAATCCGACCGTGTGTACGGGGCATTAGACCAGTAATGTTACAGATTCTGATGGCAGCCAGATTGACAATTACTAGCAAATGGAAAGCTATCAATTCACCAAATATCAGTGAAGTTGTTAAAAAAGTAGATGAAGCTTATAAACATGAGCAGATTATTGCAAATATAGAGGGAAATACACCCCGTTTTTATAAACAATGGGATCCTTGGATTCGCATTAGGCAAATTACATGAAAGATTTGGTACCCATAAGTTATGGTGGGTTCCACTTCCTTTTTCTTTTTTTTTTTGATTGCTTCCTTTTTTTTTCTTTCCTTTTTTCTTCCTACGAAAGGGAGTCAGAGTCCCTACTCTTTCTGTTCAAAATTTTTGGTAATCTAATATTAAAAATACATGTCTATCAGCTCTAGTTTTTGCATAGCAATGCATCAATAAGCTGAAAACAACCAACCATCACGTGTTTATGTGCAAGTTGTATGTTACAGTTTTAGTTAGTTCTGAAGATATGTTACATGACATTTATAAAATTGTAATATTGGTTAAAGAATACCTTGCATGGTATACTATTGTGAACTGTATATTGAAAATGTTCAATAAAAAATACTTTGAAAAAAAAAAAATTACACCCTTAGAAAGCCTGAAGGCGGGGCTTGGTTTTTGGGGTGCCATACGCGGTTAGGCTCCCAAAAAGTCTCACACTTGTGGTATACTCGTACTCAGGAGAAGCAACAGAATGTATTTTGGGGTGTAATTTCATATATTCCCATGGCATGTTTGAGCAATATATAATTTAGTGACAACTTTGTGCAAAAAAAAAAAAATGTGTCTTTTTCCCGCAACTTGTGTCACAATATAAAATATTCCATGGACTCAACATGCCTCTCAGCAAATAGATTGGGGTGTCTACCTTCCAAAATGGGGTCATTTGGGGGGTTTTGAACTGTCCTGGCATTTTATGCACAACATTTAGAAGCTTATGTCACACATTATCCACTCTTCTAACCACTTGAAGGCAAAGCCCTTTCTGACACTTTTTGTTTACATGAAAAAAAATTTTTTTTTTGCAGGAAAATTACTTTGAACCCCCAAACATTATATATTTTTTTTTAAAGCAAAGGCCCTACAGATTAAAATGGTGGGTGTTTCTTTTTTTTTTCCACACAGTATTTGCGCAGCGATTTTTCAAACGCATTTTTTGGGGAAAAAACACACTTTTTTAAATTTGAATGCACTAAAACACACTATATTGCCAAAATGTTTGATGAAATAAAAACGATGATCTTAGGCCGAGTACATAGATACCAAATATGACATGCTTTAAAATTGCACACAAAAGTGCAGTGACGACAAACTAAATACATTTTTAAAAGCCTTTAACCACTTCCCGCCCGGCCCATAGCAGATGACGGCCGGGCGGTGGTTGTGTTTTCCTGACTGGGCGTCATATGACGTCCAGCAGGATAACCCCCTAGCGCGCGCCCGCGGGGGCACGCAGCGCGGCGATCGGGGACGGCATGTGTCCCTCGGACACAGCGCTTCCCTGATCACGGTAAACAGCCAGTGATTTTGGCCGTTTACCACGTGATCAGCTGTGTCAACGTCACAGCTGATCACATTTCATAACAAACTCGGCGGCGCACACTGTGCGCGCCACCGGAGGAGTGCAGGCAGGGATCGAGGAAGGCGGGTGTCCCTTGGACACAGCACTTTCCCGATCAAGGTAAACAGCCAATGAAATTGGCTGTTTACCATGTGACCGGCTGTGTCCAATCACAGCCGGTCACAAATGTAAACAGAGGAGCAGTTACCATCTGATCTCTGCTCTCTCCTCACACACCGATCGTGTGAGGAGAGAGCAGGGATCAGTAAGTGAGATATCAGTGTAGTGTTCTGTCTATATATACTGTATACTGTGCACAACATGACCCCCCCAATAAAGAGGACCTGTCACACAGCCCAGCCCATCTGTCAATCAGCCCATCTGTCAGTCAGCCCATCTGTCAATCAGCCCATTCAATCAGCCCATCTGTCAGTCACCCAATTAATCAGCCGATCTGTCAATAATCTGTCACAGGCCCACCGCTATTAGTACCGCCATTGGTAATGCCACACAGGCTACCACTACCGCCATCGGTACCACAGCCAGTCCTGCCATCAGGCCCACTATCAGTACTGCCATCAGGCCCACCGCCATCAGTACCGCCATTGGTACCGCCACACAGGCTACCAGTACCGCCATCAGTACCACCGCCAGTTCCACCATCAGGCCCACCATCTATACCACCACACAGGCCCGCCACACAGGCCTGCTACCAGTACTGCCACCCGTACCGCCACCGGTACCGCCACCATCACACGTACTGCTACCTGTATGTCACGTACCTGATGGCGAGCCTGACGTGTAGAGGAAGGCCTCCCGTACAACTCCGGCTCAAGGGCCGCTGGTAGTGGAACAGCTGGCGCTGGAGCACGGCGGAGTAAGAGTGCCTATGGAAGTCCCGAAGTCTGAGCAGGAAGTTGCCGGAACACACAGGTGGACGGCTGGACTTGACTGGAAGCAGACAGGAGAGTCGCTGGATCACCGGCAGGTCTCGGCAGCAGAGAGACAGATCAGATGACTCGGCTGGCAGGAACATGGTCAGGTCACAGACAATTAGGCAACGGCTAGGCAGATCAGGTACAACAGCAGGCAGGAGAGAGGTCAGGTCACAGGCAGGTTCGGCAGCAGGTAGGCAGATCAGGTACAAACAGCAGGCAGGAGAGAAGTCAGGTCACAGGCAGGTTCGGCAGCAGGTAGGCGGATCAGTGTACAACAACAGGCAGGAGAGAAGTCAGGTAGCAGGCCGGAACGATGATCGGAAGTCAACACAGGTAGCAAGAATTCAGGTACACGCTGTAGACCAAGCAGCAACCAGCCAGTACTAAGTCTGTGTTTAAATAGGCCGTCTGGCGCCAGTTCTGATGACAGGCGTGCGCGTGCGTGCACGCACGCGTACGCGCGCACGCGCGCACGCGCGAACGCGCATTCGCTGATGCGCCCGTAGTTGTTCTGTGAATCCCTTGCCGGCGCCTGCACACAAGTGTATGCTTGCGAGCATTAGCTGTATCCTGCGGATGACTTCCCTGACACTGTTCCACGATCGGTACCACCACCACCCGTATCGCCACCTGTACCGCAATCGGTACTGCCACACAGGCCAGCCACTAATACCACATCGGTACCACCACTACCGCCAGCAGTACCATTAGTACCAGCCCGCCGAAAAGCACTACCAATAATGTCGCAAAGGGTTTACACACCTGAGGAGGCATATGCCCTTCTTACCATGTCGGATGATGGGAGCTCAGATAGTGGATCGGAGTCCGAGTCCTCGCAGGAAACTGTCCCTCCCAAAAGAATGAGATTAGGACCGAGATCAGGACCAAGATCAGGACCAAGATCAGGAGATATGCCCACCACCAGCAGCGCCAGACCCCAGGAAGAGGAGCCCAGTACAAACACCCGAAGAACCCAGCGCCAGTCCTACCTTCCCGATGCCCTGGCAAACCCCTTATGGTTGCCTGCCAACTCAGGATCCGCTATCATCCCCCCTTTCACTGCACAGCCAGGTGTGCAGCCCGACACTACAAATTTTTCTCAGTTTGATTATTTTTCTTTATTTTTCCCACAAGATTTGCTGCAGAATATGGTGGATCAAACTAACCTGTATGCATCCCAATTTATTGCTGCCAACCCCAATTCTTCCTATGCCCGCATGTTCCAATGGCGACATCTAACACTGGATGAATTTAAATTATTTTTGGGCCTTACATTCAATATGGGGCTTACAAAAAAGAACGAAGTCCATGCATATGGGTCTACCAACCCCATCCACCACATGCCCATATATTCCGCTGTCATGTCTAGAACAAGATACGACATGATTATGCGTTTTCTCCACTTCAATTCACAGTGCCCTCCCCGAGATCATCCCAACCATGATAAATTGTACAAGATACGCCCCCTAATCAATTCCTTTTCCCAGCGATTTAGAGACTTTTTATCCCAGACCAAAAAATTTGTGTGGATGAGTCCCTCATACATTTCACTGGCCGACTGCACTTCAAGCAGTATACACCAAGCAAGAGATCCAGGTATGGGGTGAAATTAAATAAATTATGCAATCGAGCCACTGGATATGTCTTCACAAAGACTCCCATCTCCAGCCCCATGATTGCCCCACATATATTGGAACCAGTGGTAAAATTGTCTGGGAGCTGGCATACCCCCTGTTCGACAAAGGATACCATTTATATGTCGACAACTATTATACCAGCCTGCCCTTTTTTCGTCACCTTTATAGTAAAAAAACCCTGGCCTGCTGTACTTTAAAAAAAAAACGGAAGGGATTCCCACAAAATTTGTTGACCAAAAAATTGCAAAACGGAGAATCGGCATTCATGAGGAATGAGGAGGTGTTGGCCATGAAGTGGAGGGACAAGAAAGATGTCCACATCCTCTCTACCATCCACAATGACACCGTGGTGGAGACCCAAAGAAGAGGCGGCCCCATTGTAAAGCCCGAATGTGTCCACGATTATAATATGTACATGGGGGGGTGGATTTAAACGATCAGATGCTACAGCCCTATTTATCAACCAGAAAGTCCCGTTATTGGTATAAGAAAGTTGCGTTTCACCTATTTCACATGGCCCTTTTTAATTCGTTTGTCTGCTACCAAAAAGCAACTCAAAACCAACAAATCACCTACCTGAAGTATATTGAAGATATCGTCACTGCCCTCATTTACCAACAAGGTCCTGCCCCAGTAAGCATTCATTCTGATAGCATGAGTCGACTTCACGAGCAACACATTCCCTATCACATTCCCCCCACAGAATCTGGAAGAAGACGCCAAAAGAAATGCCGTGTATGCAGCAGAGGAGGAGTAAGAAGAGATACCAGCTATTATTGTCCCCAATGTCCCTCCCAACCTGGCCTGTGCATCAGAGATTGCTTCAAAAATTATAATACATCCATCCAATATTAGTTCCCCTTATTATTAACAGACTGCCATTTCCCCATTTGCCTGCTAACATGTTAATTAACTGAACCTGGCCTGTTTACCGATGATGTCTTTGCTTGCCGATTTAAACCACGTTTCTGACTTCCACGTGCACCAACCTCAGCCTGTTTACCGACAATGCCTCTGCCTGCCAATTTAAACCATGTTTCTGACTTCCACGTGCACCGTCCTTGGCCTGTTAATCGACCGTGTTTTTGCCTGCCACTTGGACTGATCTTTTGGCCATCTACTTCAGTACACAGGGGTCTCACATATGTGAGGGGCTTCAGAATAGCGTTCTGAGTAGAGAAAACCAGTTTTTCGTTTTCTGTGCTCCCAGAACAGGGTATGGTTGCCCAGAGGCTTCAAAGCGATTTGGGTGGGAGAAGCCTCTACCCCTGTCCCCCTGGCCCTAAGCTTGATGGTCCTTCCTACTGCCTGGACCAATACTTTGGCTGTGCTGACCATATTGCTGCCTGTAATGACCCAGGGCATTATGGACGATGTTTCATCCTGCTGCTTGGACCAATACTTTGGCTATGTTGACCATATACCTGCCTGCTACCTCTACTGACTTTGGACAGTATTTCTGCCAGGACACCTCTGCCTGCTACCTGGACCTGTACTTTGGCTGTGCTTTGGCCGTGCTTTGGCTGTGCTCTGGCTGTGCTTTGGCTGTGCTGACAGTATCTACTGAACTATGGACAGTATTCCTGCCTGCTGCCTGGATGATTGCTTTTGCTGTTGCTGACCTCATTCCTGCCTGCTGCCTGGACCGATGCTCTCCTCTGTGGACCACTGCACTTCTAAAACCACAGGTAATCTTTTGTTATTTGGTATGTACCTGCTATGTGTTAGAAATATGAAGGGCCTTCAAAAATGTGATCGGTAGTCAGAAAATGATATGTGTAATTAATGCTGCTAGAATGCCTGGAGGTGCTACTTCACTGTTGGGCCTCTGTATGTGGCCAGGCTGTGTAAAAGTCTCAAACATGTGGTATCGCCATACTCAGGAGGAGTAGCGGAATGCATTTTGGGGTGTCATTTTTGCTATGTACATGCTATGTGTTAGAAATATCTTATAAATGGACAACTTTGTGTAAAAAAAATGCATTTTCATTTTTTTCCACATTTTCCAAAAACTTCTGGAAAAAAATGAAAAGTTCAAAAGACTCATTATGCCTCATAGATTATATGTTGGGGTGTTTTCTTTCCAAAATGGGGTCATTTTGTGGACAATTCCATTGTCCTGGTACTCTAGGGCTTTCAAAAGTGTAATAGATGGTTGAGAAAGGATATGTGTAATTTATGCTTGTAGAATGCCTGAAAGTGCTACTTCACTGTTGGGCCTTTGTATGTGGCCAGGCTGTGTAAAAGTCTCACACATGTGGTATCACAATACTCAGGAGGAGTAGTGGAATTAATTTTGGGGTGTCATTTTTGCTATGTACATGCTATGTGTTAGAAATATCTTAAAAATTGACAACTTTGTGTAAAAAAAATTCATTTTCATTTTTTTCCCACATTTTCCAAAAACTTCTGAAAAAAAATGAAAAGTTCAAAAGACTCATTAGGCCTCATAGATTATACGTTGGAGTGTTTGATTTCCAAAATGGGGTCATTTTGTGGACAATTCCATTGTCCTGGTACTCCAGGGCCTTCAAAAGTGTAATAAGTGGTTGAGAAAGGATATGTGCAATTCATGCTTGTAAATGTAGAACACCTGAAAGTGCTACTTCACTGTTGGGCCTTTGTATGTGGCCAGGCTGTGTAAAAGTCTCACACATGTGGTATCGCAATACTCAGGAGGAGTAGCAGAATTCATTTTGGGGTGTCATTTTTGCTATGTACATGCTATGTGTTAGAAATATCTTAAAAATGGACAACTTTGTGTAAAAAAAATGCATTTTCTTTTTTTTTCCACATTTTCCAAAAACTTCTGGAAAAAAATGAAAAGTTCAAAAGACTCATTATGCCTCATAGATTATACGTTGGGGTGTTAGCTTTCCAAAATGGGGTCATTTTGTGGACAATTCCATTGCCCTGGTGCTCCAGGGCCTTCAAAATTGTAATAGGTGGTTGAGAAAGGAGATGTGCAATTTATGCTTGTAGAACGCCTGAAAGTGCTACTTCAATGTTGGGCCTTTGTATATGGCCAGGCTGTGTAAAACATGTGGTATCACCATACTCGGGAGGAGTAGCAGAATGTATTTTGGGGTGCAGTTGAAATTATGCATATGCTGTGTGAGAGAAATAACCTGTTAATATGACCAGTTTGTGTAAAAAAAAAAAATCTTAAGTTTCCCAAGAATTGTGTGAAAAAATTACAACTTCAAAAAGCTCACCATGCCTCCAAGGTAAATACCTTGGACTGTCTACTTTCCAAAAAGGGGTCATTTGGGGGGTATTTGTACTTTCCTGGCTTCTTAGTGTCTCAAGAAATGAGATAGGCCTTCAGTACATCAGGTGTGATCAGATGTGATCAATTTTCAGTGATTGGCACCATAGTTTGTAGACTCTATAACTTTTACAAAGACCAAATAATATACATTAATTTGGATTATTTTTACCAAAGATAGGTAGCAGTATAAATTTTGCCACAAATTCATGAAGAAAAATGACTTATTTGCAAAAGTTTACAATAGAAACTAAAAAAAAGTGTGTTTTTTTTCAAAATTTTTGCTTTTTTTTGCTTATATCGCAAAAAATAAAAAAAACAGGCGGTGATTAAATACCACCAAAGGAAAGCTCTATTTGTGAGAAGAAAATGATAAAAATTTTGTTTGGATACAGTGTAGCATGACTGAGTAATTGTCATTCAAAGGTTGAGAGCGCTGAAAGCTGAAAATTGGTCTGGGCGGGAAGGTGCATAAGTGCCTGGTATTGAAGTGGTTAAAAGCCTTTACAGGTTACCACTTTAGATTTAAAGAGGAGGTCTACTGCTAAAATTACTGCCCTCGATCTGACCTTTGCGGTGATGCCTCACATGCATGGTGCAATTGCTGTTTACATTTGACGCCAGACCGACGCTTGCGTTCGTCTTTGTGTGAGAGTAGGGGGGGGGACAGGGGTGCCTTTTTTTATTTTTTTTTTTTGCTTTTTTATCTTATTTTTAAACTGTTCCTTTCATTTATTTATTTTTAATCATTTTTATGGTTATCTCAGGGAATGTAAATATCCCCTATGATAGCAATAGTTAGTGACAGATACTCTTTTTTGAAAAAATTGGGGTCTATTAGACCTTAGATCTCTCCTCTGCCCTCAAAGCATCTGACCACACCAAGATTGGTGTGATAAAATGCTTTCCCAATTTCCCAATGGCGCTGTTTACATCCGGTGAAATCATAAAATGCTCGTAGCTTCCGGTTTCTTAGGCCATAGAGATGATTGGAGCCATTTTGGTCTCTGATCAGCTCTATGGTCAGCTGGCCAAATCACCAGCTGCATTCTCAGGTTCCCTGTTGGGACAAGAGAGGCAGAGAAAAACATGGAAGACGGTGGGGGGCATTCCCTCCCACTGCTTGTAAAAGCAGTCTAGAGGCTAATTACTCGCTAGGATTGCTTTTAAATGAAAGCCGACCGCTGGCGGAAAAGAATGATACCAAGATGATACATAAACCTGCAGGCATCATTTTGGTATAACCACTCAAAGTCCAGCAACATACCAGTACGTTGCTGGTCCTTGTTGGGCATATATTGTAAACTTTTTTCATGCAGCCTGTGGGCTGCATGAAAAAAAGAGATTGATTGGTGGGTATGCCCACCATTAGAATACCTCCCTTCATCCACCCACTTCTAATGATGGGCATACATGCACCGTTTATATATGCCGAAGCATGGGGACATCCACCCCAAAAGGTAGGAGCAAATCGCTCCTCCACCTTTGCTGCCCCCATGCTTCGGCATATATGCTGTTTTTTTTAACTGTGGTGGTGAAATCACCTCCTCCAGCGCTGGAGTCACAGCTTTATGTATTGTGGGAGCAAACGCTGTTGCTGTCAAGATGAATAAATCCGCACTGCAACTGAATGGTGTGCCTGCTAAGCAAATGATGGTTTACAATAAAACAAAGTAACATTACAGTATAACAGACTTACCATACCTGCAAAGCAAATACAAAAAAATAGTAAAAAATAAAACATTTTTTAACGCAACCTGTGCCTAAAATATATATATGCCGAAGCATGGGGGCATCCACGCGCAAAAGGTAGGAGCAAATCGCTCCTCCGCCCCTGCTGCCCCCATGCTTCGACATATATGCTCTTTTTTTTAACTGTGGTGGTGAAATAACCTCCAACAGTGCTGGAGTCATGGCTTTATGTATCGTGGGAGCAAACACTGTTGCTGTCAAGATAAATAAATCCCTTCTGCAGCTGAATGGTGTACCTGAAAACAAAAAAATGGTTAATAATAAAACACAGTAAACAGTAAAGTATAAGAAAATTGCATACCTATAAAGCAAACATGATAAGACATAATAAAAATAAAACATTGCAGAATAGAATACAGTAAAAAAGAGCAGAACAATAGAGAGAGAATAGAGAGAGAACAATAAAACGACAACTATATTTGTTTTTTTTATTTTATATATTTTTTTGTATTTTTTTTTTTTTTACTTTTTTTTTTACACTTTTTTTGTAACTGTAACTTTTGTAACTGTAACCGGTTCCAGGTTCGGGTCTCTCAAAATGCGATGGCATCTTGGGAGACCCTGTGAAAGTGTGCCTAGTCTGTGCAGTGCTGTACCCTACGCTAATACTCAACTAGTGTATGGTAGCATTCAAAACATTCACCAATGTGCAGTGCTGTACCCTATGCTAATACTCAACTAGTGTATGGTAGCGTTCAAAACATTCACCAATGCAAAGACCAGGATTTTCAGGACAGGAGGGACAATAATAGCAATAATAGCGGGTGTCATGCCAATATCCGCACTTGCTGCAGACACAACATCTTTTTTGGAGGGTTCGTTGGGTAGGGGTACTCAGGAGGACATAAAGAAAATGCCTCTCATGCAGCCAGCTTACTGAATTTGGTTGGGGAAGGTGAGGTGGAGCACGTCTGAAAACAGAAGGGGTCTGATGATCTCTTCCTGGAATTTAAGGAAGGATCCAGTCCATCCTGAAGCTCTGTATAGCACATGAGCGTTCAGCAAAGCCAATTGAAATATATAAACAGACACTTTCTTGTACCAGTGTCTGGCCTTACGGCAATTAGGTACGGTGCCAACAACTGGTCGTTGAGGTCCACCCCTCCCATATTTTGGTCATATTCTTGGACACAGAGGGGTTTCTCCACAACATCAGTTGCTGTAGTAATTTGGACCATCGTGTCTGCATGAAGGGAGGTAAGAACGAAAACATTCTAATTATCCCTCCACTTCATAGCGAGCAAGTTATTACAGTTGAAGCAGGCTCTCTCCCCCAGCCTAAGACATGAATCTACAAGCCGCTGGGGAAAGCCCCGGCGATTAGGTCGCACGGTGCCACATGCTCCAATCTGTTGATCAAACAAGTCACTAAAAAGTGGCACACTCATGTAATAATTGTCCACATATAAGTGGTACCCCTTTCCAAATAAGGGTGACACCAAGTTTCACACAATCTTGCCAGCGCTTCCTATGTAGTCAGGGCAGTTTGTCGGCTCTACGTGGCTATCTTTTCCCTTGTAAACCATAAAACTACATGTATAGCCTGTGGCCCTGTCACAGAGCTTATACATCTTGACCCCGTATCTGGCACGCTTGCTGGGAAGGTACTGATTGAATGATAAGTGGCCAGAAAACTTAATCAGGGACTCATCAACACAGACAACTTGATGGGGGGGTAAACAAGTCTGCAAAATGTTGGTTGAAGTGGTTTACGAGGGGCCAAATTTTGTAAAGCCGATCATATCCAGGGTCTCCACAAGGACGACAGAGTTCATTGTCATTGAAGTGCATGAACCGCAAGATCTGCTCGTATTGTGCCCTGGTCATGGAGGCAGAGAACAAGGGCATATGGTGAATTGGGTCAGTGGACCAATATGACCGCAACTCACTCTTTTTAGTTATGCCCATGTTGAGGGAAAGACCCAAAAAGAGCTTAAATTCGGAAACCGTAATTGGTCTCCAATCTCTGGCAAGGGAGGACTGGGGAATAGTGGTGATGTGTTGAACAGCGTACAAATTGCTTTGGTCCACAATAGATCTATCTTCTGTGAAAAACAGTGAATAAAAATCAAGTGACGTAAAATCAACTGTTTCCACCTGAATGCTGGGTTGGCCAGTGAATGGGGGAAGTATGGGTGCTGCAAAAGTGGTGGGTTCCCAATTAGGATTGGTGAATGCAGCAGGAAGGGCGCTATGGCCACGACGGGCCTGTGTTCGTCTTCTTGGTGGCAGCGGGACACTACTTGTGCTTGCCACCTCACCAGCTTGAACTGCACTTATGGGACTCGCCACGTCACCACATGATACTGCAGTGCTGGATTGAGTACGACCAGGGGGTGTACTAGGCCGCTGATGATTGCCAGTTCACCAGAAGGAATAGCGGTGCTAGTACTGCTCTGCTCCATACGAGGGACCTGCAGTTCTTGCACATCAATGACAGAAGAAGTTCGGTGTCTTGTACACCTGACCTTGGCAGGGACCACAACTCCGTTGTCAGAGCTATCTGTCATGGAGCCGCTGTCCTCTACAGGATCGTATTCTGTGCCTGAATCTGATAGATGAGTGACATCCTCTTCACTACCTGTCATGCTCAGAAACGTGTAGGCCTCTTCACTAGTGTACCTTCGATTTTCCATTTTGGGCTCTAAATTTAGTGGTACACTAGTGAGACTCACAAGTAAAAAAGCTCCTGACTGTTAGCGACTGTATCAAAATGCTACCAAAAAAACTGTTAGCGATCGCCGGGATCAGGCCTGACTCTGCGAACGTTGCAGTTATGGGTGTTTAGTGTTTTCTAAGTGACAGTGTCATCCCCCTCATCACGGATCGCTCCCCTAACGATGGCGACCCCCCCCCCCCGCCGGAGGCAAATGGCGTATCATATACATGATTTAGCCTGCCTGTGCCATTCTGCCGCAGTATATCTGTGTTAGACGGTCGGCAAGTGGTTAATTCTTCTCTTTCTTACTGTTAATTTTATTTGTTGATAAGCATATTGGGGACTACAATGTAATTGGTACCATTTAGTTTAACATCTCTAAAGGTACTCCTGAGTGCAGGGTACAGAGCTAAGAGATATTTATATTGGTTATACTTTTCAAACAATGAACCATGTCGGTTTTGTACTGTTGACAGATGATGCTGCTCGTTATATCCACAATATTGGCCGATACGCGTCTAGAAGGGAGGAGCTGATAGTCACGTCCAGCCAGGCACTGTGTATGTGGACACGGTGGTGCTACTCTGGAGGTTTTTATGTGATTTTAAAAGTTTTTATCTTGTAAGTGTAACTTGTCTGTTTGGGGGCTTTGAATACATTTGTATACAGAGAACACTATGGTCTCTATACTTATTATTTACATGTCCCGAACTCATGGAATCTTGAGCCAAGCTGGGAGATGATCCACTTCTTTGGATATTAATGAGCTGAGTTACCATTAAGAAAAGAGCCATCTGGATTACCCACCATTGATTGGGAAGAGGAAGTGAGAGCAAAGAGCTCGTGGGGAGATCCGCATATGAGTTTTGACTCATCTGGGAGGTGAGCGCGCATTTTTACTGGTGGTGGTGTGCACTCCTTTTGAGGACGAACAATCACTGTGGTGGAATTGTGTGGATACACTGATCACAAGAAGAGTTTTTCATGTTTTATTTCTTAATTTTTTCATTTTATGGACTATTCATTTATATGTAGGATTTATTTATTTTAGAGATTTGCACTTTATATTTATAATTTTACACATAGCGCTACATTTATTTATTTCCTATCCATTTTGAAATTAGTGTGGTGTACCACTTGGAACGTTTAGCAGCTGTGCACGTTTATTATTAGGTTATCTTATTTAAACATCACAAAATTGTTTTACTTGTGGCGCTGATTGTTTCATCTTATAATTTATATCCACAATATGTTTTGTATTCTATTGTATATGAAAAATTAATAAAAAAAGTATTGAAATTAAATAATTTTAGTCAACTAAAATTGAATATGCACAGTACACAGCCCCCTATCTTCTGCACAATACACAGCCCCCCACCCTCTGCACAATACACAGCCCCCACAGTACACAGCACACAGCCCCCCACAGTACACAGCACACAGCACACCACAGTACACATCACACAGCCCCCCACAGTACACAACACACAGTCTACAGCAAACAGCCTCCCCACTGTACACGGCCCCCCCACAGTACACAGCACACATTCCCCCCTACAGTACACAGCTCCCCACAGTACACAGCACACAGCCCCTCACAGTACATAGCACACACAGCCCCCCACAGTAAACAGCACAAAGCCCCCCACAGTACACAGCACACAGTCCCAGGACTCCCCAGTCTCCTGGGACAGCACTGCCAGCGTACTCCAAAGTTAAGAATACATCACTGCCAGCCCTTTTTCATACACAGCTCCTCCTGTGTCACTCTCATTGTAAATCAAAGTCTCTAAATATACCTCAATAGCTTTGTTCTTGCATGGAACCGGTCACATAACTGCTCTCCTCTGATGTTTCATGGATGGTCATGTGACCGCTCTCATCCTCCAATCTAAAGCAACACTTGGAGGAGGAGGAGGAGCGGGAGGAGGAGAGCAGCCAACGGGAACAAAGATATTGAGGTATTTAGAAGCTTCAGCTTACAATGAGAGACGTCCAACTTGAGGAATAGTTCAGTTATTTCAATACAGCAGGTGTTGACCTCCTAAAATTTCTTATTGGGAGTAAGAGGGCTAAACTTACTAGATTGGATGAAGAGATTAAGATCATTAAGGATAAGCTGAACCCCCTCAAGCAGAGCAATGAATATAAGGAGAGATCACTCGCCCTTCTCAATCTGCTTGAAAAAGAGGATAGAGATCAAAGAACTAAAAAGAAAAAGAAATATAATAGAGATTTGCTTGACTATCAAGGTGCAGTCATTTTTGAATGGCAAAAAAAACTACTAGCCGATAAAACCCCTACCATCACTAACAATATGGAGGTTGGGTTACCAGCTGCTGTGGTTCCCCTCCCTTCTGGATCACAAGTTCTCCCTCCCCCTGTATCGCAGTCTGTTAATTCAAGACAACTCCCTGGTGGCCATAATAGACCCCCTGGGAGATTCAGACCAGGACCACACCAGTCTCCCCATAGGCGAGGTGGTGGAGGTAGGGGAGGGACCATATCCAATTATCCACGACGTTCCCGTGGGATGGGCGGTCCTAACCATGGTGGACGGGGTCGTGGTAATGGTTATGCTAATATTGGACCAATGCAGGCCCGACCCATTGGAGGTAGATCATATGGCCAGTATAACACCTATGATAAGGGTTCTTCATCTCCCCTGGTTTTTGATCTCGGACCTTATCCTGATTATGGTTATGGCCCTGATCATAGACCCAGACAAGGTTACTATGATGGCCAGATATGGGATTTTCAGAATTCCGTACCTATAAATGATAGAAGAGATAACTTTGATTACAATATCAGTACTTCTAATCAGTTTTACCCCCTACGCGATCTTGAGGGTCCTTCGACCAATTTTAACAATATGGAGGGTGAGAGTGTAACTGCTTCATCGCACCACCTTGGATCTGGAAACCAAGTTGATTTAGGTAACCCAGGTCCATCTGGTTTTAACCACCAACAATGGGGTTTTCACAGGCCAAATCAGGGCATCAAAAGGTCGGTAGACCAAAGAGAGGATCTAGAGGGGGGAGGCGACTGCGATCTAAAAAGGAAAAACCGTAGCCAGTGATGGGATATTTAATCTAAGTTCAGTCATTCTAAATGACTCTGAGAAACTCATACTCAACAAAGGTTTTAAATTTGCACCTCCTCGTGGATTAAATAAGTTTCAAACGTACATGGATGTACATAAATTTGTAAGTAAGGTAAATATTAAAAGGTATATGGTTTCCAAGCCCACCCAGGATGTTGGGACCACTTCCAATGAGTTCCGCCACTCTGGGCTTTCTAATGCCTCCCTTTTTAACCCCCCCGAGGCTATGGCCCCCTCCCTGAAGGTCTTTAGGGAATTAACACTAAGGGATTTGGAGCAATTGCCCCTTAAAAGAGTGAAATGCAATAGAGACATGATGTCCAGTCTTAACTCTTTATGTGAGAATAAGAACTTAGTAATTAGACCAGTAGACAAAGGGGGGGCATTATTATTTTAGATAGGAAAGATTATCTTGTCGAGATGTCTAGAATATTGGGTGACCAAGATACTTATACTCCTCTTAGGTCCGACCCTAAGGCCCAATATAAGAAGGAATTAGAGGTGTTAATACAGAATGGTTTTGAACAGGGCATTCTGAATAGCAAAGAGAGATTACACCTAGTACCCAAAGCTCCACGTACCCCGGTGATTTACTATCTGCCGAAAATCCATAAACATCCTACCTGCCCCCCGGTATGCCCTATTGTTAGTGGCATTGATCCTATCACATCCTGGGTGGGCAGGTATATAGATTTTTATTTACAACCACTGGTTACTAAAATGCCCTTACATCTTAAGGATTCTCACAATGTTATTAATTTACTTGCTAATTATACCCCTAACCCAGGGTGGTGGTTAGTAACAGCTGATGTTGCTTCACTATTTACGGTAATACCACACAATTTGGGGCTATTTGCGGTGGAATATTTTTTGAGGCGAGACTCCGCACAGTTTGATGAACAAAATTGTTTCATTATGCAATTGCTTCATTTTGTGGCTACCTGGAACTACTTTTGGTTTGGGGGCCAATTTTATAGGCAGGATAGAGGGGTCGCCATGGGGGCTAAATATGCCCCTAGTTTGGCGAACCTGTTTATGGCCCTATGGAATGAGGATGTCATCTATGCCCACCGGAGGCCTCAGGTGGTGTTATGGGCCAGATACATAGATGACATCCTCCTCCTGTGGAACGGAGGCCGAGAGGACTTGGATTCCTTCATGAGTGAGCTGAATGCCAACTATTGTGGCATTCGGCTCTGCTATGAGGCTAGCCAGACTGAGATCAACTTCTTGGATTTAAGGATTGGTGTTAAAGATGGGCAGTTCACCACGGCTACTTTTTTTAAAAACATGGATCGCAATTCGTACATACCTACTGACAGCTGTCACCATGAGGCCTAGTTAAGATCGGTGCCAAAAAGCGTAACTGTTCTGATTATGGTGAGTTCTTAATTCAGGCTGATGTTTTGATTAAATGTTTCCTTGAGAAGGGTTATCCTGAGGCTTTCCTTAAGAGCACGCTGGATGAAGTTGCATCTCTGGATAGGAGTGTTTTATTGAAAAGCAAAGCACCTAACCCGGATAGGATACCATCTATTCCCTTCATAACCACTTACTCCATACAACACAGAAATGTGGCCAAACTCATTAGGAGGCATGTCCTTATGAATGATCATGTATTGGGTAATGTTCTTCCAGCTAAGCCACAGGTGATCTATAAAGGTGCTCCCTCTCTTAGGGGTAGAGTGGCCCCGAACGTTCTCGATCCCCCTCTAACTAAGAAAGGGTTTTTTGAGTATATGACTGGCTTCTTTCAATGTAGGAGGTGTAGGGTGTGCTCCCTTAGTGGTTGCACACATAGAAGAACACATAGATTAGTTTCCACCAGCACCTTGGCGGAATTTGAGATTAGATCATTCATTAAGTGCTCCACTGAACAGGTCCTCTATCTTCTCCAATGCCCTTGCGGGCTACAATACGTTGGGAGGACTAAGCGCCCCCTCTCTGTCAGGCTTAATGAGCAATAACCAACATCTTAACAGGCTTCCCTAAACATCCGGTCTCTAGGCACTATCTCGAGGTTCACAATCGAGACCCTGCCAAGACGATCTTCTTGGGGATTGATAAATTCACCCCCCCACTGGAGGGGGGGTTCTCTTATACGTGGGATCTCTAGATTGGAAATGGCCTGGATATACTAATTAACATGTTACACCCCCTTAGGGCTCAATGCTGAGGTAGATCTCAATGCCTTTATAGACAATTCATGCGTATTCTATTCCCTTCTCTGTAAACTTGATGTGAACCTTTGGTGGCTATACCTTAAATTTTAGTCGAGTATATATATTATATATTTTTCATTCCATTTTTTGGATTAGTTTAGCTTTAATATGCATTTTTTTCTTATACTGTTATCCATATCCACTTTTTTGTTGGATATTGTGCTTAATTACAGTGATTAAGAATTTTTAAGTGTCTTATGACATTTTTTCCCTTCTGCTTATTGCTATTCTAGGCAATTGATAAATTAATTTTTTTTATTACATTTTTTTAATACATTTATTTATTTTGGATGTCCTTTCCTATTTGTCCACTAGATGGCGCAGTGGGATATCTATTTATTTATTTGGCTGTTTTTTTTATGAATGCCACATTTGATATAGTTTTTTAGACATATTTATGTATGCTCCTTTGGGCTTTCATCCTTAGTCCCCTTTTGCAGTATTCATTAGTTTCCCTGTTTAATATCATTAATTTTCCATATATCCATTATGGTTTTATCCATTTTCTGCCTCTGTTTAGGAGTACTGAGTTAAACTCAGTGCTGCCACTTGAGTTTCATAACGAGTTTCATAACGAGGTGTGGTTTCCGTGTGTTATCAATAGCGATGAGTCAGAGCGTCGCCCGTTCCCTTGACGACGTCTCTCTAAGACGAAACGTACGTCGGATGGTTGACGCGCTGACTTCATCGGTGTCATCTCGTCTTGAACGGGTGTCTGCAGGCCGACCGGCTGTTTTTATCCTCGTTTATGCCTTTATCTACAGGGTTTGTGTAAGTGTAAACCTTGTTTTAATAAAGCTCATGTTAAACTGATTTACACTATGGAGATCCTATTTTTCATCCCTCTGGGTCCTCCTTGCTGATTATCCCCATCCACTGGATGGAGCCTTCCTGCCTTTCTCCCTCCCACGGTGAAGTTTGATCAGGACGCCTCCATCGTACGGACATCTTTTCTCACTACAAGCTGATGTGTAGCTTGCCTCTGGTAAGTGTGTATTGCTTTTGGTGGTTGATTTTTTCACTTGGTGCCATCTGATGATCTTCATTGCACTTATCATTGGATATCATTTTGGTTCTTTGGGACTCTTTTTTTCCCTTACACTACAATTATTTTTCTTTCACCTTATTTCATCTGACTTTTTAGGACATTAATTTGTTTATATTATTGTCAGATATTTGTTTTAAGATATTGGTTGTCATATATACATATCTCAATGCACAGTATTTCTCTCATGGCTTAGCGCAGTTCATTTTTTTTCGTTTTACAATGAGATTGACACAGGAGGAGGAGATTTTTTCCTAACTTTAGACTTTGGTGGCAGTGCTGTCCAAGGGCCCGAAGAGGCAGGGTGACCGGCTTGACCACCCCTCCAATGTGTGACCCCCGGGGCGGACCACCCAATCCCCTCCCCCTGTTGGTAAAAAACAAATATCGGCGTATAACAGGCACGCACTGTGTTATACACCAATAAATACAGTAGTTCATGAGGGTAAATGTCCCTCCTTGACATTAACATCCCGTTCTTGTTCCTTAACGAAAATGGATTTGATTTTCGGCATAGTTTTCGTCAGCTGACGAAAAGATGCTGTACTTTTAGTTTCGTTTTCATCACAGTTAAAAAGCCACTGACGAAAATTATGCCGAAAACGTTTTTGTTGACGAAATTAACACTGGTGGGAACAACCAACAATGTATATATATAAGCTTGGCTGTATAGTAGTAAAGGTGTAGATTGGGAAGTTCCAGACCCGCCTTATTGGTCGGTAGATGTAGAGTGTTCAAAGACATTCATGGGGATTTTGGATTCCACAAAAAGGTTGTGAAAACAGCATCAATTTCTTGAAAAACTAATTTAGGGATAAAAGTAGGTGAATTGAGTAGGATATATAAGAATTCTGGGAGAAAAAACATCTTAAATAAACTCACCCTTCCCATAAGGAAGAAATACAGGGGGCCAGGTTATTGTTATAAAACCTAGTCAGAGGAAGCTAAATCTCTATCCCCAAATAAAGAAATCTGGAAGTGACCTGTAGCGGGCAGTCAGGGGGTAGACTTAGGGAGGGAAGCTGATCTATACAAAAAAAGGCTGGATTTGGACCAATTTACTTTAAATCCTTAGTAATGACCAAAGCATTAAAGCAAGCATTTGTGGTATAGTAACCTGTGAATTTGAAATATACACTAGCATGTGTGACATTATAAAATGTGAGGTGATGGATGGACACTATGTATCACCTTAACTGTGTTCATATGCAGGTGGAATACATGTCAGGTTTTCCGGGCCACCTTGGCAATCTTGGTTCCAGACCAGATTTTGCAGTTCACTAGTGACCACCAGCAGGTGGTATAAATTAAGCAGGCCTGGAGCAAGCGATTGCTCTTGGCCTGGGACTCAGGAAACCAAAACTGAGAGAGCTACTGGTGTGAAGTTTGCTTTGTGAGAGAAAGAAAAAATGTTTGCATTATCTTTGGTTTGTGGGTGACTGGGAGAAGCCCTTCACCTGTGAGTTAGGAAACAGAAATGCTTAGTTAGTACCTGGATGGCAAGGATTTATTTTCTGTTTTGCTTGTTTGATTTTCAAGCACCTTTTAAATAAAACTGAGTCAAATTTTTTAGAAAACCTGCCATCTGGGCTTCCTTTTTCCCAGGGAAGGTAATCCCCATTGAGCTAACCCCCCGACATATGGTGGATTTGGGTGGGCAACTTCCTGAACAAGTGGAACGATAGAGGATGTGATAAGAGCCCTGCTGCAGGCCACTGCAACCCAGCAGGAAACCAATCGCCAGGTCACTATGGCCTAGCAGGAAATTAACCGCCAGTTTGCAGAGGCCACTGCAGTACAGCAGGAGGTGAATCGCCAGTTTGTGGAGGCCCTGATGGATTTAAAGAACGGGTCTTTTGCCGGTGGAACAGAAAATGATGTGTGCCAGCTACTACCCGCAGAAGATGAAACCTGCAGATGATGTGGAAGCTTAACTTACAACGTTTGAAAGAGTTGCTGTTAGGGATAGATGGCAAAAAGAGCAATGGGTGGGACTGCTAGTGCCTTTTCTGACAGGAGAACCCCAAAAGGCTTATTTTGACCTGGAACCAGATGCTGTCCAGGATTATGAGACAATGAAGGCTGAGATGCTTGCACGCCTGGGCAACACCATTGCAGTCTGGGCTCAATGGGTGCATTGGTGGTCATACAGTACTAACAGCCACCCCACTCCCAGATGTTTGACTTAATACACCTCACCAAGAAGTGGCTGCAGCCAGAGACATTTTCAGGCCCTAAGATTGTGGAGTGTGTGGTCATGGACCGCTGTTTACACGCACACCCTACCACTTTGAAGAAGTGGGTCAGCCATGGGGACCCTAAGACTGCAAACCAGCTGGTGGACTTAGTGGAGAGATATACTGCTGATGAGGACTTGTTAAACCCATCCACGCCCCACCTCAATGTCTCTAGGGTTGAAAAAACAGCCAGAGGATCCAGTAAGACTGTTTCAGGGTACAAGGGCTTGGGAAAAATTACAAGACTGTTACTACAGATAATGAGACTGCGGGCGTAGGACCTGGAGACTGGTAAAAAAGGTCAGAAAGGTCTCTGAGGCTGTTTAGAGGACTGGGTACAGAACACATAAAATATTATCTCTGCCATGCATTAGGTCATTTTGCTGCTAAATGCTCCTGAAAAGATGAACCAATGCAATGGGATTAAACTTATTTGAAAAAAACGCATATCACTTTTTGCCCAGGTGGCGTGTACTATATCATCTCAGGGAGGCATGGAAAAAAATGTGTGCGATTTCAGTTAATGGAAATCCAGTCACTGCTCTGCTAGATTCTGGTAGTGTTGTTACATTAGTCAAAGGTAATTATGTAAAGACTGCAAAGTTACACCCTAGCACTATTGGGGTTATTTGCATACAGATTGCTGTGGTTGAGATTGATACCCCTTGGGGCACTGTGTCACATTCAGTGGGGGTGATACCCTCCCTGCTTCATGAAGCCCTAGTGGGGAGAGATTTTCCACACTATTGGAGTTTGTGGTAAAACAAAAGGAGTCAGGAGGACAAAGCGCCCGCTGCTGAGGAAACACCTGAACTCACTTCAGACCCTTTTGGTTGCAAAATTGAAAGGTGTGGGGTAGATATTTTTCCTTTTTCTGTAATGACTGGGGAGCAGGAGGATTGGGAATCAAGCCCCCGGGTGGGGAATAATGAACAAGAAATTATCTCTGACTCTAATAATGAGAGTGGACAGAATGTGGTGCCTGACTTAGAAGTCAGGAAAGATGACTTTTGTACGGAACAACTAAGAGACTCCACAATCAATAGAACCAGAGAAAACCTTAAAATGATTGATGGGGAACCTGTTGTACCTATTGTAGGGTTGTATTTTCCCTACATGGCTCTTAAAAATAACTTGCTGTATCAAGTGGTAAAGCAAGGGGAGGAGGTAGAGCAGCTAGTGGTTTCCAAACCCTATCGCTGAATGTTATTAGATTTAGCCCACGGTCATATAATGGGTGGACACCTGGGTATAGAGAAAACTAAGGAGAAATAACCCAGAGATTATTTTATCCTTGATTACATGCAAATGTCAAAGAATATTGTGAGTCATGCCCAAAGTGTCAGTATTCTGCGCCATCACTGGTACTGTTACCGATAAGGGAAGTGCCTTTTAAAATAATTGGCATGGATCTGGTGGGACCAGTAGTAAAGTCTACGTGGGGCCATCAGCACATACTGGTAATACTGGACAATGCCATGTGGTATCCAGAAGCCATTCCCTTGCATAATACCTCAGCTAAGTCTATTACCAAAGAGCTTATCCAGGTATTTAGTCGTGTGGGTATTCCAAAAGGGTTATTAATGGATCAAGGCACACCATTTATCAGTGTCACCATTTATTTGTCCAGAGTCACTAAAGAATTGTGTAAGTTGTTCAAAATCTCACATCTCCATACTTCTGTCTACCACCCCCAAACTAATGGTCTTGTGGAGAGATTTAACAAGATGCTCATAAACATGCTAAAGTGTTACTAAACCCAAGACCCAGAGTTCACTATATCTGGTCTTCCACAGTACACAGAACATGGAAATGCAATACTTTTAGTAAATATAAACTGCTAAATACCTTTTCTCTTCAGCAATTAGAGCAGTCTTTTGACTTCTATCAGTGCCTGGTTAAAGCTTGTAGGAGCAGTTTTCATACTGCACTGACTGTCCTATCAGGATGCAGGACCCCTGATCCTCTGTCTGGACAGTGCTGATTTGCCCTGTGCTGATCACAGGCACTCTTCCAAGAAGAAAAATATCTCTAGCTATACACACCAAACTTAGCATGTGCAGCCTGACTCCATTTACTTTGTCTTATCCGGACATGTTTTGGGGGCAATGCAAGAGGATGAGGATCAGAGAAGACAGGATTGAACAGCCTTTTTACATAATGTACAGAAAATTAACCTCTTAGGTTCCACAGTGAGTATAACAAGCATGATTTACTGCATATACAGACTGATTTTACTGTTGGGGGTTTAGTAACACTTTAAAAAAGGTGGTGGACAAAGATGGGAGAAATTGGGATTTTTTGTTGCCGTACTTCATGTTTTCAATACTAGAGGTACCTCAGGCATTTACAGCTTACTCCCCTTTTGAATTACTGTATAATAGACATCCCATGGGATTGCTATATGTCTCAAAGGAAACATGGGAGGGAAAGACCATGCCTTATAGAAGCATCATCAAGCATATCTCACTGATGCAAGATAGAATTGCGGCTGTTATGCAGCTTGTACGATGACATATGGAGTAAGCCTAGGAGGCCCAGAGAAGGGTTTATAATCAGAGTGCCAAGACCCGGATCTTCAACCCCGGGGATAGAGTGCTGGTACTAGTCCCCACAGTTGAGAGTAAACTCCTAGAAAAATAGCAAGGTCCCTTTGAAATGATAGAAATAATAGGGAAGTAAACAACAAAGTTTACCAGTCAGGGAAAGGGAAATAACATTAATCTCTTTAAAAATTGGAAGGAAAGAGAGACTTTACTGTAGGTGCCAACCCCCCAAAAGGTCATGGCCCCCATGACACCTGAGGTACCCATAACTGAAACCTTGTCAGTGGCCCAACAGAAGGATGTTAAAGAGTTTGTGAGTAATAATAGAGACTTTCTTTCACCTACCCACCTGGAACCAGGTGTCCACATAGCTATAAAGTCCTATAGAATACCTGGGGCTAGGTGGAAAGCAGTTGCAAATGAAATAAAGAAGATGTTGAACATGATAGAGGAGTCCCACAGTGACTGGTCAAGTCCTATAGTGTTGGTTCCAAATCTAGATGGAACTATAAGGTTTTTTTAATGCTTTCAGGAAGCTGAACAGTGTGTCCAAATTTGATGGGAACCCAATACCCATACCTCAGGTTGACGAGCTTGTTGACAGATTGGGAAGTGCCGTTACATAACTACTTAAGATCTGACTAAAGGTTTTTGGCAGATACCCCTAACAGAATCTGCAAAAGAGAAGATAACATTTCTACCTCTGAGGGTTCACTCCAGCATAAGTGGATTCCTTTGGTTTGCATGGTGCTCCTGCCTCATTCTAGAGAATGATGGACAAGACATTAAGACCACATCACCAATATGCAGCAACCTATTTGGACGATGTCAAATCCACAGTCCAGATAGGAAGTCATTTGCCCCAGTGCAAGCAGTAGAAAATTCCCCCCTGGACTTTCTGCCAACCCCAGAAAGTGTGCCGTAGGCTTGGAGGAGGTCAAATACTTTGGCTACATAATTGGTCGAGGGCTGATTAAGCCTCAGGTCAAAAAAAAAGAGGTGATTCAAAAGTGACCCCAACCTATAAATAAAAAGCAAGTTTGTGCATTTTTTGGGATCACAGGATAATATAGGTATTTGATCGCAATTTTGCCACCATTGTGGCTCCACTGACAGATCTGATGAAAGCTGGTGGGTCAGTCATGATTAAGGGGAATCCTGAGGCAGAAAAGGCATTTCAAATGTTAAAGCAAGCTCTTTGTTCACAACCTGTGCATGTGACCCCAGATTTCACAAATGAGTTTTTGGTACAAACAGATGATTCTGATGTGGACTGGGTGCTGTACTGTCCCAAATCAGAGATGGGGAGGAACACCCGGTAGTCTACCTTAGCAGAAAGCTTAATAAACATGAGAAAAACTATGCCATTGTTGAGAAGGAATGTTTTGCTATCAAATGGGCCTTGGATGCCCTTAAATATTACTTGTTGGGGAGACAGTTCAAATTAGTCACGGATCATCCCCTTCTCAAACGTATGTGTGATAACAAGGAGAAAATAGTCGAGTGACAAGATGGTTCCTTGCTTTATGAGCATTTAAATTCACAGTGGAACATAGGGCTTGGAAATGTCAGAATAATGTAGATGTGCATTGTCTTGTTGGGACAGTTGCTCAGCCACAGGGGCTCGAGCAAAGGGGGGGGATATGTGACATTATGAAAGGCGAGATGATGGATGGACACTATACATGCGTTCATATGCAGGAAACTAAGGTGGAACCTGGGCCAGTTTTTCCAGGCCACCTTGGTAGTCTTGGTTCCAGACCAGATTTTTCAGTCCACTAGAGACCACCAGCAGGTGGTATAAATAAAGCAGGACTGTAGCAAGAGATTGCTCTTGGCCTGGGACTCAGGAAGCCAAACCTAAGAGAGCTACTGATGTGAAGTTTGCTTTGTGAGAAAAAGAAAAAAGTTTTGTATTATCTTTGGTTTGTGGATGACTGGGAGAAGCTCTTCACCTGTGAGTTAGGACCCTGAAATGTTTAGTCAGTGCCTGTATGGCAAGGATTTATTTTCTGTTTTATTTGTTTGATTTTCATATAGTCTTTTAAATAAAACTGGCTACAATGTTGTGCCTGATACAAAAGATTTTTCTGTGTTTTAATAGTTAACCACTTGACCTCTGGAAGATTTACCCCCCTTCCTGACCATGCCCTTTTTTGAGATATGGCACTGAGTTATTTTAACTGACAATTGCACGGTCGTGCGACACTGTACCCAAATAAAACGCGTGTCCTTTTTTTCTCACAAATAGAGCTATCTTTTGGTGGTATTTCATCATCTCTAGGGTTTTTTTTTTTTGCACTATAAACAAAAAAGACCGACAAGTTTAAAAAAATATATATTTTTTTTACTTTCTGCTATAAAACATATCCAGTAAAACATTTTTTTAAAAATCAAATTTCTTCATCAATTTAGGCCCATATGTATTCTGCTACATATTTTTGGTAAAAAATCTCAATAAGCATTTATTGGTTTGCACAAAAGTTATAACGTCTACAAACTATGGGATATTTTTATTTATTTATTTTTCACTAGAAATGGTGGTGATCAGGGACTTATAGTAAGACTATGATTTTCCAGCGGATAATTTGGACACTAACTGACACTTTTGACTCTTTGGGGGACCAGTGGCATTATTACAGTGATCAATGTTAAAAAAATATGCATTGTCACTGTACTAATGACACTGACTGGGAAGGGGTTAACACCAGGGGTGATAAAAGGGTTAAATGTGTGCCTAGCCTGTGTTTCTCTAAACTTTGGGAGGTGCTTTTACTAGGGGAAGGCATGGATCCATGTCCCTGCTTTGCAGGAACAGAGGATCCATGCCATTTCTACTAACAGAATGGCAATCTACCTTGTTTACATAGGCATTTCGCCGTTCTGCCTGTGTACTGAACAATCAGTGGGTGCCGGCAGACATAGAGTCCGTGGTATACGCAGCTGGGCTCCTGTTGTGTATGATCACAGCAGGAGCGAACTGCGGGACACGCACATGGGCATGCTCTACCCAGAAGAGCTGACTCACATATATATACATGATCCTGCGTACAGGTACCACCCTGTAGCAGTAAAACTGCTATGGGGCAGACTTGAAGCGGTTAAAGTAATATTATAAATTCTCTGAACCTCTTTCCATTAAACATAGTTATGGGTAGATGGGTCAGAGACATATTTGTTTTCCATATCTACTAGTTTATGAGATAACTCAGATAGCATAGAATGATTTAGCTTTTTTTAGAGCCAAAACTCCAGCCATATAAAAGCCTCTCATGACAGCCTTAAAGGCATCCCATTGGCATCCTGTGGGTGCATGCTGATCAGCCTCCTGCCAATAAGCTTTCATGTCATCATGACACGTATACAGTACCATAGGGTCAGCAAACCAAAAGGAACTCAACCGCCAGGCATGTAAGCCTGGGGCTTAATCCACTTTTATTCGGAGCTCCAGAGGAGCATGGTCTGATTAGGCTCTAGGAAGGTAATGGGTTGTTTCTGCCTGTTGTAAAGAGGCGACAATAGTGAAAGCTAGATCAGGTCTAGAAAGAGGACCATGCAACTCTGAGTGACAGGAGTAACTCCTATGACCGGGATGCAACCACCAGCAGACATCCACCAACTCATAGCCATCAGCTCAGTCCTATAAACCTGATGTAGAAGAATGAGAACCCCCCAACCTGTCCATGGATGGATCCATAACTGCATTAAAGTCACCAGCAATTAGAATAGCACCTTTAGCTACCTGACGTAACCTAGACACACAAGCAGCTAATCTCTATGAGTCGAAGGGGAAGGTATATACACATTTACCAGGGTAAAATAGACATCTTGTAACAGTGGATTAATATTATAAAACAGCCCAGAAGGTCAGTGATCAACTCCTCTGCGTGAACATATAAAGCTTTGGTAATAAGATTGGAGACACCACTAGAATAGGAAGAATATAGGAAGATATGCGTTATATGGGGGAGTTTAAGTGAAAGTACTTTTGAATCTGTTAAATGGGTCTCTTGTAATAAAAATTACCTGAGCCTCTGTTTTTTTAGCTAAGCAGAAACCAGTAAGCGTTTTAACTTTATGCCCCGTACACACGGTCGGATTTTCCGATGGACAATGTCCGATCGGAGCGTGTTGTCGGAAATTCCGACCGTGTGTGGGCGCCATCGGACATTTTCCATCGGATTTTCCGACACACAAAGTTGGACAGCAGGAGATAAAATTTTCCGACAACAAAATCCGATCGTGTCAATTCTGACCGTGTGTGGCCTGTTCCGACGCACAAAGTGCCACGCATGCTCAGAAGAAATTCCGAGACGGGACAGCTCGTTCTGGTAAACTTAGCGTTCGCAATGGATACAGCACTTTCGTCACGCTGCAATGTTAAAAATGGTTTAATACAGCGCACTCTCTTCTTCTTTATAATGTGACAAGAATTAAGTAGTTTTGCTGCTCATATTCAAACACACACTTCTCACAAACTTTTATTTGTGTTTTTTTAGTGGGATTCCCTGAATATATTGTTATTTTTTTTGTATTTTCAGCCTTTTTTTTTCTTTATTGTTTGGATTTTTTCCAAGGCTGATCTTTGTTCAATGTTATTTTTATTTTTACTCCAGAATATTTTTGTGTGTGTTTTGTGTGTCAAGTTACCCCAACACCATTGATATCTTTTATTATTTAATCTCCAGGAGATTGTTTGTTGTTGGTGACCCTTGTTCATTTCACATTGTATATTTGAAATGTACCTGAACTCTCACAAACCAACTGTCCTTTTTGAAGTAAAACACATAGGAGAGTATAATTCAAAACAAAAATCCTTTATTAAGGGATCAGAACCAAACAAAGAGGAAGGCAACACTGGATCAACAGGAGAAATTAGTGAAGCCTTGGACCCCCACGACAGACATCAATTCTTCAACATCAAAATTGGTGGCCTGAGAAGTCCATATCTAAGGGAGGGCAGTCTGGTCCGGGATTCGCAGAGATCTGGATAGCAGCAGATGACATCTGTGTTCCCAGGCTGTGGTACCACAAGAGGCTGCATTTTTTGGGCGACCAGACTGAACCCAGGGCAATCACTGTCTGGTCTTCCTTCCACACTTCCTTCCGGGCTGTGGCTGTGCAGTTGGAGATGTGACAGGAGGAGGAGTAGGACCTGGAGGAGGAGAAGGACTGGGAGGACCTGGAGGAGGACTGGGGGGACCTGGAGGAGGACTGGGGGGACCTGGAGGAGAGGGAGGAGGAGGAGGAGGACCTGCAGGAGGAGGAGGAGGACCATCCCAAAGGTGTGTCTGAGGTGTAATTTGGCCCCTCATACCTTTCTCCAGAGCCTCCGATATGAGGGCCTCACACATGACTTTTTGGCCCTCCTCCATCCTCTGCATTTTATATGCAATGAAGGCAGCAATGTTCTCCTCCATGGCGTGGGGTGCTCCCAGGACCTCTGTAGCCCTCCAAAAGAATCCTATAGCAGCCTCCTCTTGGGTACTCCTCCTACTGCCACTTTCTGTTTTCAGGGGGGGGTTGAGGGACCTGCAGATCAGCCAGCCAGCTCGGCCCGGCCACCTCCTGGCTGAGACTTCCCTGTGTATGGAAAAGGGACATGGTTTTAGTTTTTGCTTCATCAATCACAATCCTAAATTAGTACTCCCAACTAACATCTAGTTAACATCATTGATTGGACAAGCAGAAATATTTAGAGGAATGCTATACCTGGCTCAATCTGGGCTCCTCCACATATCGCCTGGAAGGCCCAGGTTGGGCGTCAGAAGCCTCAGCTGGGGGGGAAGGAAGCGTGGAAGGAAGACTTGAGAGGGATGGCCTGGGTTCAGTCTGGCCTGCCAGAAAATGCAGCC
This sequence comes from Aquarana catesbeiana, assembly GCF_042186555.1. Taxonomy (NCBI): domain Eukaryota; kingdom Metazoa; phylum Chordata; class Amphibia; order Anura; family Ranidae; genus Aquarana; species Aquarana catesbeiana. The sequence continues at coordinate 433,315,024 of NC_133328.1, forward strand.
TGTCGTAGTACAACATCCTGGGGACATAGATGTCATCTGCTGCTCCGGATCTCTGTGAATTCAGGACTTTCTTGCGCTCCATTAGATATGTGCTCCTCAGGCCACCAATTAATATCTTTAAATAGGTGATGTCTGCCGTGGGGATCACCCGCTTCACAATTTCACACAATTGCACCAGTGCTGCCTTCCTCTTTGCTTGGTTCTTGAAATGGGGGTGGTTAATCTCCCACAGACAGGGCAGCTCCCTTAGCATCTCTATGAATACTGACATGAAGTCATTATCTTTGAGTACCATATCCATGTTCACTGCAAGACACAACACAAGACAAAGCCTAATGTCAGACAAAACTCTCCTAATCTTGTTACAATATAGGCCTCAATCTAGAACCAGTATAGGCACAAGTTTGTCTGTTACCTTCATTCTTACGATTGGCGCGTCCAATGCTCCTTCCTCCGCTCACAGATTGTACGTAATACGCACGCGTGTTACGCTTTATACACACTGCGCATGTGTGTAACTCCGCCCGCCCCTGACGTTCTTTATAGTCTATTCCCCGCCCCTTTTCGTTCGGCGCAGTGGGTGAAGAGCACATGGCGGAGTCACAGCAGGTGCGTGCTAATTATAGCAACGAGGAGGAGGAGGAGGAAAGTCCGGATCCAGGCACGTCCCGATCCAGAAGGAGATGTTTTAAGGCCACAAATATGTCCTTTGGGGAGATGTTGGAGATGGTCGACATCATGAGGAAGTCCGACTATGACGGAAAATATGGGCCTTACCCCAACCCCAACATCCGAAAGGCCAAAATCATTGCTAAAGTGATCAAAAGCCTTCACAGGAATTTCGGGGTACGAAGATCTAAAGATCAGCTCAGGAAGCGGTGGTCGGACCTGAAGTTGAGAGAGCCAGAGCAGTACCGAAAGATCCAGAGAGTGCTGCAAAAAAGTAAGTAGTTGTGCTGTGTTCCTATTCTTTCTGTCTTTATTCCGTTCGTTCTGCTCCATATGCTTTTATTAATTGTAATGTTTAAAAGGGCAACTTTAATGTTCATGGGCCCATTATTCGTTCGTATCAAACATTTTTCTTTCGGCCTCTAGAACACCATTGTTTAGGCCATATGCATTTTCACACATTTGTTTGGGCCTACTTGGATGCCAAATATTTGTTTGTGTAGATGGGTTTGTTACTAGAATGAAATGCCAACTAGATTGTGTGTATGGAGAGGACACTGAGCAGCTGTTTTCACATCTGGACACTGGAGCACTAGTGTGGGACCCCAGAACACCATTTTTATTAGGGGGCCACACAGGTGCTCCAGTGTATACTATAGGGGGGGCTACATCTGTGAAGCTTGTACCAAACAGGTAAGGTATTGCAGCTTGACAAAGGGCAATAATAAAATTACATCTTTGAACTCTGCTAAAATAGACAATTGTACCCCACTTCCAAGCAATGTTTCCTATTTCTAGTTCTGCCATCAAATATCTGTGTGCTAATTCTACCATTTTTGTTTTACATAGGGGAGAAAAGACTCGGAGGACACCCCTCATCCGAGGAGACCACAGACCCCCCACCTATGGAAGAAGGTGAAATACCCCCAACCCAAGAAGAAGAGCAGGAGGAAGAAGAAGATGTGGTGGAGATTGGCACCACAACAGGTGAGTGTCTGCGACCACAGGCTCAGGTAAAAGAGATGGATGGTGGCAGATTTTTGAGACCTTTTTTTTTTTTCTTTATCTCTTTTTAGGTGATCGTGATGTGAGTGATAGAGGACGCTTTACTTCAGAAAGTGCCCAGATCCTGATCAGGGAGATCATGGGGTGTAATGCCGAACTGCAAAACATCCAGCAAAAAATCAATGATGTTATTAAAAAAATAATAACATCATTGATGTTTTGGGGCGAATTTAAACCCCACAAAATCACTTTTTGTATTGTGGTCCAATCTTTTAAAATTTTTTGCAATGTTTTGAAAAGCCAAATTTGGAGGATGCACACAGTGTGCCAACATGTGCTATCTGCCATCACGGGAGATCAATGGACGCGTTTTGGGGGTGCAACCCCTTCCTCAATTATAAAGTAGCATTGAGGAAGGGCTTGCTCCCCCAAAACACGTCCCTTGATCCCCCCTGATGGCAGATAGCACATGTTGACATTCGTAAATTTGTGTGCATCTTTCAAATTTGGCTTTTCCAGGGGTGATTTCCCCCCATCTGAACGCTATATCAAACCCAGTTCCTAAATACTGATGTCTGATATAGCCTTCAGGTTTTACCTAATGTGAACTTTGTAAGTTCAAGTTTTTTGGCTTTCTTGTTGGTTTTACACAGGCCTGTTTTATCTGAAATGGATATTTCGATTTTTGATAATGCTACTGCAAAAATTGTTATACAACAAACATGTTGGTTTGTTTTAAAAACCTTTGGTAAATGCACATGTGATTGTGCAGGTATAAAAAAGTGGCTTACTCAAGAATGTGTGGATTATTGTCTCAACACTACAACACTTTTGGGGTGATGTAATAGCTGTTTTATGCAAAAATGGGGGTTATTTCCTAAGGGCAAATCCACTTTGCACTACAAGTGCAGGTTCAGTGCAGTTGCAAGTGCACTTGGAGTGAAATGTGTTTTTGCATTTAGGAAATACCAGCCAACAGTGCTTTGTATAATAAGGTTACACAATCACGACATTTTCTGGACTCCACACATTTCTGTCAGGGTCAGCTAAAACAAACACAAGCAGTAAATGTCCACAAAGAATTTTTTTTTTTTTTAATTTGAAAAAGGCTTCACATATTGTCTGGCATATTGATAGCCCCCCTACCCGCAAAGAACTCCAGGTATCGTAACCGGACATCACGGGCACTCAGGGAGGGCAAGCCAGGACGGCCACTTTCAAGCGCCGTCAGTGTTGTTGGATGTAGGATTCCGGCCTCAGGCCCAACTGAGCCAGCATAGTTGGCAGAATGTTTTCTTAAAAAATTATGGAGAACACAGCACGCCAGTATTATATGGTTCAGTTTATACTCCGCCATATGGATGGGTGTCAGAAATAGTCAGAACCGGCTGGCCAGGATTCCAAATGTGTTCTCCACCACTCTTCGGGCTCTGGCCAGCCGGTAATTAAAAACCCTCTGTTCCGGGGTGAGGGTCCTCATCGGGAATGGCCGCATCAGGTGGTCCCCCAGCGCAAACGCTTCATCAGCAACGAACACAAATGGGAGACCTTCCACATTGTCCTCTGGAGTTGGCAAGTCCAAGCTGCCATTCTGGAGATGCCTGTAGAACTCCGTCTGGGCGACGGCTCCACCATCGGACATCCGGCCATTCTTCCCCACGTCCACATAAAAGAACTCGTAATTAGCCGACACCACCGCCAACATCACTATACTATTAAACCCCTTGTAATTATAATAGTACGACCCCGAGTTGGGTGGTGGGATGATGTGGACGTGTTTCCCATCAATTGCCCCTCCGCAGTTAGGAAAGTCCCACCGCTGGGCAAAGTGGGAGGCCACAGTCTGCCATTCCTGTAGCGTGGAAGGAAACTGTTGAGGAAAAAACAATAAACATTACTATTTTTTCACAGAAACATGGCAAGCAGATTATACACAAACATTATGGGGCAACCTCCAGATAGCATTTATTAAGGGGAATTTAACAACGCCAAAGTATAAGGTACACCTATCATATTCCCCCTCCCCCCCTCTCATGGGCCATTTCTAACATTATAGGGGGGGGAACTCTTGGACAGGTAACCCTCTTCACTTCATTGAGAGATGAATGCCTAAATAATGTGTATTACTTGGAACAGCCCCTCCTTAGTTACACTATTGGCAGCCCACTGGACAGGTAAGAAGTGTCATAATACAAAGATATAAATACACACTGTACACATTTGAGGACATTTGGACATTCTGCTATTACAAAAAACTTTAAACAGTACCATTTGAAAGTATACAGGCAGGCCCTTGCACTACATGCTTTGGGGAATTCATTCATAAATCTGAGCACTAAAGAGGTGGGTATAGTGTGTATGGGTTTGGCAAAGTCAGCAGATAGATGATTGAGGATAGAGAATTGGGATCAGCTGACTTAGCAGTTGGGGGAGGGAGGGTTACTAAAAATTATTTGGGGACACCACAAAAAAAAGCCTCTGCCACTCTGCCTGAATTTAAATAAAAAATAACATTACCAAACATTTTAGGGGGTGTTTGGGGCAAAGCACTACTATGGAGCAGATAAAATACATTGTTCATATACTCCTTCTCCAGGACCTGTATGATGGCAGAACAGGTCTCTGGGATAATGATCCCCAGAGCCTGGGGGGAGATGCCTGTCGAGAACTTCAAGTCCTGCAGACTTCTCCCTGTGGCCAAATACCACAAGGTAGCGACCAACCTCTGCTCCGGAGTGATGACTTGCCTCATGCAGGTATCCTGCCTGCTGATATAGGGGGTCAGCGAAGCCAACAGACGGTGAAACACGGGGTCCGTCATCCTGAGAAAGTTCCTGAAATCATCAGGATTATTCTCACGGACCTCACGGAGCAAAGGCATATGACAGAACTGGTCACGCTGAAGCAACCAATTCTTGGTCCATGAACTCCTCCCCACCCTGTTCATGGACTGGACTTGTGTCAAGGTCAGGACCCCAACACCAAGCCCCCGCACAGCACGAACTCTACGAGGAGTACGCATACGAAACATGGCTGGAAAACGGTCGGCTGCTCAGAACGAAGTAACAGAACGCACTGAAGAACAGCAAGGCCTGTGAAGAGCGACCTGAAAACCAGTAACGAACGAACAAGAATACAATGACTAAGTCACGCGGAACTTGCTTGCACGCACTGAAGAGCAGATACAAACCCACAAGTACAAACTGAACGGCAGAAAACGATCTGAAAGCCACGAGTCTGAAAAAGCGTGAATCGTCTCTCACCAAACTTTTACTAACATGAGATTAGCAAAAGGAGCCCAAAGGGTGCCGCGCTTGGTTCTGAACCGGCCTTTTCTAGTCTCATCGTACGTGCTGTACGTGACCGCGTGGTTGCTGATCGGAAATTCCGACAACTTTGTGTGACCGTGTGTAGGCAAAACAAGTTTGAGCCAACATCCGTCGGAAAAAATCCTAGGATTTTGTTGTCGGAATGTCCGAACAAAGTCCGACCGTGTGTACGCCCTATTAGACTTTAGCCCCCTAACATTCCAGGCCACTATTGTGAGATACATACGATACAAAAAGAAAGGGGTAGGAACCGATCAGGAAGTAACATTCCTTCACAGACCTCTATCCCCGCACCCAACCCCTACAGCCGCCACCAAAGATACATGGTAAATAGGTGAAGCATGCACAAAATATAAGGTACACTTGAACTGAAACACCCAAACCCCCATCCTGGCCTGACATAAAGAAACGTTGTGGGCTTTCTCCCAAAACTACAACAGGCGGTAGGGGGCGTGCCCCTAAAAATTCCCAAACATACTTGATAACACAGTAAACCATAGAACATACAGTGATCCCACACAGGGGGGGAAGAACCTGAGACATATGGCATATAGGAAAAAAAGTGGCACATCTGAGCGGATACAACAAGTTAGATCATAGAACTGTAAATAAAAATATACATAAAGCCACCAGTGAACATATATCAGCAGAAGGCCAATCAACAACGCAGAGGTGTCTTCTGGTGAGGAAAAGAACTGTACCTTGTCACCAATAATTACTCGCAATTTAGCAGGGTGAAGCATCCTAGAAGCCAAGTTCTTATCTTCCAGACATTTTTTGACTGCAGTGAAGGTAGCCCGCTGTTTCTGTGTGGCAGCAGAAAAACTTGACAATATAGAAATATTGTTCTCGTAGTATGACAATGCGCCCAAGGAGCGAGCTGCTCATAGAATCTGCTCCTTATCCCTAAAGTGCAGGAGTTTAATAAGAAGAGGTCTAGGTGGCATCCCAGATGGCAACAAGTGCAGGGGTACACAATGAGCCACTTCAGTGGTGAAAAGCAAAGAAAAACTGACATGGCGGATGTAAGTCAGGTTTCCATAAACCCTTCTAGATCTTTGCTTTCCACTCCCTCCGGGAATCAAAAATGCAAATGATTCCAGAGCAGTCTATCCTCAAGATCGTTGAGCTTAGCAGAGTGGTCTGAAGCAGCTTGTTATAGGGAATGAATATTCCCTTGCAGGGGGTCCATGGCATCTTCCACATCACTAATTCATTGCTCAGCTGTGTTCAGTCAGCCCCTAATTTTTTGCATATCATGCTTGAGGAATGACTGGTCCACTTTTACTGAATCTATTCGAGTAGTAAGAGCAGTTTGACACTTGTGGATTGCATCCATAACATGCTTAAGGGTTAATATAGTGATTAGCAAAGTGTCCGAGGATCAAGAAACCACATCCCATAAATGGTTACAAAAAATATACATGCAAAGAAATTAGATTTTAGAGGTGCCCTAATTGATATAATACAATATGTTCATAAAATCATGAAAGTTTTATTGGAGTATACAAATATTAAAAACAGCAATATTCATAAAACGATCATAGAAAAACATGCGGCCATAATGTAGATACAGTAACTTCAGCTCAACATGTTTCACCAATCATTGGCTTGCTCAGGAGAGAGTAAAGTACTGCATAAAGTGCCACTACAGATAGATAGAAAACTTCATACATAAATCACCCTCTTCCTGCACAGGCCAATTTTCAGTTTTCAGCGCTGTCGCATTTTGAATGATAATTGCGCGGTCATGCAACACTGTACCCAAATTAAATTCTTATAATTTTTTTTCCCCACAAATATAGCTTTCTTTTGGTGGCATTTGAGCACCTCTTTGCTTTTTATTTTTTTGCGCTATAAACAAAAGAAGAGTGACAAGTTTGAAAAAAACACAATATTTTTTACTTTTTGCTATAATAAATATCCCAATTTAAAAAAAAAAACGAATTTTTTCCTCATTTTAGGCAGATATGTATTCTTCTACATATTTTTGGTAAAAAAAATTGCAATAAGCGTAAATTGATTGGTTTGTGCAAAAGTTATAGCATTTACAAAATAGGGAATAGATTTATGGCATTTTTATTGTTATTTTTTTTTACTAGTAATAGCGGTGAGCTGCGATTTTTATCATGACTGTGACATTGCGGTGGACACATCGGACACTTTTGACACTATTTTGGGACCATTCACATTTATACAGCAATCAGTGCTATAAAAATGCACTGATTACTGTATAAATGTCACTGGCAGGGAAGAGGTTAACACTTGGGGCAATCAAGGGGTTAAATGTGTTACCTAGGGAGTGATTATAACTGTAGGGAGAGGGGACTCACAAGGGGAGGAGAACGACCAGTGTCCCTCTGTATTGGCTACACACAATCGGTCTCCTCTCCCCTGAGAGGATGTGGATCTGTATGTTTACACACACAGATCCACGTCCCAGCTCTGTTACCGGCAATCGTGGGTGCCCGGTGGACATCGCGGCTGCTGGGCACGCGCACCGGCTCTCGAGTGACGCGGCAGACACGCGCGTGGTGCCGGCAGCACGATTGCACCCCCTAGATGGGCGGGAAGCCCAGGACGTCATATGACAAACATGTACAAACATGTACAAACATGAAATCACAATGGGTCATCTGAGGGACCATCTTACCCAAGGTGCTCAGCAATGTTTGAAGAATCAGTAAACAAATGTTGAACCAGTAGGACTGCACATAAAGACATCGGTGTGTTATAGGAGGAATACAGCCCAAATTAGGAGCCTAAAGTGGAAATCAAAATATACACTTTTTTTGTGGGTTTTAAGATTTTTTATTTTTTTTTTTAATTCAATACATTTTTATTGAGTTATAAAAGTATCAAGAGAACAAAATACAAACATTTCACAGGTTGGTGATTGTATGTAACATGCTATACACACATAGTGAACAGAAAGCAGTTATAGAGATAGCACTCAATAAAGGTGTAGACAAGCATAACAAGTGAACACAACAAAATAAAGGTGAGTATACAGTCATTGCAGACTTCATTGAAACCAAACAGCTGCGAGGGAACTTTTAGAGTGAAAAGTATTTAAGGGTGCTGGCTGGGTTTGATTGTACCAATCGCACCATTTCTCCCAAGAAGATCTAACATTATGTGGCATGAGTGTGAGTTAGTTGAATCGTTTCAGTAGTGGAAGGAGTGTATGAGTATCTCCAGTGTCTAACCAGTGACAAATGAGTTGCCAGTAGTATGTGGATAATTTGGCTTTTTTATTTTAGGTGATACCTTATTCAATCCCAAGGAAAATAAAGCAGTTTCCAGGGAAGTGGGAATTGTGAGCCCATAAATATTACCGATTAGGTTGAATACTGCTATCCAAAGGGATGCTATTTTTGGGCAAGACCACAATATGTGGTAAGGGGTTTGGGAGCCTGGTCCCCAACCAGGACTCACCAAGGAGAAAGAGGGAAGCAAGTGGACTATCTTGGTACAATGAAAAACAGGGATACAGTAGAATATATAGACAATCATATTAAATTTACCAAAGTTTATTTATACATAATACATGACAAGGAAAGTCAGTAGTAAATTAAAAACATAGGTGACTTGGTCATGGACATTGTTTCAACTAGTTTTGCTGGCTAGGCCGCTTCATCAGGAAAAACATCTGTGATTTAATGGACACAAGATCAATGACAATATAGTCAATCATATATAAAAAATATATTATACAATTCAGCAATACATATGTTACACAAGGAGGGAGAAGGGGGTAGTGTAAAGCTGCTTACCCAAGTCCTGGTGTGTGCACGGCACTGGGCGTCACCAGTGAGGTCTCCCGCGGTGACTGGGGGAGATTAACAAGTCAAGGGGCTGGAATCTGTGTAAAATGATGTACATAAGGTAAATGAGCCAAAAAATTTGGTAACAGATGAAAAGAGAGCCCAGTGAAATGGTGACAAAGTGAGTGGATGAAATAAGGTGTTGCAGAGTAGTGGGTGGTTGCCAGAAGAGGAAGGTTGGTTGTGAAAATAGTGAATAAATTGTGAATCAAATTAGGTATCGGATAAAGGGAAACCCAGTGAAATGGTGACAAAGTGAGTGAATGTGGTTAAATGACATGGAATGGTGGGAGGTTGCCAAAAGGGGAAAATTGGTGATGCAAATAATGGGTGAAGAGTGAAAACCCAACAACCCAACTGAATTGATGTGAAAAAAACAAAACAGTGAGGGATGGAAGGGGAAACGGGAAGGGAATAGGGAACAAGGGTGGGAGGGGGGAAGGAAGAGTAAAGGAGGGTAAGGGAAAGAAAGGGGGAAGAGGAGGGAAAAGAAGGTGGGGGGAGAGAGGGAGAAATGAAAAAGAAGGGGAAAGAGAGAGGGAGAGAAAAATGGGGAAAGGGGGAGGATGAAGGGGAGAGAGGTAAGAGGGGGAGAAGGGGAGAGGGGAAAAGAGGAAAGAGAGGGGAAGGGGTAAAAGAAGTGGGTAAATGATTGGAATGAATTAAGTGGGTAAGAGAAAAAGGGAAAAAGAGGAAGGAAGTAAGGGGAGGGGGGAGGGAGAAAAAGGGAGAGGAAGTTAAGAGAGAGGAGAATGGAAAAATGTGAAAAGAAGCAGAGAGATGAAAAGAAGGAAAGAGGGAGGGCCTATAAGCATAAATGGGGAAAGTGAAGTAATATTGCATCACATTGGGCAAGTGAAGGCGGAGATAAATGGTATGTACCTGTCCTGGCCTGAGCTCCCCCTTGGCCATAGAGCATGTGTGCAGGCGCACACGCGATACTTCCGCTCATGCACACTGCAGGGCCCTTGACCCTGTGACGCTGCACGTTGGCTATGGCCGGCATCGGACTTACGTCACAGGGTCGAGATCTACAAGTAGCAGTACCTGCTTACCTTTAGGCTGGACCGGGGACCCGGAAGAGGCCCTCTTCACTCCACCTGAACCGTAAGTTTACCTTCAGATTTCTAATGGCCTCTGCATAGCCCTCTTTACCCGAGGGCTACTATACCAGATTGATTCCTCTAGCATTAATCAGGACACATTACTTTCCCTTACAGGGTAGGCGGCTGAGAATTGTGCATCCGACTGTGCACCTCTCACCCTCTCCATAGAGTACCCCTTCCATTGGTATCTCCTTGGTACCCCCTACTAGTGGAACGTTTCCTTCTGGGTTTCCTTACCTACCGCAATCTGCAAATTAGGTACATACCATTTATTTATTACTTCACTTTCCCCATTAATGCTTATAGGTCCTCCCTCTTTGCTTATTTTCATCTCCCTGCTTCTTTTCAAACTTTTCGATTCTCCTCTCTAACACCTTCCTCTCCCTTTTTCTCCCTCCCCTTCCCTGCCTTCCTCTTTTTCCCTTTGTCTTTTACCCACTTCACTCATTCCAATCATTTGCTAGAGAGTAGTTGGGTAGTCCTCAATGATATACGACACCTCATCCCAAGATTTGAAAAATCATATAAGTAAGGAGGAAGAGATATAGGGATTATAGCGATGCCAAAAACCATGCCATTCTCTCCCTTCCCCCCTCCCTCCCTTGTTATATGCAGCCCCAATAGTTATGATTTAGATTCATTAACTTTATAAAAAACATATATATTTTTTTTAACAATATGTTTATTGAGTTTTTCACAGGGTATCAGTACAGAAGGTTGAGATAAATAGCAAACACCTATATACACTCTACTTGTAAACAATATGTATAGTATGTATAAATCATTTAAATACCTACAAAAGTAACTAAGGAAATGATATATATCTTTAATTTAGGTTTACGTGAACCCAATGTTTAATATTTGAAATTTCATGATATTTACCTATATAAACCCTACTGTAAAACAATGAGCTTACTTTATAGATCCTTGTAAACTTACTTTATGTATCTTTATAACATTGTATACGCAATAAACTTCTTTTGACAAGGAAATAAATAGCAAACTTACATTGCTTAGTAAATGGTATAGTGAAAAATGTCAATCTGTAACAGATGTACATAGCGAATACATAGTCATAGAGTTAAAGTTCGATGAGTGATGGTGTTACCTCCAATCCCCGGCACCCCAACTGGGCACTTACTGTGCCATGGGACTAGAGGCAGCCCCATCAATCATCCACCTGTCAGATCTAGGTATCTTGTAAAACCAATAACATTCTAGATACGTAAAACTTAAAACCGAAGAGCAAAGGCAACTTGTGGACCTACTTGTTATAAGTATAGTATGTATTCTTAAGTCCCATTCTATGTAGTAACTAGTAGAGGTACCCCTAGGCAGAGCAGTGGTTTAGTGTGGGGGTTCCTATGTTAGATGTAAGGGGTTGTAGCAATCTGCGGTGATAAAGATTAGTAACATCAGATATTTCTCGTCTTATGAAAAAGAAACAATCAAGGTATTGTTGTACTCCTTGGGTCATTGATCCATGGTTCCCAGTTGAGGCGAAACATTGCGGTAGACATGTTGGCCTTAGCAAAGGAGGATTCCATTTGGAAGTGGTTGTTTAGCAGAGCGATGAGTTCCGATCCAGAGGGAGGTTGTGAGGCTTTTCATTTTCTTTCTAGAGCTAAACGAGCTGCGATGAGGATATGAGTCACCAGTACTCTGACATTTTTGGGCCAATTGGGGATGTTAAGACTCAAAAGGAGGTCCAGTGGGGATAACGGCAAAGGGATTTTGCATAGCTGTGAGATGAGGACAGAGACTTCTTTCCAATAAATGTGGATGTTAGGGCAGTCCCACAATATGTGCCGCAGGGTGCCTTTTCCGGTACAGTTTCTCCAGCATTGAGAAAAGGTAGCTGGGTAAATATTTGCCAATCTGGCTGGGGTGAAGTACCGCTTGTGAAATAGTTTTTGCATCGATTCCCAATGAGAGATACATCTTGAAGCTCGAAGAGGAATGGTCAGGGATTTGTGCCACAGTGGGGGCTTTGGTGGAGAGTCTGTGAAGGTGGACCAGAATTTTATGGACAAAGAGGTGCGATCTTCGGAGGGTGTTGTCAACAACTTGTATATCCATGCAATGCCTTTAACTGCTGGATTAGGGGTATTGTAAAATTTCAGGATATTAGCCAGTTGGGAGTCACATACTGTGATATCTAATGTAGAGAGGATAGATCGGAGTCGCATATATAAAAAAGAGGTATTGGCAGGCAGGTCAAATGTTTGTTGTAGATGGGGGAATGGGTGGGGTCCTGATGTGGAGATGAGTTGTCCCAGGTTGGTAAGTCCTAAAAAAAACGTATTTGATTAAACAACATCAATGTCAAGTGTACCAAAGTCAGGGAGGTTTCCACATTTGTTAGCATCAAAATGATGTCATCTGCAAAAAGACTAATGACATGGCTGGAAGTCTGGATTTGGAAACCGCAAATCTGTGGGTGGGAACATGTATAAGTTGCGGGTACCATTAGAAATTGTGAATGGCATGGAGAGCATCCCTAAGGAGCAAACCTGGGCTGAGGGATTATTGTACAGAGCCATGATAGCGGTGAATATCGGGCCAGCAAATCCAAAAGCATTCAGCACCTGAACCAAGTAGTCCCAGTAGATTCTGTTGATCACCTTCTCTGCGTCCAAAGCGAGGAGCAGAGAAGGCGTTTGTTGCATTTTTGCAAGGTGGATTATATTAATTTGTTTGCGGGTACCGCCAGTAGTTTGACGCCCCTTCGTGAATCCTTAGTGAATCCGGATGGATCTGGATGTATGAGGAGGGGTAGTATAGCAATCAAGAGGTGGGCAATTCGTTTGGCGTACATTTTTAGATTGTTATTTAGGAGAGAGATGGGCCTGAAGTTTTGGGCAAGATTGGGTCCTTCCTTGGCTTGAATAAGGCCTTAAGCATTTCCTGTGGAAAGGGTGAAGAGGCAGACTCTGTGCTATAAATTTTGACCATGTAAGGTAGCAGGATTTTTTTAAACTTCTTGTAATACTCCCCAGGGCCAGGTGACTTATTGTTTGGTAGAGATTCTATGACCTGCTGGATTTCAATGTTGGTCATGAGACATTTGTGGAAGTTTTGAGAGTTGGTCATGAGACAGTTGTGGAAGTTTTAGTTTTTGTAGAAATTCTTTGATTGTGTCTGTATTTGGGCAGTATTAGGGTCTTTATTTAGATTATACAGAGAGCTGTAATAGTCACTAAAAGCATCAGCTAAGGCTTGGGGATGATATAGTTTAGCATTAGTGGATGGGTGGTGTAAAAAAGGAATCTTTGTTTTCTGTCTCTGGCCCTTCAATTTATGTGCTAGTATTTTCCCTGCTCTATTTCCGTAGGCATAATAGGTCATTTTCAATCTTCTAGTCGCCGTTTCAAAAGGGAACATAGATTATTTCATAAGTTAAACAGTTTTTGGGACAGGGCGTGTGGCGGTTTAATCTTATTTTGAGCATCTATAGTGTCAATCTCCACAAAAAGATTATCAATGTGTTCCTGTCACTGCCTCTTTGCCCTTGCATCTAGTTTAATGAAAAAAGACCCTTTATGGGCATTCCACAGTTTAAAGGGGTCATTTACAGAAAAATTATTTAATTCATAGAATTCTACAAGGTGCTTTTCCAACTCGGCATTGGTATCTGCTTGCTGTAGTAACTGAGAGTTAGCTCTCCAAATAGGAGTAGTTTGATATGTTAACCACTTACGGACCGCCCGCCGTCATTATACGGCTGCTCTTTGAAGAGAAATACTGTTGTTATGGCAGCAAATAGCTGCCATAACCCCAGTATCCTCTTCTTCAGCGGGCGGTCTGCTTTAAGATAAAAGTGGTCTCAGTGGTGGATTCACAGCGTCACTTTTATCGGGGCGGGAGAGGGGCCCCTCCTCCCTCCGCGCTCCAGGGGTCTCCGCTGCTTACCGGACCTGCTGGTAGGTGCAGAGACGATTGCGTCCTCTCCTGTGTTTGGCATGGAGCCGAGTGAGGGGAAGATGGCCCCTGCTTGGCTCCATAGCATTGACTGGCGGAAGCAACGTCAAACATCACTTCCACCCAATGCTCTTAAAGGAGAATTTTTTTTTTTTTTCAATTACTTTTTTTATTGCATTTTAGTGCAAATATGAGATCTGAGTTATTTTTGACCCCAGGTCTCATATTTAAGAGGTCCTGTCTTTCTATTACAAGGGATGTTTACATTCCTTGTAATAGGAGCAAAAGTGACCCAAATTAAAGCAAGGTATCTCGCCAAGCTTGCGAGCAGAAGCGAAATCATACGTGAGTAGTGCCTACGTATGAAAACAGTGTTTAAACCACACATGTGAGGTATCACCGTGATCATTAGAGTGAGAGCAATAATTCTAGCCCTAGACCCCTTCTGTAACTCAAAACATGTAACTGGTAGAAATTTTTAAACATCGCCTATAGAGATTTTTAAGGGTAAAAGTTTGTCTCCTTTCCACGAGCGGGCAAGATTTTGAAGCGTGACATGTTGGTTATCAATTTACTCGGCGTAACATTATATTTCAAAATATAGAAAAAAAATTGGGCTAACTTTACTGTTGTCTTATTTTTTTTTCAAAAAAGTGTATTTTTTCCAAAAAAAGTGTGCTTGTAAGACCGCTGCGCAAATACGGTGTGACATAAAGTATTGCAACAACTGCCATTTTATTCTCTAGGGTGTTAGAAAAAATATATATAATGTTTGGGGGTTCTAAGTAATTTTCTAGCAAAAAAAATGATTTTAACTTGTAAACACCGAGTCTGAAAAATAGGCCTGGTCCTTAAGTGGTTAAAGAGTCCTGAATTGTTCATAGGACCAAAGTGGTCGGAACAAGTAATGAAGTTTATAGATGTGGCAGTGACTTTCACCAACGACCATCTGTCAAGTAGGAATGAGTAAATGCGTGTGTAAGAGTGATGTGGATTAGAAAAAAAAGTGAAATCTCTCTCACTAGCGTGGTAGCAGCGCCATGCGTCATAGAGGTCATGAGAATAGATATGACAATGAAGAGATGGAGTGTTTTATCCATGAGAGGATTTGGAATCCATAATCAGGTCCAGGGTGATATTAACCTCCCTGGCGGTATGATTATTTCATATTTTTGATGCTGAAAGCAGTACAATTATTTTGCATGGAAATTTGGCATTTTATATTGTAAGCCTGTAATTCTTAGGAATAACTCACTTAAATCTGTCCAAACAAGAGTCTAGTAGACATCCCGGGTATGATAAAGTTTGAAACACGAAATCATAAATTATAATATAATAAATAACTATAAATAATTATACCAAATAATAATAATATAATAATAATAATAATTATTCAATAATGTAATCAAATCAAAAACACTGAAATTTGCTCAGTTGTAGAATTGTCACTGTCATTACTTTTCAGTGTTTGATGATGGATCTCCCCACAAATCACTATCGCTCAATTCTGCGAGTGAATCTAATTTATTATCATTTAGTAGGAGGTGGATGGAAGGCGCGTGATCAGACGCTTACATCAAGAAATGTATGGTTTATTCATGTAAAGGAATACAGACATATAGTCATATAGATATAAAATCATAATCATACAAATACTACACAATATTATATAAAAACAGGTAACAAAATAAGTACTAGGAAGTTAAAATTGGGGTGTGCCCATATTGAGGCAGGTATTTAAAAAAGGCTGACGCGTTTCGAGGAAAACCTCTTCATCAGAGCCAGGAAAACTGGAGCACAATCTGTATGGGCCGGTAGGCCGACATGTGTACATGGGGAGAGGTGGTGTGGCTAGTAGGAGGGTATGTCCTGTGATGGACAATTGATTATTCCAAGTTCCATACCAGTCCACGTCCAGGTGTTCTAGATGGGGTATGAATCAGAACAATATATACCGTACACTACAGATTGGAGACGTGGGATTAGTTTACATTGAAAATTGCATTCAAAAAGGTCAGATGTGAAAACTTAAAAAGATAATATATATATATATATTATATATATATATATATATATATATATATATATTAGAAATAAAAGTCATAATATCAATACAAAGAATTAATGATAGGTAATGGGCTTTTGAAGCACAGAACATGAGATTCTAGTCTAAATACATACATATGAAAAATCTACGCATACATAGGTGTACACACACATACACATATACACATACATGCATACACATACATGTGTATATACATACGCATGTAAATGCATAAAAAACATACATGTATATAAAAGGGGGGGAGGGGGGGACAATAGTGAATGAAGTAAAAAGTGCACTGAGACACATTGAGAGATATTGTCTCTCCGCATGGTATAACCGGTTGTGCTTCTGTCCAAAGGACATGCGCATGCGTGTAAAGACTCTGCCAGCACGTAAAACGCTGTGCAGGAACAGATGTGTGGAGGTATGCCCATGTTCACGGAAAGCACAAATGGGGGCATAAAGATGGCCATGTGGTTTGTGCAAAAACAGAAATGTGTTCATTTAAATGGAAATCCACAAAAATATATACATACAAAAATGCACATATCAAATGCACATAAAAATCTAAAACGCATATGCATATATATATATATATATATATATATATATATATATATATATATATATATATATATATATATATATATATATATATATATATATAAAGAAACAATATGCACAAAATAAATATATGTAAATATTCACATAAATCTGTACACATGTATATATATATATATATATACACACATACACACATATATGCATATATATATACACACACACACACACACACACACACACACACACACACACACACACACATACATATACATGTCCACATGCATACACACACATGTGGAGACCACCCCTACACAGCATGTATTGTGCCTATGTAGAAAAAGTGTCATGGTGGTAGGGTGGGAATATGTAGTTTGTGCAACGCAATAGCGGAGAGTGGCGGGAGTGAATACGTTGGGGGGATAATATGGTGTTGGTGGCAAAAAATTGGAGGTGGCAGACAGGTGGGCTGATGACGGATCGCACCTACCTATGGATGAAATTGAAATGTAAATGGATAGTATTTTCTTTTTGCGGTGCTGTTAGGCTGTCAGATGTGCCTGTAGTAAAACATAAGTTGAGCAGGGAAAGTAAGCAAGCTCTTATGGACACTGGTGGGTTTAACAGGATAAGGTACAGAGACCATTGTGGCTAACCTGTCTCAGGAGAAGTGTGTAGAAACAGCTGCAACCTGTAGAGATCCTTTGGGGTGGAGAGCCATATGATCCTAGCAGCAAAAGGGGGGGGAGGAGGGAGGAGTCCTTGAGGTAGCTGATGCCTGGACACAGAACGTCTTGCTGCCTAGGGATAGGAAAGTTTTGTGATGCGGTTGTGCTGGGGGTTTAAGAAACTCTGGGGGGCGGGTCCAAGGGCGGGCTAGACGTGAGTGTGGCCAGTGAGAGGGGGTGGGTGTGGCCTGCCTATGGAACGCACGCCAGCGTGTGAGTGGGCATGGTCGCGCGTTCCAGAAGACACTGGCGTGACTCCTGTCAGCTCGCAGAGGAGGGCGGGCTGGCAGGGAATACTCCCGTGCATGAGCCGAGCCGTCATAGTAGACGGCAGGCTCATGTAGCATTCGTCAGCGAGCCCCTATAAGGGTATCGAGAGGAGGACGGCTCAGAGGAGGGTGGGGGAGTAGTTACAGGCTCAAAAGGAATCGGTGCTTAATGCACTGGCATACATGCCATGCAAAACATCAGAAGCACAGAGCCACCCATACACCCACAAGTGCGCTGGCGACACAGCCATATAATGAAATGAAAAGGCTATTGTTAAAACCAATTAAGCCATATACAGTAATGTGATGTGAAAAGTGTGACTATGATCTGAATAGTGAACTAGAGGTATTTCGTGGTAAAAAAAAATATATATATATATATATATATATATATATATATATATATATAGGTTTATATGGGTTGTATAAAAACAGCAGAAGTGGATGATATGAAGAGAAATGGTGTACTTGAAACTGCGGGGACAGGAGAGGACAGGGTATACAGAGTTTATCGTATGGTGGAATGATGGTGATGATCTGGAGGGGAACACAGGTAATAGGGGGGGGGTGGGGATGGCTTGGTATGACATACAGAGAGCCATCAAGAAAAATTGGAACATTCTCAAGCAGGATCCCATCCTCAATCCAGTTCTACCACCCAAACCAGTAGTTGTGTTTCGAAAATCCAAAGATCTGAGAAGCCTAATAGCTCCAAGTAGAGTACGAAAACCTCAGAGCCAAACCAAGATCCCCACTGGTCATTGGGCATCCATCTTCGACCAGAAAGGCAACTACAAGTGTGGAACCAAAAACTGTGGAGCCTGTGCCTTTATGGCACACCGCAAAAAAGAAATCATGGGGTCCGACGGCCAGAACCACAAAATCAAACAGTTCATCAATTGCGGTACCTCCTATTTAGTCTATGGTCTTATTTGTCCATGCGGTCTTCTGTATGTTGGGTGCACAACACGTCCACTCAGGACAAGATTTAGCGAACACAAATGCAGCATAATCAATAGTAACACGTACCATCAGAGTAAAAATAATAAAAAAAGCCACAGCTATTCAGTACCTAGGCATTTCAGAGAATGTCATAACAGCAATCCAACAGGCATCAAAGTGTTTGGCATTGAAGCTATCAAAAAAGACGCTGATAATGGGAGGAGATTCAGAAGACTCTGTAAACAAGAATCATTCTGGATTTTCACTCTTGGGTCATTGGTTCCCGATGGAATGAATGAAGATCTAGATATCCACGGGGCCATCTAGATACAGAATATCACCATCATGCTTTGCCCCCCCCTCTATCCAAGCCATCCCCAGCCCCCCCCACTACCAAGCCATCCCCAGCTCCCCCCCTATTACCTGTGTTCCCCTCCAGATCATCACCATCATCCCACCATACGATAAACTCTCTATACCCTGTCCTCTCCTGTCATCGCAGTTTCAAGTACACCATTTCTCCTCATATCATCCACTTCTGCTGTTTTTATACAACCCATATAAACCTATATATATATATATATATATATATATATATATATATATATATATATATATATATATATATTTTTTTTTTTTTTTTTTTTTACCACGAAATACCTCTGGTTCACTATTCAGATCATAGTCACACTTTTCACATCACATTACTGTATATGGCTTAATTGGTTTTAACAATAGCCTTTTCATTCCATTATATGGCTGTGTCCCCGGCGCACTTGTGGGTGTGTGGGTGGCTCTGTGCATCTGATCTTTTGCATGGCATGTATGCCAGTGCATTAAGCACAGATTCCTTTTGAGCCTGTAACTACTCCCCCACCCTCCTCTGAGCTGTCCTCCTCTCGATACCCTTATAGGGGCTCGCCTGACGAATGCTACATGAGCCTGCCGTCTACTATGATGGCTCGGCTCATGCACGGGAGTATTCCCTGCCAGTCCGCCCTCCTCTGCGAGCTGACAGGAGTCACGCCAGTGTCTTCTGGGATGCATGACCACGCCCACTCACATGCTGGCGTGCGTTCCATAGGCAGGCCACACCCACCCCCTCTCACTGGCCACACTCACGTCTAGCCCACCCTCGGACCCGCCCCCCAGAGTTTCTTAAACCCCCAGCACAACCGCATCACAAAACTTTCCTATCCCTAGGCAGCAAGACGCTCTGTGTCCAGGCATCAGCTACCTCAAGGACACCTCCCCCCCCCCTTCTGCTGCCAGGATCATACGGCTCTCCACCCCAAAGGATCTCTACAGGTTGCAGCTGTTTCTACACACTTCTCCTGAGACAGGTTAGCCACAATGGTCTCTGTACCTTCCTTATCCTGTTAAACCCACCAGTGTCCATAAGAGCTTGCTTACTTTCCCTGCTCAACTTATGTTTTACTACAGGCACATCTGACAGCCTAACAGCACCGCAAAAAGAAAATACTATCCATTTACATTCCAATTTCATCCATAGGTAGGTGCGATCCGTCATCAGCCCACCTGTCTGCCACCTCCAATTTTTGGCCACCAACACCATATTATCCCCCCAACGTATTCACTCCCACCACTCTCCGCTATTGCGTTGCACAAACTACATATTCCCACCCTAACGCCATGACACTTTTTTTACATATGCACAATACATGCTGTGTAGTGGTAGTCTCCACATGTGTGTGTATGCATGTGGACATGTATATGTATGTATGTGTGTGTGTGTGTGTGTATATATATATGCATATATGTGTGTATGTGTGTATATATATACATGTGTACAGATTTATGTGAATATATACATATATTTATTTTGTGCATATTGTTTCTTATATATATATATATATATATATATATATATATATATATATATATATATATATATATATATATATATACATATGCATTTTAGATTTTTATGTACATTTGATATGTGCATTTTTGTATATATTTTTGTGGCTTTCCATTTAAATGAATACATTTCTGTTTTTGCACAAACCACATGGCCATCTTTGTGCCCCCATTTGTGCTTTCCGTGAACATGGGCATACCTCCACACATCTGTTCCTGCACAGCGTTTTACGTGCTGGCAGAGTCTTTACACGCATGCGCATGTCCTTTGGACAGAAGCACAACTGGTTATACCATGCGGAGAGACAATGGGGGTCATTTACTATAACTCCAGGAAGTACTGGGCACTATGGCAAATAATAGAGTCCATTTTAGCCAAATGGAAACAAAACGGCGAATTTGCGCATGAAAATCAGCGATATAAGCGGAGAACAAACGTTTGTAAATTCTAAATTGCCGCTAATTAGCGCTTCCGCGTATATACAAATGCCAATTCTTATCAAGTTGTTATATAGCACTGTACTGTAGCCATGATCCATGTATGTGAAAGAAACATTTTTTATCAGAGATGTGTTCTAGTTCCCGTGCATCTATTGATTTATATTGCAATTAGTATTCCTAGTTTTTTTTTCCTTCTTTTGCTAAGAAATGCAGTTCTGAATGATTATTACATAGTAATGTCTGCTATTCTGTAAAGTTACATGTATTAATCATTTAGGTTACCTATTTGTTGTATGTTGTTTTTTTCATGTTTTTGATTTATTATTTATTAATTTAGTTGACTATAAAGCAGTAATTATTTATGTTCATTCTTTAATAATACTACACTATTATGCAGGTCTTGTACTTAGCACAATGGCTTAGTGGTCTGCTTGGATATCTCCACACCACTCATGGTATGAGTTCAAACAACAGCCAACCTACCATCCACCAGCTGTGTTTATTTTTTCAGTGCACAAGTGAATTAAAATAAACAAACAAAGAAATGTAAACTGCCCTTTAGCTAGTGTGTGGTGTTTGGAATGTCACATCATAATATAATTGAATACTTACATACCATTGCATGCATTTAAAGAGTTAATACAATAACAACTTTCACATTAAGCTGCATTGGCTACTTGGCAATCACCTATTTTCAGTAAATATATATACACGTATATTTGTGTTGCTTTGGCTAATTGGCTAACTGGCATTCTCCTTTTCCCACCAATGCAATCTTTTAGGATTTTTACCCATGAGTCTTTCAATACCTGAATGTTTGAAGGTAGAGGTGCTAACTGCTAGCCTATTGGGCTGAGCACAATTATGCATACAAAATACTTTTACTAGTGTTTGATGTGTTATATACTATACAATAAACTTTATCAAATGTAAACTGCTTGTTAGCTAGTGTGTGGCTTTTGGAGATTCACACCATAATATTAGTGAATACTTACATACCATTGCAAGCATTTGAAGAGTTAATACTATAATATCAACCACATTAAAGTGTATTGGCTACTTGGCATTCACTGTATGCTGCTTTGGCTAATTGGCTAACAGTAATTCTCCTTTTCTCCACCAATAGTAATCTTTTAGGATTCGAACCCATGAGTCTTTCAATACCTGAATGTTTGAAGGTAGAGGTGCTAACTGCTAGCCTATTGGGCTGAGCACAATTATATATACAAAATACTTTTACTAGTGTTTGATGGTTTATATACCATACAATAAAGTTTATCAAATGTAAACTGCTTGTTAGCTAGTGTATGGTGTTTTGGAGATTCACACCATAATATTAGTGAAGACTTATTTATTTTTATTTAAAGCGGGGGTTCACCCACACTGCCAAAAAAAAAAAATATTAAAATCCAGCAGGTACAAATACTGCAGCTGCTGACTTTTAATATATGGCCACTTACCTGTCCCAGGGTCCAGCGATGTCGGCAGGGGACGCCGACAACCCGCTCGGTTCTCGGCAGCTGCCGCCACCATCCTAGGTGAGGGAATCAGGAAGTGAAGTGTTGCGGCTTCACTTCCCGGTTCCCTACCGCGCATGCGCGAGTCGCGCTGCGCGTCCCTAGTGGTCGCCGCTCTCTCCTGGGAGCTGTGTGTTCCCAGCAGACAGCGCGGTCGGGACGGGAAGAGGCATAGACTCCCATGGGAGTCTATGCCGGAAGTGGGTGCAAATACCTGTCTTAGACAGGTATCTGCACCCCCCTCCCCCCTGAAAGGTGCCAAATGTGACACCGGAGGGGGGGAGGGTTCCGAAAAGCGGAAGTTCCATTTTTGTGTGGAACTCCGCTTTAAGGTACTTCTATAGTGCCGTCAATTTACGCAGTGCTTTACATAAACATTATACACTAATATGGGCCCCTACCCTCAAGGAGCTTACAATCTAAGGTCCCTAACTCACATTCATATACTAGGGCCAATTTAGGCAGACGCCAATTAACCTACCAGCATGTCTTTGGAGTGTGGAAGGAAACTGGAGTACCCGGAGGAAACCCACGCAGGCACAGGGAGAACATGCAAATTCCAGGCAGGTAGTCTTGTGGTGTGGTTGGGAATACGAACCAGCGACCATTTTAGCCAAATAAAATTTCAACAGGCGAATGTGCGAATGAAAAACTAGCGCTATTAGTGAGAAACACATGTTAGTAAATTCTAAGCTGGCGCTAATTAGCGCTTCCGCGTATATGCAAATGCCAATTCCTACCAAGTTGTTATATAGTACTACACTGTAATCATGATCCATATATGTGAAAGAAACATTTTTATGTGAGATGTGCTCTACCTCGTGTGCATCTATTGATGTATGTTGCAATTAGTATTCCTAGTTTTTTCCTTCTTTTGCTAACTAATGCAGTTATGAATGATTATTACATAGTAATGTCTGCTATTCTGTAAAGTTACATGTATTAAACATTTAGGTTATCTATTTGTTGTATGTTGTTTTTTATTTTTAATTTAGGTGACTATAAAGCGGTAATTATTTATATTCATTCTTTAATCATACTACACTATTATGCAGGTCTCATACTTAGCACAATTGCTTAGTAGTCTGCTCAGATGTCTCCACAGCACTCATGGTACAAGTTCAAATACCAGCCAACCTACCATCCCCCAGCTGTGTTTATTTTTTCAGTGCACAAGCGAATTAAAATGAACAAACAAAAAAATGTAATCTGCCCATTAGTTAGTGTGTGGTGTTTGGAATTTCACACCATAATAGTATTGAATACTTACATATCATTGCATGCATTTGAAGAGTTAATATAATAGAATCAGCCAAATTTAAAGTGCATTGGCTAATTGGCATTCACCTATTTTCAGCATATGCTGCTTTGGCTAATAGTCATTTGCTTTTCTTCACCAATTCAATCTTTTAGTATTTAGTGGGATTTGAACCCATGAGTTCTTCAAGGTAGAAGTGCTGACCGCTAGCCTATTGGGTGTAGCACAGTCATACATAGAAAATACATAGAAAATACATTCACTAGTGTTTGATGTTTCTTCTCCCCGAGCTGTCTCTCCTGCTGCCACCATCTTCTCCTGCTGATGTGTTCTTCAGCGCAGCCGGTTACCCACTAATAAAAAAAAAGCCGCTCTTCTTGTGGCGGTCTTCTGTGGCCATCCGATAATGTCACCCGGAGAGTCCGCTCCATGGCTATGTAAGAGACACTACACAGCGGGTGACAACACAGCGGAGGAAGACCACCATGGAAGAAGAGCAGCTTTTTTTTATTAGCGGGTAACCAGCGGTGCAGAAGAACACAGCAGATGGCGGCTGCAGGAGAGATGGCTCTGGGAGAATACAGCTCGGGGAGAAGATGGAGGAGGGAGAGACAGTGTCTGGAGAAGATGGCTCAGGGAAGAAGACAGCTCGGAGCTATTCTACAATAAAGGACTTGTCAAAAACCGGCTATTAATTTTTTTACATTTCACTGCTTTTTTTGGTGAATGGGTAGGGGTAAAATGTACCCCATACCTATTCACATAGGGGGCAGGATCTGGGAGCCCCCTTGTTAAAGGGGGCTTCCAGATTCTGATAAACCCCCTGCCTGCAGACCGACAACCACCGACCAGTGTTGTCGGGAAGAGGCCCTTGTCCCCATCAACATGGGGAAAAGGTGCTTTGGGTCATGTGGCCTGGTAAGGTTCAGAAGGGGAGGGTGCTCACTTGTCCCCCCCTATCCTGACCTCCAGGCTGCATGCTCAGGTAAGGGTCTGGTATGGATTTTGGGGGCCCCACATCAAATTTATTTTACATTTTGGTGTGGGGTTCCCCTTAAAGTCCATTCTGAAGGGCCTGGTATGTACTGGGGGGACCCTACAACATTTTTTTCCTGGAATTTTGGAATTCCATACCATATTATTGAATAAGTACATACCATTGCATGCATTTGAAGAGTGAAAATATGGAATAAAGCAAGCTGATGTGCTTTGCCTAATTATGCTTCTGAGTACAATGCACACTTCTGGGAGGTGATGCTGTCAGTGGGATTAGAATTCATGGCTTGAACTTTTGGGGGCAGCAGGGTATACCGCTATGCTACAGAGCTGAGCACTTACCTACAGAGAAAATACATTTACTAATGTTTGATTCAATACAATAATGTTTTGCATTTCAGACATTAATATTATAGTAACAACCATGCTCGTGCCGATGTGGCATTGGCTAATAGGCATTTGCCTCTTTTCAGCATATGCTGCTGAGTACAATGCAAGCTTTCAGTAGGTGATACCATCTGTGTGATTTTCAGCCATTTGAGCACAATTATATTGAGAACATATGTTTACTAGTGTTTGATGGTGGGACTACTTTATATTCTAGGTATAAAATAGTACTCAGCACAGTGACTTAGGCACCTTTCACACTTGTGCGACCTGAAAGTTGCGAGATTTTTAATGCGACTTTAAGCAATGCCTATGTAATCTTGAGGTCTATGGACACAGGAGTCACAGGGAAAGACACGCAACTTTCCCATGATTTTGCATCAGCAATTTTGCCGCAATTCCAGGGAATGCCTGTGTAAACTTGAGGTCTATGGACCTCAACTCGCATCAAAGTCAGACCAAAGTAGTTCAGGGACTACGTTGAAGTCAGTGTTACTTGAAGTTGCACAGATATGAATGGTACACATTAAAAATCATGGGGTATGACTTGTCATACGACTCTGATATCCAAAGTCGCACAAGTGTGACTCAGCCCGACTTTGTCAGCGATTTCAGAGACATCAGTGCACTTTCCTGCACAGATGTCTAGTGAGATCACATAGGTCCCAACTGTTCTCCTTTAAGAAGGTGTCCTATGCCTACCTACTTTTGCTAATAGGTGTCCCTTATACCCATCTCAAAAAGTTGGGAGGTAAGAAATCGCCCCCTGAAGTCGCCCAAAGTAGTGCAGGAACTACTTTTGGGAATCGTTGTGGCGTCGCACCAATTCGGACAGTTCCATTGCCATCAATAGGCGCTGATTTGGCCTACAATTTGACATGTCAATTCAGACCTATGTGAACATGCGTGAAGTTGCATAGATATTAGAGCTGCACGGTTCTGGCCAAAATGAGAATCACAATTTTTTTGCTTAGAATAAAAAGATCACGATTCTCGCGACGTAAAATCTTTCACATTATCCCACAAAAAATTGGGCTAACATTTCTTTTTTTTTTTTTTAATTCATTAAAGTACTTTTTTCCAAAAAAAAATTGCATTTGAAAGGCGCAAATACAGTGTGACATAAAATATTGTAACAACCACCATTTTATTCTCTAGGGTCTCTACTAAAAAAATATATATATATAATGTTGGGGGGTTTTAAGTCATTTTCTAGCAAAAAAAAATGATTTTAACCTGAAACCAACAAATGTCAGAAAAATGTTTAGTGTTTAAGTAGTTAAACTTTCCTCACTTACACAGAATTCTATTTAATTGACAAATTGTTACAAGGTTTCTAGTTAAGTTCACTGATAAAGAATGTTCTAATTCTTGGCAGACTTCCTGGTTTTTCGGCTGTGGCTTCAGAAGAGCAGAGAGAGTTCTTTGCATAGCAAGAATCGTGAAACTCTTTTTTCAAGATCGTAAAGGGGAAAAAAATCACGATGACGATTAATCGTGCAGCTCTAATAAATATGCCTGGAAATCAAGGGGGACAACTTTTCATGTGACTCTGAGGTCCAAAGCTCCATGAAAAGTCACCCAAGTGTGAAAGTAACCTAATGCGATTAATTGATAACACCTTTGAATAAGGCCCCATTTGCACTTGTGCGACCTTAAAATTGCACAGCTTTGTCATGACTTGCAGCAATGTCTGTGTAATCTTGTGGTGTATGGACCTCAAATTGCATCAAAGTCAAACCAAGGTAGTGCAGGGATGAATTTGCTACACCTTCAGGATGCACAAGTGACAATAGGGCCAAATTCAAAGGTGTTATCATTGAATCTCATTCACACTGCTGCAACCTGAAAGTCACACTATTTTGCTGCCACTTTGCCGCTGCAACTTGGCCCCAACTTCTGGGAATGCCTGTGTAATATTGTACCCGATATACCTTAAGTCACACCAAAGTAGTACAGGGACTACTTTGAAGTTGGTGCGACTTAAAGTAGCACAGATATGAATGGTTGTCATTGAGAATCATGGGGTACAACTTGTCATGCAACTCAAAGGTCCAAATTTGCTGGAAAATTCGCCCAGCTGTGAAACAAGTCATATATATTTTAATAAAAGGAGCTCTCATTTATACTTGCATAGTCCTTACTGATTTACATCAGCAGAACAAATGCAGGAAGTGATGTGTGCACATGGGATGGAAGCAAATGTGTGGTGATGCCAAACAAATCAATGAACCCCACCCACACCAAATCTAACTATGACATCCACCCCGCATTGATTAAGTACAAGTACATATCCTACACTTACCCGGCCAATAAGCAGCGCCTCCTCTCTGCTAAAGAGACCTCGCCATGTCCACCTAGATGGAGATCCTGACCAGCACAGGAACTTCCAGGTGCATACAATGAATAATTTCCAGGTCAGAAGGTGAAACCACGCTTTTGATTGCAG
Organism: Aquarana catesbeiana; assembly: GCF_042186555.1. Classification (NCBI taxonomy): domain Eukaryota; kingdom Metazoa; phylum Chordata; class Amphibia; order Anura; family Ranidae; genus Aquarana; species Aquarana catesbeiana. The sequence continues at coordinate 433,342,360 of NC_133328.1, forward strand.
CTGCAAATATTTGATCTCAACCATGATTAGTATTTTTTTATTTTCAGATATGCAAATCTGTATTTCTACATATATTTGAAGGTAAACTTAAGGGAGTTTGCTAAGAAATGGTGTCCCTGGGTTAGCAGCAGGTGAATTACAAAGGCAAAAGGCCCAGTTTCAGCCCTGGTTCACACTGACAGAGGGAGGAAAGCGTTCAGCTGAACTCCCACAATTTCATTCCTGCATGTCAGTCCCGACTGTGGGGGCAACATCAGAGACATCGGTGCAGGTTTCTGCACCAATATCAATACAAATCGCACCAATTAGAACAGTACAATTGCCACAGATTTGACATGTCAAATCACACCAATGTGAACCAGAGCTGACAAATTCAAACACTGCCTATCCACCAGCTGAATTCATTACCTGCAATTCTCCACAGCTGTTAATGATAAAGGTGGAATCTTTATATATAACTTGCAGTTGTGCAGAAGCCTAGGTTTACATTGGAGCGATTGCAAAAAAAATGTTGCATCAATTGGAACAGTGCCATTGCCAATAGTCATGCGATTTGATCTCTCAAATCACATGACTATTGGCAATGGCACTGTTCCAATTGATGCAACATTTTTTTTGTGGCACCGCATCAATTTGCTAAAGTAGTTCCTGCACTACTTTTGCCGATTTCAGGTGCGACTTCAATAGACATTTGTGTATGAAGCCACCTGAAATCACGCTGACCTTGCTACTTTGAAATCGTGCTACTTCAAGTGAAATAGCGCAATTTCAAAGTAGCATGTGAACCAGGGCAAAGAGATTAGTTTTTTGGTGCACAAATACATATTGAAATAAAATATAAAAGATATTGCACTTTCCCAAAACCACCAACCACAAAAACTAAGGAAAGAAAAGTAGAAGGAAAAAAAAAAAAAAAAAAAAAAAAAAAAACCACACACCACAACAAAAGCTTAATGTACTTTTATTTTACCAGCAGAAAAAAAATTTACATTTACTAGCTTCAAAAAAATTTGGACAGGATATATGGTACTACATTTAGCAACGGAATTTTAAGGGCCCTGCTCATAGGAGCTTACAATCTAAAATTAGACAAAACCTTAGAGTGGACACAGCTTTAATTTCAGTGTATAACGGGCAACACATCACATTGTTATCTGCAAGATTATAGAAACATACTTAACAGTCATTCTTACAAAGCATTCCAACATAATATTGCAAAAGACTTATTCAAAACACCCACCACCAGCCCACAATCCACACATACATACATTGGTGACCATGTTCTGCTGGAAGCTGCATTTCGGTGTACACGATTAAACGAGATCAAAAATAGTAGGTCAGCAGATGCTTCCAAACGATGTTTGCATGATCAGACAGGAACAATACACACACAACATTGACAGCATGGCCACATAAACCCACTTTTGATTGAAAAAATGCACAAGAATTTCATCAAATCTCCCAATATCATTCCTTCTCCCTTACAACAAAAAACCTGACCTTCTCAGACCAAATGAATCCCCCTACTGCAGGCCTTTATATAAGAGAGGTTGTATTGTTAGCACACTGACACACCCAATAGAAGTACACGCCCACTAAGAGTACACGCCCAATAGAAGTACACGCCCACCAGTATCTTTCAATCTGTCTCTTCATGTATGTCTAAAGTGATTGCACCTGATGAGCAGGAACACATAATAGGATTTGCATCTGTGCTAGCCCTTGGCTATGTGCATCAAATCTCCAACTACAGGACAAAGATCAAAGTCCATTTGCATCCACATAAACAAAGCAACAGTTTTCTAAGCATATGTACCTGTGCAGTGTAAACCCTAAAATTTGAAATGTCCAAGTCCCTGGGCATGATTAGTGCTAATAAACATTAACATCAGTCCCTGGCTGCAATGAGCTTCCAATATAAAGTCCAAAATTAATGCTCTTACATTAGAACCTATTTCAACAGGAGACAAATAGGATGCCAGCATCTCTTTAGATTGTGGTGAGAAACCCACACAGGGAGAACATATAAACTTCAACACAAGTATTAGCATGTTGGGGAATTGAACCAACATCCCAGGTGCTGCTAGACAGAACTGCTACCCACTAAGCCACCAGGCAACCCCACACACGTTCTCTGCATCTCTGTGGTGTGAACCAGCCCTAAGTCCATAGCCATGCTCAGTGTCACAAGCAATATACAGTATATTGGCCTAAGTATTGGGATGCCTGCCTTTAAACACACATGAACTGTAATGGCATCCCAGTATTAGTATTGGGTTCAAAACTTATTTGGCCCACCCTTTGCAGCTATAACAGCTTCAACTCTTCTTGTCCACAAGGTTTAGGAGTGTGTCTATGGGAATGTTTGACCATTCTTCCAAGTGCATTTGTGAGGTCAGGCACTGATGTTGGACGAGAAGGCCTGACCTACAGTCTCCTCTCTAATTTATCCCCAAGGTGTTCTGTTGTGTTGAGGTCAGGACTCTGTGCAGGCCAGTCAAGTTCCTCCACCCCAAAATCACTCATCCATGTCTTTATGGACCTTGCTTTGTGCACTGGTCCAAATGATTTGGTGGAGGGGGATTATGGTGCGGGGTTGTTTTTCAGGGGTTGGGCTTGGCCTCTTAGTTTCAGAGAAGGGAACTCTTAAGGTGTCAGCATACCAAGACATTTTGGACAATTTCATGCTCCCAACTTTGTGGGGACAGTTTGGGGAAAGCCCCTTCCTGTTCCAACATTACTGCACACCAGTACACAAAGCAAGGTCCATAAAGACATGGATGAGCAAGTTTGGGGTGGAGAAACTTGACTGGCCTGCACAGAGTCCTGGCCTCAACCCGATAGAACACCCTTTGGCTGAATTAGAGTAGAGACTGCAAGCCAGGCCTTCTCATCCAACATCAATGCCTGGCCTCACAAATGCACTTCTAGAAGAATGATCAAAATTCCCATAGGCAGACTAAACCTTGTGGACAGCCTTCCCAGAAGCTGTTCTAGCTGCAAAGGGTGGGCCAAATCAAATTTTAACCCTACGGACTAAGACTGGGCTGCCATAAAAGTTCATGTGTGTGTAAAGGCAGGCGTCCCAATACTTTTGACTATATAGTGTATCTGGAAAAGACTTACAATGGTGGTGGAACCCTCCTACACATAACTACTACATTTAGACATAATTATAGGACCTGGGAGATGAGACAACTGAAGTAACATGGTTGAGGATTTGAACCCAGACCCTCAGAGATACTAAGCAGAAGTTCTAACCTCTAAGCCACAGAGCTGCCACATGTGAGAGCCTCCTACACATAACTACACATAAATACACATAAAAACACATACATACTGCATTTCTATGGACATACAGGTGATGAAATTACATTACTCAAGAGTTATTCTTCTTGATTTATTCTGTGATATTTGGTGTTTTTTGTGGGTGAGAGTAGAATATTACCCTTGATATGACTGATTTCTGATTGGGACTCTAAAACAAAGTTAATACTGCAGCTGCAGGAACAGATTCACAGGACTCAATCACTGTGTTTAAAATGTCCGTTCAGTGAAAAATTTATTATTACATGTTATTTTATACATAGATAAGAAAGGAGTGGTGTGAGATGTTATTAAAAAGTAACAAATAGCAATATGTTATTAAAAGCTAACAAATAGAAATATATTATTAAAAACTAGCGAATAGAACAATTGCAAAAGTTAAACCTTGAAAAGGGAGGGGGGAGTAGAGAGCGTTTAGTAGGAGAAGTGTCTGTGTGTTAGGTGAAGGTTACAGAACACATTTCAACAGTGAGAACAAAATGGATTCTCTTGTGCTTAAATGAACAGTACAATGAATGTCCATGTCATTTCCCCCCTTTTGTTTATTTGACACCATTCTTCTCCGCGTTACGTTCAGCCGATTGCTGGTAACTCCTGTTACATTGGCGCAGAGAGACGGCGTCCTGTTCAGCTCTCTCCTAGCTTTCTCACAATAATGGGTTCATCAGGGCTGGTGGTACATTTGTTGGTACAGCGGGTAGTCACACAGAGGCATAGCCTGATGAGGAAGTAAATAACAAACATGAGAAATAGAAACATCACAATGTAAGCGCCTAGTTTCTGTAACCATGTTGCTATGCCATATAAAAAATCACCAAAACCTCCTAAACCCTGAAAGGGGTTCCATCCATCTTTAGCAATATCTCTGGCCTTATTCTGTAGTTCTCTTATCTTAGCAAGATGCCCTTTAATAATGTCCTCATTATCAGAAATGTATATACAACAGTCAGTGTGAAATATCTTACACATCCCACCTTGAGCTGCAGTGAGATAATTTAGCGTTAATCTGTGCTCTAATACTACTTTTTTAAGCTGAGCCATTTCTTCATTTAATAAACCTATATCAGTGGTAGTAAGGTTAACAATCTCATCTACAATTCTAGTGTAATTATTTAGTCTTTTCATTGCTTCAATTCCCCATCCTGTCCAGGAAGGGAACCATGACCATGTCATGTCACCTTCAGTGAACAGCTCTCTTTTGAACACTAAAGGGTATTCTGGACTTTGATCTGGTCGCACTGTATCTTTGCGAACAGCCAAAGCAGGTACTAACTTCCCAATATAACATGTACCTGTAACATTAGTAGGAAGCCAGGCGTAAGCTTTATTTCCACATATATAATATAACCCTCTACGTATGGACGGTATGCCTGCTCCTAAAAAACTGGAAGCAATAACATGGAATCTCAGGAAACCGATATTTTCACATATTGGAAACTGTGAGCAATTTGTACTATAAAGGGTTCTATTTAGTTCTGGATCTGGGATATAATAATATTGACCATAGTTTCCTCCATAAACTGTAATTTTTGCTCCAGTGCAATCTGAATTGCCCAACCGTCTACATTTAGTGTTAAACGGGCATGTAATGTTTAAACAAATCTGTGGAGTGTTTATCTGTTTCGAAACCATCAAAGTTACTGATCTGTGCTCATTAGCTGTGGAGACTATGTATGAGCCATTTATTCTGGTCCTGTTTAGATCAGTGAAAATGAGAGGCATTGCTATCATGGGTATTGTTCCTGTTTGGGGATGCAAATGAGAACACACCCAGCAGTTACTAGCGTTGCTATGGGTTGCATACAATTTTAACATTTGGATGAAAGGGTTATTTTTCCATGTCTCAGTTCTCACAAACAACAAAAAGAAAAGAAACATTATCATCTTTTTTTCAAAGGATATCATCACTTCAGGATTTTCTTGCAGTGACTGGCGTGAATCCAGGTGGGTTTTCCTTCCAACTTGACAGCAGAACCGGTTGTCAAAAGCACCAAATGTGGTCCGTCAAATTTTGGTTCTAGTGGCTTTCTGACGTGTCGCTTGACCACCACCCAGTCACCTGGTTGGATTCTGTGAATACCTGAAACAGAATCTGGGTCGGGGATAGATTTATAAACACCTTCATGTATTTTATTCAATGTTCTTTGCAAAATCTGAACATATTCTAACAGATTAGAGTGAGAAGCCTGCAACTGTTGGGGAAAATATAGCCCTGTTTTGGGTGGCCCTCCAAATAAAATCTCATAGGGGGACAGCCCATGTGGTTGTTTAGGGGTAGTTCTTACAGAATATAGGGCTAATGGCAAAGCTTCCACCCATCCTTTTCCTGTATCTGCTTTAATTTTTGCACATCTGTTTTTCAAAATTCCATTAAGTCTCTCAACTTTACCACTACTTTGTGGATGATAAGGTGTATGGAAAGCTTGCTGTATGTGAAGTGCTTCCATTACCTCTTTCATTACTTCCCCAGTAAAATGGGTTCCTCTGTCACTCTCAATAGTTTCAGGAACTCCATATCTACAAACTATTTCATTCAAAATTTTCTTTGCTGTTGTTTTTGCATTTGCTTTGGCTACTGGCCAGCTCTCGGGCCAACCTGAAAACATGTCAACACACACTAAAGCAAACTCATAGGTGCCTATTCTGGGCATCTGAATGTAGTCTATTTGAATTCTTTGGAAAGGGAAATCTGGCTTTGGAGAATGCCTTTGGGGAACATGAACAGGCCTCCCTGCATTGTACAGAGCACAAGTGAGACATGAAGCACAAAACCTGGCTGCAAATGCACTAAATCCAGGTGCTATCCAATAGCAGTCAGTAAGTGCCACCATCGCGCCCTTAGCAAGATGACTGACGCCATGTGCCAGCTGTGCTAAAACTGTGTACAAACTCCTGGGTAGACACCACCTGTTGTCAGCGCTCCACAGGCCCTGCTGATTTTGGGTAGCATTACATTTGATCCACTTATCCTTCTCTTCATCAGGGGCCTGGTTCTGCAACTGAATTAGAGTTTCTACATCCCACTGCTCTTGATGAGGGGAATCTGTCCCCGCTACCTGGGCGACCCCTACAGTGGATGTGACTCCAAATGCCATAAGGGCAGCATCCTTTGCCGCTTGGTCCGCTAAGGCATTTCCTCTGGCTGTCATGTCACTTCCCCTTGCATGCCCTTTTACCTTCAAGATGGCAACTTCTGCTGGTTTCTGAAAGGCCTCAAATAGCCGCTCTATGAGTTTTGCATGTCTCACTGGCTTCCCTGCACTAGTCAGAAAGTGCCGTGCTTTCCAGATAGGCCCAAAATCGTGGGCTATTCCAAATGCATATCTGCTGTCAGTGTAAACATTTCCCCTTTGATTCTCTAGGAGATGACATGCTTTGACTACAGCATACAACTCCGCTTCCTGTGCTGACATCTGGGGTTTCAATGCTTCCTGATGTAAAATGGTGTCTGTAGTGGTTACAGCAAACCCTGTGTGTGGCTGACCATCGTCAGTGTAAAATCTGGAACCATCTACGAATAAGTGTGTGTCACAATCTGATAAGGGCTCATCTTTTGCTGGTGTGACAGAGGCCCTTTCTACCTCCATAAGAGCCATACAATCATGAGAAAAACTCTCAGGTTCTACATCAGTACCATTTGTTGCATCTTCCTCATCAATTATAGGAAGAAGAGTAGCCGGATTTAAAGTAACACATCGTTTGATTGTTAAATTTGATGGAGCAAAAAGAGCAGACTGGTACTTGTCAAATCTACTGGCAGACACATGTCTAGTATTTACTTGATTCATGATTTCCTGTACTGCATGTGGCACATACAGGATCAGAGCAGAATCTAGTACAAGCTCCGTTACTTTGTCTAGCAGCAAAATGCAGGCTGCTATGGCTCGCATACAACTGGGGGAGCCTTTGATGACAGGGTCTAATGAGGCTGATACATACATCACAGGCCTCTGTTTGTCTCCATGTAGCTGGGTGAGTACACCTGCAGCAAATCCATTGACTTCATGACAGAACAACGAGAAAGTCTTAGTATAGTCAGGAAGTCCAATGGCGGGCGCTTCAGACAAAATTTTAATAAGCTCCTTCATCTGCAATTCATTGTCCCATGTGAGTTTGAAAGGGTTTCTAGTGGTAGCCTCATATAGAGGAGCCATAAGTTCTGATGCATTTGGAATCCAGTCCCTACAATATCCCACTAACCCCAGGAAGGCACGTAGTTGCCGTACATTTTTTGGCTTTTCAAAGTTTTGTAGAGTTTTAACTCGATCTGGGGTTAGGTGACGGATTCCATGTGAAATGCAGTGACCCAGGAAGATCACTTTCTCTTGGCAGTATTGTAGCTTATCTTTGCTAACTTTGTTGTTACTGTTATAGAGAAACAGGAGAAGGCTTACTGTTTCTCTGCTACAAATGTCCTTTGTATCAGAACAAATAAGCAAATCGTCTATGTACTGAAGCAAAACTGTGTTTGGGTGTGAGGGGGACCATTGGTCCAATACTTGCTTTAACGCAGTATTATATTCAGAGGGGCTACTCACACAGCCTTGGGGCAATCTTGTCCATGCTAACTTTTGGGCATCATGGGTAAATGAAAAAAGGTGCCAGCAATCTGGGTGCAGGGGCACCGAAAAGAAAGCATTTGCAAGATCAATCACTGTAAAGCAGGTGCTGGAGGCAGGTATTCCACTTAGTAAAGTGCAGGGGTTGGGCACGATCGGGGTATCTGCCTCTATTATATTGTTAATGGCTCTCAAATCATGCACCATGCGATATGTCACCTGCCCACCCTTCTTGTCTGGCTTCTTTGCAATTGGGAACAGGGGTGTATTGACCTGGGACTTAATTGGTACAACAACCCCTGCTGCTTTCAGTTGAGTGATTTGATCCTTTATCCCCTCAGTCTGAGCAATACTCAGTGGGTACTGTTTAATCTGTGGGAGATGGGCTCCTGGTTTAATTTTTATCATGACTGGGGTGCAATCCAGCAGACCTACATCATATTTGCTGGTGGCCCATAATTCAGTGGGAATCACTTTCAATTCCGGTGGAAATGGCAGAGTGGAGTCTTGGATTAAAAATACTCCACAGGCAGAATTTAAAACTTCTCCTGATAGACTACTGACCACTTGGACTCCTGTAGGAGTGTAGTCTATGTTTGCTAGAATTTGGTTCAAAATGTCAGCTCCCAAAAGATTGGTAGGAACTGTGTCTGAAACTAACACTTTAGTGACAATTTCTGTTTGCTGTCCTAGCCTAAGTTTAAGTGGCTTGGACTCAACCAAATCAGTAGAGGTCCCGGTTAGGCCAACACCAGAGATAACATTTGTAGATAATAATCCTGGAGGTAAGTCCTCTATATTAAAAACACTTCGGCTTGCACCAGTATCAATTAAACAGGTTAATTCTGTTTCTCCTCCAGGATAGGGGAGTTCTTGTAAAAATACTTTTACTCTGGCCTCGGGACCATTGTCTCCCCTATTTAACATGATTGATACTGGCATGCCATTTTCCTATGCCTGATCCACTGCTTTTGGCAGAGAACTGGGATCAGCATGAGGGGCCTCTAAGCTCTTTTCTAGTCTACGGTCAGGAAGATGGCAGAATTTGGCTATGTGTCCTTCCCCATCACAATTGTAGCATATAATTGGTCCCCGATTGCCATGATTTCTGAAATTGCCTTTGCCTCTACCTCTTCCTTTTCCTCTCTGCTTCCCCATGTACATTACCTTGGGTTTGCTGTCTTTTTGGTTAATCCTGTTTTCTATGGACAACAGGATAGGCAGGACGTCTCGAATAGACATATTGCCTGCCTCAGGCCTTGCTGTGAACAACTTTTCTTTCAACTGGGGTATTAAACCATCAAGAAACCTTTGTTTCACCAGTTGTGTAGATGGACTTGCAGTTTCTCCCGCCTTCTCTTCCTCTATTTTAATGCCTGCTTCCTCAGCCATCTCACTTAACCGCCTCCAATAAGCCCCTGCTGCTTCCTCTTTCCCTTGCTTAGCATTCATAAATTCAGCATGTCTGGTTTGTCCATATATTTGGGGCAATTTTTCCTTCAATTTCTCACAAACCTCCCGTCCACTAACCATCTTACCTAGATTTTTGACGTCTACACCACATTCTTTAAGTATATAGCCAGACATGTTGCTTCCCACTGCTTTAATAAGAAGCTGATGAATGTCAGTAGCAGAAGCCTCATATGCTTCCTGTGCAGCACTAAGTTTGTTTGCAAACCCAATTGGATTCTTTCTAGGATCTCCCAATCCTTCTAATATGGCTCTCATATCTTGGGGACTAAAAGGTACATGCCATTTAATTTGAGACTTACTGTCAACAGCATCACCTTCAAAAACTAATTGGGTTCTGACAGGATAAACTGCAACAGATTTCTCTATGCCAGGGGCAGAAGGGCTGGCATCTCCCTTCCTTCTCTCTTCATCTTGCTGCCACAATTTGGAAATTATGGTTTGCTCTGGAAGTTCAGACTCTATCTCTCTTTCTCTGGCCAAAGCCTTAAGTTCAGAGAGATCCAGGTTTGCATATGTGCCTTTTGATTTATGCCAATCATCTGTTTCTAGGATACGAGCCAAATCCCTCTTTGTAGGTTGATATGGGGCTGTTAAACCTCTGCTCTCTACTATATTGCATAGCTCATCTTTTGTGTGTTCCATGTAATCTAATTCTTTTGCTTTTGTGCGTGGTCCCCTTAAAGCCAAACTGGCAGCCACATAAGGTGGGGGGTCCTCCTCTACAGAGTCTTCTGGCCAAACGTAGTAAATTTGGGCAGTACTTTTATTAAATATCTCCGTCAAGCCAGTTTGATTTGCTACTTTAGCTTCTGTCTCCCATGTGCAAGCTATTCTCCACGTTCCTTCACTGCACAGTAGTGGGCCATAATCGTGCAGAAAAGTTTGCCATACTTTTAAATCAAAAGTCCCTTCAGATTTTAAAGGTTTAGCTGTTCCCTTTGTCCATTCTACCCATTTATCTAGGGGCTCAGTATAGGCAGAACCGTACCTTCGGTTCATATATTCTCTAGCGCTCATCTTGCGCTGGGCATTTTCTGAAGGCCTCTCTCCCTTCATTCCCTTAATTAATTTAATGCCCATAATGACTGGCCAGTCTTCTCTCTTCTCTACTTGTGCCTATACCCTCTTGCCTCTAAAACAAATAGTACAGCAAATCTGCAGATTTACAAGAATAGTCTCCACTTATCTACGTGGATAGAAGGGGTTTATGACAATAGACAAAACACTCATTAAGAGACCCTCCTCGTCTCTTCTCTTCTCTGTGAGTTTTATCTGACCCTACCATGCGCCTCTGACCCAGGTCGCCCACAAGGAGTCAACGCAGGGAACTGCAGAGGATTTTCCCTATCCACACACAGTCCAACCCGTGAAGGGGGACACAAACACATTCACACACACACACGTTACCCAACCAGAAAGGTCCGAGAGTGGTCTGGTTTCCTTGAGAACCGACAGATAGGATACATAGGAAAAGGCAGAAATATAGCAAGCTTAAGGGCAGCTTACCTAGCCGGCATTTGAGGTCTGCGTTTCCCGATGATCCCGATCGAAGCGCGGTTCCTTCTGGAGACTCTGCCAAACTCCTGTTATGACTCGCCAAGACTGATATGACTGATTTCTGATTGGGACTCTAAAACAAAGTTAATACTGCAGCTGCAGGAACAGATTCACAGGACTCAATCACTGTGTTTAAAATGTCCGTTCAGTGAAAAATTTATTATTACATGTTATTTTATACATAGATAAGAAAGGGGTGGTGTGAGATGTTATTAAAAAGTAACAAATAGCAATATGTTATTAAAAGCTAACAAATAGAAATATATTATTAAAAACTAGCGAATAGAACAATTGCAAAAGTTAAACCTTGAAAAGGGAGGGGGGAGTAGAGAGCGTTTAGTAGGAGAAGTGTCTGTGTGTTAGGTGAAGGTTACAGAACACATTTCAACAGTGAGAACAAAATGGATTCTCTTGTGCTTAAATGAACAGTACAATGAATGTCCATGTCACCCTCAAATTTTTGGGAATTACATTTTGATTTCTGATGTTGGAACACATATCACATTTTTTGGGCTCAAATTATGAATATTTGGAAATAATACAAGGCACAAAAAATTGTGATTCATTTTAAATTTTCATCAGCAATGGTATTGTTTGTGGATTGTAAAGACTCCTGTGTGAGTTTGGGGTAAAGATGGTTGTGAGATGAAGAGTAACAAGTGAAAGTGACAGAGAAAAATATATTTTACCAAAACATCAAAACATTCCACATTGTAGCATTCTTAAAATCAAAATATTTTAAGTAGAAGCAACAATGTTGCAAAGGAAAATTTATTTCACAGAAAGATACATTTCATCTCAACATTAAAAGGTTTTTTTTTGTGAAAGTTAGAATTGTTCCATTAGAATCAGTGACTGAAACTTCATTTGGACTAAATTAGAGCAGATTTTAACTCCCAAAAAATGTTCTCTAATTAGCTCTCATTTTGGTATTTACTATACCTCCAGGTAAAAAAGACACTTGAGTTAAAATGAGAGTTATTTTCAGGTCTGAGCATGCTCAGTTGTGTTGGCACCTAGTTGTCCAAAACGGGGAATTTTTCACTTTTCAGACTTTTAAAGATATTTCAGTGTAGAAATCACTTTTTCACACAGTTTAAAAGCAGATAATCTTTAAATAATATACCGCATATTTCAGTACCATTTAGGCAATTATATCATGCTCTAAACATTATTTCCATGTGCAGTTCTCTAGGCTTTAGCAGAGTAAGGGTTTGGGCTCTATTTAGTTTCAGGGAGCTATAGTAAATTTGATTTTGGGAGTATTTTCACCAGCGCTATAGTGAATACCGTTTTAGCGCTAATTCGTGCTAAATTGCCGCGAATTAGCGCTAATTCGCGGCAATTTGCGCGAATTAGCGCCATAGCACTATAGTAAATATAAAGTATATACATGTAAGTTTTTTTATGCATTTACATGCGTGTGTATATGCACATGTATGTGTATGCATGTATATGCATGTATGTGTATATGTGTGTGTACACCTATGTATGCGTAGACTTTTCATATGTATGTATTTAGACTAGAATCTCATGTTCTGTGCTTCAAAAGCCCACTACCTATCATTAATTCTTTGTATTGATATTATGACTTTTATTTCTAATATATATATATATATATATATATATATATATATATATATATATATTATCTTTTTAAGTTTTCACATCTGACCTTTTTGAATGCAATTTTCAATGTAAACTTATCTCACGTCTCCAGTCTGTAGTGTACGGTATGTATTGTTCTGATTTATACCCCATCTAGAACACCTGGACGTGGACTGGTATGGAACTTGGAATAATCAATTGTCCATCACAGGACATACCCTCCTACTAGCCACACCACCTCTCCCCATGTACACATGTCGGCCTACCGGCCCACACAGACTGTGCTCCAGTTCTCCTGGCTCTGATGAAGAGGTTTTCCTCGAAACGCATCAACCTTTTTTAAATACCTGCCTCAATATGGGCACACCCCAATTTTAACTTCCTAGTACTTATTTTGTTACCTGTTTTTATATAATATTATGTAGTATTTGTATGATTATGATTTTATATCTATATGACTATATGTCTGTATTCCTTTACATGATTAAGCCATACATTTCTTGATGTAAGCGTCTGATAAACGCGCCTTCCATCCACCTCCTACTAAACAGTCCTTTCCAGACCACCCCTGGTCAGTTAAGGCAGCGGGACACGCTCCATCATCTCCCCTAGTCCTACCACTGACTACAATACTACCTTTGTCTTACGGCAAATGATCTCACAAGCGCAGGAGTATTTTTCACAATATCTTGTTCACACTTTTCTAATTTATTATCGCTGTTTTCTAGGTGGTCTAAAACCACTTTTGATGTAAAGGGACGGTTTTGGTTGCTATGGACAATCTCCAGTTTCCAGGCAGAAAGAACAGTTTTTATAATATAAAACTGCATGCACTAGGGACAAAAGGGAGGTGAAATAATTTCATACAGTAATGTAATCTGTAAGATTACGGTGTACTGTATGTATAGTGTGTGTTTCACTTTTTGAATTTGGCATCGTTTTCCATCCCCGTGCGTCGCAACGCTCGCAGGGAATGGAGATTGGCTCCGTGGTGAAACGAGCTGAGGACAAGCCGCTCACACTGCGGGGAGACATTGCAGGATCCAGGGGACAAGGAAAGTAAGCTGTTCCTGGATCCTGTGATGAGATCCCGAGTCTGGCTCGGGGTTACCGCTTTTGGTTCTGAAATTCCACCCCGAGCCAGACTCGGGAATACTGCCAGGGAGGTTAAAGTCCCCACACAGGAGTAATCCACCTTGTTTGTGTTTGTGTATAGTCTTTAACAGCTTGTTGAAAAAGCATATGTGGTTTGCATTAGGAGCCAGTGTGGTTGTCATAGAATTGATGTTGCAGATTAGTATCAGATACCTGCCCTGGGGGTCTTTAATTTCTTTGTAAAGGGTGAATTTCATATTGTCTTTTATGGCAATCAGGACTCCCCTTTTTTTTTAATCCGCATTGGCAGAGAATACATAGGGGAAATTCCTACGTGTCCATTTAGGTGTTGACTTTTTGCAGAAGTGTGTCTCCTGCACACATAGGATATCAAATTTGAAACACAGGGCTTCTTGCCAAAGGGATTTGCGTTTGATGGAGTGATTGAGGCCATTTGAGTTAATAGATAAAAAAAGTCAGTCCCATAGTTTGTAGGTAATAAGTTGAGTGTGTAGTAGTAATTTACTTTTACTCACTGTGGAAGTTGGTTGCCCTCTAGTGGCCGGATCCGAAAGTGGCCAGACCTCAGAAAATTCCAACGCAGACGTATGTCTGAGAGATTTCAAGTGGAAATGTTCCTTCTATGAAGCGTGACCTTACTCAGAAAAGATAAAACATAAACAGATAAAACATTAAAAAAACATTCAGTTTGTATGCTCATCAATCAACAACCGAAGATTATTAGCACAAAAGGGTGTAATACCCGTATGCCGCAACCAGGGTCAGATAAAGAGCAACATGGGCCTGGTGCTAAGGATTTTAGTGGGCCTTTTTATGGAAATAAATAAAATGAAAACGCAAACAATTTTTGTTAAATTTAAATTAAAGAGAGAGAGGGGTGTGAGAGAGTGGTTAAGAGAGAGAGAGAGAGGGGGGGGTGATAGCGAGATGGGGGGTTGAAAGAGAGGGGATGAGAGGCAGGGGGAAAGAGAGAGAAAGTGGGTGAATGAGTGAGAGAGAGGGGGTGAGAAAAAGGGGAAGGGGAATAGAGAGAGGGTGAAAGAGAGAGAGGGTGGTAAGGGGTGAAGGGGGTGAGAGAGAGAACAGGGTGAAAGAGAGGGGATGAGAGAGGGGGTGAGGGGGGTGGGAGTGAGGGGGTGGGAGTGAGGGGGTGAGTCTGTGGGAGGCACAGCATTGTACATAACACGGGGTGGGAGGAACAGCACAGTACATTACATGGTTGGCACAACACATTACATGGTGGATACATGGATACAGCACATTTAATGGTAAGCAAAGCACAGCACATTACACAGTTGGCACGGCCTAATACAGCACATTACAAGGTAGGCACAGTTCATTATATGGTGGGCACCACACATGACATGGTTGGTACTGCACAACACACATTGCATGGTGGGCACAACACAGCACATGCACACGGTGGGCACCGGACCTTATATGGTGGGCACAGCACATTAAATGGTGGGCACAGCTGAGCACATTACATGGTGGGCACTGCACATTACAAGTGGGCACTGAATAGCACATTATATGGTGGGCACAGCATATTATATGGTGGGCACTGCACATTACACGGTTGGCACTGCCCAATACAGCACATTACAAGGTAGGCACAGTTCATTATATGGTGGGCACAACACATGACATGGTTGGTACTGCACAACACAGCACATTGCATGGTGGGCACAACACAGCACATACACACAGTGGGCACAGGACCTTATATGATGGGCACAGCACATGACATCGCGGGCACAGCTGAGCACATTACATGGTGGGCACTGCACATTACAAGTGGGCACTGAACAGCACATTATATGGTGGGCACAGCATATTATATGGTGGGCACTGCACATGGCATGGTGGGCACTGCACAGCACATGACAAGGTAGGTACTGCATGACACCACATGACATGGTGGGCACTGCACGACACAGCACAGCACATTACATTGGGAGCACAGCACATTAAATGGTGGATACCACACATGACATGATGAGCCCTGCACACCACATTCCATTGGGCACATTGGTGGGCACTGCACGACACAGCACATTACATTGTGAGCACAGCCCATTAAATGGTGGACACAGCACATGATATGGTGAGCCCCACACAGCCCATTCCATTGTGGGTACTGCACGGCACATGCCATGGTGGACAATGTACAGCACATTACATGGTGAGTACAGCACATTAGATGGTAGGCACTGCATGGTGCAGCACATGAAATGGTGGGCATAACACAGCACATGACATGGTAGGCATAACACAGCACATGACATGGTGGGCACTGCACAGCAATTTACATGGTGGGCACTGCACATGACATGGTGGGCACTGCATGGCACAGCACATTACATGGTGGGTACAGCGCATTACATGGTGGGCACTGCATGGCACAGTACATTACATGGTGGGTACAGCACATTACATGGTGGGCACTGCATGGCACAGCACATGACGTGGTGGGCACAGCGCATTACATGGTGGGCACAGCACATTACATGGTGGGCACAACACATTACATGGTGGGCACTGCATGGCATAGCAGATTTCATGGTGAGCAATACAACTGCACATTACATGTTAGGAACTGCACATGACATAGTGGGCACTGCTGAACAGCACAGTACATTACACAGTGGGCACAACACACTACATGCTGGGCACAACACATGGCAGGGTGGGCACAGCACATGACATGGTTGGAACTGCACATGACATGGTTGGCACTGCATGGCACAGCGCATTACATGGTGGGCACTGCACATTACATGGTGGGATCACTGCATGGCACAGCACATGACATAGTGGACACTGCAAATTACATAGCGGGCATTGCAAGGCACAGCACATGACATGGTGGGCACTGCACATTACATAGGGGCACTGAATGGCACAGCCCATGACATGGTGGGCATTGCACATGACATGGTGGGCACTGGATGGCACATCACATGACATGGGCACTGCACATTACATGGCGGGCACAGTGCATGACATGGTGGGCACTGCATAGCACATCACATGACATGGTGGGCACTGCACATTACATGGTGGGCACTTCACATTACATGGTGGGCACTGAAAGGCACAGCACGACATAGGGGACACTGCACATCACATGAAGGGCAATGCAATGCACAGCACATGACATGGTGGGCACTGCACATTACATAGTGAGCACTGCAATTTACAGCACATGACATGGTGGGCACTGCACATTACATGGAGGGCACTGCAATGTACAGCATATGACATACTGGACACAGCACATTACATGGGGGGCACTGCATGGCACAGCACATTACATGGTGGGCACAACACATTACATGGTGGGCACTGCATGGCATAGCAGATTTCATGGTGGGCAATGCAACTGCACATTACATGTTAGGAACTGCAAATGACATGGTGGCCACTGCTGAACAGCACAGTACATTACACAGTGGGCACAACACACTACATGCTGGGCCCAACACATGGCAGGGTGGGCACAGCACAGCACATGACATGGTGGGAACTGCACATGACATGATGGGCACTGCATGGCACAGCGCATTACATGGTGGGCACTGCACATTACATGGTGGGATCACTGCATGGCACAGCACATGACATGGTGGACACTGCAAATTACATAGCGGGCATTGCAAGGCACAGCCCATGACATGGTGGGCATTGCACATTACATGGGGGGCACTGAATGGCACAGCCCATGACATGGTGGGCATTGCACATGACATGGTGGGCACTGGATGGCACATCACATGACATGGTGGGCACTGCACATTACATGGCGGGCACAGTGCATGACATGGTGGGCACTGCATGGCACTTCACATTACATGGTGGGCACTGCAAGGCACAGCACGACATAGGGGGCACTGCACATCACATGAAGGGCAATGCAATGCACAGCACATGACATGGTGGGCACTGCACATTACATGGTGGGCACAACAAGGCACAGCACGACATAGGGGGCGCTGCAAATCACATGAAGGGCAATGCAATGCACAGCACATGACATGGTGGGCACTGCACATTACATAGTGAGCACTGCAATTTACAGCACATGACATGGTGGGCACTGCACATCACATGGAGGGCACTGCAATGTACAGCATATGACATACTGGACACAGCACATTTCATGGGGGCACTGCATGGCACAGCACATTACATGGTGGGCACAACACATTACATGGTGGGCACTGTATGACATAGCAGATTTCATGGTGGGCAATGCAACTGCACATTACATGTTAGGAACTGCACATGACATAGTGGGCACTGCTGAACAGCACAGTACATTACACAGTGGGCACAACACACTACATGCTGGGCACAACACATGGCAGGGTGGGCACAGCACAGCACATGACATGGTGGGAACTGCACATGACATGGTGGGCACTGCATGGCACAGCGCATTACATGGTGGGAACTGCACATTACATGGTGGGATCACTGCATGGCACAGCACATGACATGGTGGACACTGCAAATTACATAGCGGGCATTGCAAGGCACAGCACATGACATGCTGGGCACTGCACATTACATGGGGGGCACTGAATGGCACAGCCCATGACATGGTGGGCACTGGATGGCACATCACATGACATGGTGGGCACTGCACATTACATGGTGGGCGGTTCACATTACATGGTGGGCACTGCAAGGCACAGCACGACATAGGGGGCACTGCACATCACATGAAGGGCAATGCAATGCACAGCACATGACATGGTGGGCACTGCACATTACATGGAGGGCACTGCAATGTACAGCATATGACATACTGGACACAGCACATTACATGGGGGGCACTGCAATGCACAGCACATGACATGGTGGGCACAAGAGAGCACATTACATGGGGGAGCAGCAGTCTGTCCCCTAGCACAATAATTACACATCTCCCTAACAAATGTACTGACCTTATCATAACAGCATGTAAGATGTCCTTCCTCCCGGGCTGCTGCTGGATAGAACATCAGCGCCCCTCCCCCAGACAGCTCCCAGACACAGAGGATCTGTGTGAGTGTATCAGATCCTGTGATAGGAGTCAGGCATCGACAGAGACAGGACTTGGCTGCACTAACACTTGTCTCCTCCATGTGTGCAGTGCACAGAGGGCTCCTCTTCCTTCAGGAAGGCACATAGATATTGATAAGCCACTGCCATGGGCCTATATTGAGGGAGGGGCCTGGAGCTGCAGCTCCATCAGCCCCTATGTTAATCCGGCCCTGGCCGCAACTGCTGCTCAAGCTGTATGGGGGGTGTAGTGAACTAAAATTTATCCTCCACCATACAAGGAGATTTGAGAATAAATAACTTGCACCATACCAGGATTAGGTATGCTTCCAGAAATTTTTTGTCATCATTTTCCACTCTGGGTCTACATGTTTAGCATTCCTAGCAGATGAGGGAGGAGCAGACTCGTCTGGGAGTATCTGCCAGGTTTTCAGCAGCGAGAGGCCTTTTTCCAAGGAATATATGACATAGGCTGATGCGTCTTTCCTGACTGTGATTTTTGTGGGATATCCCCACCTGTAGCTAATGTCATGGTTCCTTAGTGCTTTTGTTAAAGTATTGAGTTTTTTTCTCTTCATCAAAGTGTACTGGGATAGATCTGCATAAAACTGGAGCCCCAAGTATTGAGAGTGGATGAGAGTCTCTCCTACGCATTGCAAACATGAGCTTCTCCTTAATGTGAAAACATGTAGGGGTAATATCACATCCCTGGTGATTTGGTCTGTGAGTTGGGAAGGTTTTGGAATGCAATGTACTCTGTCCACTGTAACATCCAGGTTAGATGTTTCAGGGAGTATAGCTTTAAACATCACCGTGACATAGGAGCACAGGTCTGCTTGTGCTACTGATTCAGGTATCCCCCTTATTTTCAAATTGTTTCTTATGGACCTGTTTTCAATGTCTGCTATCTTGGCTTTGACCCACTCCATTTCCTCATCCTTCCCCTCAGAGTCATCTACAAGGTCATTAAAGGTAGTGACAAACTCCCCCATTTTATTTTCTATGTGATTCACCCTGTTTTCAACACCTTTCAGCTCCTTGTTGAATTTATGCATACATGACATTAAATCTGCTGGAGTGAGCTTCTCAATGACATCAACATTTTTTTTCACAACTGTGTCTAATACTGGTTGATTGGAGGTTGGGAACGCCTCAATGGAGTCAGGCAGTAACCTTGTGTCTTCCCAGAGCCTGCACTAAAACTCACCTCATGATCTTTGCACTGCTTGTCCATCTTAAATATGGATATCTCTGGGCTTCCAGACAAAGGAGTGGAGTTGCCTGAGTTAGGGCTGGGTGGTGTGTTGCTGGCTGGAGCATGTGATCCTATCAGGAACCATGAATCAGACCGAGACAGAAGTAAAGTTAAATCACACTTGTTTAATAATAATAATAATAATAATAATAATAATAATAATAATGTAAACAGAGTAAGCGTAGTCAAAACAAGCCAGAGATCAGTAACCGGACCTGGTAGTCAGCCAAGCAAATGTCAGAGAGGCAGAGATAAATGTAGTAGTACAGCAAGCAGGATCAGGAGCCAGGAACATCAGCTGAGCAAGTCTTCAACAGGAACGCAGTAGAAAGTCTCTGTGATGTTGACAAAGGCGAAGGCAGAGATCAAGTGAGCTGGGCGACTTTAAGTAGGCAGGACTGATGAGCAGAATCAACAACAGCTGGGTAACTATGGGGAGAGATGGGAGCTGGCAATTAGCTGACAGCTGAGCGGACAGCTCAGAGAAGGAAGGGCTGAGCCCAGCCCTGACAGTACCCCCTCCTCAATGACCACTCCCCCTCGGAGGACCACCGGGCTTGAGGGGAAAACGTCTATGGAAATCATGGAGGAGGACAGGGGCATGTACGTCCAAGGATGAGACCAAGAGCGTTCCTCCGGACCGTACCCCTTCCAATGCACCAGGTACTGTATGTGCCCACAGAACCTACGGGAGTCAACAATGAATTGTATAGGGTGAGGACATGGCACAGAGGTGGTAAAGCGATTGCAGACCGAAGGTTTAAATAAGGAGACATGAAACACATTTGAGATACTCATACTAGGAGGAAGGTCCAAGGCATAAGCCACTGGGTTAATCCTGCGAAGAATACAGAAAGGCCCAATAAACCGAGGTGTGAAATTCAAAGAAGGAACATGAAGTTGGAGGTTACAAGACAACAGCCAGACTCTGTCCCCAACCTGGTAGGAAGGTGCCAGCAGGCATCTGCGGTCAGCATGGAGTCTGTACCTATTGTTAGCATGTTGCAAAGCCTCCTGAACTTGTGCCCAAGTGGAACGAAGACCACGGAGATGCTCCTCTAATGCAGAAATACTCTGCGGCAACATGGTAGGTTGGAAACCATAATTCGCCATAAACGGGGACAATCGGGAAGCAGAATTCAAGGCACTGTTGTGAGCAAACTCTGCCCATGGTAATAGATCTGACCAGTTGTTATGATGGTCAGAAATATAGCAATGTAAGAATTGCTCCAAGGACTGATTGGCTTCTGTGGCCCCATTAGACTGCGGGTGATATGCAGAGGAGAAAGCAAGCTGAATTCCCAACTGTGCACAAAAAGCTTGCCAGAACCGGGAGACAAACCGGGAGACAAACTGACTACCCCTGTCCGAGACAATCTCCTTGGGTAGCCCATGTAAGCAAAAGATCTCCTGAGCAGAAATGGAAGCCAGTTCCTTAGAAGTGGGCAGCTTCTTAAGTGGAATACAATGACACATCTTTGAGAACCGGTCAACCACCATAAGGATAACAATGTTGCTTTGGTAGTTGGGTAACTCCACAATGAAATCCATAGACAGGTGGGTCCAGGGCCTCTCTCCATTGGGCATGGGTTGTAGGAGGCCCACTGGAAGGTGTTGTAGAGTCTTACTATGAGCACACACAGAACAGGCAGCTATGAAGGCAGTTAAATCAGCCCATAGACTAGGCCACCAGAATTGTTGGGAAATGGCCCAAACCAGTTGATTCTTCCCAGGTTGGCCAGTTGCTATGGGAGAATGGTAAGTCTGGAGCACGGCAGTACAGAGACTCTCTGGGACAAAGCAGCGGTCACAAGGTTTCTCAGGAGGAGCATGAACCTGAGCAGCAAAAATTTTGTCACCCAAAGGAGAAGTAAGACTGGTGCGAACTGTAACCAGAATATAATCAGGAGGAATCACAAGAACAAAGACCGACTCCAACTTGGAAGTGGAGGAAAATTGTCGTGACAAGGTGTCAGCCCTTACATTCTTAGTACCGGGTAAGAATGAGAAAATGTAATTAAAACTCGACAAGAAAAGAGCCCATCGCGTCCTTCTGGGAGAGAGGCGCTTAGCCTCAGAGAAGAATGTGAGATTCTTATGGTCAGTAAGAATGAGAACCGGCACAGTGGTACCTTCAAGGAGATGTCTCAAATTTTTCAGGGCTAAAATGATCGCCAACAGCTCTCTGTCACCAATCTCGTAATTGCACTCTGCAGGTGACAATTTCTTAGAAAAGTAGTCACATCAGATATCAAGCAATCAATCAGAAAATCTGAAAAGGTATGGGGCGTGACCAGATGGAGAACTGTGTGTCACCTCCAGCCCTATGCCTGCCGTACGCCTGCTGTAGCTTCCTCCACACTGAGCCTGGGGATACTAGACGGCATCCAGTCTGTTCCTGGCCGCTCCTACACGGCTGTTCATCATCTGGAGCCCAGCCAAATGAGCAGAGGGTGGTAGAGGAAATTTTCCAGCATTCAGCAAACCACGGAGGATGGAAATGGAGGTCTAAGGAGAGCAGTCATCGCAGCATTAAACAGCTGACTGGAAGCCATGAGTCATCGCTGAGGCACTCAGAATTGCCAGGGAGAAAAAGTAAAATCTCTTCACTCTCACTTTACTTTCACTTTCGCTTTTGTGGCTCAGTGCTATGGATGCAGCGATCATATGACTGAACCAATGTGTGCATTTAATATCATACAAGCAAGTTATCCGGATCGTGGGAGTTCCGTCTGGCACAGCAAAGGTGGTGTGAGTAATTGATCTGCATATTGTATACTGCACGCTGCGGACAGCTTATTATCTACTGCATTTGCTTAATACTGGCTTATACTGGTTATATATAAAGTACAGTAAGAAGTATAGGAGATACGCAGAGATATGCGGAGCTAGAGACAGTGCTGAGCGAAATGTTAGCATATTAGCATACACGTATATGGTGAGCCATAGTGTAATGCAGTATATTTGATGTGCTGGATATTGGAAATATTGGATAAATTGGATATATAGGATACTGCTGTCCCCTGTAAATACAAACACAGAATAAGCTCCCTGTGATTTTTTTTTTTTCTCATCTACAATTCTCATAGACTCTTAAATTTTTCTTGGCTTTTTCTGCAACTGGTTTGAGTGCCTGTGAAACTCCTTAAATATCTGGGCTGGATAGCTGGAGATTGGACATGTCAGCAAGGAGAAGAGGGGATGAGCATCCCAGCCAGGAGAATGTGGGGCCACAGTCTTTGCGGTCGGCAAAAGAAAATAAAGATAGGCGGAGCCAAGCTGCAGCAGCTGCGGCTGCAGCTAAACTGGAAAAATATGCCCATACTCCGGATCATACCCCCAATTAAAGGGGGGCAACAGTCCCAGACCAAAGCGCCAACGGACAGGAAAAGTCAAGGCCAAATGGTAGCTGCAGTAGCCAAAAATATAGGCGATAAAAGTACAGCCCTGGTAGAAAAGGTAGTGCCAATCTCCTTAACAGACCCCTGTTGATGGAAAGCCCCACATTAAATGATGTATTACTGGCTGTCAATGTATGCAAGCAGTCATTGGGGGAACTATGCAAACAAATGAAGGGCGTCAAAGAGGAACTGTCATTGGTACAGCATAATCTTCAAAAAACTGCCGAGAGAATAACTGTTGTGGAAGGGAGAATAAGCCAAATAGAGGATGACCTATATCCAGTAAAACAAGAAGTAAAATTTTTGAAAGATCAAATGGGCAAGTTTGTTGGAAAATTGGATGAGATGGAAAACAGGCTTCGCAGGGACAATGTGAGGTTGGTGAGACTCCCGGAAAAACAGAGTGAGGGGCCTAATTCAATAGAATTTATGGAAGAATGGTTCATTAAGTTATTTGGAAGAGAAACATTTTCGCAATAGTTTTCGATCGAAAGAGCGCATAGAGTCCTCTTTAAACCCCCACCATCAGGAGGATACCCTAGACCAATGTTAATTAAAATTTTTAAATTATAAGGATAAAGTAACTCTGCTGCATAAGGGGAGGGAGGTGGGGAATATCTTTTTTGGCTGAGCTAAGATCTCGATGAATCCTGACTTCTCACCAGACCTGCAGAAGCGCAGAGCGGGGTTTGCGGAAATTAAGCGCAGTCTTCAAAAATTTGATGTTACCTATGCATTATTATATCCATCTCAGCTATGAGTGGTAGCTCTGGGAGGGACTCAGTTTTTTGACTCCCCTGAGGGAGCAATAACATGGCTGGAGGATAAAAAGGACCAATTACCAAGACATGGAAATACATAGCTCGAAGATGGGTCATATTGAGGTTTAGTGGGAAAAGTAAAATGCATATTGTTTGGAGGGTGGAGGGAGACACACAGTATGAATGTATGGAAAATGTGACAAACAAAATTTGTTGGGGGATGGGGGGGTGGGGGGAGTCATGGGAGTTGGCGAAGAGGAGAGTGGGAGTGTGTTTGTGCTGATCACATAAAAAGCCCTAAGGGATTACCTAGAAAGGTGTAAGGAGGGAGGAGGGAGAATAGGGGTGGGGAGGGTAGTAAGGTATCACAATGGGTACATATTAAGGTTATGGAGGGGTCAGAAGGAAGATATAATTTTTATAGTTAAATTGACAAGAGGATATGAATGGGAAAGCACTAAAGTATTGATAAAATATGCACATAGGTATCTCCAGGAAAATATAATTCTTAAAATAATAGGAGGAAAGCACAGAATTAAATATAAACACTATATTAATGATAAATTATGCACATAAAGCACTTTCAAGAGAAAAATGGATGAGTAAGCTTGTACATAAAGCACACACAGGGGTAATAACACAAACTGGTGTACAAAATGGAACGCAGGTACACCGGGTTGCGTTAAGGCATAAGGGGATGTTTATGGACAAGAGAAATTTTTGTTGTTGTTTTTTTTTTTTGTGCACAGGGTTTTTCTTTTTGTTTTTTTTTTTTGTCTTCTGTTTTTTCCTTCCTTTGTTTGACTCATAATGCAATCTAGAGTATTAAAAATTGACTCTTTGGAATGTCCGTGGGATGGGTAACCCAGCAAAGAAAGCCGCAATTTTTGACGCTTTAGAGACACACGAGATAGGGCTGGCCTGCCTGCAGGAGACACATTTAACCAAAGAAACTAAGTTGAAGGTTGGAAATACAAGGTTTCAATTTCAATATCATTCAGTGCACTCCTCTTATTCAAGAAGAGTAACAGTGCTGATTAAGAGAGGTGTGGTGTTCCCCTGCAGGCAGATCAGCATAGACGAGTTGGGACGCTATATTTTTCTCCATTGTATTATTGAAAATAGGGAATATGTTCTTGCAAATATTTACATTCCTCCACCCTTTAAATTAGAAGTCCTGTATGGATTAATGGAATTTATGATGGATAAAACGGGGATACCCATTATAGAATTAGGGGACTTTAATGAGGTTATAGATAAAAAATTGGATAGGTTCCCATTAGTAAAACAGGGGCAGTACAGCTCTGAGAGCAGGTTGTATCAGTTTTTACAGGAAGCAGGATTATTTGACATGTGGAGAACGAGGAACCCAAATACGCCTTTCAAGCACTTATTCTACACTTTCCAGGATAGACCTGGTTCTAGGTAATGAGGAAGCATCCCAGGTAATAAATGATATAGCATACTATCCCAGGGGGGTGTCTGACCATTCACTAGTGATGGTTTCGGTGAACTTAGAAGGGAACAAAACATTAGGGGTATGGAAAATGAATCCTCTCTGGTTTGAGTTAATGGGGAATACAGAAGAGATACTATTCGAAATAAAAGAGTTTATAGAATTTAATGAGGGCACAGTGATGAGGGGAGTGATGTGGGACACACTGAAGGCATTTATCAGGGGTATATGTATACAGCAGATGGCAAGAATTAAAAAAAAATCTAGGGAATGGGAGAATAAGATCATGAAGGAATTGGTAAACGCAGAAAAGGAATATGTTGAAGCCCCCTCCCCAGAGAATCAAAGAGTTTGGTTAAATAAGCAAGAGGAATATAAAGTGGTTGTGACCAGGAAATCTGAGAATAAATGATTATTCCAGAAGCAAGTCATTTTTGGAGAGGGAGAAAACATGTAATGGATGTTAGCTCACTTGGTGAGAACAAATTCCTCCCCTTCTGCAGTCAGGACGGGGAGGGGAGAAATTACCTCCCGGGTATCAGAGATCACAGATACGTTTAGACAATATTATGAAAATCTGTATAGGTCGCAGGGGACTGTGGGAGGAGAGGAATTGGACAATTTTTTGGGGAAAATAGAGATACCTTCCCTTATAGAAGTGGATAAAGAAGGAATGGAAGGCCGATAACCCTTGAAGAAATACAGATAGCTGTGACAGAGATGGCCAATCAGAAATCCCCTGGACCAGATGGTCTCCCAGTAGAAACATATAAATATTATGGGGAAATACTGCTACCGGAGCTTCTTAAAGTGCTGAACTGGGCGGAGGTGAAATTGCCTCCATCTATGACTGAAGCAACGATAATAGTTTTGCATAAAGAGGGGAAGGACCCGTTGGAAACTACTTCCTATAGACCCATTTCCCTACTTTATTCGGATGCTAAGATACTGGCTAAAATAATGGCAGCTAGGTTAAATAAGGTAATATCCAAACTGATACACCCAGATCAAACAGGGTTTATCCCTAGTAGATCAACTTGCATGAATATTAGGAGGGTATTCCTTAATCTACAGATACTAACAGATAACACTGGAGAAAGAGCAGTAATGTCACTAGATGTGGTTAAGGCTTTTGATAGCCTAGAATGGGAATATATATGGCAAGTACTGGAAGAATTTTGTTTTGGCCCCTCGTTTATTAGGTGGATACAAATATTATATAATGCACCTAGCGCAAAAATTAGAGTTAACAATGATTACTCAGGTAAGATCCAATTGGAGAGGGGGACGAGACAGGGGTGCCCACTGTCACCACTGCTTTTTGCTCTGGCAATGGAGCCTTTGGCTATTGCAATAAGATCAAACACAAACATGGCTGGGTTCAGGAGAACAATAGGGGAGGAGAGAATCACATTATATGCAGATGATGTTCTCCTCTTCTTAGGAGACACAGAGCAATCATTAAAGCAGGCGATGTATATTTTCAGAGACTTTGGAAGACTCTCTGGTTTAGTTATAGACTGGGAAAAATCAGCACTTATGCCAGTGGACCCCATTGGGAACCAAATATCTCTCAGTAATCCCCAAGTGGAAGTAGTTGAGACAATGAAATACCTAGGAATATATATATCTAGAGACCCAAATAATTTATAGATAACAACATAGTCCCCCTTTTGACTAAATTTAAAAGTTAAATGGAAATCTGACGTCGACTTCCTTTATCGGTCGCAGGGAGATGCAATCTGATTAAAATGGTGTGGTTGCCACAATTATTATATGCATTGCATAATTCCCCAACCTGGATACATAAGAAATGGTTTAAAAAAATTGATTCTCTATTTAGTGGTTTAATATGGAAAGGTGGCCAACCCAGGATAGGTCTACAAACTCTACAGCTATCAACAAGGGAGGGGGGCATGGCAGTACCGCACCCACGAAGTTACTTTTTGGCAGCCCAACTGCAACATCTAAAAGGGAATAGAGAACCAGAAGCAGGTATAAACAGGGAATTAATGATATTAGGGACTCCGCATAAATCAGTAGTGGAGGTATTGGAGGCTAATTCCTTTCTTAGTAAAACCCCCACAGTAGGACTAGCCATAAAAATATGGAAAGCAGTTAAATCACTTAGGGGACAAGGTGAAGAACGTTAAAAACATTCACTGCATTGAGAGAGGAATATGATATACCTAAACATACATTCTATAAATATTTACAAATTAGATATGCTTTAAATGCCCAGTTTGAGGAACAAGGCCCGGTCTGGTGGAATACCCCTTTGTATCAAAAAATCACTGGCCCTGGAAAGAGTAAGGGATTTATATCTGACATACATTTAGATTTATGTGGAGGAAGTATTGAGAGCCGAATCCCTTAAGAGTAGGGGGAAATGGGAGGAGGATCTAGGGGCAATATCGGACAGCCAATGGAGGAAGGTATTGGAGAGAGGACACTTAGTGTCAGTCTCGCCCGCACAGAAGGTTTCATTTCTGATGCTGGTTCACAGGACATACTATACACCTAAGAGAATGTTTGCGTTTGGATGGAGAGTAGATTTGGGGTGCCCTAGATGTCAAGGCACAGGGGATTTGCTGCATATGATATGGAAGTGCCCTAAGTTGTTTCGCTATTGGTCAGAGATCCTTGAAACAATAAACATGATATATAGGTCTAGACTGGAGATGGATCCCAGACTCCGCATCTTGGGCTTGGGAGAGGGAATAGATGGTATGCCCAGTGTAACTAAAGCAGTGCTGAGGTGTCTTTTTCAAGCAAGAAAATTAATAGCAGAAAGATGGCAAGCAAAAAACCCCCAACGGTAAGAGAATGGGTCAGCATAGTAACAGAGATGATATGGAGAGAGAAAACAGTGTATACAAGGAGAAGAAATATTAAAGAATTTAAAAAAATGTGGAAACCCTGTTTGGAGAAGATGGGATATCCTATGTAAAGCATTAAAAGAAAGGTTATGGAAGGCTCTGTGGAAATTAGTATACAGGAGTAGGAGAAAGTAAGACCCAGAATATTTGTAAGGAGGGGAGGGAAGGGTTAAAAGGGAGTAACAAATAAAATAAGGGGATAAAGGGGTAAATACTGTGAAATGTTCCCAAATGTATCCTGTATTTTTTTTAATGTGGCTATTTTTGATATTTTTATATATCACAATTTGTAACTGTGAAGAAAATGAATAAAGATTATTAAAAAAAAAAAAAAGAAAAGTAGCCACATGGATGCATAGCGCTCTCAGAGTTAGGACATTGAGACAGAAGGGTGCCAACTCCAGTCTCAGAAGCATCAACTTCTAGGATAAAAGGCAACGTAAGATCAGGATGTGCCAACACAGGAGCAGAAACAAAGGCAGCCTTGAGACTCTCAAAGGCCTTAATGGACTCCGGAGACCAAATCTGTGGGTTACCGTCCTTTCTGGTCATATCAGTCAGGGGCTTGACCAGAGATGAGAAGTTACAAATAAACTTCCGATAATAGTTGGCAAAGCCCAGGAAATGCTGCAGAGGATGTAAACCCATGGGTCGGGGCCACTGTAGGACTGCCGAAAGTTTCTCAGGGTCCATCAAAAAACTAGCAGTGGAAATGACATAGCCCAGGAATTGAACCTGTTCACGATGGAACTCACTCTACTCCAGTTTATGATAGAGAGTGTTTTCTCTTAGTTTCTGAAGCACATGACAGACATCTGTGTGGTGGCTCTCCAGGGACTTGGAAAATATGAGGATATCATCGAGATAAACCACCACACATAACTGCAACAAATCTCGGAGGACATCGTTAATAAATTCCTGTAAAACTGCCAGGGCATTACAAAGGCCAAAAGGCATTACAAGGTACTCATAATGGCCTGTTCTACTATTAAACGTAGTTTTCAACTCGTCACCCTCCTTAATCCGCACGAGATTGTATGCCCCTCTCAAATCAAGCTTCATGAAAACCGTTGCTCCCTTGAGACGGTCAAATAACTCTGTAATCAACGGAATCGGGTAAGCATTCTTAAACGATTGAGACCCCTATAATCTATACAAGGTCTCAGTTCACCGCTCTTCTTCTTCACAAACCAGTGGAAACCTAGGTGAGGAAATAACTTGGAATTGGATTATCTCATAGTGAAGAGCCCCTACGGCCATGGACAACGGAACCGTCTCATGAGTCACATGGGCAGGCTGTAGAGGTCTCCCGTCAAGAGCCTCGATGGCAAGTTGAGTGTCACGTAGCTGCAGTGGAATTGAGTGCTGTGATGCAAAATCAGCATCAATGAACAGGCCTGCAGCCCCAGAGTCGATTAGAGCCTGTATCTCGATGGACGACTCAGCCCAAGAAAGGGTGACCGAAACCAGGGGCTTATCCTTCTGGATAACTGGGGATGAAAAAACGCCACCTAAGGTCTGTTCATGACAGGACCTCAAGGTTCGGGCGTTCCCTAGATGGGTAGGACAAGACTTCAAAAAGTGACCTGCCTGGCCACAATAAAGGCACAATACCTCCCTCCTCCTAAAGGCTCTCTCATCCGCAGAGAGACGCGTGAAGCCCAAGTGCATGGGTTCATCTTCACTGACTGACTCGGTACCAGGAGGCATGGGTGGTGATGGAGGCAAGGGTGGGACTGCAAAGCTCGGAGGCAAAAGTACAGGAGGCTTCCGCAAGAGCTCCTTAAAAGAGAGTCTTTCTCTGAGTCTGGAGTCAATGAGGATGACAAACGTGATCAACCTCTCCAGCTCAGTGGGTATATCTCGGGCTGCTATCTCATCCTTGATGGAATCCGAGAGACCATGAGAAAAAGCAGCCACGAGGGCCTCATTGTTCCAAGCAACCTCTGCTGCCAGAGTCTGTAATTCAATGGCGTAGTCGGCAACAGTTCTCGTACTGTGTTTTATGGACATGAGGCACTTGGCAGCAGAAGTGGAGCATGCAGGAATGTCAAATACCCTTTTAAAGGAGGCCACAAAGTCAGGGTAACTCAATACAACATGTTTTGTGTCTCCCATAGAGGGTTTGCCCAGACCAAGGCTCTCTCAGAAAGCAAAGAGATCACAAAACCTACTTTGCTTCCGTCCGTGGGAAATGCCTGGGGCGGCATCTCAAATTAAATCTCAACCTGGTTGAGAAACCCTCTGTATTGAACTGGATCACCCCCAAATCACTGGGGAAGCGGAGCAGAGCCAGACATACCTCCATAGAGGTAATACTCAAGGTGGGTGCCTGCACAGAGACTGGCACAGCAGCAGGGTTGGCCTACACCTCAGGTTGTCCCGGAGCAGCCACAGGCTGGCGGGGGATGCTACTGACGGTCGTGGGTCACGTCCAGCCTACTTTATCTACTGCCTCTAGGACATTCATCCATTCCCTCTCTATTCCTTTCCCTCCCCTACCCCCATTACTCTTGGTTTATCTCCTGGAAGGCCTCCTATATACCTATATCCAGTATGCTTCATTGGATTCCTACTTGATGGATTCCTGTTATGCTATTTTATAGTATTCCAATTGAGAATTTCCTACTTTCAATTACCTCAGCCCTCCAGCTTAATTTTCTTAACGTCATTTTTCAGTTGGCAAGCACTATACCTATGCTAAATCTGGACACTGTGTACCTTGTGCACTACAATCCCAGACTGTCCCTGTCCCAATTATTATGTTTTACATAACATTGATATTTTGAACTACATTATATACCACAATAATCTTTACTCCTGAAGAAGCGTGAAGACACGCGCAACATGTTGAGCATATTCTCTAGTTGAAACAATCATCGCATATCCACTGCTCAGCCACATCCTCGGATTTCTATTTACTTTGAATTGATGTTCAGACTTCTGGGTTTTGTATATTTATTTGTATGGCTCTGTACAATGGTAAACTTTATTGAATATCTATGCATCTAGATTATTCTGTGGTTTTTAATAATCGTATTTTATATGTTTTTCCAATCAATATTTGGATTAATAATAATAATGTTAATTACTTTGTATTATGCCCCGTACACACGGTCGGATTTTCCGATGGACAATGTCCGATCGGAGCGTGTTGTCGGAAATTCCGACCGTGTGTGGGCGCCATCGGACATTTTCCATCGGATTTTCCGACACACAAAGATGGACAGCAGGAGATAAAATTTTCCGACAACAAAATCCGATTGCGTCAATTCCGACCGTGTGTGGCCTGTTCCGACGCACAAAGTGCCACGCATGCTCAGAAGAAATTCCGACACGGGACAGCTCGCTCTGGTAAACTTAGCGTTCGTAATGGATAAAGCACTTTCGTCACGCTGCAATGTTCAAAATGGTTTAATACAGCGCACTCTCTTCTTCTTTATAATGTGACAAGAATTAAGTCGTTTTGATGCTCATATTCACACACACTTCTCACAAACTTTTTTCGTTACTATTTATCGGGATTCCCTCAATATATTTTGATTTCTCACATCTGACAACATTTTTTTTTTTTTTTGGTTTTTTTACTTTAATGTAGAATCTTTTTTTGTGTTTCTCTTTTTATTTTTTGGTGATTTTGATTTGTACTCCCGAAAATGTTTGTGTGTTTTTTGTGACAAGTTCCCACAACACCATTGATATGTTGTTCTATTTAATCTGTAGGAGATTATTTGGTGTTGTTGTCCCTTGTTAATTTCACATTGTACTTTAGAAATGTACCTGAATACTCACCAACAAACTGTCCTTTTTGGATGAAAACACACACAGGAGAGTAGAATTTACCTAAAAATATTTTATTAAGGGGTCACAACTATAAACAAAGAGGGAGGCAACGCTGGAGAAACTGCAGAAGTGGGCGAAGCCTTGGACCCCCGGGGCAGACATCAATTATTTAAAAGCAAAATTGGTGGCCTGAGGAGTCCATATCTAAGGGAGTGCAGTCTGGTTCAGAAGTCCCAGAGATCCGGAAAGCAGCAGATGACATCTGTGTCCCCAGGCTGTGGTCATACAAGAGACTGCAGCTTTTGTCAGACCAGACTGAACCCAGGGTCATCACTCTCAGGTCTTCCTTCCACGCTTCCTTACAGGCTTTGGCTGTGGTGGTGGAGTTGTGGCAGCAGGAGGAGGAGGAGGAGGAGGAGGATCGTCCCTCTCCATGACATCCGTCTTGTGTGTCAGTTCCCCACTCTCCCCCTTACGTAGGACTTTATAAATCAGGTCCTCAGAAATCTTGCGTTGGCCCTCCTGCATGCCCTGCAATTTGGTGGCAGCCATGCAAGCAAAGGCCTCTTCAGGACTGGGGAAGGCTCTGGGGACGCCAAAGCCTCCTGGATCAGCCTGTACGCTGAATCCTGCACAGGACTGGGAGTGGCCTTCCTGGCACTTTTATATGGCAGGCGGAGGGGAGGGACCTGAGACTCAGTCAGGCTGCGACTGGTCCCTGGCTTCTCTTGGCTGACACTTAGCCCCGCCTCCTCCTGGCTGCCACTAATCCCCGCCTCCTCCTGGCTGACACTAATAATCCCCGCCTCCTCCTGGCTGCCACATTCCACAGCCTCCTCCTGGCTGAGGTCTTCCTGTGTATGAAAAAGGGACATAGTTTTAGTATTGTTTTCATCAATCACACACAATTTTCACCTCCTGACTGCTGCAAATTCAATGTTAACAAATATAACAGACTATCCTTCTGAGCCCAGCATTTTGCATTCTTGTCCCAATTTTGGGTGCCCACTACTGTCTATTGATATGTAAAACACTTTTTTCAATCAGCAATTAGTGATCAATAATAACATCTAATAAACATCATTTATTGATTGACCAGAAATCTGTAGAAGAATGCTATATCTGACTCAAGCTGGGCTCCTCCACTTCTTCCTGGCTGGAAGGCCCAGGTTGGATATCGGAAGCCTCAGCTGGGGTGGAAGGAAGAGTGGAAGGAAGTGTGGAAGGAAGAGTGGAGAGGGATTCCCTGACTTCAGTGTGGTCTGACAGAAATCGCAGTCTCTCATAGTACCACAGTCTGGGGACATAAACGTCATCTGCTGCAGCTCCGGATCTCTGGGAATCTGTGACCTTCTTGCGCTCCCTAAGATAAGTGCTCCTCAGGCCACCAATTTTAGCTTTCAAATAGGGGATGGTTGCTGTGGGGACCACCGGCTTCACCAACTCCAGCAGTTTCTCCAGCGCTGCCTGCCTTTTCTGTTTGTGATTATAGTGGGGGTGTCTCACTTGCCACAGACAGGGCAGCTCTCTGTACTTGTCAATAAACAGGGGCAGGAAATTGTGGTCGTTGAACCCATCCATTTTCTCTGCAAGACACAACACAAGACAAACCCTAATGTCAGGCCAAACTCCCCTAATCTTGTTACAATATAGGCTTCCATTTCGAAGCAGTATAGGCCCAAGTTTAGATCCTACCTTCGTTAGCACGATCGGCATCTCCGATGCTCCTTCCTCCGCTCACAGATCGTACATAAGACGCGCGCGTTACGATTTATACACACTGCGCATGCGTATAACTCCGCCCGCCCCTGACGTTCTTTCTATTCTATTCCCCGCCCCTTTTTGTTCGGCGCAGTGGAGGAAGAGCACATGGCGGATAGACAGCAGGATCGTGCTAATTACAGCAACGAGGAGGAGGAGGAAAGGCCGGAGCCTGAAACGTCCCGATCCAGAAGGAGATTAAAGGACTCAAATATGTCCTTTGGGGAGATGTTGGAAATGGTGGACATCCTGAAGAAGGCCGACTATGATGGAAAGTATGGGCCTTACCCCAACCCCAATGTCCGAAAGGCCAAGATCATGGCGAAAGTGGTCAGGAGTCTGCACCGGAAATTCGGGGTACGACGATCGAAAGATCAGCTCAGGAAGCGGTGGTCGGACCTGAAATTACGAGAACATGAGCAGTACAGAAAGATCCGGAGAGTGCTGCAAAAAAGTAAGTAGTTGTGCTGTGTTCCTATTCTTTTTGTGTTTATTACGTTCGTGCTGCTCCATGTGCTTTTAGGAACTGTTGTACAGTTTAAAATGGCAACTTTCATGTTCATGGGCACATTATTCGTTCGGATCACACATTTTTTTTTCGGACTATAAAATACCATTGTTTAGCCCATATGCATTTGGCCACCATTTTGAGGCCCTATACTTGTCTTCAAAGAATTGGGTTGTGTAGATGGCTTTGTTACTAGAATGAAATGCAAACTAGATTGTGTGTAAGGAGAGGACACTCAGCAGCTGTTTTCACATCTGGACACTGGAGCACTAGTGTGGGACACAAGAACACCATTTTTATTAGGGGGGCCACACAGGTGCTCCAGTGTATACTATAGGGGGGTCTCCATCGGTGAAGCTTGTACTAAACAGGTAAAGTATTGCAGCTTGACAAAGGACAATAAAAAATATACATCTTGGAACTCTGCTAAAATAGATAATTGTACCCCACTTCCAAGCAATGTTTCATCTTTAGAGTTCTGACATCAAATATCTGTGTGCTAATTATACCATTTTTGTTTGACATAGGGGAGAAAAGACTCGGAGGACACCCCTCATCCGAGGAGACCAGAGACCCCCCCCCTCTGGAAGAAGGTGAAATCCCCCCAACACAAGATGAGCAGGCGGAAGAAGACGTGGTGGAAGTAGTCACCACAACAGGTGAGTGTCTGTGACCACAGGCTCAGATAAGAGATGGATGGCGGCATTTTTTTTAGACCTAATTTATTTTGTGTTTCCTCTCTTTTTAGGTGATCGTGAGGTTGTGGATGAAGATCCTTTCACATCCGAAAGTGCCCAGATCCTGATCGGGGAGATCATGGGGTGTAATTTACAATTGGAAATCATTAAGCAAAACATCAATGATGTTATTCCAAAATATAAAAACATCATTGATGTTTTGGGGCGAGTTTAAAGCCCCTCCAAATCACTTTCTTCTTTTGTTTGCTACAATGTGCGAAATGTTTTTGTGATTTTTCCCAAAGCCAAATTTGGAGGATGCACACAGTGTGCCAACATGTGCTATCTGCCATCACGGGAGATCAATGGACGCGTTTTGGGGGTGCAACCCCTTCCTCAATAATAAAGTAGCGGTGAGGAAGGGCTTTCTCCCCCAAAACACGTCCCTTGATCCCCCCTGATGGCAGATAGCACATGTTGACATTGGGAAATTTGTGTGCATCTTCCAAATTTGGCTTTTCCAGGGGTGATTTCACCCCATCTGAACGCAATATCAAACACAGTTCCTAAATACTCATGTCTGATATAGCCTTCCAGTTCTACCAAATGTGAACTTTGTAAGATCAAGATTTGTGTCTTTCTTGTGGGTTTTACACAGGCCTGTTTTCTATAAAATGGACATTTTGATTTTGGATAATGACACCACAAAAATTGTTATACAACAAACATGTTGGTTTGTCAGAAAAACCTTTGGTAAATGCACATGTGATTGTGCAGGTATTAAAAAGATTGTTCATCAAGAATGTGTGGATTATTGTCTCAACGCTACAACACTTTTGGGGTGATGTCATTGTTGTTTTATGAGAAAATGGGGGTAATTTCCTAAGGGGAAATCCACTTTGCACTACAAGTGCAGTTTCAGTGCAGTTGCAAGTGCACTTGTAGTGAAAAGTGTCTTTGCATTTAGTAAATAACAGCCAACAGTGCTTTGTATAAGGTTACACAATCACAACATTTTCTGGACTCCACACATTTCTGTCAGGGTCAGCTAAAACAAACACAAGCAGTAAATGTCCACAAAGAAGAGCCTGGGGGGAGATGCCTGTCGAGAACTTGAGGTCCTGCAGGCTTCTCCCTGTGGCCAAATACCGCAGGGTAGCGACCAACCTCTGCTCCGAAGTGATGGCTTGCCTCATGCAGGTATCCTGCCTGCTGATATAGGGGGTCAGCGAAGCCAACAAACGGGGAAATACGGGGTTCGTCATCCTGAGAGACATATGAGAGAACTGGTCATGCTGAAGCAACCAATTCTTGGTCCATGAACTCCTCCCCACCCTGTTCATGGACTGGACTTGTGTCAAGGTCAGGACCCCAACACCAAGCCCCCGCACAGCACGAACTCCACGAGGAGTACGCATACGAAACATGGCTAGAAAACTGTCGGCTGCTCAGAACGAAGTAACAGAACGCACTGAAGAACAGCAAGGCCTGTGAAGAGCGACCTGAAAAACAGTAACGAGCGGACAAGATCGCACAGAAAACTCCGATACGAACTGACTGCACGCACTGAAGAGCAAATACAAACCCACAAGCACAAACTGAACGGCAGAAAACGATCTGAAAGCCACGAGTCTGAAAAAGCGCGAATCGTCTCTCACCAAACTTTTACTAACACGAGATTAGCAAAAGGAGCCCAAAGGGTGCCGCACTTGGTTCTGAACTGGCCTTTTCTAGTCTCGTCGTACGTGCTTGACGTCACCGCGTTCTTGACGATCGGAAATTCCGACAACTTTGTGCGACCGTGTGTAGGCAAAACAAGTTTGAGCCAACATCCGTCGGAAAAAATCCGAGGATTTTGTTGTCGGAATGTCCGAACAAAGTCCGACCGTGTGTACGGGGCATTACTGTGCCTAAAAAGTCCAAAGTCAACTCCCATCATCTTTAAATGTTAGGATTGTGTTTGTTTTAATAACAATACTTCTTGTCACTTTACTACTGACTTATCAATAATTCATTTATTTATGTTTGTTTAGTTTAGCGCTGCTACATTTTTTCTAGTGATTCACTAGGGATGGAGATTCAGACCACTCTGCCCAAATGTTCAAAAGCAGCCAAATTAATCGGGTTCAGTGTGGGTACATATGTTCAGTCAGCCAGCTCAGGTACTGTATAACCAATCACTGCAATAGTCTAACAAACAGGGGGACAAAGGCACTGTTAGAAATCTCCCAAATAAAACAGCAATCAAAAACACCCAAAAATACTGAACTCAGTTCACATAACTACTATGAGTGACTGTAGAGCCTTTTATATTGGTAAAATGAAAAGACTTTTCTTTCATAGGATTAGAGACCATATTTCTTTGGTCTCCAAAATAAAGTTAGAGGCTCCAAACAGTTGGCATATGAGACTGTATCATGGATTTGACTTGTCAAAAATGCACTTTTTTGCTCTGGAGATACATCCGATGTTACTCAAAATGTACATTTAGCAGGTTTACATAAAGTGATTATATAGGCTTTAAGTAGGTTGGTTAAAAGTGTATAAGTCTCTATATACTTATCTGTCTGCTGTAATAAACAGATTCCATGACAGCCCAGTTCCAGATTACATCTGTTTATTATACCAGGTATATAAGCATATGGAGTCTTTCATATTTCTATCACTCTCTATAATGTCTTTCTACTCAATTAAAGTGAACCTGAATTAGAAATGTAGGTTCACTTAAAGTGATTGTAAAGGCAGAAGGTTTTTTATTTTAATGCATTCTATGCATTAAGATAAAAAAGTGTGGGGGGCGTGGCCTGGACGAGACCCGAGATGGCCGCATAAACGGAGCTCTCCCGCAGACCGAGGATTAATCTGCTTTTTCCCGGGACCCGGAGCCAGTAAGAATGAGATGGGGAAGCCCAACAGGAGTGCCTCCACCCCCCGCACGGGGACCCAAACGGACACGCAGCTCAGCCACAACATCCCGGACATCTTCCGGACTCGGGGCTTAGGCAAGTCCGCGGCTTCACAGGCCTCACAGGCCTCACAGGCCTCTGCACCACACTCACCGAGTAGCGGCTCTGACATGCAGGCAGACAAGGAGGACACAGGCACCGAGAGATCTTTCATCCCTGTGAGCCTCCCTGACCTACAAGCTGTAGCACTGGATATTAAAAGCTCCCTAGCAGCAGTTATATCAGACCTAAAAGCTGATATGCAAGCAATAGCTCACCGCCTGGATACTGTGGAACAAACATCACAGTTACACACAGCAGCCATTAAACAAGTGCAGCACACATATGATGCTCAACTGCCACATCTTCTAGAACTCCATCGCCACGTAGAGGATCTTGATAACCGTGGTCGCAGGCATAATGTACGGGTGAGAGGGGTCCCAGAGGTGATCGAACCAGCAGCCATACCGCAGGCTATTTGCTCCATTTTCAATGATCTCCTGGGACGCCCAGCAGACTCCCCCATTGAAATGGAGAGAGCCCACCGTGCACTGCGACCCCCACCCAGAGACTCTGAACCCCCGAGGGACGTCATATGTTGTATTGTGAACTTTCCACTTAAAGAGGAAATTCTCAGAAAAGCAAGAGAAAGAGGGTATATTCTGTACAACGGCGCTGAAATCAAACTTTTTCAAGATTTGTCCCAAATTACATTGCAAAACAGGCGAGCATTGCGCCCACTTCTGGAAGCTCTCTGCACACGTAATATCCAGTACAGGTGGAAGTTCCCATTTGCTCTGTCTGCTTCCGCCAGGGGCCGCTCTGCACTGCTACGCACACCAGAAGATCTACATTCATTTTGCGACCAGCTTGGCCTACCTCAAATTGAATTGCCAGAATGGTATGCCTTCTATTTTCCAAGTGAACCCTGGTGCCAAATTTCCGCTATCCCATCACCGAAAGCCCAAAGACACCGCTCGAGGCGCCGCAGACTGGATCCTACTTCACCTGAACCTCGCGCCATGCACAGAGACCTGAATTACCGAAGTCCAGGAACTCCACGCAGAGACCGGCAGGATTCCTAAAACAACGCAGTGACATGCAAGTACCGCTCTAGGGGTACCACCACTACTGTTATCCGAAATGTTTCTCCCCTTCCTGTTTTGGGGTTTTTGTTTGTTTTTTTTTTTTTTTTCTCTCGCACTTCTTGTACACAACTAACATTACTTAATCAACCTGAATCTCCCCCGTGCCTTTGTAAGATAAATAGAGGTACAATGGGCACTTGTTCTACTTGTTGAGCCTACCCAGAAATGCGCAATGGAGAAAATTGACAGTTTTTGACCTACTCACTCTCAACACCTTATTTTTCAGCCTAAATAAGGTCCCAAATTGAAGGACTTAATCCTAATAAGATGACTACCTCCAAACAAGTGAAACATTTTTTTTTTTTATTTATTTATTTATTTTTATTATTAGTATTTTTTTATTTTACTAAGATAATATGCTGGTATATGGTGGTGGGGGGGAGGGGGGGGGGCGGGGGTGTGGCACTGACCCTACTCCGGACAGTTTGGCACATCATGGCAATACAACCTCCCATAATATAAATCTATACTAGCAAATCTAAATTAGCAGGCATTGGGCCGCCTATGGGATCGGTACCCCCAATCTGCGGATTAATCAAATTCCAATCTTTTAGCGCCTCCAACGTGAGATACTGCAGCGCTTATGCCATATAGCATGCAGGACCATGCCATTTCCGGATGGGGCTTTAGGCCGCGCCCTTTCCCTCCACCCTCGATGGGAATAGATGCTAACATAAACCGTGATACAATTTGTCTTAGCAATATTAGAGTGTCAAAGCTTTCAGTTGTGGGGTTTTCTTTGTTTTTTTTTTTTTTTTCTCTACAGCAAGACTAGACGGAAATTAACCTCTTGCTAATGTCTAACCCCTTTCTCCCGAAGAACAGTGCACACAGAACAGTCAGATATCTTTAGGGTGAAATATAAAAGGAAAATGTTGGTTTGATCTTTGGTTATTAGTTTAGAAATATTACATAACACCAACATGAGTTGGGGTGGGTAATTCGGGTTTATGTGACAAGAAATTTGCGAAATAATGTTTCTACTGTTTACAGTAAATTTTCAGTCAATCTTATGTTGCTGGTTTATTATTTGTTATTGGCCTTGTTATCCAATGGTTCAGGCTTCCGGGACTCACCCTTAGATCATATACCCTTTTAAGTCCTCGGTGTTGCGGGATCATGTCGGTCTCGCCCATACTATCGTTCCCTGAGCGGCAGTATTTATACTGCTTTAGCTACCCTACCGGCTCTATTCCCCTCATTTATCTAGGTGATATAGATTTGCTATTTTCACCTCCGGTATCTACTCTTTCACAACTTTACTTTTTCCTCTTCATTTCTCCTAACTAACCCCGTTCTCTCTCTTTCCCCCCCCTTTTTTTTTTTTTTTGTCTCTTTTCTTTTTCTTCCTCTTCCTTTTTTTTCCCTCGTTCTAACCTTCCTTCCCTTGTGTTTGAGACTCCCGACCCGCCTCTGCTCCCCCCTCGATAAGCCCTCGGTGGAGACTTTGAGTCTCTTCTACTCCTTGACATACCAAACCCTTTTAGGACTTTGCTACAATAAATCATGCAGAAGATTCCAAAAAAAGAATCTCCCCTGACACTAAAATGCGTTTCGCTCAATGTGAAAGGGTTAAATATCCCAGAGAAAAGGTCACAGGTCTTGTCCGCACTCTCCAAGCATAAGGCTCAGTTCATCTTCCTTCAAGAAACCCACTTTAGATCCGACTCTATACCCAAACTTACCAATCACCTGTATCAGACAGCAATTCATTCGACTAATGTTTCAGCGAAAACTAAGGGAGTATCCATTTTGATTTCCAAATATGCCCACTTTATTATGACAGACTCCCTCATAGACCCAGAGGGTAGATACCTTTTTATCAAAGGTCAACTCGCCTCCAAACCGGTAACACTAGCCAATATATATTGCCCAAATGAACATCAAGTCTCATTTATGAGAAAAGTATGCAACCTACTGTCCACTTTTAAAGAGGGGGTGATCGTCCTAGGAGGGGACTTCAATGTACCGCTGAACCCTGACATAGACACCTCATCAGGCACATCCACACTGACTTACAGAGCCCTACGTCAGATCAAACTGCAACTACAATCCCTAAATTTACATGATACATGGCGCACATTATTTCCTACAGAAAGGGATTATACGTTCTATTCTACCCCTTTTCAGAAGTACTCTAGGATAGATA
Organism: Aquarana catesbeiana; assembly: GCF_042186555.1. NCBI lineage: Eukaryota > Metazoa > Chordata > Amphibia > Anura > Ranidae > Aquarana > Aquarana catesbeiana. The sequence goes on from NC_133328.1 coordinate 433,383,772, forward strand.
ACTTTTTTCTTTCCCAAAGAGATTTAACCTACCTTACACAGGCATCGATAGAGCCAATGTTCCTGTCGGATCACCATCCGATCTCATGTACTTTGACCTTCCCCGAAACAGAGTGCAGAACTAAAACCTGGAGATTAAATCCCTCCCTACTGAAAGATCCTCAGAATCTTTCTAGACTCAAAACACGAATTCAGCAGTACTTCACCGAAAATGACACACCTGATATCTCACCAACCTCATTATGGGAGGCTCATAAGTGTGTGGTCCGGGGAGAACTATTGGCTCTAGCAGCGGATTCTAAACGGAAACATCAGGAAACGATCCAGACATTGACAGATAAAATACACAGACTAGAAACGCTTCACAAACACTCGCGTTCTCAAACAGTGTTGCAGGATCTCTTACACACTCGCTCTCTCTTGCTAGAGGAACTGGGGAAACGTACAAAACGTCAATACGCACTCCGTCAGAAAGTATTTTATGAGCACGGTAATAAAAGTGGAAGACTTCTAGCAAGGGCGGTGCAAGCCTCTAGAAATTCTCTCACAATCCACCACATACGCGACCGACATGGTTTGTTGCATGCAACCAATGAGAACATAGCTAAAAGTTTTGAACATTACTATTCTGGGCTGTATAACCTAAGGTCAGAAGCCACAAACCCAATATCCCAGGAAACAAGGAGGGCAGAAATTCAGGATTTTTTAACCCAATTTAGCCCAAGTACAATTACTGAACAACAGGCGGAGGAGATGGAGAGTCCTCTTTCCGAACAGGAACTACAGATCGCCATGAAACAGATGAAACCGGGCAAGAGCCCAGGCCCTGACGGGTTCTCACTACAGTATTATAAATGTTTCATGGACGTTCTGTCTTCCAGGATGCTCTCTACCTTTAATGCCCTCTCAGCACCCAACGTACCCACAGGACACATGTTAGACGCACATATAACAGCCATCCCTAAGGAAGGTAAAGATGTCACGGAAGTATCAAATTACAGACCAATCGCGTTGCTTAATGTGGATATAAAGCTATACGCAAAGATCCTGGCCAATAGATTACTACCCCTCCTCCCCGGCCTCATCTCCTTAGACCAGGTGGGTTTTGTCCCAGGCAGAGAGGCTAGGGACAACACTATACGTGCATTGAATGTTCACCACTGGATGACATCATCTAAAACACCAGGATTTTTTCTGTCGTTGGACGCGGAGAAGGCGTTCGACAGAGTGGCCTGGGACTACATGCGCGAGGCTCTGAAAATGATAGGTCTTCGATCGCGCATGCTGTCTCAGATTCTGGCATTATACTCTAACCCTACCGCGCGTGTACGGGTGAATGGCTACCTGTCGGACGCCTTCACCATAAGCAACGGCACCCGCCAGGGCTGTCCCTTGTCCCCCCTGATATATGTCCTTACCTTGGAACCCTTTTTAAACAAACTAAGATCAAACGCTGATATTAAAGGAATTCCAATAGGGGACAGGGAATTCAAGGTAGCCGCTTATGCAGACGACATCCAGCTATCACTCAGGTCACCTCTCATTACCCTTCCAAACCTATTGAAAGACATAGAACACTTTGGGGCTCTGTCAAATTTTAAAGTTAACTATGCGAAATCGCATGCATTGAATATATCACTCTCCACACAGGACACAGATTGCTGCCAGAGCTCTTTCCCATTCCGATGGGAGAGAGAGGCTATCACATACCTGGGCATCCGGATTACCACTAAACTGGCAGACCTGTACAAATTCAACTTCCATGTACTTCTGAATAAAACGAAATCAGATCTAAAAGACTGGGCAGGACTAAATGTCTCTTGGTTTGGCTGCTCAGCCTTGCTTAAAATGACTATTCTCCCACGCTTTCTATACTTGATGCAAACCATCCCCATACATCTTCCGACAACATTTTTCACGACATACAGACAGGCTTGTTCACTGTTCATTTGGAAGAACTCTCCACCACGCATCAAATATACTCGACTGACCCGTATTAAGACAAAGGGAGGAATAGGCTTACCCGATCTTTACAAATACTACTTGGCCTGTCATCTCACCAGGATTGTAGACTGGAATATCCACCAAGACAAAAAGTTATGGGTTTATATAGAAAACTCCTTCACACTATTCCCAGTACAAGATCTCCCCTGGCTCTCGCCTAAACACTGGCCAACAGTACTATTGACACATCCACTTGTTTACCCATCTTTGATAGCGTTTACACGGGCAGGTAAATTAACACCTCTATCCTCGGTTCCAGGGCCCTTAACCACGTTAAAAGGAAACCCAGATTTCCCACCAGGTAATGCAGGCACATTTCTGAGCCATGAATGGCTCTACAAAGATATGAGGGCGCAACGCTTTTTTTTGAAAGGCGACCCCTGCTCCTATGACAACCTGGTGGATGTTTCTTTAACCAAATCTTTCCCCTTTTGGTCATATAGACAAATACGCAACTTCCTGACTACACAAGCATCACACTCCACATGGACAAGACAGCTCACATCATTTGAATCCCTCTGTACAAGAAATTCGCCACAAAGGCATTTAATTTCCCTCATATACACAATGTTATCTGATGAGACTAACATTAACAGAGATCCCGCATGCATTGCATGGGGTAGGGAACTTCAGATTTCTTTATCCGAGGAGGAGTGGGAAACTATACACGAATACGCACACAAAGGTTCCATGAACGTAGCCATCCAAGAAAACTGTTATAAAATCGAATTGCGGTGGTACAGAACTCCCTCCTTACTCCACAAATTTTCACCATCTATACCCAACACATGCTGGAGATGTGGTAAAGCAGAAGGCACTATGCTCCATGTCTGGTGGGACTGTGATTTGATTCAGCCGTTTTGGAAGAAGGTGCATGACATCATCTCACAGGTCACCACGTATACATTAGATTATGCTCCAGCACAATATCTGTTGCACCATACCACACTGTCTAAAAGTGCCTATTACAAATCTCTGGCCATGCACATGGTGAATGCAGCGAGACTGTGTGTCCCGACTCACTGGAGATCCATTACCCCACCAACAATTAGAGAATGGTTCGCCAAACTTTCCAAAATAGAAGAGATGGAAGAACTGATACACATTTCCCAAGAACGGATACAAAAGTTCACGACTACATGGGCATGCTGGGATCATTTTAAAACATCGGATTACTTCCAAAGTGTCAACCCCTAAACAAAGTGCTGACTTGAGCACTATTTATACATTTTATGAAAACGTAATCAGGGAGACTTTGGCCGGGGTGGCGGGGGGGGGGGGGTGCAGAGGCGAAGGGACTCAATACTTTCATCTGTTAATATATAATTTGCGGACTCCTCTCTACAGTGTCCTTCTCTCTCCCCTCTTCCCCTCTTCTCTGCCCTGCTCTCCCCTTATTCCTCCCCCCGTTTCTTATTAACTCATTCATTTATTTACTTTTTCTCTCTCTCTGTCTCTATCTCTTTCTCTCTCTCTCTCTCTTTCCCCTTCTCTCCCGCTCTCTTTCACCCTCTTTTCAGTCATTATGCATATTTTCTTGCTAACGTTTTCCCGTGTTCGTTTTCGAACTCGGGCCCCTGATATCATTTATGTACCAGACAAAGCAGAGTAACTGAATATACCTATAGAACAACGACTAAACGCATCATCAATGTGCCAAAAGGAGTTTAGGCTCCTATAACTCCCCGTTTGTTGTGCATCCTGTCTCCCTCTCTGGTACAGGCGATCACCTGAATAACTTTGTTATCAACAATATTTTTGTTTTCTTGTATGTGATATACAATGTTCAATTTGTAAACATTCCATTATATTTGATATTCAATAAAATTTATGGAAGAAAAAAAAAAAAGTGTTCTGTGTGCAGCATACCCCTCAGCCCCCCTAGTACCTTCCTGAGGTCCCTCTAGATGCAGTGATGTTGTAGGGTGTCTCGGCTGCCCAGGAATTTCCTCCTCATTGGCTGAGACAGCAGTGTGGCACCATTGGCTCCCGCTGCTGTCAATCAAAGTTGGTCACCTAATGAGGAGAGAAAGGGGGCAGGGCCGGGTCACGGCTCAATGTCTGAATGGACACAGGGAGCTGCTGTTTGGCTCGGGTGCCCCCATAGCAAGCTGCTTGCTGTGGGGGCACTCAACAGGAGGGAGGAGCCAGGAGCACCAAAGAGGGACCCAAGAAGAGGAAGATCTGGGCTGGGCTGCTCTCTGCAAAACCATTACACAGGGCAGGTAAGTATAACATGTTTGTTATTTTTAACAAAAAAAAAAGAGACTTTACAATCACTTGAATATTACTTTATCAACTATCCTGGACAACTGTTATCTAAACAAATATTTGTTGGTCTCAGAAGTTAGTGGTTATCCATATTCAGCAAGATTATTGCCAGGGTAAAAATGAATAACTTTAAGTATTAGGTTATATACAGGGAATTTTGCTAGAAGCACAATTAAAAAGGTTTTTATAAATGAATTAATGATATTGTTTTTTACATATGTTGTATTTTTTTTGTTCTGGTGTAATACTTGTAAAAGTTTGTAACCGTATATTGTATCTCCCTGTCATTAATAAAGAACACTTCATAAAATGCAGTTTGACACATTCGCATTTTAAACAAACCTCCCCAAATAATCTATTCAAGTAAACTCAATATTCTAGGAAAAGAAGGAGCTGATGATTTCCTAAATATTACATTTATCCTCTACAGACATTTATTACTGCTAATGCTTTATTGTTGCACATTAATTATCATGCTCACAATGAAGTAAAAATAGATCTCATGACAGGCACTCTAATATATCATGTGTTAAGCATATGATAAATAGCTCATTGAGCATTTTTTTATCACAAAATGCTCTCATGACAAAAACTAACACTGCAGTATTTACTGAATAATTTAATTTTGTCATCTAGCTTAGTGGCTTTCAGAGCAATAAATTGTTAAAGCCAAGTAACATATCAAATGTTTTTACCTCAAGAGGTTTTTGGCTTTAACCTGAGTTTTGACCATTTCTTACAAAATGACAGCTACTGGAATACTCATTGTAAGCTACTTTAAGCATATGCTTCCAACGTAATTAGTAATTAACTTGCCAAAAATCTATTTTTTTAAGAATCATAAGGAGAAAAGACAATCATTGGGATATAAAAAGCAATTGTTAGAGATACTTAGAAATTATGTTTACACTAAAAGTAAGTTATCACTGAAAATATATATCAGTTAAATAATGTTTAGTGATAGTTTAGAGACACATGGTGGAATGAAGCATTCCACTAACTGCTTGAAAGACCCATGAGTCCCTTCATAAGGTAACACAAGTCAGAGAAGTACTGCTGGAAACTCTATGAGCAAGACGTGAACTAGAAAGCAGTTCAAATAAGCTTTAACTAATTAGTAAGATGTTTAGATTTGTCTAGCAGAGCATACCGGTGATCTACTGAGAAATAGGGATGAGCCGAACACCCCCCTGTTCGGTTCGCGGCAGAACATGCGAACAGACCAAAAATTTGTGCTAACACGCAAACCCCATTAAAGTCTATGGGACTCGAACATGAAAAATCAAAAGTGCTAATTTTAAAGGCTAATATGCAAGTTATTGTCATAAAAAGTGTTTGGAGACCTGGTTCCTGCTCCAGGGGACATGTATCAATTAAAAAAAGTTTTAAAAACGGCCATTTTTTCGGGAGCAGTGATTTTAATAATGCTTAAAGTGAAACAATAAAAGTGTGATATTCCTTTAAATATCGTGTCTGGGAGGTGTCTATAGTATGCTTGTAAAGTGGTGCATTTTTACCCTGTTTAGAACAGTCCCTGCACAAAATGACATTTCTAAAGGAAAAAAAGTCATGCTTGCGGTAATGTAATGTTGCCCCCCCAGCCCACTACCAGGCCCTTTGGGTCTGGTATGGATATTAAGGTGAACCCCACATCCAAATAAAAAAAAAGGCAAGGGGCCCCCAGGCCCTAAACACTCTGAACAGCAGCAGTATACAGGTGGTCCCAGGGTTACAAACAAGATAGAGACTGTAGGTTTATTCTTAAGTTGAATCTGTTTGTAATTTGGAACAGGAACATTTTGTAAGTGTAGCTCCAGTCAAAAAATCTATTTTTAAGCTTTTTGGATAACATAGGGAAGGGTTATCATCACCCCTATAACATTTGTTTTGCTGTCTGTGCCCCTGTTCAGAAGATTTCACCTCACTTTCTGTCCCAATGACAATTGGATTTTGAAAATTTTGGGTTATTAGGAAAACAAGGATTGGTGATAAAGCATCAGTGGGGAGACACCTTTTTCCCATATTAACTCTTACAGGAGAGAATTTCCCTTCCTAGGGTTAGATTTCCTCTCACTTCCTGTTGTCTCCCATTATTTCTAAGTAGGAGTCGTTTGTAAGTCGGATGTTTGAAAATAGGGGACCGCCTGTATATACTATACGGCCTGCCCTATACACTCTGCTGAAAATTGGGCCTTAGGTGTTGGTGGTACCAGAACACTGTAAGCCCTCACAGTTACTCTTGGTGGGTGCTGGAAAGGGCCCTGCTGTGAAATATTATATCAAGAATTGTAATTACATGCCCCTGTTAAACAGGGGCAGAAAAATTGGGCCTTAGGCGGTGGTGGTGGTGGTGGCACAACACTGTAAAGCCTAACAGATACTTTTGTTGAGTGCAGGAACAGGCTCTGCTGTGAAATATTAGATAAAAAAATTGTAATTACGTGCCCCTGTTAAACAGGGGCAGAAAAATTGGGCCTTAGGCGGTGGTGATGGTGGCACAACACTTTAAAGCCTCACAGATACTTTTGTTGAGCGCAGGAACAGGCCCTGCTGTGAAATATTAGATCAAATATTGTAATTTATGAGCCCCTGTTAAACAGGGGCAGAAAAATTGGGCCTTAGGCGGTGGTGGAGGTGGTGGTGGTGGCACAACACTGTAAAGTCTCACAGATACTTTTTTTGAGTACAGGAACAGGCCCTGCTGTGAAATATTAGATCAAAAATTTTAATTTATGAGCCCCTGTTAAACAGGGGCAGAAAAATTGGGCCTTAGGCGGTGGTGGAGGTGGTGGTGGTGGCACAACACTGTAAAGTCTCACAGATACTTTTTTTGAGTACAGGAACAGGCCCTGCTGTGAAATATTAGATCAAAAATTTTAATTACGTGCCCCTGTTAAACAGGGGCAGAAAAATTGGGCCTTAGGCAGTGGCAGTGGTGCCACAACACTGCAACCCCTCACAGATACTCTTGTTGAGTGCATGGATGAGCCCTTCTGTTAAATATTTGATCAAGAATTGTAATCACATGCCCCTGTTAAACAGGGGCAGAAAAATTTGGCCTTAAGCAGTGGTGGTGACACAACATTGTAAAGCCTCACAGATACTTTTGTTGAGCGCAGGAACAGGCCCTGCTGTGAAATATTAGATCAAAAATTGTAATTACGCGCCCCTGTTAAACAGGGGCAGAAAAATTGGGCCTTAGGCAGTGGTGGGGGTAACACAACATTGCAACCCATCACAGATACTCTTGTTGAGCGCAGGAATGAGCCCTGCTGTTAAATATTTGATCAAAAATTGTAATTACACGCCTCTGTTAAACAGGGGCAGAAAAATTGGGCCTTAGGCAGTGGTGGTGGTGCCACAACACTGCAATCCATCACAGATACTCTTGCTGAGCGCAGGAACATGCCCTGCTGTTATTTGATCAAACATTGTAATTACGCGCCCCTGTTAAACAGGGGCAGAAAAATTGGGCCTTAGGTAGTGGTGGTGGTGCCCTGAACCGAAAATATTCTTAAAAGCTATCACTATGAAAATTGAGGAGGAATAGGATAGTCACTCAGCATAATAGGATAGTCACTCAGCCTATGCAGTTTTCAAGGGATCCCACATCCATAGAAAAATCATTCGGTTACATCAGCATCAGGTGCTTTGTAGCTGGTGATCTAAGATTGATTTATTTTTATGAATGTGAGCCAATCAACAGAGTCTGTGGACAGGCGCACTCTGTGATCGGTTACAAAGCCTCCAGAAGCACTGAATGTGCGTTCAGAAAGAACGCTGGATGCAGGACAGACCAGTAGCTCAATTGCATATTGAGCAAGCTCTGGTCAGTGGTCCATCCTCAAGACCCAGTAACCCAGTGGATTTTCTGGTGGAAAGGTCTCCAAGTCTGATCTTGCCCCTAGATATTCCTGTACAATGTAATTCAGACGCTGATGGTTGCTGGAACTGATCAGACCTGGGCGCTGAGGACTGAAGAATTGCCTGAAGGCATCAGTCAGCCAGCCACCTTCTCCACCACTCTTTCTGTGACTGAACAAAGCCTCAGCAACACGTTGTCCAGCACCAGCAAATTATAACTCCCAGGCTCTGGAAACGCATTGCACAAACTTTTTGCAAGGCCTCCCGAAGATGTTTTATCCTCTGCTCCTCCTGCAAAGGCTGGATAAGTTCTGCAACCTTACCCTTGTAACGTGGATCAAGAAGGGTTGCCAGCCAGCAATGGTCCCTCTCCTTGATACTACGAATCCTAGGGTCCTTTCGCAGGCTTTCCAGGATCAGGGAGGCCATGCAGCGTAGGTTTGCAGAGGCATTCGGTCCTGAGTCCTCTGGGTCACTAAGGATCACATGATCCTCAACCACCTCCTCCCAGCCACGTACAACTCCATGGGTTTCTTGGGACTGCAAACAATCCCTTGAAGACTGCTGCTGATGCTGAGTGCTATCCTCCACCTCCATGCTGACACAATCCTCCTCTTCTGCATGCACTGTCACTGCTCACCATCTTCGTGGCCTCCTCAAATGGTGACAGGACAGTGCATGCATCCTTGATCAGTATGGTGTGGTGAAAAAAGCCAAGCTCCCCAGACCCTGTCCTGGTGCCATACTCACACAGGTACTCATTTATGGCCAACCGCTGCGTGTGCAGCCGCTGCAGCATTGCCACCGTTGAGTTCCACCTGGTGGGCATGTCACAAATGAGGCGGTTCTTGGGCAGGTTGCATTCTCTTTGAATGTCAGCCAGCCAAGCACTGGCATTATATGACTGGCAGAAATGACCACAGACTTTCCGGGCCTGCCTCAGGAGATCTTGTAAGCCCAGGTACCTGCTCAAGAACCACTGCACCACCAAATTCAGGACATGAGCCAAACAGGGAACATGGGTCAAGTGTCCCTGTCGGAGGGTGGAGAGGAGGTTGTTGCCATTGTCACATACAACCATGCCTGGCTGAAGCTGGCGTGGCATCAACCACCTCTGAGCCTGCCCCTGCAGAGCTGACAGAATCTCCACCCCAGTGTGGCTCCTGTCCCCTAAGCAGACAAACTCAAGCACCACAGGACATCTTTTTGCCTGAGCGCTTGCATAGCCCCTTGAACACCTACGGAGCACCGCTGGTTCAGAGGAGAAATCTGCAGAGGAAGAAGACATAGAGGAAGACGAAGAGGAGGGGGTGGAGGAGAGAGCTGTGGCAGAATCACCACTAGCATTTTGGAGCTCCAACAATACTGAACCCTGTCCTGCATCCTTCCCAGCTGCCAGCAGAGTTACCCAGTGCACCGTGAAAGAAAGAGTCAGCAGTAATATGCACCTTACTGCTGACCGCCCTGTCCAACGAGGCAAGACATTGCCTTCCACATGCTGGTAGAGAGCCAGAATGGCCTTCCGTGAAAAGAAATGGCGTTTAGGAACCTGCCACTGAGGTATCGTACATTCCACAAATTCATGAAAGGGGGCAGAGTCTACCATCTGAAAAGGCAGCAGTTGTAGTGCTAGCAATATGGCCAAGCTAGCATTCAGAGGACTGAATTTCTTTTGACGGTTTAGCAACTGCGGTAGGGAAATTTTCCTGCTAAAATCAGATGTTGGTGTACCGCTGGCAGATTGCCCACAAGTACTTGGGACACCTATTTCTATACCTTCATTCCTCTCAGTGCAGGTTTCTGAGAGGACTGTAGGTATAGTGAGGTTGGAGATCCCAGTTGATGAGGAGCAAGGAGAGGTCCGCCTTGTTCTTTGATGTGGGTCTTTTAAGTGCTGTTGCCAACGGACTGCATGGGAGGTAGTCCTATGTCTGGTCAAGCATGTGGTGCCCAAGGCTGCTGTTTTGGCCACGCTTGATACGCTTCAGACATATGTTGCAAACAGCAACGGTGCGATCTGCTGCACATGTGTCAAAAAAGGCCCACACCAAAGAACTTTTCAAAATATGTGGGGAGCTGCAGGGCCCTGCACCTGCTTAGCTCTGTGGTATGATGCAATAGGGTGGCTGCCCTTAAGCTGCCCCCTGGAGGTCATCCTACCTTGTTGGAGATGTGCCTCTTCCTCTCTTCTATCAGGCACCCAAGTTGAGTCAGTGACCTCATTATCCCCTCCTTCCTCATCACTGGAGCAAACTTGGCAGTATGCTGCAGCTGGGGGAACATGACTGCCAGTTTCTTGACCTTCTTGGGCATCTCCTCTCTCTAGGCTGACGTTACTCCCTTCCTCAACCTGGGTACCATCATCAGAGCCTTCAAATCCCTGCGCATCCTTCTGCAGCATGTACCCGATACTGTGGTCGAATAGTTCGGGGGACTCCTCCATGCATGATGGTAGGGCTAGGGAAGGAGTGACTGTTGACATGGAGCCATGGAATAGGCCACTTTGGCAACTGCATTGGCAGGCAAACTACTCTGAGCCTGGGTGACAGAGGATGAGGAGGATGAGGACGGCTTTGTTATCCATTCCACCAACTCTTCTGCATGTTGTGGCTCAATAACATGGCCAGCTGCAGGAAAAAAGGACAAGCGTGCCCCACAGCCATGTGCTGAGGATGCACCATGTCCACGACCAGCACTGTCGACTGTAGACACAGAGCCTGCTTGCCCTCTTTTAGTGGCCTGTGAGCATCTGCCTCTCCTTGGTGGCCTTCCGGACATGCTGTAAATTTTGTTTAGCAAAAAAACACTACACTGTATAGTGTACTGTGTACACCACCAGGAAAGCAGTAGCAACTGCACTAGGGGTGATACAGAAATGTATAGTTATTCCTGTGCTACCATGTAAATGAAGGGCAATGAACGTTGAACTGATGCAAGCACTGAATATAGGTCAAACTCAGCCCATACAGCAATAGAAATAAGGTATGTAAAAATTGGTGCTGCGCTGTTCTTAAAAAAACAAAAAAACCTATGCTGCTAGATGTAGTAGTACAAAGGTAAATGAACACGTAAAATGATATAAATATAAAAAATCAGAAACAATATAAGAATAAGTATAATCAATATAGAGCACTTCTATACCCAATAGGTGCAGTGTGATATTCCACAATAATCGGTGGTAATAGCAAAGTGCAAGAAAATCATTCAATAAAGACTTAAGGCCAGATGTGATAAGTATCTTACTGGAAACACTCAAATCAATATACAATCACTAAAAACCTCAATGGATCGTGCAAATAGGCAAAAAACATTGTGCAAAAAACAGCAATTAATAAATTAAATGTGCAATTAATATGTGCCAAAATTGCAAATGCGGTGTATAATAAACATATAACCAAAATAAGTCCACTGTAGAACTTGTGGAAATTCAAACAAAGGCAAACGTGTGCAAAATATATAATGGGACTGGGAATGTAGTCCAATGTGATTAAATCCTCTTATTGTGGCTAATCAGAAAATGTGCAAAAAAGTGCAATAAGGTGCTGAGAGCATGGGGGTGATCTTCTCATCATGCACAGGGCACACAGTGGTGTGAAGTAGCCTCTTACCTTGCGGTAAAGAGGTAACTGCTAGGGGTGCATGATACACCAACAGAAGTGTAATAACAACTATAGGTGCACTGTATGTATTGTTTACACGACCAGGAAAGTAGTAGCAACTGCACTAAGGGTGCACGGTACTGTGTACACCAACAGAAATGTAATAACAACTGTGGGTGCACTGTATGTACTGTGTACACCACCAGGAAAGTAGTAGCAACTGCACTAGGGGTTCACGGTACTGTGTACACCGACAGAAGTGTAATAACAACTATGGGTGCACTGTATGTATGGTGTACACCACCAGGAAAGTAGTAGCAACTGTACTATAGGTGCACAGTACTGCGTACACCAACAGGAGTGTAATAACAACTTATGGGTGCACTTTATGTATTGTGTACACCACCAGGAAAGTAGTAGAAACTGCACTAGGGGTGCACGGTACTGTGTACACCAACAGAAGTGTAATATCAACTATGGGTGCACTGTATGTATTGTGTACACCACCAGGAAAGTAGTAGCAACTGCACTAGGGGTGCATGGTACTGTGTACACCAACAGAAGTTTAATAACAACTATGGGTGCACTGTATGTATTGTGTACACCACCAGGAAAGTAGTAGCAACTGCACTATGGGTGCACGGTACTGTGCACACCAACAGAAGTATAATAACAACTATGGGTACACTGTATGTATTATGTACACCACCAGGAAAGTAGTAGCAACTGCAGTAGGTGTGTACGGTACTGTGTACACCAACAGAAGTTTAATAACAACTATGGGTGTACTGTATTGACCACCAGAAAAGTATGAGCAACTGCACTATGGGTGCACAGCACTGTATACTGTGTACACCACCTGAAGTATATTAGAAACAGTACATCAGGAACGGCCTGCAGTCAGATATAGCTAAACTGGATACAGTTTATATATATATATATATATATATATATATATATATATATATATATATATATATATATATATATATATATATATATATATATGTAGGAAGGCCAGTATGGTGGCCTGAATTTATGGGAGGAGCCCGGGGGGTATTTAAGCAGCCCACTCACCTGTGGTGCTTGTCGGTTTCCTGTGCGCGATATACGTCACTAGGCCGACTATTCCGATTTCAGCGTTCGCAAATACTTGGCTCACAAGTTCCCGCATTCGTGATCTCCGTGCCCGAGAGTTTTTGAAGTCCGCGTTTACCGATTCGTTCGCACCACGCGTCTGGCTGGGCTGTCGCAGGTAGGGTCCCCTCGGATTTTTGTTTTTACGTACTTTTATGTCATGTCACTAAACCGTGATATCAGAATTACGAATCACTCGCAAATTTCACGAACGTAACCGCATGTGTATTACTCACACTGTCGTCATGTCACCATTGCTCGTTATCTGAAAAAAAGCACAGCGACATAGACGTCGCTTCGTTTTAGGCATGTCTAATTATTACCAGGCATCAGCAAACAGCCGTAGCGGTTCGCCATTCCTTATCGAACCACGTCAGTCGATATCAATCATTTCTCATTTTGAACATTTCTAAATTCATTTCTAACATTTCAAACCATTTCGAATCATTTCTTTCATTTCAGTCACGTACCGCGCTCCGATTCAAATCCAGTCGCATCTAAATGATGCACCGATTCGCTCCGGTGTGCCCCAGTAGTTACGGCCTCATTTCAGTACATGCTCCAGAGTCACGTCATTATCAGTCGCTTTCGACTCACCGATTCGTACCTCTGTCATGGTTATCATGCCACGTATCACGCTCCGTTACGAATTCAGTCGCATGGAAATGCACCGATTCGTCTTGGCGTGCCCCAGGTATTGGCCACATTTCAGTACATGCTCCAGAGTCCGATTCGCAGTCAGTCGCTATAGCGGCATGATCGATTCGCGCCTCTGTCATGGCAACAAAATGTTACACCTGCACTTACCGCGCTCCGGTTCGAATCCAGTCGCATCTTCGATGCACCGATTCGTTACGGCGTGCCCCAGGGCCCGGCCTCATTTCTGGACATGCTCCAGAGTCCGCTTCGTTGTCAGTCGTAGTTTGCAGCTCACCGATTCGTTCCTCTGTCATGGGAATCATTTCAACTGTCACGAATCACATTCCGATTCGAATCCAGTCGCATCCATGATGCAACGATTCGTCACGGCGTGCCCCAGGTATTTTCGGCCACATTTCAGTACATGCTCCGGAGTCCGGTCGTTGTCAGTTGCAGTCGCGACAAGATCGACTCGTGCCTCTGTCATGGCACGCGCCTCTACCATGACAAATCATTTCATTCATTTCATCATTTCACTCATCTCACTGTCACGTACCGCTCCCCGATTCGAATCCAGTAGCATCCAAGATGCACCGATTCGTTCCGGCGCGCCCCAGTTGTCTTGGCCTCATTTCATTCCTACTCCATAGTCCGACTCGTCATTTGTCGCAGTCGAAAAAAAAAAAAAAAAACAATATACAAAAAATATATATATATATATAAAGTAGTATAAGTAAAACGTTTCGGCCTCAGCCAACGCCGCATCAGAACTTGGTTAGCTATCAGTAGCGGCATAACCAATTCGTGCCTTTGCCAGGGCAAACATTTCACGGTAAAATACCACACTCCCATTCAAATCCAGTCGCATCCGTCGTGCACCAATTTATTCCGGCATGCACCAGCATTTCTTTTTGCCTCATTTCAATGCATGCTCCAGAGTCCGGGTTGTTGTCAGTCGCAGCTGCGGCACGACCGATTCGTGCCTCTGTCATGGCGAAACGTTTTTCATTCATTTCATTCTAAGGCAAACATTTCATTTATTTCATTGTCGCATGCCGCGCCCCGATTCAAGTTCAGGGCATCCGTCGGACATCGGTTCATCCTGGCAAGCCCCAGTTGGCGCGGCCTCATTGGCGCAGTCATGGCACACTGATTTGTGCCTCTGCCATGGCAACAGTTCACTCATTTATTTAATGATATGCACCTGTCGCTTAAACATGTTGCAATTTACCTGTCAAACCAGGTAGTCAAACCCTCCACCGGTTGTCATCTGTCATTTCCTCTAGGTCAGTCAAAAAAAAAAAAAAATGGGGCCACACCCCATCTTCCTTCGAAGCTCAGTCATTGTCCCGATTCATTCGTTGAAAACTTCGCCTCGCTACTATACCCCCTCGTAGTCACAGCACATTCAAGTATAACTTCTTGCAATCGTTGTAAAAACGCATCCAAACACAACTTCTTGCATTTCATTGCAAGCACACATCGAAACATAACCTCTTGCAATTGTTGCAAGCACACATCTCATCATGACTTCTTGCAATCGTTGCAAGTACGCATCCAAGCAGAACGTCTTGCAGTCGTTGTAAGCACACATCCAAGCACAATTTCTTGCAATCATTTCAAACATGCATCCAATCATAAAACTTCTTGCAAACGTTGCAGGCATGCATTCAAACATAACTTCTCGCAACCATTGCAAGCACACATCCAAGCTTAACTCTTGCAGTCTTGCAAGCACATGCAGCAATACGAACTTTTCACAGCCACTACAAACACATCTCCACCGACAGGAACTCCCTTGCAATCGTTGCTAGCACACATTCAAGCACAAATCTTACAATCATTACAAGACACGCATCTTGGCATAACTTCTTGCAAACGTTGCAAGCATGCATCCAAGCATAACTTCTTGCAAACGTTGCAAGCATGCATCCAAGCATAACTTCTTGCAATCATTGCAAGCACGCATCCAGTCACAACTTCTTGCAAATGTTGCAGGGACACACCCAAGCATAACTTCTTGCAATCATGGCAAGTACATATCCAATCACAATCAGTCACACATCATTCTTCAGTGGCACTTAATCGGCCACTTGTCTCCAGTGGCATTTCATACGAGCCACTCATCGATTTCTGTGTCATTTCTCGCTTAGGTCAGTTGAATTCAGGTTCCACCCCGCACCAGGTATCATATTGCCACACACAGCTGGCTCCTCATAACATCATCAGGCTATACCTAGCCAACATCCAGCATTTCTTGCCCTCACAGGACTCCAGAGAGTCATCCGTGTTTACGGCTCATACAGTAAGATCCTTTCTACGTGGCGTCCAGAAGCATCAGCCCATAGCTAACGGCAAACGCTTGCCCATCACAACTGCCATCTTCAGGGGCATGTCAAAACCTCAGACATTCCACAGTCTAGTCATACAAGCAGCCATCTACCTGGCCCTCTGTGGTTTTCTACGGCCTAATAAATTCACTTTTACTGGCACAGGCAGCCAGGTACTATGTAGAAACCACTTGACTCGCTGGTAATACCATTATGTCCTTCAGCTTGTAGTCTCAAAAAACTCAATAATCCAGAACCAGGTCTACAATATCCTCCTCTGAATTAACGAACACCACGCAGGCCAGCCTCCCCCTTGACAAACGGACCCGTATCAGGTTAGTTCCCCAAGACCTCACCCATACACGGGTGTGTACTAACTAGTAGCTGCAGTCTTTCCTAAGAATGCAGACCTATCAATGTCGGAAAGTCCCGTACTACGTGGATCGGTGTATCAATGATTATACCTTAACTCTAGGGTCTTATCACCTACGTCGCCCTTGTCACCCCAGATAGCGACAGATGCCACAGCCACCACAGGTTTCGCGGCAATTTTTGGCCATCATCGGTTTACAAGTACATGGTTCCCAGAGACACTCCTAAAACCCGGGTTTACCCGGACTTCCTCCCTCTTCAAGTTACACCCGGTCATGGCAGCTGCTTAACTTCAGGGTCCTATCTGGACAGGACAGGCCGTGGCTTTGCCACCGACATCCGGTCCGAGGCGAGCCTCTTAATGAAGCCAGGCCCGCATCGTTCTGTCGTGTCCTTCCTGCGCAGGCTGGTGTAATTATCTTGGCAACACCAGTTTAATGTCCACTGCACGTTCGTTCCAGGCTGCCACCTTCTAGGACATGTCTACTATATTAACCAGTTCGCTATTGGGCCTTCTCCCCAGTTTGGTCATACAAGCAGCCATTACTTGGCCTATCACGGCTTCTGGCGGCCCAGCGAGTTCACCCGCAGAAATTCCGCAGGCCAACTTCTGTGTAGTTGGCCCGCTGCCAACACCATTTCATCCTCCACCCTGCAGTGTCCAAAACCCAGCAATCAAGCTCCAGGATAGACATCCATCTCTATAAAGTAAACAACGTCCGGTGGCCAGTAACCATACTCGACCGCCTACTGTCACTCCTACCGGAACACTCAAACTCTAGTCCCCTATTACCTTTTCAGGCAACCCTCGAGTGCCTGCCAGTTCATCAAACACCTGGGGGTTCTTTTGCGCTGCCTACACCTCGACCCCAGTCAGCACTCCAGTCATTCCTTAGTATTGGGGCAGCCTTGGCAGCATTTCGGCATGGGTCCCAGACCACGTCATCAAGAGACTTAGAAGGTGAAACTCTGCCTACCTCGCCCGGTACGTCCCCACTCCTCAGGAGGAAACGGCACAAGCATTCACCAAACTTGCTCAAATAAACAAAGCCAGAACCAACAAAACCACACCCCTACCTGAATGTTTTTGCCCCCTTATTCTGGCATACCGACCAGCAGACCAAGGCACACTTTCAGGTCCATTTCATATGGTAAGTCCACACTTCCAGGTCTATTTTCGATGGTAAGTTTTATGTTAACTACAAATGTTATCTATGTCCATATCGGACATAGGGCTCCACCCATAAGTAGGAAGGCCAGTATGGTGGCCTGAATTTATGGGAGGAGCCCGGGGGGTATTTAAGCAGCCCACTCACCTGTGGTGCTTGTCGGTTTCCTGTGCGCGATAACCACCCTCCCATCCCCATTTCAAGGCATTCATTTCATTCATTCATTTCATTCATTTCTCTCTACAGAATAATCATTTCTTAAACTAGGGTATGCCCCCTTATTCTGGCATACCGACCAGCAGACCAAGGCACACTTTCAGGTCCATTTCATATGGTAAGTCCACACTTCCAGGTCTATTTTCGATGGTAAGTTTTATGTTAACTACAAATGTTATCTATGTCCATATCGGACATAGGGCTCCACCCATAAATATATATATATATATATATATATATATATATATATATATATATATATATATATGCAGTCCATTCTTGGTGCACTGTTTCTAATATAATTCAGGCAGTAGGTGATTCAGTTAGGTGATTCAGTTAGCTGCAGTGTATTCAATATATATATATATATATATATATATTAGATACACTGCAGCTAACTGAATCACCTAACTGAATCACCTACTGCCTGAATTATATTAGAAACAGTGCACCAAGAATGGACTGCATATATATATATATATATATATATATATATATATATATATTTATGGGTGGAGCCCTATGTCCGATATGGACATAGATAACATTTGTAGTTAACATAAAACTTACCATCGAAAATAGACCTGGAAGTGTGGACTTACCATATGAAATGGACCTGAAAGTGTGCCTTGGTCTGCTGGTCGGTATGCCAGAATAAGGGGGCATACCCTATACAGACAGTCTTGTATAATTATGTATACCCACTGTAACCAGTTTAGCTAGATCTGACTGCAGTCCATTCTTGGTGCACTGTTTCTAATATAATTCAGGCAGTAGGTGATTCAGTTAGGTGATTCAGTTAGCTGCAGTGTATTTAATATATTAAATACACTGCAGCTAACTGAATCACCTAACTGAATCACCTACTGCCTGAATTATATTAGAAACAGTGCACCAAGAATGGACTGCAGTCAGATCTAGCTAAACTGGTTACAGTGGGTATACATAATTATACAAGACTGTCTGTATATGTATATTAAATACACTGCAGCTAACTGAATCACCTGCCTGCCTGAAGTATATTAGAAACAGCACACCAAGAACGGCCTGCAGTCAGATCTAGTTAAACTGGATACAGTGGATATATATATATATAAATACGAGACTGACTATATATATATATATTAAATACACTGCAGCTAACTGAATCACTCGCCTGCCTGAAGTATATTAGAAACAGTACACCAGGAATGGACTGCAGTCAGATCTAGCTAAACTGCATACAGTGGATATATACATATATATATATGAGACTGACTGTATATATATATATATATATATATATATATATATATATATATATATATAAAATACACTGCAGCTAACTGAATAATCTGCCTGCTCAATCTAAAGGACACTCTATCTCCATCCACGCCATCATATAGTGTGGGGCGTGGACTAAGTCCCCCTGAGCCATGATTGGCAAAAGGCACCCTGCCTTTGGCCAATTATGGCTTTCTTAGCTGAGGGCGCTGTGATTGGCCAAAGCACAAAGGTCATGGTGCATGCTCTGGCCAATCATTATAAAGCAATGCACTGCGCTCCCGCAGTGCATTATGGGCCGTTATGCGCCGCTCGAATTTGGCACGAACGGCCCATAATGTTCGGTTTTCGGCAATCAGCCAATGTTCGAGTCAAACTCATGTTCGACCCGAACAGAAAGCTCATCCCTACTGGAAAAACTACCAACAAGTTGAATAGTTTCTGATCATCATCTCTTATGGGTTCTGCTGGAAATGGATCAATTTTTTATTAGCCTAAAGTGTTAAAAATGTATGTGATCATTTGGTCCAATCTGAATTGTGGGTGACACTCAATAAGTCTAAAGCCCCACACACACTATTAGATTTTCTGCAGATTTTTGTCTTCAGATTTACCAAACCTTCAGAATTTCATTTTGTATGCAATTAAGCAGGCCCTTGCGCTACATTAAATGTGAACTACTCTGCATTAATAAAAAATTTTAAAAAGTTCCCACAGTACATCAATTGCTTTTTTCTGATGTAATTGACAGCATTAGGTGTCCCTAAATGTTATGCGGGTATTAGTAAGACAAAGGCTCTGAAATATTAAGGAATAAAGAGATGAAACAAACTGAAAATTTACTTTGCAAAGAATACCAAATCATGTACAGGGAAATAAATACAAAAAAAAACAGAACTGTTGTTAACATATGGTTGAATGATTGAAGTCAGCACAACTTTATCTAATTCATTAAGTGTGATAAGTGAAAATTCCCTTTATAAAGTTAAAATTCACTTTGCTTAGGGAATAAAGGGAAGTTAAGCTGACATCAATCACCCAGTCATGTGCAACATAAATCATATTTATTTAAATTTTCTTTGTAAGGTAAAATGATCCCGAACTCTAATGCCGCGTACACACGAGCGGACTTTTCGACCGGACTGGTCCGATCGTGTGTGGGCTTCATTGGACCTTCAGTGGACTTTTCCAGTCGAAAATTTGACGGACTTCAGATTTGAAACATGCTTCAAATCTTTACGTCGTAACTCCACCGGACCGAGTTCCTATCGAGAAATCCGCTCGTCTGTATGCTAGTCCGTCGTACAAAAAAAGACGCATGCTCAGAAGCAAGTACGAAACAGAAACGCTTGGTCTGGTAAAACTAGTGTTGGTATTGTAGGTAGCACATTCCTCACGCTGCAAATTCTGTGATCGTTGAATGCAGCGCATTAACCACTTGCCGACCGCCTAACGCAGATATACTGTGGCAGAATGGCATGGGCAGGCAGAATCACGTACCTTGAATGCGATCTGCCTCGCGCGGGCGGGGGGCGCGTCGCGCCCCCCCCCAGTGCCCGAGGCGGTCGGCTTCATTAGGGGAGCGATACAGGCTGAGGGGGAGACCACTCATTCATGGCCACCCCCTCGCGATCGCTCCCCACAAATTAGATTCTTCCTCTGCTGCTGTATTGTAAACAGCGGCAGAGGAAGTGATGTCATCGCTCCTTGGCTCAGTATTTTCCGCTCCGGCGCCGAGGAGAGAAGACATCGATGTGAGTGCACAACACACACACAGTAAAACACACCAGGCATACTTTACACCCTCATCACCCCCCGATCACCCCCTGATCACCCCCAATCATCCTCCATCACAGTGACACCAAGCAGTCTTTTTTTCTGATTACTGCATTGGTGTCAGTTTGTGACAGTTAGTGTGGTAGGGCAGTTAGGGTTAGCCCCCTTTAGGTCTAGGGTACCCCCCTAACCCCCCTAATAAAGTTTTAACCCCTTGATCACCCCCCGTTGCCAGTGTCACTAAGCAATCGTTTTTCTGATCGCTGTATTAGTGTCACTGGTGACGCTAGTTAGGGAGGTAAATATATAAGTTCGCCATCAGCGTTTTATAACGTAAGGGACCCCTATATACTACCTAATAAAGGTTTTAACCCCTTGATTTCCCCCTAGTTAACCCTTTCACCAGTGATCACTGTATAAGTGTTACGGGTGACGCTGGTTAGTTAGTTTATTTTTTATAGTGTCAGGGCACCCGCTGTTTATTACCTAATAAAGGTTTAGCCCCCTGATCGCCCGGCGGTGATATAACTTAGGTTTTAGGGTCAGATAGGGTCTGCGTCGCCCCAGGCAGCATCAGGTTAGTGCCAGTACCGCTAACACCCACGCACGCACCATACACCTCCCTTAGTGATATAGTATCTGAACGGATCAATATCTGATCCGATCCTCCCATCTGATGCTGCTGCACAGATCTTATTACACACCAAAAAAGCTTTTCATGTTCGGCCACAGAGCTAACGACGAGTGCCCTAGATGTAGAAGAACAGGCGACCTAATTCATATGGTATGGCGGTGCCCAAAATTAGTCAGGTATTGGTCCGAGATCTTAAAGAAAATAAATATAACGTTTAAAATTAATTTAGAGCTTGATCCCAAGACTTGTGTGCTGGGACACGTTAACAATGGGCTGAGTGACAGGAGCACAGCGGTAGCGGTAGCAAGATGTTTGTTTCAAGCCAGGAAATTAATAGCACAGTCTTGGCAATCAAGAACTCCCCCGACTTCGGAAGATTGGATTGGAACTGTCAACTCCACAGTGTGGAGTGAAAGGACGTTTTACACTAGGGCAGGCAACTATAACAAGTTTGTGAGACTGTGGAAACCGTGGGTCCAAGCAATGCCATGTCCGCAATCAGTGCTACTTTAGCGCTGAGAGTACTTACCTCCCTAGCAACGGGGCGTAGCTGAGCTAGGAGTAACTTAGAGATAAGAGAGAACAACGTACAGTACCGATGCTGTCCACCAGGTGCGCCCGGGAATCATGGGGGTCCAAATAAGGGAGGGTCACAGGGGGGTGGGGGGGAGGGTTTAATTAAGAGAAAAGTAATAACACATAAATATGTATAATGGTAACGATAGGATATGCGGCCAATTGGCTTTGAGGTATAAGCTGTATGATATATGTTTTGTAGCTTGGGACTACTGTTACCATTTACACACTGAAACGCAAATTGTAATACATTACCTTTAAAAAAAAAAAAAAAAGGGGAAAAAATTTTGAAAGGCCACAATGATGTGACTAGATTAGAGACATATATGAGTATCATTCTGAAAGTAGTCTCTGGATAAAGCTGACTGATGTGGCAAAAAAAAAAAAAAAAAAAATATCTGATCCGATCAGATCTATACTAGCGTCCCCAGCAGTTTAGGGTTCCCAAAAATGCAGTGTTAGCAGGATCAGCCCAGATACCTGCTAGCACCTGCATTTTGCCCCTCCACCCAGACAAGCCCTCCCAAGTGCAGTATCGATCACTGTCACTTACAAAACACTAAACGCATAACTGCAGCGTTAGCAGAGTCAGGCCTGATCCCTGCGATCGCTAACAGTTTTTTTGGTAGCGTTTTGGTGAACTGGCAAGCACCAGCGGCCTAGTACACCCGGGTCGTAGTCAAACCAGCACTGCAGTAACACTTGGTGGTGTGGCGAGTCCCATAAGTGCAGTTCAAGCTGGTGAGGTGGCAAGCACAAGTAGTGTCCCACTGCCACCAAGAAGAAGACAAGCACAGGCCCATCATGCCCATAATGCCCTTCCTGCTGCATTAGCCAATCCTAATTGGGTACCCACCACTTCTGAAGCACCCGTACTTCCCCCATTCACATCCCCAACCAAATGCAGTCGGCTGCATGAGAGGCATTTTCTTTATGTCCTCCCGAGTACCCCTACCCAACGAACCCCCAAAAAAAGATGTGTCTGCAGCAAGAGCGGATATAGGCGTGACATCCACTATTATTGTCCCTCCTGTCCTGACAATCCTGGTCTTTGCATTGGTGAATGTTTTGAACGCTACCATACACTAGTTGAGTATTAGCGTAGGGTACAGCATTGCACAGACTAGGCACACTTTCACAGGGTCTCCCAAGATGCCATCGCATTTTGAGAGACCCGAACCTGGAACCGGTTACAGTTATAAAAGTTACAGTTACAAAAAAAGTGTAAAAAAAAAAAAAAAACACAAAAAAATATATAAAATAAAAAAAACAAAAATAGTTGTTGTTTTATCTCTCTCTATTCTCTCTCTATTGTTCTGCTCTTTTTTACTGTATTCTATTCTGCAATGTTTTATTGTTATTATGTTTTATCATGTTTGCTTTTCAGGTATGCAATTTTTTATACTTTACTGTTTACTGTGTTTTATTGTTAACCATTTTTTTTGTTTTCAGGTACGCCATTCAGCTGCAGTGCTGATTTATTTATCTTGACACCACAGCGTTTGCTCCCATGATATATAAAGCCGTGACTCCAGCGGAGGTGATATATGCCAAAGCATGGGGGCAGCAGGGGCGGAGGAGTGATTTGCTCCTAACTTTTGGGGCAGATGCCCCCACGCTTCGGCATATATAAATGGTGCATATATGCCCATCATTAGAAGTGAGTGGATGAAGGGAGGTATTCTAATGGTGGGCATACCCACAGATCAATCTCTTTTTTTTGTTCAGCCCACAGGCTGCGTGAAAAAAAAAGATTACAATATATGCCCAACAAGGACCAGCATTGTACTGGTATGTTGCTGGACTTTGAGTGGTTATACCAGAATGATGCCTGCAGGTTTAGGTATCATCTTGGTATCATTCTTTTCAGCCAGCGGTCGGCTTTCATGTAAAAGCAATCCTAGCGGCTAATTAGCCTCTAGACTGCTTTTACAAGCAGTGGGAGGGAATGTCCCCCCTCCCACCATCTTCCATGTTTTTCTCTGGCTCTCCTGTCCCAACAGGGAACCTGAGAATGCAGCCAGTGATTCTGCCAGCTGAGCATAGAGCTGATCAGAGATCAGAATGGCTCCAATCATCTCTATGGCCTAAGAAACCGGAAGCTACGAGCATTTCATGATTTTGCCAGATGTAAACAGCGCCATTGGGAAATTGGGAAAGCATTTTATCACACTGATCTTGGTGTGGTCAGATGCTTTGAGGGCAGAGGAGAGATCTAGGGTCTAATAGACCCCATTTTTTCAAAAAAGAGTACCTGTCACTACCTATTGCTATCATAGGGGATATTTACATTCCCTGACATAACAATAAAAATGATTTAAAAAAAAAATGAAAGGAACAGTTTAAAAATAAGATTAAAAAAAAAAAATAATAATAATAATAATAATAAATAAATAATAAAGAAAAAAAAAACACCCCTGTCCCCCCCTGCTCTAGCGCAAAGGCGAACGCAAGCATTGGTCTGGCATCAAATGTAAACAGCAATTGCATCATGCATGTGAGGTATTGCTGTGAAAGTCAGATTGAGGGCAGTAATGTTAGCAGTAGACCTCCTCTGTAAATCTAAAGTGGTAACCTGTAAAGGCTTTTAAAGGCTTTTAAAAATGTATGTAGTTTGTCGCCCCTGCATGTTTGTGCGCAATTTTAAAGTATGTCATGTTTGGTATCCATTTACTCGGCTTAAGATAATCTTTTTTTATTCCATCAAATATTTGGGCAATATAGTGTGTTTTAGTGCATTAAAATGAAAAAAAGTGTGTTTTTTCCCCAAAAAATGCGTTTGAAAAATCGCTGCGCAAATACTGTGTGAAAAAAAAATGAAACACCCACCATTTTAAACTGTAGAGCCTTTGCTTTAAAAAAAATATATGATGTTTGGGGGTTCAAAGTAATTTTCTTGCAAAAAAATTTTTTTTTTTCATGTAAACAAATAATGTCAGGAAGGGCTTTGTCTTCAAGTGGTTAGAAGAGTGGGTGATGTGTGACATAAGCTTCTAAATGTTGTGCATAAAATGCCAGGACAGTTCATCCCCCCAAATGACCCCATTTTGGAAAGTAGACACCCCAAGCTATTTGCTGAGAGGCATGTCGAGTCCATGGAATATTTTATAGTTGCGGGAAAAAGACAAATTTTTTTTTTTTTTGCACAAAGTTGTCACTAAATGATATATTGCTCAAAAATGCCATAGGAATATGTGAAATTACACCCCAAAATACATTCTGTTGCTTCTCCTGAGTAGGGGATACCACAGGTGTGAGACTTTTTGGGAGCCTAGCCGCATACGGCACCCCAAAAACCAAGCACCCCCTTCAGGGTTTCTAAGGGTGTAAATTTTTGATTTCACTCCTCACTGCCTATCACAGTTTCGGAGGCCATGGAATGTCCAGATGGCACAACCCCCCCAAATGACCTCATTTTGGAAAGTAGACACCCCAAGCTATTTGCTGAGAGGTATGGTGAGTATTTTGCAGACCTCGCTTTTTGTCACAAAGTTTTGAAAATTGAAAAAAGAAAAAAAATACATTTTTCTTTTCTTTCTTCATTTTCAAAAACAAATGAGAGCTGCAAAATACTCACCATGCCTCTCTGCAAATAGCTTGGGGTGTCCACTTTCCAAAATGGGGTCATTTGGGGGGGTTGTTCCATCTTGGCATTTTATGGCCTTGGAAACTGTGATAGGTAGTGAGGAGTGAATTGAAAATGTACGCCCTTAGAAATCCTGAAGGCAATGCTTGGTTTTCGGGGTCCCGTACGCGGCTAGGCTCCCAAAAAGTCCCACACATGTGGTATCCCCATACTCAGGAGAAGCAGCAGAATGTATTTTGGGGTGTAATTCCACATATGCCCATGGCATGTTTGAGCAATATATCATTTAGTGACAACTTTGTGCAAAAAAAAAAAGTTTGTTTTCCCGCAACTTGTGGCAAAATATAAAATGTTCCATGGACTCGACATGCCTCTCAGCAAATAGCTTGGGGTGTCTACTTTCAAAATTGGGTCATTTGGGGGGGATTTGAACTGTCCTGGCATTTTATGGCCTTCAAAACTGTAATAGGTAGTGAGGAGTGAAATAAAAAATTTACGCCCTTAGAAATCCTGAAGGCGGTGCTTGGTTTTCGGGGTCCCGTACGCAGCTAGGCTCCCAAAAAGTCCCACACAAGTGGTATCCCCATACTCAGGAGAAGCAGCTAAATGTATTTTGGGGTGCAATTCCACATATTCCCATGGCCTGTGTGAGCAATATATCATTTAGTGACAACTATTTGTAAATTTATTTGGGTGTTGACAGTTAACTCGCCCTTCAGCCCCTTGTGAAGGACAGAAAAAAGTTTTTACACAGGAGGCGTTGGCCCTTCTCCATTTCGAACAACCTGCTGGTTATATAGGAGCCATAGGCCTCTTCAGCTTCGGGAGGGGCTCTTGAGGCCTGTTTGTAAAAAAAAAAATAAAAAAATAAAAAATAATTTTTTAAATTAAAAAAAATCTATTGTTTGAACAAAAAATTATTTATATTTTAAATCCTAAAATTTTAACAAATGCACATGTGAATGTGCACAGATTAAAAAGTCTGTTATTAAACAACAAGATGTGTGGCTTCTTCTTTCAATGCTCAATACCATTTTTGGAAGTTATTTGGTGTTTACAGTGGCAATAGGGCTTATTTACTAAAGGAAAATACACTTGGCACTACAAGTGCAGTAGGATAACCTAGGAGACAGCTAAAAAGAAAGGCAAGCAATAAATACAGTTTTAGATTTTATCTGATCTTTATTTTTTATTAAAACAAATTATAGATTGTCTGACATTGCAATGCCCCCCCTACCCATAAAAAAATCAACATATTGATCCCAAACTTGATGGGCGTTTTGGGGGGCCAAGCCAGTACGGCCAGTATCCAGGCCCGTCAGAGGATTCTCTATAAGTCCGGCCTCAGGCCCAAGTGATGCAATATAATTGCTCAAATGTTTGTTTAAATAATTGTGGAGGGGATTCTAAATCAATTTAAGGACACACATACCATTTGGAGACATTTTGGGGGATTCTAAATCAATTTAAGGACACACATGCAATTTGCAGACATTTTAGGGGGGATTCTAAATCAATTTAAGGACATACAGACCATTTGCAGACATTTTGGGGCGGATTCTAAATCAATTTAAGGACACACAGACCATTTGCAGACATTTTAGGGGGGGAATTCTAAATCAATTTAAGGAAACACAGACCATTTGCAGACATTTTAGGGGGGGGGGGGGATTCTAAATCAATTTAAGGACACATAGACCATTTGCAAAAATTTTAGGGGGATTCTAAATTAACTTAAGGACACACATACCATTTGGAGACATTTTAGGGGGAGGAGGGGATTCTAAAGAAATTTAAGGACACACAAACCATTTACAGACATTTTAGGGGGGGAGGGGATTCTAAATCAATTTAAGGACACGCAGACCATTTGGAGACATTTTAGAGTAAAGCAATACAATGGAGCTGACAAAATACACTGTTAAGTGACTAGACTAGGTGGATATGGGCCCAGCATAGCATGCTGTGGAGGTTAGTGAATGCTAATATGCATGCAGTACAAAAAAGAGCATTAAAAAATTACAGCATGCATGAGGACAAAGGGGACATTCACACTATATTGCAATCATGGTAATTAGTGTTTGAGTAAAGAAATACATTACATTAGCAAACATTAAATACAATAAGAGGTAATGTTAAATGATAAAATTCTTACCTTAATATAGTCCTTCTGCAGGACCTGGATGATGGAAGAACAGGTCTCTGGGATAATGATCCCCAGAGCTTGGGGGGAGATGCCTGTTGAGAACTTAAGGTCCTGCAGGCTTCTCCCTGTCGCCAAGTACCACAACATGGCGACTAGCCTCTGCTCCGCAGTGATGGCTTGCCTCATGCAGGTATCCTGCCTGCTGATATAAGGGGTCAGCAAAGCCAACAAACAGTCATAAACAGGGTCCGTCATCTGGAGAAAATTCCTGAAATCCACAGGGTTATTCTCACGGATCTCACGGAGCAAAAGTATGTGAGAGAATTGGTCATGCTGGAGCAACCAATTCTTCATCCATGAACTTCTCCTCGCCCTGTTCATGGACTGGGCTTGGGCTGAAGAATGAACTACAGCACCAAGCACATACAATGCATGAGCTCTACGACGAGTACGTACACGCAACATGGCTTCAAAACGGTTGGCTGGTCAGAACGAACTTAACAGAATGCACTGAAGAACAGCAAGGCCTGTGAAGAGTGAGCTGAAAATCAGCAATGAGCAGACAATAACACACTGAATAAATCATTGCGAAATGACTACACACACTGAAAAGCTGATACAAACCTCACAAGCACAAACTGAACAACAGTTAAACAATCTGAAAAATATGAGTCTCACAAGCGCGAATCGTCTCTCACCAAACTTCTACTAACACGAGATAAACACGAGATCAGCAGAAGGGGCCCAACGGGTGGTGCACGAGCTAATGAACTTCCGTTTTATAGTCTTGTCGGACCTGGTGTACGTCACTGAGTACTAGACGGTCGGACTTTTGTGTGACCGTGTGTGCGCAAGTCTGTTCGTTCTAAAGTCCGTCGGAAGTCCATCAAAAGTCTGACAAAAGTCCGCCAGAGTGGCTGTCGGACTTTTTTTATACTGAAAAGTCCGCTCGTGTGTACGTGGCATAATACACACAATACAAAAATCGGATGGAAAAAAGCTGTCTGACAATTTTCAGATCGTTAGTACGGTACTTTCGACAGCCGATTTTGCTTTTTCATCAGACAATTTTGCTTTTTCATCAGACAAAAGCTGGATGTGCAGACTATAACATTTTTGTCAGATGTGAACTCACTGTCTGATTTTGATTTCATTAGTATGGTTTTCGTACAAAAAAAATTGTAAGAGAAGGACTATGCACGCTCACAAACAAAAGAATACAAACAAAACTATTCAACACATTATGTCACTTCTAACTTTCTATTCTGTCGTACAAAAATTTTCGCATTGTAAGTAACCTCTTCACTTTCGTCATGAGACTAGAATGCCACAAAAAACGGATGTTCGGTCATTCAAAAATCTAAGCGTGTGTACGAGACTTAAGATCTCTAGGGCCATGCCATTTTGTATGATTGGTTACAGCCCTGAGGAAAAATATTTAATCCCAAAGGAAGATGTCAGGGAAATGGCCAAAGAACTGGCAATCTTGCCAACACCCATCATGGCCGCATCAGGCGCTCTCCCGTGCGTATTGTCATACGCAGATGAGCAATGACACTAACGGCATAAGCAGATACATGATGGAGCCTCCTGGCCTATATAAACCTGCTGCTGAGATCCCTGAGTTGCTGGATTATCGTCAGCCTTCCCCGTGTTCCTTGTGCTCCTGTATTCTGATCTTGGACTTCTTGTTACCGACCACTTCCACTACCCGCTTATCCTGTCTTCCCGGTTTGACCCCTGGCTTGTATCCTTACCTGCTTCTGCCTGCTCCACTACCACTACCCGCTTATCCTGTCTTCCCGGTTTGACCCCTGGCTTGTATCCTTACCTGCTTCTGCCTGCTCCACTACTTGATCCTGGCTTGGCTTACTGACTCTGCTTCTGCCTGTCTTACCAATTACCGACCCCGGCTCGTTCCAGTATTACTGCCTGAATCCCGAACCTGCTATTGACTGATCTTGCTGTGTATGACCCCAGGCCTGGCTTCTGATACTCCTTCTGGAGCACCCAACCGCCTGCCGCTGCTGGCTCTCCATAAGCACACTTGCCATACAGAGCATCTCGCTTGTTCCAGTAGCCCACAGTGATCAAGCCTTCAACCACGGCCACTGGCAAATCGTGCTTCTCTGGGCACTGCATTGCTTGTTTCACCTTCAGGGTTGCACTGCACTCGGCTGCAAGGGGAGCCCTCTCAGCACCTTGGCCTCCAACCAGACTCCTGACAGCATAATCAAGCCACAATGTCAGAGGCCAACAGAGGTGCTTCCCCTATAGAGGCTCTGTGCCAAGAGGTCACTGCTCTCACCCAAGCCATACAGAGACTACAGGAAGGTTACTTCCAGCTGGAAGGTGGCCTACTACACTTGTCAGTGACATCAGCATCCATGGATCATGATCCTTCTGCTGCCAGCTCTGCTTCCACAACTTCAACCCCAGAATGCACCGCTTCTACACATACTATGTTGGTTCCTCCACCAGAGCCATGGGTGCTGACTCCTGAATGACTTTCCGGAGATTGGAAAAAATTTAGAGCCTTTAAAAACACCTGCCTTCTGTATTTGGCTCCGCAGCCAAGAACTTTCTCTATAGAGACTGTTAAAGTCAGATTCATTCTTTCCTTGCTCTCGGATGAACCCCAGGCTTGGGCCCACAATTTGTTGGAACAGACGAGTCCTATCATCAATGCAGACTCATTTTTTGAAGGCATGGCACAGTTATATGACAATCCTGTGGCGACCACGGAAGCTGTTCTCCATACTTTAAAACAGTGTCGGCACCCAGTGGAGGGTGTCAATATCGGTTAGGACTATCCGAAGTGCTCAGAGATGAGTTATCCAGAGTGCAGACTCCTGCCTCACTAGAGGGTCTCATTCAATTGGCTATACAACTTGACAGATGCCTGCGGGAATGAAGATCTGAACGATCCCAAACTTTTAGACCCACCTGGATGATGCCCGAGGTATCCGCTTCATTGGCATTGGTACCTTCTACTGCAACCATTGCCTAATCGAGCTGCTTCCAGGTTCTGAGACTTCCTTTGGCCCCATATTTCCACTTTCCGAGATGGAGCACGAAACGTTCTGGCAATACATTGAGGAAAATCAAGAAAAAGTGTTTATTTGCCCTTCCTCCTCTCCTGCTAGTGTTTAATTACAGCTCTTAGATCAGGTTGAATTGATGGGAAGTTCTGTGCTGAGAGAATTGAACTGGGTATCGTTTCCTCAGGAGTATCAGGAAACATTCCAGATAATGCATCGGCCTTCTCATTCTTGGACCCCGGCCGATAGGTGATGTGGAAATTAAACTAGGAACAGAACAAAGCCCCTCGGGCTTGGTGGGGTCTTAAGCATTTGGCAGTTCTGAGATATTCCAAGTTCTTGTAGTCTGTAAAGATCATTATAGCATAAGTGGCCCCTTCTAAAAGATATCTCCATTCTTCTAGAGCAGTTTTTATAGCAAACAGTTCCTGGTCACCAACATCATAGTTTTTCCCCGGCTGACTCATTTTCCGTGAAGAAAAGGCCACAGGGTGGAGCAACGCCTTGGGCCCTTGACGTTGAGACAAAACCGCCCCTGTGGCTATTTTTGAAGCTTCAACCTCCAGTACATAGGGAAGAGCCAGGTCTGGATGTTGTAGCACTGGAGCTGAAATGAACAGAGACTTTAGCTTTTCAAAAGCTGACTGGGCTTCTGGAGACCACTGAATTTGGATATGCTGGTGTGTTGCTTGGGTAGTAGGTGAAAAGATTAGAAGAAAAGTCTTTCACGAACCTCCTGTAAAAGTTTGCAAAGCCCACAAACCTTTGAACGCCCTTTTTATCAGACAGACCAGGCAAATCCAGAATAGCTTTCACCTTTTGCAGGTCCATTGACATCCCATCTGTAGAGATGATGATTAGAAGTACTTTCTTTACATGAGTTCTGTGAAGCTCTAAGGTAGCTGAAAAGATGAGAATGTCATCTAAGTAAACAATGACAAACTGATCAAGGTATTCTCAGAAGAGGTCGTTCACAAGATGTTGGAACGTGGCTGGTGCGTTACAGCGTCCGAATGGCATTACTACATACTCAAAGTGTGCAAACCCTGTCTGGAATGCTGTTTTCCATTCACCCCCCTCTCAAATGCAGACAAGGTTGTAGGCACCTCGCAGATCTCGTTTGGTGAAAATCCGAGCTGTACGAAGTCTTTGAAAGAGTTCAGGAACAAATGGAAGTGGGTAGTGATTTTTTATGGTCATTTTATTAAGTTTCCTGTAGTCCACACATGGTCTTAGTGTTTTATCTTTTATTCAACAAAGAATATGCCCACACTAGCAGGAGAGGGGGAAAGGGCGAATTAACCCTTTTTCTCAATTTTCCTCAATGTATTGCCGAAACGTCTCGAGCTCCACCTCGGAAAGTGGAAATATGCGGCCAAAGGGAATCTCAGAACCTGGAAGCAGCTTGATTGGGCAATCAAAAGGCCCATGAGATGAGATGACATTGGCCCCTTTCTTGACAAAAACATCCAGGAATTCCTGATAAACAGATGGTATGTCGGGATGGTTATTACTGGTTGGACAGTCAGGCAGCTCACAGAGTACAGTGTACAGAGCCAGAGGCATCTTCACTAAAAAGTCAAGAGGGACTCCTTTGGCACCAGGACAAGATCTTCGTTCCACAGCAAGCCAGACTTCAAGTCCTGAAAACCTTCCATGACCATAAACTTGCTGGGCACTTTGGAGTACGGAAAACATCCAAACTCATCCAATCCTTATGGTGGCCCACCATGAAACTTGACTGTAAAAATTATATTAACTCCTGCACTACCTGCCAGTGAAACAAGGGGTCCAACACTAGATCTTGGGGCTTGTTAAGACCACTACCCATTCCGGAGCTACCTTGGCAGAAGATATCAATGGATTTTATAGTGGACTTGCCCCCCTCAGAAGGATTCACGACCATCTTGGTAGTTGTGGACCGATTATCCAAGATGGCACACTTTTTGCCTATGATAGGCCCACCCTCCACCATGGACACTGCAAATATGTTCATAAAGGAAATAGTCAGGCTACACGGTCTACCAAAAAATATCATCTTGGATAGAGGGGTACAATTTACCTCGAGATTTTGGAGAAACCTTTGCAAGATTTTAGACATTGAAGTGTGCTATCCTCTGCGTATCATCCACAAAGAAACGGCCAAACAGACAGAACAAATCAAACTCTAGAACAGTACCTACGATGCTTCTGCTCCTTTTCTCAAAATGACTGGATTTCCTTGCTCCCTTGTGAGGAGTTTGCATACAATAACTCAATGCATGCTGCAACCAATCACCATTCTGGGCCAACTATGGGTTCCATCCCTCATTCCTACCCAACACCATTCCCGAAGCCTCAGTCCCGGCTGTCCAGTATAGAATAACCTTCATCCACACAAACTACCAAGTACTCCGCAAAGCTGTGCTAAAATCCCAGCAAGACTATAAGAAGCAATATGATACAAGGAGAAGGGCGGATCCTATCTTTAAAGCCGGAAACAAGCTATGGCTCTCTTCTACCAACCTAGAACTATCTTGTCCTTCCTGGAAATTTGGGTCAAGATTTATTGGTCCATTTGAGGTCAAGAGGAAGTTTAACCGGTGGCGTTTGAACTTGCACTACCCGACTCATACAAGATTCACCTGGTGTTCCACGTCTCTCTGCTCAAACCAGCTGTACCCAGCCCATTTCCTGGTAGAGAAGAATCACCCCCACCTCCAGTGTCGGTCGGGAATGAAACAGAATTTGAATTTGAAGCCACTGTGGACTGCCGGAGGAGAGGTAGGCAAAATCAATTCCTTATTAAATGGAAGGGGTATTCAGCAGAAGAGAATTCATGGGAACCTGCAAGCAATATACACGCTCTTAGGCTTTTACAGCTATTTCACAATAGGTATCCTGAAAGATGGGCTCGTTTGGGCATCTGGAGGCTGCCCCTTGGGGGGGCACTGTCAGGGAAATGGCCAAAGATCTGGCAATCTTGCCAACACAAATCATGGCTGCATCAGGCGCACTCCCATGCATATTGGTATATGCAGATGCGAGGCTGCCCGAACGGGCGTACGCAGGTGAGCGACAACACTAACAGCGTAACCAGGTACGCGATGGTACCTCCTGGCCTATAGAAACCTGCTGCTGAGATCCCTGAGTTGCTGGATTATTGTCAGCTCCCCCATGTTCCTTGTGCTCTTGTATTCTGATCTTGGACTTCCCGTTACCGAACCGGCTTCCACTACTCGCTTATCCTGTCTTCCTGGTTTGACCCCTGGCTTGTATCCTGACCTGCTTCTGCCTGCTCCACTACTTGATCCCGGTTTGGCTCACCGACTCTGCTTCTGCCTGTCTTACCAATTACTGACCCCGGCTTTTTCCAGTATTACTGCCTGAATCCCGAACCTGCTATGGACTGATCTTGCTGTGTATGACCCCCGGCCTAGCTTCTGATACTCCTTCTGGATCACCCAACCGCCTGCCGCTGCTGGCTCTCCACAAGCATGCCTGCCATTCAGAGCATCTCGCTTGTTCCAGTTGCCCCACAGTGATCAAGCCTTCAACCACGGCCACTAGCAAACTGTGCTTCTCTGGGCACTGCATTCCCTGTTTTACCTCCAGGGTTGCACTGCACTCAGCCACAAGGGGAGCCCTCTCAGCACCTTGGCCTCCAACCGGACTCCTGACAGAAGATCTTTGTCATGTTAGTAAAAAAATGTAAATGTATTTTCCCAGAAACCTGGAAAGAGGCTGCAGAAAGAGTGCTTTATAAGGCATTAGTTGTCATAATCCTTCCTTAGGCATTTACCAATCCGCTTCCTTTTAGGCAGACTCAGGTTCAAGACTGATAGTACCACTAAACTAGTGTGTAGATTAGGGATGAGCTGAACACCCCCCCGGTTCGGTTCGCACCAGAACTTGCGAACAGGCAAAAAATTCGGACGAACACGCAAACATTGTTAGTCTATGGGACACGAACATGAAAAATCAAAAGTGCTCATTTGTTATTGCCATAAAAAGTGTTTGGGGACCCGGGTCCTGCCCCAGGGGACATGTATCAATGCAAAAAAAACGTTTAAAAACCGCCATTTTTTCAAGAGCAGTGATTTTAATAATGCTTACAGTGATACAATAAAAATTAAATATTCCTTTAAATATCGTGCCTGGGGGTTGTCTATAGTATGCCTGTAAAGTGGTGCAGTTTTCCCGTGTTTAGAACAGTGCCACAGCAACATTACATTTCTAAAGGAAAAAAAGTCATTTAAAACTGATCGCGGCTATAATGAATTGTTGGATCCCTTCAATATAGATAAAATTCATTGAAAAAAACGGCATTGGGTTCCTCCCAGTCCATTACCAGACTTTTCAGGTCTAGTATGGATATTAAGGGGAACCCTGCACCAAATAAAAAAAAAATGCCGTAGGGATCCCCCTAAAATCCATATCAGAGCCTTATCCGAGCACGCAACCTGGCAGGCCGCAGGAAAAAAGGGGGGGACGAGAGAGCGCCCCCCTCCTGTACTGTACCAGGCTACATGCCCTCAACATGGGGAGGAGACTTTGGAGTAGCCCCCAAAGCACCTTGTCTCAATGTTGATGGGGACTGAAAACTGTGCCACTTTACAGGCATACTATAAACACCCCCCAGGCACAATATTTAAAGGAATATTTCATTTTTATTGTTTCACTTTAAGCATTATTAAAATCACTGCTCCTGGAAAAAAAACGGCAGTTTTTAAAACCTTTTTTTGCATTGATACATGTCCCCTGGGGCAGGACCCAGGTCCCCATACACTTTTCATGACAATAACTTGCATCAACTTGCACCACAACAGGCAAAAAATTTGATCGAACACGTGAACACCGTTAAAGTCTATGGGACACGAACATGAATAATCAAAAGTGCTAATTTTAAAGGCTTATATGCAAGTTATTGTCATAAAAAGTGTTTGGGGACCTGGGTCCTGCCCCAGGGGACATGGATCAATGCAAAAAAAAGTTTTAAAAACAGCCGTTTTTTCGGGAACAGTGATTTTAATAATGCTTAAAGTGAAACAATAAAAGTGTAATATTCCTTTAAATTTCGTACCTGGGGGGTGTCTATAGTATGCCTGTAAAAGGGCGCATGTTTCCCGTGTTTAGAACAGTCTGACAGCAAAATGACATTTCAAAGGAAAAAAGTCATTTAAAACTACTCGCAGCTATTAATGAATTGCCGGTCCGACAATACACATAAAAGTTCATTGATAAAAATGGCATGGGAATTCCCCACAGGGGAACCCTGAACCAAAATTTTTTTTTAAATGACGTGGGGGTCCCCCTAAATTCCATACCAGGCCCTTCAGGTCTGGTATGGGTATTAAGGGGAACCCGGCCAAAATTTTTTTTTAAAAATGCAGTGGGGTCCCCCTCAAAATCTATACCAGACCCTTCAGGTCTGGTATGGATTTTAAGGGGAACCCCGTGCCAAAATTTAAAAAAAAAATGGCTTGGGCCCCCCCAAAAATCCATACCAGACCCCATATCCGAGCACGCAACCTGGCAGGCTGCAGGAAAAGAGGGGAGGACGAGAGAGCGCCCCCCCTCCTGAACCGTACCAGGCCACATGTCCTCAACATTGGGAGGGTGCTTTGGGGTAGCCCCCTAAAACACCTTTTCCCATGTTGATGAGGACATTGGCCTCATCCCCACAAGCCTTGCCTGGTGGTTGTGGGGGTCTGCGGGTGGGGGGTTTATCAGAATCTGGAAGCCCCCTTTAACAAGGGGACCCCCAGATCCCAGCCCTCCCCCTGTGTGAAATGGTAAGGGGGTACTTTTGTACCCCTACCATTTTACAAAAAAACTGTCAAAAATGTTAAAAATGACGAGACAGTTTTTGACAATTCATTTATTTAAATGCTTCTTCTTTCTTCTATCTTCTTTATTCTATCTTCTATCTTCCTTGGTTTCTTCCTCCATCTTCTTCTTCTTCTGGTTCTTCTGGTTCTTCCTCTGGTGTTCTCGTCCGGCATCTTCCTCCGCGGCGCCGGCGTCTTCTTTACTTCGTCTTCTCGGGCCGCTCCGCATCCACCATGATGGGAGGCTCCTGCTGTGTGATGCTTCTCCTCTTCTGACGGTTCTTAAATAACCAAGGGCTGGGCCACATGGTGACCCCACCCCCCTTTGACGCATGGTGACTTCCCTGTCCACCCCCTCTGATGTCACGGGGAATGCCACAGGGAAGTCCCCGTCAAGTCCCAGTGCATCAGAGGGGGGTGGGGTCACCGGGTGGCCCCGCCCTCCGTTATTTAAGAACCATCAGAAGAGGAGAAGCGTCACACAGCAGGAGCCTCCCATCATGGTGGATGCGGAGCGGCCCGAGAAGATGAAGGGAAGAAGACACCGGCGCCGCGGAGGAAGATGCCGGACGAGAACACCGAAGAACCAGAAGAACCAGAAGAAGAAGAAGATGGAGGAAGAAACCGAAGGGTCTGGTATAGATTTTGAGGGGGACCCCACGCCATTTTTTTAAAATTTTGGCCGGGGTTCCCCTTAATATCCATACAATCATCAATGAACTTTTATGTGTATTGTCGGACCAGCAATTCATTAATAGCCGTGAGTAGTTTTAAATTACTTTTTTTCTTTGAAATGTCATTTTGCTGTCAGACTGTTCTAAACACAGGAAACATGCGCCCCTTTACAGGCATACTATAGACACCCCCCAGGTACAAAATTTAAAGGGATATTACACTTTTATTGTTTCACTTTAAGCATTATTAAAATCACTGCTCCTGAAAAAACAGCCGTTTTTAAAACTTTTTTGCATTGATCCATGTCCCCTGGGGCAGGACCAGGACCCAGGTCCCCAAACACTTTTTATGACAATAACTTGCATATAAGCCTTTAAAATTAACACTTTTGATTTCTCCCATAGACTTTTAAATTGTGTTCGGCGGCTTTCGAATTTGCCGCAAACACCCCAAATTGTTCGCTGTTCGGTGAACTAGGATTGTTGATCTTCTGTGACCCCTGGATTGCCTACAATTCCTACAGTTGACTCATTGTAGGATATAGTAGTCAAATGCAAGTCAGCAGAAAGACCCACTGAGCACCCCAATGGGGAAGCCCCACAAGTCGCATGACACCATATGATAACATTATAACTCCAGGCATTTTTTTCTTTGGTTTGAGTGCCATAACTGTTTTTTTGGTAGCCATCCCAACAAGGCTACATACAATTAAAACATCATAAAATGTTGGAAGTCACCCAAAAGAACAGGTCACATGACCAGATCTGAGACATAAATCGTCATTGCTAAGGGAGGTATTGTCAGCTTGAGTTGCTGACTGGACAATTTTATATGATTGCGCTTTTGAATGTGTATTGTTTTCCAACATGGCATCACAGGTAGAAAACAAACAAAAACAAAAAAAAATCTAACCTGCAGTGGTATGCAAAAAAGGTAATATAATGCAACTTACAAAATGTGGTGCTTTTCAATTTTTTTTTCACCTTGGTGTGCCATCCAGAATAAAAACCTCCTGCATGTGCCAAAACTCAGGATGAGAGTACAAGGGGCACCATTGGACAGCAGCATTTGGAGGCATTAACATAACTCCTGCGTGGGATGCATCCAATAGAGATTGCTTCTACTCTGGGATGCAAACAGAGGCACCGTTGGACATAAAATCCACCCTGTATAGAATGTCTGCACTATGCTTCAAGGAGTACAGGGACACTATTGCACAGCAGCATAATCTCGGGGGAGAGGCACTAGCAGATTGATACAATATTAAGTTGAACTACACACTGCAGGTAATAAAACTTTTTGGAAGAGATTTACTGTACATGAATATTGTAAGCGCCCCCAGTGAGAGATAAATGGTTTGTGTCTTACCTATGCAAAGCTAAATTGTGAATATAACCTGTTATTTCGAATAGCTTCTCTATTTAATGTTAAAAAAACACATTGTTAATATTGCTTTGTTTTGTGTTTCATACACCAAACCTGTAAGCCATATAACGATTCTAATAAACATACTAAATGTTTAAGCTACTTTACATGAAAGTTTGTAAAATATGTTTCCTGACAGACTCCATGGCAGCAACGTGTGGGTTAAGTCCCGCCTCTACTACCCTATAGGACACTACTCCCATAAATCTTTGCTCCCTGCCCCCGGCCGTGTTCTTTTTTTGTCCTCCTCGCAAGACCTAGTGTTGGTCTTCCTACCTGAAGATGTTTATTCCCACGATCAAGGTTGGCCGAGCTGCGACTTGGATCAGGATAAGTCGCATTACTCCGCTAAGCCCTAGCTATTAGCAGGGTATGGAGTGGGGCGTTGGAAGAGGCGCAGGAAGAAGCCGTTTTCCCTGGCCACTGGCAGGCGAGGCCGCGCATGGGTTGGATAGCCAGCTATTAGCAGGTGACCCCTTGTTGCCCCTGGAAAGTCCGGTGTTTACCTTCGGCCTGATGATCGTGGTGGGATTGGTGAGATGTTTCCTTGCTATCATGGCAGCAGTTTCTGTTGGAATTCCTTGTTGTTTCTCTCCCTTGTGTGTCTTTCCCCCTCGTCTTACTGTTCATGTAGTTGCAGGCATGGCGGCTGGTTCTTCCTGCGTTCCAGCCGCCGTTTTTACTTTCACTTTGTGTCCGGCCGTACTGCGCATGCGCGGACGGCACGAAACCGAGGCTTGGTTTTCGCGCATGCGCGATAGCGGCAAATCGCCGCTAATCGCGCATGCGCACTGGCGTTCGCTCGTCACGGGCGGTGACGTCACTGGGGCGCCCTATTTAAACTGGGAAAATAGCCTGCAGACCCTGGGAATGCCTGCAGGCTGTTTTTGGCTCTTCCCCACGCTCCAGTGAATCAGCTACTGGTAAGTAGCTTTACATACAGGAGGGCTGTCGCTCCCTGGCTCATAGCCAAGTTAATTTGTATGCTTTACGTTAACTTTGCAGTCAGATGGATATTTCTGAAGACATGAGCTCTCCACCGCCTGCCTCTGGCCAGCCTCCTCTCACAAGGTACAAGGGCAGGTCCCATTGCCGAGGGTCCTTAGGCGGGTGGGGGGGGTGTATTTCCGCAGATGATCGTTCTTTCTAACTGCTCTGTTTTGTTTCTGTGGTTCTCTGTCTTTTGCTTTAGCCCTTCCAGGTCAGAACAGCGTCGCAGCTCGCACAAAGGAAGTGATTCGTCAAAGTCGCATCACCGGCAATCCTCTTCCAAATCTAAGCATTACGGCTCCTCCTCAAAATCAGGACACCGTAGTGAGGAGCGCTCGCACTCCTCAGTGGCCCACTCCAGCCACTCATCAAGTGTCTGCTGGGGATGCAGATCACAAGTACCTGTCGGTAAATCGCTGTGCGATTCCTGCTTCGCCAAAGCTTCCAGGGAAAGAGGTGATTCGGACCAACAACTTAAAGCCCTAGTTGAGAGGGTTGTGAAGGAATCACTTAAGGGTATTGAGGCAGTCCGGCCTGTTACCCCTCAGGCAGAGCCACCAGGTTCCCCAGTGAGGGAAACTCAGTTGCAGGACACCTGGGAGTCCTCTGTACCTAGCCACCCTTCAGTGGTCAACTCTGACAGTGACTCGGATGAAGATAATACCTGTGTGGGTTTTGACTTCGCTCTTCTACCTCCCTTGGTCAAGGCTATTAGAGATACTTTAAATTGGGAGGATCCGACGGCTGTCCCTCCCAAACAGAGAAAATTCTTTAAACAGCTAAAGAAGGAGCGAGTTAACTTTCCTTTCTTTTCTGAGTTGGGCGAGATCATCACAGATGAATGGAGCAAGGTGGAGAAGAAAAACTCCATGCTTACTAAAATTTCAAAGCTTTATCCCTTTAGGGAGGAAGAAGTGAAGCATCTGGAATCAGCTCCTTTGGTGGATGCAGCTGTGATGAGGCTGGTGAAACACGTGACACTCCCCTTGGAGGACACAGTGTCCTTTAAAGACGTTCTGGACAGACGGATTGATGCTGATTTGAGGAGAGTGTACCTTACAGCAGGCATGGCTTGCAAACCAGCCTTAGCCCTGGCAGCCCTGTCCAAAGCTATGGAGGTGTGGACGGATAGTGTTCAAGGTACGCTAAGGAATATTTCAGATGACACAGCGAAGAACTCGCCTATTCAAGAATTAAGGCTAGCATCGGCCTTTCTGGGTGAGGCCTCGATTGACATCATTCGCCTGGCGGCCCGAGTAATGCTCTCGTCGGTCACCGCCAAGCGGGCTCTTTGGCTCCGCCCTTGGCTGGCTGACCCAGCCTCTAAGCAGGTATGGTGCCGAATTCCCTACGGGGGCTCTTCTCTTTTTGGCAACAAGCTGGATGAGGCCATTACACGGGCTACTGGCGGGAAGTCGGGGTTCCTACCTCAGGATAGGCGCCTGC
Organism: Aquarana catesbeiana; assembly: GCF_042186555.1. Lineage (NCBI taxonomy): Eukaryota > Metazoa > Chordata > Amphibia > Anura > Ranidae > Aquarana > Aquarana catesbeiana. Next base: position 433,424,740 of record NC_133328.1, read on the forward strand.
AAGGCCAAAGAAGATCCTTCCCGAAGAGGCAATATCAAGATCGATCCAGAGAGGCTCGTACTTACAAGCCAGGCCGGGAATTCTCCAGATCCTGGAAATCAAGGCAATCGTCCTTTAAGAAGGCTGCAGGTAGTGAGTCGAAAGGGGAGAGGCAACCTTCCAAATCTTTTTTAAAGTGGGTCCGCTCAGGCAGACCGTGTGGGGGCCCGTCTCTTCCACTTTCGGCATGTCTGGGCGGCTTCGATTCACGACTTCTGGACAATCAAGACAGTCTCCTCTGGTCATGCCTGGACCTTTACCGACCCTCCCAGACTCAGGTGGGTACCCACTACTCTTCCGGCATCAGAAGAAAAAAGGACAATACTTTTAGCCTACATAGAATCTTTGTTGGCCCAAGGCGCTGTCATCCCAGTCCCAGTCAGCCAGCAAGGCATGGGAATGTATTCTCCCCTCTTTCTGGTTCAGAAGAAGAGTGGGGCCTGGAGGCCGGTCATAGACCTAACCCATCTAAATCGCTTCATCAAAAAGGAGAGGTTCAAGATGGAAACACTCTCCACAATTCAACAGTCGGTTCAACCAGGGGACTGGATGGTGTCCATAGACCTCAAGGACGCCTATTTTCACATTCCCATCGCGGAAAACTTTCAACAATTTCTCCGCTTCTCCGTGGGCAACCTTCACTTACAATTTACATGCCTTCCCTTCGGGTTATCAACTTCTCCTCGGGTTTTCTCAAAGGTGCTGTTGGCAATAGTAGCTCTCCTGAGAACCAGGGGGATTTGTCTACATCACTACCTGGACGACCTGCTTCTCTTGGCACAGGACAGGGTGCAACTCATAGCACACAGAGGGCAAGTGATTTCCACACTACAGGAATTCGGATGGATTCTGAACCAGGAGAAGAGCCAGTTAGACCCATCGCAGTCTCTGGTGTTTTTGGGTGCCCTCTTCGACACGGTCAGAGGCACCATTTCGTTACCGGAAGAGAAGATCTTGACATTCAGAGACAGGATCCACCCAGCTCTTTCTACTCCTCATCTTCACGCTCTCCAATGCCTGAGGATCATTGGCACTATGGTGGCGGCAATTCCGATGGTGAGGTGGGCCCAATGGAGAATGAGGCCTTTTCAGAAGGGCTTCCTTCACCAGTGGAAGGGCAGCAAGACCCAGCTGATTCGGATTACTGCATCCATGAGGCACTCTCTCCTATGGTGGCTCCAACGGGAGAACCTCTCCAACTGCCATTCCATCCTTCCCATTGCTTGGGTGACTATAACAACAGACGCCAGCAACAGGGGCTGGGGTGCCCACTGTCTGGCGGAAGTGGCTCAGGGCACTTGGGAATTCCCCTCCAGAAGGATAGTGTCAAACATCCTGGAGCTGAGAGCAGCCTTCCAGGCACTTCTGGCGTTTCGGCATCTCATTCAAGGCTCCTCGGTCCTACTCAGACTGGACAATACCACAGCAGTGGCATACATAAGAAGGCAAGGGGGGACTCGAAGTCTCTCCTTACTACAAGAGGTAGAGCCAATTATGTCCTGGGCCCAGAAAAACCTGAAGGATCTGACAGCAACATATGTTCCAGGGGTTCAGAATGTTCAGGCAGACTTTCTTTCTCGGAGGCTCCTAGACAACAACGAGTGGTCTCTCCACGAAGAAGTATTCAAGTGGATTCTTTCGTTGGGGTTCCTTCCGGAAGTCGACCTGTTCGCCTCCCCCTGCAACAAAAAGATGGCAAGATACTATTCAAGGTACAGGGACCCTCAAGCGTATGGGGTGGACGCCCTGACGGAGAAATGGTGGTTCAACAGAGCCTATGCCTTTCCGCCAACTCCGATCATCCTCCAATTCCTGAAGAGGCTCAGGGCAGAGACAGCAGAGGTGTTAGCGATAATTCCTTACTGGCCCAACAGGCCCTGGTTCCCTCTCCTAACACTCCTCAGTGTCCGAGATCCGATCCCTCTTCCATCCAGACCAGACCTCCTGTCTCAGGGGTCGAGGCTACACCCTTGCCCGGATCACCTGCGCCTAAGGGCTTGGCTTTTGAAAGGGGAAGGTTGGAGGCGCTAGGCTGCCCGGATGAAGTAATTCCCACTCTCCTTAGTTCAAGAAGGAATAGTACTAACCGAGTGTATGAGAGGATCTGGGCGAAATTTAGCAGCCATATGTCTTCCAGGTCCAACTCCTGTGATAATCTGGCGATTCAGGACGTTCTAAGTTTTCTGCAGACGGGTCTGGACATCTCACTGTCCGTCAGTTCTCTTCGTGTCCAGGTTTCCGCAATATCAGCTTTCTCCGGAGTCGCATGGGCCAAGCACCCTCTGGTCCAGCAATTTTTCAAAGAAGCAGTCAGGCTTAGGCCACAGAGGAAACCCAGATTCCCCAAATGGGATCTTCCGTTAGTCCTGGATTTCTTTACTCAACTTAACAGATCTCTCTCAGTCAGAGAATTAACCCTCAAGACTTCGTTCCTGATAGCTATAACTTTGGCGAAGAGGGTCTCGGAAATTCAATCCCTGGGGTCCAAGGAACCATTCATCATCTTTTTTCCGGACAGAGTGGTCCTAATACCAATGCTTGGGACAAATCCCAAAGTCACCTCGGTCTTTCACGAGAACCAGGATATCACACTCCCTACCTTCAAATCCACTGGAGGTCCAGATTCACACCCTCTCGATGTAGGAGCTACTCTCAATCAATACCTGGAAGTTACGGCATCTTTCCGTCAATCTGAATTTCTTTTTGTTCTATTCCATGGGAAAAACAGGGGCTCTAGGGCTTCTGTCAGATCCATCGCGGCTTGGGTGGTTCAAGCCATCCAATGGGCTTACAGAGAGAAAGGCTTGGCTCCTCCTGAGGCGGTTACAGCTCACTCTACGAAAAGTCTTTCGACGTCCTGGGCGGCCTCACGTCATGTTGCTCCTGATGTGATCTGCAGAGCAGCTTCTTGGTCTTCGATTCATACCTTCATGACCCATTATTGTGTTGAGCCAGCAACCTTATCTTCTGTTAAATTTGGTTTAAAAGTGCTGTCAGCTGACAGTGTTAAATAAATCTTTTGTTCAGCATTTAGCCCACCCGGGTGTGTATGGCGAGTTATTTCCCACACGTTGCTGCCATGGAGTCTGTCAGGAAAACGGAAAATTCCTATCATAATACTTACCGTAATTTTCCTTTCCTGATGGACTCCATGGCAGCAGGAGTTCCCTCCCCGAATGGCTGAAGTAGGCTAGTTACCGAACACGGCCGGGGGCAGGGAGCAAAGATTTATGGGAGTAGTGTCCTATAGGGTAGTAGAGGCGGGACTTAACCCACACGTTGCTGCCATGGAGTCCATCAGGAAAGGAAAATTACGGTAAGTATTATGATAGGAATTTTCCGTTTTCACCTACACAGCTATAAGCCATAACATTATGACCGTAGACCGGACCGTAGAAGTCTTGTTCCAATGGTGGCATTGGTATTGCACAGAATCTGGTGGGGGTGGAGCAGATGACTTGCGCATGTATCGCTGTATGACTCCAAGGAGATCATACTTCAGGGCTGATAAGCGATGTTCTGAAATCTGCCTCATGTCATTTGCCATGAAAGTAAAAAAAACACTAATTTGATCATCATGTGACTCTTGCATTATCTGCTGTATTTCCTGACATACTACAACAAAGTTGGTAGAAATTTCTAGATCATCATTTTTCTTTCTAGAAGCACAGCTTGGTGAACGATCACTCCCTGAGGTGCTTGGAACAGAGGAGGTGGAGGGCACAGTGGGAGAATTTCCCTGTGAATCTCCCAGGTCTGTATTTTCCAGGTTCTTAAGCTCTGGTGTGGATGCATCAACACTGTCACTGCTGTCTGAAATATTTCCTGAGGTTCTGTGTGAAGGAAAAGAAAATCATGTTAAAAGTTCTGTGACAATTAGTAGGCAGCTTCACATATACTGCATCATGGCAAAATCAATATGGAACTACCAGGGCCCACCCAGGCCAGAAGAAGGCAGGACAGGTGAAGGGGGTGAAACAATCTCACAGTTTATGCAGTTCTCGTGTCATTGATTTTAAACATTGAACTCTTTACTGCTACCTCTGGCTACTATGTGCATGTGCACCCCTCGTGTGACAGTGATCTGCCTGTACTATGCTTGTCAGCAACATATTAGCTTTGTAAAAATGAGCTGGGACCAGGTAGGAAGTTACAAGTAGGGGCTGTGAAGGAAAGAGAGGGGGCTGTTTGTGTACAGGGAGGGACCAGAGGCTTGTGTTTGCACAATTTTGTGTATGTGGGGCTGCCATATATACAGGTGTGTGTGGGGGGGCGCTGACATATGTACAGGTGTGTGTGGGGGGGGCACTGATATATATACAGGTGTGTGGGGGGGCGCTGACATATATACAGGTGTGTGGGGGGGCGCTGACATATATACAGGTGTGGGGGGCTGACATATATACAGGTGTGTGTGAGGGGGGTTGCCATATATACAGGTGTGAGGGGGACTGACAAATATACAGGTTTGGGGGGTGACAAATATACAGGTGTGAGGGGGCTGACATATATACAGGATTGAGGGGGGCTGAGTGCGTACAGGTGAGGTGGCAGGTGTGCAGATTCAGTAAGATGGCCCATAGGCAAGCCCTGGGAAATGTTGGTGGTCAGGCTCGGGGGGGGGGGGGGGGGCAGGTCTAAAGCTGTGTAAGGAGCCCAAAAATTTCTGATGGTTTCCTTGGGAACTGTACTTACTGTCTCCTGTTCATTACAGTCCTCAAAAACTGAAGCTCATTAAACAGTTGGTGGGTTTTCACTTGCTTAGCTGCAGAACCACTTGGTTGGGTAGCTAATGCTGTCAGATCTTTCTTGAATCAGTCCCTAAGGGACTTCCAACGTTTTTTAATGGCCGTTACTGTGAAAAAAAAAAATAATAATAAAAAAAATTGTTTTAAATATTCAAACATGACAAAAGTCCATCTATTGCAAGCAATATGTATGTTATCAACAATAAAAACCCACAATTGAACCAGAGGACAGCACAAGCTAACCCCCTATAAAATATTACCTACAGCAGCAATGTTTCTCAACTGCAGTCCTCAAGTAACCCCCAACAGGTCATGTTTTCAGGATTTCCCTCAGATGAAAAGGCTGTGATAAGTGAAACTGATCAAATCACCTGTGCAAAATAATGGAAATCCTAAAAACATGACCTGTTGGGGATACTTGAGGACTGGAGTTGAAAAACATTGACCTACAGTATCTGTTTAAAATAACATTGTTCAGACCATTGGAAAGATGCTGACATTCATTAGGATAAATGCAGTGTAGGCACAGAACAGTGAAGGGGGTTTGCACAAAACTGATAATAGCAAACCACTAAATTACCATTGCAGAGAGTAAAACAAACATTCACTATACATTTGAGAAAAAGTACTCACATTTATTCTCCCGTGCCTTTGGAGACAATGACTGCCAGCAGTCTGCAAAGACAAGTGTGCATATTTCCAGCCATGCCCCATGCTTTCGGTATGCATCAGAGTAGCTTTGGGTGCTTGAATCATATAGCTCTGATCTGTTTTCCACCTCCTGTATCAGCAGGGTGAGATTAATATCAGCCATCTTATATACAGCACAAACAGCAAGTGCAAAGAAGGAAGTCACCGCAGGACACTCTATACTATCCTCTATCATTACAGGGCATTGTGGGACATCATTTTCCCCCAGCATGGTTTTTTTCATAATAAGTTTAACCACTTACGGACCGCCCGCCATTATTTTACGTCGCTATTTTGAAGAGCAATACCGTTGTTATGGTAGCAGCTAGCTACCTGCTACCTCACAATGACCGCCAGCCACGCACGATCATGGGCATGAGAGAATCACACAAATCCCTGTTCTGTGAGGAGAGGAGAGACAGATCGTGTGTTCCTACTAGCTAGGAACAATGATCTGTCACCTCCTCTAGTCGATTCCTTCCCCATACATTTAGAACACACACTGAAGGAACACAGTTAACCCCTTGATCGCCATAAAAATGCCATACATCTTTCCCATAGTTTGTAGACACTATAACTTTTGCGCAAACCAATCAATATACACTTATTGAGATTTTTAAAATTTATATGTAGAAGAATATTTATTGGCCAAAACTAATGAGGAAATTACATTTTTTAAAACATTTTTGGGGATATTTATTATAGCAAAAAGTAAAAAATATTGTTTTTTTTCAAAAGTGTGGGTCTTTTTTTGTTTATAGCACAAAAAATAAAAAGAGAGGTGATCAAATACCACCAAAAGAAAGCTCTATTTGTGGGAAAAAAGGAGATCAATTTTGTTTGGGTACAGCTTCACACAACTATGCAATTGTCAGTTAAAGCGACACAGTGCCGCTTTGCAAAAAATGGCCTGGTCATTAAGCAGGCAAATTTTCAGAGGCTGAAGTGGTTAAGGTAGGAGGGTCATACATGGAAAGGAAGACTTAGTAAAGCAGGTCACAGGTAAACAGAAACTAAAAAATGACCACTCAACAACTAGACATGTGCAATTAGTTTCGGTCCGAATACAAGTTCGGACAAATTTTTGGTTATATGGAGATTTGGATGTATCCAAATCTCCGAATGAAATAGTAACAAATAGTAATGCATTTCATTACTATTTCCCATTACCCATTCAAATTTATTTTGTTTATTTGTTTTGTAACAAATTTCAACTTTTCAGAACACTTAAAATTCGGATTGTTCGAAAAATGATCGACCGATTAGAATTCTGTGTCAAGAAATAGCTGGTTGTTAAGCAGTGGGCCAGGAAGCAACCATGAGTCATAATCTGTCAGCGGGCTTCCCCTTCTGAAAGATAAATGTAAAGATAAAGAATGGTAGCATTTCCCTGCAATAGAAAAATGTAAAAAAAAACTGCATTGGGTCCCCCCCAGTCTATACTAGGCCCTTTGGGAGTTTTATGGATTTTAAGGTGAACCCCACGTCAAAATGTAAAAAATATGGCATAGGGTCCCCCCAAAATCCTTACCAGACTCTTATCTGAGCATGCCCTCCAGCAAGTTAGGAAAGGGGAGGGGATGAGCAAGCGCCCCCCCTCCTGAACCATACCATCAACAGCACCCCCCATGTTGAGGGCATGTGGCCTGGTATGGTTCAGGAGGGGGGCTCATTTGTCCCCTCCCCTTTCCTGACCTTGCGGTGCTGCATGCTTGGATAAGGGTGTGGTATGAATTTTGGGGGGTACCTTACGCCATTTAAAAAAGAAATTATATTGCCGGGAAATGGCATTCTTTCTGTTTACATTCATCTGTCAGTAGGGAAGCCAGCTGACAGATGATGACTCTTGGTTATTAAGGACGCAGGTAGCCGGCTTCCTGGCCCGCTGCTTAACAACCAGCTATTTCTTCACACAGAATTTGAATCGGTCGATCGTATTGTTCTGAAAAGTTGGAATTCGTTATAACTTTAATAAATGAAATCAATTTTATTGAAACAAAATTTAACGAAACAAAACAAATTCTGAAACCAAACTAAATGAATTCTATAATGAAACAAAACTAGTAATATAACGAATCTATCCAAAACAAAAAAAAACTATTTTTTTCATTCTGCCCATGTCTATTAGCAACTTCTTTCTGCAGTGCTCCAGTTTATATAGGCTGTGCTTACACAGTAATGTGTGCACACCTACAAATGCATATCTAGTAGTTACCCTATCTACAGAGCCATGGGGCAGAAGTATGTGCACATGCATAAGCCCATACTGGTCTTCTTATAATGAATCCAACGTGAATCTCACTTTTCTTACAGCTAATAAGACATGTTAGCTACTGGGAGAAAGATACAACAGATCAATATCATATTTGGCTTCTAACAAATCGTAAATTTCATTCTGCAAAATAATATGCTGATTTCAAAGTGTGAAGTATTTTCATTTGTAGTATAGATGTACACAGGATAGCTGGCAATAAGAATGGTTATGCTAGGATTTTTAAAACACTCCAGAACACTAATGCCCTGTACACACAGTCGGATTTTTCCAACGGAAAATGTGTGACAGGACCTTGTTGTCGGAAATTCCGACCATGTGGGCTCCATCACACATTTTCCATCGGAATTTCCGACACACAAAGTTTGAGAGCTTGCTATAAAATTTTCCTACAACAAAATCCGTTGTCGGAAATTCCGATCGTGTGTACACAAATCCAACGTACAAAGTGGCACACATGCTCAGAATAAATTAAGAGACAAAAGCTATTGGCTACTGCCCCGTTTATAGTCCCGACGTACGTGTTTTACGTCACCGCGTTTAGAACGATCGGATTTTCCAACAACTTTGTGTGACCGTGTGTATGCAAGACAAGTTTGAGCCAACATCCGTTGGAAAAAATCCATGGATTTTTTTGTCGGAATGCCTGATCAATGTCCGACTGTGTGTACAGGGCATTACAAAACATTCCTCAGACTATTTGGATTGGTTGGGAAAAGATCTTCAAACCTCTCACCAGAGACAAGAAAAGATGCACAAGCAGCTGTAAACTCTCATTTTACCATCAGTCATTTATGAGGGCCAGTGACATTTGACACATGATATTGCACTTAACATTCAAGTGATTCAAACTCTGTACTGTACTGAAGACTAGGGGAATTATCAGAATGCCCTTTTCATCTCACTTTAGCCTGTCTGGACCCCCATCAGCTGAATCAGAGCATTACATATTGAAGTAATATTTCTATGACATTCATTATGATTGGTGATGGATTTACAATGAGGGACTTTTTGGGCGGATTATAATTTTTTTTATTAGAGGAATTGTCAAATGTTTGTTTATCTTTATTTCTAGATGATTTTTTTGTGTGAAAGGGGGTGATGGCTGGGGGCCCCTTATTATTAAAGGGATTCCAGATTCTGATAATCATCTTAACCCCTTATTATGTATCCGTAGTAACTGGACCAGGAAGAAGAAATACATAAAGCAACAAGGGACACAGTACCCTGCTGGTATGCAGATTATACACATGATTGCAAAGTAAAAAAATACTAGAAATAAACATGTTAATTAACCTCTAAGGCTCAATTTGATAAAAATTAAACGGTATATACAAATAAAATGATACATCTCCCAATTACACTAAATATACTAAATAACAAATCATTCTAATAAACATCAAAATTAAAATAATATCCTATTAAAAAATAATAAACCAATACACACTAAAGAGGCCCTAAATAAAAGCTAAAATCAGCTAAATTAGCTAAAAGCTAAAATACATCTAGCATCACCTGACACTTGAACAGGGGCTGGTATGGCTGCACACCCCAAAGTAATTTTTACCAGAAAAGTTATAGAAAGTCCCCGTGGGGTTTTTTAGCAGCAATCATCAAAAAAGGGTTTTTGTAAAAAGTATGTTTTTATTAGCAAAATACTCCAAATATGATTTTAAGAATACAGGAATTTAAAAATATGAGCTCCGAGGCATAATGGGTACATATGCGAATCAAGTCAATAAGATTATCACATAATTGATCACTAGGAGAATATATATATATGATACTGCTCCACACAATATGACTTGTGATTATAATGATGCTTGCAAATTTTTCATGGTGCAACCATATTTTTCATGTCTCACATTGTTTATTTCAGGTATAATAGAATCACAGCATGGTTTAATTTTTAATTTCTACTTATCAATTATCCCTTTATTCATCCAATACATACTTATTTTAACATCCATTTTACTGTTTTGGCAACATACATTAGGTATATTCATATCTAAATTTTTAATCATACGTGCTATATTAATATAGATTCCTATACAATCTCTTTATTTATTCACTTCTCTCATTTGTAGTTATTTATATTTAAATTAATCAATATATTGGATAGATCTTTTTGATTCATAGTATAAGGCACTAAGAAATTTCTTTATTATGATAAATTTTTAGGTATCCTATTCTTCCCTGTTTCCTCCTTCATAAGTGGGGGAGAGCCATTCATCTGACCATTCGTAAGCCCCACGGGTCGGTCCGGCTTTTCCCATAGGCATAGGCAGGGATGGCGATGTAGTGGAGTCCGGCGCCACAAGTGGGGGATTTTTCTGCTTTTTCCAATGTTTTTAAGATATCTCCTGTTTATATGAGTCCATATGGCACCAGAGGTAAATATTTAGTGATCAATATAGAGTATATACATGAAATGACATATAAAAAAGAACATATGATCATTATTTTCTTCAATGCCCTTACAGAGTTTCAAGGACCCCCTGAGGAAGACTGTGACATTATAAACGTCGAAATGCATTGGGGTCTTCTCTATTTTTGGCAAGCATCATTATAATCATAAGTGATATTGTGTGGAGCAGTATCATATATACACTCCTAGTGATCAATTATGTGATAATCTTTTTGACTTGATTCACATATGTACTCATTATGCTTCATTATGTGTGAAACTGGAGCTCATATTTTTAAATTCCTGTATTCTTAAAATCATGTTTGGAGTATTTTACTAATTAAAAACATACTTTTTACAAAAACCCCTTTTTGATGATTGCTGCTAAAAAACCCCACAGGGAATTTCTAGAACTTTTCTGGTAAAAGCTAAAATACATCTCCCAATTACACTAAATATACTAAATAACAAACCATTCTCATAAACAACCCCCTTATATCGTATACAGTAAATAGCATATGAAATTTTAACTTATTATTAAAATAATACCCTATTAAAAAGTAATAAAACAATACACACTAAAGAGTCTGTAAATAAAAGCTAAAATCATCACCATCTAGTGGTATAACATCATATCTACCCCAATAATAGTGACTAAAAATCACTTTTATAAAACAATTGGTATCAAATTCAATATTATGGCCAGATTGAAAGAGGGTCTCTAATTCATAAATCAAATATGGTTCTTGCTTACTCAAAGTGATAGTTTTATTGCTTCCCATCCAATGGGGATGGTATTCTTGGTTGCCCATAATTGGAGCTAAGATGGATCCCTATTATGACAGGTAGCAAAATTATTTGAGATATATTTTGTATATGCTCTCTGATTCTTTTCCACATGGGTCATTTTGTCCTTCCAATATATTGAATACCACAAGCACATTGTAATGCATAAACTACCCTTACATATTACACTTTATGCAATCCTTGATCTGGTACTGTTTCCCAGTAGCGGTTGCCACAATGTAGCTGATCTGCCTAAAAAACAAGAAGTATCTTTCTTCACGGGGAAAGGTTTATTTCCCTGCAAGCGTTGCTATGCATGTATTAGAACGAAAGGGGTGATTCAGAAAATAAATACTTTTATATATTTCATGTAGTTTTACTTTTTTTAAAACTGAGGTTTTTTTCATAGTTCCAAACTGTATTGTAAAAAAAGTTTAACCACTTCACCACCTGGGTGATGTAGATTACCAGGATTGACATACAAGCGAATACACGCATTGCCCTGTTTTTAAATGTAAGTGGATGCTTCTTCAATAAATGTCATGAATTTTAAATACTACAAAATGGAAGTATGTTTATTTTAATTGAGGTATCATGGAGGAGAGAGGCGTTGAGCCTATACAGTCCATAATAACATTGCATCTAAACCTGAAGAGGGGAGAGGAGTAAAGAAGGAGAGCATACCGATCAGCTGTTTAATACTATGAGTTCATCCCAGCTGGAGAAGGTGTGGTTAGACCTAGCATTGGTCTTTCATTAGGGTGAGCACAGTGGTGAACTGGTGAAGGGAATTGCTACACATGCATGTATCTGTTAATCTGACACATAGAAAGAAAGTTTGTGGAAGGTTCATAATTCAAGAAGCATTTTGAATGAAGAATATTATTGAAGACTCATAACTTATGAACTTTTACTTTTGAATTTATAGGTGCATTACAACATAAATATAACACACTTTGTATATAAAAAAATATATATGTACATGTGCATCTGGTTACATAGATAGGACGCGTTTTTATGATGTTAGGTCACTTTTTCCAAAACAGTCCAAGGTATTTAGTGTGAGGCATGGCAAGCCTTTTGAAGTTGTAATATTTTGTCACAATTTTCTAGAAAATAAAATATATATACAGTATATATATATATATATATATATATATATATATATATATATATATATATATATATATATATATATATATTGTTGTTGTACATACCAGTGCAGTACAGCATCATCATATACAATTGGTGTGGCAGTGGTCAAGGACACTGACTGGTGACAGTAAAAATTAATTATTTTTTTAAAAATTGCAAATATTTTTTTTCTTTTTTTTTCTTTTTTTTTATATACAGTAACTAGAGCAGTACAGTGTTACCATAACACTGTACTACTCTGGGAAGGTGATCAGTTTTTTTTGTTTTTTTTTTACACGCTATGATTGGTAATAACTGTGAATTTTACAGTTATAAGCAACCATTTCTTCTGAATGAAAACTATTCATTCAGTGTTTGTTATTAGCTGTGATTAGCTGTCATTAGCTGTGATCACATTGTACAGATGGGCTGTGATTGGCCCTGTCTGTACCACCTGTCTGTACCATGTGATCACTGTGACCAATTACAGAGCTCAGCACAATAGTACACAATGAAAGACAGGCAGGCTGGTGTACACAGTAGGTGACAGATCGTGCCAGATCGCAGCCCGTAGGGTGCGCGCAAGACATGATCCCGGAAGTATGTCATATGATGTCCTCCTACGATAACAGGGCTCCTGCTCGGCCATCATATTACAATTGACCAAATTGACCAGATGGGAGGGGCTTAAAGGGGATGTATATACAAGGCCTTGTTTCTGAAAGGTAATTTCTTTCAGGTGAGAAAATGTCCATTTGAGTGGTGGTGGTATTCACTAGACACAAATATGCGAGCTGGTTTAATCACTTGTGAAAGACACTGAAGGATTAAGGATTTTTTATAATTGGACATTATTGTGTATTTTGGAAGTAAACATGGAAATTTGGACTATTGGGACACAGTTTAGAACTTTTTTCACTGATTTCACTGATTAAAGAATTTATTACAGCATTTTTTCTGTCACATATTTAGGTATTAACTTTTGCACTTTTGTGCTTGTGGCTTAGTATGTGGCTTAGTACAGGGTGTGTAGAATTTCATTTTCGTCACAAACCTATTAGTCATGTTGGCATGCATGAAGAGACACATGACTGTTTACTTCAAAGCTCAGTGGGAGCAGCACATGAATGATACCAGTCAGCAGCCAAAGGCCTGCAATACTCCTCCTTTATGCCCCTCCCTTTCCACCTCTTCCACCACTGCACAGGAATATATATCTGCATCCCCAGCTACATTTGCAGCCTCTAAAAGTAGAAATGGAAGTCTGGCAAGGAGTTTTGCCCCGTACACACGATCGGACATTGATTGGACGTTCCGACAACAAAATCCATGGATTTTTTCCGACAGATGTTGGTTCAAACTTGTTTTGCATACACACAGTCGCACAAAGTTGTCGGAATTTCTGATCGCCAAGAACACGGTGACGTACACCACGTATGACAAGACTAGAAAAGGCCAGTTCAGAACCAAGTGCATTTTGTGCTTGTGGGTTTGTATCTGCTCTTGAGTGCATGCATCGAGTTACGCGTGACTCTTGTCATTGTGTTTTTGTTTGTTCGTTACTATTTTTCAGGTCGCTCTTCACAGGCCTTGCTGTTCTTCAGTGCGTTCTGTTACTTCGTTCTGAGCAGCCGACCATTTTCCCCCATTGACAGGGTGGGGAGGAGCTCATGGACCAAGAATTGGTTGCTTCAGCGTGACCAGTTCTGTCACATGCCTTTGCGCCGTGAGATCCGTGAGAATAATCCTGATGATTTCAGGAACTTTCTACAGATAATGGACCCCGTATTTCACCGTTTGTTGGCTTTGCTGACCCCCTATATTAGCAGGAAGGATACCTGCATGAGGCAAGCCATCACTCTGGAGCAGAGGCTCGTCGCCACCCTGCGGTACTTGGCGACAGGGAGAAGCCTGCAGGTCCTCAAGTTCTCGACAGGCATCTCCCCCCAGGCTCTGGGGATCATTATCCCAGAGACCTGTTCTGCCATCATTCAGGTCCTGCAGAAGGAGTTTATTAAGGTAAGATTTTTTATATCACATTTTATTGTATTTAATGTTTGATAATATATTGTATTTCTTTCCTCATTCCCTAATTACCATGTTTGTAATATGCTGTGAATGTCCCCTTTGTCCTCATGCATGCTGGATTTTTATGTAATCATTTTTTTTGTCCATCATACATATTTGCCTTCACTTACCTCCCCAGCATGGTCTCCTGGCCCTATATACACCTCATGTAGTCACTTAACAATGTATTTTATCAGCTCCATAGTAGTGCTTTACCCTAAAAACCCCCTTCTCTATCTATCCTCAATCATCTATCTGCTGACTTTGCCAAACCCATACACACTATACCCATCTCTTTTGTGCTCAGATGTATGGATGAATTCCCCAAAGCATGTAGTGCAAGGGCCTGCCTGAATACTTTCAAATGGTACTGTTGCATGTTTTTGTATACTATTATTATCTTGCTAGGTAATAGCAGAATGTCCAAATGTGCTAAAATGTGTAGAGTGTGTATTTATATCTTTGTATTATGACACTTCTTACCTGTCCAGTGGGCTGTCAATAGTGTAACTAAGGAGGGGCTGGCCAAAGTAACACACATTATTTAGGCATTCATCTCTCAATGAAGTGGAGAGGGTTACCTGTCCAAGAGCTTCCCCCCCATAATGTTAGAAATGGCCCATGGGGGGAATCTGATAGTTGTATCTTATACTTTGGTCTTTAAAAACTCCCTCAAATAAATGTTATCTTGATGTTGGCCAAGAATGATTGTGTCTAATCTGCTTTCCATGTTTATGTGCAAAATGACTCATTTTTTTTCTTGTTTGACTCCACAGTTTCCTTCCAACCATCAGGAATGGCAGACTGTGGCCTCCCACTTTGCCCAGCGGTGAGACTTTCCTAACTATGGAGGGGCAATTGATGGGAAACACGTCCACATTGTCCCACCACCCAACTCGGGGTCATACTATTACAACTATAAGGGGTTCAATAGTATTGTGATGTTGGCGGTGGTGTCGGCTACTTACATGGACATGGGGAAGAATGGCCGGATGTCAGATGGTGGAGTCATCACCCAGATGGAGTTCTACAGGCATCTCCAGAATGGCAGCTTGGACTTGCCACCTCCAGAAGACAATGTGGAAGGACTCCCATTCGTCTTTGTTTCGGATGAAACGTTTGCGCTGGGGGACCATATTATGCGGCCATTCCCGATGAGGACCCTCACCCCAGACCAGAGGGTTTTTAATTACCGGCTGGCCAGAGCCCGAAAAGTGGTGGAGAACACGTTTGGAACCATTGCCAGCTGGTTCCGCCTATTTCTTACACCCATACACATGGCAGAGTACAAACTGAATCATATCATCCTGGCGTGCTGTGTTCTCCACAACTTTTTAAGGTAACATTCTGCCAACTAGGCTGGCTCAGTTGGGCCTGAGGCTGGAATTCAAAATGAACCAACCCTGACGGTACTTGAAAGTGCCCGTGATGTCCGTCTAAGATACCTTGAATACTTTGCGGGTAGGGGGGCTATCAATATGCCAGACAATGTCTGAAACCTTGTTCAAATAAAAAAAACATTTTAACTACTAAAATCTTTGGTGACATTTACTGCTTGTATTTCTTTTAGCTGACCCTGACAGAAATGTGGTGAGTCCTGAAAATGGCGTGATTGTGTAACATTACAAAGCACTGTTGGGTGTTATTTATTAAAGGCAAAGACACTTTGCACTACAAGTGCACTTGAAACTGCACTTGTAGTGCAAAGTGGATTTTCCCTTAGGAAATAACCACCATTGTCACAGAAAACACCAATTAGAGCACCACAAAAGTGTTGGAGCGTTGAGACAATAATCCACACATCCTTGATTAACAATCTTTTTAATACCAGCACAATGACATATGCATTTGTAAAAGGTTTTTAAAACAAACCAACATGTTTGTTGTATAACAATTTTTGGGGTCACATTAGAAAAAGTAGAAATGTCCATTTAAGATAAAACAGGCATGTTTAAAACCAACAAGAAAGACACAAATCTTGAACTTACAAAGTTCACATTTGGTAGAACTTGAAGGCAATATCAGACATGAGTATTTATAAACTGTGTTTGATATTGCGTTCAGATGGGGTGAAGTCACCCCTGGAAAAGCCAAATTTTGAAGATGCACAGAAATTGCTGAATGTCAACATGTGTTGCTGCCATCACGGGGGGGATCAAGGGATGTGTTTTGTGGGTGCAACCCCTTCCTCACAGCTACTTTATTATTGAGGAAGGGGTTGCACCCCCAAAACGCGTCCATTGATCTCCTGTGATGGCCGATAGCACATGTTGACACATGCCCTGTACACACGGTCGGATTTTCCGACGGAAAATGTGTGATAGGACCCTGTTGTCGGAAATTCCGACCCTGTGTGGGCTTCATCACACATTTTCCATCAGAATTTCTGACACACAAAGTTTGAGAGCTTGCATAAAATTTTCCGACAACAAAATCTGTTGTCGGAAATTCCGATCGTGTGTACACAAATCCGACGCACAAAGTGCCACGCATGCTCAGAGTAAATTAAGAGACAAAAGCCATTGGCTACTGCCCCGTTTATAGTCTCGACGTACGTGTTTTACGTCACCGCATTCAGAACGATCGGATTTTCCGACAACTTTGTGTGACCGTGTGTATGCAAGACAAGTTTGAGCCAACATCCGTCTGAAAAAATCCATGGATTTTGTTGTCGGAATGTCCTATCAATGTCTGACCGTGTGTACAGGGCATCACTGTGTGCATCTTCAAAATTTGGCTTTTCTATAATATGTAAAAAAAATGGTATACATTTTAGGATCACAAAAAGCACAAAAAAGGGAAGGGATTTTGATTGGTTTTTAACTCTCCCTAAAACATCAATGATGTTCTTCATTTTTTTTTTTTGAACATCATAGATGTTTTCTGGATGTTTTCCAATCCCTATTACACCCCATGATCTCCCCAATCAGGATCTGGGCACTTTCAGAGGTGAAATGATCTGGATCCACAACATCACGATCACCTAAAAAGATAGAAACAAAAAAACACCATGTATTACAAATATGCCGGCATCCATCTCTTACCTGAGCCTGTGGTCGCAGACATTCACCTGTTGTGGTGACAATTTCCACCACGTCTCCTTCCTCCTCCTCCTCCTGTTGGCTTTGGTGGGTCTCCACTTCTTCATGAGGTGGGGGGTCTCTGGTCTCCTTGGATGAGGGGTGTCCTCCGAGTCTTTTATCCCCTATATAAAAAAAATAGGTTTACTTAGCACACAGATATTTGATGGCAGAAATAGGAATATGGAACATTGCTTGTAAGTGGGGTACAATTGTTTGTTTTGGCAGAGTTCCAAGATGTAGAATTTTTATAGTCCTTTGTCAAGCTTCAATACTTTAGCTGTTTTGGACAAGCTTCACAGATGGAGACACCCCTATAGTATACACTGGAGCATTTGTGTGGGCCCCCTAATAAAAAGGGTGTTCTTTTGTCCCACACTAGTGCTCCAGTGTCCAGATGTGAAAACTGCTGCTGAGTGTCCTCTCCTTACACAGAATCTAGTTTGCATTTCATTCTAGTTACAAACCCATCTACACAACCAAATTATTTTCAGACAAGTAGACCATAAAAAATGTTGGCAAATGCATATGGCCAAAACAATGGTGTTTTCTAGGCCGAACGAACAATATTTTTTATACGAACGAATAATGTGCCCATGAACATGAAAATTGCCATTTTAAACTGGACAACAGTTAAGAAAAGCACATGGAGCAGCACGAACGTAATAAACATAAAGAATAGGAACACAGGACAACTACTTACTTTTTTGCAGCACTCTCCTGATCTTTCTGTACTGCTCTGCTCCCTTAATTTGAGGTCCGACCCCTGCTTCTTGTGCTGATCTTTCGATCGTCGCACCCCGAAATTCCGGTGCAGACTTTTGACCACTTTTGCCATGATCTTGGCCTTTCAGACATTGGGGTTGGGGTAAGGTCCATACTTCCCGTCATAGTCGGCCTTCTTCAGGATACCCTCATCTCTAACATCTCCCCAAAGGACATATTTGATGCCTTAAATCATCTCCCTCACTTCCGGTTCCGGCGCCGCATGGAGTAGCTGCACCCTCTCACAGCTCCCGCTCTGAGGACGCCTAAATCAGCCTATAAAACCGGCCCAGAAGCCAGAAACCCCCCTCAACCACCTCGGGCACCTATACCCGCTCTATGGACCGTTTCGTGGAGGTCCTCGGCTCCCGCTCCAACACGGCCCTGACGGCGCCGTCGGCCCAGCCGCAAATCGAGGCCCCGGCTTCGGCCTACACGGAACTTCACACAGGCGCGCAGCAGCAGCACACGGCGGAGATGGAAGTAAGTGGAAGCACAGCTCCACACACATCCCTTCAGGCATCCCCTGCCCAGCCACATTCTCAGGCCTCCTCTCCTCAAGCACCCTTTCCCCAGGCCTTCTCCATGCCAGCTACATCCCCACAGCTCGCCGGGGACCACAAAACTGAACGCATTGCACAGGCAGTGGCAGCACTTCTGTCCCCCATGATATCTGCTTCGGTAGAAAAGGCTGTTAATGCGGGGATGAAACAGATAAAGGCCCAGCTAGGAGAACACAACACTAGGCTAAACGAGCTAGAACATCGCCAATCAAGCATGGAGGAAGAGATGTACCAAGCTCAAGCCACGGAACAAGCACAAGACAAAACCAACCAATACATAATCCAAAAACTCGACGATTTGGAAAATAGATCCAGAAGGAGCAACCTGCGATTCGTGGGGATTCCCGAATCTCTCCAAGCATCTGCCCTAATGGATTTTTGCTCCCAACGCATACCCGAGGCGCTAGGCCTAACAAGCCCTTGCACGGTGGAACGCGCTCACAGGATGGGGTCATATAGTGAAGAACGCAAGAACCCTCGGCCCATCATAGCCAAATATCTGAACTACTCTGACAAGGCTCTAATCCTTCAAAAATTTCGACAATCCCGTTCGCTTCAAATTGACGGGGTGAGGGTCCTGATTTTTGCGGACTACTCCATCGAAGTCTCAAAGAAACGCAAGGCCTTTCAACAGATATGCTCTGAACTCTTTAAGCAACAAATCAAATTTACTCTGGCCTTCCCGGCCATCCTACGCCTCAAGACACCCAACGGGGACCAGCTATCCTTCCAGGAACCCTCAGAAGCAGAAGCCTACATGCGGTCTTTGCTCCCCAACGCCCAACAACACACACCGTCGAAAGGCACTTCAATCAACCGCTCCCTGGATCAACGCATCCCGCGTAAAGACTCCCCCAAGCGATTCAGATCCTCAGTTCCGGACCAGCATCGCTACACTCACCGCTGATCAGAAACCTGAAACCTACCTCTATTTGGTCTCCAAAATTTTCTTTTTTGGACAGTAAATTTTCTGTCCCCCCTCAGGTTCCACATATCCTCTGTTCCACACCAACACGTAATGTATAATGTTTCCTATACATATGTTTGATCTTCCATTTTAAATGTTTTCCTTCTTTTAGGACTCACCCTAGCAAGTTACAATTTTTAAATGTTTTCTTTACATCCTCCTGGCCTCACTGTGTGCGGACAACCGCTCCCCTCTCCCCCCCCCATATATATGACCCCTTGATGCCCACATGAACACACGTCTCACGGCCAAGGGGTCTCTGGGGCTACACCATAACCGTCCCGAAATGGGAGCTGACCTACACAGTGACTCCATGCGGAAAAAAGCGAAGTTTCCATGTTCGTTTGTTTTATTGGTGATACTCTTCCCTATGTTGATTCTCCTACAGGTTAACCCCTCTCCCCCTCCCCACTCTCTCCCACACGGCCCTAGCCAACTCAAATCCACTTTCTTCTTTTTCTTCCTCCCATACAACAACATCATGCCCCTGGACACAACTGGCACTCTATCATACCTACCACCCAATAGTAAACCATACTTAACAGCACATACCCCCTTTCAACCCCCCCTAATATGAAAATAATTTCATGGAATGTAAAGGGTCTCAGATCCCCCCAAAAGAGAATGAAAATCCTAAGGCATCTCAAGCGGCTCAAAGCCGATATAGCACTAATACAGGAATCCCACCTACTAACCTCAGATTTTCATCGCATGCAGAAACTCTGGGTAGGCACTGTGCTAGGCTCAGAGGCAGCAGGACGCAAAGCTGGCGTTCTCCTGCTCATACACAAGAACCTCCCGTGCACAGTCCTGTCTGTGAAAAACGACGCTCAGGGCCGTCTACTCACGGTCCACATCAAAATAGGCTCCAAAGAACTAGTTATAACTAATGTCTATGCCCCCAATAATCCAGGCAGACAATTTTACACTGAACTATCCAGTTGGATACTAGCCAACACACATCTCCCTCATCTAATCGGAGGAGACTTCAATGACATCATCCATCAGATAGACGACAGATCTTCACAAAAACGACCAAAACAGGGCACTAACCCACCACCCCCTTCCCTCCTGGCCAGCACCATGGAATCCACACATTTCCAAGATCTTTGGCGCCTTTCCCACCCGGCAGACAGGGAATTCACTTTCTACTCCAACCCACACAAAATATTCACCAGGATAGACTACTTCTTTGGCTCTGACAACCTTCTCCCCCATCTCCAGAACTCCACTATCCACGACATAACTATCTCAGACCATGCCCCTATAGAGGTGACACTGGACAATCTAGACCTACCCCCACACCCTAATATATGGCGGTTCCCATCTTATCTGCACAACAACACTGACTTCCAAAACTACATCTCTGACGCATGGGCTGAATACTCCTCCAACAACGCCCCACACATACACAACCCCAACCTATTCTGGGACGCTGGTAAAGCTTTCTTAAGGGGCCGTATCATATCTTATGCAACCTCTTTTAAACGAAACACCCTAACTAAATACAAAGAGGCCAGCTCACGCTTACACCATGCACAACGAGAAATGTACACTAAAGACTCCCCAGCAACACGCTCTGAATGGCAGATAGCGAAAAGGGAATTTGATACTTGGGTAAACACCCTGGAAAACACCAAGAAGGCCCATTTAGATGCCACATTCCATAAATTTGGAAACAAAGCAGGAAAACTCCTATCCAGATTATGCAAAGGTCCATACCGCCCCACTCACATCACGTCCCTACGTGACAAAACAGGCGCCTTACACGCCACTCCACTTTCAATTAACAAAGTCATGCAAAAATTCTACTCCACTCTTTATGCCCCAGATCCCATAGACAAACAAACAGCGCGCGCTTTTCTAGATAAAATAACCTTACCCAAAATATCCCCAACACAATTAGAAACCTTAAACGCACCTATCACCATCCCTGAAATATCGACAACCATTCGCAACTTAACCCTGTCCAAAGCCCCAGGCCCAGATGGATTCACCAGCGAATTCTTCAAAACCCTACAACCCCTACTAGAACCTACTCTCCTCCAAGTATATCAACATATATGGGCAGGGGGTGCATACCTACACTCGGGGAACCAAGCCATTATAAAACTACTGGCAAAAAAGGGCAAAGACCCCCAAGAACCGGGTTCATACAGGCCCATATCACTTCTTAACCTAGATGTGAAAATCCTCTCAAAAATCGTTGCCACTAGACTAGCAGATATTATGCCCTCCCTTATCCACTCCGCCCAGTCAGGCTTTATTAAAGGACGTACGGCCACCCTTAACATCCGCAAAGTCATGCTGGCCCTAGAACATGCAATGCATTACCCGAACACCGATCATGCCATTATCACGCTAGACGCGGAAAAAGCTTTCGATAACGTCAGTTTCGACTGGTTATCCATGACAATGACGGCAATAGGATTCACTGGTCCCTTCCAACACCTAATTACTGCCATGTACACAGCTCCGACAGCAAGGTTAGTGGCGGCAGGCCTGCTATCAGAAGAAATTCACCTCCATAAGGGCACTCGCCAGGGCTGCCCCCTATCGCCACTCCTCTTCAATATAGCACTAGAACCACTTTCCAGGTATCTAACGACAGTAGCCCCACTACATGGCCTAAAGATAGGCCCACACAACCTACGCACCTCACTTTTTGCAGATGACGTCCTTATATTTTCAGCCAACCCTACATCAGATATGCTAACCATAAAAAATGTATTCGATGAATTTCGCTTGTGCTCGGGCCTCCGTATTAATTACAGCAAAAGCGAAATTCTTCCCATCGGCTCTCACTCCACACCAAAATGGACCCAGCAATCAATCTTCCCTGTTGCTAAATCTCACATCACCTACTTGGGAATAAAAATAGGAAAACTTCCTTCTTCACTATACCACCTCAATTACCCTCCTTTATTGTCAAAAATAACTCAGGAACTAAATACCTGGATGGATCTGCCCCTTTCGCTTTTGGGAAGATGTCATTTAGTGAAAATGGTCAGTTTTGCAAGACTACTCTACCCAATGCAAACTATCCCACTACTTCTCCACCATAAAGATGTGACCTCCCTCAACAACGCTATATCTAAATTCCTATGGCAGAACAAACGACCACGCATTGCTCTTAAAAAACTTTATCTTCCCAGACGCGAAGGGGGCATCAGTCTCCCTCACATTAGAATGTATAACCTTGCATGTTTGCTAAGAACAAGTCTAGACTGGATAACCCAGTCCTCTCGTTACTCGAACTTCTCTCTGGAATCTGACATGGCCCATCCCTACTCACTAGTAGCCCTCCTACACTGCAGATGGAAGTCGGTCCCCCATCCCCACCAACATAATCTCCTATTAAGAGATACAGCAGTAGCTTGGAGAGAAGCACGAAAAATCCTCAAGTTATCCCCTTTTGTGTCAATACACCTCCCGATTCAAGGAAATCCAGCATTCCCGCCGAGTTTAGAACATAAATCTTTCAAAACATGGGAACAGAAAGGTTTAACGAAATTCTCCCTCCTCTGCAACACCCAGACGGGTCAACCATTACCCTTTGCTGATATCGCGGAATCCTTCTCTCTACCCTCCACACATATCTTCCACTATGGGCAATGTACCAGTTTCTTAAAGGAGGCGTGCAATCAAAACGAAAAAAGGTTCCAAACAAACGTCACGGACCTAATGATAACGAGTAATGCTTACAAAATCTCGGACATATACAAACCACTCCTCAACAAGTCCTCTTCACCTCTCTCTTCATCCTCAA
Organism: Aquarana catesbeiana; assembly: GCF_042186555.1. Taxonomy (NCBI): domain Eukaryota; kingdom Metazoa; phylum Chordata; class Amphibia; order Anura; family Ranidae; genus Aquarana; species Aquarana catesbeiana. The sequence goes on from NC_133328.1 coordinate 433,448,027, forward strand.
TCAAAAACTGGAACAAAGACTTCCCTGATCCAAACCTAGTAGAAAAAATCATCCAAGGGCTTAACGCTGTACATAAGCTAACACCCAACGAAATATGGAGAGAAACACAACTGAAAATAGCCCACAGAGCATATAGGCCTTTCTTAACCTCAAAAACTGACAAAAACAAAGCTTTTTGCCCACATTGTAACCACCAGAAACCATCCCTAGCTCATCGTTTCTGGCACTGCTCCTACATATCCACTTTCTGGGACCAAGTTCTTGCCTACATATTTGAAGTGACCCTAATTAAAATACCCAAGGATCCTTTGCTTCTCATCTTCGGCCACTGGGACCCAATTCTACTACCATGGTCCAAAACCGCCACCACCAGGGACAGCACCCCAAAAAACCCGAAAGAAATCATATCACAAAAAGGGTGGTCCTTGACTTGCCTATTAATCGCAAGAAGAACCATTTTGAAAAACTGGATTACACCGGTAAGCCCCAATATCACTCAAGTCAAACGGGACCTCATGCATCTTCTATACAAAGACCGCCTAAACACGGACTTCAAGCACAAAAACTCCTCAGAACACTTCTACTCCAAATGGATCGCCTTTATGCAATCATCTCTCTCACAAGCGGAAATAACAAACATCAGCTCGTCCTCCTTCTCCTATTACGATCCCTCCCACCCGCTGCCATCTCAAGACCACAACCGGTGCCACACTCTTATCCCTGGCTCCAACCAACCCAATGCCAATGCCAATGTAAATGGGATTATTGGATAATTTTGTATGGCTCTACAACATACCATAACAATTCTCCTAATCTTTCCAGGGCTCCCCCCCCCCCCACTGAACCAAACAACCCAACCCCCCCCCCCCCAGTTTTCGTATTTTCTTTGTATTTTTCAAGTTCGAATATAATATGTACTCAGGGTTTTTCAATCAGATCCATCCAGGTATCCAGGTACCCACTAACTGTTATCATTTATTGAAATGCTATATACAGGTAAACATGTTTCAAGCAGCCACCCTACATGGGTACATACACTGGAAATCCTCCCACGTCCTAAAACTCACTTTACAATTAAGTAACCCTTTTATTTTGTTGCTTCTGTATATGTCACAAATACATACTGTACACTATACTGCATTGTTTTTGTATTCTCTGAAAATTCAAATAAAAACTTTTTGAAAAAAAAAAAAAAAAAAAAATCATCTCCTTCTGGATCAGGACATTTTAGGCTCCAGGCTTTCCTCCTCCTCCTCCTCGATGCTGTAATTAGCATGCACCTGCTGTGTCTCCACCATGTGCTCTTCCCCCACTGCCCTGAACGAGAAGGGGCAGAGAATAGACTAGAAAGAACGTCAGGGGCGGGCAGAGTTTCATGCATGCGCAGTGTCTATAAAGCGTAACATGCGTGCGTAGTACGTACGATCTTTCAGCGGAGGAAGGAGTATCGGAGGCGCCGATCGTGACAACGAAGGTAAGATCTAAACTTGGGTCTATACTGCTTCTAAATTGTGGCCTATATTGTAACAAGATTAGGAGAGTTATACCTGACATTAGGGTTTGTCTTGTGTATTGCAGATAAAATGGATGGCTTCAATGACCACAACTTCCTCCCCCTGTTCATAGACAAGTACAGGGAGCTACCCTGTCTGTGGCAGGTCAAACACCCTCATTATAATCATAAACAAAAGAGGCAGGCAGCGCTGGAGAAACTGCAGGAGTTGGTGACGCCAGTGGTCCCCACAGCAACCATCCCCTATTTAAAAGCCAAAATTGGTGGCCTGAGGAGCACTTATCTTAGGGAGCGCAAGAAGGTCACAGATTCCCAGAGATCAGGAGCAGCAGCAGATGACGTTTATGTCCCCAGGCTGTGGTACTATGAGAGACTGCGATTTCTGCCAGACCAGACTGGAGTCGGGGAATCCCTTTCAACCCTTCCTTCCATTCTTCCTTCCACCCTATCTTCCACCCCAGCTGAGACTTCCGATGTCCAACCTGGGACTTCCAGCCAGGAAGAAGTGGAGGAGCCCAGCTTGAGCCAGGTATAGCATTCTTCTACAGATTTCTGGTCAATAAATAAATGATGTTTACTAGATGTGATTATTGATCACTAATTGCTGATTTAATAAAGTGTTTTACATATCAATAGACAGTAGTGGGCAAAAATAATTGGGACAAGAATGAAAAATGCTGGTCTCAGAATGATAATCTGTTATATTTGTTAACATTCAATTTGCAACAATCATGATGTGAAGATTGTGTGTGATTGATGAATAAAAAACTAAAACTATGTCTCTTTTTCATACACAGGAAGATCTTGCCAGGACGAGGCTCTGGAATGTGCCACACAGGAGGAGGCTGTGGAATGGGGCAGCCAGGAGGAGGCGGGGGTTAGTGGTAGCCAGGAGGAGGCGGGGCTAAGTGGCAGCCAGGAGAAGCCAGGGCCCAGTAGGAGCCTGACAGAATCGCAGGTTGCTCCCCTCCTTCCAACCAAAAGACCCAGGAAGGGGAGTCACGTGCAGGATTCAGCACTCAGGCTCATTCAGGAGGCTTCTGCGTCCCTCAGAGCCACCCCCACTCCTGAAGAGGTCTTTGCCTGTATGGCTACCACCAAACTTCAGGGCATGCAGGAGAGCCAACGCCAGCTGTGTGAGGACCTTCTTTATAAAGTCTTAACTAAGGGGGTGAGGGGCGAAATCACACCCAATACCCACCTGAGTGAGTTGGACCATCCTCCTCCTCCTGCCACAACTCCACCACCAGAGCCACAGCGTGGAAGGAAGCATGGAAGGAAGACCAGAGAGTGATGGCCTGGGTTCAGTCTGGTCTGGCAAAAGATGCAGTCTCTTGTACGACCACAGCCTGGGGACACAGATGTCATCTACTGCTTTCATGATCTCTGGGACTTCTGGACCAGACTGCACTCCCTTATATATGGACTCCTCAGGCCACCAATTTTGCTGTAAAATAATTGATGTGTGCCCTGGGGGCCAAAGGCTTTTGCCAATTGCTGCTGTTTCTCCAGCGTTGCCTCCCTCTTTGTTTGGTCTTGAGCCCTTAATAAAGGTTTATTTGTTTCAATTATACTCGCCTATTTGTGTTTCCCCTTCAAAAAGGACAGTTTGTTTGTGAGTAGGCAGGTACATTTCAAAAATACAATGTGAAATTAACAAGGGACACCAATACCAAGCAATCTCCTTGAGATTAAATAATACACGATAATAATGGTGTCGTGGTAACGTGACACATAAAACACACACAAAAATATTCTGGATGTTAAATAACTAAAAAAAAAAGAACAACAAGATCAGCCTTGAAAAAAATACAAACCAAAAAAAAAAAAGAAAAAAATCACACGGTCGCGATCGGATTTTGTTGTCAGAAGCACCACCCGCCTCACCCCACTCCCGGAAGTGAAGACGCAGGTCAGCACGGAGCTCCACGGAGGATCCATGACCGACATCCTGGACGCCCAGAGGCTCTGAGGACCCTCAGCACCAACGGAACAGCTACCAGGACCCAGGTCACAGGACTCACATCCCAGGAACCCCCCCACTGGCCCGTGACACCCACATCCCCCGAGAGCACGCGGATGAAACTACTTTATATGCTGGTTTTTAGCAACTCAAATGTGAGTGTTTTTATCTATTGTAATAAATATTTTTAACATACATGCTGCACTTAGAGGGTGCCGTCCTTCTTTCCTTTTTATTGTTCCAGAGCTTCTTCTAGCTTTTATAGATTGGCTGCCTTCCATTTATTCAGCATCAATTCATCCTTACATGGACTAATACCTGAACTTGTTGTGAAACATTAACAACCACCACCAAGTTCCCCCTCTCGGGAACCCCCAACCCACCCCCCTTCCCCCCCACCATTTGTCATATGTACTCGGCTACATCCATTGTGCGTCATATTAACCCCTTGACCGTCTCGGAATTTCTTCCGAGCATGCGTGGCACTTTGTGTGTCAGAATTGGCCACACACAGTCGGAATTGACGCGATTGGATTTTGTTGTCGGAAAATTTTATAGCCTGCTCTCAAACTTTTGTGTCGGAAAATCCAATGGAAAAAGTCCGATAGAGCCCACACACGGTCGGAATTTCCGACAACACGCTCCGATCGCACATTTTTCGGTCGAAAATCCCACCGTGTATACGGGGCATTTGAGTGTCATAGCTTTTGGCACATGAAGCGGCAAAGAGAGTAAGCATGGGGCAATACTTAGTAGGGCCAAGTGGGGGGTCCAACTGTACTCAAACTCTCCTAACTCCACCCAGACATATCCAGCTACATCCTTGACTAGGTAAATGACTATGTAAATGTCTTTTTGCCAGCTGCAGAAGTGGCAGAAATATATGCACCATGTCACCCCTATGTCCAGCATCTCAATGCAAGCTTGGCATAATTGCTGGCTCTGCAGTTGCTCCAGCCTGTGGAGTCTGTCCCATTGTGCATATTTGGGCCTGTGCTGTACTTTTTTTTTTGCCCATAAGGCTATCCCCACACTCCACCATGTGCTGGAGCACATGGTAAGTGGCAGTTTCCACTTAAAAAACAAAATCTACAATGAAATTGCACCTAGGCTCAACCTCCTTTTCTGTAATAAAGGAGTTATATTAACTGGCACTTTCCAAAAATTGATTCCTGACAGATTCCGTTACAAATTTCTTTATTCATACTCATTATAGAAACATATGACAAGCTATCAAATGCTTCACCTATCATGTGCCTCAAAAATTACAAATATTATATTATCATATTATCAAAAATACAAAATAATGTAGATCATATGTGTATGTATATGTATTCAGACCAACCATTGTTGAATAGAAGCAAACTAACAAATGGTACTGGATAGGCTGTTGGGGAGTCAATTATACTTCAATGTGGATGTCATATTAACAAGATGGTCACTCACTGCAGTAAAATGATGTAAAGTATAGAACACATATTGTGATAATCCATCGTGGCTTATGATGACATTGTCTAGTGGAGGAGTGTGAGCCAAAGGATCTTGGTAGTCCTCCACTCAATGATGTTGTATTACAGCCCCATTCAGATCCTCAAACCTCAAATGTAAATGACCACACAAAAAAATTCCATGATGGAGTGTATCCTTCAAAGTTCCAGAATAGTGAAATGCAGCTTACAGGTTACATATCTTGACATATAGACATTCAAGCTATATGGCCCAGATATGGCCAATATCGCATGTTACACATTGTATAGAAGGTAGTCACCATATGTTCCTGCTTCTGGACTCAATTAACCTCCCTCACACAGGCAATGTAATATAGAGATCTTTCATTATGAAAGATTTCCTTAGCAGAATAGCAGATAGAGTTTCCAAGATCTCAACTCACCTCCACACAGCCTAATCTACATAAAGTGTCCACAAATATAGATACTTATTAATCCCCTATGATGGTTGCCCAAGGTTCATGGCTCACGAGGGATTAGAATAGGCCTGACTGGTTTAGCTGGCTCCAACCAGCTGCATCAGAGGCAAGGTCCACATGATTCTTGGTCCAGCAAGCTTGGTTAGGGACATATATATCTCATTCACACTTTACTGGACCAATTGTAGTCTTTTTTTTCCTTGTGTGGTATCCCCACTGAAAGCTGTAAGAAGAGGCTGCAGACCACAATGGTGCTCAACAATCAGCAAAGAAGAAAGGTAAAGTAAAGAAAGGTGCAGCGTTTAAAACTGTGTGAAGCAGCCCTGAGAATATGAGTGGCCTGTATCGGTAGGGCAGTGCCATCTGGTGAAATAGGAAAGCTGCCCCCCCCAGTCCTCTGCAAATGGTCCCTGTCGCTAGACAAAATTATCCCTCACTCCCTTGCTGTTCTGTCTCTCCTTCACTTTCCTCCTCTGGCACCCACATACAGTCTTCCCCACCTTATTATCCTCAACCTCATTGCTTGTGTCCACTTGGCAGTAGGCTGCATTTGATCTAGATTCAATATGTATTCTCAAACTTTCAGGAATTGCAGCCTGTCAGCCATATAGACGTGATATCTTTGTTGCAAATCTCTAACCTTTTACCATTCTCAATCTCTGAAACAAGACACAGATACAATGTGGTTGCTGTCTCCAGCAGAAAATGTGTCCTATCCAATAAAGATGTCAAAGGCATAATGCACAATTGTTATTTTTTTTATACTTTCAGTTTAACTTAAAGATGAATTTCCAGATGCAAATGCCTGTTCAGTCCCTAAAAACTTCCAGAATAACTATAAAGGCCATCTGTAGTGCAACTTTGTAGCTTTTTTTCATCGTTGGTCCCTGAAACTCATTTTGAAGGGCTACAGTTAATGTGATTGATTTTTTTCTCATAAATTGTTGCCTATCAAATAAAGCAGGGGTGTCAATCTCAAATTGATTATGGGCCGCATCAGCAATATGGTTGCCCTCAAAGGGCCGGTTGTATCTGGGGTGCGTTACCTACAGCATGTAGGGTTCCGGGGTTCGCTATGTACACAGTGCAGTTTCAGGGGTGTCGTATACACAAATTGAAAACTTCAGGGGTGCACTATGTACAGAGTGCAGAGTTTAGGGGTGCACTATGCACAGAGGAAAGGGTTCAGGAGTGTGTTATGCACAGGGTAAAGTGTTCAGGGGTGCACTAAGTACAGAGTGCAGGGTTCAAGAGTGCATTACTTACAGAGTGCAGAGTTCACAGGTGTATTGTGTAGAGAGTGCAGGGTTTAGGGGTGCGCTATGCACAGTCTGCAACTTCAACCCCCCCACAAAGCTTCATTGCATCCCTCTCTCCTACATGGCCCATCTCTAGTGCCTCCCTGTTTAGGTAGCTCTGCCTCACCTTTCAGGGAGTTCGTTCCCTCTCTCAGATTCTGGAGATTTGTCCCATGCCCCGCTATGAGTACATGCAGGGATCAGTTTGTTCTGAAAATCGCTGAGAACAAAGCCATCCCTTGTAAAAAGCAGAAGAATGGAGTTTTACAGGCATACCCCTCTTTTAAGCACACAATGGGGTTTATTTACTAAAGCTGGAAAGTGCAAAATCAGCCTCCCTTCTGCATAGAAACCAATGAGCTTCCAGGTGTTATTGCCGAAGCTTAATTGAACAAGCTGGGGTTAGAACCTCATTGGTTTCTATGCAGAAGGGAGCCTGATTTTGCACTTTCCAGCCTTAGCAAATAAACCCCATTGTGTACTTAAAAATGGGGTATGCCTGTACGATGTTTTCGCTGCAAAACTGGGTGTGAGGACCACATGACAAGTTGTGGGCCGGATTCAGCCCGCAGGCCTTGTGTTTGACATAAGTGCAGTAAAGGCTTCAAAGGTGTGCTGAAAATGTTTGCAATTTTATTATGTTAAACACATTGTCACAAATTTATCATTTACAGATGTAATATGGCTGCTCAATCCCTAAGAAACTGTTCCCTGTCTAAAAAGGCTTAATAGCAGTCATGCTCAACAGCAGAGTTTTTCCATCTTTAGTCGCTAAATCAACACAAAAAATTTAAATTTCCAGATCATTAACTCAGAAATTGCAACTTGTCCATACAGTCTTATGCCCGTACACACGGTCGGACATTGATCGGACATTCTGACAACAAAATCCTAGGACTTTTTCCGACGGATGTTGGCTCAAACTTGTTTTGCGTACACATGGTCGCACAAAATTGACGGAGTTTCCGATCGCCAACAACGCGGTGACGTCAACCACGTCCGACAAGACTAGAAAGGGCCAGTTCAGAACCAAGCGCGGGACCCCTTGCTCTCCGTCTGCTGGCTTTGCTGACCCCCTATATCAGCAGACAGGATACCTGCATGAGGCAAGCCATCACTGCGGAGCAGAGGCTCGTCACTACCCTGCGGTACTTGGCGACAGGGGGAAGCCTGCAGGACTTGAAGTTCTCAACAGGCATCTCCCCCCAGGCTCTGGGTATCATCATCCCAGAGACCTGCTCTGCCATCATACAGGTCCTACAGAACGAATATATGAAGGTAAGATTTATCCTTTAATATCACATTTTATTGTATATAATGTTTGCTAATATATTGTATTTCTCTCCTCATTCCCTAATTACCCTGATTGTAATATGCTGTGAATGTCCCCTTTGTTCTCATGCATGCAGGATTTTTATTTAATTATTTTTTTGTCCTTCATACATATTTGCCTTCACTTACCTCCCCAGCATGCTCTCCTGTCCTATATTCACCTCATGTATTCACTTAACAATGTATTTTATCAGCTCCATAGTAGTGTTTTAACCCAAACAACCCCTAAAATGTTTAGACATGTGATTTATGCTTTAAATTCAGGCAGAGTGCCAGAGGCTTTTTTTGTGGTGTCCCCAAATCATTTTTATTAACCCTCCCTCCCCCCAACTGCTAAGTCAGCTGATAACAATTCTCTATCTATCCTCAATCATCTATCTGCTGACTTTGCCAAACCCATACACACTATACCCACCTCTTTTGTAGTCAGATTTATTGATGAATTCCCCAAAGAATGTAGTGCAAGGGCCTGCCTGAATACTTTCAAATGGTACTGTTTAAAGTTTTTGTATCCTATTATTATCTTGATAGGTAATAGCAGAATGTCCAAATGTGCTCGAATGTGTACAGTGTGTATTTATATCTTTGTATTATGACACTTCTTACCTGTCCAGTGGGCTGCCAATAGTGTAACTAAGGAGGGGCTGTTCCAAGTAATACCCTGTATTTAGGCATTCATCTCTCAATGAAGTGAAGAGGGTTACCTGTCCAAGATCCCCCCCCCCTATAATGTTAGAAATGGCCCATGAGAGGGGGTGGGAGGGGAAATATGATAGGTGTACCTTATACTTTGGTGTTGTAAAATTCCCCTTAATAAATGTTATCTGGATGTTGGCCAAGAATGTTTGTGTCTAATCTGCTTTCCATGTTTATGTGCAAAAATACTAAGTTTGTTTTGTTTTCATCAACAGTTTCCTTCAACGCCACAGGAATGGCAGACTGTGGCCTCCCACTTTGCCCAGCGGTGGGACTTTCCTAACTGCGGAGGGGCAATTGATGGGAAACACGTCCATATCGTCCCACCCCCCAACTCGGGGTCGTACTATTATAATTACAAGGGATTCAATAGTATTGTGATGTTGGCGGTGGTGTCAGCTAATTACGAGTTCCTGTATGTGGACGTGGGGAAGAATGGCCAGGTGTCTGATGGTGGAGTTATCTCCCAGATGGAGTTTTACAGGCGTCTCCAGAATGGCAGCTTGGACTTGCCACCTCCAGAAGACAATGTGGAAGGACTCCCATTCGTCTTCGTTGCGGATGAAGCCTTTGCGCTGGGGGACCATCTAATGCAGCCATTCCCGATGAGGACCCTCACCCTGGACCAGAGGGTTTTTAATTACTGGCTGGCCAGAGCCAGAAGAGTGGTGGAGAACACATTTGGAATAATGGCCAGCCGGTTCCGCCTATTTTTGACACCCATCCATATGGCGGAGTATAAATTTAATCATATAATCCTGGCGTGCTGTGTTCTACATAACTTTTTACGCCAACATTCTGCTAACTATGCTGGCTCAGTTGGGCCTGAGGCCGGAATTCTAAATGAAACAACCCTGACGGAGCTTGAAAGTGGCCGTCCTGGCTTGCCCTCCCTGAGTGCCCGTGATGTCCGATTAAGATACCTTGAGTTCTTTGCGGGTAGGGGGGGCATCAATATGCCAGACAATTTGTGAAGCCTTTATCAAATAAAAACAAAAGAAAAAAATAAATCTTTGGTGACATTTACTGCTTGTGTTTGTTTTAGCTGACCCTGACTGAAATGTGGGTAGTCCTGAAAATGGCATGATTGTGTAACCTTATCCAAAGCACTGTTGGCTGTTATTTATTAAAGGCAAAGACACTTTGCACTGCAAGTGCACTTGAAACTGCACTGAAACTGCACTTGTAGTGCAAAGAGGATTTGCCCTTAGGAAATAACCCTCATTTTCACAGAAAGCAACATTTTTGTTGTATAACTTTTTTTGGGGTGGCATTATCAAAAATAGAAATATCCGTTTAAGATAAAACAGGCCTGTGTAAAACCAACAAGAAAGACACAAATCTTGAACTTAGAAAGTTCACATTTGGTAGAACTTGAAGGCAATATCATACATGAGTATTTCGGAACTGTGTTTGATATTGCGTTCCGATGGGGTGAGGTCACCCCAGGAAAAGCCAAATTTGCAAGATGCACACAATTTTGCCAATGTCAACATGTGCTAGCTGCCATCACGGGGGATCAAGGGACATGTTTTGGGGGAGAAACCCCTTCCTCTCAGCTACTTTATTATTGAGGAAGGGGTTGCACCCCCAAAACGCGTCCATTGATCTCCCGTGATGGCAGATAGCACATGTTGACACACTGTGTGCATCCTCCAAATTTGGCTTTTCTAAAAATCGCTCAAACGTTTTTAAGATTGTAGCACACAAAAAAACAAAGGGATTTGGAGGGGTTTTAAACTCGCCCCAAAACATCAATGATGTTTTTAGTTTTTTGAATAACATCATTGATGTTTTTCTTGAGGTTTTCCAATTCTAAATTACACCCCATGATCTCCCCGATCAGAATCTGGGCACTTTCTGATGTGAAAGGATCTGGATCCACAACATCACGATCACCTAAAAAGAGAGAAACCAAACAAAAACAGGTATCAAAAATATGCCGGCATCCATCTCTTACCTGACCCTGTGGTTGCAGACACTCACCTGTTGTGGTGACAATTTCCACCACATCTTCTTCCTCCTCCTGCTCTGCTTGGGTTGGGTGTATTTCCCCTTCTTCCCGAGGTGGGGGTCTCTGTTCTCCTCGGATGAGGGGTGTCCTCCGAGTCTTTTCTCCCCTATGTAAAATAAAAATGGTATACTTAGCACACAGATATTTGATGGCAGAACTATAAATAGGAAACATTGCTTGGAAGTGGGGTACAATTGTCTATTTTTGATCGAGTTCCAAAATGTAGTATTTTCAGTGTCCTTTGTCAAACTGCAATACTTTTTACCTGTTTTAAACAAGCTTCACAGATGGAGTCACCCCTATAGTATACACTGGAGCACCTGTGTTGGCCCCCTAATAAAAATGGTGTTCTTGTGTCCCACACTAGTGCTCCAGAGTCCAGATGTGAAAACAGCTGCTGAGTGTCCTCTCCTTACACAGAATCTAGTTTGCATTTCATTCTAGTAACAAACACATCTACACAACCAAATTAGTTTCATACAAGTAGGGCGTTAAAAATGTGGCCAAATGCATATGGCCAAAACAACAGTGTTTTCTAGGCCGAAATAAAAATGTTTGATATGAACGAATAATGTGCCCATGAACATGAAAGTTGCCATTTTAAAATGTACACTTTTGAGAAAAGCACATGGAGCAGCACAAACGTAATAAACAGAAAAAGATTAGGAACACAGGACAACTACTTATTTTTTTGCAGCACTCTCCGGATCTTTCTGTACTGCTCGTGTTCTAGTAATTTCAGGTCCGACCACCGCTTCCTGATCTTTCGATCGTCGTACCCTGAAATTCCGGTGCAGACTCCTGACCACTTTTGCCATGATCTTGGCCTTTCTGACATTGGGATTGGGGTAAGGTCCATACTTCCCGTCATAGTCGGCCTTCTTCAGGATGTCGACCATCTCCAACATCTCCCCAAAGGACATATTTGAGGCCTTAAATCGTCTTCTTCTGGATCCAGACGTTTCAGGCTCTGGCCTTTTCACCTCCTCCTCCTCCTTGCTGTAATTAGCATGCACCTGCTGTGTATCCGCCATGTGCTCTCCCCCCCACTGTGCAGAACGAAAAGGGGTGGGGAACAGACTAGATAGAACGTCAGGGGCGGGCGGAGTTAGATGCATGCGCAGTGTGTATAAAGCGTAACACGCGTGCGTATTACGTACAATCTGTGAGCGGAGGAAGGAGCATCGGAGGCGCCGATCGTGATAACGAAGGTAAGATCTAAACTTGGGCCTATACTGCTTCGAATTTGAAGCCTATATTGTAACAAGATTAGGAGAGTTTGGCCTGACATTAGGGTTTGTCTCGTGTTGTGTCTTGCAGAGAAAATGGATGGTTTCAATGACCACAACTTCCTCCCCCTGTTCATAGACAAATACAGGGAGCTGCCCTGTCTGTGGCAGGTGAGACACCCCCATTATAAGCATAAACAAAAGAGGCAGGCAGCGCTGGAGAAACTGCTGGAGTTGGTGAAGCCGGTGATCCCCACAGCAACCATCCCCTATTTAAAAACCAAAATTGGTGGCCTGAGGAGCACATATCTTAGGGAGCACAAGAAGTTCACGGATTCCCAGAGGTCCGGAGCTGCAGCAGATGATGTTTATGTCCCCAGGCTGTGGTACTATGACAGACTGCGATTTCTGTCAGACCAGACTGAAGTCAGGGAATCACTCTCCACTCTTCCTTCCACTCTTCCTTCCACCCCAGCTGAGGCTTCCGATGTCCAACCTGGACCTTCCAGCCAGGAAGAAGTGGAGGAGCCCAGCTGGAGTCAGGTATAGCATTCTTCTACAGATTTTTGGTCAATAAATAAATGATCTTTACTAGATGTTATTATTGATCACTAATTGCTGATTGAAAAAAGTGTTTGACATATCAATAGACGGTAGTGGGCACCCAAAATTGGGACAAGAATGAAAAATGCTGGGCTCAGAATGATAGTCTGTTACATTTGTTCACATTCTATTTGCAACAGTCAGGAGGTGAAAATTGTGTGTGATTGATGAAACAAATACTAAAATTATGTCCCTTTTTCATACACAGGAAGACCTCAGCCAGCAGGAGGCTGTGGAATGTGGCAGCCAGGAGGAGGCGGGGGTTAGTGGCAGCCAGGAGGAGGCGGGGCTAAGTGGCAGCCAGGAGAAGCCTGGGACCAGTCGAAGCCTGACTGAATCGCAGGTTCCTCCCCTCCACCTTCCATACAAAAGACCCAGGAAGGGGAGTCACGTTCAGGATTCTGCACTCAGGCTCATTCAGGAGGCTTCTGCGTCCCTCAGAGCCTTACCCACTCCTGAAGAGGCCTTTGCCTGCATGGCTGCCACAAAACTGCAAGGCATGCAGGAGGGTCAACGCCTCATGTGTGAGCAACTTATTTATAAAGTCCTAACTAAGGGGGTGAGTGGCGAAATAACACCCAAGACCGATGTAATTGAGTTGGGCCATCCTCCTCCTCCTGCTGCCACAACTCCACCACCACAGCCACAGCGTGGAAGGAAGCGTGGAAGGAAGACCAGAGAGTGATGGCCCTGGGTTCAGTCTGGTCTGACAAAAGATGCAGTCTCTTGTATGACCACAGCCTGGGGACACAGATGTCATCTGCTGCTTTCCGGATCTCTGGGACTTCTGGACCAGACTGCACTCCCTTATATATGGACTCCTCAGGCCACCAATTTTGATTGAAAATAGTTGATGTCTGCCCTGGGGGTCCAAGGCTTCACCTATTTCTGCTGTTTCTCCAGAGTTGCCTCCCTCTTTGTTTAGTTGTGAGCCCTTAATAAATTACATTTTTTGGAAAATTATACTCTCCTATGTGTGTTTTCATTCAAAAAGGACAGTTGGTTGGTGAGGATTCAGGTACATTCCAAAATACAATGTGAAATTAACAAGAGACAACAACACCAAACAATCTCCTACAGATTAAATATAACAACATATCAATGATGTTGTGGTAACTTGACACACAAAACACACACAAAAATATTCTGGAGTAGGGGAGCGTGGTTTGGAGCCGCTCTAAGATGGACGTGTTGTTCTGAAGCTCCCGTCCATGAGGTCTAGCTTCTTTAGCGAAACGGCACCTGATACCACTCTGCTATGGTGAGGACAGCCCGCAGTACCTCAGCATCAAGATCCCGGTCCCCACGGCACCAAGATCATACACGAGAAGGGCACATTCCTGAGATCTTCCGATCCCGGCCCAGAGGCGCCATGCAGGCCGCTCATCCAGCCATCTCGAGTAAGACGCGACCCCACAGCTCTGGAACTCTGAATCAGTCAGGCGCGGGGTCGGAGCAGAGGCATTCACCCGCAGTCAACCTGGAAGATCTTCACAGTGTAGCTGCTGACATCAAAAATACACTGATGGCAGCTATTTCAGACATGAGGTCTGACCTGCAATCTATCTCTCTCAGAGTGGAGGAGGTAGAAACAACCCAGGCACGCCATGAAGCTTCCCTTTGCCACGTGCAACAACTCACAGAGTCTCATGCAGTACACCTAAGAGATATCAATCGTCACATGGAGGACCTTGACAATCGCGGGAGACGCCGCAACCTCCGCCTGAGAGGATTACCAGAATCGATTGACCCGCATCAACTATCTCAAACAGTCACCACCATTTTCAATGAGCTATTAGACAGACCCCAAGATGCTCCGGTCACATTTGAGCGCATTCATAGAGCATTAAGACCGAGAGGGAGAGACACAGATCCCCCAAGGGACATTGTATGCTGCCTTATAGACTTCTCCCTCAAAGAAGAAATTTTGAGGGTATCCAGGTCTCGCAATCAAATAATTCACCAGGGATCGAATATCAAAATATACCAAGATCTCTCCAATATCACCCTGCAAAGGAGACGTGAGTTAAGACCTCTTTTGGACACTTTAAGAGCCAGATCGATCGTATACAGATGGAAATTTCCTTTTGGCCTTTCAGCAACGCATCAAGGCCGCATTGCACTTCTTAGAGTTCCAGAAGATCTGGAACATTTCTGTTCCACCCTAGACATCCCAACAATTGCACTGCCAGACTGGTATAGCGACTTTCGTTTACCGCAGATGCACAGAGCTACTTCAATGGATGGCATCGCAGAAGCAGGCAACTTCCATCTTGGTCGTCGCCGACACCATCAAGCGCCTCCCCACTCTCCACTATGAGACCCAAACATGCCACGGAACGGTAGGCCCACGGCCTCCCCTGCTCATCGCAGGGCCCGGATCATCTAAAGGAACGACAATGCCTTCACCCTCTTCTCCTCTGACCCAGGATGTTGATCTAATATGGCCTTGATCAGCACTCATCTTCGTTATAGGATCACAGTTACCTGCAAAGGACAAGACAACATGTTGCTAAACTCTCTGGTACTCCACCCTTAATCCAGACAGTCTATTTACTCTGCCGACGGAAAATAATCCACTCATATTTCCATCACCTCACGATAATACGCCAAGGGGAGAATATGACACTACCCCCAGCTGAGGACAACTCCATAACGACGAAGAGGATAACATCCCTTCCTTTAGATCTACAATACACCTGTTATTTTTCTAAAGAGACAAAATCTAATGCCTGCTTCCAGACACTCTATCCGCCTGCTCCGGCTGGCTTGAAAGCAAACCTCTCCTTAAGCTGAACTAACAAGTCGGATCATCCTCAGCACCCAGCAGAGCCTACCGCCATCCAGCACACATAACCGCTGCAGAAGAAGGACCAAGAGAGCTGGATTGAAATTATATTAAGGACACTTGCAGTAACTATATATGTATCTATGTCTCCTTTTCTCCCCTTCTATACCCTCCCTTCTTTCCCCTCACTCTTCCCCTTATTTTGGGAACCCTCCCCACTTTCTCTCTTTTCAAAAACATCTAAAATGCTCCCTCTACTTGCCCCTGCCTTTTAATACTCAGTCTCAGCGCTATCAACCTAACATTATTTACGTTGAGGCACTTACACGAAGCTTATTTTTTCTTCTTTTTTTCTTTTTTTCTCTCTTCTTGTGTTGTTTTCTGCCATAACTCTTCCTCCCTTCACGGTTTTTAAAACTTATATCATTTCAACCTTAGGACCTTCGGAATGCGCATGACTGTCTGGAAGCCGATAAGGGCGTGCTCAGGTAAGCGAACAACGTCAACACAATACACACATACACACACATACTACCCAGTGGAACAAGTTGTCCCTACCACTCAGATCTTAAAGGTTTCTCACATACCCCATTTTATGGGGGACAAAAAAAAAGCAGAGAGAGAATATTGAGGACTTACCTTTACTTTTGCAGGTACGAATATAATTGTTAATCGGTTACTAAGTTCAGCTTATTAAGGCTAAAGTTAAATATTTGGTTATTGTTTAACCTGGGTCATGAAAACTACTGATCCACGGATAATCCTCCACGCCTTTTTATTCTTCCAAGTGTAAATCATAGTAGTGGTTTAGACATCCGTTTGGTTCGCAACATCTCACACAAGTTGCAAGCTGTCTTCTATACCATTCCACAGCCATATAGTACCTACACAAAGAACAGACAATTTTTCTAAAAAAACATTCTACACCAGCACAATATAGAAACGTAAGACTCAAGACACCCTTCACAACATACAGATCTCCCACTTCCTTACTACGAGTATATAGCACATCACCATAGTCAGAAAATACACTATCTATTAGTCAGGTTCACAGTTAGGTTCGTATATCATAAATAGCAGAACCCTGACCCACTAATCAAGAAACTTCATCATCAGCTTTTTATGACCTCCTTGGGACACAGAACTTCCACCTTCTGTTGAACGTCACCTTCCACTCCCGCAACCAGCGGACTCAAGTAGATTCCGCTGATCCATACCGGTACCCCACAAACTTGATAAGTGGGTTTGCAGGCAATCCCACACAACCGGTTATCCCTTTGTATTCTCCCTCGCGTCACCCTCTTGCACACCCCCCTCTTCCCTACCCCACTTCTCTACTCCTCCTCCCATACAATGCCTCTCCTCTTCATTGAATTACCCTTCCACCCCCGCCCTCTTCACAACTACCTCCCAATCTCTGACTTCCCTTTGGGAAAGCCACAAATTCTGGTACTCACGATCTATTTAAACAACAATGGCCTCTCGTCAAGCATTACCCACACCTACTTCGCTGAAAGTCATTTCTATCAACGCGAAAGGTTTAAACATCCCGGAAAAGCGATTGCAGCTGCTCGCGTATATGCGTAGTGCGAAGGCAGACGTGATCTATATACAGGAGACTCACTTTAGTAGCACAAATACCCCTAAACTGACGAACCATTTCTTCCCCCATTGCTATCATGCTACCTCACCAAATTCAAAGACGAAAGGGGTCTCTATACTTCTTTCCAAAAAAGTACCCCTACAAATAACGGACACCTTGACAGACGAACAGGGTAGGTTTATCTTCCTTAAAGGCACTTTAAAAAAAAGCCAATTACCCTAGCAAACATCTACAGCCCCAACACTTCCCAAGTACCCTTCTTCCGTACAGTGATAAGGGAATTGACAACCGTCCAAGAAGGCCTTTTGATCTTAGGGGGAGACTTTAATGTCCCCTTAGACCCGTTAGTAGACACTTCCACAGGAAAATCCCATCTACCATACAGAGCCCTAAAGCAGATCAAAAACTGCCTACAGGAATTGTCATTACATGACGCCTGGCGTACCCTCTACCCAAAAGACAAAGATTACACCTTCTTCTCTGCCCCTCACAACAAATATTCTCGCATTGACTATTTGTTTCTCTCACAACAGGACCTTCCGACCCTAACAACAGCGACCATAGAACCCATGACACTCTCAGACCATCATCCTATCTCTATATCGCTCACTTTTCCAGACACCCCCCGTAGATCTTACATTTGGAAACTAGACCACACACTTCTAACGGACAAACTTCAGGTAGAAGAAATCCGTTCATGCCTAAAAAACTATTTCGTAGAAAACAACACCCCGGACACGACCCCCCTGACACAATGGGAGGCGCACAAATGTGTCATAAGAGGGAAACTGATCTCCCTCACAGCTTCTATTAAAAAAGCCAAGAAAACTAATCTATCCAACCTATTCATGAAACTGAAGAAACTCGAGGCTTCGCATAAACAAACTCTAGCACAACAAACTCATACGGAACTCATGGAGATCCGCACACTTATCAAAGACGAACTACACCTCACTCTCAGGAAAAAATTCATTCTCTCACACAAACTATTCTATGAGTTTGGTAACAAGAGCGGGCGATTCCTCGCACGAGCCCTACGCAAACAAAAAGCCAGTAATACGATCCACCAAATACAATCCACTTCCGGAAAAGCCCTCACACACAATGATGACATAGCACAAGAATTCGCTAAATACTATTCCTCCCTCTATGATTTACGTGCATCTGAACCCACCCACATCCCAGCTTCACTGAGAGCCCAAAACATTAAATCATTTCTAGATCAATATGCCCCCCAGAAAATAGCTTCAGAGGTTGCGGCAACTCTTGATGCACCAATCTCGCCCACGGAATGGGCACAGGCAATCAGTCAGCTCAAACCTGGCAAAAGCCCAGGCCCAGATGGCCTCCCAGCGGTTTACTACAAGACATTTTCCGACACCCTCCAAACTCCTTTCCTTACGACCTTTAACTCTCTTTCTCCCACAAATCCCCTTACAGGCGGAATGCTAGAAGCTCATATAGCAGTTATTCCCAAAGAAGGCAAAGACCCTTCCCTCACAAGCAATTACAGACCAATCTCATTGTTAAATGTAGACATAAAAATATTTTCAAAATTATTAGCCAACAGACTACTAACCCTTCTGCCCTCAATCATATCCCACGACCAAGTAGGTTTCATCCCTGGCCGTGAAGCCAAAGACAACATGATCAAAGCGATTAACCTGCACTACCTGATCACTCATACCAGGCAAAAAGGTTTCTTCCTGTCACTCGATGCCGAAAAGGCGTTCGACGGAGTATCGTGGGATTACATGACAGCAGTCTTACAAGCCATAGGACTTGGTCCCCAAATGATTGGACTAATCATGTCGTTATACATCAATCCCTCTGCTAAAGTGAGGGTCAATGGTACTCTGTCGAACGCCTTTCCCATCCGCAATGGAACAAGACAGGGATGCCCACTATCAACTATCTTATTTGTACTATCCCTCGAACCCTTCCTACGAAAACTTACACTTAACCCAAACATAAAGGGAATTCAATCTCCTGTAAAGGAATACAAATATGCGGCATACGCAGATGATATATTATTGTTCCTCACACAATCACTAACCACTTTACCAATATTACTAGCTGAATTTAAGCTCTTCCAAACTCTATCTAATCTGAAGATCAATTTCTCTAAATCTTTTGCACTTAACATATCCCTAACCCAAAGTCTGGCGAACCAATGCAAGCATAACTTTCCATTCCAATGGAAACAAGATTCGATATCATACTTAGGCATACAGATTCCAACCACACTCTCTGACTTATATGCCAGAAATTTTCCTCCCCTACTAAATAGACTATCCTCTGATCTCGAAACATGGAACAAACTGACATTTTCATGGTTCGGCAGAGCGGCTATCCTGAAGATGAATGCTCTCCCCCGAATATTTTACCTCCTACAGACGATCCCTATACAGATCCCCCCCCTGTTCTTCAAAACATATAGGCAGATTAGCTCCAACTTCTTGTGGGGCAAACATAGACACAGAATCAGTCACAACATGCTCTCCCGCCCGAAAAACCTGGGAGGAATAGGCCTTCCAAACATCCTCAATTACCATGCAGCCACCCATCTAGCCAGGATAATGGACTGGAACGTCTATACCCATCAAAAAGATTGGGTTTCCCTAGAAGCTTCCTTCATGAAATTAGATCTGAACTCCCTTCCTTGGATTTCCCCCAAGCAAATCCCACAAGATACCCAAGCTCACCCGACGATTGGTCCCACCTTGCGCTGTTTTCAGGCAATATGTAAGGCTACTCCGATCTCCTCCACCCCCAGTCCATTGACTCCTACAAAGCTGAATCCGGACTTCTCACCAGGTATGCACCATCAATTTCTAGCTGATAATCTACCACAGGGACAAATCAGAGTCCACCAATTCCTCCAACAAGGCAAACTACTCACCACAACGCAAATCGCAGCACGTTTCGAACAGACACCTATCCCAAGCTGGACACTCATAATGATAGCCCACTACCTCCAAATCCTAGACAAAAAAGGTCAATGTTCTAGACCAGTGTTTCTCAACTCCAGTCCTCAAGGCGCCCCAATAGGTCATGTTTTCAGGCTTTCCATTATTTTGCACAGGTGATTTCATCAGCTTCACTTCCGTAGTAATTTCCACAGCCGTTTCATCTGAGGGAAATCCTGAAAACATGACCTGTTGGGGCGCCTTGAGGACTGGAGTTGAGAAACACTGTTCTAGACAACTCACTCCCTTCGAAACACTATGTACCAAAACAACACAACAAACACACCTTATCTCTCAAATACACAACCTTCTCTTCGCTGACCTTAAAGCTAATGACAGTCAATACTGTAGGAAATGGGAAAAGGACTTAACCATACAAATCTCGGAAGAGAACTGGGAGCGAATATACTCAAACATACACAAAGGCTCAACCAATGTCTCAACTCAAGAGAATGGGTTCAAAATCCAATCGAGATGGTACCATACCCCAGCGTTGTTACATAAATTTAAAACTGACATCCCTGAAACATGTTGGAGGTGCCATCAAGAGAAGGGCACGCTACTCCATATTTGGTGGTCTTGTGCCCCACTACAAGCCTTTTGGTCTGAGGTTTGCAGAATAATTGAGCAGGTCACCACCTACAACCCAGATTTCACCCCTGCTCAATTTCTCCTACACCTTTCCTCATTACCACACAATACCTACCACAAATCACTAATGATGCACTTGATAAATGCAGCAAAACAATGCATCCCAATACATTGGAAATCAAACAAGATACCCACTCTGAAAGAATGGTTCGTCAGAATAAACAGAGTAGCAGAGATGGAAAAATTAATACATATCGCAAGAGACACACCGACAAAATTTAGCCGCAAATGGGCATGCTGGACCCATTTCCAGACTCTGCCGGAATACAAGACCATCCTGAATTCCCCTACGTAAGGGTCGAGGATGACAGTCATATTGCTCACACACAAACCAAATATATACAGCTTAACTCCCTACCCTGATGATGACTCATCCCCTTTTAAAAGCACCTCAGTGACTAGAATATATATTAACCATATTACATTTACAAAGGGAAGTCAGAGATTCCCCCACCCCACCTTCCCCATCCTCCCGGTCCACCTTCATCCCCCGCTGACCCCTTTGCCTACTTTCCTACCTTCTACCCTTTCCTCTTCACCCTCTCCTTTTCCCATGCCAGATATGTTGACATCCTGGTAAGCATATAGGACACCCACGTTACACACCAATTAACTACTCAACTCATGAATTACTACCTAGAAACAAACGAACTTATCACACACGAATCACGATCGGTCCTTTACACATTAAATGAAAAATACATCACTCCGCTAATAGAGTTCTTCCATAAATTGCACACCAACTTTCTTCTACACACAAAAACTATCACGGAACACACCTCCAATAGAGTCTCAGTTTTAGGGCAACTCTGACCTATCTAAGGATATTTGTGGGGTACACACCCCTTTATCACCTAGGTAAACAAGTTTGTTATCTCCAAGCATGGCTGGGAATTCTCTTAAGGAAAAAATTGTTTACTTTAACAATCTCATGTTCAATGTTTACTGTTTATTGTATTACAAATGCTGTAAAGACTTTATGATCTTTAATAAAATCTTTGAAACAAAAAAAAAATATTCTGGAGTAAAAATTAAAATACAATAAAACAAAGATCAGCCTTGAAAAAAAGACAAACCAAAAAAAATAAATCTGCCTTAAAACCCAAAAAAAAAAAAAAAAATAATAATGTTGTCAGATGTGACAAATCCAAATATATTGAGGGAATCCCGATAAATAGTAAAGAAATAAGTTTGTGAGAAGTCTGTGTGAATATGAGCAGCAAAACTACTTCATTCTTCTCACATTATAAAGAAGAAGAGAGTGCGCTGTATTAAACCATTTTTAACATTGCAGCCTGATGAAAGTACTGTATCCATTCTGAACGCTAATTTTACCCGACCGAGCTGTTCCATCTCGGAATTTCTTCTGAGCATGCGTGGCACTTTGTGCATCGGAACAGCCACACGCGGTCATAATTGATGCGATCGGATTTTGTTGTCGGAATATTTTATAGCCTGCTTTCAAACTTTGTGTGTCGGAAAATCCGATGGAAAATGTCTGATGGAGTCCACACACGGTCGGAATTTCCGACAACACGCTCCGATCGGACATTGTCGGGGCATTAATGTTTGTGGTGAAAAGCTATAACATTTTTACATCTTCAGTTTCCTAAAAAAAAACTTGATTTTTTTCCAGATGCAATGTGCTTGTTCTCTGCTTCAAAAATTGCAACCTATCCAAGAATTTTTTTAAATGTGTGCTGCAATGCGTGCCATTTTTTTGTTCAAAACTAAAAAGAAAACAGACACTATTTTTTTACTTTCCAGCTGCAATATTCCACCTCATAGTTTGCCTTAACAACTGCCTCATCTCTAGAATGTGAGTTATGGGATGTTTTCATGCACTCTGAGTTGACATCTTGTTAAAATTTCTACACTATACTGTGTGGTACTAAAAAGAAGATCAGATGCTATGCTATGTGACTTTTTATAAGTAAATTGTATGATGGTAATAATTATTTTTTTTAAGTTGTCCCTGCAAATTCTAGCCCTTAATTATGGTCTATCACTGCTAGACCAAAAATAATTTTCTTTGAAAAAAAAAGGTTTTTTTTTTGTCAAAATAAACCATATTGTGTTGCTGCTTCTGTATGTAAGCCAATTGATAATAAACATATGACATTTTTGTGATGTCATAATAATACAATGTCATCAGTGCTGTCCCTGAGAATCTAAATATCTAAATATTTTGTGAAACCATGTACAGCTTTAAGCCCTCATCATGTAATTTGAAGGATTTTTGCATATTCAATGGTGCCCTTTATGTGCATCCTTATATATATATTAACATTAATATTAGTACATGTCTCCAGGGCACTGCCCAGCTTTCTATGTCCTTTGTTTATTAATCCCTTTATTAGCCAAGAAAATGGTGTTTGCTGATTTTTAACATTTGACTCCTACTGTACAGTTCTCTGGCAAGCCATGACCATTCACTAGGTCCTTGAAACAGGATCTTTAGGTAAAAAATATTAACACACCACAAAGTCAGACAAGTCTAGAAGCAGTGTATTAACTGTGAAGTACTATTCAATAGGGATACATACTGTAAGTGCCCTCTTCCTCAGTAATTTTACTCTTGACTGGAAAGCATCAAAAACAAAATAGGAGAACCTTGAGGATACAAAAGAGCATCAGCATCCTGCTCAGTTTGCTGGTTAAGTAGTCAGAAGATGCTGCTCATGCTCTTATTACAATGTATCCTGAAGAATCTCTTTGTTTATCTAGATTCTTTTAAGTCAAATGCATAACATGTATCCTTTAATTCCTGCTTCTAGAATGTATTCTGTTGATTTAAACAGAAAGTTCAGTTGGACTTTAACATACTTAGACTTTCTGGACCTGCAACAGAGGAAACAGTACTGCAATCAGTGAAAGCAATGAACGCATTTGTATTTTAAGGTAACTTTTATGTTTCACCATTGCTGATATATATTTTTTTTCATATTTGAAATTGTGTTGTCTCATAGAAAACAAAGTTTGGATATTTAAATACCTGTAGTGAAAAGTTTAATAACATCCAATATTTTTCAGCAACTAAACTAATTAAAACAACTTGGCGCATTGAGTAGCTCTGCTTAGGTGTTTGAGTTTTCCATCTGTTCAGCTACAGCATAAATTCCCACCTAATCTATTTTATTTCTTTGATTTAGTGTAAGTTGAGCAGCACACAGTGCAGCTGCTAACTTCTGACAGTATAGAGAAACAGTAATATAACTTTTCAAAAGATGTACTTACATTTTTAAGGATTTTTTTTTTCACCTTGAGTATTCCGGGGAACATCTTATTTTCTTGATAAATGAACAACCTCTCCTTGATATGCATTGTATGTTAAAATCTAAAATGATACTGAGCTTTTTGTTTAATTTAATACACAGAAAATTAAAATAAATCTCAGTAATTGGGGAAATGTCTAAATCAGTATCATAATTGGAAACTGGACCAAGAGCTAAAACTTAACTTGCTGTACTCTAACAAGAAGTGTAACCAACTATTAGAGAACTTCAGAAAGAACTCAAGTATCAGGATTACTTTTGTATTTAATATTTAAAACAAACAAAAAAGTTTTGTAAAGTTGTGAGTTAGCAAGATTAATTTGTCCCGGAATATAACCTGCTTTGGTGAGTTTCAACACAAATGGCATATGGTAATTTTCCATTCAATAATAAACCCTCTTAACCATAATATACCTTGACAAGAAACTTCTGGAGCTTCTGTAAAAAAATTAAAGGGAATGTAAAGTGGTTTTAAATGTACAGTATTTTCTTCATATATATGTTATGGTAAGGACTAATCATGAATATATAAACAACTATGAAATATTGCATATTAATACTATTTTGTCTTCTATAAATCCAGCAGGTGGAACTCTAGTCTCCAAATAACAATATCATCAGGTAAGCATGTTGCTTACTGAAGTCAGTGACTAAGGAGAACAGTGACTTATCCCAGTAAGGGGTTTCAACCAGAAAAAAACAGAGCATTAAAGCTACATCTGCTGTACTGTCTCATTAGATAGCCCATTTGATGATATGGGAATATTTTATCACTCTGTATGAAACAAAGCAAGATTTATATTTCCCTCATATCCATTTCTTTTTTATTTCTCACATTGAGCCTCTCTTAGTCATAGGGAAAATGGCATAGTTTTGTGTGAGTTGTTTTCTGGAGAAACATTTCAATGTTAATAATAGCACTGAGATGCATGTTTCTGAGTATCTGACTGCAACTATCAAAGGACAGATCCTAATAGTTAAGACAAATGCAATGCTATTTTTATACTGCAGTACAAGGGTTCCCAACCTCTCAGCCATGGACCAGTGCTGCCAGTGGCCTGTTTGAGGCCAAGCCTCACAAGCTGCACTGAGGGAGGTGAGCAGCTGCACTGAAGGAGGTCAGTGGCAGACAAGCACAGACCTGGCATGATTGCATCACTGCCCACATCACTGCTGTAGAGTCCACTTCCTGTGTTCATGTGGCAGTTTTCATTTTCTTGCTTCTGAACTTGTAATGCTGGATTCCCCGCTGTGGAGGTAGTGCTAGGAAGAAGCTGTACAGAGAAAACCCTTGCAAATTGACATCTGGGGGCAGGCTGCAGTGACAATCTGCATCTGGTGGCTGCAGTGGCAGGCTACAGTGACAAGTTGCATCTGGTGACTGTAATGGCAGGCTACAGCGACGAGGCCTGGATTCTTTCCTAAATGTGAATAATATAACTGGGTACTAACCTTTATAGGTAAAGTTGATCTGATTGCCTCCCTTTCAGGAAAAGGTCAGCAACTTGACAGAGCAGCACCTGTTAGACCTCATGAGGCATTACAACCCTAAATCTGAGCCTATGGGCCCACCTAAGACATACTAGGCAAATATTTATAACAGGATACATATACAGTTAGGTCCATATATATTTGGACACAGGCACAATTTAGTTTTTTCAGGTATTTAGCAAAAAATATTAAAGGTATAGTTATAAAATGGATATGGGCTGAAAGTGCACACTCTCAGGCTTAATTTGAGGGTATTTACATCCAAAGCAGAGGAGGGGTTTAGGAATTACAGTTCTTAAAAATAGCCATCCCCTTTTTAAAGGGACCAAAAGTATTTGGACAATTGAATCAAAAGCTGTTTCATGGCCAGCTGTGGGCTATTCCTTCATTATTTCTTCATCAGTTAAGCAGGTAAAAGTTCTGGAGTTGATTTTAAGTGTGGTATTTGCATTTTGAATCTATTGCTGTGAACCTACATCATGCGTTCAAAGGAGCTGTCCATGCAAGTGAAACAGGCCATTGTAAGGCTTCAAGATTGAAACCATTCCATCAGAGAGATAGCAGCAACATTAGGAGTGGCCAAATCAACAGTTTGGCACATTCTGAGGAAAGAAGAATGCACTAGTGATCTCAGCAACATAAAAAGGCATGGACGTCCACAGAAGACAACAGTGGTGGATGACAGCAGGATCCTCACTATGGTAAAGAAAAGCTCATTCACAACATCCAGACAAGTGAAGGGCACTCTCCAGGAGGTGGGCGTATCATTGTCAAAGTCTACAATGAAGAAAAGACTTCATGAGAGCAAATGCAGATGGTTCATCACAAGGTGCAAACCATTCATAATCCTGAAGAATAGAAAAGTCAGATTAGATTTTGCCAAAAAACGTCTAAAAAAGCCAGACCAGTTCTGAAAAAGCATTCTTTGGATGGATGAAACTAAGATTAACCTGTACCAGAATGACGGGAAGAAAAAAGTGTGGAGAAGGTTTGGAACAGCTCATGATCCAAAGCACACAATGTCATCTGTGGTTACATGGTGGAGTTTGCAGTGTGATGGCATGGGCATACATGGCTTCCAGTGGCACTGGGTCATTGGTGTTTATTGATGATGTGGCAGAAGACAGAAGCAGCCAGATGAATTCTGCAGTGTTTAGAGATATACTGTCAGCCAAGATTCAACCAAATGCAGCAAAGTTGATTGGACGGCTCTTCACAGTACAGATGGACAATGATCCAAAACACACAGCAAAAGCAACCCAGGAGCTTTTGAAGGAAAATGAGTGGAATATTCTGAAATGGCCGAGTCACCTGATCTCAACCCAATTGAGTATGTATTTCACTTGCTGAAGGCAAAACTAAAGGCAGAAAGACCCACAAACAACAACTGAAGACAGCTGCAGTTAAAGCCTGGCAAAGTACCAGAAAGGAGGAAACCCAGTCTTTGGTAATGTCCATGGGTTTCCGGATTTCAGGCAGTCATTGCCAGTAAAGGATTCTCAATAAAATATTAACAATGAACATTTAATTTATGACTATATTCATTTGCCCAATTACATTTGAGCCCCTGAAAATGGGGGGACTGTGTATAAAAATGGTTGCAGTTCCTAAAATGTGCACTTGATATTTATGTTCAACCCCTTAAATTAAAGCTGAAAGTCTGCACTTCAAATTAATTTGGATTGTTTTGTTTTCATTTTATTCTGGTGGCATACAGAGCCAAAAATATAAAAATTGTGCCGTGTCCAAATATATATGGAC
The DNA here is from genome assembly GCF_042186555.1 of Aquarana catesbeiana. Classification (NCBI taxonomy): domain Eukaryota; kingdom Metazoa; phylum Chordata; class Amphibia; order Anura; family Ranidae; genus Aquarana; species Aquarana catesbeiana. The sequence continues at coordinate 433,475,140 of NC_133328.1, forward strand.
TTAACTGTAAATCTTTTATAATTAAGTCTGCACAGTTATAAATATATCCTACTGAATATGAAAATAATTGCTTAAATGCAATCATGTCTCGTTCTCCTTCATTGTCTGCACATGTAGAAAGCAATGAGCACACAATGGAATCTTCAAAGCTTCCCTGTCTTCTTCAGTCTTATACTGTGCTCTAACACATACTATGCAAAATAAATTAGAATTGACAAATCCCCTTTTCATTTTGAGTAAACAGGGGCTATTACATTAAGTACTAATCTGTTTTAAAAATGTCCATGTCATGCTGCTGTTCAGCTTCTGTGTTTGTGAATGTGGTCCCTGTCAGATCAAATCACAATAAAAATATTGCTCAGTTGCATTGCTCATTGCAACTGACTATTCTTGAATCATTTATCCTAAAGGAGAACATTAATATTTTTTGTGTTAATTTTACGTTTACAAATTTATGAACTTTTTTTAAACACATTTATAAAACTAAAAAAAGTTGCATTAACCTGCATTTTACAAAAGAGCCTTTATTACATAGTGCAGACATGACATTCTGTTTGAAAAAAACTTACTGGGTTTTCTAATAAGAGAGCTTAGTACCACCTTCACTTTTTTCAGTTGAACTATCTTAATCCAATAGTTACAACTATGCTGTAGGTGGTGCTGGGAGTATATTACTGCTCTGGTTCTGTTGGGTCATTTAGTATAACAGTGGCTCAATGAGACTTTTGGTTGTGGTCTCATGTGATAAATATTCCTTTTTTCATACACAATCATTCAAACTCAATTATTATTAACAAGAAATCCATTTTAGTACTTAATATACAAAATAATAAAGAAAGTATAATAAGCTATGACTGTTCTTTAAAGATAAGTTAATGTTTAAATAAAATGCATTTTCCTTTACTGCATTTGTCTTACTATACATGTTTATGGTCTGTCCCAGTCAGCAACAGCCAACTCTCCTCTGGCAGTTTGCCTGATCTGCTTCTGTGACCTGTTCTTCTTCTCAAATCTTCCAATTTTTTTTCTTCTGTATTTTCTTTTTTTCTTAATTCTTTTGCAATATTTTATTATAATGTATAAATGTGGTTATGGGCCCCCTCCAACAATACTAATCTGTCACATCAAGCATACAGGCTGATATCTCCAAAGGCTTAAGAGCCTGTGCAAATCCCTGCCAGCTTGAAACTATAGGATAAACCTTTCAGCTTAATGTGTATGCTTTATTATGAGGACTCAAGAAAGGTCCCCATCACAAAATGCCTGAAGGAAATTAAGTTTTTCGAGTCCCCAAGGTAGATGTTAGAATATTTTTAGGTTGTATGCAACTTCATTGCCACTTTGATTAACACTTTATTATAAAAATGTAATCTGAAAGGGATCTGTCCTATAGTTATGGTTCTCTTGTTAAACAGCCAAATAAATGACAGCCATTTACTTACACTTAAACTCAACATAGCACTTAGCATAGCACTGAACTTAATCTTAACCTCAGCCTAACCTAAAAATACAACCCTTAGCCTTAGCATAATCTTTAAACTTAACCCCTTGATTTACCACCTAATTTTACCAATCCAAGTTCAGCTCCCCCATTGCCCCTTTGAGCTTTAAACCTCAGGCTAAAATTACATATGATGGCAATAAATATTCACAGCAAACATATAGAGAAAACACTATATCTAAAATTGAATGTCAAAGCAATCTGTGTTAAAAGATGTGCAGCAACATGAAATGATCCAATGTTTAGGTTTCCCTTGGAATTTTAAGTGTAGCACCCCCCTGGGTCTACTGGGAGCAGGAAGGTACTTCCAGATACAGGGAGCGGGCTTACATTCACCCCAGGGCTGAGTCCATGGCTATAATGGGAAGTTTGAACAAAATATGGGCGCCAGTCACTTTAGGTATTTTTCAATGCTTTAATTATAACTTGATAAAGGTTGTAGAAAAGAGGTTGAGGGGAGGTTTCAGATACCCTTTTTGGCAGATCACTTACAGACTCCTTGAATCAAAGGACAAACAACTTTCTTTCAGCAGATCTTGAATATCTGGGTAGGTCTCTCACACAGACCTAGCAACCAGTAAGATGTCTGGATAAACCTCTCTCACAGACTTAGCAGCCAGTAGATGCCTGGATAAGTCTCTCTCACAAACTTAGCAGCCAGAATCCTGTTACCTTGATTAGATTGTAGAACAGCTTGACAGTACCAGAACCTTTAAGCTGACCCGGTGGTATTGTAAGAGTAGTCAGATACAGGTGTGTCCTCCAAGTGAGCTACCAGGCCCTTCTGAGAGACCAGCCTTCATCCTGGCTCTCTCCAGCAAGGGTCCTCCCCTGGATCTTCTCAGCTTGGCTTGGCGTCTTCCATTCAGGCAAGACAGACTAAGGACAACCTCAGAAGTAGTAGGCCCCAGACAGGCTTCTGGGCCTACTTGCAGAGCTTGCAGCAATGTAGCCTCAGGCCAGAAGGGCCACAAGGTGAGGACTGACTAGAGCACATGGCCTCTGTTCAATAAATACCCCTTCCCAGAATTCACAACGGCCAGGAACCTCCTACTGGGCTATTTCTGGAAACGAATATTCATTACAGCTCAACCTAGTTGTAATTCTCACACTGTTCTGTGGTACCAGTGAAACCTACTGGCAACAGTGGGAAATGCACAACACAGCCAAGTTTAGAACAGAACCAAATAAACTACGTACAATCAATCTGAGCTGTTTACAACTCAGCCAAAAATGAAATTTACACTATAGCCCCAATTTTAGCAACAGGGGGCTACATACGAAATACATTTAACTTTATGCTCCAGATTGATTGACTGTCATGTGCATAATACTGGAGTGTGAAACATTTAGGCTCATTTACTTAAAAAGCTAATAATCTTTGCAGAATAAAATGTGTAGATATTCACTTAAATTATATACTTACATAGATGAAACAAAGAAACTGGACTTTGTTTTTTACATCTGGATAATTGTAGCAAATAACAATTTATTGTGTGAAGATTTTAATTCCCTTTAGTAAAGCAGCCTCATTCTGAGCTGCCACACTGAAACTTTGTTGCACAAGTAGGGTAGGTTAATTATTCAATTAGTCTACTTTAAAAAATGGGTAAAACTTTTACAGGAAACTCCCTCTTAAGGCACCATCACTTTTGAAATTCTGGGAGTGGAGAGAGTAATTTGGGAATATAAGTGTGCCTTAAAGAGGACATATACAAAATGTCAATAAAATCAAAACAGCTTTAATACATAGTTAAAATCTAGTTAAAAGTACGAAAAACAGAATTAATCACCATATCTGTATTAATGTATTGGACACTTATCTTTGCAGTTCCAAGATGGCTTAATGGATTGATACATTTTGTGATGCTCTCACTTCCTCAGGATCTGCACCCTTGTGAAAGTAAATGATGTGACTGTTCAAGACAATAACAGCATAAATAACACCACAATAGGTACACTCAACAATACAAAGTTATATCAACATAATTGGGAAGGAACAAATCAAACACACAAAGAAACACAAAAAACTCCCACACACATACACCCCCACCATACCCCACTACCCACTCAACAACGACCCCATAAACTATGTGGGGACCATATAGACTGAGGCGTGGAATCAATCTCACCTCAGAAAACATCAATAAAGAAATACAGAACTGACATCTTCATAGACTTCCAAGGGTAAAAAGGTAACTATAGGAACAGATATCCATAAATAACCAATCTTTGATCTCTATAAAAATGATGGTATGTAATTAAGATGCTGTGAACGGATCCTATCCCACACTCCGCTGAGTGCTTCCATCAGTAATACCGCTTCCTCCAGTATGACCATCAGAGAGATATATTATTATAGCTGCATTAAATACAAGTCTACTCGAAAATAGCTTGTAGAATCTTGAATCATTTATTGGGCAGAATACAGCCTTTTTATAACCTTTTAACACAAGGGGTTAGATAAAAAGTAGGGCTGGCTCATGGATACCCCGCTCCCCTCTAGCAACAACTTAGTAGACAATTATATAAATAACATGTTAATTAACACAGCTCTTAAGGCAGCCTAGGTGACCAGACTGTCCGACTCCGCAGGCCAATGTGATCTGCCCTTTCAAGGATCATGTATTGTTCAGAATTAACAACCAAGAATAGTCTTTGGGCAAGTTCAAGAAAACAGTCTCTCAAAAACAAAAAAGATTAATATAGCAATACCAAATAAAAGGGTGAATGTGAACAGAAAAGGTCCCTGCAGCCAGTGTCCATGACAGTGCTCCCCCCATCCCATAGTCCAGCAGACCCAACTAGATCCACCACGGTTCAGCTTGGGGCTGTCCGGGAGAGTCTTATAGCTCAGTTTGCCAGGAAAGTCCATCAGCATTCCCATTCTGCTTTCCTGGCTGATACTGGATGGTAAAATTGCAAGGCTGCAGGGCCAAGCTCCATCGTAACAAACGTCCATTATCCCCAGAGAACCGATTAAGCCAGATTAATGGATTATGGTCGGTGAGCACCATAAAAGATCGTCCGTAGAGATAAGGTTGGAATTTCTTGAGAGCCCACACCAGCGCTAAACACTCCTCCACGGCTGCATAACCAACTTCCCTTGGTAGCAGCTTAAGACTGATGAAGGCCACTGGGTGCTCACTGCCATCAGGTCCTACTTGGCTCAGTACGGCCCCCAGCTCGAATGTAGAGGCATCTGTGTGGACACAAAAATGTTTGGTTGGGTCAGGGGCAGCTAGAACAGGAGCTGAAGTTAGTGCATTCTTTAATCGTTGGAAGGTAGCTTCACACACTGGGGACCACAGTACCTGTCGGCGAAGGTGCTTCTTAGTCAGGTCTGTCAGGGGCTTAGCGATTTAACTATTTTGCGGGACAAACTTTCTATAGTACCCAGCTGTGCCGAGGAATGCCAGGACCTGGGTTTTAGTACGGGGGTCGGCCACTTGGCAACTGCCTCAATCTTAGTAGGCTAGGGTCGTTTCTGTCCACTACCTACTCGATGTCCAAGGTACTGTACCTCAGACATCCCTATGCTGCATTTTTCTGGCTTAAAGGTTAGTCCTGTAGCCTTGATACGGTCTAACACAACACCCAGGTGAACCAGATGGTCCTCCCAGGTATCACTGTAGATTGCAATGTCGTCCAGATATGCACAAGCATAGTCATGGAGACCATCAAGGAGTTAGTCTACCATCCTTTGGAAAGTCGCCGGTGCATTCTTCATCCCAAATGGCATTACTTTAGACTGGTATAGGCCAAATGGGGTAATGAACGCCGATTTCGGAATAGATTCCTCATCCAGAGGAATTTGCCAGTACCCTTTTCATAGGTCGAGGGTTGTCAGGAATTTTCCCAGAGCAATGCAATCTAACAGATCATTCACTCAGGGCATAGGATAAGCGTCAGTGGTGGTGCACTCATTTAATCTGCGGTAGTCTACACAGAAGCGAGTCTAGCCACAAGGACCACCGGGGAAGCCAAGGGGCTGCTGGATGGTCCGAACCAGAATGGCTAGACGGTACCGAACCAGAATGGCTAGACTCGCTTCTGCATAGACTACCGCAGCTCAAGCATCTCCTTAATCTCATGATGCATTCCCTTTCTCACTGCCTCAGGTATCCTGTAAGCCGCCTGTCTTAGTGGCAGTTGTCCTGAGGTTTTCACTCGGTGCACTGCCATAGTAGTGTACCCAGGGACTGTGGAGAACATTTCCCTTCTCTGACTAAGGACCTGTCTAGCTTGTTCTCTCTGCGTTGTCAAGCTTTATCATCTCTATACCTGCAGTAATTCTATTTAGCTCCGGGAGCAGGTTCTCAGAATCTTCCACAGCATATAGTGGCTACCTCTCCTGATCTTTCCCAGTATGCTTTCACCATGTTCACATGAAAGGTCTGTCATCTGAACATTTAGCCACTAGGTAGGTTATGTCACAGAGCTTTGCCACAACCCGGTAAGGTCCCTGCCAAGTGGCCTGTAACTTGTCCTGCTTGGCTGGCCTGAGGGCAAGAACCTTCTGCCCAACCTCCAGAGTGCGGTTCTGAGCAGTATGATCGTACCATTGTTTCTGCCGCCCTTGGGCACCCGAAGGTTCTCTTGGACAGTGTCTGTGAGCTCCTTCAGAACTCAAGAACGTATGCTATGATAGAGGACCCTTGGGGATCAATTCCCCCTTCCCAGTGGGCTATGACTAGATCTAGGGGCCCCCTCACCCACCTCCCATACAGTAAGTCAAACGGGGAGAACCTACATAGTTACATAGTAGGTGAGGTTGAAAAAAGACAAAAGTCCATCTAGTCCAACCTATGTGTGTGGTTATATGTCAGTATTACATTGTATATTCCTGTATGTTGCGGTAATTCAGGTGCTTATCTAATAGCTTCTTGAAACTATCGATGCTCCCCGCTAAGACCACCGCCTGTGGTAGGGAATAACACAGCCTTGCCGCTCTACAGTAAAGAACCCTCTACGTAGTTTAAGGTTAAACCTCTTTTCTTCTAATTTTAATGAGTAGCCACGAGTCTTGTTAATCTCTCTTCTGCAAAAAAGTTTTATTCCTATTGTGGGGTCAACAGTACGTTATTTGTATATTGAAATCATATCCCCTCTCAAGCGTCTCTTCTCCAGAGAGAATAAGTTCAGTGCTCGCAACCTTTCCTCATAACTAAGATCCTCCAGACCCTTTATTAGCTTTGTTGCCCTTCTTTGTACTCGCTCCATTTCCAGTACATCCTTCCTGAGGACTGGTGCCCAGCACTGGACAGCATACTCTAGGTGCGGCCAGACCAGAGTCTTGTAGAGCGGGAGAATTATCGTTTTATCTCTGGAGTTGATCCCCTTTTTAATGCATGCCAATATTCTGTTTGCTTTGTTATCAACAGCTTGGCATTGCATGCCATTGCTGAGCTGATCATCTACTAGGACCCCCAAGTCCTTTTCCATCCTAGATTCCCCCAGAGGTTCTCCCCACAGTATATAGATTATAGATTGCATTCATATTTTTGCCACCTAGATGCATTATTTTACATTTTTCTACGTTGAACCTCATTTGCCATATAGTTGCCCACACCATTAATTTGTTCAGATCTTTTTGCAAGGTTTCCACATCCTGCGGAGAAGTTATTGCCCTGCTTAGCTTAGTATCGTCTGCAAATACAGAGATTGAACTGTTTATCCCATCCTCCAGGTCGTTTATGAACAATTTAAATAGGATTGGTCCCAGCACAGATCCCTGGGGGACCCCACTACCCACCCCTGACCATTCCAAGTACTGCCCATTTACCACCACCCTCTGAACTCGCCCTTGTAGCCAGTTTTCAATCCATGTACTCACCCTATGGTCCATGCCAACGGATCTTATTTTGTACAGTAAACGTTTATGGGGAACTGTGTCAACTGCTTTTGCAAAATCCAGATACACCACGTCTACAGGCCTTCCTTTATCTAGCTGGCAACTCACCTCCTCATAGAAGGTTAGTAGATTGGTTTGGCAAGAACGATTCTTCATGAATCCATGCTGATTACTGCTAATGATACCGTTCTCATTACTAAAATCTTGTATATAGTCCCTTATCATCCCCTCCAAGAGTTTACATACTATTGATGTTAGGCTAACTGGTCTGTAATTCCCAGGGATGTACTTTGGGCCCTTTTTAAATATTGGTACTACATTGGCTTTTCTCCAATCAGCTGGTACCATTCCAGTCAGCAGACTGTCTGTAAAGATTAGGAACAATGGTCTGGCAATCACTTGACTGAGTTCCCTAAGTACCCTCGGATGCAAGACATCTGGTCCCGGTGATTTATTAATGTTAAGTTTCTCAGTCCTCTGTTAACCATGGAAGTGCTTCCTGTGATGTGTCATGATGATAAACACTGCAGTTTTGGTTACTGAAGCCCCCTGGTTCCCTCGTGAAGACTGAGGAGAAGAATAAATTCAATACCTTCGCCATATCCCCATCCTTTGTAACCAGATGTCTTTCCTCATTCTTTATGGGGCCAATATTGTCTGTCCTCCTTTTTTACTGTTTACATACTTAACCACTTGCCGACCGCCTAATGCAGATATACTGCGGCAGAATGGCACGGGCAGGCAAAATCACGTACCTGGTACGTGATTTGCCTCCCGCGGGCAGGGGGTGCATCGCGCCCCCCCGGTGCCTGAGGTGGTCAGCATCGTTAGGTGAGTGATCCGTGCTGAGGGGGAGGCCACTCATTCCTAGCCACCCCCTCGCGATCGCTCCCAACAAATGACAATCTTCCTCTGCCTCTGTAATGTAAACAACGGCAGAGGAAGTGATGTCATCTCTCCTTGTGTCGGTCTTTTCGTTCAGGCGCCGAGGAGAGAAGACATCCAAGTAAGTGCACCAACACAACACTAACAGTAGAACATTCTAGGCACACATTTCACCCCCCAGTCACCCCTCGATCATCCCCCGATCACCCCCCTGCACCCTCTGTCACAGTGACACCAATAGCAGTCTTTTTTCTGATTATTGCATTGGTGTCATTTGTGACAGTTATAAGTGGTAGGGCAGTTAGTGGTAGGCCCCTTTAGGTCTAGGGTACCCCCTAACCCCTCCTAATAAAGTTTTAACCCCTTGATACCCCCCGTCACCAGTGTCACTAAGCGATCATTTTTCTGATCACTGTATTAGTGTCACAAGTGACGCTAGTTAGGGAGGTAAGTATTTAGGTTCGCCGTCAGCGTTTTATAGCATCAGGGACCCCCATATACTACCTGATAAAAGGTTTTAATCCCCTGATTGCCCCCTAGTTAACCCTTTCACCAGTGATCACTGTATAACTGTTACGGGTGACGCTAGTTAGTTATTTTTTATAGTTTCAGGGCACCCGCCGTTTATTACCTAATGGAGGTTTAACCCCCTGATCACCCGGCGGTGATATAAGTTAAGTTTTAGGGTCAGATAGGGTCTGCGTTGCCCCAGGCAGCGTCAGGTTAGTGCCAGTACCGCTAACACTCACGCACACAGCATACACCTCCCTTAGTGGTATAGTATCTGAACGGATCAATATCTGATAAGTAGGGATGAGCTTCGTGTTCGAGTCGAACCCATGTTCAACTTGAACATCGTCTGTTCGCCGAATTGCGAACGATATGGGCCGTTCGCGCCAAATTCGTGTGGCGCGTCACAGCCCATAATTCACTGCAGCATCGCAGTGCATTGCTGGCTGATGATTGGCCAAGCATGCACTATGACCCGCATGCTTGGCCAATCACAGTGCCGCCTGAACGGAGAGCCATAATTGGCCAAAGCCAAGGAGGCTTTGGCCAATTATGGCTCAGGGGATTTAGTACACGCCCCACACTATATAAGGCCGCCTGCACGGTGGCCCTGTGTAGTGTGTGTTCCGGCGTTCATTGAGAGAGAGAGAGACAGACAGACAGACAGTGACATTTGATTTGAGTTAGATAGATTAGGCAGAACAGTCAGTCAGTTAGCTGCACTTACAGTGTATTGTGTATATATATGCATCCCAGGTGTTGCATATATATATATATATATATATATATATATACACTGTATTCAGTTTAGCTAGATCCGTTGTTGTTATCTTCCTACTGACAGGCAGGCTTGTCTTGTTACAGTATTTACAGCTACCTGAAGAAAATTACTGGTATTCTTTTGATCCTATTAGTACCACAGTCAGGCAGCTAGACTATTTACAGTTAGTGCAGTGCGTCCTGCTCACAGTGTTCAGCTAGATCCGTTCCTGTTATCTTCTTACTGACAGGCAGGCTTGTCTTGTTACAGTATATACAGCTACCTGAAGAAAATTGCTGGTGTTCTTTTGATCCTATTAGTACCACAGTCAGGCAGCAAGACTATTTACAGTTAGTGCAGTGCGTCCTGCTCACAGTGTTCAGCTAAAACTACAAGTTAGTGGGGTGCGTCCTGCTCACAGTGTTCAGCTAAACCTACAAGTTAGTGCGGTGCGTCCTGCTCACAGTGTTCAGCTAAACCTACAAGTTAGTGTGGTGTGTCCACCTCACAGTGTTCAGCTAAACCTACAAGTTAGTGGGGTGCGTCCTGCTCAGAGTGTTCAGCTAAACCTACAAGTTAGTGCAGTGCGTCCTGCTCACAGTGTTCAGCTAGATCCGTTCCTGTTATCTTCTTACTGACAGGCAGGCTTGTCTTGTTACAGTATATACAGCTTTTTTTTTTAATTCTTTTATTTAAAATTTCACAAGTAAAATACATAGATAACATAAATCAAAAGAATATGATTGAACAATAAAATAACATTGAAGTACATTTATCAGACAAGTATTTACAATATTTACATAACCCTCCCACCTCCCTCCCAAAACCCTCCCACCTCCCTCCCAAACCCCACCCACTTCCCTCCCAAACCCACCCACAAAAAACCCAAAATGTACATAAACACAGTAAAGAAAATAGACATCTTACAACAATAAAAATATCAAAAAGGTTTCAAAACAAACAATAAAGATAACAAGAATATTTAACAAAACAACCCACTCCCATCCCTCATAGCGAAAAATGACAAACTATCCCTATTATATACTATCCCTCCACCCTATCCCTACACAAACAAAAAACACTCCTATATTCTTTCTCCACACTGTCCCTTTATCACCATCTGTGCTCACCCTGAAAAACAAAATAAAAAAGGTTAATCCTTCAAAACATCAATAACATAATTCACATATTTAATATTATATACACCATTGTTTCCACTCCTCCAACTTCCATAATTTCCTTGCATCCTTCTCCCCTAACTTTTTATAATCATAATATGCGTAATTGTAAATCTTTCCTCGGACCATGGCCACGCATTCTTTCACTTTAACTACTTCCTGCTTGAAAATCAAAATATTCCGAACATCCCACAAACACTCTTTAATACAACTCACAACAATCCATAACAGCCTCTCCTCATTACTCCCCAGATCACACAAACCATATAATACCATCTCATATGTTACACTATTCACACCAGTCAACCCCTCAATCATCTTTTCCATCCTCTTCCATATTTTCTTCGCATAGCGACATTCCCAGAACACATGCACATGTTTTTACAGTATATACAGCTACCTGAAGAAAATTGCTGGTGTTCTTTTGATCCTATTAGTACCACAGTCAGGCAGCTAGACTATTTACAGTTAGTGCAGTGCGTCCTGCTCACAGTGTTCAGCTAAACCTACAAGTTAGTGGGGTGAGTCCACCTCACAGTGTTCAGCTAAACCTACAAGTTAGTGGGGTGCGTCCTGCTCAGAGTGTTCAGCTAAACCTACAAGTTAGTGGGGTGCGTCCTGCTCACAGTGTTCAGCTAGATCCGTTCCTGTTATCTTCTTACTGACAGGCAGGCTTGTCTTGTTACAGTATATACAGCTACCTGAAGAAAATTACTGGTGTTTTTTTGATCCTATTAGTACCACAGTCAGGCAGCTAGACTATTTACAGTTAGTGCAGTGCGTCCTGCTCACAGTGTTCAGCTAAACCTACAAGTTAGTGGGGTGCGTCCACCTCACAGTGTTCAGCTAAACCTACAAGTTAGTGCAGAGCGTCCTGCTCACAGTGTTCAGCTAGATCCGTTCCTGTTATCTTCTTACTGACAGGCAGGCTTGTCTTGTTACAGTATATACAGCTACCTGAAGAAAATTACTGGTGTTCTTTTGATCCTATTAGTACCACAGTCAGGCAGCTAGACTATTTACAGTTAGTGCAGTGCGTCCTGCTCACAGTGTTCAGCTAAACCCACAAGTTAGTGGGGTGCGTCCTGCTCACAGTGTTCAGCTAAACCTACAAGTTAGTGTTGTGCGTCCACCTTACAGTGTTCAGCTAAACCTACAAGTTAGTGGGGTGCATCCTGCTCACAGTGTTCAGCTAAACCTACAAGTTAGTGGGGTGCGTCCTGTTCACAGTGTTCAGCTATACCTACAAGTTAGTGGGGTGCGTCCACCTCACAGTGTTCAGCTAAAGCTACCTGTAGAAGGTTGGTGGTGTTCTCATACTACAGGCAGGCAGTTGATTTTGCTAGCTGCAGTATCAGTACATATATATATATATATATATATCCCAGCTTAGTGCAGCTACAGGCCATTAGTATGTCTGGAAGGCCAAGAAGGAGAGGCAGACAGTCACAAGCCAATAAGAGAGGGCAAGCAGGCTCTGTGTCTAGTGCTGGTCGTGGAGACGGTGCATCCTCATCAGCACGTGGCCGTGGGACACGCTTGGCCTTTTTTTCGGCAGCTGGCCGTGTTGAGCCGCAACATGCGGAAGACTTGGTCGAGTGGATGACCAAGCCATCCTCATCCTCCTCATCCTCTCTCACCCATGCCCAGGGTACTTTGTCTGGCAAAGCAGCGGCCTCTTCCCTTGGCTCAATGTCATCAGTGACTCCTTCCCTAGCCCCACCATGTCCTTCTGAGGAATCCCTCGAACTGTTTGACCACAGTGTTGGGTACATGCTCCAGGAGGATGCCCAGCATTTGGAAGGCTCTGATGATGATACTGAGCTCGATGAAGGCAGTAACATGAGCACGGACAGAGGGGGTGCCCAAGAAGGACAGCAATCTGGCATGTCATGCTCCCTCTGCTGCAGCATACTGCCAGGTTTGCTCCAGTGATGAGGAAGGAGGGGATGATGAGGTCACTGACTCAACGTGGGTGCCTGATAGGAGAGGGGAGGAGGAGGAGGAGGAGGTGGCACATCATAAGGGCAGCACATTGACTGCATCACACCCCAAAGCTCCACATGTGCAGGGCGCTGCAGTCTCTGCGCGTTATTCAAAAAGTTCTTTGATGTGGGCTTTTTTGAGACGAGTGCATCAGATCGCACCGCTGCTATTTGCAACATATGTCTCAAGCGTATCTCGCGTGGCCAAAACATCTCCCGCTTGGGTACCACATGCTTGACCAGACATATGTTGACCTGCCACGCAGTTCGTTGGCAAGCGTATCTATAAGACCCACACCAAAGAACAAAGAGGACCTCTCCTTGCTCCTCATTAGCTGAGATTTCCAACCCCACTATACCTTCAGTCCTCTCTGAGACCTGCACTGAGAGGAATGAAGGTGTAGAATTAGGTGTGTCACAGCCAAGTACTTGTGGGCAATCTGCTTTTGGTACACCGACGTCAGATTGTACCAGGCAAATTTCCCTGCCCCAGCTGCTGCACCGCCGAAAGAAGTTTGCTCCCAGCCATCCACATGCCCAGCGGTTGAATGCTAGCTTGGCAAAATTGCTAGCACTTCAACTGCTGCGTTTTCAGTTGGTAGACTCTGCCCCCTTCCGTGAGTTTGTGGAATGTGCAGTTCCTCAGTGGCAGGTACCCAAACGCCACTTTTTCTCACGGAAGGCGATTCCGGCTCTCTACTGGCATGTGGAAGGCAATGTCCATGCCTTGCTGGACAGGGCGGTCAGCGGTAAGGTGCATATTACCGCTGACTCATGGTCCAGCAGGCATGGACAGGGACGTTACCTAAGTTTCACGGCGCATTGGGTGACTCTGCTGGCAGCTGGGAAGGATGCAGGACAAGGTGCAGTAGTGTTGGAGGTTGTTCCGCCACCACGCCTCCAAAATGCTAATGATTGTGACACACCTCTCTCCTCCACCCCCTCCTCTTCTTCTTCCTCCATGGCCTCTTCCTGTGCTTTGTCCTCGGAACCAGCGGTGCTCCGTAGCCGTTCAAGGGGCTACGCAAGTACGCAGGCCAAAAGATGCCATGCAGTGCTTGAGCTGGTGTGCTTGGGGGACAGGAGCCACACTGGGGCAGAGGTTCTGTCAGCTCTGCAGGGGCAGGTTCAGAGGTGGTTGACGCCACACCAACTTAAGGCAGGAATGGTGGTTTGCGAAAATGGCACCAACCTCCTCTCTGCCCTCCGGCAGGGACAAATGACCCATTTGCCCTGTTTGGCTCACGTCCTTAACTTGGTGGTGCAGCGGTTCTTGGGCAGGTACCCGGGCTTACAGGATGTCCTGAGGCAGGCCAGGAAAGTCTGTGTGCATTTCCGCCAGTCATATAATGCCAGTGCTCGGCTGATGGACCTCCAAAAGGAGTTTAACCTGCCCAAGAACCGCCTAATCTGTGACATGCCTACCAGGTGGAACTCAACGTTGGCCATGCTGCAGCGGCTGCACATGCAGCAGAGGGCCATCAATGAGTACCTGTGCGACTATGACACCAGGACAGGGTCAGGGGAGCTTGTTTTTTTTTCCCCACGCCAGTGGGCCATGATCAGGGATGCATGCACGGTCCTGTCACCATTTGAGGAGGCCACGAGGATGGTGAGCAGTGACAGTGCATGCATCAGTGACACTGTCCCCCTTGTCCACCTGTTGGAGCACACGCTGCATGGAATAATGGACAGGGCACTTGAGGCAGAACAGAGGCAGGAAGAGGAGGACTTCCTTAGCTCTCAAGGCCCCCTTTATCCAGACAGTGTTCCTGCGTGCCCACCGATCACACAAGAAGAGGACGAGGAGGAGGAGGAGGAGAAAGATTGTGTCGGTATGGAGGTGGAGCCTGGCACTCAGCATCAGCAGCAGTCTTTAAGGGATCAGTCCCAAGAAACACATGGACTTGTACGTGGCTGGGAGGAGGTGGCTGCGGACCATGTCGTCCTTAGTGACTCAGAGGACTCCGGACCGAATGCCTCAGCAAACCTATGCTGCATGGCCTCCCTGATCCTGCAAAGCCTGCGTAAGGATCCTCGTATTCGTGGTATCAAGGAGAAGGACCAATACTGGCTGGCAACCCTCCTTGATCCACGTTACAAGGGTAAGGTTGCGGACCTTATCTTGCCATCGCAGAGGGAGCAGAGGATGAAACATCTTCGGGAGGCCTTGCAGAAAGGTCTGTGCAACGCGTTCCCAGAGACTGGGAGGTTACAAACTCCTGTTTCTGGATAACGTGTTGCTGAGGCTTCGGTCAGTCAAAGAAGGAGCGGTGGAGAAGGTTGCCGTCTGACCGATGCGTTCAGACAATTTTTTGGTCCGCAGCCCCAAGGTATGATCGGTTCCAGCAACCATCGCCAGCGTCTGTTTTACATGGTGCAGGAATACCTAGGGGCAAGATAAGACTTGGACACCTTTCCCACCGAAAATCCTCTGGGTTACTGGGTCTTGAGAATGGATCACTGGCCAGAGCTTGCACAGTATGCAATTGAGCTACTGGCCTGTCCTGCATCCAGCGTTCTTTCGGAACGCACATTCAGTGCTGCTGGAGGCGTGGTAACCGATCACAGGGTGCGTCTGTCCACCGACTCGGTCGATCGACTGACCTTCATAAAAATGAATCAGTCTTGGATCACCACCAGCTACCAAGCACCTGATGCTGATGTAACCGAATAATTTTTTTTGAAATCTCAGATCCCTTCAAAGACTGCCTATGCTGATTCTGAGTGACTATCCCTGAGTAATTATCCTCTTCCTCCTCAATCATCACGCTGATAGCTTGTAAGAACATTTTTGGTTCTGGGCGCCACCACCAGTGCCTAAGACACAATTTTTCAGCCCCTGTTTAACAGGGGCGTGTAATTACAATTTTTGATGCAATACTTTGCAGCAGGGCTCGTTCCTGCATTCCAACTAGAGTGTCTGTGAGGGGTTGCAGTGTTGTGGCACCAGCACCACCACCACCACCAAAGGCCCAATTTTTCTGCCCCTGTTCAACAGGGGCATGTAATTACAATTCTTGATCTAATATTTCACAGCAGGGCCCATTTCTGCACCCACAAAGAGCGAGTGAGGACTTACAGTGTTGTGGCACCAGCACCACCACCACCACCACCAAAGGCCCAGTTTTTCTGCCCCTGTTCAAGAGGGGCATGTAATTACAATTCTTGATCTAATATTTTACAGCAGGGCCCTGTGAGGGCTTACGTTGTTGTGGCCACAACAACACCTAAGGCCCAAATTTCTGCTGAGTATATAGGGCAGGCCCCTACTTTCAAACATCTAACTTACAAACGACTCCTACTTGCAAACGGAAGGAGACAACAGGAAGTGAGATGAAATCTACCCCTAGGAAGGGAAATTCTCTCCTGTAAGAGTTAATATGGGAAAAACATTTCTCCTATCCACTGATGCTTTCCAATCCTTGTTTCACAAAAAACCCCAAATTCTCAAAAAACATTTGTCATTGGGACAAAAAGTGAGGTGAAATCTTCTAAAGAGGAGGAAAGACAGCAAAACAAATGTCACAGGGGTGATAACCCTTCCCTATGTTTTCCAAAAAGCTTAAAAAAATATTTTGGCTGGAGCTAAACACGTTAGCTCCACGCTAAACACATTAAAACAGATTCTACTTAACAACAAACCTACAGTCCCTGTCTTGTTTGCACCGCCTGTATACTGCTGTTCAGAGTATATAGGGCCTGGTGGCCCCACACCTTTCCTTATTTCAATTTGGGTGCGGGGTTCCCCTTAATATCCATACAAGACCCAAAGGGCCTGGTAATGGACTGGGGGGTACCGTTTGTCTCACTGATTTTCATCCATATTGCCAAGACCCGACATTACATTAAACCCGCAAGCAGTTTTAAATGAGATTTTTTCCTTTAAAAATGACATTTGGTGCAGGGACTGTTCTAAACATGGGAAACACGCGCCACTTTACAGGCATACTATAGAAACCCCCAGGTACGATATTTAAAGGAATATTTCACTTTCTTTTTTACTTTAAGCATCATTAAAATCGCTGCTCCCGAAAAAACGGCCGTTTTTAAAAGTTTTTTTTGCATTGATACATGTCCCCTGGGGTAGGACCCGGGTCCCCAAACCCTTTTTAGGACAATACCATGCAAATTAGCCTTTAAAATGAGCACTTTTGATTTCGAACGTTCGAGTCCCATAGACGTCAATGGGTTTCTAATGTTCGTGCAAACTTTCGGTCCGTTCGCAGGTTCTGGTGCGAACCGAACCGGGGGGTGTTCGGCTCATCCCTACTGATAAGATCTATACTGGCGTCCCCAGCAGTTTAGGGTTGCCAAAAACGCAGTGTTAGCGGGATCAGCCCAGATACCTGCTAGCACCTGCGTTTTGCCCCTCCGACCAGTCCAGCCCACCCAAGTGCAGTATCGATCGATCACTGTCACTTACAAAACACTAAACACACATAACTGCAGCGTTAGCAGTCAGGCCTGATCCCTGTGATCGCTAACAGTTTTTTGGTAGCGTTTTGATACAGTCGCTAACAGTCAGGAGCTTTTTTGCCTGTGAGTCTCACTAGTGTACCACTAAATATAGAGCCCAAAATGGCAAATCGAAGGTACACTAGTGAAGAGGCCTACACGTTTCTGAACATGACAGATAGTGAAGAGGAAGTCACTCATCTGTCAGATTCAGGCTCAGAATACGATCCTGTAGAGGACAGCAGCTCCATGACAGATAGCTCTGACGATGGAGTTGTGGTCCCTGCCAAGGTCAGGCGTACCAGACCCCAATCTTCTTCTTCTGTTGTTGATGTGCAAGAACCGCAGGTCCCTCGTATGGAGCAGAGTAGTACTAGCGCCGCTAATCCTTCTGGTGAACTGGCAAGCACCAGCGGCCTAGTACACCCTGGTCGTAGTCAATCCAGCACTGCAGTATCACGTGGGGACGTGGCGAGTCCCATAAGTGCAGTTGAAGCTGGTGAGGTGGCAAGCACAAGTAGTGTCCACCAAGAAGATGAACACAGGCCCGTCGTGCCCATAGTGCCCTTCCTGCTGCATTTGCCAATCCTTATTGGGAACCCACCACTTCTGCAGCACCCGTACTTCCCCCATTCACTGGCCAACCGGGCATTCAGGTGGAAACAGATGATTTTACGTCACTTGATTTTTATTCGCTGTTTTTCACAGAAGATCTCTATAGATCTATTGTGGACCAAAGCAATTTGTACTCTGGTCAACACATCACCGCTATTCCCCAGTCCTCCCTTGCCAGAGATTGTAGGCCAATTACGGTTTCCAAATTTAAGCTCTTTCTGGGTCTTTCCCTGAACATGGGCATAGCTAAAAAGAGTGAGTTGCGGTCATATTGGTCCACTGACCCAATTCACCATATGCCCTTGTTCTCTGCCTCCATGACCAGGGCACGATACGAGTAGATCTTGCGGTTCATGCACTTCAATGACAATGAGCTCTGTCGTCCTCGTGGAGACCCTGGATACGATCGGCTCTACAAAATTCGTCCCCTCGTAAACCACTTCAACCAACGTTTTGGAGACTTGTTTACTCCCCATCAAATTGTCTGCGTTGATGAGTCCCTGATTAAGTTTTCTGGCCGCTTGTCATTCAAACATTACCTTCCCAGCAAGCTTGCCAGATACGGGGTCAAGATGTATAAGCTCTGTGACAGGGCCACAGGCTATACATGTAGTCTTATGGTTTACGAGGGAAAAGATAGCCACGTAGGGCCGACAAACTGCCCTGACTACATAGGAAGCTCTGGCAAGATTGTGTGGAACTTGGTGTCACCCTTATTCGGAAAGGGGTACCACTTATGTGGACAATTATTACACAAGCGTGCCGCTTTTTCGTCACTTGTTTGATCAGCAGATTGGAGCATGTGGCACCGTGTGACCTAATCGCCGGGGCTTTCCCCAGCGGCTTGTAGATTCCCGTCTTAGGTTGGGGGAGAGAGCCTGCTTCAACTGTAATAACTTGCTCGCTATGAAGTGGAGGGATAATAAGAATGTTTTTGTTCTTACCTCCCTTCATGCTGACACAACGGTCCAAATTACTAAGAAGACTGGTGTTGTGGAGAAACCCCTCTGTGTCCACGAATATAACTAAAATATGGGAGGGGTGGACCTCAACGACCAGTTGTTGGTGCCGTACCTAATTGCCTGTAAGGCCAGACGCTGGTACAAGAAAGTGTCTGTTTATTTATTTCAACTGGCTTTGCTGAACGCTCATGTGCTATACAGAGCTTCAGGATGGACTATATCCTTCCTTAAATTCCAGGAAGAGATTGTCAGAGCCCTTCTTTTTTGCTCTACTTCACCTTCCCCAACCAAATGCAGTAAGCCGGCTGCATGAGAGGCATTTTCTTTATGTCCTCCTGAGTTCCCCTACCCAACGAGCCCACCAAAAAAGATGTCGTGTCTGCAGCAAATGCGAATATAGGCGTGACACCCGCTATTTTTGTCCCTCCTGTCCTGACAATCCTGGTCTTTGCATTGGTGAATGTTTTGAACGCTACCATACACTAGTTGAGTATTAGCATAGGGTACAGCACTGCACAGACTAGGCACACTTTCACAGGGTCTCCCAAGATGCCATCGCATTTTGAGAGACCCGAACCTGGAACCGGTTACAGTTACAAAAGTTAGTAACAAAAAAAGTATAAAAAAAAAAACACAAAAAAATATAAAATAAAAAAAAACAAAAGTAGTTGTTGTTTTATTGTTCTCTCTCTATTCTCTCTCTATTGTTCTGCTCTTTTTTACTGTATTCTATTCTGCAATGTTTTATTGTTATTATGTTTCATCATGTTTGCTTTATAGGTATGCAATTTTTTTATACTTTACTGTTTACTGTGTTTTATTGTTAACCATTTTTTGTTTTCAGGTACGCCATTCAGCTGCAGAGCGGATTTATTTAACTTGACAGCAACAGCATTTGCTCCCACAATACATAAAGCCATGACTCCAGCGCTGTCGGAGGTGATTTCACCACCACAGTTAAAAAAAAAAGCATATATGCCGAAGCATGGGGGCAGCAGGGGCAGCAGGGGCAGCAGGGGCAGAGGAGCGTTTTGCTCCTACCTTTTGTGGGTGGATGCCCCCATGCTTCGGCATATATATATTTTAGGCACAGGTTGCGTTAAAAAATGTTTTATTTTTTACTATTTTTTTTGTATTTGCTTTGCAGGTATGGTAAGTCTTACTGTTATACTGTAATGTTACTTTGTTTTATTGTTAACCATCATTTGCTTAGCAGGTACGCCATTCAGTTGCAGCGCGGATTTATTTATCTTGACAGCAACAGCCTTTGCCCCTACGATACATAAATCCGTGACTCCAGCACTGTAGGAGGTGATTTCACCACCACAGTTAAAAAAAAGAGCATATATGCTGAAGCATGGGGGCAGCAGGGGCAGAGGAGCTCCTACCTTTTGGGGCGGATGCCCCTATGCTTTGGCATATATAAACGGTGCATGTATGCCTATCATTAGAAGTGGGTGGATGAAGGGAGGTATTCTAATGGTGGGCATACCCAACGATCAATCTCTTTTTTTCATGCAGCCCACAGGCTGTCGTGTTTGGTATCCATGTACTCTGCCTAAGATCATCTTTTTTATTTCATCAAACATTTGGGCAATATAGTGTGTTTTAGTGCATTAAAATTTAAAAAAGTGAAAAATCGCTGCGCAAATACTGTGTGAAAAAGAAAAATGAAACACCCACCATTTTAATCTGTAGGGCATTTTCTTTAAAAAAAGTATAATGTTTGGGGGTTCAAAGTAATTTTCTTGCAAAAAAAATGTTTTCATGTAAACAAAAAGTGTCAGAAAGGGCTTTGTCTTCAAGTGGTTAGAAGAGTGGGTGATGTGTGACATAAGCTTCTAAATGTTGTGCATAAAATGCCAGGACAGTTCAAAACCCCCCAAAAGACCCCATTTTGGAAAGTAGACACCCCAAGCTATTTACTGAGAGGCATGTCAAGTCTATGGAATATTTTATATCGTGACACAAGTTGCGGGAAAAAGACCATTTTTTTTGCAAAAGTTGTCACTAAATGATATATTGCTCAAACATGCCATGGGAATATGTGAAATTACACCCCAAAATACATTTTGTTGCTCCTCCTGAGTACAGGGATACCACATGTGTGAGACTTTTTGGGAGCCTAGCCGCGTACGGGACCCCGAAAACCAAGCACCGCCTTCAGGCTTTCTAAGGTTGTAAATTTTTGATTTCACTCTTCACTGCCTATCACAGTTTCGGAGGCCATGGAATGCCCAGGTTGGACAAACCCCCCCCAAATGACCCCATTTTGGAAAGTAGACACCCCAAGCTATTTGCTGAGATGTATAGTGAGTATTTTGCAGACCTCACTTTTTGTCACAAAGTTTTGAAAATTGAAAAAAGAAAAAAAATACATTTTTCTTGTCTTTCTTCATTTTCAAAAACAAATGAGAGCTGCAAAATACTCACATGCCTCCCAGCAAATAGCTTGGGGTGTCTACTTTCCAAAATGGGGTCATTTGGGGGGGGGGGTTGTGCTATCTTGGCATTTTATGGCCTTCGAAACTGTGATAGGTAGCGAGGAGTGAAATCAAAAATTTACGCCCTTTGAAATCCTGAAGGCGGTGATTGGTTTTCGGGGCCCCGTATGCAGCTAGGCTCCCAAAAAGTCCCACACATGTGGTATCCCCGTACTCAGGAGAAGCAGAAGAATGTATTTTGGGGTGCAATTCCACACATTCCCATGGCCTGTGTGAGCAATATATCATTTAGTGACAACTTTGTGCAAAAAAAAGTTTGTCATTTTCCTGCAACTTGTGGCAAAATATAAAATATTCCATGAACTCAACATGCCTCTCAGCAAATAGCTTGGGGTGTCTACTTTTCAAAATGGGGTCATTTGGGGGGTTTTGTGCCATCTTGGCATTTTATGGCCTTCAAAACTGTGATAGGTAGCGAGGAGTGAAATCAAAAATTTACGCCCTTAGAAATCCTGAAGGCAGTGCTTGGTTCTTGAGGCCTCGTACGCGGCTAGGCTCCCAAAAAGTCCCACACATGTGGTATCCCCATACTCAGGAGAAGCAGCTAAATGTATTTTGGGTGAAATTTCACATATAACCATGGCATGTGTTAGCAATATATCATTTAGTGACAACTTTTTGTAAAATTGTTTTTGTTTTTTTTATCATTATTTAATCACTTGGGAGAAGAAAAATGATATTAAATGCGCTCAACATGCCTCTCAGCAATTTCCTTGGGGTGTCTGCTTTCCAAAATGGGGTCATTTGGGGGGGTTTGTACTGCCCTGCCATTTTAGCACCTCAATAAATGACATAGGCAGTAATAAACTAAAAGCTGTGTAAATTCCAGAAAATGTACCTTAGTTTGTAGATGCTATAACTTTTGCGCAAACCAATAAATATACGCTTATTGACATTTTTTTACCAAAGACATGTGGACGAATACGTTTTGGCCTAAATGTATGACTAAAATTTAGTTTATTGGATTTTATTTATAACAAAAAGTAGAAAAAGTAGAAAATATCATTTTTTTTCAAAATTTTTGGTCTTTTTCCGTTTATAGTGCAAAATATAAAAACCGCAGAGGTGATCAAATACCATCAAAAGAAAGCTCTATTTGTGGGAAAAAAGGACGCAATTTTCATTTGGGTTCAGCATTGCATGACCGCGCAATTAGCAGTTAAACTGACACAGTGCCAAATTGTAAAAAGTGCTCTGGTCACGAAGGGAGTAAATACGTCCGGGGCTGAAGTGATTAAAGAATTTCTTGGGATTTTTTTTGCTCTCCTCCACTATGTATCTTTCATGTTCTATCTTGGCTGTCCTAATTGCACCCTTACATTTCTTGTTGCATTCTTTATAAAGTCTGAATGCTGATGATGATCCCTTAACCTTGTATTTTTTTAAGGCCTTGTCCTTTGCTTTTATATGCATTTTACATTGGAGTTAAGCCATCCAGGACTTTTGTTCGCTCTTTTAAATTTATTACCCAATGGGATGCATTGGCTAATACCCTTATTTAATATGTTCTTAAAGCAAACCCATCTCTCCTCCGTGTTCTTTGTTCCTAATATTTTATCCCAATTTATGCCTTCTAGCAAGGTTTGTAGTTTAGGGAAGTTGGCTCTTTTGAAATTCAGTGCCTTTGTATTCCCTTTATGTTTTCTATATGTGTGATTTATACTGAAACTAATTGACCTGTGATCGCTGTTACCTAAATTGCCTCATATTTCCACATCCGTGATCAGGTGATCAGGTCTGTATTGTTGGTAATAAACCTGGTAGATTCCTGAACTGGGTGCCCTGGTCGGAGATGATTTCCTGAGGGAAACCCACCCTGGCAAAGATCCGGAGCAAGGCATCAGCCACAGTTTCTGCGTGGATATTTGCCAGGGGAATGGCTTCCAGGTACCAGATGGCATAATCCACCACAGTAAGGATATATCTCTTCCCAGAAGGACTAGGTCGGGGCAATGGTCCAACCAGGTCTACAGCAATGCAGCTAAAGGGTTCATCAATGATCGGTAAAGGGTGTAGGGGAGCTTTCAGTGGGCTTACCCACCCGCTGGCATGTGTCACAGGTCCAGCAATACTGTCGGACATCCCCTGTAATTCCTGGCCAAAAAAATGGCTGAGTCAGACGGTGGAGGGTCCGGGACATTCCCAGGTGTCTGGCTAAGGGTATGTCATGCCCAATGCACAGCAGGTCTTGCCAATATTTCTGCCGCTTGGGTGGATGGAAGACTGTCTTTCCCTCAGTAACCCAATAGAGTAATCCCTATACCCACTCTACCCGCTCCCCCTCCAAACCCCTGGGGTCCAATCCTGCTCTTTCCCTATAGCTAGCTAGGGAAGGGTCACTGAGAGTTGCCTGTGCAAAGTCTTGGGGAGAAGCCCAAGTCAGGGTAGGACTAGCTGGGGTAGTACAGTCTAGGTCAGGGGTGACAGGTCTTACCTGTGTCCCGTCCTCAAGGGAGTGCACCTCCATCTGGGCTTGCTGGCGGGTGGTAACAGGGCAGGCTTCTGGGGATACATCCAGGGAGAAGGCTGAATTTAAATGTCCGAAATTGTTGCCCAACAAAACCTCTGCAGGTAAGTTCTGCATTATTCCACTTCTTTGGCCCCCAAACCCAATCAAGTTGAACCCTGGCAGTGGGGACTCGCATAACATTTCCCCGGCCACCCGCACAGCCACAGACCGTCCCGTCTTCTCTGCTGGAGTTATAATCCAGGACTGTATCAGGGAATAGTGGCTCCCATGTCCCGCAGTCCCTGGACAGCCCGACCATTAATCCACATGGCTTGTCAATGGTGCAAACGATTATCCATAGCGGCAGCTTGCACAGGGTCTGCCTCATGTAGAATTCCAATATTCTCCTCACTTGGGTAAGTCACATAATCTCTCTCCAGACAGTGTGCAGCAGCCCGGGCAGGTCCAAGGGGCCTGTTGTTCTGCACATCCTGGTAAACATTCTGCAGACAATACCTCCTAACATGCCCTGCATGTAGCAGTGGTCCCCTTTCCCTCATGAAGATGGTAGCTAAGTGGGACCGGAGATTGTCGGCTGGTGTGGAGGGGCAACTCTCCGTGGAATGTTGGGGACAGGCCAGGCTGGGGTCTTAGGCTCTTGTTGTACAGTCCACCTTGAATCCACGTATTGGTCAGCTAGGGTGGCAGCTTCATCTACTGTGACTGGCCGCCAATCCTTTACCCAGTCTCTAACTTCATGTGGGGTATGATCGTAGAATTGTTCCAGGAGGATTAGCTGGAGTGCATCTGCCATGGTAACAGCTTAGCGCCCGGTCATCCAACTCTCCGCTGATCGGGTCATTTGATCAGCCTATTCTGTGTAAGGCTCTTTCTCCTTTCAGTGGAGGTTGCGAAACCTCAAACGGTGTGCCTCTGGAGTAATGCCGAAGTGAGCCCACAGTCTTTCTTTTACCCGATCATAGTCCTGGCTGATCTTGTCCAGGACATTATTTATTGTATGCCTCTGCAGCCCTTCCTGTCAGCCGGCTCACCAGGAGCGTGGATAATCTGCTTTATCGACATCTTGGAGCCCGTATTGTCTCTCAAACATTTGCAGATAAACATCCATCTCATCTTCCCCATCTTGAAACATGCAGAAGCCGGCATAGGGTAGCTTTTTGCGGACCGCTGGAGCTTCTCGGTTGAACATAAATGACGCTCCTTGGTCCCACTGGAGTTCAGCCATTCGCAGCTGGGACACCTCTCCTAACACTTGACTGATAACCTCCTGTGGGGGGTGAGTATGAGTACCATACAAGGCCAATCGCCACTGGACATCACCCTGGAACTCTGTCGCCTCTGATGTATCTGCTGGTGGGTTGCTGGCCTGGTCGATCTCCATTAGTTTGTGATGAGAGTCGCTTTGGATTTGTTGCTGGAGACTTTTCCACGAGCTTCAAAGAGATCCTTCAAGGTGCTGCGCTTAGGTCTGGCGTAGTGATGTTCCATCTGCTGTTAGGAGCAAGGGGTCCTGGTGGTGGTTTGGGTGTGCCTAGTCAAGAGGAAGCATCCCACAGCTTGCCACCAATTGTGACGGATCCTATCCCACACTCCGCTGAGTGCTTCCATCAGTAATACCATCAGAGAGATATATTATTATAGTGGCATTCAATACAAGTATAGCCAAAAATAGCTTGTAGAATCTTGAATCATTTATTGGGTAGAATACAGCCTTTTTATACACTTTTAACACAAGGGGTTAGATAATGAGGTAGGGCTGGCTTACAGATACTTCCCCCTCCCCTCTAGCAACAACTTAGTAGACAATTATATAATTAACATGTTAATTAACACAGCACTTAAGGCAGCCTAGGTGACCAGACAGTCCGTCTCCGCAGGTCAATGTGATCAGCTCTTTCAAGGATCATGTATTGTTCAGAATTAACAACCAAGAATAGTCTTTGGGCAAGTCCAAGAAAACAGTCTCTCAAAAATGTAACAAAAAAAATTTCTAAAAAAAAAATCTAATTACAGTCATAGGAGAAAATATCCCTGCAAACTATGGCACCAATCTCATCCATATAAACTCACCAGAGAACAGCAAATGTCCCCCAAATGCAAAAAGCCTTATCCCGTATACTGGAGCTCGCCATTTCAACAGGAATCACGGATGCAAAACCATGGACCTGCACTTCATAGCTTTAGAGAGATTACACCCATTTTTATAAAGTAACACTACACAAAGAGGATAGATTGATCTACAATCTTAAAGCTTGCAAAAACCTGGATTAAATTTACTATTTATTTTGTTAGGGGTAGTTTCCGAAGGGGACTATGCCATGTCCCTGATGCCAGGTGGTGGTAACATCATTTAGTATATAGAGACCCTGGGAGTATCTTGATGCGTCCTGTTTGGTTTCCTGATATATGAATCTTAGAGGAACTTATGTAGGATATAGTTTTCTTTTTCTTTATTTTTTTGATTCATAATATGTCTGCATTTGCAGTTATTTTGTTATATGATTGTGAGTCTTAATGTCTAGGGGACATTGAGGAGGTGTCATTTTTAGGGAGGGAAGGTGGTTTTACATGTAGTTCTCTTTTATTTCCCCCTTCCTCTTGATCCCCTGGCATTGTGGATGTGAACTATATGTCCCCCCCACAGTGGTTTTTGTGTTTTGCTTTTCAATAGATTAGACAATTACAGGTGTGTACGGCTGTAGATGTTGTTATCCTATATGCTGTTATCTCATAAGGGTATTAAGCTCTACATATCCCATAAGCTTTGAACCTTTCTTGAATCTCTTTTTATATTTCTTCTTTGATAGTATCTACATTTTACATTTCCACTTGATCCCGCACTCGACTGGGAGATTGCCAATTTTGCCGCCATAATGCCCGGGTCATTGATGTGGGTTCTCTGGTGAGTATGGCTTGCTGGGCCTTTGATCTCTTGATATTTTGGTGGGGAGTTTACATTGGCTTTGTATATTGCATTTTGATGTATATTCTACCCTTGTGACAGTTTACATATGCGTGCACCCATTTCATGGTGCTATTTGTAAACAGTTGTGTTGGTTTATTTCCCATGTATTATTATTATTTTTTCTTTTTAAAAGTTTTTTTCTGCAGGTAAACATTCTTCTTGAACTTAACTCCTGAAGAAGTGGTTTACCGCAAAACATGTAGAGTGTGAGATTGGAACTAAATCAAGGTAATTTTTGACTGGAATAATATCTATATAAATGTCCAATCTCTATGAGAGGAATCATTGTTATACTAAAATTGCCTAATTTTCCTTTTTGGACCTTTTGTATTATTACCCTTTCCCTTCTCACCTTGTGGGTGGGTTTTTAAAATGAATTGACACTAAGGATGAGCCGAACACCCCCCGGTTCGGTGCGCACCAGAACTTGCGAACAGGCAAAACATTTGGATGAACACACAAACACCGTTAAAGTCTATGGGGCATGAACATGAAAAATCAAAAGTGCTCATTTTAAAGGCTTATATGCAAATTATTGTCATAAAAAGTGTTTGGGGACCCGGGTCCTGCCCCAGGAGACATGTATCAATGCAAAAAAAAGTTTTAAAAATGTCAGTTTTTTCGGGAGCAGTGATTTTAATAATTTTTAAAGTGAAACAATAAAAATGAAATATTCCTTTAAATATCATGCCTCGGGGGATGTCTATAGCATGCCTGTAAAGTGGGTTTTCTGGTGTTTAGAACAGTACCACGGCAAAATTACATTTCTAAAGGAGAAAAAGTCATTTAAAACTGATCGCGGTTGTAATGAATTGTTGGGTCTCGGAAGTATAGATAAAATATTGAAAAAAATGGCATGGGTTCCCCCAGTCCATTACTAGGCCCTTTGGTCCTGGTATGAATATTAAGGGGAACCCAGAACCAATTTTTTTTTTTAATTGTGTGGGGGTCCCCCCAAAATCCATACCAGGCCCTTCAGGTCTCATATGGATTTTAAGGGAAACCATGCGCCAAAATGTAAAAAAAAATGGCGTGGGGTCCCCCCTAAAATCCATACCAGACCCTTATCCAAGCACGCAACCTGGCAGGCCACAGAAAATGGGGGGTGAGAGAGCAGCAAAAAAAACCTGCAACAGCTCCGCCTCCATGGGAGGCTCCCGCCAAGTGACGCTTCTTCTCGTTGACAGCTGTTATATAGCTGAGGGCGGGGCAACCCGGGGAAGTAAACGGATGACCTCTATTTTTGTCTCATCAGACCACATGACCTTCTCCCATTCCTCCTCTGGATCATCCAGATGGTCATTGGCAAACTTCAGACGGGCCTGGACATGCGCTGGCTTGAGCATGGGAACCTTGCATGTGCTGCAGGATTTTAATCCATGGCGGCGTAGTGTGTTACTAATGGTTTTCTATGAGACTATGGTCCCAGCTCTCTTCAGGTCATTGACCAGGTCCTGCCGTGTAGTTCTGGGCTGATCCCTCACCCTCCTCATGATGATTGATGCCCCACAAGGTGAAAGCTTGCATGGAGCCCCAGACCAAGGTAGATTGACCATCATCTTGAACTTCTTCCATTTTCTAATAATTGTGCCAACAGTTGTTGCCTTCTCACCAAGCTGCTTGCCTATTGTGCTGTAGCCCATCCCAGCCTTGTGCGGGTCTACAATTTTATCCCTGATGTCCTTATACAGATCTCTGGTCTTGGCCATTGTGGAGAGGTTGAGTCTGTTTGATTGAGTGTGTGAACAGGTGTCTTTTATACAAGTTACACGTTCAAACAGGTGCAGTTAATACAGGTAATGAGTGGAGAACAGGAGGGCTTCTTAAAGAAAAAATAACAGGTCTGTGAGAGTCGGAATTCTTAGTGGTTGGTAGGTGATCAAATACTTATGTCATGCAATACAATGCAAATTATTTTTTTTTAAATCATACAATGTGATTTTCTGGAGTTTTGTTTTAGATTCCGTCTCTCACAGTTGCTTTGTAAGCAGGAAAACCTGCAAAATCGGCAGTGTAGCAAATACTTCTCCCCACTGTATGTATTTTTCTTTGTGACTCGTGTATGTAGGATGATCACGTATAGTACTCCACTGTGTTTTAATATCTTTTGAAACATGTCATGTGATATATATCTTTTGTCTCAGTCCTTATACTGCATTTTGGCACTTTGACATTAACCTCTAAATTGTTCAGTTAATTGTTTCAATTTACCATGCAAATTTATTTTGGGGTGGGGCTTATACGAGTATAAATGTATTGCCATTTTTTATATTCAACATGCTACAACTAAGGCTGTTGCCGAAACGCGTCATCTGTTTTGTGTGTCACTTTTTGTAACCAACTATTAAAATTGCTATATGGACCTCAGAGTTGCAAGCTCAATTCTTTTACTTGTTTCTGCTGTAGTGTGTAAGGACACACTGAGCCTGAGCGCCTGAAAGAGAGTCTTGCAAATTGCACTGGGAGTTTCCCGTTGTGTGAGCTGTCTCTCTTCAGACTATAAAAATATAACCAACTTTTTTTCCATACCAGATATGTACAGGGGATTGTGTTTTTTTAATGATTGTTGCTCCGGTGTTAATGATGACTTGCTCCAGTGTTCTCGTCTGGCATCTTCAAGCGTCACACAGTGGGAGCCTCCCATCATGAAAGCGGAGCGGCCGAGAAGAAGAAGGAAAGAAGATGCCACGGAGGAAGATGCCGGACGAGAACACTGGAGCAAGAAGCAGAGGATCGGAGGAAGAAGCAGAGGAAGAAGAAGATGGAGGAAGAAACTGAAGGAAGATAGAAAACAGACGATAGAAGAAAGAAGATGGAAAAAAGAAGGCTTTAAATAAAGGAATTGTCAAAAACTGTCTCTTGTCATTTTTAACATTTTTGACACTTTGTTTGTGAAATGGTAGTGGTACTTTTGTACCCCCTTACCATTTCACACAGGAGGGCGGGATCTGGGGGTCCCCTTGTTAAAGGGGGCTTCCAGATTCTGATAAGCCCCCCTCCCACAGACCCCCACAACCACTGGGCAAGGGTTGTGGGGATGAGGCCCTTGTCCCCATCAACATGGGGACAAGGTGCTTTGGGCGGCTACCCCAAAGCACCCTCCCAATGTTGAGGGCATGTGGCCTGGTACGGTTCAGGAGGGGGGTCGCTCTCTCGTCCCTCCCTCTTTTCCTGTGGGCTGTCAGGTTGCATGCTTGGATAAGGGTCTAGTATAGATTTTGAGGGGGACCCCCACGCCATTTTTTTTTACATTTTGGACGGGGTTCCCCTAATATCCATACCAGACCTGAAGGGCCTGGTATGGAATTTAGGGGGACCCCCACGCCATTTTTTTTTACATTTTGGTTCGGGGTTCCCCTGTGGGGAATTCCCATGCTGTTTTTATCAATTAACTTTTATGTGTATTGTCGGACCAACAATTCATTAATAGCCACGAGTAGTTTTAAATGACTTTTTTCCTTGAAATGTCATTTTGCTGTCAGACTGTTCTAAACACGGGAAACATGCGCCCCTTTACAGGCATACTATAGACACCCCCCAGGTACAGTATGAAATTTAAAGGAATATTACACTTTTATTGTTTCACTTTAAGCATTATTAAAATCACTGCTCCCGAAAAAACGGCTGTTTTTAAAACTTTTTCTTGCATTGACCCATGTCCCCTGGGGCAGGACCCAGGTCCCCAAACACTTTTTATGACAATAACTTGCATATAAGCCTTTAAAATTAGCACTTTTGATTATTCATGTTCGAGTCCCGTAGACTTTAACGTTCTTCGCGTGTTTGAACAAATTTTTTGCCTGTTCGCATGTTCTGGTGCGAACCGAAAAGGGGGGTGTTCGGCTCATCCCTAATTAGCATGAAAATTGAGGAGGAAGAGGATTGTGACTCAGCATAACAGGATAGTCACCCAGCATCAGCATAGGCAGTCTTGAAGGGATCTCACATTAAAAAAAATCAATCGGTTACATCAGCATCAGGTGCTTGGTAGCTGGTGATCCAAGACTGATTCATTTTTATGAAGGTCAGCTGATCGATCGATTCGGTGGACAGGCGCACCCTGTGATTGGTTACAAAGCCTCCAGTACCACTGAATGTGCATTCTGAAAGAACGCTGGATGCAGGACAGGCCAGTAGCTCAATTGCATACTGTGCAAGTTTTGGCCAGTGATCCATCCTCAAGATCCAGTAACCCAAAGGATTTTCGGTGGGAAAGGTGTCCAAGTCTGATCTTGCCCCTAGGTAATCCTGCACCATGTGAATCAGACGTTGGTGATGGTTGCTGGAACCGATCAGACCTTGGGGCTGTGGACTAAAAAAACTGTCTGAATTCATCAGATGGCCACCTTCTCCACCACTCCTTCTGTGACTGACCGAAGCCTCAGCAACACGTTGTCCAGGAGGACCAGGAAATTGTAACCTCCCAGGCTCTGGAAACGCGTTGCACAAACCTTTCTGCAAGGCCTCCCAAAGATGTTTCATCCTCTGCTCCCTCTGCGATGGCAAGATAAGGTCCGCAACCTTACCCTTGTAATGTAGATCAAGGAGGGTTGCCAGCCAGTAATCATCCCTCCCCTTGATACCAAGAATACGAGGATCCTTCTGCAGGCTTTGCAGGATCAGGGAGGCCATGCAGCATAGGTTTGCTGAGGCATTCGGTCCAGAGTCCTCTGGGTCACTAAGGATGGCATGATCCGCAGCCACCACCTCCCAGCCACGTACAAGTCCATGGGTTTCTTCTGACTGTAAATGATCCCTTAAAGACTGCTGCTGATGCTGAGTGCCAGGCTTCACCTCCATGCTGACACAATCCTCCTCCTCCTCTTCCTGTGTGATCGGTGGGCACGCAGGAACACTGTCTGGATAAAGGGGGCCTTGAGAGGTAAGGAAGTCCTCCTCTTCCTCCCTCTGTTCTGCCTCAAGTGCCCTGTCCATTATTCTACGCAGAGTGTGCTCCAACAGGTGGACAAGAGGGACAGTGTCACTGATGCATGCACTGTCACTGCTCACCATCTTCGTGGCCTCCTCAAATGGTGACAGGACAGTGGATGCATCCCTGATCATAGCCCACTGGCATGGGGAAAAAAAGACATCCTGTAAGCCCGGGTACCTGCTCAAGAACCGCTGCATCACCAAGTTAAGGACGTGAGCCAAACAGGGCACATGAGTCAGTTGTTCCTGTCGGAGGGCGGAGAGGAGTTTGGTGCCATTGTCACAAATCACCATACCTGCCTTAAGCTGGCATGGCATCAACCACCTCTGAACCTGCCCCTGCAGAGCTGACAGAATCTCTGCCCCAGTGTGGCTCCTGTCCCCCAAGCACATCAGCTCAAGCACCGCATGGCATCTTTTTGCCTGCGTGCTTGCGTAGCCCCTTGAACGCCTACGGAGCACTGCTGGTTCCAAGGACAAATCAGCACAGGAAGAGGCCATGGAGGAAGAAGAAGAGGAGGGGAATCACAACTAGTAGAATTTTGGAGGCGTGGTAGTGGAACAACCTCCAACACTACTGCACCCTGTCCTGCATCCTTCCCAGCTGCCAGAAGAGTCACCCAGTGCGCAGTGAAAGATAATGTTCCCATCCATGCCTGCTGGACCATGAGTCAGCGGTAATATGCACCTTACCACTGACCGCCCTGTCCAGTGAGGCCAAGACATTGCCTTCCACATGCCGGTGGAGAGCCGGAATCACCTTCCGTGAGAAAAAGTAGCATTGGGAACCTGCCACTGAGGAACCACACATTCCACAAACTCACGGAAGGGGGCAGAGTCTACCAACTGAAAAGGCAGCAGTTGAAGTGCTAGCAATTTAGCCAAGCTAGCATTCAACCGCTGGGCATGTGGATGGCTGGGAGCGAACTTCTTTCGGCGGTGCAGCAGCTGGGGCAGGGAAATTTGCCTGGTACAATCTGACGTCAGTGTACCGATAGCAGATTGCCCGCAAGTATTTGGCTGTGACACACCTAATTTTACAGCTTCATTCCTCTCAGTGCAGGTTTCAGAGAGGACTGAAGGTATAGATAGTGGGGTTGGAGATCCCAGCTGATGAGGAGCAAGGAGAGGTCTGCTTTGTTCTTTGATGTGGGTCTTTTAGGTACGCTTGCCAACGAACTGCATGGCAGGTCGACCTATGTCTGGTCAAGCATGTGGTGCCCAAGTGGTGATGTTTTGGCCATGTGAGATACGCTTGAGACATATGTTGCAAATAGCAGCAGTGGGATCTGATGCACTCGTCTCAAAAAAGCCCACACCAAAGAACTTTTGGAATAACTAGCAGAGACAGCAGTGCCCTGCACATGCGGAACTCTGCGGTGTGATGCAGTTGGTGTGCTGCCCTTAAGCTGGCCCCTGGAGGGCATCCTGCCTTGTTGGAGATGTGCCTCCTCCTCCTCTCTCCTATCAGACACCCACGTGGAGTCAGTGACCTCATCATCCCCTCTCTCCTCATCACTGGAGCAAAGCAAGCAGTATGCTGCAGCTGGGGGAACATGACTGATAGATTGCTGTCCTTCTTGGGCACCCCCTCTCTCTGGACTCATGTTACTGCCTCTAGCTGGGTACCATCATCAGAGCCTTCAAAACGCTGGGCATCCTCCTGGAGCATGTACCCAACACTGTGGTCAAACAGTTCGGGGACTCCTCAGGAGGACATGGTGGGGCTAGGGAAGGAGTGACTGATGCCATTGAGCCGAGGGAAAAGGCTGCGTTGGCAGCTGCTTTGCCAGACAAAGTACCCTAGCCTGGGTGAGAGAGGATGAGAAGGATGAGGATGGCTTGGTCATCCACTCTACCAAGTCTTCCGCATGTTGTGGCTCAAAGCGGCCAGCTGCCAAAAAACAGGACAAGCGTGTCCCACGGCCACGTGCTGGTGAGAATGCACCGTCTCCACAACCAGCACTGTTGCCTCTATACACAGAGCCTGCTTGCCCTCTTTTATTGGCTTGTGACTGTCTGCCTCTCCTTGTTGGCCTTCCAGACATACTAATTGCCTGCAGTGAGATGTAGCTGCACAAAGCTGGGATGTAAATATATAATGATACTGCAGCTAGCAGAATCAACTGCCTGCCTGTAGAATTATCAGTATGAGAACACCAACAATTGTCTTCAGGTAGCTTTAGATGCACACTGTGCAGAGGACGCAGTACACTAACTGTAAATACTGCAGCTGCCTGCCTGTGGTACTAATAGGATCAGAAGAACACCACCAATTTTCTTCAGGTAGCTTTAGGTGCACACTGTGCAGAGGACGCACTACACTAACTGTAAATACTGCAGCTGCCTGCGGTACTAATAGGATCAGAAGAACACCAACAATTTTCTTCAGGTAGCTTTAGGTGCACACTGTGCAGAGGATGCACTACACTAACTGTAAATACTGCAGCTGCCTGCGGTACTAATAGGATCAGAAGAACATCACCAATTTTCTTCAAGTAGCTTTAGGTGCACACTGTGCAGAGGACACACTACACTAACTGTATATACTGCAGCTGCCTGTGGTACTAATAGGATCAGAAGAACACCACCAATTTTCTTCAGGTAGCTTTAGGTGCATACTGTGCAGGGGACACAGTACACTAACTGTAAATACTGTAGCTGCCTGCCTGTGGTATTAATAGGATCAGAACAACAGCAATTTTCTTCAGGTACCTTTAGGTGCACACTGTGCAGAGGACCCAGTACACTAACTGTAAATACTACAGCTGCCTGACTGTGGTACTAATAGGATCAGAAGAACACCACCAATTTTCTTCAGGTAGCTTTAGGTGCACACTGTGCAGAGGACACAATACACTAACTGTAAATACTGTAGCTGCCTGCCTGTGGTGTTAATAGGATCAAAACAACAGCAATTGTCTTCAGGTAGCTTTAGGTGCACACTGTGCAGAAGACGCACTAAGCTAACTGTAAATACTGCAGCTGCCTGTGGTACTAATAGGATCAGAAGAACACCACCAATTTTCTTCAGGTAGTTCCAGGTGCACACTGTGCAGAGGATGCACTACACTAACTGTAGATACTGCAGCTGCCTGTGGTACTAATAGGATCAGAAGAACACAACCAATTTTCTTCAGGTAGCTTTAGGTGCATACTGTGCAGAGGATGCACTACACTAACTGTAAATACTGCGGCTGCCTGCAGTACTAATAGGATCAGAAGAACACCACCAATTTTCTTCAGGTAGCTTTAGGTGCACACTGTGCAGAGGACACAGTACACTAACTGTAAATACTGTAGCTGCCTGCCTGTGGTATTAATAGGATTAGAACAACAGCAATTGTCTTCAGGTAGCTTTAGGTGCACACTGTGCAGAGGACGCACTACACTAACTGTAAATACTGCAGCTGCCTGTGGTACTAATAGGATCAGAAGAACACCACCAATTTTTTTCAGGTAGCTTTAGGTGCACACTGTGCAGAGGACGCACTACACTAACTGTAAATACTGCAGCTGCCTGTGGTACTAATAAGATCAGAAGAATACCACCAATTTTCTTCAGGTAGCTTTAGGTGCACACTGTGAAGAGCACGCACTACACTAACTGTAAATTCTGCAGCTGCCTGTGGTACTAATAGGATCAGAAAAACACCACCAATTTTCTTCAGGTAGCTTTAGGTGCACACTGTGCAGAGGACACACTACACTAATTGTAAATACTGCAGCTGCCTGCAGTACTAATAGGATCAGAAGAACACCACCAATTTTCTTCAGGTAGCTTTAGGTGCACACTGTGCAGAGGACACACTACACTAACTGTAAACACCGTAGCTAATAGGACTAATAGGATCAGAAGAACACTAGCATTTTTCTTCAGGTAGCTGTAAATACTGTAAAAACACCTGCCTGCCTGTCAGTAGGAAGAGAATAACAGGAACAGATCTAGCTAAACTGAATACAGTATATATATATATATATATATATATATATATATATATATATATATATATACACAACACCTAGTATGCATATATATATACACAATACACTGTAAGTGCAGATAACTGACTCGCCTGCCTACTCTATCTAACTTAAATCAAATGACACTGTCTCTCTGTCTATCTCTCCGCCGCCGCTGCAACACACTACACAAGGCTGCCACGCAGGCGACCTTATATAGTGTGGGGCATGTACTAAACCCCCTGAGCCATAATTGGCCAAAGCCACCCTGGCTTTGGCCAATTACAGGTCTCTGTAAAGATGGCACTGTGATTGGCCAAGCATGCGGGTCATAGTGCATGCTTGGCAAATCATCAGCCAGCAATGGACTGCGATGCCGCAGTGAATTATGGGCCATGAAGCGCCACTCGAATTTGGCGCGAATGGCCCATACCGTTCGAAATTCGACGAACGGTCGAACATACGATGTTCGAGTCGAACATGGGTTCTACTAGAACTCGAAGCTCATCCCTACTCATCACCATTATGGCATAGGATGAACATTCATGATATTGATTTGGAACAAGTACAGCATGTGATGTATATGACAACTACTGTACGCATACCTCTTTATATTGTTTAACTGTTGTTTGACTGGTGTTGAAGTACACTCTAGCTACAATTATTGCCATTACTGGTCCTTGATGATCCTTGCACATTATTTTCCTAATATGCAATTAAAGAGAGAGGTTTCCCAGATAAATCCACCTTTGGAACCAAATTTCCTGTAGGTGATGTATATTACAGCCACTATATGAATATTGTTTCATGATACTTGACAATTGAAGGGGACTTTGGCTATAGTTAATGCCATTTTTTTTTCAATGGTCTCTGTTCATTACATTGGTACTATCCTATAATAGAAACTGATTTGTCATTGGAGCATAATAAGATATGAAACAAATGTTTGATCCACTATGGATAGAAGTCCATTGATGTATTCTTTTGGATTAAGAATTTTTGGTGCTCATATATTGGCAGTGAATCGGAATGATCTTTTTATTCTTTGAGAGAGTCTGAACAGACATAATCTTTTTGAGCAGGAACTTGCAGGTCTACTCTGTGTATACTTAATGCTAACTTGTGGCAAGTAGTGGCAAGTAATCTAATTCCTTGTTTTTTGCTTGTTTTTTAGTTCCTCCGGAAACTGTGGATCTGTAATAGAATGTTCTTTATACATCTATAAGTAGTCCTGTTTAATGTATTCTATCTATTGGAAAAAAAAACACCCCTCACTATATAGAGTATTTTTGACTATGATAGATATTTTTTGATCTTTATTATAAAGGAAGGGTGCATCTTCAATATTTAAATTGAGGATATCTCCTTGCAAGGTTTTTATGGGAAATAGGTATACCTTGGGTTACAGGTGTGTGTTGTTTTAAGATGTATCAATAAATGTGTTTGTATAAAACTGCTGATTGTGTGTGTAATTTTGGAGGAAGTGCTTTTAAAATATTAAAAAAAAAACACAATAAAAGAAAACAAAGAATAAAAGATTCTCGAGGACGGTTATATAGATCCTCACTTGCACATTTACTTTTCTCAGGATGGGGTTGGAGCAACTTTCCCCTTCATCAGCCTCAGCCTGGGCAGATTTTCTCTGCTTATCTGTTTTTCAGTTGTAATGAGGTTGATAAGGACACAATGCAGACAGATGGAGAGACAAGGCAGTTTTTATGTTGAAATAAACATCAGTGTGTAATATCTTAGAGACAATAGCTATAAATATTGTACTGTAGCTGGGCAGATTGGATAAGCAGTAATTTAGAAGGGAAAGACAAGGCATATTTTACCTTGAAATACATATTAGAGTGTATTATCTAGGAGACAATACCCACACATATAGTATCATAGTACTCACACATATTTTTGAGTGTTGGAGTAGCAATGAAAAATCATGGAAAGGGGGACATGTCACTCCACTAGTTAGACCATAAACCAAGTGGTCATTACTCCAAAAAATTGAGACATAAAACACCAACCTGTATCAACACAAATGTAAAATTGCAGGATATCAAAAAGTATTAAAACTACATCAAAGACAAATAGCTTGTGTTGCTTGATGCATCTACATGTTTCGTGGACAAACTACTTCTTCAGTACTGCATTTCAAGTATGACAGATGCTATACATATACAACTTTAATCTACCAATCAAAAACGTAAATAACATAGCACTAAAGGATCAGTACACTGTGTACAGTAAAAGCCATAAGCTTCATGCATAAAAACCAACCTTGAATGATGAGCCACTGACATGATGAAAACAATGATACTGACACAATGGCCAACATAAGGTGGCTGGCAGGCAGCTTGTGTTGGCGCTTCATTTCTGCCAGGTGAACACTGGAAGGGTATGACTGCCTAATTTAACCACACTCACCTTTTAACCAAACCAAATTTTCACGCCCACCTTTTGCTGTGGCACACTATGCATGCCACAAGTCACTGTCCCTATGAAATGTCCCTTATTCTCAACTTCTAAAGTTGCAAGATAGTCTTACGTCAAGAAAAGAAGTAAAAGTTGATTGCACACTTGAATCCAAATGATGCTGTAGAGATTTCTTTATTGTCATGAGCCAGACAAAATTGCAATTATGATCAGTGACAAGAGAGAACAGAGTAACAGGGACTTTAACGGTGCCAACAAAGCTTAGAAAATGCTTACATATTAAAAAATACAGATTTTATTGGTACAATAATTGTTTAAATAAAACAAATTCATTACACATAATACATCTCTTCTTACAAAAATTATAAAAACAAGGTGGTTAAGAGATATGTAGGTTCAAACCATACTTGAGAAAAATTGCACACTAGCCCAACACGTTTCGCTATTTGCTTCTTCAGGGGACGTGCAATTCAGAGACACATTGGTATGACAAACTAAACAATATAGAAAAAGAAAAAAAGGCAATTTAGATCAAATGCTCATTGAGTGTTGATTTATAGCATAGAAATATATTCATTAATGTAGTGTGGTGGCCAGGATTATACTGCAGATCAAATTAACACAACCACTCACCCCACAGATAGCACCACCAACGAACACGCCAACCGGATGCGAGAGCTCACCCCTAGAGGTTTCCCAGCACACTAGGGAGATGGTCTAGGTAGTGGCCATAGAGGGTAGAAGGATCGGGCTGTAATGTGAAATATGGGATTTTAGGGAAAGATATAGAGGGGTAAATGGTGACCAGGCATGTACTGGCCATCAGGACTACCGGGACTTTCCCGGTGGGCCGATGGCTCAGTGGGCCGGTTTCAGTGACAGGATCCTTTCATTCCTGGACAATACAGTGTCCCTGGATTGCCCCTGTGCCGATCTGATGCCCCCTAAAAAGGCCACCATCACCGCTTTACCGACTGTCACTTGTTCTGGCCGGGCAGGCCGGCCGAGACCCGCTTTAAGTTGTAGTTCCACAGCTGCTGGCTCACTGCCCGGAATGGTTGCTAGCCACCTGCCGCCTGGCGTGTAGCAACCAGTGACGCCACTAGAGCGATGCCCCAGAATACAGAGCGGAGGAGGATTTAACTCCGTGCGTGCCTAGTACTTAGCTTCACCCACCTCCTCTGAGCTGAAGCCGAAACTAGTGGAGCCTGGAGGACATGTGCAGGACCGGGACACCGTGCACAGGGAGCCACCACGCCAACCTCCATTTCCTGGTTCTCATCTGACAGGTATAATGTGATCTGTGTGCTCCGCTGCTGCAGCTACACTTTCTTCCCCCACAGTCTCTCCACCATGTACAGTTCCAGCGCTGCTGGAGAACTCTTTCTGTGAGTGGGGGATCTGATGTTAAAGGGGGGTTATTTCTGTGAGTGGGGGATCTGATGTTAAAGGGGGGTTATTTCTGTGAGTGGGGGATCTGATGTTAAAGGGTGGTTCATTCTGTGAGTGGGGGATCTAATGCTAAAGGGGGGTTCTTTCTGTGAGTGGAGGATCTGATGCTAAAGGGGGGTTCTTTCTGTGAGTGGGGGATCTAATGCTAAATGGGGGTTCTTTCTGTGAGTGGAGGATCTGATGGTAAAGGGGGGTTCTTTCTGTAAGTGGAGGATCTGATGGTAAAGGGGGGGTACTTTCTGTGAGTGGGGGATCTGATGGTAAAGGGGGGTTCTTTCTGTAAGTGGAGGATCTGATGGTAAAGGGGGGTACTTTCTGTGAGTGGAGGATCTGATGGTAAAGGGGGGTTCTTTCTGTGAGTGGGGGATCTGATGGTAAAGGGGGGTTATTTCTGTGAGTGGGGGATCTGATGGTAAAGGGGGGTTCTTTGTGTGAGTGGGGGATCTGATGGTAAAAGGGGGTTATTTCTGTAAATGGGGGAACTGATGGTAAAGGGGGGTTATTTCTGTGAGTGGAGGATCTGATGCTAAAGGGGGGTTCTTTCTGTGAGTGGGGGATCTAATGCTAAAGGGGGGTTCTTTCTGTGAGTGGAGGATCTGATGCTAAAGGGGGGTTCTTTCTGTAAGTGGAGGATCTGATGGTAAAGGGGGGGGTACTTTCTGTGAGTGGGGGATCTGATGGTAAAGGGGGGTTCTTTCTGTAAGTGGAGGATCTGATGGTAAAGGGGGGTACTTTCTGTGAGTGGAGGATCTGATGGTAAAGGGGGGTTCTTTCTGTGAGTGGGGGATCTGATGGTAAAGGGGGGTTATTTCTGTGAGTGGGGGATCTGATGGTAAAGGGGGGTTCTTTGTGTGAGTGGGGGATCTGATGGTAAAGGGGGGGTACTTTCTGTGAGTGGGGGATCTGATGGTAAAGGGGGGTTATTTCTGTGAGTGGAGGATCTGATGGTAAAGGGGGGTACTTTCTGTGAGTGGGGGATCTGATGGTAAAGGGGGTACTTTCTGTGAGTGGGGGATCTGATGGTAAATGGGGGTTCTTTCAGTGAGTGGGGGATCTGATGATAAAGGGGGGCTCATTCTGTAAGAGGGGTCTCTGATGGTAAAGGGGGGCTCTCTTTCTGTATGCATAGGACCACAGTGGCAGTCAGGGATGTATCCAGTTGCCTTGGGGGGGTGGTAAAATGCACCGTTGCCTAAGTACACAATAATTCTTGCACTGGCCTGTCCTCAGGAACATGGATCAGGAGGCTATGTGTGAGTGGCCAGAGCCAGCTGTGCTGGAGCTGTCAGTGTCAGTTCACTGGGGGGCATGGCCGCCAGCTAGCTGTTGCACCCTGTTGCATTCTGGGAGTTGTAGTCCACACGCTCAAGCTCCCAGGGGGGTGAAGGCATTGCTGAGGTGAAAGACCCTGACACCCCCAGGGCCAGCTGACCCCAAATCCCATCTATCCACCCCTCCATTTACCCTGCCCCAGTGCCCACTTAGTACCTCAAAAAAGGCCTCAACACTGTGGGTCCTGCTGGAAGATGGCCATGGCCTGTGGCCAGCTCCTTGCAGGGCCCACAGGTCAATGGCCGGCTCCCAGCAGGACCCACTGCCCGCTTTGCAGGGCAATCCTGGGCGGGTGCACCTCGAGCAATTGCGTATAGTTTATATACTGTTTTTGTGCATGTCTGCAAAATTAAAGTGGGCCAGTCTGGAAGAAGTCCAGGGCCAAATTTTTGTCCAAGTCCAGCCCTGATGGTGACTAACATAGAAGATAATATTAGGAAGAAATTTTTTAAATTATAATTGGCACATTGTAAGGGGACTAATGTCTCATAAAGTTTACTTACTTAGTATGGTTATAATCAATTAAGTAGAAATTAGTTGGGATAGGACTAATTCTGAAGCATCTGCAAACTAACGGCATAGAATTAAGGGCTAAGAAGGATGCTATAAATTAATAGAGAGAGAATATGGTTCAATTTATATCCAAATAATGCATTATTATGCATTAATATGCAAATAGATAGTAACCTCAGTGGAAAGTATAGCAGATGGAGTAATAGTGCAATAAACCAAGAAGTGGTGAATAATGAACCAGTGATTGCCAGAATGCAAAAGACTGTGTCAAAGAAAACCAAGAAGTGCAGGTGCAAACGTATAGAATGCCACACACTCTGAAAAATAGTAAGAATGAGATTGGCCAGTGCAAAAAGTAGGTGAATACATAGAACATTATTAAATAAAGTATATAGTATACCTGGTAGTATGTGGTAATATGGACGCCAGCTCAGTGGAGCCCGATCCTCCGGCTCTGGCTGAAGTGAACAGCCAGACAAGCCGGTCTTATCTACTCTCCACCGAGCCGGCGTCTGACGTAATCAGCTCGATGCGGACATAGATCACGCTAGCGCGCATGCACGAAGCGTCAAAAGGAACCTCCAGACTACAATACCCAGGGAGCTGTGAGAGGGGGGAGGAGACGGGCGCGTCTCGCTAAACCAATGCATAGACGCAGACATCAACACACCTCCATCACACACGCTCCCCGGGAAGGCAGCTGTTGTAAACGCAAGATGGACAAGGTGACAGTACTCTGTCACTGTGGAGGACCTGAGGCGCTCGTTGGCGTGCAGATGGCGTGTATTTGAAAAGTCAAAAACACGCCCTGGGTGTCCGTATGGCCACCAAGTACCAACCCCCCAAGTTTGGAACCATAAAGAGGGAATGATCACACCAATGGGCATGCCAAACAAGCATGGAGGATGGTGTTACCAGCTGAAGGCTTCCTATATAGAGAAGAGTCCAATTTGCCTTGTGCATCGATTGGAAGAGTTAGATCTAGGAAGCTAATGCTGCTTTGGCTACAGTGCATTTTAAATTTTAGGTTAAAATTATTAATTGAAATTATACTTAGAAATTCACTTAGTTCAGGTTCGCTTCCAGACCAAAAAATTAAAACATCATCTATGTATCGATGCCAGGCAATGACCTTGTCGAGAAGATGACTCAGATCCTCTCTGGAGAAGACTTCCTTTTTCCACCCCCCCAGGTACAGATTGGCGTACGATGGGGCACATTTAGTCCCCATCTCAACTCCCTGTACCTGGAGGTAGTGGGAAGAATCAAATTGAAACACGTTGTGTTCCAAAATATAATCAAGTAATTCCAGAACAAAAATGTTGTATTTATTTGGGGGGTCATTTGTTGGCCTGGCCCCCCCTTCTCCCTTTTTGGGCTCCTCCTCCCCCACATCTCTCCTGTTTGGCATGCCCATTGGTGTGATCATTCCCTCTTTATGTTTCCAAACTTGGGGGGTTCGGTACTTGGTGGTCATACGGACACCCAGGGCATGTTTTTGACTTTTCAAATACACGCCATCTGCACGCCAACGAGCGCCTCAGGTCCTCCACAGTGACAGAGTACTGTCACCTAGTCCATCTTACGTTTACAACAGCTGCCTTCCCAGGGAACGTGTGTGATGGAGGTGTGTCGTGTCTGTGTCTATGCATTGGTTTAGCGAGACACGCCCGGCTCCTCCCCCCTCTCACAGCTCCATGGGTATTGTAGTCTGGAGGTTCCTTTTGACGCTTCGCGCATGTGTGCTGGCGTGATCTATGTCCGCATCGAGCCGATTATGTCAGACGCCGGTTCGGTGGAGAGTAGATAAGACCGGCTTGTCTGGCTGTTCACTTCAGCCAGGGCCGGAGGATCGGGCTCCACCGAGCTGGCGTCCATATTACTACATACTACCAGGTATACTATATACTTTATTCAATAATGTTCTATGTATTCACCTACTTTTTGCACTGGCCAATCTCATTCTTACTATTTTTCAGAGTGTGTCGCATGCTATACGTTTGCACCTGCACTTCTTGGTTTTCTTTGAGACACAGTATTTTGCATTCTGGCAATCACTGGTTCATTATTCACCACTTCTTGGTTTATTGCACTATTACTCCATCTGCTATACTTTCCACTGAGGTTACTATCTATTTGCATATTAATGCATAATAATGCATTATTTGGATATAAATTGAACTATATTCTCTCTCTATTTATTTATAGCATCCTTCTTAGCCCTTAATTCTATGCTGTTAGTCTGCAGATGCTTCAGAATTAGTCCTATCCAAACTAATTTCTACTTAATTGATTATAACCATACTAAGTAAGTAAACTTTACAAGACATTAGTCCCCTTACAATGTGTCAATTATAATTTAATAAAAAATTTCTTCCTAATATTATCTTCTATGTTAGTCACCATTTACCCCTCTATATCTTTCCCTAACATCCCATGTTTCACATTACAGCCCGATCCTTCTACCCTCTATGGCCACTACCTAGACCGTCTCCCCAGTGTGCTGGGAAACCTCTAGGGGTAAGCTCTCGCATCCGGTTGGTGTGTTCATTGGTGGTGCTACCTGTGGGGTGAGTGGTTGTGTTCATTTGATCTGCAGTATAATCCTGGCCACCACACTACATTAATGAATATATTTCTATGCTATAAATCAACACTCATTGTGCATTTGATCTATATTGCCTTTTTTTCTTTTTCCATATTGTTTAGTTTGTCATACCAATGTGTCCCTGAATTGCACGTCCCCTGAAGAAGCAAATAGCGAAACATGTTAGGCTAGTGTGCAATTTTTCTCAAATATAGTTTGAACCTATGTATCTCTTAACCACCTTGTTTTTATAATTTTTGTAAGAAGAGATGTATTATGTGTAATGAATTTGTTTTATTTAAACAATTATTGTACCAATAAAATCTGTATTTTTTAATATGTAAGCATTTTCTAAGCTTTGTTGGCACCGTTAAAGTCCCTGTTACTCTGTTCCCTCTTGTCCCTATACTGTTTCGGGATGAGGTGTCTTGTATACTGGGTGTTGACCATGAACCAGGCCAATCCTAGTTATTTTGCAATTATGATCAGTTGACGCGTTTCACACGAAACAAACCGTGCTTGTTCACAACAATTGTTGTGAAATGCTCACAATACATGCTAT
The DNA here is from genome assembly GCF_042186555.1 of Aquarana catesbeiana. Classification (NCBI taxonomy): domain Eukaryota; kingdom Metazoa; phylum Chordata; class Amphibia; order Anura; family Ranidae; genus Aquarana; species Aquarana catesbeiana. Next base: position 433,519,561 of record NC_133328.1, read on the forward strand.
TTAAAGGCGTATATCAAATTAAACACCTAACACAAAACAAATAGCAATCAACAAAAAACTTCACCGACATAAAAACATTTCTTAAATGCTAAAACATTTGATCACAAACTAGTCAAAACAAAAAATAGACAATGTAAACATGTAAACAAGAAATGTATTAAAAACAAAAATGGAAAAATTAGCAAAAAAACATGTATATATATATATATATATAAATATAAATCAGGTATGAAAAGCACACCAAAATCACTCGCTTTTCAAAGGGAAAAAAATAAAATGAAGAGCAACCAAAATCACTCGCTTTTCAAAAGAAAGAAAAAAAAATGAAAAGCAACCAAAATCACTCGCTTTTCAAAGGAAAAAATGAAAAGCAACCAAAACCACTCACCTTTTAAAGGGAAAAAACAAACAAAGCAAGGAATGGTGAGGCAAGGGCAAAAAACCACCCCTACACCCCCTTTTTTACCTCTATGATGGAGAGGAACTAATCATAGTAATGAGTAATGTCACACTCAAAATTCATTCCAAGTGGTATGCGAGTCTTAAAATAAAAAATCTCCAAAACTTCTCTTTTACAGAGAAGTCTAAAGACATCGCCACCCAGCTTGGGTGTATGAACCTTCTCTATTAGGGATGCACCGATACCGGTATCGGTGCCGATACTTGGCATTTTCGGGGGTATCGGTACTCGTGAAATGTGCTCCGATACCAGAAACTGATACTGGAAGTGACGTCAGCTTGGGCAGAGCTTGGAAACCGAATAAGGTTGCGGCTTCTCCAGACGGTGGTGAGAGCTGTTTCCCTCATGACATGTGTTTTGCTGCTGCTGCCTGCTACATGGCTGCCCCACATGGCGAGCATCTTCCTTAAACCATGTCCCCTCATGGCAGCCGGTGAGTGCTCTTCTCTATTTCTAACTGTTGCTTGCTTTCTTCTTATGTGTCCCGTGGCCAGTGATTGCTGTACAGTACTACTAGCTTACATCATCATTTGCCTAACATGGCGGCCAGCCTGTGTTATACTTATTAGTTAGTTTTGTCCCACATTGTCTCTCTCTCTCTTGCCTAACATGGCGGCTGGCCTGTGTTATACTTAAGTTAGTTTTATCCCACATTGTCTCTCTCTCTCTTGCTTAACATGGCGGCTGGCCTGTGTCATAATTAAGTTAGTTTTGTCCCACATTGTCTCTCTCTCTCTTGCCTCTCTCTCTGGAGCTAGTGGGAAGAATCAAGTTGAAACACGTTGTGTTTCAAAATATAATCAAGTAATTCCAGAACAAAAATGTTGTAATTATTTGGGGGGGTCATTTGTTGGCCTGGCCCCCCTTCTCCCTTTTCGGGCTCCTCCTCCCCCCTACATCTCTCCTGTTTGGCATGCCCATTGGTGTGATCATTCCCTCTTTATGTTTCCTAACTTGGGGGGTTCGGTACTTGGTGGCCATACGGACAACCAGGGCGTGTTTTTGACTTTTCAAATACACGCCATCTGCACGCCAACGTGTGCCTCAGGTCCTCCACAGTGACAGAGTACTGTCATCTTGTCCATCTTATGTTTACAACAGCTGCCTTCCCGGGGAGCATGTGTGATAGAGGTGTGTCGGTGTCTGTGTCTATGCATTGGTTTAGCGAGACGCGCCCGGCTCCTCCCCCCTCTCACAGCTCCCTGGGTATTGTAGTCTGGAGGTTCCTTTTGACGCTTCGCGCATGCGTGCTGGCGTGATCTATGTCCACATCGAGCCGATTACGTCAGACGCTGGCTCGGTGGAGAGTAGATAAGACCGGCTTGTCTGGCTGTTCACTTCAGCCAGAGCCGGAGGATCCGGCTCCACCGAGCTGGTGTCCATATTACCACATACTACCAGGTATACTATATACTTTATTCAATAATGTTCTATGTATTCACCTACTTTTTGCACTGGCCAATCTCATTCTTACTATTTTTCAGAGTGTGTGGCATGCTATACATTTGCACCTGCACTTCTTGGTTTTCTTTGAGACACAGTCTTTTGCATTCTGGCAATCACTGGTTCATTATTCACCACTTCTTGGTTTATTGTTTAGGGGTAAGCTCTCGCATCCGGTTGGCGTGTTCGTTGGTGGTGCTATCTGTGGGGTGAGTGGTTGTGTTCATTTGATCTGCAGTATAATCCTAGCCACCACACTACATTAATGAATATATTTCTATGCTATAAATCAATACTCAATGAGCATTTGATCTATTTTGCCTTTTTTTCTTTTTTTATATTGTTTAGTTTGTCATACCAATGTGTCCCTGAATTGCACGTCCCCTGAAGAAGCAAATAGCGAAACATGTTAGGCTAGTGTGCAATTTTTCTCAAATATGGTTTGAACCTATGTATCTCTTAACCACCTTGTTTTTATAATTTTTGTAAGAAGAGATGTATTATGTGTAATGAATTTGTTTTATTTAAACAATTATTGTACCAATAAAATCTGTATTTTTTAATATGTAAGCATTTTCTAAGCTTATTGGCACCGTTAAAGTCCCTGTTACTCTGTTCCCTCTTGTCCCTATACTGTTTCGGGATGAGGTGTCTTGTATACTGGGTGTTGACCGTGAACCAGGCCAATCCTAGTTATTTTGCAATTATGATCAGTTGACGCGTTTCACACGAAACAAACCATGCTTGTTCACAACAATTGTTGTGAAATGCTCAAAATACATGCTATTTAAAGGCGTATATCAAATTAAACACCTAACACAAAACAAAGAGCAATCAACACAAAACTTCACCGACATAAAAACATTTCTTAAATGCTAAAACATCTGATCACAAACTAGTCAAAACAAAAAATAGACAATGTAAACATGTAAACAAGAAATGTATTAAAAACAAAAATAGAAAAATGAGTGAAAAAACATGTATATATAGCAATATAAATTAGGTATGAAAAGCACACCAAAATCACTCGCTTTTCAAAGGGAAAAAAATAAAATGAAGAGCAACCAAAATCACTCGCTTTTCAAAGGAAAGAAAAAAAATTAAAAGCAACCAAAATCACTCGCTTTTCAAAGGAAAAAAATGAAAAGCAACCAAAACCACTCGCCTTTTAAAGGGAAAAAACAAACAAAGCAAGGAATGGTGAGGCAAGGGCAAAAAAACACCCCTACACCTCCTTTTTTACCTCTATGATGGAGAGGAACTAATCATAGTAATGAGTAATGTCCCACTCAAAATTCATTCCAAGTGGTATGCGAGTCTTAAAAACCAGAAACCGATACCGGAAGTGACGTCAGCTTGGGCAGAGCTTGGAAACCAGATAAGGTTGCGGCTTCTCCAGACGGTGGTGAGTGCTGTTTCCCTCGTGACATGTGTTTTGCTGCTGCTGCTGTGCCTGCTACATGGCTGCTCCACATGGTGAGCATCTTCCTTACACCATGTCCCCTCGGCCTGTGAGTCCTCTTCTCTATTTCTAACTGTTGCTTGCTTTCTTCTTATGTGTCCCGTGGCCAGTGATTGCTGTACAGTACTACTAGCTTACATCATCATTTGCCTAACATGGCGGCCAGCCTGTGTTATACTTATTAGTTAGTTTTGTCCCACATTGTCTCTCTCTCTCTTGCCTAACATGGCGGCTGGCCTGTGTTATACTTAAGTTAGTTTTATCCCACATTGTCTCTCTCTCTCTTGCCTAACATGGCAGCCGGCCTGTGTTATACTTAAGTTAGTTTTGTCCCACATTGTCTCTCTCTTGCCTAACATGGCGGCCGGCCTGTGTTACACTTAGTTTGTCCCACATTTTCTATCTCTCTTGTCTAACATAATGTCCACCGTCCAGCATAACAGCCGGCCTGTGTTTGTGTGTGTTACATAACTTAGTGTCCCACATTGTCTCTGTTGCCAACATGTCCATCATGGCGGCAAATGACTGCTGCTGTTACATAAATCATCATTGTCTCTTGCCTAACATTTTCCTGCATGTGCCTTTCTGAGACTATCCTCTGCTTTTTGTATTGTAGAGATACCGACCGCTATACCCGACAGATGGATGTCATCATCCCCGCTGGTTTACTTGGCCATACCAAGATGCTGGATTCAGCAGGAACAAACAAGCACCGGTGAAAGAAGCTTCATTATTCTAAAAAATAGTAGTTGTAGTCATAGTCTTCGAGTGAGAAAGTGATACTCCTAAGTACCAAGGCCTGAGGTGTGCCTTGGCCTGGCTGGTCAGTAGGGATGAGCTTCGAGTTCGAGTCGAACTCATGTTCGACTCGAACATTGGCTGTTCGCAAGTTCACCGAACAGCGAACAATTTGGGGTGTTCGCGGGAAATTCGAATGCCGCGGAACACCCTTTAAAAGTCTATGGGAGAAATCAAAAGTGCTAATTTTAAAGGCTAATATGCAAGTTATTGTCATAAAAAGTGTTTGGGGACCTGGGTCCTGCCCCAGGGGACATGGATCAATGCAAAAAAAAGTTTTAAAAACGGCCGTTTTTTCAGGAGCAGTGATTTTAATAATACTTAAAGTCAATCAATAAAAGTGTAATATCCCATTAAATTTCGTACCTGGGGGGTGTCTATAGTGTGCCTGTAAAGGGGCGCATGTTTCCTGTGTTTAGAACAGTCTGACAGCAAAATGACATTTTGAAGGAAAAAACTCATTTAAAAAAGAAAAGAAGAAGAGAAGAAGAGAAGAGCGGGAGCCTCCCCCCCATGCCATGGGTGCGGAGCGGCCCGAGGAGAAGAAGACAGAAGACGCCGCGGAGGAGATGCTGGACGAGAACGCCGGAGGAAGAACCAGAAGAACCAGAAGAGCCAGAAGAACCAGAAGATGAAGGAAGATAGAAGAAAGAAGAAGCATTTAAATAAAGGAATTGTCAAAAACTGTCTCTTGTCATTTTTAACATTTTTGACACTTTTTTCGTGAAATGGTAGGGGTACTTATGTACCCCCTTACCATTTCACACAGGGGGGGGCTGGGATCTGGGGGTCACCTTGTTAAAGGGGGCTTCCAGATTCCGATAAGCCCCCCGCCCGCAGACCCCCACAACCACCGGCCAGGGTTGTGGGGATGAGGCCCTTGTCCTCATCAACATGGGGACAAGGTGTTTTGGGGGGCTACCCCAAAGCACCCTCCCAATGTTGAGGGCATGTGGCCTGGTACGGTTCAGGAGGGAGGGGGGCCGCACTCTCGTCCCCCCCTCTTTTCCTGCGGCCTGCCAGGTTGCGTGCTCGGATAAGGGTCTGGTATGGATTTTTGGGGGGACCCCACGCCGTTTTTTTTTTTTTTTTTGGCGCGGGGTTCCCCTTAAAATCCATACCAGACCTGAAGGGTCTGGTATGGAATTTAGGGGGAACCCCACGTCATTTTTTTTTTAAAATTTTGGCCGGGGTTCCCCTTAATATCCATACCAGACCTGAAGGGCCTGGTATGGAATTTAGGGGGACCCCCACGTCATTTTTTTTTTTTAATTTTGGTTCGGGGTTCCCCTTTGGGGAATTCCCATGCCGTTTTTATCAATGAACTTCTATGTGTATTGTCGGCAATGCAATAGCCGCGGGTAGTTTTAAATGAGTTTTTTCCTTCAAAATGTCATTTTGCTGTCAGACTGTTCTAAACACAGGAAACATGCGCCCCTTTACAGGCACACTATAGACACCCCCCAGGTACGAAATTTAAAGGGATATTACACTTTTATTGATTGACTTTAAGCATTATTAAAATCACTGCTCCTGAAAAAACGGCCGTTTTTAAAACTTTTTTTTGCATTGATCCATGTCCCCTGGGGCAGGACCCAGGTCCCCAAACACTTTTTATGACAATAACTTGCATATAAGCCTTGAAAATTAGCACTTTTGATTATTCATGTTCGTGTCCCATAGACTTTAACGGTGTTCGCATGTTCGAACGAACTTTTTTCCTGTTCGCATGTTCTGGTGCGAACCGAACAGGGGGGTGTTCGGCTCATCCCTACTGGTCAGTATGCCTGAAAAGAGGGCATACCCTGAATGTAAGAATAAGGAAAAGTATTATGAGTATGTATGAAGATTGGGGGAAAACAGGTGGGTGGTAACCCAGAAACGCCGATGAGCCCTAGCCTAACAGAAGAGGAGGCTTAAATAGCCCTCAGACTCCTCCCACAAATACAGGCTAGCCTCCGGCTAGCCTTTACACTTGTAGTCAGAGTCTTCGAGTGAGAAAGTGATACTCCTAAGTACCAAGGCCTGAGGTGTGCCTCGGCCTGGCTGGTCAGTATGCCTGAAAAGAGGGCAAAAAGACACAAATTTAGGTGAGGAAGGGTAGGTAACCATCCATCAAGTGGATTAGCGCGCGCCCGGATGGCAACAGTATATATCCGATAAGTGTCCGCTATGACAGGAGAAACTGCCCCCGACTCCTGACTTGGTGATGAGTAGGGATGAGCCGAACACCCCCCTGTTCGGTTCGCACCAGAACATGCGAACAGGAAAAAAGTTCGTTCGAACATGCGAACACCGTTAAAGTCTATGGGACACGAACATGAATAATCAAAAGTGCTAATTTTAAAGGCTTATATGCAAGTTATTGTCATAAAAAGTGTTTGGGGACCTGGGTCCTGCCCCAGGGGACATGGATCAATGCAAAAAAAAGTTTTAAAAACGGCCGTTTTTTCAGGAGCAGTGATTTTAATAATGCTTAAAGTCAAACAATAAAAGTGTAATATCCCTTTAAATTTCGTACCTGGGGGGTGTCTATAGTGTGCCTGTAAAGGGGCGCATGTTTCCTGTGTTTAGAACAGTCTGACAGCAAAATGACATTTTGAAGGAAAAAACTCATTTAAAACTACCCGCGGCTATTGCATTGCCGACAATACACATAGAAGTTCATTGATAAAAACGGCATGGGAATTCCCCAAAGGGGAACCCCCAACCAAAATTAAAAAAAAAATATGACGTGGGAGTCCTCCTAAATTCCATACCAGGCCCTTCAGGTCTGGTATGGATATTAAGGGGAACCCCGGCCAAAATTTAAAAAAAAAAATGACGTGGGGTTCCCCCTAAATTCCATACCAGACCCTTCAGGTCTGGTATGGATTTTAAGGGGAACCCCGCGCCAAAAAAAAAAAAAAAAAACGGCGTGGGGTCCCCCCAAAAATCCATACCAGACCCTTATCCGAGCACGCAACCTGGCAGGCCGCAGGAAAAGAGGGGGGGACGAGAGTGCGGCCCCCCCTCCCTCCTGAACCGTACCAGGCCACATGCCCTCAACATTGGGAGGGTGCTTTGGGGTAGCCCCCCAAAACACCTTGTCCCCATGTTGATGAGGACAAGGGCCTCATCCCCACAACCCTGGCCGGTGGTTGTGGGGGTCTGCGGGCGGGGGGCTTATCAGAATCTGGAAGCCCCCTTTAACAAGGTGACCCCCAGATCCCGGCCCCCCCCCCTGTGTGAAATGGTAAGGGGGTACTTCCTACCATTTCACAAAAAAAGTGTCAAAAATGTTAAAAATGACAAGAGACAGTTTTTGACAATTCCTTTATTTAAATGCTTCTTCTTTCTTCTATCTTCCTTCATCTTCTGGTTCTTCTGGTTCTTCTGGCTCTTCTGGTTCTTCCTCCGGCGTTCTCGTCCAGCATCTCCTCCGCGGCGTCTTCTATCTTCTTCTCCTCGGGCCGCTCCGCACCCATGGCATAGGGGGGAGGCTCCCGCTCTTCTCTTCTTCTTTTCTTCTCTTCTGTTCTTCTTCATTTTCTTCTCCGGGCCGCTCCGCAATCCATGCTGGCATGGAGGGAGGCTCCCGCTGTGTGACGGCGCTCCTCGTCTGACAGTTCTTAAATAACCGGGTGGGCGGGGCCACCCGGTGAACCCCGCCCCCCTCTGACGCACGGTGACTTGACAGGACTTCCCTGTGACGTCACGGGGAATGCCACAGGGAAGTCCCGTCAAGTCACCTTGCGTCAGAGGGGGCGGGGTCACCGGGTGGCCCCGCCCCCCGTTATTTAAGAACTGTCAGACGAGGAGCGCCGTCACACAGCGGGAGCCTCCCTCCATGCCAGCATGGATTGCGGAGCGGCCCGGAGAAGAAAATGAAGAAGAACAGAAGAGAAGAAAAGAAGAAGAGAAGAGCGGGAGCCTCCCCCCTATGCCATGGGTGCGGAGCGGCCCGAGGAGAAGAAGATAGAAGACGCCGCGGAGGAGATGCTGGACGAGAACGCCGGAGGAAGAACCAGAAGAGCCAGATGAACCAGAAGAACCAGAAGATGAAGGAAGATAGAAGAAAGAAGAAGCATTTAAATAAAGGAATTGTCAAAAACTGTCTCTTGTCATTTTTAACATTTTTGACACTTTTTTCGTGAAATGGTAGGGTACCCCCTTACCATTTCACACAGGGGGGGGCCGGGATCTGGGGGTCACCTTGTTAAAGGGGGCTTCCAGATTCCGATAAGCCCCCCGCCCGCAGACCCCCACAACCACCGGCCAGGGTTGTGGGGATGAGGCCCTTGTCCTCATCAACATGGGAACAAGGTGTTTTGGGGGGCTACCCCAAAGCACCCTCCCAATGTTGAGGGCATGTGGCCTGGTACGGTTCAGGAGGGGGGGGGCCGTACTCTCGTCCCCCCCTCTTTTCCTGCGGCCTGCCAGGTTGCGTGCTCGGATAAGGGTCTGGTATGGATTTTTGGGGGGACCCCACGCCGTTTTTTTTTTTTTTTTTTGGCGCGGGGTTCCCCTTAAAATCCATACCAGACCTGAAGGGTCTGGTATGGAATTTAGGGGGAACCCCACGTCATTTTTTTTTTTAAATTTTGGCCGGGGTTCCCCTTAATATCCATACCAGACCTGAAGGGCCTGGTATGGAATTTAGGGGGACTCCCACGTCATTTTTTTTTTTTAATTTTGGTTCGGGGTTCCCCTTTGGGGAATTCCCATGCCGTTTTTATCAATGAACTTCTATGTGTATTGTCGGCAATGCAATAGCCGCGGGTAGTTTTAAATGAGTTTTTTCCTTCAAAATGTCATTTTGCTGTCAGACTGTTCTAAACACAGGAAACATGCGCCCCTTTACAGACACACTATAGACACCCCCCAGGTACGAAATTTAAAGGGATATTACACTTTTATTGATTGACTTTAAGCATTATTAAAATCACTGCTCCTGAAAAAACGGCCGTTTTTAAAACTTTTTTTTGCATTGATCCATGTCCCCTGGGGCAGGACCCAGGTCCCCAAACACTTTTTATGACAATAACTTGCATATTAGCCTTTAAAATTAGCACTTTTGATTTCTCCCATAGACTTTTAGAGGGTGTTCCGCGGCATTCGAATTTGCCGCGAACACCCCAAATTGTTCGCTGTTCGGTGAACTTGCGAACAGCCAATGTTCGAGTCGAACATGAGTTCGACTCAAACTCGAAGCTCATCCCTAGTGATGAGACAGAACCCCCTATAGAACCTGCGAAGCTACCCAGAACCCTACTAAATGTCCCGTGAACGATTGGATAGAGCCCGAAGCCTGAGACGACCTAGACATGAGAATGAACTGCTTGTGAATGAGAGGATGCGTGGGACAAGGGGAGCAATGACTGGCCTGAGGAGCCACTACAAAATGATAGCCAAGAAGATCGAAACTTCAACCGGACACCAGTGAAGTGCTCAGTGAAACCCCACCCAACCCCTGGCCTACCCATACTAGTATGGGGAAGAACAAGGATAAGTGCAAAAGGACAACTGGCAGAAGTTCAAAATGCTGAATACCTGAAGGATGTGATGGAGTAGGTGGATGAGGCCCATACACTATGACAATAAGCATTGTCAACATGGAGAAACCATGCCAGACACAGAAAACTGGTCCCACCTGATTCGATCAGGTTGTGCTATAGCCTGTGACCTGGCAACCGCATCTGAAACCTGAACCGAGGAAGGAGGGCCCGACTCCACCCCGGGGAAATAAGTTCTATGGTATGAAACAGTCATACCCAAAGTGACTGAAACCCCCCTACCTGGAACCGGCTGGGGAACGGAAAAGATAACTGGACTGACGTCCCTGAGCAGTTTTCCAGGCCACATCCTAGACAAGAGATCAGAGCCGAGACCAGAATCCAGAATTGATAACAAGGTTTGCCCAACCTACCACTTAAGGACCATCAAGGGGATGACGGATGCCAATACAGCCCAACCTGAGAAAACAGACAAGAGAAATGACAGACAACCAGACATGAGAACAAAAACACCCCTCTGTGCCTACCTAAGTATGAGAACATGAGCAGAAATGTCAAGACCACTGCGTGTGAATGAACCTGATGACGGATCCCCCCTCGTGTAAATGGTAAGTGAGCCCAAGTAACCTGCAACGCAGAGACAGGTAATTAAACTGAAAACTCAGGGCTAGTGTACCCACAGACCATGATGGGTGATTGTACAGGTGTGGTGAATGAATGTGCATCATATGACGTATGGTATACGGGCGAGAAGATTGTGGACAACAATCATTAACAAATGAAACCTCAGCCCGTATGGATCTGTAGACGTGACAGATCCTGACATGTAAGCCCTAGCTAACTGACCCAGGTACAAACATGAACAAAGATATGATGAGACATGACAAATAATGAAGATAAAAACAGCTGCTGGAGTATGCCTTGACTGAACAACAACGCCCCTCTGAGAAACGGTGAATGCTGAAACCCGAGCCTGAAACGATATGACAGAAATGCTGAGACTGAACGCTGAGCCAGAACGCTATGACAGAAATCCTGAGGCAGAAATGCAAGGACAGTGACGCTATGACAGAAAACGCTTATGACAGAAATGCTGAGACTGAACGCTGAAGCAGAAACTATGACAGAAAACCTGGGACAGAAAACGCAAGGACAGCAACGCTATGACAGAAACGCTGAAACTGAACGCTGAAGCAGAAACGAAATGACAGAAATCCTGGGGCAGAAACGCTATGACAGAAATGCTGAGACTTAAACGCTAAAGCAGAAATCCTGGGGCAGAAATGCTGAGGCAGAAATGCCATGACAGAATCCTGGTGTTAGACAGGTCAATTTGGTTGTCTGCGAGTTGGTGGTAAGTAGGCTTTGGTTTTTTCCTGGGCATTCCCCAGGCTTTGTTTGCATCTGTTTGTAGCCCTCCAAAGCCGCTTACTGCGATAGCCAGCTATAAATGAAGACGGTGGCAAGTTTTTTGAGATCACCTTGGTGTGTTTATTGGTCCGGAAACGCACCAGCACCTTTGCAGCCATGGTGCTATTTGCTGGGTGTTTGGTGTGCTTCTGTACCTTTAAGAAGGGATGGGCTGCCCTTCAGTCCACCTGCCAGCATTTATCCATTAGAATGCATGTGCCTCCACTGTGGGGACACTCATATTTTAGTGTTAGGACCACAGATATCAGGGTGCCGTGATGAGGCTCTGTGGCTTACGCATGCATTTGCAAATGCATGCGGACTAAACCCCTGTTTTTAACGCGTACTGTTAGACAGGTCAATTTGGTTGTCTGCGAAGTGGTGTTAAGTAGGCTTTGGTTTTTTCCTGGGCATTCCCCAGGCTTTGTTTGCATCCGTTTGTAGCCCTCCAAAGCCGCTTACTGCGATAGCCAGCTATAAATGAAGGCGGTGGCAAGTTTTTTGAGATCACCTTGGTGTGTTTATTGGTCCAGAAACGCACCAGCACCTTTGCAGCCATGGTGCTATTTGCTGGGTGTTTGGTGTGCTTCTGTACCTTTAAGAAGGGATGGGCTGCCCTTCAGTCCACCTGCCAGCATTTATCCATTAGAATGCATGTGCCTCCACTGTGGGGACACTCATATTTTAGTGTTAGGACCACAGATATCAGGGTGCCGTGACGAGGCTCTGTGGCTTACGCATGCATTTGCAAATGCGTGCGGACTAAACCCCTGTTTTTAACGCGTACTGTTAGACAGGTCAATTTGGTTATCTGCGAGTTGGTGTTAAGTAGGCTTTGGTTTTTTCCTGGGCATTCCCCAGGCTTTGTTTGCAGAAACGCAAGGACAGCAACGATAAGACAGAAATACTGAAACTGAACGCTGAGGCAGAAACGAAATGACAGAAATCCTGGGGGCAGAAACATTATGACAGAAATGCTGAGACTTGAACGCTGAGGCAGAAAGCCATTACAGAAATCCTGGGGCAGAAACGCAACGACAGAATGCTGAGGCAGAAATGCAATGCCAGAAATCCTGGGGTAGAAGCACTATGAAAGGAATGCCGAGACTGAACGCCGAGACAGAAATGCTGGGGCAGAACACCATGACAGAAAACGCCATGACCGAAAACATCATGACAGAATTCCTGGGGCAGAAACGCCATGACAGAATTCCTGGGGCAGAAACGCTATAAAAGAAATCCTGGGCAGAAATGCTGTGGAAAACGCCGGAGCAGAAACGCTGGAGCAGAAACGCTGTAACAGAAACGCCAGAGCAGAAACGCTGTGACAGAAATGCTGGGGCAGAAACGCTGTGACAGAAATGCTGGGGCAGAACGCTGTGACAGAAATGCTGGGGTAGAACGCTGTGACAGAAATGCCGGGGCAGAAATGCTGGGGCAGAACGCTATGATAGAAATGCTGGGGCAGAAGGCTATGACAGAAATGCTGGAGCAGAACGCTATGACAGAAATGCTGGGGCAGAACGCTATGACAGAAATGCTGGGGCAGAACACTATGACAGAAATGCTGGGGCAGAACGCTGTGACAGAAATGCTGGGGCAGAACGCCGTGACATAAATGCTGGGGCAGAACGCTGTGACAGAAATGCTGGGGCAGAACGCTATTTCAGAAAAGCTGGAGCAGAACGCTATGACAGAAATGCCGAGACTGAACATAAAGACAGAAATACCAGGACAGAATGCAACGAGAAATATGCTGGGGCAGAAACACCAGGAACGCTGTGACAGAAATGCTGGGGCAGAACGCTGTGACATAAATGCTGGGGCAGAATGCTGTGATAGAAATGCTGGGGCAGAACGCTATTTCAGAAAAGCTGGAGCAGAACGCTATGACAGAAATGCAGAGACTGAACATAGAGACAGAAATACCAGGACAGAATGCAACGAGAAATATGCTGGGGCAGAAACACCAGGAACGCTGTGACAGGAATGCCTGGGCAGAATGCTATGACAAAAACACCGGGGCAGAACGTTATGACCAGAATGCTATGACAGGAATGCCGAGGCAGAACGCTATGACAAAATGCTGGGGCAGAACACTATGACAAAAACGCAGGGGCAAAACGATATGACAAATGCTGGGGCACAACACTATGACAAATGCCGGGGCAGAATACTATGACAAATTGCCGGGTCAGAATACTATGACAAATTGCCGGGGCAGAACACTATGACAAATGCTGGGGCAGAACACTATGACAAATGCCGGGGCAGAACACTATGACAAATGCCGGGGCAGAACGCTATGACAAGAACGCTATGACATGAACGCCGAGGCAGAACGCTATGACAAGAACGCTATGACAGGAACGCCGAGGCAGTATGCTATGACAAATGCTGGGGCAGAACATTATGACAAAAACGCAGGGGCAGAACGATATGACAATGCCGGGGCAGAACGCTATAACAAGAATGCTATGACAGGAACATCAGGGCAGAACGCTGTGACAAATGCTGGCAGAACACTATGACAAAAAACTCCTGGGGCAGAAATGCTACGATGGAAACTCTGACCAAAGAAAACAAAAATGACAACGTAAAAGCAGTAATGTGTGTGTTTTACATCCTCCCTGTCCTGCCAGCCTCCCAGGAATGCGAAGTCCTGCTGACAATAAATGTGACCTTTGCGCTTGAGAATAACATGCGGGTGGTAGTATTGGCAGGTGTAGGATAGTGCTTACAGCTTGGGAAGACCAAACCAGATGTGGTGAATGTACAGTAAAACATCTTGTCCCTATTGCATATCTGACTGCAGCGATGTGAGGAGAAAGGAGCTGACAGGAGGCTGGCGGGCATCTCCCTCGTGGAGCTGGATCTGCATGGGAGGAGAGGAGCTGGAGGGCGGTGGATGATCACCCCCCGCGGGTGGCTCCTTCGTGGAGCTGGATCTGCATGGGGAGAGAGGAACTGCGGGGGGGTGGACGATCACCCCCCCAGCGGGCGGCTCCCTCATGGAGCTGGATCTGCATGGGAAGAGAGGAGCTGCAGGGGGGGCGGGCGACCACCCCCCCGGTGGGCGGCTCCCTTGTGGAGCTGGATCTGCATGGGGAGAGAGGAGCCGGGGGCGGCGGACGATCACCCCCACCCCCCCGCGGGCAGCTCCCTCATGGAGCTGGATCTGGGGGGGCAGACGGATGATAACCCCCCCAGTGGGCAGCTCCCTTGTGGAGCTGGATCTTAATGACGAGAGAAGAGCTGGCGGGCGGCCGACAATCCCCTGGGAACGCCGGGAGAAGCGGGCGGGAACACTGTGGGAAGGCCCCCCCTTTTGCTGGATCTGCCCAGGGAAAAGTCCATCCCCCGGCGGGCGGCTCCCTCATGGAGCTGGAAGTGTACAGGGAGAGGAGGCGGGCAGCGAACACCCCCACAAACACCCGGAGAAGCTGGCGGCTCCCACTTGAAGCTGATGTTCATGTGGAGAGAGGAACTGGCGGCCGATCATCCACCCTCAGTGGGCGGCTCCCTCATGGAGCTAGATGTGCACTGAGAGGAGGCAGGCGGGGAGAGGAAGCAGGCAGCGAACACCCCCCCAACACTGGGAGAAGTGGGCCGGACCAACCCAGGGAGAATAAAAGGAACTGTGGGCTGCCGATCGACCCCCCCGAAACACCGGGAAAAGCGGGGGGGGGGAAATGTACCCAGAGGTAACAAGGTGGGTGGCAGGCGGAATCCCCGGTGTGAGCACCGAGAGAGGTACCGCCACCATGGTTGCAGCCGACCATGGCTCAGCAAGGACCCGGAAGTGACATGTCGGCCCCACCCCCTTCTGAACCCAGAAACACCAACGAGCCCTGGCCTAACAGAGGAGGAGGCTTAAATAGCCCTCAGACTCCTCCCACAAATACAGGCTAGCCTCCACTTAGCCTTTACACGTGTCATCATGTGTGAAAAAATCAGACATAAAGGCTATCAGTTTCACCACGGACATTTGGAGCAGTAGTGTGAGTCCCATGTCTGTAATTAGCTTAACTGCACAGTGGATTAATGCCAATGTCATGCTGCACGCAAAGAAATTTCAAGGCTCTCACACAGGCCAAGCTAAAAGAAGCATACTAGAAGAAATGCTTGACACTTGGGCGATTCCCAAAAGTTCTGTCCATGTGGTAGTCCATGATAATGGCAGAAATATGATAAAAGGTGTACAAGGTGCTGGTCTTCAGAGTCTTTCATGTGTGGCACATACACTGCAGCTGGCTCAGAGGGGCTTTTATCAGAGCACAGCATTACGGAGGCTGTGGGAGTTGGGCGCAAAATAGTTGGGCACTTTAAACATTCAAACCTGGCATATTCTCGGCTGCAAGATATTCAGATCCAACTTAGTCAACCCATTAAAAGATTTCAACAAGATGTTCAAACTCGCTGGAACAGCACTTTTTAGATGCTGCAGTCTCTGATAGAGCAAAAACAGGCTATTGGAATATATGTGTCAGAAAAATGAGCTGCCTGCAACGATCACTGCAAATCAATGGAATCTCATGGAGAAGATGATCAACATCTTGGCTCCCTTTGAAGAGTTGGCATGTGAGTTGTTCAGATTCTTTTGCCTCAGATGTAATTCCTGCAGTGACTGTGCTACAGCGATTATTATCTAAAGAAGTGAATGAGGACCACAGTGTTAAAACGATGAAGAACACATTTCTTGGTGCTTTGCAGAAACGGTTCTCTGACATGGAGCAAAATCCACTTTACTGCATCGCTACCTTATGCCGCGTACACACAAACGGACTTTACGGCAGACTTGGTCCAGCGGACTGGAGTCCGTCAGATAATTTGATCGTGTGTGGGCTCCAATGGCCTTTTTTTTCCCAAAAGTTCGACGGACCTAGAAATGAAACATGTTTCACATCTTTCCGACGGACTCGAGTCCAGTCAAAAAGTCTGCTCGTCCGTATGCTAGTTCGACGGACAAAAAACGACGCTAGGGCAGCTATTGGCTACTGGCTATGAACTTCCGTGTTTTAGTCGGGTCTTACGTCATCACGTACGTATCCATCGGACTTTGGTTGATCATGTGTAGGCAAGTCCGTTCATTCAGAAAGTCCGTCAGAAAGTCAGTCGAAAAGTCCGCCAGACCTAGTCCGTCGAAAAGTCCGCCCTTGTGTACGTGGCATAACTCGATCCAAGGTAATCAATTATTTATTGCTGGCTGCTATTTTGCATTGTTTTTATTTGAATATTGATGATATGATGTTGTTTTTTGGATGAAGGTGATATTTTACAGTGTTATTATTATCACTTGCTTGCATTAAAAAAAAATGTTTGTAATGCAAGTGATAACACTGTAAATCTCACCTTCATAAAAAACACAAAACAAAATCGATAATGACAAACACACTTACCTGCTCTGCCTCTGTGTAATGGTTTTGCACAGAGCAGGAAAGACAACTGTTTTTGCCGTGTCCCCCACCGTCACCTTTCCTTCTAGCAGTGCCCCCACAGCAAGCTTCCACAGTTGTTGCTTTGCTTGCATGACGTTGTCTAATGTCTTGTATTTTTCTTCTTCTAGGTATAAAGATCGATTCTTCTCAAATGCAGATGCTGGCAGGCAGGCCAAAGAGATGTTTGTGCTGGAAATGCAACAAATATCTTCTGAACAGGTACTACAGGCACAGGCAGCTACACCTGAGGTGCTTGAGAAACCAGCTACCAAAAGGCCTTGCACTGAGCAACAGTCAGGTGCCAGCGTGACTGTGGACAGTGTTTTTCAAGAAATTGCTTATTCATCATACAGCTACCATACAGCTAGAAGCATATCTTGGAGAGATCACTGTGCCTTGTTTCGGACAAAACTCTTGAGTATTGGGCAGTCAATAAACTGCGATTTCCCACTCTAGCCCAAATGGCACAAAAATCTCTTTCAGCTCCTTGCAGTAGTGTGGAAAGTGAGATATTGTTCACTGCAGCGTCACACATTCTGACTGACACCAGAAACCAACTTCTAACTGAACATGCAGAAATTCTTCTGTTTCTTAAAAAAAACTTGCCACTTGCGTTTGAATTGGAAAAGTAATCTACCGCCTGTTAGTGTCCAACTGTAAGGCATCATGCACAGTTGCACACAGCAGCTCAAAGCAACTGCTCCACCTGGCATTTGAGTGCTTTTCTTTAGCCTTTCCTCCTCTGCCTGTTAACTCCCCTCCATGTTGGCCTTAAAAAAAAATGTGCCTTTTTAACTCCATGCCACAACCTTTTTCCTTAAGTGAAAAAGTGAATCACCTATGGTGTGCACCTTGCACACTATAGGTGATTCAACGTGCAATGCATGGGGGATACATAGCCTAATATGGAGCGGCATAGAGTTAACACTACAGGCAAACGAAAGGCTCAAAAACCTGTAGGAGCAGCTACTTTGAGCTTTATTGTGCATGTGGCCTTACTGCTGCTAAGTCCTTGGCTCCTTGGCCTTGTCATCCTGGAATGACCCTAATTTTGGTCTGTGAAAAATGTTTTTCACGAGTTTCATAAGAAGTTGAACTAGAAGCTAGCACTTTTTTTATTATTTAAAAAATCTTTACTAAATAATGTTAGTTTTGAGGTACTGTTCAGTTGCTCCTCCTCAGGCTTAACATCATTTAACTGTATTGCACTTGGGTTGGTTGATGTGATGACGTGAACTTGTGATGTTTGTTTTATTCGTGGCATCATCAACAATGATGATATTTCATGTTCTGTGTGACATTTGAGCTTTTCATTTTCAAGGCATAATGCCTGTACAATTCAGCTAAAAGCATCTGCTCCTCAAGGAGTTTGAGCTTTTTTCCTGCCTGTTAACGCCTCCCCTCCATGTCAGCCCATTGCACACTAGTTTCAGGAGTTTAATGGCAGGAAAGTTTACAGGCAGAAAAAAAATCCAAAGATTTCCATTTCCAATTTCTTTGGATTTTTTTTCTGCCTGCTGCCCTGCCACTAAACTTCTGAAACCGCATAGTGTTCCTTGGCCAATGGGCATGAATGAACACATAGGCTAACATGGGGGGGAAGAGGTAACAGGTAGAGAGAAAAAAAGCTCAAAAGAGATAAAACACCTGGAGAAGCAGCTGCTTTGAGCTGTGCATGAGGTCTTACTGCAGCCTACATGCCAACCTAACACACATCCTTGCCATCCTGGAATGTTCTGTCTGTGAAATGTGTTTCTCTTAAACATGTGTAAGTTGAACTGGAAACAAACACATGTTGTGTTTTTTTTTTTTTTTTTTTGGTTTTTGAAATTTTATAAATAATGACTTGTGTTGTGAGTTGACTGAGGTACTGTACTGTTCTTGCTTCTCCTCATGCCTAAACATTGTGAACTTGCAATGTACATGTCATTGATGACATTGACATTATTTTTTATATGACATGTTCTGTGCAAATTGCGATTTAACAGCTTTGTGACCAGCAAATAAACATGTTTTCTTTCATAATGTCTTTTGACTGCGTTTCAATCGATCATATTATGGTGAAAATGTTAATTTTTCATTATTTTAAAAAAAAAAGGTCACATGACCAAAATCAGGTATCGGTAATTGGTATCGGCGAGTACATGATGTCAAGTATTGGTACTCGTACTTGGTGTCAAAAAAGTGGCACTGTGCATCCCTATTCTCTACGATTTGCACACCAACAGCTGAAGTATTGCCTACATGAAATTGATTAAAATGTTTGACTACATTGGTGGAGAATTTCTTCCCTATGCTATATATATGTTCCTGAAACCTATCTCTGAGGCGTCTTGAGGTGCGACCAATGTACTGTACATTACAGATGGTACATGTAATGACATATATTACATAACGGATGTTGCAGTTATAAAAAGATGTTAATTTATGTTGTTTACCATTAGAGTATGAACATACAACATTCCCCTTAGTAATATGTGCACAGCAGGAACACACAGTCGCACCACAACTATAATTGCCCTTGCAATGCAACCAAGTGTGTGACTTGATTTTATTTGATTCAAAGGCAGTTGGTGAAAGATAGTTTCCCAAAGTGATAGCACGTCTGGAAACAAAATTGATACCATCTTTCAGTAAATTGCCACATATCCAATGTCATTAAATTCCTGACTGAACAAAGTACTGATGGCGGGTCTCCCTCTGTTGAAAAACTGCTGTTTTCTTGTTTTTACCAATATGGTTGTGTTTTAGGAGGTCATTCCTATTTTTAGAATTAGCAGTAGAAACTGCTCTATCAAGAATGTATCTATGGTACCCCCTCTCCAAGAAACGAGTATATAGGGCTTCTGTTTCATATGTCACAAGATCATTACAGATTCTGCAAATCCTGAGAAACTGGCCTACAGGAATACCTCTGGTGTCGAGAATGGCCAGATCTGACCATCAGCAAAGTATTTCCTGAAAGAGGTTTCCTTTAGAGTCCAGTATGTTTTGAAGTACTTCGACCACACAAATGAACATCAAGGAAATTAATTTCATATTTATCACAGGGCCCTGTGAATTTTGGGTTCATATTGTTGTAATTCAGAGACTTCAAAAATTCATTCAAAGAACCAAAAGCTGTATCCATAATGAAAATGAAATTGTCTCTGTAGCGAAAAAATGTTTATAATTATATTAATAAATATATATATATATATATATATATATATATATATATATATATATATATATATATATATATATATATATATATATATATATATATATATATATATATATTATATTTATTTAAAGGTCTGTATGAAATAGAAGAACCATATATATGAAGATGCTTCCACCATCCCATATATAAATTGGCCAGTAATGGCGAAAATTTAGCACCCATCGCTGCTCCACAGGAACCATTCACCATTGAAAGTAAAGAAATTATGTTTTAAGAGGTATTCCAAAACATCCAGAATAAACATTTTTCTTTCTAGGCTGCAGGAAACGTCACATGTGAGAAAAAAACTAACAGCAAGTTTGGGCATGTGTAATACTAGAATAGAGGCTAGAAACATCGCAGGTGACCCAGAGCGAACGATCGTCCCATCTGGTGTCACCTGTGATGTTTAACAAATGTTAGATAACTGGGAAGATTGACCACCAGAGGTTGTAGCACACAATAAAGCCATTGACCCAATCTTTCATTAAGAGAATTAATACCAGAGATTATAGGCCTCCCATGCAGGGGGTCCAACCCCTTGTGGGTTTTAGGTAAATAATGAAAGATTGGTGCAACTGGAAAGTCAGGGATTAACCTCCTTAGCGGTATTCCCAAGTGTGGCTCAGGGTAAATTTTCAGTATCAAAAGCGGTAACCCTGAGAGACACTTGGGATCGCATTGCAGGATCCAGGCAAAGTTACTTACCTTGTCCCCAGGATCCTGCAATGTCCTCCCGCTGTGTGTGTGAGCTGTGTCCTCTGCTTGATTAATCACAGTGCCAAGCCCTGTTCTCTGAGAGCGTTGCGACGCATGGGGACAGAGCACAGTGCCAAATTCAAAAAGTTAAAAACACACAATACATACAGTTCATCTTACAGATTACATTGTTGAATAATTTTTATTATATTATTATTTGTTATAATTATTTATAGTTATTTATTATACTATAATTCATGATTTAGTGTTTCAAACAGATTTAGGTGTGTTATTCCTAAGAATTACAAGCCTACAATATAAAATGCCAAATTTCCATGCAAAACATTGTACCACTTTGAGCATCAAAAATCTGACATAATCATACCGCCAGGGACGTTAAATTATCTGCAGTTTTATTATCAAAAATACCTAGATATATATCCCCTCGTTTACCAAAGAGGTTAAAATCATTTTGAACTTCTTAGTGGAATCACTTTTTAATCTTTCATAGATCTCATCATTGGAGAGCTGTCTCTCTGCTTCCGATCTATAAGCATGTGCATTCAATATCACCACTAAACCTCCCTTGTCTGAATTTTTAACGACGATGAAGGTGTCATCTTCCAAATGCCTCAAAGCCTTTCTTTCATTGCCTGAAAGATTATCACAATTGGTGCATGTGTCAACCGATATGTTAGATGCTAATAATGAAAGATCTCTTTCAATTAATTTTTGGAACTTGTCCATCTCGGGACAACGTGCACCGATGGGATAAAAATGAGAATTCGTTTTACAGCAGTCTGAAGTGCCATCAGGGAATGTACGATTACTGAAAGTCTTTTCCAAATCTTCATGAGACAAATCCTCCCAATCATTTAAAGCACACAGATCTCTAAATGAGAATTGTACAGTGGTGTCAAGAGAACTATGTACATCAGCAGACTTATAAAAGCGACCAAGATCAATATCATGATTATCATCAAAATAATGTGTTTTTATTGTTAAATTTCTAATAAACTTATTAATGTCCAAAAGAGTATCAAAAACATTGAAATGTCTTTGGGGGCAAAAATTGAGGCCTTTAGACAAAAAGGATGTCTCATGAGGGGATAAAGACCTATCAGAAAGGTTCAAGACATTGCAGGTACCTACTTCGTTTTGCAGGGGACAGTCCGTAGTGGATAGCGATTGAAACCAACACTGGTGTCCCCCTTTTGTGTCCCCTTCCTGTTTTCTTGGTGCATGGTTGTCTTACGGTTATGCTTATGTGTCTGGTTTTTATGTGACTGAAAAATATACTGTAAGTCAAATAGTTCCTATACATATTTGGCCAAGTACAATATGCCCCTGGTAGGGAAACTGTATGCTACACTAGGGCTGATTGGAATGTTTATGTGAAGTGCTGTGAAACAAGTTGTTTTCATATAAATTCATTTAGGAGAAGAGCACAACAGAAACTCTAAAATCAGGTTTCTGCAGGCATCTGCTGTTTGTTTACATTATGGTAGGTGTCCTATCAAGTCCTTTTTGCCAGAGAAAATGAGGGAGAGGAGTTGCAATTTCAGTGCCTCTTTTTTGAAATGTAATAATTAATTTCTCCACAATACCTGCATCTATAGAGGTCAGTAAGGGCTTGTTATTTTTTTTATTGCTTGTTAATTATTATTCCTAACTCAAATACATACATTCTATTGTTTCCGGCCTCCTCCAAATCTCCATATTCTGTTTTTTTGCTGCTGAGATCTGCCTTCCTGTTAGAGGGTGGCTAAGTTTGTTCTCCATGGTCACAATGTATATAGAAATGTAGCCGCCCTCTCTTGTTCACTCATCAGATGGACTAGGAACCATGGACAATGGGATTTGTAGTGTGTATAGAGCAGTGCACCACAATTAACATACACGGCTTGTCCAAACAGATGAAAGTGAGGGGAAAAGGGCAAAAGGTTTGGCAACTGACAGAAGTTCTATTGCAGTTTACCAGTCCTCAGATGTGCTGGCTGCATTTATTTTCTTGCTTTCTTTTTAGACATTTTTCTTTTATGTTTACCTACTGATCCTGCCAGTAAAACATTTCCTGTTCTAGAGTGACAACACTGATTTACTCTGTATTCTGTAGCCCACAGAAATAGCTAGGAACAACATACCTAATAGGAGTACAGAACAGAAAGCTATCAGTTTGCGAAATTTCTGGCAGCATCAACAAATATTTTTTAAACATACAGTGGGTATAGAACAAAATGCCCCCCCAGCCTGACTTATAACCTTAATTACAGCCTTTAGTTTGTTGGTCTATGACTCTATTAACGTTGCACATCTAGACTTTTCAATATTTGCCCACTCTTCTTTTCAGAACTGCTCAAGTTCAGTTAAATTTGATGGTGACCGTTTGTGGACTGCAGTCTTCAAGTCATTCCACAGGTTATCAATGGCTTTTTTCAATGTGGTTTCTATAGCTAGATAGATAAGCAACAAAATGGGATTATTCAAAAGGGGGGGTGATTATTTTCTATACCCACTGTATCCAACAGACTCGCAATGATATATTTACCAGACTAAAAAAGATCATATAAGAGAGGGTTTCTATTGACCACGTGGGTAGGGCCGAGATGACCTTTTGTAGCAACAGTACTGCAAGAAAAGAGTTTGAAGCAACCTAGACTTTTCAATATTCACCCACTCTTCTTTTCAGAACTGCTCAAGTTCAGTTAAATTTGATAGTGACCGTTTGTGGACTGCAGTCTTCAAGTCATTGCATAGGTTATCAATGGCTTTTTTTCAATGGGATTTTTATAGCTAGATAGATAAGCAACAAAATGTAATTATTCAAAAGGGGGGTGATTATTTTCTATACCCACTGTATCCAACAGACTCGCAATGATATATTTACCAGACTAAAAAAGGTCATATAAGAGTTAATATAAATATAAAAGTTATATAACATATATTTTATATAACATATAAAAGTTCATTGTTAGGGTTTAAATACCCTTTGATGGGGTTACTGGTTTAACCTATTTCATGGTACCTAGTTATCTTGTACAGTACCATAATGAATTGTTCTTAGGTGCAGGCAATATGAACATTAGCTCATATCTAATGTTATTGTTGTAAATATTAGTTGTAAGTATTAATCCACCTGAAATACTTTAATGCCCTGTACACACGATAGGATTTTCAGATGGAAAATGTGTGATAGGACCTTGTTGTCGGAAATTCCAACCGTGTGTAGACTCCATTACACATTTTCCATAGGAATTTCCGACACACAAAGTTTGAGAGCTTGCTATAAAATTTTAGGACAACAAAATCCATTGTCAGAAATTCCGATCGTGTGTACACAAATCTGACGCACAAAGTGCTATGTATGCTCAGAATAAATTAAGAGACAAAAGCTATTGGCTACTGCCCCGTTTATAGTCCCGACATATGTGTTTTACGTCACCGCGTTCCGAACGATAGGATTTTCCGACAACTTTCTGTGACCGTGTGTATGCAAGACAAGTTTGAGCCAACATCCGTCGGAAAAAATCCATGGATTTTGTTGTCGGAATGTCTGATCAATGTCTGACCGTGTGTACAGGGCATTAGAACTGCTGTGGAAATTGTGCCATAGCTTTGATCAGCTATGCAGACACTGTACTACCTTTGATGAAATGAGCAATTCACTTCTGCACCTTGTCTTTCTCTTAAAGGTATTATGCATTATTAATGCTGCGTTGTAGTGCTGATACTTAAGTGTGTTGTGCTAACACTTGAAATGATTGAAATGATGTGAAAGTAGCATTAATGACATTTATTCACACCTGTAAGTATACACTGCTGTTAAAAAGAGCCAATATGATATTGTAGCTTTTCTATGTATATTTATTTTCTGTCTGTGTGTTTCTATATTAACTGGGTTAAATGAATGCAGTAGCATTCATTTATTTATTTTTCTTGCAAACAGTATTTATATATAGTAGTTTTGTCTCTGCCCCAATTTAAAATAAACATTAGGATATTAAATGTAGTTGATGCTGCAAAATATGAATTTAAACTTTCCCCATTATAGCCACATTCAGCATGTTAGAGAGCTATAAAAAGATGTGAGAAATAAAATGCTAATAATGACATTTTCCTTGACATAAAATAATAATAAAAAAGCAAACCACAGCAGAAAAAATGTAATGCATGTGACAATCTATAATGTTTCACTAGTATTATACTTAAACAAGAGAAAATAATGTAAAAACTTTAAACACGTCCCTACCAAATATATCCTGTCAGTATTCTGTCATGTAACATTTACATTAACGTGTGAAAGTCAGTATAACAGGATGGCTCATTATTTTTGCTTACAAGACCTCATTAGCTAGAGAAGTGAGCACATTGGTAGGTGGCACAGAATAAAAGGTAGAAAGATGTGGACAGGTAGGACATTATTCTAATGATGGACACAAAAATCCTACCCTGCAAAATATAATCCCTCCTAGAGGAACACGGTGGGTGGTGATTAAAAGAGCAGAATGGAAAAAAAAAACATCCTATAGATAGATAGATAGATAGATAGATAGATAGATAGATAGATAGATAGATAGATAGATAGATAGATAGATAGATAGATAGATAGATAGATAGATACCAAATGTTTGTTAGCTTTGCAACAATTTTTTATATACATTTACTAAATAACATTTGTTGAATTTGTTAAATGATGAATATCTGGAGAATACTTCACAAAACTGTCCCTAAATTCAGCTTTAAATGCTAAAAGTAATCCAAAATCAGAAGTCGAATAATTTAATCCCCGATGCATAGCGGCTCTGTTTTATATGTATAATATTTTATAGGTAACTGCTTTTCAAATAGCACAAATTTTTAATAATGAAAAAAATATCAATAAAAAGTATTTTGTGAATAAAAAGTGTGCATGTGAATGTATAACAGGGTGTTTCTTAATGCTAGCTTGCTTAGGTGTGTGTTTGTAGAGGTTAACCAAGAATGCTGAGTTAATTACAGGACAAGAAAGAGCATATTATATCAACAACCCAGGAAACCCTTTATTCACCCTTTACAGCAGAAGGATACAACTTATCCAAGAGCACACCTTATCCCAAGCAGAGCACCTGAACCAGTCTGTTCCCTTTGCCATGGACAGGACCTTACCAGGGCTTGAATTTGTTACTACTTCTACCAGGTGCCTCTCTAGCTGCAGGCAACCATATCTTACCCATTTCTGCTCAGAGGTCCTCATGGCGATTCTCATTAAGCACTTTCCAGATCTGAATGACTGTTTTACATGTTCTCCTTACTCTTCTGTTGACTCTCAAAATTTGACAGTCTTGACACACACACACACTCTCTCTTCTTAGCTTCTGACAACCAACCTTGTCTGCAGTTAAACATATTACCCCATACAGATATTCTTCATAATACAAATGGAATAACTGGCCACACATTTGAATTGCCTAAAAATATAAACAGTTTTTTACTGTAAAGTCTCTTCTAAAATAATCATAAACCTCTTTGAAATTCACAGTTCTCTCTCTTTCACTTATTCTGCTCTCTCCCTCCTTGAATCTACACTATAAATAAGGAACTTCAAAAACACAATGATGCCGTACTCTCCCAGGATGAGAGAGATCAAAAACCAGATTGACAGGCCAAACAGGAAACTCCTCAAGGGTTACATCCTATCAAGGAAAGCTTGCCCATAGTGCATGTGGTGCTGTGAGGCACATACATGTGTGCAAGCACAGGCCAGCAGGTAACCATGCAGGTGTGCACAGGCATGTGCATATGTGAACACACCTATTACTAATACTGGCTCTAAATGGATTAATGGGGTTTCTGCACTGGCTCATTGCTGTCTGATCTACAGTGTTTCCATGTACCTGTTACCGGTTGGTATGCTTGACTCCTTGTTGCTAACCCTGCCTGTCTCTGACCATGCATGATGCTGTCTGCAAAGTGCTTGTAAACTGGTTCCATACCTACCTGGTCCCTGCCAGCCTGCTCAGCAATGGCAACCTATCATTAGCCATCAAAGCATCACCCATTCTGTTGTTTGCCAGTTCTGGGTCTACTCACACCTACCCGCTGTCTGCTGTCTCTGTCACCTGGTTCATCTCTGGCGAAGCATCAGCTACCTACTCGCATAGTCTGCTGGACAAGTTGCAGGCACTCATACCTCACCATGCTCTTGTGGCCACTGTCTCACTACCAGTGGTCCTTGAGCAAGAGCTATAAAAAAGGCCTTCCTCTTCATTTCAGGCTTTACTATCAGGTATGTGATACATTCCCTTTATACACACTCACACACTGTCAGTACAACACCCTATCATAGTATGAGATAAGTTTTGTGTCACCTAAGGTTATCACCAAGGCAGGTTTAGGGGCTTCAAAATGTTTATTTCATATGAAGGAAGCTAGATTTTCAGTTTCCTTGTGATTACCTTTTGTGCGAATATAAACTTTCTATTCAGTAGTGTTTTTATTTTTTACAAGATAAAAATTTACAAGGTAATTCTCAGTAGAAGACTGCTGAGAATTACCTGCTCATCTGCACGGCCATGACCAAGTAAACCTTCCAACCCACCTGACACTCTGGGTTCAGACATCCTTGCAGCACTGTGTGGCAATAATCAAACAACTCAAGGCAATTAGGTTCTATAGATATTTTACTTGAACCAAATAAAAGTAGAAGTTTTTACAAAGAGGAAGTAATAACTCTGCTGAGCTTTAAACAACAGCGTTAACTCAGCAGAAGAATTCCTCCCAAAGGCACAAGACAGAGTTTAACAATGACAATACTTTATACATGTATGTACACTTCCTTTAGATATAATGTCACGCCCTAGTGGATGTTTCTGTTAACTGCTTATACTGTCACACTATAGAAGATGGAACCTGGCCAGCTTACACGCTATCCTGGGAAGGAAGAGCAGGTCTAGGGAGGAGTAATATGGGGGCCTTTCTATAAGTTTGGCAATAAAATCCTCATTGCAGATCTGATGTTCTTCACCAGCTAGTCAGAGTTCATTAACTGTAATCCGTTTGGGTATAGTAAACATGGTGGATTCCTCACAATAAAGAAAGCTAAAGGTGTCTGAGGACAGTGTTCAAGTAATGCAGTAAAGTGTTCTTGGAGTAAAGATGTCTGTGCAAAGTGTCTCAATATGATGGTGGTAAAGAATAGATAAAGGTCGCACAATTTGCCCTCTTATCAATGACTAGACCATTCGTGTAGAGGCACTCATGCAGCGGATCCACTCTCTCGATCTCCCCATGTGAAGTTGCCACACACACCGACAGGCATGCGACCAGAGTGACTAACCCACTATGTGCTAAACAAAAAGTGAAAACCAACTTAAATACGTGTTGACAATCCGCTAAATAATAGTGGTAGTATAATAAATCAATAGAGTGTGTAATTCAAAACAAAAGGTAAAAAAGTGTTTACTAGTGACATCATTTACCTTGATTACTGGTATAGTTGATATAGACTGTCAATTTCAAAGACATATAATCCCTGACTGCAATTTTACAAGGGGAATAGAGGCTCTATAAACAAAAAATAGAGCCAAGTGATTATATTCAATATAGATTTAACCACTTCAGCCCCGGAAGATTTGGCTGCTGAATGACCGGGCCATTTTTTGCATTTTGCACTGCGTTGATTTAACTGACAATTGTGCGGTTGTGCGATGCTGCGCCCAAACAAAATCGACGTCCTTTTTTCCCACAAATAGTGCTTCCTTTTGGTGGTATTTGATTGCCTCTGCGGTTTTTATTTTTTGCACTATAAACAAAAAAAGAGCGACAATTTTGAAAAAACACAATATTTTGTACTTTTCGCTATAATAAATATCCCCTTTTTTTATAAAAAAGCTAATTTTTTCTCAGTTTAGGCTGATATGTATTCCTCTATGTATTTTTGGTAAAAAAATTGCAATAAGCGTATATTGATTGGTTTGCGCAAAAGTTATAGCATCTACAAAATAGGGGATAGATTTATAGCATTTTTATTTTTTATTTTTTTAATAGTAATGGCGGTGATCTGAAATTTTTATCGGGACTGTGACATTATGGCGGACACATCGAACACTTTTGACACTATTTTGGGACCCTTGGCATTTATACAGAGATCAGTGCTATAAAAATGCACTGATTACTGTAAATATGTCACTGGCAGGGAAGGGGTTAACACTAGGGGGCAATCAAGGGGTTAACTGTGTTCCCTGGGTGTGTTTCTTACTGTAGGGGGAGGGGACTGACCTAGAGGAAATGACAGATCATGGTTTCTAGCTATTAGGAACACACGATCTGTCACTCCTCACAGAACAGAACAGGGATTTGTGTGTTTTTACTCACGCACTTCCCTGTTCTGCCTCTCATGCCCGTGATCGCTCATGGCTGGCGGGCATCGTGACCATTGACCATGAGCATTGGCATTCCCACGGTGCATGCGCTCCTGCTATCCTGATCCCACAAGCCGACCTATAGCTACAACGGCTCGTGGGATTGTGTCGACCTGCCACAGTAAAATGATGGCGGCTGGTCAGCAAGCGGTTAAAATCCCATACACTGTCAATAATTATAGCCTGGGCCGACCCTGTTGCCGACAAGCCAGCAAGCAGATCGATCTGGTATAAAAACAATATTCTACTTACATTTGGCCATATGTTTGTAGTGGTCATCTGTCCAGGTTGTGCATGGGATCATGGATTGATCCTCATGCAGCCTGGCATATATATAGTGCCTCCTATAAATGTGGTGAAATCTGTTGGTACAGTGCTGGCACTGCCTCCCTCCCTTCCAAATGATGGCATCCTGGCTGCCAAAGTGGCAGCCACCGCGTGGCTCCCTTGGCATCCTGGAAGTTTACCTCTCATTCTTTCAGAATCGGGGCTGCTACGGAAGCCACCAAGATGGGCTTGGATGATGCAATAATCAAAAAGTTGGGGAGATGGGAATTACAACGATTTCAGATTTATGTCAGACCTGATCTCTCTCTTTAATTTGAGGCACTAGAAGATATATTTGGATTTGGGCCACTCTTTTGTGTACTGGGCAAATAAAAGAGCTGCGAAGCAATGCTATACACCCAATTTGTCTCTGGATCCAGAAAAACTTCAAGTATATTGGAAAGGAATTTGAGGTCTTCAATGGTCTAATTTGTGTTTCTGTTTCTCCAGGTTGCTTGAGTTAAGGCTGGCCCCCATGTATTAATCCTGCATCTAGGGGGAAATGATGTTGGGAAAGTAAGAACACTGGATCTTATGTTCATGATGAAATGTGACCTTCATCGATTCAAAATACAATCCCCGAATACCAAAATAATTTTCTCAGAACTAGTACCTCGGCTCATATGACTGCAGGATGCCCAATTAAAACATTTCGAAAAAATTAGACGACGATTAAACAAAGCTATGGAAAAATTCATGCCACACGCATAGGTGATTTTTCCTACAGACATGGAGATTCAGAGGGCAGTTTTGCTGGGTTACATATAGATCAGATGGCGTCCATCTGTCTGACATAGGAGTAGACATATTTAACGTAGGGTTGCAAAACAGCATTGAATTGGCCATGGTTTTGGGGTAGACCGGGCTTGAGATTTCAAACCTGGCGTGTGGGGACTTTGGTTATTAAATATTCTGTATGCTCAAGTTCTTTAAGACTGAGATGTTTTAAGTTTATTGTTTGAAAAGTTAAGAATTTTATGAATTAATAAAATTATCAAGATGATGTTATTATTATTTATTTAATTGAATACACCAATAAACATGCCATGGCCAATTTTTTGCCAACAATTTGTTATGTGTCATTATTTAAGTAGGTATTTGCCTTTATGGTATTTGGGGAGGGCAAAGTGCGGCCTGCATTCCCATGGACTAGGAAGGCTTAAGGCTTTAAGCCTGACAGCATGGGTATGCAACCGCCTCCTCCTGCTGGCTATATAAAAAAAAAGGATTATAAAAGGCTAAGGTCCCTTTAAGAAATTTAAAAAGGATTTGGGGCAGGAAAACAAGGTCACATGACATGTGGGAATTTCCCAGAATGTCATGTGACCCCCTTGGAATGTTCTGGAAAAGGGGCTTATTATATAAGGCTCATCATAGGAATCTTCCTGCCAGTGTCAGTCAGTCAGTGTCGGCGCAACAAGCTCCCCACCCTCCCTACCTAGTCGCTAGGCATGTTATGTGGTCTGTCACCCTGCATATTTGTAGGGGGGACTTTGGTTATTAAATATTCTGTATGCTCGAGTTCTTTAAGACTGAGCTGTTTTAAGTTTATTGTTTGAATGTTACGAATTTTATGAATTAATAAAATTATCAAGATGATGTTATTATTATTTATTTAATTGAATACACCAATAAACGTGCCTCGGCCAATTTTTTTGCACGGTGCAGCCTGCATTCCCATTTGCTTATAGGAAATTTGAAACTTGGAGATGTCCTGTGTGGATCTTATATCAAGCTAAATTCTAAAATTAAAATACCTTTTGGGTCTTTCTGAAGTGCCTGCCACCCAGTTTTTAACCCACCACATACCAAGACTGAAACTCGAGGTTCATGAAGTGCATCTCTTGAGCACAATCAGACTGCTGCATCTTCCAGACACAGTTGTGTTAGTGCTGCCTACAGGCTGACAATGCCTGTGACCATCTGGGATTGTGATCCGCGATAGTGCTGCAATAGGAAGTTGACACTGTTTTGGTATTTCAGGATTTGTCTTGCAGGAGTGTCAGCCTTCTCTAGAGTATGAGGCAATTCACTGAAAATTGGCAGTATTAACTGTATAAGAAGGTATAATTTACACTGCTTTTTAGTTTACAGTTGAGATAAAGGCATTTATTGAGCAATATAGAATTATTTATATCTTCATAGTGCAGCCCAACACATGTATATAATATATTATCTTGCAAATAAACAAATATTATAGTGGCATTCTCTCCAATTGTGATAGTTGCACAGAATTCTAAAAAATAATACTTAAAATCTCATATACAATTGCCCATCTATATCTCATCTTCCACCAACAGTGTTCAGTGATTCCTCTTATGTTGCATGTGCCCCCAACACCAGGTGAAAGCCTGCTCATATATATATATATATATATATATATATATATATATATATATATATACATACATACACATACATACATTTTTTGCGCTGCACTATGAAGGTATAAATTATTGTTTGGTGTTGTGAGATCACTAAGTGTTCAGCTTGCAACAATTTTGAAACTATTTTGAGCTACTTATCTGATGTATATTGTTTTTTTAGGTTCACATATGTTGAGATATTTTTGATTGCGCTGATTGTCACTATATACTAGATTTCAATATGGAATTATTAAACAATAATCATTTTGCCTGGAGTAACATTAAAGGTTTCATTGTGTCCTAAATCTAATTTACTCGACCCCGAAAGGAGTAAATACATTTCAATGTATTTTGGATGTGTCAGTACAATTTCAAGACTTAGTCCTCTGCTGTATAGAGAGAAAAGTAATAGTAAGCAACAAGTTAGTTTGGTAATATTAAGATCATGCCTACACACATACATATATTCTATTAATTATATATTTCTCTAGACAGAAATAACACAGGGCTTCTACATGCCCTCATGTATGTATACAGTGTTGTAAAAAAGTATTTTCTTTTCAACCTGATTTTTTTTTTTTTGCATAGTTTGTCTTATTTGTCACTTAAATGATTCAGATCATCAAACAAATGTTAATATTACACTAAGTTAACCTGAGTAAATAGAAAATGCCATTTTAAATGATGATTTAATTTATTAAGGGAAAAAAGCTGTCCACACCTGCTTGACCTTATGTGAAAAAGCTAAATCATGAATGAGCTGAAATTAACCACATTTTATGGAAAGCTGAGTTAAATTTCACTTGCTACACCCAGGCCTGATTTTTGCCAGACATGTTAAATTAAGAAACCACCTAAATAGAAGCTGTCTGACAAAGTGAAGCACGCTAAAAGATCTCAAAAAGCAACACATTTCTAAAGAAATTCAAGAACAGATGGAAAACAAAGTAATTGATATGAATCAGTCTGGAAAGGGTTACAAAGCCATTCTTAAGTGAACAACTGTGAGAGTCATTATCCACAAATGGAGAAAACTTGAAACAGTGGTGAACCTTCCCAGGAGTGGCTGGACAAAATTACTCCAAGAGCACAACCACTTGTCAAGGAGGTCATAAAGTAACCCAGAACAACACCTAAAGAACTGCAGGCCTCAATTGCCTCAGTTAAAGTCGGTGTTTATGATTCAACAATAAGAAACTGAGAGACTGGGCAAAAATGGCTTCCATGGGACAGTTCAAAAGCCACTGCTGACCAAAAAGAACACAAAGGCTTGTCTCACATTTGCCAAAAAACATCTTGATAATATCCACGACTTTTGGGCAAATACCAGTGGTGGTGCTTCCATTAGGGGCGCTTGGACACCACCCCCTCTCTACAACAATCCCCTCTGTGTACTATGGATAGATTCATGCATTGCATGAATCTATCCACGGCCGCTGTAGCCACCCCCTTTCAGGCGTCCGGCCCCTTTTCGGTCATCGGGCATCTGAATTACGGCAGTGGGGGGGGGTGTTTGTGAACCACCTGATTAGAGCCATAGGCTCTAATCAGCTTCAAAAAAGGTGCACTGTGAGTGCAAACCATTGCGCTCGCAGTGCACCCAGGTGTGTTAACAAAGCAAATTAATATTTGCTTTGCTAACGCAGAGCCACCTCTCAGCCGATCAGGAGTCCCGGATGTAATACCAGCACCTGATTGGCTGACGGTAGAGGCAATCTCATTGGCCGCCTAGCAAAACAGGAAGAAGACATGCACGGAGGATGCATGGAGGATACAGAGCCATCGCCTTGCCACCCGTCCCACAGCTCACCGCCTGACCCACCACCACGATGGGGAAAGTGCTGGCCAGACAGCAGGTGGGCCTGCCACACAAAGGCTGCTATTAATGGAGCACAGTTGGCTGCATTTGCGGGGCATAGTTCAGAGTAAAGGGCCGATCCCGGCCTTTTACCACACGATTAGCTGTCAGCCAGTGACAGCTGATCACACAATGTAAACAGAAGCCAGTTATTGGCTTTTTTTTTCCCTCATGCTGACAACGTAAGGAGAAAAAAAAAGAAAAGCAGATTACCAGCTTGTGTAAAAGGGATATCAGTCCCACACAGTGACA
The DNA here is from genome assembly GCF_042186555.1 of Aquarana catesbeiana. Taxonomy (NCBI): domain Eukaryota; kingdom Metazoa; phylum Chordata; class Amphibia; order Anura; family Ranidae; genus Aquarana; species Aquarana catesbeiana. The sequence continues at coordinate 433,553,173 of NC_133328.1, forward strand.
GGCACTGCTGCTAACCAGTGGCCACCAGGGCAACCCAATAGTGCCCATCAGTGCTGCTAACCAGTGCCCACCAGTGCCACCTACCAGTGCCATTTATCAGTGCCCACCAGTGCCCCCTATCAGTGCCACCAGTGCCCACCAGTGCCACCTATCAGTGCCCTGATGGGCACTGCTGCAAATCAGTGCCCATCAGTGCCTCATCATCAGTGCCACCTATCAGTGCTGCCTATCAGTGCCACCTACCAGTGCCCATTAGTGCCTATCAGTGGTACCTATCAGTTCCATCTATCAGTGCCACCTATCAGTGTTACCTCTCAATGTCATTTGGTGCCACCTATCAGTGCCCTTCAATGTCACATATAAGTGCCCATCAGTGCAACCTATCAGTGCAGACTCATCAGTGCCTCCTGATTAGTGCCCATCAGTGCCACCGCATAAGTGCCCATCAGTGCCACCTATCAGTGCCCATCAGTGCAGCCTACCAGTGCCCATCAGTGCCGCCTTATCAGTAGCTACCAGTACCCATCAGTGAAGCCTATCAGTTTCCATCAGTGCAGCCTCATCAGCGCTCATCAATGCAGCCGCATAAGCACACATCAAAGAAGGAGAAAAATTACCTGTTTTCAAACTTTTATAACTATGAAAACTGTTTTTTATTTCAAAATGTATGGCCTTTTTTTGTTTGTTTAGCAACAATTAAAAAACCTAGTGGTGAGTCTGGGGCGTGGCCAGCATCCGAGTAGCATGGACGTGCTTTTCTAAAGCTCTGTGGAGGCCGGGATTCGGCGACATATTCCAGCTCACTCAGACCTCGTTTGCGGACAGAAACTACACCCTGGGACTCTCCTTACTCCCCAGCAGTGTGGCATGTCATCCAACAAGCGCAAAGGAGACAGGCACCCACAGAAAATAACGGCCTATATTATTATTATTATACAGGATTTATATAGCGCCGACAGTTTACGCAGCGCTTTACAACATTAGGGCAGACAGTACAAGTACAATACAATTCAATACAGGAGGAATCAGAGGGCCCTGCTCATTAGAGCTTACAATCTAGGAGGGAGGGTCAAGTGATACAAAAGGGTAATAGCTGTGGGGGATGAGCTAATGGAGAAAATAGTGCAGTTGTTAGATGGAGGCAGGATAGGCTTCTCTGAAGAGGAAAGTTTTCAGGGATCGCCTAAAAGTGGATAAAGTTGGAGACAGTCTGACAGATTGGGGTAGGGAATTCCAGAGGATGGGCGAGGCTCGGGAGAAGTCCTGGAGGCGGATATGGGAGGAGGTGATGAGGGAGCTAGAGAGCAGGAGGTCTTGGGAGGAACGGAGATGGCGATTAGGTTGGTATTTTGAGACTAGGTTAGTGATGTAGCTGGGGGCAGAGTTGTGGATGGCTTTGTAACTTATTGTTAGTATTTTGAATTTAATTCGTTGGGCGAGTGGTAGCCAATGGAGGGATTGGCAGAGAGGGGTAGCAGACACTGAGCGGTTTGTAAGGTGGATGAGCCTGGCAGCAGCATTCATGATGGACTGAAGGGGGGATAGTCTGTTTAAAGGTAAGCCAATGAGGAGTGAGTTGCAGTAGTCAAGGCGAGAGATAACCAGGGAGTGAATCAGGAGCTTTGTGGTTTCATTGGTTAGAAAGGGACGTAGTTTAGAGATGTTGCGGAGGTTGAGGTGGCAAGCTTTGGAAAGTGATTGGATGTGGGGCTGAAAGGAGAGTTCAGAATCCAGGATAACACCTAGTACCCTGACATGTGGGGACGGGTGGATGGTTTTGCCATAGCTCTTGACAGAGAAGTCGGGGGAAGAGGAACGTGGGGGAGGAAATATTATAAGCTCGGTTTTGGACAAGTTGAGTTTGAGGAAGTGGTGTGACATCCATACAGATATGTCGGTTAGTAAGTTAGTGATGCGTGAGGAGACTGATGGAGTGAGTTGAGGGGTGGAGAGATAGATTTGTGTGTCATCAGCATAGAAATGATATTGAAAGCCATGAGAGGCTATCAGCTGACCCAGGGAAGAGGTGTAGATTGAAAATAAAAGAGGTCCAAGAACAGAACCTTGGGGGACCCCGACAGAGAAGGGAAGAGGAGTGGAGGAAGTAGAATTGTAAGTGACACTGAAGGTGCGTTGGGATAGGTAGGATGAGAGCCACTGAAGAGCACAGTCACGGAGACCGAGGGAGTAAAGTTTTTTGAGGAGAAGGGGGTGGTCAACCGTGTCAAAGGCAGCTGAAAGATCCAGAAGTAGGAGTACAGAATAGTGTCCATTGGTTTTTGCAGTTAGTAGGTCATTTGTGAGTTTTAAAAGAGCAGTTTCTGTGGAGTGTTGAGGGCGAAATCCAGATTGAAGGGGATCAAGAAGGTTGTTTTTAATGAGGTGGTCACTCAGTTGGTTGTAAACCAGGCGTTCAAGGAGTTTAGAGGAAAAGGGGAGCAAGGAGATTGGGCGTAGGTTGTTAAGATTGGTAGGGTCCAAGGACGGCTTTTTGAGTATGGGGGTGACCAGTGCATGTTTTAGAGCATCGGGGAAGATGCCAGAGGTGAGGGAGAGATTGAAGATGTGGGTTAGAGAGTGTAGGATGGGGTCAGAGGGTGACCGTAGCATTTGAGAGGGAATAGGATCCAGGGTACAGGTGGTTAGGTGGGCGATAGAAAGGAGTTTAGCAACTTCATCTGTAGTAGTAGATTTGAATAGGGGGAGTGTCAGTTGTATCTGTTGACATAGGGTCTTAGCTGGGGGAGATACCTGTAGAATAGAGATTTCATCACGGATTGTATCAATCTTGTTTTTGAAGTGATTAGCGATTTCCTGGGCAGTGAGTAAGTCAGTGGGTGGAGGCGGTGGAGGACAAAGTAGAGAGTTGAAGGTAGAGAAGAGTTTACGGGGATTGGATGAGAAAGTGTTAATAAGAGTTGTAAAATAGGTTTGCTTGGCAGTGTGGAGGAAAGAATAGTATATTTGGAGGGCAGATTTGTATTGGTTGAAGTCTTTGAGTGACTTAGTCTTGTGCCACAGACGCTCAAGAGCACGACTACGTTTTTTGAGAATTTTAGTGTCATCTGTTTGCCAGGGTTGTAGGGGTCGAGGCCTGATTCTGCGTGTAGTGAGGGGAGCGAGCTTATCCAGGGTGGAGGACAGAGATTTATTGTAGATGGACATGGCTTGGTTGGGGCAGGACAGGGGAGAGATTTTGTCATAGAGGTGGTCAGTAGCAGAATAGAGGAGACAGGAGTTGAAGTTGCGAAAGTTTCTACGGGTGATGGTTAGGCGATTGGAGGGAAAGGTGGTGGAAGACAGGGGGAGAGAGAAACTAATAAGGTGGTGGTCCGAGAGAGGAAAAGGATTGTTTGAGAAGTTGCATGGAGTGCATAGGTAGGAGAATACAAGGTCAAGGGTGTTGCCATCTGAGTGAGTAGAAGCCTGTACCCATTGCTTCAGGTCAAATGAAGAGGTTAGACTAAGAAGTTTAGAAGTAGCAGGAGTGTTTGTATTAGCAGGGATGTTGAAATCACCGAGAAGGATTGTGGGAATATCCGAAGAGAGAAAGTAGGGTAGCCAGGCAGAAAACTCATCAAGGAAAGTCGATAATGGTCCAGGGGGCCGGTAGATCACAGCAATTCTTAGGGAAGTTGGAGAGAATAGACGTATACAGTGGGCTTCAAATGATGAGAGGGAAAAAGAGGGAGGAGGGTGAATAACCTGGAAGGTGCTCTGGGGGGATAGGAGGAATCCCACTCCACCTCCCTTGCGTCCATTAGGCCTAGGGGAGTGAGTCCAGTGAAGGCCACCCTGGGAGAGGGAAGCAGGAGAAGGGGTGTCATATTCGTGGAGCCAGGTTTCGGTGAGAGCAAGTAGATTAAAGGAATTAGTGACAAAGAGGTCATGAACAGCAGTGAGTTTGTTGCAGACAGAGCGGGCGTTCCAGAGGGCCAGGAGGCTGGCGTTGGGAAGAAGAGGAATGGAGACTAAATTGTGTAGATTGCGACTACTGCCAGAGGGTGTAGGGTGATGGTGATGGGTGTGTTGGGCACAGTCAAATAAGGGAGGCCCAGGGTTTGGGGAAATATCTCCAGCGATTAGGAGAAGCAGAAGAGTGAGGGAGGTAATATGAGAATATGATTTGTATGAGGGGACATGCTTTAGTATCCTGGGGGGTATGTTAGCAAGTGGGCTTAGAGTTAGAAAGAGGTGATGAGTGCAGTAGTAGGGGGAGGGGAGAAGTGAGGGTGATATGTACAGATTGTGTGGTGGAGCAGAGGGATGTAGAGAAGAGAGCTTGAGGAGAGAGGCTGCAATTGTGAAGAGGAGGAGAGGTAAAGAGAGCATGTTTCAGAGAAGGTGAGATAATATGAAAATGAGATCACCTGCAATCTGCAATGGTTAGCTTTGTGCAAATCGCTGAAGTGCAAGAGCAGAAGTGTCACTTTTTTTCAGAACCCCACTTCTTTGGAAGAACCCCCTGTATGTGCAGCCCCCTGTATGTGCTCCCCCATAAAGAAGGCCTTGTTATATACTGTGTTGGGTGTGGATGGAATCTGGCAATTAATCAATTAGGAGGGCATATTAGGAACACAGCAAGCAGGGCATAACTTTCACACCACAATCAAACTGCAAGGGGACTAAAAGGCCAAAATTGTAAAGATAAGGAAACCCATAATTTAGGTAAGACTTGGCTAAATAAACATTGAAATAATGTGAGCATGGCTACAGATGGAGTTGAGACAGCGGTGACAAACAGATTTACCAAAAATGTATATAAGCGGTCAGTCAATTTTCAGTTTGCAGGACATGGGAATATAAACGCAGATTACCAAAAATGTATATAAGCGGTCAGTCAATTTTCAGTTTGCAGGACATGGGAATATAAACGCAGATTACCAAAAATGTATATAAGCGGTCAGTCAATTTTCAGTTTGCAGGACATGGGAATATAAACGCAGATTACCAAAAATGTATATAAGCGGTCAGTCAATTTTCAGTTTGCAGGACATGGGAATATAAACGCAGATTACCAAAAATGTATATAAGCGGTCAGTCAATTTTCAGTTTGCAGGACATGGGAATATAAACGCAGATTACCAAAAATGTATATAAGCGGTCAGTCAATTTTCAGTTTGCAGGACATGGGAATATAAACGCAGATTACCTGTGAAGAGAGAAGAAAATGTTCAGATGAATGCTGCAAGAGCAGAAGTGTCACTTTTTTTCAGAACCCCACTTCTTTGGAAGAACCCCCTGTATGTGCAGCCCCCTATATGAATCAGCCGGCCACCAGACGAATCCAAGATGGCGCCGCGGCTGCAACACTTGCATCTCTCCCCTCTCCTCACAGAGCCGCATCACTGGGGAGGAGGGAGAGGATTCTATGGAGCTTACTAACCCTGAACAAGGCTTGCCTACCTCATATCCAGGCACTCCACAAACAGGCAGCCCAGTGAAGGCAAGGATGAGGCTTGACACAGACAGCACAGCAGCACCTGAGATGAGCCTAAGCATTACACATGCTGTTAACCCCTGCAGTTCTTCTGATCCATTTGCTAGTTTCCCTACAAATGATCAACCTATTCTTGACACTACACTTAAGGACATGCTGTCTACCCTCAGGAACTCTATGCAGTCAGACATGTTATCCATTATGCAGCGTCTACACGCTGATATATCCTCAGTCTCAGGCAGAGTGTCCCAAATTGAAAATCAACTAGGGGGTTTTGCATCGACCGTAAACGACCTCGTTGATGCACATGAGGAGAATCTCGAGGACCGCACTTGGATCAAGCGCAAAATGGCGGACCTGGAGGACAGGTCCCGCCGCAACAATATAAACATTAGAGGAATAGCAGAATCAGTGCAGCCCCACGAACTACCAAGCTATGCAAAAGGGCTTTTCAAAGCGGTTTTACCTGACCTTAAAAATATGGAAATGGTGATTGATCACATCCACCGCCTGCCGAAACCGCCTTTCCTACCTGATACCATACCACGGGATGTGATCTTACGTATACACTTTTACCATGTCAAGGAACAACTTATGAGGACATCCAGAAGTGAAAAATCTCTACCCGAGCCATACTTGCACCTCCAAATATTTGCTGACCTACCACAACATACCCTCCAACTGCGTACGGAACTTAATACAGTCACCAAAGCCTTGAGAAACCACAATCTGCCATACAAATGAATAAACCCAGCTAAGCTTTTGATCACTTTCAAAGGGGCCAAATTCACAGCTTCTAACCTGAATGAAGGGTTGCAGCACCTCTGCTCCTGGGGAATAATGCCTGAAAATACAAATGCACCATCTGAAAACCGCATGGCCTCTATCCCGCAGCTTGACGCCCAACTCCCGCAGCGTCCCCGCTACTCTTCCAGCCACTAAACGGGGTCCTACTAAGCTAGCAGTTATGTCCCGGTCAGCTGCAGAGCTCTGACTTAGCCACTTGAACTTTTTCCCCACTAGTTAGCCAAGTAAGTGCACAGCACTTTCCTGCAAGGCCATCTGCACATAGTCAACCATTTTCTCATCTAAGGATTTATATATTTTTCTCTTTTTGGTGTTCTTTTTTTGTTTTGTTTTGGTTTTGTGTTATTGTTGTTGCCCACCATCTCTGGTCTTCCGCACTACACAATAGGGGCGTAGGTACTACAGTGCTAACACTTGTAGACAACTTCCCCAATACTCCCACCAAGCTAACAGCTTAGGTCTCTTAGGAATTTTCGTCTCTTCCACGTTCAGAATGTCTATCAAATTCCTGGCGATTAATGCTAAAGGCCTCAACCATCCAGCAAAAAGATCTTCCCTCTGGAAACTGGCTAAAGAATCTCACTGCGACATTTTGTGTGTTCAGGAGACACACTTCAAAGTCACAGCTCCACCTAACTGCTCAAACAGCCAGTACCCGCACATTTTCAAGTACATCGGCAAGTACAAACTCCAAGAAAAGAGGGGTCCTAACTGCAGTTAACTCCGCTATAAACTTTGAACTGCACAACAAGGTATTGGACCACAATGGCTGGTTCATCATACTAGTGTGTTCCCTCAACAACACCTTGTTCATCTTAGTAACTGTATATGCGCCGAATGGCCACCAAATCAAGTTCCTAAGGAAACTCAAACAAAAAATTGACACTGTTCAAAAAAGTGCTCTTCTTTGGTGTGGAGACTTTAACTTGACTCCGGATTTCGAATTGGACTCCTCAACCACATCCAGACGTCGCATTCTCTCCTTAGGCCCTCTTCTGAAAGAATTTCAACTGCAGGATATATGGAGATGCCAGCACACGTCAGAACGCGACTTCACCTTCTTCTCACCGTGTCACAACTCATATTCCAGAACTGACTTATTCCTTACCGATCAGTGGACGCCCCAAAAAATCTCCGCCTCTCACATTCATTCGATAACTTGGTCAGACCATTCTCCAGTGAGCATCACCCTCACGGATTCGTCCCACCACTCACTGACCTTCCTATGGTGTATGAACACTAACATCCTCCAAAAAGACCCCTACAGTGCCATTCTAAAAGATCATTTGGAACAGTTCAACATCAACGAGGACTCATTTACAAACCCAGCTACAGTATGGGAGGCCCATAAGGCCTATATGTGGGGTATTTTTATTCAGCTAAGCTCTAGGGCTAAGAGAAAGAGATCGCAGCGCATAGATGACCTCATTAAAGAAATTAATGTTCTCGACTCTTTAAACAAACAAAAAGCAAACTGTCATTTTAAAACTAAATTGGGCCAACTCCGTTTAGAACTCCAATCCTTATTATTGGAGCAATTTGAATTCAACCACAGATGCCTTAAATCCACCCTATATGCCACTAGTAATAAAGCGGGAAAACTATTGTCCAAGCAAATTAAAGGGCGACGCACTAAAACATCCATCCCCTTTTTGTACCACCCATTCACTAAGAAAAAATTGATTAACCCCAAGACATAGCGAATGCGTTTAGCGCATATTACAGTTCCCTGTACAATTTGAAAGAAGACCCCAACACTAAACAACCCACACCTTCAGACATATCATCCTTTCTGCAATCTATTGAGTTACTCACTTTATCCGCTCCACAACTTGAAACTCTGAACTCCCCATTCACCACCCAAGAAATAGCAAAAGCTATCAAACTCCTTCCGAACAACAAAACACCAGGGCCTGATGGCTTTGTTGCCGAATACTATAAACAATTTACCCCTATTCTAATAGATCCCCTTACATCGATATTCAATGTAGCTGCGATCTCTTCATCTCTCCCTGAGGCTATGCTTAAAGCTTTAATTATCACACAGCCTAAACCTCTTCCCCTCAAAATTTCCCCCCCATATCGCTATTGAACCACGATCTGAAACTTTTTGCCAAGGTAATAGCAAGCAGGATTATTGACATCCTCTCTGCGTTAATTCACCAGGACCAATCCGGGTTCACGAAAGGGAGACAAACGGCAGACGCCACAAGGCGTATAATCAATATTATACACCACACCAAACTTCGGAAAATGCCTTCTCTGCTTCTGGCTCTAGATGCAGAGAAGGCATTTGACAGAATACACCGGTCATACCTCCAACAGACATTACAGAAATTTGGATTCCAAGGTCACATATTATCTGCTATAATGGCTCTCTACTCCAAGCCCTCCGCTCAGGTTTACTGTATGGCAATGCTCTCCTCCACCTTCCTTATATCAAATGGGACATAATTCTTATGCTGTCAGACCCACAATCATCACTAGAAGCGGTGTACTCGACTCTACGGGAGTTTGGCTCCATCTCCTATTACAAGGTCAACGAGTCCAAATCCCACATTCTAGGACTTAATATTACCCCTACTACCCAAGCGATCCTCACTGACCGTTTCCCATTCCTCTGGGCAGACAAATCTATTCAATACTTAGGAATACAACTCACAGCTAATCCTCAATCCCTATTCCAAGAAAACTTCACCCCCTTCCTCCACTCTCTACATTCCGAATTAGCACACCTTGCCAAATTTACACGCTCATGGTTAGGAAGATTGGCATCCTTCAAGATGCTTAAGCTTCCACAGCTATTATACCTCTTTCGTAACCTACCTATTCCAATTCCCGCATCTTATTTCCATAAACTGCAAACAATTTTAAACCACTTTATCTGGCAGGGCAAAAAAGTGAGATGTTCACACTCTAAGCTCATTAAACATAAAGCAGCTGGAGGCATGGGTCTTCCCAACCTCAGGGACTACTACCTAGCAACAATATTAGCACAACTAAAAACATGGTTTACGCCCCACATACAAAATCCACGGAAGAACTTAGAAAGCCTACAAGTCCCAGGGGGAAACTTACACAGCTGGATCATTAGCACGCTTCACAAGCACAAGAAAGACACACTTTTATCCCCTACTGTAACAGCATCAAGGGCGGCCTTCCAACATCTAACGCTCAAATCACCACACAGGGGATCTCTGAACCCAATCCCCATCCCACTAAATACGATCTCCCTTCTAACACCTGATAGCAACATCTCAGCATGGACAATGAGAGGCATCACCTTAGCGTCAGACCTTTATACATCCGGAAGACTTAAATCCTTCCCCACACTTCAGAAGGAGTTCAACCTCCCTAACAAAGAATATTATCAATACCTTAGAATCACCCACTGCCTAATCCATTCACCTGCCATATTCCAATTTGTTCCTAATCAACTATTGAAATGTTGGTTTGAGGATAGTCCACATATTAAAGGTATATCACTTTTCTACCAAACATTAAAAAATAAAACATTCTTCACTAAAACCCAATCCCAAAATAAATGGGAATGTGAACTGGGAACACAATTCTCAGAAAAGCAATGGAGAGAGGCCTTAAATGCACCATATAAGACAACTAAATCAGCCAATCTATGGGAACTATCATATAAGATTACCTTCAGATGGTATCGAACTCCACATGCTCTGCACATAATAGACCCCTCTAAATCACCACTGTGTTGGAGAGAATGCGGCTCCCACGTCTCACTCTTACACATTCTGTGGTCTTGTAGGTTCCTAACCCAATACTGGCCCGAAGTTTTCAAACTCATTCAAAATGTCACACACATTCAGATAAATCCATCTCCAGAACTCGCCATATTAAACCTAGGCATTGAGAAATTCCCCTACGCACTCAGAGGTATAATTACACACATACTACTAGCAGCTAAACTGATTATCATACGCAACTGGCATTTTAAACTGAGCCCTTCTTGCTCAGAAGTCATAACTACCACTCAATTGACTGTACTTATGAATGTTTATTTGCATCAAGCAAAGGCCGTCTACATACAACACAAGCAGAATGGTCTCAATGGTCCATCTGGTATAAAGATATGTACGATAAGACAATTCAATAGATTAATGTAAGCTATATAATGCCCACGATATTCTGACCACTTACTCTTTGCATTCCCGAAGCATCATCATAGGGAACACACTGATATGTAGTCTACCTACACCGCTACAGAAATGGAGGCAACATCTGTTATCCTTGTCCTCAGTTTAATATTGTTAATGTTAACTCAGCACCCACATAAGGCATTAGACAATTAGCTCTCTGCCTGTAGTCTTCTTTATCGGCTGTGATGTGAACAAGAAGCAGTCTATCTCTCCCTTCCCATCACAGCTTGAACCCACATGGGGTGATGAGGGAATGGAGGATCACCTCCCATCTCTAGCCAGTTTTGAATTCAATTCTGTTCATTTACATGCCTTTTACCTGTTAATTATCGCAGCAGGAATTGTTAGAATTACGACCACTTCACACTGTCTAATATATGAAAGATGTATATTAATGCTTTGCTCTATGTTTGTATAAAACCTCAATAAATATATTGAAATCAAAAAACCCAGTGGTGATTAAATACCATCAAAAGGAACTTTATTTGTGTGAAAAAAGAATTCTACAAATTTCATATGCGTACAGTGTAGCAGTACAGTTGTAACCATGCTCAGTTCTGGGCCTTTCCATAAATCTGTAGCAAAAATTAAATCATTAGGAGCAGAATAACAATGTTGCCATCTTAGATTTAACCCAGAGGCAAGGATTTCCTGTTTTTCTTACTGGTACTTAATTTTTCGCCACCCCCATTGTTGTTTACTACAATTATAGGATATAGCACTTCTTCCAGCTGTCTCAAGCAGACTTCTTGATTGTGCAAGGTTCTTTAATAAGCAAGCAGTGTCCAAATTGGACAAAGCTAACAGTTTGTGAATTTTAATTAACTGGCACGTGTTGCTAAGAACCATACAAATATGCAGAAATACCTTTAAATGTGTTAAAAAAACACAGCAAGACATATGCACAAAAATTACACATCTTGTGTGTTTAATTATTACTGCTGTTATGTTTATGTATGTCAATATCACCTTCAAATGTTATAAAATGTTAAGTTTTCAAATATTGTACAAAGTTATGTATTTTCTAACAAAAATCTTATTTTAAATGTGCCATGTGTTTTATCTTGGCATTTGTAATTATTTCCACATAGGAACAATAAATAATACATCTGTGAAATGTTGGCGCTCTAGATGTTTTGCAAAATAACTAATTCTAGATTTGTAAAGCACAATTAGTTTATGTTGCACTGAACATATATGGCAAATAATATGAATATATTGTAGTTATTTTCAAGCTTTGTTCAGTGGAATTGAATTCTAATTTATGTGGGGTAAAGATAAACAGTTTAGTATAAACTGTACAGCAAAGTCATTAACCACTTCAGCCCCAGAAGATTTTACCTTCCTGACCAGAGTATTTTTTGCGATTCGGCACTGCGTCACTTTAGGTGACAATTGCCGTGCGATGTACCCAAACAAAATTGATGTCCTTTTTTCCCACAAATAGAGCTTTCTTTTGGTGGTATTTGATCACCTTTGCGGGGTTTTTTTGCGCTATAAACAAAAAAAAGGCCGTCAAATTTTGAAAAAAAAAGCAATATTTTTTACTTTTTGCTATAATAAATATCCCCAAAAATATATAAAAAAACTAATTTCTTCCACAGTTTAGGCCAATATGTATTCTTCTACATATTTTTGGTAAAAAAAAATCTCAATAAGCGTATATTTATTGGTTTGCACAAAAGTTATAGCGTCTACAAAATAGGGGATAGATTTATGGCATTTTTATTATACATTTTTTTTTTTTTTTACTAGTAATGGCGGTGATTTGCAATTTTTATTGGGACTGCATCATTATGGCGGACACATCGGACACTTTTGACACTATTTTGGGACCATTGTCAATTATACAGCGATCGGAGCTACAAATAGCCATTGATTACTTTATAAATGACACTGGCAGGGAAGGGGTTAAACACTAAGGGGCAATCAAGGGGTTAAGAGTGTCCTAGGGAGGTGTGCTAACTGTAGTTGAGATAGGCTCACTACAACATGATAGAGATCACTGCTCCCGATGACAGGGAGCAGTGGATCTCTGTCATGTTGCTAGGCAGAACAGGGAAATGCCTTGCTTACATAGGCATCTTCCCGTTCTGCCTCTCCTCACTGCAATCCCGGGCCGCTGGCGAACATCGAGGTCGCGGGACCCATGGGCGCACGTTCTGATGGCAGCGCGCACAAGCCTGATAAGCGGCAAATTCAAAGGGACACGTAGGTATGCCAATTTGCCTGCCTGTGCCATTCTGCTGACGTACATCTGTGTGCGGCGGTCGGCAAGGGATTAAATTATTTTATCTATTCTACTATTTTCTCCTGTTATTGAGAATTACTGAGATCAACGTTATTTATCATGAATAATTATGTCAAACTGATTTATCATCTGTTCATGGCGCAGAGCACCATCTAGTACTCTTTGGTGTCACCTGTGTGTGCACGTAAGCTTTCCTGATGAGCTCTCGCCTGGTTCTTCTTTTTGAGATGTAAGGGGATCCCTCTTATCGTGTACCTTTTTTTAAAAACTGATGAATGATTTGAGTGTGTCACAGAGTTAGTTACTGGTACAGGTGCTATAAATTGTTATTTGTTGGTCTCTACTTGGCGTGAGTTGAATTAACCTGGATTCTGTTTGCTCGACGTTTGCTCAAGAGCTCACAAGTTCTGAATGCTAATCTGAACTCCATTGAAGTCAGTTTATGCCAAATCTTTAAAATTCATTCTGACCATTTCCATAGCCTATAAACTAGGGTCTGTCAAACAAATGGCATGGGAGACTTTATTTTTTTTATTTTTACTTTCTTTTACAACATTTTTTTTATCACTTTTATTCCTGTTACAAGGAATGTAAACATCCCTTGTAATAGGAATCATTCGTGACAGGTCCTCTTTCTGGAGAAATGGAAACAGTTGCAATGAGCTTGATTGGAGGATTAGACTAACCTCTTCAAAGTGGCCAACTCAACGAAGCAATATGTGATGTATAGAGGGCGCTATGTGATATTATTTCTAATAAATAAATCTATAAAGCAATAGTCAAATAAAAATAAATAAACGTGCATGTAGTTGTACCAGTGGATAAAATAACTTAATCTGATGACAATAAAGCCAACCGTGGTTGAATAAATGAAGTTCATTGTGATCTAAAACAGATTATTCTGTGTAGATATTCTTCCAAAAAAATAGTGAATAATCTTTCACCAAACACTATAATGACACCCAATGTGTAGTAGATAAGTGATCTGCTTACCAGAAGGGTTTGACTTCTTTAGTTAAAAAGAAAGTAAAAAAAAGCTTTGGCAGTGATCGGTAGCATGCACTGCGTGTGCTCTCTGCACAGCTGTATTGACAGCAATTCACTCAAGTATGCGCCCCCCTGGCGCAGAGAGGCCGTATATTTGCACGCGGCCGTCCCAAAAAGTATTAAAAGTGTCAGTTAGGTGTCCAATTTGTCTGCCGCAATGTTGCAGTCCCACTAAAAATCGCTGATCTCGCCATTACTAGTAATTCCATAAAAATATCCTATCGTTTGTAGACACTATAACATTTGCGCAAACCAATGAACATACGCTTATTAGGATTTTTTTAACAAAAATATGTAGCAGAATACATATTGACCTAAATTGAAGAAGAAATTTGATTTTTTACATTTTTTATTGTGTACAGTATGTTTTATAGCAGAAAGTAAAAAATATTTTTTTTTTCAAAATGATCAGTCTCTTTTTGTTTATAGCACAGAAAATAAAAAAACACAGAGGTGATCAAATACCACCAAACGAAAGCTCTATTTGTGGGAAAAAAAGGACATACATTTTATTTGGGTACAGCGTCGCACATTCGCTCATTTGTCAGTGAAAGTATGCAGTGCCGTATTGCAAAAAATGGCCTGGTCAGGAAGCTTCCGGGGCTGAAGTGGTTAATATTGTCACACAGTAGCAGGGACATTCCCAACAGCTCACCACTCACCAGGCTCTGTTTATCTGACACCTGCAGGATCAAATCATCCAAGCCTTCTGCTGTTAGACTGTCCTCTCTCCTACAACACTGACAGGTCTCAGTGCGCCACCCTACACCTTATGTCATTGACTTCTTCAGGGATCCCAGGCCAGGCCCAAGCCTGTATACGCAGATGGGGCCTGGTATTGATTTTAAGGGGTACCCCTTGTTTTTTTCATGAAGTATCCCCTTAGAAGCCATACCAGAATTGGAGGTAAGGATGAGCCAAACACCCCCTGTTTGGTTTGCAGCAGAACTCATGAAAAGGGGAAATGTTCTAACCCGAACAAAGAATCCCATTAAAGTCTATGGGGGCTGAACAGGAAAATCAAAAGTGCCCATTTTGAAGGCTTATTTTCAAGTTATTAAGCATAAAAGGGATATGGTGGTCTGGGTTCTGCCCTCGGGGACATGTATCAATATTATTTTTTTTTAAACTATTTTTTCAGGAGCAGTGTTTTTAATTATACTAAAGTGCAAAAATAAAAATAAAAAAAATCATTTAAATATAGCGCCTGGGGGGTCCCCTTAATGTGCCTGTAAAGTGGTGCATCTGTAGCAAGCTTAAAACATGCTGCGGCAAAAATGACATTTCTAAAGAAAAAAAGAGCCAAATCTTATTTAAAAGTCCAGTCCCAGTCCATACCAGGCCCTTTGGATCTGGTATGGACTTTAAGGAGAGCCCCACACCAAAATGAAAAAAAAAATGGTGTACGGTCTCCCCAAAATCATACCAGACCCTTATCTGGGCATGCAGCCTAGCAGGTCATGAAAGAGAGGGGCAGGCGATCGCCCCCCTTCCTAAACCATACCAGGCCACATGCCCTCAACATGGGGGGGTGGGTGCTTTGGGACAGGGGGCTCTGCCTCCTGCTGAATGTGTCCTCTGTGCTTTGACATTTCTTATGTAAATAAGGGACAGGGCCACCTAGCTATGTCTTCCGGTGGCCCTGCCCCTACATGATGTCACAGGTCCAGCATAGGTGGCCCCACCCCTTACCTATATAAGCAATGTCAAAGTGCAAAGGAGGCATTTGCCGGGAGGCCTCCCAGGAGGCGGAGCATTTTTTTTATCTTTCATTTTTTGGGTCAGGGTGACGTGATTGACGATAGATTTACATTGAGGGGCACTATTTTTTTCTTTTTTAATAAAGGATTTGTAAAACAATAAGCCCCCTGCCCACAGACCCTGACAACCACAGCCCAGGGATGATGGGAAGAGCCCCCCATCCCAAAGCACCCACTCCCCATTTTGAGGGCATGTGGCCTGGTATGGTTCAGGAGGGGTGCTCGCTTGTCCCCCCTTTCCTGATTTGCCACGGTGTATGCCTAGATAAGGGTCTGGTATGGATTCCAGGGGGGAACCCACACCGTTCTTTAAAAAAATATTGGGCATGGAGTTCTAGTATGGACTAGGGGTGCGTCTCACTGGTCTCCTGTTTCGATTACAATTACCCTGTCCATGATTCGATTTGATTCTGTGATGCATCACAATTACCATACAAGTGCGCATGGGTAAAAACCTTTTATCTAAAAATTCAAGCAGTCAGAAAAACAACATTTTTTTCCAATGGCAGAGGGATGGCTGGGATCAGAGGCAGAGGGATGGCTGGGATCAGAGGCAGAGGGATGGATGGGATCAGAGGCAAAGGGATGGATGGGATCAGAGGCAAAGGGATGGATGGGATCAGAGGCAAAGGGATGGTGGGATCAGGCAGAGGGATGGTGGGATCAGTGGCAGAGGGATAGATGGGATCAGTGTCAGAGGGATAGATGGTGTCAGACTTACCCGTATCAGACTGACGAACCCGATATAGCAGAGGATGGCCTCCCGTACGTATCTGGTTCCCGGCCCCTGATAGAGCACACAGAAGGCACGGGAGCACAGAATGGTATGAGAGCCTGGCGGGTGGTTAGCAGGGATGAGGCCCAAAGTCCTGATGCAAGCTGGCAGGAGATGATAGGTAGGCTGTAGGTCAGCTACAGGTGCAGAGCAGGAGCAGGCAGATCCAAACACAAGCAAGGTTGGCAACAAGCAGTCAGCACGGTACAAAAGGAGCAGGCAGATACAAAGTCCAGGTCACAAGCAGGTTTGGCAGCAGGCGGTCGGCACAGTACAGAGGGGTCAGGCAGGTTCAAAGTCGGAGGCAGGCCAGGGGTCAGATGCAGGCGGATAGCAGAGCAGAGTCCAGTAAACAAGCCGGGTCACAGAGAGATCAAACAGTACACAGGAAACAGGAAGCACGGGAACAGGAAGCTGAAGATCGGACAGCACCGAGCACAGCATCCCAGCAACCTAAATAGGGCAACCGGCGCCAAACACCGCGCCGGCACGCCCAGGCGCACGCCCGCGCGCGCCAGCGCGAGCCAGCTCGACGCGGCGCACTCCAGAGTGCCCAGCAAGTGTCCTGAACCAAGATCCTCTCTGACAGATGGTGTCAGTGACAGAGGGATAGATGGGATCAGGCAGAGGGATGGTGGCATCAGAGACAGAGGGATGGCTGGGATCAGGTAGAGGGATGGATGGGATCAGTGGCAGAGGAATGGATGGGATCAGTGGCAGAGGAATAGATGGGATCAGGCAGAGGAGTGGTGGGATCAGTGACCAAGGGATAGATGGGATCAGGCAGAGGGGTGGTAGGATCAGGCAGAGGGGTTGTGGGATCAGTGGCAGAGGGCTAGATGGGATCAGAGGCAAAGGGGTGGTGGGATCAGAGGCAGAGGGGTGGCTGGGATCAGGCAGAGGGATGGTGAGATCATGTTGATGGACAGTGGGTTCAGCGGCAGAGGGATGGTGGGATCAGGGGCAGAGGGATCAGGCAGACCAATGGTGGGATCCGGCAGACGGATGGTGGGATCAGAGGCAGAGGGATGGCTGGGATCAGTGGCAGAGGAATAGATGGGATCAGTGGCAGAGGGATCGATGGGATCAGGCAGAGGGATGGAGGGATCAGAGGCAGATGGATAACTGGGATCAGGCAGAGGGGTGGTGGGATCAGTGGCAGAGGGATAGATGGGATCAGGCAGAGGGGTTGTGGGATCAGAAGCAGAGGGATAGATGGGATCAGACAGAGGGGTTGTGGGATCAGTGGCAGAAGGATGGATGGGACCAGAGGCAGAGAGGTGATGGGATCAGAGGCAGAGGGGTGACTGGGATCAGGCAAAGGGATGGTGGGATCAGGAAGATGGATAGTGGGATCAGAGGCAGAGGGATCAGGCAGAGGGATGGTGGGATCAAGGTCAGAGGGATCAGGCAGATGCATAACTCCCAACTGTCCCTGATTTCGAGGGACTGTCCCTGATTTGGAACAATGTCCATCTGTCCCTCATTCCTCCTCATTTGTCTGTCAGAGAGGTTACCTGATTGGGCGTCGTCGCGCGCCGTGGCACGTTGGTGCGTGCGTTCCTGCGGGTGCACGGGCGCCTGGCTCTATGGGCACTGCTGTTGGCATTCCGGCTGGGTGTGGTGGACGCGGTGGTGCCCGGGCGCATACGCGAGTTCGCGTTAGCGCGCGTTCGCCTGTGGGTGCAACTATGCATTTGTTTGGTGGTGCTGGTGTGCGCGCCGCTGTCCGGGGGCGCGCTCGGGCGCGTGCGGGTTCGCGGGCGCCTGTGCGTAATGGCGCATGCACAGGCGTGCCGTTTAGCGCCAATCAGCCTATTTAGGCTTTCCTCTCTCCCTGATCAGTGCTGCCTGATCAGCAGCTCCGTGCCTAGTTCCTGTTTCCTGTTTCTAGTTCCTGTGTTCCTGATCTGTTGACGGCCCGGATTGCCTTTTGGACCCTTCTGACCTCCGCCTGCATCTGACCCCGGCTTGTTTGACCTCGCTTCTGCCTGCTCCTCCTGTACCTCCGCTACCCGCCTGTTGCTGAACCTAGCCTGTGCTTTGACCTGTCTTTAGCTCCTGCTCAGCATCCGTTGTCTGTGCCTCTGACTATCATCTGCTGTTTGAAGACTGCTAGCTTCCGGAATACGGACTCCTGCACAGGCTCTCATACCACTCCGCACTCGTGTGCTTCCTGTCTGCTCTACCAGGGGCCGCAAGTCGGATACGTAAGGGAGCCTACCCTCTGCCCAAGTGGACTCTCCGGTCTGGTAAGTGAGAGACCTGACATTGTCCCTCATTTTGGTCTGATCTATATATTGTATATAAAATGCATTTTTTATCTTTTAAATAGTGTTTCTCAGTGCTAAACCTTGTATCCAATTTCTAAACTACTGCATTTGTAAATACCAAAAGCCAGTATAAAGGAATAATAGTGGTTAAAAAAAGCACTTGTGGGTTTAAATAATCATTTTTTTGTATAATTCTCCTTTAAGGGGGCATGACAAGGGGTGTGTCCTATGCCTACATACTTTTAATAATAGGTGTCCCTCATTCCTATTTCAGAAAGTTGGGAGGTATGCAGATGGATGGTGGGATCAGGCAGACGGATGGTGGAATCAGAAGCAGAGGGATCAGGCAGACCAATGGTGGGATCAGACAGACGGATGGTGGGATCAGAGGCAGAGGGATCAGGCAGACGGATGGTGAGATCAGAGGCAGAGGGGTGGCTGGGATCAGGCAGAGTGATGGTGGGATCAAGGACAGAGGGATCAGGCAGACAGATTGTGGAATCAGACAAACGGATGGTGGGATCGGAGGCAGAGGGATCAGGCAGACGGATGGTGGGATCAGGCAGAGGGATTAGGCATATGGATGGTGGGATCAGACAGATAGATGGTGGCATCAGGCAGAGGGATCAGACAGAGGGATGATGGAATTAGGCAGACAGATGGTGGAATCAGCGGTAGAGGGATCAGGCAGAGGGATGGTGGGATCAGGCAGATGGATGGTGGGATCAGAGGCAGAGGGATCAGTCAAACAGATGGTGGGATCAGTCAGACCTATGGCGGGATCAGGCAGACAGATGGTGGGATCAGAGGCAGAGGAATCAGGCAGATGGATGGTGGGATCAGGCAGACGGATGATGGGATCAGGCAGATGGATGGTGGGATCAGAGGCAGAGGGATCAGGCAGACGGATGGTGGAATCAGGCAGACAGATGGTGGGATCAGAGGCAGAGGGATCAGGCAGACAGATGGTGGGATCAGGGGGATCAGGCAGCGAGATGGTGGGATCAGAGGAAGAGGGATCACGTAGAGGGATGGTGGGATCAGGCAGACGGATGGTGGGATCAGAGGCAGAGGGATCAGGCAGATGGATGGTGGGATCAGAGAGATCAGGCAGTTGGATGGTGGGATCAGAGGAAGAGGGATCAGG
Source organism: Aquarana catesbeiana (assembly GCF_042186555.1). Lineage (NCBI taxonomy): Eukaryota > Metazoa > Chordata > Amphibia > Anura > Ranidae > Aquarana > Aquarana catesbeiana. The sequence continues at coordinate 433,572,839 of NC_133328.1, forward strand.
CAGAGGGATGGTGGGCTCAGGCAGAGGGATCAGGCAGATGCATGGTGGGATGAGTGGCAGAGGGATGGTGGGATCAGGCAGACGGGTGATGGTAGTGGAGGAATGGGATCAGTGACACTGGCACTTACCTGCTCTCAGTGTCAATCGATTTCCCCTCCTCCATAATGCTTGGTGTGTTTTGTTTTCCCCCTTCTGGTGCCTCCAGTGAAGCCTCTCCTCGTGTCGGGTCTCCTCGAGCCCCTCCCCCTGCACTGTACTGGCTGTCAGATCATCAGTCTTCTTCAGTGAAAGGGAGGGGGCTTTAGCCACCATGCAGGCTCTGCCTCTGTGTTTCTCCCTGAGAGGCGGAGTACTTTATGGAGCAGAGCGATGGATGACGTCATCAAAAATCGATTTGGCCGACTCACAGCATCGGTGCAGCATTGCGAACGTCGGAATCGCGATGCATTGATGCTGCAATTATATTCACCACCCCTAGTATGCACTGGAGTGGAGGCCCAAAGACATTTTTTTTTTTAACCGGCACTTTCTTTTTTTTATTGTTCAGCTGTCAACAGGGAAAACCCATTGACAACTGATGACTTATCGGTTGTTAAGGACACCACGGCCAGCTTCCTGACCCCGCACCTTAACAACCAGTGTACACTGCACTTAATTGGGCAAAGCTTTGCCCATTTGGGGCGCTGAATGCCCTGTGCTGTGCTCAGTGCATTGAAGGGTGTTTGTCGGGGTGAACACCCTGCAAGTACGGGTGATCAGCAAATGACCAAACGGGCAAATGTTTGGCCCAAACTGATGCTCGAGCAGAACCATCTCTACTTAAAGGTTATGAATTTTGGGGCGACTCCATGCTTTTTTTTTAGTTTTTTTACTTAATTTACTTAATCCCCATCCCACATCTCCATACATGTATTCTTCAGCTTGAAATAGCTGGCTAAAAGCTGAATGGGTCAGCATGGGATGAGTCAATGTTGTTAGGACACTGGTGGCCACCAGTTCCCTAACGACTGGACTTAGCAGACAGCTTTTACATCTAGCATAAGTAGTAATATTGCTGACAAATGTTTCACTGCAGTTAGAGGTTTGGCCCAGTCTAACATCCATTTAGTTCGCCCATTTGCCGAACCTAAGAATAAGCAAAATTTGGCCTTAAAGCGGAGTTCCAACTATATAGTTTTTTTTTTTGGACGAATATAATTTTTTAAATACTATTATTTATTTGACTCATGGTTTAGGGATCGATTGCCGCTCGATTACCAATTTTCGATCATACGATTTCTTATATTCTTCTATCCCTGGCATGTTCCATATTGCTTGTGGACATGTAAAGCCCATAAGCACTATCTTCCGGGTTACAGTGCAGCTGAGCGACCAGCATGCACCGCTTTGTTTTCGCACATGCGCAGTATGTTCTCGCGCATGCGGAGTACGAGCAACGTCCATCCACACTGATTCCTGGGAATCATGACACATAGCTCCCAGGAGACAGTGCGCTGCCGGATATGACAGACATATCCACGGGTGGCAGAGACAGGAAGCTCGATTGGAAACTGGAATATCCAGGTAACCTTTCAGAAAAAAAAAATAATTTCCATTGCAATTTCCATCTATCTATCTGAACAATTAACTTGTGGAACTAGGTATCAGGAACCATGAATCAGACCAAGACAGAAGTAAAGTTAAATCACACTTGTTTAAAAATAATAATAAATGATAAAGTAAACAGAGTAAATGTAGTCAAAACAAGCCAGAGTTCAGTAACCGGATTGGGTAGTCAGCCAAGAAAATATCAGAGAGCCAGAGATAAACCTAGTAGTACAGCAAGCAGGATCAGGAGCCAGAAGGAACGTCAGCCGAGCAAGTCTTCAACAGGAACGCAGGAGAAAGTCTCTGTGATGTTGTCAAAGGCGAAGGCAGAGATCAAGTGAGCTGGACAGCTTTAAGTAGGCAGGACTGACAAGCAGAATCAACAACAGATGGGTAACTGTAGAGAGAGATGGGAGCTGGCAATTAGCTGACAGCTGAGCGGCCAGCTCAGAGAAGGAAGGGCTGAGCCCAGGCCCAACAGTACCACCTCCTCAATGACCCCTCCCTGTCAGAGGACCACCAGGCTTGAGGGGAAAAACATCTATGGAAATCATAGAGGAGGACAGGGGCCTGTACGTCTGAGGATGAGACCCAAAAGCGTTCCTCAGGACCGTACCCCTTCCAATGCACCAGGTACTGTATGCGCCCACGGAACCTATGGGAGTCAACAATGGATTGTACTTCATACTCCTCATGGTTCTTGTAACGAGCCCCTTGCTCGCTCGGTTCCACTCTCCTGACACTCCTCTGCAGCTATTGAATCAGATTGCAACGTCTGATGGTTCGGTCATCCGATGCTCTGGGACTAGAACTACAGCTCTGTGCCATTCTAGTCCAGTTGTGATAGCTCAGATCAAACACCAGGCATGCTGTATGTAAGTTCAAACAGGACTCTCTTTTATTGCAAAATACAGGCTTTTATATACTAAAAGCGGAGGTGCAGACCTCCTGCTCATATTACTCTAACAATACAGCTGTAACCTAATTAACATGAGCTAATTAACTAATCCCTTTAGACAGCCTAGATGACTCAGACATGACCGTTAGGCCAGACTGGTCGTCTTGTAGTTGAGAAAATCCAATCAACATTATCACAATCAACATAGACTCTTCTTCACACAATAGCAGAGTTAATTAACACAATTCGGGTCCTGGGGACCAGGACCCGAATCCACAGTAATACCACCTCAAGGGTCCCCAGGCATACAGCTCACAAAGAGCATCGTTCCCCCAAATGCAAGGGCCCCCGATCGATCGGCAAGAGGCTAGCATACAGTCCCCTCCAAAAGTCTCTTTCCCGGCTAGGTCTGTCTGGTAAAGCGATTGCAGACCAAAGGTTTCAATAAGGAGACATGAAACATATTTGAGATGCTCATACTAGGAGGAAGGTCCAAGGTGTAAGCCACTGCGTTAATCCTGCAAAGGATACGCAAATGCCCAATAAACCGAGGTGCGAACTTCAAAGAAGGAACACAAAGTCGGAGGTTGTGAGATGACAGCCAGACTCTGTCCCCAACCTGGTAGGAAGGTGCAGGCAGGCGTCTGCAGTCAGCATGGAGTCTGTACCTATCATTAGCATGTTGCAAAGCCTCCTGAACTTGTGCCCAAGTGGAACAAAGACCACAGAGATGCTACTTTAAAGCAGGAATACTCTGCAGAACAAATTAGTCAGGCAACATGGAAGGTTGGAAACCATAATTCGCCATAAACGGGGACAATCAGGAAGCAGAACTGAAGACACTGTTGTGAGCAAACTCTTCCCACGGTAATAGGTCTGACCAGTTGTTATGATGGTCAGAAATATAGCAACATAAGAATTGCTCCAAGGTCTGATTGGCTCGTTCTGCGGCCCCATTAGACTTCGGGTGATACCCAGAGGAGAAAGCAAGCTGAATTCCCAACTGTGCACAAAAGGCTCGCCAGAACCAAGAGACAAATTGACTACCCCTGTCTGAGACAATCTCCTTGGGTAGCCCATGTAAGCGAAAGATCTCCCGAGAAAAAATGGAAGCCAGTTCCTTAGAAGTGGGCAACTTCTTATGTGGAATACAATGATGCATCTTTGAGAACCGGTCAACCACCATAAGGATAACAGTGTTGCCTTGGGAGTTGGGTAACACCACAATGAAATCCATAGACAGGTGGGTCCAGGGCCTCTCTCCATTGGGTATGGGTTGTAGGAGGCCCACTGGAAGGTGTTGTGGAGTCTCACTCTGAGCACACACAGAACAGGCAGCTACAAAGGCAGTTACATCAGCCCATAGACTAGGCCACCAAAATTGTTGGGAAATGGCCCAAACGAGTTGATTCTTCCCAGGGTGGCCAGCTGCCTTGGGAGAATCGTAAGTCTGGAGCATGGCAGTACGGAGGCTCTCTGGGACAAATCAGCTGTCACAATGTTACTCAGGAGGATCATGGACCTGAGCAGCAAGAATTTTGACACCCAAAGGAGAAGTAAGACTGGTGCGAACCGTAGCCAGAATATGATCAGGAGGAATCACAGGAAGCATGACCGACTCTAACTTGGAAGTGGGAGAAAATTGTCGTAACAAGGCGTCAGCCCTTACATTCTTAGTACCGGGTATGAATGAGACAATGTAATTAAAACTCGACAAGAAAAGAGCCCATTGCGCCCTTCTGGGAGAGAGGTGCTTAGCCTCAGACAAGAATGTGAGATTCTTATGGTCAGTAAGAATGAGAACCGGCACAGTGGTACCTTCAAGGAGATGTCTCCATTCTTTCAGGGCTAAAATGATAGCCAACAGCTCTCTGTCACCAATCTCGTAATTGCACTCTGCAGGTGACAATTTCTTGGAAAAGTAGCCACACGGATGCATAGCGCTCTCAGAGTTAGGACGTTGAGACAGAAGGGCGCCAACTCCAGTCTCAGAAAGGCAACGTAGGATCAGGATGTGCCAACACAGGAGCAGAAAGCAGGAAGAGCAGGAAGCTACAGTTCATTGAGGGAACCATGAATGCCAACATCTACTGTGACATACTGAAGCAGAGCATGATCCCCTCCCTTTGGAGACTGGGCCGCAGGGCAGTATTCCAACATAATAATGACCCCAAACACACCTCCAAGACAACCACTGTCTTGCTAAAGAAGCTAAGGGTAAAGGTGATGGACTGGCCAAGCATGTCTCCAGACCTAAACCCTATTGAGCATCTGTGGGGCATCCTTAAATGGAAGGTGGAGGAGCTCAAGATCTCTAACATCCACCAGCTATGTGATGTCATCATGGAGGAGTGGAAGAGGAATCCAGTGGCAACTAGGGATGAGTCGAACACCCCCCAGTTCAGTTCGCACCAGAACCTGTGAACGGACCGAAAATTCTCACGAACGTTAGAAACCCATTATCGTTCATGGGACTCGAACGTTCGAAATCAAAAGTTCTCATTTTAAAGGCTAATTTGCATGGTATTGTCCTAAAAAGGGTTTGGGGACCCGGGTCCTGCCCCAGGGGACATGTATCAATGCAAAAAAAACTTTTAAAAACGGCCGTTTTTTCGGGAGCAGTGATTTTAATGATGCTTAAAGTTAAAAAAAAAGGTGAAATATTCCTTTAAATATCGTACCTGGGGGGTGTCTATAGTATGCCTGTAAAGTGGCACATGTTTCCCATGCTTAGAACAGTCCCTGCACAAAATATCATTTTTAAAGGAAAAAAAGTCATTTAAAACTGCTTGCGGCTTTAATATAATGTCGGGTCCTGGCAATATGGATGAAAATCAGTGAGACAAACAGCATGGGTACCCCCAGTCCATTACCATGCCCTTTGGGTCTTGTATGGATATGAAGGGGAACCCCGCACCTAAATTAAAAAAAGGAAAGGCGTGGGACCACCAGGCCCTATATACTCTGAACAGCAGTATACAGGCGGTGTAAACAAGAGAGGGACTGTAGGTTTATTGTTAAGTAGAATCTGTTTGTAATTTTGAACTGGTACATTTTTAACGTGTTTAGCTCCAGCCAAAAAATCTATTTTAAGCTTTTTGGAAAACATAGGGAAGGGTTATCACCCCTGTGACATTTGTTTTGCTGTCTGTGCTCCTCTTCAGAAGATTTCACCTCACTTTTTGTCCCACACTGCAACCCCTCACAGATACTCTAGTTGGAACGCAGAAACGAGCCCTGCTGCAAAGTATTGCATCAAAAATTGTAATTACATGCACCTGTTAAACAGGGGCTGAAAAATTGGGCCTTAGGCACTGGTGCTGGTGCCACAACACTGCAAACCCTCACAGATACTCTAGTTGGAATGCAGAAACAAGCCCTGCTGCAAAGTATTGCATCAAAAATTGTAATTACATGCCCCTGTTAAACAGGGGCTGAAAAATTGGGCCTTAGGCATTGGTGGTGGCGCCCAGAACCAAAAATGTTCTTACAAGCTATCAGCATGATCATTGAGGAGAAAGAGGATAATTATTCAGGATAGTCACTCAGCATCAGCATAGGCAGTCTTTGAAGGGATCTGACATTTCAAAAAAAATTATTCGGTTACATCAGCATCAGGTGCTTGGTAGCTGGTGGTGATCCAAGACTGATTCATTTTTATGAAGGTCAGTCGATCGACTGAGTCGGTGGACAGACGCACCCTGTGATTGGTTACAAAGCCTCCAGCAGCACTGAATGTGCGTTCCGAAAGAACGCTGGATACAGGACAGGCCAGTAGCTCAATTGCATACTGTGCAAGCTCTGGCCAGTGATCCATCCTCAAGACCCAGTAACCCAGAGGATTTTCGGTGGGAAAGGTGTCCAAGTCAGATCTTGCCCTTAGGTATTCCTGCACCATGTAAAACAGACGCTGGCCATGGTTGCTGGAACCGATCATGCCTTGGGGCTGCGGACTAAAAAATTGTCTGAACGCATCGGTCAGATGGCCACCTTCTCCACCGCTCCTTCTTTGACTGACAGAAGCCTCAGCAACACATTGTCCAGAAACAGGAGTTTGTAACCTCCCAGTCTCTGGGAACGCGTTGCACAGACCTTTCTGCAAGGCCTCCCAAAGATGTTTCATCCTCTGCTTCCTCTGCGATGGCAAGATAAGGTCTGCAACCTTACCCTTGTAACATGGATCAAGGAGGGTTGCCAGCCAGTATTGGTCCTTCTCCTTGATATCACAAATACGAGGATCCTTATGCAGGCTTTGCAGGATCAGGAAGGCCATGCAGTGTAGGTTTGCTGAGGCATTCGGTCCAGAGTCCTCTGGGTCACTAAGGATGACATGGTCCGCAGCCACCTCCTCCCAGCCACGTACAAGTCCATGTGTTTCTTGGGACTGATCCCTTAAAGACTGCTGCTGATGCTGAGTGCCAGGCTCCACCTCCATACTGACACAATCCTCCTCCTCCTCCTCCTCCTCTTCCTGTGTGATCGGCGGGCACGCAGGAACACTGTCTGGATAAAGGGGGCCTTGAGAGCTAAGGAAGTCCTCCTCTTCCTGCCTCCGTTCTGCCTTAAATGCCCTGTCCATTATTCCACGCAGCGTGTGCTCCAACAGGTGGACAAGGGGGACAGTGTCACTAATGCATGCACTGTCACTGCTCACCATCCTTGTGGCCTCCTCAAATAGTGACAGGACAGTGCATGCATCCCTGTTCATGGCCCACTGGCGTGGGAAAAAAAAACAAACTCCCCTGACCCTGTCCTGGTGCCATAGTCGCACAGGTGCTCATTGATGGCCCTCTGCTGCGTGTGCAGCTGCTGCAGCATGGCCAACATTGAGTTCCACCTGGTGGGCATGTCACAGATTAGGCGGTTCTTGGGCAGGTTAAACTCCTTTTGGAGGTCTGCCAGCTGAGCACTGGCATTATATGACCGGCGGAAATACACACAGACTTTCCTGGCCTGCCTCAGGACATCCTGTAAGCCCGGGTACCTGCCCAAGAACCGCTGCACCACCAAGTTAAGGACGTGAGCCAAACAGGGCACATGGGTCATTTGTCCCTGTCGGAGGGCAGAGAGGAGGTTGGTGCCATTGTCGCAAACCACCATTCCTGGCTTAAGTTGGCATGGCGTCAACCACCTCTGAACCTGCCCCTGCAGAGCTGACAGAACCTCTGCCCCAGTGTGGCTCCTGTCCCCCAAGCACACCAGCTCAAGCACCGCATGGAATCTTTGGCCTGCATACTTGCATAGCCCCTTGAATGGCTACGGTGCACCGCTGGTTCCGAGGACCAAGCACAGGAAGAGGCCATGGAGGAAGAAGAAGAGGAGGGGGTGGAGGAGAGAGGTGTGTCACAATCATTAGTAGTGGCATTTTGGAGGCGTGGTGGCGGAACAACCTCCAACACTACTGCACCTTGTCCTGCATCCTTCCCAGCTGCCAGCAGAGTCACCCAAAGTGCGGTGAAACTTAGGTAACGTCCCTGTACATGCCTGCTGGACCATGAGTCAGCGGTAATATGCACCTTACCGCTGACCGCCCTGTCCAGCGAAGCCAAGACATTTCCTTCCACATGCCGGTAGAGAGCCGGAATCACCTTCCGTGAGAAAGAGTGGCGTTTGGGTACCTGCCACAGAGAAACCACACATTCCACAAACTCACAGAAGGGGGCAGAGTCTAACAACTGAAAAGGCAGCAGTTGAAGTGCTAGCAATTTATCCAAGCTAGCATTCAACCGCTGGGCATGTGGATGGCTGGGAGCGAACTTCTTTCGGCGGTGCAGCAGCTGGGGCAGGGAAATTTGCCTGGTACAACCTGACGTCGGTGTACCGAAAGCAGATTGCCCACAAGTACTTGGCTGTGACACACCTAATTCTACACCTTCATTCCTCTCAGTGCAGGTCTCAAAGAGGACTGAAGGTATAGTGAGGTTGGAGATCTTAGCTGATGAGGAGCAAGGAGAGGTCCTCTTTGTTCTTTGGTGTGGGTCTTTTAGATACGCTTGCCAACGAACTGCATGGCAGGTCAACATCTGGTCAAGCATGTGGTGCCCAAGCGGGAGATGTTTTGGCCACGCGAGATACGCTTGAGACATATGTTGTAAATAGCAGTGGGGCGATCTGATGCACTCGTCTCAAAAAAGGCCCACACCAGAGAACTTTTGGAATAATGCACAGAGACAGCAGCGCCCTGCACATGCGGAGCTTTGGGGTGTGATGCAGTCAGTGTGCTGCCCTTAGGCTGGCCCCTGGAGGGCATCCTGCCTCGTTGGTGATGTGCCTCCTCCTCCTCTTCCCTCTCCTCTCTCCTATCAGGCACCCAAGTTGAGTCAGTGACCTCATCATCCCCTCCCTCCTCATCACTGGAGCAAACCTGGCAGTATGCTGCAGCAGGGGAGCATGACTGCTAGATTGCTGTCCTTCTTGGGCACCCCCTCTGTCCATGCTCATGTTACTGCCTTCATCTAGCTCAGTATCATCATCAGAGCCTTCTAAACTCTGGGGATCCTCCTGGAGCATGTACCCAACACTGTGGTCAAACAGTTCAAGGGACTCCTCAGGAGAACATGGTGGGGCTAGGGAAGGAGTCACTGATGCCATTGAGCTGAGGGAAGAGGCCACGTTGGCAGCTGCTTTGAAAGACAAAGTACCCTGAGCATGGGTGAGAGAGGATGAGGAGGATGAGGACGGCTTGGTCATCCACTCGACCAAGTCTTCCGCATGTTGCGGCTCAACACGGCCAGCTGCCGAAAAAAAGGTCAAGTGTGTCCCACGGCCACTTGCTGATGAGGATGCACCGTCTCCACGACCAGCACTGTTGCCTCTAGACACAGAGCCTGCTTGCCCTCTTTTATTGGCTTGTGACTATCTGCCTCTCCTTGTTGGCCTTCCAGACATACTAATGGCCTTTAGCTGCACTAAGCTGGGATATATATATATATATATATATATATATATAGATATAGATATAGATATAGATATAGAGAGAGAGAGAGAGAGATATACACATATACATATATCTATCTATCTATCTATCTAGATCTATCTAGATCTATATATATATATATATATATATATATATATATATATATATATATATATATATATATATATACACTGCAGCTAGCAAAATCGACTGCCTGCAGTATGAGAACACCACCAACCTTCTACAGGTAGCTTTAGCTAAACACTGTGCAGAGCTCGCAAAAAACTAACTTGTAGCTTATTTAGCTGCCTGCGGTAGTGATAGGATCAGGAAAACACCACCAACCTTCTACAGGTAGCTTTAGGTGAACACTGTGCAGAGCTCGCAAAAAACTAACTTGTAGCTTATTTAGCTGCCTGTGGTAGTGATAGGATCAGGAAAACACCACCAACCAAGCTCTAATAAAATATTTACAAAATATGAGGGATGTACTCAATTTTGTGAGATACTGTAGATTAACATTAAGGGGGGTAGGCTCCTTGTGATAGCAAGGAAAATAAAAGTAAAAGGACAAAAGTTTAAAAATAATAATAAAAAAAAAAAAAACACTAAAATGTAAAGCCCCTATGTACATGCACGTACAATGTTGGAGCCACTCATTTTAGTATTGTGCAAGCCAGAATGAGAATAATCTTAGGGCCATCATTTACTATTAACTCTAGGTTGATTAACTTAAAGAGTTTTAATGTTTCACCTGCAATAAATTTGGGGTACCATCCATTTCATGGATAAGTGCAATTTTAAGGTTTGACATATTTGGTATCTATTTGCAACCTCATATTTTATATTTTATACCACTCCAAAATAGAGGAACATATTGGTTATTCCACAATGTTGGATTTTCAAGGTACACATGGGACAGCCAAAACTTCCTAAAACATATAGTTTATTCATAATATTAAAAATAAGATCCAAAACATAAACAGTTTACTTAAAATAGTAACACTGTCAATACATAACAATGTTCCTAAAATGAGACAGGGCACCTCTGGATTATTTGCAAACTTGAATATTAGAATTTGTAGCATGGCATGCTTCTCGTGATCACTGTCAACACATTTCACGACCAATGGCACTTCCCAAGGATAGAATAAATATTGTGAAATAGACTAGACATGATCAAAATGATATGATTAAATAATGTGCGGTGCAGTGCACAAACTGTGTAAATGTCTCCCAGGTGGAAATAGGGGTTACAAGTGCTGCACTAAAATAAACAAAGTTAACCATAGCCAACCACCAAGAACCACAGGATCACTCTATCCTGGCTGTATTAAGCGAAACGAAATAGACTTTGATGTATGTACTAATATACCTCATCCACTAAGATCCATGTGAAAACCTCCATCCACTTTAAGAGCTGTAATCACCATAGGGACCAAAGAGAAGCCCTCCAAACCCTGGAGAGAATAGTCTGTGGGTCGGCACTCTACTGTAAATACCTTGCAACACACTCCCTTTAGGCTGATGTGCCCACAAATCAAACCCAAGACCAAGGGGAAATCTTTATCCTACATCAGTCCCTGGTATTAAGCTCCTTGCTATAATATCCCCACCTCTGTATACAGCACATAATAAAGTAATGCTTATTGTACCACTACAACCTCAAGATATTATCAAGTCAAGCCACAAATACTAAGCCTGTAACCCACACATAGCCTCACCTACAGCATGTTCCCATCACCTGTGAGTCTTTACATCTGCTACGGCCGTGACACCGACTGGCATCTATATATATACCCCCACGGCACTGCATGGTACCCAGGCCACCAACCACTGGGCGTGGCAGATTACATCACTATGCTGTGTGCATGCTGTGCAAAATGGTGGCCAACCAGAGTGACCAGCCAGTCCACCCAGTCTTGGGACTGCCCAGCACCACCCAAAAGAGTGAAACCAGGAACGACAACACCACAGCAACACCACACATACAGTGCCTTGCAAAAGTATTCATAGCCCTTAATATTTTCCACATTTTGTCATGTTAGAACCAAAAATGTATATATATTTTATTTTATGTGATAGACCAACACAAAGTGACACATAATTGTGAGGTGGAAGAAAAATGATAAATGGTTTTAACATTTTTTTTTTAAATAAATATGTGAAACTCATTTGTTAATATATATGTAATAGTGAATGAAACAGCGAAATGCTGCCACAAGGTTCTCTTTTTTCTTGTTTGTACCACAAACTGTGTTTATGTGTACTTCTTTTTCATGGATATTAATAAAAAGAATTAAAAAGAAAAGAGAAAAAAAAAAGACAAAAAAAAAAAATTATGTGAAAAATGTGGTGTGCATTTCTATTTAGCCCCCTTGAGTCAATACTTTGTAGAACCACCTTTCGCTGCAATTAGAGCTGCAAATCTTTTTGGGGATGTCTCTACTAGCTTTGCACATCTAGAGAGTGACATTATTGTCCATTCTTCTTTGCAAAATAGCTCAAGCTCTGTCAGATTGGATGGAGAGCAACTGTGAACAGCAATTGTTAAGTCTTGCCACAGATTCTCAATTGGATTTAGGTCTGGACTTTGAGCCATTCTAACACATGAATATGATTAAATGTAAACCATTCCATTGTAGCTCTGGTTGTATGTTTAGGGTCATTCTCCAGCTGGAAGGTGAACCTCCGCCCCAGTTTTAAGTCTTTTGCAGACTCTAACAGGTTTTCTTCTAAGATTGCCCTGTACTTGGCTCCATCCATCTTCCTATCAACTCTGACCAGCTTCCCCTTCCCTGCTGAATAAAAGAATCCCCACAACATGTTTCACTGTGGGGATGGTGTGTTCAGGGTGATGTGCAGTGTTATTTTCCCAGCACATAGGGGGTCCTTTACTAGGATGAATGCACTGCGCTGGTTCAAACCTTAATTGGTGCGCTGGATAGATCCTTAATCCAGCGTATGAACCAGCGCACATACAGGAGTACCTGCACGTGAGAATGTTTCCAGCGCGATAGGATCCATCTCGTGCTCGCTGCAATAGGAAAAATACATCTTCCTATTAAAGCAGCTCAAGAAAAACTGACATGGGTTCCCCCTTCGGGTGCATGCCAGGCCCTTCGGTCTGGTATGGATATTAAGGGGAACCCCCTACGCCGAAAAAACAGCGTGGGGGTCCCCCCAAATCCATACCAGACCCTTATCCGAGCACGCAGCCCGGCTGGTCAGGAAAGGGGGTGGGGACGAGAAAGCGCCCCCCCTCCTGAACCGTACCAGGCCGCATGCCCTCAACATGGGGGATGGGTGCTTTGGGGAAGGGGGGTGCGCTGCGGCCCCCCCACCCCAAAGCACCATGTCCCCATGTTGATGAGGACAAGGGCCTCTTCCCGACAACCCTGGCCGTTGGTTGTCGGGGTCTGTGGGTGGGGGGGCTTATCGGAATCCGGGAGCCCCCTTTAATAAGGGGGCCCCCAGATCCCAGCCCCCCACCCTATGTGAATGAGTATGAGGTACATGGTACCCGTACCCTTTCACCTGGGGGAAAAAAGTGTCTTCTTCTTCTTCTTCTTCTTCTTCTTCCCGGGTGACCCTGCCCATTATGACGGCATAGTCCCGGGGCATGCTGGGACTGTGACGACATAAGGGGTGGGGTCACTGGGTGACATCACCCGGTGGCCACGCCCCATGCCTATATAATTGGTTACAGACCTCGCTCATAGCATTACAGCGAGAGGGAGCGTTGGGTCAACATCTCAGGAAGAGAAGAGGAAAGAAGATGTCTAAGAGGCTCCTCCGCTAGCAAAAGAGCGGCAAAAGAGCAGAAGATAGTGGAGGAGCCCGGCAGAAGGAAGAAGGCATCAGAGAAGAACCAGAGATTGCGGCGACGACACCGGAGAGAGGGAGAAGAGGCCTAAGAGACCCCTGAAGTCGAAAGAAGCCTGGGCTCCTCTGCTAGCAAAAGAGTGGCAAAAGAGCAGAAGATAGCAGAAGAGCCGGAGAGTGCGGAGAAGAGCCGGAGAGAGTGCGGAGAAGAACCAGAGACCGGGAGAAGATACGGAGAGAGTGGAAGAGACCCTGTCTAGTGTGTTCTTTTAATTGACACTTTTTTCCTAGGTGAATGGGTAGGGGTATGATGTACCCCATACTCATTCACATAGGGTGGGGAGCCAGGATCTGGGGGCCCCCTTATGAAAGGGTTAAAAAATACAGTAGACAGTTTTTGACAAGTCTTTTATTATGCAGCTCCGGGGGTCTCTTCTGACTTCTCCACTCTCTTCTCCGCACTCTCCAGTTCTTCTCCCATTGTCCTGTGCCTTCTGCCGGGTTCTTCTGCTCTTTTGCTAGCTCTTGCCAGGTCTTTGTTGTCTTCTCCCCTCTTCTCTTCTTCCGATGTTGATTCATTGCTGTCTCCCACTGTAATGCCATGTGTGCCATGCCCAATGACTTATATAGGCATGGGGCGGGGTCACTGGGTGATGTCATCTGTTGACCCCGCCCCCTTATGACTTTACAGTCCAGGGCATGATGGGTCTGTGATGTCACAAGGGGGCGTGACATTCTGATGACATAATCTGATTGCCACGCCCCCATCGTTATTTAAGAAATGAAGGACATCGACACTGACAGATCAGTGGGACCCAGCATCGGAGGAAGGTCGTTGTCTGGAGCGGAGAAAGAAGAACACCGGACAAAGAAGACAGAAGAAGAGTGGAAGAAGAAGCAGGGGGAGAAGGAGAAGAGCGGAGGATGAAGATGCGGGAGAAGATGGAGGAAGAAGCGGAGAAGATTTGTAATAAAAGACTTGTCAAAAACTGTCTACTGTATTTTTTAACACTACACTACTTTTTTTCCCCAGGTGAATGGGTAGGGGTACATTGTACCCCATACTCATTCACATGGGGGGGCGGGCGTCTTGTTAAAGGGGGCTTTCAGATTCTGATAAGCCCCCCGTCCGCAGACCCTGACAACCACCGGGCAAGGGTTGTCGGGAAGAGGCCCTTGTCCCTATCAACATGGGGGCAAGGTGCTTTGGGGTGGGGGGCACAGAGCCCCCCGCCCCAAAGCACCCACCCCCCCATGTTGAGGGCATGCGGCCTGGTATGGTTCAGGAGGGGGGGCGCTCACTCGTCCCCTCCCTTTCCTGACCTGCCAGGCTGCATGTTCGAATAAGGGTCTGGTATGGATTTTGGGGGGATCCCCATGCCATTTTTAAAAAAAATTTTGGCATGGGGGTCCCCTCCGAATCCATACTAGACCCAAGGGCCTGGTGTGGACTTGGGGGGGACCCCACGCTGTTTTTTTTCACAATTTTTTTTTTATCCGCCCCATTCTTAGCAAGCAGCTATATACAGTGTAAAAAAAAAGAAATAAAAAAATATGCGAAACGCGGTAAAAACGCGGTACTTGCGTTTTGGATGCAGGTCCATTGAAATCTATTACAAGCAAAACGCTGCATTTTGCGGTAAAAAAGTCCCCGACCCTTTCCAAAAATGCAGAGGTACAAAAATGCATTGATGTGAACATGTTCCATAGGAACCCATGTTAAAAATTTCCCATGCATTTCTGCAAAATGCAAAATGCATCAAAAAATGCATTAGTGTGAAAAGAGCCTAAGGCCCTTTTCACACTGGGAGGGGGGGTCTGCGGTAAAGCGTCGCTAATTTTAGCACTGCCTTACTGTATTTTTAGCGGCGTTATTTGGCTGCTAGCGGGATGGTTTTAACCCCCCATGGGGCGGTTTTAACCCCTCTGCTAGCGGCCAAAAAGGGGTTAAATCCACCCGCAAAATGCCACTGGATCGGCATTTTGCCGGCGGTATCACAGCGCTGCCCCATTGATTTTAATGGGGAGGAGCAGTGAGTTTACCGCTCCAAAGAAGCTGCTGGCAGGACTTTTTGTGACGCCCTGCCAGCGCACCACTCAAGTGTGAAAGCCCTCACTGGAATGAATAGAGCCACTTCTTTAGGGCGTTTTTCAGGTGCTATTTTTAGTGCCGTAGCGCCTAAAAACACCCCAGTGCTAGCAGCATCTTTGGAGCAGTGTATAAACCGCTCCTGCCCATTGAAATCAATGGGACAGCGTGGCTATACCGCTGGCAAAATGCCACTGCCGGTGGCATTTTGCATGCAGATTTAACCCCTTTTCGGCCTCTAGCGGGGGTTAAAACCGCTAGTGGCTGAATACCGCCGGTAAAGCAGCACAAAAAATAGCGCCATTTTACTGCTGCCGTCTGCACCGCCCCAGTGTGAAAGGGGCCTAAGGCTCCCCTCACACAGACAGACCTTTCAGGTCCGCCTCGGACCTGAACGGACACTCCATAGACCTCTATGGAGGGTTGGATGCCAGTGGTGACATGTCCACTGACATCCGACCCACTCCAATCCTAAAAAGTGTAACGGAGGAAAAACCTATTTTGCCATCCATGATTTACAATGAGTACCATTCATATGTGTGCGACTTCAAGTCGCAGCAACTTCAAAGTAGTCCCTCACTACTTTGGTCCCACTTTGATGCGACTTGAGGTCCATAGACCTTAAAAATACACAGGCATTGCTTCAAGTTTTGGCAAAAAGTTGCAGGAAACTCGCAGCAAAAAACACGCAACTTTGGGCTTGCAATAGTGGAAACTGAGCCTTAATCTGAGAAAAAGTCGTACTGAAGTTGTAACAAAGTAGTGCAAGAACTTTTTTTGGAGTTGCACCAATTAGAATGGGGGAACATTGAAATACATGTGTTTTGACTTGTCCTGCGATTTCACATGTGTCAAGTCGCACAACAACTCGCAGTAGTGGAAAGAGAGCCTAAGGCCACTTGGGACTGAAAAGTTGCATCACAAGTTGTACCCCATGATTTACAATGAGTACCGTTCATATGTGTGTGACTTGCTTACACACATGCTGTATACACAGTGGGCACACATCTTTATTACAGAAATCCATATTTGGCATGGAAATTAACCACTTGCTTACTGGGCACTTAAACCCCCCTGCTCTCCTAACCAATTTTCAGCGCTGATCCATTTTGAATGACAATTGCGCGGTCATACTTAGCCAAATGTTTTTGTTTTTTTTAAGTTCCCACAAATAGAGAATTCTTTTGGTGGCATTTGATCACCTGTGCGGGTTTTTCTTTTATTCAAACAAAAGAAAAGACATATTTTTATAAATAATTTTATATATTTTTGGATATTTTGATATTAAATTTTGCAAACAGGTAATTTTTCTCCTTCATTGATGTACGCTGATGAGGCAGCACTGCTTGGGATCACTGGTGGGCATTGATAGGTGTCACTGGCAGGTGGTACTGGTGGGCACAGATGAGGCAGAATTGCCTCCTCGGGACCAATGTCCCTTGCACCTAAGCCGTTGATCAGCTTTTATTTTTATCCTCATGCTGTCAGTGTGAGGAGAAAAAATAAACAGATCGGCCCTTACTTCGATCTGTGATCACCCGAGTCTCAGTGACTCAGTGTGCGCGCAGCAAGGAGCATACAGGGAGCCCGTCCTATGACAGCCTCCCAAGAATTCAGGTCCACGCTGTGGCCGTCGTTTGGCTATAGCACAGACACCAAGTGGTTAATAGAAAAACAGATGCAGATTTCTAGGACTGGCCAAAAATAATGTTTAGCGTCAAAGGCAACTGATGACTTTCTATTAAAGGTCTAAATGGGCCATTAACATGCATCACAATTGAACTTAGGAATGTGTTTTTGCAAAGTTAAACTCATTAAAATCCTTTCTTATTTTTGCTTGGTGATAGACTGCAGAGGGATTAGAAGTTTTTTCAGATGTCTACACCCCTGACAGGGTGAAGACACCTCCCAAATTTTTCAAATTTCTCATTCAAAATTATTCACTTCCTGTCACATAGCCAAACAGGAAGTGAGGGTAAAACCCTACGAATGTATGTCCTTGGGGACACACAGGTCAATCTAAATAGTTTCCCCATTCAGGAAATTGTACTCTAGCATTTTGCCATGTACATCCCAAATTATTTTGTATCTTGGGGTTTATTTACTAAAAGGTAAATCCACTTTGCACTACAAGTGCACTTAAAAGTGCAGCTGCTTGAGATCCGAGGGGGACATGCAAGGAAAAAAAAACAAAAAAAAACAAAAAAAAACAAAAAAAAACCCAGCATCTTTGCCTCTACATGATTGTAAGATAAAATCACCAGTGCTCCCCCTCTGATTTTCATCAACTACACTTATATTGCAGAAAGGATTGGACTTTAATAAACCCAAAATACCTAATAATTTGGGGTGTACACAACAAAGTGCTACTGTGCAATTTGCATGATGGGGACACTAGTTAGATTGATCTGTGTGTCCCCAAGGAAAAATATTGTTAGGGTTTTACTCTCACTTCCTGTTTGGCTATGTGACAGGAAGCAAAGCCAATTATAAGAAAAGGGAAACAAAGCCCAACAAAAAAAATAAATAAATCTTGATTTCCCTCAAAATGTCCACAATTACAATAGGATTGTCTTCAGCTTGATTTTAGTTCAGTGCTCTAAATCAGTGCTTCTCAACCCTGTCCTCAAGTACCCCCCAACAGGCCATGTTTGCAGGTTTTCCTTCATCTTGCACAGGTGCTTTAAATCAAAGTCAATGGCTTTGTATTTTGGACAGCTATTTTAGAAAGATATAATTTCCTTAACATGTCCTGTGGGGGGGGTACTTGAGGACTGAGGTTGAAAACCACTGCTCAAAAAGAAAATTGAATACGTACCACTCTGAAATGTTACTTTCCTGGTCACTATCCATGGCAGCATACGCACAATCCATGCATGTGCTACCATGAAGGCACCAGGAAAGTAACTTAAAACAAACAAAAAAAAAAAAAAAGGGATTTGTCTAAGAAATGCCAATCAGCCTAGTTAAGCTGCAGCTGGGAAATCAGTTGCATGAAAAGAACACACATAAAACAAAGAACTTGAAACAATTTTATTGGTCCAAAAAAAAAAAAAAACACAGGACTTGGAAAATAAGCAAGGAAAGCAAAGCACACATGTATGTTAATTTGAGACACTAACAGAATAGGTTTGAGGTTTGACCCTTTTGCAGAGTAAATTAACAGGAATTGAAAGGAGAGCACCCACAAATGGACATTTATTAAGGATTAAAACAACATTAGGCACAACATCTTGAGAAAGAATTTTAAAAATAAGGCAGCACAGACAGTTAAATCAAAGTGAACAATGTAAAAACAACAAAAAATGCCAACATAAAAAAGATTTCATGGTAAAATAACCACCACCCAAAAAAAACAACAAACCAAAGTAACAAATAAATTGCATAAAAACATATCTGTTTTGCAACAACATAACAAACAAAATACAAATAGAAAATACACGTGTTAGAAATTCAATAAGGACACCCAAATGTACTCTCTTGCCGGACCCCACACACAATCTTGGCTCTTTTCAGGGCACAGTAAAGATTGCTATCTGCAAGCTTTATATAACATAGGTTTGTGTGCTAATGAGGCAATTGCAAACACATCGACAGTCCATGAAACACACAAAATGCAAGTTCACCCAATGTAGAGACTGAACTTCAAAGTGGGTACACCTGTTAAGGATGTCCTTAAATTACTAACCCAAAAAACACACTCTGAGCATGCCCAGAAACATCCAAGTGCTGTTCACACACAAAAAGCACCACCAAAAAAACCCAAAGTCTCTGAGCATGCCCAGAACAACCCAAATGCAGCTAGCACCAAATAAGCCACCTCCCTGTCCAAAATTAAGCACATCATCCAGCATGCACCAAAATTACAGATGGGACAAAACACCCCCCAGTTCAGGGGGGCAACTAAATAGCCTAACATGTGCAAAAGTTATACAACAAATACCATTTCAGTCTAAGGGAACCGACTTGGCAATTTTACTAGTCCCCACTTGGTTGGCTTATCTTCAAGTTATTTGCCTTAAAATGAGTATGGGGCCCAGGTCCCACCCTAAGGGACATATATCAATGTCACCAATTGGACAACCCCAAAAACGAAACAAGGAGAAATGCCTTTAAATATGCCAAATTGCTTAAGGGCCAGTTCACACCAATGCAGTCCAGTGCATATTTTATGCATCAAAAATGCATGGAAATTCGGTTATATGGTTTGCAATGGCATAGTTCACACCAGTGCTTGCCGTTCCAGTGCGTTCCAGTTCCAGAAAAAAAGTAGAACATGCTGCATTTTTTCTGCACTGGACTGTACTGGAAAGCTGTAAAACGCATCAAAAACGCACTGGAATGCACTTGTCCTTATTTAAGGTTAAGAAAAAAGAGGGGGGAAAAAAAGCACTGGACTGCATCAAAAATGCACCAAAAATGCACTGGAACACATCAAAAATGTGCATGCATTCTGTGGGGGTCCCCCAAGGCTCGGTTCTTGGACCCCTTCTCTTCTCTATCTACACCTCCTCCCTTGGTCACTTAATAACTGCCCACGGCTTCCAATACCACTTATACCAGTGGTTCTCAACTCCAGTCCTCAGGACCCACCAACAGAACAGATTTTAAGTATTACCTTGGGGAGATGCAGACTAGAATACTGCAATCACTGAGCAGCAAATGATATCACCTGTGATGTATTTCAGTTATCTTGCAAACCTGGCCTGTTGGTGGGCCCTGAGGACCGGAGTTGAGAACCACTGACTTATACGCTGATGACACCCAAATCTATCTGTCTACTCCTCACCTCACTCCTTCAGTCTCTTCTCGCATTACTAACTTACTAACTGACATATCAGCATGGATGTCGCACCACTTCCTTAAACTAAATCTCTCTAAAACTGAGCTATTAATATTTCCCCCTGCCCGTGCCCCCCTCCATGACTTTTCCATCAAAATCAACAATGCAACCATCAGTCCCTCCCCTCACGCCAGGGTACTAGGTGTAATCCTAGACTCTGACTTGTCGTTTCAGCCTCAATCCAATCACTGTCAAAAGTTTGTAGAATTCACCTCCGTAACATCTCTAAAATTCACCCTTTTTTAACAAATGAAATCACCAAGCTCCTCATTCACTCCCTCATTATCTCTCGCCTTGACTATTGCAACTCCCTTCTCAGTGGCTTACCTTTCCATAGGCTATCCCCTCTTCAGTCTATCATGAATGCTGCTGTCAGACTTATCCACCTTACCAACCGCTCAGTGTCTGCCAACCCTCTACTTCAATCCCTACACTGGCTCCTAATCACCCAGCGAATTAAATTCAAAATTCTAACCACAACATACAAAGCCATTCACAACAATGCTCCAAGCTACATCACTAATCTTGTCTCCAAATATCACCCAAATCGACCTCTCCGCTCTTCTCAAGACCTCCTGCTTTCAAGCTCTCTCATCTCCTCCTCCCATGCTCGTCTCCAGGATTTCTCCAGAGCCTCTCCCATCCTCTCAAACTCTCTACCTCCATCTATCCGGCTATCCCCTACTCTTGCTACCTTCAGGCAATCCCTGAAAACTCATCTCTTCAGGAAAGCCTATCACGTCTCCAACTAATCTCCTACCACTTCCACCAGCTCATTCCCCACAGTTACAACCTTTTGTACCACCTGCCCCACCCTATTAGATTGTAAGCTCTTCTGAGTAGGGCCCTCTTAATCCTATTGTATTGTATTATAACTGTATTGTCTCCCTTTTATATTGTAAAGCGCTGCGTAAACTGTTGGCGCTATATAAATCCTGAATAATAATAATAATAATAATAATGCAGAAAAGCACCTGGAATGTGTCCGGACTGTGTTTCTATGGTTCGAACTGGCCCCAGGGGCCCTAAGGGCCAGATCACACCATAGAAACGCAGTCCGGATGCGTTCCAGGTGCTTTTCTGCATGCACGTTTTTTATGTGTTCCAGTGTGTTTTTGGTGCATTTTTGATGCAGTCTAGTGCTCCCCCCCCCTCTTTTTTCTTAACCTTAAATAAGCACAAGTGTGTTGCAGTGCATTTAGGTGTGTTCCAGTGCATTTTTTATGCATTTTACAGCGTTCCAGTACAGTCCAGTGCATAAAAAATGCAGCATGTTCTACTTTTTTTGGGGAACTGGAAACACACTATAACTGCAAGCACTGGTGGGAACTATGCCATTGAAAACCATATAACCTACTTTCCATGCATTTTTGATGCAGAAAAAAAACGCACTGGACTGCATGTGGTGTGAACTGGCCCTTAAGGAATAAAAGTTATTTAAAACTACTTGCGGCTATAATGAAATGTCGGTCTGGCAATACACATAAAAGTTCATTGATAAAAACAGCATTAAGAAAAAAAAATGTGTGGGGTTCCCCCGAAATTTCATACCAGGCCCTTCAGGTCTGGTATGGATATTAAGGGGAACCCCGCGCCAAAATAAAAAAAATGGCGTGGGGGTCCCCCTCAAAATCAATACCCGGCCCTTCAGGTCTGGTATGGATTTTAAGGGGAACCCCCCGCCAAAATAAAAAAAAAATGGCGTGGGGTCCCCCTCAAAATCCATACCAGGCCCTTCAGGTCTGGTATGGATTTTAAGGGGAACCCCCGCCAAAATAAAAAAAAATGGCGTGGGGTCCCCCTAAAAATCCATACCAGACCCTTATTCAAGCACAAAACCTGGCAGGCTGCAGAAAAAGAGGGGGGATGAGAGATTGGCCCCCCTCCTGAACTGTACCAGGCCACATGCCCTCAACATTGGGAGGGTGCTTTGGGGTCCCCCGCAAAGCACCTTGTCCCCATGTTGATGAGGACAAGGGCCTCATCCCCACAACCCTTGGCTGGTGGTTGTGGGGGTCTGCGGGTGGGGGGCTTATCGGAATCTGGAAGCCCCCTTTAACAAGGGGACCCCCAGATCCCAGCCCTCCCCCTGTGTGAAATGGTGAGGGGGTACAAAAGTACCCCTACCATTTCACAAAAAAGTGTCAAAAATGTTAAAAATGACAAGAGACAGTTTTTGACAATTCCTTTATTTAAATGCTTCTTCTTTCCATCTTCTATCTTCTTTCTTCTGTCTTCTTTCTTCTGTCTTCTATCTTCTGTCTTCTATCTTCTGTCTTCTATCTTCTGTCTTCTATCTTCCTTCGGTTTCTTCCTCCATCTTCTTCTTCTTCTGGTTCTTCTGGTTCTTCTGGTTCTTCCTCCGGTGTTCTCTTCTGGCATCTTCCTCCACGGCGCCTGCGTCTTTTTCCCTTCGTCTTCTGGGCCGCTCCACATCCAGCATGATAGGAGGCTCCCGCTGTGTGACGCTTCTCGTCTTCTGAAGGTTCTTAAATAACGGAGGGCGGGGCCACCTGGTGACCCCACCCCCCTCTGATGCATGGAGACTTCCCCGAAGCTTTTCCCGTGATGTCAGAGGGGGCAGACAGGGAAGTCCCCGTGCATCAGAGGGGGCGGAGTCACCGGGTGGCCCTGCCCTCCATTATTTAAGAACCATCAGAAGTAGAGAAGCGTCACACAGCGGGACCCTCCCACCATGCCATCATGGATGCGGAGCGGCCCGAGGAGAAGAAGGGAAGAAGAGGCCGCAGAGGAAGATGCTATACGAGAACATCGGAGGAAGAACCAGAAGAACCAGAAGAAGAAGAAGAAGAAGATGAAGGAGGATACCAAAGGATAGATAGAAGAAAGAAGATGGAAAGAAGAAGACTTTAAATAAAGGAATTGTCAAAAACTGTCTCTTGTCATTTTTAACATTTTTGACAGTTTTTTTGTGAAATGGTAGGGGTACTTTTGTTCCCCCTTACCATTTCACACAGGGGGGAGGGCCGGGATCTGGGGGTCCCCTTGTTAAAGGTGGTTTCCAGATTCCGATAAGCCCCCCACCCACAGACCCCCACAATCACCGGCCAAGAGGGCCCTTGTCCTCATCAACATGGGGACAAGGTGTTTTGAGGGGCTACCCCAAAGCACCCTCCCAATGTTGAGGGCATGTGGCCTGATATGGTTCAAGAGGGGGGTGCTCTCTCATCCCCCCTCTTTTCCTTCGGCCTGCCAGGTTGCGTGCTCGGATAAGGGTCTGGTATGGATTTTCAGAGGAACCCCATGCAATTTTTTTTTCATTTTGGCACGGGGTTCCCCTTAAAATCCATACCAGACCTGAAGGGCCTGGTACGGATTTTGAGGGGCACCCCACGCCATTTTTTTTTTTTTTGGCGTGGGGTTCCACTTAATATCCATACCAGACCTGAAGGGCCTGGTATTGAATTTCGGGGGAACCCCACACATTATTTTTTCTGAATTTTGTTTGTTTTCTTAATGCTGTTTTTATCAATGAACTTTTATGTGTTTTGCCGGACCGACATTTCCTTAGGCCTCCAGGCTCACCTGTCTCACACCTATCCATTCAATGCATGTGCTTCCACTGTGGAGACACTTATAAATTTAGTGTTAGGACTGCAAGTAATACAGGGTGCCTTGACGAGGCCTTGCAGCTTTCACATGCGTTTGCAAATGTGTGCTAACTAAACCCCTGCTTTTAACATACGGTTAGACAGGTAAATTTGGTTGGTCAGCAGACTGGTTGGTGAGTTGAGCTATGGAATTGTCCTTTTCTTGTATGTATATGCCCTCCATGTGCTCCTTACTGTGAAGGCCAGTTATGGGTGTGGGCGGTGACCAGTGTCTTGTTACCGTTTGTATATTTGGGTCGGGGACACACTGGACGCCTTTGCTGCTCTTGCTGGGTGTCCAGTGTGTGTCCTGTCCCTTTAAGGGGGCTAGGGCGGCCTCCAGGCTCACCTGTCTCACACCTATCCATTCAATGCATGTGCTTCCACTGTGGAGACACTTATAAATTTAGTGTTAGGACTGCAAGTAATACAGGGTGCCTTGACGAGGCCTTGCAGCTTTCACATGCGTTTGCAAATGTGTGCTAACTAAACCCCTGCTTTTAACATACGGTTAGACAGGTAAATTTGGTTGGTCAGCAGACTGGTTGGTGAGTTGAGCTATGGAATTGTCCTTTTCTTGTATGTATATGCCCTCCATGTGCTCCTTACTGTGAAGGCCAGTTATGGGTGTGGGCGGTGACCAGTGTCTTATTTCCTTAGAGCCGCATGAAGTGAACCAGCGTTAAAAAAAAAAATTTTAGAGGTGCGCCCATTCAACCTATGCAAATGCTTTTACGTTGCCTGACATTTACTAATATTTCGCTGGCGCAGTGAACCAAAGTATTTGAACAAGCGCAAATGCCATTTGAGCATGCGCAGTGCATAAATTCACCTCCCGCAGTTTACATGTATTTGCCAGCGCTGCCGGCTTGTTCAGAGACAGTTACTTTCTTATTCTATTTTGGCCATATTTGTTACTTGGACAGTTAGTACTACACTTCCCCACATCACCCCACATCACCCCCATATTATTGGCACTTTCAGCTTGTTTAAATTTGAAGTTAAGGATGCCGCGCACCAGGTCTACAGTGGTGTACAGATCACCTCTTCCCGTGCGCAAATGGGGGATCACGCTGTGTTACCAGTGCAAATGCTTTGTAAATACGAAAATGTAATTTGCGCATCGGCGTGCACCGCAAGTCATGGCACAAATGCTTCGTAAATCAGCCCCATAATGTTTTGTTTTAAGGCCAAAAAGTTACATTTTGGTATCATCTAACATCTATCCCCCACATGTCTTCTCGCACACTGCAAATGGGACTTCTTATGACTTTCTTTCAACAATGGCTTTCTTCTTGCGACTCTTCCATAAAAGACAGATTTGTGGAGTGCATGACTAAGCCTGGTTTCACACATGTGCGGTGCGAATTGAAGCTCAGGTTTCACTGGGGAGATAACAATCTCCTGTTCAACGGATTCATTGCGTTTTTGCTCAGGATTAGAGAGCAGGGAGAGGGGGAGGGAGGGGGGGCGAATGCAACGCACATATGTGAACCAGGTACATTCATATGAATGTATTTTAAAATGTCCTGCGAATTAGATGCGGTGTAAGCCGCATCTAATTCGCATAGGTGTGAACCCGGGCTTATAGTTGACAAAACAAAAGAGTCCTTGAGCGCTCAAACTGTCAGTTATCTATACGCCCGGGTTCACACCTATGCGAATTAGATGCGGCTTACACCGCATCTAATTCGCAGGACATTTTAAAATACATTCATATGAATGTATCTGGTTCACATATGTGCGTTGCATTCGCACTGCGCATTGCACAAAAAACGTGTGCGTTTTTTGGGCATTGCGGTGCGAACTACAAGCCTATTATCTCCTATGGGAACGCATCTGATTCGCAGATGCATTGCGTTCTGAACAAGGATTTTCTCTTTCTCCTCACTACACCTCCCCCTCTCCCCCCCCCCTCCCTCCCCCTCTCCCTGCTCTCTAATCCTGAGCAAAAACGCAATGAATCCGTTGAACAAGAGATTGTTATCTCCCCAGTGAAACCTGAGCTTCAATTCGCACCGCACATGTGTGAAACCAGGCTGAAGGTGTGCATATCCAGGAGAATATAAGAAAAAGCTGAAGGCCAGTGCAGCCGCCAACCACTGGATAAGGTGGACAACAGAACACATAAAACAAATGCAGCGCTCTATGAGACCTGCGTAAAACTTGCAGACCTTATGCCAAGTAAAGTTAATTTGTTTAATGCACACTTGAAATAATTAAAAACAACTGTCAATGGTGATGAAATTGTAAAAGTTTGTAAAAGCAATATAAAAACCAATTGCCATTATTGATATATTGTGAAAAAATGTTTACACGATACCACCATGTCCAGATAACGAAAGGTTAACATCAACCGGTATACTTCCTCTCTCTGTCCTGGGATAGATAACCAGATCCCCAGGGGGGGGCGCCAGGATGGGAGAACCAGAGTCACAATTGTGAGTCCGGTGGCTGGTCGCAGGTGTCAGGTCCGCTGTGTCGCAAGAGGTGTTTTGTAGTGCACACCGCTGGAGGATAGAAAGAAGAAGAAAGAAGCCGATCGGACTAGCTGAGGCCGGGCGCCCTGGATGAGGCAGACGTCGGGCCAGAAGCGGAGGTGACCGGGATGTGTTGAGGTGGATCGCAAGCTCAGTGTTGGCGTGACGACCGTGGCTTACATGTTTCGCGCGCCTTATCAAAGTCCCCTTTGATAGTGCACTACAAAACACCTCCCACAACACAGCGCACCTGACACCCGTGACCAGCCACAAGACTCATAATTGTGACTCTGGTTCTCCCATCCTGGCGGCCCCCCCGGAGATCTGGTTATCTATCCCAGGACCGAGAGTTGATGGTAACCCCTCATTGTCTGGACATGGTGGTATCGTGTAAACATTTTTTCACAATACAGTCAGGTCCATAAATATTGGGACATCAACACAATTCTAATCTTTTTGGCTCTATACACCACCACAATGGATTTGTAATGAAACCCTTTAATTTAAGAGTATTTACATCCAAATCAGGTGAACGGTGTAGGAATTACAACAGTTTGTATATGTGCCTCCCACTTTTTAAGGGACCAAAAGTAATGGGACAATTGGCTGCTCAGCTGTTCCATGGCCAGGTGTGTGTTATTCCCTCATTATCCCATTTGCAAGGAGCAGATAAAAGGTCCAAAGTTAATTTCAAGTGTGCAATTTGCATTTGGAATCTGTTGCTGTCAACTCTCAATATGAGATCCGAAGAGCTGTCACTATCAGTGAAGCAAGCCATCATTAGGCTGAAAAAACAAAACAAACCCATCAGAGAGATAGCAAAAACTTTAGGTGTGGCCAAATCAACTGTTTGGAACATCATTATTTTTTCTGCAGCAATAATTGAATTTATAAAGCCAAAAAAAATGACATTTTTCCTGCAAGCTGCCTTTTTTTTGCTCAGCAACAGCTGGGGAGCCAGTGTGTATGATGAGGCCACAATGTAGTGCACTGGGAACAATATTAGAGATTTTTTGGATGCATTCTGGTGTCACTTTGACTTTGGATAGAAGAAAAAACAAAACAAACCCATCAGAGAGATAGCAAAAACTTTAGGTGTGGCCAAATCAACTGTTTGGAACATCCCTAAAAAGAAAGAACACACCGGTGAGTAGGGATGGGCCGAATGGACCCCTGTTTGGTTTGGACCAGAACTTCCGAACATCGCGGACGTTCGGACCCGAATAACGAACCCCATTAAAGTCAATGAGACCCAATCGTAAAATATCAAAAGTGCCCATTTTGAAGGCTTAAATGCAAGTAATTAGGCATACAATGGTTATAGGGATCCGGGTCCTGCCCTGGGGGACATGAATCAATAAAAAAAAGTTTGTGAAAAACGCTATTTTTTAAATGAGCAGTGATTTTTTAATTTTTTCTGCAGCAATAATTGAATTTATAAAGCCAAAAAAAATGACATTTTTCCCGCAAGCTGCCTTTTTTTTGCTCAGCAACAGCTGGGGAGCCAGTGTGTATGATGAGGCCTCAATGTATTGCACTGGGAACAATATTAGAGATTTTTTGGATACATTCTGGTGTCACTTTGACTTTGGATAGAAGTAACGTGTGCGAACTCGTAGTTCTGCAACAGCTGGAGGTCCGCTAATTGCATATCCCTGCTATAGAGGTACTCTTGATGAAAGCAAGAATTTGCCTTGCTGTAAAAAATTGCAATGATATGCACCTGTCAAACAGGTGCTGAAAAATTGGTCTTTGGGTATTGGTGGCACCTTCCCACTGTAACCCTAAAGAGGTACTCTTGATGAAAGCAAGAATTTGCCTTGCTGTAAAAAATTGCAATGATATGCACCTGTCAGACAGGTGTAGAAAAATTGGTCTTTGGATGTTAATTGTGCCCATGAAACCTATACCAAAAACATTCTTCCAGATGAAATGATTAAACACCCTTGAAGCTAGGCAGTCTTGAAGTCCTGCAGAGATTCCACATCCCAAAAAGACTTAATCAGTGACATCGGCATCAGGGGCTTCATAGCTGGTAATCCAGGACTGATTCATTTTTGTAAAAGTCAAACAGTCCACAGAGTCTGTGGACAAATGCGTTCTATGATCAGTAACAAAACCTCCTGCAGCACTGAATGCCCCTTCTGAAAGCACACTGGATGCAGGGCAGCCCAACAACTCAATAGCATACTGGGCAAGCTCTGGCCAGTGGCCTATTCTCATGACCCAGTAAGCCAGTGGATCGTCAGCTGGAAAGCTCTATGTCTCTGTTTTGGCCACGAGGTAATCGTCCACCATGTGATGCAGATGTTGCCGATGAGAAGCTGACAGCCCTGGGTGGCGAGGACTAAAAAAAATTCCTAAATGCCTCACTTAGGATGCCTTCTCCAATGCTCCTTTCTTGACCAACAGAAAACTCAAAACAACGTTTTTCACCACACTGTAACCTACTAGAGTCAGGAAAAATGTTCAAAAAAATTCTCTTTAATGTGTCCTCAAGAGATTTTATCCTCTGCACTCTCTGTGGGGATGGGATGAGCTCAGAGACCTTCCCCTTATAATGGTGGTCAAGGAGGGTTGCCAACCAGTAATCATCCTTCTCCTTTATGTCACATATTCTTGGGTCCTTTCGCAGGCTTTGAAGCATGAGGTTGCCCATGCGCCTCAATTTGCAGAGGCATCTGGAAGTTCCTCCTCTCAGCCACGTACTACTCCCAAGGGTCCTAGGGTTGGAAAGCCAACACTTACAGATTGACGCATGTCTTCCTCTTCTTCAAAGCCTATGAAAGTGGCAGAATCCTCCTCCTCATCTTCCTCCCCACTCTTCTCCTGTGTGTTCTGTGACATAAGAATGATGGTGTCTGCATAAAGTGGGCCTTGAGAGGAAAGGAAGTCCTCCTCTTCCTCCTGCTGCTCTCCTCCAGTGCCCTGTCCATAATTCCACGCAGAGTCTGCTCCAGCAGGAACACAACAGGGATTGTGTCACTAATGCATGCACTCTCACTGCTCACCATCCTTGTGGCCTCCTCAAATGGTGACAATTAGGGATGAGCCGAACACCCCCCGGTTCGGTTCGCACCAGAACCCGCGAACGGACCGAAAGTTCGCACGAACGTTAGAACCCCATTGACGTCTATGGGACTCGAACGTTCGAAATCAAAAGTGCTCATTTTAAAGGCTAATTTGCATGGTATTGTCCTAAAAAGGGTTTGGGGACCCGGGTCCTACCCCAGGGGACATGTATCAATGCAAAAAAAACTTTTAAAAACGGCCGTTTTTTCGGGAGCAGTGATTTTAATGATGCTTAAAGTAAAAAAAAAAAAAGTGAAATATTCCTTTAAATATCGTACCTGGGGGGTGTCTATAGTATGCCTGTAAAGTGACGCGTGTTTCCCATGTTTAGAACAGTCCCTGCACCAAATGTCATTTTTAAAGGAAAAAATCTCATTTAAAACTGCTTGCGGGTTTAATGTCATGTCGGGTCATGGCAATATGGATGAAAATCAGTGAGACAAACGGCATGGGTACCCCCCAGTCCATTACCAGGCCCTTTGGGTCTTGTATGGATATTAAGGGGAACCCCGCACCCAAATTAAAATAAGGAAAGGTGTGGGGCCACCAGGCCCTATATACTCTGAACAGCAGTATACAGGCGGTGCAAACAAGACAGGGACTGTAGGTTTGTTGTTAAGTAGAATCTGTTTGTAATTTTGAACATTTTTAACGTGTTTAGCTCCAGCCAAAAAATCTTTTCTAAGCTTTTTGGAAAACATAGGGAAGGGTTATCACCCCTGTGACATTTGTTTTGCTGTCTTTCCTCCTCTTCAGAAGATTTCACCTCACTTTTTTGTCCCAATGAAAAATGTTTTTTGAAAATTTGGGTTTTTTTGTGGAACAAGGATTGGAAAGCATCAGTGGAAAGGAGAAATTGTTTTCCCATATTAACTCTTACAGGAGAGAATTTCCCTTCCTAGGGGTAGATTTCATCTCACTTCCTGTTGTCTCCTTCCGTTTGCAAGTAGGAGTCGTTTGTAAGTTAGATGTTTGAAAGTAGGGTCCTGCCCTATATACTCAGCAGAAATTTGGGCCTTAGGTGTTGCTGTGGCCACAACACTGTAAGCCCTCACATGGCCCTGCTGTGAAATATTAGATCAAGAATTGTAATTACATGCCCCTGTTGAACAGGAGCTGAAAAATTAGGCCTTAGGCACTGGTGCTGGTGCCACAACACTGCAACCCCTCACAGACACTCTAGTTGGAACGCAGGAACGAGCCCTGCTGCAAATTATTGCTTCAAAAATTGTAATTACACGCCCCTGTTAGACAGGGGCAGAAAAATTGGGCCTTAGGCACTGGTGCTGGTGCCACAACACTGCAACCCCTCACAGACACTCTAGTTGGAACGCAGGAACGAGCCCTGCTGCAAAGTATTGCATCAAAAATTGTAATTACACGCCCCTGTTAGACAGGGGCAGAAAAATTGGGCCTTAGGCACTGGTGCTGGTGCCACAACACTGCAACCCCTCACAGACACTCTAGTTGGAATGCAGGAACGAGCCCTGCTGCAAAGTATTACATCAAAAATTGTAATTACACGCCCCTGTTAAACAGGGGCTGAAAAATTGTGCCTTAGGCACTGGTGGTGGCGCCCAGAACCAAAAATGTTCTTACAAGCTATCAGCGTGATGATTGAGGAGGAAGAGGATAATTACTCAGGGATAGTCACTCAGCATCAGCATAGGCAGTCTTTGAAGGGATCTGAGATTTCAAAAAAAATTATTCGGTTACATCAGCATCAGGTGCTTGGTAGCTGGTGGTGATCCAAGACTCATTCATTTTTATGAAGGTCAGCCGATCGACCGAGTCGGTGGACAGACGCACCCTGTGATCGGTTACCACGCCTCCAGCAGCACTGAATGTGCGTTCCGAAAGAACGCTGGATGCAGGACAGGCCAGTAGCTCAATTGCATACTGTGCAAGCTCTGGCCAGTGATCCATCCTCAAGACCCAGTAACCCAGAGGATTTTCGGTGGGAAAGGTGTCCAAGTCTGATCTTGCCCCTAGGTATTCCTGCACCATGTAAAACAGACGCTGGCGATGGTTGCTGGAACCGATCATACCTTGGGGCTGCGGACCAAAAAATTGTCTGAACGCATCGGTCAGACGGCCACCTTCTCCACCGCTCCTTCTTTGACTGACCGAAGCCTCAGCAACACGTTGTCCAGAAACAGGAGTTTGTAACCTCCCAGTCTCTGGGAACGCGTTGCACAGACCTTTCTGCAAGGCCTCCCGAAGATGTTTCATCCTCTGCTCCCTCTGCGATGGCAAGATAAGGTCCGCAACCTTACCCTTGTAACGTGGATCAAGGAGGGTTGCCAGCCAGTATTGGTCCTTCTCCTTGATACCACGAATACGAGGATCCTTACGCAGGCTTTGCAGGATCAGGGAGGCCATGCAGCGTAGGTTTGCTGAGGCATTCGGTCCGGAGTCCTCTGGGTCACTAAGAACGACATGGTCCGCAGCCACCTCCTCCCAGCCACGTACAAGTCCATGTGTTTCTTGGGACTGATCCCTTAAAGACTGCTGCTGATGCTGAGTGCCAGGCTCCACCTCCATACTGACACAATCTTCCTCCTCCTCCTCTTCCTCCTCGTCCTCTTCCTGTGTGATCGGCGGGCACGCAGGAACACTGTCTGGATAAAGGGGGCCTTGAGAGCTAAGGAAGTCCTCCTCTTCCTGCCTCTGTTCTGCCTCAAGTGCCCTGTCCATTATTCCACGCAGCGTGTGCTCCAACAGGTGGACAAGGGGGACAGTGTCACTGATGCATGCACTGTCACTGCTCACCATCCTCGTGGCCTCCTCGAATGGTGACAGGACAGTGCATGCATCCCTGATCATGGCCCACTGGCGTGGGGAAAAAAAACCAAGCTCCCCTGACCCTGTCCTGGTGCCATAGTCGCACAGGTACTCATTGATGGCCCTCTGCTGCGTGTGCAGCCGCTGCAGCATGGCCAACGTTGAGTTCCACCTGGTGGGCATGTCACAGATTAGGCGGTTCTTGGGCAGGTTAAACTCCTTTTGGAGGTCCGTCAGCCGAGCACTGGCATTATATGACCGGCGGAAATGCACACAGACTTTCCTGGCCTGCCTCAGGACATCCTGTAAGCCCGGGTACCTGCCCAAGAACCGCTGCACCACCAAGTTAAGGACGTGAGCCAAACAGGGCACATGGGTCATTTGTCCCTGTCGGAGGGCAGAGAGGAGGTTGGTGCCATTGTCGCAAACCACCATTCCTGCCTTAAGTTGGCGTGGCGTCAACCACCTCTGAACCTGCCCCTGCAGAGCTGACAGAACCTCTGCCCCAGTGTGGCTCCTGTCCCCCAAGCACACCAGCTCAAGCACCGCATGGCATCTTTTGGCCTGCGTACTTGCGTAGCCCCTTGAACGCCTACGGAGCACCGCTGGTTCCGAGGAAGAGGCCATGGAGGAAGAAGAAGAGGAGGGGGTGGAGGAGAGAGGTGTGTCACAATCAGCATTTTGGAGGCGTGGTGGCAGAACAACCTCCAACACTACTGCACCTTGTCCTGCATCCTTCCCAGCTGCCAGCAGAGTCACCCAATGCGCCGTGAAACTTAGGTAACGTCCCTGTCCATGCCTGCTGGACCATGAGTCAGCGGTAATATGCACCTTACCGCTGACCGCCCTGTCCAGCGAGGCATGGACATTGCCTTCCACATGCCGGTAGAGAGCCGGAATCGCCTTCCGTGAGAAAAAGTGGCGTTTGGGTACCTGCCACTGAGGAACCGCACATTCCACAAACTCACGGAAGGGGGCAGAGTCTACCAACTGAAAAGGCAGCAGTTGAAGTGCTAGCAATTTTGCCAAGCTAGCATTCAACCGCTGGGCATGTGGATGGCTGGGAGCAAACTTCTTTCGGCGGTGCAGCAGCTGGGGCAGGGAAATTTGCCTGGTACAATCTGACGTCGGTGTACCAAAAGCAGATTGCCCACAAGTACTTGGCTGTGACACACCTAATTCTACACCTTCATTCCTCTCACTGCAGGTCTCAGAGAGGACTGAAGGTCTAGTGGGGTTGGAAATCTCAGCTGATGAGGAGCAAGGAGAGATCCTCTTTGTTCTTTGGTGTGGGTCTTTTAGATACGCTTGCCAACGAACTGCATGGCAGGTCAACATATGTCTGGTCAAGCATGTGGTACCCAAGCGGGAGATATTTTGGCCACGCGAGATACGCTTGAGACATATGTTGCAAATAGCAGCGGTGCGATCTGATGCACTCGTCTCAAAAAAGGCCCACACCAAAGAACTTTTTGAATAACGCGCAGAGACTGCAGCGCCCTGCACATGTGGAGCTTTGGGGTGTGATGCAGTCAATGTGTTGCCCTTAGGCTGGCCCCTGGAGGGCATCCTGCCTCGTTGGTGATGTGCTGCCGCCTCCTCCTCCTCCTCCTCCTCCTCCTCCTCCTCCTCCTCCTCTCTCCTATCAGGCACCCACGTTGAGTCAGTGACCTCATCATCCCCTCCCTCCTCATCACTGGAGCAAACCTGGCAGTATGCTGCAGCAGGGGGAGCATGACTGCCAGATTGCTGTCCTTCTTGGGCACCCCCTCTGTCCGCACTCATGTTACTGCCTTCATCGAGCTCAGTATCGTCATCAGAGCCTTCCAAACGCTGGGCATCCTCCTGGAGCATGTACCCAACACTGTGGTCAAACAGTTCGAGGGAATCCTCATGAGGACATGGTGGAGCTAGGGAAGGAGTCACTGATGACATTGAGCTGAGGGAAGAGGCCGCTGCTTTGCCAGACAAAGCACCCTGGGCATGGGTGAGAGAGGATGAGGAGGATGAGGACGGCTTGGTCATCCACTCGACCAAGTCTTCCGCATGTTGCGGCTCAACATGGCCAGCTGCCGAAAAAAAGGCCAAGCGTGTCCCATGGCCACGTGCTGATGAGGATGCACCGTCTCCACGACCAGCACTAGACACAGAGCCTGCTTGCCCTCTCTTATTGGCTTGTGACTGTCTGCCTCTCCTTCTTGGCCTTCCAGACATACTAATGGCCTGTAGCTGCACTAAGCTGGGATAGAACACCTGTAATTTTCTTCAAGTAGCTTTATATACTGTAACCAGACAAGCCTGCCTGTCAGTAGGAAGATAACAGGAACGGATCTAGCTGAACACTGTGAGCAGGACGCACTGTACTAAATGTAAATAGTCTAGCTGCCTGACCGTGGTACTAATAGGATCAAATAGAACACCTGTAATTTTCTTCAGGTAGCTTTATATACTGTAACCAGACAAGCCTGCCTGTCAGTAGGAAGATAACAGGAACGGATCTAGCTGTACACTGTGAGCAGGACGCACTGTACTAAATGTAAATAGTCTAGCTGCCTGACCGTGGTACTAATAGGATCAAATAGAACACCTGTAATTTTCTTCAGGTAGCTTTATATACTGTAACCAGACAAGCCTGCCTGTCAGTAGGAAGATAACAGGAACGGATCTAGCTGAACACTGTGAGCAGGACGCACTGTACTAAATGTAAATAGTCTAGCTGCCTGACCGTGGTACTAATAGGATCAAATAGAACACCTGTAATTTTCTTCAGGTAGCTTTATATACTGTAACCAGACAAGCCTGCCGGTCAGTAGGAATTTAACAGGAACAGATCTAGCTGAACACTGTGAGCAGGACGCACTGCATTAAATGTAAATAGTCTAGATAGAAGATAACAGGAACGGATCTAGCTAAACTGAATACAGTGTATATATATATATGCAACACCTGGGATGCATATATATACACAATACACTGTAAGTGCAGCTAACTGACTGACTGTTCTGCCTAATCTATCTAACTCAAATCAAATGACACTGTCTCTCTCTCTCTCTATCTCTCAGCACACCGGAACACACACTACACAGGGCCGCCGTGCAGGCGGCCTTATATAGTGTGGGGTGTGTACTAAATGCCCTGAGCCGTAATTGGCCAAAGCCACCCTGGCTTTGGCCAATTACAGCTCTCTCTACTGACAGCGCTGTGATTGGCCAAGCATGCGGGTCATAGTGCATGCTTGGCCAATCATCAGCCAGCAATGCACTGCGATGCCGCAGTGAATTATGGGCCGTGACGCGCCACACGAATTTAGCGCGAACGGCCCATAACGTTCGCAATTCGGCGAACGATCGAACAGCCGATGTTCGAGTCGAACATGGGTTCGACTCGAACACGAAGCTCATCCCTAGTGACAATACAGTGCATGCATCCTTAATGATCAGCCATTGGAGTGGGGAAAAAAAGCTGAGGCGGCCTGAGCCTGTTGTCGTGCTGTACTGACACAAGTACTCGTTGACGGCCCTCTGCTGCATGTATAGCCGCTGCAGCATTCCCAAAGTTGAAAAAATATATATAAAACACAAAGCGCTGTGATGCTAAATAGCTGATAATTACACATAAAACCAAGTGAGGCTGCTATCAAAAGAGAGTGTTTTCAGAGTCACTTAAAAAGAATAAATAATGATATTTGAAGCGCTTCACAATGTGCATGAAAATGAATATATACGAATAAATATAAATAGTCAAATAAATCCAGCGGTGAGTAAAAATTCCTATAAAATCCAGCAATCAAAATAGTGTAAAATTATAAAAAATTAGTGACACCAAATGTGTAAAAAAATTCACATAAAAAATCCACATAAAAATAAATATATAGGGATGTATTCAGAAGGTTCAATTATACAGGTGTAGAATCCTGATTGGTATAGAGCTTTTGATCACTAGCAAAGCTGTTTAAAAACACTTGCTTAATTAAGGTGCTCATTGATAGTACCAATGTGTTTTTTGCTTCTATTCACAACCAATGTGAGAATCATAAACCGGCAGATAAGAGAAAAAAACAATCATTGTGCAATAGTTAGGATACCAAGGTACACAGGCAAACTTCAATCCACTCACGTGTGCCTTATAATGATAAGGCATATGCAGGTTTTACTATAGCAGTCAGCTGCCTTAGACAGGAGCAGATTCAGTGCAGTACACTGTGTGAAACTGCTGATCTGCACAGAGCTTCCTTGGCTCCTCCCACGCGTTACATCACAGTCACGTGACTTTTTCAAGGATAATACAAGCTCTGACGGACTCAGCTTTATAGCACAACAGCAGAGTGTTGCCATGGCTACAGCATGAGTTTGTCATCATTCTGCTTCCTGCATAAACTTCAATCCTGTTAAAACCTACTTTTATTAGACATGTAATTCATATGAATATCGTTGGTTTATCAAAACCACGATTCAATGTGTAAAAAACGCAGTGTGTAAAAAGTAAAAAATATATATATTGATATCTCTAATCACGTTTAATTCTTCAACTCCCTCCAGTGGTCACAATTGGTATAACATCTCACAGAGGGAGTGTATGGCAAAGCATTGTCTCTAATGGTTTTGATAATTGACCAGTGCCCCATGATATCACAAAAATGGGGTATCCACATGCTCTGCTCATAAAATGTATGGAAAACGGAGTAAACAAGATGACATGATATATATATATATACATACATATATAAAATATACATATATAAAATTAAAATAAGATATGATATAAGAAATAGGGAAATAATATTAAAATATAAAATTAAAATCTAAAAATTCCATGATAGAATATTGCAAAAATGGATTAATTTTATATTTTAATATTATTTCCCTATTTCTTATATCATATCTTATTTTAATTTTATATATGTATGTATATATATATATCATGTCATCTTGTTTACTCCGTTTTCCATACATTTTATGAGCAGAGCATGTGGATACCCCATTTTTGTGATATCATGGGGCACTGGTCAATTATCAAAACCATTAGAGACAATGCTTTGCCATACACTCCCTCTGTGAGATGTTATACCAATTATGACCACTGGAGGGAGTTGAAGAATTAAACGTGATTAGAGATATCAATATATATATTTTTTACTTTTTACACACTGCGTTTTTTACACATTGAATCGTGGTTTTGATAAACCAACGATATTCATATGAATTACATGTCTAATAAAAGTAGGTTTTAACAGGATTGAAGTTTATGCAGGAAGCAGAATGATGACAAACTCATGCTGTAGCCATGGCAACCACTCTGCTGTTGTGCTATAAAGCTGAGTCCGTCAGAGCTTGTATTATCCTTGAAAAAGTCACGTGACTGTGATGTAACGCGTGGGAGGAGCCAAGGAAGCTCTGTGCAGATCAGCAGTTTCACACAGTGTACTGCACTGAATCTGCTCCTGTCTAAGGCGGCTGACTGCTATAGTAAAACCTGCATATGCCTTATCATTATAAGGCACACGTGAGTGGATTGAAGTTTGCCTGTGTACCTTGGTATCCTAACTATTGCACAATGATTGTTTTTTTCTCTTATCTGCCTGTTTATGATTCTCACATTGGTTGTGAATAGAAGCAAAAAACACATTGGTACTATCAATGAGCACCTTAATTAAGCAAGTGTTTTTAAACAGCTTTGCTAGTGATCAAAAGCTCTATACCAATCAGGATTCTACACCTGTATAATTGAACCTTCTGAATACATCCCTATATATTTATTTTTATGTGGATTTTTTATGTGAATTTTTTTCACATTTGGTGTCACTAATTTTTTATAATTTTACACTATTTTGATTGCTGGATTTTATAGGAATTTTTATTCACCGCTGGATTTATTTGACTATTTATATTTATTCTTATATATTCATTTTCATGCACATTGTGAAGCGCTTCAAATATCATTATTTATTCCCAAAGTTGAGCTCCACCTGGTGGGCATGTCACAAATCAGGCAGTTTATGGGCAGGTGGAATTCCCGCTGAATTTCAGCCAACCGAGTACTGGCTGTGTATGACTGCCTGAAATGGCTACAGACTCTTCTTGCCTGCTTTAGTACATCTTGCAACCCTGGTTATGTACTTAGGAAACGCTGCACCACCAAATTGAGGACATGTGCCAGGTAGGGATGAGCTTCGAGTCAAACTCATGTTCGACTCGAACATCGGCTGTTCGCCAGTTCGCTGAACAGTGAACAATTTGGGGTGTTTGCGGCAAATTCGAAAGCCGCGGAACACCCTTTAAAAGTCTATGGGAAAAATCAAAAGTGCTAATTTTAAAGGCTTATATGCAAGTTATTGTCATAAAAAGTGTTTGGGGACCTGGGTCCTGCCCCAGGGGACATGGATCAATGCAAAAAAAAGTTTTAAAAATGTCCGTTTTTTCAAGAGCAGTGATTTTAATAATGCTTAAAGTGAAACAATAAAAGTGTAATATCCCTTTAATTATCGTACCTGGGGGGTGTCTACAGTATGCCTGTAAAGGGGCGCATGTTTCCCGTGTTTAGAACAGTCTGACAGCAAAATGACATTTCAAAGGAAAAAAAGTCATTTAAAACTACTCGCGGCTATTAATGAATTGCCGGTCCGACAATACACATAAAAGTTCATTGATAAAAATGGCATAATTCCCCACAGGGGAACCCCAAACCAAAATTTAAAAAAAACTGATGTGGGGGTCCCCCTAAATTCCATACCAGGCCCTTCAGGTCTGGTATGGATTTTAAGGGAAACCCAGCGCCAAAATTAAAAAAAAAATGGCATAGGGTCCCCCTCAAAATCTATACCAGACCCTTATCCGAGCACGCAACCTGGCAGGTCGCAGGAAAAGAGGGGGGGAAAGAGAGAGCCCCCCCTCCTGAACCATACCAGGCCACATGCACATAAGCCCCCCACCCGCAGACCCCCACAACCACCAGGCAAGGGTTGTGGGGATGAGGCCCTTGTCCCCATCAACATGGGGACAAGGTGTTTTGGGGGCTACCCCAAAGCACCTTTCCAATGTTGAGGGCATGTGGCCTGGTATGGTTCAGGAGGGCGGGCGCTCTCTCATCCCCCCCTCTTTTCCTGTGGCCTGCCAGGTTGCGTGCTCGGATAAGGGTCTGGTATCGATTTTTGGGGAGACCCCACGCCATTTTTCTTAAATTTTGGCACTGGGTTCCCCTTAAAATCCACACCAGACCTGAAGGGTCTGGTATAGATTTTGAGGGGGACCCCACGCCATTTTTTTTAAAAATTTTGGCCGGGGTTCCCCTTAATATCCATTCCAGAACTGAAGGGCCTGGTATGGAATTTAGGGGGACCCCCACGTCATTTTTTTTAAATTTTGGTTCAGGGTTCCCCTGTGGGGAAATCCCATGCCGTTTTTATCAATGAACTTTTATGTGTATTGTCGGACCGGCAATTCATTAATAGACGCAAGTACTTTTAAATGACTTTTTTTCCTTTGAAATGTCATTTTGCTATCAGACTGTTCTAAACACGGGAAACATGCGCCCCTTTACAGGCATACTATAGACACCCCCCAGGTATGAAATTTAAAGGAATATTACACTTTTATTGTTTCACTTTAAGCATTATTAAAATCACTGGTCCTGAAAAAAACAGCCGTTTTTAAAACTTTTTTTTGCATTGATCCATGTCCCCTGGGGCAGGACCCAGGTCCCCAAACACTTTTTATGACAATAACTTGCATATAAACCTTTTAAATTAGCACTTTTGATTATTCATGTTCCTGTCCCATAGACTTTAACAGTGTTTGCATGTTCGAACTAATTTTTTGCCTGTTCGCATGTTCTGGGGGGGTGTTCGGCTCATCCCTAGTGCCAGGCATGGCACATGTGTCAACTTTCCCTGTCTAAGGTCGGACAGGAGGTTTGAGCCATTATCCGACACCACCATTCCTGGCTCCAGCTGGTGTGGTGTGAACCACCTCTAGGCCTGTCCTTGCAGAGCTGAAAGAATCTCTGCTCCGGTGTGGTTCCTGTCCCCTAAATACACCAGCTGAAGCACCGCATGGCACCTTTTAGCCTGACTCTGGGAAAAGCCCTTTGAATGCTTAGGGGGTACCTGATTTTCATAGGAAAATTCTGCAGAGGAGAGCATGGAGGTGGCGGAGGAGGAGGAGGAGGGGGTAGAGCTCACAGGTCTGGCATCATCACCACCAGCTGTATGGAGACGTGGGGACACAACAAGCTGCACCACTGAGCCCTGTCCTGCATCCTTTTGAGTTGCAAGCAGCGTTACCCAGTGTGCTATGAATGAAATATTAGACATGTGCACACTGAACTATTTTGTTTTGGAATTTCGTTTTCGTCTGAAAAACGCATTTATTTAGTTACTCCCGAAATTCGTTTTTATTTACATAGTTACATATAGTAGGTGAGGTTGAAAAAAGACACAAGTCCATCAAGTCCAACCTATGTGTGTGATTATGTGTCAGTATTTCATTACATATCCCTGTATGTTGCGGTCATTCAGGTGATTATCTAATAGTTTCTTGAAGCTATCAATGCTCCCCGCTGAGACCACCGCCTGTGGAAGGGAATTCAACATCCTTGCCGCTCTTACAGTAAAGAACCCTCTACGTAGTTTAAGGTTAAACCTCTTTTCTTCTAATTGTAATGAGTGGCCACGAGTCTTATTAAACTCTCTTCTGCGAAAAAGTTTTATCCCTATTGTGGGGTCACCAGTACAGTATTTGTAAATTGAAATCATATCCCCTCTCAAGCGTCTCTTCTCCAGAGAGAATAAGTTCAGAGCTTGCAACCTTTCCTCATAGCTAAGATCCTCCAGACCCTTTATTATCTTTGTTGCCCTTCTTTGTACTCGCTCCATTTCCAGTACATCCCTCCTGAGGACTGGTGCCCAGAACTGGACAGCATACTCCAGGTGCGGCCGGACCAGAGTCTTGTAGAGCGGGAGAATTATCGTTTTATCTCTGGAGTTGATCCCCTTTTAATGCATGCCAATATTCTGTTTGCTTTATTAGCAGCAGCTTGGCATTGCATGCCAATGCTGAGCCTATCATCTACTAGGACCCCCAGGTCCTTTTCCATCCTAGATTCCCCCAGAGGTTCTCCCCCCAGTGTATAGATTGCATTCATATTTTTGCCACCCAAATGCATTATTTTACATTTTTCTACATTGAACCTCATTTGCCATGTAGTCGCCCACCCCATTAATTTGTTCAGGTCTTTTTGCAAGATTTCCACATCCTGCGGAGAAGTTATTGCCCTGCTTAGCTTAGTATCGTCTGCAAATACAGAGATTGAACTGTTTATCCCATCCTCCAGATCGTTTATGAACAAATTAAATAGGATTGGTCCCAGCACAGAACCCTGGGGAACCCCACTACCCACCCCTGACCATTCCGAGTACTCCCCATTTATCACCACCCTCTGAACTCGCCCTTGTAGCCAGTTTTCAATCCATGTACTCACCCTATGGTCCATGCCAACGCACCTTATTTTGTACAGTAAACGTTTATGGGGAACTGTGTCAAATGCTTTTGCAAAATCCAGATACACCACGTCTACGGGCCTTCCTTTATCTAGATGGCAACTCACCTCCTCATAGAAGGTTAATAGATTGGTTTGGCAAGAACGATTCTTCATGAATCCATGCTGATTACTGCTAATGATATCATTCTTATTACTAAAATCTTGTATATAGTCCCTTATCATCCCCTCCAAGAGTTTACATACTATTGATGTTAGGCTAACTGGTCTGTAATTCCCAGGGATGTTTTTTGGGCCCTTTTTAAATATTGGTGCTACATTGACTTTTCTCCAATCAGCTGGTACCATTCCAGTCAATAGACTGTCTGTAAAAATTAGGAACAACGGTCTGGCAATCACCTGACTGAGTTCCCTAAGTACCCTCGGATGCAAGCCATCTGGTCCCGGTGATTTATTAATGTTAAGTTTCTCAAGTCTAATTTTAATTCCGTCCTCTGTTAACCATGTAGGTGCTTCCTGTGTTGTGCCATGAGGATAAACACTGCAGTTTTGGTTACTGAAGCCCCCCGATTCACTCGTGAATACTGAGGAAAAGAATAAAGTCAATACCTTTGTCATCTCCCCATCCTTTGTAACCAGATGTCCTTCCTCATTCTTTATGGGGCCAATATGGTTTGTCCTCCCTTTTTTACTGTTTACATACTTAAAGAATTTCTTGGGATTTTTTTTGCTCTCCTCCGCTATGTGTCTTTCATGTTCTATCTTAGCCGTCCTAATTGCACCCTTACATTTCTTATTGCATTCTTTATAAAGTCTGAATGCTGAGGATGATCCCTCAACCTTGTATTTTTTGAAGGCCTTCTCCTTTGCTTTTATATGCATTTTTACATTGGAGTTAAGCCATCCAGGATTTTTGTTCGCTCTTTTAAATTTATTACCCAATGGGATACATTGGCTAATGCCCTTATTTAATATGCTCTTAAAGCAAACCCATCTCTCCTCCGTATTCTTTGTTCCTAATATTTTATCCCAATTTATGCCTTTTAGCAAGGTTTGTAGTTTAGGGAAGTTGGCTCTTTTGAAATTCAGTGTCTTTGTGTTCCCTTCATGTTTCCTATTTGTGTGATTTATACTGAAACTAATTGACCTGTGATCGCTGTTACCTAAATTGCCCCGTATTTCCACATCTGTGATCAGGTCTGTATTGTTGGAAATCAGTAGATCCAGTAATGTTTTATTTCTAGTTGGTGCGTCTACCATCTGACCCATAAAATTGTCCTGCAAGACATTAAGGAACTGGCGAGCTTTAAATGAATGCGCGGTTCCCTCCGCCCAGTCTATGTCTGGATAATTAAAATCCCCCAATATGATAACACTTCCCATCCTTGCTGCTAATCCAATTTGTGATAGGAGATCCGTCTCCACTTCCTCCCTCAGGTTAGGGGGCCTATAGCATACTCCCAGTATTATTTTCCCTTTAGCTTCATCCCTTTGGAGCTCTACCCATAAGGATTCCACCTCCTCCCTAGCTCCCTCAGTGATGCCATCTCTCACATTCACTTGTACATTATTCGTGATATATAGGCATACCCCTCCCCCTTTTTTACCCTCTCTATCCTTGCGGTATAGGGTATACCCTTGAATGTTTGCCAGCCAATCATGAGAGCTGTTGAACCAGGTCTCTGAAATTCCCACAAAATCCAAATCCTCCTTGTACAACAGTATCTCTAGTTCACCCATCTTGTCCGCCATGCTCCTGGCATTGGTGAACATGCCACATAGTTTAGACCGGTCACATATTGTCCTCGTATTGGGTGTTTCAAGATTGCAACTAGGACTTGCTACTATACTCACCTTGTGTTTTTGTGCTTTGGTTAACCTACCACTAATGCCCCCAATACTACCCTCTGGAATATCTTCCACGCTGGCTATCACTGTCTCTGGACCCTCCCCCCATCGCCTAGTTTAAAAACCCCTCTAACTTTTTGGCCATCTTCCTTCCCAGCAGATCTGCACCCTCCTCATTTAGGTGCAGTCCGTCCCTTCTATAGTACCAGTTACCGACTGAGAAGTCGGCCCAGTCCTCCAGGAACCCAAACCCCTCCTTACTACACCAGCTCTTCAGCCACTTGTTTACTTCCCTAATCTCCCTCTGCCTTTCTGGTGTGGCTCGATGTACCGGTAGTATTCCTGAGAACACTACCTTGGAGGTCCTTTTCCTCAATTTAGCACCTAAGTCCCTAAAATCGTTCTTTAGGACACTCCATCTGCCTCTGACTTTGTCATTGGTGCCAACGTGCACCATGACAGCTGGGTCTTCCCCAGCCCCTCCCAGTAATCTGTCCACAAGATCCGTGATGTGCCGAACCCGAGCGCCCGGTAGACAACATACTGTTCGGCGCTTCAGGTCTTGGTTACAGATTGCACTCTCTGTCCTTCTAAGAACTGAGTCCCCTACCACCAGAATCTGTCTTTCCTTTCCCTTTGCTGCCCCCCCACTCTCACTGGAGGAGTTCTTCCCCTGGCAGCTAGGAGAGTCCCTCATCTCCAGCAGTGCTGGTC
Organism: Aquarana catesbeiana; assembly: GCF_042186555.1. NCBI lineage: Eukaryota > Metazoa > Chordata > Amphibia > Anura > Ranidae > Aquarana > Aquarana catesbeiana. The sequence goes on from NC_133328.1 coordinate 433,616,998, forward strand.
CCTAGCTGGTTTCACCAATGTCACTCAATGGAGCGTACTTATTGGGATGCTCCAGTCCTGGATCGGCCTCTCTGGCACTTCCCCCTCTACCCCTCCTGACTGTCACCCATCTACTCTTTGCTGGTGCCTGCACCTCTTTGTCTCCACCCGCCTCTGTGCTGGCCCCTGCCGGCACCTGCCGTGTACATTCCTGGCTCACCTTTAGTATGGAGGGACTTCTCAGTGCTGACAGTTGCTTCCCCAGATTCAGAACCTGGGCTTCCAGGGAAACAATGTGCTTACATTTTGCACAGCAGTATTCGCCCTCGATCGGATGATCAAGGAACGCATACATGCGGCAAGATGTACAAAGAGTCGCCTCTCCACACCCGCAGGGCATCGTACCTATTAAATTTAGTAAGGATTTGGGGATTTTACCCTGTCCAAATTACCTAACAGCTAGCTTCCTGGCACTAATACTCAAGACAATACACAGGTACACAACAAGACAATACACAGGTACTCACAGACCTATGTGCACTCGCAATACACAAGTATACAGTACACAATACACAAGTACTAACGATCCACACACACTACTCAGACAACACTCAGATACTCACACTACACAGGTACTATGACCCCAGTTATAACCTCCTGTTTTAAACTCTGGTTTTTAAATCCCACTTATACCAGCTCCACTTACATCAAGTTCCACAGCCTCAGACCGAGCATGCTCAGACTGATTCCTACAACCAGTTAAATAGGCACCTGTGAGCAATTAACCACCCCCCTTAATTGATAGATTGATGGAACCAGAGTAAAAAAAAAAAAAAAAAGCTATTTAAAAAGTGACAGCAAAACGCAAATTAAAAACTAAAAGGAAAAGCCCCAAAAATGCAACCCAGCAAACAAACAGCAAACAAACAGCAAACAAACAGCAAACAAACAGCAAACAAACAGCAAACAAACAAACAGCAAGCAAACAGCAAACAAACAGCAAGCAAACAGCAAACAGCAAGCAAACAGCAAACAAACAAACAGCATGCAAACAAACAGCATGCAAACAAACAGCATGCAAACAAACAGCATGCAAACAAACAGCAAACAAACAGCAAACAAACAGCAAACAAACAGAAATTACGATTTATTTCGTTTTTCGTTAAAAATTGCATTTGTCCGAAAATCCAAATTAAGGTCAAATCTGTCATTGAAGGCTTATGGTGTCTGTCGAATGTTCAAAGAAGATTCGACGGAGCAGCTAAACTGTACGACGCCGTATAGTTTACCTGCTCCGTCGAATCTTCTTAGAACTTTCAACAGACACCATAAGCCAAAGTATGTGTGTACTTAGTTCTAGCTATTTTACTGCTCCTCCTCTTTGGTTACAATCAGCCAATAACATTCATCATCATCATTATTTTTATTTATCTTTTCTCCCCTACATCGAATCTTTTCTCTCTATGTAGAATAATCTTGGACTAATAGAGTTAAGGTTAGGCACATTCGACCACAGGTTTGATGGACACAGATTGTTATTGTCATCATCATGTCGAATCTCCTATCTATATCCAACTGTTGTAGCAATGAAAATAAAGCATTTGTTTATGTCGGATCTTTCGTTTTTCGGATTCTGCACTATCGTTATCGTTTGTTAAAACGATAATCAAAATACCTGAAATTCGGATGAAAATGCATTCCGACGAAAACAAATGCACATGTCTATGAAATATATCGTCCCTGCCCATGCTTGCTGGACCACGTGTCAGCAGTAAGGTGGATTTTATGTCTGAATGCCTTACCCAATGATGCCAGAACATTCCCTTCCATGTGATGGTAGAGAGATGGAACGGCCTTACGTGAAAAGTAGTATCGACTGGGAACCTGCCATTGTGGTACAGCACATTGTGCGAATTCATGGAAGGGGGCACAATCCACCAGGCTGAAAGTCAGAAGTTGGAGAGTCAACAGCTTTGAGAAGCTTGCAGGCACTGGGCATGTGGGTGGCAAGGACTGTATTTTTTTTCAGCTGATGGGGCAGAGAAATTTTCCGGCTATAGTCTACAGCTGGTGGTGTGCTGCTGGTAGATGAGCTGCTAGGACCTTGAACACCCTGTGCTATACCATCATCCCTGTCACTGGAGGCTGCTGAAAGGTAATGACTCGGTATCGCAGGGGCAGACTGAAGTGGGTAAGGAAGAGGAGGGACAGATTTGTGCCCCTTTTGTGTGGCTTTTAGGTGCTCTTGCCAACGGGCTGAGTGGTTGGACGTTAAATGCCTTGTTAGGCATGTGGTACACAAATGGTTGGTGTTTTTACCACATTTGATATGCCTGTGACACAGTTTGCAGATAGCAACAGTGCGATCTGCTGCAGATGTGCTGAAAAAGGCCCAGACAGCTGAGCTGTGGGGAGTGGGCCAGGAGATAACAGCTGCAGAATGTGATGGAATTGGGTGGCTGCTCTCTACTCTTTCTTGATGCCGACCTCCTTGGGGTTGTGCCGCCTCACCTTCGGTTTCCTCCTCTGCTCTATCTGGCTCCCAAGTCACATCAGTGACCTCATCATCATCATCATCATCATCATCATCATCATCATCTCCATCTTCTCCATCTTCATCATTACCACTGGAGACAACTTGGCAATACACTGCGGCTTGGGGTTTATAACAGTGCGAGAGCAAAATGACATTTCTAAAGGAAAAAAAAGTAATTTAAAAGTACTAGCGCTAGTGACGGCTATTAATGAATTGTTGGTCCCGACAATACACATAAAAGTCATTGAAAGTCATTGAAAAATTGAAAAAAAAATGCGTGGGGGTCCCCCAAAATTCCATTACCAGGCCCTTCAGGTCTGGTATGGATATTAAGGGGAACTCTGCGCCAAATTTTTTTTAAAAATGTCGTGGGGTTCTCCCCAAAGATCCACACTAGATCCTTATCCTAGCAAGCAACCTGGCAGGCCGCAGGAAAAGAAGGGGGGACGAGAGAGTGCCCCCCCTCCAGGCCACATGCCCTCAACATGGGGAGGATGTCCCCATGTTGATGGGGACAAGGGCCTCATCCCCACAACCCTTGCCCGGTGGTTGTGGGGATCTGCGGGCAGGGGGCTTATCGAAATCTGGAAGCCCCCTTTAACAAAGGGGACACCCAGATCCCGCCCCCCCATGTGAATTGGTACGGGGTACATTGTACCCCTACCATTTCACAAAAAGAAAGTGTCAAAATGTTAAAAAACCTCAGGAGACGGCTTGGGACAAGTCCTTTATGAAAAATAAAAAATAAAAAAGAGATTCCAGCGATGTAATCCAATAAATCCATGCTCCTACTCCAGCGATGTAATCCAATTCTCGATCTCCAGTGATGGATGATCTCCAGTGACTCCAGCGAGGAACACGCACAGGATCCTGCCTCCACTGGAGGCACCCAGCCAATGATGCGGGGCTAGCTTGACAGCTCTCATGTAACTGAGGGCGGGGCCACCCATCACGTGACCCCGTCCCCCTCTGACAAGAGGAAACGTCAGGGGTTTCCCAGTGATGTGTACGGGTGACCCCGCCCCCTCTGATGCAATGCAGGATTCCCATTGCATCAGAGGGGGGTGGGGTCACCCGTACACGTCACAAGGATTCCCCTTGTCAGAGGGGGATGGGGTCATGTGACGAGTGGCCCCGCCCTCAGCCACATAAGAGTAGTGTCCAGTGTCTGACAGTGCTCCGTGCCCTGATTGACTGAAGCTTTTACTGCTTCAGCCAATCAGGGCTTGCAATGCACTGTTCAATGCCACAATGCATTGTGGTTGGTTCGGGGGGGCGAACAAACAGTCGAACTTATGCTCGGGCCGAACCATTTGCCCATCCCTACCGGTGAGCTCAGCAACACCAAAAGACCCAGAAGACCACGGAAAACAACTGTGATGGATGACCGAAGAATTCTTTTCCTGGTGAAGAAAACACCCTTCACAACAGTTGGCCAGATCAAGAACACTCTCCAGGAGGTAGGTGTATGTGTGTCAAAATCAACAATCAAGAGTCGACTTCACCAGTGAATACAGTGGGTTCACCACAAGATGAAAACCATTGGTGAGCCTCAAAAACAGGAAGGCCAGATTAGAGTTTGCCAAACAACATCTAAAAAAGCCTTCACAGTTCTGGAACAACATCCTATGGACAGATGAGACCAAGATCAACTTGTACCAGAGAGATGGGAAGAGAAGAGTATGGAGAAGGAAGGGAACTGCTTGTGATCCAAAGCATACCACCTCATCAGTGAAGCATGGTGGTGGTCATGGCGTGGGCATGTATGGCTGCCAATGGAACTGATTCTCTTGTATTTATTGATGATGTGACTGCTGACAAAAGCAGCAGGATGAATTCTGAAGTGTTTCAGGCAATATTATCTGCTCATATTCATCAAAATGCTTCAAAACTCATTGGACGGCGCTTCACAGTGCAGATAGATAATGACCCAAAGCATACTGGGAAAGCAACCAAACAGTTTTTTAAGGGAAAGACGTGGAATGTTATGCAATGGCCAAGTCAATCACCTGACCTGAATCCGATTGAGCATGCATTTCACTTGCTGAAGACAAAACTGAAGGGAAAATGCCCCAAGACCAAGCAGGAACTGAAGACAGTTGCAGTAGAGGCCTGGCAGAGCATCACCAGGGATGAAACCCAGCGCCTTGTGATGTCTATGCATTCCAGACTTCAGACTGTAATTGACTGCAAAGGATTTGCAACCAAGTATTAACAAGTTTGATGGATGATTGTTAATCTGTCCCATTACTTTTGGTCCCTTAAAAAGTGGAAAGCACATATACAAACTGTTGTAATTCCTACACCGTTCACCTGATTTGGATGTAAATACCCTCAAATTAAAGCTGAAAGTCCGCAGTTAAAGCACATCTTGTTTGTTTCATTTCAAATCCACTGTGGTGGTGTATAGAGCCAAAAAGATTAGAATTGTGTCGATGTCCCAATATTTATGGACCTGACTGTATATCAATAATGGCAATTGGATTTTATATTGCTTTTATAAATTTTTACAATTTCATCACCATTGACAGTTGTTTTTAATTATTTCAAGTGTGCATTAATTAAATTAACTTTACTTGGCATAAGGTCTGCAAGTTTTTACGCTGGTTCCATAGAGCGCAACATTTGTTTTACGCGACTAATGCCGCGTACACACGGTCGGACTTTTCGTCTACAAAAGTCTGACAGCCTGTCCGACAGACTTCTGGCGGACTTTCGGTGGACTTGCGGCAGACTTTCTAACGAACGGACTTGCCTACACACGACCACACAAAAGTTCGACAGCCTAGTACGCGGTGACGTACACCAAGTCCGGCGAGACTATAAAACGGAAGTTCAATAGCCCGTACGACACCCTTTGGGCTCCTTCTGCTAATCTCGTGTTTATCTCGTGTTAGTAGAAGTTTGGTGAGAGACGATTCGCGCTTGTGAGACTCGTATTTTTCAGTTCGTTTTAACTGTTGTTCAGTCTGTGCTTGTGAGGTTTGTATCTGCTTTTCAGTGCGTTTGGTCAGTTGGCATTGAGAAATCTTTGTTTTATTGTCCGCTCGTTCCTGATTTTCAGGTCGCTCTTCACAGGCCTTGCTGTTCTTCAGTGCGTTCTGTTAAGTGCGTTCTGACCAGCCGACCGTTTTGAAGCCATGTTACCTGTACGTACTCATTGTCGAGCTCGTGCATTGTATGTGCTTGGTGCTGTAGTTTATTCTTCAGACCAGTCCATGAACAGGGTGAGGAGGAGTTCATGGACCAAGAATTGGTTGCTCCAGCGTGACCAGTTCTGTCACATGCCATTGCTCCGTGAGAATAATCCTGAGGATTTCAGGAACTTTCTCCGGATGACGGACCCCGTTTTTGACCGTTTGGTGGCTTTGCTGACCCCCTATATCAGCAGGCAGGATACCTGCATGAGGCAAGCCATCACTCCGGAGCAGAGACTAGTTGCCACGTTGCGGTACTTGGTGACAGGGAGAAGCCTGCAGGACCTCAAGTTCTCGACAGGCATCTCCCCCCAGGCTCTGGGGATCATTATCCCAGAGACCTGTTCTGCCATCATACAGGTCCTGCAGAAGGACTATATTAAGGTAAGATTTTTTTCTTTTATTAGCATCACGTTCTTTTATTTAATCTTTGATAATGTAATGTATTTCTTAACTCAAACACTACTTACCATCATTGCAATATAGTGTGAATGTCCCCTTTTTCTCCTCAGGCATGCTGGAATTTTTTCCTGTTCTTTTTTGTCATGCATGTATATTTGCCTTCAATAACCTCCCCAGCATACAATGTTGGGCACATATCCACCTAGTCTACTCAGTTTAAATGTATTTAGTCAGCTGCATTGTATTTTGTTTCCCCTAAACTCTATCCACATAGTGTGCATGTAATTAGCTTGATTTCCCAACCCCCCCACCTAAACTCTATCCAAATAGTGTGCATGTAATTAGCTTGATTTCCCAACCCCCCCCCCCCACCTAAACTCTATCCAAATAGTGTGCATGTAATTAGCTTGATTTCCCAAACCCCCCCCCCCACCTAAACTCTATCCAAATAGTGTGCCTGTAATTAACTAGATTTCCAACCCCCCCCCCCTAATAATTTGGTAGAATGTTCTGTGGTGTTGATTTTTACAAAGCAAATATATGTTGCAGTTTGCAAAATGCATTTGCACTCTACAAGTGCATTTGCTCCATTGCTTTAGTAAATGAGCAGAAGCTCTGCTGATTTCCATCATCCAATCATATGCAAGCCACAAAGTGTTTTGATTAATTGCCCTTGCATGTGATTGTGTACTCCTTGCAACATGAAAGCATTTTTACCTTACCTCATTTACTTAAGCTGGGGAGCAACTGCGCTTGCAGAGTGCGACAACTGCACAGTCTTGTAGCCTTTTTAGTCCATAAATCCCTGCGTGTCCTTAAACTTTTTTTTTTCTAATTTCACCACCCCCTAAAATGTAATCAATGTGCCATCAGAGGGGGTGAGCAATCTGATAAGTGTGCCTTTCCATATTATTTCTTCAAGAAGATTTCAATTATTTAATGTTATACTGATGCTGGGCAAGAATGTTTTTAATTGTATAATTTTCTTGCAATGTTATATTCAAAATTACTGAGTTTTGTTTTCTTGTTTGATTCCCCAGTTTCCTTCAACGCCACAGGAATGGCAGACTGTGGCATCCCATTTTGCCACCCGTTGGGACTTTCCCAATTGTGGAGGGGCTATAGATGGGAAACATGTCCACATCGTGCCACCACCCCATTCAGGGTCATACTATTTTAATTATAAGGGGTTCCATAGTATTGTTTTAATGGCGGTGGTGTCGGCACACTATGAATTTCTATATGTGGACGTGGGGAAGAATGGCCGAATGTCGGATGGAGGAGTATTTGCCCAGACGGAGTTCTGCCAGCGTCTCCAGAGTGGTGGCCTGGGATTGCTACCTGATGCGGATAACGTGGAAGGACTCCCCTTTGTTTTCATTGCCGATGAAGCCTTTGCTCTGAGCAAGCAACTCATGAGGCCATTCCCCCAAAGAACCCTCACCCCGGAGAGGAGGGTTTTTAATTTCCGACTGGCCAGAGCTAGAAGAGTTGTTGAGAATGCGTTTGGGATTCTGGCCAGCCGGTTACGCCTGTTTCAAACCTCCATTAATTTGGTGGAATACAAAATGAATTTTATCATTTTATCGTGCTGCATCCTGCACAACTTTTTGCACAAACATTCACAAAATTATATTGTGCCAGTTGGGCCTAAGGCCGGACTTATTAGCAGTGACAATCTTACGGGCCTGGATACTGTCCGTACTGGCTTGGCCCCCCAAAGTGGCCGTCAAGTTAGACAGCAATATGTTAATTATTTTACGGGTAGGGGGGCCATTGCAATGGGCCAGGATATCTAAAGAATCAAAATAAAAAAAATCTTGTTGAAATCTTGAATTATATTTATTGCTTGCCTTTCTTTTGGGCTTTCTCCTAGGTTATGGTCGAGCAGTTGTAGTACCAACTGTATTTTCCTTGTAAATTTCTAAATAAGCTCCATTGTCACTGTAAACAACTTTTTTAAATTTAAACAAACTGATACTGAGCATTGAAATAACAAACCACACATTTATTTAATTCCTAAACAGAGGTTTTTAATCTTTGGTATACATTCACTTATGCATTTAGTATAAAATGTTCCTAGCCAAAAATATCTCGATATATTTATACATTTAGAATAATATAATTATTTAGATTTTTAGATAATTTAAAATATAATTTTTTTGGCATTTTGATTTTAACAAACAGGCCTTTTTTTTTTTGGGGGGGGGGGTTTACCAAAACAGGCCTCATTTTTCAAAATGTTTTTGGTGTTTGTTTGAAAAACAGGCTTTTTTTTTTTTGGCTTTTTTAAAAACAGCCTTTTTTTTATTTTGGTTTTTGAAAAACTGTTTTATTTTTTGTTTTGGGTTTTTTTAAAAACCTTTTTTTTTTGGGGGGGGGTTTAAAAACCTTATTTTTTTGTGTTTTTTTAAAAACAGTTTTTTTATTTTTTTGTGTTTTTTTAAAAACAGTTTTTTTATTTTTTGGGTTTTTTAAAAACAGTTTTTTATTTTTTTGGGGTTTTTTAAAAACAGGCCTCCTTATTTTCAAAAATGTGGTTTGTTGATGTTGTAAAACAGGCATATCATTTACAGAAAATAATAAAGAGAAGGCCCAGAATGGGGTCAGCAAACCAGGAAATGAAGGACATGATCGATGTTTTTGGGTTTCAAAAAGGGCATTTAGATTCGACCCAAAACATCAATCATGTCCTTCATTTCCTGCTGCATACGATCCAGGCGATTACGCATTTGATCTATCTCCCCATTTCAGGCCATTATTTGAGCAATTAGCCGTTGGGCACTGTCTGTGGTGAAATAGTCACTTGGACCTAAAATGGAATGAAAAAAAAGATGTGTTTAGAAATATGCACACATACATAGTTTACCTTACCATAAGCTGGTGTCTCAGACACTGACCTGGTGGGGTGCCCATGTCGCATACTTCATGAACATCCTCAGGGGTGGCGCTGTTGCTTGAGTCAAGCACAACCAGATCAGCTAAAATAGAGTAGAAAAATTACATAAAATAAAAGGCAGCCATGCATAGATTACCGTAAGCTGGTGTGTCAGACACTCACCTGGTGGGGTGCCCATGTCGCCCACCTCTCCTTCCTCCACATTCTCAGTGGGGCTTGGGCTGATTTCCCAAGTATGTTCTTTTGGTTGGGGGGGACTGGGTTCTTCTTGGCTGAGTGATTTTTCCCCTATGTGAAGCAAAAAATTAATATACTTAGCATACAGATATTTTAGTACATAGTAATCTTCAAACATTTGTAGTGAAGTGGTGTACAAATTGTCTGTTTGTGTAGAGTTCCTAGTTGACTTAAAGATTTTATTTTCTAAAGACATATCGAGATAGATAGATATCTCGATATCTAGATATCAATATCTAAATATAGCTTAAAATCTTGATCTCTCTCTCTCTCTCTCTCTCTCTCTCTCTATATCTATAAATAAATATAAATATCAAACTAAATCTAAATATAAAAATATATATAAATTTAAATATTCAAAAAACATTACATATATATATATATATATATATATATATATATATATATATATATATATATATATATATATATATATATATATATATATATATATATATATATATATATATATATATATATATATATATATACAGTATATATATATATATAGATAGATAGATAGATTAGATAGGTTTTCATCTTGTGTTGATTACCTCGTATACTGCTCCATGTGCTTTTCTTTCCTATACGATTTTTGCATCGTTTGAAACGATCTTTTAATAAACCTCGTTACATATCTATAGATATATGTATATCTATATATATCTATATAGATATATATAGATATATATAGATATATATATAGATATATATAGATATATATAGATATATATAGATATATATATAAATATACATATATCTATAGATATGTAACGAGGTTTATTAAAAGATCGTTTCAAACGATGCAAAAATCGCATAGGAAAGAAAAGCACATGGAGCAGTATACGAGGTAATCAACACAAGATGAAAACACGACAAGTACTTACTTTTTTTCAGCACTTTACGGATCCGTCTTTACTGATCCGGCTCCCGGAGTTTGAGTTTGGACCATCTTTTTCGAATTTGATCCTTCGAGCGCTGTACCCCAAAATAAGCCTGTAAGGTCTTCACCACCTTCGCCATTATTTTGGCTTTGCACAAATTTGGCCGGGCGTATGGCCCATACTTCCCGTCATAGTCCTTTTTTTTAAGAATGGCCACCATTTCCACCATCTCTTTAACCCCTTCCCGCCGACCGTACGCAGATATGCGTACTCGGCCTTCCGGGGTTATACTGGGATGATGCCCGCAGCTGCAGGCATCATCCCGGTACCGTTGTTTACAGCGGGCGATCGGCTACCCGTGTATAACAACCGATGCGGCTAAAAGCCGCTCGGCTGTTATACCGGAGGAGCGGGAGGGGACATCCCCCCTCCCGCCGCCTCTCGCCGCTGTTACCGGGCCTCCCGTGCGATCGGGAGGCCCAGTGTCCGTTCGGCGGCTGGGGGCGGGCTGGAACGAAGCTGCGAGCGGCTTCGTTCCAGCCTTCTTGTTGTAAACGCGGAAGCGACGTCATGACGTCACTTCCCGTTTACTCGGCTGCCAATGGTGCCGAATTTAAAAAAGTACACAGTATTCAGAATCGCCGTTTTCGGCGATCTGAATACTTTGATGTGTAAAGGAGGGATGGGGGGTCTTTTAGACCCCCCATCCCTCCATAAAGAGTACCTGTCACCACCTATTACTGTCACAAGGGATGTTTACATTGCTTGTGACAGCAATAAAAGTAAAAAAAAAAAAAAAAATTGAAACACAATTTATAAAGTAAAAAAAATAAATAAAATAAATAAAAAAAAAAAAAAAAAATTTTTAAAGTGCCCCTGTCCCCGCGAGCTCGCGCAGCGAAGAAAACGCATACGGAAGTCGCGCCCGCATATGTAAACGGTGTTCAAACCACACATGTGAGGTATCGCCGCGATCGTCAGAGTGAGAGCAATAATTCTAGCCCTAGACCTCCTCTGTAGCTCAAACCTGGTAACCGTAAAAAAATTTTAAAGCGTCGCCTATGGAAATTCATAGGTACCGTAGTTCGTCGCCATTCCACGAGTGCGTGCAATTATAAAGGGTGACATGTTTGGTATCTATTTACTCGGCGTAACAACATCATCTTTCACATTATACAAAAAAATTGGGGTAACTTTACTGTTTGGATTTTTTAAAATTCATGAAAGTGTCACTTTTCCAAAAATTTGCATTTAAAACACCGCTGCACAAATACCGTGTGATAAAAAATATTGCAACAATCGCCATTTTATTCTCTAGATTCTCTGCTAAAAAAATATATATAATGTTTGGGGGTTCTAAGTAATTTTCTAGCAAAAAATACGTATTTTAACTTGTAAACACCAAATTTCAAAAATAGGCTTAGTCATGAAAGGACATATTGGAGGCCTTAAATCTAGGCCTCACAGAACTTGACGTTCCGGCCTCCGGGCTTTGTTCGCTACCTGAGGTAGTACACACCTGATGTGTCTCCGCCATTATTCACCCCACTACGCGCTGTAAAAAAAAATGGGCGGAGAATATTAGTTAAAATCGAATGTCAGGGGCGGGCGATGCAGGCGGAGTTTCACACATGCATAGTGTATAAAGAGGGCTCTTGCGCACGTGTCGTACGTACGTTCTGTGCGTCGAATTAAGGGGCGGAGAACATGAGTTACAATTGAACGTCAGGGGCGGGTGACGCAGGTGGAGTTTCACACATGCGTAGTGTATAAAGAGGGCTCTTGCACACGTGTCGTACGTACATACGTTCTGTGCGTAGAGTCAAGGGTGGGTTATATGCGTAAACAAAAAGAACGTCAGGGGCGGGCCAAGTAGGCGTAGTATTACGCATGTGCAGTGTATAAAGCGCTGTTACGTATTGTGTCATACGTACGTTCTGTGCGTAGGTGATAGTGGACCGGGATGCTACTAAACGAAGGTAATTTGAAATTTATACATTTGGTCAAGACTTTGTAGCAAGCGGCCTATATGGCTTGACAGATTGATGAGGCCTACATAGTGATAAGATGATGAGGGTTTAGCAGAAAACTAATAAGTGTTTTTTGTCTTGTGATTTTATCTTTTACAGACATTATGAATCCTCTATTTAAGGATCCAGATTTCATTACAGCTTTTATTTCAAAATACAGAGAGATGAGGAATTTGTGGGAGGTGAAACACCCTCAGTATTATTTAAAGCATGTGAGGAAGTCATACGCTGTAGAGACTTCTGTCCATTGTCCAGGCGACCATCCTGGAAGCAACAATGGAGACATTGTTAAAGAAAATTGGGGTCTTGAGGAACATGTATAAGAGGGAGCATAACAAGATCCAGGAATCAATGAGATCAGGAGCATCAGCAGATGATGTTTATGTACCCAGGCTGTGGTACTACAATCAACTCCGTTTTCTTGATGACCAGACTGAAGCCAGGGCATCACTTTCAACCCTTCCCTCCACCCTTCCCTCCACCCTTCCCTCCACCCTTCCATACACCCTTCCCTCCACCCTTCCCTCCACCCTTCCATGCACCCTTCCATGCACCCTTCCCTCCACCCCAGCAGAGGCTGCTGAGGAGCCAGCTGGGTCTTTCATCCTGGATGAACCGGATATGACCATCTGGAGTCAGGTAAATTATTTTAACAAATATTTACTGTCCTAATATTAATGATGTTAACTGGATGTTATAATTGATTCAAATAATTTTGCCCTCAAAATTGTGTATACATATCAATTGACAGTAGTGGGTAAATATGTTTGGCATCTGCTTCAAAAAATTAGGGTGTCTGATTAGACTCTTTTATTAAAGAGATGTATTCACATTGAATTTGCTAGTCATGAGAAGCAAATTGTGTGTCATTGATGAACCCAAAAATATATACAAAAACTATGTCCTTTTTTTATACACAGGATGAGTCCATCCAGGAGGAATGTGGGGAAAGTGGCAGGCAGGAGGAGACCGGGCCCAAGGACAGCCTGGAGGAGGCCGGATTCACCATCATCCTGGAGGAGGCTGGGCCCAGTGTCAGGCAGGAGGTGGCTGGGCCCAGTGAGGTGGCTGGGCCCAGTAGGAGCCTGACCGAATCCCAAGTGCCTCCCCTCCGCCTTCCAAAAAAAAGGGCCAGGAAGGGGACGGTCACAGAGGAGGCATCCCTGCGCCTCATGAAAGAGGCCACCCATTTTTTAAAGAGCCTCCCCGAAGCGGAAGAGTCCTATGGCTGCTACTTATCCAGCAGGCTTCTTAAAATGGATTGGGAGCAGCGCCTCATTTGCGAGCGACTATTTGGGGAAACAATCCAGAAGGGGCTGCAGGGAACGCTAACAAGAAACACCCAACTACATGAGGCAGCCCCCTCCTCCTCCTCCCCCTCCCCCTCCTGCCACAACTGAAACACCAGAGCCACAGCCTCCAAAGAAGGCTACAGGGAAGGCTGCAGGGAAGGCTGCAGGGAAGGGTGCAGGGCAGCGTGGAGGAAAGGCTGCAGGGAAGAGAAGAAAGTGATGACCTGGGTTCAGTCTGGTCTGACAGAAGACGCAGGCTGTTGTAGTACCACAGTCTGGGGACATCTATATCATCTGCTGGTGCTGTTGATCTCTTGGATTCCTGGATCAGATTGTGCTCCCTCTTATATGGACTCCTCAAGATCCCAATTTTCTTGTCCACAGACTTTTTCCTGCGTTGACTTCCTCTTTATTTTATTTAGACCATGAATCAATGGATATTTTTTGAGTTTATGAAAAGACTTTATGTGTTTTATTTTAAATCATTGATTTTAGACACAATGTCAAATTAACAAGGGACAACAATCTCATTGAGTTTGCAAAAACACACCAAAAATACATTCATAATGTTAATAATGTTCTAGTGGTAACTTTTCAAAAAAAAAATGATACATAACCAAAAACGGTTCTTTTGGTTAACTTTATATACAAAAAAGAAAAAATCACTATAAAAAAAAAAAAAGGGGTTCTTTGTGGTAACTTTACAAACACCAAAACAAAACAAAAAACATACAGAAACATAAAAGAAGTTCGACAACAATCATAAAATAAACATCTGGATAAAATTTACAATAAAAGATGACTCCACCAAAAAAAAACAAGTGTAAAAATTATTATTAGTATGGAAACATTGTTTTTAAAAAGAATACTATATCATTCATGAGATCAAAGAGAAAAAGAATCCAGAAATCAGTTTGGGAGAACTCTGTTTGAATATGAACAGCAAAACATTCTTCGTTCTTTATAGCATTCGTAAAGAAGACATTAAAATGCGCTGCATTCAACGATCACAGATTTAGCAGCGTGAGGAATGTGCTACCTACAATACGAACGCTAGTTTTACCAGACCGAGTGCTTCCGTTTAGTTTTTGCTTATGAGCATGCGTCGTTTTTTTGTCCGTCGGACTAGCATACAGACGAGCGGATTTCGGGGTCCGTCGTAGTTACGACGTAAATATTTGAAGCATGTTTCAAATCTAAAGTCTGTCGGATTTGAGGCTGAAAAAGTCAGCTGAAAGTCCGGGGAAGCCCACACACGATCGGATTGTCAGCCAGCTTTAGTCCGTCGGCGTCCGTCGGACTTTTGTAGACGAAAAGTGTACGCGGCATAATAGTTGTCCTATGGACAGATTCTCTCTCCTGAGCTGTGAATCTCTCTCCTGAGCTGTGGGACTCTTGGTTGTTTTTCTGATTAATTCTCTCCTCGCCCGGCTTGTAAGTTTAGGTGGATGGCCATCTCTTGGTAGGTTTGCAGTTGTGCCATACTCTTTCCATTTTTGGATGATGGATTGAACAGTGCTCAATGAGATGTTCACAGCTTGGGATATTTTTTTTAACATAACCCAGCTTTAAACTTCTCCACAATTTTATCCCTGACTTGTCTGGTGTGTTCCTTGGCTTTCATGATGCTGTTTGTTCACTAAGATTCTATAACAAACCTCTGAGGGCTTCACAGAACAGCTGTATTTATACTAAGATTAAATATCACACAGGTGGACTTTATTTACTATGTAAGTGACTTCTGAAGGTGATTGGTTCCACTATATTTTTCAGATATATTTATTTGTAAAAAAATGTAAAAGCCATTTATCATTTTCCTTCCACTTCACAATTATGTGTCACTATGTGTTGGTCTATCACATAAAATCCCAATAAAATACATTTATGTTTTTGGCTGTAACATGACAAAATGTGGAAAATGTCAAGGGGTATGAATACTTTTTCAAGGCACTGTATGTCCGGACACCAAACCCTCACTGTGCACCACTGCCTTCCACACTTCAGATTATATAAATACATACTATATGCAAGTACATTATCACATTATAACAATATGTTACTTGGGTATAAGCCCCACACTAGTCAGACCTGCATGGGTCGGGGAAATAAGAGAAAAAAAAGGAGAAAAGACAAAGGATCAACCTATAATCCTATTGCAAACCAACACATAACAATACATAAAAGTGGTTTAGTGAAGTCATGTAAGTTGTGATCTTTATAATCAATCCACAAATATGGGGCCAACCAGGGACCAACACTTTACAGAAAAGATGTAATACTGAGCGTATCATTGATTCCTGGGGTGAAGTAGTTTTATGATAAAAAAATCCATCCTGCTTCACGCTGCAAGATTTTTTTTTATCAACATCACCCCCTCTAGGGTTCTCATTAGGGATGAGTTCGAATTTCGGCCGTTCGATTGTTCGTCGAGTTACGAACATTATGGATTGTTCGTGCCAAATTTGAGTGGCGCGTCACGGCCCATAATTCACTGCGGCATCGCAGTGCATTGCTGGCTGCTGATTGGCCAAGCATGCACTATGACCTGCATGCTTTGGCCAATCACAGCGCGGTAAGAATGGAGAGCCATAATTGGCCAAAGGCAGGGTGGCTTTGGCCAATTATGTCTCAGGGGATTTAGTACACACCCCACACTATATAAGGCTACCTGCATGTCGGCACTGTGCACTTTGTTCCGGCGTTGAGAGAGAGATAGAGAGACAGTGTCATTTCATTTGAGTTAGATGGAGCAGGCAAGTGAGTCAGTTAGCTGCAGTCAGTGTATTGTGTGTGTATATATATGCATCCCAGGTGTTGTGGTGTTGTGTGTGTGTGTGTGTGTGTATATATATATATATATATATATATATATATATATATATATATATATATATATATATATATATATATATATATCACACTGTATTCAGTTTAGCTAGATCCATTCCTGTTATTCTCTTCCTAATATGCTTACAGGCAGGCTGCAGTATTTTCAGTCAGTGTACTGTAACCTGTGCACAGTGTGCAACTAAAGCTAACTGCAGACAATTGCTAGTGTTCTCTTTCTAATAATACCTCAGGCAGGCAGCTGCAGTATTTTCAGTCAGTGTACTGTATCCTGTGCACAGTGTTCAACTAAAGCTAACTGCAGACAATTGCTGGTGTTCTCTTTCTAATAATACCTCAGGCAGGCAGCTGCAGTATTTTCAATCAGTGTACTGTATCCTGTGTGCAGTGTGCAACTAAAGCTAACTGCAGACAATTGCTGGTGTTCTCTTTCTAATAATACCTCAGGCAGGCAGCTGCAGTATTTTCAGTCAGTGTACTGTATCCTGTGCACAGTGTGCAATTAAAGCTAACTGCAGACAATTGCTGGTGTTCTCTTTCTAATACTACCTCAGGTGTCAGAGGGGGGTGGGGTCACCGGGTGGCCCCGCCCTCCGTTATTTAAGAACCATCAGAAGACAAGAAGCGTCACACAGGGGGAGCCTCCCATGGATGCGGAGCAGCCCGAGAAGAAGAAGGGAAGAAGACACCGCAGAGGAAGATGCCGGATGAGAACACCGGAGGAAGAACCAGAAGAACCAGAAGAACCAGAAAAGAAGAAAATGAAGATGAAGGAAGAAACCGAAGGAAGATAGAAGATAGAAGAAAGAAGATGGAAGAAAGAAGATGGAAAGAAGAAGACTTTAAATAAAGGAATTGTCAAAAACTGTCTCTTGTCATTTTTAACATTTTGGATACTTTTTTTGTGAAATGGTAGGGGTACTTTTGTACCCCCTTACCATTTCACACAGGGGGGGAGGGCCAGGATCTGGGGGTCCCCTTGTTAAAGAGGGCTTCCAGATTCCGATAAGCCCAACCACGGGTTGTGGGGATGAGGCCCTTGTCCTCATCAGCATGGGGACAAGGTGCTTTGTGGGGCACCCCAAAGCACCCTCCCAATGTTGAGGGCATGTGGCCTGGTACGGTTCAGGAGGGGGGGCGCTCTCTTGTCCCCCCCTCTTTTCCTGCAGCCTGCCAGGTTGCCTGCTCAGATAAGGGTCTGGTATTGATTTTGAGGGGAACCCCACGCCATTTTTTTTATTCTGGCGTGGGGTTCCCCTTAATATCCATACCAGACCTGAAGGGCCTGGTATAGAATTTCGGGGGAACCCCACACATTTTTTTGTTCTTAATCTTTTTTTCTTAATGCTATTTTTATCAATGAACTTTTATGTGTATTGCCGGACCGACATTTCATTATAGCCATTATAGCCGAGTATTTTTAAATAACTTTTATTCCTTAAGGGCCAGCTCACACCACATGCAGTCCAGTGCGTTTTTTTTCTGCATCAAAAATGCATGGAAAGTAGGTTATATCGTTTTCAATGGCATAGTTCACACCAGTGCATTTCCAGTTCCAGAAAAAAATTTAGAACATGCTGCATTTTTTATGCACAGGACTGTACTGGAAGGCTGGATTCACACCTATGCATTTTTTGTGCTTTTTGTATTTTGCAGATTTGCACTACAGATCGTGTTCCATAGGAAACAATGTTAAATGGACTGTAGTGAAAATCTGCAAAATGCAAAAAGCACAAAAAATGCATTGGTGTGAATCCAGCCGAACGCTGTAAAATGCATCAAAAACGCACTGGAACGCATCAAAAATGTGCATGCAGGAAAGCACCTGGACTGTGTTTCTATAGTGTGATCTGGCCCTTAGGGCCCTTATGGCTAGTTCACACCATAAAAACGCAGTCTGGACGCATTCCAGGTGCTTTTCTGCATGCACATTTTTGATGCGTTCCAGTGCGTTTTTGATGCATTTTAGTGCAGTCCAGTGCTTTTTCCCCCCTCTTTTTTCTTAACCTTAAATAAGGACAAGTGCGTTCCAGTGCATTTTTGATGCATTTTACAGCTTTCCAGTACCGTCCAGTGCATAAAAAATGCAGCATGTTCTACTTTTTTTTCTGGAACTGGAACGCACTGGAACTGCAAGCACTGGTGTGAACTATGTCATTGAAAACCATATAACCAAATTTCCATGCATTTTTGATGCATAAAATATGCACTGGACTGCATTGGTGTGAACTGGCCCTTAAGCAATTTGGCATATTTAAAGGCATTTCTCCTTGTTTCGTTTTTGGGGTTGTCCAATTGGTGACATTGATATATGTCCCTTAGGGTGGGACCTGGGCCCCATACCCATTTTAAGGCTAATAACTAGAAGATAAGCCAGCCAGGTGGGGCCTAGTAAAATTGCCAAGTCAGTTCCCTTAGACTGCAATGGTATTTGTTGTATAACTATTGCACGTGTTAGGCTCTTTAGTTGCTCCCCTGAACTGGGGGGTGTTTTGTCCCATCTGTAATTTTGGTGCATGCTGGATGATGTGCTTAAATTTGGACAGGGGGTGGCTTATTTTTTGCTAGCTGCATTTGGGTTGTTCTGGGCATGCTCAGGGACTTTTTTTGGTGGTGCTTTTTGTGTGTGAACATTACTTGGATGTTTCTGGGCATGCTCGGATCGTGTTTTTTTTCGTTAGTAATTGAAGGACATCCTTAACAGGTGTACTCACTTTTAAGTTCTCTCTACATTGGGTGACCTTGCATTTTGTGTGTTTCATGGACTGTCGATGTGTTTGCAATTTCCTCATTAGCACACAAACCTATGTTATATAAAGCTTGCAGATAGCATTCTTTACTTTGTCCTGAAAAGAGCCAAGATTGTTTGTGTGTGGGGGGCGGCAAGAGAGTACATTTGGGTGTCCTTATCGAGTTTCTAACACATGTATTTTTGATTTGTATTATGTTGTTGCAAAACAGATATGTTTTTATGCTATTTTTTTATTACTTTGGTTTGTTGGGTTTTTTTTGGGGTGGTGGTTATTTTACCATGAAATCTTTTTTATGTTGGCAATTTTTGATGTTTTTACGTTGTTCACTTTGATTTAACTGTCTGTGCTGCCTTATTTTTAAAATTATTTCTCAAGATGTTGTGCCTGATGTTGTTTTAATCCTTAATAGATGTCCATTTGTGGGTGCACTCCTTTTTAACTCCTGTTAATTTACACTGAAAAAGGGTCAAACCTCAAACATATTCTGTTAGTGTCTTAAATTAACATACGTGTGTATTTTGCTTTCCTTGCTTTTTTTCCAAGTCCTGTGTGTTGTGTTTTTTTTTTTTTTTGTTTTTTTTACCAATAAAATTGTTTAAAATTTTTTTCTGTTTTATGTGTGTTCTTTTCATGCAACCAATTTCCCAGCTGCAGCTTAACTAGGCTAATTAGCATGTCTTAGACAAATCTCTTTTTTATTTTTGTTTAGTTTTAAGTTACTTTCCTGGTGCCTTCATGGTAGCACATGCATGGATTGTGCATATGCTGCCATGGATAGTGACCAGGAAAGTAACATTTCAGAGTGGTAAGTATTCAATTTTTTTTTTTGTTGCAGTCTTCCCTTTCCCCCTTCTGTAAACATTTCGATGATTTATATCGTAAATTAGTGCCTTTATTCTCCCAAACCCACCCTACCGCATAACCCTCCCACCTTCCCCCTATCTACCAGTAGCTTTTCCGTGCCTTTCTCTCAGCTACTCTTCTGTGTTCCAATTGGGTTGTCAACTACCTCTGTTTTTCTCCTATTCCCTTAGTACAGTCGTTCTACTGCTCCCTATGCTCCCATGGCTTCGGCATATCTCATAGTTTGTTTGAATTTATCCCATTCCTGCCATTTTACCTCGTAAGCTTCCAGACCTTCCCTGTCACTATACCTTAAGTACTCTAGGTTTTGGATCTCGTTAACTTTATTACACCAATTCCTCATTGTGGGTCTTATTGGTTCCTTCCAATGTCTGGGGATAAGACTTTTGGCTGCGTTTAGAAGATATTGTTTGTTTGGCATATTTATCCCGTGGAATAGGCAACTCCATGGATCGTCTAGGAGCATTATATTGGTTATTTCCCCTATTATTTGCCTGATATCTTCCCAATATTTTTTAATTTCCGGACATTGCCACCATATATGGGCTGTCATCCCAATTTCTTTACACCCTCGCCAGCAATATTGTGATTTTTCTTTTTGAATTTTATGCGCTTTATCAGGGGTGATATGCCATCTCACCAAGCATTTATAGTTTGTCTCCCTCATATTACTGTTTACTGTAGTGGCGTGTACCCGACACAATATTTGTGTAATCTCTTCCTTTTTCAAGAATATCCCTAGTTCATTCTCCCATTTTGTAATATACGGTGGAATATCCGGGCCGTTCCTTTCTATAAGTGCTCTATATATCTTTGAGATCACCCTCTTCTTTCCCTTATCCACGCAGATTTTTCCTAAGGGAAGCAAATTTGCTTCCGATCTTATTGGCTAAGGCAGATACTCTGTAAAATGTTTTAATTGGTTGTATTGCCATTCGTCTATCGATCTCCACTCCCCTTTGCTCTTTAGTTTGTGATACGTGTAAATTCTGCCTTGGTCCATAATATCTTTCAATTGTGCATTTTCTAGTGTTATCCATTTCCCAAACCAGGCTTCCATTCCCGGTATAAAATATTTTGTATTTGTTAGAGGTGTTAGTGGTGAGTTATATTCCCATTTTTCCTTTCTGTGTATGTGATCCCATATTTTTAGTGCGTGTCTAGTGATGTTGTTTGTGCCTTTACCTAATTTTCTATACTGTGGAGGTATCCAAATTATTTTACCTAAGTTAACTGTGCTTATTGTGCCTTCCATCTTTACCCATCTCTTTTCTCTATTTTCTTTTGCCCATTCTACTACCCGTGACAATATTACCGCATTGTAGTAATTTCTAATATCCGGTGCGCCCCAGCCCCCTCTTACCCTATCTTTAATTAACTGTGCCATGCTTATTCTTGCTTTTTTCCTTTTCCAGATAAAACTTGTGAAGAGCTTTTGTATTGTTTTGAAAAAAGCGTCCGGGAGTGGGATCGGTAGCATCTGCATTTTATATATGATTTTGGGGAGGGTGACCATTTTAATAATATTTATTCTTCCCCCCCACGATATGTTTCCTGTTGTTATTCTATTTAATTCAGTTTTGATCTCGTCTAGTAATGGGAGGAAATTTACTTGATATAGACTTACGTTGGTTTTGGTCATCTTAACCCCTAAGTAATTTATTTCTTTTTTACCCCAGACAAATGCGAAACTCTTTTGAAGTAAAAGTTCCTCACTTTTTGGGATATTAAACGTGAGGGTTTCGGACTTCGATGGATTTAACTTAAATTTTGAGACCTCACCATACTCTTTTAAGGTTTTCATTACATTTGGGAGGGATGTCTTTGGACTGGTTACATAGAACAGGATATCATCCGCGTACGCAGCTAACTTGTGTGTTTCCTCCCCCAGCTTTATCCCCCTTATATCTGTCTTACCCTAGCTAGAAGTGGTTCCAATGCCAACACGAATAGCAAGGGGGATAGTGGGCACCCCTGTCTCGTTCCGTTGAACATTTCAAATGGATCTGATACTATCCCATTTATCTTTACCCTTGCTGTAGGTCTATTGTATAGGGCCTTTATGCATTTTATCATTTTCTCACCCAGTCCTATTTCTTCCCATGTACCCTGCATGAGGCCCCAGTCTACCCTGTCGAATGATTTCTCTGCATCTATCGACAGGAGTAGTCATGGGGCCCCATTGCCTTTCATCTCCTCTATTGCTAGCAGGGTCCTGGTTCCATTATCTCTCCCTTCCCTCCCTGTGATGAAACCGACTTGATCTGGGTGTATTATTTTTTGCATTACTTTTCTCAGCCTGTCCGCAAGGATTTTAGCGTAAATTTTGGTGTCTAGATTTAGGAGAGAGATCGGTCTGTAACTTGAACATAGCGTTCCGTCCTTCCCTTCCTTAGGGATAACAACAATAGTAGCTTCTAGGGCTTCTTTACGTAATTCCTCTTTATCCCCAATCCTATTCATGAGGTAACACATTTTTGGGATCAGGATGTCTTTGAACTTTCTGTAATAGAGAATCGTTAGGCCGTCATGCCCCAGACTGTTTCTTTTATGGTTTTTATTATTTCTTCCTCAGTGATGGGGGTCTCTAGCTGATTAATTTGTTCCTCTGTGATTTTCTTTAAGCCGCTCTCTCTCAGGTATGCTTTTATTTTTACCCTTTTCTGTTCGACCTCTTCTTTGGTGCCTATATCATATAGACTCGCGTAGTATTCCTGAAACGTCCTAGCGATTTCCACTGATTTGTGTGCGAATTCCCCGTTACCTGTTTGTATTTTGTCTATGTAATTTGCTGATTTTTTTTTTTCCTAGAGCCTGCGCTAGATGTCTCCCCGGTTTGTTCCCGTATAGGTACCTTTCTTTTTTTACTTTATTGTACGTCATTCTTGTTTCTTGCTCTAAGAGTTCTATCATCTCCTCCCTTTTACGGTTGAGTTTTAGCAAAGTTTCACTGTCGTTCTTATTCTTATAGAGCTGCTCTAATGTGTTAATTTCTTTGCTCAGGGCCCTGGTTTTCTCTCTAGTGCACCTTCTTTTCTCCGCCTCCTCTTTTATCATGATGCCTCTTATAAAGGCCTTATGAGCTTTCCACACCGTCATTTTAGATACACCTTCTGTGTTGTTTTCTTTAAAATAAATCTCTAACTCTTTTTTCATTCGTTCTTCTATTGCTTTATAATGCAAGAATTCCTCATTTAATCTCCACCCCTTACTCCTTTGTGTTTACCTCTCCTATCTTTAGTTGTAACATCACCGGCGCGTGGTCAGAGAACGTTGTTATACCGATGTTTGTGCAAACAGCCACCTCTAGCCACCTATGCTCTATTATAAAGTAGTCAAGTCTAAAGTATGACGCGTGGACAGGGGAGTGGAATGTGAAGTTTCTTGTTTTGGGGTGTTGTAGCCTCCAGACATCTACCAATTGATGTTGGTGCAGTTTCTGTTTTAGTTTGTTCCTCCATCTCATTCCAGTCCTCTGTGCACTCGACATATTATCCTCCTTTGGTTCCGGGCAGAAATTAAAATCGCCCCCCATTATAAGGCCCCCCTTGTTGAATTCCATTAAGTCAGCTAACCGCCTCAGTAGGTAGCCAATGGGGTTTTTATTTGGGCCATATATGTTTGCCAGGGTGCACTCTACTCCATTTAATTTTCCTCTCAAGAACAGGTATCGCCCATCGGGGTCCACTAGTCTCTCATCTAGATCAAATCTTACACCTCTGGCAAACCCTATGGCTACTCCTTTTGCTCGGCTAAGTGGGGAATCACCATAGTACCATATGGGGTAATCTTTTGAGCTTATCTTATTGTTATTTGTTATAGCGAAGTGGGTTTCCTGAAGTAGGACCACATCCGCCTTCAGGAATCTCAACTCGCCCACAATATTCGCTCTTTTCCTGGGAGTGTTTATGCCACGTACATTATAGGTAATTATCTTTAGACCCTCTATTCTTTTTTTTTTTTTACACTTTTTGTGTTTGGTCGCACCACTTTGCGAGAGCAGGGGCCTCGTCCTTATTCTTACCTATTATTACTGGTAGATTCCCCGTCCCTCCCTCTTCCCTGAACCCCCCGTCACCTCCCTCCCTCCCCTTTCTCCCCCGTCCCAACCTTTCTTACCCCCCTAATCCTCCCTCCTCCCCCAGACCCCTCCCCCCCTTCCCTCCCCTCCCTCCCCCCCCCCCCCCCGGTTGGGGTAATCCGGTCTCCCCGTGACCTGAGAAACGATGGGCCCTACCCCCCCACCTGGCCCACTGGTTATCCCCCTTGAGGTGAAGCGTCTCTAGATCCTGTGCTCCCCCTTTATTGGGGGTTGCCCGGGTCCGCCCTCTCCCCCTTCCCCTCAACTCCCCTGCCCCCCGCCTCCCCCCAGGTATCTGCGTGGTATTTTTCTGTTGCCTTACAGGTACAGTTCTAGTTATCTCAATTTTATCTTGAGGACTGGCTGCCAGGCCTGCTGTTCTTTTTTTTTTTCAAAAGATTTTATTGAAATTTTACAGGTTAACATGCAATGTTTGCCATACATCGTATCGAAATAAACAATCAATGGGCAATATGCACATATAGATCAGCAGAGTATGAACATGAGCAAATATAGGCATATGTAGTCATGCATGAGGCTCAACAGTATAATAAAGTAGGTATCGCCGCTTACAACTATGGATGCAGGTTCAGAGAGGGCGGGTGTGGTTCGCGGAGCAAGGTCAAACCGCGTTATAAGCAATCCCATTCCCGCTCACCCCCGACAGGATCTTAGCTGTGAATGAGAACGGGATATCTGACAAGACATATGTAGTATGTAATATAGCGGCATGGCGACTGAAATTTAGAACTTGTACAAAGAAGTGAAGTCGTCCAAAGTGTAGGGCGGACCGAGGGTGAGTCGGTCGCTCAGAGGGGGACTATATAAGGCCGATATTGAGTGAAGGCATGTGTGATATGCATGGATACGGCAAGCTTTAGGTTTCCTGAAAATATCAGGTCTGTGTCATTGGTGGGGGGAGGTATGGGGAGAGAGGGGACAGGAGGGGCAGGTGTGTTAACAATGGTGGACACGAGTGAACATGTCGCGTGGGCTCCTCAGGGAGTCTGAGGGAGTGGTTGGGTCAAGGCCTGTCGCGATTGTGAGCTTCTATAATGAGTCCAACAGGTCCAAGTGGCCTGAAATTTGGTAGGAGTATCCGTTGCTTGGGAAATGAGTTGCTCCATTTCCGCTATTCGGTCTACCCTGCGAGTCCAGTCTTGAACTGTGGGGGGGGAGGGGTTTCTCCAACATGCAGGGATGCAGAGGTTGGCTGCATTGATCAGATGAATAGTTAGGGTTTTTTTGTATGAGGTGGGGGACCCTTGTCTGTGGTGCAGTAAATATCTGGCGGGGGAGAAGTCTGGAGTATATGTGGTGATTTGGGAAATTAGTTAATGGACGGTTGACCAGAAGGGTTGGATAAGGGGGCATTCCCACCAGATGTGAAGTAGAGTACCTCTAGCGTTATTACACCTCCAGCAGGTAGAGGGGACAGAAGGGTGAAAGTGGTGTATTTTGTCGGGGGTCCGGTACCATTTCGAGAAAATTTTGTATCTATTCTCCTGCGTCGTGACATTAATGGACCCCTTGTGCATGAGGGTAAATATGTGTTCCCACTCTGTGGGGGTGAGATCTAGGGCTAGGTCCTTTTCCCATTGTTGTGTAAGGGTGTCATCTTTGATCTTGTGGCCTGTGAACAGTAGGGCATAATTTGAGGAAATGAGATGGCCTTGCGGTTCCGTTGAGGAACAAAGAAATTCAAACGGCGTGAGATCTCTGTGCCAGTGAGAGTGTTGGATGGAGGGTTGGAGGAAATGTCTTATTTGCAAGTATTTGTAAAAGGGTATGTCGTAGTTAGGTAGAGTGGTTACAAGTGCAGGGAAAGAGAGAAAAGACCCATGTAGGAAGAATTTCTGTGCTCTAGCTGGAGAACTGAGGGTATCCGGGGTAGGATCTTTTAGGAAAAGACCCGGGGGAAAGGCTGGGTTATCGTCCAGAGGGGTCATGGGGCCTGGTGAGGGTGTGAGGGCTAGTATTTTGCATGCTCTTTTGAACAATGAAAGTGTGGTCCCGATGAGGGGGTGAGTAGTGAATTCCTTGGGAACATTGGTATGGGTCATCCACGGTGTGTTGGCTAAGGGCAGGTGTGCGAACGATGCTTCTAGTGCAATCCAGTCTTTGGAGGGACGATGTATATGCCAATCCACCAGTCTGGTCAGGTGGCAGGCCCAGTGATATTTACGGAGATCTGGGAGACCCAGACCCCCCAATCTTTTAGGGAAGTCTGTCCCAGCCAATACGCGGAGTTTTGGAGGCCCACACAAAGGTTCGAGAAAGCAGTTTATAGGAGGCAAAGAAGGAAGCAGGTAGCGAGATCGGGAGGGCTTGAAGGAGGTAGAGGATTCTGGGTAGAATGTTCATTTTTAATATTGCTATTCTACCCAACCAGGAAAAGGAACCTAGATTCCATTTCTGCAGGTCGCCTTGGATGGAGCGGAGTAAGGGGAGGAAATTTTTGGCGTAGAGGTCTTTTAGGTCAGTAGTGTCCGCTAGAAGGTTAGGTATAGTCGTGATAGGGTCTGTCAAGAAGAGTAGAATGTCGTCAGCGTATGCTGCTAGCTTATATTGTTTTTGTTGGATGTTAATTCCCTTGATAGCCGAATTTGCTCTTATTTTACGGAGTAGGGGTTCTAACGTCAGAATGAAAATAAGGGGTGACAGAGGGCACCCCTGTCGCGTCCCATTAGATATAGAGAAGGCGTCCGACAAGCCACCATTGATCCGGAGTCTAGCGGTCGGGAAGGCATATAGTGTTAAAATCATGCTTAGCATGCGCGGTGGTAAGCCCGCTGCCTGTAAAGTAGCCTCCATGTAGTCCCAAGCGACCCGGTCGAACGCCTTCTCTGCATCCAGCGAGAGAAAGAATCCTGGTGTGGCGGTTTTAGTGAGCCAATGATGAATGTTGAGGGCCTTAGTGGTGTTATCCCTGGCCTCACGTCCCGGGACAAAACCGACCTGATCTAGAGAAACCAGGGATGGGACGAAGGGGACGATACGATTGGCCAAAACTTTCGCGTACAGTTTCAGATCGACATTAAGGAGCGATATGGGACGATAGTTGGGTACCAAGGAGGGGTCCTTACCCTGTTTCGGGATGAGGGTAATGTGAGCTTCCAATAGGTCTCTATGGGCTACCGAGGTTATTGTAAGGTCGTTACGTGCTTTGGTTAAATGTGGTAGGAGAATTTTCGTGAACGATTTGTAATATGCTGCCGTGAGGCCGTCTGGTCCCGGGCTTTTACCAGCCTTCATATGTTTGAGAGCAAGGAGGATTTCGTCCGACGTTATTGGGAGGTCTAGAGTCTGTGAGTCCTCTGGGGTAAGTGGTGTGGGGCCAAATCGTGCTAAAAAATCAGTTAGGGTCTTCCTACGGTTAGTTGCTGCATCAGTACTTTGGGCATTCGGGAGGTTATATAGCTTGGTGAAGTATTGTACAAATTGCGCAGAGATGCCCTCGTTGGTGACCACTGCCTCTCCCTTGGGGGAAGTAAGCTTATGAATGGTATGAGAGGCTTTTTTGGATTGAAGAGCTCTTGCCAATAGTTTACCGGCTTTATTGCCGAATTCGTAATATAGCTTATGTGATAAGGTGTACTTGCGTTTGACCGCTGTCGTCAGAGTGTCCAAGAGTTCTTCCCTAGCTTGAGAGAGTTCAGCAAGTGTGGACTTGGCGAGGGAGGCCTTGTGTGCCTGCTCTAGTGTACGAATGCGAGCCATCAACTCCGCCAGGCGAGAGTGTTTGAGTTTGTTACGGTGTGCAGCTATATTCATCAATTCCCCGCGAACGACACATTTATGAGCCGCCCATGTAACCGTGGGAGCCACGTCTGAGGACGAGTTATCCCGAAAAAAGTTGGAGAGGCAAGTGGTCAGCCTCTGAGCGTATATCTCGTCTGTTAATAGGGAGCTGTCTAGGCGCCAAATACGTGGTTTCCTGGTGGGTGATTGCAGCCGTAAAGTCATGGAGATGGGATTGTGGTCCGAGAGGATGGCTGGGTCAATGGTTGCATTGGCCAGGTGGGAGAGATCTGTCTGAGAGAGAAAGAAGTGGTCAAGTCGTGAGTACTTGTTGTGTGGGGGAGAGAAAAAGGTATAATCTTTTTCCTTGGGGTGTAGCGTGCGCCATGTGTCATGGAGTAGAAGGTTATGAAATTGTTGCTTGATCGACTTTAGGGCCCTATAGGAAAGGGAGGAGGTTCCATTGGAAGTATCAATGGAGGGGGATAGAGAAACGTTAAGGTCACCGCCCACGATGAGGGATCCTGAGTGGAAGCTGGAAAGTTGCTGTAGAGTATTACGGAAGAAGGTTACCTGTCCAGTATTAGGCGCGTAAATATTCGCAATGGTAAGAGGTATTTGATTCAGGGTGCCTTAAAGAAAAAGAAAACGTCCCATTGGGTCCGTTTGTATTTCCGTTACTTGGAGTGGGCAATTTTTGGAGATGAGGATGGTGACCCCCTTCGATTTAGCTTCCGGGTTGGAGGAATGGAAGGCTGTGGGGAAGTAATGATTTTTAAGTTTAGGGATAGAATCCGACCGAAAGTGGGTTTCCTGTATGAGTGCGATGTGGGCGTGTGCTTGTTGTAGAGAATGGAGAAGTTTAGATCGCTTTTCCGGAACGTTGAGGCCCCGAATGTTTATGAAGTATAGTTTGAGTGAGTGTAGTTGTTGTGAAGTTGTGTCCGTAGAAGAGTTGGTGTCCTGTGTGCCCGCCATAGGAGGAGGGAGGGGGTAATAAGAGGATAGTTAGGGGGGAGGGGGGAAATCCGGGGAACTGAGGGTGGAAGTCAGTCGGGTGAGTGTGTACCCGGAGAATATCCGAAGAGGTGTGGAATTACTTATCCAACAACCTCGTGGGTAGCAATCGGTGTAGAGCGGAACACGGGTAGGGAGAGAGTCCTGACAGGTGGACAATATCCCTAGCCGAGTCCGTGTGGGGGTTGGCCGAGAATCCTGGCAGTGATGGACGAAATGCGGGTGACGTTCAATGAACGGAATGTGAGCCGCTACCACGGGATGGTTTGTAGCGTGAGAGGGGTAGGTATACCTAATGGAGCACCCATTGTGGGTGGGTTAACATCCCAGTGGGTAATGCAGTAACAGGACGGTGCCCCGATTTAGGTGTGGCGGTGAGAAGTGACCATGGCTATGGGTATCGTGCGGGTTAGCAGTAGGGAGGTGTATATGTCTGTAATGCACCCCATTCAGGGGAGAGGGCGCCAAACCGACCCTTCCCTACCCCCCACACCCATCTCGGGTTCTGTGAAGGCGGGGAAGGGGCGGCGGCATCCGACAAAAATTAAGCTCTGCAATCCCCAAAGACACTCAATAGGGAGATTTGTCTAGTCTTAGGGAGGTGACTTGTGTATGTCAGCATATACTTTAACTATCTTAACAGCATAATTAACCTCTAAAAACTCTTACTTTACACTGAGCTGCTAGGAAGACAAACTGGTGCAGGTCAGCTATGTAGCCAACAGTCCGCTGTGCTGAAAAGGAAGATATAAAGTAAAAACGAAAAACCAAAAGATAAAACTCGTACTTAGAAACATGTATGAACGGCTGTGATGTTACCGAGACAGTGTAGGCGTGAGTCCGTAAACAACTTGCCGATTTAAGTAGGTGGGTGTCCGTCGCAGTGTACCAGCCAGTCAGTGCCTTTGAGGACGAGGCATCCGGAGCCTAAGGCAGGGTAGGCGGTCAGAGAGGGAGTTCTGAGTTCAGCAGGGCGCAAGCAGTGTTGTAGAGTGAAGAGGAGCGGATCTTAACCCTTCGAGTGGGAGTGTAATGCTGGCGTCTGCGTGGTCAAAAGATCCCAGTGTGTCCGCAGCAAGATGCGCGATGTAGGAGACTCCGCTAGTGTTGCCAGGTGGCGTCTGCGGGCGCTCAGACTTGTGGGAATTGTAGTACTAGGTAAGGAGTAGTTCCGTATTGTGTCCTGAGGCCGTAGCCAAGGAGTTCTGAGCGATGGAGTGGGCAGCCAGCTGCATGTTGATCTGTAAACAGACATGAAGGCGTGACAAGGAGCATGGGTGTCCTGTGGAGATCTTACAACCCAGCGGGCATGAACGGATGTAATTGAAAAGACAGCCTGCAGCCATTAGTGTCCTCACATCTGTAGTGACATGTGGGAGTCAAAAAGTGGGTCCCAGAGCGAAAGGTCTTCAGATAAGGCACGGAACAAAACTCAACAAAAATAAACAGAAAAATAAACGTGTAACAGAGAGGAAGAATCCCTATGCCCCGCTATTAGCGGTCCCTGCGCCTCCGCCTGGACCGTGGAGAGGTGGTAATGTAGTCAGCTCCAGGACCGCTCCGATAGTTGGGCTGGTTCCTATGGGTGGAAGGCGAGCGTCTTCTGCGGTGTCTGGACTCTTGAGCCTCCATGGGTTCATCTCTAGGTTGATCAAGGTGTGATGGGACCCTGCGAAAGGCGGCATACCAATTAGGCACTGGGACTGTGGCAATCCCAAGTGTGGCGCAGAAATGAGGCAAATCCTCTGGTACTTTGAGTAGTGCTGTGCGGCCGTTATTGGAAGCTGAGAGGCAGAAGGGAAATTTCCATTTGTAGAGAATACGTTTCTCCCTTAAGACATCCAGGAGTGGCCTCAGGTCCCTTCTATGTTGAAGTGTGATCCCAGATAGGTCTTGGTAAATTTGGATATAGGCGCCCGCGTGTATGATTTGCTGGCTGCCCCTGGCTTGTTTGAGGATGTCTTCTTTTAGTTTGTAATCGACTATGCAGCATATTATGTCCCGTGGGGGATCTGTCTCCCGTCCCTTGGGGCGCAGTGCGCGATGTATCCTCTCCATTTGGATGGGGGTTTGTGGGGGTCTGTGGAGAAGGCCGTTGAAAAGGCTAACTACTTCTTGAGAGACCTGTTCCCCCTCGAAGGCCTCCGGAAGGCCTCTGACACGGAGATTATGCCTCCGACCCCTGTTGTCGAGGTCCTCCAAGTGTCGCTGCATGTCACGCATCTGCAGTGTGTGGGAGTCAATGCAATCAGTGACTAAGTGAATGGCGGTGTCGTGGCGTTCAGTCACTGTCTCCACTCTCTGGACTCGCTCGTTTAAGGCGCGAAAATCCAGCCGTAGCTCCGCTATGGCAGCGGATAAAGTGTCCTTAATGTCTTCAGCAATCAGTCTTAGGTCCTGGATGTTGATCTGAGGCTGGGGGGTGAGTACGATCCCGTCTCCAACAGCATTGGATCTGTTCTGACTAGAGTCAGAAGTGTTTGGGATGGTTGGAGGCAGAGGCTGTGTTCCTGAGGGTGGTGGGCTGTGAGGGATAGGCGCCATATTGCCTCTGCCGGCTCTGAACATCTCCGGTATATGGCTGCTTTGTGATCCGGTTAGTTCCCTGGGGGATCTCGAGCGGGAGGCAGAGGAGGATCGGGAAGCAGTGCCCATTATTCACGGGTAGTAAAGTGTGAGAATACCTCCCGGCTGCGTAGTGTTTCTCCCGTGGTGGACGGAGCTCAGGGTTTAGGCGTCCGTTGCCATGTCAGGGCAGGCGACGCCCCTTGGAAGGGAAATTAGTTGAGGTGATCCTGGGGGGACACGATGGCGGCCGTCTTTCACAGGTAGGCCAGAGCCTCCTATTTTCCTGGGCTGTAACCTGAAAGGTATGAGGCAGGCCGCGGGTGTCCGAGATCGGCCTTTCCTGCACTGCTACCGGCTCTCAGGGTCTGTATGTTGAGCGCCTACCTTCCAGAGGCGTCCGCCGGAAGATGGGCCAGATTCGGTAACGCTCGTACCGCCGATTGCGGTACTCCAGCTCGGGGATGCTGGAGGCTCCACAGGCCTCAAGATGGCGGCGGGCCGCGAGCGTTCGGAGCCAGGCACCCGGAGTTTATAGGCTTTCACGGTGCCCACACAGCGCCCGATCCTCCCCCGCTGTAACAGTAGTAGATGGTGGCAGTGTGGCTTCTCCGTGATCAGCCGTTTACAGCACTTGAGCTTGAGGATGATGAGGGATTGCAGGCCGCAAGATGGCGGCGAGTCACTCGTGAGGGGGAGCCGGCCGGAGCCCAGGAAAGACCTGATCGGTCAGGTAAACTTCGAAATTTCCCTCGGGGTTTGTAGAAGAGGTGCCCAGTGACCGTTGGGTGAAGTTTTGAGGCTCCCCTATTGGTAGAATACGCCGGATGGCGTTAGATTGTAAAATTCTCTGTGGAGCTATCAATCTATACGTCCTGTCACTGCGAGGTCCGGACACGCCCCCTTTCCTAAATTATTGCCAGCTCTCAGTGTCTGTATCTCTGGCACCTACCTTCCGGAGGCGTCTGCAGTATGAAGGGCCGGAT
Source organism: Aquarana catesbeiana (assembly GCF_042186555.1). Classification (NCBI taxonomy): domain Eukaryota; kingdom Metazoa; phylum Chordata; class Amphibia; order Anura; family Ranidae; genus Aquarana; species Aquarana catesbeiana. The sequence goes on from NC_133328.1 coordinate 433,649,308, forward strand.
TATTAATCGTGCGTACCGCCGATTGCGGTACTCGAGCCCGGGGATGCTGGAGGCCTCACAGGCCTCAAGATGGCGGCGGGCCGCGAGCGCTCGGAGCTAATCCCTTAGTGTTTGCAGGCATCCACAGTGGCCGCTCACCGCCTCGACCTTCCCCTGTAACAGCAGCAGCAGATGGGGGCAATTAAGCTGTTCTGTGTTCGGCCGATCACTATATTTAAGCCTGGGGATGATGAGGGTCCGTAGGCCGCAAGATGGCGGCGAGTCTCTGGAGATGAGGAGCCGGCCGCAGCCTAGGATACACTCGATCGGCCAGGTAGCCTCTGAAATTTCCCCAGGGATTGGAGTATCAGGTACTCAGAAACTGTTGGGTGAGTTGTGGCGGCTCACCAAATGTTAGAACACGCAGGATGGCGGTGGATTGCAATAGTCTCCGCGGAGCTATCAGGTAACACGTCCTGTCACTGCAGATTCCGGACACGCCCCGTAGGCCTGCTGTTCTTTAGTGGAGTCCCGATTTCCTGTTCTTTCCCACCAACCCGGAACTTTGACTAGAGGGATCCCCAAGCGATCACAAAATTTCTTCCGGGAATCTTAAGGTTGCCGAGCGGCCTTCTTTGAACCCGTTCAAGCAGGCTGGAAAACCCCAGGAGTATTTACCTTCATGCGCTTGAAGCTGGGCCAGCAGCGGTTTCAACACTCTTCTCCTGGCCAGTGTCTCCGCCGCCAGGTCCGCAAAGATTTGTAAGTTCGTCTCTCCGTACCGCACAGGTTGATTCTTTTTCATACACGTCTTCACCAGTTCTTTATCTTGAAAATTGTGAAATCTCGCGATCACGTTTCTTGGGACGTCCCCCTTGATCTCTGCGGGCTTGCGAATCCTATTAACTCTGTCGAATTTTATTTTACCGCTTATATTGGGTGAGGTAATCATTCCCCCGAAGATTGCATCCATTTTTCCTCGAAGATCTTCTTTTTCTCCCTGAATCTCTGGAAGACCTCTTATTCGAAGGTTACTTCTTCTGCTCCTATTCTCCTGATCTTCCAATCTGTACAGGATGTTTCTCTGTTCTTTTATAACCTCCTCTATCTGTTTTTTGAAACCTTCCAGCACTTCTCCATGTCGATCTAGCCTTGTTTCTGCCTCTTCCACCCTTTTTAGTGTTTGGTTCATGTCTTCTCGTAAGGAATCAATTTCTCCTTTTATAGAGGTTTCAAGCTTCGCGAACATCTCTGCCATTTCGCTTTTAGGTGGTAGTTATTTTTCTTGGGAATCTACCATTTCTGCCTCCGGTATCTCGCCACTTGCTGCATGAATGTCTATCTCTGCTGTTTGTCTTCTTGTCCCCATCTTTGGCAAGCTCTCCGGAGCTTTACTTTTAGCTCCCGTTTGTTTACCTGGGTTTTCTTTACTGCTGTCCTGTACCATGTACTTCCTGATAGTTCCCGGGCTTGTGCTTGTTCTAGGTGGATTAGATGTCATCCCTTTTGTTGATTTGCCTCTCATGCCTTCCTTTCTGTTCCCTGATATTGGCGGGGGGGGTGATGCTATCAGGTATTGTTATGGATATGGGTTTGCATGTATAAGTTTATATATAGAATTGTAAGATTTGGACTGGGTGCGTTCAGTTTCTCCGGGCCCACTTAGTTCCCCCCCCCTCCAATTGGTACTTGGTTCTCTATGTATCTTAAGTCCACTCTTGAGGTCCGCCCCCCCCCCCGTACCCTATGTATATTTGGGTATTTGGGTTTACAAATTTGGTCCCGGACACAGTTCAAATCAAAAGTGCGAGAGTACTACAAACAGTGCAACAGGCAGTTAAGATAGAACTGTATGGTAGATAAAGATAGAGCTGGTAAGGTAGGGTTACAGGCGACGAAAACCTTCTGTGCAGACTCAGTTTTAACCCCCGTTAAGCTTTTTTTATGTTATGTATGTCCATATATATTGTAGTGTGGAGATATCACTCCTATGTAAATAATATATATATATGATTATGTATAGCGCTGGCTGAGGACTAGCAGAGATTTACAGGGAGGCTTTAAACTTCGTTTCACCCGCCACTTTAGAACTGTGACTTCAAGAAAAAATTTTGACCAGAGTTACGCAGCTAAGTTATTTTGTGTATTATGAGTTTACCTTGTGCTTTACATCTGTTTACCTGTACCCCCAGATGTACCGATCACAAAGTCCCGATCACTCCTCCACCTCCAGAGCCTCCAGGGCACCTTTAGGTTTTGCTATATATGCATTCAGTTTCCTACTATAGCCATTACATATTGCTCGTTTTCACAGCCAGGGGCTACAGTCCACTACTTCAGGCATCACTATCGGGATATATATATTTTTTTTTTTTTCACTTACCCCGCTGGCTGATCTTGGCGGCTCCCACCTCTTCCTTATTTTTTTTTTTTTTCAGTGTTACCTCTGATCCTTCAGTGTCCTTCAGTATCTCTGTGTCTGTTCCTCCGTATCCTGACTGAGCCCTCTGTATCCTTCTGTTCTTTCTGCTTCCCACAGCCGCTCACAAAGTCACCTCTCACCTTTACATCTACAGTGGCGAACGGTCTCTCCGCTTCTTCCAGGGGACCGAGAGCCTACTCCGCCCACGGCGTTGTGTGTAGTGCTTGATGGCGACTGCTGGCTGTTTCCTGCACTCCTCCACGCCCCCAGCCAAGCTCCGACCCGACCCGGCTCCACTCACAGATATGCACGGGGAGCAGCATGAGGAACAGAGACGCGGGAGGTGCGGGGAGGCTATCGCAAGCCGGGGTGAACTACGAGCCGCGGGAGGCTACTGTGGGAAATGCGGAGACGCTGCAGATCAGGTAAAGTCCGCTGCTGCTGTCTGGGTATATGGCACGATGGATACGAGGGAGGCACCGGTGCCCAGGCTGTTCCGTGCTTATCCGTGAGGGGAACGCTGGAAGACATGGGGGATAGCGGGGCCAACGCCTAGACTCGCATCATGGGGAGGGATACGGCCGACATCACGGGCTTAGCCTCAGCATCAGCCTGACGCCCACATCCGGCTCCTCCCTCCTCGTCTGACCAATTTTTCTTTTTGAACAGTGGTTTTCAGCCTCAGTCCTCAAGTATCCCCCGACCGGACATGTTTAGGAAATTGTATCTTATCTAAAATAGCTGTCCAAAATACAAAACCATTGACTTTGATATAAAGCACCTGTGCAAGATGAAGGAAAACCTGCAAACATGGCCTGTTTGGGGGGGGTGCGCTTGAGGATAGGGTTGAGACGCACCGATTTAGAGCACTGAACTAAAATCAAGCTGAAGACAATCCTATTCTAATTATGGACATTTGAGGGAAATTAAGATTTTTATTTATTTATTTATTTATTTTTTTTTTTAAGGTTGGGCTTTGTGTCCCTTTTCTTCAAATTGGCTTCACTTCCTGTCACATAGCCAAACAGGAAGTGAGAGTAAAACCCTAACAATATTTTTCCTTGGGGACACACAGGTCAATCTAACTAGTGCCCCCACTATGCAAATTGCACTCTAGCACTTCGTTGTGTACATCCCAAATTATTAGGTGTTTTGGGGTTTATTAAAGGCAAATCCTTTCTACAAAACAAGTGTAGTTGATGAGAATCTGAGAGGAAGCACTAGTGATTTTATCATCCAATCATGTAGAGGCAAAGATGCTGTTTTTTTTTTCTTTCCCTTGCTTGTCCCCCTCGGATCTCCAGCAACTGCACTTCTAAGTGCACTTGTAGTGCAAAGTGGATTTACCTTTTAGTAAATAAACCCCAGGAAATTTAATATCCAAAATTATTTTTAAAAATCTGTCTTTTCTTTTTTTTTTTTTTTGAACAAAAGAAAAAAAACACAGAGGTGATCAAATGCCACCAAAGGAATTCTCTATTTGTGGGAACTTTACAAAAAAACATTTGGCTAAGTATGACCAGGCAATTGTCATTCAAAGTGCATCAGTGCTGAAAATTGGTCTGCACAGCAGGGGGGTTTAAGTGCCCAGTAAGCAAGTGGTTAATTTCCATGCCAAAAATGGATTTCTGTAATAAAGATGTGTGCCTGCTGTGTATACGGCATGGGCAAAAGCAAGTCGCACACATATGAACGGTATTCATTGTAAATCATGGGGTAGAACTAGTGATGCAACTTTTCAGTCCCAAGTGGCCTTAGGTTGTCTTTCCACTAGTGCGAGTTGTTGTGCGAATTGACACATGCGAAGTCGCAGGACAAGTCAAAACACATGTATTTCAATGTTCTCCGTTCTAATTGGTGCAACTCCCAAAAAAGTTCTTGTGCTACTTTGTTTCAACTTCAGTGCAACTTTTTGTCAGATGTTTTGAACTAGTCGCATGACATGGCATTAAGGCTCGGTTTCCACTATTGCAAGCCCAAAGTTACGTGTTTTTTGCCGCGAGCTTCCCGCAACTTTTTGCTGAGACTTGAAGTAATGCCTGTGTATTTTTGAGGTCTATGGACCTCAAGTCACATCAAAATGAGACCAAAGTAGTGCAGGGACTACTTTGAAACTGCTGTGACTTGAAGTCGCAGACATATGAACGGTACTCATTGTAAATCATGGGGTAGAACTTGTGATGCAACTTTTCAGTCCCTAGAAGCATGACAAGTTGCAATAGTGGAAAACAAGCCAAAAAAAGCACATTGTAAATCACACAACTTTGGGGTTGAAATAGTGGAAAGAGAGCATTAGGCTAAAGCGATAATAGGAAGATGCACTGTAAGAATTACTTCTAATTGTAGAAAACCAAACAGGCTCTTGCACTGAATCTAATTTATGGAAGATGTAACTGATTGGCCAGTGTATGGTGACCTTTGAAGATATGAAAACTTGAATTTCTGGTGTTTAAGCCTCATACACAGGATGGGACTTTGTACAAACTTTCCCGTGGATTTTTGTACAAAGGGCGTTGGCCTTAGGGTTCTTTCACGTGGACGTGTCCATGTACAGAGCCCGCTCTGCTCAGCGGGGGATCGCTCCGTGGATCCCCACTGAGCAGGCAGATGACAGGGACAGACCTGTCAGAGTGCCGCCCCCCTCTATGGGGGATCGGATGATGACAGACCGTAGAGTCCGTCGTCACCCGATCCGATCCGCAGACGGATGGAAAAATAGGTGTTTCCTCCATTACACTTTTTTGGATTGGAGTGGGTCGGATGTCAGCGGACATGTCACCACTGACATCCAACCCTCCATAGAGGTCTATGGAGTGTCCGTTCAGGTCCGCAGGTCCAAGGTGGACCTGAAAGGTCCGTCCGTGTGAAAGGGGCCTTAGGCCTCTTTCACACTGGGGCAGTGCGGGCGCCAGCGGTAAAGCAGCGCTATTTTTAACCCCCGCTATCGGCCGAAAAGGGGTTTATATAAATCCGCCCACAAAACGCCACCGCGGCAGCGTTTGCCGGCGGTATAGCCGCGCTGTCCCATTGATTTCAATGGGCACGAGCAGTTTGCACACCGCTCCAAAGGTGCTGCTAGCAGGCCTTTTTTTAGGCCCCTTTCACACTGGGATGTTTTTAGGTGCTACAGCGCTAAAAAATAGCACCTGAAAAATGCCCTAAAGAAGCGGCTCCATTCACTCCAGTGAGGGCTTTCACACTGGAGAGGTGCGCTGGCAGGGCATCACAAAAAGTCCTGCCAACAGCTTCTTTGGAGCGGTGAACTGACTGGTCCTCCCCATTGAAATCAATGGGGCAGCGCTGTGATACTGCCGGCAAAATGCCGCTCCAGCAGCATTTTGCGGGTGTATTTATCCCCTTTTCAGCCACTAGCAGGGGGTTAAAACCGCCCTTCTAGCAGCTGAATAATGCCGCTAAAATTACAGTGAAGTGGCGCTAAAAATAGCGCCGCTTTACCGCAGATGCCCCCACCACCCCAGTGTGAAAGGGGCCTTGCTGTCCTGCTAGTGCACCGCTCCAGTGTGAAAGCTCGATTCACACTGGAGTGAATGGAGCCACTTCTTTAGGGCGTTTTTCAGGCGCTATTTTTAGCGCCTGAAAAACGCACCAGTGTGAAAGGGGCCTTATCCTTTCACACGGACGGATAGAATTGTGCTTTTAGCTGCATTTTCTACCGCAGCTAAACGCACACAATGCTTTCCTATGGCCCCATTCACACACTGTGTTTTGATTACATGCGGTTTGGTCCGGATAGAACAAATAGAATTGACTGCGTCCAGGAGCGATTTAGCGCAGCTATCCGCACATAACCGCAGGTAATTGCAGTGCACTGTGTCAGCTGCAGATAGCAGCACTGAGCTGGCTCGCTCAAAAAAAAATGTTTTTTCCTTTCCCAATGAGCGACAAGCATGGGGATCCAACTTGGAGCCCTGCCAATACCAGGCACTGTGATATGAATCTTGAGGGAGTACTCCACACCAAATTTTAAACAAAAAAACGGCATGGGTTCCCCCCCAAGAGCATACCAGGCCCTTTGGCGTGTCATGGATTTTAAGGGGAACCCCCTATGCCAAAAAAATGGCGTGGGGGTCCCCCCCAAAATCCCCCCAAAATCCATATCCGAGCACGCAGCCCGGCCGGTCAGGAAAGGGGGTGGGGACTAGCGAGTGCCCCCCTGAACCGTACCACATGCCCTCAACATGGGGGATGGGTACTCTGGAGAAGGGGCCCACCCCAAAGCACCTTGTCCCCATGTTGATGAGGACAAGGTCCTCTTCCCGACAACCCTGGCCATGGGTTGTTGGGGTCTGCGGGCAGGGGGCTTATCAGAATCCGGGAACCCCTTTAATAAGAGGGCCCCCAGATCCCAGCCCCTCACCCTACGTGAATGAGTATGGGGTACATGGTACCCCTACCCATTCCCCATGGGGAGAAAAGTGTCAAGAAAAAAAACACACTACGCAGGTTTTTAAAGTAATTTATTAGGCAGCTCTGGGGGTCTTCTTCCGACTTCGGGGGTCTTCCTCCGCGCTCTCCGCATCTTCTCCCGGTGTCCGGTTCTCTGCCCCGGGACTATGCCCTCATAAGAGGTGGGGCCACCCAGTGACATCACACGGTGACCACGCCCCATGCCTATATAAGTCACCGCACACCTCGCAGACGGCAATACAGCTGAAGAGAGAGTCGTGTCAACACCGGAATAAGAGAAGAGGGGAGAAGATGACGACGTAGAAGAAGAAGATCGGGCCCCCGCTAGCAAAAGAGCTGGAAGAAGATAGCGGGGGATCTGACAGAAGATACCGGAGAAGAACCGGACAGCGACAGAAGACCTGGCCCCCGCCAGCAAAAGAGCTGGAAGAAGATAGCGGGGAGGATGGCAGAAGATACCGGACACCGGGAGAAGAGGCCGGACAGTGTGGACAAAAACCGGACACCGGGAGAAGATGCGGAGAGCGCAGAAGAAGACCCCTGAAGTCAGAAGAAGACGCCCGGAGCTGCCTAATAAATTACTTTAATAACCTGTGTAGTGTGTTCTTTTCTTGACACTTTTCTCCCCCAGGTGAATGGGTAGGGGTACCATGTACCCCATGCTCATTCACGTAGGGTGGGGGGCCGCGATCTGGGGGCCCCCTTATTAAAGGGGGCTCCCAGATTCTGATAAGTCCCCACCCGCAGACCCCAACGGCCAGGGTTGTCGGGAAGAGGCCCTTGTCCTCATCAACATGGGAACAAGGTGCTTTAGGGTGGGGGGGCCCCGCAGCGCGCCCCCCTTCCCCAAAGTACCCATCCCCCATGTTGAGGGCATGCAGCCTGGTACGATTCAGGAGGGGGAGCTAGCTCATCCCCACCCCCTTTCCTGACCGGCCGGGCTGCATTCTCGGATAAGTGTCTGGTATGGATTATGGGGGACCCCATGCTGTTTTTTCGGCACAGGGGGTTCCCCTTACAATCCATACCAGACCGAAGGGCCTAGTATGCACCCGGAGGGGGAACGCATGCCGGTTTTTCTCACACTGTTTTAATAGGAAGATGTGTTTTTCCTATTGCAGCGAGCACGAGATGTACCGTGCGAGATGTACCTCGCCGAGAACCAGTGCGATCCCATCACGCTGAAAACATTCTCACGTGTAGGTACTCCTGTGTGTGCACCAGTTCACGTGCTGAATTAAGGATCTATCCAGTGCACCAATTAGGGTCTGAACCAGCGCAGTGCATTCATCTTAGTAAATGACCCCCAGGAGGAGGCCAACAAGGAGAGGCAGACAGTCACAGGCCAATAAAAGAGGGCAAGCAGGCTCTGTGTCTAGAGGCAACAGTGCTGGTCGTGGACACGGTGCATCCTCATCAGCACATGGCCGTGGGGCATGCTTGTCCTTTTTCTCGGCAGCTGGCTGTGTTGAGCCACAACATGCCGAGCAGTTGGTAGAGTGGATGACCAAGCCGTCCTCATCCTCCTCATCCTCTGTCACCCAGGCTACCTTGGCTGCCAACGCAGGTGCCAAAGCGGCCTATTCCTTGGACTCAAGGTAATCATCAGTTACTCCTTCCTTGGCCCCACCAGAGGAGTCCCCCGAACTGTTCGACAAAAGTGTCGGGTACATGCTGCAGGAGGATGTGCAGCATTTTGAAGGTTTCAGTGATGGTACCCAGCTTAAGGAAGGCACTAACGTGAGCCCAGAGAGAGGGTTTGCCCAAGAAGGACAACAAACTGGCAGTCATATTCCCCCAGCTGCAGCATACTGCCAGGTTTGCTCCAGTGACGAGGAGGGAGGGGATGATGAGCTCACTGACTCTACGTGAGTACCTGACAGGAGAGGGGAAGAGGAGGCGGAGGAGAAGGAGGCACATCTCCAACGAGGCAGCCAACCGACTGCATCACACCGCAGAGCTCCGCAAGTGCAGGGAGCTGGTGACTCCGCGCGTTATTCAAAAAGTTCTTTGGTGTGGGCCTTTTTTGAGACATGTGCAGCAGATCGCACATTGCTATTTGCAACATATGTTTGAAGCCTATCAAGCGTGGACTAGACAGCAAGCGCTTGGGTTCTTGGGCAGATACTCGGGCTTACAGAATGTCCTGAGGCAGGCCAGGAAAGTCTGTGTGCATTTCCGCCGGTCATATAATGCCAGTGCTCGGCTGGCTGACCTCCAAAAGAAATTTAACCTGCCCAAGAACTGCCTCATCTGTGACATGCCCACCAGGAACTCAACGTTGGCCATGCTGCAGCGGCTGCACACAAAGCAGAGAGCAATCAATGAGTACCTGTGCGACTATGGCACCAGGACAGGGTCAGGAGAGCTGACCAACGTTGAGTTCCACCTGGTGGGCATGTCACAGATAAGGCGGTTCTTGGGCAGGTTAAATTTCTTTTGGAGGTCAGCCAGCCGAGCACTGGCATTATATGATGCCAGTGGGCTATGATCAGGGATGCATGCACTGTCCTGTCACCATTTTTGGAGGCCACGAGGATGTTGAGCAGTGACAGTGCATGCATCAGTAACACTGTCCCTCTTGTCCACCTGTTGGAGCACAAGCTGTATGGAATAATGGACAGGGCACTTGAGGCAGAACAGAGGCAGGAAGAGGAGGACTTCCTTACCTCTCAAAGCCCCCTTTATCCAGACAGTGTTCCTGCATGCCTGCTGATCACACAGGAAGAGGACGAGGAGGAGGAGGATTGTGTCAGCATGGAGGTGGGCCCTAGCACTCAGCATCAGCAGCAGTCTTCAAGGGATCATTTACAGTCTGAAGAAACCCATGGACTTGTACGTGGCTGGGAGGAGGTGGCTGCGGATCATGTCATCCTTAGTGACCCAGAGGACTCTGGACCGAATGCCTCAGCAAACCTACGCTGCATGGCCTCCCTGATCCTGCAAAGCCTGCAGAAGGATCCTCGTATTTGTGGTATCAAGGAGAGGGATCAATACTGGCTGGCAACCCTCCTTGATCCACATTACAAGGGTAAGGTTGCAGACCTTATCTTGCTGTCGCAGAGGGAGCAGAGGATGAAACATCTTTGGGAGGTCTTGCAGAAAGGTCTGTGTAACGTGTTCCCAGAGACTGGGAGGTTACAAACTCATGTTCCTGGACAACGTGTTGCTGAGGCTTCTGTCAGTCAAAGAAGGAGCGGTGGAGAAGGTGGACGTCTGACCGATGCGTTCAGACAATTTTTTAGTCTGCAGCCCCAAGGTATGATCGGTTCCAGGAACCATCACCAGCGTCTGATTCACATGGTGCAGGAATACCTAGGGGCAAGATCTGACTTGGACACCTTTCCCACCGAAAATCCTCTGGGTTACTGGGTCTTGAGAATGGATCACTGGCCAGAGCTTGCACAGTATGCAATTGAGCTACTGGCCTGTCCTGCATCCAGCGTTCTTTCAGAACACACATTCAATGCTGCTGGAGGCTTTGTAACTGATCACAGGGTGCGCCTGTCCACCGAATCAGTCGATCAGCTGACCTTCATAAAAATGAATCAGTCTTGGTTCACCACCAACTACCAAGCACCTGATGATGTAACCGAACAATTTTTTTTTAATGTGAGATCCCTTCAAGACTGCCTATGCTGATGCTGATCGACTATCCTGTTATGCTGAGTGACAATCCTCTTCCTCCTCAATGTTCATGCTGATAGCTTGTAAGAACATTTTTGGTTCTGGGCACTGTCACCAGTGGCTAAGGCCCAATTTTTCTGCCCCTGTTTAACAGGGGCGTGTAATTACAATCTTTGATGCACAATCTTTGATGCAATCATTCCTGCACTCCAACTAGAGTATCTGTGAGGGGTTGCAGTGTTGTGGCACCAGCACCAGTGTCCAAGGCTCAATTTTTCTGCCCCTTTTTAACAGGGGCGTGTAATTACATTTTTTGATGCAATACCTTGCAGCAGGGCTCATTCTTGCTTTCCAACTAGAGTATCTGTGAGGGGTTGCAGAGTCGTGACACCAGCACCAGTGCCTTAGGCCCAATTTTTCAGCCCCTGTTTAACAGGGGCATGTAATTACAATTCTTGATCTAATATTTCACAGCAAGGCCCATTCCTGCGCCCACCAAGAGTAGCTGTGAGGCCTTACAGTGTTGTGGCAACACCACCACACCGTCCACCACCAAAGGCCCAATTTTTCTGACCCTGTTCAACAGGGACATGTAATTACTATTCTTGATCTAATATTTAACAGCAGGGCCTGTTCCTGCACCCACCAAGAGTAACTGTGAGGCCTTACAGTGTTGTGGCAACACCACCACACCGTCCACCACCAAAGGCCCAATTTTTCTGACCCTGTTCAACAGGGGCATGTAATTACTATTCTTGATCTAATATTTAACAGCAGGGCCCATTACTGCACCCACCAAGAGTAACTGTGAGGGCTTACAGTGTTGTGGCAACACCAACACCTAAGGCCCAAATTTCTGCAGAGTATATAGGGCAGGCCCCTACTTTCAAACATCCAACTTCCAAAGACTCCTACTTGCAAACAGAAGGAGACAGCAGGAAGTGAGAGGAAATCTACCCCTAGGAAGGGAAATTCTCTCCTGTAAGAGTTCTTTGTTTCACTAAAATCCCCAAATTTTCAAAATCCAATTGTCATTGGGACAGGAAGTGAGGTGAAATCTCCTAAACAGGTGCACAGACAGCAAAACAAATGTTACAGGGGTGATAATCCTTCCCTATGTTTCCCAAAATGCTTAAAAATAGTTTTTTTGGCTGGAGCTACACGTAAAGAATGTACCAGTTCAAAATTACAAACAGATTCTACTTAAGAACAAACCTACAGTCCCTGTCTTGTTTGCACTGCCTGTATACTGCTGTTCAGAGTATATAGGACCCAACACCTTTCCTTTTTTTATTTGGGTGCGGGGTTCCTCTTAATATCCATACAAGACCCAAAGGGGCTGGTAATGGGCTGGGGGGGGTTCTCAATGATTTTCATCCATATTGCTGGGACCAGACATGACATTAAAGCCGCAAGCAGTTTTAAATGACTTTTTTTCCTTTAGAAATGTCATTTTGAGCAGGGACTGTTCTAAACACGGGAAACACACGCCACTTTACAGGCATACTATAGACACCCCCAGGCACGATATTTAAAGCAATATTTCACTTTTATTTTTTCACTTTAAGCATCATTAAAATCACTGCTCCCGAAAAAACGGCCCTTTTTAAAACTTTTTTTTGCATTGATACATGTCCCCTGGGGCAGAACCCGGGTCCCCAAACTCTTTTTAGGACAATAAACTTAAATAGTGCCCTTTAAAATTCACACTTTTGATTTCTCACATTCGAGTCCCATAGACTTTAACAGGGTTTTAAATTTCGTGCGAACTTTCGGTCCGTTCGAATGTTCTGATGTGAACCGAACCGGGGGGTGTTCGGCTCATCCCTAGTTCTCATATATCCTATTGAGGGCAGCAAATCTAATTATATCAGCATCATAAATGTGGTATGCCTCCCCATAGGTGCAGGTAGTTTCCCATTTTCCCATTTTCTTCTACAATAAATGTGATAATTTATTTGACGCCACAAAGGAACAAAACGTACACCATCCCTCTTGCCTGACAATATAAAAAATGTTTTAATGTGTGTGTTCTGTGGATCGACCCACAGAAATTACATGATTCACATTTGTGGATATCTTTGCTTACAAAATGTGCCATAAATGTCCCATCTTTAAAGTGGTTCTAAAGCCTAATGCCCTGTACACACGGTCGGACTTTGTTCGGACATTCCGACAACAAAATCCTAGAATTTTTTTTCGACGGCTCAAACTTGTCTTGCATACACATGGTCACACAAAGTTGTCGGAAAATCTGATCGTTCTAAACGCGGTGACGTAAAACACGTATGCCGGGACTATAAACGGGGCAGTGGCCAATAGCTTTCATCTCTTTATTTATTCTGAGCATGCGTGGCACTTTGTCCGTCGGATTTGTGTACACACGATTGGAATTTCCGACAACGGATTTTGTTGTCGTAAAATTTTATATCCTGCTCTGAAACTTTGTGTGTCGGAAAATCCAATGGAAAATGTGTGATGGAGCCTACACACGGTCGGAATTTCCGACAACAAGGTCCTATCACACATTTTCCGTCGGAAAATCCGACCGTGTGTACGGGCCATAACAGTTTTTTTAACCTTAGTGCATTCTCTGCATTGAGGTAAAAAACTTTTTGTTCAGATGATTCCCCTCTAGCCCCCCTTATGCTTACCAGAGACTGATCTTGATCCATCGCAGTACATTAGAACATCCGCTCTCTTTACTCTCTCTCTCCTCACAGGGCAGATTGATAGCAGTGGGAACCATTGGCTCTTTTCAAATTCTGTGATGATAAAGTGGGGGCAGGACCAATCTGCCCTGACTGTGTCAATAGACCAAGTAGAAAAAATAGCTGCACACCAACATCCATCCAACAGGTTTATTGAAAGATTGCCACCAGGACTATGACAACAGACCAAGGGGTGACGACGTTTCACACATACATTGTGCTTCTTTAAACCCAAGGGAAGACTGACCCACCAAACCTCTAAACAGAGAACACTCCCTCCTCATGCAGGTGTAGGGTGGTGTGATCAGCTCTCCCCATGTCTTGATAAGCAAAACTTAAAACATTCTGAACAACAATACAGGTGCATATACAAAGTGACCAAATATATAAAAAAAAAACTGGCACCATCGAAAATGTAAATACAGAGGTAAATACAAATATTTGTATAGGGCACCAAAGCACATGCGTCTCACTGAAGAGATAAAACAAATCGCAAAGAGACACATGTGATATATGGTGTCCACCAAGTGTCAGCACAATACAAAAAGAAATAGGCATGAATATACTGTGTAGGGGACTGTGAAAACTGACCCGATAAATATCAGTGGCAGACTTAAATAAGGTAAGTTTAAGGTTAAATAACAACCTAATATAACCATATTATTTGGTTATTCGCCTACATATACATTTGTATGATAGGGTTTGTGATTACTGTAGGTTTGGGGAATTATTTAGAATACGGTTATATCAGGTTGGCATTGTCCCCCCAATCCATACCAGCCTCTTACCTGAGCATGCGGCCAGCCACGCCAGGAAAGGGGGGGTGAGCAAGCGCCCAACCTCCAGCAACATACCAGGCCACATGCCCTCAACAAAGGGGGACAAGGGCCTCCTCCCCACAACCCTGGTGCATGGTTGTGGGGGTCTGCAGGTGGGGCCGCCTGGCGATGTCACCTGGTGACCCCATCCCCTTGTGACATCATCAATGACATTACAAGGGACTGGAACCCTGCTGACAGCTGATGACTCATCGGTTGTTAAGGACGCAGTGGCCGCTCGCTCCTTAACAACCATGACAGTTACTGGTTGTTAAGGGTGCTGGCGGCTGCCCACTCCTTAACAATGTGGTATTTACTATTGTAAATAAATACATTGGCACCTACCAGGCATTAAATTGCCACATGTTTTCACTACTAAAATACTGTATTTTAGTAGCTTTTTTTGTGAATGCCAAAAGTAGTATTTTACCACAGAGGTGCTCCTTACCGCTTCGTGAATGGAGCCCATAGTCCTCTTTCACCCCCTTCAAAAGTTTACTATTCATGTTAGGATGATGATAGGTTACCTTTTTCAGGGACTACTAGGCAGTGACATTTACAGTAGAAGGGGGTCCAGACCTAGTACACAAACTTTGAAGTTTACTGGCTATGTTTTAATTAATTTACTACAAATGCATGTTTTAGAAGGACAATTTTAGGAACAAGAGATATTTTATCACATTAATGGTACCTTCACTGTGACAGTGGTGGAAGACACTATTCAACTCAGCTGTAAGCAGAAGTTCTGTGTAGGAGTTCTGTGTAGGCCCACACATTTCTAACATAATAACTGTTTTGACCAATTCAGGGGACGGTCAAGTCAAATATACAGATCATTTTTTTACCACCCTTTTGTACAGTATATGTTCAAATTCAAGATTTGTGGCCATCATTGCTTACCTTTCTCTTTAATGTTACCTGTCTTTTAAAAAATAAAGTGGTTTCTGCAGCTGACTTCTAAAAATGCTAGTGCAGTAGCTATTATGATTATCCTCTTGCTTCAGTACTTTAAGTGACTAGTCTAGATTAAGGATGCCTGTAATGACCTCAAAAGTATTGAAAGTTGTGGGCCAGTATGTAACAGCCAGGCAACACACATTTTCAGTGGAAGATCTGCAATGACAACCTCCATATTTCTCATACTCCAAGTTACTGCAGAAAAATGGTTATCAAGGACCCTAGGGAGATGAAGATTCTCCTAACAATAATCTAAAATAAATAGAGCTTTGAATACAATAAAGACATTATGTGAAGACCAAGAAAAATAACCCATTCACATAGTCAGAATTCTCTCCTGGTGATTTATTCACATTAAGTTTTTCAAGTCTTTTTTGAACACTGGCTTCTGTTAGCCACAAGGGTACATTCTGTGCTGTGTTACCAAGAATACAGTTTTGTTTAATATACATATATCCTTTCCAAAAAACAAGGAGAAGAATTTATTTAGCGCAGTTGCCTTCTCCCTGTTAATCATAATCAACTTACCCTGACTATTGTTTAAACAAATGTTTAACCACTTTAAGACAGGTCCTCTTTTTTAAATGTGGTGTTTACAAGTTAAAAACTATTTTTTTTGCTAGAAAATTAGTTGGAACCCCCAAACATTGTAAATTTTTTTCTAACATCCTAGAGAATAAAATGGCGGTTGTTGCAATACTTTCTGTCACACCGTATTTGCGCAGCGGTCTTACAAGCGCACTTTTTAAAAAAAAAATACACTGTTTTTAAATTAAAAAATAAGTCAACAGTAAAGTTAGCCCAATTTTTTTTTTTTATATTGTGAAAGATAATGTTATGCCAAGTAAATTAATACCCAACATGTCACACTTCAAAATTGCGCCCGCTTGTGGAATGGCGACAAACTTTTACCCTTAAAAATCTCCATAGGCGACATTTAAAAAATGCTAATGGTTTGAACACTATTTTCATATGCGGGCGCTACTCACGTATGCGTTCACTTCTGCACGCGAGCTCGTCGGGACGTGGTGTGTTTTAAATTTTTTTTTATTATTTCTTATTTATTTTACCTTTTATTTTTTATTTTTACACTGTTTAAAAAAAAATGTGTCACTTTTATTCCTATTACAAGGAATGTAAACATCCTTTGTAATAGAAAAAAAGCATGACAGGACCTCTTAAATAGGAGATCTGGGGTCAAAAAGACCTCAGACCTCAGATCTCATATTTACACTAAAATGCAAAAAAAGAAAATTGTCATTTAAAAAAATAAACAAAATAAATCGGCCCTTTAAGAGCTATGGGCGGAAGTGACGTTTTGACGTCACTTCCGCCCTGCAGTGTCATGGAGACGGGTGCCATCCTCCCCTCATTCGTCTCCATGTCAGCCCAGGGGACAGACGCGATCACCTCCGCCACTGCCAACGGCTCCGGTAAGTGGCAGAGGACACTGGATCGCGGCGGGAGAGGGGCCCTCTACTGCCTGTGATAAAAGTGATCTTGTGATGAATCCACTGCAGAGACTACTTTTATCTTGTACCGGACCGCCGGCCGAACACGGGGATACCAGGGTTATGGCAGCTAGCTGCTGCCATAAGAACGCTATCACTTCCCAATGTAGGGACATACATCGGTGTGCGGCGGTCCAGAAGTGGTTAAATATAACTAAATTATTATTTGATTTTATCATATTTACCATTTTTGAAACATGTTGATAGCAAAATTATAAAAAGACTTATATTTGTTTTATTGCACCTTTTGCCCTCTATTTTGCAATTACTTACTGGTGCTCAACCACTAGAAGCAAGGAAAGCAAGTGCTGGGAAAGCTTCAAGTTGTTTTAGTCAGAGGCTACCATTACAGCAGTAACATCCTTGGTTGTTATGAACTCGGCGGTTCAAGATTTATCCAAACATTTTATATATTCTTTGCAGTAGTAATAGGCAACTGCATGGTTTTGATTCGGTAGAGGATTCATGAAATCAGTGAACCCTGCACATAGCACCCAGACCCCATTAAAGTCTGCATATATTTTTTTTTTTTTTGTTCAATAATTTTTATTGATTTGAGAGTAGCAGATACATAGCCACTGAAAGAGAACAGAGACACTTGCTTGACATGTAGATGTCAGGATAGTTACAATAGGAAGGAAGGAAAAACAGAGAAGGAGGGAAGAGTAGAGGTATGGGGAGAAGCTTTGCAGAGGTTCTTAGGACCATACCTCAATTATGCATAGATGGTTCTAAGTCTCAGATCCAGTAGATGGTAGTCAAACTTTGCTGGCATAAAATCCACAGATCCAAATTTTTATGTAAGCTAGTCATTGTATCAGTGAGTTTAGCTCTCAGTTTATCATTTAGGAGCATCCAATGGATTTTGGATTGAACCGCTGCCAGAGAGAGGGAGTCCCACAGCCACACTTTAGCTATGATTTGTTTAGTGGCCAAAAAAGTCAGTGTTGGAACACATGCGGATTTTCTCATCTTGGAGTGAAAGCTGGGTTGCCTAAGAAGGACATTAAAGGCATATGAGGAGACTGAAGTCACCCTGAGTACTTATGTAATGTAATGTCACTGGGTTTTGGAGGGAGGGTTGGTCATGTGAAAGTATCCAAAGGAAATTAGGAATCGGTATAGGGGCACAGCCTGCAAACTTTAAGGGATACCCAAAGAAGTATTTAAGTTGCAGCATTGCATTTAGTGAGACTGGCCAATTGGGCCTACTAATAATACTTCTGCAAATGCGGGACTCCCAGTTTGCCTTGAGGACGGCTCTGATAGAGGTCTTGGTTAGCCACTCATGGTCTTGGTAGTGCCAGATAAATTTAAAACATTGTTGTTGGAGTCCCCCGATGATTGGAGTCAGGACTCTAATGGGCAGTACCAAAAACATGTACAGCTATTTTGGCAAGTATGTAATTGTGATAGCCTCTAAGTGACTGAGCCAAGATAGTGGGTAGTCCCTCCAAGCAGCTAGTAATGTTTTGAGTTGCTTAAAAGGGGTGGGTAGTTGGCTTTATAGAGGATGTTGTAAGAAGGGGTGAGGTATACTCCAAAGTTTGAGAGGTGTTTTGATTCTCAATGAAAAGGAAAGGTTTTCTGCAGAGTATCAGTTTGTACCTGTGGTACCGAAATGTTTAAGTTACGGGACTTAGTGTGGTTGATGTGGAGACCCAAAATATTACTAAATTGAGGTGTCATCAAATCTGCATATTTTTTATGCTGATGTGAATAATTTTGGATTATTGGACTGAGCAACTGTGAGATTGTGTTGGTTGAGTTCTGAAATGCTTAACCCTTGAATTCACTGAGGGGAAGAGAGAGTGATGATTTATGTGATATTGAGAGGTGTTATCAACATGGGGTGATGATTTTAGTGATATTGGGCTCCATTTACAAAATAAATAACAACCAGTACACATTCCACAAATAAAGCATGCCTGGAACACTACTTCATTTCCACATGCATTGAATTATTTATTATCTTATGTTAATTGTTTTTGACGCCTTTTCATGTGGTACCGCAAAACAATCTAGTGAAATGACAGTTTCAGGATCGCATGCGATTTAAGCAAAATGTCTCCTGACACCTAAATATCTCATGCAAGTTCATTCAATGGAGCCCATTGAGAGATATAATCTACACAAGGTAAGGTGTGTTACTAGCTCGCAGACAACCAAATTAACCTGTCTAACAGTATGCATTAAAAACAGGGGTTTAGACCGCACACATTTGCAAACGCATGCGTAAGCCACAGAGCCTTGTCACGCCACCCTGATATCTGTGGTCCTAACAATAAAATATGAGTGTCCCCACAGTGGAGGCACATGCATTCTGATGGATAAATGTGGGCAGGTGGACTGAAGGGTAGGCCACCCCTTCTAAAGGTACAGGAGCACACCAAACACTCAGCAGATAGCACTATGGCTGCAAAGGTGCTGGTGCGTTGCTGGACCAATACACAAACCAACGTGATCACAAAAAACTTGCCACCGCCCTCATTTATAGCTGGCTATCACAGTAAGTGGCATTGGAGGGCTACAAACAGATACAAACAAAGCCTGGGGAATGCCCAGGAAAAAATTCCAAGCCTACTTACCACCAGCTCGCAGCAACCAAATTAACCTGTCTAACAGTATGCGTTAAAAACAGGGGTTTCTTTTCAACCATAGTGCTATCTGCTGGGTGTTTGGTGTGCTCCTTTATCTTTAAGAAGGGGTGGGCTGCCCTTCAGTCCACCTGCCCGCATTTATCCATCAGAATGCATGTGCCACCACTGTGGGGACACTCATATTTTAGTGTTAGGACCACAGATATCAGGGTGGCGTGACGAGGCTCTGTGGCTTACGCATGCGTTTGCAAATGCGTGTGGACTAAACAAATGTTTTTAACGCATACGGTTAGACAGGTTAATTTGGTTGTCTGCAAGCTGGTGGTAAGTAGGCTTGGAATTTTTTCCTGGGCATTCCCCAGGCTTTGTTTGTAAAAGGTGTGTTACTAGCAGCCTTCCTGTCAAAGTAATCTGGTGTTAAGGCATTTCTTTTAGGAAATACATGGTTTGTAAGGTTTGGTAAATAAAGGGCATAGGTAGCTGGGTACTGCCATGAGATACATTTATGAATGCAATAAAATGTTTAAAAAATACTGTTCAGTGGGAAACAAGTATGTAATAAGGCTTAAAGAGTAACATTAAAAACACACAATCTCTTTAAAGTGACTGTGGGATATTGTGTACCCCATATGGGCATGGCCATGTATGGTCAATGATATCAGTCAGTGTCACCAGCTGTTTTGTTTACATTCAGCAGCCAGCCCAGGATCTGTCACTCATGGAATGAGTTGAGGAGATGATTACTAATGCATGATAACAGAGGTGCTTAAAAAGCAGTAGTTGAAAGGAGCCTGGTTTATCATACATGGGGAGATCCAATGTTTAATTTGCATACATCTGATAATTTCCGAATGAGGATTTTGATGTGTATTTCTGATTTCTGTCCAGGTGTAAATGTAATTATTGTAATAAAAGAGTACATGTAGTGATCTTTAATGGAGGTTCACCGTTTAAATGCTCTGGGAAATTCCAAACCAATGGGAATAGTGGGTCTCCTTCAAACAGTAGCAAGAGTAAATGCAAGAAAGTTAATTAGCTGAAGTATTTGGTGGAATCCCAGATGTTTAAAGCCTAAGTTTATTTTTTTTCTACTTTCAATAATTTTTATTGGGTTTTTCAAAAGGAAAATAAACAACCATAAGACAAACATTTTCCTTACACACTTCCCAAATGGTTGCATGTTACCACATCCACAAAATATCCATAGAAGGCACATGAGATCAAAGCATAAGAGAATATATCCAAATAGCACAAATAATTAACGAGCAGAAGGCCCTGAGATAATAAACCAACAAAAACTATGCGCAATCAGTACAGTGATACAGTCCTTCTGCCCCTGTGTTTTGTAACTACACTGAAGCTTATCTTCCACCATTATATTTACAAATCCCTTCACCAACATTCCAATACTGTCAACTTATGATTTGACCCGAAAAGCATCAGGTCACGTGCTTTCCGATTTAAGCAGGGTATTGTATACCAAGAGTGCTGTTCCCCTGTGCCTGGTCCAGGTGTCCGTCAATCCACCTCCATCCTCAGCAATCCTTCAGTTATTTTGTGTGGAACGCTCAAAAAAGAAAGGTATAGATAGTTCTCTCCATATACCAAATACTCTGCTCCATTCACAGAACCAGATCACATGCATTATATAGGTGTCCAGACACATTTTCCCTAAATACCGCATGCGATCCTGAAACTGTCAATTCGCTATACTGTTCTGCGGTATTTGCCACAAAACGCTGAAAACACCGCATGAACAGGCGTTAAACTCAATTCACAGAAGGAATAAATAATTATATGCAGTAATTAGGTAGCAGTCGAGGCATGCAACATTTGGACATTTTCTGATATATTATTGTATTATATTTACTTTTTGTCCATGTAATATATATATATATATATTTTTTTTTTTTTTTCTCAAAATGTACATATGGTGTATTATTGTATTTGTTGCTTTATGTTGTTAATCATGTATATTTCACGTATATATATGCATGCATATGCATGTAGAGGTCTTTCACCCTGTTTCATAGTTGTGTGTTTGACTATTGTTATTGTATTTTATGTGCTTTTAACATTGTATAAATAAATATAATAAATAATTTTAATTTGGTGTATTGCCTCCCGTGCTGTAACGCTATAGTCTCTTTTCATAGACAATGGGAGTTTTCTCCCGTTGTTATCTTTGTTTTGTTTCTAGTTTACTAGGACGGGGCACTTCTAGTCTCCTTTATTTTCTATATACTGATAGAGTGAATATCATCCAGTTTTTTGGTGACCTTTATGACCATTCCCACCACTATAGGTCGGTGACCTTATTGTGAGGCTTAGTTATAATAATTTTGTATTAAACACATCCTGGCAATTCAGTTTATTCAAATTATTTTGTGAAGATGGCTGACTATATGGGCACAGCATGAGGGGACCCATGTCACATGTTAAAAAAAATTGTTCTGAGGTCAGGGAACTTCACTAGAACTTGAAGTTTTCATGCAGAAATGATGTAAAGCCCTAGATTGTAAATTAAGCCTATACTGGCATAATACATTTTTTGAATGCTACGTAGAAAATAACATTAACTCGACAGGCCTAAGGATTCAAATTTTCCCTAATGTAAGACAGATTATCCCTGAGTTTAAAAATGTTTGAGAGGAGAATCCATATGGTTGCTCCAATAAAATGATGGAGCTGCTCCAGGCACAGTATATACAAGAAATGGGCAAAGTGGATGAGGACCTGAAGGGTCTGGTATAGATTTTGAGGGGGACCCCGCACCATTTTTAAAAAAAATTTTGGCCGAGGTTCCCCTTAATATCCATACCAGACCTGAAGGGCCTGGTATGGAATTTAGGGGGACCCCCACACCATTTTTTTTTTAATTTTGGTTCAGGGTTCCCCTGTGGGGAATTCCCATGCCATTTTTATCAATGAACTTTTATGTGTATTGTCGGACCGGCAATTTATTAATAGCCGCGAGTACAATTAAATGACTTTTTTCCTTTGAAATGTCATTTTGCTGTCAGACTGTTCTAAACACGGGAAACATGCGCTCCTTTACAGGCATACTATAGACACCCCCCAAGTACGAAATTAAAGGAATATTACACTTTTATTGTTTCATTTTAAGCATTATTAAAATCACTGCTCCTGAAAAAACAGCCATTTTTTAAACTTTTTTGCATTGATCCATGTCCCCTGGTGCAGGACCCGGGTCCCCAAACACTTTTTATGACAATATTATTAACCTTTAAAATTAGCACTTTTGATCATTCATGTTCGTGTCCCATAGACTTTAACGGTGTTAATTTTTTGTCTGTTCGCATGTTCTGCTGCGAACCGAACAGGGGGATGTTCGGCCCATTCCTAGTTATCATTGAGAATCATGGGGTACAACTTGTCAAGCAACTCGGAGGTCCAAAGCCGCCCAACTGTGAAACAAGTTATATATATTTTAATAGAAAAGAGCTCTCATTTATACTTGCACATGGGCCAGAAGCAAATGTGTGGGGATGCCAAACAAATCAATGAACCCCACCCAAACCAAATCTAACTACCACACCCCCCGCATTGATTAAGCACAAGTACATATCATACCCTTATCCAGAAAATGAGCACCTCCTCCTCTTTGCTAGAGGGACCTCACCATGTCCACCTAGATGAAGATCTTGACCAGCACAGGGACTTCCGGGTGATTACAATTACTTCTTTCTGGGTCAGAAGGCAAAACTACACTCTTTTGATCGCTGCTGCGAATATTTGATTGCAACCACTATTAAAATTTTATTATTTTTGTTTATTTGCAGATATGCAAATTTGTATTTCTACTTTTGATATTTAAAGGCGTTCGCTAAGAAATGGAGTCCCTGGGTTAGCAGCAGGTGAATGACAAAAACAAAAGGCCCAGTTTGAGCCCTGGTTCACACTGACAGAGGGAGGAAATCATTCAGCTGAAATCACACACTTTCATTCCCGCATGTCAGTCCCAACTGCAGGGGGAATTTCAGAGACCTGTGCAGGTTTCTGCACTGATATCAATACAAATTGCACCCTAAAGTTGCACCAATTAAAACAGTGCAATTGCCACCGCTTTCACATGTCAAATCGCACCAATGTGAACTAAAGCTGACACATACAACACTGCCTATCCACCAGCTGAATTCATTACCTGCAATTTCCCACAGCTGGAGAAGATTCCACCTTTATCATTAACTTGCAGGTGTGCAGAAGCCTAGGTTTACATTGGAGTGATTTGTCATGCAATTGAGATCAAATCGCATGACTATTGGTAGCAATGGTACTGTTCCAATCGATGCAACAATTTTTTTGTAATGCCGCACCAATTTGCTAAAGTAGTTCCTGCACTACTTTTGCTGATTTCAGGTGCGACTTCAAAAGACATTTATGTATGAAGCCACACGAATGTCTATCAAGTCGCACCTGAAATCACGCTGACCTTGCTACTTTGAAATCGTGCTACGTCAAGTGAAGTAGCACGATTTCAAAGTAGCATCAATGTGAACCAGGGCAAAGAGATTAGTTTTTTGGTGCACAAATACATATTGAAATAAAATATAAGAGATATTGAACTTTCCCAAAACCACCACCCACAAAAACTAAAGAGAAAGAAAAAAAAAAAAAACCCAAATCAAAGCTCAATAATGTACTTTTATTTTACCAGCAGAAAAACAAAAAAGAAAAATTTACATTTACTAGCTTCAAAAAAATTTGGACAGGATATATGATGCTACATTTAGCAATGGGATTTTAAGGGCCCTGCTCATAGGAGCTTACAATCTAAAATTTGACAAAACCTTAGAGTGGACACAGCTTTAATTTCAGTGTATAACAGGCAACACATCACATTTTTATCTGCAAGATTATAGAAACATACTTAACAGTCATTCTTACAAAGCATTCCAACATAATATTAAAAGACTTATTCAAAACACCCACCACCAGCCCACAAGCCACACATACATACATTGGTGACCATGTTCTGCTGGAAGCTGCATTTCGGTGTACACGATTAAACAAGGAGATCAAAAAGAGTAGGTCAGCAGATGCTTCCAAACGATGTTTGCATGATCAGACAGGAACAATACACGCACAACATTGATAGCATGGCCACTTTTGATTGAAAAAATGCACAAGAATTTCATCAAATCTCCCAAAATCGTTTCTTCTCCCCCACAAATCACAGCAAAAAACCTGACCTTCTCAACTCTACTGCAGGCTTTTATATAAGAGAGGTTGTATTGTTATCACACTGACACACCCAATAGAAGTACACGCCCACCAGTATCTTTCAATCTGTCTCTTCATGTATGTCTAAAGTGATTGCACCTGATGAGCAGGAACACGTAATAGTATTCGCAACTGTGTTAGCCCTTGGCTATGTGCATCAAATCTCTACAGGACAAAGATCAAAGTCCATTTGCATCCACGTAAACAAAGCAACAGTTTTCTAAGCATATGTACCCGGTGCAGTGTAATCCCTAAAATTTTAAATGTTCAAGTCCCTGGCCATGATTAGTGCTAATAAACTTTAACATCAGTCCCTGGCTGCAATGAGCTTCCAATCTAAAGTCCAAAATTAACTTTCTTACATTAGAACCTATTTCGACAGGAGACAAATAAAATGCCAGCACGTCTTTGCATTGTGGTGAGAAACCCACACAGGGAGAACATATAAACTTCAACACAAGGATTAGCAAGTTGGGGAATTGAACCAACATCCCAGGTGCTGCTAGACAGAACTGCTACCCACTTAGGCACCAGGCAGCCCCACAAATCTTCTCTGCATCTCTGTGGTGTGAACCAGCCCTAAGTCCATAGCCATGCTCAGTGTCACAATCAATATACAATATATTGGCCTAAGTATTTGGACGCCTGCCTTTAAACACACATGAACTGTAATGGCATCCCAGTATTAGTATTGGGTTCAAAACTCATTTGGCCCACCCTTTGCAGCTATAACAGCTTCAAATCTTCTTGTCCACAAGGTTTAGGAGTGTGTCTATGGGAATGTTTGACCAAGTGCATTTGTGAGGTCGGGCACTGATGTTGGATGAGAAGGCCTGACCTACAGTCTCCTCTCTAATTCATCCCCAAGGTGTTCTGTTGTGTTGAGGTCAGGACTCTGTCCAGGCCAGTCAAGCTCCTGCACCCCAAACTCCCTCATCAATGTCTTTATGGACCTTGCTTTGTTCACTGGTCCAAATGATTTGGTGGAGGGGGGATTATGATGTGGGGTTGTTTTTCAGGGGTTGGGCTTGGCCTCTTAGTTCCAGTTAAGGGAACTCTTAAGGTGTCAGCATACCAAGACATTTTGGACAATTTCATGCTCCCAACTTTGTGGGAACAGTTTGGGGAAAGCCCCTTCCTGTTCCAACATGACTGCACACCAATGCACAAAGCAAGGTCCATAAAGACATGGATGAGCAAGTTTGGGGTGGAGAAACTTGACTGGCCTGCACAGGGTCCTGGCCTCACCCAGATAGAACACCCTTTGGCTGAATTAGGCTCGATTCACACCTATGCATGTTGCTTTTGAGCGTTTTTGGAGGTTTTTTTTTCATGCTTGGCACGTTTTTGAGCCGCGTTTTTGCCGCGTTTTTGCCGCGTTTTTGCCGCGATTTGCGTTTTGCGTTTTTTTTTTTATTTCATTTTTTTTACAGTCTTAAAAAAAAATTACAAAAAAAAAAAAAAAAAAAAACCGGCAAAAACGCACCAAAAACGCACCAAAAATGCATCAAAAACGCTGCAAAAATGGTGCACTTGCGTTTTTGATGCTTGTCCATTGAAAACCATTACATGCAAAACGCTGCTTTTTGCATGAAAAAAAGTCCCCGACCCTTTCCAAAAACGCAGAGATACAAAAAGGCATTGATGTGAACATGTTCCATAGGAACCCATGTTAAAAAATTCCCATGCATTTCTGCAAAATGCAAAATGCATCAAAAAACGCGCTAGTGTGAATGGAGCCTAAGAGTAGAGACTGCAAGCCAGGCCTTCTCATCCAACATCAGTGCCTGGCCTCACAAATGCACTTCTGGAAGGATGATTAAACATTCCCATAGGCACACTAAACCTTGTGGACAGCCTTCCCAGAAGTTGTTCTAGCTGCAAAGGGTGGGCCAAATCAAATTTAAACCCTATGGACTAAGACTGGGCTGTCATTAAAGTTCATGTGTGTGTAAAGGCAGGCGTCCTAATACTTTTGGCTAAATAGTGTATATGGAAAAGACTTACAATGGTGGTGGAACCCTCCTACACACAAATACTACATTTAGACATAGTTATAGGACCTGGGAGATGAGACAACTTCTCTACATGAAGCAACATGGTTGGGATATAAACCCATACACTCAGGAATGCTAAGCAGAAGTTCTAACCTCTAAGCCACAGACCTGCCATTTTTGAGAGCCTCCTACACATAACTACACATAAAAACACATAAATACTGCATTTCTTTGGACATACAAGTGATGGAATTACATTACTCATGAGTTATTCTTCTTGATTTATTCTGTGATATTTGGTGTTTTTTTGTGGGTGAGAGTAGAATATTACCCTCAAATTTTTGGGAATTACAGTTTGATTTCTGATGCTGGTACACATACATATCACATTTTTTGGGCTCAAATTATGAATATTTGGAAATAATAAAAAGCACAAAAAATTGTGATTCATTTTAAATTTGCATCAGCAATGGTATTGTTTGTGGTTTGTAAAGACACTTGTGTAAGTTTGGGTAAAGATGGTTGTGAGATGGAGAGTAACAAGTGAAAGTGACCGATATTTACCAAAACTATATATTTTACCAAAACTTCAAAACATTCCACATTCAAGTATTCTTAAAATCAAAATATTTTAAGTAGAAGCAACAATGTTGCAAAGGAAAATGTATTTCACAAATGTATCTTTATTATAGAAAGATACATTTCATCTCAACATTAAAAGGTTTTTTTGTGAAAGTTAGAATTGTTCCATTAGAATCAATGGCTGAAACTTGATTTGGACTAAAATAGAGCAGATTTTCATAAAAAAAAAAAAATGCTCTCTAATTAGCTCTCATTTTGGTATTTACTATAGCGCTGGCTAAAAAAGACATTTGAGTTAAAATGAGAGTTATTTTCAGGTCTGAGCATGCTCAGTTGTGTTGGTACCTAGTTGTCCAAAACGGGGAATTTTTCACTTCTCAGACTTTTAAAGATATTTCAGTGTAGAAATCACTTTTTCACACAGTTTAAAAGCAGATTATCTTAAAATAATATAACGCATATTTCAGTACCATTTAGGTAATTATATCATGCTCTAAACTTTATTTCCATGTGCACTACTCCAGGTTTTAGCAGAGTAAGGATTTGGGTGCTATTTGGTTTCAGGGAACTATAGTAAATTTGATTTTGGGAGTATTTTCTCACCAGCGCTATAGTGAATACCGTTTTAGTGCTAATTAGCGCAAATTAGCTCTAATTCGCGGTAATTAGCACTAATTAGCGCCGCAGCTCTATAGTAAATGACCCCCTGTAACTCTTAGTGCAAAGGTATGCTTCAGATGTGAGGTTCAATGATGGTAAGAAAAGTGATATAAGTGACATAACAAAACCAAAAAGAAAAAACTTAAAAATATTCCTTTTAAAAGCTCAACTGTGGTTTAGGTCCATGGAAAATTTTAAAAGAAAAAAGTTCCAGGTGTCATAGAAAATAGACTATATATATAGCATAATAAATGTATTCAAACAGATCCCATTTTGTGTGAATAAGGACTGAGATCTGTAACGGATGAGGAGATGATCATTGCGGGGAAGGATATCCCAGGTGTTTCCAATTCTTACCTTTGGTAAGCATATGTACAAAAGAGGCTGATCACGCGGTGATTCGGTGAAGGTGTAGCATCCTGCGAATAGTGCACTCCATTTGAATTGGAAGCTGTTCTCCTTAACCTCTGTCACTTGCATGCATGGGACTCATCACAGAAGGATCTGTTTTAATACATGTATTATGTTATACATATACATTTCTTACCATCATTGAACCTCACGTCTGAGTTACAGTGTGGATTATGACTAAAAGGTTAATAGATGGTTTTAGCACTTTATGAGATATATTTACGAATGACCATTTATATTAAGCGCTGTTAATACTTCCTTCTTCTAAGAAATTATACATTTATTGCTTTATTGTTTGAGTTTATAACAGCAGCTAGAAGTGCGAAAACTTACTTTTCTTCCATTTTTGAGCACTAGGATCAGAGTCTTCTATCAGCTCTGATATTCTGTTTACTGCTTTTATTATATAGTGGGAATGGAAAGTATTCAGACCCCCTTAAATTTTTTACTCTTTGTTATATATATTGCAACCATTTGCTAAAATCATTTAAGTTCATTTTTTTCCTCATTAATGTACACACAGCACCCCATATTGACAGAAAAACACAGAATTGTTGACATTTTTGCAGATTTATTAAAAAAGAAAAACTGAAATATCACATGGTCCTAAGTATTCAGACCCTTCACTCGGTATTTAGTAGAAGCACCCTTTTGATCTAATACAGCCATGAGTCTTTTTGGGAAAGATGCAACAAGTTTTTCACACCTGGATTTGGGGATCCTCTGCCATTCCTCCTTGCAGATCCTCTCCAGTTCTGTCAGGTTGGATGGTAAACGTTGGTGGATAGCCATTTTTAGGTCTCTCCAGAGATGCTCAATTGGGTTTAAGTCAGGGCTCTGGCTGGGCCATTCAAGAACAGTCGCTGAGTTGTTGTGAAGCCACTCCTTCGTTATTTTAGCTGCCTGCTTAGGGTCATTGTCTTGTTGGAAGGTAAACCTTCGGCCAAGTCTGAGGTCCTGAGCACTCTGAAGAAGGTTTTTGTCCAGGATATCCCTTTACTTGGCCGCATTCATCTTTCCCTCGATTGCAACCAGTCACCCTGTCCCTACAGATGAAAAACATCCCCACAGCATGATGCTGCCACCACCATGCTTCACTGTTGGGACTGTATTGGACAGGTGATGAGCAGTGCCTGGTTTTCTCCATACATACTGCTTAGAATTAAGGCCAAAAAGTTCTATCTTGGTCTCATCAGACCAGAGAATCTTATTTCTCAACATCTTGCAGTCCTTCAGGTGTTTTTTAGCAAACTCCATGTGTCTTGCACTGAGGAGAGGCTTCCGTCGGGCCACTCTGCCATAAAGCCCCAACTAATGGAGGGCTGCAGTGATGGTTGACTTTCTACAACTTTCTCCCATCTCCCGACTGCATCTCTGGAGCTCAGCCACAGTGATCTTTGGGTTCTTCTTTACCTCTCTCACCAAGGCTCTTCTTCCCCATAGCTCAGTTTGGCCAGATGGCCAGCTCTAGGAAGGGTTCTGGTCGTCCCAAATGTCTTCCATTTAAGGATTATGGAGGCCACTGTGCTCTTAGGAACCTTAAGTGCAGCATAAATTTTTTTGTAACCTTGGCCAGATCTGTGCCTTGCCACAATTCTGTCTCTGAGCTCTTAAGGCAGTTCCTTTGACCTCATGATTCTTATTTGCTCTGACATGCACTGTGAGCTGTAAGGTCTTATATTGACAGGTGTGTGGCTTTCCTAATCAAGTCCAATCAGTATAATCAGACACAGCTGGACTCAAATGAAGGTGTAGAACCATCTCAAGGATGATCAGAAGAAATGGACAGCACCTGAGTTAAATATATGAGTGTCACAGCAAAGGGTCTGAATACTTAGGACCATATGATATTTCAGTTTTTCTTTTTTAATAAATCTGCAAAAATGTCAACAATTCTGTGTTTTTCTGTCAATATGGGGTGCTGTGTGTACATTAATGAGGAAAAAAAATGAACTTAAATTATTTTAGCAAATGGCTGCAATATAACAAAGAGTAAAAAATTTAAGGGGGTCTGAATACTTTCCGTCCCCACTGTAAAGTCATAATACTGATGATATGGAATCAGATTCATCTACTGCATCTGTTTTGTCCCAAACCTTACAGGTTTCATGTAAATCACATTGGATACACCCTCCCTCTCATAAAAAATCTAAATTTGGTGATGGGAACTAGTCACTTGGTGATAATGGTAAGAGGTGTATGATGAGTCACACTTAACCCAGTCCAGCCAACACACAAGGTGGTCCTGTTCACGGTGGTGTTGGAGCCCCTATGGTGACAGGCTCCCTTTTTTTGGTGGTGGTATGGGGCATGCACAGATTAATACAAATTTCACAACCCCAAGTTCAGTGTCTGACTCACAGGCACCAATTGTAGGTGCCTCAGTGGCACAGACTGATGCACCCAAAAAAAGGTGGGTAAAGAAAGGCTGGGTAATTTTGTGGTCAGACTGACTCCACAAACATGAATCTCAGTGTCATAAATCTTTCATCTCATATGTTATCACAAGCTGAAGAACAGGCACTCAGCTTGGGACTTATTTTCTGTCTGAACCAAGAACTAAATCACTTCAATATAAATAACATAACTAGTGATGGCACCCTAGATGTGAAAATAAAATAGTGTAGCTTCCCTTTTTAAAAGTGAAATAATCATTACTAAATATATATTGACAACAAATGAAGGTGTTGGCACTTACAATAATCATACATATAGAGAACAAGTAATGTTTACACATGCCATAGATATTATACATTGAGTGTCAAAAATGGTTAATAAATACAAACCAAAGAGTCCAATGTGACAAAGCCCAACACCAAATACATAACTTTTAAAACATGAAAAAAGTGCTTCACCACGAGTGCTCATGAGGTAGTCACCAGAGGTGTTTGACCTCTTTTTACAGCAGGTCAAAATGCACTTTGGAAAAAAACAGAAAGAATCCTGGGTTTGCACCACTCCTCTCTAATGCCCTGTACACACGGTCGGATTTTGTGATGGAAAATGTGCGATTGGAGCGTGTTGTCAAAAATTCCGACCGTGTGTGGGCTCCATCGGACATTTTCCATCGGATTTTCCGTGTGTGGACAATTCCGACGCACAAAGTGCCACGCATGCTCAGAAGAAATTCCGAGAAGAAACAGCTCGGTCTGGTAAAATTAGCATTCAGAATGGATATAGCACTTTCGTCAGGCTGCAATGTTTAAAATTGTTTAATGCAGCGCACTCTCTTCTTCTTTATAATGCTAGAAGAATGAAGTAGTTTTGTTGCTCATATTCACACAAACTTCTCACAAACTGCTTTCTTTATTATTTATCGTGATTTCATCAATATATTTTGATTTGTCACATCTGTCAAAAAAGATATATGTTTTTTTGGGGGGGTTTGTATTTTTTTCAAGCCTGATCGTGTTTTTTTTTTTTTTACTCCAGAATATTTTTGGGTGTGTTTTGTGTGTCAAGTTACCACAACACCATTATTATCTTGTATTATTTAATCTCAAGGAGGTTGCTTGGTGTTGGTGTCTCTTGTTAATTTCACAATTTTCACATTGTATGTTTGAAATGTACCTGCCTCCTCACAAACAAACTGTCCTTTTTGAAGGAAAACACACATAGGCAAGTATAATTGAAACAGAAAATCCTTTATTAAGGGATCAGAACCAAACAAAGAGGAAGGCAACGCTGGATAAACAGCAGAAATTGGTGAAGCCTTTGGCCCCCAGGGCACACATCAATTATTTTACTGCAAAATTGGTGGCCTGAGGAGTCCATATATAAGGGAGTGCAGTCTGGTCCAGAAGTCCCAGAGATCATGAAAGCAGCAGATGACATGTATGTTCCCAGGCTGTGGTCATACAAGAGGCTGCATCTTTTGCCAGACCAGACTGAACCCAGGCCATCACTCTCTGGTCTTCCTTAAACGTTTCCTTCCCGGCTGTGGCTCTGGTGTTGGAGGTGTGGCAGGAGGAGGAGTAGGACCTGGAGGAGGAGGAGGAGGAGGAGTAGGACCTGGAGGAGGAGGAGGACCTGGAGGAGGAGGACCATGGGTGAGCTGACAAATGTGGGTTTCACATGTGAGTTGGCCCCTCAACCCCTTATTTAGAGCTTCCAAAATTACAAACTCACATAAGAGTCATTGGCCCTCCTCCATCTGCATCATTTTTCATGCAGTTAGCTCTGCAAAATCATCTTCCACACTGTGGGGTGTTCTGAGGGTGTTCTGAGGGCCTCAGTAGCCTTCCAAAATAGGCCTATTGCAGCCTCCTCCAGGTTACTCCTCTTATTGCCACTTTTTCTTTGAAGGCGGAGGGGAGGGACCTGGGTATTGGGCAGCCTGCTTGGCCCGCTCACCTCCAGGCTGAGACTTCCCTGTGTATGAAAAATTGACATGGTTTTAGTTTTTAGTTCATCAATCACAATCATAAATTAGTACTCCAAACTAACATCTATTTAACATCATTGATTGGACAACCATAAATATTTTGAAGAATTCTATACCTGGCTCAAGCTGGGCTCCTCCACATGTTGCTGCATGGAAGGCCCAGGTTGGACATCAGCCTCAGCTGGGGGGGAAGGAAGCGTGGAAGGAAGAGTGGAGAGTGTTGGCATGGGTTCAGTCTGACCTGCCAGAAAATGCAGCCTGTCATAGTACCACAGCTTGGGGACGTAAATGTCATCTGCTGCTGCTGATCTCTGGGAATCCTGGACCTTGTTGTGTTCCCTTAGATAAGTGCTCCTCATGCCACCAATTAGGATCTTCAAATAGGTGATGTCTGCCACGGGGATCACCGGCTTCACAAATTGCAGCAAATTATCCAGCGCTGCCTTCCTCTTTGTTTGGTTCTTATATTCGGGGTGGTTTACCTGCCACAGACAAGGCAGCTCCCTGAACATATCTATGAAGATTGGCATAAAGTCCTGATCATTGACTAGATCCATTTTCACTGCAAGACACAACACCAGACAAACCCTAATGTCAGCCTAAAGTCTTATAAACTTGTCTAAATACAGGCCTCAATCTCGAAGCAGTATAGGCCAAAATTTAAATCTTACCTTCGTTATCAAGATCGACGCCTCCGATACTCCTTCCTCCACTCACAGATCGTACATACTACGCATGCGTGTTACGCATTAGATACACTGCGCGTGTGTGAAACTCTGCCCGCCCATGATGTTCTTTCTAGTCTAATCCCCACCCCTTCTCGTTCGGCACAGTGGGGGAAGAGCACATGGTGGAGACACAGCAGGTGCTTGCTAATTACAGCAACGAGGAGGAGGAGGAGGAGGAAAGCCTGGAACCAGAAACATCCCGATCCCGGAAGAGACAATTTAAGACCTCAAATATGTCCTTTGGGGAGATGTTGGAGATGGTCGACATCCTGAAGAGGGCCGACTATGACGGGAAGTATGGACCTTACCCCAACCCCAATGTCAGAAAGGCCAAGATCATGGGGAAAGTGGTGAAAAGTCTGCAGAAGAATTTTGGGGTACAGCGATCCAAGGATCAACTCAGGAAGCGGTGGTCAGACCTCAAATTAAGGGAGCACGAGCAGTACAGAACGATCAGGAGATTGCTGCAAAAAAGTAAGTAGTTGTGCTGTGTTCCTATTCTTGATTTTTATTACGTTCTTGCTGCTCCATGTGCTTTTCTTCATACTGTTGTACAGTTTATAATGGCAACTTTCATGTTCATGGGCACATTGTTCGTTCGTATGAAGCATTGTTTGTTCGGCCTATAAAACACCATTGTTTTGGCCATAAGCATTTGAATACATTTTTTCTAGCCTACTTCTCTTAAAATAATTTTGTTGTCTAGATGGGTTTGTAACTAGAATGTAATGCAAACTAGATTCTGTGTAAGGAGAGGACACTCAGCAGCAGTTTACACATCTGGACACTGGAGCACTAGTGTGGGACAACAGAACACCCTTTTTATTAGGGGGTCCCACACAGGTGCTCCAGTGTATACTATAGGGGTGACTCCATCTGTGAAGCTTGTACAAAACAGGTAAGTATTCAAGCTTGACAAAGGAAAAAATATTTCTTCATCTTGGAACTCTGCCAAAACAGACAATTGTACCCCACTTCCAAGCAATGTTTCATATTTCTATTTCTGTCATCAAATATATGTGTGCTAAGTATACCTATTTTTTTTAACATTAGGGAGAAAAGACTTGGAGGACACCACTCATCAGAGGAGACAACAGACCCCCACCTCATGAAGAAGGTGAAATCCCCCAAAGCCAACAGGAGGATGAGGGAGACATGATGGAAATTGTCACTACAACAGGTGAGTGTCTGAGACCACAGGCTCAGGTAAGAGATGGATGCCGGTATATTTATACATGGTGTGTTTTTGTTTTTATATTTTTAGGTGATCGTGATGTTGTGGATCCAGGTCATTTCACCAGTGAAAGTGCACAGATCCTGATCGGGGAGATCATGGGGTGTAATAGGGACTTGGAAAACATCCAGAAAAACATCAATGATGTTAAAAACAAAATGAACAACATCATTGATGTTTTAGGGAGAGTTTAAAACACCTCCAAATCCCTTCCTTTTTGTGGTATTTGTAATTTAAAAATGTTTATCATTTTTTATAGAAAAGCCAAATTTTGAAGATGCACACAGTGTGTCAACATGTGCTAGCTGCCATCACAGGAGATCAATGTAGGTGTTTTGTGGGTGCAACCCCTTCCTCAATAATAAAGTAGCTGTGAGGAAGGGGTTGCACCCATAAAACACATCCCTTGATCCCCCGTGATGGCAGCTAGCACATGTTGACATTTGGCATCCTCAAAATTTGGCTTTTTCAGGGGTGACTTCACCCCATCTGAACGCAATATCAAACACAGTTTATAAATACTCATGTCTGATATTGCCTTCAATTTATACAAAATTTGAACTTTGTAAGTTCCAGATTTGTGTCTTTCTTGTTTGTTTGAAACATGCCTGTTTTACCTTAAATGGACATTTCTACTTGTATTAATGTGGCCCAAAAAATTGTTATACAACAAACATGTTGGTTTGTTTTAAAAACCTTTTAGGTATGCACATGTGATTATGCTGGTATTAAAAAGATTGATACTCAAGAATGTGTGTATTATTGTTTCAATGCTCCTAAAATTTTGTTAAAGTAAAATTGGTGTTTTCAGTGACAATGGGGGTTATTTCCTAAGGGCAAATCCACTTTGCACTACAAGTGCAGTTTCAGTGCTGGCTCAAGTGCACTTGTAGTGCAAAGTGTATTTTCCTTTAGTAAATAACACCCAACAGTGCTTTTTAAGGTTACACAATCACAACATTTTCAGGACTCTCCACATTTCTGTCAGGGTCAGCTAAAAGAAACCCAAGCAGTAAATGTCAGCAAAGATTTTAGTAGTTAAATTTTTTTTTTTATTTGAAAAATGTAGCAGACATTGTCTGGCATATTGATGGCCCCCCTACCCGCAAAGTAATCAAGGTATCTAAGACGGACCTCGCGGGCACTCGGGGGGGCAAGCCAGGACGGCCACTTTTAAGCGCCGTCAGGGTTGGTTCATTTACTTGAATTGAACTCAAGCCCAACTGAGGCAGCATAGTTGGCAGAATTTTGCCTTAAAAAGTTGTGTAGAACACAGCACGCCAGGATGATATGATTCAGTTTATACTCCGCCATGTGTATGGGTGTAAGAAATAGGCGGAACCAGCTGGCCATGATTCCAAATGTGTTCTTCACCACTCTTCTGGCTCTGGCCAGCTGGTAATTAAAAACCCTCTGGTCCAGGGTGAGGGTCCTCATCGGGAATGGCCGCATAAGATGGTCCCCCAGTGCAAACGCTTCATCAGCAATGAAGACGAATGGGAGTCCTTCCACATTGTCTTCTGGAGGTGGCAAGTCCAAGCTGCCATTCTGGAGACGCCTGTAGAACTCCGTCTGGGCAATGACTCAACCATCAGACATCCGGCCATTCTTCCCCATGTCCACATACAGGAACTCATAAGTACTCACAATACTATTGAACCCCTTATAATTATAATAGTATGACCCCAAAATGCGTGGTGGGATGATGTGGACGTGTTTCCCATCAATTGCCCCTCTGCAGTTAGGAAAGTCCCACCGCTGGGCAAAGTGGGAGGCCACAGTCTGCCATTCCTGTGGGTTGGAAGGAAACTGTGGAGTCAAACAAGAAAAAGAAATTAATCATTTTGCACATAAACAGGGAAAGCAGATTAGACACAAACATTCTTGGCCAACATCCGTATAACATTTATTTTAGGGAGTATCTAAAGACAAAGGTATAAGGTCCACCTATAAGATTCATCCCCCCCCCATGGGCCATTTGTAAAATTTTATGGGGGGAGATGTTTTGGACAGGTAACCCTCTCCACTTCATTGAGAGATGAATGCCAAAATAATGTGTATTACTTTGGCCAGCCCCTCCTTACTTTACACTATTAGCAGCCCATTGGACAGGTAAGAAGTGTCATAATACAAAGAGATAAATACACACTGTACACATTTTAGCACATTTTTACATTCTGCTATTACCTATCAAGATAATAATAGGACACAAAAACTTGAAAAAGTACCATTTGAAAGTATTCAGGCAGGCCCTTGCACTACATGCTTTGGGTAATTCATCCATAAGTATGAGCACAAAAGAAGTGGGTATAGTGTGTATGGGTTTGACAAAGTCAGCAGCTAGAGGATTGTTATCAGCTGAGTTAGCAGTTGGGGGGAGGGAGGGTTCCAAACGATTTTAGGACACCAAAAAAAAGCCTCTGCCACTCTGCTTGAATTTAAAGCACAAATCACATTTTTACACATTTTAGGGGGTGTTTGGGGTAAAGCACTACTATGGAGCTGACAAAATACATTGTTAAGTGACTAGACGAGGTGAATATAGGGCCAGGAGGGCATGCTGGGGAGGTAAGTGAATGCAAATATGTATGAAGGACAAAAAAATTTTGGTAAAAAAAACAGCATGCATGAGGACAAAGGGGACATTCAAAGCATATTACAATCATGGTAATTCGGGAATGAGGAAAGAAATACAATATATTAACAAACATTATATACAATAAAATGTGATGTTAAAGGATAAATCTTACCTTAATATACTTCTTGTGCAGGACCTGGATGATGGCAGAACAGGTCTCTGGGATAATGATCCCCGGAGCCTGGGGGGAGATGCCTGTCGAGAACTTCAAGTCCTGCAGGCTTCTCCCCATCGCCAAGTACTGCAGGGTGGCGACTAGCCTCTGCTCCGGAGTGATGGCTTGCCTCATGGAGGTATCCTGCCTGCTGATATAGGGGGTCAGCAAAGCCAACAAACGGTGAAATACGGGTCCATCATACGGATAAAGTTCCTGAAATCATCAGGATTATTCTCACGGATCTCACGGAGCAAAGGCATATGACAGAACTGGTCACGCTGGAGCAACCAATACTTGGTCCATGAACTCCTCCTCGCCCTGTTCATGAACTGGGCTTGTGTCAAAGTAAGGACCCCAACACCAAGCCCCCGCACAGCACGAACTCTACGAGGAGTACGTATACGCAACATGGCTAGAAAACGGTTGGCTGCTCAGAACGCAGTAACAGAACGCATTGAAGAACAGCAAGGCCTGTGAAGAGCGACCTGAAAAACAGCAACGAGTGGACAAGAACTCACTGAATAGTCAAATATGAACTCACTGCACGCACTGAAGACCAGATACAAACCCACAAGCACAAACTGAACAGCAGAAAACGATCTGAAAACCCTGAGTCTGAAAAAGCGCGAATCGTCTCTCACCAAACTTTTACTAACATGAGATTAGCAAAAGGAGCCCAAAAGGTGCCGCGCTTGGTTCTGAACTGC
Source organism: Aquarana catesbeiana (assembly GCF_042186555.1). NCBI lineage: Eukaryota > Metazoa > Chordata > Amphibia > Anura > Ranidae > Aquarana > Aquarana catesbeiana. The sequence goes on from NC_133328.1 coordinate 433,687,103, forward strand.
CCTTTTATAGTCGCGTTGTACGTGTTGTACGTGACCGTGTTCTTGGCGATTGGAAATTCCGACAACTTTGTGCAACCGTGTGTATGCAAAACAAGTTTGAACCAACATCCGTCGGAAAAAATCCATGGATTTTTTCCGACGGATGTCCGATCGTGTGTACAGGGCATAAAACTCCCTCCAGATAAGGCTGGATATACAGGAACAGACTCCACCAGAGACACAAAGAAGGGCTTTATGGTGTAGTATGTTTTAATAAAACATGTTTTAATAAAACATATGAAAGTTTCACTCACATGTAACTGTGCCTGTCTTGGCACTAGGTGTTTACAGCATGTGCGGATATAGCATACCAAGCTCATGCCCGTTTGCAATCCATGCCTCTCTCTGGAAAGTAGGCTTGGGTGAGTAACACATACGGGACCCAGAAGTGACAAATTCCTGCTCCGAAGTACATTTCACTGTACTTGGCATCTTGAGGAAGTGACGACACGCCGTTTCCGGTTTGCATTTATAATGGGATAAGGGATGTAATTGGTTGGGCTCCTCCAAAATGGAGAAATAAGACAATCTTTGGAGATCTACGTCATCCATAAGCATATCTATCCGCCCATGCTGAATACATCCTTCAATATATATAATCACGTTCATTATACATGAATATCCATAAAATTAAGTGGCATTTCATAAAAAACATAATGCTAAAAACAACCAAAGTGGGGGCATGTCCAAGATGGCAGAGGGAGCAGACGTGTTTGTCTGAGCTTCCAAGGACCAGAACTTAAATCCTCCTTTACTGGGTGCAGAACTCCAAAAAATAGATTCTACTGAGTCCCTCCTAACAGGGGGACCATTCCAGAGCACTTGAGGGAAAAAATCGGCAGGCCGAATCCCAGGAAAAGGTGCCGCGGCCGGACATTGCGGACTAAGCCGAAGCTGCGGACTCGCCTGAAAATCCTGCCCGCGGCCTCACAGGGCCGGCGCGCTACCCATTTGGATGCTGAGAGGGGGTTCCGCTGGGCTCTCTCTGTCCCTCTCCACTCCTGATACCCTCCACAGGGTATGCAAAGGAGGAAGAGCCAGTCCCGCTCCCGGAAAAAGGCCTCCAGGCCCGACATTGCAGACAAGGCCGGGGCCTCGCCTAACACTCCTGCCCAGATGGAGAACCAGGCCGAAGACCATGACAAGATGCCTGCCACGGCAGCTGATTTCAAGGCAGTTTTACAGGCTATAACTACCCTGACCTGTAAAGTGGACCATATCCAAGCAAACGTGGATTTCATTAGGAAAGACTTTGATGCCTTTTGTGGTAGAATGACTGAGGTAGAGCAAAGGGTCTCCCGAGCAGAGGATACGGTACATAACTATGGGACCGACATCCATGCACTTAAAGCCAGGGTGAAGATGCTTGAATCCTGCGCAGAAGATGCAGAGAATTGCAATAGGAAAAATAATTTGCGCATTCTGGGACTCCCTGAGGGGGCGGAGGGCACGAATCCTACAGCCTTTGCTGAACACCTTTTGCAACAGCTACTCCCTGCAGCACATTTTTCTCAATTCTTTACGGTGGAGAGGGCCCATGGCATACCCACTACCAGAGGACCCCAAGGAGCACCATCCCGAACCTTTATCTTCAAACTTCTTCATTTTCGGGACAGAGATATTGTGATGAGGGAAGCTAGGGCCAAGGCGAACTCCGCTTCTAAAACGCTAAGCTCTTTATCTTTCCAGACTATTTGCTGGAAACCCATAAGCAATGGAAATTCTTTGATGCCAGCAGAGCGAGGCTCCGTTCTCACCATATCAAGTACAGCATGCTGTTCCAGCCAGGCTGCGGGTGGAGGACGGGGAATCTGTTAGGTTCTTCATGTCCCCGGAGGAGGCCCTTAGGCTGGATCGACACACTCCCGCCCAGATAAGTGACCCACTTGATTGCCCGATTGAGCGGGCTGTTGTCATCTGCTGTTTTTTCCTGCAATGTGCCTTTTACTACACATGAGCCTGGGTGTCCCTACTGGAACCTCACTCCCTCCACATGTGGTTTTACAATTCGTAGCCTCGGAGGTCACTCAGCTGGATCTCGGAGAGCCCTCAAACCCTCATTATTGCAGAGATGGCTCCAGGTCTGTATCTTACTTCTCCCCTCCTTCCCCTCCTTTATGAATCCTGGGCCCAGCCCCCCCCCCTTTGGAATATAACAACATATACTCAGTTACCATTATCCCCATGGTTGGACATCTAACCCATGAGTGCCAGAACCACCTGTGGCCTTAAAGACGTGCCTCTCTTATACACTGGCCCAAATAGGACCTCTCAACCCAGATCATCCACTGAGTGCTTCTACATACCTATCCTTATGGGTGTCGGGGGTATTGGAGGAGGATGCACCTTGCCCCTTCTTGAGTCTGACTGAGACAACCTGGAGGGGGGATATATATGAAGGATAACTCCGGGCACATCCTCTCCCCCCCTTATTTCTTGTCACTCTGTTTTTTCTCCTTTGATACTGGGCCAAACAGTATGATTGACTCTGCAACGTTAACATTTAAGTTTGTACCCCCGGCAGTTGCCGGGAGCCTGCACCCGCTTTTTTTACTAATCCGGTCTTCAGCAAGAAGCTAGATGTAACATCTCACTGCTGGACTGTGGATGCCATTTTGCACACGTTCCCCCATTACAGGCGTGTTCACCTTTGTTCTAATTTGGGATCCTGAGCCTCCCCAAAGTTGGGGCTGGGGTTGGCGGGGTGGGGGGTGGGGGGGTTGGTTGGGTTTATTTTGTTACAACTGGTTTATCTGTTGTTTTTTCACAAGCGATGTAAACATTTATGTCACTAAATGTTTGGGATGCCACGTCCTGACCAATACTGTGGTCTGGACCTTGCATCTAAATTTGTGTGTAGGTCCACAGCTTGAAAATGTACCATTAGATGATTATGGCTGACTGTACTATTGTTTCATGGAACACTAGGGGTTTTAACTCTTCTGTGAAAAGGTCATTAGTGTTTCAATCTCTGAAAACCTATCATCCCCAAATATGTATACTGCAGGAAACCCACTTGACAGGCAATAAGATCTTGAGCCTTAGACGGCCCTGGGTGGGACATCAGTATCATTCCACATACACCAACTACTCTAGAGGGGTCAGCGTTCTAGTTCATAAATCTTTGCCATTCAAGCTGCTGGCACTGGAACTAGACCCAGAGGGTCGTTTTGTTATACTTCATGCCATGGTTGACAGGTTGGAGCTGGTGGTGGTGAGATTATACCTACCCCCTCTGGCTTCCACGAGATTGCTTAATCAGCTTATTTCTAAGATTGCCATTTACAATACAGATAATGTGATGATACTGGGGGATTTTAACTTGGCCCCGGACCCTGGGGTGGACAGACTCTCGCCCGGAGCGAGCTCATCTTTGGAGCTACTCTCCTGGGCAGAGGCCTCTAACCTGACTGATGTGTGGAGATGGCGTAACCCCTCATGAAGGGCCCACACATGCCACTCAGCCTTACACAAAACCCTATCACGCATAGACCTTGCCTATGCGGGGGGGTATGTCCTTCCCAGGGTATCACCATTCTCCCCGTGGCATATCAGATCATGCCCCTATTGCCTTGAAGCTGGGCGTGTCCAGTATACCGGGGGAGAGTCTCTGGAGATTGTCTAGGTTCTGGCTATCTGATTCCAGAATTTCGGAACCATATAGGTCTGAGGCGGTGCAGTATTGGCGGGAACTGGATCAATCAGTGTCTCTGACCACGTCTTGGGACGCATTTAAGGCCTTTACCAGGGGTAGTTTACAGTCACATATCCAAAAGATCCGTAGGGATCTAAGGGAGGAGACCCAAAAGGCTGAGGAAAGGGTGGCGGCACTTGAAGAGGAATACTCTGAGTCGGGGACTCCAAGAGCATACTCTGATTTCCAGGCAGCATTAAGGGATGTTCTCCTGTTACGGACATCAGCCACCAAAACTAAATTCCTACATCAGTCCCAAAAAATCTTTAAACATGGGGAGTAGACCGACAGTATGCTGGCATGGCTGGCGAGGGAAGGCTCCTCCCCAGTGACTATCTCGGCCATATGTGACTTGGATGGGATGATCCTAACGGATCCCTCATCCATTAATGACAGATTTGCATCATTTTACCAAGAGCTTTATGGTTCTCGAATGGACTGTACGGACGAAGAATTGACGACATACCTCAACAGGGTGGAGCTCCCTTGCCTGACTTCCACATTTAGAGAGGCTTTAGATGGTCCTATCCTATTAGAGGAGTTACAGCGGGCAGTGGCCTCCTTGCAAAATAGTAAAACGCCAGGCCCGGATAGGATACCTGCCGAATTCTTTAAAACTTATACAGAAGAAATACTACCATCGTTCAGAATAGTGCTGCAAAAAGCCATGGAGGGAAATTCGTTACCCCCGACAATGGCTGAGGCAGTCATAGTGGTCATCCTTAAACTAGGTAAGCCCCCTGAGCAGTGTTCTTCGTATCGCCCTATCTCCCTCCTTAATGTGGATGCCAAATTACTAGCTAAGGTGCTGGCCGGTCGACTGAACACCGTGATTACAGCATTGGTGCACGCGGACCAATCTGGATTTATACCAGGCAGGGGGACAGACATAAATATCTGACGTCTCCTTACACATCTCTCTAGAGTGAGCGGGGATGGCCCGAAGGTAGTTGCCTTCTTAGATGCCGAAAAGGCCTTTGATTCAGTTGAATGGCGCTACCTCTGGGCAGTCCTTCGCAAGTTTGGGTTTGGCCCACGTTTTATTAGCTGGGTCCAGATGTTATACCACAGCCCCACAGCCCGTATACCCACAAATAATTCATTGTCCTTGCCATTTCCTCTATCCGGGGGCACCAGATAGGGATGCCCACTATCCCCTGGAATCCATGGCAGCTCGTATTAGATCTGCTCCTTCAGTAAAGGGGATCCAAGTCGGTGTAATAACTGATAAAATATCCTTATACGCCGATGATAATCTCCTTTTCCTTAAAGATATCTCTTCTCTCCCACCAGCATTACAAATAATAGATGAATTCGGATCATTATTGGGTATTAAGGTTAATTGGGGGAAATTCCTCCTTTTTTCACTGAATGCGTCAGGTCACCACCCACCAACTGGCACCCCCCTAAACTGGACATCAGAGTTCAAATATCTAGGTGTAAGGATTGGGACTCCACTATCCTCATATTATGAACTGAACCTTCAACCATTACTTAAAAACTTCTCGCAGAAATGTATAGCCTGGAGGACCCTTCCCCTATCACCAGTGGGTAGGGTAAACTTAGTTAAGATGGTTTATCTCCCCAAATTCCTTTACCTTTTTAGAAATGCCCCTTTGATCCCTCCGTCCTCATTCTTCGCAAAGCTAAAAAGCATAATATCTGCATAATATCTTCCTTTGTTTGGAATGGTAGGACCCCACGACTGACCATTACTACCCTTCAGCTGCCTGTCACCCAGGGAGGCCTGTTCCTTCCAGACTTTCAGATCTACTTCTGAGCAGCCATCCTGGTGACGGTCAGATGGTGGTTTTCCCAACTACAAGACAACCCAGCAGTGACCTTGGAAGCAGCCAAAATGGGCTCATACTCCTCCTTCAGCAACGTGGTATTTAGGGGGGCAAGATCTCACCCTGGCACCACTGAGCTGATGCGCACAACCATCAATGTATGGCATGAAGTCAGAGCATGCTTTGCCTCCCAATAGACGTTCTCTCCCCACACTCCTCTCTGGGGTAATTCCAATCTATCACATGTTGATGGGGACAAGGGCCTCATCCCCACAACCCTTGCCCGGTGGTTGTGGGGGTCTGTGGGCGGGGGGGCTTATCGGAATCTGGAAGCCCCCTTTAACAAGGGGACCACCAGATCCCGCCCCCTCCTGTGTGAAATGGTAAGGGGGTACAAAAGTACCCCTACCATTTCACAAAAAAAGTGTCAAAAATGTTAAAAATGACAAGAGACAGTTTTTGACAATTCCTTTATTTAAACGCTTCTTCTTTCTTCTATCTTCGATCATCTTTCTTCTATCTTCTATCTTCCTTCGGTTTCTTCCTCCATCTTCTTCTTCTTCTGGTTCGTCTGGTTCTTCCTCTAGTGTTCTCATCTAGCATCTTCCTCCACGGCGTCTTCTTCCCTTCTTCTTCTCGGGCCGCTCCGCATCCACCATGATGGGAGGCTCCCGCTGTGTGATGCTTCTCGTCTTCTGACGGTTCTTAAATAATGGAGGGCAGGCCACCCAGTGACCCCGCCCCCTCTGACGCATGAGGACTTGATGGGGACTTCCCTGTGGCATTTCCCGTGATGTCAGAGGGTGCGGGGTCACCCAGCTCCACCCTTTAAGAACCATCAGAAGATGAAAAGCATCACACAGTGGGAGCCTCCCATCATGGTGGATGCAGAGCGGCCCGAGAAGAAGAAGGGAAGAAGATGCCGTGGAGGAAGATGCTGGATGAGAACACCAGAGGAAGAACCAGAAGAAGAAGAAGATGGAGGAAGAAACCGAAGAAAGATAGAAGAAAGAAGAAACATTTAAATAAAGGAATTGTCAAAAACTGTCTCTTGTCATTTTTGACATTTTTGACACTTTTTTGTGAAATGGTAGGGGTACTTTCCATTTCACACAGGGGGGTGGGATCTGGGGGTCCCCTTGTCAAAGGGGCGTTCCAGATTCCGATAAGTCACCTGCCCGCAGATCCCCACAACCACTGGGCAAGGGTTGTGGGGATGAGGCCCTAGTACAGTTCAGGAGGGGGGCGCTCTCTTGTTCCACCCTCTCTTCCTGCAGCCACACCATTTTTTAAAAAAATTTTGGCGCGGGGTTCCCCTTAAAATCCATACCAGACCTTAAAGGTCTGGTATAGATTTTGAGGGGGACCCCACGCCATTTCTTTAAAAAAAATTTGGCCGGGGTTCCCCTTAATATCCATACCAGACCTGAAGGGCCTGGTATGGAATTTAGGGGGACCCCCCCACGCCATTTTTTTTTAAAATCTTGGTTCGGGGTTCCCCTGTGGGGAATTCCCATGCCGTTTTTATCAATGAACTTTTATGTGTATTGTCGGACCGGCAATTCATTAATAGCCGCGAGTAGTTTTGAATGACTTTTTTTCTTTTGAAATGTCATTTTGCTGGCAGACTGTTCTAAACACGGGAAACATGCGCCCCTTTACAGGCATACTTTAGACACCCCCCAGGTACGAAATTTAAAGGAATATTACATTTTTATTGTTTCACTTTAAGCATTATTAAAATCACTGATCCCGAAAAAAAGGCAGTTTTTTAAAACTTTTTTTGCATTGATTCATGTCCCCTGGGGCAGGACCCAGGTCCCCAAACACTTTTTATGACAATACCATGCATATAAGCCTTTAAAATTAGCACTTTTGATTTCTCCCATAGACTTTTAAAGGGTGTTCTGCAGCTTTCGAATTTGCTGCGAACACCCCAAATTGTTCGCTGTTCGGGAAACTGGCGAACAGCCGATGTTCGAGTCGAACATGAGTTCGACTCGAACTTGAAGCTCATCCCTAGAGCTGGCTAGCCAACTAGTCAATGCATACCTACGTCCTCATGAAGTGTTACCAACGTATATTCAAGACACTCCAGACTTATTAAAATGCCTTGATGGCATTGAAGTTCCTGTAGATACACTCCTGATATTAAGGCCTTATATAGTGGTATACCACATCATTTGGGCATTTCAGTAGTAAAAAGTTTTCTGTGACAGGGACCACAAGATTCTTGGACTTATGGTCAGTTTATTTTGGCTGTACTTGAACACATTCTGACGAGAAATGTTTTTACATTTGATGACTCCCACTACCTCCAGGTGCAGGAGGTGCCGATGGTGACTTGTTGTGCCCCATCGTACACCAACCTGTACCTGGGGGGGGGGTGGGAGCAAACAGTATTTTCTGAAGATAGATTCTGAAAGTTCTGGCACTGTATTCTACTCTGTCTACCTTACATTAATGATGTGATTATGTTTTGTACAATTCAGGAATCAGGAGAATTCATGACATCAATAAGCAAGAATTGTTTCAATCCTAAATTTACAGTGCAATATGATGTTAAGTCTATCTCATTTCTTGACATTCAAATCTTTAAACAGGTCGATGGTTCTATCGGTACTGCACTGTACCGCAAAACTACGGCTGGTAACACCTCTCCATGCTGGTAGTGCTTAGCCCCAACCACTGATATATAGTATCCCTTACAGTCAGTACTTATGTCTGTGATGGATCTGCTCAAATGATGCACATTTAAAACAAGAAGCTGATGCCCTTAGGGATTAACTCTTAGCTGGGGGCTATTCTCGCACCCTTCTCCGTAACATTTAACTAAATGTGCATAAACTAAAGAGAGAGGGGCTACTGTTTAAGCCTAAGAGGAAGATTAAATCTGGCTCGGTTCAAGTCATTGGGGTTAAAATATGCATGCATCATACATACTAGGGGGAGTACAACTGGGGGAATCCATAGTGGATAAGGATCTGAGGGTTTTGGTGGATCATAAGCTTAATAACAACATGCAATGCCATGCTGTGACTTCCAAAGTGAGCAGAATCTTTTTTTGTATTAAGAGAGGTATAGACTCCAGAGAGAGAGAAATATAATTTTGCCCTGTACAAATCATTAGTAAGACCTCATCTGGAATATGCAGTTCAGTTTTGGGCATCAGTTTTTAGAAAGGATATCGGGCAACTGGAGAAAGTGCAGAGAAGGGCAACCAAACTGATAAGAGGCATGGAGGAGCTCAGCTATGAGGAAAGATTAGAGGAACTGAATTTTTTCCCTCTTGAGAATATGAGATCAACTGATCAACATGTACAAATATATATAGTGAACTTGGTGTTGAGGTATTCACTTTAAGGTCATCACAGAGGACAAGGTGGCACTATTTACATCTAGAAGAAAAGAGATGTGAGCTCCAAATATGGAAGGGTTTCTTCACAGTAAGAGCAGTGAAAATGTGGAATAGACTCCCTCCAGAGGTGGTTCTGGCCAGCTCAGTAGATTGCTTTAAAAAAGGCCTGGATTCTTTTCTAAATGTACATAATATAACTGGGTACTAACATTTACAGGTAAATTTAATCCAGGGAATATCCTAGCTATGTAACTATTACCACATACATGCAGCAACATCATCAATTTCAGCAAATTTTGCATAAACACTGGTATCTGCTCACTCATAACTCGATTCTATGAAAGTATGTGAGAGACACACTGGAGATTACTTTTAAATGAGCTAGATCTATTAGAGATGGGGTCCCTGCAAGTTACTTTGTGGTGGCCCCATCTCATAGACCTATAGCACTACCCACAGGTATGTAACAGTGTGGTACATGCATCATGTAGATTGTCTCACTACAGGAATAGTGTATATAATGCTCTGCAAGTGTGATGCAGCCTGTGGGACTTTCCATATTTGAGTATAGGATTTGTGGCTTTTTCCATTTAGATTGGTGATTCCCCCTACCATTGTGAGGCTGTTATATTATACATTACACTCTTGGGTGTTTACAATATATACTTATGCATACATTTTGTTTGTTTGGCTTGTAGAATCTTCTCCCTTGGGCTATTCAATCCTGTATATGTACATTTCTCACACCGATTCAGTGATTAGTTTTTCATAATCCTTGGAATATATACCCCTGTATTTAATATATTTTTCCCAAATAAGCGTAATTCTAGAATCTGATATCGAAGATTGTTTGCTACAAAATCATCATCCAGGGATTTTTTATACTACTTATTTTGCTTATCCTGATATCACCCTGGCCACTCATGTTGGTGACATATGGTTCCCCTGATGGGGTTCAGGCCCATCTGCCCCTGTGCCCACCCCGGGCTATGACAGGCAGATGTTTTGTTGCATAGCATTCACGATATGAACATGCAAGTGGTTTTCACCTGATTATGTGTATATATATTTCTCAAAATGTACATACTGTATGGTGTATTCATGTATTTGTTGCTTTATATAGTTAATCCTCTTGCACATCTGGGTCCTTAAGAAGCCAATTGGCTGGCAAAATGCGCTGACCCTATGGACATCTAAGAAGCTCATTCTATGTCAATTGGATTATTATCACTGTAGTCTAAATATGAGTACAGTATATGCATGTAGAGGTCTTTCATCCTGTTTCATAGGGGTGTGTTTGACTATTGTCATTGTATTTTATGTGCTTTTAACATTGTATAAATAAAGAACATATATTTTTTAATTTGGTCTATTGCCTCCTGTACTGTGCCGCTATAGTCCACTTTTATAGGCAACGGGAGTTTTCTTCTGCTGTTACCTATGTTTTGTTTGTTATTTTAACAAGTTACTGTATTTCTCACACACAGCATAAGCAAAGCACATTCTGCTATTCTCCTACTGTAAATAAGGGGATACCACATGTGTTGTGTGAGACTTTTTCACAGTCTAGATGCGTAGAGGGGTCCAAAATTCAAGCAGCACTTTTGTGCTTTCAAGGAGCATAAATTACAGATCTAATTTACTAACTGCCTATCACATTTTTCATAAAATTATCCCATTTTGGAAAGCAAACACCCCAAGGTATTTTCTATGAAGCATAATGAGTCTTTTGAACATATTTTTTGCCACAAGTTTTTTGAAAATGTGGAAAGAAAATTAAAATATATATTTTTTTTACACAAAGTTGTCAATTTATAATATATTTCTAACACCCAGCATTGACATACTAATGCCCCGTACACACGGTCGGACATTGATCGGACATTCCGACAACAAAATCCTAGGATTTTTTCCAACGGATGTTGGCTCAAACTTGTTTTGCGTACACACGGTCGCACAAAATTCTCGGAATTTCCGATCGCCAATAACGCGGTGACGTCAACCACGTACGACGAGACTAGAAAAGGCCAGTTCAGAACCAAGCGCGGCACCCTTTGGGCTCCTTTTGCTAATCTCATGTTAGTAAAAGTTTGGTGAGAGACGATTCGCGCTTTTTCAGACTCGTGGCTTTCAGATCGTTTTCTGCCATTCAGTTTGTGCTTGTGGGTTTGTATCTGCTCTTCAGTACGTGCAAGCAAGTTCCACGTGACTTAGTCATTGTGTTCTTGTGCGTTCGTTACTGTTTTTCAGGTCGCTCTTCACAGGCCTTGCTGTTCTTCAGTGCGTTCTGTTACTGCGTTCTGAGCAGCCGACCGTTTTCTAGCCATGTTGCGTATACGTACTCCTCGTAGAGTTCGTGCTGTACGGGGGCTTGGTGTTGGGGTCCTGACCTTGACACAAGTCCAGTCCACGAACAGGGTGGGGAGGAGTTCATGGACCAAGAATTGGTTGCTTCAGCGTGACCAGTTCTCTCATATGCCTTTGCTCCGTGAGATCCGTGAGAATAATCCTGATGATTTCAGGAACTTTCTCAGGATGATGGACCCCGTATTTCACCATCTGTTGGCTTCGCTGACCCCCTATATCAGCAGGCAGGATACCTGCATGAGGCAAGCCATCACTCCGGAGCAGAGGCTCGTCACTACCCTGCGGTACTTGGCGACATGGAGAAGCCTGCAGGACTTGAAGTTCTCAACAGGCATCTCCCCCCAGGCTCTGGGAATCATTATCCCAGAGACCTGTTCTGCCATCATACAGGTCCTGCAGAAGGAGCATATGAAGGTAAGATTTTTATCCTTTAATATCACATTTTATTGTATATAATGTTTGCTAATATATTGTATTTCTCTCCTCATTCCCTAATTACCATGATTGTAATATGCTGTGAATGTCTCCTTTGTTCTCATTCATGCTGGATTTTTATGTAATTATTTTTTTAGTCCTTCATACATATTTGCCTTCACTTACCTCCCCAGCATGCTCTCCTGCCCTATATTCACCTCATGTAGTCACTTAACAATGTATTTTGTCAGCTCCATAGTAGTGCTTTACCCCAAACACCCCCTAAAATGTTTTGAAATGTGATTTGTGCTTTAAATTCAGGCAGAGTGCCAGAGGCTTTGTTTTGTAGTGTCCCCAAATCATTTTTATTAACCCTACCTCCCCCCAACTGCTAAGTCAGCTGATCCCAATTCCCTATCTATCCTCAATCATCTATCTGCTGACTTTGCCAGACCCATACACACTATACCCATCTCTTTTGTGGTCAGATGTGTGGATGAATTACCCAAAGCATGTAGTGCAAGGGCCTGCCTGTATACTTTCAAATGGTACTGTTGAAAGTTTTTGTATCCTATTATTATCTTGATAGGTAATAGCAGAATGTCCAAATGTGCTCAAATGTATACAGTGTGTATTTATATCTTTGTATTATGACACTTCTTACCTGTCCAGTGGGCTGCCAATAGTGTAACTAAGGAGGGGCTGTTCCAAGTAATACCCTGTATTTAGGCATTCATCTCTCAATTAAGTGGAGAGGGTTACCTGTCCAAGATCCCCCCCCTATAATGTTAGAAATGGCCCATGAGAGGGGGGGAGGGGGAAAATGATAGGTGTACCTTATACTTTGGTGTTGTAAAATTCCCCTTAATAAATGTTATCTGGAGGTTGGCCAAGAATGTTTGTGTCTAATCTGCTTGCCATGTTTATGTGCAAAAATACAAATTTTTTTTTTTCCTCAACAGTTTTCTTCCACGCCACAGGAATGGCAGACTGTGGCCTCCCACTTTGCCCAACGGTGGGACTTTCCTAACTGAGGAGGGGCAATTGATGGGAAACATGTCCACATCATCCCAACACCCAACTCGGGGTCATACTATTATAATTACAAGGGGTTCAATAGTATTGTGATGTTGGAAGTGGTGTCGGCTAATTACGACTTCTTGTATGTGGAAGTGGGGAAGAATGGCCGGATGTCCGATGGTGGAGTCATCGCCCAGACAGAGTTTTACAGGCGTCTCCAGAATGGCAGCTTGGACTTGCCACCTCCAGAAGACAATGTGGAAGGACTCCCATTCGTCTTTGTTGCGGATGAAGTATTTGCGCTGGGGGACCATCTTATGCGGCCATTCCCGATAAGGACCCTCATCCCGGAACAGAGGGTTTTTAATTACCGGCTGACCAGAGCCAGAAGAGTGGTGGAGAACACATTTGGAATCATGGCCAGCCGGTTCCGCCTATTTCTGACACCCATCCATATGGCGGAGTACAAACTGAATCACATTATCCTGGCGTGCTGTGTTCTACATAACTTTTTACGCCAACATTCTGCCAACTATGCTGGCTCAGTTGGGCCTGAGGCCGGAATTCTACATGAAACAACCCTGACGGTGCTTGAAAGTGGCCGTCCTGGCTTGCCCTCACTGAGTGCCCGTGATGACCGGTTAAGATACCTTGAGTTCTTTGTGGGTAGGGGGGGCCATCAATATGCCAGACAATTTGTGAAGCCTTTATCAAATAAAAAAAAAAGCTAATCTTTGGTGACATTTACTGCTTGTGTTTGTTTTAGTTGACCCTGACAGCAATGTGGGGAGTCCTGAAAATGGCGTGATTGTGTAACCTTATACAAAGCACTGTTGGGTGTTATTTACTAAAGGCGTAGACACTTTGCACTACAAGTGCACTTGAAATTGCACTGAAAATGCACTTGTAGTGCAAAGAGGATTTGCCCTTAGGAAATAACCCCCATTTTCACAGAAAACAGCAACTACATCACCACAAAAGTGTTGTAGCGTTGAGACAATAATCCACACATTCTTGATTAACAATCTTTTTAATACCTGCACAATCACATGTGCATTTAGAAAAGGTTTTTAAAACAAACCAACATGTTTGTTGTATAACAATTTTTGGGGTGGCATTATCAAAAATAGAAATGTCCATTTAAGATAAAACAGGCCTGTGTAAAACCAATAAGAAAGACACAAATCTTGAACTTACAAAGTTCACATATGGTAAAACTTGAAGGCAATATCAGACATGAGTATTTAAGAACTGTGTTTGATATTGTGTTCAGATGGGGTGAAGTCACCCCTTGAAAAGCCAAATTTGGAAGATGCACACCAATTTACGAATGTCAACATGTGCTAGCTGCCATCACGGGGATCAAGGGACGTGTTTTGGGGCAGCAACCCCTTCCTCACAGCTACTTTATTATTGAGGAAGGGGTTGCACCCCCAAAATGCGTCCATTGATCTCCCGTGATGGCAGATAGCACATGTTGGCACACTGTCTGCATCCTCCAAATTTGGCTTTTCTAAACATCGCTAAAACATTTTTAAGATTGTAGCACACAAAAAAACAAAGTGATTTTGCGGGGTTTTAAATTCGCCCCAAAACATCAATGATGTTTTTATTTTTTTGAATAACATCATTGATTTTTTTCTTGAGGTTTTCCAATTCTAAATTACACCCCATGATCTCCCCGATCAGGATCTGGGCTCTTTCTGATGTAAAAGGATCTCGATCCACAACATCACGATCACCTAAAAAAAAGAGAGAAACCAAACAAAAACAGGTATCAAAAATCTGCCGGCATCCATCTCTTACCTGAGTCTGTGGTCGCAGACACTCACCTGTTGTAGTGTCAATTTCCACCACGTCTTCTTCCTCCTCCTGCTCAGCTTAGGTTGGGGGTATTCCCCTTCTTCCAGAGGTGGGGGGTCTGTGGTCTCCTCAGATGAGGGGTGTTGTTAGAATATTATTCCAAATTCATAATTCGGCACTTATAGGTGTTATATTATATTCATGGCAAGCTTGCAAAACATATTTGGTTTTATGATTAATCATGATAAATAGAGTATGTGTGAATGACCTTGATCAATTGATTTGACATGATTCTTCTTCTAAAGCTGAGCATTGCTGGATTTTTCTGGTGTAGCCAATTTGAGTATGACATTTAAGGTATCTTGGTGTAGAATGTCATGAGAAGACGAAAATAGACACGTGTCCACATAGCTAAAGGAATATACATTGTGGATTATATCCTGTTAAGTTAAGTTAGTTTGTAGTTCCAGTCATATTAATAAGTACTAGTATATAGTTACTTAATGTAAAGTTGATAATATGTGTTCATATTATATAGATGTTTGGTTATATGACATTACATGATCAGCATATTACTTCAAATATGGAGTGTTACATGTGGGCTTGTCAATCGTATGCCATATATGACTATGAGTGCATACTGAAGCTAGCAGAAATGAATATGTGCCATACAAGGTTCTAAGTTGGTGTGAGGTTATGACGTTCACACGTTCACATGTAACATATAAAGCCAATGCTTCCATATTGAAGGGACACAGACACAGACAGACACACACACACAGACACACACACAGCTACTAGGATAGATGAAATTGACATGTATACAAGACACTTTGATAAGTTGGGACAGCTGAATTCTGCCAGAGGTCTAAGAACGTCATTTCCTGTTTCTTCTTTAACGAGACACAAGACAGCATGGAGACAGGAGGGCAGCATCCATGAAGCATACATGCTTTCATAAGCTTATTTCAGCTTTATAACTTTTTATTCTATTTCATATATTTTTACCTACATTGAACTGAACTATTATATTTTTTACATTGTATTTATGATGCCAATTGTGTGACAATAAACTCACACTTTGTTTCAAGTCAGTTTGGCTATCAATGCTATTCATCCAGAAGCGCCTCTGAGATATAAGAATATTAGATATTAATATTATTCTTCATTTTGGCGAGCCAGACAACTGCCGTCATTTCTCAATTTTTACGGAAATCTCGATCCTTGCTGAGGGGGGAGAGATTAGCGCAGTTTTGCGAATATTCAAGTCTCGAGAAAAAAGACGGTTCAGAACCCATCAACCAAGAGGCGTTTGTGTTGCGTCAGATGTGGACAACAGTCCAGCAACAGACGGTTGAAGACGAGAAATTCTTCTAAATACGGTGAGTAAAAGTTATGGAATTTATTGATGAAATAGCTAGAGACAGCAAGCTAGAGTTTAAAGAGGTGTCTTTATATCCAAATGACAGTCACTTGTGGAGATATATGTACAATGAATGCTTAAATGCCAATACACAGATTGATAAATCCAGGTTCACTGTACATAAATTACGTAAAAAGATAGCTAATATCTTAAGCTTAGTGAGAATATTTAACAAAATGATTATTAATGTTGATTTACCTGCTAAAAATGTGTGTACACTAAAGCAGACAGAAACTAACAATGTACAGAACACAGGAATACATGAAAATGTGTCCCAAGATTCTCTTAATTGTCCAAACTGTGAGATTTTTTGTAATTATATAGAGAATCTTGAGGAACAAATTGACTCCAAAATAAATCTTTTGGAAAAACTACAGAATGACAGTAGATTGACACAGATTGCTGTAATAACTACAGATGACAAAAAGACTGAATCTAAATGTAAGCAACAATCCTCTTATATTCCGGAAAGTTCGGATATGGAGAATGTTGATGCTACTGATGAAAAAGAAATGAAACATAAAAACTTATTATGTAGAACTGCAAAACTAAAGTTGCAAATACATGACCAACTTATGAAAGTTTTAAAAGACTTTCCTATTTATGACACTGAGGCAACTGTATTTTCCAATTGGGATTTATTTGAAATGTTTGCGGATCGTTTTAATCTGTCAAATGATCAACGCAATTACATATTTCAGTTGTGGGTTCCTGTTAATTTCGCTAAACGAATTAACACACCTGTTATTGATGACGAAGGTCAGGAAAAACAAAATGACGCGACAGATAGACTGCGACAATTATTGCTATGTATGACCGGTGAGCAAATACCGACCATAGAAATGTTAGATCTTTTACAGACTACTGCAGAAGAAAGTCCAATTGACTTTAGAATTAAATTTTGCAAAGTTTATCAAATGATATTTGGAGTAGATGATGACAATGACCCAGGTTTAAAAACAGCTTTCATAAAAAAATTTAAATACCTTGACCCAACTTCAGTAGCTATAGCACAGGAACGTCAAAATTTAAATGATATAGTAAGTTTTATTGATAAAATTAGGAGACAATTGAATCAAAGCAATCTCACACATGAGATAGCTATAATTCAATGTGACAAAAATAGTCAGGCTGCAGACATGTCAGAAACGACAGGTCTTGGCAGGAATGACAAGGACAGCTGCAGACAAGTGAGGCAAGGAGACCCTATCACGTGTCTTTACTGTCATAGATCTGGCCATATGAGAAAACATTGCTGTAAATTTAAGAGAGACTCACAAATAAAAACTAAAGATATAGAGAATGAAAAATCAGCTTTTGTAAAACCTGTTTTTTCATGTCAAGATAACATTTTGACTGAATTGCCTTATGCCACTGAAGTCAAACAGATCAGTAATTTGACTGTTATCAGCAGTTCAGACAACGCTGTCACTGAAAGAGAGGGTTTATTGCCATTGCCAAAAATAGAATCACATCGGGATTCAATTTCTCTGCCATTACAATATGTAGCACCAATTATTTTGGATGAGAATGGTAGGCCTTATATACAATGTTTGCTTAATGGTAAAAACATTAATTGTCTCATTGACAGTGGATCTGAGATTAGCCTTACCAAAGAAAACATACCTGTGAAACCAAATTCTCCTATGTGTAATATAGTGGGTTTTAATAATACAAGTAATTCCACTGCTAGACAGGTATCTAATGTAACATTTGAAATACCTGGATTAGTAAAAACTAACATTAACATTTGGGTATGTCACAAAGCAGAGAATATACTTGGCATTGATGTAATCAATGAACAAAAATGGGTGATCGATTTGGCTAATAAAAGTATTTGGAAAGATCCATCTAGGCCCAAATCAGTACTTATTGATCCCTCTGTATACAGTAAAGTTGGTTCCGTTACCAATATGTCTACAGAACAAAAATGGCCTGATGTTGATGGTAATTGTGCTTTAAAGGAAGTGGTACAACGTTTTCCAAGTTTGTGGTCAAAGTTCAAAAATGATATTGGAACTTTGAAAAATACTGAATTGAATATTGAGGGAAAAGATCCAGAACCCCTTAATCAGTATGAGTTACCACTAGAATCAATTGGTCCACTTTCTGCCATTATTCAAGAGTTTGTACAACTTGGAATTGTAAAGAAAGCTAAATCAGTGGTAAATAACTGTATTTGGCCTATCAAAAATACTGATAATTCATATTCTTTATCAGTTGACTTAAGGACATTGAATAAACATATCACAAATAACCCAGTTCTTCCTGATAAATCTAACTTAAAGTTAAATTTGAATGCTGAGGACAAAGTGTTCTCTGTATTAAAAATTATGAATAGCCATTTTTCCCTTTCTTTAGCGAATAGCAGCCAGTACAAATTCGCATTCACATTCAGAAAAGAGACTTATACGTTCACTCGATTAATACCTGGCCTAGGTATTGGTGATGGTATAGTTCATGAAACTATAGCAAAAATACTTTCAAAATTTTCTAGACTAGAATGCATTTCTCAGCATGTGGATACGATTCTGCTGAGTACTCAGAATATCGATGAACATATTGCTCTTTTGTCTGAGTTGTTTATGATGTTACAAGCTGAAGGTTTAAAATTAAACACGACAAAAGTCCAGCTGATGAAAAGTCAAGTGAAATACCTTCACATGCAAATTAGTCAAGGAAAGAGACAACTGTTGCAAGAAACAGTTAGAGAGATCACTGCAATCCCAACTCCAACAACTCATAAGGCATTGCGTCAATTTTTGCATAAAATAAATCATTGCAAAGAGTTTGTACACTGTTTTGCAGAAAAAGTTAATCCACTATATAATCTTTTGAGAAATACAGGTAATATAGTTGACCAATGGGGTCCAAATGAGAAAAATGCTTTTGAAATGTTGAAAAAAGATTTGCAGAATGCTCCAGCATTAAGTACTATAGAGGTTTGTTCTGAAGCATCTTTTATTTTGAAAACTCATGTGTCACGGAACGCCCCACACTCCGCTTGAGTGCTTCCGTCATATACCGCTTCCTAAGTTCTGGAACACGAGTCCAATGGATCTGGCTATAGGAACCCCAAGAACTAGACAACACCAGTCTTGGAGTACATCAGAACTGCCTTTATTTTGAGATCTCACAGACCTTTTTATGTCAGGGATGACTCAAAGCTAACCTAATTAACATGACCTAATTTACTACAAAATGTACCCAGACCAGATGACAGTCTTGTGGGCACCGGGCTTCACACATTAATACAATTAACAATACAAACAACAATCTCCCCCCTCCTCAGCCTAGACCATTCGTCTATTAGCCAGGGCTGGTGGCTAATGTGATCAGCTCTCTCAATTAACATAAACAACAATGGGTGAAAAGACTCTTAGAGCCACACTAAACACATTATAGCAGAGTTGATGACATTAGCATTTAACAGTACGAGTCCCAATGGTATAAATCAGTCACCATTCTAATATGGCATATAAAGGGTTCCAGAGTCTGTGTGTTTTGGGGGGACATGGAGCTGAATCCATAGTAACATCAACCCCAGGGTCCCCAGGCATACAGCTCACAGAGAGCACCATTCCCCCAAATGCTAGGGCCCATAATCGGTGGGCAACAGGCCTGCATACAGTCCTCTCCAACAGCCTCCGTCCCGGCCAGGTCCGTGACATTTCTCCCCTTTCGGCAGGAGACTAACACAGGAGGAGACCCCAGACGGGTTGACTCCGAAGTTAGTAAACAGCTCCAGTCCTCTACTGCCTGTACCCACACCGTACCCCAAATAAATTATTCCAAACAGAGTATCACTCACCCAGCCAACCTCTGCCTCTCTCAGAGAACATATCTGCCGCTGGGGAGAGGCCCGGACTGGCTCTTCTCCCTGGAATCCTTTCTGCCGCTGGAGAGAAGACAGGGGGACTGGGCTCACTCCATCCTGCTGTTGGGGATCTGGGCCGACTGCCCAGCATTCCTGGGGTATACAGGTGGGGACTGAAGCCCCATCAACCGACACCAGATCAAGCTGCAGTTGTGAGGTGATGACTGCATTCTCTCCTTGGATCCTGATCTGCAGCTCGCGATAGACTGCCACCTCCTCACCTTGGGCCTCCACAATTGCTGCAGGTGTGGGGCAGAGGTCTTGGACCCTCTGTCCGGTTGCCAGCACTTCTGCTGGGGGTTTGCCAGGTGGTTCCTCCTCTACAGAAACGTCTATTAAATCCCCAGTCTCTGGAATTGGTAAAAGTGTGGGACAGAGGTCTTGGACCCTCTGTTCAGTTACCAGATGTTCAGCTGGAGAAGTTTGTTTTAACTCCATAGATGCTGCTGGCAGAAAATCACATGTCCCTGTCAGTGTTGTGGGAGAAAGGCCGACTACCTCTTCTCTCAGGAAGGCCGAAGCCACTGTTGGTGCTGGGCAGAACACAGTGAACTTTGGCCCTGATAGCAGCTCTTCTGCTGGAGGCTCATCAGGTTGTTCTTCCTCAGCAGAAAAGTCTATCAAATCCCATGTCTCTGCAACTGATGTCTGGGAATAGAGGTTCACCATCTCCTGTCCATGGAACCCAGAAGATGTTATCATTTCTGGACAGAGGTTAGCAAAGCTCTGCCCTGTTGTCAGCACTTCAGGTTTGGGGACGGCAATCTCCGGATTTTCCACTGCCGATTCTCTGGCATGCTGCTGAACTTGTTCTAGCAGTTTCCTGTATGCCCTTTCCAGATGCTGTTCCTTCCTTAGCAAATGGTCCAGATCAGGTTTGAGCTCTGAGACCCCTGCAAGACCGAGCATAGACTCTCTATAGTCCCTCATGTCCTCAAGGTCAGGTTCCCCCTCATCGCCAAACATAAAAAGATCTGTAAGGTTCTCCCACAGCAATCCAGGGCCGCCAAAGTCATATCCCTCCGGAGAGCATTCTGTTGTCTCCCCTAAATATCCCTCCTCTGCGTGCCATTGCAGAGCCCGATAACGATTGTCCAGCTCTATCTCCTGCTGGACCAACCTGTCCAACTCAGTCACCCATTGCTCCTGGGGCTGCTCTCCCAGGAATGCCATCCGCAATGCCCGTTGGTCACTGGCCCGTTGCTCTTGGGTTGGAAAGCACTTGCCCTGTTTTATACCAGCGAGACGGAGGGCTGCAATCCAGAGCTCCACCCGAATCAGCTGCCTGAGCTCCAGGTATTCATCCTCAGACACAGTCCTGGTGTACGTTGAAAGGATGATCCGCAGCAGCCCCGGGAATTCTGATGCCAGGTCCATATCTCCGCTGGGGTGACTGAAGTCTGCTATGCTGATCTTGGATCCAGTTGGAGGTTTGGATGTCCCAGACTTCAGACTTCAGGAAGCTTTCCCGCTGCTTGCCACCAATGTCACGGAACGCCCCACACTCCGCTTGAGTGCTTCCGTCATATACCGCTTCCTAAGTTCTGGAACACGAGTCCAATGGATCTGGCTATAGGAACCCCAAGAACTAGACAACACCAGTCTTGGAGTACATCAGAACTGCCTTTATTTTGAGATCTCACAGACCTTTTTATGTCAGGGATGATTCAAAGCTAACCTAATTAACATGACCTAATTTACTACAAAATGTACCCAGACCAGATGACAGTCTTGTGGGCACCGGGCTTCACACATTAATACAATTAACAATACAAACAACAATCTCCCCCCTCCTCAGCCTAGACCATTCGTCTATTAGCCAGGGCTGGTGGCTAATGTGATCAGCTCTCTCAATTAACATAAACAACAATGGGTGAAAAGACTCTTAGAGCCACACTAAACACATTATAGCAGAGTTGATGACATTAGCATTTAACAGTACGAGTCCCAATGGTATAAATCAGTCACCATTCTAATATGGCATATAAAGGGTTCCAGAATCTGTGTGTTTTGGGGGGACATGGAGCTGAATCCATAGTAACATCAACCCCAGGGTCCCCAGGCATACAGCTCACAGAGAGCACCATTCCCCCAAATGCTAGGGCCCATAATCGGTGGGCAACAGGCCTGCATACAGTCCTCTCCAACAGCCTCCGTCCCGGCCAGGTCCGTGACATCATGTATCTGAAAATGCCATCTCAGTAACGTTGTCTCAATTACAAGAAGGTAAGGAGAAAATAATTGCCTATTTCTCCAGAGTTTTATCATTTTTGGAAAAAACTTTTGAGTCAGGTGTAAAGCAACTGCTAAGTGTTTACTATGCAATTAAAGCTACAGAGAGCATAGTAAAATCAAAAAAAATCATTGTACAGACACCTGACTGCTCACTAAAAGGTATTTTTGAGGAAGATAGTTTTAAAGAATGTCGTAAAACATATCCTCTATGGTTCAGAGCTTTATCATCCAAACACATTCAGATAGATGTAAAAGGAAGACATCTTCAGGAATGTACACCAGCACATGTTTATACAGCTGTATCTGAGGAGTCTTTATCTCAGGTTTCCAGCATAAGAACAGAGAAGGACATAGAGCCAGTACTTGTTACTACAGAACAGTCTAACACTAGAGTAAGAGCTTCAACACAGAATACAGTTACGCACATTTCTAATCTTTTAGAGATGAGAACAAAGGCATAGTCCATTGTCATCTCTGGGTGGTACAAAACTTTTCTTTTGTTTGTGAAAACAGAGATTTGTATCATGACCAAAGGAGGTGTTGCGTCCTGTCATACCTAAACTTCACAGTACATATGATTTATAGTTTAGGCCATGTTAGACAGGATAAGGACAGTACATTGTCATACAGAAGTTCTCTTTGAAGGAAAATATAAGATAGTGTTATTTTACATATAGTTTAACAAATTCACAAAGTTATTGTCTCATAATGTTTTAACATTTGTTGGAAAAAAGTTACAAGAATTTAATGAAAATATTTTATGCCTGATTAATGATACTGCATTTCTTTTACAGAAATGGCATCTAAAATCACATAAATATGGAAGATAACAAGCTCATATGAAGAGCAAAGAGAATATCAGGAAAATTCAAAGTTAAAGAAGGAATCCTCTAGGGAAGAATATTGGACAAAAGATTTATACTTTAGATTTATGACTGTTTTATCTTATTCAACAAGAATTTTCTAATCTAACAGAACTTGAAGAAGAAACTTTAAAGACATTTCATGAAGAAAAATTAATCAGAAGAAACTTTATCTACTATAGATAAACAATTTGGGACTCAAACATTTGTCCATATACATTTTTTGATAATCCGATTATTCTGATATTAATGTTCATATTACGTTAGGATTATCATTATTATTTTTATTTATGTTTCATTATTCATATATTGAATATTTTTAGGTAACAACTGCACACTCATTCTAGTTTATAGAACATCTTTTGTTCATAACTTAAGAAACATATTACTCTTAATAGAACTATGGAAAGTTATGACAAGTTTTAGAGTGTAAAGTATATTTCCAAAGAGCTAAAATATTATTTGAGCACAAATATGGAAATATATTATTGCATCATTTATTTATTTTAATAATAATAATAATAATTATTATTATTATTATTAATAATTATAGATATGAGTCATCATTATGTTATACATTTTTAAATTCTATATCATTATTTTAAGATTTTGAATAGATAGATCTAAGAGAAGTTAAAGTAAAAAGAAAAGTGATTAGAAGGAGAGTTATTTCTAGCTGCTTCAGTTCTGAGGAATATTGTGCTCAATCAATTGATACAAGGATGTATAAATGTGACACGAATGATGTTATGAATGTATTAGAATATTTTGATATGATTAATCATAATTCAGGGGGGATTGTTAGAATATTATTCCAAATTCATAATTCGGCACTTATAGGTGTTATATTATATTCATGGCAAGCTTGCAAAACATATTTGGTTTTATGATTAATCATGATAAATAGAGTATGTGTGAATGACCTTGATCAATTGATTTGACATGATTCTTCTTCTAAAGCTGAGCATTGCTGGATTTTTCTGGTGTAGCCAATTTGAGTATGACATTTAAGGTATCTTGGTGTAGAATGTCATGAGAAGACGAAAATAGACACGTGTCCACATAGCTAAAGGAATATACATTGTGGATTATATCCTGTTAAGTTAAGTTAGTTTGTAGTTCCAGTCATATTAATAAGTACTAGTATATAGTTACCTAATGTAAAGTTGATAATATGTGTTCATATTATATAGATGTTTGGTTATATGACATTACATGATCAGCATATTACTTCAAATATGGAGTGTTACATGTGGGCTTGTCAATCGTATGCCATATATGACTATGAGTGCATACTGAAGCTAGCAGAAATGAATATGTGCCATACAAGGTTCTAAGTTGGTGTGAGGTTATGACGTTCACACGTTCACATGTAACATATAAAGCCAATGCTTCCATATTGAAGGGACACAGACACAGACAGACACACACACACAGACACACACACAGCTACTAGGATAGATGAAATTGACATGTATACAAGACACTTTGATAAGTTGGGACAGCTGAATTCTGCCAGAGGTCTAAGAACGTCATTTCCTGTTTCTTCTTTAACGAGACACAAGACAGCATGGAGACAGGAGGGCAGCATCCATGAAGCATACATGCTTTCATAAGCTTATTTCAGCTTTATAACTTTTTATTCTATTTCATATATTTTTACCTACATTGAACTGAACTATTATATTTTTTACATTGTATTTATGATGCCAATTGTGTGACAATAAACTCACACTTTGTTTCAAGTCAGTTTGGCTATCAATGCTATTCATCCAGAAGCGCCTCTGAGATATAAGAATATTAGATATTAATATTATTCTTCAGGTGTCCTCCGAGTCTTTTCTCCCCTATGTAAAACAAAAATGGTATAATTAGCACACAGATATTTGATGGCCGAAATCTAAAGATGAAACATTGCTTGGAAGTGGGGTACAATTGTCTATTTGGGCAGAGTTCCAAGATGTAGCATTTTTATTGTCCTTTGTCAAGCTTCAATACTTTACCTGTCTTGTACAAGCGTCACAGATGGAGACACCCCTATAGTATACACTAGAGCACCTGTGTGGCCCCCTAATAAAAAGGGTGTTCTTGTGTCCCACACTAGTGCTCCAGCATCCAGATGTCTAAACAGCTGCTGAGTGTCCTCTCATTACACAGAATCTAGTTTGCATTTCATTCTAGTAACAAACCCATCTACACAACCAAATATTTTTTCATACAAGTAGGCCCTAAAAAATGTTGGCAAATGCATATGGCCTAAACAATGGTGTTTTATAGGCCGAAAGAAAAATGTTTGATACGAACGAATAATGGGCCCATGAACATTAAATTTGCCATTTTAAACTGTACAACACTTAAGAAAAGCATATGGAGCAGCACAAACGTAATAAAGACAAAAAGAATAGGAACACAGCACAACTACTTACTTTTTTGCAGCACTCTCCGGATCTTTCTGTACTGCTCAGGCTCTCTTAATTTCAGGTCTGACCACCACTTCCTGAGCTGATCTTTCGATCGTCGTACCCCGAAATTCTGGTGCAGACTTTTGACCACTTTCGCCATGATCTTGGCCTTTCTGATATTGCGGTTGGGATAAGGTCCATACTTCCCGTCATAGTCGGCCTTCTTCAGGATGTCCACCATCTCCAACATCTCCCCAAAGGACATATTTGTGGCCTTAAATCTCCTTCTGGATCGGGACTTTCTGGATCTGGGCTTTCCTCCTCCTCGTTGCTATGATTAGCACGCACCTGCTCTGACTCCGCCATGTGCTCTTCACCCACTGCGCCGAATGAAAAGGGGTGGGGAATAGACTAGAAAGAACGTCAGGGGCAGGCGGAGTTACACGCATGCGCAGTGTGTATAAAGCGTAACACGCGTGTGTATTACGTACGATCTGTGAGAGGAGGAAGGAGCATTGGAGGCGCCGATCGTAATAACGAAGGTAAGAGAAAAACTTGGGCCTATACTGCTTCTAGATTGAGGCCTATATTGTAACAAGATTAGGAGAGTTTGGGCTGACATTAGGGCTTGTCTTGTGTTGTGTCTTGCAGTTAAAATGAATATCTTGAATGATACAGACTTCATGGCAATATTCATTGACATGTTCAGGGAGCTGCCTTGTCTGTGGAAGATCAACCACCCACATTATAGGAACCAAACAAAGAGGAAGGCAGCGCTGGATCAATTGTTGGAAATTGTGAAGCAGGTGATCCCCACGGCAGACATCACATATTTGAAGATCCTAATTGGTGGCCTGAGGAGCACATATGTAAGGGAGCACCAGAAAGTCCAGGATTCGCAGAGATCCGGAGCAGCAGATGACATCTATGTCCCCAGGATGTGGTACTATGACAGGCTATATTTTCTGGCAGGCCAGACTGAACCCAGGTCATCACTCTCCAGTCTTCCTTCTACTCTTCCTTCCCCCCCAGCTGAGGCTTCTGACGCCCAGCCTGGGCCTTCCAGGCAGCAACATGTGGAGGAGCCCAGATTGAGCCAGGTATAGCATTTCTCTAAATATTTCAGGTTGTCCAATCAATGATGTTAACTAGATGTTAGTTTGGAGTACTAATTTATAATTGTGATTGATGATGCAAAACATTAATCCATGTCCCTTTTTCATTCACAGGGAAGTCTCAGCCCGGAGGTGGCTGGGCCGAGCAGGCTGCCTGATATCCAGGTCCCTCCCCTACACCCGCAAAGAGAAAGTGGCAGGAAGAGGAGTACCCTAGAGGAGGCTGCCATAGGCCTCTTTTGGAAGGCTACAGAGGCCCTGGAAGCACCACACACTGTGGAGGAGGACTTTGCTGCCATAATTGCCTGTAAAATGCAGCGGATGGAGGAGGGCCAACAACTCATGTGTGAGTCCTTAATGTTGGAAGCTCTCAATAAGGGGTTGAGGGCCCAAATAACATCTGATACCCACCTTTGTGACCTCACACATGGTCCTCCTCCTCCTCCAGGTCCTCCTCCTTCTCCTCCAGGTCCTACTAGTCCTCCTCCTCCTCCAAGTCCTACTCCTCCTCCTGCCACATCTCCAACAGCAGAGCCACAGCCAGGAAGGAAGCGTGGAAGGAAGACCAGAAAGTGATGGCCATGGGTTCAGTCTGGTCGGCCAAAAGATGCAGCCTCTTGTGGTACCACAGCCTAGGGACAGAGATGTCACCTGCTGCTTTCCGGATCTCTGGGACTTCTGGACCAGACTGCACTCCCTTACATATGGACTCCTCAGGCCACCAATTTTGATGTTCAAGAATTGATGTCTGCCCTGGGGGTCCAAGGCTTCGCTAATTTCTCCTGTTTATCCAGCGTTGCCTCCCTCTTTGTTTGGTTCTGATCCCTTAATAAAGGATTTTTGGTTTCAATTATACTTGCCTATGTGTGTTTTCCTTCTAAAAGGACAGTTTGTTTGTGAGGATTCAGGTACATTTCAAAAATACAATGTGAAATTAACAAGGGACACCAACACCAAACAATCTCCTTGAGATTAAATAATACAAGATAATAATGGGGTTGTGGTAACTTGACACACAAAACACACACAAAAATATTCTGGAGTAAAACTAAAACTAAAATAAAACAAAGATCAGCCTTTGAAAAAATACAAACCTAAAATAAAAAATAAATCTGCCTTAAAAAAAAAAAAAAAAAAAACACACAAACATATTTTTGTCAGATGTGACAAATCAAAATATATAAAGGGAATCCTGATAAATAATAAAGAAATAAGTTTGTGAGAAGTGTGTGTGAATATGAGCAGCAAAACTACTTAATTCTTCTCACATTATAAAGAAGAAGAGAGTGCGCTGTATTAAACCATTTTTTACATTGCACCGTGACGAAAGTGCTGTATCCATTGCGAACGCTACGTTTACCAGACCGTGCTGTTCCGTGTCGGAATTTCTTCTGAGCATGCGTTGCACTTTGTGCGTCGGAACAGGCCACACACGGTCAGAATTGACGCGATCGGATTTTGTTGTCGGAAAATTTTATAGCCTGCTCTCAAACTTTGTGTGTCGGAAAATCCAATGGAAAATGTCCGATGGAGCCTACACACGGTCGGAATTTCCAACAACACGCTCCGATCGGACATTTTCCATTGGAAAATCTGACTGTGTGTACGGGGCATAGGAATTACACCCCAAAATACCACATGCATGAGACTTTTTCACAGGCTAGTCACACAGAGGAGCCCAAATTCCAAGAAGCTCTTTTGGGGTTTCAGGGAGCATAAATTAGGCATACATTATGCATCTAATTTTCTGACTACCTATCACATTTTTTTAAAGGCCCTGAAGCACTAGGACAGTGGAAACACTCACAAAATGACAACATTTTGGAAAGTAAACACCCCAACATATTTGCTATGAGGCATAATGAGTTTTTGAACATGTAATTGTTTTGCCACAAGCTTTTAAAAAATGTGGAAAGAAAATTAAAACTTTTTTTTAAACAAAGCACTTGATTGGGACACTGATGAGGATGCACTGGTGTAGCTACACTGGTGTGGATTATCAGGACACTGATGAGGATGCACTGGCGTGGATGCACTGGACTGCAGGTGATCAGGACACTGATGAGGATGCACTGACATGGCTGATCAGGACACTGATAAGGCTACACTGGTGTGAGTTCACTGGTGTGGCTAATCAGGATACTTATAAAGATGCACTGGTGTGGCTGATAAGTCATTGATGAGACTGTAGTGGCATTGCTGATGAGGCTACATTGCTGATCACTGATGAGGCTACATTGGTGTAGATACGCTGGCTTGACTGATCAGGTTACTGATCAGGTTACTGATAAGGCTTCACTGGTATAGCTGCACAGGGCACTGATGAGGCTGCACTGGTGTGGCTTTACCGATGTGGCTGATCAAGTCATTAATGAGGCTGCACTATTGTTGCTGATCAGGACAATGATGAGGCTGCACTGGCATGGCTGATGAGGACACTGATGTGGCTGCACTAATGTGGCTGATCAGGTCATTGATGAGGCTGCACTGGCATGGCTGATCAGGACACTGATGTGGCTGCTTTTGTGTGGCTGATGAGAACACTGATAAGACTGCACTGGCATGGCAGATCAGGGCTATGATGTGGCTGCACTGGTGCGGATTAGGGATGAGCCCAATGTTCGAGTCGAACGTAAGTTTGACTTGAACATCGGGTGTTCACCTGTTCACCGAACAGCGAACATTATGCGGTGTTTGCGACTAATTCGAAAGCCGCGGAACACCGTTAAAGACTATGGGGCATTAACTTGAAAAACCAAAAGTGCTCATTCTAAAGGCTTATATGCAATTTATTGCCATAAAGGGGACATGTATCAATGCAAAAAAAAAAGTTTTAAAAACTGATGTTTTTTCAGGAGCAGTGATTTTAATAATGCCTAAAGTGAAACAAAAAATTAAATATTCCTTTAAATATCATGCCTGGGGGGGGTGTTGATAGTATGCCTGTAAAGTGATACAGTTTCCCCGTGTTTAGAACAGTACCACAGCAAAATTACATTTCTAAAGAAATAAATGTCATTTAAACTGCTCGCAGCTGTAATGAATTGTCGGGTCTTGGCAATATAGATGAAACTCATTGAAAAAAACGGCATGGGTTCCCCCCAGTCCATTACCAGGCCCTTTGGGTCTGGTATGAATATTAAGGGGAACCCCGAACCGAAAATTAAAGGAAAAATTGCGTGGGGGTCCTCCCAAAATCCATACCAAGCCCTTCAGGTCTGGTATGGATAATAAATATATACAGGAAGTCGCCCTGATAGGGTCTCCTTGCCTCACTTGTCTGCAGCTGTCCTTGTCATTCCTGCCAAGATCTGTCGTTTCTGACATGTCTGCAGCCTGACTATTTTTGTCACATTGAATTATAGCTATCTTGTGTGTGAGATTGCTTTGATTCAATTGTCTCCTAATTTTATCAATGAAACTTACTATATCATTTAAATTTTGACGTTCCTGCGCTATGGCTACTGAAGTTGGGTCAAGGTATTTAAATTTTTTTATGAAAGCTGTTTTTAAACCTGGGTCATTGTCATCATCTACTCCAAATATCATTTCATAAACCTTGCAAAATTTTACTTTAAAATCAATTGGATTTTCTTCAGCAATAGTCTGTAAAAGATCTAACATTTCTATGGTCGGTATTTGCTCACCGGTCATACATAGCAATAATTGTCACAGTCTATCTGTCGCGTCATTTTGTTTTTCCTGACCTTCGTCATCAATAACAAGTGTGTTAATTCATTTAGCGAAATTAACAGGAACCCACAACTGAAATATGTAATTGCGTTGATCATTTGACAGATTAAAACGATCCGCAAACATTTCAAATAAATCCCAATTGGAAAATACAGTTGCCTCTGTGTCATAAATAGGAAAGTCTTTTAAAACTTTCATAAGTTGGTCATGTATTTGCAACTTTAGTTTTGCAGTTCTACATAATAAGTTTTTATGTTTCATTTCTTTTTCATCAGTAGCATCAACATTCTCCATATCCAAACTTTCCAGTATATAAGAGGATTGTTGCTTACATTTGGGATCAGTCTTTGTGTCATCTGTAGTTATTACAGCAATCTGTGTCAATCTACTGTCATTCTGAAGTTTTTCCAAAAGATTTGTTTTGGAGTCAATTTGTTCCTCAAGATTCTCTATATAATTACAAAAAATCTCACAGTTTGGACAATTAAGAGAATCTTGAGACAAATTTTCATGTTTCCCTGTGTTCTGTACATTATTAGTTTCTGTCTGCTGTAATGTACACACATTTTTAGCAGGTAAACCAACATTAATAATCATTTTGTTAAATATTCTCACTAATTTCAATACGTTATTTATTTTCTTACGTAATTTGTGTACAGTGAACCTGGATTTATCAATCTGTGTATTGGCATTTAAGCATTCATTGTACATATATGCCCACAAGTGACTGTCATTTGGATATAAAGACACATCTTTAAACTCTAACTTGCTGTCTTCAGCTATTTCATCAATAAATTCCATAACTTTACTCACCGTATTTAGAAGAATTTCTCGTCTTCAGCCTGCTCAGTTTCTTGGACCTCTTGTCCACATCTGATGCAACACAAACGCCTCTTGGTTGATAGGTTCTGAACCGTCTTTTTCTCGAGACTTGAATATTCGCAAAACTGTGCTAATCTCTCCCCCCTCAGCAAGGATCGAGATTTCCATAAAAATTGAGAAATGACGGAAGTGTCTGGCTCGCCAAAATGAAGAATATTATTAATATCTAATATTCTTGTATCTCAGAGGCGCTTCCGGATGAATAGCATTGATAGCCAAACTGACTTAAAACAAAGTGTGAGTTTATTGTCACACAATTGGCATCATAAATACAATGTAAAAAATATAATAGTTCAGTTCAGTGTAGGTAAAAATATATGAATTAGAATAAAAGTTATAAAGCTGTAATAAGCTTATGAAAGCATGTGTGCTTTATGGATGCTGTCTGTCTCAATGCTGTCTTGTGTGTCGTCCAAGAAGAAGCAGGAAATGACGTTCTTAGACTTCTGGCTGTGCCAACTTGTCAAAGTGTCTTGTGTCATGTCAGTGTCATCTATCCTAGAGGGTGTGTGTGTGTCTCTGTGTGTGTGTGTCTGTCTGTGTGTCTGACTGTGTGTCCTTCAATATGGAAGCATTGGCTTTATATGTTACATGTGAACGTGTGAACGTCATAACCTCACACCAACTTAGAACCTTGTATGGCACATATTCCTTTCTGCTAACTTCAGCAATATGCTATCCAAAAGAAGATTCTAACTCAGAGTCATACATGGCATACTATTGACAAGCCCACATGTAACACTCCATACTTGAAGTAATGGGCTGATCATGTAATGTCATATAACCAAACATCTACATAATATGAACACATTTTACCAACTTTACATTAAGTAACTATATACTAGTACTTATTAATATGACTGGAACTACAAACTAACTTAACTTAACAGGATATAATCCACAATGTATATTCCTTTAGCTACGTGGACACGTGTCTATTTTTGTCTTCTCATGACATTCTATACCAAGATACTTTAAATGTCATACTCAAATTGGCTACACCAGAAAAATCCAGCAATGCTCAGCTTTAGATGAAGAATCATGTCAAATCAATTGATCAAGGTCATTCACACATACTCTATTTATTATGATTAATCATAAAACCAAAATATGTTTTGCAAGCTTGCCATGAATATAATATAACACCTATAAGTGCCGAATTATGAATTTGGAATAATATTCTAACAGGGGCGGAGCCTTCTGCACCCCTTCGGGGATATAAATTGGTAGGTGGACATGGCTGGGTTTTCTTCTTTCATTATCTCACACTCTACACGCTGAAGGGGACTCTGTTGCTGTCAAGCCATTTATTTTGTTAACCACTTGCCGACCGGCTCCTGTACATATACATCGGCACTTTAAAGATGGATCTCTCGGCAACGGCAGCAGCTGCTGCCACAACCGAGATATCCATCTTTTCAGTGAGTGGTCCTATTAACGATAATGGTGGTCTCTGCAGCAGATTTGCCACGAGATCACTGTTATCAGCGGCAGGAGAAGGGACCCCCTCCCGCCGCTCTCCCACGTCCTCCGCCGCTTACCGGAGCTGTCGGCAGTGGCAGAGGCGATCGGGACCTGTTCGTGGCTGGGTTTGGAGATGAGTGAGGGGAAGATGGCCCCCACCCGTCTCCATACTATAGCAGGGCAGAAGCAACGTCAAAACGTCACTTCCGCCCATACGTCTTAAAGGGCCATTTTTCTGTTGTCATTTTTTCAAATGACAATTTTTTTTTATTGAATTTAAGTCCAAATATGAGATCTGAGGACTTTTTGACCCCAGATCTCATATGTAAGAGGACCTGTCATGCTTTTTTCTATTACAAGGGATGTTTACATTTCTTGTAATAGGAATAAAAGTGACCCATTTTTTTTTGTAAAAAACAGTGTAAAAATAAAAAAAATCGAGTAGAAACCTGTAGAATTTTTTAAACATTGCCTATGGAGATTTTTAAGGGTAAAAGTTTGACACCATTCCACGAGCGGGCACAATTTTGAAGCGTGACATGTTGGGTATCAATTTACTCGGCGTAACATTATCTTTTACAATATAAAAAAATTGGGCTAACTTTGTAATGGATGTGATCATGGTGAACTGTCTATTCCAATACCTGCTTTATATACCTAACATATATAAACTCATCTTCTATGCTTATTAAGCCTTAAGACATTTACAGATATTCAGCAAAGCTCAAAGCTTGCTTAGGAACTGGACTGATTGCAAAGAGTTAATCAAAAAGTTTGCGCCTGCTTCCCAGAATACATTAAGAATATAACAGCATAACACAATGGAGCAAGAGCAAGAGAATGCTGCAAAAACAAAGATTCACTTCTGTAAATGTGCATCAGCTGAAAGCCAAAATTTTGTCACATATTTGTATTTTCATATTTGTGGTTTGTATGCGCCAGTCTTGTTGACGTATCTCAATCTTCAATGGAATTGCATAAAAGTCTTGAGAAGCGGAAATATTAAACAGAAAGTAATTTGACTCTGAACTAAGCAGTCTCAGTGTGAGATGACTTGAAGCATGCATGCTTTTGTATTCAACAATCTGATCGGGGGTAGATATAATAATATCGGAACTTTTGTTCTGAATCCAAAACAACTTTACTGTTGTTTTATTTTTTTATTCAAAAAAGTGATTTTTTTTGCAAAAAAAAGTGCGCTTGTAAGACCGCTGCGCAAATACGGTGTGACAAAAAGTATTGCAATGACCACCATTTTATCCTCTAGGGTGTTGGAAAAAAATGTATAATGTTTGGGTGTTCTAAGTAATTTTCTAGCATAAAAACTTGTTTTTAACTTGTAAACACCGAGTCTGAAAAAGAGGCTCGGTCTTTAAGTGGAGGTACACACATCCCTTCCACTCTAGCACTCACCCTGTGCTGGATATTGTTTATTTTTATTCACATTTTTTCACATACCCCATTTTTCCTTTTTTAGGGATTACTTCCCAATTGTTTGTTATTTACACTTACCCTTGGTCTTTACATCCGTTCCATCATTGGACCAGGTCAGTTTGTATAAGCTTTTCACACAGAATCATACAATCTTTGCCCAGTTTAGTTAGATTTAGTTATTATTGATACCTGTATTTGTGTTATAGCTTATATGCTCTCACATCTACAACTATACTATAAGTCTCATGTCTACTCTACTACTTTTTTGGGATATATTGCTATATGTATTTGTGTTACAGCTGATACTGATCCACTTACATACTGAGACATCTAGGGTCACATATTTTCACCCATGCCGTGCCATCCGATTGTTCTCTGGTTGTGGTTGTTGGTTGGCCTCTCTGCCTCAGCTCTCATGCTACACATCTGTTGCTGCCACCCCTTGGGGGACCCAGTCATGGGCCCTCTGGCTTTGTCAATTGGTGAGTATGGGGTGCTTCACCTCTGGCCCCTTCTACCAGTTGCCTTTAACATCCTTCACTGTGTCACATATTTCTATGTTTACGTGATGTAAGAGGAAGGCGGGGTCGCCCATTTACATCACCGAGTGGCCCCACCCTCAGCTATATAACAGCTGTCACCGAGAAGAAGCATCACTCGGCGGGAGCCTCCCATGGAGGCAGAGCTGTTGCGGCTTTTTTTTTTGGCTCGTTGGGCGACGTGAGATGGATTTACATCGTGGGACATTTTTATTTTTTTATTTTTTTATTAAAGGACTTGTCCCAAAGTGTTTCCTGTCTTTTTTACTATTTTGACACTTTTTTGTGAAATGGTAGGGGTAAAATGTTACCAATGCACTTGGGGGGAGGTCGGGATCTGGGGGTCCCCTTGTTAAAGGGGGCTTTCAGATTCCAATAAGCCCCCCGTCCACAGACCCCCCCACAACCACTCGGCAAGGGTTGTGGGGATGAGGCCCTTGTCCCCATCAACATGGGGACAAGGTGCTTTGGGGGGCTACTCCAAAGCACCCTCCCCATGTTGAGGGCATGTGGCCTGGTATGGTTCAGGAGGGGGGCAGCTCTCTCATCCCCCCTGTTTTCCTTCGGCCTGCCAGGTTGCATGCTCAGATAAGGGTCTGGTATGGATTTTGGGGGGACCCCATGCCATTTTTTTTTCATTTGGTGCAGGGTTCCCCTTAATTTCCATACCAGACCCGAGGGCCTGGTATGTAACCCATGCCATTTTTTTCAATTAGTTTTATTTATATTGCTGAGACCCAACAATTCATTACAGCCGTGATCAGTTTTAAATGACTTTTTTTCCTTTAGAAATCTTGCTGAAAAATGAGAAAACTGTGCCATTTTACAGGCATACTATAGACAAACCCCAGGCATGATATTTAAAGGAATATTTAATTTTTATTGTTTCACTTTAAGCATTATTAAAATCACTGCTCCCGAAAAAACTGACATTTTTAAAACTTGTTTTTGCATTGATACATGTCCCCTGAGGCAGGACCCAGGTCCCCAAACATTTTTTATAACAATAACTTGCATATAAGCCTTTAAAATGAGCACTTTTGATTTTTCATGTTCGTGTCCCATAGACTTTAACAGTGTTTGCAAGTTCTTCTGAATTTTTTGCCTGTTCACACGTTCTGGTGCGAACTGGACTGGACTGGGCGGGGGTGTTTGGCTCATCCTTATGCCCTGTACACACGATCGGACATTGATCGGACATTCCGACAACAAAATCCATGGATTTTTTTCGACAGATGTTGGCTCAAACTTGTTTTGTATACACACGGTCGCACAAAGTTGTCGGAATTTCCGATCGCCAAGAACTCGGTCACGTATACTACGTACGTCGAGACTATAGAAGGGCAGTTCAGAACCAAGCGCGGCACCCTTTGGGCTCCTTTTGCTAATCTCGTGTTAGTAAAAGTTTGGTGAGAGACGATTCATGCTTTTTCAGACTCGTGGTTTTCAGATCGTTTTCTGCTGTTCAGTTTGTGCTTGTGGGTTTGTATCTGGTCTTCAGTGCGTGCAGTGAGTTCATATTTGACTATTCAGTGAGTTCTTGTCCACTCGTTGCTGTTTTTCAGGTCGCTCTTCACAGGCCTTGCTGTTCTTCAATGCGTTCTGTTACTTCGTTCTGAGCAGCCAACCGTTTTCTAGCCATGTTGCGTATATGTACTCCTCGTAGAGTTCGTGCTGTGCGGGGGCTTGGTGTTGGGGTCCTTACCTTGACACAAGTCCAGTCCATAAACAGGGTGGGGAGGAGTTCATGGACCAAGAATT
Organism: Aquarana catesbeiana; assembly: GCF_042186555.1. NCBI lineage: Eukaryota > Metazoa > Chordata > Amphibia > Anura > Ranidae > Aquarana > Aquarana catesbeiana. Next base: position 433,723,276 of record NC_133328.1, read on the forward strand.
GGTTGCTCCAGCGTGACCAGTTCTGTCACATGCCTTTGCTCCATGAGATCCGTGAGAATAATTCTGATGATTTCAGGAACTTTCTCCGGATGACAGACCCCGTATTTCACCGTTTGTTGGCTTTGCTGACCCCCTATATCAGCAGGCAGGATACCTGCATGAGGCAAGCCATCACTCCAGAGCAGAGGCTAGTTGCCACCCTGCTGTACTTGGCGACGGGGAGAAGCCTGCAGGACCTCAAGTTCTCAACAGGTATCTCCCCCCAGGCTCTGGGGATCATTATACCAGAGACCTGTTTTGCCATCATCCAGGTCCTGCAGAAGGAGTATATGAAGGTAAGATTTGTATCCTTTAATCTCAAATTTTATTGTATTTAATGTTTGTTAATATATTGTATTTCTTTCCTCATTCCCTAATTAACATGATTGTAATATGCTGTGAATGTCCCCTTTGTCCTCATGCATGCTGGAATTTTAGGTTTTATTTTTTTCCTTCATGTATATTTGCCTTCACTTACCTCTCCAGCATGGTCTCCTGGCCCTATATTCACCTCGTGTAGTCACTTAACAATGTATTTTGTCAGCTCCATAGTAGTGCTTTACCCTAAATACCCCCTAAAATTTTGAAAATTGTGATGTGTGTTTGAAATTCTGGTAGAGTGCCAGAGGCTTTTTTTGGTGTCCCAAAATCATTTGGAACCCTCCCTCCCCCCAACTGCTAACTGAGCTGACAACAATCCTCTGTTGACTTTGCCAAACCCATACACACTATACCCACCTCTTTAGTGGTCAGATTTATGGATGAATTCCCCAAAGCATGTAGTTCAAGGACCTGCCTGAATACTTTCAAATGGTACTGTTTAAAGTTTTGGTATCCTATTATTATCTTGATAGGTAATAGCAGAATGTAAAAATGTGCTAAAATGTGTACAGCGTGTATTTAAATCTTGTATTATGACACTTCTTACCTGTCCAGTGGGCTGCCAATAGTGTAAGTAAGAAGGGGCTGGCCAAAGTAATACACATTATTTTAGGCATTCATCTCTCAATGAAGTGGAGAGGGTTACCTGTCCAAAACATCTCCCTCATAAAATTTTACAAATGGCCCATGGGGGGAGGAGGAATCTGATAGGTGGACCTTATACCTATGTCTTTAAATTCTCCCTAATATAAATGTTATACTGATGTTGGCCAAGAATGTTTGTGTCTAATCTGCTTGCAGATTTTTCTGTGCAAAATGATTAATTTCTTTTTCTTGTTTGACTCCATAGTTTCCTTCCACGCCACAGGAATGGCATACAGTGGCCTCCCACTTTGCCCAGCGGTGGGACTTTCCTAACTGTGGAGGGGCAATTGATGGGAAACACGTCCACATCGTCCCACCACCCAACTCGGGGTCATACTATTACAACTACAAGGGGTCCAATAGTATTGTGATGTTGGCGGTGGTGTCGGCTACTTATGAGTAGGGATGAGCTTTGAGTTCGAGTCAAACTCATGTTCGACTCGAACATTGGCTGTTCGCAAGTTCGCCGAACAGCGAACAATTTGGGGTGTTCGCGGCAAATTCGAATGCTGCAGAACACACTTTAAAAGTCTATGGGAGAAATCAAAAGTGCTAATTTTAAAGGCTTATATGCAAGTTATTGTCATAAAAAGTGTTTGGGGACCTGGGTCCTGCCCCAGGGGACATGGATCAATGCAAAAAAAAGTTTTAAAAACGGACGTTTTTTCAGGAGCAGTGATCTTAATAATGCATAAAGTCAAACAATAAAAGTGTAATATCCCTTTAAATTTTGTACCTGGGGGGTGTCTATAGTATGCCTGTAAAGGGGCGCATGTTTCCCGTGTTTAGAACAGTCTGACAGCAAAATGACATTTCGAAGGAAAAATTCCATTTAAAACTACCCGCGGCTATTGCATTGCCGACAATACACATTGATAAAAACGGCATGGGAATTCAACACAGGGAAACCCCGAACCAAAATTAAAAAAAAAAAATGATGTGGGAGTCCCCCTAAATTCCATATCCGGCCCTTCAGGTCTGGTATGGATATTAAGGGGAACCCCGGCCAAAATTAAAAAAAAAAATGATGTGAGGTTCCCCCTAAATTCCATACCAGACCTGAAGATTTTAAGGGGAGCCCCGTGCCAAAAAAAAAAAAAAAAACGGCGTGGGGTCCCCCCAAAAACCCATACCAGACCCTTATCCAAGCACGCAACCTGGCAGGCCGCAGGAATAGAGGGGGGGATGAGAGTGCGGCCCCCCCTCCTGAACCATACCAGGCCACATGCCCTCAACATTGGGAGGGTGCTTTGGGGTAGCCCCCCAAAACACCTTGTCCCCATGTTAATGAGGACAAGGGCCTCATCCCCACAACCCTGGCTGGTGGTTGTGGGGGTCTGCGGGCGGGGGGCTTATCGGAATCTGGAAGCCCCCTTTAACAAGGGAACCCCCAGATCCCGCCCCCCCGTGTGAAATGGTAAGGGGGTACTTACCCCTACCATTTCACTAAAAAACTGTCAAAAATGTTAAAAATTACAAGAGACAGTTTTTGACAATTCCTTTATTTAAATGCTTCTTCTTTCTTCTATCTTCCTTCATCTTCTTCTGGTTCTTCTGGCTCTTCTGGTTCTTCCTCCGGCGTTCTCGTCCAGCATCTTCTCCGCGGCGTCTTCTATCTTCTTCTCCTCGGGCCGCTCCGCACCCATGGCATGGGGGGAGGCTCCCGCTCTTCTCTTCATCTTCTTCTTCATCCTCTTCTCTTCTTCCTTCTTCTCTTTTTCTCTTCTTCATTTTCTTCTCTGGGCTGCTCCGCATCCATGCTGGCATGGAGGGAGGCTCCCGCTGTGTGACAGCGTCTCCTCGTCTGACGGTTCTTAAATAACGGGGGGCGGGGCCACCCGGTGACCCCACCCCCTCTGACCATCTTATGCGGCCATTCCCTATGAGGACCCTCACCCCGGACCAGAGGGTTTTTAATTACCGGCTGGCTAGAGCCAGAAGAGTGGTGGAGAACACGTTTGGAATCATGGCCAGCCGGTTCCGCCTATTTCTTACACCCATACACATGGTGGAGTATAAACTGAATCATATCATCCTGGCGTGCTGTGTTCTACACAACTTTTTAAGGCAAAATTCTGCCAACTATGCTGGCTCAGTTGGGCCTGAGGCCAGAATTCAAGGAAATGAACCAACCCTGATGGCACTTGAGGCTGGCCGTCCTGGCTTGCCCCCCCTGAGTGCCCACGAGGTCCGTCTTAGATACCTTGATTACTTTGTGGGTAGGGGGGCCATCAATATGCCAGACAATGTCTGATACATTTTTCAAATAAACAAAAAATTTTAACTACTAAAATCTTTGCTGACATTTACTGCTTGTGTTTCTTTTAGCTGACCCGGGCAGAAATGTGGGGAGTCCTGAAATTGTGATTGTGTAACCTTAAAAAGCACTGTTGGGTGTTATTTACTAAAGGAAAATACACTTTGCTCTACAAGTGCACTTGAGACTGCACTCAAACTGCACTTGTAGTGCAAAGTGGATTTGCCCTTAGGAAATAACCCCCATTGTCACTGAAAACACCAATTTTACCACAACTAAAATTTTAGGAGCATTGAAACAATAATCCACACATTCTTGAGTATCAATCTTTTTAATACCAGCACAATCACATGTGCATTTATAAAAGGTTTTTAAAACAAACCAACATGTTTGTTGTATAACAATTTTTTTGGTCACATTAATAAAAGTAGAAATGTCCATTTAAGGTAAAACAGGCATTTTTCAAACAAACAAGAAAGACACAAATCTGGAACTTACAAAGTTCAACTTTTGTAGAAATTGAAGGCAATATCAGATATGAGTATTTATAAACTGTGTTTGATATTGCGTTCAGATGGGGTGAAGTCACCCCTGGAAAAGCCAAATTTTGAAGATGCACATAAATTGCCAAATGTCAACATGTGCTAGCTGCCATCACGGGGGATCAAGGGACGTGTTTTGTGGGTGCAACCCCTTCCTCACTGCTACTTTATTATTGAGGAAGGGGTTGCACCCCCAAAACACCTACATTGATCTCCCGTGATGGCAGATAGCACATGTTGACACACTGTGTGCATTTTCAAAATTTGGCTTTTCTCGAATATGTCCAAAAATCTGAAAAAATTTTCAATTCAAAAAACCACAAAAATTTTGTTTTTAACATCATTAATGTTTCTCTGGATGTTTTCCAAGTCCCTATTACACCCCATGATCTCCCCGATCAGGATCTGTGCACTCTCACTGGTGAAAAGTCCTTCATCCATAACATCACGATCACCTAAAAATATAAAAACAAAAACACCATGTATTATAAATCTGCCGGCATCCATCTCTTACCTGAGCCTGTGGTCGCAGACACTCACCTGTTGTGGTGACTATTTCCACCACATCTCCTTCCACCTCCTCCTGTTGACTTTGTTGGATTTCCACTTCTTCATGAGGTGGGGGGTCTGTGGTCTCCTTGGATGAGGGGTGTCCTCCGAATCTTTTCTCCCCTATGTAAAAAAAAAATAGGTATACTTAGCACACAAATAGTTGATGACAGAAATAGGAATCTGAAACATTGCTTGGAAGTGGGGTACAATTGTCTGTTTTGGCAGAGTTCCAAGATGAAGAAATATTTTGGTCACTTTGTCAAGCTTGAATACTTACTTGTTTTGTACAAGCTTCACAGATGGAGACACCCCTATAGTATACACTGGAGCACCTGCGTGGGACCCCCTAATAAAAAGGGTGTTCTGGTGTCCCACACTAGTGCTCCAGCGTCCAGATGTGTAAACTGCTGCTGAGTGTCCTCTCCTTACACAGAATCTAGTTTGCATTTAATTCTGGTTACCAACCTATCTAGACACCAAAATTATTTGACGAGAAGTAGGCTATCAAAAATGTATTTAAATGCATATGTCCAAAACATGGTGTTTTCTATGCCGAATGAACAATGTTTCATACGAATGAATAATGTGCCCATGAACATGAAAGTTACCATTTTAAACTGTACAACAGTAAAGAAAAGCACATGGAGCAGCACGAACGTTAGAAAAATAAAGAATAGCAACACAGGACAACTACTTACTTTTTTGCAGCAATCTCCGGATCCTTCTGTACTGCTCATGCTCCCTTAATTTGAGGTCCGACCACCGCTTCCTGAGCTGATCCTTGGAACGTCGTACCCGAAATTCTTCTGCAGACTTTTGACCACTTTCCCCATGATCTTGGTCTTTCTGACATTGGGGTTGGGGTAAGGTCCATACTTCCCGTCATAGTCGGCCCTCTTCAGGATGTCCACCATCTCCAACATCTCCCCAAAGGACATATTTGAGGTCTTAAATCGTCTCTTCCGGGATCGGGACATTTCTGGCTCCGGGCTTTCCTCCTCCTCCTCGTTGCTGTAATTAGCATGCACCTACTGTGTCTCCGCCATGTGCTCTTCCCCCACTGCGCCGAACAAGAAGGGGCGGGGAATAGACTAGAGAGAACATCAGGGGCGGGCGGAGCTTCACGCATGTGCAGTATATATAAAGCGTAACACGCGTGCGTAGTACGTACGATCTGTGAGCGGATCATGATAACGAAGGTAAGATCTAAACTTGGGCCTATACTGCTTCTAGATTGTGGCCTATATTGTAACAAGATTAGGAGAGTTATGCCTGACATTAGTCTTGTGTTGTGTCTTGCAGATAAAATGGATGGCTTCAATGAGCACAATTTCCTCCCCCTGTTCATAAACAAGTACAGGGAGATGCCCTGTCTGTGGCAAGTGAAACATCCTCATTATAAGTATAAACAAAAGGCAGACAGCGCTGGAGAAACTGCTGGAGTTGGTGAAGCCGGTGGTCCCCACAGCAACCATCCCATATTTAAAAGCCAAAATTGGTGGCCTGAGGAGCATTTATCTTAGGGAGCGCAAGAAGGTCACAGATTCCCAGAGATCCAGAGCTGCAGCAGATGACATTTATGTCCCCAGGCTGTGGTACTATGAGAGATAGCGATTTCTGTCAGACCAGACTGGAGTCAGGGAATCCCTCTCAACCCTTCCTTCCACTCTTCATTCCACCCTATCTTCCACCCCAGCTGGGGCTTCCGATGTCCAACCTGGGACTTCCAGCCAGGAAGAAGTGGAGGAGCCCAGCTGGAGTCAGGTATAGCATTCTTCTACAGATTTCTGGTCAATAAATAAATGATGTTTACTAGATGTGATTATTGATCACTAATTGCTGATTTAAGAAAGTGTTTTACATATCAATAGACAGTAGTGGGCAAAAATAATTGGGACAAGAATGAAAAATTCTGGGCTCAGAATGATAGTCTTTTATATTTGTTAACATCAATTTGCAACAGTCATGATGTGAAAATTGTGTGTGATTGATGAAGAAAAAACTATAACTATGTCCCTTTTTCATACATATGGAGACCTCAGCCAGGATGAGGCTGTGGAATGTGGCACACAGGAGGAGGCTGTGGAATGTGGCAGCCAGGAGGAAGCGGGGCTAAGTGGCAGCCAGGAGAAGGCGGGGCCCAGTAGGAGCCTTATCGAATCACAGGTCCCTCCCCTCCGACTTCCAACCAAAAGACCCAGGAAGGGGAGTAACGTGCAGGATTCAGCGCTCAGGCTGATTCAGGAGGCTTCTGCGTCCCTCAGAGCCTTACCCACATCTGAAGAGGCCTTTAACGGCATGGCTGCAACAAAACTGAAGGACATGCAGGAGGGTCAATGCCTCATGTGTGAGGACCTTCTTTAAAAAACACTAACTAAGGGGGTTAGGGGCGAAATCACACACAAAACCCACCTGTGTGAGTTGGACCATCCTCCTCCTCCTCCTCCTCCTGCCACAACTCCACCACCAGAGCCACAGCGTGGAAGGAAGCGTGGAAGGAAGACCAGAGAGTGATGACCTGGGTTCAGTCTGGTCTGACAAAAGATGCAGCCTTTTGTATGACCGCAGCCTGGGGACATACATGTTATCTGCTGCTATTCAGGATTCTCTTGGACTTCTGGACCAGACTGCACTCCCTTGTATATGGACTCCTCAGGCCACCAATTTTGCTGTAAAATAATTGATGTGTGCCCTGGGGGGCAAAGGCTTTGCCAATTTCTGCTGTTTCTCCAGCGTTGCCTCCCACTTTGTTTGGTTCTGATCCCTTAATAAAGGAATTTTGGTTTCAATTATACTCGCCTATGTGTGTTTTCCCTATAAAAAGGACAGTTTGTTTGTGAGGAGGCAGGTACATTTTAAAACTACAATGTGAAATTAACAAGGGACACCAATACCAAGCAATCTCCTTGAGATTAAATAATACAAGATAATAATGGTGTTGTGGTAACTTGACACACAAAACACACCCAAAAATATTCTGGATGTAAAATCAAAAACTAAAAAAAAAAAAAAACACGATCAGGCTTGAAAACAATACAAACCAAAAAAAAAATATATCTTTTTTGTCAGATGTGACAAATCAAAATATATTGATGAAATCACAATAAATAATAAAGAAATAAGTTCCTGAGAAGTCTGTGTGAATATCAGCAGCAAAACAACTTCATTCTTCTAGCATTATAAAGAAGAACAGAGTGTGCTGCATTAAACAATTTTAAACATTGCAGTCTGATGAAAGTGCTATATCCATTCCGAACGCTAATTTTACCAGACCGAGCTGTTCCGTCTCGGAATTTCTTCTGAGCATGCGTGGCACATTGTGCGTCGGAATTGTCCACACACAGTCGGAATTGATGCGATCGGATTTTGTTGTCGGAAAATTTTATAGCCTGCTCTCAAACTTTGTGTGCCGGAAAATCTGATGGAAAATGTCCGATGGAGCCCACACACGGTCGGAATTTCCGACGCTCCGATCGCACATTTTCCGTCGGAAAATCCGACCGTGTGTACAGGGCATTAGTGTTCATGACTTGTGTGGTAGATCAAATAATCGTTAAATTCTAAGAAAATTAATAAAATTATGAATACAAATCCTGAATACGAATCCCAAATACAAATTGAACAAACCAACCAAATTTAATAAAACAAAATAACTAGGTTAACGAATCTAAATGAAACTAAGTGAAACAAATTTTTTGGTTATGCACACGCCTAACACACACAGGTTAAGATAGAAAATAAAGGTTCATTTCCCACATCTGTGGCTTTTTAAATTGTAATTAGTGTCTGTGTATAAATAGTCAATGAGTTTGTTAGCTTTCATGTGGATGCACTGAGAAGACTAGATACCAAGCCATGGAGATCAGAAAAGAACTGTCAAAAGACCTGCATAACAAGGTAATGGACTCTTTGTATTACTTCCTTTGTGTAAAATACTGGCGTTCCTGCCAGTCACTCTGATTCTCTATTAAAAACTGACCACACTAGGCATGAGATCACAGCATGGTTAGTTCACTAGCTGTGCTGACAAATCTCCCCCCTCCACCATGCACAGCCATTCACTGGGAAGATCAGTGTGCTGCTGTTTCCCCTCCCCCAGCTCTCTGAGGTCCTTATGCAGCCGAGAGGAGGGAATGTGATCACTTAGAAAAAAAGGTGAAATAATGTGTTTATAATGTTTTGTATATCTACAATATACACATACACATACACATTTGTTTGCCTTTCATTTCTATTTTAAATGGAATGGGTTGTTTTACAAGGTTAGCATTTACATGTACTTTAACTCTGATCTCTGTTTCAAGAAACAAAAGATCAAGGTTTTTAAATATAATTTACAACTCCATCATTAAAAATCTGTGGGTAGATCTTAAACACCCAAAGCATTGAAGACATGTGAATATTTCTGAGCTTTAAGCATAGTGGGAAAAATTACTGAGACAAAAATAAAAAGGATGTTAGCTGGCAACTAGAATGATTTGGAAGCTGTGTATGCTACCAAAATAAATTACATAATTGGCTTTTGTACATGCTGTTTTTTACACTTCTTTTGTTTTTAAGTCAATTGCATGCTATTTATTACATTTGCAGAAACGCATTATATTTAAAATGTATTTAAACCTAAATAATAAACGTTATTGTTTTCTACCTTTTGATCTGTTAAATATAAAATTGTTTGATAAGTGAAATTATATACCTATTGATCTTACTAGAAATCTTGTCAGCGGTTAACTTCCTTTTCGCTGTGCCTGTTACTATTGACATGGCTTCTTGTTATCTCTGAGGATTACAGTACACCCCCATTTTATTCATAGAGAAAAGGAGTGGGTCGTTTTTGTAGTCCTGTCCTAGGATAACATTGCTGCTTCTGCATAGATACAGTACAGTAAGTAAGCATTATCATGCTAGGACAGGAAGTGTTTTACTGGCAGGATCACCTGGTAAAAATAAAAGAAAAAAGCACTTTAAAAAATTAAATGAATGCAGTCATCACAGCTGAGGACTGATAAACTGCAATATATTTTTTGTTGTTCTTCGGTTTAGAAATGTGTTACATTTATTCCATAAATTCCCTTCTGAAATACCAACATTGTAATGGATCCAGCCATAAAGAACAATAAAGAACAATAGCCATACAGGCTGCTTTTCCTAATCTTATATAGACTGTACTGTATGTAGACAGTTATAATTCTTTATGGTTAGAAAATAAACTGAAGAGTTGGAGCATGGAATCACTGCCCAATCCTAGAAAAGCTGGAGAAGTAAGAACTAGGCTTTCATGTATAAGAGGTCTGCACTTTTGCATTATAAATTGATAAGGAAAGGAATCAATAGAACTCTAAGTGCAGAGTTACATTTACTCATTCCTTATACAAATTGTACTTTAAAGTGTATTTTGTCACTAGACTTTGGAACACCTCTACAATCCTGGCCTTTACAGATAAGTTATCCACTCTTAATCACCAATGCAAAATGGAAAAATTGTTGGCTATCAAAAATCTCTTCTTTAAGAAATTTTAGAAGTGCTGGTTGCCTTGGCTCAATAATCCCAAATGTACTGTTAAAACATAAGCACTGTCTGAAATATTTGTAATTGTTACACAGGAATAAGGTTTACTGGTATGTGGTTTATTTAGGGTGTGTCATGTCTGGCCCTACTTGGCCCTTGTTCGAATCCTACCTTGAGAAGTAGGATTCGAACAAGATGTAAGAGAGCTAGTGCATACGATATTGCCTGGTACTTTTAATGTTGCGCTATGTTTTCTTTTTTTTCTATATCTATGCTCTAATGCTTGTATTCATGAAGCCTTACCTCAATATCTGTTTGTTAAAATTTCTAATAAAGAAATATTTAAATTAAAGTTTATTTTGTCAAGATATTAAAATTTTAATATTACATTTAGTAAACTGTTCATGGACATACTGGCAATTATTTACATGTTGACCACCACACACTGAGGTGTCTCTTTTATAAGTAAATGTCAATATTTATTAAAATGGAATAACATTCATAAGGCTCGATTCACACAGGGGCAACACGACTTCAACGCGGCTTCAACGCGACTTCAGCGCGACTTTAGCAAATTACAACGCGACTTCAAGTGGCCTCCAGGACAGGCGACTTCAGCTGTGGCCAATCACAGGACAATCAGCTCTCTGGGAGGGAGGGGTTTGCCTGGGCAAACAAAATTTTTTGCCTGCAAAGTCGCTTGACTTTAGAGAGAGATCCGACTTGGAGGCGACTTCCATTGATTTCTATGGTACAGGTCGCCTACCAAGTCGGATCCAAGTAGTACAGGGAGTACGCTCTGAAGTCGGAGCGACTTCAGTAGTGTCTATTAAGATGCTCCCATTCACTGTCATGTGAATCTCTTTCTGGGGCGACTTGGGGCGACTTGAGGGGCGACAAGTCGGATCCCAAGTCGTCCCAGTGTGAACCGAGCCTAAGGGTATTTGTTGTTTTATTACATTTTCAGTTCAGATTTTTAAATTATAGGTTGCAGCTCAATTCCAATTGAAAGCATTTTTTTAAAATAATTTAACTTAAAATAAAGCCAGTATACCAAATGAAGAAATCACCAATTCAGTTCCATACTTAATCCTGCATGACTTCCTTCCATCAAAATAAGTCATTAATTCTCCATAAAACTAGACAAGTAAATGTCAACACATTTCAGAAAATTGTTAAATGTCGTGTAAGGCTTTAAAACTAAGCTTCCCATAGTTTTTATTTAGCTATATTGGAAATAATTCTCTTTACTAGGAAATCATTTTTGTGTTTAAGAACAATAGAAATTAGATCAATAGCCTAATGATATTCTGAGTAGTAAAACATAATTTATTCATTTCATACTCATTTCCATAATTCCTATCTAACTTGAAAAGATCTTGCAATATAAGAAACCTATAATGTTCAAGTTCCTGATATTTGAACAGCATGCAGCCATTAAAAAGATATGCATTTCTACTGAACATAATAAAGCTGAACTAGAGGATGATTTAAAATACACAAATTAATGCAGCTCTGTAATCATTACTACATCTTTAACCACTTGCCGTCCGCCGCACACCGATATACTGTACATAATCAGAATGGCATGTACGTCCCTTTGTAATCGCAGGATAGTGAGCGCACACGCCCACTGTGCACTGTGGGAGCGTGCCTGCAGGTCCTGCATGCTCAATGTCTTCCAGCAGCCTGCAATCACGGGGAGGAGAGGCAGAATGAGGAAATAGAGAAAAAAAAGAGGAAAGGAGGAGGGTGCACCTAAGTGTAGTATTAGAATAGCATGTTTAATGCGTAAAGTAATGCACTTACATAAAAGCAGAAATCAAGAGCATATCTGTGTAATAAACATCCCCCTCGGGGGGGCAGAAATCTGGTTTCCCAGGCATCCAGATATTGTCAGGAACTGTGTAGGATGCTGATTCCAAGCCAGGAAGTGGAGAGGCCTCTCCACTTCCTGGTTTGGAATCAGCGTCCTACACAGTTCCTGACACCATCTGGATGCCTGGGAAACCAGATTGCTGGCACCCCTTGAGGAGGATGTTTATTACACAGATATGTCCTTGATTTCTGCTTTTATGTCAGTGCATTACTTTGCGCATTACACATGCTATTCAAATACTACACTTAGTGCGCCTCCCTCCTTTCTTCTTTTTGCATTCTCACAGAGTTCTTCTGGATACGCTCTGGGGATGGCTGGCACCTGAACCATTTGTTACACACATAAGTTGTCATGGACTACTTCCACCATACTAAGGATTAATATCACCCATATATACAGAGATATATATTTTTTGAACTATGCTGACCCAGCACTGCACTAGATTACTTTCTTCTTTCAAGAATGGGGAAATGCCTATGTAAGCAAGGCATTTCCCTGTTCTGCCTAGTGACATGACAGAGATCTTCTGTTTCCTGTCATCGGGAACAGTTATCTTTGTCATGTCAGTGGTAGCCCATCCTCCCTACAGTTAAAACACGCTGAGGAACACACTTAACCCCTTGATCACCCCCTAATGTTTACCCCCTTCCCTGCCAGTGACATTTATACAGTAATCAGTGGCTATTTTTAGCTCTGATCACTGTATGAATGTCAATGGTCCTAAAATAGTGTCAAAAGTATCCGATCTTTCCGCTGCAATGTTGCAGTCCCGATAAAAATCGCAGATCATTGCCATTACTAATAAAAAAAGAAATTACGATAAAAATTCCATAAATCTTTCCCCCATTTTGCAGATGCTATAACTTTTGCGCAAACCAATCAATAAACACTTATTGTGATTTTTTTACCAAAAATATGTAGAAGAATATATATCGACCTAAACTGAGGAAGAATTTTTTTTTATATATTTTTGGGGGATGTTTATTATAGCAAAAAGTAAAAAATATTGCCTTTTTTTCAAAATTGTCGGGCTTTTTTGTTTATAGCTCCCCAAAAAAATATGGCAGAGGTAATCAAATACCACCAAAAGAAAGCTCTATTTGTGTAAAAAAAAGGATGTAAAATTTGTTTGGGTACAACCTTGCATGTCCGCGCAATTGTCAGTTAAAGCGACGCAGTGCCAAATCACAAAAAATGCTCTGGTTATTAAGGGGGTAAAACTTTCTGGGGCTGAAGTGGTTAAATGTTATGTTTAATGCCATTGCAATCCCTGTACACCAGAGCTCAGAGAGGGGTAAAAAGACGCAGCACAAGTAGCCAATTAGGTGTTTTGCAGCTCAAGGAGCATGTTGATAGGAGAGAGAACAGAACTTCTTTGCATTCCTATGTGGTAGAGTGGGGCAATAGAGGTTATTTTATTTTTTTTGTTTTATTATTTATTTTATAATATTTTTTATTTTTAAGACTTGTTTATGTATTTATTTATGTTTTAATTATTTATTGCTCTCTCAAGAGGGGCAACAAACTTCTTATGAGATCGCATTGTGCAGGTCACAGGTACTCTTTATAGAGACATCAGAGGTCTTAGACCCCTATTGTATCCACTGCCCTCTTCTCTAGCAGCTCAGGCACAAGACTGTATTTGATTGCCTGTGTACCTGACCTTTCAGAAAGCATTTTAACAGCTGTGAACTTGAAATACTTAGAGGTGAGCTCTTCCAGATTCACACTCAGCAGAGGAGATCAAGAAGGGGATGTTCCCTAATCTCCTTCCACTTCCAGGTCTTTGTAGCCCTGGACTTCCATGAGAACCCAGGGACCACAGAGTAGGAGGGAGTTCAGTGGGGGGACACCACCAGCAAAAGACATAAAAGTACCTTTATAGCCACCCAAATTTTTTTTACAGAAAATACAGTCCACTGCACCAAACAGAAACAAGTGTAAAAGCTCAAAAGCTCATAAAGATCAGAAATTCCTTGTTTTAACCTCTTCAGGCTCTGGACAGGCTAGATATCCAAAAAGGTTAAGGAAGACAAGATAGTATGTGCATGTATCTATCTATCTATCTATCTATCTATCTATCTATCTATCTATCTATCTATCTATCTATCTATCTATCTATCTATCTATCTATCTAATTATTTACCTCATTAAGAACATATATTTGGTCAGTATCTAAAATATGTTTAATGCTTATTATTTTTTATTCAAATCTGCTCTCAACTTTGGGAAACAAAGGAAACACAAGCACAAAACAGCTCTGATGTGTGTTCTGACAGGTTGCTTGCAAGTAGAGAATGTTCTCACTCTTTGCATCTTGTGAACTGGTGAACTTAACTTGTAGATGGAAAGACTGTAGACTAGGGGGTTGATTTATTAAAACTGGAGAGTGAAAAATCTGGTGCAGCTGTGTATGGTAGCCAACTTCAGCTTGTTCAATTAAGCTTTGACAATAAAACCTGGAAGCTGATTGGCTACTATGCAAAACATGCATCCGATTTTGCACTCTACATTTTTAGTAAATCAATCCCAAGTGACTAAAAAGTAATCTAGCTTTATTGCTGCAAGGGATGCATTTTTAAATATTTACTAGGTAAGGATAAATATTAAACCTTTTCCAGCACTTGAAGAGGAACCGAATCCTGAAAACTATGCACAGAAATAGCAAGAAGACAACAAAAAATTAATTACCAGTGCTCTTCCTCTAACTGATCTTTTCCTCCTTACTTATTTGTCATACCTTTTTCTGCACATTCTTTCTTTGTGGAGGCAGAGATCTTGGTAGAGGCAGGACATTGCTTCCTCATGCAGACAAAAAGACCATTCTCCTGCTGTCAAGAGAAGTGTACTGGCAAAAACCAATCAGCCATCTTCGGCTAATCCAATGTTTGCACCAGCTTTGCTGCCCCCTTTAGGCCGGAGAAACCCAGAAGAAATACTGCAAAGACAAGGAACAGAGGGTGCACCAGCCTAGCACATTACCTTTGTGATAGCTTTATTAACATTAAAAAAAAATGTATACTCAGAAACAACATCAGCAATAAGGCACATCAAAGTCCCCAAAGTACTGGAAATGACCTGGTTATCTAAGTCTCAATGGGATCAGGTCATTTCCAGTACATTGTGGACTTTGATGTGCCTTATTGCTGTTGTTGTTTGTGAGTATGCATTGTTTTTTAATATTAATAAAGCTATACCAAAGGTAATGCACTGGGCTGGTGAACCCTCTGTTCCTTGTCTTTGCAGTATTTCTTCTGGGTGCCTTATTGCTGATGTTGTTTGTGAGTATAGACATGGATAGTGGCTAAAATTGATGGGGTGCCATCATCCCTGACTAAATGTGAAAGAGAAATACCCTCAAGGGTGGGACTGTAGCCGCACTGAACTTGAGAACCAAAAAGTAGTATAAAATGTCAGTTTTATTGGTACAAAAGAGTAAAAAAACATATATCATGGACAATATGAATGGTCTTCTGCAAAATAAATATACATATCAATTGATATGTATATTTACTTTGCAGAAGACTATTCATATTGTTAATTCAGGACAACTCTGAAGAAGGAATCCTGAAACATGTTAGACCCTGTATTTTGACTTTTTCATTTTTAATCATTGTCCATGATATATGTTTTTTACATTTTTGTACCAATAAAACTGACATTTTATACTACTTTTTGGGTCTCAAGTTCTGTGCCGCTACAGTCCCACCCTTGAGGGTATTTCTCTTTCACATTGTTTGTGAGTATACATCGTTTTTTTTTTTTTGGTTCTGAATTGAGGGGGCACATCATCAATCCCCAAAGAGAGTAATGCCATCCCTGGAGATAAGGGTATAGATATAGCTAATACTCAAGAGATTAGGTAAAAGACCTCGGGCCAAAAGGAGGACATTTGTTTACAGGTCCACAGTATATGGAACAACGTGCCCAGTAGGCCACAATTCCACCAGAATTGTGTTGACACATTAGGGGTGAATTTAGAAATACAGTGCTGAAGTTAAATACCACCATAACATAATTGTCTTGTGTTAATTTCCAAAGATTTACACTCCTAATAGCCACATAATTGGCAGACAAAGCTGTTTGCCATTATTTAGAAGAGTAAATAGTATTAAAATCTTTCTCCCACGCACTAAAATGGGGGTTCTTAGAGAAAACTGACTTATCATGTAGGATTGAGTAAAATAGAGCTATGCCCACTTTCCACTTATGGGTTGAGTTGAAGTATTGAGCCAGGGTTATGCTGCAACAAATGTACAATCGGCAGATATTTATAATATTTATTACAAGGTAAATGATATTCAGCCTTCATACAAATTATCCAATAATCTAATACCACTGGTACACCAAGGTGCTAGAAAGATATCAGGAAAAAGAAGTGGGAGAGTTTATAGTGGGACTGATAAGGTGGTTTATTTGCAAAATGTGATCGAAGATGAACATAAATCTTGCCATGCGTGCAATGCAGCTTAAATTGTAGGAGAATAGATTGCCCGAGTGTGTGACACAAAACAATAGGCTAATAATAAATTATACAAAAGGGCACCTTGCTTTGAATAGATGAAAAAAGCTTTTAGGTGCTGGTATGGGTAAAGTCCAAAAAACATACAATAATTGTGGCAGTAAGTGCATTTTTAATGCCACCAGTCTGACAGACCAGGACAATTCATACTTAGCAAGATTCGCTAACCTGAGTTTTAGGGAGTACATAAATGGAAGGTATTTTTGCTAATGCAGGTCAGAGTGAGGGTAACCCACATAAGTTATTCCTGTATCTTCCCAAACATATGGAAAATTGTCTTGTAACTATTGTCATATATCTGATTTAACACCTAGATCTAATTTACTCGTATATAATTTGATGTTGTTAACTTTATAATATGATATTCTAGTGAACAGTCGCAGTGCACTATATACCAAAGCCAGGGAAGATTCTGCTTTTGTTAACATAAGGATAATATTATCTACAAATAGGCTTTTGGTGTGTGTTCTATTACCGATCAAAAAGCCTTCAATCTGTGGATGAGACCTGATATACTTTGCCAATGGCTCCATTAAAATATTGAAAATTAAGGGAGAAAGAGGGCAACCTTTGTGAGTGTCATTGGATATATCAAAGAGAGTGGCTAACATCCCTGATATTTAGACTTGGGCTGAGAGTCTTGTGTATAATGCCATTGTGGTGTAAACGTATGGCCCATAAACCCAAACCAAGGTAAGACCAATGTATTCTATTGAATGCCTTCTCTGCATCCTAAGCTTGGAGCAGAGAAGGCATTCTGTTGTGCTTGTTTAGATGTGTGATATTAACCAAGCATTTGGTAGCATCAGGCATTTGTCTGCACTGTGTGAAGCCAGACTGGTCCGGATTAATTCAAGCAGAGAGAATGTTGATAAGTCTCAAACCTATCAAATTAGTTTATACTTTCAAATATTTTTTTTAAAAGTGTGATAGGATGGAAATTTATAAAATGAATGCCCTAAACATCTCTTGAGGGAAAAAGATGCGGACTCAGCCGCTGTAACCACGATTCCTACATCCCCACAGGCAGAGGACTGTCAGCGGAGCCTGCATCCCAGCAACAGCACACCCCTGGACACCCCAACCCCTGATGAGCACCGCCACCTTGTGAACCTGTGCATCAGTAAGTGTTACACTAATATTTAATTATGTGACAGAACTATTGTAGTTGGCGCATCCAACCCCCCCTTTTTTTTTTCTAATGTAGACATGGTATGGTTTATTTTGGAGAATGTAAATGGAGAATTAGGCTGTTGTAATTGTTCCCTGTCAATTTGGGAAGATTGATAATTTGCAAAAAAATTGCCAGTGTCTGCATTAGAGGGATGTGGAATAGCATTATCTTCCTTTAAATTATGTAGGGAGCTATAGTACTGGATAAAAGCATCCGCTATGGCTTGTGGTGGTATAATTTAGTATGATGAGAAGGATGGATTATAAAATGAATTTTGCCTTTATATCTATATATCTCTTTATATCTATAGCCTTCTAAATGGTTAGCCAAAGCTTTACCCACTTTTTCCCTTGTGCATAGTCTATCATTTTCAACTGCTTAGAGGTCTCTTCAGAATCATTCAGCAAAAGTGTTCTTAGGTCATGTCTTAAACGCGTTGACATGGATCGGGATGGATTAGTATTGTTTTGGGTTTCCAACATTTTAATTTCACATATAATGTAATTTAAATGATGCTGACTCTCTCATGTTTCTTGACCCTCACCCAGTGATAAATATACCCCATATGAATGCGTTGAGGCTTTTCCACAAAACAAACGAGTCATCGATTAAAGCAGCATTATTATCAAAAAAGTCCTTCAAATGTTTTTTATTCAAGGACCTGAGGGGAGATGGATTGCATAAGTTGTGAATTTGATCTCCAAATAGACATAGAGGTAGAAGAACAGATGCTCAGTTATATCGATGCATTGTCTGACCATGTAATTGTGTTGACCGTAGTGTTAGAAACTTTCTGCGAGAGCCATTCATCTGTGAGAAATAGATTCAGTCTCGAATAAGAGTTATGTCTTATTGAAAAAAAAAGTAAAGTTTCTTTCGCTTGCATGGAAGCATTTCCAGGCATCATAGAGATTGTTAGACTGTAAAAAGGGAAGCAAAGATCGCAAATTACCTTGTGGTGTAGAAGAAGAGCCCATGCATGGATCAGATGTGATGTTAAAATCTCCACAAATTAACAATGAACCTTGCTGTATTTTACAGATTCTGTGGAGAAGTTTATGTAAGAGAGTTGGTGTGTGTCACGTACCTGGTGGCTGACTGTGAGAAGATGTACCGTAGCAGGCAGGAACTCAGGAACAGCAGGCAGCAGGGAGGTGTTCTGTAGTTCAACTGGAGCACTGGAACAGCAGACTGTAAGGAGAAGCACCAGAACTTTGGCAGGAATACTGGAACAGCTGACTGTGAGGAGAAGTA
The DNA here is from genome assembly GCF_042186555.1 of Aquarana catesbeiana. Taxonomy (NCBI): domain Eukaryota; kingdom Metazoa; phylum Chordata; class Amphibia; order Anura; family Ranidae; genus Aquarana; species Aquarana catesbeiana. Next base: position 433,742,030 of record NC_133328.1, read on the forward strand.
CCGTAGCTGGCAGGAAATCAGGAACAGCAGGCAGCAGGGAGGTGTTCTGTAGTTTGGCTGGAATACTAGCAGAGTCAGACAGGCCGGGTCAACACTGGCGGGCAGAGCAGGTACCAGATGGAGGTAGAAGAGTAGTCAGGGTACAGACCGGGTTGGCAACAGGCAGGCAACGAACAAACCGTAGGAAGAGGAAGGAGGGTAGTCAAACAAGCCGGGGTCGGGGACTGGCAGCAAACAGGGTTAGTCAAGAGCAGGCCGGGTAGACAGGAATCAGGTAGACAGGTATACTGGTAGCTTAGGGTCACAGGAAACGCTGTAGACCTGACAGCAAGAAAGCATGCTGACAGGCTCCTTTAAATAAGCCTATTGGTGGCTAGCACTGTCACACTGCACGTCTGCGTGCACCTGCGCACACCCGTGCACCGATCGTACGTGCCCGCTCGCACCATCGCGCACCCGCGTACACCCGTTCGTGCTAGCGTGCACCCGCATGCGCCCACTGGCTCTATCATACAAATTATCCAATAATCTAATACCACTGGTACACCAAGGTGCTAGAAAGATATCAGGAAAAAGAAGTGGGAGAGTTTATAGTGGGACTGATAAGGTGGTTTATTTGCAAAATGTGATCGAAGATGAACATAAATCTTGCCATGCGTGCAATGCAGCTTAAATTGTAGGAGAATAGATTGCCCGAGTGTGTGACACAAAACAATAGGCTAATAATAAATTATACAAAAGGGCACCTTGCTTTGAATAGATGAAAAAAGCTTTTAGGTGCTGGTATGGGTAAAGTCCAAAAAACATACAATAATTGTGGCAGTAAGTGCATTTTTAATGCCACCAGTCTGACAGACCAGGACAATTCATACTTAGCAAGATTCGCTAACCTGAGTTTTAGGGAGTACATAAATGGAAGGTATTTTTGCTAATGCAGGTCAGAGTGAGGGTAACCCACATAAGTTATTCCTGTATCTTCCCAAACATATGGAAAATTGTCTTGTAACTATTGTCATATATCTGATTTAACACCTAGATCTAATTTACTCGTATATAATTTGATGTTGTTAACTTTATAATATGATATTCTAGTGAACAGTCGCAGTGCACTATATACCAAAGCCAGGGAAGATTCTGCTTTTGTTAACATAAGGATAATATTATCTACAAATAGGCTTTTGGTGTGTGTTCTATTACCGATCAAAAAGCCTTCAATCTGTGGATGAGACCTGATATACTTTGCCAATGGCTCCATTAAAATATTGAAAATTAAGGGAGAAAGAGGGCAACCTTTGTGAGTGTCATTGGATATATCAAAGAGAGTGGCTAACATCCCTGATATTTAGACTTGGGCTGAGAGTCTTGTGTATAATGCCATTGTGGTGTAAACGTATGGCCCATAAACCCAAACCAAGGTAAGACCAATGTATTCTATTGAATGCCTTCTCTGCATCCTAAGCTTGGAGCAGAGAAGGCATTCTGTTGTGCTTGTTTAGATGTGTGATATTAACCAAGCATTTGGTAGCATCAGGCATTTGTCTGCACTGTGTGAAGCCAGACTGGTCCGGATTAATTCAAGCAGAGAGAATGTTGATAAGTCTCAAACCTATCAAATTAGTTTATACTTTCAAATATTTTTTTTAAAAGTGTGATAGGATGGAAATTTATAAAATGAATGCCCTAAACATCTCTTGAGGGAAAAAGATGCGGACTCAGCCGCTGTAACCACGATTCCTACATCCCCACAGGCAGAGGACTGTCAGCGGAGCCTGCATCCCAGCAACAGCACACCCCTGGACACCCCAACCCCTGATGAGCACCGCCACCTTGTGAACCTGTGCATCAGTAAGTGTTACACTAATATTTAATTATGTGACAGAACTATTGTAGTTGGCGCATCCAACCCCCCCTTTTTTTTTTCTAATGTAGACATGGTATGGTTTATTTTGGAGAATGTAAATGGAGAATTAGGCTGTTGTAATTGTTCCCTGTCAATTTGGGAAGATTGATAATTTGCAAAAAAATTGCCAGTGTCTGCATTAGAGGGATGTGGAATAGCATTATCTTCCTTTAAATTATGTAGGGAGCTATAGTACTGGATAAAAGCATCCGCTATGGCTTGTGGTGGTATAATTTAGTATGATGAGAAGGATGGATTATAAAATGAATTTTGCCTTTATATCTATAGCCTTCTAAATGGTTAGCCAAAGCTTTACCCACTTTTTCCCTTGTGCATAGTCTATCATTTTCAACTGCTTAGAGGTCTCTTCAGAATCATTCAGCAAAAGTGTTCTTAGGTCATGTCTTAAACGCGTTGACATGGATCGGGATGGATTAGTATTGTTTTGGGTTTCCAACATTTTAATTTCACATATAATGTAATTTAAATGATGCTGACTCTCTCATGTTTCTTGACCCTCACCCAGTGATAAATATACCCCATATGAATGCGTTGAGGCTTTTCCACAAAACAAACGAGTCATCGATTAAAGCAGCATTATTATCAAAAAAGTCCTTCAAATGTTTTTTATTCAAGGACCTGAGGGGAGATGGATTGCATAAGTTGTGAATTTGATCTCCAAATAGACATAGAGGTAGAAGAACAGATGCTCAGTTATATCGATGCATTGTCTGACCATGTAATTGTGTTGACCGTAGTGTTAGAAACTTTCTGCGAGAGCCATTCATCTGTGAGAAATAGATTCAGTCTCGAATAAGAGTTATGTCTTATTGAAAAAAAAAGTAAAGTTTCTTTCGCTTGCATGGAAGCATTTCCAGGCATCATAGAGATTGTTAGACTGTAAAAAGGGAAGCAAAGATCGCAAATTACCTTGTGGTGTAGAAGAAGAGCCCATGCATGGATCAGATGTGATGTTAAAATCTCCACAAATTAACAATGAACCTTGCTGTATTTTACAGATTCTGTGGAGAAGTTTATGTAAGAGAGTTGGTGTGTGTCACGTACCTGGTGGCTGACTGTGAGAAGATGTACCGTAGCAGGCAGGAACTCAGGAACAGCAGGCAGCAGGGAGGTGTTCTGTAGTTCAACTGGAGCACTGGAACAGCAGACTGTAAGGAGAAGCACCAGAACTTTGGCAGGAATACTGGAACAGCTGACTGTGAGGAGAAGTACCATAGCTGGCAGGAAATCAGGAACAGCAGGCAGCAGGGAGGTGTTCTGTAGTTTGGCTGGAATACTAGCAGAGTCAGACAGGCCGGGTCAACACTGGCGGGCAGAGCAGGTACCAGATGGAGGTAGAAGAGTAGTCAGGGTACAGACCGGGTTGGCAACAGGCAGGCAACGAACAAACCGTAGGAAGAGGAAGGAGGGTAGTCAAACAAGCCGGGGTCGGGGACTGGCAGCAAACAGGGTTAGTCAAGAGCAGGCCGGGTAGACAGGAATCAGGTAGACAGGTATACTGGTAGCTTAGGGTCACAGGAAACGCTGTAGACCTGACAGCAAGAAAGCATGCTGACAGGCTCCTTTAAATAAGCCTATTGGTGGCTAGCACTGTCACACTGCACGTCTGCGTGCACCTGCGCACACCCGTGCACCGATCGTACGTGCCCGCTCGCACCATCGCGCACCCGCGTACACCCGTTCGTGCTAGCGTGCACCCGCATGCGCCCACTGGCTCTATCAATAGGAGTTCTGTGCACCGATCTTCCACCGACAACTGTGCTAACAGGACGTCTTTCATGACAGTGTGTATTTAGGGCATATACGTCAACAAGTGTGTACTGAGTAAAATTAATATCACACACCAAATGATATAGAGACCCACAGGATCTTTAACTTCTTCATAAAGAGTAAAGGATACTGTGTTCTTAATAATAATATCAAGTAAACCTCTCCTATTTACAGCTGTTTTAGCCATAAATATGTGAGAGAAGCTCATATGTGAGCATTTAGGGGGAGCCTGTATGTGGAAGTGTGTCTCTTGAACACATAAAACTTCACACCAATGCGTTTCCTTCTAGAGATGCCCGTTTGGCTGGGTGGTTTAAGCCTCTAGCACTAATTAAGGGAAACAAGCCAATTATGGTGGCGTGCTGAGGATTAGGATGTGTACAAAGGCTTCATAAAAGTACTCACAAGATGTAGAATCAAGTCTCATCAAGTGCTTACCATGCTTGCGAAGGTCCTGGACTGCAGCTCTTCCATGATAAGACATGGCATTGCCAGACAAGTGCTGTACATAATAGGCATGTCTCTGACTGAAAGTAGAAACAACAAGAAAGCTTCAAAGAAAAAAACAACCAGTCAACAAAACACTAAAAGTATGAATCACATGGGTCTGCATGCAGCTCATTGCTGATCAATAGGTTGGGGTAAAATGTAGACTAGGTAAGTGCTCCAATTGGCAGGGGAGTCATCATTACATATTTGTCAAAAGTGCTCTCACTCAGAATCAAAATTGTTTACATGAATTCCTTGATGGAACTGTGTACCACTCAGAATCAACATGTTCCAGGCGGCATAGTGAAGTTGAGCAAGAGGAAGCCTCTGGGATGATTTTCCAGGATTTCAATTATGCAAACCTTTTTCCACCAAATTGATCACTTGTGCAGTACCTTGGTAATAAAGATCTTAATGGTATTTTCCAATCTAAAGCTGATCCCGTGGTTTCTAAGCACTTTGGTGATGATGTAAATTTCTGCATTTCTGTAAGGTGTATTAAAAGAGTTCAGCATAAAATTGATATTAGGTGTATCGAGATGGCCTGTTCTTTGTTGTGAACCATGGTCATGAGGCATTCCTTTACATGGTAAAAATGTATGCGAAGGATCACATCCCTAGGCACCTGGTCAGAAAAGTAGGAGGGGCTCGACAGGCGATGTATTCTGTCAGTGATCAGATTGGAGGCGTTTAGATCTTTCTTAAATATTTGCTAATTTTGCTTTGATCCAGGACAACTAATATGCATTAGTATCATGAGCATCCACCAGATCATTGATGGTGGAAGCATACTCCCCTATTTTGTTTTCTATCTGTCCCACCCTGTTTGCCACAGCCTGCAGGTCAGAATTTGTCCATGCAAGACATCAAATCAGCATGTAAGGATTGCCTATGAGATACTGTATAAGCATATCCTTTATGCCGCGTACACATGATCAGAATTTCGGCCTGCAAAAGAATGATGAGAGTTTTTATCATTGGAAAATGTGACCGTGTGTATGCTCCATTGATCTTTTGCTGGCAGAATTCCAGCCAGCAAAAGATTGAGAGCATGCTCTCAATTTTTCGGTCGGGAAAAGTTCCTATCCGAAAATGCGATCGTCTGGCAATTCTGGCGCTCAAAATCCCTATGCATGCTTGGAAACAATTCAACGCATGCTCAGAAGCATTGAACTGCATTTTCTCGGCTCGTCGTAGTGTTTTACATCACCGCGTTTTTGACGGTTGTAATTACAGCAAACTTTTGCATGACCATGTGTATGCAAGGCAAACTTGAGCGAAATCCCATCGGAAAATCCGTCCTATCTTTTTCCGACTAGAAATCCTCTCATGTGTACGCGGCATAAGTGTCATGTCAAGTACAGGTTGATTTGTTGTGTGAAACGAGTCAATAGAATCGGGTAGTATCTTCAAGTCTTCACATGAGTCATGGTTAGCTCTCATCTCATAATGTTGACTGGAGCCATCCATCCTAAATCTAGTCTTTTCAGGGCTGCCAGAGAAAGGAGTGAAATGGCAAGGAGTTTGGCCGCGGTATGCACTGTTGCCATTGTAAATTCCTCCTGACTCTGTGTGCAGCTGTGGAGAGTGGGAAGCTGAAGGGGAAGAAGAAGTGCTAATGCCATCTTGCCTGTGTCCCTGGTGTGCTGCTGTCTGAAGAATGCAGTACGTTTTTGTGGGCAATATTCTTCTTTCCTTTTCTTGGTCATGTTGGCAGATCGCAGGAGAGCTAGGTCAAGGTGTTTGCTGGTAGAAAGAAGACCCGATAAGCCTTCTATGGGCTGCTGTTCCCTGAGACCCCTGAAGCTCTGGAGCTATGCTGCCATCTTGGTCCCACGCTAGCTATACCCTGGCACTCAAGGTTTTCAAAAACAGCTTCCTCTCCAGCAAGGGGACCAGTGAGTAGTAATCTCAAGAATAGCAGTCACAGACAGAATGCCTTATGTAGTCTGATAGGTGGATGTCCCTTCTAAATGCACCTGTATAGTAATAAAAGACTAAGCCCATATTCAGAATTCAATGAATATTTTCTCTGATAGTGCTCACTCAGTTAAGTCTTGTGCAAAAGCAGGATCCTCTGCCGAGACAGCCTGTTCATTAGCAACAGCATAGTCCTTGAATGTCTTTTAAGGCTTTATTGTTGAAAATTGGAGTGCTAGGTGGAATACCTTAAAACGTAGAAGCAACAGTTTTCTTGCTGACAAATGGCTAAATGCCCAGGTTTTTCATGTATACAGCAGGCTGAAGTAGCTTTCAATGCTACCATAATCCAAGGTCCCTTTATCAAATCCTGGGGTGAATTTAGAGAGGCAATTAACCTACCTTTGAGTGATGGATAAGACCAATGGAGGCACAGGGACAACATGCAAACTCTATGTAGGCAGTGTTCTGTTTGGGCTTTGATCTGAAGTCCCCAGTGCAGAAATGGTAACGGCTAAGCCACTGTGCTGAGCCAGATTCCTGTATTTCCTTATTATCAGGTAGATACAAAAAACAGACATATGAACAGTGGCAGTGCGTCCATTAAGGGCCCCTTCTCCCCAGCCACCCCCTCTGTGTATAATGGATAGATTCATGCATTGCATGAATCTATTCATGGCCACGGCCTCCACACTGATTCATGCATTGCATGAATCTATTCATGGCCACAGCCTCCTAACACTGAACCGCCTCTCCGCCAATCAGGTGCGTGGGTCTGTTAGCCGTCACCTGTTTGGCTGAAAGGACAGCCGCTATGATTGGATGCCTATTGGGAGGAGGGGAGGAGATGCATGGAGGACACAGGAGCCACCGCACAGGAGCTGTCTGACCCGCTGCAAGGTCCCATCACTCACCGCTGTCACTTGCAGGCCTGCCTGGCCCGCCACCGAGACAGAGTAACTGCTGGGCAGACAGCAAGTGGGCGGGGGGGGTCACAGTGGCACTATTTGATGAGGCACAGTGGCAGCATTTCATGGGCACAGTGGCAGACACAAACTGACTACCCCTGTCTGAGACAATCACCTTGGGTAGCCGATGTAAGCGAAAGATCTCCCGAGCGAAAATGGAAGCCAGTTCCTTAGAAGTGGGCAATTTCTTAAGTGGAATACAATGACACATCTTTGAGAACTCGTCAACCACCATAAGAATAACTGTGTTGCCCTGGGAGTTGGCTAACTCCACAAGGAAATCCATAGACAGGTGGGTCCAGGGACTCTCTCCATTGGGTGTGGGTTGTAGGAGGCCCACTGGAAGGTGTTGTGGTGTCTTACTCTGAATACACGCGGAACAGGCAGCTACGAAGGCATTTACATCAGCACGTAGACTAGGCCACCAGAATTGTTGGGAAATGGCCCAAAAGAGTTGATTCTTCCCAGGGTGGCTAGCAGTCTTGGGAGAATGGTAAGTCTGGAGCACGGCAGAATGGAGGCTCTCTGGGACAAAGCAGCGGTCGCAAGGTTTCTCAGGAGGAGCATGGACCTGAGCAGCAAGAATTTTGTCACCCAAAAGGAGAAGTGAGACTGGTGCGAACCATAGCCAGAATACGATCAGGAGGAATGACAGGAACCGGAACCGACTCCAACTTGGAAGTGGAGGAAAATTGTCATGACAAAGCGTCAGCCCTTACATTCTTAGTACCGGCTAAGAATGAGACAATGTAATTGAAACTTGACAAGAAGGGGCATGGCCGGCAGCCAAAGGAGATGACCATGTGAGGAGAGAGCTCCATGGCTTCCAGCTTCTTCAGCCTGACAAAAGCAACGCGGATTGATGAGAGTGGTGTTCCCGGACCCCTGAGATCCCCACCGACAACCTAACAACCATGGGTAAGCGCAAACCCAGAAACGGCCCCCGCAAATTGACTGACTTTTTTATGTCAGCCAGCACGCCGAAATCCCAAGATGGCGCAGCTGCCCTTACACAGCAGCGCATCTCACAAGGCGGCACACGAGGGGATGAGAGTAGCAGAGCTAAAACTTCTTCCATGTCACCCAGCCACAGTAGCAGCTCATCCTCATGTAATACCCTGCTTCACAGCCCAAAAAAAGCTGCTCCAAAATGTTCATCTACCAACACCTATGCAGGAGATAAAAAGGGGGGTGAAATGTCCCAAGGCAGCACTACTGACTTCTATGAACAGATTCATGAATTCCTGAACTACTGGGAAACCCCTTAGTGACACCACCATGAAAGAGATGCTAGTATCCCTGTGGGAATCTATGCATAGGAACCTCATAGAATGAGTCTCACAAATGAAATCTGATATAACCGAAGTGGGGGACTTCGTTAGTCATGTGGAAAACAAAATGTCAGAATTTGCATCAGCCCACAATGAATTAGTGGATGCACATAATGATAAAGATGAAGAAATGGAGGCACTGAAAAGCAAAATGGCAGACTTAGAGGACATGTCCCGCAGAAATAATATTAAACACAGCAGAGTGGCAGAATCCGTACCCCCTACTGACCTCTGGCAATACGTGCAACAACTGATACATGACTTGCTTCCTGATATACCGGCTGGTGAAATTATTGTGGATTGGGCCCATAGATTACTTAAGCCACAACATCTTCTGGAAAAAATTCCAGGAGACGTCATCACCCGCATACATTTTTTCCACGTGAAGGATGACCTGATGCATTTTTCGAGACAACGCACTCCATTACCTAACCCATACTCAGGACTCGCTATATACACTGACCTTTCCCAACACACCATGCTTGCATGCAAAAAAATAGTGCCACTCACTAAACTACTGCAAAATAACCACCTCACATATTCTTGGGGTTTTCCAACCAAATTACTTGTTGTCAAGGACAGCCGCACCTAAGCTATCAGATCTTTAGAAGAAAGTCTTCAATTCACAAAAAAATGGGGCATACTCCCGTACGAGGGAGAGGCTGCACAAACAACTACTACTCCTGGATGCATTTTACCAGAATGGAGATCAATAGATGCAACCTGAAGCCACTTTTACAGCTTTAATTTCATGAACCTGTGGGGATCCATTGGTTGAACACACCCAAAGGCTAAAGCTGGATGCTAAGAGCTAAATCCCCCACCTGATTCTATGCGAAATTTCTGGCACATTGAGGTTGATTTTCTCACTTTTTTATGTTACTTATGTTATTTTGTTATTGATGTTTTTGTTTTTCTTTTCTCTATACCACCACCTAAAGCCTTCTATGAAAAACCTGAAGACATCTCACTGGAACCTGTTCATTACCGCTCACCATTGCACAAACTTCCTGACACCTACTCTATGGACACAAAATCTCTGCCTAAAGGTACCCTTACCCATAAGTCCCTGCCATTGACCCTAAAGCTACTTCTGCACAGCATTCCCCCTTTAGTGAAAAATGGTTCTTAATTTTGTGTCCATAAATGCACACGGACTTAACAGCCCCTTTAAACGAAGGGCCATGTGGCAGCAAGCAAAATCTCTGAAAGGGGATATTCTGTGCATACAGGAGACTCACTTTGCACAGCAGAAACAACCTCTATGCACAACAAACTTTCCCAAAGATCTTCACAGCTTCTGGCCCAATGAAAAAACGAGGTGCGCTTTTTGCTATTAGCCATACTGTTGCCTTTTACCTTTATGACATGTTCAGAGATAAAGTGGGGAGATCTATCATACTTGTTTGTGTACTAAACAATGTCATGTACACCTTGGTCATTCTTTATGCTCTGAATTGTGGACAGTTGCCATTTCTTCATGCCCTTAAAAAGAAAGTTGATAGGATTAAGAAGGGTTTCTTGCTGTACTGCAGAGATTTGTGTATCTAACAAGCAGTTAGATTACTTCACTCTGCAACGTTCAGCAAGAAACAAACTCCAACCTTTTTTACATTCTTCTGACATGTATGATGTATGACGATATGTTAATTCTGGGGAAAAAGATTTTACTTACTATTCTGCTCTCACAAATCATACTCAAGAATTGATTTATTTGTTTCTGTCGCTTTTAAAAAATGTTCTGTCTGCTAAAATTCATTCAATAACATGGTCTGATCACGCACCGATCTCCCTGTCTATCAAAGAACACAAGATTGCGGTGCCAGTGCATTTGTGGTGCAACAATATGGCTATACTAAATAACCCAAAACATTGGAGCAGATTGCAGGATCAGATCAAGGATTTTTTCATTCACAATGATGTGCCAGACACCTCTATTTTCTCCTTGTGGTATGCCCATGAGGCGTATAGCAAAGGTTTGCCAATCCAGGCAGCATCAAGGGAAAAAAGATGTAAATTAGAAGTACTGACTACACTGCTAGCTAAGCCTAAATCTCTTGAAGTGCAGCATACATCTAATCCCACCCCTCTTGTACACTCTGAACTGTTTCAAACTAGACAAGATACACGTAGGCACTTAATTTCTGATCACCAATCATACCTGCAGAAACTCAAAGCCACCCACTACACACAGGGAAATAAAGCTGACAAATTTTTAGCTGCTTATATACACAAGAAACAACATAAAACTAAACTCTTCCACGTTACTCATCCTAACACGGCAGGACACGTATACCATGCTACAGGTATTGCAAATGCATTTTGCACCTATTACAAACAATTACATAACTTACAGTCAGACCCCTCAACACCTCAACCTACTGATATAAACATCAATGACTTCTTACGATCTGTCAAACTCCCATCTATAGATGCTGATATGCTGAAGTCCCTAAACACTGACATCTCAGACAGTGAAATTTTCCAAGCCATTAACTCGCTACCTCCCAATAAATCACCAGGAGCTGACGGCTTCTCAGCCGAGTACTACAAGGCCTCCCAAACTATATTAGCGCCATACATGACCAAACTCTTTCATAAGGCTACATCCTCCACCTCATTCCCAGAAGAAATCCTCCAGGTAGTTATTGTGGCTCTCCCAAAACCAGGGAAAAAAACAGATACTCCCCAAAACATCCGTCCTATTTCCCTCCTCAATACTGACTTGAAAATATACTGAAAAATCTTAGCCAAACGATTAGCAGAAGTCACTCTTCACTTAATCAAAGTAGATCAAGTAAGATTTGTGAAGGGAAGACAAGCTCCAGATGGCACTGGTAGAACGTATAACCTCCTCAAAATTGTGGAGTCTCATAAGGTACCCACAGTGTTCCTGACGCTTCATGCTGCAATAGCGTTTGATCGGGTTCACTGGGGGTACCTAAAAGCGACACTTAGTAAGTTTGGCTTTACTGGTCCTATTTACTATAACCGTGTGTGTATACACTTCTAATGCTATGTCACATACATTTCATATTACTAATGGCACCCGCCAGGGGTGTCCTCTGTCCCTGCTGATTTTTTCACTGGTGATGGAGCCTCTGGCAGAGGCGGTTAGGAGGGATGCTCTTATCAAGGGAATCAGGGTGGATGCCATGGACCACAAAATTGGCCTATTCATGGATGATGTAATATTAACCTTAACCTCACCGTATAACTCCCTTGATAGGATACAATGATTACTGACTCTTTTTGGGTCAGTATCGTACTATAAACTTAATATAGCTAAATCCTCTATCCTCCCCATGCACCTGCTAACCCCATCTCTAAACAAACTAAAATTTTAATTTTTATGGGCCACTAAAACTTTGCAATACTTAGGGATCAACCTCGCCTACCCAATCAACACAACATTTGAACATAACTACCCTACTCTATTAAACACAATCAAAAAAGATCTAGCACATATCTCTTAACATGAACTCACCTGGCTAGGCAAAATAGCTGCATAAAATAATGACATTGTTGCCTAAAATAATCTACTATTTTCGTACTATTCCCATTCGTTTGCCCGAATTCTTCTTTACAACTGTAGATAAAATGTTTAGGAAATTTTTATGGGTGAGTAGAATAGCCAACCTTCCTATCCCATACTACTTAAAGGCAGAGAGGGGGAGCAGTGTTTCCCAACCTGCGTAAGTATTATTATGCAGCACTACTCGATCAGACAAAGTCATGGTTTGACCAAAAGACTGATAAACTATGGGTACAACTAGAACGGGCTATAGCTACACAAAGAGATCTACCCTCACTCTTACTGGCAGCATCAACCCAAAGACCATTATTTTACCCTGAGTTTCCCTCCATTGATGTCACACTATCTGCTTGGAAAGCTTTAAATGAACAAACTAATAAAAGTAAAGCCATACATAGTTAAGATCTCACCTTGGGTATTTATGAATTCCTCATTCCCTCCTTGAAAATGACAGGTCGATCCTTCTCAAAAGAAACAACATACAATTACTAGCGAAACGCTGACCTAAAACATCCTATGCAGACATTCAACTACATCACTATCACATTAAGAACCAAATTCCTTCTGCACCTTACAACCAGACGTGTGGGAATACATCTCTACCTTGTATAATAAACCCAAAGGCCTATCCTGGTTTTACCAATAACTACAAAATAACTTTAGCTACTCCAAAACCTCAAGTATGACAAACTGGGAAAGGGATCTTAATGTATCCTATGCTTTATCAGAGTGGAATACAGGAATTCAGTCTACTTATAAATACTCTCACTGCACAAACCATTGGGTGTTAGCCCTCAAACTGGTACACAGGAGCTACTTGACACCGATGAGATTATCACACATCTTTAAGGATGCTAATAGCTCTTGTTGGAGGGACTGTGGCTCCAAAGGAACCTTATTCCATTTACTGTGGGAATGTAAATCGGTGAGGAGCATCTGGAACTCAATATTCAACCTACTAGCCAAATTTACTTGACTTTACCTTTGTCAAAAACATCGCTAAAATCCTGGTACTCCCCTGGCAGGGAGGAGAGTGAAGAGGTGCACAGGACCTTGGCTACCTTCTGGAAGCATGTCTTACTGCATTGCGGCAACCAGGAGAGAACCTCAGCACAAAGCCAATCAAAAGAGGGGTTGTGCCTCTGTAACCAAGGATAACCAATAACCAGTGGAAACTTAGGTGAGGAAATAACTTGGAATTGGATTATCTCATTGTGAAGAGCCCCTACGGCCATAGACAATGGAACCATCTCATGAGTCACACAGCTGCAGAGGAATCAAGTGCTTTGATACAAAGGCAGCATCAATGACCAGGCCTGCAGCCCCAGAGTCGCTTAGAGCCTGTATCTTGATGGATGACTCAGCCAAAGAAAGGGTGACCAAAACCAGGGGCTTGTCCTTCTGGATAACTGGGGATGAAACAATGCCAGCTAAGGTCTGTCCATGACAGGACCTCAAGGTTCGGGCATTCCCTGGACAGGTAGGACAAGACTTCAAAAAGTGACCTGCCTGGCCACAATAAAGGCACAGTATCTCTCTCCTCCTAAAGGTTCTCTCATCCACAGAGAGACACGTGGCATGGGTTCATCTTCACTGATCGACTCAGTAACAGGAGGCATGGGAGATGAGGGAGGCACAGGGGGGAATGCAAAGCTTGGAGGCAAATGTACAGGAGGCTTCCACAAGCGCTCCTTAAAAAAGAGTCTTTCTTTGAGTCTGGAGTCAATGAGGATGGCAAACATGATCAACTTCTCCAGCTCAGTGGGTATATCTCAGACTGCTATCTCATCCTTGATGGAATCAGAGAGACCATGAGAAAAAGCAGCCACGAGGGCCTCATTGTTCCAAGCAAACTCTGCTGCCAGAGTACGAAATTCAATGGTGTAGTCGGCAACAGTTCTCGTACTCTGTTTGATGGACATGAGGCACTTGGCAGCAGAAGCGGAGCATGCGGGAATGTCAAATACCCTTTTAAGGAGGCCACAAACTCAGGGTAACTCAAGACAACAGGTTTTTTCATCTCTCATAGAGGGTTTGCCCAGGCCAAGGCTTTCTCAGAAAGCAAAGATATCACAAAACCTACTTTGCTTCTGTCCATGGGAAACGCCTGGAGCAGCATCTCAAAGTATATCTCAACCTGGTTGAGAAACCCTCTGCATTGAACTGGATTGCCCCCAAATTGCTTGGGAATTGGAGAGGAACCAGACATACCTGGCGCAGCAGCAGGGATGGCCTGCAACTCAGGTTGTACCAGAGCAGCCACAGTGGGAGATTCCAGGTGAGCCGTGCAACTCAGGAGCATTTGTAATGCCATGGCAAACTGATCCATGCGGTGATCTTGCTCATCCATTCTGGAAAAAATATTACCAACAAGTGGATTGACTGTATCTTCTGAATTCGTGGTCTTTGCTTACTGTCAGAAACCATGAAATCAGACCGAGACAGAAATACAGTTAAATCACACTTGTTTAATAATAAAAGTAAATAGAACAAATGTAGTCAAAACATAGCCAGAGTTCAGGAACCAGAATGGATAGTCAGACAAGCCAAACATGAGGGAGCTAGAGATGAGCATAGTAAAATAGCAAGCAGGATATGGAGTAGGAAGGGGTGTCAGCCAAGAAAGTCATTTAACAAGAATGCAGGACCACGTCTCTGTGATGTTGACTAAGGCGAAGGCGGAGCTCCTTTGGACTGGACGGCTTAAGTAGGCAGGATTGACGAGCAGGATATCAGCAACAGCTGAGTAACTGTGGAGAGATAGGAGCTGGCAATTAGTTGACAGCTGAGTGGCCAGCTCAGAGAAGGAAGGGCTGAGCTCATCCCTGACATACAGTCATTTAGCACAGAGCAGACCGAATCCTCCTCTGCTCGGGTTCCTCACCAGCGCTCCTGGCCCCTGCCTCCAAACAGGCTTGCTCCTGAGCTGCTGCTCTATGTGCCCCCTCTCTTCTCATTGGCTCACTGGGTGTGATTGACAGTAGTAGGAGCCAATGGCTCCTGTTGCTGCCTCAGCCAATGAGGAGTGAGAGTGGAGAGCTCAGGCACATGCTTGGATTGAGTTGAATGCATGAAGGTTAAAAAAAAAACTTGAGCCTTTAAAAACAGTTTAATTGTTGGAGTTTGTAGGGATGAGCCAAACACCCCCCCCCCCCCCCCCCCCGGTTCGAGTCACACCAGAACATCCGAACATGCAAAAAAGTTAAAACACGTGAACATCGTTAAAGTCTATGGGACATGAACATGAAAAATCTAAAGTGCTAATTTTAAAAGCTTATATGCAAGTTTTTGCCCTAAAAAGTGTTTGGGGATCCAGGTCCCGCCCCAGGGGACATGCAAAAAAAAGTTTGAAAAATTGACTTTTTTTTGGGAGCAGTGATTTTAAGAATGCTTAAAGTGAAACAATAAAAATGAAATATTCCTTTAAATATCGTTCCTGGGAGGTGTCTATAGTATGCCTGTAAAGTGGCACAGTTTTCCCATGTTTAGACCAATACCACAGCAAAATTACATTTCTAAAGGAAAAAAGTAATTTAAAAACTGCTTGCGGCTGTAAAGTATTGTTGGGTCCCGGCAATATACATGAAAATCATTGAGAAAAAGGACACAGGTCCCCCCAGCCCATTACAAGGATCTTTGGGCCTGGTATGGATATTAATTTTACAAAAATGGCGTGGGGGGCCCCAGGCACTATATACTCTGAACAGAAGTATATATATATACTATACGGTCTGCAATAAATACTCTGCAGAAAATTGAGCCTTAGGTGTTGGAGGTGCTGAAACACTGTAACCCCTGACAGTTACGATTGTTGGGCACAGGAACAGGCCCTTCTATGAAATATTATATCAAGAAATGTAATTACATGCCCCTGTTAAACAGGGGCAGAAAAATTGGGTTCTAGGCCGTGGTAGTGCCACAACACTGTAAGCCCTCACAGATACTCTTGTTGGGCGCAGGAACGGGCCCTGCTGTGAAATATTTGATCAAAAATTGTAATTACATGCCCCTGTTAAACAGGGGCAGAAAAATTGGGCCTTAGGCAGTGGTGGTGCTGGTGCCACAACACTGTAACCCCGGACAGTTACACTTGTTGGGCACAGGAACGGGCCCTGCTATGAAATATTTGATCAAAAATTGGAATTACATACCCTTGTTAAACAGGGGCAGAGAAATTGGGCCTTAGGCAGTGGTGGTGCTGGTGCCACAACACTGTAACCCCTGACAGTTACGCTTGTTGGGCACAGGAACGGGCCCTGCTATGAAATATTTGATCAAAAATTGGAATTACATACCCTTGTTAAACAGGGGCAGAGAAATTGGGCCTTAGGCAGTGGTGGTGGTGGTGGTGCCACAACACTGTAACTCCTGACAGTTACGCTTGTTTGGCGCAGGAACGGGCCCTGCTATGAAATATTTGATCAAAAATTGTAATTACATGCCCCTGTTAAACAGGGGCAGAAAAATTGGGCCTTAGGCAGTGGTGGTGGTGCCCTAAACCAAAAATATTGTTGGAAGCTAGCATCATCAAGATTGAGGAGGAATATGATAGTCACTCAGCATAGCCAGTCTTCAAGGGATCCCACATCCATAGAAAAATCAATCAGTTACATCAGCATCAGGTGCTTGATAGCTGCTGCTGATCCAAAACTGATTCATTTTTATGAATGTGAGCCTATCAACGGAGTCTGTGGACAGTCACACTCTATGATCCGTTACAAACCCTCCAGCAGCACTGAATGTGCATTCAGAAATAACGCTGGATGCGGGACAGGCCAGTAGCTCAATTACATATTGAGCAAGTTCTGGCCAGTGATCCATCCTCAAGACCCAGTAACCCAGTGGATGGTCTGTTGGAAAGGTCTTCCAGTCTTCTCTTGCCCCAAGATATTCCTGCATGATGTAATGCAGACGCTGGTGATGGTTGCTTGAACCGATCAGACCTTGGCGCTGAGGACTAAAAAATTGTCTAAAGGCATCGGTCAGGCGGCCACCTTCTCCACAGCTCTTCCTCTGACTGACCGAAACCTCAGAAGCACATTGTCCAGCACCAGGAAATTGTAACCTCCCAGGGTCTGGAAACGCATTGCACAAACCTTTCTTCGTGGCCTCCTGAATAGGGATGTTGAGGGCATGTGGCCTGGTACGGTTCAGGAGGGGGGGGCCGCACTCTCGTCCCCCCCTCTTTTCCTGCGGCCTGCCAGGTTGCGTGCTCGGATAAGGGTCTGGTATGGATTTTTGGGGGGACCCCACGCTGTTTTTTTTTTTTTTTTTGGCATGGGGTTCCCCTTAATATCCATACCAGACCTGAAGGGTCTGGTATGGAATTTAGGGGGACTCCCACGTCGTTTTTTTTTTAAATTTTGGTTCGGGGTTCCCCTTTGGGGAATTCCCATGCTGTTTTTATCAATGAACTTCTATGTGTATTGTCGGCAATGCAATAGCCGCGGGTAGTTTTAAATGAGTTTTTTCCTTCAAAATGTCATTTTGCTGTCAGACTGTTTTAAACACAGGAAACATGCGCCCCTTTGCAGGCATACTATAGACACCCCCCAGGTACGAAATTTAAAGGGATATTATACTTTTATTGTTTGACTTTAAGCATTATTAAAATCACTGCTCCTGAAAAAACGGCCGTTTTTAAAACTTTTTTTTGCATTGATCCATGTCCCCTGGGGCAGGACCCGGGTCCCCAAACACTTTTTATGACAATAACTTGCATATTAGCCTTTAAAATTAGCACTTTTGATTATTCATGTTCGTCTCCCATAGACTTTAACGGTGTTCGCATGTTCGAACAAACTTTTTTCCTGTTCGCATGTTCTGGTGCGAACCGAACAGGGGGGTGTTCGGCTCATCCCTACTCCTGAACATGTTTCATCCTCTGCTCCCTCTGCGAAGGCAGAATGAATTCTGAAACCTTACCCTTGTAACATGGATCAAGAAGGGTTGCCAGCCAGTAATGATCCCTCTTTTTGATACCACAAATCCTAGGGTCCTTTCGCAGGCTCTGCAGAATCAGGGAGGCCATGCAACGTAAGTTTGCAGACGCATTCGATTGTGAGTCCTCTTGGTCACTGAGGATGATGTTGTCAGGAACTACCTCCTCCCAACCATGTACAACTCCTTGGGTTTCTGGGTACTGAAAACCATCCCTTGAAAACTGCTGCTGAGTGTTATCCTCTACATCCATGCTGACACGATCCTCCTCCTCTTCCTCTTCTTCCTGGGGGTTTGGCGGGCCCACAGGAATGCTATCTGGATAAAGGGGGCCTTGAGCGGTAAGGAAGTCCTCTTCCTCCTGCTGTTCTGCCTCAAGTGCCCTGTCCATTATTCCATGAAGCATGTGCTCCAACAGGAAGGCAAGAGGAACAGTATCACTGATGCATGCATTGTCACTGCTCACAATGCTCGTGGCCTCCTCAAATGGTTACAGGATAGTGCATGCATCCTTGATCAGTAGCCACTGGCATGGCGGAAAAAAGCCAAACTCCCCTGACCCTGCCCTGGTGCCATATTCACACAGGTACTCATTGATGGCCCTCTGCTGGGAGTGCAGCCGCTTCAGCATTGCCAACGTTGAGTTCCACCTGGTGGGCATGTCACAAATGAGGCAGTTGGTGGGCAGATTGCATTCCCTTTGAATGTCAGCCAGCTGAGCACTGGCATTGTATGACCGGCGGAAATGACCACAGACTTTTCTGGCCTGCCTCAGGAGTTCCTGTAAGCCTGGGTACCTTCTCAAAAACTGCTGCACCACCAAATTCAGGATGTGTGCCAAACATGGGACATGGGTCAAGTGTCCCTGTCGGAGAGCAGAGAGAAGGTTGGTGCCATTGTTGCATACAACCATTCCTGTCTGAAGCTGGCGTGGCGTCAACCACCTCTGAGCCTGCCCCTGCAGAACTGACAGAATCTCTGCCCCAGTGTGGCTGCTGTTCCCTAAGCAGACCAACTCAAGCACCCCATGGCATCTTTTTGCCTGAGTGCTTGCGTAGCCCCTTGAAAGCCTACGGAGCACCGCTGGTTCTGAGGACAAATCTGCACAGGAAGAGGCCATAGAGGAAGAAGAAGAGGAGGGGGTGGAGGAGAGAGGTGTGGCAGAATCACCACCACTAGCATTTTGGAGGCATGGTGGCGGAACAAGCTCCAACAATACTGCACCCTGTCCTGCATTCTTCCCAGCTGCCAGCAGAGTTACCCAGTGCGCCATCAAAGAAAGGTAACGTCCCTGTCCATGCCTGCTGGACCATGAGTCAGCAGTAATATGCACCTTACCGCTGACTGCCCTGTCCAACGAGGCCAAGGGATTGCCTTCCACATGCCGGTAGAGATGGCCTTCCGTGAAAAGAAATGGTATTTGGGAACCTGCCACTGAAGTACCGCACATTCCACAAATTCACGAAAGGGGGCAGGGTCTACCAGCTGCAAAGGCAGCAGTTGGAGTGCTAGCAATTTAGCCAAGCTAGCATTCAGCCGCTGAGCATGTGGATGGCTGGGACCAAATTTCTTTCAACGGTTTAGCAACTGGGGTAGAGAAATTTGCACGCTGCAATCAGATGTTGGTGTAGCGATACCAGATTGCCCGCAAGTACTTGGCACATCTAATTCTACACCTTCATTCCTCTCAGTGTAGGTTTCTGAGAGGACTGAAGGTATAGTGGGGTTGGAGATCCCAGCTGATGAGGAGCAAGGAGAGGTCTGCCTTGTTCTTTGGTGTGGGTCTTTCAAGTACTGTTGCCAACGGACTGCATGGGAGGTCGACATATGTCTAGTCAAGCATGTGGTGCCCAAACAGCTGCTGTTTTGGTCACGCTTGATACGCTTCAGACATATGTTGCAAACAGCAACAGTGTGATCTGCTGCACACATATCAAAAAAGGCCCACACCAAAGAACTTTTCAAAATACACGGGAAGTCAGCATCGCTCTGCACATGCGGAGCTCTGTGGTGTGATGGAGTCGGGTGGCTGCCCTTAAGCTGGCCCTTGGAGGGCATCTTGCCTCATTGGAGATGTGCCTCCTCTCTTCTATCAGGCACCCATGTACAGTCAGTGACCTCATCATCCCCTCTCTCCTTGTCACTGGAGCAAACCTGGCAGTATGCTGCAGCTGGGGGAACATGACTGCCACTGCCACTTTCTTGTTCTTCTTGGGCACCCCCTCTCTCTGGGCTCACGATACTGCCTTCCTCAACCTGGGTACCATCATCGGAGCCTTCAAAATGCTGTGCATCCTCCTGCAGCATGTACCCAACACTGTGGTCAAACAGTTCGGGGGACTCCTCCGTGCATGATGGTGGGGCTAGGGAAGGAGTGACTGATGACATTGAGCTGATGGAATAGGCCGCTTTGGCTGCTGCACTGGCAGGCAAACTACTCTGAGCCTAGGTGACAAAGGATGGGAAGGATGAGGATGGCTTAGTTATCCACTCTTCCGCATGTTGTGGATCAACACGGCCAGCTGCCAAAAAAAGGACAAGCGTGCCCTGCGGCCACGTGCTGAGGATGCACCGTGTCCATTACCAGCACTGTTGGTTGTAGACACAGAGCCTGCTTGCCCTCTTTTAGTGGCCTGTCAGCATCTGCCTCTCTTTGGTGGCCTTCCAGACATGCTGTAAAATTTTATTAGCAAAACACTGCCTGAAGTTTACTAGATTATACCAGGAATGGCCTGCAGTCAGATATAGGCTTGGCTAGACTAGAATGCAGGATATATATATATGTAGGAGACTGTGTGTATATTTTATGCACTGCAGCTCACTGAATCTCCTGCCTGCCTGAAAGTATATTTGAAAACGTACACCAGGAATGGCCTGCAGTCAGATATAGGCTTGGCTAGACTGGAATGCAGTGGATGTACACATGTAGGAGACTGTATATATATTTTATGCACTGCAGCTCACTGAATCACCTGCCTGCCTGACAGTATATTAGAAAAATTACACCAGGAACAGCCTGCAGTCAGATCTAGCTACACTGGATACAGTGGATGTATATATATACGAGACTGTATATATATATATATATTAAATGTACTGCAGCTAGCTGAATCCCCTGCCTGCCTGAAGTATTTTAGAAACAGTACACCAGGAACGGACTGCAGTCAGATCTAGCTAAACTGGATACAGTGGATATATATATATATATATATATATATATATATATATAAATCTAAATGAAATGACACTTTCTCTTGGTCAATGCCAGCAACACACTACACAGGGCCGACGTACAGGCAGCCTTATATAGTGTGGGGCATGGACTTAACCCCCTGAGCCATAATTGGCCAAAGGCACCCTGCCTTTGGTCAATTATGGCTCTCTTTGCTGATGAATGTCCAAAGCATGCGGGTCATAGTACATGCTTGGCCAATCATGAGACAGCAATGCGCTGCGATGTCGCAGTGCATTATGGGGCGTGGCGCGCTGCTCGAATTTGGCACAATCGCCCCATAAAGTTCGTATTTCGGTGAACGCTTGAACAGCCAATGTTCGAGTCGAACTCATGTTCAACCTAGACATAAAGCTCATCCCTACTAACATACTTACAGGATGTCTCCAACTTACAAACAGACCTCATGACAATGTATAATTGGCAGCTATGAGGCAAATGAGGTTTACTGTTGGTAAGTGTGAAGTTATGCATCTGGGGGCTAAAATATGCATGCCTCATACATACTAGGGGGAGTACAACTGGGGCAATCAATGGTGGAGAAGGATCTTGGTGTTCTGGTTGATTATAGACTTAATTAAAGCATTCATTGCCAAGCTGTAGTTTCTAAAGCAAGCAAGATATGTTCTTGTACTAAAAGAGGTATAGACCCCAGAGAGAGACATACTTTTTTCCCTTGTACCAATCATTAGTAAGACCTCTAGAATTTTGAGTTTCGTTTTTGGCACAAGTTCACAAAAAGGGTATTGGGAAACTGGAAAAAGCAAAAAAAGGGGCAACCAAACTGGTAAGAAGCATGGAGGAACTCGGCTATGAGGAAATATTAGCTTAACTGGATTTATTATTATATATTATATTATTATTACTATAGCACCAAAAAATTCTCCTGCAGTACCAAAAAATAACTCTCAAAAAAGGCCAGAAAGACTTCAACTCTCAGAAAGTCAGCGCTAATGCAAATGGAAAGCAGCGCTATTACGGCAATAATGCCTGTCAGATCACATATGCTGGAATAGTGGAAGTCAATGGGGCTCGAACCTGCAAAATCCAAAGTTCTCTTTGAAGGCTTATATGCAAGTTCTTTGCCATAAAAAGTGTTTGGGGACCTGGGTCCTGCCCCAGGGGACATGGATCAATGCCAAAATTTTTTTTTAAAAAGGCCGTTTTTTCGGGAGCAGTGATTTTAATAATGCTTAAAGTGAAACAATAAAAGTCTAATATTCCTTTAAAGTTCGTACCTGGGGGGTGTCTATAGTATGCCTGTAAAGGGGCGCATGTTTCCCATGTTTAGAACAGTCTGACAGCAAAATTACATTTCAAAGGAAAAAAAGTCATTTAAAACTACTTGCGGCTATTAATAAATTGCCGGTCCGACAATACACATAACAGTTCATTGATAAAAACGGCATGGGAATTCCCCACAGGGGAACCCCAAACCAAAATTAAAAAAAAAATGGCGTGGGGGTCCCCCTAAATTCTATACCAGGCCCTTCAGGTCTGGTATGGATATTAAGGGGAACCCCAACCAAAATTTTTAAAAAAATGGCGTGGGGTCCCCCTCAAAATCTATACCAGGCCCTTCAGGTCCGGTATGGATTTTAAGGGGAACCCCGCACCAAAATTTTTAAAAAAATGGCATGGGGTCCCCCCAAAAATCCATACCAGACCCTTATCTGAGTATGCAACCTGGCAGGCAGCAGGAAAAGGGGGGGACGAGAGAGTGCCCACCTCCTGAACCGTACCAGGCCACATGCCCTCAACATTGGGAGGGTGCTCTGGGGTAGCCCCCAAAACACCTTGTCCCCATGTTGATGAGGACAAGGGCCTCATCCCCACAACCCTGGCCGGTGGTTGTGGGGGTCTGTGGGCGGGGGGCTTATCGGAATCTGGAAGCCCCCTTTAACAAGGGGACCCCCAGATCCCGGCCCTCCCCCCTGTGTGAAATGGTAAGGGGGTACAAAAGTACCCCTACCATTTCACAAAAAAACTGTCAAAAATGTTAAAAATGACAAGAGACAGTTTTTGACAATTCCTTTATTTAAATGCTTCTTCTATCTTTTTTCTTCTATCTTCTATCTTCCTTTGTTTCCTTCCTCTATCTTCCTCTTCTTCTGGTTCTTCTGGTTCTTCCTCTGGTGTTCTTGTCCGGCATCTCCTCCGTGGCGTCTTCTCTTCATCTTCTTCTCCGGGCTGCTCCGCATCCATGATGGCATGGAGGGAGGCTCCCGCTGTGTGACACTTCTCTTCTGACGGTTCTTAAATAATGGAGGGCAGGGCCACCCAGTGCCACAGGGAAGTCCCCGTGCGTCAGAGGAGGGCGGGGTCACTGGGTGGCCCCACCCCCCATTATTTAAGAACCGTCAGAAGAGAAGAAGCGTCACACAGCAGGAGCATCCCTCCATGCCATCATGGAGGAGGAGCGGCCCAGAGAAGAAGATGAAGAGAAGAAGACGCCGCAGAGGAGATGCCAGACCAGAACACCGGAGGAAGAACCAGAAGAACCAGAAGAACCAGAAGAAGAAGAAGATGGAGGAAGAAACCGAAGGAAGATAGAAGAAAGAAGATAGAAGAAAGAAGAAAGAAGAAGCATTTAAATAAAGGAATTGTCAAAAACTGTCTCTTGAAATTTTTAACATTTTTGACAGTTTTTTAGTGAAATGGTAGGAGTACAAGTACCCCCTTACCATTTCACACAGGGGGAAGGGGCCGGGATCTGGGGGTCCCCTTGTTAAAGGGGGCTTCCAGATTCTGATAAGCCCCCCGCCCGCAGACCCCCACAACCACCGGGCAAGGGTTGTGGGGATGAGGCCCTTGTACCCATCAACATGGGGACAAGGTGTTTTGGGGGGCTACCCCAAAGCACCCTCCCAGTGTTGAGGGCATGTGGCCTGGCATGGTTCAGGAGGAGGGTGCTCTCTCGTCCCCCCCTCTTTTCCTGTGGCCTGCCAGGTTGCGTGCTCGGATAAGGGTCTGGTATGGATTTCTGGGGGGACCCCACGCCATTTTTTTTTAAATTTTGGCACGGGGTTCCCCTTAAAATCCATACCAGACCTAAAGGGTCTGGTATAGATTTTGAGGGGGACCCCACGCCATTTTGGCCGGGGTTGCCCTTAATATCCATACCACACCTGAAGGGCCTGGTATAGATTTTGAGGGGGACCCCACGCCATTTTGGCCGGGGTTCCCCTTAATATCCATACCACACCTGAAAGGCCTGGTATGGAATTTAGGGGGACCCCCACACCATTTTTTTAAAAATTTTGGTTCGGGGTTCCCCTGTGGGGAATGCCCATGCCGTTTTTATCAATGAACTTTTATGTGTATTGTCGGACCGGCAATTCATTATTAGCCGCAAGTAGTTTTAAATGACTTTTTTTCCTTTGAAATGTCATTTTGCTGTCAGACTGTTCTAAACACGCAAACATGCGCCCCTTTACAGGCATACTATAGACACCCCCCACTTTAAGCATTATTAAAATCACTGCTCCCGGAAAAACAGCCATTTTTAAAACTTTTTTGCATTGATACATGTCCCCAAACACTTTTTATGACAATAACTTTCATATTAACCTTTAAAATTAGCACTTTTGATTATTCATGTTCGTGTCCCATAGACTTTAACCACTTGCCTACCAGGCCAATTCTGACATTTCTCTTCTACATGTAAAAATCAAAATTTTTTGGCTAGAAAATTACATAGAACCCCCAAACATTATATATATTTTTTTTAGCAGAGACCCTAGAGAATACAATGGCGGTCATTGCAACTTTTTATCTAGCATGGAATTTGAGCAGCAATTTTTGGAATGTGTTTTTTTTGGGCTTTAAAAAAAAAAAACAAGAAAGTTAGCCCAATGTTTTTGCATAATGTGAAAGATGAAGTTACGCTGAGTATATAGATACCCAACATGTCATGCTTCAAAATTGCACACGCTTGTGGAATGGCGCCAAACTTCGCTATTTAAAAATCCCCTTAGGCGACGCTTTAAACATTTTTACTGGTTACATGCTTTGAGTTACGGAGGAGGTCTAGGACCAAAATGATTGCTCTTGCTCTAACGTTCACGGCGACACCTCACATGTGTGGTTTGAACACAGTTTTCATATGTGGCGGGACTTATGCATGCGAGCTCACGGGGACAGGGGCGCTTTAAAAATTTTTTTTTTTTTAATTGTTAATTTTACTTTTTTTTATTTTAGCTTAACACTTTTTTTCCCAAAATAATTTTTTTGATCACTTTTGTTTCTATTACAAGGAATTTAAACATCTCTTGTAATAGGAATAAGCATGACAGGTGCTCTTTACAGTGAGATGTGGAGTCAATAAGACCCCACATCTCACCTCTAGGCTTAGAAGCCTGAAATAAAAAAAAAAAATCTCTGATTCCCAGCCGAAGAGGCGCCGTTTTTTTAATACAGAGGCCGGGTGTGACGTCATAACATCACGCCCGACCTCTGAACGATCATAGAGACTCCGGCGACCATCTGGTCTGACGGAAATCTCTATGCTAAACATCCGGGGCTGGCAGATCCTGTGACCGACTCACCGAACGTAGCGGTGAGTCGGTACAAGCCACGCAGGGTGGCGGGAGGGGGGTAGACATCCCCTCTCGCCTCCCGTAAGAACGATCAAGCAGCGGAACACTCTTTTGATCGCTGCTGCGAATATTTGATCGCAACCACTATTAGAATTTTATTATTTTTGATAATTTGCAGATATCATAAGTAGAAATACAAATTTGCATATTTAAAGGCGTTCGATAAGAAATGGTGTCCCTGGGTTGGCAGCGGTAGGAAATCGTTCAGCTGAAATCACACTTTCATTCCCGCATGTCAGTCCCAACGGCAGGGGGAATTTCAGAGACATCTGTGCAGGTTTCTGCACTGATATCAATACAAATTGCACCCCAAAGTCGCACCAATTAAAACAGTGCAATTTTCACCGCTTTGACATGTCAAATCGCACCAATGTGAACTAAAGCTAACACATACAACACTGCCTATCCACCAGCTGCAATTCTTCACAGCTGTTATATATAAAGATTCCACCTTTATCATTAACTTACAGGTGTGCAGAAGCCTAGGTTTACATTGGAGCAATTTGTCATGCGATTTGAGACATCAAATCGCATGACTATTGGCAGCAATGGCACTGTTCCAATCGATGCAACTTTTTTTGTGGCACCGCACCAATTTGCTAAAGTAGTTCCTGCACTACTTTTGCCGATTTCAGGTGCGACTTCAATAGACGTTTGTGTATGAAGCCACACGGATGTCTATCAAGCAGCACCTGAAATCACGCTGACCTTGCTACTTTGAAATCGTGCTACTTCAAGTGAAGTAGCATGATTTCAAAGTAGCATCAATGTGAACCAGGGCAAAGAGATTAGTTTTTTGGTGCACAAATACATATTGAAATAAAATAAGATATTGCATTTTCCCAAAACCACCACCCACAAAAACTAAAGAGAAAATAGAAGAAAAAAGAAAAAAAACAAAACAAACACCACAACAAAGCTCAATAATGTACTTTTATTTTACCAGCAGAAAAACAAAAAACAAAAATTTACATTTACTAGCGTCAAAAAAAATTGAACAGGATATATGGTGCTACATTTAGCAATAGGATTTTAAGGGCCCTGCTCATAGGAGCTTACAATCTAAAATTTGACAAAACCTTAGAGTGGACACAGCTTGAATTTCAGTGTATAATGGGCAACACATCACATTTTTACCTGCAAGATTATAGAAACATACTTAACAGTCATTCTTACAAAGCATTCCAACATAATATTAAAAGACTTATTCAAAACACCCACCACCAGCAAACAATCCACACATACATACATACATAGGTGACCAAGTTCTGCTGGAATCTGCATTTCGGTGTACGCGATTAAACGAGATCAAAAAGAGTAGGTCAGCAGATGCTTCCAAAAGATGTTTGCATGATCAGACAGAAACAATACACGCACAACATTGACAGCATGGCCACATAAACCCACTTTTGATTGAAAAAATGCACAAGGATTTCATCAAATCTCCCAATATCATTCCTTCTCCTCCACAAATCACAGCAAAAAACCTGACCTTCTCAGGCCAAACAAACCCCCCTACTACAGGCCTTTATATAAGAGAGGTTGTATTGTTAGCACACTGACACACCCGATAGAAGTACACGCCCACCAATATCTTTCAATCTGTCTCTTCATGTATGTCTAAAGTGATTGCACCTGATGAGCAGTAACACATAATAGTATTTGCAACTGTGTTAGCCCTTGGCTATGTGCATCAAGTCTCCAACTACAGAACAAAGATCAAAGTGCATTTGCATCCACATAAACAAAGCACCAGTTTTCTAAGCATATGTACCCGTGCAGTGTAAACCCTAAAATTTGAAATGTCCAAGTCCCTGGGCATGATTAGTGCTAATAAACATTAACATCAGTCCATGGCTGCAATGAGCTTCCAATCTAAAGATCAAAATTAACTTTCTTACATTAGAACCTATTTCGACAGGAGACAAAAAGAATGCCAGCATGTCTGTCTGGATTGTGGTGAGAAACCCACACAGGGAGAACTTATAAACTTCAACACAAACATTAGCTTATTGGGGAATTGAGCCAACATCCCAGGTGCTGCTAGACAGAACTGCTACCCACTTAGCCACCAGGCAGCCCCTGGATGATGTGACTCTATCACGAAACACCGCTTAGGGCAGAGCAATGTGTTCTCGTCACCTCCCATTGCTGCTGTTGTTTCCAGTAGGGTGGGCTGTCTGTGAGCTTCCGGACAGCGCTTCAGACTACACTACACACCTACTATTGTCTACTAACATTGGGCTGATGTCTGAGTGCCTGTCAGTGTGAACATCTTTATCCTGACCCTGCAGTCTTTGATGCCCCATCTCGGTATAAGGTCTCTGATCCTTTGGTCGTAGTTCGAAGCAGTATTAACAAACAGCTTTCTCTGATCCTCTGTAACGGGGGATCATGAGTTTCTGGTAAGCGGCCAGTCTGATTTCACGGTGGTGGAGCAAGCACGCTTTTTTCCTCTCACAGCAAGAATTAATGTTTTTTGGAACTTTTTTAAGATACTTTCATATCACTTGGGTGATTTATTTTTTATACATGGACTTTTTATTATCACTTTGAACATTTTATTTTTGGATTGATTATTCATTTGACATGTGTTTTGTATATTATGTATACACTAAAGGGGAACTCTTCACTTAGTTCTAAATATTTGGTTTGGTGATGATGTGTATGATCACCAATTTGTTTTAGCAAGATTCAACCCCCCTTTTTTTCTTATTTAATTTCACTGTGTTTGTGTTACATAGATGAATCGCAGCTATAATTGTTATTGCTTATGTATTTCACTGTAGCACAGTTATTCCCTTCATTTTTCTTGTCAGCATACCAAGACATTTTGGACAATTTCATGCTCCCAACTTTGTGGGAACAGTTTGCGGAAAGCTCCTTCCTGTTCCAACATGACTGTACACCAGTGCACAAAGCAAGGTCCATAAAGACATGGATGAGCAAGTTTGGGGTGGAGAAACTTGACTGGCCTGCACAGAGTCCTGGCCTCAACCCGATAGAACACCCTTTGGCTGAATTAGAGTAGAGACTGCGAGCCAGGCCTTCTCATCCAACATCAGTGCCTGGCCTCACAAATGCACTTCTGGAAGAATGATCAAACATTCCCATAGGCACACTAAACCTTGTGGACAGCCTTCCCAGAAGCTGTTCTAGCTGCAAAGGGTGGGCCAAATCAAATTTTAACCCTACGGACTAAGACTGGACTGCCATTAAAGTTCATGTAAGTGTAAAAGCAGGCGGCCCAATGCTTTTGGCTAAATAGTGTATCTGGAAAAGACTTACAATGGTGGTGGAACCCTCCTACACATAAATACTACATTTAGACATACTCATAGGACCTGGGAGATGAGACAACTTCTTTACATGAAGCAACATGGTTGGGATTTGAACCCATACACTCAGGGATACTAAGCAGAAGTTCTAACCTCTAAGCCACAGAGCTGCCACGTGTGAGAATCTCCTACACATAACTACACATAAATACACATACAAACACATACAAACACATACAAACACATAAATACTGCATTTCTTTGGACATACAAGTGATGGAATTACATTACTCAAGAGTTATTCTTCTTGATTTATTCTGTGATATTTGGTGTTTTTTTGTGGGTGAGAGTAGAATATTACCCTCAAATTTTTGGGAATTACATTTTGATTTCTGATGCTGGTACACATATCACATTTTTTGGGCTCAAATTATGAATATTTGGAAATAATAAAAAGCACAAAAAATTGTGATTCATTTTAAATTTGCATCAGCAATGGTATTGTTTGTGGTTTGTAAAGACACCTGTGTAAGTTTGGGTAAAGATGGTTGTGAGATGGAGAGTAACAAGTGAAAGTGACCGAAAAAATAATTCACAAAACAAAACATTCCACATTCTAGTATTCTTAAAATCAAAATATTTTAAGTAGAAGCAACAATGTTGCAAAGGAAAATTTATTTCACAAATGTATCTTTATTATAGAAAGATACATTTCATCTCAACATTAAAAGGTTTTTTTTTGTGAAAGTTACAATTGTTCCATTAGAATCAATGGCTAATACTTCATTTGGACTAGAATAGAGCAGATTTTCACTTAAAAAAATGCTCTCTAATTAGCTCTCATTTTGGTATTTACTATAGCGCCAGCTAAAAAGACACTTGAGTTAAAATGAGAGTTATTTTCAGGTCTGAGCATGTTCAGTTGTGTTGGCACCTAGTTGTCCAAAACAGGGAATTTTCACTTCTCAGACTTTTAAAGATATTTCAGTGTAGAAATCACTTTTTCACACAGTTTAAAAGCAGATTATCTTTAAATAATATACCACATATTTCAGTACCATTTAGGCAGTTATATCATGCTCTAAACATTATTTTCATGTGCAATTCTCCAGGTTTTAGCAGAGTAAGGGTTTGGGCGCTATTTGGTTTCAGGGAACTATAGTAAATTCGATTTTGGGAGTATTTTCACACCAGCGCTATAGTGAATACCGTTTTAGCACTAATTAGCGCTAATTACCATGAATTAGCGCTAATCAGCTCTATAGTAAATGACCCCCATAGTGTATAATATATAATTTGAGAGTGCCTTGGAGCCTCTACAAATTTCCTTCCTTATTTCCCCATCTGTTTTCCACCACAAGGGGTCACTCCTGCAGAAGGGACAGCACCTATTCTTAATCAGCAATATGAGATAAGCAAACCACCCAATAGACGGCAATAGGACAAAGTATCACTCTGGAACTGGAAGTGATGCGTTGGTCGCCAGAAACAGCGGGTGGAGCGTACATCCATCCGCACTGTTGGGTTTGGATGCTGGGTGTGCATTCCACGCATGCCATGTGCATATTGCAGGCTACCCACAGAAGTCTGCAGGCAATTGCAATTAACAAAAGTAAACTGTGTTTTATGTATATTTTTTATCATAATAATGGATGTGCCTATCTATATATATATATATATATATATATATACAGTGGGGACAGAAAGTATTCAGACCCCCTTAAATTTTTCACTCTTTGTTATATTGCAGCCATTTGCTAAAATCATTGAAGTTCATTTTTTGTCCCATTAATGTACACACAGCACCCCATATTGACAGGAAAACACAGAATTGTTGACATTTTTGCAGATTTATTAAAAAAGAGAAACTGAAATATCACATGGTCCTAAGTATTCAGACCCTTTGCTGTGACACTCGTATATTTAACATTTATGCTGTCCATTTCTTCTGATCATCCTTGAGATGGTTCTACACCTTAATTTGAGTCCAGCTGTGTTTGATTATACTGATTGGACTTGATTAGGAAAGCCACACACCTGTCTATATAAGACCTTACAGCTCACAGTGCATGTCAGAGCAAATGAGAATCAGGAGGTCAAAAGGAACTGCCTGAAGAGCTCAGAGACAGAATTGTGCCAAGGCACAGATCTGGCCAAGGTTACAAAAAAATCTGCTGCACTTAAGGTTCCTAAGAGCACAGTGGCCTCCATAATCCTTAAATGGAAGATGTTTGGGATGAACAGAACCCTTCCTAGTGCTGTCCGTCTGGCCAAACTGAGCTATTGGGGGAGAAGAGCCTTGGTGAGAGAGGAACCCGAAGATCACTGTGACTGTGTTCCAGAGATGCAGTCGGGAGATGGGAGAAAGTTGTAGAAAGTCAACTATCACTGCAGCCCTCCACCAGTCAGGGCTTTATGGCAGAGTGGTCCGACGGAAGCTTCTCCTCAGTGCAAGACATATGAAAGCCCGCATGGAGTTTGCTAAAAAAATACCTGAAGGACTCCAAGATGGTGAGAAATAAGATTCTCTGGTCTGATGAGACCAAGATAGAACCTTTTGGCCTTAATTCTAAGCGGTATATGTGGAGAAAACCAGGCACTGCTCATCACTTGTCCAATACAGTCCCAACAGTGAAGCACGGTGGCTTCACTGTTGGCAGCATCATGCTGTGGGGTGTTTTTCAGCTGCAGGGACAGGACGACTGGTTACAATCGAGGGAAAGATGAATGCAGCCAAGTACAGGGATATCCTAGATGAAAACCTCCTCCAGAGTGCTCAGGACCTCAGACTGGGCCGAAGGTTTACCTTCCAACAAGACAATGACCCTAAGCACACAGATAAAATAATGAAGGAGTGGCTTCACAACAACTCTGTGACTGTTCTTGAATGGCCCAGCCAGAGCCCTGACTTAAACCCAATTGAGCATCTCTGGAGAGACCTAAAAATGGCTGTCCACCAACGTTTACCATCCAACCTGACAGAACTGGAGAGGATCTGCAAGGAGGAATGGCAGAGGATCCCCAAATCCAGGTGTGAAAAACTTGTTGCATCTTTCCCAAAAAGACTAATGGCTGTATTAGATCAAAAGGGTGCTTCTAACAAATTACTAGAATCTCATGCTGACCTAATAGAAGAAATCCGCAACATGAAAATTAAAATGACGGACATGGAAGACCGTTCCCATCGGAACAATGTGAAATTTAGAGGCATTCCTGAATCGGTCCCCCCAGAGGAACTCTGCCCTTATCTGCAGAAAATGATAGCTGAGTTACTCCCAGTGACAAAATCCCATGAATTGGCGATAGACAGAGCTCACCATCTGCCAAAGCCATTGTATCTACCCAAACCAGTAGCAAGAGATGTGATTGCCAAGATCAATTATTTCCACATTAGGGTCAGCTCATGTACTTCTCCCGCAAATGCAATTCCTTACCAGAACCATATTCTGGAATCTCGCTATATATAGACCTCTCACAAGCAACCATTCAAGCTCGTAAGAATATCCTCACCATTACCAAGATCTTGAGAAATAATAATATTCTCTACAAATGGAAATTCCCGACAAAGCTGTCCATTGAAAGGAACAACAAAACCTGGCTAGTTACCACTCTAGAAGAAGGTCTGGAATTAGTGAAATCTTGGGGCCTTCTCCCACAGGATGAAGAGGATATCTCGGACCCCACTACACACTAATGAATCCTCAGGTTAGCAATAATCCAACCTCTGAGCATTGTCAGCCCACGGTTCTACTGTTCATAAAATGTCCCCAAATGGCATACTTAGATCCTGCAGGGTTGGACATTTTAACCCCCGTTGGATATGTGCACAGAATACAACCTATTCTCTCTCATACAAGAGAATGGGACTACAACATTGCAAGTTTTCAAATCCTTTTTTTAGTTTTATTTGTTTTTAGTTCATGTTACCACATTTACCTTCTTTCTTGCCTGCAACATAAATACATAGAAGACAAATCATTCGCCTGCAATACGCCTATACTCAGTGGTACTTAAGTTACTATCGTTGGACACGAAAGGTCTTAACAGCCCCTACAAGAGACGGGCACTGTGGAAGGAGGCAGAAAATCAATGATGTGATAATTTATGTGTACAAGAATCTCACTTCTTGTCTGCAAAACCTCCCAGCTGTACCCACAAGCATTTCCCCCATATTTTCCAAGTCAATTTCAAGAAAAAGAAAAGAGGCGTTATGGTAGCAATAAGAGATTAAATACTCTTTAAGTTACATGCATCATTGGTGGCTGAAGATGGTAGATATATAATCCTTGTTGCAGAAATAAATCGAGTCCTTTACACCCTCATCAATATCTACGCTCCTAACAGGCACCAAATAAGGTTCGTCAGAAGGATTCTGGCCAAAGCTCGCTCAATCCAAAAAGGTCACCTTTTAATTTGTGTTCAACATCACCATGGATCCTGAAATAGACACTACCAATATGAACTGAGCGGGAAAACCAGGACTTAAACAGTTCTTGCTGCAAGAAGATCTACATGACCCGTGGCGCTGCCAACATACCACAGAAAGAGACTATACTTTGTTCTCTCATCCCCATAACACGTTTTCAAGAATTGACTGCTTTATTACAGACAGAACTCTTCTCCAGAAGGTAATAGGGACAAATATTTATAATATAACATGGTCTGACTATGCCCCTTTTTCACTAGAAATCTCAGAGGGATACACAGGTAAACATACACCACTGTGGAAAAATAACACCTATGTACTATCTCACCCAGAATATGTAAAAGAGCTGGGAACACAATTGGTAGAGTTCTTCTCCTTTAATTCAGAATCCTCTAGTAGTATATTCAATCTTTGGAGCACGCATAAGGCTTTTGTTAGGGGAGTGCTGATCCAGATGGCCTCTAGAGAGAGGAAAAGGAGGAAATTACAAATTTGCAATCTCCTTGCTGAAATAGCCTTAGTTAGAAGCCCAGCACAATCTCCCCAAAATACATTACTGTCCTGCCTTGTAATTCTTAGAGAGGTACTTAGAATGGTATTGATATCCAAACATGATAATAATAACAAGGGCCTTAAACTAACAGCTTATTCACAAAATAATAAAGCAGGGAAAACATTGGCCATGCAATTGAAACAAAAAAGAACTAAAGAAAAAATTACCGGACTATGTCACCAAAGAACAGGTAAACATGCCCTTAACCCATCAGATATATCTTGAATATTCAGGGATTATTATAAAGCACTGTATAAACTAAAAGATGACCACACCTTCCCTCAACCAAACGCTGAAGTAATTTCCAAATTCTTAAAAAAAATAAATTTACCTGCACTTGATAAGAAGTACTTGATAAGAAGTCTCACTGGACCGCATTAATCTCCCTATAGAAAAGCAAGAAGTTATGGATGTAATTACATCCCTCCTCTAGGGAAATTGCTAGGAATAGATGGATTTACCTCAGAATACTATAAAGCCCTTACTCCAATTCTAACCCCTTATTTGGTTAAATTATACAATCAAGCTATTCTGATGGGTCACTTCCCGAAGGAAATGTTAGAAGTAGTTATAGTGACTCTCCCCAAACCTGGAAAAGAGCCAACTCTCCCACAAAACTTCAGGCCTATATTGCTTCTAAATTCAGATTTAAAAATATACTCCAAATTGCTCGCTAATAGACTATTAGATCTAACACCACTACTTCTAGGACCAGAACAAGTAGGGTTTGTGAGAGAAAGGCAGCCCCCAGATGGTACAAGAAAAATTATCAACCTCATACACCATGCTGAGACGAGTCGGGTGGCTTCTCTTCTCCATGCTTTGGATGCGGAGAAGGCATTCAACAGAGTCCACTGGGAATACCTGTCGCATGTGCTTACTAAATTCGGATTGTCTGGGGCAGTATATTCAGCTATTATGACACTATACAATAACCCTTCTGCAAGGGTATATGTCGACGGCACCCTGTCTGGATCATTCGATCTTTCGAATGGTACGAGGCAGGGGTGCCAATTATCTTCAATTATATACTCCCTAGCTATTGAACCTTTTGCTGAAGCCATCAGGAAAGACCCTCTTATCCAAGGACTGACAGTGGGCAGATGCGAACACAAAATAAGTTTGTTCGCGGATGATATTATTTTGTCTTTATTCAATCCCCTCCATTCCCTACATAGAACGCAACATCTGATTAAAGAGTTTG
This sequence comes from Aquarana catesbeiana, assembly GCF_042186555.1. Classification (NCBI taxonomy): domain Eukaryota; kingdom Metazoa; phylum Chordata; class Amphibia; order Anura; family Ranidae; genus Aquarana; species Aquarana catesbeiana. The sequence continues at coordinate 433,777,195 of NC_133328.1, forward strand.
GAGAAGTATCATACTATAAAATCAATTCTAACAAGTGTCAAATACTGGCCATGGGCTTCCCCCAATGTCAAATAAACCAAATGAAAAATGATTTCCCATATACGTGGGGAGCTAAATCAATTACATATTTAAGTATCCAGCTCTCTTACCCCACAGGCTCACTTTATGAAGCCAATTTCACCCCTCTACTATCCAGCATATCTGAAGATCTGAAATGGATGGGTAAGTCCCAAATATCTTGGGTGGGCAGAGCAGCCGCCTTTAAAATACTAGTACTCCCAAAGATACTCTACCTGTTTAGAACACTCTCAATCCCTATCCCTACCTCATTTTTACAAAATGTAACTCATTATTGAGGAACTACATTTGGCAAAGCAAAAATCAGAGAATTGCCTTTTCCTCACTGCAATTGATGAGAACAAATGGTGGTATCGGTTTACCAGATTTGCAGGTCTACTATACTGCGTCATTACTAGACCAAGCTAAAAACTGGATCAAACCGACTGAGGTCAAATTATGGGTCGACATGGAACAAAACTTTATGAAACACCAAGACTCCCTTGCACTTCTATCAGCATCTCTTATGTCCCCCCAAGGAACCTCCTTGGTTCATCACCCCACAGTTGCAGCCACCCTTAAAGCATGGCGCACATTACTCTCCCACAAAAAGTACACAGAAAATACATACAAACTAAATATCCCGGTCAAAACATATGAATGGTTAAATAAAGACTTTGACGCAAGAGATTGCATAAAAAGAGGGATAAACTTCACAAATATCTTGCATCATAGCAGCCTACCTAATGACATCTATAGGTAGGTCATTACAAATCAGACATTACCACTCAACTGAAAATAGTAGAAAAAACGTAATCTCGTGCAATAATCCTATACCCCGGGATCCTTCCTCTAGGCAAAATAGTGTTTGGAAAGGTGTATCAAATAAAATGAATGATAATAAATGGTGACGTAAAAATATTATTAATTAGCATAAGTTCATAAGTATACCAGCATTCTATGGTGAACTCTTAAGTGGTGAAACAATAATAGTAAAATATATTGACTTATGACCAATAAATATAAGTGCAAAATCAGTGCTACATACATAACAATACAGATATTCTGATATATCATAAAAAGCCAATAATAGATAGAGACATAAAGTCCTTAATAGTGGATGAATTATAATTAAAAGTCCAAAATGCAAACATAATATTAGTCCAATATTAAATATCTCAGTGGAGAACTGTAATAATAATGGCCATCTGAAGTTTCTGTAGGTACGGTCTTTCAAAACTCTCACCTCAGAGCTGTGGTATCATGGCTGTTTGTGAGTAGTAATCCATAGATGTTGTCACCGCTTCTCATTCCGGCCAATCCCTACGCGTTATGACACGTCACGTGTCTTCATCTGGGGACACACTTATTACCACTCAACTACCAAATGCAAAGAATGTGTAGAAATTCAAAGCTCTATTTGGGAATTCTTTCAAGGGAAATCTAATAAATAGATATGTGGAATTTCTTTCTTCTACAAATCAATATCTGGCCCCATATTAGTGACTAAAACACCAGACATGTAAAAATGGGAAAGGGACCTGCAGAAAGAATTCTCTTTACAACAATGGTTGAAAGCAATACAATTGAGCTTCAGTATGTCTTCCTGTGTTGAGCACTGGGAAAATTTTCAAAAAAATATATCATAGGTGGTATATGACACCTTACAGTCTTTCAAAAATATTTAAAGACTCCACAAACAGTTGTTGGAAAAACTGTAACCATATAGGAAACCTGTTCCATGTTCTATGGAACTGCGCTCTTATACTATCCTTTTGGGAAAGTATAGCTAGAGTCCTTAGCGAAATGACAGGCCTGTATAAACCACTTACCCCGGAGTTAGCATTTTTGAACATAGGACTAGACTCATATCCAATTACAGTTAAGACAGTGATCACTCATGTATTATTCACAGCCAGGACTGCTCTAGCAAGTAAATGGAAAACTTCTGACCTCCCAACATTAATAGAAATATATACAAGGATCAATATACAATGTCAATATGAAAAGCTGCTGGCATTCAAAAAACTTAAAGCACCCCAATTTATAAAAAAGTGGCAAGCTTGGTTACTTCACCCGGAAGCAGCAAAAGACCTAAAATCCTTAACAATATAGTAGTTGCAGCTTTCTATGGGTATCACAACTTATATAATGAATACTGTGCTTTTGACTAAACGTTGGTAACTATATTTTCTTTACATCTTCCTTTGTTAAGTTTCTGTTGTTTGCGTTCAACATACCTCTATTTTATACTATCCAGCATAACTTTACCTGTTTTATTACATTACACTACATGCCCTGGACCCCGAGTAATATGTTATGCTTCTGTGTCCTGAAATTGGCATATCCCAATCACAGTTTGATCCCATTAGGGGTGAGGGGGTAATAATACTTCACTACCACTAGTAAGGACGTAAAGGCATAACCGCTTCAAGGCATGTTTAACCTCTATTTATCATATATTTAAACAAGGGTTCACAAAATATTGTCAACAAATTTCAAAAAGTTTGTATGTAGAATTGACGCATACTACTTCTGCTTTGTCTTTACTGTATTTGTATAACAACTTCAATAAACATATTTGAAAGAAAAATACAGCTGCAACAAAAACCATCAAATATCTCTATGGTAGAACAAAATAGTAAAAAAATAAGTTGCGCTCGTAATGTGAGAAATCACAAAATAAAAAATGACATAAAAAGTGATATTACTTAGTTAATAAGAAAAACACACAAAGTGAATTGAGTCCATATATCAAAAGATTTGACAAAACCCAACGATGAAAAGAAAAAAAAGGTTCATTCACCTTCACCAAGGGAGAGAAGAGGCACAGCCATTAATGTCTAAACCATTGGTAACAAAAGTGAGTACACCCCTAAGTGAAAATGTCCAAATTGGACCCAATTAGCTATTTTCCCTCCCCGATGTCATGTAACTCGTTAGTGTTACCAGGTCTCAGGTGTGAATGGGGAGCAGGTGGATTCAATTTGGTGTTATCGCTCTCACTCTCTCATACTGGTCACTGGAAGTTCAACATGGCACCTCATGGCAAAGAATTCTCTGAGGATCTGAAAAAAAGAATTATTGCTCTACATAAGATGGCCTAGGCTATAAGAAGATTGCCATAACCCTGAAACTGAGCTTCAGCACGGTGGACAAGACCATACAGCGGTTTAACAGGACAGGTTCCACTCAGAACAGACCTCGCCATGGTCGACCAAAGAAGTTGAGTGCACGTCCCCAGCGTCATATCCAGAGATTGTCTTTGGGAACTAGATGTACGAGTGCTGCCAGCATTGCCGCAGTTGTTGAAGGGGTGGGGGTTAGCCTGTCAGTGCTCAGACCATACGCCGCACACTGCATCAAATTGGTCTGCATGGCTGACGTCCCAGAAGGAAGCATCTTCTAAATATGATACATTAGAAAGCCCACAAACAGTTTGCTGAAGACATGCAGACTAAGGACATGGATTGCTGGAACCATGTCCTGTTGTCTGATGAGACCAAGATAGACATATTTGGTTCAGATGGTGTCAAGCGTGTGTGGCAGCTAGGTGAGGAGTACAAAGACAAGTGTATCTTGCCTACAGTCAAGCATGGTGGTGGGAGTGTCATGGTCTGCAGCTGCATGAATGCTGCCAGCACTGGGGAGCTACAGTTCATTGAGGGGACCATGAATGCCAACATGTACTGTGACATACTGAAGCAGAGCATGATCCTCTCCCTTCAGAGACTGGGCCACGGGGCTGTATTCCAACATGATACTCACCTCCAAGACGACCACTGCCTTGCTAAAGAAGCTGAGGGTAAAGGTTATGGACTGGCCAAGCATGTCTCCAGACCAAATCTTATTGAGCATCTGTGGGGCATCCTCAAATGGAAGGTGGAGGAGCGCAAGGTCTCCAACATCCACCAGCTTCGTGATGTCATCAGGGAGGAGTGAAAGAGGACTCCAGTGGCAACCTGTGAAGCTCTGGTGAACTCCATGCCCAAGAGGGTTAAGGCAGTGCTGGAAAATAATGATGGCCACACAAAATATTGATATTTTGGGCCCAATATGGACTTTTCACTTAGGGGTGTACTCACTTTTATTGCCAGTTTAGACGTTTAGACATTAATGGCTGTGTGTTGAGTTATTTTGAGGGGACAGCAAATTTACACTGTTATACAAGCTGTACACTCACTACTTTACCTTGTAGCAAAGTGTAATTTCTTCAGTGTTGTCACATAAAAAGATATAATAAAATATTTACAAAAATGTGAGGGACTTTTGTGAGATACTGTATATATATATATATATATATATATATATATATATATATATATACAGTGGGGGCAGAAAGTATTCAGATCCCCTTAAAATTTTTCACTCTTTGTTATATTGCAGCCATTTGCTAAAATCATTTAAGTTCATTTTTTTCCTCATTAATGTACACACAGAACCCCATATTGACAGAAAAACACAGAATTGTTGACATTTTTGCAGATTTATTAAAAAAGAAAACCTGAAATATCACATGGTCCTAAGTATTCAGACCCTTTGCTGTGACACTCATATTTTTAACTCAGGTACTGTCCATTTCTTCTGATCATCCTTGAGATGGTTCTACACCTTCATTCGAGTCCAGCTGTGTTTTATTATACTGATTGGACTTGATTAGCAAAGCCAAACACCTGTCTATATAAGACCTTACAGCTCACAGTGCATGTCAGAGCAAATGAGAATCATGAGGTCAAAGGAACTGCCTGAAGAGCTAAGAGACAGAATTGTGGCAAGGCACAGATCTGGCCAAGGTTACATAAAAATTTCTGCTGCACTTAAGGTTCCTAAGAGCACAATGGCCTCCATAATCCTTAAATGGAAGACGTTTGGGACGGCCAGAACCCTTCCTAGAGCTGGCTGTCTGGCCAAACTGAGCTATCGGGAGAGAAGAGCCTTGGTGAGAGAGGTAAAGAAGAACCCAAAGATCACTGTGATCGCTGAGCTCCAGAGATGCAGTCGGGAGAAAGTTGTAAAAAGTCAACCATCACTGCAGCCCTCCACCAGTCAGGGCTTTATGGCAGAGTGGTCCGATGGAAGCCTCGCCTCAGTGCAAGACACATGAAAGCCCGCATGGAGTTTGCTAAAAAAACACCTGAAGGACTCCAAGATGGTGAGAAATAAGATTCTCTGGTCTGATGAGACCAAGATAGAACTTTTTGGCCTTAATTCTAAGTGGTATGTGTGGAGAAAACCAGGCACTGCTCATCACCTGTCCAATACAGTCCCAACAGTGAAGCATGGTGGTGGCAGCATCATGCTGTGTGGGTGTTTTTCAGCTGCAGGGACAGGACAACTGGTTGCAATTGAGGGAAAGATGAATGCGGCCAAGTGCAGGGATATCCTGGACGAAAACCCTTCTCAGGACCTCAGAGTGCTCAGGACCTCAGACTGGGCCGAAGGCTTCCAACAAGACAATGACCCTAAGCACACAGCTAAAATAATGAAGGAGTGGCTTCACAACAACTCCGTGACTGTTCTTGGATGGCACAGCCAGAGCCCTGACTTAAACCCAATTGAGCATCTCTGGAGAGACCTAAAAATGGCTGTCCACCAACGTTTACCATCCAACCTGACAGATCTGGAGAGGATCTGCAAGGAGGAATGACAGAGGATCCCCAAATCCAGGTGTGAAAAACTTGCTGCATCTTTCCCAAAAAGACTCATGGCTGTATTAGATCAAAAGGGTGCTTCTACTAAATACTGAGCAAAGGGTCTGAATACTTAAGACCATGTGATATTTCAGTTTTTCTTTTTTAATAAATCTGCAAAAATGTCAACAATTCTGTGTTTTTCTGTCAGGGGTGCTGTGTGTACATTATTGAGGAAAAAAATAGCAGGCCACAGGAAAAGAGGGGGGATGAGAGAGCGCTCCCCTTCTGAACCATACCAGGCCACTTGCCCTCAACATTGGGAGGGTGCTTTGGGGTAGCCCCCCAAAGCACCTTGTCCCCATGTTGATGGGGAGAAGGGCCTCATCCCCACAACCCTTGCCCGATGGTTGTGGGGGTCTGCGGGCGGGGGGCTTATCAGAATCTGTAAGCCCCCTGTAACAAGGGGACCCCCAGATCGCAGCCCTACAAAAGTACCCCTACCATTTCACAAAAAAAGTGTCAAAAATGTTAAAAATAACAAGAGACAGTTTTTGACAATTATTTATTTATTTTTCTATCTTCTTTCTTCTATCTTCTATCCTCCTTCGGTTTCTTCCTCCATATTCTTCTTCTTCTGGTTCTTCTGGTTCTTTCTCCGGTGTTCTCGTCCGGCATCTTCCTCTGCAGCACTGGTGTCTTCTTCCCTTCTTCTTCTTGGGCCGCTTGACGGGGACTTCCCTGTGGCATTCCCTGTGACGTCCGAAGGGGGCAGACAGGGAAGTCACCGTGCGTCAGAGGGGGGCGGAGTCACCGGGTGGCCCCACCCTCCATTATTTAAGAACCATCAGAAGAGGAGAAGCGTCACACAGCGGGAGCCTCCCATCATGGTGGATGCGGAGCGGGTCGAGAAGAAGAAGGGAAGAAGACGCCGGCGCCACGGAGGAAGATGCCGAACGAGAACACCGGAGGAAGAACCAGAAGAACTAGAAGAAGAAGAAGATGGAGGAAGAAACCGAAGGAAGATAGAAGATAGAAGAAAGAAGATAGAAGAAAGAAGAAACATTTAAATAAAGGAATTGTCAAAAACTGTCTCTTGTCATTTTTAACATTTTTGACACTTTTTTTGTGAAATGGTGGAAGTACTTTTGTACCCCCTTACCATTTCACACTGGGGGTCCCCTTGTTAAAGGGGGCTTCCAGATTCTGATAAGCCCCCTGCCTGCAGACCCCCACAACCACTGGGGATGAGGCCCTTGTCCCCATTAACATGGGAACAAGGTGTTTTGGGGGGCTATCCCAAAGCACCCTCCCAATGTTGAGGGCATGTGGCCTGGTATGGTTCAGGAGGGGGGCGCTCTCTCGTCCCCCCTCTTTTCCTGCGGCCTGCCAGGTTGCGTGCTCAGATAAGGGTCTAGTATGGATTTTTGGGGGGACCCCAAGCCATTTTTTTTTTAATTTTGGCGTGGGGTTCCCCTTAATATCCATACCAGACCTGAAGGGTCTGGTATAGATTTTGAGGGGGACCCCAAGCCATTTTTTTTTTTACATTTTGGCCGGGGTACCAGGACCTGAAGGGCCTGGTATGGAATTTAGGGGACCCCCACGTCAGTTTTTTTAAATTTTGGTTCGGGGTTCCCCTGTGGGGGATTCCCATGTAGTTTTACATGACTTTTTTTCCTTTTAAATGTCATTTTGCTGTCAGACTCTTCTAAACACGGGAAACATGCACCCCTTTACAGGCATACTATAGACACCCCCCGGTACGAAATTTTAAGGAATATTACACTTTTATTGTTTCACTTTAAGCATTATTAAAATCACTGCTCCTGAAAAAAAACGGCCATTTTTAAAAACATTTTTTGCATTGATCCATGTCCCCTGGGGCAGGACCCAGGTCCCCAAACACTTTTTATGACAATAACTTGCATATAAGCCTTTAAAATTAGCACTTTTGATTATTCATGTTCGTGTCCCATAGACTTTAACGGTGTTTGCGTGTTCGAACAAATTTTTTGCTTGTTCGCATGTTCTGGTGCAAACCAAACAGGGGTTGTTTGGCTCATCCCTAGTGTACAGCTTGTATAAGAGTGTAAATGTGCTGTCCCCTTAAAGTAATTCAACACAGACATTAATGTCTAAACCGCTGACAACAAAAGTGAGTACACCTCTAAGTGAAAATGCCTAAATTAGGCCCAAAGTGTCAATATTTTGTGTGGTCATTGTTATTTTCCAGCACTGCCTTAACCCTCTTGGGCACAAAGTTCACCAGAGCTTCACAGGTTGCCACTGGAGTCCTCTTCCACTACTCCATGATGACATCACAGAGCTGGTGGATGTTAGAGACCTTGCGCTCCTCCACCTTTCGTTTGAGGATGCCCCACAGATGCTTAATAGGGTTTAGGTCTGGAGACATGCTTGGCCAGTCCATCACCTTTGCCCTCAGCTTCTTTAGCAAGGCAGTGGTCATCTAGGACAGTGCTTCTCAACTCCAGTCCTCAAGGCACCCCAACAGGCCATGTTTTCAGGATTTCCCTAAGATGAAATGGCTGTGGTAATTACTAAGGCAGTGCAAAATAATTGAGAGGCTGAAAACATGACCTGTTGGGGTGCCTTGAGGACTAGAGTTGAGAAACACTGATCTAGGAGGTGTGTTTGGGGTCATTATGTTGAAATACTGCCCTGCAGTGCAGTTTCCAAAGAGACCACATGTTGGCATTCATGGTTCCCTCAATTAACTGTAGATCCCAAGTGTCAGCAGCACTCATGCATCCCCAAACAATGACACTCCCACCAGCATGATGGACTGTAGACAAAACACACTTCTCTTTGTACTCCTCACCTGGTTGCCGCCACACACGCTTGACACCATCTGAACCAAATACGTTTATCTTGGTCTCATCAGACCTCAGGACATGGTTCCAGTAACCCATGCCCTTAGTCTGCTTGTCTTCAGAAAACTGTTTGGGGGCTTTCTTGTGCATCATCTTTAGAGGCTTCCTTCTGGGACAACAGCCATGCAGACCAATTTAATGCAGTGTGCGGCGTATGGTCTGAGCACTGAGAGACTGACCCCCCACCCTTTCAACCTCTGCAGCAATGCTGGCAGCACTCATTCATCTAATTCCCAAAGACAACCTCTGAATATGATGCTGTATGGTCTTGGCCACTGTGCTGCAGCTCAGTTTCAGGGTCTTGGCAATCTTCTTATAGCCTAGGCCATCTTTATGTAGAGCAACAATCCTTTTTTTCTAATCCTCAGAGAGTTCTTTGCCATGAGGTGCCATGTTGAACTTCCAGTGATCAGTATGAGAGAGAGTGATAACACCAAATTTAACACACTTGCTCCCCATTTATACCTGAGCTCTTGTAATACTAACGAGTTACATGACACCGGGGAGGAAAAATGGCTAATTGGTCCTAGTTTGGACATTTTCCCTTAGGGGTGTACTCACTTTTGTTGCCAGCGATTTAGACATTAATGGTTGTGTGTTGAGTTATTTTGAGGGCACAGCAAATTTACACTATTATACAAGCTGTACACTCACTACTTTACATTGTAGCAAAGTGTCATTTCTTCAGTGTTGTCACATGAAAAGAAATACTGGTATTAAAATATTTACAAAATTGTGAGGGGTGTAATATATATTATATTTACAGGGTAAATGTATACTCCATAAGGATAATTTTTATCATTAACACATTCATATTAAGGTAAATACAACTTTTTTACATCAGTATAAATTTACCTAGTTTCCTTCTTAAAGTGGTTGTAAAGTGGTTATTCCAATTCCTGCCAGCCCTCTATAATAACAAGATATTTTTAAATTCTGCAGCTAAATACCTTTTTTCAAATCATTGATGTGCCGTGACCGCTTGCTGCTCTCCTTACCTGATCTAAGGACTACAGTGGGACGGGCTGAATTTCCCCTCTGATGTTAGTCATACAGGCAGGGAGGGAGAGAAATGGGATAGCTAAAGCACGTAAACTGACCACGGTATCATGGATCAGCAGCCATGATTACCGTGGTCAGCACACTAAGGTGGATACAGGAACAGACAGAATCAACCAGGTATATCACAAACAGAAAGGGACAAATTACACCACAAAATCACTATGGGGTTTAGGGGTTTAACATCCGTAAAAGGAACATGATATTTTTTTTTTTTTTAGTGTTACAACCTTTTTACCACTTCAGGATGTTAAACATAGAGGATATGTCCTAAAGAATATTGACATAGTTTCTAGGATGTATCTTCTACATCCTGCTCCTCTTCCCTTATAACTAGCTGTCAAAATGACAGTTGGAAACTTAGCAAAAGCAACTGTCAAATTGCAGCAACACCTGTGTAAAATGACAGTCAAAGGTAGTCTGCATGTACCATTGTATAAAATATATAATTTTCCTATAATACAGCATAACAGCATAATGTATTATCACACTGTAGTTAGTATTTCATTCATAGATAGATCATAGGTGTGGCCTTTTAGCTGCCTGTCAAATCAGTTAAAGAAACTTTACAAGTTATTTTTTTTTATTATTAATATTATTATTATTATTATTATTATTATTATTATTATTATTTTCATTTGTATTGCTTATTATCTTTTAAAATGCCACATAAAAAAAATATGAAAAAATGAAAAGGGCCTTTTTTTATTTGCAAAAATCGTATAATGCTTTGTAACAGAATCATTATTTTAGTGTATTTTTGAATAGGATAATTTATAAAATAAAATGTATACTTGATATTTACAGTACACTCTTTTTAAAAGTAACACCGCTCAAATTTTCAATTATTTATGTATTTGTTTTTATAGATTACATATAAAAATTATTTTACAAAACATTATTACCAGAAGACCTAGTCCAAAAAACAAAACAAAAAAACAAAACAAAACAAAACAAAAAACAATAAATCTGTTTTAAGTAATGTCAAAGTTGTTGCTGAATAAGCAAATGGTAACACACAGACACATAACATCATAATAGCACATTGTAAAAATTGCTCTTGTAGATTGGGGGTATAAAGGTACAAGAGCTGAAGTGGTTAATCTGACATTGCTACATAGCTTGTCAGAATGTATGACAAATACAATTAGCTTCCTATTAACAAGTGATAACAAGAAAGACTTATCTGTACTTACTTATGCACATTGTCTAAAAATGATCATTATCACTTTGCAAAGAAAGAAGAATTGTTATTGTGGCAGGTTCACAACTTAGTCTCTGGAATATTTCTCACCTATTCAGTTCTTACAGATTGCCAATTGAAAAGTGGTAAATGCACATAATTCAAAAGTTCTATGATAGCTGTGTGTCATTTCATTTATTTACAAAAAGGGTTATAAGGTTAAAGCTACTTTCACATTGGCGCACTATTTTTAGGGGCACTTTACCATAGTTTTAGCGTCGATATTCAGCCGCTAACGAGGCGCTTTTAACCCCCACTAGTGGCCAAAAAAGGATAAAACCGTGCGCAAAGTGCCACTTGCCGGTGATTTAGCTGTGCTGCCCCATTGATATCAATGGGCAGGGGCGCTTTAGGAGAGGTGTATACACCGCTCCTACAGTGCTGCAAAGATGCTGCTTGCAGGACTTTTTTTACCGTCTTGCAAGCGCACCTGGAGAGACAGGAGAGGCTCTTTACAGGCTCTATGTAGGCGCTTATTTTAGCGCTGTAGCTCCTGTAAAGTGCCTCAGCGTGAAAGTAGCCTCATTTTCAACAACAATTTATACTGCAAAGTCTGTTGCTGTGAGTTTTTGCATGTAGTGCATTGCATTTTGGAAGCAGCACTGTGGCTCGAGGTGAAATTTCAGTACCAAAGCAGTAACCCCGAGCCACACTCGGGATCGCATTGCAGGATCGAGGCAAAGTTACTTACCTTGTCCCCAGGATCCTGCGATGTCTCCCCGCTGTGTGTGCGAGTCGTGTCCTCTGCTCAATCGATCACAGTGCCAAGCTCCATTCCCTGCGAGCGTTGCGACGCACGAGGATGGAGCACAGCGTCAAATTCAAAAAGTGAAAAACACATTACGCATACAGTACACTGTATCACATTATTTCACATCCCTTTTGTCCCTAGTGGTTTGTCTAGTGCCCTGCATGCGGTTTTAGATTATATATACTATTCTTTCTGCCTGGAAACTGGAGATTGTCTATAGCAACCAAAAAATGTCCCTTTACATCAAAAGCTGTTTTAGACCAGCTAGAAAACAGTGATAATAAATTAGAATCAATTGTAGAATTGAGCAATAGTGATTTGTGGGGAAATTCGTCATCAAACACTGAAAGTAATGACAGCGACAATTCTGCAACTTAGCAAATTTCAGTGTTTTTAATTTGATTACATTATTGAATAATTCTTATTATTATTATATTATTATTTGTTATAATTATTTATAGTTTTTTATTATATTATAATTTATGATTTTGTGTTTAAAATTTTATCATACCCAGGCTGTCTACTAGACTCTTGTTTGGACAGATTTAAGTGTGTTATTCCTAAGAATTACAGGCCTACAATTTAAAACACCAAATTCCCATGCAAAACAATGTACCGCTTTGAGCATCAAAAATCTGACATAATCATACCACCAGGGAGGCGCACATGCACACTGAAGCAAACTGAAGCAATGGCACGTACGTGCCGTTGCTTTAGTGAGTGTGCTGTTACAGGCGGCTCCCGCACGCATGAGCGTGAGTGAGATCATCGTGGCTCCGGCCAATCAGGCCCGCAATACCCGGAAGTAATTCTGGGAGCGATGTCTGCAGTGTACAAGGACGACTGCAGGGCCTTCGATCTCAGGTAAGTGATTCATGATGAGCTAATATGCTATGCATACTAGCTCATTATGCCTTTGTCTTGCAGGTTTTTTTTTGTCCTAGGGATTACAACCACTTTAAAGGGCAGCTCAGATGGTCTCACCTCTTAACCTAGTGCTAAGGTCACCACTCTCTTTGTGGCACCATATCCAAAGAATCATAGAGACACAAAATATTTCACATATTGTAAAAATGCAAAAGTATGATTTATTTTAAAAAGGTAGAACACTTACATCACATTGGAAGTTAAAACGCCTGTAAAATCATCCAACAGGAATAGAACACACAGACACGTAGCACGCAAGGGCCAGACTCGACCCGATGCATTTCGTCTGCTTAGACATCATCTGGTGTAAGGGTCCAAGCTGGTCATTGCATATATATATATATATATATATATATATTACAGTATCTCACAAAAGTGAGTACACCCCCTCACATTTTTCTAAATATCTTATTATGCCTTCTTATATGTATATATATATATATCTATATATATATAGATATATATATCTATATATATATAGATAGATATATATATACACTCTCTTTTGTGAGATACTGTAATATATATATATATATATATATATATATATATATATATATATATATATATTACAGTATCTCACAAAAGTGAGTACACCCCCTCACATTTTTCTAAATATCTTATTATGCCTTCTCAAAATAACTCAACACACAGCCATTAATGTCTAAAATGCTGGCAACAAAAGTGAGTACACCCCTATGTGAACATATGTCCAAATTGGGCCCAATTAGCCATTTTTCCTCCCCAGTGTCATGTGACTCATTAGTGTTACAAGGTCTCAGGTGTGAATGGGAAACAGGTGTGGTAAATTTATCACTCTCACTCTCTCAACTGGAAGTTCAACATGGCACCTCATGGCAAAGAACTCTCTGAGGATCTGAAAAAAAGGATTGTTGCTCTACATAAAGATGGCCTAGGCTATAAGAAGATTGCTAAGACCCTGAAACTGAGCTGCAGCACGGTGGCCAAGACCATACAGCGGTTTAACGGTGTTAATGGTCTATTTTTTCACATACCCTTTAGAAATATGAATATGAAACTTAATTTAAATGAAGTAATGGGTACAATAAATATTATTTGAGGGTGGTTACGGATTCTCTCTATCTATTGCACCTATGTATTACCTTGTCTATTCCTATAGTTAGCTAATCTGATAAAACTCTGATCACATGTTACTGTTGATATCACTATAATACAAGGTTAGCTATGAAACCAAGCACACTGCTTAATAAAACAAAGTATTATTTATTTCCCAAGAAAATAGGAAAACGCTAACATGAAAATACTAAAGAAAGATATTACAAAGAATATAACACCAGAACATATAATACAAGGATATCAAAGATACTTATCACAATGCTTTCCTCGAGATTTTGTTTTGTCAGCTGGGCTCAGATGGCAAAAAGGTAGCCATGAGGCTCAGAACCATCAGGCAAGAGCCATGAGTGAAAAAGGGTAGAAAGAGAGGATGCTCTCTAACTCGTTCAGTCCTTTATACTTCAATCATACACCATCCAGATCCAACCCTATTGCCATCCCTTCTAGACTTTTGATGAATCACCTATTTATGGGGCAGTCCTCCTCAATATATTATATTACTGTCCGTCCTGATGTATCTATCTCTAGGGGCAGCATTGTCCATGTCTATGTAACCTGGTCAATCTTCAATGCCTTTGATCTTTTGATCTTCTGTAGCAGGACATTCATCAATCATCTTGTCAGCTATGGTCCCTTTCAAGTTTGCGTTATAACAACAGACGGTCCGGATCCAATCGTTGTTCAGCCTTAATGGAGGCCTGATCTCTTCTTTCAGATATGCTACAAAGACATTCCACACCGCCCCCATAAAAGCAAAGGCTTGGTTGTATCAGCCAGAAAGAAACTCCATAAATATGATATTAAATCATGTTGCCTTCCAACAGGTAGGAACCTGCAAGCCCTGTAATAAACTCTGACTTGAGAAAGTGCAGTCACCCACCCAAGACATCAGCACCCATGGAGGAGGTGAGAACCAAAAGCAGGTGGCACTGAGATCTCAGAAGAGTGAATGCAGGGAAAATGGAACAAGTCCTTGAGAAAAGCCATAGTGCTCCATTCGAGATTGCTATAACTTGCTACAGTTCTGCAAGGGAGACCAGCATTCCCAACCACTGGTTCATATAACCTCTGGCTTCGTGCAAGCCGCAAAGAGCAGGCAATGGAGCCCATAAACTTTTATGTAGTCACTACGATAGCAATAGTACTTTTCCCATACATATATTTGTTAAGTGCCAAGGTTATCACATGCTTGAGTCAGACTCCTCACCAGTGGCGGCTGGTGCTCCATTTTTTTGGGGGGGGCGCAAACAAAGCCCCAACCAAACCCCCCCCCCGTCACTCACCCGCGATGGGGCCTACTGACAGATCGATAGATACAGATCGATAGATACAGATAGATATAGATAGATAGATAGATAGATAGATAGATAGATAGATAGATAGATAGATAGATACATAGATATATACAGATAGATATATACAGACAGGTAGATATATACAGACAGATAGATATATACAGACAGGTAGATATATACAGATAGATAGATATATACAGATAGATAAATAGACAGATAGATATTAATAGATAGATACAGATAGAGGTAGATAGATAGATAGATAGATAGATAGATAGATAGATAGATAGATAGATAGATAGATAGATAGATAGATAGATAGATAGATAGAGATAGAGATAGATAGATAGACCTGGTGGGGATATACTGTCTGTAAACCATGGCTGTAGCAGGACACAGTGCTGGGACCCCTCGTGTGGTATACAGTCAGGAGATGATGTATAATGAGCACATTGTCGGGTGAATGACTGAAGGTTGATTCTCGGGGCACAGAAGAAGCAGGTCACCCTCCCCCTCCCTCTCTCCACCTGCAGTCCGATCACAGATCACAGTACAAGGTGCTGCTGTATAGTGGACACTGGACAGACACTAACAGGGTAACACACTCACTGCTCAGATCACAGTACCCTGCTCAATGCTTTCTTCATTCATTCACGATCAGGGAGCCAATTTCGAGGCTGGCACAGAAACCAGAAGTGACGTCGCTGCCCGGGGAAAGCACCGCCCATGTCCTATGGCGGTGCCAATCCACAGAAGGATATGAAGGAGAATGACCAATGAAAGTGTAGAGGCACTGTGCAGTGCGCCTCAAAGCCTCACAAAACCCTGCAAATGAAGCATCTTGCCTGCAATCACGGGATTGCTTTGGCATGACGCTCCCATAGTGCACTGTGTCCGGCACCCAAACACAGTACATAGTGCACTTAAAGGACTTTTTTTTTTTAAAGGGACTTTTTTTTTTTTAAAGGGACTTTTTTGTGACTAGCTGTGGGGGGGCAGTGCCCGGGCGTCCCCTTGTGGACGGGCCGCCACTGCTCCTCACCATCAATAGGAAGTAAGAAAGGCTTTGCGTTAGAACAACATAGCCCCCCTGATAGCCCCATTTATGCTCTTGAGTGTTCCCAAGTCTGATTCAACGAGTAGATGTACCAAGGTATAGATTGGTTGCCCAATTTAAGCAAAACGAATGCTAAAGATCCCATTTAAACCTGAAAGGTCGTAGAACTGGTCAGACAGTTACAATCTCTGAAACTAGGAGACCAAATAAACACATCTTATGGTAAGCTAATGCTGCAGCCCTAGGTGTCAGAGCTCTCTGACTAAGCTGCCATCTGATGCTAGACCACGCCCCCGAAAGTGATTTTCTATATGCACCTTATTGGCAGGTGGTTTGGGCTGGCATAAAATAATAATAATAATAATGATTAAGGTATTGTTTTGAATATTAAACTAGCGGTATATAGATGTAAGTATTGTTATAATGCATTGACAACTTCTGATTGGCATTTATAGTCATAAGATGAAGATATATAATTACATGATTGTTGCAATAATTGCTAGAATTTGCCTAATGTACCATATGCACAAACATTTTATTCAGTTTACTGATATCTAAGTGGTTAATCACTTAATTTACCATATTTAATAATATTTTTTTGGCAATACTAATGGCAAAAAACTTTTTTCAGGAATCTTTAATTAGATTGCAGTGTTCTTGTGTTGGGAGCAATGTATGGGCTATATGCTTACCTGCAACAAACATTAGAAATTTCAGCAGCTGCTGTACAGTTGTAGAAACATTGTGTGGCACTTTACCATGGCGGATCTCTGGAATAGACCACAAAATTCGAGGAGCAATGTAGAATTTACCCTGCAGCAAATACCATAAGTTTGTCAGCTGAGGTGCAAGTGCAAAAACAGTATTTGGCACTTTACAGTTCAGGAGCAATGGAGTAGGCCTTGGGATGTGGCAGGAGCTGATAATGGTGTCAAGTAGGGGGTCATTTATGAAAAATTCACTTTGCAAATGTTTCAACGTTTGTGCAATAATTCCCATAATATTTCTAATATGTGAAATAGTTTCTTTGTTAGCGTTCACTGGGCAAATGTAAAAATCCATAACAATTGATACTTATGAGAAAATAGCTTAAGAACATTCAATCATGAAAGTCAATAGGTCTGGTATGGATTTTAATGAAAGAAAAATGGCATAGGGTTACCTTCAAATTCCTTACCAGACCCTTTGAGTAGTTGCAGATCTATGGGTGGGGACTTATCGGAATCTGGAAGCTCCCCTTAAACATAAGGGGGCCCACAAATTCTGGCTCTGCTCTATGTGACTGAGTAAATGATACATAATATCCCTACTCATTCACAAAAAAAGTCAGACGTAAAAAAACACACACATTTAATTCAAGAAAAGTCCCGCAATTTAAATCCCCTGTTAATCATGATGCTTGATAGCCACTGACCTGCCAAATGAAAAAAATGCCACCCTCCAACACAGTCAAACCAATCAATTGACTCACACTAAATGTTATCTCCCAGTCCCCGTCCCCGACACTGCAATATAAGCAAAGGAGTGGGGTCTCTGGATGATGTCAAATATGGTCGGTGGGTATCGGGCATCATGATTGATGGTGGATTTATAGAGAACTTTTTTAAAAGGGCTAGTCAAAAAATGTGTGTGCTTATTTACCACTGACTTTTTTCTTGTGAATGAGTAGGAGTACTACGTACCTGTCACGTTCAGCAGTCAGTTTCGTAGGCCAGTGGCTATAGCAGTGGAAAGGCTCAGACACAAACCAGCAGGATACACAAACATATTCCCTTTGCAGTTAATGTGGGCTCACCCAAGGTGCAGGGTCTAAGCACTAAGCAGTCTTTGCCAGAGATCCTGATGGCGGAGATGGGCTTCGCTACATGCTAGTGCCAGGTTACTGTCCTCAGGATAGCCCCATTAGGAAGTGATCGAGCTGGGGTGCAGTAGCAGATGAAGCAGGTATGGATCAAGCAGAAGCATAGTCAATAGTGCAAAAGCATAACTCAAAGCATCCCCACCTCCTATGCCACATTTGGCATGTCATTTTTTTGGGGGATTGGAGCTGGTACATAGTTTTGACAGGTACCAGCACCCACTTCTGCTTGGACCACCTAGGCAATCTGAGTGAAAGTTCTCCTCTTCCCTCTTTGTCACAGGTCCCAGAAGATTGCCCGACCATTTAGGAGGCTCAGCGTGACTCACGCATGCACAGTGCACACCTGGCTGTGAAGCTGCAAGCGTTCACAGCTGGGTGACCACAGTTGTAATGCTGCCGGTTGTTAAAGGAAAGAGAGAGAATCGATTGTTCAGGCGGCCACATCACTGGATCCTGGGACAGGTGAGTGTATGTTACTTTAAAGTCAGCAGCTACTCCTTTTGTAGTTGCTGACTTTTATTAAACACAAAAATGTCTGGAACTCCTCTTTAAATAGAAAGTTCATGGGAGGGGCAAGGAGTTCAAGGTTTACCAAAAACAACATAGAAAGTAAATTTGTCCAAGGGATCAGGCAGGGAGCTGTCCAGCATCTGAGGTGGCTCAGCAAGAAGTGCCACTGCAAGATGAAGCAGAGGCCCTGGGTCAGATCCAGGTCCTGACAGATATGCTCAAATAGCTGTCCATCCCTGGCTGCAATAGGGGGCAGTATGGGGTGTGATTCAGCACATCACATGGCTCCCTTTTTATTTTTTATTTTGTACAAACGTTGTTTGAAGTGTGCAAAACATACACTTTATTCAAGGTAATGTACATAGCGATACAATAAAATTCTGGCATGGTGTGCTGTGATAAAATGCAGCATATCTGCATTTTATTGCAGCATGCTGCAGTGCAACCATAGCCAATTGTTTTCTGTATCTCCATTTTGTGTGTCCAGTTCACACTGCTACATTGACCTGTGATGCATTAAAATTTGTCACAAGTGTGTTAAAATGCAGATCAATGCAAGTCAACATGTGTTAAACATGCATAAAATGGATGGAAATGTACATCCATTTTTACTGCATTTTAATGCAAATCGGTGTGAATTCAGGCTGTATCTGAGGGCAGGCTATATCTAGTGCCAGCTTTGGCCAAAAAAGGCTTCTCACCCCACACTACATTCAGAATCTTGCATCTCACGTTAGGCCTGCCTGATATTTTTAATAAAGAGGAACGCCTAAATTTAGTGGAAGTTTTCTGCAGAAGCTGGAATAAATATATGGTGCTTTACTGTACACATAATAATCAAGCAAATATACGGGATGTGCTGCAAACAAAGGACTTTGAAATAAAATGATTCTCAGCAAAATAAAATAAAATATACCTCCCCTCAAAAGAAAATCCAAAAACATTAAACCCAAACCCATTTTTTATCTAGCATTTTCGATCGTGTGTACACAAGTTCATCAGACAAAAGTCCAAAGTACAAACACACATGCTCGGAATCAATGTTCACCAAACACAACATTAGCAGAAGGTGCCCAAAGGGTGGTGCTAAAGAGCTGAAAAGCCACGTAGTATGTCACTACATTCATGTTTGTTGGCCGACAATTCCTTGCCATTTGTATGCAAGACAGGTTCCCAGCCAACACCCTTCGGACAAAAGTCTGATGTTTTGTCTGTGGAAAATCCAATCATGTTTAAGAGGCTTTACACACATTTACAAATTCTGGGAATTTAGCTTTTTTTAGTAAGGGGACTGACACATAACAAAGCCACCATTATTGGTCATTCTAATGCCCTGTACACACGGTCGGACATTGATAGTACATTCCGACAACTAAATACATGGATTTTTTCTGACGGATGTTGGCTCAAACTTGTCTTGCATACACACGGTCACACAAAGTTGTTGTAAAATCCAATCGTTCTAAACACGGTGACATAAAACGCGTACGTCGGGACTATAAATGGGGCAGTAGCCAATAGCTTTCGTCTCTTAATTTATTCTGAGCATGTGTGACACTTTGTGCGTCAGATTTGTGTACACACGATCGGAATTTCCAACTTCCGACGGATTTTGTTGTCGGAAAATTTTATAGCAAGCTCTCAAACTTTGTGTGTTGGAAATTCCAATGGAAAATGTGTGATGGAGCCCACACATGGTTGGTATTTCCAACAACAAGGTCCTATTACACATTTCGACTGTGTGTACAGGGCATAATTCTGCTGTCCACAGTTGAAAGATTAGGTATTGAGGTCATCAGGTATATATGACATTATGGGTCCTTTCAAGTTTGGTTTAGGAAACTTCACCATAAATTTGCCATAATTGTACACCTTGGACCTTCTGA
The DNA here is from genome assembly GCF_042186555.1 of Aquarana catesbeiana. NCBI lineage: Eukaryota > Metazoa > Chordata > Amphibia > Anura > Ranidae > Aquarana > Aquarana catesbeiana. Next base: position 433,797,463 of record NC_133328.1, read on the forward strand.
ATTAGCCAAGCACCTAGCATGAGGCAAATTCATGACCTCATCCCTACAGACAGGCCCAATGCCTCTCACTTGATTTTGACCTTTCCTTTTCATTCTGCGGCCACTGTAATTTTCTATAAATGTAATGCAATATGGCTACATGGAGTTGTTCTGTACACAGAATGTGTCAGAAGAAGAATATACACAGAAAAAATAAATAAATAAAATAGAAGAAGCAAGAAAAATGGCTCCAATAGGTGTATAGACAGCCTGTATTTTATTTATTTATTTTTCAGTGTATCTTTTTACACTTCTGAGATAGTGCACTGTTCCATAAATCGAATCCCGCATGCGTAACCCCTTTTTGGATACTTTTTTATGGTATGTACACCAGCATTTTGATCTGCATCTCTGCAAAATTACAGTATATACATGTAACTTAAATATTATATGAAATATACTGTATATACTGTAATTTTGCAGAGATGCAGATCAAAATGCTGGTGTACATAATATTTAAGTTACATGTATATACTGTAATTTTGCAGAGATGCAGATCAAAATGCTGGTGTACATACCATAAAAAAGTATCCAAAAAGGGGTTACGCATGCGGAATTCGATTTATGGAACAGTGCATCTCAGAAGTGTAAGAAGATATACTGAAAAAAAAATAAGATCTAAGGGTAGTATTGTGGATTTGTCCCAATTTATTTTGAATCCAGAGAAGGTTCCGAATGTGTGAATCAATTCTATAAGTTTTACCAGGGAAGTGGAAGTGTCACCTAGAAATAGAAGTGCATCGTCGGCATAAAGTGACAATTTGTCTTCCAGTTCACCCCATTTAAATCTGATTATTTCTGGGCTCCCCCTTATGGCAGCTGCCAGGGGTTCTATGGCCAGGGCAAAAAGTAAGGGGGACAGGGGACAGCCCTGTCTAGTTCCCCTGTGTAGATCAAAGGAAGAAGATAAGGTGTTATTTATTCTAATGCAAGCTTTTGGAGCCTTGTACAATAATTTGATCCAAGAAATTATATGTTCTCCCAAGTTAAGCTTTTCTAGTACTCTCCGACAGCTTCTTCAGGGGATCCTATTGGTACTCAGGGTATATTATAATTACTATTGGGTTCATGTACTTACTGTGTATAATCATAAATAATTATAATAATAATACATAATGCATTGTCAGAGACCGTTAATCAGGTAATAAATACAATACATTCTAATAATTTATATATAGTCTAGAAATGACAGTATGAGTAGCATTGCAAAACAAGAAAAAAATATAACGTAAGCATAAAACAAACAAGACACACAGAAGCAGATCAGCAGATGAACTACAACAAACCCTTTTAAAATTAAATCTGACAGAACCCACAAGCAGCAACACTCCCACACGCAGAAGAATGGCATCATCTTCACCTTCAGGCAGCACCCAGAAAATTCCAGAACAAAATGGGAATCATCATTCTCACAAAAGAGGCCGTTATGCCACATCATCCATGGACCAAGAAGATTCAATGGACTGACATCCTAATTCCTGATATCTCTTCATTTATTATACTAAGAGATGGTTCTCTATAAAAAACCTATATTTATAACTGAATGTAACTGCATTCTGTGTGGGATCATGTTACATTCCAGTTATATTTCTTATTACTTCTGATTCATATAGCCTTAGAATATATAAGTGAAATAAGGAAATTCTTGTTCAGTTATATATTATCAGGTAATAACAATAGATTTATTACTTTTTAGGACAAATATGTTCAATAATCCAGAAGTAATGGAAGCTTTTTTTTTTTTTTTTTTTTTTTTTTTTTTTTCTTTCTTTTCCTAAAACAAATATATTATTACCTAACTAGTTCCTAGAATTATGTTTTTGTTTATTCTAATCTGAAGCAATACAACCTCAATTTTATGAGTTAACATATCTAAACAGTTACATATGAATAAAATATGTAATTGTTTACTCTAAAAGGGTTAAAATCCCAAAATAATTCAAACTATCTTCATCAATACCAAAGTTATTAACAGTACCTTCCTAACTGAATTATTTAGCCTAGGGCAAGACTAACCATATACAACCACCCTGGAATAAATAATTTCAACAAAAACTATATTCTGCACTCCAATTAATGAATCATCATTTTGATGTCTTTTGACATAGCACTTCTCTCCTGTAAGCGGAAGATCCGTGTACCCCCATTAGCCCTCCTCATTCTCACAACCATATTATGTGGGAGTGTGACGAGGGCACTTATTCCCCTGAGAGAGATATTTATTCTCTTTCACGGGTAAATTATGATTACTTGCAAAAAATAATTTATACAATGTATCATCTAATCTCATATGTTTTTTGTTTACTCTTTACTCCAGAATTCACTGGTTTCTTTTCTATCTATTCGTCTCTTCAGTCCACACAGGTTGATCTGCGCAGTCAGCTCTGCATAACAAAAAGTAAGTCAAAACTATTTGATCTATTGCCATGGCACCACTGAATATACTTTCCCTGAATGTTCAGGGAATAAATGTCCCTCAAAAAAGGACCAAAGCCTTCCGTACTTTCCATAACAAGAAGGCTCACATAGTATGCCTCCAAGAAACACACTTCACCAAAGATTCTACTCCAAAATATATTTCTCCTTTTTATCAACAAATTTACACGGCTTCTGCCTGTACCAAGCAAAGGGGAACTCTAATTGCATTTCACCGATCCACACCATTCACCTTATCATCAGAAATTAAAGACCCAGAAGGTAGATACCTGATACTCATGGGTTATATAATGGATACAGCAATCACGGTGATTTCCTACTACGCTCCTAACAAACAACCTACACCATTCCTCTCACATATATTACAAGTGATTAATACACACAAAATAGAAACAGTGATAATGTGTGGGGATTCGAACCAGGTCCTCCTCCCATTTCTAGATAAATCACCTTTTACACCATCCAAAATAACCTCTAGATTACCTTTTTCTCAACTTCTTTCCAAATACAATCTGGTAGATTCATGGAGAGAAAGTAACCCAATGAAAAAGAAATTCACTTATTTCTCGCACCCTCATCAAACCTTCACCAGAATAGATCATATTTTTCTAACAATAGGAATGATACCAGAAATTATTGCATCAGATATAATTCCGATTCCGTGGTCTGATCATAATGCAGTATACACTACTATAGCCTCAGCCATACCAAAAGCGCATGACCCAACGTGGTACTTACCGGACATAATGCTCAAACACCCACTACATCAGATGGCCATTGAACAAGCTTTAAAGGAATACATATAAATTAATAATACAACAGACATCTCCCCAATAACACTGTGGGAAGCTCATAAGCCTGTCTTGCGTGGTACAATACAAAGACAAATGGCACTATTTAAACGGGAACGCAAAAATCTAGCAAAAAAACTAGAACTCAATTTTAATGCAGCCTACATATCATTTCAAGATAATCCATCTCAGAGTACAAAATCTCATCTGGAAAAATCTAGATTGGAATACGATCTATTTCTCACTGAGTCAGTTGATAAATCCCTCAAACGCTCCAAACACAATTTCTACATGAATACAAACAAACCAGGTACATATTTGGCTCGGGCATTAAATTCAACTAACAAATCTTTCAAACCAATACGTTTGAAATTATCAAAAAATGTTTACACTTGTAATCCAGTTAAAATAGTCCATAAATTTCACTCACATCTCGCAACTTTATACAAGACAAACAATGAATTTAATCCTACAGAGGCTGAATCCTTCTTCTCAAAAATAACCTTACCTGAGTTATCTCAGAATCAAAAAAGCAGTTTGGATGAGCCTATAACTATAGATGAAGTTGCTAACGCCATAAAAGACCTAAAACTTAACAAAAGACCAGGCCCAGACGGCTACTCGGCTTTATACTATAAAACATTCTCAGAAATACTCTCTCCCATTCTCACTGAAACTTTTAACAAACTTCTAGATGGACATTCTTTTCGGCAAGAAACACTGATGGCAATTGTTTGTATGATCCCAAAACCCCTTTCTGATGATACTTCCTGTGTGAATTATCGGCCTATCTCTCTGTTAAACCTCGATATTAAATTATTATCAAAAAAAATAGCAAAACGCCTCAATAGCATTATAGGAAAATTAATACATAGAGATCAAGTAGGCTTCATGCCAAATAGACAGGCAGGCGATAATATACGCAGGGCAGTGTTATTGCCACATATTGCTAAAAAACGGAAAATCCCTTTATGTTTTCTATCTCTCGATATTAAGAGGGCATTTGACACAGTATCCTGGCAATATATGCAATATTCATTACAAAAATGGGGTTTTGGACCCCACTTTTTAACATGGATCAAAGCATTATATAATAAACCCAAAGCCTATATAAAATATGCTGGATACAAATCTGAAGCCTTTAATATCGAAAGAGGTACCCGACAGGGTTGCCCATTATCTCCCTTATTATTTGCCCTTATACTCGAACCCATGGCCCAATATATCAGAACAAACCAAACTATAACTGGCATTGAAGTAGGAGGTATTACACACAAATTATGTATATTTGCAGACGATATATTACTTTTTCTATCATCACCACAGGTCTCTGGTCCTAACTTAATACCAGCTCTTGATGGATTTGCAGCCCTATCCGGCCTTATGATTAATCCTAAGAAATGCCTAGTGCTTAATATTTCACTCACAAACATGGAATTGATCCCGGCTAGGGCTGCACTCCCATTCACATGGGCAGAAAAATCAATCCCATATCTTGGAATTCATTTAACAGCCTCTCATTCTGACTTATTCTCAACCAATTATCCTCCTGTATTAAGACATATCACAAATCTAATAAAACAATGGTCGCAACTTCCTTTATCCTGGATGGGGAAGATTAATGCAATCAAAATGACTATTCTACCCAAATTGCTTTATCTATTCAGAGTCCTCCCTATTCCAATTCCTTCCTATTTTTTGAGAATAGTACAAAAAAGAGCAACTTCATTTATATGGGGCTCTTCTAAACCACGTATACCTACACACACTACATCTTCCCAAAAATAAAGGAGGCCTGGGATACCCTAATTTTACTAACTACTACAGAGCGGCACATTTGGCCAGTCTGTCCAAATACCATGCAAAACAGGAAATCCCATTATGGGTATTTATAGAGGCTTCAGAAAATGACCCTCTATTAATATCAAATTTATTATGGCTTGATCCTAAAGACCGCTTTAAAATTCATAATCCCATAACTAAACACTTCTTATCTCTCTGGGATAAACTAAAAACCAAATATCAGTTACAATCTCCACACAATCCTCTCCTTTCTTTTATCAGAAATCCGGCCTTTTATCCGGCATGGATCTACCCAAATTCTTTTAAAGCTTGGACAACATCAGGCATTCAGACACTAAATGACTCCATAGCATCTAAATCATTCCTTTCATTCCCATCGCTTAGAGAAAAATATGATCTACCAAACTCTGAGATATTTAGATATCTCCAAATCAAAAATTTCTATACACCATTCCTAAAGGGGGATACACCATTATCCCAATTATCCATTTTTGAATCAATCTGTACAAAAGATCCATTTGCTAAAGGTACAATTTCTTCACTTTATAATCAATTATATGGAGTACCAAATCTTAATAGACCCTCTTACGTTCAGAGGTGGGAGGAGGACCTGGGACGAACTTTAGAAGACACGGACTGGTCTAACATATGGCTCACATCTAAGTCATCTTCACCCAACATCTTAGCACTGGAGACAAATTATAAAGTCCTAACTCGCTGGTACCTTGTACCCGCTAGAGTGGCAAAATATTCACCTAATACCTCAGCTCTTTGTTTTCGAGGATGCCCAGAAATAGGCACATATTTACACATATGGTGGACGTGCCCAGTAATCCAAACCTTCTGGAAGGAAGTCTTCGTGATTGCATCTAAAATATTTAAAAAAATAATACAACCAGATCCATATTTAACTTTACTTAATCTAAAACCGGAATGGTTAACACTCTCTCAATTCAAACTTATGATCCAACTAATAACGGCTGCAAAACAAACAGTGGCCAAGGCATGGAAATCTCCTACATTGGTACTAGCAGAAACAATTCACAGAATGAATAATACAATGTCCCATGCTAAGATGGTAGCCATCGATCAAAATCAAATTCCAAAATTTGAAAAACTTTGGCATCCTTGGATAAAACAACAGTTCCTGTCAAACTTCAATGACTCTGTCCTGTTGCCATGGTAACAGATTAAATGACTTACAGAGACACCCATTCTAAGGCTTCAAAGAGAACTAAAAAGAATAATAAACTGACGAGCAGGACAACCTTGTGGACCATACCTCTACCTTTCAACCCTTTTTCTTCTTTCTCTTTCCTTTTCTCCACCTTACGATTAAAGCTAATTATCAGAATTTATTTGACCTATATACACTCTACTTGTAAACAATATGTATAGTAGGTATAAATCATTTAAATACCTACATAAGTAACTAAGGAAATGATATATATCTTTAATTTAGGTTTACGTGAACCCAATGTTTAATATTTGAAATTTCATGATATTTACCTATATAAACCCTACTGTAAAACAATGAGCTTACTTTATAGATCCTTGTAAACTTACTTTATGTATCTTTATAACATTGTATACTCAATAAACTTCTTTTGACAAGGAAAACAAACAAGACACAAAACTCAAAACTCAGAACCAAAACACAGAGAAAAATACAGAGAAAAATACAAAGAAAAATACAGAGAAAAATGACTTACAACTGACCCTAAACTTTGTCTATTAGGCTGGCTAGAAGAAGAACAATACATGCCCCACATATATACTGTCATTCTTAGGGTACTATTTCTGGATAGGAAACTTATCGCTAGAAAATGGCTATCTACGATGGCCCCCACACAAACAGAATGGATTGCATCCATAAACGGCTCTCTTATTAGAGAACAACTCACATACAAACACCGAGGTACTCCGAGAAAATTTGAGAATATATGGGATCCCTTGTTGGACACCCCTGGATTAGCTCCACTAACCCTGGTCCACAATAGAATCCTAGGGGGCAGAACCACACCAGCAACTATACCACTTTAGAACTTAGCACTAAGAGGAACTTGCTAGGTTTGAGAGAAGGGGAGGAAATTCCACTTCATTCACACAGCTACCCCGGAAGGAAGTTACTATGAAAATACCAGGTTCTGCAGAGGTTGAAATGTATATATTTGTTTTACCCAATGGTTAATATATGAAAATGCTGAACACCGCTCCCTGCTGGTTAGGGGATGATGGTACCCTCCTCTGCTCAGTGGCCCTGGTAGGGCCGGAAGCAGAAAGGGAAAGAATGATACAAGGAGGACACACATGACATGTAATGAGACCAAAGAATTACAACCACAGTTGCCTTTTATTATTTTATAAACAAATAACATGTTAGACCGCACGGTCATTTAACATTGATACCTATGTGTCCTCACAAACATAGAATTTGTTTTGTGTAGTGAAATGAAAAAAGTTGTTTTTTTTGTTTTTTGTGTTTGTTTTCAATAAAAATTATCTGATTTAAAAAAAAAGAATAAGCTGTCGGAGAAACGCATAGTAATCCATTGGTGTTGATATTTGTGACTCCATCTGTTTGGCCCCCAGCCAAAATCTTATTGGACCACAGTGTCATCATCACAGGGCCATCCATGTGGTGTTTGCATTATCAGCTCCCTGTTCCGGTTTTCTTATGCGGAACAGTAGTTTATACAAACATGTTTATGTATTTCTTTAGTCATGTGTTTTATATGTAATTCTAATAAGTTTAGTATTTTTATCTTTATGCGAGACCAATTCTTTCCCAATCAGGGTTTATAGTGGCAACCTTAAAAGTCCATCTTTTTTTCTTTTTTCTGTTTTCCACCTATATTTCCAATAGGAGCACGTCTGCAAGCCCTGCAGCTTTCCTCATTAGTGCTCTGCAGCTCCCACAGCTGACTGATAATTATGAAATCACTCCTATTAGAACCACTCAGCACAGATGTGCAGACAAACACACATGCATTTTTTCAGAACAACAAAAGGTAGGAATCTGCAACAAAGGTTGTTATAATCCTTGCAATGTACATAGATCACTCAGAGGGAATGTTTATTTCTCAACAAAAGTGGAGTTACGCTTGAAATAGTTTTAAGAAATGCAAGTGCAATTTAAATGAATTGAATAACAAATGTAGTTGTTAGCTACAGTGTCTTGAAAAAGTATTCATGCCTCTTGAAATTTTCAACATTTTGTCATGTTACAACCAAAAACGTAAATGTATTTTATTGGGATTTTATGTGATAAATCAACAGAAAATGGCACATAATTGTGAAGTGAAAGGAAAATAATAAATGGTTTTCAATTTTTTTTTTACAAATAAATATCTGAAAAGTGTGGCGTGCATTTGTATTTAGCCCCCCTGAGTCAATACTTTGTAGAACCACCTTTTGCTACAATTACAGCTGCAGGTCTTATTGGGTATGTCTCTATCAGCTTTGCACATCTAGAGAGTGAAATTTTTGCCCATTCTTCATTGCAAAAAAGCTCAAGCTCTGTCAGATTGGAAGGACAGCGTCTGTGAACAGAAATTTTCAAGTCTTGCCACAGATTCTCAATTGTATTTAGGTCTGAACTTTGACTAGGCAATTCTAACACATGAATATGCTTTACTCTAAACAATTCCATTGTAGCTCTGACTGTATATTTAAGGTTGTTATCCTACTTGAAGGTGAACCTCCACCCCTGTCTCAAGTTGTTTGCAGACTCCAACAGGTTTTCTTCTAAAATTGCTCTGTATTTGGCTCCATCCATCTTCCCATCAACTCTGACCAGCTTCCCTGTCCCTTCTAAAGAAAAGCATCCCCACAACATGATGCTGCCACCACCATGTTTCATGGTGGGGATAGTGTGTTCAGGGTGATGTGCAGTGTTAGTTTTCCATCACACATAGTGTTTTGCTTTTAGGCGAAAAAGTTCAATTTTGGTCTCATCTGACCAGAGCATTTTCTTCCACATGTTTGCTGTGTCCCCCACATGGCTTTGCGCAAACTGCAAACAGCACTTTCCTTAAACAATGGTTTTCTTCTTTCCACTCTTCCATAAAGGCCAGATTTGTGGAGTACAGGACTCATGCCGCGTATACATGATCGGACATTCCAACAACAAAATCCATGTTTATTTTCTGACAGATGTTGGCTCAAACTTGTCTTGCATACACACGGTTAAACAAATGTTGTCGGAAATTCTGAACATCAAGAACGCAGTGACATACAACACGTACAATGAGCCGAGAAAAATGAAGTTCGTTTCAATATATTTTATTTTCAAAATAAGAAAAATACATCACAAAGCATAGATATAATGGTGGTCTTCAATCCTTTGGGAGACCATAATGTCACATGTATGACGAAGTAATGCCAACAGATTTAAACTAACATTCCAAACACAAGTCGAGTATAATGTGCAGTAAGGAGCTGACTTGAAAATAGAGTATACAAACAGATCTCTGTGTGTAACTAAAGTTTACATAGGATTGAGAGACAGGAAGGAGTTAGGAAGGGGAGCGCTCCACCACCCCAATAGGGAACAAACTGTGGCAGAGACTCCATCCTCCGAGTCCCCCTGCCCAGAACACACATAGGCTCTACTTGTAGCTAAGAAAAAGTCCAGAGAATTCCTGCCTATGGGAGACTGCATCTGTAGGAGAGCACTGTTGGTTCACTAGAAACACCATAGGTTTAAATATTTTAAACAATAGAGAATACATAACATGTTGTTGAACAAACGAGTTAAGTAACATCTGTACTACAAAACCTTGCAGATTATGTATGAAAACCCAGCTTAAGGAAAGACCAAAACGCTGATGAATGTCAGGTCTTGGTTTTGGTAAAGGCCATTGGGGTGAAGAATAGGGATCAAGGATCAACCAATGGTAAAGAGGAAAAGGAAGAGAGGAAGAAAGAATGAAATGAAATAAGAGAAGAAGAGAAGGAAAAGGAGAAAGAATGAGTGGAAGTCAACTGGGGGGCTACAATGATATCACATTACCCCATGGGGACATTAATAGAGTGTAATGCCCACAAAGGTTGCCCAAAGTTCCCACATGAGTTTGAACTTATCTGAGCAATCCAAGAGAACACTAGCCATCTTTTCCTGGTTCATAATCCAGGATATCTTTCTTTTAGCCAGGAGAGTGGAAACAGATGGTTGTTTCCAAGCCTTGGCTAGTGTGAGCTTTGCACCCAGAAGGATGAAGTAGATAAGGTGTTGAGAACTCCTGGATGCCCCCTGTACCGGGAAATTTAGGAGCGCTATGAGAGGCGACATCTGAATAGATAATGTGGCAATTTTGTTGATCCAAGTAAAGATCTTGTGCCAAAACTGTCGTATTCTGGGGCAAGTCCACCAGGTATGGAGCATATCCCCTCATATATCGCAACCTCGAAAGCAGAGAGGAGATGTTGAAGGGAAAATCGCAGCCAGTTTTGAAGGGACTAAATACCACCTAGTTAGGACTTTTACACTAGCTTCCATAAGGCAAGAATTAAGGATACCTTTGAAGGAGTGAGAAAAATTTTGGTGCCAAGTGTCAAGTTTCCAGTGCTGTGCTAGGTCTTCTTCCACAGTGAAGCATGTAGGATGCCTTGGAGCGTGCTGATGATATCACTTTATAAATCACCGAAATGCCCCCCCTCTGCTCATTGGCCTGGCCACACCATGACTCATATGCAGTTATTAAGGGGCCATTTGGGGATGTTTTACACTTTTTCTGTAAGAAGTTCGAGAGTTGAGAGAATCAAAAGAATTCTGAGACAAGCATTTCCAGGTTACTTATACAGTATGCTTTAGTGATTGGGCCCAGAGGTCTAAGGAAGTCACCGATCCTGTATAGCCCTTTGTCGAGCCACCATTTAAATGCTTTAATGTTAAGACCCGGTGGAAATTCAGGATTTTGAAAGATGTTTTTAAGAGGTTCTATGGGGGAGGAGAGCTGATTATTTTTTCTTAGGCCATCCCAAAGAGCAAAGGAGTGTGAAAGTGTTGGGGACATGATTGGAGGTCTCAGTTTTTTTTGGACACCATAGGAGATAGTCTAAGGTATGGAGGGGGACTGCCTATCTCTCGATATGTACCCAGTCTGGTTGTTCCTAGTGTGAATAAACCGATGACATTTGTGCAAGTTGAGCTGCTAGGAAGTACCAGAGTAGGTTGGGGAGGCCCAAACCCCCTTCTGTCCTAGGTCTAAACAGGATTGATTTGGAGAATCTATGGCCTCCCTTACCCCAGATAAATATAATAATTTTAGCTTGGAATCGTTTTAGACGAGCTGTATCAATAAGGATTGGGAGGGCTCGAAAATAATATAATATGCGTGGTAGCAGGGTCATTTTAATTGAATTAATTTTGCCAAGCCAGGAGAGAGAGAGCACGGACCACCTTGCCAAGTCTTTCTCTAATTTTTGATAAAGTGGAGGGTAATTTGCTTGGTAGAGGAGCTCTATCTTGGGGGTTAATTTAATCCCTAGGTAAGTTATATTTGGATCATTCCAAGTGAACCGAAAGCTCTCCCTGAGCCTGGCAAGGAGTGGGTCAGGAATGTTAATGTTAAGAGCGTGTGACTTGTTGTAGTTTACCTTAAGGCCTGAAATTGTTCCAAAGTCGTCAAGGAGACGACAGATGTTGGGAAGAGAGGTTAATGGAGAAGAGATAAACATTAGGATGTCATCCACAAATAATGCACATTTGTGATGACAGGGGCCACATTGAATACACTGGATGTTTGGGTTGTTTCTGATGGCTATTGCAAAGGATTGAATTGCTATGGCGAAGATCAGTGGGGAGAGAGGGCAACCCTGTCTTGTGCCTCTGGAAATGGGGAAAGATTCAGAATAAAATCCCTGCAGACGCACCTGGGCCGAAGTATATGAATATAGGGCATGCATAACATTTAGGAAAGAGTCTCCAAAGCCCCATCGATGTAGAATATTGAATATATACATCCAGTGGACAGAATCGAAGGCCTTTTGGAGATCTAGGGATAACAGGCTTGTCTGGGAGAGCTCTTATCCCAATTAGAATTAAGGAGGGAAATTAAGTCTATTGCGCGTCGTGTCTGATCGGGGTCTTGTCTCCCGGGGATAAAGCCTACTTGGTCCTTGTGAATGTATAAGCTAATAAAGGAAGCCAGGCGGTCTGCAAGGATTTTGGTCTATAATTGCTGACTGAGCTGGAATCTTTATTGGGTTTGGGGAGGACTGTGATGTGGGCCATGTTAAGTGATGAGTCTAATTGTCCCCCCTGTCTAAGGGCTTTAAAAAAGCGAGCCATATAGGGAGCTAGTTTGGTAGAAAATGATTTATAATAGGGGACAGAAAAGCCATCTGGGCCAGGAGCTGAGTGTGATTTTAAATTCTTTATGACCATGCATACTTCTTCCGCAGATATAGGGGCATCTAGTTTTTGGCGATGACTATCTTTTAATTTAGGTGTTTGAATATTATTTAGAAAACTATCTATCGCCTGTTGAGAAGGACTCTGTTCACCGCTGTATAGAGATTTGTAGTAATTTTGGAATTCCCCCATGATACGTTGGGGGTTTTGTGATAGGGTGCCACCTTGAATTCTAATTTTAGGGAGGGCCGGGGATCTAAATTTTGGGGAGAGCCTACCAGCTAACATTGAGCCTATTTTGTCGCCTTGACAATAAAATCTAGTTCTCTTCCGCCGAATCCATTTTTCGGCTTTGGTGGTGAGGGCAAGGTTGGGTGCCATCCGGGCTGCATCTAATTTAGTGATGGGTACTGAGCTTGGATCCATCTTATGTTTTTTAGTCAGAGCAGAAAAATCCTTATCTAGCTTTTCAATTTCCGCTTTGTTAGACTTGTTGATCTGGGAGGCTATTTGGATTAGGTGACCTCTGAGCACTGCCTTGTGAACTGCCCATAAACAAGAGGGACTAGTGTCGGGTGTGTCGTTGGTAAGAAAATAGTTTTGGATATGCCGCTCGATTGCCGTTGCTCTGATCGGATCACTCAGGATGGACTCATTGAGTCTCCAACGTCTATCAGGGTTCCAACTCTCCTGACGGCGGAGAGTCAGGATTACCAAGGAGTGATCTGACCAGACCACATCTTTGATATATATATATCTTGTTTGTAAATGGAATGGAGGTGGAAGTAAGGAGGATATGATCTATCCTCGCAAACGATCCGTGAGGGTTTGAGAAGTGAGTGAAATCTTGAGCAGTAGGGTTTACTTCCCTCCTCAATTAGGCCATGTTGAAAAAGCAGTTTGGCTATTCGGAGGCTTTGTTTGGTGGGTCTAGTATGACATTTGCCCGGTGGTCTGGACTTGTCCAGCCCCTGGTCGAAAGCAGTATTGGAATCCCCTCCAAATATCACTGTGCCTTCTGAAAGTGGAGTCAGGGTCATTAACATGTGTTGAAAAAAGGTAAATTGACCCCTATTAGGGGCATAGTAAGATATAAATGTATATAATTGTCCATCTAAATCACCTACTAGAAGTAAATACCTGCCTTCTGGGTCTTTATGTTCGGATTTTAAGGTGAATTTACACCGCTTAGAAAAGAAATTGCCTACTCCCTTATTCTTGTTCTCGGCATTGGCCAAAAAGAAGGAGGGGAATAGGGAGTGTATGAAAGATGGGCGATAGCTTTTTGGGAAGTGAGTTTCCTGTAATAGTAAAATGTCAACTTTTTGGGTATGCATATATTGAAAAACTTTACGTCTTTTAATTGGGGAATTTAAACTCTGCACATTGTGTGTCACTACCTTGAGAGGCATTTTCCTCGAAACATTATCAGCCATTGAGCAGAGGTGGGGGGTGATCTGGGAACCTATCAGCACTTACCATCCTGTTTCCATGATGTCCAAGGCGGATCACATGCCAGGCTGGGACTTTGGAGGGCCTTCGGTGGTATCAGGGATCTTCCCCCCAGTCGACTTCTGTAAAGAGACTGTAATAAATGCCTTGAGAGAGAGAAAGGAGATGAAAGGAGAAAGGAAAGGCGAAAGACAAGGGAGTCTTCTGTAGGGTGGAGGTGACAGATACCTCCATCAAGGAGTAAGGTGTACTCTAGATTCCCTCTAAATCACAGGGACTAGACTTGTCTAGAGGAGGGTAGAACCTGTTCCACTAGACAAGAGGGGGTGCATGAACACCATACCAGCAGGAAGGCCACTAAAGCTATGTCAATCAGTACATCGAAAACAATAGCCTGTTATGGGCGCTAGGCCTGTTAATACAAAAAAAAAAAACTAAAAGCAAACAATTCACCTCAAGCAACCTAAAATATCAAATAGGTAGAGTAAGTTAGGAGGTGAGTTTACAAATAACCTAGGAAAAATAGTAAGGTAGGGCAGCAAACAATCATAAAACATAGATATAAAAAAGAAAAACTGGATCCATAAAGGTTAATATAACCCACAGGAAGGGGGTGAGGTGCAGTGAAGGTTTAGAGTTACTAGAATAAAGTAGACACCATATTCAGGGGTAGTTTATGGAGAGGGTAGGACCCCTAAGTTTGGGCCTCAAGAATGGTATGTGGTCCCCTCTCCACCTCCACCTCTCGATCATCCACAAAGGGGAATGAGCGAGAGGGGGGGTCTGACCTCAATGCGTGATGAGTGCATTTTTGTGAGGTTTTCCCATTCCCCAGTGAGGGCACACGTGAGGCCACCTTGGTCGAGGTGTAAGTGTAAGCTAATGGGTTCTCATCTCATGGGGTGCCAACATGGGGCGTGATTCACCCCAGGGTGTCACTGGGGGGAGACAAGGAGTCCAGGAGGGTAAGTAAAGATGTTTGAGTTGGTAGAGTCAAGAAGGTCATGGAGGAACTGTTTCCTTAGATTTCTTAGATCTTGCCGATTCCCATACTGGAGTCAGGGGGCTGGATGGGAGTTGCCTTTTAGTGGAGTTTGGAAGCGATCCTGAGGATTGAGGGTTCAAGTCCAGGCTGATGAGACCTAAATGAAGCAAGAGTTTTTCTCCTTCTTGAAGTGAGCCAAAGGTGAACGATTTGCCTTTCCAAAGGAATTTGAGCTGGAATGGGAAGAACCACCAATACTTAATTTCTTTGTCCATTAGGATTTGGAGTAGTGGCTTTAAAGCTCTCCTCTTTTGGATGGTGGAAGGGGAGAGGTCTGCAAAAATTTACGGCTGGTGGCCTTGGAAAACAATTTTAGGCAGGGATCTTGATTTCCGCATCACCTCCTCTTTAACAGAGAAGTAATGTGGTTTAACCACGATATCGCGGGGAAGACCATCAGCTCTAGGTGGTTTGGGAGCTCTATGGGCCCAGTCTAGCTCCAATCTGTGTTGAGTAGTGTCAGGAAGTAAGTCCTTGATGAAAGCTTTAATGGTTTCGGGGATGTCTTTGTATGATTCGAGGAGCCCTCTTAATCTAAAGTTGTACCTGCGGTTCCTGTTCTCTAGGTCGTCGATCTTTGCATGTGCTGTCTCCAGCTGTTCCTGAAGTATCTGTATGCATGCAGTATTTTGATATGTTCTGGATGAGGTGGCTTCGAGGTGTGATTTTATGTTTTCCATACGAGTACCTATATTCTGAAGGTCTGCTTTTATATCGTTTGTAATCTTGTTGGCTGTGTTAATTAAACCTCTGTCCAAGAGTGCAGCAAACTTATTGAACATGTCTGCTACATCCACAGGCTGGATTGGGCCTGAATCCCCGGGCTGTAGTAGGTGGTGTATCTGGGGAGTACCTGCCTCCATGGGGAGAAGTCCAGGCCGGCTAATGAGCGACCTATTAGGGACTAAGTAGATGCTGGTGAGGCTGGGTCAAGTATCTGGCTCCTTACAGGGAAACCCTGTTTCAGCAGAGAGGGAGAGGCCTCGTTCTGTATGTCGGAAAGATTGACTGAGGAAACGCAGTGAGGGGCCGTTGCCATCTTGGCCATTCCGGGCCGGGGCTGTGTGGCTTCAAATGTGGGTTGAAGATTGCATCTCACGACTCCGGAGTACATCGGGGTAATCCCCGGGAGTTTCGCCACACTTAGGGAGTGGATTCAGGCGGCTGTTGCCGTTCGATCTGCCTTAGATGAGGCCGAAGCTGCTGGGGCGGGATGGAGCTCTCTGGCTAAGCGTCCATGTTAGGTGCTGCCGCGCATGCGCTTCCGAAAAATGAAGTTCAATAGCCAGTGCTGCTCTTCTGCTTGATTTCTAACATCCGTGGAATTTTGTGCGTCAGAATTGTGTACACGGGATCAGAATTTTCAACAACGGATTTTGTTGTCGGAAAATTTGAGAACCAGCTCTCAAATTTTGTTTGTCGGGAATTCAGGTGGAAAATGTCCGATGGAGCCTACACACGGTCAGAATTTCTGACAACAAGCTCCCATTGAACATTTGTTGTCAGAAATTCCGACCGTGTGTACGTGTCATAATAGTTGTCCCGTGGACAGATTCTCCCACCTGAGCTGTGGATCTCTGCAGCTCCTCCAGAGTTACCATGGGCCTCTTGGCTGCTTCTTTGATTGATGCTCTCCTTGCCCAGACTGTCAGTTTAGGTGCAGGGCCATGTCTTGGTAGGTTTTCAGTTGTGCCATACTCTTTCCATTTTCAGTTGATGGATTGAACAGTGCTCAGTGAGATGTTTAAAGCTTGGAATATGTTTTTATAACCTAACCCTGCTTTAAATTTCTCCACAACTTTATCACTGACTTCTCGGGTGTGTTCCTTAGCCTTCATGATGCTGTTTGTTCACTAAGGTTCTCTAACAAACCTATGAGGGCTTCACAGAACAGATGTATTATACTGAGATTAAATTACATACAGGTGGATTCTATTTACTAATTAGGTGACTTCTGAAAGCAATTGGTTCCACTAGAGTTTAGTTAGGGGTATCAGAGTAAAGAGGGGCTAAATACAAATGCATGCCACGCTTTTAAGATATTTATTTGTAGAAAAAAAAATTGAAAACCATTTATCATTGTCCTTACACTTCACAATTATGTGGCACTTTGTGCTGGTCTATCACATAAAATCCCAATAAAATACATTTACTTTTTTGGCTGTAACGTGACAAAATGTGAAAAGGGGTGTGAATAGTTTTTCAGGGCACTGTAGGTGAAACCAATGCTCTGTGTTAGGCCAAGCTTAATATATTATGACTGTGGCAGTTAGAGGTTGGTAGCAGGAGAATTTTTTTACCTACAGTTCTAGAAAGATCAAGTTGTGGGCTCAGCAAGTGATGGAAGAAAAATGAAAAATGGTCACACGTTGCAATACACTGGTATATATTTTCTTGTTGTGACCTTTTATAATTGATATTCATTTAAAAACTTGAAAAGTTTGACAAATTCAAAACATGCCATTATATTCCCATTAGAACAGATTGATCCTTTTTGTCATTATTATCATGCTGTGAAAATGTATGTAAGAATATTTTACTTTAATCTTTCAAAATATGTACTTGAGTGTCAGTCTGGCATATTTGGTATTTTTATTAAAGTCACAAGACAGATAGGTCAATTACAGCTTGAGCGCTGGTTTTATAATTTATTCTTATGAAACATTCACAATACCTACTCAATCTTGTCTGCAAAGGGAGTAATGAGGGAATCATCTAGACTATGCATATAAACAGAGAAATGTTAATACTTGCTCATCTTTACTTAGTGCTCTTTAAAGCTCATTTATACGGAGTGATAAAAGTACATTATGTTATTAACAAAATGTCACAGTGTCAGTTCTAACCTGAAATGAGTACATTTAACATGGCAGGTGTTAGAGGACTCCATCTGGTTAAACATCTTCCCCTTTCCCAGAACAATGAGCCTCCTTTTATTTGTCTAGCCTTATCCATACCGTGGTTTTAATTCCTTTATTTACTTCATTTTGTCTGTGGTATTCTTTCATTATTATTATTGCATAATAAATCATATTTAAAGTACGTACAGCAATTTCCTTTTTTAGGAAGAATAATTATTGCATACAATTAGTGTTCAGTTAAGATTATAAAATTGCATACTAGATATTGAAACAAAAGGCATTAATATATAATTTCTTAAATTTAATTTGGGTTTTGTGTAAATTATTACTTTTATATTTTCATAGTGATTATTACACATTTTATTATACTATATTACATATGTTTAAGAAATGCTTGACATTGGCATTTCCTTTTTTAATTAATATTATTCCATATATTACATTTCTTTTTTTTTTTTTTTTTTTACTAAAGAAGGGTAAAAAAACAATGTTGGTCATAGGCGGCCAGAGGTGTCTACCCTTATCAACAATGTCAGGCCATGAAACATGTTCATGGTCACATTGTTGTACCTCCTGTTCAAAGATGAATGCAAGCATGTTTTCTTGCATTCTTGTGGATTTTTATCTGCTAAGTGATGCTGTATACCAGGTCAATTTGATAAATGATTCCTTTGCTCAGCAAGATAATAAATATGGACTACTCTCAAATAGGTTGGACAATACTGTACCAAACTCTTTACAACTCACACCTCACAACTAGGGGTACTGGCACTGCCAATGAGCTCATGTCTGATTTTTAAACCGTAGTTGAAGTTGTAGTTGATGTCAGTGAAAATAAATCAATTTATTACAAATGATGATCAAAGCATATCTCTGTCTGGGTCCAGACTCTTCCATGTTTCATCCTATTGCAGAGCTTAAAGAATCTGTGACCCCAACATTTCAAATTCCCAATATGTATCTGTTTTACCAAGTACTTTGTGTTAAAAGTATCCTGTTCTCTTTGTATTGCTGCCTTTATGTGTTATCCTGCCAGTCCCCTTGCTTTTCTATTGCTAACTGACAATGCTAGGCATGGAGGCATACCCATCTCAGCGTGGTCAGTTTTCTGTGTTTTCAGCATGTACAGTTTGGCTGTGTTGCGGGAAAACAGGCTGCTTGTCCTCCAATGGCCAAGACTTGTGCTGACACCCCCCCATGCACAGCCATTCACTGGGAAGACCAGTGTACTGTGTTTCTCCACCCCCACCTTTCCAAGCAACTTATGCAGCTGAGAACAGAGATTACATGACCACTTAAATAAACCGAAAATAGAGTATTTAGTATTTTTATATATATATATATATATATATATATATATATATATATATATATATATATATAGAAAAACATTTTGCCTTTTATTTCTATTTTAAATTGAATGGGTTGTTTTACAAGGTATCAATCATAGAGAACTCTCTTTAAAACGGTAAATTAAATAAGAAGATATCTTTATATCCACATGTTTTATGCAACATTTTTTCATCTTTCCATCTATTAAATCTGCTGCCCTTGTTGTTTTAACTTTGGATAGTAAAACATTTTTTTCTGCCAGTAAACACCTTATACAGCCCACTTGCCAGGAAGGGAGGGGGAGTGAGTCATAAGAGGGCCAATGAGAGCTGCAGACCTGGAGGTGTTTCTCGGTGTGTCTGTGTAAATCCAGGAAGTGAACAGGCAGCAGCTTCCGCTTCCCACAGTTAAAATGATTGCAGCCAGACTCAGTAGAGGGAGATTTATTTAGCATATTTGGCAAGTACAGAATCACAATATATATAAAATAATATGCAAAGTGGTTGGAGGGAAGCTTCAGGACGGCAAACAAGATTAGTGAGAAACTGAAGAAAAAGTGGAATGCAATAAAAAAAGAAAATAAATAGGGAAGGAAAAAAGAATAAAAGCAACAACCAAAAATAAAAAAAAAATAGAAAAATGAAATGATAATATTAAAAAATTAGTGTAGAGAAAAAAAAGAGAAAAAAGAAAAGTACAATAAAGAAAAAACAACGTGAAAATAGAAAATAAATTAAAAAATAATAATGAATATCCATAGAAATATAGAGAAAACAAAACAAACAAAAAAAAAAAAAACAATAGATAATTATAAATAAGGAATAAATGAAAAATTAAAAGAAATAATAAAGGTGAAAACTGAAGAGCGAATTAAAAAGTGATGAAAATGAACAGTTTGAGCAAGAGAATGTGTTAGTAGCCACAAAATATATACAGTTAGATCGATATATATATTTGGACACAGGCACAATTTTAGTTTTTTCAGGTATTTACCAAAACATATTCAGGCTATAGTTATATAATGGAAGGTGCACACTCTCATGTTAAATTTGAGGGTATATACATCCAAATCAGAGGAAAGGTTTAGGAATTACAGCTCTTAAGAATAGCCACCCCCCCTTTTTCAAGGGACCAAAAGTAATTGGACAATTGAATCAAAAGTTGTTTCATGGCCCGGTGTGGGCTACTCCTTTGTTATTTCTTTATCAATTAAGCAGATACAAAGTATGGAGTTAATTCTAAGTGTGGTGTTTGCATTTGGAATCTAATGCTGTGAACCTACATCATGCGTTCAAAGGAGCTGTCCATGCAAATGAAACAGGCCATTGTAAGGCTTCAAAAACTAAACAAATCCATCAGAGAGATAGCAGCAACATTAGCAGTGGCCAAATCAACATAAAAAGGCCTGGACATCCACGGGAGATAACAGTGGCAGATGATCGCAGGATCCTCTCTATCATAAAGAAAAACCCATTCACAACATCCAGACAAGTGAAGGACACTCTGCAGGAGGTGGGCGTATCATTGTCAAAGTCTACAATCAAGAGAAGACTTCATGAGAGCAAATACAGAGGGCTCACCACAATGTGCAAACCATTCATAAGCCTGAAGAATAGAAAAGCCAGATTAAACTTTGCCAAAAAACATCTAAAAACCAGACTAGTTCTGGAAAAGCATTCTTTGGACATATGAAATGAATGCCCTGTACACACGAGCAGACATTCTGACAACAAAACCGTGAATTTTTTTCTGACGGATGTTGGCTCAAACTTGTCTTGCATACACACGGTCACACAAATGTTGTCGGAAATTCTGATCAAGAATGCGCTGACACATACGACGGCACTATAAAAAGGAAGTTCAATACCAAGTGCCCCACCCTTTGGGCTCCTTCTGCTAATCTCGTGTTTATCTTGTGTTAGTAGAAGTTTGGTGATAGACGATTCACGCTTTCCACCCTCGTGCTATTCAGTTCGTTACTGCTCTTCAGTTTGTGCTTGTGGGTTTGTATCTGTTCTTCAGTACGTGTTGTCAGTTCGTATCTGTTTTCTAGTGCATTCTTGTCTGCTCGTTTCTGATTTTCAAATCGTTCTTCTTAGGCCTTTCTGATTTTCAGTGCAATATGTTAGTTCGTTCTGACCAGGTGACCATTTTCTAGCCATGTTGCAGGTACATACTCATTGCAGAGTTCATGCTGTGCAGGGGCTTGGTGTTGGAGTTCTTTCTTTGACTCAAGTCCAGTCCATGAACAGAGCGAGGAGGAGTTCATGGACGAAGAATTGGTTGCTCCAGCATGACCAATTCTGTCACATGCCTTTGTTGCGGGAGATCCGGGAGAATAATCCTGATGATTTCAGAAATTATCTCCGGATGACGGACCCCGTTTTTCACCATCTGTTGGCTTTGATGTCCCATTATATTACGAAGCAGCACACCTGCATGCGGCAAGTCATCACTCAAGAACAAAGGCTAGTCCATCCAGACGGAGATCAGTGAAGAAGCAGCCACCACCCAGGACGCAGAGCTCACCGGCAGTGACACGTGCGGCAGCCACTTTATCACCGGGAGTGGCGTGAGCCGCGGCCATACAGACAGCCTTGCAGTTTTTAAGGGACATGGAGCAACACGAAGGAGGACCGCAGCAGCCCTTAGGTTTGGAGCAATCAGCGGTTACTGACTCAACTGCGGCCATTCTGGCGGCCATTGAGGAGAGTAAAACCATGGTAATGGGGAGGATAGATATGCTGGCCATAGAATGCGGTCTCATCCGACAAGACATGGACAAGTTTAGAGGCTGTGTCACTGCGGTCAAGAATCGTGTCTTGGATATAGAGGATACTATGGCCACCACCTCACAGAATGTCGCTGACCTGCATGCACAGTTAAAACCCTGATGGCGCGGTCTGAAAACGCTGAAAATAGACTGCGCCGCAATAATGTGCACGTGGTGGGCCTCCCGGAGGGCACGGAGGGCTCATACCCAGCCAGCTTTGCCGAAAATTTCTTTAAAGAAATCCTTAATTTACAAGAAGTCTCCTCAGCATACATCGTTGAGCGCGCTCATAGGGTCCCTACAGGCCCAAGACCGCAAGGCGCCTTACCCAGACCATTCCTTGTGCGGTTTCTAAATTACCATGATAGAGATCTCATCCTTGCCGAAGCCCGGAAGAAACCACAGCTCCGGTTTGATAACACCACTCTGCAAAAAGGGCTTCACGTATAGTATGCTGTACCCCAGTAAGCTCCGTGTTGAACATCGGGGTTCGGTGAAATTTTTTGATGTCCCCTCGGATGTCTCAGACTGGCTGAATACATCGGGCTAAAGTAATGACTGAATGCACACGTGCAGATACATATGCTTGGTCTACAATCCTCTACCAAGTTTCCCTTCCAACAGATTTACTAGTAGTGTGTTTTATCAAGGGAAGCATATGTACAGGACTAGATGTAAATCAGTGTCGCGCTGGACATAGAGTATAGGGAATATATATCTTTTGCTGCGCGGTTCTTCTACTACATCCACCCCAAACACCGCACTCATTGCTTTGCACAGGCCGCCGGGAATCGCTTAGTCATCCTTCAGGGGGTACTTTCCCCCTCACTGACAATCCCAAACAAATCACCCAAATTTATTTTTAATTTATTTTAGGTGTCATGAACACTTATTTTTTACTTATTGTTTTTTACTGATGGTTGAGTATTTTTGGTTGCTCACAATAATTTATGGGCACATTGTCACTTACACATTTTTTTAATAATATTTCTTGTTAGTATTGGTTGGTATAATTATTGATTCATATCCAATTCTGCACTGTTTATTGTCTATGCTAATTTGCCTCGTATCTGGGTTATGGTTCGGCAGCAGGACTCTTATCACGGATATTTTGTTTCTTTAAACTGTATTTTATTCACTAATTTGTTCATAACATATTTTGTGGGTAATATTTTTCATAGTATTATTATCACTATTTAATAATTATTCACTATACTCTATGTCCAGCGCTACACTGATTTACATCTATACAATTTTTGCCTTATATCGGGGTTATAGTGTTTGTGGTGTCACTCACGGTACTACAAGGTTGGTGGTCTGGTGGACACTCAGAAACAGGCCACATCACAAAGCGATGTGTGTAGGTGGGTAAATGTTAATGTAAATCTTCAGCATGCTGTTTGGCTCTGTGTGACTCTGGACCTCACTGGTGCTCCTAGGCCCCAGTCTTGTGGTAAATTTCTGAATTGCAGATATGTCCTTGAATATTAGAATCATCTCCTGGAATGTCAGGGGCTTGAATTCAAAATACAAGAGAGCGTTGGTGTTGAAATTCTTACAGGCCCAGCACCCCCACATAATGTTATTACAGGAAACTCATTTATTAGGTAATAAAATCCTGGCCATGAAACGTCCCTGGATGCACAGAGCCATACATGCCACTTTTTCGTCTTATGCCAGGGGTGTGTCTATTTTGTTGCACAAGTCATTACCTTGCTCTATAGAAATGGTAATTACGGATCCTGGGGGGAAGGTACTTAGTGGTGATAATTGAAGTATACTAACGCAAGTTGGCCCTCGTAAATATATATATTCCCCCCCCTTTTACAGGGACCGTCCTGTACGAGGTGTTGGAGAAGTTGGCGCCTCACACTCCCTTCCAGATATTGGTGGCTGGAGATTTCAATAATGTTCTTGACTATGCATTAGACATATCCAACCCACACAGGGCTCCAAAGCATGATTTGTCACATTGGGCGGAAGCTGTGGGTCTTACTGAGATCTGGCAGTGGAAGCATCCCACAGACAGATGCTATTCATACCTGTCCTCGGTACATGCTTCGTCCTCCAGAATAGACCTGGCATTCGCTAATGGGACATTATTGCCTCTTGTAGCTGGGGCATCCTATCTTTCGGGGGGTGTCGGACCACACCCCACTTCAGATTTTTTGCAACTAGGCTCTCAGTGTTCAAGGACAGTCTGGCGCCTGTCTCCTAGATGGGTGGGGGAACCCACAGTAGAGGAGTTGCTGAAACCACATATGGATACATTTTGGCAGATTAATGAAGGATCAGCAACGGTGCGCACCGAGTGGGAGGCCTTCAAGGTCACCACTAGGGGGGTGTACATATCAGCCATAAAAGCCCAGAGGATGGAGCAAAATGGTGTAGAAAAACAACTTCAGGATAAAGAACAAGAATGCGCTAAGGCTCATGCAGACTCACCTTCGCCTGACACGTTGGCTCAATTACAGTTCGCAAGAAGAAATGTATCCCTCCATTATCAGGATGTGACTACTTGCCAGCTGCAAAGGAGTGCTGTGCGGATGTTTGAAAAGGGAGATCAAAATGGCAAACTCTTGGCCCTCCTGACGGCAGGGGATACATCCCCGACAGTAATTCCCTGCATACTGCTAAAAGACAGGGAGGATGTAGTACAGGAGTTTGTATCCTTCTATAGGTCTTTGTACTCTCCTATAGATCCTTATGACATTGGTGACCTCAGGGACACATTGGGGTCCCTGCGGCTGACCGAACTGCCCGAGGAGGCTAGTAGTTTTCTGGATGCTGCTTTCAGGGAGGAGAAATTGGTTTTGGCAATAGGATCATTACCTAGTGGCAAGGCTCCAGGACCCGACGGTCTGCCAATTGAGTGGTACCACCAGTACTCAGAGACCCTGGTGCCCAGATTACTGCAATTATACGTTGACTGTTTACAATCAGGAAGCCTCCCCCTCTCCTTCTACGAGGCTCATATTATATTATTGGCTAAGCC
Source organism: Aquarana catesbeiana (assembly GCF_042186555.1). Taxonomy (NCBI): domain Eukaryota; kingdom Metazoa; phylum Chordata; class Amphibia; order Anura; family Ranidae; genus Aquarana; species Aquarana catesbeiana. Next base: position 433,822,347 of record NC_133328.1, read on the forward strand.
AGATAAAGACCCACTGCAGTGTTCCTCTTATAGGCCCATCTCATTATTAAATATGGACTTCAAAATACTAACCAAACTGTTAGCTACTAGACTTATGTTGGTCCTACAACATGTAGTTTCACCCGACCTGACAGGGTTTATGCCCAAAAAGGCCACGGATATTAATTTGCGCAGGGTTTTCACCCACACTCAGTTGGGCTAGGATACCTCTAGCGGTGGGATACTGGTCTTTCTCGATTTGGAGAAGGCCTTTGATTCCGTAGACTGGAATTACATGAGAGTGGTACTTGAGGTTTTCGGATTTGGTCCTCAGTTCCAGAAGTGGATCAACATTTTATATCATTACCCCACAGCAGCCATAAAGCTAAACAATATGTTATCGGAATTTTTTACAGTGTGTAGGGGCACTCGCCAAGGATGCCCTTTATCCCCGGGTCTTTTCTCCATTATGATTGAACCCTTGGCGGTGGCCTTGCGAGCCTCTGAGGAGGTACAGGGGATAACGGTGGGTAGCTTGACTGAAAAAACGGCACTATATGCAGACGATATGGTTCTTTTTTTGCGAGACTCCGAGAATTCCCTGTCGGCAGCTTTAGACATTCTTAATTCATTTGCTCGTTTTTCGGGTCTGAAAGTCAACTGGGGAAAATCCCAGATTCTAGCACTCAGGACGCCATCCCCCAAATGTGAGATTCCCATAAATTGTCCCTTGCAGAAGGTAGAGGTGATCAAATATCTGGGGTTACATATCTCCAACTCCGTATCAGATTTTATTGCTTTGAATGTTGATCCACTTTTGACTAAACTAAAATCCAGATTGCAGGCGTGGCAAAATTTACCTCTGACACTCATAGGTAGGGTGAATTTAGTAAAGATGAAATTTCTAACTCTATTTTTATATATATTTCGGAATTCTCCTGTATGGATACCGAGATTTATATTCAAAAGAATAGATCAACTTATATTGAATTTCCTGTGGCAGGGGCAACACCCCCGAATTAAACTCCGGGTGTTACAACTGCCATGGAAACAAGGGGGTCTGGCAGTCCCGGACTTTTACAGATATTTCTTAGCGGGTCAGCTAGTATTTGCACACATGTGGTTTACGCTACCTGAGGATGACACTGCTAATACACTAGAGGCGGCTGTTGTTGGTTCTTATGAGGCGCTGACACACCTCCCGCTTCGAGGTGTCAGGGCTCCATATAGGCTCACGATATCCATGCGTGCAACCTGTAGAGCATGGGTAGCAGTGACCAAGATGGGTAGCACTTCTGAGATTTTTCCTCACACACCACTTTGGATGAATCCTAAATTAATAAATTTCTGTGAGTACCCTGATCCGATCATCTGGACTAAATTTGGTATCAAGACGCTGAGGGACATAGTGGGTGGTGGGAAACTTTTGCAATTTGATGCCCTGAAAACTAAATTTGATCTTCCAAACACTCACTTGTTTCGTTATCTTCAGCTCAGGCATGCATACAATGCCCAGTTTGGAGATATTGGTGTTACCCTGAAAATGGGTGATTTGGAGTCTCTGCTGAGAGAGGACACTTTAGACAAGGCCCTGTCTACAATTTACAAACAAATGTTCAGTGGGGGAGGAGATATCCTTGCAAAGTGTAGGGCAGCGTGGGGGGAGGTGTTCCCCCAGATGGACGGGGATGACTGGGACGATATATGGGACATTAATTTTGCTAGATTGGTCTCCACCAGGGACCAACTCATCCAATTTAAATTCCTACATCGTATTTATCTTACTCCAGCTAGATTGGCTAAGATGTTCCCTACCCAGTCGCCGGGTTGCTGGTGGTGCAGTTCCCTCACTGCTGATTTCATGCATATCTTTTGGAATTGCTCGAGCATACAAGTTTTTTGGAAGGGGGTCACAGAATGTATAGCTGAAGTAACCGCCATTAATATACAGCCTACGATAGAGGTGTGTCTTTTGGGTTTGGTAGACAATCTAGCCCCAAAGAGAGTAACACGTACCTTACTGACAATACTAATCTATTACGCAAGGAAAACAATAGTGTTATCATGGAAAAAGCCCAATCCTCCATCTGTATCAGCATGGAAGGGTGTGGGAAATAGAGCTGCACCTTTTTACAAGGCTATATATATTAGCAGGGGCATACCATAGAAATTTGACAAAGTGTGGGGCAGTTGGATGAATAGCGAAACTACGGTGGCAGATTAAGTGGCACATAATGACATGCATCTGATGTGAGATTCAACAGGTATATAACCATTTGACATATTGAAATGTATTGTTAATTGTTATTAGGGGAAGGGGGCCTTACTATCATTGTTCCGATCCGGTCATTGAGTGAAGGTCTGGAAGGAGGAGGAGAGAAGCAATGCTGAAGGATGTTAATAGTTCTTCCGTTTTTTTTTTTGTTTTTTTGTGTGTGGCCCATTGGGTCTTGTGTTTAATTGTAAGTGTTATGTTATAAAAGCAATAAATAAAACTTTTCAAAAAAAAATAAAGAACAAAAGCTAGTCTCCACCATGCGGTACTTGGCGACGTGGAGAAGTCTGCAGGACATCAAGTTCTCGACAGGCATCTCCCCCCAGGCTCTGGGGATCATTATTTCAGAGACCTGTTCTGCCATCATTCAGGTCCTGCAGAAGGACTATATTAAGGTAAGTTTTCTCCTTTAACATCACATTCTATGTATTTAATGTTTGCTAATGTACTGTATTTATTTCATCATTCCCAAATTACCATGATTGTAATATGCTGTGAATGTCCTCTTTGTCCTCATGCATGCTGGAAGCTTTTAAAGTTCCTTTTTTGTCTTTCATGCATATTTGCCTTCACTAACCTTCCCAGCATGCTATTCTGGGCCCATACACACCTAGCATTCACTTAACAATGTATTTTGTCATCTACATTGTAGTACTTACCCTAAACACCCCCTAAAATGTGTTTAAATGTTATTTTTGTCCTTAAATTCAGGCAGAGTGCAAGAGGCTTTTTTGGGGGGGCAAAACTCATTTGGAACCCTCCCTCCCCCCCAACCGCTAAGTCAACCGATACCAGTACTCTGTCTGCTGACTTTGCCAAACCCATACACACTATACCTACCTCATTTGTGTTCAGATTTATGGATGAATTCATCAAAGCATGTAGTGCAAGGGCCTGCCTGAATACTTTCAAATGGTACTGTTTAAAGTTTTGTTCTCCTATTATCTTGATAGGTAATTGCAGAATGTAAAAATGTGCTTCAATGAGGACAGTGTGTATTCATATTATTGTATTATGACACTTCTTACCTGTCAAGTGGGATTCCAATAGTGTAAGAAGGGGCTGGCCAAAGTAAAACACATTATTTATGCATTCAGCTCTCAATGAAGTGGAGAGGGTTACCTGTCCAAAATATCAGCCCCTTAAAATTTTTACAATGGGCCATCAGTGGGGATGAGGAATCTGATAAGTGGACCTTATACTTTTCTCTTAAAATACTCATTTCAATAAATGTTATACTTATGTTGGCCAAGAATGTTTGTGTCTAATCTGCTTGCAATGTTATGTGTAAAAGTACTAATTTTTTTTTTGTTTGACTCCACAGTTTCTTTCAAACCCACAGGAATGGCAGACTGTGGCATCCCAGTTTGCTCAGCAGTGGGACTTTCCTAACTGTGGAGGGGCAATAGATGGGAAGCATGTCCACATCGTCCCACCCCCCAACTCGGGGTCATACTATTATAACTATAAGGTGTTTAATAGTATTGTGGTGTTAGCGGTGGTGCCGGCGACATACAAGTTTATGTATGTGGACATGGGGAAGAAAGGCCAGATGTCGGATTGGGGGAGTCATCGCCCAGATGGAGTTCTACAGACAGCTCCAGAATGGCAGCTTGGGCTTGCCACCTGCAGAAGACAATGTAGGTGGTCTTCCATTTCTGTTCATCGCTGATGAAGCCTTTGGGCTGGGTGATCACCTAATGTGGCCGTTCCCCATGAGGACCCTCACCCCGGAGCAGAGGGTTTTTAACTACTGGCTGGCCAGAGACAGAAGAGTCATGAAGAATTCAGAATAATGCCCAGCCGGTTCTGCCTATTTCTGACAGCAATACACATGGCCGAATATAAACTGAACCATATTGTACTTGCCTGCTGCATTCTCCACAATTACCTCATGTGGCCTCAGTTGGGGCTGAGGCCGGATTTCAAAATACAAATCTGATGACACTTGTACCTGGTCATCCTGGCTTGCCCCCCCAAAGCACCCGCAAAGTTAGACAGAAGTATGTCGAGTACTTTGCGGGTAGGGGGGCCATTGATATGCCAGCCAATGTGTGAAACATTTTTAAACTAATTTTTTTGGTATAAACTGAACTCATATTTCATTTGATTTACTGCTTGCGTTTCTTTTAGCTGTCTCCTAGGTTCTCCAATGGCCTTTTTTTTGGCCCTTTTCTTCAATAGTGCAAACGTAATTTATTTGATACATGAGGTGACAATCTCTTCTTCAGCTAACTATTATGTTGTGGGTCTGCTACACACACACACATTGTTTTTGTTGTTAATGTATGTAATGCATTAATGATAAAAATAATCATCCTTTTCAGCTCCATAAATTAATTGCTTTGAGTCCCTAAAGTAGCGTTATGGGGCAAAGTAGCCTGACCGAATCCCAGGTTCCTCCCCTCCACCTTCCAACAAAAAGGCCCAGGAAGGGGAGGAATGTGGAGGAGTCAGCGCTTGGTTTGATTCGGCAGGCTACTGCAGTCCACACAACCACCGCAATGTCCAGGAGGCCTTTGCCTGTATGACGGCCAGTAAGATGCAAGGAACGGAGGAGAGCCAATGCCTAATCTGTGAGGAGGTCATATTTCAGGCCCTAAATAAGGGGGTGAGGGGCCAACTCACCAATAAAAGTCCTGTATGTGAGTTGGACCATACTCCTCCTCCACCTCCTGCAACAACTCATCACCACAGCCACAGTCTGGAAGGAAGTGTGGATGGAAGTCAAGAGAGTGATGGCCTGGGTTCGGTCTGGTCTGGCAAAAAACGCAGGCTGTGGTAAGACCACAGCCTGGGGACATATATGTCATCTGCTGCTGCTCCCGATCTCTCAGAGTCCTGGACTGGATTGTGCTCCCTATTAAATGGACTCCTCAGGCTACCAATTTTGCCTGTCAAATAATTGATGTCTGCCCTGGGGTACAAAGGCTTCGCCAATTTCAACAGTTTATCCAGCGTTGCCTTCCTCTTTAGTTTGTTATGACCCCTAATAAATTACTTTTTTTTTTTTTTTTTTTTTTTTACAAATACTTGTGTTTTAGTTCAAAAAGGACAGTTTTTTTGTGAGTAGGCAGGTGCATTTCAAAAATACAATGTCAAATTAACAAGGGACACCAACACCAACCAACCTCTTTGAGGTTAAAAAAAACAAGATAATAATGGTGTTGTGGTAACTTGACATACAAAACAACAAAAAATATTATGGAGATCACTATAAAAAAACAAAAAAAAAATCAGGAGAGCTTGATATAAAAAAAGTACATCACTTTAAAAAAATAATAAACATTATTCTGGAGATCTGGCAAAAAAAAAAATAAAAAAGATTATTCAGGAGATCACGAGAAATAATAAATAAATCAGTTTTTTAGAACTGTGTGTGAATATCAGCAGCAAAGCAACTTCATTCTAGCATTATAAAGAAGAGAATGCGGTGCATTGAAAGATTTAAAAATTTGCAGCGTGACGAATGTGCTATCTCCATTACAAATGCTAGTTTAACCAGACCGAGCATTTCCATCTCATACTTGATTCTGAGCATGCATGGAATTTTGCACCTTGGACTTGTGTACGCAAGCTCGGAATTTCCGACAACAAAGATTTTTGTCGGAAAATTTGAAAACCTGCTCTCAAACATTTGTTGTCGGAAAGTCCTACAGCAAATATCCTATGGAGCATACACACAGTCGGAATTTCTGACAACAAGCTAACATCGAACATTTCCTGTGAGTACGAGGCATAAGGTTAATCTGTACCAGAATGACGGGAAGAAAAAAGTGTGGAGAAGGCTTGGAACAGCTCATGATTAGGGATGAGCCGAACAATCCCCTGTTCGGTTCACACCAGAACATGCGAAAAATGTTCGTTCGAACACGCAAACACCGTTAAAGTCTATGGGACACGAACATGAATAATCAAAAGTGCTAATTTTAAAGGCTTATATGTAAGTTATTGTCATAAAAAGTGTTTGGGGACCTGGGTCCTGCCCCAGGGGACATGGATCAATGCAAAAAAAAGTTTTAAAAATGGACGTTTTTTCGGGGGCAGTGATTTTAATAATGCTTAGAGTGAAACAATAAAAGTGTAATATCCCTTTAAACCTGGGGGGTGTCTATAGTATGCCTGTAAAGGGGCGCATGTTTCCCGTGTTTAGAACAGTCCAAGAGCAAAATGACATTTCAAAGGAAAAAAAGTAATTTAAAACTACAACTAAACTAAACTACAACTAAAACTCATCAACATGGGGACAAGGTGTTTTGGGGGGCTACCCCAAAGCAGCCTCCCAATGTGGAGGGCATGTGGCCTGGTACGGTTCAGGAGGGGGGGCGCTCTCTCGTCCCCCCCTCTTTCCCTGCGGCCTGCCAGGTTGCGTGCTCGGATAAGGGTCTGGTATGGATCTCTAGGGGGACCCCACGCTGTTTTTTTTTTAATTTTGGCACGGGGTTCCCCTTAAAATCCATACCAGACCTGGAGGGTCTGGTATAATTTTGAGGGGGATTCCACGCCATTTTTTTTTTAAATTTTGGCACGGGGTTCCTCTTAATATCCATACCAGACCTGAAGGGCCTGGTATGGAATTTAGGGGGACCCCCCCACATCATTTTTTTTTTAATTTTGGTTTGGGGTTCCCCTGTGGGGAATTTCCATGCCGTTTTTATCAATGAACTTTTATGTGTATTGTCGGACCGGCAATGCATTAATAGCCGCGAGTAGTTTTAAATGACTTTTTTCGTTTGAAATGTCATTTTGCTGTCAGACTGTTCTAAACACGGGAAACATGCGCCCCTTTACAGGCATACTATAGACACCCCCAGGTACGAAATTTAAAGGGATATTACACTTTTATTGTTTCACTTTAAGCATTATTAAAATCACTGCTCCCGAAAAAACGTCCATTTTTAAAACTTTTTTTTGCATTGATCCATGTCCCCTGGGGCAGGACCCAGGTCCCCAAACACTTTTTATGACAATAACTTGCATATAAGCCTTTAAAATTAGCACTTTTGATTATTCGTGTTCGTGTCCCATAGACTTTAACGGTGTTCGCGTGTTCGAACAAATTTTTTGCCTGTTCGCATGTTCTGGTGCGAACCGAACAGGGTGGTGTTCGGCTCATCCCTACTTCTTACCTGTCTAGTGGGCTGCCAATCATGTATGTAAGGAGGGGCTGGCCAAACTAATACACATTATTTAGGCATTCATCTCTCAATGAAGTGGAGATGGTTACCTGTCCAAAACATCTCCCCCCATAAAATTTATAAAATGGCCCATGAGAGGGGGGGGGGGAATCTGATAGGTGGACCTTATACCTTTGTCTTTAAATACTCCCTAAAATAAATGTTATACTGATGTTGGCCAAGAATGTTTGTGTCTAATTTGCTTTCCATGTTTATGTGCAAAATGATTACTTTATTTTTCTTGTTTGACTCCACAGTTTCCTTCCAACCCACAGGAATGGCAGACTGTGGCCTCCCACTTTGCCCAGCGGTGGGACTTTCCTAACTGTGGAGGGGCAATTGATGGGAAACACGTCCACATCATCCCACCACCCAAACTGGGGGTCATACTATTACAACTATAAGGGGTTCAATAGTATTGTGTTGTTGGTGGTGGTGTCATCTACTTATGAGTTCCTGTATGTGGACGTGGGGAAGAATGGCCGGATGTCCACTGGTGGAGTCATTGCCCAGACGGAGTTCTACAGGCGTCTCCAGAATGGCAGCTTGGACTTGCCACCTCCAGAAGACAATGCGGAAGGACTCCCATTCGTCTTTGTTGCGGATGAAGCATTTGCGCCGAGGGACCATCTTATGCGGCCATTCCCTATGAGGACCCTCACCCCAGACCAGAGGGTTTTTATTTACCGGCTGGCCAGAGCCAGAAGAGTGGTGGAGAATACGTTTGGAATCATGGCCAGCTGGTTCCGCCTATTTCTTACACCCATACACATGGCGGAGTATAAACTGAATCATATCATCCTGGCGTGCTGTGTTCTCCACAACTTTTTAAGGTGAAATTCTGCCAACTATACTGCGTCAGTGGGGCCTGAGGCCAGGATTCATGTAAATGAACCAAACCTGATGGCGCTTGAGGCTGGCCGTCCTGGCTTGCCCCCCCCTGAGTGCCCATGAGGTCTATCTAAGATACCTTGAATACTTTGCGGGTAGGGGGGCCATCGATATGCCAGACAATGTCTGAGCCTTTTTTTAAATAAAAAAATTAGTTTACCTACTAAATTATTTGCTGACATTTATTACTGCTTGTCTTTCTTTTAGCTGACCCTGACTGAAATGCGGGTAGTCCTGAAAATGGCGTGATTGTGTAACATTCAAAAGCACTGTTGGGTGTTATTTACTAAAGGCAAAGACACTTTGCACTACAAGTGCACTTGACACTGCACTGAAACTGCCCTTGTAGTGCAAAGTGGATTTGCCCTTAGGAAATAACCCCCATTGTCACAGAAAATCACAATTTAACCACCAAAAAAGTTTTTGAGCATTGAAACAATAATCCACACATTCTTGATTATCAATCTTTTTAATACCAGCACAATCACATGTGCATTTATAAAAGGTTTTTTAATACAAACCAACATGTTTGTTGTATAACAATTTTTTGGTCACATTAATAGAAGTAGAAATGTCCATTTAAGGCAAAACATGTATGTTTAAATCCAAAAAGAAATACACAAATCTGGAACTTACAAAGTTCAACTTTTGTAGAAATAGAAGGCAATATCAGACATGAGTATTTAAAAACTGTGTTTGATATTGCGTTCAGATGGGGTGAAGTCACCCCTGGAAAAGTCAAATTTTGAAGATGCACACAAATTTTCGAATGTCAACATGTGCTAGTTGCCATCATGGGGGATCAAGGGACGTGTTTTGTGGGTGCAACCCCTTCCTCTCAGCTACTTTATTATTGAGGAAGGGGTTGCACCCCCAAAATGCATACATTGATCTCCTGTGATGGCAGATAGCACATGTTGACACACTCTGTGCATCTTCAAAATTAGGCTTTTCGAGAATCTGTACAAAAATGTGAGAAATTTTTAGATTCCAAAAAGCACAAAAAAGGGAAGGGATTTGGAGTTGTTTTAAACTCTCCCTAAAACATCAATGATGTTCTTCATTTTGTTTTTAACATCATTGATGTTTTTCTGGATGTTTTCCAAGTTCCTATTACACCCCATGATCTTCCCGATCAGGATCTGTGCACTTTCACTAGTGAAATGACCTGGATCCACAACATCACGATCACCTAAAAATATAGAAAAAAAAAACACACCATGTATTATAAATATGCCGACATCCATCTTTTACCTGAGCCTGTGGTCACAGATACTCACCTGTTGTGGTGACTATTTCGATTACATCTCCTTCCTCCACCTCCTGTTGGCTTTGGGGGATTTTACCTTCTTCCTGAGGTGGGGCGTCTGTTGTCTCCTCGGATGAGTGGTGTGCTCCAAGTCTTTTCTCCTTATGTAAAAAAAAAAATTGGTATACTTAGCACACAGATATTTCATGGCAGAAATAGGAATATGAAACATTTCTTGGAAGTGGGGTACAATTGTCTATTTTGGCAGAGTTCCAAGATGAAGAAATATTTTTGTCCTTAGTCAAGCTTGAATACTTACCTGTTTTGTACAAGCTTCACAGATGGAGTCACCCCTATAGTATACACTGGAGCACCTGTGCGGGGCCCCCTAATAAAAAGGGTGTTCTTTTGTCCCACACTAGTGATCTAGTGTCCAGATGTGTAAATAGCTGCTGAGTGTCCTCTCCTTACACAAAATCTAGTTTGCATTTCATTCTAGTTACAAACCCATCTACACAACAAAATTATTTTAAGAGAAGTTGGCTAGCAAAAATGTATTCATATGCATATGGCCAAAACAATGGTGTTTTCTATGCCGAACGAACAATGTTTCATACGAATGAACAATGTGCCCATGAACATGAAAGTTGCCATTTTAAACTGTACAACTGTACAACTGTAAAGAAAAGCACATGGAGCAGCACGAGCGTAATAAAAATAATGATTAGGAACACAGGACAACTACTTACTTTTTTGCAGCACCCTCCTGATCCTTCTGTACTGCTCATGCTCCCTTAATTTGAGGTCCGACCACCGTTTCCTGAGTTGATCCTTGGATCGTCGTACCCCAAAATTCTTCTGCAGACTCTTCACAACTTTCGCCATGATCTTGGCCTTTCTGACATTGGGGTTGGGGTAAGGTCCATACTTCCCATTATAGTCGGTCCTCTTCAGGATGTCGACCATCTCCAACATATCCCCAAAGGACATATTTGAGGCCTTAAATCGTCTCTTCCTAGGATTGGGATGTTTCTGGCTCCGCCCTTTCCTCCTCCTCGTTGGTGTAATTAGCATGCACCTGCTCTGTCTCCGCCATGTGCTCTTCCCCACTGCGCCAAACGAGAAGGGGAGGGGAATAAGCTAGAAAGAATGTCAAGGGCGGGCGGAGTTTCACGCATGCACAGTGTTACTAAAGCGTAACACGCGTGCGTAGTACATACAATCTGTGAGTGGAGGAAGTAGTATCGGAGGCGCCGATCGTGATAACGAAGTTAAGATTTAAACTTGGGCCTATACTGCTTCTAGATTGAGGCCTATATTGTGACAAGATTAGGAGAGTTTCGCCTGACATTAGGGTTTGTCTTGTGTCTTGCAGATAAAATGGATGGCTTCAATGACCACAATTTCCTCCCCCTGTTCATAGACAAATACAGGGAGCTGCCCTGTCTGTGGCAGGTGAAACACCAACAATACAATAATAAACAAAAGAGGCAGGCAGCGCTGGAGAAACTGCTGGAGTTGGTGAAGCCGGTGGTCCCCACGGCAACCACCCCCTATTTAAAAGCCAAAATTGGTGGCCTGAGGAGCACTTATCTTAGGGAGCGCAAGAAGGTCACGGATTCCCAGATATCCGGAGCTGCAGCAGATGACATTTATGTCCCCAGGCTGTGGTACTATGAGACACTGCGATTTCTGTCAGACCAGACTGATGTCAGGAAATCCCTCTCAACCCTTCCTTCCACTCTTCCTTCCACCCTATCTTCCACCCCAGCTGAGGCTTCCGATGTCCAACCTGGGACTTCCAGCCAGGAAGAAGTAGAGGAGCCCAGCTGGAGACAGGTATAGCATTCTTCTACAGATTTCTGGTCAATAAATAAATGATGTTTACTAGATGTTATTATTGATCACTAATTGCTGATTTCATAAAGTGTTTTACATATCAATAGACAGTAGTGGGCAAAAATAATTGGGACAAGAATGAAAAATGCTGAGGTCAGAATTATAGTCTGTTATATTTGTTAACATTCAATTTGCAACAATCATGAGGTGAAAATTGTGTGTGATTGATGAAGACAAAACTAAAACTATGTCCCTTTTTCATACACAGGAAGACCTCAGTCAGAAGGAGGCTGTGGAATGTGGCACACAGAAGGAGGCGGGGGTAAGTGGCAGCCAGGAGTAGGTGGGGCTAAGTGGTAGCCAGGAGAAAGCCGGGCCCAGTAGACTGAATCGCAGGTTCCTCCCCTCCGCCTTCCAACCAAAGGACCCAGGAAGGGGAGTAACGTGCAGGATTCAGCGCTCAGGCTGATTCAGGAGGCTTTTGCATCCCTCAGAGCCACCCCCACTCCTGAAGAGGCCTTTGCCTGCATGGCTGCCACAAAACTACAGGGCATGCAGGAGGGTCAACACTTCATGTGTGAGGACCTTCTTTACAAAACACTAACTAAGGGGATGAAGGGCGAAATCACACCCAATACCCACCTGTGTGAGTTGGACCATCCTCCTCCTTCCCCTCCTCCTCCTGCCACAACTCCACCACCACAGACGCAGCATGGAAGGAAGCGTGGAAGGAAGACCAGAGAGTGATGACCTGGGTTAAGTCAGGTCTGACATAAGATGCAGCCTCTTGTATGACCACAGCCTGGGAACATACATGTCATCTGCAGCTGTTCAGGATCTCTTGGAATTCTGTACCAGATTGAACTCCCTTAGATATGGACTCCTCAGGCCACCAATTTTGCCTGGAAATAATTGATGTGAGCCCTAGGGGCCAAAGGCTTCGCCAATTTCTGCTGTTTCTCCAGCGTTGCCTCCCTCTTTGTTTGGTTATGATTATGAGCCCTTAATAAAGGATTTTTTTTTTAATTATACTTGCCTATGTGTGTTTTCCTTCAAAAAGGACAGTTTGTTTGTGAGGAGGCAGGTACATTTCAAAAATACAATGTGAAATTAACAAGAGACACCAACACCAAGCAATGTCCTTGAGATTAAATAATACAAGATAATAATGGTGTTGTGGTAACTTGACACACAAAACACACCCAAAAATATTCTGGATGTAAAATCAAAAACTAAAAAAAAAAAAAACACGATCAGGCTTGAAAACAATACAAACCAAAAAAAATATATATCTTTTTTGTCAGATGTGACAAATCAAAATATATTGATGAAATCACAATAAATAATAAAGATGCGGGAGTGAGAGGGTGTGTGAGATCTCCTCTCCCCCCGCTCTGACCAGCTAAGCTACAGGCTGAGAGGATTGCCGGTCTGTCAGCGGCAGGAGTAAGCAGCGGAACCTGTCCAAACTGCACTGCAGAGCCACTGAGCATACCTGATCCCGGCGCGGACCTGGAGGATGGAGCAGAGGGAGGGTGTGGGAGACCCTTCCAGCTGGCCAGCAGCCAGGCGAGGAGACCCGCTCCAGTAGCGGCTTCAGCGGCTCCGGCAGTGGTGGCGTCAGCGTGTGTGGCGGTGAGAGAGCCTGGAGGACGGAGACATAGGGGCGGCATGAGAGGCCCCCCCTTGGCTGTCAGTGGCCGATGAGCAGGCTGAACTTGGTAGAAGCAGAAGCAGTGAACGAAGCAACACTCAGCCAATAAAACTAGCAAGGTAATGCTGTGAAACTGGAGAGCGACTAAGAAGACGCTAGACATAGGTGAAAGCTTCCCTTTTTCTTTTTCTTCCCTCATATACCATATTCGATATAGAGACTTTTATTCCTGGTTCTTGAAGAAACTTAACTGAGTTTGCAATGTGAAATCCTGGTTAAATAGAACTTGTTGCCTCAATATCTATTGGTGATAAAGAGACAGTACTTGAAATAGAGAAAATAGCAGCCCCAGTCCGAAGTGGGAGACGGACAGGGAGCTGGTGTGTGAGGCTTTTTTTTTATAACATAAATAGAATCAGTGGAACGGTGGATGTAAGCTGCTTACTATAATATCAGCTATAAGTGGAACTGTGTTGTCTGTGTGTCTGCTCACTGCCCCTTGTGCTATTGGGCTGATGCTGTGGTATCAGTGGTATGCGGAGGATTACCCTTTTGGTACTATTCTTAAGCAAAACCAGCAGACTGGGACAGCATTTATTATACCCCAAACCAACAAAAGTTGAGAAAAAAAAAAATTTTTCTCTCTTTTTTCCCTCCTCCCACTTTTTTGTCCTTATGATATAACAGTATGGCTGGGAAGCGGGCAGCAGAGGGAAAATTAAATCAGCACCAGTTACAAAATCAGCCACAGCAAGTAGGAGGTCAGGTTACACAATCTGCAAAAAATCAGACAAACCAAGTGAAAGCCGCAGCAGCAGTTGCAGCAGCGGCAGCAACAAAGTTAGAGCGTTTCACTAGAACCTCCCTATCACTAGTAAAATCCCAACAATCAATTCAAACAGGTACCTCAGTGGGTAGGAAAAACCAAAGCAGTGGGTCAATATCGGCCGTAGCAAGCCCAATCGCAGTGCCACACACAAAAGGTCAAGGGGCGGGAAAAGTTGATATTATAAGTGGTGATACAGAAACTAAAAAGCTACCTAATATAACCAAGGCAGATATGGAGGGGGACCAAAGTGGAGGAGTGGAAGAACCAACAATGAGGGACCTCCTGTACGCGATAACTGCATGTAAGTAATCAATCTCCGGTTTGGATATTCAGCTGAAAAGCATAAAGGAGGAACTTGCAGTGTTGGGAGGCAGATTGAAAGAAACAGAGGGAAGAACAGCAGCCCTAGAGGATAGATTAAGTTCTGTGAAGGATGTGCTATTCCCACTTAGACAAGATATAACTGATATGAAGAAATACATAAAAAATAAATCAGCTAAAATAGATGAACTAGAAAATAGAAACCGGAGAAACAATATAAGAGTAATAGGCATGCCCGAACGGAGCGAGGGATCTGACCCTATAGAATTTCTGGAGGGATGGGTTAAGGAGACATTTGGGACTATATCCTTCTTTCCTTTCTTTGGCATTGAGCGTGCCCATCGAGTCCCCTTTAAACCCCGTCAGGGTAAGGAGTATCCAAGACCCATAATCATGAAAATTTTCAATTTCAGAGACAAAGTATCATTGCTTTGGAAGGCGAGAGAAATGGGAGAGATCCTCTATAGGGGGGTAAGAATGTCACTATATCAGGACTTTTCTCCGGACCTGCAAAAACTCAGAGCGGCATATATGCCGATTAAACTTATGTTACAGCAAAAAAAGATGGACTATGCATTACTGTACCCCGCCCGTATGAGAATAACTACAAGGAATGGGACACTCTTTTTTGATTCCCCTCGAAGTGTGGAAGAATGGTTGGAGAACAATGAGAGAACAACACAGAATATAGGAGAAGAGAGACTAGAGACTAATTAGATCCTTTTTTTTTTTTTTTTTTCTCTTTTGACACTTGAGGTACTGGGGAGAAGGGAAGGGAGAGGGGAAATAGAGACAATAAGTAATATACTAAGAAACAAGAACTAAGTAAAAAACAAATCACAATAAGTAAAATACGAACTAGGGAGTGAAGTAGGAATAGAATATAAAACAGTAAAGGTTAGATATACTTATTAGAATACATTGAGCCAACACGACAAATTACCTTTTTTTTATGAGCACAAAAATTAAAACACATGAATAGCACTAATAAGGTCAGAGAGGGGGAGAGGGGGTGAGATAGAGATCCCTGGGGAAAGGGGGTATTGAAGTGTATGGCATGGGCAAGGTACGCCGGTGCAGTTTGGGGAATGAGTGTAAGTGGGAGGTCAGAAATATAGCCCCTAGGGTAGGCCCAGATGGGCAGGGAGGGAGGGTAGGGGGTGGGAGGGAGAAGGGGTGGGTGAGGCAGGAGGGTAGGGGGCGGGAAAGGGGGAGGAGAGGGGAGGGAGGTAAGGGAGGGGTGGGTGGTAGAGGCATAACACAAACGAACAGTGGAAAATATCACAAATACAAGTTTAGCCACAAATGTCTTTTATGTTTCACCACTGAAGGTGGGGGGATTAAGAGGAAGGTTCATAAATATGTACCGCACACTGAGGGGGTCCAAGGGGTAGATAAAATTCAGAAGGATAATTATATTTTGACTTTTGGTTTATGTTGTTGTTTTTGGTTTTATAATTACTTGAACTGGTACGATTTCCTATATGAGTAAGGAGAAGGGGGAAAAAAAAGGCCTACTTCTAATGACATGGAATGTGAGAGGGCTGAGAGACAGAGATAAGAGAAGTGCAATGTTTAGATACTTTGATAAAATGAAACCTCAGATAATCTGTTTACAAGAAACGCATTTGTGTCCAGACTCTGTTCATTTATTGCGTTCAAGGAGATACCCGACACAGTTCCATTCCATGCACACTTCATACTCAAGGGGTGTTAATATAATGGTCTCCTCGGATGTCTCCTTTGAATGCATAGAACAGAGGGTGGAAAAGGAGGGAAAATTTGTTTTTTTGCTATGTAAAATTAACGGATTAATATGTATAATTGCATCTATATATATACCCCCACCATTCTCATCAGTTCCACTTGGGTGTCTATCACAATTTATGGCCTTACACCCGGATGTCCCGGTACTAGCACTGGGAGATTATAACAATATCTTAGACAATTCCCAAGATAGAATGTCTTTGACGCCTAGAAGTATGAGACAGACAGTTGGCAGGGCAGCAAAAGCCGTCCTGTTAACTAGACTGATGTACCTTGCCAGGAAACTCATTGCAAGGCATTGGATGGCTCCAACGATGCCTAAAGTGAAGCAAAGGATTGTGTATGTCAATTCACTGCTCCCTAGAGAACGATTGGCTTATAGTCGCAGAGGTGACAGGGGTAAATTCGACAAGATATGGCAGTCATGGTTGGGGGATGTGGACTTGGCCCCGCACCAATTGATAGTAGAGAGGCTTCAGATGTAGAGACAGGGGGGAAGATTAGAGAGGAAAGGGGAGATAGAAACAGCCAAGAGAAGGAAGAAGAGAAGGGAGTGCGCAGGGAAGGGGAGGAGGAAGAGAGGGGCAGAAGGATGACCTATAAAAGTAATGTGATCATTGAGCAGAGAAAGCTACCATACCATGAGAGGCTATGTCTATCATTAAACGTATGAAAGATGAGTAGGTATCAGGAGCTGGGGTCAAAGAGATAATGAAAAAAAAAAGGGGGGGAAGATGGTGGCAAGGGGGTAATAGCAGCCATATCAACACCACAGAGGGAGCTGAGGGTGAAACCTTCACAAGTTAAATGAAAGCAAGTGTAGGATGCTAGTAATAGTATCAATGAGAAGTACTATATGTAGAGCGGACCCAAGAATCCCATATCTTATCAAATCTATCGACAGTATCCTCTACCATAGCTTTCATGTGCTCTATTCTACAGATATCATTGATAGCTTGGACAAGTTGGACCAGAGTTGGAGGGAAGGTGGACAACCAACATGCAGGAATAGCCCTTTTTGCTGCTAGCAAGACATAAGAGGCCAATTTATTTGCAGCTTTTCCCAATCCAGGGAATGGGAGGCCCAGCAGGATGTATACCGATTCTAGCGGGATGGGGACATCTAGAATCTGCTGAAGCAAGGACACTACCATGGATCAGAAAGGAGCAATCAGTTCACATTGCCAAAAAATATGATAAAGAGTACCTCTGGATTTACAACATCTCCAACAGAGAGGAGAGGGGGTATCATATCGGTGTAATACCTCAGGGGTTCTGTACCAAAAAAAGTAATACTTTAAATGCTGTCTCTCTTTGCGCCACACATCAGGATATTTTGGAGGTTGAGGTCCAAATTTTAGCCCATTGGGGGGGAGATTTGTTGTTGTATAAGATGCGACCATTTACTAATATATGAGTGGAGTGCCAAGGAAAGTGGGAGATTCTCTTGCAGGAGTTGGTATATGGCGGATATTAGTTGTGTTTGATATGGACCCTGGGAGCAAATAACGTCGAAGTGTGTAGGTTTGGGCAGAGTAAGTGAGAGTGAAAGAGAAGCTAAGTAGTAGATTATTTGGAGATATGAGAATAACTGGTTCGGGATTTGGCTTGTAGATTGAAGGTCCTGAAATGGGCGAAGTTTGCGGGTGACAGGGTTCACAAAATGTCGGAGTTGGAACAAGCCCGCCTTAGCCCAGGGAAACATCCGAGAGTGTGATAGACTATCAGGGAGCAAGGGATTAAAGAGTACATTAGAAAGGGGGGGACATGGGGAGGCCAGAGAAAATTTGGTGTGACAGGAACACCAAATCCTGAGCGAGAACAGCATAGGGCTCAAGCAGAGGTCATGGAGCTTGGGATCCGAAAATAATGCAGGAGACCAAACCAGGGAGCATGGATGAGTCAGGAACAGAGAACCCATCTCTATCTCCGACCATCGATTTCGGGGCTCGCATACTAGACCACGATACCACCACATGGAGGTGGGATGCCAGGTAGTACTTGTGAATATCCGGAGCACCCATACCTCCCTGACCTCTGGGGGAAAATATGACCGAGCTGGCCACTCTATGGGCTCTGTCTTTCCATATAAAGTTGAGAAACCACCTTTTAAGAAGTTTCAGTTGAGCCATTGGGATAGGGACAGGTAGCGTTTAGAAAAAATACAATAATTTCGGCATAACAGACATCTTCAATAAATTAATCTTGCCTATCCAAGATATCAGGAGGGGGTTCCATCTATTTAGCATGGCTTTGATAGATTTGAGCAGGGGGAATTGGCTGAGTAAAGGGTGGAGTATGACGGTGTAAGTTGAACCCCTAAATATTTGAGAGAAGAGGTGCACCAGCGGTAGGGGTACGAGTTCCTAAGCGAGAGGAGGTCTGCAGGAGGGAGATGCAAGGACAGAGCTTCTGTTTTTGATGTGTTAATTTTGTATCCCGATAAGGAGCTAAACTGGGATAATAAAGCGTACAAAAAGAGACAATTTATATTCCCTTTGTCACATGGGGATCCCGCGTATGTCTGGGTGTGTTCTGATGGCCTAAGCTAAAGGCTCCAGGCAAAGGATGAAGAGGAGGGGAGAAAGGGGACATCCCTGCCTGGTACCATTTGACATGGGGAACGAACAGGACGTAAAGGAGGCCAATTGGACCTGAGAGGAGGGGATAGAGTAGAGGGAGTGCAAGGTCATAAGAAAAGGACCCTGTAGTCCAAATTTAGTAAGGGTCGCAAACATATAAGGCCAGGTTAATCTATCAAATGCCTTTTGGGCATCAAGGCTAAGGATCAGGGCAGGACGTCGGACTCGGTTCAGCATGTCAGTGAGATCTATGGTTCATCTGGTGTTGTCCCCTGCATGTCTAGTGGGGACAAAACCCACTTGGTCTCCATTTATCAATTTCGTTAGAAATTGGGAAAGGCGATTAGCTAGAATTTTAGTAAAAAGCTTATAGTCTGAGTTTAAAAGTGCAATTGGCCTATAGCTGTCTGGGAGCGAGGGATCCTTATCCGGTTTGGGTATGACATTAATATAGGCGTGTAGAAATTGTTAGTGGGGGCATTGACCTTGGAGGAGGGAATTATATAGGGATAGCAAATGTGTTGAAAGAATCTGGAGAAAGGTCTTATAGTAAGAGTATGGGAGGCCATACGGGCCAGGGGATTTATGGGATGGGAGGGATTTGACAGTATGAGTAAGCTCCTCTCCAGTAATGGGGGTATTTAATGCCTGTACATCAGCCTCAGTGAGTTTAGGGAGGTGAAGATCGGCTATAAACATCTCAAAAGCCTTCTGATTGAACGGAGGGTGTTGGTCAGGGGTGAGGCAATTGTAAAGTTTGTCATAAAATTCACCAAAAACTTGGGACATTGTAGGTGGGGGTCCCATCTGTGCATTTTAAGTGGTCCGGGACAGTAAGGGAATGCCTAGAGTCAAGTCTAGAGACCAACATCCTATGCGACTTATTTGAAAATTCATAGAATTTTTGTTTAGCCCAGAGAAGAGATGTATCTATTTTGGACATATCTAGGGACTTTATGCTCTTATGTAGGGAGGTTACCGCATGCAGCCGGTCCATCGTGGGGGCACGGAGCAAGGAACATTCAGCAGCAGCTAGTTCAGAAATTAGAGAGGACCTCAGAAGGACTGAGTCCCTCTTTCTCTGAGATCCCACAGAGATGCACTGTCCCCTAAAGAATGCTTTATGGGCCTCCCATAGGACAGACGGGCTGGACATGGAACCTATATTTAGTTGAAAGTATTCAGTTAAAGCAGTTAGGAGTTTATCCTTGGTTTCGGGTGTTTTAGTAGAGATTCATTAAGCCTCCAGAGGCATCTCCTGGGAAATGCAGCTAAGAGGCAAAGATCTAGGGACAGAGGGGCATGGTCCGACCAGGTAATAGGACCCAGGTCAGAGGATACTGTATGGGAAAGCAATGGAGCCGATACCAGAAAGAAGTCCAGTCTGGAAAACAGCTTATGGGGGGAGAGTAGAACGAGTACTGTCTACTCATGGGTTGTTTAATCCACCATGCATCAAACGGTGATTTCTAATCAATTTCCTGAAGGAAGTGGCTAGTGACTGTGAAACGTGAGAAGACACGGCATGGAACAAAGATTTCCTATCCCGAGTGGGCGAGTGGACAGCATTAAAGTCACCTCCAATTATCATAAAAGGGTGTAACACACTTCAATTGTTCAAATACCTCATTTAGAAATTTAATTTGACCCGTCTTAGGGGCGTACACATTCATGATCGTTATAGTGTTAGACAGGTAAGTGCCCTCCAAAACTATATAACGGCCATGGGGGATCTATTTAGGTGGACTTGATCTGGAGGGGGCAGAAGCATTTAACCAAAACTGCCACTCCAGCACTTCCAGATGAGTCAGATGCCAAGAAAGACACTTGGAAACGCGTCTCCTGAACCAGGATTACATCTGCACCAGAGGCCCTGAATTCCTTCAAGGCCATCCATCTTTTCTTTATAGAATTCAAACCTTTCACATTATATGATAACAGTTTCAAAGCCATAAATCAATATAACAATTCAGCTTAACAAAATTCAAAACAATGGGCAGTAGCCCAGCAATAAAAGCAGTTGGTTGAAGCCAGGGGGCAGATCCTAATCTGACCAAGAGTTCACATATAATGAGATGATCAACATAAAACAAAAAAAAAAAAACGAACAAAAAAGATAAAAATAAAAAATAAAAATAAAAAATAAAGCAGCAATAGCGGGTCTGTCATGAGGTGGTCCAAAAAGGGGACCAATAGAGAGTATGTAGCATATCAGTCTCCAACATGGTGAAGGACCCGTGACTTCCCGCCACGGTGATCCACTTATAATGTAACCTGTTCGAGCACTCCTTGAAATTGCCTGAGGAAGGGCAGCCGTAGGTGAACTACAGTTTCTTTCAAAAACCAGTCAGCAAACAAAAGAAAAGAGAAAAAAGAAACCAAATAAGAACTGCAGCATAGCTGAAACTTTGCAGGGCGCCTTCGTGGGAAGGCGAGGTGTAGAACACAATGGTCCCTTGAGGGGATTGGCTTGTAGTCGAGGTCCCAACTGGGACAACAAGTAGGTAGGAGCGGTAGGGAGATCAGCATCAGATCAAGTGGGTGGTCTTGGGCGTTAAGAGCGCTGGGGTGTGGAGTAGGCCTTTGATCCTCTTCCTCTCACCAGGGTCCAGATCCTGGACGGAGCTGATAGGGGACATGGGGTGGCAGGCGAAGTCTGGTCCTCCTCAGCAGGGAGTGGAGGGAGGCCCAGACGTTTGATAAATGTCCTTCCTGAAGATCACTGAGAATGTGTTGGACCCCATCCAGGGTAACGTTGAGGTGGAAAGAAAAGCCCCAATAGTAAGGGACCTTGTGCAGCTGAAGGTGGGAAGTGATGGGCCGTAGAGAGCGATGCTTAAACAATGTAATCTGAGAGAGGTCACCGAACAGTTGAATCTTGAAAGCAGAGTTATTTATATTACAAAAAAGGCTGAATTTAATTCCATCCAGTCTTCCTAACCCCTTTAGGCTCCATGTACACTGCTGCTGGTAAACGGACCTTTAGGAGCAGTTGGGCGTTTTATTCAGCTGCCCCTAAACTCTCCTTTATATTATCTTATCAGTACATATACACAGGGTCATTTATAGTAATTTCAATGCAGTTGAGTTTAGAAGCATTTTTTGGAAAGCAAAAAAATGTGTTCACGATGGATGTTCAGAGGCATTTGAAATGCCAAATGCCTGTAATAGCTTGTAAACGAGTGTAAACGCGGTAACTCCCATTAAGCCATATTTCATTTACAGGCCTTTTTAATGGAGATACATTTTTGACTATTTGCAACAAAAAAAAATGCTTCTAAATGCAAACGTGGCTAAACGCGGCATGTAAACGTGGCAAAACTGATGTTTTTAAATGTCGGTTACTATCTGTCAAGTTGAATCGCTCATCGCTTAAAATGTCCCGTGTACATTAAGTCTAGTCTTTTCAAAGACCTAAACAGATTTACATTGTCATTAACAATCCAGAGTTTTTATGCCTCTGACAGCAATAAAGCCAAAAAGTTTAATTACAGAAATAATAGCGATGATGATAGTCAAGAGGTGTGTGGCGACGAGGAGGAAAACTGGGGAAGCTGGGATTCTGATTGAATTGCACTCATGGCTCTCTATTCTGAATCCAACAGTGAATTGGATGGCCCTTTGGACCCTGAGCTGGAGTATGGAGGTTTCGCGGACAACACAGTCTGCCATACTCCTTTCTGCCCCAAATCTGTTTTCAATTCCTACCAAGCAAAGGGACCTTATATAGAATCTTTCTACCAGGTAGTTTACATGGACCTTATGGATCTCTGTGTATCCAAGAATATCCAACATAACATTCCCCCCCCCAAGGAAACCCAGGGATGTCATGCTTTAGTTGCCCTTCAACAATGCAAAGAGGTCCAGAAGCCATCATCAGGTAGGCCGATAAGGGCAACAGTATAGTCATCCAGAATTGTGAGCACTATCTTAACAAATCCCAAAGGTTACTCTCTGATACAGCCACATATATCAGGCTATCCAGGGATCCCTTACCCAAATACCCACATTTAAATGGGAACTTTCTGAATTCGTCAAGGAAACTGCCAGTGAGGGGATTCTCACCAAGAAACCTTCTCACCTTCTTGTATCAGGAGTACTACAACACCCCTGCTTTTTTAACTTGCCAAAATTGAATAAAAGTTTGACTTCTCCACCAGGACGCCCAATGGTGGCTTCAATGGACAGCCTCACTAGTGGACTGTCTGACTATGTAGCTTACTTTTTACAGCCCATAGTCATCACCTTGCCCGCCTACATCAAGAATATTGGTCATATGCTGAAGGTTTTGGAGAACTACACTTGTGATACCAATTACAGATGGATTTCCCTGGTTGTATCTTCCCTGGTTACATCTATACCCAGGCTTTGCAGGCTTTCAAATATTTCTTTGTTAAACAGAACAATCTAAATAGTAGTTTTTTTTTGGTGAAGGTTGTGGAGTTTAACCTTAGCCACAATTGTTTTTGCTTTCTTAGTGATTTCCTTCTGCAAAAAGTTTGCCCCCAGCTTTGCCAACATCTACATGGGATATTTGAAGGACCTATATATATATATATATATATATATATATATATATATATATATATATATATATATATAGCCCAATAATCCCTTTTCATAACATATTGTTTTATATGGAACATACATTGATGATGCCACAATTATTTGGCAGAAGCTTAGATCTTCAAATTAATTTCCTACTGAAATTCCAATAACTTATGGTATTAAGTTTACATCTGTGATCAACCGAGATGTTTTAACATTTTTTGGATGTAGATTTGTTTCATGATGGTACAGGGGAAATCTGCTTTAGAATACATTATAAAGCCAAGGAAGGAAACCCCTATGTACATAAGTGTAGTTGCCATCATCCTGCATTGAAACAGAACATTCCTTTCAGGCAGTTCTGTCAACTGCACAGGAATTGTTCCAGATTGAAGGATTATTGAAGCCAAGGCCAAGTTCTCATTGATACGTTTCTTCAGAAAAGATGGAGTTCTGAGTCCATTAAGGTGGCCTTTGAGAAGTACCATTCTAAATATCTTAAGTCCTTGGAACTATCCACTGACTCAACTTAGATACTGAGGTGGCAGAAAGGACGATGGATGGTCCCATTTTTTCCACCACATTTATATCCTGCTATTGTTCCATCCAGAGAGTCTTGGGTAAGCATTGGAGTATATTCTAATGCAAACCGATACTTAAAGCTCTTATTCTGGGCCACCCTAGGGTAATCATTATAAGAGTTAGGAACATCAAGAACATCATAGTTTATAGAAAGCTTACCTGACTCCAGAATGGGGGTGGTCATTTACCTACTTTTTGGGCCCTGAAGGGAATCTTCCAATGGATTGTCTCACTTGTCCCTACATTACTCATGGCCAATAGTACAAGTTTTTATTGTGCTCCTCTACTTTTGTAAACTATTGTATTACCTGTCCACGTGGCCTGCAATATGTAGGCAGAACAATTAGGACCCTCAGGACTTTTTTTGTGGAACACAGAAGGAGCATTGTAAATGGTTCTCTAAGTACAGTGTTTCTGGTAATTTCAAATGCCAACATGGCAAAGACCCGAGCGGCTTAAACCTTTTGACTATTGAACCCATTCCCCTACATCTCCAGGAGGGTGTGAGGATTAAGAGACTCTGCTCCAGAGAGACATTCTGGATTTTCAAGCGTAATACCTTCTCTCCTGGGGGTCTTAACAAGGAACTTGATGTGTCTACAATTCAGTAAGGGTTTTTTGGGAGGCTTCCTGAAGGGTTCCTAAGTTGTGTTGTGTTTTTTTTTTTGTTTTTTGGTCTCTTGCATTGTGATGCTTAAAGGAAACATCCCCTCGATATCCACGTTGGGAAGATATTGCCCATTGAGTCACATGTGTCTCCTATGGTTTATTACATATACGATTTATACAGTATATCAAGTTCTCCCTTGTTCCTAAAGGGATACTAGCCCCGAAGGGCCTGGTATGGACCTGGGGGAGACCCCACACCATTTTTTTTTCACAATTTTATTTTTTTGCCTGCAATTTTCTTTTACATTCAGCTGTCAGTGAGGAACCCTGCTGACAGCTGATGGCTCATCGGTTGTTAAGGACATGACGGCCAGCTTCCCGGCCCACTCATTAGCAACCAGTAATGTACAGTGTGCTTACAGTGTGTTTAAAGAGGAAAAAAACATAAAAAGCAAAATGTATGAAAATTGCATGCATACACACATAAAAACGAGGGTTTAAAAAAGCAAAACACACTGCAAAACATGCTTGAAAAACGCATCAAGTGTAGATGTGAACCTAGACTTAATCTCCAAATATGAAAAGGTGTCTTCACAGTAAGAGCTGTGAACATGTGGAATAGACTCCCTTGAGAGCTGGTTCTGTCCAGCTCACTAGATTGCATTAAAAAAGGCCTGGACTTTTTCCTAAATGTACATAATTAACTGGATACTAACTTTTATAGGCAAAGTTGATCCAGGGAATATCCAATTTCCTCTTGGGGATCAGGAAGGAACTTTTTCCCCTGCTGGAGCAAATTGATTATCCTTTACTGGATTGTTGTCTTTCACTGGATCAACTGTGGGTATAGGATTGTATATATAGGATTGTATGATTTTTTTTCCCTTTTATTGGTTGAACTAGATGGATGTGTGTCTTTTTTCAACCAGATTAACTATGTAACTATTATCATTACCAGACTTATTTAATTATGATTTAGAATTTTTCATTTTCATTTTTTGGAATTTTCAAACATAGATATGCATACTATGATGGTTCACCCCATGTAGTGGATTGCTTTGTATTGTTATTTTTGGGGGTTATTCTTTTTCTTTATTATGCTTGCACTGATCTGGATGGGAGAGGGTGGTCGATGCTCCTGTAACGTTTGCTTTCTTTAACTCTGGCCATTTATTTCAGACCGAGAGCTGAAGAAGAGGAAGTTGATTTCGAAAAGTGTCCTGTGTGCATACTCCAGTAGTGATGTCTCAGTGTCAATCTGGTTGGAGCGGAGGATCCCTGTGGTAGTTTCTAGCTTCCGTCCAGTTCAGGGTATGACAGTGGACTGGGTGCTGTCCACCAATCCTCTCCCCTTTCTGGGATTGTGGGCTTAGAGCCCCAGCATGGACTCTTCTGCCTCTCTTCAGTGATCTTTTATAGCTCTGGTTTGTTAGTATAGCCATTGTAGTTTTAATACAATCCTTTTAACTTGTCATACTAAACTATGGGTTTGCGCTGTCTCTTCCCCTCTCAGCTTTTTTTTTTAGTCTAATACAGTAAATTGGCCCCGGGGAATAGCCCTGATGACATGTTTAGGATGGCAGCTAGAAGAATGTAGTATACAATTTTTTGATGTTGGTTTTCTAAAGGAAAGTACTCTCCTCTTATGATGATGTGGTGACTCTACCATAGTTAAATTCAAGTAGTGAATTTGTATCATTTGTTCTTCACCCATAAATTTTAAGTTGAGAGTTGATTTTTTTTTATAACAATCAGGATGTTTTTTTATTGAAGGATTAATAACTAAACAAATGAACAATGGCTGAATGAGCCAACAATGACATGAGAACACAGTACACATAGTACATCATAGTATACAACAGTAAGTATCAAATATGCTCAAAACAGAAACATGAATAGAAAATCACAGAAGGGAAGTCACATATAGATCCGATTCCAGGCTCCTGAATCAAGAAGGATAACAGTAATGAAGACATCACAGCATATCCTGCATCCATTTTAGAGTCCTCAACCCTCTGTGGATAAGCAGCATTTCTTGCCGCAAAAGACCCAGAGAGGTGAGAGGAGGTGCAGAGATCCCTCCCAGGAAGTATTAAGGGGGGAGGAGGAGCGGATGGCACCAAAGTTAAGGTTCAAGCCCTGGAGTCACTATAGTAGGATCCATGAGGAGGCTCCATCATACCGATGTCCAGGACTGCCACACTTTCTCGAATTTCCAGGGGCAGCCATGACTAATATATGTCAATTTGTAAAGTGGTAATGCAGCATCAATCATGGCCATCCAGGAGGACAGAGTGGGTGGACTAGGAGAGGACCATCTGCAAATGATTGCCTTTTTAGCATAGTACATTAAATATGAAATGAGGAGTTTGCTATGGTGGGATCTTTGGTCGTCATCAGGGATCCCCAGAAGTGCCAACTCAGGTGACATGGAGAATGACAAACCCAGCCTAATATTGATCAGGTCAAAGACTTCTAACCAAAAGATTTGTATCCTGGGACATTCCCAAAGCATATGCATTAGAGTGCCTATCTGAGTTCGAGAGTTGATATTTAGATGTTCATGGAAATCTGTTAGTGGTAGATGCCTATGAGCTATAAAAATCAGATCATCTATGTATCTGTTGAAGATTTTGATTAGGTGTCTGTAAGAATTTTGGGCATTATAGATGAGTTGTTCCTCCCACCAGCCACAAATTGGCATATGTGAAAGAAAATCTGAGCCATAGAGGCTCCCTGTTTTTGTATATATCACTGTTTGTCAAAAAGAAGTAGTTATGTTCCAATAAGAAAGATGCACTCTCCAAAATGAGCCATTATAGATCTTGTGTAAATCCCATGTATACAGTATCTCACAAAAGTGACTACACCCCTCACATTTTTTAAAATATTTTATTACTGTATATCTTTTCATGTGACAACACTGAACAAATTACACTTTGCTACAATGTAAAGTAGTGAGTGTACAGCTTGTATAACAGTGTAACTTTGCTGTCCCCTCAAAATAACTCACAGCCATTAATGTCTAAACCTCTGGCAACAAAAGTGAGTATACCCCTAAGTGAAAATGTCCAAATTGGGCCCAAAGTTTCAATATTTTGTGTGGCCACCATTATTTTCCAGCACTGCCTTAACAGTCTTGGGCATGGAGTTCACAAGAGCTTCACAGGTTGCCACTGGAGTCCTCTTCCACTCCTCTATGATGACATCGCCGAGCTGGTGAATGTTGGAGACCTTGCGCTCCTCCACTTTCCTTTTGAGGATGCCCCACAGATGCTCAATAGGGTTTAGCTGTGGAGACATGCTTGGCCAGTCCATAACCTTTACCCTCATCTTCTTTAGCAAGGCAGTGACCATCTTGGACATGTGTTTGGGGTCGTTACCATATTGGAATACTACCTTGTGGCCCAGTCTCCGAAGGGAGGGGATTATGCTTGGCTTCAGTATGTCACAGTAAATGTTGGCATTCATGGTTCCCTCAATGAACTGTAGTTCCCCAGTGCTGGGAACACTCATGCAGTCCCAGACCATGACACTCCCACCACCATGCTCGACTGTAGGTAAGACACACTTGTCTTTGTTCTCCTCACCTAGTTGCCGCCACACATGCTTGACACCATCTGAACCAAATACGTTTATCTTGGTCTTATCAGACTACAGGACATGGTTCCATGGTTCCAGTAATCCATGTCCTTAGTCTGCTTGTCTTCAGAGAACTGTTTGTGGGCTTTCTAGGGCATCATCTTCTGGAACGACAGCCATGCAGACCAATTTGATGCAGTGTGCAGCGTATGGTCTGAGGACTGACAGGCTGGCCCCCCCCACCCCTTCAGCCTCTGCAGCAATGCTGGCAGCACTCATACATCTACTTCCCAAAGGCAACCTCTGAATATGACACTGAGCATGTGCACTCAACTTCTTTGGTCAACCATGGCGAGGCCTGTTCTGAGTGGAACTTGTCCTGTTAAACCGCTGTATGGTCTTGACCACAGTGCTGCAGCTCAGTTTCAGGGTTGTGGCAATCTTCTTATAGCCTAGGCCATCTTATGTAGAGCAACAATTCTTTTTTTCAGATCCTCAGAGAGTTCTTTGCCATGAGGTGCCATGTTGAACTTCTAGTGACCAGTATGAGAGAGTGAGAGCGATAACACCAAATTTAACACACCAGCTCCCCATTCACACCTGAGACCACTAATGAGCTACATGACACTGCGGAGGAAAAATGGCTAATTGGGCCCACATTGGACATTTTTACTTGGGAGTGTACTCACTTTTGTTGCCAGCGGTTCAGACATTAATGGCTGTGTGTTGACTTATTTTGAGGGGACAGCAAATTTACACTTATATAAGCTGTACACTCACTACTTTCCATTGTAGCAAAGTGTCCTTTTTTAGTGTTGTCACATAAAAAGATATAATAAAATATTTACAAAAATGTGAGGGGTGATTGACTTTTGTGAGATACTGTAATGCCCGTACACACGATAGGATTTTCCGATGGAAAATGTTCTATAGGAGCTTGTTGTCAGAAATTCCAACCGTGTGTAGGCTCCATCGGACATTTTCCATCGGAATTTCCGTCACACAAAATCCTTTGTCGGAAATTCTGATCGTGTGTACACAATTCCAATGCACAAAGTTCTATGCATGCTTGGAATCAAGCAGAAGAGCTGCACTGGCTATTGAACTTAATTTTTCTCCACTCGTCATACAGTACGTGTTGTACTTCACTGCGTTCTTGACGTTCAGAATTTCTGACAAGATTTGTGTGACCACAAGACAAGTTTGAGCCAACATCCGTAAAAAAAACATGGATTTTGTTGTCGGAAAATCCTATCGCGTGTACAGGGCATAAGTCCATATGATATTCGAGAGCATATGAACCTAGAGTGTGTGGTATACACAAATAAAGTGGTTGTACATCACAGGTGAGCCATTTAGCTTTTTCTGTCCATGAAAAACCTTCCAGATTTTGTATTGATTGTTTGGTGTCATGAAATTTAGACTGTAGTCTGGTGACTAATCGCTGTAAAAGTCCAACTATAAGGTTGCCCAATGGTTCAGAAAGGGAGCCTTTATTCATCATTATTGGTCTACCCCATGGTGGAGTGTCAGTCTTGTGTATCTTGAAGAGATGGTGGAAAATTGGAATAATGGAAAGAGAAGGAAATCATTTCTTGACCTTATTCTCATCTATAACATCAAGGGCTAGAGTCTCTCTTTAAACTCCAATGTTGAATTCGTTGGTAAAGAATCATAATTTAGCCCACATACAGTCCACTTGGATGTTGGGGAAGCATATAAATCAGAAACTAAACCTTTCAAGTGCAGGTATTTTCAGCGTCGATTTTCTGAAGGGGTTAGGTGTTTTGGTGGACCCTCATGATGTCTATGCAGGCTGTGAACATGATGTTCATCATTGGCAGTTGCAATCCAACATAAGAAGTTTGTAGATATATTTAACACCTTGCTTCTGCCACCATCCAAAGGCCAAGGAGTTATCATGAGCGGGAACAAATTAGGGGGGTGTTCAAGAGGCCAGAAAGAGGCAGGTGGGAGGAAAGCAGTCCACTGGAGTACTTTACGTGTCCCACAGCTGCAGAGAGTGCAACATGGAGGGCTCACAGATTGTGGGGTGGAAACTAGGCAGAGTCCAAAGAAGATTAAACACCAGGAATGATGAGCATTCAGTGAGCAAATGGGCATTTCAACAGTAGCATGAAGAGAGACTAGAGGCGTTATCTGGGCAGCGCTATCATTATACTTAAGATGGGGCAGTGCCAGGCTGCCAACCAACCTACGGCAATATAACATGGAGGCAGATAGTCTAGATTTATGGTCCTATGGTTCGCCAGCCAAATCTAAACCTTCAATGTCTGAGTGCAAGGGTTCCAAAGCCAGGATGAACAGGATGGGAGAGGGGGGCTGTCAGGACCTGGTTTATCTGCTGGTGGCACTGTGGTTCTCAGGGCTGATAGTTGCAGTTCCAGTGTCCACCAGCAGGTGTCTCTCAGAAGCCAGCAGGTTTCAGTGATCAGCTCTACCTGGTTTCAGCTGCTAGGTGGCTGTATAAGACTGCTCCCACTAGCACACAGTGGGGTTAATTTACTAAAACTAGAGAGAGCAAATCTGGTGCAGCTCTGCATAGATACCAATCAGCTTCTAACTTCAGCTTGTTCAATTAAGCTTTGATATTAAAACCTGGAAGCTGAATGGTTTCTCTGCAGAGCTCTACCAGATTTTGCACTCTCCAGTTTTAGTAAATCAACCCCAGTGTCTCTGTGTTTTGGTGGCTCCTGCCCTGTACGCTGTTTGCTGTACTGCTCCCAGACTCTGTTGCCATTCATTCTTACTCTTGCTCCTGCTCCTTCATGCCACTGCCATGCACCCAGTACCCATTACCCCACTGCCTTGCTCCCTGCTCCTCCAGTTTGCCCTGGCCTTGTGTGTATCTAATTTGTGCACATAGTTAATTTGCATTTTGTCATTTAGTTTTCATTTTCATGCGTTTTCATGTCTATTGCTGTTACAGTGCGGTTATGGTTCACTGTAAATAAATCTCACTTTAAAGATATATATACATGGCCTGGCCCCAGTTTTCTTGGTGTAGCTACATATATCTGGTCTCCCAGCTGCTGACTACTGACATAACAAGGAGGTCCACTAATGATCAGATCAGCTACACTTGGCAACTAGAAGCCATTTGCTTGGATATTTACTTCCCTTTTTGTCAAAATGCTTTGAGGGAACATTATTTGTCATGTGAAATTTGTAATAGGAAATTAAGACTTTTGTCACTCATTTTGGCAGGGTCTCACTGGTGAGGAACTGTTGGAAAGCATTCTGACAGCACATGCATTAGTTGATGAGGGCAGGTTTTCACTTGAAAAACACTGAAATATAGCCTTTGATTTGGGTCTGTTCAGAATTGTTATTTCCGTTTACCTCTCAGGGCCATGATGTTTTCACTCTTCCTTTTACTATGCTTCAGGCTGGATTTTTGGGATAGCTGTTGAAATATTGTATAGGTTATTTTTTCCAGCAGTATTCAGTCTATTCACAGAGTAATATGTTAGATTTTCATTACTGCTGTGCACTCTTTAATTGAGCAATTTGAGCAAGGGAAAGAAAAACTGACCGTAGTTCAGCCTCTGCTACAAGCCTGGCCAGAGATCCTATCCCCAGTGTTAGATAATTCACACAAAGTCAGATCTGCTGCTAAACATCAAGAATATCTTCCTTTGTTACTGTTAGCAACCACAGCTGCTACTGAGTGTTCTTTACCTTCTGTAGATCAGTGCCCTGATATCAGTAACCACACTTCCTCTGCATGTAATCCATTGAAGGCTCCCCCTGCAGTACTGTTACCCATAGAAACCTCTCTGACCTCTTCCTGTACTTCTGCTACTCTTTCCGCTATGCTCCCCAGTACTGTTATTACTTTACCATCAGCAGTACACTCTGGTCAGCACAATAGTCACCTGTTATAAACGAAATTACGCAGCATAAGGGATATACAAGACATATGCCAATATGGGAGAATCTTTGTCTACCCAAGATAAATAAAATACCATAATTTTTAGAATGGAAAAGGGCTGGGATAAATTTCCTTTACCAGATATTTGAAGGGGATACTTTACTGTCTTTTAGTATATTGAAAGATTGCTTCCAACTTTCAAAGTCTAACTTCTATCAGTACCTTCAGATTCACCATGCTCTACAAAGCCAAGCTTTAACATTTCAATTTCAATATAAGCCATCAGAAATCTTACTGAAAGCAACTTCAGTTAGACTTACTAAACGGGGCTTAATAGGGGATCTTTACCACATTTTATTAAATACAGTGAAGGCAGATGGACAGGCTAAGAGTTTTATTCGTTGGCAAAAAGATCTGATAGATCTTAATGAAGATGAATGGACTCGTGCCATGGAGATCATTCCTGAGGTATTTGTTTCACCATCTCAGCAATTGACTCAGCTTTTCATCTTACACAGAACCTACTATACCCCACAAAAATTGTTTGTGTGGGGAAAAAACGCTTCGCCTTTATGTCCACGATGCTTAATCTCGAATGGTTCCCTTATCCACATGCTTTGGTGATGTCCCAAGCTCCATAGATATTGGGAAAAAGTTTTTATGACCCTAAATAGAATTTTGCAAACAGAAATAATAGATACTCCTAAATTGTCACTACTGGGAATAATTCCAGATGGAATTTTACCTCTGGATATGCACATAATGTGGACTAGATCTCTCTATTTAGCCCGTAAACTTATCCTACAAAAATGGACAGTTAAGATCCTACAAACTCACAAACAGTGGAGTAATAAGATAAACTATATATTAAAAAAGGAAAGATTAACATAGGGGAGTCCCCCAGAAATTCAGCAAAATTTGGCACTACTGGATTGACTCAAGCAATCTACTGTATGATGGCTTAAAGCGGAAAAAAAAAAGCTACAAATACTGCAGCTGCTGACTTTTAATATATGGACACTTACCTGTCCAGGGAGCCCGCGGTGTCGGCAGCCGAAGCCGATCCGTCCTTTGGCTCT
The DNA here is from genome assembly GCF_042186555.1 of Aquarana catesbeiana. NCBI lineage: Eukaryota > Metazoa > Chordata > Amphibia > Anura > Ranidae > Aquarana > Aquarana catesbeiana. The sequence continues at coordinate 433,855,205 of NC_133328.1, forward strand.
CGGCTGCTGCCGCCACCATCCTCGGTAAGAGAATAAGGAAGTGAAGCCGTGCGGCTTCACTTCCTGGTTCCCTACTGCGCATGTGCGAGTCACGCTGCGCGTCCTCTCAGGTCCCTGCTGTATTCTGTGTCTCACAGAATACAGCGGTGGAGGAGGACAGAGTAGGCGGCGGAAGTGGCATAGGTCACTGCAATCACCGCGGTGATCTATGCCAGGAAGTGGGAGCAAATACCTGTATTAGACAGGTATCTGCTCCCTCCTCCCCCCTGAAAGGTGCCAAATGTGACACCGGAGGGGGGTGGGAATCCAAAAAGTGGAAGTTCCATTTTTGGGTGGAACTCCACTTTAAGTGGAGGGGTTGGTGAGGGGGAAAGGGGGGGGATGGAGATGAGGAGATTGATCTATAATATATTAAGATGATGGGAGTTGAACAAAGCAAAATAAACTATTGCGAGGTGTATGTTTATTGTTGGTGTGTGTGGCTAATTTTATATGAGTTTTTGACTTTTTCTGTATTTGTTTATGTTTCTTTTTGTTTTTTTGTGAATATGTGTATAATATGAAATGAAATGACGATAAGATCCTTGTATTGTTTATTTGTATAAAAATGATCTTTCTCTTTATCATTTTGTATGTAATAAGCATTATTAAAATATAAAAAAATTTGATATTAAAAAAAATCTTTCTATCACTAATTCTCTAAGTAATTACTTATGTTATAAACAACATGAATACATAATTTGTTTCACTTTACGGAAAGCTTATTGGTAATGTTATACCAACTACAAAAAAGTATATCTCTTTTTTTTTCTTTTGTTCTTTTTTTTTCCTCACCAAACAACTGAAATCTAGAAAAGGAGGTGCTGTCTCCCCCTGGATACAGTTTGATCCCCAATGTGGTGTCTAGGGGTAGAAGACAGTACGCTCCACTTCTATATAGAAATTGGAAGTAACTCCACGGTTTACTGTTTATCTGAATAGGCTGTACTTTTCTCTCCAATGTTATGTCATATGTATTCATGAGACAACCCTTGATAGCATATTCTATTGTTTGACAAACATTATTCCTTGTTTTGTACATCTTGAAAATCCTCAATAAAAATCATTGAATGAAAAAATCCGGGAGAAAGCAAAACAACTACAAAAGGTTATGGGATATACCAGTTACAGCCCATTATGAAATAATCACACTTATCCTGAACTGGTTAAGATACAACACACTGCCAGGTGGTGTGCCGTTGGGGTGACGCATCTCAAACATATTTTTGAAAATGGCGCTTTATTGACATTTACTTAATTACAATCTAGATTTGGCATCCCCCAAATATGCTCTTCTACTATGTACAACTGAAACACGCTGTTAAAGCTCAGAGGTCTATGGGGGCATTGGAATTCTCTCCTACCCCGGTCTTTGGTCTTATGCAGCAATTTAGCTCTTCTAATGCCGCGTACACACGGTCGGACTTTTCATCTACAAAAGTCCGACAGCCGGACCGACAGACTTCCTGCGGACTTTCGGCGGACTTGCGGCAGACTTTCTAACGAACGGACTTGCCTACACACGACCACACAAAAGTTTGACAGCCTAGTACGCGGTGACGTACATCAAGTCCGGCGAGACTATAAAACGGAAGTTCAATAGCCCGTACGACACCCTTTGGGCTCCTTCTGCTAATCTCGTGTTTATCTCGTGTTAGTAGAAGTTTGGTGAGAGACGATTCGCGCTTGTGAGACTCGTATTTTTCAGTTCGTTTTAACTGTTGTTCAGTCTGTGCTTGTGAGGTTTGTATCTGCTTTTCAGTGCGTTTGGTCAGTTGGCATTGAGAAATCTTTGTTTTATTGTCCGCTCGTTCCTGATTTTCAGGTCGTTCTTCACAGGCCTTGCTGTTCTTCAGTGCGTTCTGTTAAGTGCGTTCTGACCAGCCGACCGTTTTGAAGCCATGTTACCTGTACGTACTCGTCGTCGAGCTCGTGCATTGTATGTGCTTGGTGCTGTAGTTTATTCTTCAGACCAAGACCAGTCCATGAACAGGGCGAGGAGGAGTTCATGGACTAAGAATTGGTTGCTCCAGCGTGACCAGTTCTGTCACATGCCATTGCTCCGTGAGATCCGTGAGAATAATCCTGAGGATTTCAGGAACTTTCTCCGGATGACGGACCACGTTTTTGATCGTTTGGTGGCTTTGCTGACCCCCTATATCAGCAGGCAGGATACCTGCATGAGGCAAGCCATCACTCCGGAGCAGAGGCTAGTTGCCACGTTGCGGTACTTGGCGACGGGGAGAAGCCTGCAGGACCTCAAGTTCTCGACAGGCATCTCCCCCCAGGCTCTGGGGATCATTATCCCAGAGACCTGTTCTGCCATCATCCAGGTCCTGCAGAAGGACTATATTAAGGTAAGAATTTTTTCTTTTATTAGCATCACATGTTCTTTTATTTATTCTTTGATAATGTAATGTATTTCTTAGCTCAAACACTACTTACCATCATTGTAATATAGTGTGAATGTCCCCTTTTTCTTCTCACCCATGCTTGATTTGTTTCATGTTCTTTTTTGTCATGCATGTATTTTTGCCTTCAATAACCTCTCCAGCATACAATGCTGGTCACATATTCACCTTGTCTTCTCAGTTTGAATGTATTTAGTCAGCTGCATTGTATTTTGTTTCCCCTAAACTCTATCCAAATAGTGTGCTTATAATTAGCTTGATTTCAACCCCCCCCCCTAATAATTTGCTAGAATCTTCTGTGGTGTTGATTTTTAAAAAGCAAATATATGTTGCACTTTGCAAAATGCATGTGCACTCTACAAGTGCATTTGCTCCAGTGCTTTAGTAAATGAGCAGAAGCTCTGCTGATTTTCATCATCAAATCATATACAAGCCACAAAGTGTTTTCATTAATTGCCCTTGCATGTGGTTGTGTACTCCTTGCAACATGAAAGCCTTTTTACCTTACCTCATTTACTTAAAGCTGGGGAGCAACTGCACTTGCAGAGTGGAACAACTGCAGTCTTGTAGCCTTTTTAGTCCATAAATCCCTGTGTGTCCTAAAATTAATATTTTTTGGTAATTTCACCACCCCCTAAAATGTAATCAATGTTCCATCAGAGGGGGTGAGCAATCTGATAAGTGTGCCTTTCAATATTCTTTCTTCCAGAAGATATACATTATTTAATGTTATACTGATGCTGTGGAATAATGTTTTTAATTGTATAATTTTCTTGCCATGTTCGATTCAAAATTACTGATTTTTGTTTTCTTGTTTGATTCCCCAGTTTCCTTCAACGCCACAGGAATGGCAGACTGCAGCATCCCATTTTGCCACCCGTTGGGACTTTCCCAATTGTGGAGGGGCTATAGATGGGAAACATGTCCACATTGTGCCACCACCC